>NC_133463.1:6762500-9285000 GCF_048565385.1 Saimiri boliviensis | reverse complement strand
CCTCCTTCCCTCCTTCCTTCCCTCCTTCCTTCCTTCCTTCCCTCCTTCCTTCCTTCCTTCCCTCCTTCCTTCCTTCCCTCCTTCCTTCCTTCCTTCCTTCCCTCCTTCCTTCCTTCCCTCCTTCCTTCCTTCCCTCCTTCCCTCCTTCCTTCCTTCCTTCCCTTCTTCCTTCCTTCCTTCCCTCCTTCCCTCCTTCCTTCCCTCCTTCCTTCCTTCCCTCCTTCCTTCCTTCCTTCCCTCCTTCCTTCCTTCCCTCCTTCCTTCCTTCCTTCCCTCCTTCCTTCCCTCCTTCCTTCCTTCCCTCCTTCCCTCCTTCCTTCCTTCCTTCCCTCCTTCCTTCCTTCCCTCCTTCCTTCCTTCCTTCCCTCCTTCCTTCCCTCCTTCCTTCCTTCCCTCCTTCCCTCCTTCCTTCCTTCCTTCCCTCCTTCCTTCCTTCCTTCCCTCCTTCCCTCCTTCCTTCCCTCCTTCCCTCCTTCCTTCCTTCCTTCCTTCCTTCCTTCCTTCCTTCCTTCCCTCCTTCCTTCTTTCCTTTCTTCCTTCCTTTTCTTCCTTCCTGCCTTCCCTTCCTCTCTCCCTCCCTCCCTCTCTCTCTATCTCATCTCTCTCTCTCTCTCTCTCTCATCAGAATGCCAAAGTAAGTAGTGGGGTTTAGATTGTTTTTTCAGCCTGTTTAACTAGATGACAGCAGCATACATATATAAAATATAAGAGAAGTGGCATCAGGCTAATTTATATTTGTCACTTAATTGAACACATAGTGGAGCCACAGAAGGGGGGCAGTTGCCTGGAATGGAACAATAGCATTTATCTTCTTACTATGAGTTGGAGAGTAAAGGTAAAATTTAGTTACAGGTGATTGAGACTTCCATTTCTCATCATTGACTATGACATTTTTATTTCATTTTGAAAGACATCTTTGACGTTTAAATCCTTTTTTTTGGAAAAATTTGATCATCAGACCATGATCCGGATTATTCTGAAGACTTGCCAAATCAGAAATAGATTTTGTGGGAAGAGTCGCTGGGCTTCCGGAAGTCGCAGCTGTTAAAACGTGTGCTCAACTCTCGGCCCCGCTCTTTCCTATTTGTGGGACCTTTGGGCAAATTGCTTGACATCTCTAAGCAAAAGTTTTGTCATCTGTAAATGACACTTAACTCACAGATGACAGTGAGGACCCCGTGAAACCACACAGATACAGCTCTTAGCCCAGCACTAGATAATGCAGTAAACCCTCCATTGTGGTGAGCTACTCTCAATATGGGAGACAGAACCGAAAGAAAATCTACAGGGAAATGAAATACCCGAAAGCAAAACTCGATTTTGTCACGTAGGCTGTCAGTATATTATTAAAATATTTCAGGGACATTAAGCCATCTCTTGTTTAGCAGAATATAGGCCTCAAGGTTGACGAAAGTTTTACATTTGTGGGCTAGGTCACTGCCTGCAAATATATATATATATACACACACACACACATAATCTGATTTTTTTTCCATGTGGAATCTAGAGAAAGAGCTTCAGATGGGTGATGAAATAACCTGACACCTCAAACGCTCTAGGGAGAGTTTCTGAACCCCTCATTTTTGTGGGCAAATGGCTGTTTGGCACTTCTTCCATGTGGTTTTCTGCTGTGAGAGCAGTCTGCTTGCGTGCTAGCCTGATTGCTTCAATTAGCAAAATTAAATGGCTCATTATGTTTTTATACAATTCCACCCATATTCTGCAGTCTTACTTTCGAATGAGTAATGATACTGTCGAGGCTGTTATTGGAGAGTCTTGCCACGTGCCCATTTTTAGGACAGCAACTAGACAAGACATATGTCAACACAGAGAGCTCTGCAGTGGCCTGATGCTGCCACCCAGGAGCCTGTGTGAGGAGGAGAGACGCCACTCGAATGAATGCTCAGGGCATTTCATGGCCTGATACAGGTCTGGACAAGCAGAAATGGGGAATAGAGTGGAATCACCCAGCCTTGGCCATTTTGAAACACTGGAGCATCAGGTGGGAGAAGGAGTGTTATGAGTCAGAAGCTGACACAAGCGATCATTTTGATTGTTTTCAAAAATGACACTGGATTGCCGAGACAAAGGAATGTTGATCTGCATCCGTCACTGAAATTATAGGAATGACCACCCCAGACCTGCTATGTTTTCACGATGCACTTCAACCATCCTCTGAGCTATAATCTGAATGACAGTCTGAGCTACTTTTAAAAAGGCTTTAAGGAATTCTCGTTAGCACATAAAAATGCAGGCGTCTTATCCAAGCTTTATATAGAAACAGCAATGGCTAATAGCAAAGATATGTGAAAAATGCAAGGGAGCGTATATTTAGTCTAGAAAATGGTTCATTAGAAAAAAATCTCTGGATTCTTGTCTAAACATTGTGTCAGGACTTGTTTCCATTCAATGGCATTTGGTACATTTAAAAGCAAATGTGCAGCCTTACACAATCCTGGTAAGGACAGAGAGGCTTCCTTTGCTCAATTCAGTCTGTTCAGAGAAAGCAGCTTTGAAATGAAACAGAAATATTTTATTCAGCTGGTTAAAAGATGAGATCCTTAAGAAGTGATAAAGCTCATTCGAACTAAGAAGTGCTGGATTATAAGTAGGTATTTCCAACTGAAGTTCGAAAGTGTTGGTCTTATACATGGACTGTAAGCTGGGGTTCGTTTTGAAAAGGGAGTAGGAAAATGCTTCTTTTCTAAAAGTCTATGTGTCAATAACATACCGTTTTATATGCATTCAAAAGCAGTATATACTTTATTCTTTTCGTCCCTGTTACTTTAGTTGGAAAGTGTGTGCGTATACATACATATAAATGTATGTACAAAAAGGCATATATTATATATACATATCATTTTTTTAAAAAGGCCATTGAGCTTTCAATTATTCCCATTCACTTTTGATTGGTCTGTGCAATCACTTCCTTTACTCAGAGAGCAAAATAAATTGGGCATTTAGAAATTAACCATGAATACTTCATTTTACTTTTCAGAGTATCTTGTGCTAATTCTTGAATTACATTTTCGTGCCGTGTCAGTAAGAGAATTTATTAAATTGGTTGGGTTAACAGCATTTATCATAAATGAGTGTCTGCAAAGTCAGTGTTACTGAACTAGACAGTACGTAGTTAAGTAAATAAGCAAAGAGGATTTAAAGGACACATCATTTTGAGAGACCGAACTTTGACTTTCGTGGAAAAAGTCCTTTTCTTCTACACAAATACTTAAAGCGTTACTATGGTTAAGTGCACACACACACATTATATATATTAATTAAACATGGTTTCATATTTAGAAAAGCAAGTTTGAAAATAAAACAAATTATAATGCTGTTCCTTTAGAAAATTTCCTGTTCCTATGCAAAAAGTGAGTAAGAGCAGATCTCCCTCTGAAATGGAATCAGAGTGGACTCAGACACGGAAACGAGCCTGCAGATAAGGAACCCAGCATTTCCATTTTTTTTTCTTTGGGATTCTCCAGTTACTGTCTGTGGAGGACTTAACGGCAGATTGGAAAGGAAATATTAGAATTACAATATAAATACAAAAATCAAACTCTGTTTCTTTGTACTTTGACGATGTCTCTTTAAATCCGAATACTTTAAACGCTCTGTTATCTGTTACCTGTGATTTTCATGTAGAAAATGAGTAAAAGTTGTTATTATCACAACAGTCTGATGGCAGTGTAGTGCTTCCTGAATCATGGAAGCAAGGCTAAATCATGATTTACTTCTCGAGTAAGTTGCTCTTGTAATCTTTTGAAAGGTTGTAATTCATCACATGGTGGATATGTTCTTGCCTTAACAAGAATTCATGACTAACTAAAACATCATCATCTTCAGGTATGTTTGATAACAGAGTATTTACAGCATTTGGAAAATCACTGAAAAATTCAACCTCCTTACAGTCTCCTGAATGCCAATCTCACCTCCAAGTCAAAGAACAATACACCATTTAAAATTGACATAGTACTCATTCTGACTCTTAACAGAGGGATCAAGTTGAGAAATAACTTAGAACTTACATGATTGGAGCATGATGGGGCCTGTTGGGTTTGTGTTGATTGATTGACTCTACCAGATTGTAATCTGTGATTTACTCATAGAATCAAAGGTATATAGTTCAACTGAGAAACTCAATTTCCAAAGATCATCAGTTAAAAGTTGTCTTGGAAACAATGAAGCTAATAACTCAAGGTCCTGCACAAAAGTGAAGAATTTGCCAAAACCATCATTTTTTCCTTCTACAATGGGGGCGGAATGTTTTCACCATGTGCTGACAGGAAGAGCCTTCGCTTGGGCCTCTACTGGTGACTACGTAATCTTTCCATATCCCAATAAAAGATTAGTATTTTTTAGTGAAAATCTTGCTTGGAGGATCAAATCATGGAGTATTAGGAAGTATGTCTACTTATAAAAATTGTCTATTTTTTTTTAAAATTGCTTTGGGGCTTTGCACCAAATGAAGTCCCAGGTTGAGCCCTCTGTTACTTCCTGTGGATGTCATCGTGGGGACACAGTCTCTGGATGACACACCCATTACAGGTGGTAGCTAGAGAACTGGACTACTTTACGGGAATTAGTCCAAATAACTGAATAATTAAGTTAAACTTTCTTTTTCTTTTTTAGTGGTTTGACTAATACTTAATCTATCAGTTGGGTTAATATAAAACCAGGGAAGGAAGTTTAAGACATCTTCCACTGTGGTCAGGTTTGTTATAATGGATGGATGAAAGTAATCATTGACATCTTTGATTTCCTGGGAAACATTGGCCAGTCTTGACAAGCCCTTTCTATTTAAGCGGATTCTCTCTTCACCTGATATTCTGATAGCACCCCTGGCCAGGTTCCTGGGGGCACCAACTTGCAAAGTAGGGTGATCTTGTAAGAGACAAATGTTTTCAATCTGCTGAGGCAGGCTGATGGAATTTGTGGACCAGTTTCTGACATCCCAAGTGATTATGATGCTTAAAGTATTTTAAACGATTCCACGTCTATAAAAAAAGTGATGATGCCTATGTGTATACCCTATATTTTTTATTACAAAAATATTGAAATAATCCATGAGTTATTCCACTCTGCACCAACTATAAAAAAATACTATCAAAGTTTGACCGGCACTTTTAATGCAACGAAAAGCACCATGACGGAGGACGCTGAGAACAGAAACCGGGGGACGTTTACTTGCTGTACGGAGGTATTTAAAACCCAGAAGCTTGTTGTAAGAGTGCGACTTTACAGATGAGTCAAATACAAATCTTAGCTGGATATAGTGATAAGCCCTCTATCAGTTCAGAAGGATTTTTTCGTAACCCATTCTTTGCATTTGTCTGCTCATACTTACTAAAATGTGTCTCAAAGCCTTTAAAAGACACATCACTTTGACCTTGGATTGAGGGGAGGGAAAGTCTGTACACAGTGGAGAACGTGATTGTTCATTCTCTTGCCTGCTTTTAGGGGACTCACGCCACTCATCCTCAGTTGTTCGGGGCTTCCACGTCAGTCCTGTGGTTGGACGGTGTTTGGCACTAGACAGGAGTGGCATGGCGTCCTCCAGAGTTGTGTGTGCCTATGGTCACACAGAGCCACTCATTCTGCGTCTGGAAACACATCTGGTTCCAGCCCATCCCTCTGGCTCGCGCTGCTCTACTGTGAAGTCCTAGTGGGAGCTGCACGTGCCTGGGAATCAGACTCTCATTTAGTCTTTTCCCCACTTCCTCTTTGTAGACCTTTTACATTTTTGCAATTGAATACTGAATCATGATTACTATTTAATTTACATCACGAAGTTTTTGAGCTCCTTGGTCTTGTCCAAAGCCGTACGTGGGCTGCATAGGATTTCTGTCAAAAACGATGCTCACAATTGAAAATTTAAAATATAAAACGAATCCTGAAACATGGAGAAAATGAACCATTCCATCAATGCTAACATATGTGTAAACAACATTTGGGTTTGCTGTCCATTGGATAGGATTTTCACACACGGTATGGATTTCCAAATGAGAAAACGGTTTGTGAATTCTTTTCTAAGCAGTACTATTTTTTTTCTCATGGGATATATTCTTTCTTTGTTTTTATATTCCTGTGGGAATCGGAGCTTTGCATCAAGAAAAGTCACCTAAGCTATTTTGACAGAGGACTGGTGTTATTTGTGTTAGTGTGTGTATGTGTGCATGAGTGAATCTATTTTTTTTTTGAGACAGAGTTTTGCTCTTGTTGCCCAAACCAGAGTGCAATGGCATGATCTCGGCTGACTGCAACCTCTGCCTCCCGGGTTCAAGTGATTCTCCTGCCTCAGTCTCCAGAGTAGCTGGGATTACAGGTGCGTGCCACCATGCCCAGCTAGACTGAATCTATTTTTATGGAAAGATCAGTTAACACCATCGAGACACCCTAATGATTGGAGGCAAAATTTTCCATAATAATAGTACCCTCTGGTGGGTGCACCCCAAGACCGTGCAGGAGGAGTTTGGTAGCGATGGAGAGTCCTACTAAGGCAGCGACATTCTTTCAGGTGGAATCAGAGACTAGGGCGCAGCTGCTTTGGAAGGAGACCAGCCACTCCCCGTCGACAGGATCAAATGATAATGGTGATGACGGTCACACTAGGAACTTCACAGCTCACTGCCCTGCTCTAGGATGAAGTGTCATTACTGCCACAGCCCCGCTGTCACCCCTTTATCTGGATGTTGTGGCTCCTGCAACTCCCTTTGCTTTATAAAGTGGTTTCGTACTCCAACCGCTCCTGAATAAGGGCATCGTCTTTATACTGCAGCCTCGGAGGAGATGGGGAACATTCAAAAGCTAAAATAGCCTTTCGGAGGCTTCGGTCCAACACGTGTCTCTCCCATGCTGGGTACCTATTCCTGAACAAGTCAATTTTAATGACTGATTCTTCAATCCGTGGTGGGCGAGATGATGGGGTGGACGGGGCAGTGGGCCTCACCTGAAAGACGGGTACACACCCATCCCGCTCTGCGAATTTCTGATCGCGGTCGCTGGTAACGCTGCGGTTGTTGGAGATGGACCGTAGGGTGCTTGTGGCCACGTCTGGGGGCAAAGTGAAGGCAGCGGCTGGGTCCTCACAAGCACAACTTGGTGACTGCCCGAATCTGGGTCCATTGGGATGAAAGAAGGCATAATACATCAGCATAAACACAACGCCGGTTAAAAAGCTGCTGAACACCACACACAGCGCTGGGATGGCAAATGCGTCTGCAATCTGGGGAGCCTTATAGAGGTACCAGAGGGCACTCAAGGCCGTATTTTCCAAAAGGATCACAAAATAGTAAATGAATAGCCTGCAGCGTGTCCTGCCTTCCTTCACATTGAACCAACTGAAGATATAGATAATCCCCACCACCATGTCGAACACAATCTCTTCCCATTTGGTGATGCAGAATTCTGTCTCACAGTGGACGATCCAGAAGGTCATGATGCACCAGTGAAGGACGATGAAGATCCCAAAGTACAGCTGGAACACCGAGGCAAAGAGGGCAAACGTGATGACCCTGGCGGCGATGGTGAAAAAGTGCCAGCAGAACTGGATGATGACGGCCATGTAGCTGATGGGCTTCTTGTCATCTCGAGAGTCCCGGAGGGCCTTCTGGTAGGAGGCCAAGGCCCAGGCCAAGGACACGAGGGAGGCTGCCGCTGTGAAACCTACCAAGGCAAAAAGGGGAAGACAGTCTGTCAATAGTCAGTTGCAGCAATGCCCCCTGAAAGTCATGTCAGGCAGAGCTGAGGGCTTGGGGAAGGCTGGCTTTGACTTCAGCAAAGGCTCTTAATTTCTTCGGGTTTTAACACAGATGGGGATGCTCGCAGCTGCCCTCTCTGAGGCCCACCCAACTGGAGAAGTCATGAAGCTAATAGGAATGCTACTTGAAGCCAGCGTGGGTGTGAGACCTGGCCATGGGGTGGAGTTTAAGTTTCTGGATTTGGTGTAAATGGACTAAGGAGGTAGTTTTGTGGAGTGGAAAAATAGTCATGGACCGGAGACTGTCAGAACTGCGTTAGTCCTTTGGCTTTGCCGCTTATTACCCCCATGACCTTGGACTATTATTAAAACGGGTGTCCTCATTTATAAAGTGGGTGATCTCCAAAGCTCCCTGTCAACTTTGTGATTCCGTCACTGAAGGGGATGTGTAATCACAGGAAACCTGAGGAACTAGCTGGTTTATCTTTCTACTTGTAAGCAAGAATAAATGTAGTGTATTCACAAAAGACAGTATATGCGTTCTTAAAAATACAAGGCGTCTGTACAACATCCCTGGCTCTGTTTCTGGTGACACCTGGTGCGCAGATTGTCCTAGTGCGATCCAGCACTCTCCCTCCAGCTTTTATCCGTTTCTTACTGCCTTTTGCATGAAAGAAGACATGTCCCCTCCCTGTCTTTCATCTCTTAGCTCTTCATAGATTAAAGATTGTACTGAAATTATTTTTCAATCACTTGTCTTGTTTTATGAATTTATTGGCCCCATTTGGTTGGTATTCCCTCTAAAAGGCTTCCAAATGCTAAGTCATTTTTATTGTTTTCCTTGACTCTTATTTCACCTCTTGTGCCCCACAGTTCATCTCTATGGTCCAGATGCGGGCAGGGCTCACCTAAAAACACACTGACCTCCTTTAGGAGAGGGTCCTTGTGGGAAATTCCTCTGTCATCAAAACAGTATGCCACTCTGCAGCACAGCTGGCTTCCTTAATGAGCTGGACCAAGACTCACTGAGATGAAGAATGCTCTCATGTATTTTAAAGTCCGGATGGCTTTTTCTTCACCAAGTCTATTATTAATCATAACCAGACCCTATTACAGTCTTGCTCTTCTTTTGGAAATAATAGAAGATGTGTTCTCTGGGACTCATGCACAGCAGCACAATGCCAGAACACACGACTCTGAGCACTCCTTTAGCTATTAATGTGATTTGGAGTTTCTATTTGAAAATAATTTCAAACTTACAGAAAAATTATAAGAATAAAAATATTATATTAAACATCTATATTTCATTTGTCCCAGTTGTCAGCTGGCTTTATAATGGCCCTGTCTCTGTCTCTGTCTCTCACTCATTCGAGATTAAATGCATACATATGGTCCTTTACCCTAAAATACACCAGTGTTTATTTCCTACGAATAGGGGTATGCTTTTACATAGCCACATAAACTTCACTAAATTTAACATTGATATCATACTTTAAAAAAAGCCACTATCAGTATTCCAGTTTCTCCAATTGACATTTAACAATGTCCATTCCTGCAGGGTGCTGTGGCTCATGCCTATAATCCCAGCACTTCGGGAGGCAGAGGTGGCGGATCACAAGGTCAGGAGATGGAGACCATCTTGGCAAACACGATGAAACCTCGTCTTTTCTAAAATACAGAAAATTAGCTGGGTGTAGTGGTGTGTGCCTGTAGTCCCAGCTACTTGGGAGGGTGAGGCTGGGGAATTGATTGAACCTGTTGCAGTGAGTCAAGATCGCACCACTGCACTCCAGCCTGGCGACAAAGCAAGACTCCATCTCAAAAAAACAAAACAAAACAAACAAACAAAAAACCCCACCAATGTTCATTCCAAAATTTTTCTCCCTGATACAGGATCGAGTCTAGAGTCAGGTACTGCATCTACTTGTTGTATTAACTTAGTTTTCTTTCATCTGGAATATTTCCAGATACCTTCTTTGCCTTTATGACATTAACATTGTTTGACGAGTACAGTACTTGAAGAAAAGAAAATAAGAAAAAAAAAAGGTGTTCCTCGTTTTGGGTTTACCTGCTGCTCCTTTATGGTTACATTCCAAGGCACTTATAAGTGACATTGAACAATGTATGTTTTCAGCATCATGAATATACTGAAATATGAAGATTCCTTCAGTGGCCCCAGGAAAAATATATAATGGGTCCATCTTTTTGTTCAAAATAATGAATAGTATATCACTCATGAAAACTTGCTTCTGAGATCAGACTATAAAAACAGCTACAGGGGACTCAAAAGGATTCTATATTATTTCTTAAAATGTGAAAATAGGTGATAAGACCTCAGAGCTTACCTAGTGCAATAATCTTATATTACAGAAAAGAAATTGAGTCTCACTTTGAGAGGTTATCTTCCCTCTCTCCTGCTTCCCACTTATCTTGGGTGAAAATTGTCCTTCGGAGCGAACCCTCCTGCTTCCTAGACAAGGGCCCTATCAGTTAACCTGCCTTTCTCTGGGTTCCATCTCCTCCTCTCCAAGAGCTGCCTTCCCGCATTTTTACAAACATGTAACAAGTCTCCTTTATCCTGTGTGATTTTTCTCTCTCCTCCTCTTTATTTTAGATGTGTCTCCTGCTTTCCCTCCTGTTGTTTCTCATCCCCCCATTTTCATCTGGTTGTCCTTTAGCTACTGACGTTGCTGGGGATGCTGTCCTCATTCCTCTTCCCTTCTCGGCCTTTCTCTGAGTGACCTCACTCACTCCATGTCTTGAACCCAGCAGAGAGTAAATGCCTATCTGAACTCCCAGTCTTTCTGAGCCCCAGAACTGTGTGATTGACTGTGAGACTTGAAACTCCATGGGTTTACAATGAAATGCCTGGAAGCAATTTGGCTGTAGGTGACATTTGCTTTCTCATGGAAAGAACACGGTTCTTCTTCCCTTTATCCCCGCTGTTGCTAGTGGAATGCCCTTCTCAGAA
This sequence comes from Saimiri boliviensis, assembly GCF_048565385.1. Classification (NCBI taxonomy): domain Eukaryota; kingdom Metazoa; phylum Chordata; class Mammalia; order Primates; family Cebidae; genus Saimiri; species Saimiri boliviensis. Next base: position 9,274,330 of record NC_133463.1, on the reverse strand, counting down.
AGAGAGGGAACATGAATTTCCAGATAGTCAGCCACAGTTCTAAGAAAAGGATGTTATATGCAGCTTGACTGAAATGCCACATCCAAAGCCACCCAAATATCGTGTGTTCACAATGCACACCATTTTGGGGCATTGCTTCTGTCACTGAACTGAGTCGGGCTGATCCAGATGGCTTTGCTTTCTTACTGTATCACAGCCTGAATAATCAATCTGACTTTGAAGACAACAGTTCAATGAACATAAAGTTGGTATGACAGTTTATTCCATAATTTTAAACTGATTACCAGATAGATACATATATAGAGAGATTCCTTTTTTTTTTTTTTTTTGAATAAGGGTGTTAAAGGAATTTGAAACTATTATAATCCAAGAGTTTTCATTTGAAACTCTAGGCTAGGAGATACCCAGTTCCAGCCCTTCAGATCTGTGCATCTGAATTATTGTAGACACTGCTGAGTAAGCCAGAACATGTCTAAGATAGTTGTCTATTTTAAATGAAGATTTTTCAGAATAAGGGTTATGGGTCCAATACTAGCTTGTTAGTGAATTAGCATTTCAAGGGGAACTGATAGAAATCAGGCTCACGCCTGTAATCCCAGCACTTTGGGAGGCCGAGGCGGGCGGATCACGAGGTCAAGAGATTGAGACCATCCTGGTCAACAAGGTGAAACCCAGTCTCTACTAAAAATACAAAAATTAGCTGGGCATGGTGGCGCGTGCCTGTAATCCCAGCTACTCAGGAGGCTGAGGCAGGAGAATGGCCTGAACCCAGGAGGTGGAGGTTGCGGTGAGCCGAGATCGCACCATTGCACTCCAGCCTGGGTAACAAGAGTGAAACTCCGTCTCAAAAAAAAAAAAAAAAAAAAAAGAAAGAAAGAAAGAAAGAAAGAAAGAAATCAATACGATGCAGTTCAAGAGCACAGAGTTTTGAATTTCTCCTCTCTTCTTCCTGCTTCTCAGGGTGTATGTTCCCTTCAGGGCATCTCTCTTTGGCCTGCCTTCCTCCCCCACCTTCCCCTCTTCCCCTGCTTTAACTCTGCTCTACCCTATTTCCTCTTCTTACTGAACATAGCACGCAATTAAAATATTTTTAAAAAGTTGTATTAATGAAATGTTTGGTGTTGCCCAAATTAAACTCGAAATATGTTCTTAAAACACAAGTAAAACTCAGAATAAGAAAGAAAGGTCCTGTATTTAAACGCCAGTGGTCTGTTCTAGCTATTCTTTGCTTTACCCTTGTTGTGATCCCCGTGGCTTTGCTCCAAATTCAGGTTCGATTTCAAGGCTTCCCACAGCGCCCATTAAAAGGACTCAACATCACTAACCTCTGCTTTTCATCACTCGTAAATTGCTTTCCTATAACCTTCTTCCGATTTGTGTCGAAAAGCAGCTCGAAGGAGAGAGGTAAAGAATTCTTTGCATTAGGATTACAAAAAATGATAGCTTAGACTATGGATGATGGGGAGGGGGTGTGCTGGGCAAAAACTCTATCATCTCAACATACGCGTTATTTCCTGTTGGAAATAATGGATAAACAGGTAATGTGGATTGCAAAAGCCCCTTTGAAAACATTATAATCTGAGTCCCTTTGATTTTGAAACCTCTAGACTAGGAGGGGGCTATCTGGCCTCCAGAATGGTTCTCTCTATAGACATGTTTCCATGCCAAGTAACCCTTCCTGTCCCTTAAGAGCATGGATCCCAGTTTATAATTATGCTTCATTTTTTGTGCTGGTTTAATTATTGTATTTCTCACTACAGTGGGTCTTTTAGGCAGGGATAAATACCTGTTTATCTTTCCGTCCCTTTGCGCATTGCACAGTGACTAACATGTATTTAGAATTGGCATTTCCAGGGAAAAGAAGGAAGGATGGAAGGTAAAAAAGAAACAGTATTCCAAATGTCGAGCCGGAACCACAGAGAGAACGAAGCGCTCAAAAGGTTCGCAGGGTTCTTCACTGTCCCTCTCTTTTGTTTCTTTGCAATTTCAGTTTGAGCTGCAAATGCCAAATCACTGCGTAATAAAATCTGAACTCCTGTTGTGTTGTTTCTGGTCTGGGCGTAAACAAGAATTCTTGGAAATCCCCATAGCATGCTTTGTAGGATTTACAGCCTAATTCCCTAGATGGAAGAGGCTCAGTGAATTAACCAAGTGCTCAAATTCTTTGATTCTTCCACAAAGAGAATGCGCCTGTCTTTTTTTCCTTCCTGAGGAGGCCATAACCTTCCCCTGCAATAGCAAAGCCAAAGATTTCACTCTCAGAGAAAATTCCGGTCACTGGCCCATGCTCTAAACCAAATTGCAGCTGGTGAGAAGGACTCATTTTTGTTCTAACTTAAAAATTTACTGTCATGAACATTTACAAACATATAAAAAAGCAGAGAGAATAAAACAATAAACGCGCCCCTCATGCAGCATCAACTAAAAGGTGCTCATTGACTTCTTTCTGGTTACTTCCAGAGCCAGAGCAGCTGTGCTGATTGATGACCGGGACTCTCTCAGAACAGCGTGGAAGGCCCGACCTGGCAGCTCTCCGGGTCCACCCGACTCATCCTGCCTTGTCGTGTACCCGCCTCTCTGTGCTCCAGCCACACCACCATCTCTCCATCTCTCAAATGCCACAGAAAGCCACATTCTCTTCCCACAGATAGAAAATGCCGTGTTCTCCCTTGAAAAGTCACTCAATCCAGCTAATTCCCACTCGTTCCTCAGTTTTCAGTTGAAGCATCATTCGTTCCTTAGGGAAACCTTTTCTAGCCCCTAACACCCTTCACTGGTCCTAACACACACTGGCATGCCTGCTGTGGCTCTATATCCATGTGGGCACAGACGGACGTGACCCCAGGAGGGAGGGTGTGCGGCCTGTGGCTTACCACAGTATCCTCGGCACCCGTCACTCTGCCTGCCTATCAACTTCTTAAATTACTGCATTTTCACCTCTCATTAAAAAAAACCCAAAACTTTATTATTATTATTATTTTCATTTTTATGTATTGATGGAGCACAGGTACAGATTTCTTGTGTGCATATATTGTGTTGTGGGAAAGTCTGGGCTTCTATGTGTACCCATTACTCAGATAGTAAACACTGCCCGCCCTCCCACCTTTGGGAGTCTCCAGTGTCTATTATTCCCCTCCATATGTCCACATGTACCCACTGTTTAGCTCCTACTTGTAAGTGAGAACATGTGGTATTTGACTCCCTGTTTCGGAGTTATTTCACTAAGGATAGTGGCCTCCAGTTCCATCGATGTTGCTGCAAAAAACATGATTTCATTCTTTTTTATGGCTGCATCGTATTTCCACATTTTTAAAATCCAGTCCTCCTTTGATGGACACTTAGGCTGACTCTATACTTTTGCTATTGTGAATAGTGCCACGATCGACAGACAAGTGCAGGTGTCTTTTTGGTGTAACCATTTCCTTCCCTTTGGCTATGTACCCGGTAGTGAGACTGCTGGATGGCGTAGTAGTTCTATTTTTAGTTCTTTGAGAAATCTCCATCCTGATTTCCATAAAGGCTGTCCTAATTTACATTCCGACCAACAGTGTGTAAGCATTCCCTTTTCTCCACATGCTTGTCAAACTCTGTTGTTTTTTTGACTTTTTAATGAATGAGTACATTTGCCACCCAGTAGCTATTCTCGTATCATTTCCTTGTCTTCCCGACACCACTGCAAACATCTTGACTTCCCTTTTTCTCTCCCCGTTCCTTCATCCCTTCTGTTGATTTCAACATTTTTAGAGGAAATTTAAAGTATCTTCTCACAAATAGTTTTGGGAATGGATGATTTGCAACACAACCTTCCTTGGTTACACAGGTGCGATGACCACATGACAATTCATTACGCACATATTTTCTCCTCACACTCTCACCATCATTTTTTCCCCTAAAGGCATAGTTTCTAAACGAACCAACCAACCAACACAATATTGAATTTTAGATGGCAGTGTAATATTGATTTCTTGTACTCAAGAAATTTTACAGTTTCCTTCGTGCATATGAAGCTTATAATCATAGACAAATTAAGAAGGAACAAGCACTTGTTGGGTCCCTGCTTTGTGCACAGTGATATGTTAGGTGACTACAGGCTTTGTGCAATTTAAATGTCACCATAACACTTTCAGGCAAGTATTGCTTTTTGCAAATAGGGAAACAGAACCAAAGAGAGGTTAACTGACTTGCCCACACTCATGTAATTAGCAAGGAGGATAGGCATCAGAAGTCCTGCTTCTAAAGCTCCGTCCACCACAATGGATTGGTTTGTCACCAACAACCCGAGCGTGAGGCTCACCGTGCAGGGGTGTCTCAAATCTGCCACAGTTCACACTCACGGGGTACATGGCAGGCTGTGGAGGGCCCTGGAGGTCTTTAACTCTTGCCTCCTCCTTAGGCACCTGCTCCCTAATGGGCTTCCCTCACACTAACTCCTGCCGGCCTATAGCAACATACTGATTCCAAGGCCAAAGGATCCATTTTGGATTCTTTCCACAAAATGGATCAGAGGCACAAGCACTTGGGAGGAAAGCCATGCTTTTCTCCTCTTTGCACTTTCTGATCTAAAAGAGCACTCCTAGTCTGCTTGAATTTTCGCCTGAGGAAAGACAGTTCCATATTTGAATTGAATCATATGATCTAAGAGCAGCAGATCACAAAATGAATATCCGGAGCCAGAATGGTTTCCCATTTCTGCAGTGTGTTTAGAGCATGCCTTTCAGTTACAGGTATAAAAGCAGTAGATCCTCTTGGCTGTAATCATAGCTAATTCGTCTAGCTGAAGGAAGGCAATAATTGAAAACTATGTGACACCCTCTGTGCTCAGATCTTTGCTGAGTGCGGTGAAGGAAAGGAAGGTAATACCAGTTCCGCTGGGTCTAGGGCTTTCTCAGTCTCCCTGCATTGAAGCCATTTTATCTCTGTTTTAAACCTTGTAATAGTTCTGATTAAAAGTATTTAAATGCTTTAATATGTTTAGTTTTGGTAGGGATATCCATTCTTTGGGTAATCCATTCCGAGGATTTCTACTTCTTTGCAAGGCAAATTGTAAGGCTACTAAGGAGGTGATTAGGAAAACGATGAATTGAAATTTTAAAAAGTTTTAATATAAAACGAGTTGAAGGAAGTCGTTGTGAGAAGCAAGTATCTCTCTTCCTTCTTGACGAATATGGAAAATTATTTCCTTCTGGTTGGAAAAAATACCTTAGATAATCTCACATAGCTCCATTCCACTAAAACATTTAGCTTTTTATTAAAATTTCCCAAGAAGACAAATATTTTGTGTGTGGGAATTTGAAACCATCTAAACAATACTTTCTTTGGGAAAAAAGTTCTGTATATGGGAGAAAGCAAGAAGTCCGTCTTTGTTCAATACTACATATTGTGTGATTAATTTTACACTAAAAAGAAAATGATACAAATTACTACTTGAAAGACATAAAATAAGTAACTTGAGATGCTCAATAGAATTAAACTTTCATTTAGAGTAAGTTCATTTTTCATCCCACTTAAAAAAAAAAACTGCTGCATGAATTTCTTTTTTCTTTTTCTTTTCTTTTCTTTCTTTTTTTCTTTTTTCTTTCTTTTTTTTTTTTTTTTTTTTTGCAGCTTTTCTACTTTCAGGGCAGAAGAGAAATGAAGAGGGAAACAGAGATGGAGACAGAAAGAAAAGCTGTGTTCCCTTCTTACTTGTCCATGCAAACAACAAGGTTAATCTTCATTTAAAGATCCCCAGTATACTTTGGGAGGCCAAGGTGGGCGGATCACTTGAGGTCAGGAGTTCAAGACCAGTCTGGCCAACATGGCGAAACCCTGTCTCTACTAAAAATACAAAAATTAGCCTGGCTTGGTGGCACACGCCTGTAATCCCAGTTACTTCGGAGGCTGAAGCAAGAGAATCATTTGAATCTGGGAGGCCGAGGTTGCAGTGAGCCAAGATCGCATCATGGCGACTCCATCTCAAAACAAAACAAAACGAAAAAACAAATCCCAGCCTTTAGCAAGCATTGCTATGTGTCTAACTTTTTCACATTTATCTCATTTATTTCTCACAGCACTACCTCTTCAATGTAAATATTTTGCCTATTTTACAGATGAAAAAACTGAGGGTTAGAGAAGTGAAATAATCTTACCCTGGGTCGGGGGTGGGGGGGCATACTTTTTCTGTAGAGATCCAGATACATATTTTGGGCTTTGTCAGGCATATGGGTCTCTTTCACAAGCATTTGCCTTTGCTGCTGTTAACAGAACACAGCCATAAATACTTAACACAGACAAAGGAGAGGCATTGGGCTAGATGCGGCCCATGGGTCTGAGTTTCCTGGTCCCTCACTCACTTCGCTGGTGGACACATTTTTAACATGTAATAGAAGCAGGATTTACACTCACACTTTTCTGACTTGAAAGTCCTTACGCTCTTCCCTATATGCATTGATACATTTTGGGCCAATCGTGAAACGTGGTAACTTAAGGAAACCTTTTTAGATGGTTACAGTGTGGGCCTAGGTGGTGCTGTCTGCATGAAAGCCCAGAGGCACCGCGGCCAGCCAAACAGCCAGACAACCCGACAGGAACCTCCTGGTATCAGTGCGTCCTATACACGAGGCGGAGTCTGGACATGAATAAACGTCTCAAAAAGGGACTCCATCCACCTGCAGATATCCGTTAAGGAGCACGGATGCCACATCTCGATACACTTCCTGATCATTTCCAGGACAGCAGGCAGGCACCTGCAGAGTGAACAGGCGCGGTGGATTCAGGCTGGTCCCCGGGACGCTTCATTCTGCCCATATTTGTGGGAAGGGCAGCTCCTCCGCCCAGCCTCACCCCCTGCCATGCTGGCCAAAGTCTCTGAGATGGAAGTTTCAGCTGTGCCTCCTTCCCAGATGTTCCCCAAGGTGCCCTTGTAGTCTGCCATGCACGTGAATTCGATGGCTCACATGCCACGAAGCATCCACAAGCATCACCAATATTGACAGTTACTGGTCTATTTAGGGCAATGTGCAATGAATGCATCCCTGGGAGACTGAGTCTGCGTCCCCGGGGTCTATAATCAAGTGTGAATTCTAACGAGAACTACTGTCCACTCACCCACATTCAGAGTTATTCATGCTTGGAGGACTTGGAAGGGGGCCCAGAAGATGGGAGATGGTGACACTCACAATGCTTCACACGCTACGACCAGGGGAAATGAAACTAAGGAGTACAAGACTTGCAGGTGTCAGGGTAGGGGGCATGAGTCGAGGTGGTGCAGGCATGGGACGTTTGTGATCACTCAAGGTGGCACCAATATTTGCATTTATGAACGTTGAGCCCCAAAGCCCATTTCTGGTAGGAGAGTTGGGAGTCTGCTTAAATGGGACTCTGCCTACATGATAGAGAGGATGGCAGAAAGAACGCCTGTGATGGGAGAGTTTCCCAAGAACAGACCCCAGAGAGAACACACCGGCATGCACACCCATCCGTGGAGGGATGCATGGGGAGCTGTGTCCCAGTGACCTGGGGGTTGCACCCAGAAGTCCCAGACTCAGATCCTCCCCGCTTTTTCCTCCTCTCTCCATCCCTCTCTCAATTTTTTCCTCTTACAAATGTTTATTGAATACTTACTAAGTGCCAGCACTGAGGACACAGACATCTTTCCCTAGAGCATGTGAAAAATCAGCGTGGGAGACAGGCGTATATTTGCAGCATGGTGAGCAGAGTGTAGAGAAGAGAGAAGCTGTGCACTGAGGCGTGGTTCAGGAGGGGAACGGCAGCTCAAGAAGAGACGGGCACAGGGCAAAGCCTGCAGGTGTGGCTGAGGCTGGCCTGGCAGTGTCTAAGGCAGGGCCAAGGAGGCAGGAGGCCATGGTCATGATGTCCCAGACAAAGGGACTTGGGCCTCATCCTGAGGCGGTGGCACCTGCGGCAGCCACCTGGCAAAATGCGTGTACGGTTCCTGAGTGGGCAGAGTGTGCCGGGGGGAAGGGGACCCTCCAGACAGAGGCGGGAAGTGTCTCAATCCCTGTGCAGAGAGGGCAGTGGGGGCGGGGAGGGGAGGCGACTCCTGCGGAGATCTGAAGGGTGCAGAGGTCACTCCTGGAGCTGCGTGCCTCTGGACGCCACTTGGCGTCCCCCACTTTTCATGTATTTGAGTATCAGTGACACTGTGTGTCCGTTAGAGCACTTTTTTTTTTTTTTTTTTTTTTTGAGATGGAGTTTCGCTCTTGTTACCTAGGCTGGAGTGCAATGGCGCGATCTCGGCTCACCGCCACCTCCGCCTCCTGGGTTCAGGCAATTCTCCTGCCTCAGCCTCCTGAGTAGCTGGGATTACAGGCATGCGCCACCATGCCCAGCTAATTTTTTTGTATTTTTAGTAGAGACGGGGTTTCACCATGTTGACCAGGATGGTCTCGATCTCTTGACCTTGTGATCCACCCGCCTCGGCCTCCCAAAGTGCTGGGATTACAGGCTTGAGCCACCGCGCCTGGCCTCCATTAGAGCAGTTTATGAAACAGAAGTTTCTCTGTAAATATAGTTGGCCATATGAACCGTAGCTTTGCTCACGGCTTTGGCCTCTCCACCCTACTCCCCCTCTGGAGCTTTTTAATGCCCTGGGATTGAAGGAAATTTTATTGGAGGAAGCTGGCTTGAGCAGAATAGCATCACAGAGAAAGAATAGAATAAAAGGTACAAGCTACAGAGGAAATTTTTTTTTCTTACTTAGAGATATGAAAGAAATGCTTTTGGCAGGAGAATATTTTTAAAATCAGCTCGAAGAATGAAGAAACATACTGGCCATTATTTACCTATGCAGAATGTGGACTTAAAATCGTTCACTTAAAGGCCTATGAATAGAGACCACTTCGCTGGAAAAAGAGAAGGGCGAGGTGGAAGTCGTTCCGGGGTTTGCAGAGAAGTCTGAGACAGAAGCAGGTTTTGCTGGCTTCATTCCTCAGGATTTTCCTGAACTGTGTACAAGAAAGAGGAGCATGGCCCAGCTCATAATATGGGGTCCCTACGTGTGGGGGGTGCCTCCCGAGGCTGGAAAGGAGGCAGGAAGGGAAGGACTTGGGGGGAGGGAGTTTGCTGGAGGAAGGACAGAGGTAGAGGGAATGCCTGTCCAAACCCTTCTGAGGTCCCGGGACCCCAACAGACACTTCCTTTGTCTGCGTTTGATTGCTTATTTTTCCTGGCTTCATTCCACAGATAATTTCTGGCAGAAATGGATGCCCTTGAAAAATCCCTCACCTTTTACACACTGTAGCTTTCTCTAGGGATCTCGAATGTCGAACTGGTTCGTTGGCCTGCGGGGTTCAGGGGGAGCAGGAATCGGCCTTTTTCTGCGTGTGGGGGTGGGGAGGGACTGGAACTGCACCTTCTGTCCCATTTTCCAGCGTCCCACCCCCTAAATTGCTTCCTTTTCACTCTGTCAATAGAAAGAACGTGGCTTGCTGCTGAGACCGTTTAATAATGCAGCAATAAATTGTGCTTTCAATACCAGCAATGTCTTTCTAGGTGATTTACAAAAAACCCGACTCAATACCCTGAGGACATGGATGGGTAGCATTCCCTGCTCTGAAGGTTGGACTGGCTCAGAGGAAAGCCACGGTGTGAGGACCCCAAGGCTCAGCAGGGGCCCCGCCTTCTCCGTCGCTCTTTTCGCCGCGGGGCGTGGGACCTGGGCCATCGCTCCTGGACGTCTTAGTTGTCACTTGGCATGCTCCTTTACACACTGTCTCTGGGAGATGCTCAGGGCTTTTGAGAAAGGAAAGAGGAGTTTTTCCTGGGCAAGACAGGCTGTAAGAGCAGCTAATAGTATGATGAAGATCGCCTTAGAGAGGGGAGTAACTGCTGCCCTTTTTCGGGAGCAGCAGCTTGCTCTGAGCTGACACAGTTTAGGATTCAGGAGCAGATGTGGGGCGGGAATGGGCCCCGCTGGGGCCCCGCAGAGCTTTGGGAGAGTGGACTCCTCTTCACCGCCACCAGCCCAGCGGTGAGTTTAGGACCCTGTCAGGTGCAGACTCCTATCTGGCCTCCTGGTCCCCTGGTCCCCCCTCCCCCTCCCATCTGGTTTTCAGTTTGTAGTTAAAATGAACTGTCTATGATGGAAATCTGGTCAAATCTCTCCCCAGCTGAAAACCCTTCAAGGACTCCCTACTTACGTCCCCACAAGACAACTGACATACCAGGTCCTTCCAGAATTGCGCCTTCCCTGCTTCTCGCCTTCAGACTTTCTGTCTGGAGACCCCCTTCCTCTCTCCCCTGGTCTCAGGGTCTCCTTTCTCCACCCCACCTGGCGGCCGCCTGGGCTCCTGGCTCGGGAAGCCCCTTTGTCCCTCCACCCACTCTGCTGCAAGGCCTTCCCTGAGGACTCACCCTGTGGCTGTGTCTCCTGCTCCTGGGAGGGGAGACACTGAGCCCATTCTGCCTGCTGGATGCGCGTGTGTCACCTGAAGCCCAAGTAGGTTCTGCTCTTAACTACAAGTACAAGGACTGTGCCAGGAGGAGGGGAGAGAGAGGCCGTGGAAGTGATTTGTAAACTGTAGCGTTTTACAAATACTAGGTATTATCTCCATTGTGCAAAGGAAAGAATCTCACAGTCTTGGTTACCCTGGAGCACTATGAACATTCTTTTAGAAAATCCCTGGCTGTAAGAGATGCCTTCCTTGCCAGAAGGACAGGTGACAGACCTGTCAAGGATCCTTCTAGTCTAACATCCTTAGAGGATGGAATGGCTGGCACTTTGCGAGCCCTCAGAAACTTGCGTGTGAGAACTGCCTTCCAGGTTCAGGAGTGCCAAGGCCAGTCCAGACCATCTTTTCTAGTATAACCTTATTTTCAGAGACAAATAAGCCTTCCACCAGCTTATGTGAATCAGTTCCATATTTGTCATGGATGATTGTAGAGAGATTCTTCTCCATACACATTCCTACGCAAAGGAGTCACCTTTTAGCAGCCCTGGCAAATCTTGAGGTGCTCTGTTAATAACTGTGTTTTTTAAACAACCAAATTCTATTTGGGAAGACATTCATCTTTGAAGTGACCTAAATCATTGCAAGTTTGGGCTGATTATAGAGATTTACTGACAGAACCAGTGAAAGAAAGAAGGGCAAAATGGCAAAAAAGGAAGTGCCGGAATTTAACTCAGTTCAAGAGGCATTCCTGGAAGGGTGAGTTCATCATTAAGCTTTGGACCTTACCAGTCAGCCTCTTAAAGCAACCTACTGAGTAGTTCTGAGGATTATAAACAGCAAAGAGGAACTGTGGTCAGGTGGCTCTCATAAGAGTCTCACACGCCTGTTCAGAGCAGTGCTGCGTCTTCAACAGGCAGCGGAGGGCAGAGGCAGTGCTCCCCAACTGTGCCTTCTAGAAGACTAAAAAATGATGATGAAGGAAAGAAGTAAACTTTCTCAATCCGTATGTTATTTGATACGTATTTGTGACTAAGTTCATGCGTTAAACAGTATCTGTTGGCATTCAGTTATTTCATCTCCAGTCCCAAAAGTTTATATATTTAAGTTGGTTTCAAAACTGTTTTGTATATTCTCCTTTCGCTGGAAAAACGGAGGGTTGCTTTGTGCTAAGAATCACTTCAAAGTCAGATCAGTACAGGAATCCCCTGTCCTAGGCAATCTGTAGCCTGAGTTCTGTGACCCTGATAAATCAGCACGGATCACGCCATCTGCTTTTCACATTGCCGTGTTCTGTTCATAGTTCTTTACACTCAGTTGTTCAATTTCGTAAACACTTACTGAATGCCCGCCTTGGGCTGCCCCAGGCTAGCCCCTGGGAATGCTCAGAGGGAGCCTCCACCTCCTTCTCTCTTGAACCTCTTGTGTTCTCTGAACTGTATTTGGGTCTGGACCTCCATCATCCCTTCTACGTTGACAATTATGTGATGCCTGCTTGAGCCATCTCCTTTGGGAACCTCATTCTATCCTCTCCCCACTAGGGGTCAAAAAGCAGCTCTTCCTCTGTGTGCCTTGTCGAGCCACTTGTCAGCCTTTCTCTCGTGTGACATTCATGAGGGTAGGGACTGAGTTCTATTCATTGCTTCACCTCCAGAAACAGAAAACGCCTAGCACAATTGATAATCATTTTATAAATAGTATTGAATTGAATAGAATTGAATTTAGAGATGTTCTAAATGGAAGTATGATTTAGGTGCTGTTTTGCTGATAAAAAACAAAAAACAAAAAAATACAAGTGACCTGGATCTGGGACTGCTTGTCAGCATCTTGGGGACTGAAATAGCCCTTGAGGACAGACCGTATAAAACACAAAGCATTAAGAATCCAATGTGCATTTCTTTCCTGAGTAAGACATGTTCCAAATAGGACAGAAGTCAGTTCAATTCACGCCATTGCTGCTTTCAAGGTTTTTCAATTAGGAATTTGTATGCTGGCTGTAAGTAAAAGAATAGTAATTTCCCGAGACAGAGACTTTAAAATGGAAACGACCAACTCCAGATTCAAGGCTCTTTCTAAATCTTTGAACATGGATGAGAATAAATTATTTTCAGCTTTTACAAATCCATATATAGGGGTGCTTTGATAGTATTAAAGAAGCCAAATCTGAGTTCTCAACAAAAACTCTGGACTTAACACATGTCTCAGATTTTTTGGGTTAGCACAGTACAAGGGACTGAACAATTTGGCAATGCTGATATACATGTGACCAGTAGCCGTGACAATCATGTGATCATTCTGAGGACCAATAGTCCCCATTAAGCTTATTCTGAATGATAAACTTGTAAAAAAAAGACTTGAACCATAACCATAAAGAAACCATATCTCAGTAAATGATTGACACAGAATAAGAAAAAAAAAGTGACACCAGAACCCTAAGCTAATATTAACTGAGCTTCCAAGAAGCCAAAGTGAAAAAAATTAATGAGTTAAATAATTCTTGTCACATTGGATAAAAGCAAGTAGTAATTGTCCTTGTAGAATTTTCTATCAGCAGCAAACCAGCAGAGTCACTGCATTTTCCATGGAATGAGATAAATGCTGGGTTCACAGTCTATCACTTGCATTATATACTTCATCAGAAATCTAAACCAACTCGTATACATAGCAGATCTGCATGGACTTTTCATCTCTGGGGTGAAACACAATGAGGGCAGAATGGAACTAGTGTTTGAATCAAGCTGGCACAAAGTGAGCTTTTATCAGATATTAGTTAGGGAAAGGGGAAATAGAAAATAGATCATGGGCAGACAATGGACTGGTATGCGCATCAAATGATCTCTACACTATTAACAGGATGAGACTTAGACAAAATTAGTGTTCTTTGCAAGGTGGAAGACGGGGTGTTGACCTTCCTAGGGCTTCAGCCAGGCTCTTAATAAGACACTAAGAGAAAGCAAGACATGCATGAAGTCAGTGCTGCTGCTGGGGTAGTGACTGATCAAGGCACTGCAGTACAGGTGTATAGTGTGTGCCTGATCTGCAGCTTGTGCTTCCTGCTGAGGTCTTGAGTGGGAACTCTTGGGGCTGGTATCTGATGTTTGCTGTGAGCCTTTCAGGCCCGTCTATTTTATCTCTCGTTATTACAGACACCAGACTGATTCAGGAGCCCTCTCCCTATATCACCCATTGTAAGCCCTCTCAGATGCCCTGTGGGCTGAGAAAAAACACCTGTTGGGTTACATTTGGATTTCATGCATTCATGGGAGGGGGGGCAAACACACAAAAAACCCTCTGCAAGGATACAGGCTGTGTTTTGGGAGGGGAATCTCATTCTTTCACTCAATTACTTCAGAGCTATAAAATGGTAGCTACTGCCAACTGGAAGTTAAAGCATTTGCACAACTTTATATTGAGTAGTGCAGAATCTGTGTGGCCACATATGACAGCTCTTGAAAAAGTTGCTTTAAAAGTTCAAATGTGTATTTCAATGTAGAAAGATTGTTTAGTGCCATGATGCATGTGGCTTGGTTTAGAACAGATTACTTCATGTATCTTAGTGTCTGCTTTAGTTTTCCTGTGTTTAAAAATCAGGAGCTGAACAACCAAAAAGAAGATGAGTAAGGAAACAGAGGATTTCAACAACAGAAGAGACCAACCAGACCTAGCAGACATATACTACTCAACAACAGTAGAAAATACATTCTTTCTTAAGCACGCATGCAACATTCTCCAGGACAGACCATAGGTTAGGCCACAAAACAGGTCCTAAAATATTTCAAAAGACGGAAATTATAGAAAGTATCTTTTCAGATCTCAATGAGATGAAACTCGAAATGAATAGCAGAGGGAAATCTGTAAAATTCACAAATATGTGGAAATTAAACTACTTACTCCTGTTTTTATTTTTTAAAAATTCGTTACTTTTGAGACAGGGTCTTGTTTTGTTGCCCTGGCAGGAGTACCACTGTGCGATCATAGCTTACTGCAGTCTGGAACTCCTGGTCTCAAAGGATCCTCCTATGTCAGTTTCTCAGGTAGCTGGGACTACAGGTGTGTGCCATCGTGCCTGGCCATTTTTTTTTTTTTTTTTTTTTTTTTTGTGGAGATGAAGTCTTGCTATGTTTCCCAGGCTTAAACAACATACTCTTAACCAGTGGGTTAAAGAAGGAATCATAAGGGAAATTATAAAGTATCTTGAGACAAATCACAATGAAAAAGAACAACATAGCAAAAACTAATAGATGCAGCAAAGCAATGCTAAGCTAAAAAATGTATTGCCATAAATGCCCACGTTAAAAAACAAGATCTCAAATCAATATTCTAACTTTATGCCTTAAGAAACTATAAGGAGTGGAACAAACTAAACACAAAGCTCGCAGGGGAAAGGAAATAATAATAATTAGAGCAGAAATGAATAAAATAGAGAATACAAAAACAATAGAGAAAATCAAGAAAACCAAAAGTTAGTTCTCTAAGAGGATCAACAAAATGGACAGATCTTTAGCTAGATTAAGAAAAAAGAGAAATTCGGGCCGGGCGCGGTGGCTCACGCCTGTAATCCCAGCACTTTGGGAGGCCGAGGCGGGTAGATCACGAGGTCATGAGATCGAGACCATCCTGGTCAACATGGTGAAACGCTGTCTGTACTAAAAATACAAAAAATTAGCTGGGCATGGTGGCGCGTGCCTGTAATCCCAGCTACTCAGGAGGCTGAGGCAGGAGAATTGCCTGAACCCAGGAGGCGGAGGTTGTGGTGAGCTGAGATTGCGCCATTGCACTCCAGCCTGGGTAACAAGAATGAAATTCCGTCTCAAAAAAAAAAAAAAGAAAAAAAGAAAAAAAAGAAAAAAGAGAACCGCAATTATTAAAATCAGTAACAAAAGCTGGGACATCACTACCAATTTTACACAGATAAAAATAATTATAAGAAAGTACTATGAAGAATCGTATGCCAATTAGAATTGGATAATCTTAAATAAGTAGACAAATTCTAGAAATACACAATCTACCAAGACTGAATCATAAGAGGAAATAAAATATATGTACAGATCTATCACTAGCAAGGAGATAGAATCAGGAATGCAAAACCATCTAACAAACAAAGCCCAGGGATCTAATGAATCCCCTGGTAAATTTTACCAAATATTTAAGGAGAAATTAACAGAAATCCTTCTCAAATACTCTTAAAATACTGAAAAGAAAGCCAAAGCCAGATAGAAATACTCTAAATAAAGAAAACTACAAACCAATATACCTTATGAACATTGATGCAAAAATCCTCAACAAAATACTGGCAAACTGAATTCAGTAGCATATTAAGTGGATTTTGTACTGTGACTGTGTAGGATTTATTCCTGACATAAAAGGATGGTTTAAGATATAAAAATTAATCAATAAAGTGCAACACATTAACAGAACAAAGGGTGAAAACACACCACATTATCATCTCAATAGATGCAAAAAAAGCATTTGACAAAATATAACACTACTTCATGATTTAAACAAACCCAACAAACTCAGAATATAAGGAAACTATCTTATAATAATAAAGGCCATAATTGAAAAGCCCACAGCTAAAAAAGTACTTGATGGTAAAAGACTGTAAGCTTTTCTTCTAAGATCAAAAGAAAGATAAGGATGCCCACTTTTGCCACTTCTCTTTAAACTAGTATTGAAAGTCCTGATCAGAGCAATTAGGCAAGAAAATGAAACAAAAGACATCCAAATGAGAAAGAAAGAAGTAAAATTATCTCTGTTCACAGATAACATAATTTGTAGACAATTCTAAAGATTCAACAAAAAAACTGTCAGAACTAATAAGCCAATATTGCAAAGTTGTAGGATAAAAAATAAACACAAAATCAGTGTTTCTATATACTAATAATGGACAATATGAAAAGGAAATTAAGAAAACAATTTCACTTATAATAGCTTGAAAAAGAATAAAATACTTAGAAATTAACCAAGGAAGGCAAAGATATGTATATTGAAAACTACAAAATGTTGCTAAAGGAAATGAAAGAAGCCATAAATCAGTGGAAAGATATCCTGTTTTCATGCGTTAGAAGACTTAATATTGTTAAGATATCAATACTACCCAAAGTGATCTACAGAGTCAGTGCCATACCTATCACAAGGACATTTTTTACAAAAATAGAAAAATCCATTTTAAAATTCACATGGACTCACAGAGGTTCCAGAAAAGCCAAAATATCCTGAAAAAAAAAGTTGAGGAAATAACAATTTCTGATTTGAAAACTGACTACAAATCTACAGTAATCAAAACAGTGTGGCATTGACAGAAAGACAGACATATAGACCAATGAAACAGAATAACGAGCCCAGAAATAAACCTCCAAATAGATGGTCAAATAATTTTTGACAAGATTGCCAAGACATCCAATGGGGGAAAGGACAGTCTTTTTGACAAATGGTCTGGGAAAACATATGCAAAAGGGGTGGACTCTTACCATACTCTATATGTGAAAATTACCTAAAATGCATCAAAAGCTGTAAAAACTAAAAGTAAAAAATACTTAGAAGAAAAGATAGAGGAAAAGCTTTATGATATTTGATTTGGCAATGATTTTTTGGACATGACACCGAAAGCATAGGCAACAAAATAAAAAAAATAAATTGGACTTCATCAAAATGTGAAACTTTTGTGAATCAAAGGATACTATCAACAGAGTAAAAGGACAATCATAGTATGGGGAAAATATTTGCAAAACATATACTGTTAAGATTTATTAAAAAGCTATAATACAGCAACAAACAACAACAAATTCTCCACTCCAAAACCCAATTTAAAAATGGGCAAAGGATTTGAACAGATACTTCTTCAAAGAGGTTATACAGATGGCCAATAAGCACATGAAAAGATACTCAATATCACTAAGGATTAGAGAAATACCAATCAAAACCACAATGAGATGCAATTTTACACCCATTAGTATGGCTATTTCTTAAAAACAAAAAGAAAATAGGAAGTGTTGGTGAGAACGTGAAGAAATAGGAAGGAACACTGTGTATTGTTAGTGGGAATGTTAAATGGGGCATCCAGTATGAAAAACAGTATGTCAGCCCTCCAAACAGCCATAGAATTACCACATGATCCAACAATTCCACTTCTGGATACATAGTTAGCCCTCTTTACATATGGGTTCTGCATCCATGGATTCAAATACATTTGAAAAATATTGAAAAAATTACTTTTTGAATTGAAAAAATTTGTGGATCAAAAACATTTGAAAAAAGAGGATGGTTATGTCTGTACTCAACATGTATAGACTTTAATTTCTTGTCATTATCCCCTAAATTACTTACAGTGTATGATACAATGTAGATTCTATGTAAGGTGTTGGTATAAAGATATACAACACCTTACATAGAATTTACATTGTATGTATAATACATTGTAAATAATTTAAAGATGACTTAAAGTATATGGGAAGATGTGCTGTAGGTTACGTACAAATACTACACCATTTTCTATAAGAGACTTGAGCATTTGCAGATTCTGCTCTCCAAGGAGGATCCTGGGACCAATCCCCCATGGATACTGAGGGACGACTGTATACCCAAAAGAATGGAAAGCAGGAACTCAGACAGATGTTTGCTCACCCACGTTCATAGCAGCATTATTCACAATAGCCCAGAAAGTGGAAACAACCCAAATGTTCATTGATGGATGAATGGATAAGCAAAATATTCTATATATATATTTACCATATATACAATGGAAAATTATTTAGTCTTAAAAAGGGAGGAAATTCTGACACAGCCTGCATAGATGAACCTTGAAGATATTATGATAAGTGAAATAAGCCAGTCACAAAAGGACAAATATGGCATGATTCCACCTCATAGAAGTGTCAAATTCATAGAGATAAAAAAGTAGAATGTTTATTGCCAAAGGCTGGAGGTGAGGGGAGAATGAACAGTTAGTTGTTTGATGGGTACAGAATTTCAGTTTGGAAAGACAAAACATTTCTGGAGATGGATGGTGGTGACTGTCTCAGAACAGCGTGAATGTACTCAATGGCACTGAACCTTACACTTAAAAGTTAACACGTTATGTAAAATATACATAATATCAAACCATAAGTTTTATTTTGCATATATTTTACTACAATAGAAACAATCACGAGCTATTTCTAATAAAGTTAACTATTCAAGCAGAAGCCATACACGGTCACTGAGTACTAATTTTGCAGCAAATAAATTTAAGTCTCTATAGTTTTTCTAAAAATGGAATTTATTGCTTTAGATTGACTAGTCCCTCCAATTGGCCACAAATCTCCACATTCTCTACAATATTGCACCTTGTCTGTTTCACGTAATTGATTACCTGCCAGGGCTCCCGAGTTATATAAATTTGAAACTCACATAACCCCAGCTTGCATCTCTCCTGTTTCTATCTATCAGCTTGCCAGCACATATCTGTTGGGTGAAGAGCCATTCTTAGTTACTTGTAGGCATGTGTGTATAATGGCAAAAGGCTGTATTTTGAGCATGAGTTTAGAACTATAGTTGAATGCTGGTTCTGCCTATAGCTCAGTGGTATGTAGAGCTTCAGTATTCTCATTTGTGGAACAGGGATAACAACCTTAAGTTTTTAGGGGTTTTGCAGGGTTAAATGTGATTGTAAGTACAAAAGCACCTAGCGTGTCCCTGTCAGACACCAGAGGGTTCAGCAAATGTTGGTTTCCATCTTCTTTTTGCCCCCCACCCCCTTCCCCATAAGTGATCAGTCTTCCCATGAGAGGGAATATCAACTGTGTTATGCAATTTTCCCAGATTAGGATTGGGAGAGGACAGAGGAGGGCGTTTAGTAATTTAAGTAAGGGTCTCCTGTGCCGAGCTAGACTGTAAGATCCTAGATGAGGAAGACTGTGTCTACTTTGTCTTGTGGCTGTAGGTCTAACCTGCTGCTTATTTAATAAGTGCTTAGACAATAATGGGTGGATCTTGACAATGTGGTAAAATAAGCATCATAATGACATTCGCCTAGCTTTGATGATAATCTCAGGGAGAAAAAATAGGTCATCTGGACCTTTGAGAACAGAATATGGCTTTCCATACTGGTGAAGACACCTCATGCTTGCAGAAATATGGAGAAAAATTAAAGCAAGGAAAACAAGGGGAACTCAAGGATTATGATTATTTTTTCCTTATTGCTGCAATGTTCTTGTTACTTTAAGGTTTGTTTTTTTTTTTTTTTTTTTTTTTTTGGTCCAATTTGAAGGAGTAGATGCTTTTCCCAGAACTTCTGAGTAGCTTGCTCCTCAGCCTGCCCTTTCTCCCTGCAGCACAGAGCATCTTGAGGACACCTTTCAGGCAGTAAAAGCATTTCCTCTCCCCTTTACTCTCAAACTCTGGAGAAGGAAGATGGAAGAGACGAAAGAAGAAAACGAATGTTATAACATTTTTGACATTGGCTATTATTTTTTTTCCTCTTACTTTCCAGTGATATGCATACTCTGTTTCATACAGACATAAGGAAGGCACCTAGGGACTGAGAAATTCACACACTGGAGGAAAATCTCCAGGCTCCATCCTGAATTCCAGTGATAGCCCAAAGAAAACAAAACGAAACAAAATCAGAAAGGAGAACTATTTGCTAAAGACAGCGCAGCAGCTGGATATTCAGCCGACTGCTGTGTAAATACATAATTAAAGACCAAATTAGTATTATTAGTGTGACGGCTGTCTCTGCCAAGCTGCTATAGTTAGTTGCTTTGAATTCTTCCATCATCTTTACAAGTCTTAGTTCAGTGGCACAATCAGTCCCAGGGGCCATCTCACAATAGGTCACTGCAGATGTGAGGAACAAGTTTTCTCTGCCTGTTAACAGACCACACTTCTGGCACACTTTCCAGGTTCCTAACGTGTAAATTTGCAAAAATAACACCAGAAAAGATACTTTGCTCGTCATTACTTTTTACAGTAATGAATGAAATGAAACCCTGTGGAGTGGAATAGCTCTGGCTTCAGGGTCCCAAGGACTAACTGATGTGTGTCACATGACAGGTGGGAAAACGGCATTGAGAGAAAAGTTGCATTGATTTAAGGAACATGTTAATAACCCCTTTCTTTAATGAACCTCTCCGCTCCAGACATTTAAAATAATGATAACAACACCTTAATGTCAAATTTCAAAGTGCTTCCCCATACATTATCTTAGCATAGCCTGTGGGTTTCATATTTTCACATTTAATGTTTAACTTTGGTCCCTACAGTGTCTATCAGATTATTATCTAGAAGTCAGTCGACATCCTTTCTGGATTCTGAAGATTTTTGTTAACGTTTCCTCAACTAACCAGGAGAAGACCAGATTAAAAAGGGAGCATTTCATCTTATGTTTGATTGAAATGTCAGCAGATAAATTGGCTTTATTTATGGTCATGAATATCGTGCCCCTGAGGCAGCCTACTTGGGAGGGAATCCTAGTAAGTAAGGCAAGTCTCCTCGCTTCTCTGAGTCCCGATTTCCTCATCTATGAAGTGGAAACTCGGTTTTTCAGAAAATTTGGATAAATTCCCATTGCAAGTATCCAATGCTAGAGATACAGACATAAAGTAGTAAGCTTCTATTTCTTTCTCTCTGTCTCTCTCTGTCTGACAGGGTTTCATTCTGATGGTCAGGCTGGAGTGCAGTGGCAGGATCACAGCTCACTACAACCTCGACCTCCTGGCCTCAAGCGATCCTCCTGCCTGAGCCTCCTGAGTAGCTGGGACTACAGGCACTCGCCACTGGCCCCAGCTAATTTTTGTAGAGATGGGGTATGGCCATGTTGTCCAGGCTGATCTCAAATTTCTGAGCTCAAGTGACCCTCCACCTTGGCCTTCCAAAGTGCTAGGATTCTGGGGTGAGCCACTGTGCCTGGCCCTGCATCACCCCATTTCACAGCAGCCAGGTGACCCCTGGAGACTGCAACTTTCCCCCTGGGATGCGCTCGGTGCCTGGACAGGACGGGTGACAGAGCCCACTGCACAGGCCACACGGAAGAGCCATGGACACGCATGACCCTGACCCTCCACACATGACCCTGACCCTCTGCACATGACCCTGACCCTCTGCATGTAACCCTGATCCTCTGCATGTGACCTGACTCTCTGCAAGCGTTGGGGATCCGTCTTCCTTGGCAATGGGACCAGGTAAGTCCAAATAGACAGGTGGGCCCTGGGGCACAGCAGCCACCAGAGCCCATCCTCAGAGGTTAGACCATGGGGAGCTGAGGTATGTGGTCCCCAGCTGAGGCTCTTTGGTTTTGCTTAGCAAACACACATTCAGAGATACTTTATTATTAAGAATATCAAAACGGCAACAAAGAGTAGCCTTAAACCCCAAGCGGGGCCCTGCAAAGCCAGGCCCTGCACCCCTGTTCTGGTTCCCTCCCTAATCCCTGGGGCCAGCCTGGAGTGGGTGTGACCAGAGGACTGAGTGTGGGACAGCAGCGGGGAGCTGAGTCCGGGAGATCCCGGGCCAGTGGTGTAGGTCTTGTGGGTGAGCATGAGTACTTTGGGGTTCACTCTGTGTGAGGTGGGAAGGTATCGGGGATCTTGAGCAGAGACGTGACAGGATCCGGCTTGGGTCTCACAAGGATCCCCAGGCTGTTGTATGGTCCCCTGACTGCAGGGACAAGGGCTGGTGCAGGGAGTCCATTGAGGTCACCGGAATAATTCAGAAGGCTCAAAATAGAAGAAAGCCAACAAAAATGTGTACATTTCATGTTTGCATTTGACACTTGCCTTTGTTCACTTGAATTTGGATTGAATGTGGGGAGTGAACAAGAACACTCAAGGATGACACCTAAGGTCTCGTCTGAACAACTAGAAGAAGGAAGTTCTCATTTTCTGAAGTGGGGTCTTCTTGGGAAGACAATAAAGATAATAATTGGACCTACTTCACTAGACTGTTTTGAAGGTAAAAGAGTTAATAAAGCAAAAGGTTAGAACAGACACATATAATAAATATTCAACAATTATTGGTTGTTATTTTCCCAACTTTATAAACATTAAAAAACCCAGTATAATCAATAAGTTACCTGTTATAATAGCCCATTTAAAAATGCATTAAAAACACACACAGGCAAATCCTCTCTCAAGTTTGCAGGATTCTTCTCAGAACCTTTTTGATTATTGTATTTTGATCAGCATATACACATTCCTAACCAGTCTCTTATTTGACTTTTAGTGTTGAGCTTAAGTGCTTAGCATAATAGGGAAATGGCAGTTGGGTAAATGGACATCTGGGAAATAAGGCTCAGAATTTTGATTTTACTGCTCAAAAATATTTTTCACGGATCAGTGAAGAGAAGAGACATTTTCCTGGAGGAAAGTGTATGGCTGCATGAGTCTCCTCTGAATGCACACAGGACAGATGTGTTTACTGGACATTCAGTTGCAGGATTAGGGAGCTCCTGGGCAGGAGCTTACAGGCTTCCTTTTTCTGGTGGAGATCATTACTGAAGGGACAGACTGGGTAGACTGGTATGGATATCTGACTCAGTTATTTTCCTCTAGAACTATTCAGATCTATTAAATGTTACTGTCTAATGATGGCACTATAATTTGATAAAATATTTCAAGTATTTGAGAAATGTTGAACTAGGAAAACGAATTTCTCACTTCATCCAAAATTAGGCATGTAGTGTTTTGTTTGAGGTGCATTTGTAGGATGTAAAACATATGAAGATTCCAATATGAAATCAGAAAATTCAAAAGCCTACATAGTATTTTGCAGGGGAGTTGGGAGGGAATCTAAGTTTTCATTGTAGTTTCTTAAGGAAGATAATTGGTCCAAAGTTGCCTGTAATTGCAGATTGGTTTTATAAGAATACTCATTACTTATGTGAGAAGCACTCTGCAATCTTAATATCAATGCCCTAATTCTTAGAGGAGTAAACTGAAGCTCTGAGAGGTTGGCTGTCTTAAGATCTCTGCTTTTGAAGGGACGGAGTCAGAATTTAAACCCAGGTGTTGTCTGGTTGGCTCAAATGCTGATTTTTTTTTTTTTTAAAGAAACACAGTATGAGGTCTTTTTAGACTGCTGTTTAAAGAGATAATTTGCAGGATTAGACCCTGGTCTAGAAATTGGCAGGCAGGGTGAATAAGAGACAATGATTCTGTTGGATATGGAAAGATTTCCAGAGTCCTAATCTTTATCCATTAAGCATTTGAGCTTAGAAGCATTCTTAATCTGAACAGCTCCCTCCACTCAGTATGTGAGTACTTACTGCCCTCATTACTATTACTTAACATATATCAAATGCCTAAGGTGTCCCGCTTCCTTACAGAGCGCGTCAAAGCCCTTTCAGCAACAGCCAGCAGGTGAGCTTTGATGGAGTGACTGAATTAATTTCTAAGCAAACATTGCTGAGTTCATATTCCCTAGTTAATTTGACCCTGATGTTACACTTGAGGCAATTTTTCTAAAATATTTCTCATATGGTGCTTTCGAGGTGTGTGAATATACACATTTGGTAAAGAACTTCTTTCACTGTGAATGCGATGGCAGTTGTGGGCCATCTGGAGGGGCCGCTGGCTGCAGCGAAGAAGGCGTAGCAGTGGGTGCAGGAGCAATCGTGGCATGAGTCTCCTCTGAATGCACACAGGACGGACGTGTTTACTGGACATTTAGGTGTAGGATTAGGGAGCTCCTGGGCAGCAGCTTACAGGCTTCATTTTCCTGGTGGAGATCATTACTGAAGGGACAGACTGGGTAGACTGGTGTGGATTTCTGACTCAGTTGCTTTCCCCTAGAACTATTTAGAGCTATTGAGTAGTGGCTGTGGTGGGTATCTTGTGCTCTGCATTCCCAAAGCAATCGACCACACCACCCCAACCCAACCTCTCATGGCTGGGTGGGTCCCACTCCCTTGCCCAGAGCCTCTGCTGCTCCAGACCCTGGACCCAATCACCACTATTATCCACTGTCACTGTAGGAAGGGTCTGGGGGGGAGGCAGACAGTCCTCAAACCCACCCTTGGGAGGATGGGGCTTTGAGGACTGTCTGTGATGGGGCTGGGCTGAGCTGTGTGCCAGTGGGGGAGCAGTGTGGTCGGGCACAGAGGAATGGGCAGAGAGGGGCCCAGCGAGAACCTGGCATTGCCACCCCAGGCTGCAAGGAAGTGCTGCTGGGGGTACATGCTGTAGGAGCCAGCAGGAGCCAGGACAAGCGGAAGCCCTGCTCCTTCTGAGTGGGTGGGGCAGGAGCTCCTTGGGTGTAGCTGTAACCACTCGGCGGCAGCCCAGGCATCTCTGTGCTCTTGGGGGTCCTGAAAGGCCCTCCCTACCTGCAGCAGGCTTAGAAGTACCTGCTACCACTGCCTGGCTTCTCCCTGCTGTCAGTGCCTGCTCCAATCTCAGTGCAAAGTCAAGACCAAATCTGGGCACTGCCACAGTCCGGCTGGGTGGGTGTGCACACGCTTGAGGCAGCACTGATGTGACAGCTCCCTGCTACCTCAGCCCCCTTCAGACTTTGGGCACTGAAAAGTGCAGGAGGGAAGCTGAGGAGGTGTTGAGGACAGGCTGGTGCTGGCCTGCTGGCTCCCCTCAGTATCAACAGCCTGGGGGCCATGAACAGTGGTAGGAGACAGACAGGCTCCTGGCTGGAAGGGGATGGGTGCCCGGTGAAGCCCCATCTTCCAGCTGGGAAGAATGTGAAGCCTGAGGGCCAGGCAGCCAGTCCTACAGACCAGAGAGGGACCTTGTGGTGCTTAGAGGGACCTTGTGGTGCTTTTCCCTGGACTTGCCCATGGCCGCCCATGGCTGTGCATGGACCAATCAGCATGTACTTCCTTCCCTTTGAGGTCCATAAAAACCCCAGACTCAGCCAGACTCAAAGAGAGGATGGAGAGAGGGCAGATGACCAGCTGCAGAGAGGAGCCACACTCTCTGCTAAGAACTGAAGTGATGACAGGATGATCTGCCCACAGAGAGGAGCTACCCTCTCGGCTGAGAGCTGAACACGCATCAGACACACTGGCTACAAAGGGGAGCTACCCACTGTGGGTCTTCTCTGAGCTGTTCTATTGCTTAATACAATTCCTCTTCACCTTGCTCACCCTCCACTCGTCTGCATACCTCATTCTTCCTGGACGCAGGAAAAGAACTTGGGACCCCCTGAAAGGAGGAGCTAAAACAGCTGGAACACAAACAGGGCTGAAACATGCCTCTTTCTTGCTATGTTGTGGGCGAAGAAAAGGAGAGAAGAGCTGCAGCTCTCCAGGGAGCCCAGACCCGGGAGCTCCCCAAGCTAGGGCTGTGACTCCCTCCTTGGGGCCCTGTGGTTCCTGGAATCTCCAAACTTCTGGGCACCACTTTATTCCCTGGTGCCAGCCATGGAAGCTGCTTCTGGTGTGCCCGGTCCAGTCGTGGCCTTATAGGGAGCCAATGCCCTTGTTGGCACCTGGAGCTGCCTACCCTGCAGCAGCAGCTGGAATGCCTGAACCCTATGCTCACTCACACACCCCTCACTGCTCTGCACCTGGCTCGCCCTTGGCAGGCATGGGATCCAGGCCAGTAGCACAAGCTGAACGCAGCCTGCCAGGCCAAGTGGGCAGAACCAGCCTAGTGGGACAGAACCAAACTTGGGCAAAGGCACCACTGGCCACAGAGGTTTCCAGCTGGTGAAGCAACACCCCATAGCAAATGGACAGATACACTGTGTTTGGGGACCACAGGCAATTCATACCACAGTGAGCAGGAAATCAATACCATCTTTGCTTTATCCCTTCCCGAAATGGAAAAAGGAGAACTGTGTGGATGGGTAGCAGTACTGGGTAAAGGGCACAGTCGTCTTTACAGTCTGTTCCTGTATGGTTAGTCCAGATGTAGGTTGGCTTTTCATTCCACTGCTTATTAACTAAAAATAACAGAAGCCACTGTGATTTTTTGAGAGTGTCCTATGTGCCAAGCTTTTCAAAAATAGAGTCTTTAAAGCTATAGCTCCTTTAATTTTCAAAGTCACCCTATGAGGTAGGTACTATTATCAGCACTATTTTATGGAAGACTGGATCTTCGTTCATAGAGCAGCTGGCCTACTCAACTGTGCCGAGTATTGTCTGCTGACACAGCCCCATACATGGTCTTTTATACTTTCCCCGAAGCCACTGTGGCTGGAAACCTGCAAACTGCATTTGGCAGATTCTGTGCTCAGTTGGGATTCCTTGCTGGCAATGGGAGGCACTCCTAACAAATTAAATGTGGAAAGAAAATAGAAACTACCTGGCTTACGGCAGAGGCAGGTAACTACAGACTGCTGCAATAGTGCCAGCAGTTCTAGTACCTCTGGAGGTGAGCATGGATGCCTGCAGAGGCGATAGCTAACAAAATCCAGGCCTTCTGGAGCTCACAGGCTGTATCAGAGCAGAGAAATGAGGAATTAGATGGGCATTACTCCTGGTAGGATGCTATGGTTTTCTGAAGTTTCTCATCTTTGGGTACCACCAACTTTCCCAAATTTTGCTTCTCCAGCTCCCACATTTTGTCTCTTAATTCCTTCATTTAAATCCCTTTCTAGCTTGAGATACCTAGAGAAGTTTATGATTTTCTGAATGAACCAATATTGTATCCACTTGGCCCACACTATCCTCTAGAGTCCACTGTGGATAGACAGAAACTTTCCTCAGACCCAAAGGCTCATCGTTGGCATAGTTACAATGCCTGCTACGGAGGATCCCATCTGTCCTGTCTGGGCCTCAGGTTTGTAAGGCTGTGCTGGCGCAGTGCTCACAGATTCACAGGGCCCCTGGTGCTGAGACAGTGACCTCAGATGTTACGACTGCAAGTTTGATCATGCCGGGAGAGAGATCTAAAATTCAACTGAATAGCAAAACATCATCTGTAAATCTTGAGACTGAAAAAATGCAGAATTCCATAGAATTTAAAGGTCTTCTAAGACATAAAGACGTGTCTACATCTTAGGAACCAGAAAAATGAAGAATGTGATCAAATGATCAACTGGAGTTGGAGTCGTACACTGTCGTGAGTGGACTAAGGAATTAAGTAATGTGTTTATCTTGAATTCAGGAATGTGGGCCAAGTGGCACTTCTTCTTAGCAATGGCATCATTGACATGACAATCTCAAACAGTCCTCAGTGAGTCCCCTCAGGACTGCCTAGAACACAGTCAGGACAATTAGTGTTGTGGTTTAGTTAACGGGGATGGCAATTGTTTTCCTTAAGGGTGAGAATCTTTTAAGCCCACTAATATTCAGAATTAAATATAACAATGCTTAAGAGAAAGAAAATTATGACATTTGTATTTTGGGGTTAAGAAGAAACATACATGTTTAGTGTTTAATATACTTGTAAATTTTAAGAAAATCTGGCCTAGTATAGACCCGTTCGTGAAACGCCTACTAAATATATAAAGGATGGACAAACATCTGCTTCTGAATTTCATTTCTTCCCGTAAACAACTAGACAACTGGAAAAATACGACAGACAACGATTTCAGATATGAACAACAGAGCAGGCCTGTACCTTACACAGAAAGAACGTAAATTAGGTGAGATCAGCAAATGCCCTGGCTCTTTGCCTGGAGGCAACTTCTAAACTGTGGCACAGGGAAGGGGAATTCAAGTAGGGCATTACTCTGAAATAGATGTCAGTGTTCAGGAAAGCTGAGATGGCTGAACTTTGTGGGGAAGAATACTGGAGAGCAGGGACTGCTGCAGAGAAAAAGTTCCAGAAACCTGCACAGGCACCCTTTTGAGTTTTTTGCTGAATGCGATGTCACATATACACAAGCCAGGCAAAAATAGACTCCTGGGGAGGTGTAAACTGAACAATTCCCAGAGCTTACAAAGGGCTGTGATACTGTGCGTTTTGACCACCTAAAATAAAAGAAGCAGGGCTGTGATGTGTGCCCATAATCCCAGCAACTTAACAGGCTGAGGTGGGAGGATCACTTGAGCCTAGGAGTCTCAGGCCAGCCAGGACAACACAGCCAGACTCTGTCCCCACCCCCCCAATAAATAAATAAATACAAAACAAATAAACAAAAAACCCAAAGATATAAAAGAGCCCATTGAACACCTGGAGCATTCAAAAAAGACCCAGAAGGCTATGTCTTAAATAGTAGAGCTAAACTAGCCTTAGAATAAAAGATACTCCAGATGTGCCCTACCCGTGTTTAAAAACAAGTCCCCCCAAACGTCAGGCTCATCGTAAGTAAATTAATTTCCTGCCAGGACAAAATTCAACATTCTTTCAAAGAAGACAACAAAATTCAAATTCTAAATATGGCACATCCAATCAAAAATCATTGACAATGTAAAGCTACAGAAAATGTGACCAATAACGCGGAGAAAAACCAGCCAATTCAGAAACAGAACCCAACCAATAGAAACAGAACCCAAAATAGCAAGGATGATGGAATTAGCAGGTGGCCATTTAAAAACTGCTATTATAAATGTGCTAACGAAGCAGAAGAAAACATGGACGTGATGAGAAAAAAAAAGGTATAAGATCCAAATGAAACTTTAAAGGTAAAATATGTAATATCAGAAATAAAAAATACACGGGATAGGAAGAACAGAATATTAGACCTCATAAGATACAGTCAGTGAACTTGAATACATAGTGATAGAAACCATCTAGACTGAAGCACAGAAAGAAAAATGTCTGGAAAAACCCATCTGAGCCTCAGTGAGCTATGAAACAATAGCAAACTGTCTATCACTTGTGTAACTGGAATGCCAGAAAGGGGGTCAGAAAAAAATATTGGAAGAAATAATGGCTGAAACATTTCTAAATTCGAAAAAACTATAATCCAAGATTCTCAACAAATCAGAAGAAACAAACCACAATAAACCAGAAGCGTGCATGCACACACTACACACACACACACACACACACACACACACACTATACATACTCTGAAGTACTTTGTACTAAATTGCTAGAACGATGTGATAGAGAAGAACAATTAAAAGTAGTCAGAGTAAAAAAAGAAAACATGTCATGTACACGGGAACAAAGATGACTGCTGACATTATAAACAATGCCAATCAGAGGAGAATGAAACAGCATTTTATATTTAATTTTATATTATTTAATTAAATTAATATAATTATAATATATTACTATTTATTAATAATCTATTAATTATAATTTATTATATTTATATATAATTTAAATATAATATAAACTTCATCTCTCACCCACCAGAAATATAAAATTAAATTAATTAACTAATTAATTAATTTAATTTTATATTTCTGGTGGGTGAGAGGTGAAGTTTTTTTGTTTTAATAATTATAACTTTTAGATTTAGAGGGTACACCTGCAGGTTTGTTACCTGGGCATATTATGTAATGTTGAGTTTTGGGGTACAATTGACCCTGTCACCAGGTACTGAGCATAGTTTTTCAACCCTTGCCCCTTTCCTTCCCTCTCTCCTCTAGTAGTTTTATGTCCATGAGTACTCATTGTTTGACTCCCACTTGTAAGTAAGAACATTTGGTATTTTTCTATTCCTGTGTTAATTCACTTAGGATAATGGCCTTCAGCTGCATCCATTTTGCTGCAAAAAACATCACTATATTCTTTTTTATGGCTGCATAGTATTCCATGTGTATATGCACCACATATTCTTTATCCAGTTCATGGTTGATGGGCACTTAGGTTGATTTTATGTCTTTGCTGTCGTAAATAGCATTAGAACAGCATGTTTAAAATGCTGGGGGAAAAAGTGCCTGTCAAACTAGAATTCGTTATCTAAAAAAACTATCCTTCCAAAATGAAGGCAAAATGAAACGCTCAGAGAATTTGTCACCAGTCGACTGGCACTATAAATGGCCTCACAAGAAATATTATAGAAGGTTTAGATTGTAGGGAAAGCGTATTAGAGACAAAATTGGATGCATGCAAAGTAACGAAGAGTCTCAGAAATGGTAAAAATTTGGTAAATATAAAGTGATTCTCTATATTTTCAACTGCTGTGTAGGCAAAAATAATTATGATGTATTCCGGGGTTTATAACACATGTAAATGTGTGATGACAATAGCACAGTAGCTGGGAGGGGAAGCAGAAGTACACTATTGTAAAGCTTTTACACGTCTAGTGGCATAAAGTGATTTGAAGATAGACGGTGGTAAATTAAAAACACATATTGTAACCAATTCAATATGTAATTGATTTTGACTTGATTTTTATGTTGACAACTTACCAAGTTCACATAATTTAAAACTTATGTTTATATTCATGGGTGACATATATCTAGGAATCATGTGGAATATAAAAATGTTCAAATAATTCAGTTTATCGAGATACTTAAAAATAAATATATTAAGTGCATAGATCTAGTATAAAATATTTGATGCATCCTAACTATCCTTTTATTTATTTATTTTTTAAATAACAAGTGTTAGACGGAGGTCTAGGAGGTTAACTCACTTATCTAAAGTAACACAGTATGAGGAGCCAGGATTTCATCTTTTAAGTCCTAGTTTTATTTCCAAACTTAGCTCTCCATGGGTTTTTAATTTGCAAAAATATCTTCAAGTCTTTGTTATAACTATTGTTCTTCACAGATAAAGACTTGAAGTTCTCTTTAGTGGCAAAATTGACAAATAGTTTTTGAGAGGATAACATGGTTACTGTTAAGTCACACCTTTAAAAAACGTAATAGACTATTTTTCGGAGTGGTATTAGGTTTATAAGAAAATTGAGTGGAAGATACAGGGAGTTCCCATAGCCTTCCTCTCCATTTTCCCTTATTATTAACATCTTGCATTAATTGCTGTGGTGCATTGTTACTGATGGGGTACATTGATGAGCCGGTATGAATACATGATTATTAACAAAAGCCTGTTGTTTATATTAGGGTTTATTCTTTGTGTTGTCAATTCTATGGGTTTGGACAAATGTATAATGACATGTATCCACCATTGTAGTATGATACAGAGTAGTTTCATTGCCCTGAGAAGCTTATGTGTCCCATCTATTCATCCCTCTCAGCCTTGTAACCTCTGGCAACCATT
Organism: Saimiri boliviensis; assembly: GCF_048565385.1. NCBI lineage: Eukaryota > Metazoa > Chordata > Mammalia > Primates > Cebidae > Saimiri > Saimiri boliviensis. Next base: position 9,242,946 of record NC_133463.1, on the reverse strand, counting down.
GGTCTTTTCATTCCCTCCATTCTTTTCCAGAATATCATATAGTTGAAATTCCCCAATATTAAGTCTTTCAGATTGGCTTCTTTCACTTAGTACAATGCATTTAAAATTCCTCCAAGTCTTTCTGTGGCTTGATATTTCATTTCTTTTTAATGCAGAAGAATATTCCAATGTCTGGATATACCACAGTTTATCTATTTATCTATCAAAGGAAATCCTAGTTGCTCCCAAGTTTTGGCAATTATACATAAAGTTGCTGTAAAAGTTTGTGTGCACATTTTTGCATGAGTGTTCCTTTTTAACTTGAGTAAATACGTAGGAATGTGATTCCTGGATCATATGATAAAAGCATGTTTAGTTTTTCCAAGTGGCTGCATCATTTGACATCCCTCAGCAGTGAATAAGAGTTCCTGTTGTTCCGCATCCTCAGCAGCATTTGGTGGTGTCAGTATTTTGGATTTTTGCCATTCTAATAGGTGGGAAGGAGTCTCACAGTATCACCCGTAACCTTACAATCCTGAAAGATTAAAATTCCCAAGTTGGAAATCCTGAAAGCAGAATTCTGGGGAAGGGATTCATGCATTTTTTGGTTGTACATAGGATGGTGACATCAAGTTAGGTGGAACTATCATCTGTCATTGCCTTTATTTGGAAATGAAGTATAGTTTAAGAGGATGTGTAGGGGTGCCAGGTTGACAATGAGTAGACTTGTAAACTTAATTTTAGGTGTCAGTTTGACTGGATTCAGGAATTATCTAGGTTGGACATGTTGGCTCACGCCTGTAAGCCCAGCACTTTGGGAGGCTGATGTGGGTGGATCATATGAGGCCAGGAGTTCAAGACCAGCTTGGCCACCATGGTGAAACCCTGTCTTTACTAAAAATACAAAAAAAAAAAAAAGTTAGCTGGGCATGGTGGTGCATGCCTGTAATCCCATCTACTTGGGAGGCTGAGGCATGAGAATTGCTTGAACCAGGGAGGTGGAGTTTGCAGTGAGCCAGGATTCTGCCACTGTGCATCAAGCCAGGGTGACAGAGTAAGACTCTGTTTAAAAAAAAAAAAAAATCTAGAAACCCAATAATGCATTATTTTGGGTGTGTCTGCGAGGGTGTTTCCCCAGGAGATTAGTGTGTGAGTCTGAGTGGACTATGAGGTGAAAGATCTGCCCTGAATGTTGATGGGTACCATCCAACTGACTGGGGAATCAGAGAACAAATAAAGAATGTGAACTGGACTTTCTCTGAGACTTAGGGCAGACTTCACTTTTGCTGTCTTGAACATCAGAACTCCAGGCTCACTGGCCTTCAGACTCTAAGACTTACACCACCTGTCCCCTAGGTGCAGAGGCTTTTGGCCTTGGACTGAGAGTGACATTATTGGCTTTCCTGTATCTGAGGCCATCTGAGTTGGATTTCAGCCATCCTGCAGCCATCCCAAGGTTCCAGCCTGCAGACAGCCTGTCATGGGACTTGCCAGTCACCAGAATTGTGTGAGCCAATTCCCCTAATAAACCCCCTCTCATATCTCTATATACATATTCTATTGCTTCTGGTTCTGGGGAGAACCCTGACTAATACAGATTTGGTTTTGGGGAAGCTGAATTTCATTCCTTCTTACATATTCCTTACAACATAATAAAAAGATGGGTGAAATTGCTCCCTCACGAAAAGACTGTGATAAGGTAAGTGTATGAAGCTTCTTAATGGTGAAAGATAAAAGTTTAAAAGCTAATTGTTATTGGTGCTGTGAAAGCGGAAAATTGCTTAATTGCTGATCAACAAGCAGACTTTCCAATGGGCAGCATCTACCTACAAAATTTGTAGACCCCAACCGCGATCCAAACATACGTGCAGTGAATGTTTCAAAGATCAGAGAAGAAGTGAAAACACAGGCAAAAAATATAAGAAATCTTTCCTGCCAAACTGTTCAATTGTGTATGACTTTGGCCCCTTCATACATAGTACCAATTGGCTATGCCATGTATATCAGCTTTCTGTTATTTCTAATACTGGAGGTATAAATTGTGTAGACTTTTAGAGAGTTCTAATTCGTTTCATGCAATTTTTACAAATTTGACTTCAGGAAAGTGCATTATCACAATTGTTGACTTTGTATATAAGGACATTAAAACTTCCTCAATAAATGTGGAAATGTTCTTTTTGTGCATCTGTGGCTGTAAAAGACAGTATTTCTTGAGAGCTCAGCTCTTTGCGTGACTGCACATGCAGTGGTGACTCACTGAGGTTTTTAATGGATCTGGTCAAAAGACTTAGGTTGCCTGTCATGATCTTCATATTTCAAATGACTGTAGCTATAGAGCTGGGTGCAGACAATTACACACCACAGTGATATGCAGTTATACCATTCACTTTTTGATGAGTTTCTTTATAAACGTGGTTTATCTCTTCATAGCTCTTATACCTGTGTGATTGTTGTTAGCATTCCTGAGTGTTTATGCTTGCAAAAATTTATATGTGATTATTTATATGTGTCTATCTTACTATATAAGGTGGCCTACAAAGTAGTATTCTTTCATATTTTTATGTTTCTTAAATAAATTCCCTTTTAAAAATGTAAATAATTTTTTTAAAAATTGAAAGTATATTTTCCAGAATTATACCTTTGGGATCATGGCAATCAGAAACGTTTCTTTTGGAATTATGATCAGCACTGGTTTTTCCCATCCCAGAACATCCTATGCTTAGCTCCTGGGCCCTCAACAGAAGTGTGCCCCTTTCCTGTGCCCCAATGGACAACCGACCACCCAAATGGAGAGAAACCGGAAGGAGTACAGCAGCCAGCTCTACAACCAATAGAAAAGGAAACACTTAGGCTGGGCGCAGTGGCTCATGCCTGTAATCCCAGCACTTTAGGAGGCTGAGGTGGGTGGATCATGAGGTCAGGAGTTCGAGACCAGCCTGGCCAACATGGTGAAACTCCATCTCTACCAAAAATACAAAACATAGCTGGGCATGGTGGGGGGTGCTTGTAATCCCAGCTACTCGAGAGGCAGTGAGCCGAGATCATGCCATAGAAAGAAAACGAAACACTTGGCTCCCTTGTGTAATCCCACAAAGTTGATCATCCATCAGTAGAAAGTTGAACAGATGCAGATATGCTCTCTAATTCTGCTATCCTGTTAAAACTTCTCAGCTTTGTATGGATTCGTCTTGATTAGCAAGCGTCACCGTGCCTGCACACCTGGAAGGATATAATAAGTGCTGCATGGAGCAGAGAGCTTGCCGAGCTTTCTTAGGACCTCCTCTTGGCTCAAAAGACTCCAGAGACTTTGGGTATTCACCTTTTCACTTTGTCTGGCGATCCTTTCATTTTCTTAATCTTAAGTAAGCATTCGCTTGCATATGCTAATACCTGCATCTGCATTATTATTTGTGTTTAATGAACTAGACAAATATTCTCTCTTGCAGCATCCGTGCTCCATTTTTAACCTCATGCAGCTGTCGCCAGACTCTTTGTGCCCTTTATTCAGGGTATAAATTCCTGCCTCTGTGCACCCACTCATGATTTCCTGATTGTCCAGTTCCACATCTCTTCTTATCTTCATTTCTCCCCAACTACCCACCATGGCAGGGAGAGTCTGCTTGTTCATTATCTGCATTCAGCATTTCCCTGCATTGTACACTCACTCATTTATTTAACAAGTATTTATTGAACTGCTCTATGTAAGGAAGTGTGTTCTGGGCCAACAGTACACAGGACTGATGCCAATTCCTGCCCTCGTAGGGCTTGCCAGCAAATGGGGAGGGCCAAGAGGCAAATGAACTATGACAATGCAAAGTGTTAGTTGCTTCTGAGAATTGAAGTAGAACCTTGAGGACATGGAGATGATGCGTGGTATGGAGCTCCCGCAGAGACAGGGATGACCTAGGGAAGTCTCCTGGAGAGAAAAATGACTAAGCAGACACCACAAAGAGGAAAGGGATAGCCAGGAGAAAAGCAGGGTCCTGGGGAGGTTCCATGTGGCCACACACTGGGTTGCAGAAACATGTCCTGAGGCTGGAGGAGAATGGGTCCAAGGTCACCAGGTATAGCAGACTGCTGCTTGGTCTTTACTTCGAGGGTAATGGGGAGCCTTGAAGGGCTTTAAATAGGGCTCTGACGTGATCATGCTTCAGCTTGAAAAGACCTACTATGTACCAATAACAGACAACAGAGAGCCAAATCATAGGTGAACTCCCATTCACAATTGCCACAAAGAGAATACAATACCTAGGCATACAACTCACAAGGGATGTGAAGGGCCTCTTCAGGGAGAACTACAAAGCACTGCTCAAGGAAATAAGAGAGGACACAATAGATGGAAAAACATTCCATGCTCATGGTTAGGGAGAACCAATATTGTGAAAACGGCCATACTGCCCAAAGGAATTTATAGATTCAACACTATCCCCATCAAGCTACCATTGATTTCTTCGCAGAATTGGAAAAAAGTGCCTTCAACTTCATATGGAACCAAAAGAGAGCCTGTGTAGCCAAGACAATGCTAAGCAAAACAAACAAACAAACAAACAAACAAACAAACAAAACAAAGCAGGAGGCATCACACTACCTGACTTCAAACTGTACTACAAGGCTACAGCAATCAAAACAGCATGGTACTGGCACCAAGACAGAGACATAGACCAATGGAACAGAACAGAGGCCTCAGAAGTAATGCCACACATCTACAACCATCTGATCTTTAACAAACCTGACAAAAACAAGCGATGAGGAAAGGATTCCCTGTTTAATAAACAGTGTTGGGAAAACTGGCTAGCCATATGCAGAAAGCTGAAACTGGACCCCTTCCTTACACCTTACACTAAAATTAACTCCAGATGGATTAAAGATTTAAACATAAGAACTAACACCATAAAAACCCTAGAAGAAAACTTAGGCAATCCCATTCAGAACATAGGCAAGGACTTTATGACTAAAACACCAAAAGCAATGCCAACAAAAGCCAAAATAGAGAAATGGGAACTAATTAAACTAAGAGCTTCTGTACAGCAAAAGAAACAATCATTAGAGTGAACCAGCAACCAACAGAATGGGCAAAATTTTTGCAATCTACCCATCTGACAAAGGGCTAATATCCAGAATCTACGAAGAACTTAAACAAGTTTACAAGAAAAAAGCCCCATCAAAAAGTGGGTGAAGGATATGAACAGACACTTCTCAAAAGAAGACATTTATGCAGCCAACAAACATATGAAAAAAAGCTAATCATCACTGGTCATTAGAGAAATGCAAATCAAAACCACATTGAGATACCATCTCAATGTATTAGAATGGCAATCATTAAAAAATCTGGAGACAACAGATGATGGAGAGGATGTGGAGAAACAGGAACGCTTATACACTGTTGGTGGGAGTGTAAGTTAGTTCAACCATTGTGGAAGACAGTGAGGTGATTCCTCAAGGACCTAGAAATAGAAATACCATTTGGCCCAGCAATCCCATTATTGGGTATATACCCAAAAGACTATAAAACATTCTTTTATAAAGACACATGTGCACATATGTTTATTGCGGAACTGATTACAATAGCAAAGCCTTGAAACGAACCCAAATGCCTGTCAAAGATAGACTGGATAAGAAAAATGTGGCACATATACTCATTGGAATACTATGCAGCCATAAAAAAGGATGAGTTCATGTCCTTTGCAGGGACATGGATGAATCTGGAAACCACTGTTCTCAGCAAACCGACACAAGAATACAAAATCGAACACTGCATGTTCTCACTCATAGGCAAGTGTTGAACAATGAGAACAGATGGACACAGGGAGGGGAACATCACCCAGTGGGGCCTGTTGCGGGATGGGGGCCTAGGGGACGAATAGCAGGGGTTTGGGGGATTGGGGAGGGATATTAGGAGAAATACCTAATGTAGGTGACAGAGGGATGGATGCAGCAAACCACCAAGGCATTTGTATACCTATGTAACAAACTTGCACGTTCTGCATGTGTACCCCAAATTAATGAAATTACACTTTAATTAAAGTATAATTTGAAAATAAAAATAAAAATAAAAGACTTACCATGGAGAGTGGATTTAAACAGAAACAAGAATATTTAAGAAGATGATTCAGTAATCCAGGCAAGGGAAGTGCAAACCAGAGTGAAAGCAGTACGGAGGGAAAGTGAACCCAGATATATTGGAGAAAGAATTGGTGTCCTTGGTGATTAGGTTGTCATTAAAAGACGGGACTCAAGGACATGGCCTGTATTTGTAGCTTAAGCAACTGAACGGAGGACACTGCATTCACCTAGATAGGTGAAAATTGAGAAAGATGCAAGATTTGCTTTTAATCAATAATCTTTAATTTTTAGAGCAGTTTTAGGTTCACGGCAAAATTCACTGGAATGTACAGAGTGCCCATGCGCCGCCTGGCTCCTCCCACTACCGACACACAGCCTCCCCCACTACCAACATCCCCCGCAGCAGAGGGGTCCGTTAGTTACAACCAAAGAGCCTGCACTCACACCTCATTATCACCAGGAGTCCATATTTACATTAGAGTTCACTCTCGGTGTCATGCATTCAGTAGCTTTTGACGAATGTACAGTGACCTGTACCCACTAATATAGTACTATACAGAGTACTTCCACTGCCCTAAAAATGCTAGGTGCTCTTTTCATATTTATTCCTCCCTCTCCCAACCACTGACACCACTGAACTTTTTACTGTCTCCATATTTTGCCTTTTCCAGAATGTCATGTAGTTGGAATCCGATAGCATGAAGTCTTTTCAAATTGGCTTCTTTCATGTAGTGATATGTATTTAAAGTTCCTTCATGTCTTTTCATGACTAGATAGCTCATTTCATTTCTCTCTCTCTTTTTTTTTTTTGACAGATGATTTCTGTTTAACATTGAATAATATTCTATTGTTTGGACATACCACAGTATACTTATCTGTTTTCCTACTGAAGGATATCTTGATTGCTTTCAAGTCTTGGAAACTATTAGTAAAGCTGCTATAGATATTCGTGAATGTTTGTTGTGTGGACACACGTTTTCCATTCACTTGGTAAATATCAAGGAGTGTGATTGCTGGATCATATGGTAAGGGTATGCTTAGTTTTGTAGGAAACCATCAAACTGTCTTCCAAAGTGTCTGCATCATTTTGCATTCTACCACAGTGAATGAGAGTTCCTGAGTTCCTATTGCTGTAATCCTCACCAACATTCGGTGTTGCCAGTGTTTTGGACTTCAGCCATTCTAATAGGTATGTAATGGTGTCTCACTGTTGTTTGAATTTGCATTTCCCTAATAACATATGATGTTAAACATCTTTTTAGATCTTATCTGCCACCTGTAGAGCTGCTTTGGTGAGGTGTCTGTTAAGGTCTTTGACCCATTTTTGAATTATGTTCTTTGTTTTCTTATGGTTGAGGTTTTTTTAGTATCCACATTTAAATTTTTTTATTGATACGTAATAGTTGTATATATTTGTGGGGTACATGTAATACTTCGATGGAAGCATACGTTCTGTAATGATCAAATGTGTGTAACTGGGATATTCATCACCTCAAACATTTATCATTTCTTTGTATTGGGAACATTCGAAATCTTCTCTTTATTGTTGAGTTTTAAGAGTTCTTAGTAGATTTTGGATAATAGACAGTTATCGTATCTGTCTTTTGCAAATATTTTCTCCTACTCTGTAGTTTGTTTTTCATTCTCTTGACAGTGTCTTTTAAAGAGCACAGGTTTTTAATTTTAATGAAGACCAGCTGTTCAATTCTTTCCTTCATGGCTTATGCCATTGGTGTAGAGATACAGCTTTGAGAGAAGCTGAGTTCAGCTCTGAGCTGTTTGGATTTCAGTTCCCACTGGGTGCCCATAAGGAGAAGCCTCCTGTGGAAGTCCCACCAGTTATATTACACTGAGCTCAGGAAGAAGGCTTTGGCTGAGTCATCAGTGTCTCCCATCTCCTTTCTGCCTTTCCCCCAGAACTGCTGTGTCCGAATGGAAGCTCCATTCCCCTCGAAGACACTACCATCCACGGTGCTATCTCTCTTGGACATCTCCTCTTCTAAAGAAGCAAGACAGCATTCAGAGGCAGGAAACAGCTGTTGCTTCCTTGACATTCCAGGACCAGTCTCCTGTCTCTGCCAGTCAGGAAGCAATAGCTTTCACTGTGCACTGTTCCAGGGGAGGGGCTTCGTCTTACACTCAACGATTCAATTCTCGGCTTTGGATTCCCAAACCGGGTCTGGAGTATCTGATTTTTATTTGTTAAGATCCTGGCACATGAGAGATACAGGGTTTAATTTGGATTCTAGAGAGGCTTTGGCTCAGATGATCTTTTGCCAAAGCCTGTAGGATGAACTATACAGTTTAAACTACAAAGAGGAAAGTTGCAGCAGTTAGGAGGAAGGTCTCCAAGAAATCCCAAAGGGCTGAATGCTTTGTTGCCCGATTCTGGGGGAAGAGAGTGCCTACCAGGCCAGCCGCTGGGAAGTAGGTGTGGCCACGCGGTGGCTAGACTCCAGTGCTTGCTGTCAGTTCTTCAGCCTCTGCACGGGGCTGGCTTGAGTCTCAGAAGCTGTCAGTAGGGAAAGCTAGCTGGGTTTCCAGCTTGGATCAATTGGTAGCAAATGCTTAGAGGAAGTGGGAAGAGACAGTCATTGACTGTCTTCCTTAATACCTGGACAATACTAAATATTCATCTTAGAAATTTAGATTACTTCTTGGGAGGATCCTAAATTTGACATGATATTTGTCCCAGATGGACCAAGTTGTAAGACAAGTTGTATTGCAACTAAGTTGGAATAAAGGGGTGAGGTTGAGATTTTTAAAATTTCCTTTGTCTTGTCCTCCATGTAAATGACTTCTCTTGAGCAAGTGAAGATGTTGAAAAATCCAGTTCCATTTCTGCACAGCTTAGGTCTAGAGTGTGAGACTTGGCAGCTTCTATGCAAGTCTCTGAGTCACTTCTGGAACATGAAACTCTTGGGTTCTTCAAGTCTGTACAGTTCAAATGCAGCATGCTTTCCACGACTTCCTGCCTAATACCAGGCCCGAAGTGCTGAGCAGCTATCTGCGTATGCTTTTTCTGCTCACCTCACTCCCTGACAGCATTCTAGTAGTTTCAACATGTTTCAGTATCCATGGTGGCCGTTACGATTGCCATTATCCCCCTGCTTCCTTGACTTCCTTGTTGTGAAAATCTCCTTCTCTCTGTAGCAGCTGTAGAACAGTAATCTTATTGTTACATTATACTGCCCTCCCTTCAAAAGCTTTACACTGGCACGTCCTCTCACTCTTCTTCCCTTTCTACAACCCCGAATCAGCCTTTTCGCTATTAGGATTTACCAACTCACACTTTTCAGGAACCTGATTCTGGTCTCACCTACTTCCCTGTCTAATTCAGATATTGTGATTTTAACTTGTCTCCATCAATACTCAAGGCCTCCTTAACACCCTGACATGCCCATGAATGTATTCTCGCTATATTCATTCTTCACTTCTGCTTCTAGGCCACAGATGATTGCCAGAGAAAATGCCGACCTATTCCACATTCCTGTTACCTTTAACAGGATACATATTTCTGCTTCTCCATCCTATTATTTATGCCTTTTTGTTTCCTTAGAAGACCACAATAATCTAAACCGATATCTACCCTAAAATCATTTTGAAAATCGATGTATACCATTGTACATTTAGAAATTACCTATAAAAGTTTTCATCAGAAGTTTAAACAGTTAAAAAATATTTACTTTCTGGCATATTGCAATATCGACATTTTAAAATGAAAACGTTGCATTGCTCCTTTAAATAAACCCAGTGTGATAGAAATACCATGATAATTTGACACCTGGCATTATCCATTTAAAACAACCCACACAAGGGTTTGGTTTTGTTTTTTAAATAGGCAGAGAGTTTACATTATTCCTTTTACTTCTTAATGTTATATTTCATTCTGGTTTCCCCAAATTTGATCCTAAAGTATTTATGCACTTAATGTCATTTATTCATTCCTCTACTGGACTTCTATACATCTGATTTTATTTATTTTATTCATTCATTTTTATTTACTGTGACTATAAGACTCTGTGTGAAAATATTTTTTCTAGATTGTATTATCATGAACATTATTATAAGCATAAAGTTGCTCAAAACATCCTTACTATATGACAGAGTTTGAGAAATATTTGTTGAAGAAATATTTTATTAGAAAAGCATCTATTAATCAGGCAGATGGGAATGCACATGTGGTTACTTAATGAAAAGAATTGTTCAATGTTTTTCTTTGTCCTGTGCACCTGGAATTCGTACACCTGAGTGGTGTGCAAGGGGGTGGAGAGATTTGCCTTCCTTTGAAGAAATGAAGGAAGGGAGGTCATGACCGGGAGTGAGTAGAGAGCAGCATACTCAGGGGCTTTCTTGAGCAAGTCTCACTTCAATAGGAGTACACAGGAAGTGAAGAATCCCGAAATCCATTTCCTTCAAACTCTCCATGCCCTGCGCTCCCAGGGTTCCTCGAATCCCACTTTGAAGACCAGTGTCCTAAACGCTCTCCCCTCCTCAAGCCCCAGTTTCGAGGCCACGTGGAAAGTGGTCAAGGGCGATCTTTATTTTCCATCCTGGCTCCTACCAAAGATCAAACCTCACTCCTGGCCCCTCCTCTTTTTTGGAGTATGTATCCTTGCTTTTAAGGTTAACTTATTCCTTCTCTCCAATGATGTTATTTCGTGTTTCAAGTCGCCTTCCCTCTCCCCCAACGTCTTTAACGTTTTTCTTTCCATCTGCTGATAAGCTTGCCAGGTTATGTCTTTTCTGATAGTGTGTTCTTTAAACATTTCTAAGTTTAAAAATTGTTTACTTGATCTTGTTGCCTTTTATCTCTCTCTCTATATAAAATCTCCATTCCCTTTGCAGCTACATTTCTAGAACTGTGCACTCGACTCCAGTATGTCTACTGTCACTCAATAGGGTGTCTCCCATTTCCGCCTCCTCCGCAGTGATCAGCACTCGCCTCCTTCCTGTAGCGTTTTCCCACTGTTCTCCACTCCCCTAAACACATTAATTTACATGCTCTACATTTTCCACTTCTCTGATGCCAGTTAGCCTGTCTCACTTTCCTGTCTCCCCAGATGGTGTGCGTCCATGCACTGGGGCTGCCTCTATTCCCAGAGGCTTATCCAACCCCTGTTTGGGGTGCTTCTCTGACCTCTGGCTGGGGGTTTTCCATCTTGCTCTGAAGGTCTGCCCTTGATTCAAGAGTTGTCTGTTCCAACCCAGGCTTTGTCTATGAATGTTGATCTTTTTTAATTTCCTGATCTTATTGATCTTTTCAAAGAATCAGCTTTTCATTTCATTGATGTCTTCTGTTTTTCTGTTTTCCCTTAAATTGCTGTCTTCTCTTACTTTTATTATTTTCCTCCCTCATGTTTTGCATTAATTTTGCTCTTCCTTTCTACTTTTTTTTTTTTTTTAAAGGGAGATGCTTTTTCACTTTTCTACTGGATGCATTTAGTACTTCCCTGTCAGCACTGCTCTTGCGGTGTCCCATACATTTTTGTATGTTGTATTTTCATTTTTATTCAGTACAGTGTATTTAAAAAGTTTCCCTTGAGACTTCGTTTTTTACCTATGTATTATCTGGAAGTATGTTGTTTAGTTTTCAAGTGTTTCCAGCTGGCATCCACAATCACCCACGAGTAAGGGAATCAGATTGGCTGTTAAGTCCTTTATAACTCAATTCAATTTCCCAGGCCCACTTCCTATTGCTATTTGCAACAAAAACCCTATTTATACCCAAATGTACTGTCTCATGCCACTGTCTTAATATTACCATGTGACTTTTTTGGCTTTGCATTTTTTGCTTATTTTTAAAATTCTTTGATGACCAAATTTTATTTTCATTTCCTAAATAACAGTTGCTAAGCTACCTTAAGGCTATACTACAAGGAAGCTCATACTAAATTTTCTTAGTTTAGAAAAAGTTTGTAGTTGAAATTATAGAAATATAATGAGGAGTGATGATGCTAGGTGAAAGATGAGGTCTGAAAAAAGTGATTAGATTAGTGTCCAGTGTCCGGGTTCCTAACTATACACCCAATCTTTCCTCAAACAATACAGAGTATTAAGCCCTGAGAACGTAGGAAGAATGTCTACCACCACCTGAATGAGAGAGTCTAGAGTCAATCTTCATTCATATTCATTTGCTCTGAGAATTTGAGTATTTTTCTCGTGTTTTCTCGGTTTATTATGAACAGGGCTAATAATGATTCATTTGCAAAATGCCAGGGGTAAGAAGATCTCATATCTGAAAAGCTTTTAAAAATATCATTGATAATAGCATGGCATAAGGTTTCTCAGAATATTATTATAGTCTTTAATCTAAGAGAACAAATACATCTAATTGAGGCCTGCTGAATAATGAAAAATAAAAATTGTTTTTTTGGAAATCCAAAATACATTCAATGAAAATTATCAGGTAGCAAATTTCATGCAAACAATTTTATCTTATTATAACCCTTTGAGTACATATTGTACTCTTTTCTAAGTTCAATTATTTTTTACAAAATCCAACATAGAATCATCCAGTAAAATCTACTGGGTAGTAAATGAATTATAGGGTAATACTTTTATATGCAAGTTTGTACGTGTGTTTGTAATTTCTAGTATGCAATTTCACCAATTAAAACCATATCCATTTTTTTGCCTGAGTGGCATTTCGACCTTTGGGGGGATCATTCTAGAATTCCTGTCTCTTCCCGGGTACTGCTTCCTAATTGTAGTCGAGAGCCCTGTGAACTCTTTCCTTCATGTCTCAATTGGGTGGGCCTTGGGTTAGTGCCCAAGGTAGTGGGCCTCATGTTGAGGTCCTTAGACTAACTCTATTCTTGGAGAACTGTGAAAATGCAGTTGCTGAGGCTCTTCCTACTATTCACAGAAATAAACTATCTATGAGCGATCCCCAAATCTGCACGTTTTCCAAGTACTCTAAGTGAAGTAAGAGCTCATTAACATTTATGAGGTAGTCAGGTGTGGTGGCTTACACCTGTAATCCCAGCCCTCTGGGAGGCTGAGGTGGGTGGACCACTTGAGCCAAGGAGTTGAAGACAGCCTAAGCAACTGGCAAAACCCCGTGTCTACAAAAAATTAAAAACTTAGCAAGCATGGTGGTGCACACCTGTCGTCCCAGCTACTCAGGAGGCTGAGGTAGGAGGATTGCTTGAGCTCAGGAGGTTGAGGCTGCAGTGAGATCTGTTCACACCATCACACTCCAGCCTGGATGACAGAGCAAGACCTCCCTCATCCCAAATAAACTAACAACAACAACAACAACAACAAAATAAACAAAAACATTTATGAATCACTGGTCTGAAACAAGACAATCCGTATTTTCAGGCATGGAATTCCCCTGTATGTTGTCTAATTTGGCTCACGTGCCCACAACCCTGGGCCATCATATATAGTGTGGCTATTATTCTACCTAACATTGCTCTCTGCATGTGGGTGTCATTTCACATTACTTTTGTATCAGCTGATGGGGGCAGAGGTCACCACTTTCCTCTCCATTTTTATCAGCAATCATTTCCCTTACCTATTGCCTTGGGTATCCATGTACTGTTTAGTACCATTGATTATGTATTGCATTATTTTGCATATATTTATGGGTTCTTAGGTTATTGTTTTTAGTTGTATAACATGCCCGTATATGTTGTTCTCCAATGGGATTTTAAACTCCTTGAAGACAGAGAGAATGACTTTGTTTCCCTAATATTCTGGAACAGTTCCTTGCTGAGGACTCTGAGGCGAGCAGGTGTTCATTAAATGCATTTTAACAGACAGATTTTCTGCATACGCATATTCAGCTTTAGAAGAACGCTCTGATCATGTGGTGCCTGCGTGTCCAGGTATAGATTACCTAATGAGATCCGGGAATACAGCATTGGGTGTGTGGCTCCTTCAGCACGTTGTGTGAGGGAAAAGACCATTTTGGCAGTGCCTCATTAGCATCCATAGGGATTTGTGATTAATTAAAAATGTTAGTGATCATCAGTGCCTGAGAGTCAGGAAAGAGGGCTACTCAGCATCTGCTCTAATTATAACTTAAATGCTCCCCTCCCCCATTTTTGCCTATATTCTAATCACCTGAATATTTATTCCAGGAGCAGCTTAAAATAATAGATGACATTTCACTTAAGCCAATGAGCATTTCCTAAAAACTCAGGAACAGATTTTTCTAGAAAAATCTTTGTACTTTTTTTTAAGATGGTACACTTCGTATGTATATGTATGTATGTGTACAACGTGTATACAAATGTGTAGACAGTTAGAAAGGCTATCTGATTTTTAACTCTCAGAGAGCATACTCCAAGAATATGTGCTAATTGGTGAATAGAATTTAGTCACAACTATAAAAATTGAATCCAGCCCAAGATGTTAAGTTTTATATCTTTGTGGTAACTGTCCATCAGTGATCAGTAAGTTAGTAGGTGTGCTTGTGTTGAAAAATCTGTTTTAGGCCAGGCATGGTAACTGATGCCTGTAATCCCCGTACTTTGGGAGACAGAGCTTGGAGGATCCCTTGAGTCCAGAAGTTTGAGACCAGCCTGGGTAACAGAGAGACCTTGTCTCTATAAAAATAAAATTAAATAAAATTAGCTGGGTGTGGTGATGTGCTTCTGTAGTCCTAGCTACTGGAGAGGCTGTGGCAGGAGATCGCTGGGGTTCAGGTGTTGGAGTCTGCACTGAGCTATGATCATGCCTCTGCACTCTAGTCTGGATGATAGAACAAGACCTCGTTGAAAGAAAGAAGGAAAGACAGAGAGAGGGAGGGAGGAAAAGAAGGAGGGAGTAAGGTGGGGGGAGAAGGGAGAGGAAGAAAAAAAATAAAAGGAAGAAAGGAAGGAAGGAAGGAAGGAAGGAAGGGAATCTGTTGTAACTTAGGGTTTAAATGAAATTTTACTGCAGTAAACCATTACAGCCAAAATAAGATGTGTTTCACTATACTTGTTTATAGAAATGGTCCCTATGCAAAGGCATGGATCTGAAGTTTCTTTTAGAATTAAGGAAAGGATGTACTTTGATTCCTCCAAGAAACTGGCACATTTATTCCTTCTTGAAAACAGGAACTGCATAATTGACAGTGTCTGCCTTTCTGTTGGGCTGCCAAAAACCTTAGAACAAATTTAAAGCTCAGCTATGCCAATTATGTGGAGATACAGCAGTTGAATATCTACGTTATTTTATCAACTAATCTTGACGTTCTACTCTTATGACTCTGCAGATGTCCTCTACTTGAAATCCTTCATGGAAAAATGTGGAATGAATACTTTAGTAAATAAGATTGGGTTGTTGCTTTGTGACTTAGGGGGGTGAAGATATTGGCTATCACAGAACCTCAGTGTTCACTCACTAACAAGAACAGTAACTCTTTCCGACTTCCTTCACAGGATGGGAGTGAGGGGTAATTTAGGCCAGGTCAATTGTAAGGAACTATACAGATGGTGTTTTTGCAGAGAAGGTCCCAGCTTTAAAGATGAAGCTATATTTACTCTGAGAATTCGGAGAGGTCACTCAGGTATGTAGGGCAGGCCAAGGAAGACTGAAGGGGAGAGGATTCTAGAAGGGAATCAATCCAACTGGGTGAGCGGAGGACTGAGGTGAGTTCATTGTCCAGGACCAGTGGATCAATATTAGTGGGTAGAATAATCGTATTCACAGTATGCCAGCCCCTTTATGCCATAGTCATGCTGAGGCCCTGGGTAGAGAAAGTATAACAATTAGAAGACGTGTTTCACTAAAATCTCTGTAGGATGCCAAGAACATAAGGCAACTCTTCTGTAACCAGGTAATTGTGCAAAGCGTAAATCTACCCTGGGTGCTTTCATTTCCTCATCTCTCATTTGTTCTTCAAAATACACCAATCTTCTTAAGGTGATCAGTCAAATTGTCCCCAGATACTCTCCAGAAATGACTTTGAATGAAGTTCAGTGGTGACCTCAGGATAGCCAAGTCTGGGGCTTCATCTTACAGGTCTCTCTGGAATACGACAGTGCGCATCACCTTCTCGATGAAGGGCTCCTCCCTGCGGTTACAGGGCCCCATCCCCCTCTGACCATGTTTCTCCCCCTTGTTGCTGGTTCCTCTGCTGCAGCCACACTCCAACACTCACTGAACTGGGGTGAGCCCGGAGACCTGGTCTGGTTTCCCTCTTCACACTTCAGGATTCTGGGTATCTTGTTTGACAAGGTATATGTACTAATAATAGCATAACAAGGCATGTTCATCATTTATTTAAAAAAATAGAACATATTCACATCTATCTTTCTGAATTTGCATTTTGAAATGACTCCTTGAATCAGAGAAAAAAGGAACTAGCATGTGGAGAATTGTATCTAAGTGCAGATATACCCCTAATGCTTTATAGACACACAGATGTTATCATTTATGCAGGAAAAAAAATTAAGAGCTACCTATCCCCTCCATTCCTAGCTAATCTACCATCTAATCCCAGTGACCCTAAAACTGTATCTTTTCCCCAGAACTTTCTCCTGACTTCTAGACTGACACTGAACAGGATCATGATACTTGAATGTCCCTTAGGGATTCAAACTCAAATTAATTATTTTTTCTCTCTGAATATGTTTCTTCTCTTTTGTTCAGCAACCTACCAGGAGTCACCCTAGATTTCTTTTTCTCCTGTCTGCCCCACTGTGTCTGTCTGTTCCCATGTTGCTATAAAGAAATATCTAAAGTTGGGTAATTTTTTTTTTTTTTTTGAGATGGAGTTTTGCTCTTGTTGCCCAGCCTGGAGTGAAATGGTGCGATCTCTGCTCACTGCAACCTCTGCCTCCCAAGTTCAAGCAATTCTTCTGCCTCAGCCTGGCATGCACCACCACATCTGGCTAATTTTGTATTTTTAGTGGAGACAGGGTTTCCCCATCTTGGTCAGGCTGGTCTCAAACTCCCGACCTTGGCCTTCCAAAGTGCTGGGATTACAGGTGTGAGCCACCACGCCTGGCCAAGTTGGGTAACTCATAAAGAAAAAAGGTTTAATTGCCTCACAGTTCTGCAGGCTGTACAGGAAGTGTGGTGCAGCATCTGCTTCTGGAAAGGCCTCAGGAAGCTTCCAGTCATGGCAGAAAGCAAAGAGATAGCAGCCACATCCATTGCAAGAGCAGGAGCAAGAAGGGGCGGGGAAGGTCCCACACCTGGCTAATTTTTTGTATTTTTAGTAGAGACAGGGTTTCACTGTGTTAGCCAGGATGACAATTGCAGTTGACAAATATTTTGGACTTAGATACTGATTAGCTATGGGTCTCCATCTCTTGACCTTGTGATTCACTTGCCTCAGCCTCCCAAAGTGCTGGGATTGCAGGCATGAGCCACTGCGCACAGCCTTTATCACCTTTTATCACACTTATTTGTCCATGTATAATTCCTTCTCTCCCAGACTGCGTTCCCTGAAAGCAGGGCCATTTTAAATATTTCAACTCTCAGGACCCAGCACATGATACATTGCAGGCACTAAAACCCTATTTGTTGAGTGAATGATTGATCAGGTCCTGTTAAAGGGCAGAACTCGGTAGTTTCCTGAGCAATAGAAAACCATTCAAATCTTTATACAGGATTTGTTCCTAATTAGCTCATAGTCAGCCTACTGGCTTCCCTGATCCTTAGCAGTGGGAGATTGGAATAGAGCCTCCCAAGATTCCGTATAGCTCTAACATACTCAATCCTCATTGCCTTCTACATAGACTTTTCATTCTTTTTAAGTTCTGCTATATTACACTAACATGGAATATATTATTTTGGCACCAATCAAAATATTGAGTTTCTTGGAAGTAGAACACAGATTTAAAGTGATTACTTGTTATTTTTTTGTTTGTTTTAGCTAAAATCAATATCCCAACATATACAGAAACTTTAAATACTGAAAATAGAAATTCAAAATCAACCCTAAAAGGCAGGAAATGACAAAATATAGTGTGTAGTCAGGAAATATTAATAGCAAGCATCTTGGGAGGCTAAGACACTGGGTATAAACACAGGGAAGACAAAAAGAAGTGGGAAAATCCAGACAGACATATAGTAGAGGGATTCATTGCCATTGTTCTTAATGTAACACAAAATAAGGAATCACAGGAGTGTCAACCTGGCTACAGTGTTTTGGAGTCATTATATCAGCAAAGTTGAAAGACTCAAAATTTTCAACATTGAGTCCTGGAGGGACACACCATGGCTCAGAACTGATACGTTTGGAGGAATTGGAAAAAGGCTAGGGAGACAGATGTTGCAGTTGACAACTATTCTGGTCTTAGATGCTGATTAGCTATGGGGCAAGGGAAAGATGATGAAAAATTATTCCTTATTTCATGCCTGCACACCAAGGACTGTGGTACAAATCCAATAAATATGGAAACAGACGTTTGAGAGGGATGGCAAGAGTTTGGTTTTGAATATTTGACTTGGAAGTGACAGTGGAATGTTTTACAAGAATGCACAGTCAATCTGAAAAGGAAAAGAAAAAAAACCCTGAAGGCAAAATTTCAGACTGGGAGCTTGAAAAGGGCAAAGAAAGAATATAAGCAGAAAACCTCCAGTTGACCATCAAGATGCATCAGAGTGTTAGATTTCACTGGGACCTTAAGATGAGCTTGTTTCACTTTTTCATTTTATAGATGAGGACGTTGAATGCCTGAGACTTCAAGGAAGGTTTAAGAAACTTACATCCTTATATTACGATTCATACATCTACAAATAAAGGAGAGATTTGAGCCAACTTTTTAATAGATAAAGGTGATTTTGTTTCTGCCAAGGAAATATTTCATCATTATTTTTTAACACAGCAGGGAGAAGTGATCTTGCCTGAAAATCATTCTTTCTTGATTATCCAATGTATTTTTTTAAAATAAGACATATTATAGGTCCCATATTAAGATAAAAATATTAGATATAATATGAGAATAGTGCTCAGAGATGAGGATAAAACTCAAGATCAAAACTAAGTACTTTAGAAAAAGCTGGTTTCATATTTCTATTTGTTTTCAAATACTCAAAGCTGTGATCTTAAAGTCCAAGACAAGAAATGAAAAAAATAATTGAAGCTGACACCTTGGGTCCTGAAACGCTAACAGAATGATGTGGTATATTTCCCACAACCAAGTCATTTAGAGAAATGATACATCCATCTCTCTGGCTGGATATCTTAGGCTAAGAATTGGTTTACATAACAATCGGAAGATGGATGGGCCATGCATTATTAGAAACATCTCTGTACATGATTTCCCCCTCTATAGTTCCTATCTTTTGTGATGGAAACTGGAAATCCCATTTGATTTCTTTGCATCTCTCTTTGTAGAAATAAAAGTGCAAACAATATGTTAAAACATAAAAAAGAAACCATAAATGTTAATAGATCTGATGATGAGAGTTAAAAATTTTTACATGGCATAAGGCTCTGTAACCCAATTTTTAAGACATTGACAGAAAATACTATAGGAACCATAAATAGTTAATATTCTGAATATCCAACATGAGATTATTAAACAACAGGTAACAGAGAATTACCTTGAGAGGAAAACAACCACATAAATGGACTGGTAATTTGCAAAAGAAAAGCAAAACTTGCCAAAGGCCCTAATAATCTTACTATTAATCAAAAAATTCAATACTTGTGCTCTCACTGTCATAATTTCTACCCAGTGGTCCAAATAGTTTCAAATATTTTATTTCAGTCTATGGTTCTCTTTATTTCTCTAAAGTTGTCATTTGAAAAGAAGAATTTTAAAATTTTTATGAAGTTGAATTTCCAATTACGTTCTTTAATGAGACACACTTTTGATATCCAATCAAATAAATTTTTGCCTAAATTAAGGTCAGAAAGATTTTCTTCCATGTTTTCTTCTAGGAGTTTTATAGTTTTAGCTCTTACATTTAGGCCTATATTCTATTTTGGAGTAGTTTTTGTGTCTAATATAATCCAAGGGTTTATCATCTTTTTTTCTCATGAATATTCAATTGTTTTAGAATCATTTGTTGAAATCACACTCCTTTTCCACTGAATTGTCTTGGCCCCTTTGTCAAAACTCAATTGACCATAAAGGTGAGAGTTTATTTCTGGCCTCTATATTCTGTTCCTTTGATTTATTTGTCTGTCTTTACTCCAATATTATTATACTCTTGATTACTGTAGCTTTATGGTTAGTATTGAAATTAGTCAATGTGACATGAACAGGAGGTACTAGGTAGAAAAGGGTAGGGCCCCTGGTGAGGGCTCCACTCTCAAGCCTGGACTTGTGACCCAAAGTGAAAATGTGCATTTCTGTTTTCCCACTTGAATGTTGCCTTTTCCATAAAATCCATAGGCTCCACTGGCAGAGGGGCAGAAGAGTGCAGCAGAGGAGGAGAGAAGAGAAGAAGCAATTTGATGTCCGTGAGAAGCAGCTTGAATTCAGAGGGACTGCTTGACAGTGAGACCTTAGAGAAGAGTTTGGCTGGGGACATACCTAGCTGAACTCCAGGAAAAAAAAAACACCTTCCCACTCCATTCCCTTTCCAGCTCCCCATTCCTCTTAAATCCACTTTCGTTGGCAATAAGATCCTCTACATTTACCTTCTTCAATTCATTTGTGCAACCTGATTCCTCCTGGATGCTGGACAAGGACCCAGGTGTGGGTGCAAGAGGCTGTTCACACTGACCCTCCATTGAGCTGTCTAACACTTAAGCCATCCACAGACAGCAAAACTAAAAGAGCACACTGTAACACATGCCCTCTGGAGCGGCAGGAGTCATGAGCAATGCCTAGACACTGCCATGGGGCCACATGGAGTTCTGCTCCTGCTGGTTGGCCAGAGGCACCCATCCTAGCCTCTGTACCCACTCACGTGCATGCTCCCCATCCCATGAGGGGTTGAGACCTGTGGGCTGAGTAAAATAAGCCAAGTCCTTGACAAGTCTCCTAAGGGGTCAAGGGAACTATCCCATTTCAAATGTACACTTACCAAATTTGTATTTCTTATTCAAAACTGTTTAGGCTATTCTAAGTATTTTGCATTGCCATATACTTGTTTTTTTTGGATCGGTTTGTCCATGTCTATAAAAAATGCTCCTGGAACTTTTATATGGATTGAGTTTAAGCTATAGATCAATCTGAGGAGAACTGTCATATTAACAATAATGTTTTTCAATCAATGAGCATGGTACATCTCTTTTCATTTAGATCTTTAAATTTCTCATAGTAATATTTTATGGTTTTTAGTGTATAGCTCTAACTCTAATTGTTAGCATTAATTAATGCTAACAATCTGAGCAAAATACAGCAATTTTAATATAGTTCTGTTTCTTTCCTCTTCTTTGAGTTATTACTGTCATAAATAAATGTGCACACATATCCATAAACCTAACTGTGTGTGTATGTATCACATACTCAACAATAAAGTTCTACGATAATTGTTTAAAATGTCTATTTTCAAAAGGAAATTAAATGTAAAAGGAGGTCTTTCAATCTACCTACACTTTAGCACTTTCGATGCTCTTCATTTCTCCCTGTGAATTTTAGTTTTTGTCTGGAAATATTTTATTAAGCTTAAAGTACCAGGGGATATTTAATTAAGCCTAAAGTGCTTCTTTTATTACTGCGTCTAGGTCAGATCTTCTAGTAATGCATTTTCTCAGTTTTTGTTTACTTGGAAATGTGTTTATTTATCTTGCATTGATTTTGGGGGGAATAGTTTTGATAGACACAGAATTCTTAGTTGACAGTTAAAAATATTCAGCACTTGAATATGTCATTTTACTGCTTCCTCGTGTTCCTTGTTTATAGTGATAAGTCAGCTATTAATCGTATTTTTTTTTCCATACCGGATGAGTCATTTTCCTCTTACTTTTTTCAAGATTTTCTCTTCGTATTTGTATTTCAGTCATTGATTATGATGTGTCTAGGTATGAATTCTGATATGCTTACCCTATTTGGGGTTTGTGAAGCTTTTAGTATTTATAGACAGCGTTTCGTCAAATTTTGGAGGATTTTAGCTATTTTTTTTCCACATAAATAATTTTTCCCTTCTTTTCTCTTTTTTACTTCTAGGAATCTTATTTCACATATGTTGGTAGGCTTAACATTGACCCACATGCCTCTGATGCTATGTTCATTTTTTTAAAAATTGTCTGCCCTTGTCAGATTGAGATATTTCTACCTAACAATATTTCAGTATACTGCTTCTTTCTCCCTCAATCTCAAGTTTGCTGTTGATGTAACAAGCAAAATCCTCATATTGAAAATAGTTTTCAGCACTGGAATTTCTAGTCGGTTCTTTTTTATTTCCAATATTTGGGTTCTATTTCTCTGTAAAGATGATTTATTGAATCATAGACATCATGTGTTTAATTATTTGTTTGCCAAATACATCATCTAGGTCTACTTTAATTTCTATGGATCACTTTTTTTCCTGATTATGGGTCACATTTTCCTAATTATTTGCATGCTTAGTAGTGGTTTTGCTCAAAAATGGAAATTTTAGATTATATATTATGGCAACTCTGAATTTTGATTAACTTTTCTGAGGATTTTGTTGCTGTTGATCAAGTAATTTCTGTAGATTTAAACTGTATAATCTGTCTTCCCCATGACATGTAGCTATTGAAGTTGTCCCTTTGTTTGCATAGCTTAGTGATCAGACAAGATTTGACCAGATTTTTCTCAAGCACCTTGAGCCCATAAAGCTCCCACTTTCTGCTGACTGATCTTCGTGTGGGTCAGTGAATACATTCAGAGTTCTCTCATTCTCAAGTCTGCATGGCCTTACTTTTCTCCTGGCTTTCTTGGGTCTCACCTGCACAAATGCATAGGCTCTCTGCAGGCCAGAAATGTGTGGAGATCTTATCTAATCCTTCTGTGGATGTATCATATCCAGGATCTCCCTGTTGAGATGGCTGGAAAAATATTAGGGAAATATTAGGGAACGTTTTGAAGGTCAAAGGGGAATTACCAGTAAATGGTGTTTACTCTGGGCCCAGGAACCTAAAGCTTTTGTCATTCATAAAACCAGTCTTTTAACCATGTTAATTATCCACAGCATGTTGACTTAGAAACTCTGTTATTATTAAATCTATCCTGAATATGAGTAGTCACAGGAAGTTATGGTCAGTTAGCTGCAACTGCCCTCTGAAATCAGCCAATGCCCATCTGTAGCCCACTCAGGTTAGTGCTTGTGAGTGTATTCATTCATCTGTCGTTGAGTCAGGGTCTGCAGGACAGAGCTCCGCAGGTGGTGATCAACATCTCATCTCCCTATTAAGTTTCTCATTGGTCTACCACTTGTCCTAACTGTGATTGTAACCTTGGCTGGAAAAAGCTACAGGACTTCTTTCTTTTTTTGTTTCCTAGTGAGTTTGCCACTTTTAGTGAACAAGGCTATCGTGTTTTGACCTATTTCTCAATTGAGTCAGCCCCCTCTGGCATCAAAGTTTATGGGTTTCATGTTGAACTTCAGGCTGGTACAATTACCATTCTGACTGACTGGCGGGGAGGAAGGATGGAAGTAGTCTTTGAGAAGAGGGCCACAGATTCCTGCTGCCTTTACCCGAAGTTCCATAAAAGTTAGCCGGGCGGGCCAGGTGGCTGAGAAGATGGCTCTGCTGTGGAGCTAACCCTGGGTGTCTGGAGTGCTCAGTCCAGGACGAGGGCCGGGCCATGAGGGCGTCACCCTCCAGTCCTCCAGCCTCGGAGTCCCCGTGTGCCCCTCGGGCCGCCCTGCACCCCTCACCATGGCACAGCTCAGTGTGTACTTCCTGTTGGCTGCACCTGTGCGGCCGTGGGGAAGGCCAGGGCTAGATTCCGCAGCGCTTCCTGGAGAAGGACTGGGGCATCGAGCTGTTTTGCCAGCCCAGAGGGTGGCAGCTGGGTCCCAAGAGGAATCCACCGACCTTCTTTGTTGCTGTCCTGACCAACATCAATTCCAAGCACCGCTAATGCTCCTGCTTGACCTTCTGGGAACTGGTGGAGCCTTCATAGCAGGAAATGACGCGCGTGGAAGATGCCGCAGAATGGGAGGAAGAGGAGGATGAGGGAAGCCAGGCGCACCCGTCACCCACAGTGCCCGCCCCCTCTGCTGAGCTGTTTGCACCAAAGATGCTGGTACTGGTGTCGTGACTTGACCACGCCGAGGTGTTCAGGAGCAGCCTCCGCCTCATCTATGCTATCCACTTCGAAGACCTGAACACGCGCCTGGGGAACGCGTTTGGGAATCTGCAGAGGTGCACTGTGCCCCTGGCTGGGGGCTCACAGAGGACAATCTCTTTGGGGGTTGGTGACCGGCCATACCGCATGGCTGACAGTGTGGCCGAGTGCTATGACACGGAGAGCAGCTTTGAGGATGCAGAGACCTGCGATGTAGCTGGGGCTGTGGTCCGCTTCATCAGCCGCACACAGAGAGTGGGGTCACCAGCAACCACCTCAAGGGGTTGCATGTCATGGTGCCAGCCATCGTCCAGATGCACACTGAGACCCTGGAGGCTGTGAGCGGGAAAGCTAGAGTCTGCCGCCCATCCAGAAGCCCAGGCTGCTGCGGCTGTGTCTGCTGCCGGGTGAGGAGTGTGTGCTGGGCGGCCTGCGATGGGGTGAGGAGGGCGCGGTGGGCAGTGCGGGGGGCCAGCACTGCTTTCAGCTGAGGGCGCCATCTTCCTCACCACGTACCAGGTCATCTTCACGGGGATGCCCACGGACCCCCTGGTGGGGGAGCAGGTGGTGACCACGCTGACCAAGGAGAAGCATATCAGTGAAGGCACCGCTGGTCCAGACCCTGTGGACCAGCTCCTGCAGAACGGGCTGCAGCTGCACTCCTGCACATGCCAGATGCTGAAAATGGCCTTTGATGAGGAGATGGGGTCTGACAGTGCCGCGCTCTTCTACATAAGCTGCGGTACCCGCTGGATGTCAGGGCCACCCTCGCATTCACTCGGGGCTCTGCCCACACACCCGGCGGCCACTCCGAGTCACGAAGAACAGGGGTCCCTCCCTCAGAATCTTGTAACAGAGCCTGGTCAAGAACACCAAGAAGACCACCGGGCGGCAGCATGTCACTCACAAAAAGTACAACCCCCCCGCCCCTCCCGCAAAGCTGGGAGCGCCAGGGCCAGCTGCCCCCTGAGGACCGGGAAGATGAGATCTCAGTGTCTCAGGAGCTGATCGAGATCCACAAGCTGCTGCAGGTGTTGGTGCTGGTGCTGGAGCTCCTGGATGCAGGCTCCTCCGTGCTCGTGGGCCTGAAGGATGGCTGAGACATTACCACGCAGGTGGTAGCTATCCTTGGTGCAGCTGCTCTCAGATCGCTTCTACTGCATACAGGAGGGCTTCCGCTTGCTGGTGGAGAAGGAGTGGCTGTCCTTCCATCACAGCTTCAGCCACCGTGGAGCCCACACCCTGGCTGGGCAGAGCAGCAGCTTCATACCCGTCTTCCTGCAGTTCCTGGATCGCCTATGCTGCGTTCACCTGCAGTTCCCCCACGGAGCTTAAGTTCAGCCAGTTCTACCCCAAGTCCCTCACGTACCACCAGGTGTCACGCCGATTCTGGACCTTCCTGCTCAACTCTGAGCACATTGAACTGGGGCTCCTGGATGAAGAGAAGGGGAACCACAGGGGCCAGCTGCCCTGCAGGTCTGTGTGGGAGTATGTGGACTGGATGAGCAAGAGGACACCCATGTTCCCGACATGACATTCATGTACCCGAGGACACAGGTCCTGCAGCCCTACAGCAACATGTCCAACCTGAAGGTGTGGGACTCCTACACTGAGGAGATGCTGGCCAAGGGCCCTCCCTATGACTGGGAACTGGCCCAGGGACCCTTGAGCCCCGGGAGGAAGAACCATCTGACGGAGGCACTCCCCAGAGCAGGCGCCGTGTGGTATGGCCCCGCTATATCAGCTGCCCCCAAGCCCAACCTGATGCTATCTCACGCCTATCGGAGGAGTTGCAGAGGCTGGACACAGAGCTGGGCTGACCTGCTGAGCACTGGAAGGACACCTGGCACCGGGTGAAGGCTGCACAGTGCCTCAAAGGCTGGCCAGATGGACGTGGCACCCGAGCTCCCTCCTAATGTTCACTGCACCCCACTCCCACTGCCTGCTGGGAGTGCACCTGCAGGAGGGACCTGTGGGCTCCACCCTGAACTTCAGCCTGGACAGCAACAAGGTTAGTGGCTCCACTGCATCTGGCTCCCACTAGGCTGCCTCCTGCAGCACCAGCACCCTGTACAGCCAGTTCCAGACAGCTGAGAGTGAGAACAGGTCCTACGAAGGCACTGTGTATAAGAAGGGGCCTTCATGGAGCCTTGGAAGATCCACTGGTTCTTGCTGGACAAAACCAAGCACCAGCTGCGCTGCTACGACCACCGGTAGACACAGAGGGCAGGGGTGTCGTCGACCTGGTGGAGGTGGAGGCTGTGGCACTGGCACGCTCACCATGGGCACCCCTAAGACCGTGGATGAGAACACGTTACATTTACAACTTCTGTGCCCAGGATGTGCCCTCAGCCCAGCAGTGAGTGGACCAGACCCAGAGTCTGAGGCCAGAGGCTCCCGGCCCTGCCTGGCTTCTCTGCTTCAAGTCATTACCAACTGGCCCTGAACCCCCAGCACTTGTGTGTACAGCCCCTGTCCCTGCCCAGACAGCCCTGACTTATTTTGGCATCACAGGTGAGCACCATGCAGGGAGGTGGCCAAGGCACAGCCCGCAATGGTCCTGTAAAGAGTCCTGCTCTGTCAGCGTGTACTGGTCTGGCCAGCCAGCCGGCTGCAGGCGAGTTGTTTTTAGAACCAGGATCTATATAAAGAGAGAACTAATGCAAATTAATAAATAATTAATTAAAATAAAGAATAAATGTATCTCAATTTATCACCTTTGGTCAATTTTAAACAATTTTGCCCAATTTTATATCTTATTTTTTTTAACCTGAGAGGACTTGCGAACCTCTTAATACCACCACGGCTAAAAGTTCAAGTCATCGACTCTTTATATATTAAGTCATAACACTGGATTTTAGGGCTCCTGGAAGAGTTGAATGCAAAATGCTGTTTCAGGTATGTATGTCGCCATCACAGAGCTGCAGGCCGTTGCTTACCCTTCCACTGACACTCTATTTTTCTTTATTCGTAGTAATTTTCTTTATTCGTATGCATGGCTGTCTTGGCTGGTTCACCACGGTTCTTTATGATGCTAAGAATAGACATAATGCACAAAATGTGGTCTCTGGCTTCATCCCTGTTCTATGAAGCAAAGCTTCAGCCAGCCAGGTTGACTATTGCATTTTAGTTGATTATTGTTATGTAGGGCACGTGGGAGATCTTTAGTGGGAGAGATAAATAGTGGGCAAGAAACCAGAAAACCAAGGATTATAATAACCTTACTAAAGAGTCAAACCCACTAAGAGAAAAATAAATAAAATGTGCTAGTTAGCCAACCCCACCTGCAGCTTTTTTCCCAAACCACATTTTCCCCACTGATTAAACCATCTCACTTAGGAGCTAGACATCACACAGATGTGCAGATTTTGGCTTAATTAATCAAAATCCAGTATCGTGGGTTTGCCTGGATACATTTTGATTGCAAAAATCCCTTCAATCAGTGACTTGTAAAAGAAATATTCAGATTTTCAAGACTAAGTTTTGCTTTGCACAAAATGTTTTTCATTTCATTGATTGGTATTTGTGAACACTGCCTCTTGTTCCCTGGCTAGAAGTCCAGGTGTATGGGAAGATGAGCACTTTATTGAGTCACATTTTTTCAGAACAGTGACTATTTTATATGAATAAAATGAAGTTTAATAAATTGCCAGGCTTATGAATAGAAACTTATAAAGCATAGAAGAGGAAATCGATTCCTGGCAACCTAAAAATATACCAAAGAAAGAAACTGCAAAATCGTACAAGCTTGACTGTTTCCACTTTCGCCGTTCTTTTTAGCAAACTTGACAGGCAGTTTGCTTGCCGGCGAGCTTTGTAACTGTGGCTGACTCAATCTCAGGAGTGAGGGTGGTGGCTCTGTGTCATTCAGTAGCCAACTGACTTCACACCAAAGGATTTGACAGACGGGCACAATGTACTCTGAGAGGTTAATGTTACCTTTCTTTAAAACAAATAGTTTAATAAACCAAGCATCAAAACTGACTTAAAGAAGTCTCAGAGTCCCCTGTCTCAGACTCCTCATCCTTCAGCTAGAGAGAAAAGGAGCTTATCGGCTGTCTCTTAAAATTCTACAGGTTAGAAAATACAGTATTCTAAAAATGAAGTTCTCCAGAAAAAAAGTCTTGCCTGAATTTTAGTGCAATCTTTAACAGAACTGCTGGTGATTAGCGGGGTTTTTCTTTTTCTGTGAAGGGAGGGCTACAAGGCTGTCCACTGTATAATGGTGGACAGATATCATTTCATGGCACTCCACGAACTTAATGAAAGAATAATGATAACAGTAGACCGTGTAGTAACATAGCTGTACAACACAGCGTAAAAAAATCAAAGGACTCATTGAATGGAAACTTGACTTCCGCCCCTGCTGTTATGTGGCGTCTTTCCCTTCTTTCTTGGCCAACCTCTGTGAAAGGCTCCCCTCTCTGGCCAAAACAAGAGCCCTAGAGTTCATCTGCCTTTTGCGATCTCAGCCTTGGAATGATGCACAGATTTGGCTCTCACTTTCCATCTAATTTATTAGGAAGTCATAACCTCTTTTCAGTCTTGCCACATGGAATGATTTCTAATATTCTTTTGTGCTCTCTTGCTTTTTAAATTATCACCACATTCCTAGAGTGAGCTTTGTTTCTCGACTGGCAGATCATAAAGGTCCTGCCCAGATCCCTGGTTCATATATGTCTAGATCTGTGTATTTTTACTTAATAGTAAATAGCTGCTTCATTCCCTACTCCTAACCCCTGTGTTTTCTTTTTTCTTTTCTCCCAATGAGATAGGCTATATCATCATTTAAAAAAAAATTGGGTGAAAGACAGGACTAAGTTACCTCTCTGGGTTAATGAATTTTTCCCTATACATTTTTTCTCAAAAGAGGGATTGAGGTTTTAGACAATAAACATACAATTGGGGCAGGCAGTATCGCTCTTCTGTTAGCGTTTGCTCCTTGAAGACTCACTGTCTTTCACTATGCAAACGTCCATTGATCTAAGTAGCCATTTCCTTGCATAGTTGCAGGAATCTCTTTCAGAAGATACTGCCTGTCAAAGGTTTTGCTTGTCATTGAGTAGGTATTTGATGGTGAAAACATAAAGCCATTGTCCCCAAAACTTTATTGGGCAAGCTGGTCACCATGGAACTACTACTGATCCCTTCTTGAAACTGGTGAGTTAGCTGGGCATGGTGGCCTGTAATCTGGCACTTTAGAAGGCCTAGGTGGGTGGATCTCTTGAGCTCAGGAGTTCAAGACCAGCCTGGGCAACATGGTGAAACCTCATCTCCATTAAAATACAACAACAAAAAGATTTGCTAGTCCTGGTGGCATGCGCCTGTGGTCCCAGCTACTCGAAGGCTGAGGCAGAGCTGCTTGAGTCTCGGAGATGGAGGTTGCAGTGAGCCGAGATTGCATCACCGCACTTCAGCTTGGGCTACAAAGAGAGACTCTGTCTCAAAAAAAAAAAAAAAAAAAAAAAAAATCGGTCAGTTAAAGTTTTAGGTTCATCTCCCAGTGCCAAAACCCTGGCAAACAGCTGTGCCTGCAGGGGTTAAGCCCCTGTTATGCACATGGTAACACGTGGATAAAAGCTCCAGGGTTGCTTTGCACTGGGCCAGGTACCTCCACGTGAGGGCAGAGTTGAACTTTGAGCGTTACCTTTTTTCTGCCTTCCTGGGAATAAAGCTATAGATTCAGGTTGGGGGCCGAGCCAAGGATCTGCGCGGAGTGGGGCGAGGACCAAGTGGCTGCAGGTTGGGAACAGTAACCTCCCATTGGCGCTGTGCACCAGTCAGCCCTTCAGACAGAAATGGCTCAGGGCCCCAGACAGCTCAAGGAGATTTTTCTTTGCAAGGTTCTCACAAGCACGAAGTCGGAGGCCTTTTCTATTAGGAGATTTGGCTTCTGCAGCTGGCACTGCTGACGGCATGGCAGCCTATTTAGCAAGGCTTGGTATTGAACACCTGTGTATATGAATAACAATACCTGAAATAACATTGTTGCTCCTCTTACTGTGGTAACAGTGACTCTTATAATTGTGGCGGAGGAATGACAGATTGTATCTTCTGGTTTGACTAGGGGCCATAGTGCCCAATCAGCAGGCTGAGTGGGAGGGGTCCCACCCTAATCCTCCACCCTAGATAGCACGTGCTCTGAGGAACGGCTTTTATCTGTTCATGGTCTAAAAATGTATCCCAGTAGACATAATTTCAGGCCAGAAAGTTTAAGCCATGATTTCCAGGGCCTTTTCTCTTAGGGGGGAGATATTTTGCAAGTTTTCCTCAGTTCAGGAAAGCTCTCATTTTGATGGGGCAGACATATTCATATAGTCATTTTATATAAAATTAAATACATATAAAATGATCAGAGTATAGTACCTTTCTGTGATTTGCCTTTCCCACCCAACACTGTGTTTTAAAAATGTTTTAAATAATTATTAATTATTTAAATTATTTAACTATTAATTATTTAAATTAAATAATTAACAATTAAATGTTTAATTAAAATAATATAAAATAATCAGAGTATTGTGCTATTAAGTGATTTTCCTCTCCTACCCAATATTGTGTTTTAAATATTTTTAAAACACAATTTGTTTTTGCATGTTGCAGTATTATTCAATTTAATGAACTATGAATAATATTTTTCCATCGACTTTTTCTTTTTAAAATGTAACTGATTATAAATCTTCAAATGAACTGTGTTCTTTCTTTGCAATCCTTATGTCTCTTGCCCTTAAGGATTTTTTTTTTAAAAAAAAACCTCAGTCACTGCACAGGACCTTTGCTGTGGAATTAAAAAAAAATTCATACATGTTAGTATAGCTGTGGTTTATTCATTTTCATGGCAGTATAGGATTTCATGATATGACTATATCATAATTTTTACTTTTCCTTTTTACAGTCAGTGGACCTCTAGACTGTTTTGCTGTAATCACACATAATGCTGCTATGAATCATCTTATACTTATCCACTGATATGTGTGCAAGAATTCTCTAGGGCATATGAATAGAAGTACAATCGCTGAGTTTTAAGACTGTATATGTTAAACTTTAATGGATGATGCCAAATTACTTTCTAAAGTCATAAAATTTCATAAAGTACATAAAGTAATGTACATTCTCCTTAGCAATATTGCAAGAGTCCCCATCACTCCTCATACAAACCAACACTTGACATTGTATAACTTGTAAATTTTCAACTTGCTGAAAATAATTTTGATGTATATTTCCATGATTGCTAAAATGTTTCAGCACATTTTTGCAAAGTTTATGAGTAATTTGTATTTCTTCTTCTGTGAAATGTCCAAATCATTCACCTTTTTAATTGATTATTAAAAATTCTTTACATATTCTGGATACAAATCATTTGCCAATTATATTGCCTGGAAATATCTACTGTTTATCTACTTCTCTTTCCTGTTTTGTGAAGTCTTTTGATGAAAGAAAAAGTACTCATTTTAACGTAGCTGAATTTATTAGTAAATCTTTATATGGTTTTCATTTTTTTGTAATTTTAAGAGAAGTTAATCCATATCCTGAGTTTACTTCCTATACTTTCTCTTAATGGTTTTAACATTTTGCCTTTCATATTTTATTTCTTCATTCATCCGAAATTACTTTTATTTTGTGATATGTGACAGAAGTCTTTTTTTTTTTTTTTTTTTTAATTGAGGCAGAGTCTGGCTCTGTTGCCCAGGCTGGAATACAGTGGTGTGATCTCAGTTCACTGCAACCTCCATCTCCCAGGTTCAAGTGATTCTTGTGCCTCAGCCTCCTGAGTAGCTGGGACTACAGGTGCTTGCCGTTACGCCTGGCTAAATTTTGTATTTTTGGTAGAGACATGGTTTTGCCTTGATGGCTAAACAGATCTCAAATTGCTGAGCTCAAGTGATCTGCCCTGCTTGACTTCCCAAAGTGTTGGAATTACAGGTGTGAGCCCTTGTGCCTAGCTCATTTTGATTTTTAATATACATATATCAAATCCCCAAATCACAAAGGATTCTTCTTTTTCACTGACATGAAGTTCCAATTCTGTCATGTATTAAGTATTCATATTTGCATGGGTCCATTTCTTGAATGTTTTATTTCATTAATCCCTTCCTTTATACTTGTTGCATTGCTTCATCGTTTTAGTTACCAGAATTTTATATCAGTCTTCGTGCCTGGGTGTGTCTTGACTATTCTTAAGTGTTCTGTATAAATTTCAGAGCTAGCTAGTTACATATACAGAACCCAGTAGGAAGTTTGATTAGAATTATATAATACATATTTATCAGCATGAGGATAACTTTTTCACAATATTATCATTTCACATGTATTTCTCTCCATTTATTATCTTTTAATGTTTCTAATCAAATTCTTAATTTTAGATGAAATTCCTACACATCTTTTGGATCTGTTTTCATATATGATACATTTTTTGCTACTTTGGATATATTATTTCTTTTTGAGAACTTCATTTTCTATTATCCCTGAAGGGAACTATAATTGAATGTTGCATGCTGAGCTTATATTAATCAATTTAATGAACTAAGAATAACTAATATTTTTCCATAGACTTTTTCTGCTTTTTAAAATGTAACTGATTATAAATCTTCAGATAAACAGTGTTGTTTCTTTCTTCCTAATCTTTGTGTTTCTTGCTCTTAAAGAATTTTTTTTAAAAACTTCACTCATTGAACAGGACCTTTGCTGTGGAATTTTTAAAAAATCACTCATGGTTGTTGAATTTTGTCAGAAGTTTTTCTGCATCTGTTAAGATTGTTTTCCTTTCACTAACTTGTTAATGTGGCATATTATACAGTAACATATAGTCAAATGTATTAACCTGATACTGGCCTTTGGCTCTTATTGTACATTGCAGTATTCAGTTTGTTAATATTTATTTATAATTTCTGTGTCCATGTTCATAAGAAAAATGTCCTGTAATTTTTCTCAGAATTCCTTTGCTGTTTTATATATCAGCGTTATACTAGCATGATAAATTAGTTGTGTAGTATTCACTTTCTTACCTATAAAGAGTTTGTTAAAGATTATAGAATTCACTTATAAAACCAAATGAGATTGATGTCTCTTTAGAAAGATTTGAATGTATTGATTAATGTTCTTGTGATTATGGAACATAGAGGCTTTTCATTACCCCTTTTTACTGAGATATATTTTACTTACTATAAAATTCGCCTTCTTAAAGTGTACAATTCGTTGTGCAACCATCCACCCATCTAATTCCAGAACATTTTCAGCACCTCCCTCCAAAAAAACACATTTCCATTAGTAGTCACTCCCCATGTCTCTTTCACTCCAGCCCATTGCAACCATTAATCTACTTTCTGTCTCCTGGATTTTCCTATGCTGGACAATTCATATAAATGAAATCATATAACGTTTGATATTTTGTGTATGGCTTCTTTCACTTAGCAAGATGTTTTCACGGTTTATCCATGCAGCATTTATCAGTACTTCATTCCTTTCTAAGGCTAAGTAATATTTTGTTGCATGGATATACTATGTTTGATTCATTCACTCATCAACCCACAGATGCTTTTATTTTTTTCCCCTATTTTTGGCTGTTATGAATAATACGCTTTAATGTACCAATTTTTCTGAAATGCCTACATTCAAATCTCTTGAGCATACATCTAGGAATGGGATTGCTGGCTCATGTGGTGCCACTATGTTTAATTTTTTGCAGAAGTGTGTTTCAAACTATTTTCCAAAATGGCTGTACCTGCTGACACTCCTAGCATTATTATTTGATGGTTACAATGTGTTCACATCCTTCTCAACACTTGTTAATGTCTATTTTTTTGGTTTTAGCCATCTTAGTGAGTATAAAATGATATCTATTCCTTTCTTAATCAGCTTTTGTGATATATATTTTTCCATAACTTTGTCCAATTCAACAGAGTTTTCAAATTTTTAGTCTTAAGTTATTACTAATATCCTTTCCCTCAGCAAATATATTAATGCCTGTTTTATTTCTGTTTAAAATTTGTGCTTTTCTCTTAAATTTTTGATCGATACTGTTAGGTATTTCTCAATTTGTTATTATTTTCAAAGAAAAAAATTTGTTAAGCTTTATGTTGTGTTTCCATTTTACTTATTTCTGTTTTCATAATTATAATCTCATTTTTTTCTGTTTTCCTTGGGCTTATTCTTTTATATTTTAACTTCCTAATTTGATACTGAACTCACTAACTTTGAGTCTTGCTTCTTTTTCCAATATATTATTTTAAAACTTATTATTTTGTTCTAAACACTGTTTTAGCTATACCTCACGATAATGTTTTTATTATTTCACCCAATATATTTTTCAGTTTACATTATACTCTATACTTCAATTTATGATTTCTGTTTGTGTTGAGAATTATGCCTTTTAACTGACCAACACTTATTAAGTTATATATATTTTTAATTAATTTATAACTTCAGACTGTTGTATTCAGAGAAGTGTATCTGTGTGAAAGCAACTCTGAAATATATTGAGACTTGCTTTAGGGTCCAGAATTTGGTCTGTTGTCACAAATGGTCCATACATTACTCTAGAATCACATGTATTATCGAGTTGAGTGCAATGTTCTCCATATGTTAGATCAAGCTTAAAAAATGCATTTTTCAAATATTCTGTACTTCCTCATTTTTGTCTACTTAATCTATTATTTGCTGAGAGCTGTGTTAAAATCAGTCAGTTTCTCCTTATATTTCTGAAAATCTTTGCCTTTCATATTTTGTCAGTATATTATTAAATGCCTATAAGTTTTGACCTATTATATGTTCCTGGTGATTTATTTATTTTTAATTGTAATGATCCTCTATCACTGGCAATGTGCTGTACTTGTTTTTTTTAATTTTTAATTTTTTTTTTTTTTTTTTTTTTTTGAGACAGGTCTCACTCTGTTACCCAGGCTAGAGTGTAGTAATGCAATTACAGCATACCACAGCCTCAACTTTCCAAGCTTAAGTGATCCTTCCACCTCAGCTTCCAGAGTAGCTAGGACTACAGGTATGTGCTGCCATGCCTGGCTAATTTTAAACAGTTTTTTTTGTAGAGATGAGGTCTTATTGTGTTGCCCACGCTGGTCTCAAACTCCTGGGCTCAAGCAATCTTCCTGCCACAGTCTCCCAAAGCATGAACCATCATGATCAGCTGTGTTGTACTTTAAAGCTTCTATGTATTCTTGATACTTGAATAATCGTACCAGCTGTCTTTTTAAAAATCGTAGTTTTACTTTTTAATCTTTTTGAATCCTTATGTATTAGGAGTATTATTATTATTATTATTATTATCATTGTAAATGTAGAAAGAGTCTAATGGTGCCTGTGTTTTAACTATGATTACAGTTCCTTTACAATCATTGCTATTTTCAATATATTTACATCTAGCTCTACTACATAATTTATGTTTTATATTTGCCCTACTCCTTTGGGCTCTTGTTTTCTGCTCTTCTTGCCATCATTTTGATTGATTAATATAGACCTCATTCTATTTTTCTTGCTGCTGGTTTGGAAGTTATACACTCTATTTATACTCTTTTAGCTTGTCTTAGAAATCTTAGTGTGCATATTTGACCTAAAGCCTAAATCAGAATATTTGCCCACCTCCCAAATAATTCTCACATCATAATTCCTTTTAAGTCTGATCATTCTGTCCAGATTAATGTACTATTACTGTTTTGGGAATTTATATCTATCTTTAATTCAACTCCCTCTAAATTAGACATTTTAAAAATTATTTTAATTTCATTACTGTTTCACTGTTTGCTTAGATTTACCTACACAGTAATCTTTTCCCATTTCTGCCCCCACTGAATTCCTTCTTGCATCTTCTACCTTTTTATAGAATAATTCTACCTGGAGTTCAACATATTTTATGTTTCTTTAGTAAAGGTCTGTTAATATTAAATTTTCTTCTTTGTTTTATGAAAATATGTTTCACTCTTGTAACTAAAACATACTTTTTTTCTGGATAGACACTTGTAGCATGACAGTTTTTTAAAACCTCTCCACACTTTGAAGATACTATTCTGACATCATCTAACTTCCATTCTGTTCTTGAGAGCCTAGTTGTTAGTACAAAACTTGTGTCTTTGTAAAAATCTGGCTTTGTTCTTCTCTGCACCCTACAGCTCTATTTATCTTTTTATCTGTGTGTGTGTGTGTGTGTGTGTGTGTGTGTCCTGCAGCTTCCTTTATTTATCTTTCTTTTGTGTGTGTGTGTCTCGCAGCTTCACTCTGTTGTGTCTACTTTGAGATTCATTTCCATTTATTCTATTAAGATTAATTAGGCATCTTGAATATGAAGATAGACATCTTTAATAAACTCTAAAGTATTCTTAGCTATTACCTCTTCAAATATAGCCTAACTAATTTCCTTTATTTTTCTGGAAGTATAATTAAATACATGTTAACCCCTTTTACTCTATCATCTATGTATTTTAACATTAAAAAATGCGTTCTATGTCTTTGCCTCTTTCTGCTGCATTTCTTCAGATTTCTCTTCCACTTTACCTATCACTTCTTTGGCTATATCTAATCTGCTGTTTAATCTACCTATACAAATTTTATTTCAGTTTTTCAATGTTTTGCTTTCAGAAATTATATTTGTTCCTACTCTACCTGATGGACTCTTATGCCTGCACCATACTTCCATTTGTTTGAAAATATGAAAAGTACTTATTTTATATTTTGAATCTAATAATTCCAGTATCTGCTGACTTTGCCGATCTGTTGCTGAGGCCTCTCACATGTAGTGGTCTGTTCCTTTATGTGTTTAGATAATTTTCAATGGGAGAGAACTTATGCTCTTTGGGGCTTGATATACAGGCATTATTTGAGGCGTGGAATTAATGTGGATTTTCCAGAGAGCATTTATTTGCTTCTGACAGGTGCTTTGGGATAAAAATCAACCCATGGTACATTCAGTTACATTGAGGATTCTAAGGTCACACAAGTAATGTAAATTTAAGATACGTGTCCATGCAGAGTGAGCAGGTAGATGAAAATTCTCACAAGAGACTTTAATCTTATTTACTTCTCTACTCAGAGTCTAGGCTGAATTTTGCAAGGTCCCTATGCAAGGCTGTTTCCTTCATTTCTAACCCTTCACCTCCACCCTAGTTTTCCTACACTTTGAGGTTCTGGCTTTATGTGGGTATTTCATATTGGTCTCCTTCATTACTTAGGCTTATTAAAACTCAGTTTCTCTGTCGACAGAAACGAGCAGATGCTCTCTGAGTAAATGCTAGCATCATGCTTGTTGCTCCGGATAATGCTTTCCTGTTGTTTAGAGCCTCTCTTGTCCTTATATGCCTGCCAGCTCAGCTGTCTCAATATTTTAAGATATATTTTATATAACATTTTATGAGCTTTTGTACCAGCGGGTTTTCTTTCTTTATATAATAGGCCATATTGTCAGGCATAGAAGATCAACAATTTCTTCTTTAAATTGACTTAGGCAGGCTCATTTCTTGCCATCTTCTTTTACAAGTCTCTCTCTTTTTTTCTGACACGGAGTCTTCTCTGTCACCCAGGCTGGAGTACAATGGTGCGATCTTGGCTCCCTGCAACCTCCGCCTCCTGAGGTTCAAGCAATTCTTCTGCCTCAGACTCCTGAGTAGCTGGGATTACAGGCACCCACCACCAAACCCAGCTAATTTTTGTAATTTTTTTTGTTTTTGTTTTTTAGGAGAGATGGGGATTCACCATGTTGGCCAGGCTGGTCTCGAACTCGTGACCTCGTGATCCACCTTCCTTGGCCTCCCAAAGTTCTGAGATTACAGGTGTGAGCCATGGCAATCCTATCTTTGTGTTTTGCCTCTTATTTTCCTATTTTCCTTACCTTCAGGCCAGGAAGAAGCCTGCTGTGAATCATTATTCCTGAGCATGCAAGGCTATTTCAGTGCATTTTTCTAGGTGTTCTCCTTTGAATTGAATTGGGACTAAGTTAACTTTTTTTTTAATCTGGTAATGTGTCCCTATAGCCCTGCTTGCTGAGTCATTCTAGAGCCACCCTCTCCTGCTTTTGCAGCTGCTCTGGCTATTACATCTTCTTTCATGATCGCATCCAGAACCGTTTCCATTCTAATACGTTTGTCTTGTTTCTACCTGTTCCTAGTTTCTTTCCTCCGCCTCCTCCTCCTCCTCTTCCTTCTTCTGTTTGCTTGTTTGTTTGTTTGGAGGACCTGTGCAGGCCCTAAATCCCTTGGAGGGGTGCAGCTGGGGTCTCACCCAGTTCCCTAGCGTCTTTAAAAGATGTCCATGATTCAGGCCGGGCGCGGTGGCTCACACCTGTAATCCCAGCACTTTGGGAGGCCGAGGCAGGTGGATCACGAGGTCAAGAGATCGAGACCATCCTGGTCAACATGGTGAAACCCCGTCTCTACTAAAAATACAAAACATTAGCTGGGCGTGGTGGCGCGTGCCTGTAATCCCAGCTACTCAGGAGGCTGAGGCAGGAGAATTGCCTGAACCCAGGAGGCAGAGGTTGCGGTGAGCCGAGATCGCGCCATTGCACTCCAGCCTGGGCAACAAGAGCGAAACTCCGCCTCAAAAAAAAAAAATAATAAAAAAAAGATGTCCATGATTCTTTACACTACTGCTTTTTTTGCTTTTTGCAACTCACTCAATGTTTCCTTTTAGAAATTTCTTATTTTGTTCACATATCTAAGTTACAGTTCTTGTTTTGCATGTGGCTTACAGACAAATTCAAAACATATTTGTGCATTTTAACAAGTGTATGTCTATTATTGTTAACTTTCCTTCGTTTTTTTTTTTTTTTTTTTTTTTTTTTTTCCGCTATGTGTCAGGTTTTGCTTTAAACACTGTGTGGCATTATCTCATTTAATTTTCCTAACTATCCCAAGAAACAGGTAGCATTTAAAATCCCCATTTTATAGATAAGGAAGTTGAGGTGTTAGAGATAAACTATTATGCCTACACTTTACTGCTGTTGAATGATGTAGATGAATTTGACCTAGACAGTGTGATTTCAGAGCCCATATCTATCCCAGTATGCAACACTGCCTCCCAGTAAATACAACTATGCATATAGAGTAACTAGCGTGCAGGTTACACAGTAAGCACTCAACGAGTGTTTGTTGCTTCTCCTTATATCATTCACATTCTCAGGTTCATATGATTTTTGGAGAACTGGTGGGGATTTTAACCACAAGACTCTAACACTGACCATGTAGGTAGCTAGGAACATAATTAGAAACAGGAAAGCTTTGGACTCATAAACTCTTGAGAGTAGGCCAGAAGCTCTAGACTGTTGGTCATTATCTCTACTTAACCCTGATTCAAAAAAATCACATTTAAACTTGTGAGTCTGATTTGGGCTAGAAACCTTCTCCCTTAATATAGAAAATTGAGACTGGGCACAGTGGTTCATGCCTGTAATCCCAGCACTTTGGGAGGCTGAGGAGGGCAGATCACTTGAGGTCAGGAGTTTGAGACCAGCTTGCCAACATGGTAAAATCCCGACTCTACTAAAAATACAAAAATTAGCCAGGCATGGTGGCACACACCTGTAGTCCCAGCTACTCAGGAGTCTGGGGCAGGAGAATTGCTTGAACTTGAGAGGTGGAGGTTGTAGTGAATCAAGATCAAGCCACTGCACTCTAACCTGAGCAACAGAGTGAGACTCCATCTCAAAAAAATAAAAAATAAAATTGAATAAGCCGTTTGCTAAAGTCATCTCTTGATTCGGTTTGTATATAAGATTATCAATACTATCATCCACAACTTACCTTCTTAATGAAAACATTTAAAAATTAGTTTACTATGAAGAACACATATTCAATCTCTGTATTGAATGCTGAATAGGAATGGCAAATTCTGTACCTTTTGTCACATAGATTTCCTTCTTAGAAAACTAGACAGGGCAGAACTAACCATGGAAGTGGTAAACATGCTGTGCATATACCTGTGTGTCTGAGAGCCCCCTGAGAATGTGCAGCCTTTGGGCTCAGGGAACCAACTACCGAGCCCTCTGTGATATTTGGATCAATCAATTCCTGAAGCTCAAAAGGTTCGTAAGATAATCAAGTCCAACACCTTGGCTTTGAGAAGGGGAAGTGGAGGCTCCAAGAAGAGAAGTGATTTGCAGGGTGGTTGCCCCTGAATCCTGTGCTTCGTGCCAGTGAGGCTCTCCTTTCGCAGAGACACGAGATTGACCTATTTCTGATGACATGTACTTCACAATAAATTGTCAATCTGTGAGGCTGGAGGTCAAAAGGCCATAGAGAGAAAACTCCTCTTTGAGTTAGAAGAAAAAGCGTGGCCCAAGGAAGTCAAAATGTTTTTCCGAAGTAATGGAAAAAGACTTCTGAGGTCAAACCTGAACACATCTCAGGAATTTTCCAGGATAAACTTCAACTTCTGTGCAACACCATTCTAATTTGGTTGTGGTAAATATAGGCATCTGATCAGCAACTTGTCAAATACATTTATTTTTAAATTCCTCTTTCCTTAAAAGCACATCTGCAGACTATTCATAGCAGAGACGTAACATCAGTGACTCACTTTTTAATTGAGTGTGGTAATGAAGGACTCTCAAGGGTTAAATTTTGGTTGGCTAAATATTGTCATTGAAAAGAGAATCACCGTGAAGCACCTAGGCATTTGTGGGCATCAAGAACCTGTTAATTAGCCTTAATAAGAGAAATGTATCTCATTGAGTATATTACATGGTTCATTTTAAAACCCAATCCATAATATGGCTTGTACATTAAAGATTAACATTGAGAGAGCATAGAATTCCACACGCAGGAAAAATGGTGTGCTTGATAAATACAAAGCATATTTTGTATTGAAAGGTGATTTGCAACAGGGCAGCTTGCTTTGGGCAGCTCAATGTGCAGAGACTTTTTCAGACTATGTGCCTTTCTGTCTTCAGATGGAACACTAGCAGTCCTTTGAAGATCCTCTGGAGGGTTTCGGGGCAGCCAATTTATATCTGAGTATATCTTTTGATTAGATTGAAAAGTTACTGTAATCCTAGCACCTTGAAAAGTCCAGGAAGGAGAATCGCTTGAGCCCAGGAGTTCCAGACCAGCCTGGGCAACATGGCAAGGCCTCATCACAATAAAAATTAAAAACAATAAGTCAGGTGTGGTGGCATATGCCTGGGGTCCCAGCTACTGAGGAGGCTGAGGCAGGGGTATTGCTTGAGTCCCGGAGGTTGAGGCTGCAGTTAGCTGTGTTCATGCCACTGCACTCCGGCTTGAGAGAAAGAGTGAGACCCTATCTCATAAAAAAAAAAAAAAAAAAAAAAAAAAAAAAAAAAAAAAAGAGGTTGCCTGTTAGGTCTAGCTGTTGGCAAAGCTATAAAAAGGGTGAAATTGGCCTTGAAGTTCCTTTCCTACCGCTGCAGTCATATGTGGGAGCCTTCGTGCTGATCTTTGCCCTGCCCATAGGGTACTCACAGGGTCTGAGCAATGCCCTAAGCTTCCAGTTTGTCTC
Source organism: Saimiri boliviensis (assembly GCF_048565385.1). Classification (NCBI taxonomy): domain Eukaryota; kingdom Metazoa; phylum Chordata; class Mammalia; order Primates; family Cebidae; genus Saimiri; species Saimiri boliviensis. Next base: position 9,201,346 of record NC_133463.1, on the reverse strand, counting down.
TTTTCCTTCCCTCATGGATGTTTTCCTTCATTGTACTCAATTCTAAGGGAGGAGAACCCTCCTTTGGTCTAGGGCACAATGAGTAATAATGAGCAACAATTCAAACTAATCCTAGTTAATGTATCATCAAACTAATATACTAGCCCTATAAGCAGACTGAATGTCTTAACCTGGACAAAATGCATGCAGCTTTGGAAAGCCCCAAGCAGCTGACACAAATGCTAGGATGGGTGCACACTCTGGTAGACAAGTGGGGACATGTTTTGACCAGCCAAGACTTCTGTTTCCATTGTGTGTATGAGTGGCCCTGTTTCCAAAAGCATGAACATTCCTTAGACTTTCAGTGGTGACTGCAAGTGTGCGTGTGTGAGTGTAGTGAACTCCACACCCAAGCATTGTTGATTTTTGTGGAGTAAGTAGTTACATGATGAGCTGCAGGGTGAACCCCATGTGGCACAGCAGGGAAGGGAGAGCTGGCCATGTGTGCCCCGTGAAGACTTTGAAGACAGACAAGGACAGCTCTGGGGCAATCAGCAGGCACAGTGTAACTGTGCAAAGGAAACTGTCCACTAAACAAATGAAAAAAGCAGCAAAGGTGAAACACAGTGGTATTAATCTTCAGCACACTGAGTGGGTGGAAATCCCATTACCATTAACAAATTTACACACAGAAGTCCCACATATCCACAGGAGACTCTGTTTGCAAACATTATATGATGAATAATAATGATAAAACTAAAATCTCAGGACTGTTTATTCTGTGCATGTTAATGAGGTGTAGCTTTTGTCTCCCTATCACCAATCCCATGATGGACTCTCATTTTCAATCTGGCTTGTATTCTGTGATTGGATTTGATCCAATTAACTAATATAAACAATCTTGATTGCCATTTGTGCATACACACACACACACACACACACACACACACACACACAATTGGTATCAAGCAAGAACAATCAAGATGAAGGTTTTAAAATTCATATTAAATTTTTACACACAATATGTTCAGTGTTGCCTTTAATTCTTTTCATTGCTAAGGCAAATTCAAATCTATTAAAAAATGTTAAACTACAAAGGCTCTATTCATAGCTGATTCAATTAGGTTCCAAGTTTTGAAGACTAGAAAATATGCTGTAGATTTATATTCTGGATCACTGTTAATTTTTTCTAATAAATATATAGGAGGTCATAGTCCTCATTTTACATATGTACATATCTTTTAGTAAGCAAACTTTTAAAAATAAAGGGTGAAGCACCTTATCTGGAACTTGATTTTTCTCTGCTGATAGCTAATTTATTTATTTATTTATTTTTTGGGACAGGGTCTTGCTCTGTTACCCAGGCTGGAGTGCAGGGGTGTGGTCACGACTCACTGCAACCTCAGTCTCCTCAGCTGTGAAGCGATCCTTCCACCTCAGCCTCCTGAGTAGCTGGGACCATAAGCCTGTGCTACCATGCCCAGCTAATGCTTTTTATTTTAATTTTTTGTAGAGATAGGATCTCCCTATGTTGTCCAGCCGGGTCTCAAACTTTTAGGCTCAAGCAATTGTCCCACCTCGGCCTTCCTAAGTGCTGGGATTACAGGCAGAGATCTAGATTCTGGCTCTGTATCCCTTCCTCCCAGTCCTCATTTAATACACATTTATTGTGTCTATTGTTCATAACAGAACAATCAGCTCCCTTTTTTCCTCTTCAATCTTTTTGGTTATACTTGCCTTTCCAAAGGTTTCATTTGTTTAAGAAATGTTTTTCCCTTTAAAGAGGTGACAATGCCTTTTTGTCTAGAGTGAAATACGGACGCATGGAAAGTGAAACTTCTCTTCATGTAGAAATGGCCACTGGTAGACCCATAAGAAGAAAGAACTACACTTAGATCAGTAATCTTGAAAACGAAAGTATAAAAAAGTAAATGGAGCCCAAGTTAATGATTTGCGATGATTATCTCTTCCTATATTAACTATTGCTTGGTCACAATTATAATAAAGAGAACTAGAGATCCTACCTGTCACATCACCGTTTGGTGACTTCTGTATGAGCTCACTATTACTTGATGCCATTAATGAAAACACATTCTCTCCTTGGTGTGTTATCATTCCAAGGCACAGCTTGTTTAACTAGTATTTAAGAAATTATAAACCAACTGCATTTAGACAGTTAGCCCTTTTCCTCTGTGAAATATTTTGGTCTCAGTATTTTGAAGGCTAGGAAATAATTATTGGGCTGGGAAAAAAAAAAACATTGTGACTGTGAAAAAAAAGTGTCATGTATTTTTAAAAAGTGAATTTAAATTTCAGGTTTAAATTTAAAAATATGTAAAGTAATACAAAAGTGATACTTCTTTAAGAGTCAGTTTGCCACCTTGAAGACTGGACACAGAGGGCAGGCCATGATCAAGAGGGCAGGACCTCACCCCCACCTGCTACTTTACTCAGAAAGGCCTTTGGTGGCCACAGGAAGCCCCACATTGAAATGTGTATTCCATGATCTTCCTTTGCTCTCCTCTAGTGTCAGGAGGAAAGATCAAGCAGGGAAAGAGCCTAGATTTTAGAAGGCCAAGTGTAGACTTTTTTTTTTTTTTTTTTTTTTTTTTTGGAAAAAGTTAATGAAAATAAGGTGCAGGAAGGCAGAGAAGAAGGTTTCCTGGAAGAAATGGGAGCAATAGGAATATGACTAACAGAATTCCTCTGGTAAATGGAATTTTCTGCAAACCTCAGATTTCTTGCTCCAAAACCTTTTCATATATACAAAGAATTATTTAATGTGTAGGTATGTTCAGTGACGCACCATTTGCCTATGGTAAAGGTCACTGCAATACCGGTGAAGACCCCCTTGCTCTCACTAGCTGTCTTTCTCTAATTGAGGACAAAGTCAAACTGTCAGTGCAAGGATCATCCAGGGAGTCGGTGGTTGACAGCGGCACAGGAGCACGGGAAGCCTGCACTGGCACAGTGCTTATTGCCTGCCAAGTGCCCTTTGAAGAACTCGACAAATATTTCATCTTCATAAAACCCCTAGGAGGCAGGTTCTACAATTGCCCTCATTTTTTCAGTTACGGAGACAAATGCAGAGAGGTTAAGATAGTTGCCCAAAGTCACCATAGGCAGTAAATGGTGGAGCCAGGATTCCAACTCAGGTGGCCTGGCTTCTGAGTTCACCACACGTTGCAATGAGGAATAACCCTCCTTCTGCCCCAGCCATCCAGCACACACACAAGTCAATGCACAGATTCCAGTGAGCCTTCTCCTGGATGAAATTTACGACCATACAGAGAAGGCATTTTAAATTATAGAAACCGGTAAATGCTATAACCCACAATATTATGTGAGCATGATTATATTAACTGTTAATGGGTTTGCTCTTCCAGTCCATCAAGAAAGAATCAGATGCTAGAAAGAGCTAAATGCTATAACCTACAATATAATGTGAGCAGGATTGGATTAATTATCAATGGGTTTGCTCTGTCAGTCCGTGAAGAAAGAATCTGATGCTAGAATCGTTCAGTTGAGTAACCCCAAGAAATGAGCCTTATCTGATAATGGTGAGTTCTTCTTGAATAGGTTGTTAGCTTCTTGAAGAGACAGTTGAGAAGGTAGTACAGGATGATGAAAATCTACATTAAAAAGTATTTATGTCAGGAACTGAAATGTCTGATTTCAGATGACTGTATTAGTGACTGCATTAGTGATAGTAGTCAAATACCTTGAGCAATGGATAAGTTGTATACACGATGCATCTGATGTTTTTGATAAATGCTAACAAAGAATTGGCTTTGATAACATAAGGTGTATATATTTGATGCTCAAAATAATAGGAACAACATGAGGAGTGTTCAAGCTAAAAAGAATCTGCTTTCCTGAAATCTCAGCAGGTGAAGGTAATTGATCTTTAGTTGTAGTTACTGATATTATTAAATACCAGCATTTAAGAGCATTTTGAGCTCTAATTCTGAATTCCCTTTAAGGTGAAGTAAATTCACATTCTATGTATACATGGAGTCATACAGCCTAATGATGTTTTGGGGATTAAAGAAATTATGTCTATTAGCATCACCGAAAGCATCTCTCCAGCCAGGCATGGTGGCTCACGCCTATAATGCCAGCAGTTTGGATTGGTGGGTGGATCACAAGGTCAAGAGATCAAGACTATTCCGGTCAACATGGTGAAACCCTGTCTCTACTAAAAATACAAAAATTAGCTGGGCATGGTGGCACGTGCTTGTAGTCCCAGGTACTCGGGAGGTTGAGGGAGGAGAATTGCTTGAACCCAGGAGGTGGAGGTTGCAGTGAGCCGAAATCATGCCATTTCACTCCAGCCTGGGTAACAAGAGTAAAACTCCATCTCAAAAAAAAAAAAAAAAAAGCATCTCTCTATACATAAAGCAAACAGGGGCACTTAGATGTTTTTTCCCTCTTCTAACATTTTGCTTTATCTCAGGGAAAAGACTTTAGTCTTTTTCAATATGAGCACATTCTAATTACTTCTCCACTTAAGGTCCAGCCACTTCCATTACATTTGACTTATTACTTAATCAATCTCCTTTACAAATATTTTTCTAAATAAGCTTTTCATTTTGAGATAATTGTAGGTTCACATGCAGTCATAAGAAATAACACGGAGAGATCCTGTATACCTTTTACTCAGTTCACCTCCCCGCCCGTGGTAACTCTAGGGACTGACTTGAATTGAATTGTGTACCTTGCTCCACATTCATATGCTGAAATCCCAGTACCTCAGAATGTGACTCTATTTGAAGACTGAGGCTTTAAAGAGGTAATTAAGTTAAAATTAGGTCACTAGGGTGAGTCCAAATCCCACAGGACTGATACAGAGGAAGACCATGTGGAGATGACAGAAGACGGACAGCTCAAGCCAAGGAGAGAGGCCTCCGAAGAAATCAACCCTGCCTCCACCTTCATCTCAGATGACCAAATTTCAGAACGATGAGGTACAAATTTCTGCTGTTTGAGCTACAGTCTAATAGTCTGCTAAGGCAGTCCTAGCACTGATGTAGTGACATCCTGTAAAACTGCAGTAGGATGGCACAGCTGGAGTACTAATGCCGACCCAATCAGGATGCAGAACATTTCCATCACCGTTTACAGCCACAAAATCCCCAACCATCCTTACCCCTTCTCTACCCTCTGGCAACCAATCCTCTGCTCAGCATTTGTATAATCTAGCATTTCAAGGTCTGTTATGTATATTGAATCATCAGTTTGTTTATCAATGCACTGATGAAGGAAATGTGGATTGTTTCCAGTTTGGGATATTATGAATAAAGCTGCTATAAATACTGATGTACAGGTTTTTGTAGGACATATTTTTAAATTCTCTATAAGTGTCCAGGAGTGCAGTGGCTTGGTCCTAGGCTATTTTAATATTTCATTTTTAAAGAAATTGCCAAACTATTTTCCTGAGTGGCTATATCATTTTTAATCCCTATTAACAATGTGGTGGGGGGGGGAGGCAGGGGGAGGGGCAGAATTCATTGTCTCTGCATCCTCACCAGCATTTGGTGTTGTCTTTATTTTTTATTTTAACCATTCTAATAGTTAAGTAGTAATATTTCATCGTAGCTTTGATCTGTGTTTCCCAAACAGCTAATGATTTTGGAGCATCTTTTTATATGCTTATTGCGATCTATATATTCTCTTTGGTGAAATGTCTCTTTATATCATTTGCCCATGTCCCAACTAGATTGTTTGGGTTTTTTATTGTTCAGTTTTGAGAGTTCTTTATATTTTCTAGATATTAGTCATTTGTCATATGTGTGGTTTTTAAATATTTTCTCCCCAGCTGTACTATTGCTTGTTTCTCCCCTTAAGAGTGTCTTTTGCAGAGCAAAAGTTCAACATTTTTGTAAAGCCAATCTCCCTCCCTCCCTCCCTCCCTTCCTTCCTTCATTCCTTCCTTCATTCCTTCCTTCCTTCCTTCTTTTCTCTTTCTACAGGGTCTTGGTCTGTCACCCAATCTGGCATGCAGTGGTGTGCTCATAGCTCACTGTTGGGTTCAAGTGATCCTCTGACCTCAGTGCCCCAGTAGCTCAACCTCCAGAGTAGCTGGTATGACAGGTGCATGCCACCACACCTGGATAATTTAAAACACTTTTTTCATACAGATGAGGTCTCACTATGTTGTCCAGGCTGGTCTTGAACTGCTGGCCTCAAGCAGTTCCCCCACCTCGGCTCCCAAAGTGCTGGGATTACAGACATGAGCCATCACACCCAATCTCTCTCTCTCTCTCTCTCTCTCTCTCTCTATATATATATATATATATATATATATATATATATACACACATATATTTTAATCAATATTGCTTTGCTTAGATCCCCAAGGTTTTCAGAAGTATTATCTTGTAAAGGTTTTATATTTTTGTGTTGTGCACTGAAGTATGTGATCTGTTTTGAATTAATTCTTGTAGCAGAAGTGAAATTTGGGTTGAAGGTTTCTGTTTGTTTGTTATTGCCTTTGAATGCCCAGCTGCTCCAGCACCATTTGTTGGAAAGACTATCTTTATTATATTAAATTACCATCACATCTTCACAAAACATCAGTTTAGTATATTTGTGGGTATGTTGTGTGTCCATTCTGTGTTAGTTCCATTGACCTATGTGGCTATTTCTTCAACAATACCACAGGGTCTTGATTACTGCAGCTATATTGAAATTGGGTAAACTGATTTTTTCTATTTTTTTCTTCTTGTCCAGAATTGTTTGAACTATTCTAGTTCCCTTGCTTTTCTATATAAACGTGAGAATAATTTGGTTCATATCTAGAAACACTGTTGCTGAGATTTTGATAGGAATTGCATTAAACTCACATCCATTTGGGAAGAATTGACATCTTTGCTATGTTGAGTCTTAAAGTTAATGAATATGGTATGTCTCTCCATTTTTTTTTTTTTTTTTTTTTTAGATTCCTTTCACTTTCTTTTATCAGTGTTTTCTAATTTTGGTATAGAAGTTCTGCACATGTATTGTTGACTCTACGCTGAAGTAGATGGGCTCCCTGATCTCTACTGGGTGGGCGTGGAAGTTCAGGCTCCCCTGACGGTCTCATGTGACACAGAGAGGAGGTGAGAAAAGCGGACTCACTGCCTAGTGGGGATGGAAGTCCAGGCTTCTTCTCTAACACCACTCCAGTGGGATTTGGGATGACTTGTTCTAGCCTAACCAGGGTGGAAGTCATATCCTTACTTAGCCTTGGTGGTGTGAGTGAGGGTAGGAAGTGTTTTCTGTGGTGTTTGGCTGGAGTAGAGTGGCAACTGTCTAAAAGTCTACTGTCTTGCTGGGACGTCTCTTTCCTGGTCCTTTGGCTAGAGAGGGTAGGCTTTTTGGGGGGCTTTTTTGCCTGTTGGGATTACCAGGTATCCAGATGTCATCTCCAAATCTGAAATATATGAGGCAAAAGAAAACTCGGGGAACTCTTTGCCCTGTTGTTCATTGGGTACCAAAGGTCCCTATCTGGTCCGGCTAATCTCTTGGGGCCTTCTTAAGTTTGCTTTATATATAATGTCCAGAGTTTTGAGGTTACTTAGTGAAAAAAATAGGATATGTATGTATGTGACATTTTCTTGGATGCAGAAGTCCTACAAATATTTCTAAAGCACATAAAGTTGTATAAATCACATCTACTTCCCATAGACAGAAAAAAAGTTATATAACATTCTGTTTGTCTCTGTAAAATTTAGTTCACACAAACGATAATATGTACTTGGAGACTGCCTGTAGTAGCCTCATGGTGAGACCCTGAGCATTGGTCTTGATGAGTTCATCTGCAGATTAGGGTATAAATTATAAGAGAGTGGTGTTTGCCTCTTTTTCACCTTTACACACTGGGAAACATATTAAAGGATTAATCAACATTTGTTGGATAAATAAACAAATGATATACCTGGAATGATACAACCATTAAGTCGCTAGACACTGTTGGAAGTAAGACATCTGTTTAGGAACATTTGTTCTTGAAATAAAAGTCTATTATTTAGTCTGAAAGAACAAGTCTTTCTAAATTAAATATGTATAATTGCACAGAGTTTATTATTCAGAGGGTGTATTATAAATAGCTCTTTCTGTCATCTTAATTTTAGAGAAATTGTGAGAATTTGTTCCCCCTGTGTTATATATGTGCCAGTAACCAAAATTTTAATTAAGAATTGGTTTCAGGGTCAGTTGTGGTGGTTGGTGCCTACAATCCCAGCACTTTGGGAGGTCAAGGCAGGAGGATTGCTTGAGGCCAAGAGTTTGAGACCAGCCTGGGCAAAGTAGTGAGCCCCTGTATCTATTAAAAATTTTTTTTTAAAAGAATTGGTTCCAATTAATACCATAAAAATATATCAACTTTGATATACTCGCCCAGCTCTAAACATAGACACTTCAGAGTTAACACATCCTTTTATTTTGTAACTTTTCTGAGAATAATCACCTAATACTTTAACTTTGAGCAAACGTCTTCCAGTTATTGGATATCTATTCTATGTATAATGGAGCATCATTTATAAGTGTTTTTAGATAACTGCTGAACATCAAGTTCAATAATGCTGCTATTATCCAAATACATGTTTATACAATGCAAAATGCAGTATTACAGTAATAATCTAAAGACTGTTACTAGCAATTACCATATTTTATATGTGGCACTGACTTGTTTCACTTTTACTACCTGGAAATTCTGGTAAATACTTTGCTGTGAATAGCAGCTGTAGGCAATGGTAGGAAACCATTAATCCACAATGTTATTACATCATCTATGAATTTACAGAAAGTCAGTCAATATTTAAAAATCAATTTTCTCTCTCTGATAGAGGAACGCTAGTCTGTTTTCTATACTAAGACATTTAGACAAATACAAAATGTATTCAACTGTTTAACTTTATTTATTTATTTATTTATTTATTTATTTATTTTTTAAAGACAAGGTTTCACCGTGTTGGCCAGGCTGGTCTTGAACTCCTGACCTCAGGTGATCTGCCCGCCTTGGCTTCCCAAAGTGCTGAGTTCATAGGCGTGAGCCACCGTGCCTGGCAACTGCTTAACTTTTTAGCATAGTTTGGGTTTGTTTTATTACTAGCAGCGGCAAAAATGTCATCTAATTTCAAATGTCATCTAATTGTAGTTGAGTTGCCTCCAGCTCAATTTAGCCTAAATATCAGAGCCTATTTTTAATGCCTGATTCTTGTGTATGTTTTCTGGTGTCATCATTTGCTTGCTCATTTATGCATTTATTCGTTTAGCAGTTTTGAACTACTCCGTGCTTGGTTTTGGGGATCAAAGAAGAATAATACACAGCCTTTATTCTTAAGCATGTACAAATTAAGTGAGGGAGATATAAATACGAAAAGACAATTAAATATAATTTAAAGTTCCATGATAAATGTATGGACAGAACCTTAAAGGAATATATAGTAATGGCACCAAACCCAAACGTGTGTGTGTGTGTGTGTGTGTGTGTGTGTCAGAGAGAGAGAGAGAGAGAGACAGAGAGAGACAGAGAGAGAGAGAGAGAGAGAGAGAGAGAGAGAGACCAGTGAGAACGCCATGAGTTTTAGGAGAGGCTTTAAGGAGGAAAAATACTGGAGCAGAGTCTTAAATACTCAGTAGTAGCAACTAACCAGGCAAAGGCAGTGGGGAGGAAAAGAATTGAGTTAGCATTACTGAAGAAAAATAAACTGCGCAATTGTCCATATCTAAGTTTGAAAAGTCAAATTCTTTTCGACTAAAGAATAGACTTCCATTTCTGTTTGTGAACAAATGTCTTCCTTACAGAAGTCTATGCCTGTTTCGTGTTTATATCACCCCAGAGTTAGCTCCAGTCACTCATTTATTATTTACTCAGGGAAATGAAAGCAGCGTGGTGTTGGAGAGGAACCAGGAGGGAAGTAAGATGTGGGAATCCAGTGTGAAGGTGTGGTGGAGTGGGGGGGGCGGGCCCTGAGGCCCTGATGCTAGATTGAGTGAAAAACAAAGCCGCTGATGGCATTTAAGTAGTTGGGGTCATCCAATTACATTTAATTTGTAGCTTGATTGCTCTGATGTCTGTGCAGGGTGGCCTTGACGAAGCCTTGGACAGAGAGAATGGCTGTTACAGAGGATGGGCTGAGAGCTATGAGGCCCACACCAGGAAGTGGTGAGGCAAATGCAGAGAGAGGATGGGCTTGACACAGTCGTCAGGGATCTGGGTTTGAATGCAGTAAGCTGAGAGGGGAAATTCGTGGCACCACCCAGGTTTCTGATGTGGGTAACTGAAGGGCCAACTCCAGCAGATAGAGGATAAAGGGAAGGAAATGATGGAAGAACGGGCACTCTCAGCTTTGAATATACTCATTTGGAGGGGACGCTAAGACTTACAGGTGAAGATGTTAAAGGAAGTACCATGTGATGGCCTGAAGCTCAGAAGATCAAGGCTGGAGATCTCAGTCTAATAATTGTCAGCCTGAAGGTGGTAGTTGTCATCAAGATGATGAGAGAGGCTAGATGAGAGTGCGCTGAATGCAACAAACGGCAGGCAAGAGCAAGTTTTAAGGAAGACCAGGTTCCTGCAGGGTGAGGCGCCGATCTCCGGGTGAGCATTCAAATTCCAGAACTGGCATTGAGGCTACATTTTTTCGTGGCTCTTTGAAATCACCGAAGACCTAATTCTAGGTTGGAATCTTAGTTACTCTAGGTCTAAGCTAACTGTGTGCCTCCAGGGATCAGAAAAGAATATCATTCAGTGAGGCCGCTAGGTTGTAAGACCATACGTGATTGTATTATTGAGGGCCTCTATGTGGAGTTAAGACAATAAGGCTTAGGAAGGACTGGGGCAAGCTGTGTGTGTGCATTAAAGAGGGCAGTCACAGCTCACCACAGCTGTCACCATTATAGAATAAAGGCAGATATTTAGATGTTCCAGTTTTTAATGGGGATTAGAAAATCCAGATTTTTATGTAAAGTATGCCCTTTTTTTAACTTTGGCAACTAATTAAATTTAAAACTCTATGCCAGAGGCCAAGGAGAAAATAAAAATATCTGTGGTCCAACACTCTGTGCTCTGCAGTAGGCAATGGGTGGAGTGCCCGACAGCGATACTGAGGCCCAGGAAGTAATAAAGTCCCATTTACAGAAACTGAACTCTGTTCATCAATAAATACTTATTTCATTCCTAACACGCGCCAGGTTCAAGGAATTTGGCATTGAATAGAAGAGTCAAAACTTCCCCAAAGTGAATTACATACAAGGAGGTTGTTTTCCCTTGTGGATATTCTCTTTGTGATACTGACATGTGGTCGGAATAAACCTCAGTGTTTGGGGCAGAAGAACCAGCCAGCTGTTGGCTGCTAGTGCCTGACAGGTTCATACTTAGCAGTGCCATTTATTAGATGCTTTGTATTTACCTCTGCAAATATTAGAAGCACACCCTGGAAACGTTCTTAAATTCCCTGTGCCTCTGTTTTTTTGCCTGTAAAATGTGCATAATGATGATACCAACTGATAGAATAATTGTATGAATAGAGTGAGATGATGTCTGGAAAGTGTTAAGTCCACGTTCTGGCTCATGTTAACCATAAAAAATGTTGACTATAACAATTAGGATGATGGTCTACTAGGCATCCTGCTTTTGTGTCTAAAGCAAGTATTTTTTGTAATGCACAGAGGATGTAAATATGACTTTTGGTCATGGAAATATGGTAGTTGTTTGAAAGGCAAGCCTACATTTTTGAAAGTTGTACCTTGAAGAAACTGATTCCTAAGGTACAAGGCAATGCCCAGAGGTGAACTGAAGCAGGTGCAAAATCAAATTAATTGCCAGTCAGTTGCATGTGGTCCTACAGATAAGCTCCCTTGAGCTGTGCTCCTGGGATGGTCCAGGTGTGCGTTTAGATTCTGTGGGGACTCTGGGGATACTCTCGACAATGGAGTTACTCAGGGAAAGGCTTGCTCCCATCCACACAAACCAACACCTCTTGTCTTTCAAGTGAAGTGATTCGTGGAGAATCTATTCCTGACCCTCTGTGGTGATGCTGTCCTGCCGATCTCATGAGACAGAACCTGTGAGTTTGACTGGGTCTGACAAGAATGACGATTTCAAAGATCTGTCTTACAATAGAAAGCACTTACTAGTTCAGTGCATGTTCATCAAGCTCTTCCTATGTGCCAAGCACTGAGACTGGTGCCAGGTTTGAGAACAAATTGGACAAATGCCCAGCCCTCATGGAGTTTATAGTCTAGTGAAGAAATTGGTCTAGTCAGCAAGAAATAATCTAAGTTGAGGCTCATACTATAGGGCATAGACGGAGCACTTAATCTGAGGCATAGTCGTGGCTTCCCAAAAAAAAGAGATGTGAAAACTGACCTTTAAGATCAAGTAACACGGTAAGCCAGACAAGGAAAGATGCTGCACACTTCAGAATAAGTGGGAGCTAAGTTTTTATTGCATAACAGAGGCAAAGAAAGCATCTTTTGACTTAGTTGGACACGATTTTTAAAATTATGTGTCTGCTGGGCCTGGTGGCTCACTCTTGTAATCCCAGCACTTTGGGAGCCCAAGGCGGATGGATCACCTGAGTTCAGGAGTTTGAGACCAGCTTGGCCAACATAGTGAAACCCATCTCTACTAAAATGCAAAAAATAGCCAGGTGTGGTAGCGGGTGCCTGTAATCCTAGCTACTCGGGAACCTGAGGCATGAGAATTGCTTGAACCAGAAAGGCGAAGGTTGCGGTAATGGTGCTACAAAACTCCAGCCTAGGCGACAGAGCGAGACTTTGTCTAAAAAAAAAAAAAAAAGCGTCAAGATTTGGCCTTAGGGTAAGTTTCAAGAGTGTTGTTGCTGATTTAATAGATTATGTATATTTTTAATATACACATTGACTGGGAGCGCTGTCTTAGACTTAATGCCATTTCTAAATAAGCCTATTACCTGCCAGTTCCATAGAGCTCAAAGACATTCATACCTGTATTGATGTTACAGAGACAAGCAATCCATCACCCATTTATCTTCCCCTCTCCCACTGCCACCCTTCTCATTTAGATCTTGTTACTTCTTATTAAATGAATGCAATGTTGTCTTCACTGATCTCTTTACCTGAAGTTTTTTTCTTACTCCAATTTTAGGCTTCGCTGCAAAATTAAATTTCCTGAAGTGCAACTCTGATGCTATCATTTCAGTGCCTGACGTTTTTCATGCTATCCCCACACTCGGAGGTGTTAATAATAAACCATTCTCCACTTTTCACATGATTCCAGCCCACCTTTCCCAGCTGCTCTTGCACTGCCGTGTTCCCTGGGACTCGATGTAGACTACTCACTGTTCTGCGTTCCTGCTTCACTAGCTTTGCTTTAGGACATGCTTCTGTCTCCAATGCACTTCCCCAGCCAGTACATGTTGCAATATTCATCTCATGGACCAAATCAAATCCTCCACCGTTTGTGACGTCCTTCCTCAGCCTCCCCCTCCCACTACTGTATTCTCCACTTCCTTTAAATCCCCAGTGCCCTACCCATCTACACAGCACTATATGTCTACGGTGTGTACTGCATTTGAAAAATTATGCCTTTATTTGTGTAGTGTACATATTATTCTGATGCATGGGAAGTAAGAGCTGTGTACTTTTCAACTTGTATATTTTATATCTTTCAGCATAGAATTCCTCATATTGTAGGTGATGAATATTTATTGAAGTCTACCAATTCCACTAGCTAGTAATGTTTCTTCACTGCCAATTTTATTTATGAACTGAAAAAGTCCCACTCTTATGTCATTGTATTTATTATGGTCTCAATTCACGGAACCACTAATTTTTTTTTATCTTATATATGTTCAGCACATGTGGGCCATAGTTATTCTTTTGTTTCGTGCCTTAAGGCTGGTGGGACATTAACACATACATCAATACAGCATCTCCTTGGTGCAAGTGCACAAAGGTGAGAAGGTAAATGGTTCCTGGGAGCTTACTGAGTTAGCAAAGAAAACGGCGGGGTTGGAACCACACACCTTTGGTTCTGGGCCCCTACCATTTGCCACCTGCAGCTGCTTCCCTAGTGTCTCATTCTTTTCTTCCAAAGACTCAGTTCAATTTAAATACAATTACTGAAATCAGTATTTACTCACTACCCACACAGACGTCAATTAAGATTGAACCTGGTTACTGTCCCGAACTGAGGGAGGAACTGCGATTTAGCCTGTGGTGGTTGTCAAGTCTCAGTCTAAAACCCAGGTGTGTAGCCCAGATTATTCAGTGTCTGTCCTTACACCATATATTTGTTAAATACTACTACCCACTACTTTTTAATGAGTGTTGCTGCAGGCAGGCCTTTTGTCTGTTGACGTGTCCCCGGGAAGACAGAGAAAGAGAGAAGAGCTGCAGAGGTGTGACGCCTGGGTGTTTCTTCTTAGTGTCAGAATTATTTCTTGTTGTTGCATTAGGCTTCAGGGCGGGCTGATAGGTGAAGGTCTGCTCAATGGCCCATTGGTCGGATCCAGCTTCTTTTTCTATGAACTTGCCTCCAGCAAGTAAACTGTATGGCGAGGTGGGATGGTCCATGGACTTAAACTTCAAAGACAAGCTTTCGTCTTTCTTCTAGCTCCGTCATAATTATTCTGTGACCCTGGAAAATTTGCTCAATCTACCAGAGGTTTGATGGCCTAATCTCTTTAAAAAGTTACTGTGAGAGTCAAATAGGATAACCTATGTGAAAAGCATTTGATAAACCTCAGAACATTTTACAAGGGGAAGTGTTTTTAGAATTATTATTTTAAGAGGGAAATAAAGCAAGGGCTTGAATTCAATTCTGTCTGAAAGCTTGAATAAAAAGTTGATTTCACTTACCTACTTGTTATTTCGGGAAGCATTTTATAAAGTCAAAGTAACATAGCACTTGCTAGGTTATTCCAGAGACCTATTGAGCAGTGCCTTACATGTTTTCACTTTATTCATCAGATTTAGTCATTAAGCCATAAGTGATGAGCAGTAACCACAATCTATAAAGATAGCCAAATAGAAATGTGTAGTTTATCATACTATCTGAACAGCAATAGCCAAGAGATCTTTCTAAACATCTTTCTGGATTTTTGTTATTGTTCTAGACTAGAAAGCTAGCATGGCTTCCTTTTATGCACAATCTTTTCACAGGGGTTGACTCAGCTCATTGTTCTTTTGCTTTCTTAGAAAGATTTAATCTATAATACAATAGCAACAAATCTAAAAAAAGCCCAAACCACATCAAAACAAACCAAACCAAGTGCTTTCTCTGTTTGTTGTAGTTCTCGACTGACGATACCAAGGCTTTTTATAACAATTGTTGGAGTGATCCTTATTTCAGAAAACAAAGAGCAAGAATTCCACTGCAACGTCAAAGTCCTTTTATCATTGTGCTACCAGCTGTCACCAGTGTTGTATTTTAAGAGTTGGATACAGGAGGAAGAAATTGGGAGAAGCAGCTAATGAAAAATAGAGAGCAATAGTTCCGAAATTTTCTCCATTCTAACCATCCAACTTTCTTAAGTATCCTGAGTAAGCAATGACAACCAAACTAAACCAAACCCAAACAAAAAACTTCCTTGAAGCTTGAGTGTTGCAAAGAATGATCAGTGACTGAAGAGACTGAGAATCTGGTCACTACTGAGGAACAAATCAATCCATTACTAACTTGCTAAGTAGCAGGATCCTAACTAGGCCTCAGGAGATCATGTTATTGATTCATTATCTACTTAAGAATGTATCACTCCTGTGAAAAGCCTCAGGGAGCTAGTTCAGTTACATCATGCATTAAAAATATTTGAATACAATTACAGTAATAATAACAAAACATATAAGTGAAAACAGTTAAACTAGTAGTCCATATTAAATCATGGAGTCTACAACAGTCAGATTTAAAAGATAAGTTCAATACATTAGAATACCAATGAGGTGTTGTGTCATAGAAGACGTCCCAGATGGAGTTTTGCTCTTGTCGCCCAGGCTGGAGTGCGATGGCGTGATCTCAGCTCATGTCAATCTCCGTCTCCTGGGTTCAAGTGACTCTCCTGCCTCAGCCTTTTGAGTAGCTGGGATTACACATGCCTGCCGCCACGCCTGGCTACTTTTTTGTATTTTCAGTAGATACGGGATTTCACCATGTTGGCCAGGCTGGTCTTGAACTCCTGACCTCAGGTGATCTATCCATCTCAGCCTCCCAAAATGCTGGGATTACAAGTGCGAGCCACCATGCCCTCTTCTTGGTTTTCATGCTTGTTATTCAAGCCTGAAATATATGTCAGACACTGCTGTAGGTAATTGGAGACAGCCGGTAGCTGCAGCAGGAGAAAGCACTGCCTGTCCTGATGGAGGTCACATTCTACTGGGAAATACAGTCAATTATCACATCTAAAAAACAAACGTATGTGAAGTTGGGTAGAAGTGAAGGCTAATGAAAAAAAAAAAAAAAGTAGGGAAAATTGGAGAGCAAAAGCATCAGAGAGTAGTATGGCCAGGAAGGTCATGATGAAAAGGTGACTTTCAAGCCACTGCCTGCAAAAGTGCAGGAGCTGAACAGGTGTCGGGAAGGGCCTTCCAGGTGGAGGAAATGTCCGCTGCCACTGAGCATGTGCCTTGCTGAGTGGTGGGCCATGGAGGGTCCGAGAAGATCTGGGACGATGCTGAAGGATTTCAAATAGAGTAGTGAGATGAACTGGCTTTGCATTTTCACAGGATCGGTTGGGCTGCGGTGCTGAAAATGGATTGAGGGTACGGAGCAGAAGAGGGGAGGCGGGTTAGACCAGTGCCTCAGGCTACTGCGGGGATCTGAGCGAAGTTTTGAGGGTAGTGGAGGGGGTGAGATGCTGGCTGAACTCTGGACCTATTTTTAGGTTAAACGCAGCAGGATTTGCTGATGGAAGAGATGTGCAGGTAAAACATACAGAGAAATCTAGAATAGCAGAAAGGCTTTTAGCCTGAATAACTAGAAGAATGGATTTGCCATTCACTGAGATGAGAAAGTGTTTGCAGGGAATCATCAAGAGCTCCTGTCAGGTTTGAAATGCTGTCGCGGCTGATGGCTCTAAGCTGAGCCTCTCTAGGCAATGCCCTCTCAGGCATCTGCCCTGCCAAGGCTATCTATACCTCCTCCATGAGTGCAGCCTGTACCTTATCTAATGGCTACTCGAGGTGGGGATAGGAAGCCTCACCCCCTCATCTTAATAAGGCACAACTGACATGCTTCCCTCACAGGGGGATAGGCTCGGGCCTCTGGGGCAAGAACATCACCATTTAACTCCTCTGGTCCTGTCCTTCCTCCTGCATCCCCATGGTGTTTTTTTCTGAGAGTACAGCACAGTAAATTTTCTGCACCCAAATCTCTGTCTCTTCCTCAGGGGTTCTGCCTTAAGACAACTTCCGTGGGCTCCCAAGTAGGAATGACATGAGCCCCTGATAGATTCCGATCTTTTTTCTCTTCTTCGGCCAATACCACCCGAATTCCGCTCAGCATCTCTCTTGCAGATAACTGTAACCATGATCTCCCCAACTAGATGATACTATTCCAGCAGAGTGCTGTGCAGTTTGCTCATAAAAGGTAGTGCATGAACATTCGTTATGCGCTTAACAGGTAACGATGATACCTCAGATCAGAAACTAAAAACAAATAATTAAAGGTGAAAAATAACACTTTTAAATTGAAACCGGATCTGTCACTCTACCTTTGTGATTCACATACTTCAAGCAAAATCATAATGCCCTACAGCTACTGTTTCTTGAGAGTTAGGGTGCTGTCAGCCTATTAGAGTGATGACCAGTTTGCAATTAATTCGTTTTCTCCTCCAGCCTCTAAATCTATGTGTGGACCTGCATTCCATCCAAAATTTGAAGACGAAATAATCTAAGCAACTATAAGTAACCGTTTTTGTCTACCTTGTGCCAGAGAACATCAGATTTGACTGTTTCCTGTTGATAGACTGTTCTGTGAACTGAATTAACCAATTTACAAAATGCTTGGCCATTTAGACAGCCTATGAAAAAAAAGAAAAAAGAAATGGTTAGGCTCTCTCCTAAACCGTGGCTGGGTGCAGAATGGGCTTTGAGGCATCATCTACTCCGTTCCTAAACTGCCCGCTTGGGAAAATCCACAAGCCTTCTAAAACCTGTATTCAGGGGGAGAGAGAAATTAGAGCTCACTTGCGGGGATTCTTAAGCCTCACTAGTACCCACTAGCACAGTGGTTCTCAGCCTTGGCTGCTCATTCCATCACCTGGGGAGCTTTAACACCTCTGCTGCCTGGCTCCCACCTTCAGAGGTACTGATATAATCGTTCTGGGTGTGGCTCGGGCAGTGGGATATGTAATCCCACCCCAGGTGACCCTAATATTCTGATCAAGTTTGAATATGATTTTATTTTCTAATTTTCAAACAATTAAAATCTCATTAGACATTTGTTTTAAGGACAGAGTGATTACGGGGTTAAAATGCATAGATTACGCAGTCATAGAAAGTAGATCAATGTCTTCTGAGTTAAAAACCATAGCTTTGGGCATAAGGCTTCAATTCATAGAGAATCATTGCAATCTCAGGTAAAATACCATTTCTGGCTACAATCAGATCTACTGAAGCTCTTGGCCAGATACGATATAGCTAAAAGCTATGGATGGAAACGAGCTGACTGACAGGTCCTGGTCACCGTCCCCTGCCCTTGTCTCCTTCTCACCCCCTTGCTTGTGACCCTCCAGCCAGGCTGGCTCTCCACACTGAGCCAAGCTCTTCCTGCATTCCAGGACAATCCACCTCCGATCACCTTAGCATATTGGCGTCGACAGACTTTCTCTCAGAAAAACCGATCTCAGCCAAATAACATCCAGCCAGATCCTTAAGCCCCCTGCAGTCACTATCACCCCAGTGAATGAGACTGTGCAGCTGTGGTTCACACAAGGGACGGAATACGTAAGGTAAGATTACATGGTGAGCATGTAATTCAGACTTGTGGCTAAAAGATGTTTAAAAGATCCTGATACTTCCTATGCTGATCCAGATGTTTCTTCTATAACATCACTGAAATAAAACGAAGAGCAACCATTCTTGATGTTTTGCAAGTTAGAAGCCTCATAGCTTTCTCTTTTCCATACTCTGTAGCCTCATTACCTATGGACTTTTCTCATTGCCCCATTTTCTAGCCTTTTAATCACTTCCAGGGCTTCCCTTTAGAGAGCTCTCCTAGTTCTGAGCATTCATTTAACTTTCAGGGCTCCAGACCAGGTCTTTAATTACAAACTTAAAAATTACGGCTGGACTGGAAACATAGTGACCTCATATCGCTCAGTGCTATACTTACTCTTAAAGACAAAATCATTTTGCTTCTACTGCAGTAGCTTCAGCTCTGCCATTCCTCTGAGTCACCAGGTTACCATTGTTTTGATCAGTGTGATGATTATCAATAATGATGACGGCAACCATTTGCTATATGGCTGCTTTACTCCAGGCATTTCAGTAGAAGACTGTCAAGAGTTATATTGTTTAATGTGTGTAACTCTATGAATTGAAGCCTTATGCCTGTCTACAGTTTCTAACGTACAAGACAATGATCTAGTTTTTATGACTGCATAATCTATGCATTTTTCACCCTATAATCACCCTGTCCTTAAAACAAACAATTTTCTAATGAGGTTTTAATTGTTTGAAAATTAGAAAAGAAAAATAATGTAGACCAGGAGTTCTATAACAGTAGCTTTGAAGGAGTCTAATGGTTTGCAAATACAAAAGGAGACACGCATTTCCAGTAGCAATATTTCATTAACATATATTCAGATTGTTTTTTTCTCTATCCAAGGACTCAGCGCCCAGCCCACAACAGGAGCTATATAAATGTTTGCTGAATGTAAGGTGAGATCTAAGGGCTCTATGTCTTTTCCTACATTGCAGGAAGATAACTTTGCTGTTTTGTATTTTTTTGTCTGTGTGTGGAAAGTGATTTATTTGGAGAGAGAGAAACAGGAGAAGGAGAGAGAACGAAACAGCTGACTCTCACACTGAGAGAGAGAATCCAGAAAGACGGAATCCAGGAGAGGAAAGCAGCTTCCACACTCAGTGGAAGGGAATAGAGAGAGATGGAGTTTAGGAGGGGAAGACAGGCTTCCACGAAGGGGGCGTTCGTGGAAAGGGACTCTTTTGTATTTAGCTTCTGACATAATCATTACTTTTTACAGCCATGGTTTTTCTGATGGATTAATATATTATTTCTTCCAGCCTCCGCCAATGTCGAGACCCGACCCTCTCCTGTCCGAGTGAGGTGTCCTTGTCTTCCCTGCCTTATATAAACTTAACAGGGTAATCAGGCGTTCTGAAGGATAAAACTCTCCCCTGATTTCTGATCTGAATAATCTCAGATAAAATCATGACTTTGAAAAGGCATTACCTATAGTCTGACATCACTTTGCCAAACTGTCATTCAGATTTCTTTTCTTTCCTCTGCATGATCACAGACTATTGCTAGTGACGTAAGATGTACTCTGCCTGTTTTGACAGGACTAAATGTTCTGAACAAGAAAGAAGAACAGGTATGTATAGCTATCCTGCACACCTAGTCTCTGTCCTGGAGGCACTCCAACACCATATTACTTTCTGATGGCACAGAAATTAAAGGCCTGGTCTGGAGCTTTGTGAGTTAAATAAACATGGAGAAAAAGTGGCATCTACTTTGAGATGGCTGGAGGCAAAATTATTATTCCTGAATAATAGATAGGAGGCAGAGGAAGAGACACACAGCACTCTTGTCTCCTTTCCAGCATCCTTATTTGGCTTTTCATTCAAGATGGTTTGGAAAACAGCGAATCTTAGCACTTATATAGGAAAAATACCGTATATGTGGTCAGCTGCCTCTTAGACGGTCCCCAGTGATCACCGCCTCCTGGTCCTTATGCACTTGTGAAATGTCCTTTCCTTGGCTGTGGACTTAAATAGAATATGATGCATCTGAGATTATAGATACATATAAAATCTCTATGTTGAGATTATATATACAATCCCTCTCTATATAATCTACATAGATTATATATATCATATATAATCTACATATATTATATATATCATATATATTATACATATATATTATACATCTTATATATATAATCTACATAGATTATATATATAAGATGTATAATATATAGATATAAAAATATATATATAAGATATGTAATATATAATAGATTATATAGATCATATATATAAGATTTATGTATATAAGATATATTTTATATATTATATACAATAATATATATAATATACTATATATCTTATATATAAGATATATATAATATATAATGTATATATATTATATTATATATAATGCATATAATATATAATATACCTTATATATATAATCTACATAGATTATATATATCTTACATATAATATATAATTTACAATCTATTATAAACTGTGGCTTCCATCTTACTGGGTGCTCTCTCTTAGACCACTTGGCTAGGGGACGTCAGCTGTCAGATCATGTACAACTCAATGTAGAAGCCCACATGACAAGGACCTGAGATAGGGCAGTGCCTGCATTAGTAAGGCTGAAAGCAGACAAGCCCCTCTCTACCCTACTTGAAAGATGGAGACTGCAGCCACAGCTAAGAGCTTGACTGAAACCTCATGAGAGACCATTAGACAGAGGAACCCAGCTCAGCCAGGCCCAGATTCCTGCACAGAAGAAACTATGAGCAAATACATATTTGTTACTTTAATCTGCTAAGTTTTGTAAGGATTTGCTAAACAACAATAAATACCTTATAGTATAGGAAAGATGCAAAAGCTTCCCCTCTGTCAAACTCCAACTGCATTCTTTATTCCTCATCGCTTGTCTCACCTCATGGCATTTGCCACTTTTTAACCCATATTACAGATGTATGTCATTTCTTCTGCTAGTCTATATAACTGCTGGAGAACAGAAACTCAGTGCTATTAATTTTTGAATTCCTATAGGTCCCAGAAACCTATAGGTTCCCACGAGCCTTACAAGAAGCAAAGGCTGACTAAATATCTGATTAGCATATATGTGAATAAATGTTGCCTTTAAGGACCAAGGAACAGTTAGGCAACTTTATGGTAGACAAGGACTCTATTTGATCTTCTAATTATTTCCCTTGATTATTCACACATTTTAAACATATTAATAATTGACTTCCAAGTATAATCTCTGCTTGAAGTTTCTTTTTCTTACTATAAAAGCTCCACGTAAACCCTGAGTCAGGCCGGGCACAGTGGCTCACACCTGTAATGCCAGCACTTTGGGAGGCTGAGGTGGGTGGAACACTTGAGGTCAGGAGTTGAGACCAGACTGGTCAACATGGTGAAACCTTGTCTCTATTAAAAATAAAAAAAAATTAGCCAGGCGTGGTGGCGTGTTCCTGTATTCCCAGCTACCAGGGAGGCTGAAGCAGGAGAATCACTTGAACACGGGAGGTGGAGGTTGCGGTGAGCCGCAATTGCAGCACTGCACTCTAGCCTGGATGACAGAGCGAGACTCCATTAAAAAAAAAAAATAATAAGGGAGAAAAGTCTGTCATAGGATCAGTAGAGCAACTAATTTCTTTGTCTTCATTTCTGCCCACAAAAAGGAGG
The DNA here is from genome assembly GCF_048565385.1 of Saimiri boliviensis. Classification (NCBI taxonomy): domain Eukaryota; kingdom Metazoa; phylum Chordata; class Mammalia; order Primates; family Cebidae; genus Saimiri; species Saimiri boliviensis. The sequence goes on along the minus strand of NC_133463.1, from coordinate 9,178,786 downwards.
AAACAGTAAAACAATGTCATATCTGCATAATCGTGGACTAACTATGTCTCACTGGACACAAGGAAGTTGCCAATAAAACTACTCAGGGTAAATCTGCTTTCATTGTTTGCCATCCCCTCCCTTCAGCGCAGAATGTTGCTGTCAATGACATTGTTATCTGAGGATCGAGGTGACTTTAATTACTTTCTCGTCAAAGCCACACCGGACAGCTCCAGAAATTTCTTCTTTGCCTCCTAGGACACCTTAAAGGACAAATGATCCTTCTCCCTCCGTTGTTCATCAGGAATGGCAGGAAATCATTTGGTGTCGCCAACTTCAGTAAGGCTCCTCGGGAACTGCCCTCGCATGGCGGGAACAGAAACGTGAGAGCAGCTCCGAGTCTTCTGCCCTTAACACACTTGGCACTGCCTGAGTTGGGATTCTCCGATTCCAATCAGGCTGACTGGCGAGAAGGTGTTCAAGGACTTTTTGTTTTCTATATCTTTTTGTGAATAAATTTTTGAGGGCGTTAAAATGTTTCCGTTTCATCGGAGTCACATGGCCTGGTATGACAAGAATTCCATTTTGAAGACTTGCAGTGCGCATCCAGCGAACAGCAACGCCAGCTGCAGATGCTGAGAATAAATGAACACTGGACCGAGGGGCGAGACCCTGGATGTCAGCCTTGACTCTGGCATTGTCACTTCAAGGATTTGGGTTTTAAAAAAAGTTTAAAGCAAAGCCATATTTTCCTCTTTATTTATTTAGAAGTATGAACTGGCATGCCTGCTAATAGAATCACAACTTCGCAGCTGAAAAGAACTTCAGAAATCAGAGTTGCCTCCTCCCGCCACAGCTTTATAGAGAGGTGAGCTCGCATTTTTGCAGTGCATCGTTGAGTGCCCAGGCTTGGTAAAGGGTTGGCTCCAGGCTTGGTCCACAAATGAGCCAGCTCTCCCTCCTGTCTCCCTTCTTCTTACCCTCAGTGACCAGTCCAGGGATCTCTCCGAGACCCCATGGAAATCAGCGTCCACGCTGCTGCCCCTTCCCTGTTGCCAGCCGCAGATCTGCGAAATCCCTCCATTCTATGCTCTGTGAAATTTTCAACTGCAATAAAGAGGTGAAAAAGTGGCATGCTGTTTCCTTGAATCATTTCCATACGTGATTTTTGGGAGACTAGATGCGAATCTCCTCAGATGAGCATCTTAAAGGGAAGCTTTTCCTTTTCAGGAAAGCACTTAGTTGTCATTAGCTGACACCGTCCTTCATGGGTGGCTGCAGCAGAGCGCTGTCAGACAGTGCTGGGCCTGAGGGGCCCGAGCACCCACTGCGAGCGATTATTACTGCCCCTGGGCCACTTTGCCACCTTGGTGTTGGGGCGAAGGCACTCTAACGAATTACGCTTCACTCAGCTGGAAGACAGACGCTGATTGTCGGAGAAGGGGAGGCGAACACTGGCCTCCTTCCCACGTCTGACCTCGTTACTGCAGAGCCAATGGGCTTGCGTCTCTCATCTCTGGCCCCCTTTTCCATGTAGTGTTTTGGGAATCAGGGTTAGGTAGGCAAGTGGTCAGTTGATGAACCAGAGAGACATGCCAACCTCACATCATTCCTAGAGTCTCTGCTTGTGACTCAAGTTCCTGGATTTCACCACCTTTTCTTGGAAGCATTCGATTTTTAAAACTCACTGAGTGCTTGTTGATTGTTGAGGAATAATAACAATGATAATTTTTAAAAATCAAATCTCACGCTTGCTGAACATGTAAATGTCCCAGGCTCTGTGAGACACACTTTACATACATGAGGACATTCAGTCCTCACAAGAATTCGATGAGGTCACATCAGTTACAATCCTCATCTCTCAGGTCAGGAAGGTGAGGTGACAGGGATGAGGTCTCTTGCCCGAGAGTCCAGGGAGGGCTCGTTAGGGGCAGACTCGGGTTTGGGTCCCAGGGTCCTTCTGCAGGGCTGCCTCCTAAACCACCACCCAGTACTCAAGAAACTTGCAGCCTCCTTGTGCTAACCTTAGTACAAGACAACATCAAATAATTACTAAATAGGGGTAAGAGCAATGCGATGCAGAAGTGCAAGGGAGAAAGATTTGGTTGTGAGTCAGAGCGTGTGAGAAGATGGCAGGCCTTCCTGGCAGAGGCATGAGTGGAGGCTACGCAGTGACGCGAGGGTCTGGAGGGCTCAATCTGTCTCGGGAAGGGCAGGCTGCGACGTGCCCACAGTGTGTGCTCTGTGGAGCTCAGGGTGGGGAACAGCCTAGAAGACAGTTTGTAGCAAAGTGGGTTTGAATCCAAACAAAGGTGGGTGGATTTTCTTCTGCAGACCACAGGTATTACTTTTAAATTTTAGAGAAGAGGGTGGTGAGACCCCTGTGTTTCAGGGAGGAAATTTGGATGTCAGGAGGGGGATGTAGGTAAGAGAGACTGGAGCAGGGAGTCCATCAGGGTTCCAGGTGAGAGGAGGGCAGGGGCAGGTAGGGATGGATGGGGAGCAGGGGTGTGGTGCTTCAGGGCCTGGCGACAGTGTGCATGGACGGAGGGACAAACATGAGTTCACATAGGGCCCTCGTTACTAGCCTGAGAGGCTGCTGGAGCCTCTGGCCAAGGGAAGCCCAGGGAAGGAAAGACTGGGAGCTGCTTCAGAGCCGAAGATTGTAACCCAATTACAGACTCAGTTCTTCCACATGTGTGAGGCTCCTCACGGCCCAGGGAGAGATGACATGCTCGGAAAGCCATCACAGTGGGTGGATGGACCCGGAAGTCAGTGGAGAAGGGAGGAGCCGGGGATGAAGGCCCATCAGAGTACCTTCCCGCCGCGAGCAGCAGTGGAGCGGGGGTGTTGTCTGACAGAGGCAGCCAGAAGCGAGTGAGTCAAGAAACGGGAGGAGAGGGCTTCAGGAAACAGGGAGAACTTTTACCATGTCCATTACAAACGATCAGTTGCGGTAAAATTAAAATCTGGAGTGGATTATCGAGGGGTCCTGGCTTGCCTGGATGGCTACATGAATAGAGCCCTGGAGCAGACAGAGGAAAACGTAAATGGACAACTGACGAATAAGTATGGTGACACATTTATCCGAGGAGACAATGTGTCGTACATCAGTACACAGAAGAGAAGGATGTGAAGACACCAAGAGAGCAACACTTTTCATAGTTGGATATATTTTTTAATGAATTTTAAAAAAAAATTTGCTGCTTTTGTGATGTAATTTGTCCTGTTTTTATAAAAATTGGTGACTTTTCACTGACTTGTGAGTACGATAAATGTTTACAATTGTGGATTTAATTGTGAAGTGTTCTTTCACATTTAAGTTTCAGTCATTTTCTTTTACCTCTTGTTAGTGTACACAATGCTAAAAGAATTTAAAATATATATATATCTCTTCTACAAGATTATTTAACTAAAAAAAAAAGGCTTTTTTTTAAAAAAAAAAAAAAGGCAAATGACAGAGAGGAATCAACTAGCCATGGCAAACAGAAACACAGCAATTCTCCATCGTCTCTCTGCTCCGGTCAGACGGCTCTCATGATTTATTTCAGACAGATGAAGATGTGCTTCTGTGTAGCTGGGACCAGTCAGTTAAAGAAGTGAAAGGCAGAAAGGCTGCTGCAGCAGAAGTACTTAAGTTGTAGTTTCTTCTGCAGCTGTGATTTCTCCAGTTCTCAGCAATCAGAATTTCCTTACTCTCTGTTCTTTGTCTGCTGGAATTAAACAGAAGCTATTTCTTTTCTCCAACAGGTTTTTAAAAAAGAGATCCTAGGGCCATAGATTTTTATTTTCAGTGTTTATGCCACATATGCCATCTAAGCATAGGAGTGCTTTATTTCGTTTAAACTTTAGCATACCTAATTAACTCATTCCTTTATGCCCGATTTTAGGACAGGCAAATCAAAGTTAAGAGTTCGCCTAAAATTAAACACTGTAGGTTATGCAGTTTCAAAAAAAAAGAAAGAAAGAAAGAGAGAAAAGAACTATTTCATGTTTTCACGTTCCACTGACCTCTGCAGGCAAATCCCATTTCACTCACAGATTCTTACAACAAGCTGCCACTGAAATCATCACATTCCGCCTCTTCATTTACTGACTGAAGATCACTCTGGTTAAATCATTTACGCAAAGTCCTGGGGTCACAAATGTCTGGATGTCCCCGTAAAAACCCACAGCTTCCACAGTTGAAGTTTCTCCTCACCACCCACGAGGTCAGTCCCACTCCTTCAGGTGAAACTTGTCTTAGGAGGGATTTAAGAAACTCCAGTGTAGAACTCGAGCATGCAGGTCCCCGCTTGCTGCCTGCCAGGCCTGCCACGCCTCTCCAACACAGGATTTGCACACAGCTTCGGCTTCGTGCCTGAGAAGTGGTCTCCAGTGCCCCCAGGCTTGGCAACCACGTGTCTGCCTTATTTCTGTGCCTCATGGTCCTACGTCCAGCATCTTAGCTCTTCCTAGACACCAGAGCCTCTTGGACTCCTGCTCCATCCCCTCCTGGTGCTGTGGTTCCATCTTGGAGCCTGGGGCTCCTCCGCCTTCCAGTAGTCTGCAAATTTCGATTCCTCTTGCCCAGTTGCCAACGTTTGCCACCTGCCAGGAGACCTCAGAGCTTTTCCAGGATCATTGTGTCCACAGAGTCTAGAAGCCTTCTGCCTGACGGTTTGGACGTCCAGTCCCTCTGGGTTGTGTCTGTTCCTTTGGGGCCTGCACCACCCCAACTCAGGGGCTGTTTCTGGGTCCTGCCCCCACACCTAGTCTTCCTTATCCTGCTGCCTTTCCCTGGGCCGCACCTTGAGCTAGGATACAGAACTAGTGAGTAGCAAAGCCAGGACTCCTAACTTCTGAGCCAGCACTGTTTTGATTGAGCCATGCCTCGTCTTTTGTTCCCTGTTTGTCCTGAGTCTGCCACTTCCTCGCAGTGTGCATTTGGGCAAACTCTGCGCAACAATCCTACTGGAAGGAAAATCAGGCTGATCACACTAACTTACAAGGGTCGTTAGGAGGATGAATGAGATAAAAGAGCTTACGGTATATACTTGGCGTTCAAAATTCTTTCACCTTCCCTGAAGGCTCTTATGTAACTGCGCCTCCCTTTGTCTTGCTAATTGCCTGCTCCTTCCCTACATGATAGGGGCTTACTGCAGGGTTAGGTACACTTGGGGACAGGCACTGCAGCAGCACTGGGACGCCGCTCTACCTGACTTCACTCACTGATGAGGAAAGGGGTGGGCGCCTTTGAAAGTAGGATCACATCTTCAGGTTAGTGGCACATGGACTTGCAATAAATACATCATGAAATGAAACCCGTTGCCCTAGTTTCAGGGTCTCTTTAAGGCCTTTCTTGGCCTGTGTTTTGTCTCCCAGGAAAGAATGAATACAAACAGACTCCCTTCTGAAAGTGTAAAAGCAAAAATAAAAGCAAAAATCCTCATATGGAACAAAATTCAATGAGACCGCTTAACTGAAATATTTAATAAGAAGAAAGCAGCCTTTGCAGTGTTTGATCTTCTTAGGAATGGTCTTTTCCGTGAGCACCTTCTGGTGCCTGGTGCTCCACAGATGTGATCTTACTTAGTCCTCACAAGAACCCCTGGAGAGGCTCAGAAACTTCCCCGGTGTCAGTGGGAAAGAGTGTGGTGGAGCCGGTGTTGAGCCCAGGGCATCTGACCTGAGGGTCCGCTGTGCTTACTTCATGGAGCTGCCTCTCAGCTCATCAGGCCCAGGAATGTGCAACAGACAGGTTCATGGCTCCAGCAGGAGCATTGTGGACAGTGAGACTCAGAGACACTGAAGCTCGTCTAAGTCCGTAATTCTCAAGAAGGATGCCGAAAATTGCTTTAATGACCCCTGTAACTCTATAATCAAAGACCTGGAGTTCCTTCTTCTCCCTCCATGGGGTGGCAATTCCTGAGATGAGTAAGACAGCTCCGCTTGAGACCTGATAAGTTCCCACTCTGCTCCTCTGTATTTGAAAAAGCCAAGTCCTCTCCATGCAAGGCTGGCCCCGGATTCTTTCTGGCCATGCCTTTGTTGGAAGGCTACCTCTCTGGCACCCCAGGCTCCCTGTGATTTTGAGATTGTTCAGTTGGAGCCCTGCAGTCACTTTAGGACTCCACAGAAACCCCTGATGAGCCATGATGGGATTTGCTGGCTGGAGAAGCTCAGAGAAGGATCACTGTTGTTGGCCATCTTTCTGATTTCCTGGCTCCAGGATTTAGATATGGGCGACAAGGACAAGCACATGTGAATCCTTTTCTGTTAAGAACTCCTATAAGCTATGGATAGTTCCAACCATGTCCTTACTGAATATGTTAGCTGATAATAATTCCCTGTCTTCCTGCCTTCTGTATTTACTGACTCTCTAAAGAAGTAAAAGGCATTAGGCTCTCACTTTTTCATTCATTCTCTCACTCATTCCTGTAGTAGACATTGAGTCACTCATATGCATCAGATAACATATTAGACATTTGTGGCCAAAAGGCCAAAGATGGGTATGTGTTGTCGTTTCTAATTTACAGCTGGGGCAAATGAGACTCAGAAGCATTAAACAATTTGCCCTAAATCACAGCGCTCACAAAAGAAAGAACTGGGATCAAGTGCTTGTTGGCACACATGCTGACATCTCCATGAAGCTTCTTTGGCAGGAGAAGAGAAAGTAGGTAAGACCTTGGTTCTGGGGCCAGGCAGACCTGGGCCTTTCTGGCAGTTGCATGTGTATGTTTATATATACGATGTAATGGATTGTGGGCAGGGCATTTAACCCTTGTGAGGTCCAGTCTCATCTGGGCAATGCGATAGTGATAGCAGTTACCTCGTAGAGGTGCTATGAGGACTGGATAAGGTGCTTTGAGTACAGTCCTGAGCACAGGTAACGCGGATCGGTGGTAGGTTAGGGACTATTATTTTTTAACCATTATTTCTGATGCGGAATGGAGAGGCTGGAAGAAAAGATGCAACTAGGCAGCATTTAGGCTTCAATAACTGCACCATATAGATCAATCAAAGTTAAGTTTTTCCATTAATTCCCTGATTGCCTTCCTTATCGTATTAAATTTTACAAGTCTTTTTACTGTCAAATCACTTCTATCCAAAGGCCACGTCTCAGATCAGATGTCGTACACTCAGAGGCTGAGGAGGAACAGAGACTCGTTGACCAGGGTCAATGGATCAATTGCAGATTGGCTGAGACTACATAATCTGCAGGTGTTTTACCGATGGTTCAGAACCACACGGCACCGAGGATGCCCACTGCTGTGAGGTCCAGATGCTGGTCCATTCTGCATGTGGGTGGAAGAGCTCACTTACAGAGAAGAAAGTCAGCTGAGACGCCTCAGGGCCTATTTCCATCACACACATTCACCTTTAACAGAGACCTCTGAACACTGAAGTGGCAACAGTGAAATGATTGTTGTCAAATGACTCTGTTTTGGTAAGGTCATACTGTTTTGGACAAAGTGTATTCTAAACTCACTTCCTTCTCTAGACTCCTGGAGTCTGGACTATCAAAGGGAATTGAAGAAATTTCAAAATCAAAGAAATAGGGGAATTGCAGAGTATCGAGAGCGTGCTCCATCAGCGGAATCTGTGAACTCCTGATCCCTGCTCAGAGTCAAATGCTGTCCATGTGACAAGTTTCAGTGTTGTTCTCTGTTAAGCTGTTTCTCTGCACTGATAGTATCTTGGAAGCCAAGAGGTGATTGACCTGCTGGTGTCTCTCGGTTCTCCTTCCTATAAACAAGGTGATGAGACTTTTGAAGTCTTCAGGAAGCAAACAAGGAAAGGTGGCAACTATGCTGTCAGCTGCCAACATCACTATAATTTAAACCTTCCAGAGAGCAAATCCCAGTGTGGGTGGCGGCTCTCCTGTCTGCTGCTATTAGATTTCCGTGTCCTTTCTCTGGCCCCTCTCAGCTTGCCCATCCAGGCTGCCAGGCCTGATTCTTTGCTACATGTGTCCAATTTGACTGTGACAATTCTGATGGCCTGACTTCCACAGAAAATGTGAGGGTTTCTCCTCTGGCCCAACGAGTGTTAAGAGAGCTGGGTTCGCACTGGTGTCTCAGGCAAATTGCTCTTCATTCCCATGAAGCAGAGAAACACTTTAAAAGAATGTCTAAATCATCTGGTGTATTAAGGCATCAAGTTCTTGCACAAATTGTACCAGACGTTTTTTTCGTTGTGGCAAGACAGGCATTTTGCAAAGATGTCAAATCACATAAAGCCGCAGCCCAACGCAGCATCAAAGACGTAATCTGTGCTTGTTGCTTTGTCAGACAGGAGTTCCCGTTAATAAACCCAGCGGGCGAAGTGGAATCTAAACACACTCTGTACCTCCACCATGATGGACAGGTGAATGCCTTGGCGAGAGTTACCGTGCTTCTCCTGGCCCCTAGATATCTATTTTCCTTTGATTTTCTACAAAAAGCAGCCAGCAAGATAAGCAGGAACTAGAGCAGTATAAATTCAGAGCTTTGGTCAAAGCCTTACTATTGAGAAACAGGGCGTGCTTGGACTCAACAGATTCAGGCACGTGAACTGCTGGACTTACTGTGTATCGATCACAGAAATTAAAACAAGTGGGTTAGCAAGATGAATGGACACCAGGGCCTTTCTGTAGTGAGCATGGAAATGGACGTTTGCTTGTTCTTTCTTCAGACTGGAAGCTCCTGCGGAAATGACGCTACCACTGCCCCCCGAAACACAAAGCGCAATTGGCATTCCACATACAGGGGGCTTTTGACAAGGGTTGCTGCTGATCATGGTTGCTAAATAAGCCTTTGTGTTAATTTCCTTGTCCGTAACCAAGGAAGGAAGGGACTGTGCTCTAATAATTTTTATCATAAAATTCAGGGACTCTATGTGTCTTGTGAGTATCTATCTTATCTATTGTCTATCTATCTATCTATCTATCTATCTATCTATCTATCTATCTATCTATCATCTATCTACCTACCTGCTTTTCCTGTCTATCTACCCATCTATCTAATCTATCTCCATACATACATGCTTTTCCCTCCTAATGTCAACAGATACCAAGAGAAACAGTGTTCATATTTTGCCTACTCTGAGGACACTGTAAAACAGAGTTCACGGTATTTAAAAAACCACATGTACACATACACGTATAGACGCTTTCAGAAACTACTCCTGGGCCTTCCGTCTGCTCTTCGCTTTCTCCAAGGCTACAGCAGGCAGGTTGAGGGCATAAAGAGACCCGAGAAGAGTGAGCGATGCAGGGTCGATGCTTGGGTCAGGTCGGAAGGGGTACAGCCAAGTGCACCCTGGTGTTCTATGAGCTTCTGGGATGTGATACTTGCCAGGTCTCAGCAGTGAACACCATAAAGCTTTCTATTTTTTATTTTTAAAAAAGAAAGAAATAGAAAAAAAAGAAAGAAAGAGAGAAAGAAAGAAAGAAAAAGAATGATGGAGAGGAAGAAAGAGGAAGAGGGAGAGAGAACAGGGGTGTTGCTTTGTTGCCTGGACTAGAATGCAGGCTAAAAATGGGTATGCCGATAATTGTGCTTAATAATGGAGACATGAAAAAAGTGAGGGAAGAAAATAACAAACAAGCAGCCAACCAATAATTCATTTAAACCTGTAAGTAGGTGTGATGTGGTACTGATAAGAGTGTATATTTTGTGTATTTAAAGTGGAGAGTTCTATAAATGTTTATTAAGTTTACTTGTTCCGGATCTGAGTTCAAGTCCTGGATATCATTGTTAATTTTCCGTCTCAGTGATCTGTCTGATACTGATGTTGAAGTCTCCCTTTTTTATTAAGAAGAAAATTGTTGCTCACTCCTGAAGTTACTTATGAAATGCTTGTTGAATAAATGGAGAGAAGGCAGAAAAGAAAAAGAGGAAGAAGAGAGAAGAAAGTTGGGGGGAGGGGGAAGGCTAGTGGGAGCTCTGACAGTATGTTTTGAACCCTCAGAAGACTGGGAATGTTAAACTGTCTCAACAAGCAGCTTGCTCTCCCCAGCTTGGCTTACCGTGGACACTCAATACAGACTTGAGTGATGAATACGGTGATGAAATAAAAGGAACTGCAACCTTTTAATTGCTTAATTGGTGGCCATAAAGTGATGGCTGACTGCCAAAAGGATAATGGTTATCTGTATTCGGGTGACATTTTTCTGAAGGTAAGTCTATTTATTTTTATTTGCCCTTCACTGACAGGTGCCTAAAAAAACAGTTTGAAAAAGTTATTTCTAATGCACTCATCTTACTTAAATTATAGATCTTTCTCACAGAAGTAGCCTAGCTATAAAGTTTGAAAACAGAAAAATGTTAGGAACACTACTTAAAAGCCCAAGCACTCAATGGATAAGAGATCCTTTTTGACCCTAATGGCAAAATTTGTGAAGTTAATGAAAACTGGTTCAACAAAGGTGTCCATAGACATCTGTAGATGCTTGAACCTGATGTGATACGTTATTTTTTAAGATCAACACAATTTAATTGAATTACTGATGAAATGGAATAGGTACAAGTGCTCTGTTAGAGACATGAGGTTAGATTCTGCAGGGACGGAACGGTGTCTAGGTGAAGCAACCTACAACCAGGACTACAGTGACATGTGAGAAGCCTCTCGTGGCTGTGAAGAGTGTCTTATGATGGGAAGCAAACCCCTGCCCTTTCTGATTCTGATTTGTGATGCTCCCGGCCTGGGTGGAGCTAGCAGAGGTCTGTTTTCTCGACTGTGGCTCCCCATCCCACTCAGGGAAGTCTCTGGACCCGGTCTCCCTTCCCGTTTGCTGTGTTTTCCCTGCCAGGTTCTAATGTCCAATCATCTGGCTCCAGCTTGTGAACCTGCCGCTGGTCCTTAGCTGCTTCCCTTGCTGGAAGATTCACTCTGATGGGCATTATCCTGAATGCTACCCCCACTCTCCTGAACCCTGATCAAGACAAAGGAGGGATGTGCCCATGGTTTTTCCCCATGCCGTACACTGGTCCATATTTTCACAGTGAAAATTACGGCAACACTTTGAATCATAGTAAAAGTCTCTCATCATTTTGAATACAAGTGCAGAAATGGATGGAGCTTATGGCTGGGTCAGTTCTGGTGGGGAAGGATGTGCATATGGCCTCCCAGAGGATGCTAACCCCCCTTTCTAAGAAGTGTGGCCTTGTGAGCACCATAGGAGTGACAGGGTTACTCGTCTGGTGTCACACTGGCCAGTGAGAAAGTATCTTATCCTTGAAGGAAACCTCAATCCTGAGTTCGTTAAAGCAATGCTGCTAAGACCTATTTGCACAGTAGTTCATGTTCTAAGTGTCTAAGTGTGTGGTCTGCATGGGTGAAGGTGACTCCAGAGCAAACACAGCCAGGATCCAGCCCAGGGCAGTTCCAACCTCTGCCCTTCACACAGGGGCAGCTACCCTGGTGCACTAGTTCCAAAAGTGTGGTCATGAGACCTCTGAAGTCCTCATACCCTTCCCAAGGGTATTTGAAGTAGAAACTGTTTTCATAATAATTCTAAGACATTTTCCCATAACTTATCGACTGGAGTTTTCTAGAGGCTACCTAGTGCTATTGCAACAGACTGAAAACAGAAGGAAACACAAGAATCGTCTACTGTTAGCCAGACGTGAAAAAGATTCGCAAAAATACAAAAGGATGTCTTTCTCATTAATTTTTTTTGTTTCAGTACTCAGGCTATTTTTCATAAGGTAGTTTACTTTTGTTAACATGCAATGCTAATTTTATTACTGTTAATTTCAAATGAATTAATAAATATGTATTTAAATTTTCTGTTTTGATTTCTAATATGGTAATATATGAGATATGACATCACCATATCATAATGGTAATTGACAGGTGTAACCAATACAAACAAAGGCCTTTTCGGGTCCTTCAGTGATCTTTGAGTGAAAAGAGGATCCTGATCACAAAACGCTTGTGAACAGCTGCCCTCATGGAGAAGATCTGGCCTTTGGCCCGAGGTGGACCCAGGCTTGAATCCTGACTTGTCCCCTTAGTGCTGAGGCTGTTGGCAAGCAGCCTGCCTTTGCTGAGCTTCAGCTTGCTCGTCTGTGCAACGTGGATCATGCTAATCCTGGGGAGGTTCTGCAGGTAGGATGAGGTATGAGAGCAGAGGCTGTGAGGGGCCGGGCATCCCAGTTGCGGGAGCCTCGGCTGGGGTTGCAGCCACAGCTGTGGACAGCCCTCCCACTAGCGGAGTGGAGAGGTGAGTGACTGTGTCTGTCCCTTTGTCCTCGGCCTTAGCTGGTGCAAGTAGGCGGCTTTAGTGACCTTCTAGGACCTGACTCACTCACGTAGGCTCACTCTCCTTTCCTTTTGTGAAGATTCATGATAACCATCATGCCTCCTACTCCCTCTGTACTCTGGGATACCAGATGGCAGGAAATGGACCATTTCACTCACAGAGAGAGCTGTCTTCAGGACGACCACAACAAATGCCAGCGGAGCCGGCATGCCCTCTCAGGTTGCAGGCGGAGCAAGTGAAGCACAAAGCATCGGAGCCATGTCTGCACTTCCAAAGTGGGGAGTCAGTGTGCAAATGCTGGCACCTGCGTGTCTCCATGGTTACTGACCTAGATACCGTGCTTTCCCTGGGGCAGCCACATGCACTTGACCTAGTCAGGTACAACATCCATAAGGAACAGCGTGAGCAGCGTGTACCTGTGAGCCGAGTGCTAAGTGTGTATGGCTGAGTTGATGCATCATCTGCTTGTGGCTTCTCCCACTGTGTCTGCCTTTAAAATGTGATTCAAATTCTCCGAGCACGTCCATGATACTGAGGCCTTCAGTGGTCCTCCTGGAGAGGGAGTATTGTCTCTCACAAAACAGGGCAGCAGACAGGCAGGCAATCTTGGGAACACAACATGGAAGGCGGAAGGCAAGGCATGACCACACCAGATTTTGGAAGCAGTCCGTGACTACATCTGGGTCTGTATTATTCAGCAGCCCATTGCTCACTCCACGTGTAGGATTCTAGAGCTTTTCAGTCACTGTTGGAATGGAGACCTTTTGGGTTTGGATTAGACCATTGGATTTGGAAGCGTGGGGAACAGCTGACTCAGCTGTCCTTGCTCAGGCTGTCTCTCTGCCATCCTCTCCTCAAGCCACTCTGACTCCGTCGTTACCACCCCGCGGGGACTCCTCCTCTCACTGTCAGCCTCAAAGAGAAAATGATCCCACAGAGACTTGGATTCTTGTACTGCTAGGTGCTTCTCCGTGTGGTCTAGCGATGCCTTGCCTCAGGGGGTCCATGTCAGGACACCAGACACCAGAACTGGGGAGGGTGGGCATCTAGGTCTAAACTAGATGTTTTTCAGCCTTTCTTATAGAGAGACAATATTTAGGCAGAACATTTCTAGGGGACGGGGAGTCCGATGACAGAGGGATGCCATGGGAATCTTAGAAGGGGCACCTGTCACAGACTAGAGGGTCTCAGACCCAGCAGAGATGCTGCTACCTCTGCTGGTTTCCTTGGCTCTGAAACCTGTCATTTGGAAGGCGGACTTAGATGTTGGTTGTGTTCACTGAAGCAAAGTTCTCTTCATTCTCCTGTAGTTTTTATAGGTGTTTTGAGATTTCCACCTGTCCGAACTATGCCGAGAAAGACAAAGGTATGAAGGCTCCGGAGCTGCCCTTGTGTGTGAGTTTTTAAGGAAGAGCAGCATACACTTAGCATATTGGGGGCAGTAGGAGAAACCCGAGGGGCGGAACCCCAGGACACTGAAGCTCCTTGATTCTCCCTTCCAAGGTGTGGGTGGGCAGGGCTACTCCTGTCCTGGAGGTCTTTTGCCCGTAACCTCATAGCCTCACCAAGTCTCCACGTCGGACTCCTGTGCCTACCTCTGACCGCTCCCCTCTTCTCTTCTGTTCTTGGGCTACTTCACTTCGCCCAGCCCTTCTATGCAGAATAAAGATCCAACAGAGCCTTTGGTCTCATCCCTGTGGTCAACCAGCCAGGCTGCCCTCCCGATGGCTACATTGGCATGAGTGCCCATCTCAGAGCTGTGAGCAGTTTCCTTGTCAAGTCCAGGTGGGATTACAGACTCAGATTCCTGTCCGTGCCCTTATTCCAAAAACCCAAGGTCTCTATGGCATTTCTACAAATTTTGTGGGGAGGGATGGGAAGAGGAACATGCATGTTAAATGACTGATAGAAATAGCAAGAAATGTTTAATAAAATCAGGTAGAAATCAAGATTATCGGGACTATTCTGCTCACACAGTAATTGTAACCTCTGAGCTATCACTGTATCACTGAGAAGTTAGCTCACAGACCTATTGTTCAGCTACTGACTCATTCCAGAAAGAGTGAATGTAAGTGATGGCAGTACTTCAGGCTGAATTATCTTTTTCCTTTGCTTCTTTCTGCCTCCCCCATGGTAGACATTCATCTTCTGTACACGTGGACATAATGATTGTAGAAAATGCTAGGTCTGAAGAGGGTGGGGTGGCTCTGCCATGCAGTCCTGTTGGGACAAATATTGTAGAAAGTCCAAACTCCCTGCTGGGAAGTCAGTGTTGGAAAAGAGGCTCCAATTCCACTCGAAATAAATCTCTTCCCTTGTGGTAAACTCACTACTTCCAAAAAATCTTCCTTGGAGGTATTCAGAGGAATGAAATAGACAGTGCTCTGGTGTAATAAAATATTGCCATGATGAATATTATTAAACTTTTTAATTTGAAATATCATGAAATTCAACAGACGCTGAAACTTTTGCAGAAAACCACATAGTTTCTATAGAGTTTCACAGGTACTAAAACGTTATTTTTTCAGATGATAATATCTGAAAGCAACAAGAATCTTAAAAACTCCCTAGGAAATGGTCACATTGGCTGCTCTTGTAATGAATTTGTCAACATGTTTTATTTGGCTTTATCATTTTAAATATAAATGTCTTCAGTTTTGCTATTAAGCCCTGTATCCTCACAACTCTGTGTGGTTTCACACATTCTAGTTCCTTCTTGTCTCCTTCTGGGTGTTATTAATGTGGTGCTGGATTGGTACTCAGTGTCTTTATTTTAAAGGTGAAGGTCCAGAGAGGTGAAATGATTGACCTAAAGCCACAGAGCCAATGAATACCCAAGCAAAGATGAACACTCCCCCATCCACTGTGTGGTCTTTCACCAAAGGATGCTCTCTCCTTATTTTTTAATCCTATCAACAAAGAATGGAGCTATTCTGATGTCTTTTTAGATAGCATGCTATTTTAGGTTGATGTAGAAATTCATAAAGACATGAAATGGTATCTGCAGAATGACAACCCCGGACCCAATATCTAAACAAGAACCTTTAACCCCCAATGACCCCTTCACTTGGGTGGATAGGGACGGGGTGAGTGTGTATGGCGAGGGACGTGATGGCCCAGGGCAGTCCTCCTCATCTCTCTCTCTGAAGCTGCTCTGAGGTGAGCAGGTATGGGGTCAGGATTATTTCAGGAAACTGTTTTTATTCTGGGCAGCCCTTTTTGAGATAGACAGAAGTTTTGATGAGGGGAAGTTCTACCCCTTCCATCCTCTGAAAGTGCACATATCCCTGGTGGATATCAGAGTTTTTCTTCTGTATATAAAAACAAATGTTCTATCTGTCATCACATGCTAGACTAGATAGATTTTCACTAAAGCCACGGGACATTTTGGGTTGGGCTGATTTCAATAATGCTGTGACATATACATGGGGGCTCGTCAAAGAGATCAGTGCCTGAGAGGAGTGACTGGAGGAGCCCCTGGTGGTTCCCAGGCTCAAGGAAAATGAGTGGGTACAGGCTTCCTCTGAGTAGCCCATGACTCCTACATAGAATCCGCTAAGGTCTGAATCAGCATCTGAAGCTGGACCAAGACATCAAGATTTTTAAGGACTTGCACTGAAGCTGGAAGACCACTGATGAAGGACTTAGTTGAAAATGAGCTCTGTGATAATGGGACTTAGAATGTACCCACCCGTGGGCTTGAGAGTGGTGTGCACATGCCTGTGTGTGTACTCCTGTGTGTGTGTGTGCGGTGGGGTGCAGTGGCAGGAAGGAGTTCCTAGGAAAAAGAAAACACTGAATTCATTAAAGGCACAGCTCCAATGGAGGCAAGGTCACGCCCCGTGAACTGTGCAGTAGCCATCCTGGTTGTTCCTGATGGTGCCACTTGGCCACCTGTTGCTTTCGGGTCGCAAGCTTCCAAACCCCAATCTAACCCCCAGCTGACAGATGCTTGTTTCAATATGTGGCTGTGCTGCTCCCAGGTAGGAGCTGGCAATCTTTTGAATGAAGCCGTGAGAAGGGCTCTGCTTTCCCTGCATTGTTTCCTGAAGACTTTCTCACTAAGATTACCCAATAGTGGAAAGAATGACCATGGCAAGAGAAAGTTTAATAGTACTTGTATTATTTACACACAGAGGGTGTACTGATCAAGTGTGGTGAATGCCCACAAAACCTGCCCCTTAAAGATTTTTCCCTCAAAATTAAAGAGAATAATGGAGGCAAAAAGTTACTTTTCTTTTGAGTTATCTAGAATATTACCTTGTTTTTTGCTTTATATGTACAGACATAGAATTAGGCCAGTGAATCATAGAGAAAAGGTGAAGAAATACATGTCTTTGAATAAAAAGACCGTCTTTGGAAATTAACCTGAATTTGCTTTATCTTATACTGTTCTATGCAAACTTCTGCCCTGCAAATGAAAGTGTGACAGTGGTTATTGTCAGACACGGGAAAATATATTCAAAGAGATTTCCCTGTAGATTCCATGCTTTATTTTATACTACATACAATTCAGCCCATTACAATAGTTGGAAAATCCAAAGGTAAATACATGTAAAGTCTTTAAAGCATGATTTTAGTTTCTGAAGTACTGTTAAGGCTCACTAATTCATTTAAAAATAAAAGCAAACAAGGCTGGGATGCTGATATTAACACCAGGATTTGCATTCGGAATTCGTTCTTCTCTGAAGAAATCACCAGACAAGTATTTCTAGTTGGGCTTTACCTCCCTGTCCTACAGTCAATATCCAGGAATGAGAAATGAAGGAAGACAGAGGGTAGAGATGCTGGCTCTAAGTATGACTGGGAAATAGATGGGACTTCTCTTCAGGCCCTTTCTTCCCATCCCTTGGGGACTCTGGTGACAGTCCTCTCTTCTCTTTAGCCAGCTGAAGCTCTCAAACTGACTCCCAATGACCCCAAGTTTTCCATGACATTGATTTCATCCTCTGATTGAACAACAACAACAAAAATCCCTTCCCCTTGTCTTCTGTCCCAAGAAATGTTTGCAGGGCATCTACCTCGTGCAGGTGATAAAGCAGTGAAAATAAGGCAGACCTTTGCCACTGGGGCTCTTCCCCAGTCAAACAGAATATGCGTCTCAGAAGAGGCCTTGAGCCCCAGAAGGACTGAGTCGTGTAAAAATGAGCAGCACTATTACCGGGGGCAGAGGGAAAACATTTTGTGCAAGGGCCTGTTATGGACTGAATGTGTCCCTTTAAAATTCATATGTTAAAACACTAATAACCTCATGGTAATTAGGAGGTGGCCAGGACATGAGGAAGGACCCCCATGAATGGGATGTCTGTCCTTATAAAAAAGAGACAGGAGGGAGCCTGCTTCCTCTCTCTCTGCTCTCCTCCATGCAAGGATATAGCGAGAAGGCTGCCTGTAAACCAAAAGGTGGGCCCTTAGCAGACTGAGATTTTCTTTTTTTTTTTTTTTTAATTTTTTTTAATTTAATTTTTTTATTGCATTTTAGGTTTGGAGGTACATGTGCAGAACATGCAAGATTGTTGCATAGGTACACACATGGCAGTGTGGTTTGCTGCCTTCCGTCCCCTCACCTGTATCTGTCATTTCTCCCCATGCTATCTCTTCCCACCTCCCCACCCCCCTGCCCCTCCCCCATTTCCCCCCAACGGACCCCAGTGTGTAGTGCTCCCCTCCCTGTGTCCATGTGTTCTCATTGTTCAACACCTGCCTATGAGTGAGAATGACTCTCCAGCCTTGAAAACTGTGAGAAATAAATGTCTATTGTTGAAGCCACCAAGTCCATGGTGATTTGTTGTAGCTGCCAGAACAGACTAAGATTTAAGGCGGTTTCTCTAGAGTTCCTTAGGTCATACCTCCTGGATGATGGCTCAGCTTCCAGCTTCCCATCTAAAGCTAGGGTAGGCAGGATGGGCCCCATCTACCTAAAAACCCTCCTGACGTGGGCTCCGTCCCCATCACTTGCTTTTCCAGCCCACTTGTCCCACACATTCTGCTGAGTGACCATCTTTCTGCAGAGTGAATGACAGGCCACCCTCCTCTCAAAAACCCTCACTGATTTCCCATCACCTACCTATGAATTCCAAACTCCTCATTCTGTCTCTCTAGATGGCCTGTGGGCTGGGTCTGCCTGCCTCCCCAGCCTCCTGTTTGACTGTACCCTGGTGTACATCCTGTGCTCTCATGATGCCACATGACTTATGTTTTCTCCATCAGTTCCTCACTTTTCTACTTCATGGTCATGCTTTTCTTGGACTCTCTCTACCTCTGTTCTCTGCTTGCAAACTACCAATTCATGTGCTGCTTTCTCCATGAAAACGCAGCATGAGTTCAGATCTAATCAGCTCGAGCTCCCAGAACATGCGCCCCGTCTTCCTCAGTGGTTCTCATGGGAAGAAGTGCTAGTCACAATTATTTGAGGAGACCTTCCTTGAACAATTCCTAGCCTTCCTTTTCCTCTCCCAAAATCACTTCATAAAGCTCCTCAGTGATTCACCACCTCCCCGAGGTGGAGAGATTGCACACTATTGCTTTGATTATTCAGGAGGGCTCATTTTCTGAATATTCATTATCCAAGGCATTATAATTATAGCACTCCACAGAGAAGTAAAATATTATCAATAAATCGACCACTTACACAGTTAGCTCCTTCAATCATGCCTCCCTGATTAACACTATCTTGGTAGTATCTCCTGGAAAGTCTGTTTTTTTTTTTTTTTGAATGGCATTTCAATGCAAAGTGATTACAAAATGAAGACTAAAAGATGGAGAATTTCATGAAGTTGATGAAACCGATGCTGGTGATGCTGGGGGACTAGACATCACAAGCAAGAAAAATGAATATCAGTGTATGAAGACCATATAATTGAAGGAAAAAAACCCAAAAATGATGATTAATGTCATGGTAGCTCATCATAGAGAGAATGATTTCAAGAGAACTGAGTAAGAAGTGTTTTTGGAATAGCTGGTGAAACTTGTTTAAATAACTCTATGAGCATGCCATGAAAGCTAAAGAGGAGTGAAAGATAGTCTGCCATGCCACTATAGCATCTCCAGGTAAGATGATACTTTAACCCCCATCAGTGTGTAATTCTTTGTTCTATGAATCAGTGCATGGCGAAACCAGGTCTTATTAAATATAAAAAACAAAACTATTTTCATGTCGCTTAGTTTTATTTTTCAAGATAAAGGTAACTTCTTTTTTTAGGTCTATGAAGTTTTGGTTCTTAGGAGACCTATTTTAACTTGTTCTTCTTTGGTATTAGTTTTCTTCAAACAGTAATTTTGATTTCAAATAGTAACTTCTATGTTTAGGATTTTCAGCTGAAACTAGTAGCCACTTAATGACTTCTGGCCCTGACTTCCTTGCCAGCTAGCATGCTCCCTCCAACCGTATTGTGGATGGTTGAGCAGGCCAAATTGCTCCAAGATTTCGATATTCTGTAGAACAAAACATTTTCTTAACTTTTTACTATTTCAGACCAAACAAAAGCAGAAAGGTTAGTATGATGAGCCCCCATATAGCCATCACATAGCTTCAACTATTATGAATACTTTCGCCACAATTGTTTCACTCATTTCCCTTCCCTTCCCCTCCCCTTCTCCTTCCCCTTTCCCTTCCCCTTCTCCTCCTCCTTAAGAAGTATATTCCAGCTATATGTCATTCTATTCTTGTGTACTTCAGAAGTGAAATGAGACCAATTAACTTTTAGAAATCCCATCTTTTAGGATTTTCTGCTTGATTCTTTGAGGCAAAATGTAATTCAATTTATTTTTGTTATTTTCTGGAGAAGAGATTCTATGTCTCCTTCATAGTGTATTACTTTAGGAGACATATGACGTCTTGTCTCACTTTTCATGGGTCTAAGACAGTCCGATCTTTACATCGTGAAGTTTCTCATCAATCTTTCATCAAATGGCTTCATCCATTTAATGATCCCTGCTAAATCTATTACTTTATATGGCGTTTTAAAATGGTGATGTTTCTAATTCTATTATTCTTTCCATATTTATTGGCTGAAATTCTTTTCTAATAAGGACTTCCCCTCATCAACTGGGAAATTTGGTTACCCTGAATTCAGTGCTTATAGAAAAGGCAAGATAAATGCTTACTTCTTAACTTTTAATTGCCAACTTTCAGAGTAAAAAGTTGACATTCTAGTTAGTTCCAAAATGTTGAATAAGGATCCCTCTTCCTCTCTTTTGGGATTTTTCTCATTTATTCATTGACATTTGTTTATTTATTTATTTGAGAAAGGGTCTGGCTCTCTCACCCAGGCTAGAGTGCAGTGGTACAATCTCAGCTCATTGCAACCTCTGCCTCTTAGGCTCAAGTGATCCTTCTACCTCACCCTCCTGAAGACCTGGGACTACCAGCGTGCGCCACCATGACTGGCTAATTTTGTACTTCTTGTAGAAACAGGGTTTGGCTCTATTGTCCAGGCTGGTCTCAAACTCCTGGGTTTGAGACGATCCACCCACCTCAGCGATCCACCCACCTCAGCCTCCCAAAGTGCTGGGATTACAGGCGTGAACCACCATGCTTGGCATCTTTTATTTATTAATAGTAACTCGAACGTACTTTTAAAAATATATTTAGTGTGTTTCAATCAATTAAGTCATTATCTTTTTAAATAACATTGCCTCATCTTTGGCCAAAGTCCCTTTGTGTTGGCTTTGGTTTTCTTTTAATGTGACCTATGAGTCTTTGGGAGCCTCTTTGCTTTCCGGGACAATAAGGTGCCCTAGGCTCAGCCTGTGTGTTCCCTCCCCTGGCCTGGGAACCCACCATTCCTCCAAGGATCCCTTTCTCAGTAGTGAGGGGTATCTGCACTTGACAATCAAGACTCTTGGTATATTCATTGCAGATGGGTGGTCATTTTTTCCATATCTTTTTAGAGGACATCCATACAAAATACACAGTTTTGAAAAAAATATCATGAGCTCATCCTGACAAGTTAAACTTGAGTAAAAATCATGAGCTTTTAACTTATCCTCTTTCCTCTTATATTTGTAATGCCTTCATTTTATACTGTTAACTTTGGTTGCTAATAACATTAACATAATTACTTATTTCCACCATCCTACACACCCTATATAAGAGAGTTGCAAAATGATCAAAAGTAATATTACAACTACAAAATTGACTACTAAAGTGTAAGATCTTCTTTGCATCTCCATTTTTCTTTTCTTTCTTGCTTCAAAGTTTTTTTTACGGTGTTCGGTCTTACATTTAAATCTTTAATCCATCTGGAGTTAATTTTTGTATAAAGTGTAAGGAAGGGGTCCAGTTTTAACTTTCTGTGCATGGCTAGCCAGTTTTCCCAACACCATTTATTAAACAGGGAATCCTTTCCCCATTGCTTGTATTTGTCAGTTTTGTCAAAGATCAGATGGTTGTAGATGTGTGGCGTTACTTCCAAGGCCTCTGTTCTGTTCCATTGGTCTATGTCTCTGTTTTGGTACCAGTACCATGCTGTTTTGATTGCTGTACCCTTGTAGTATAGTTTGAAGTCAGGTAGCATGATGCCTCCAGTTTTGTTCTTTTTGCTGAGGATTGTCTTGGCTATGTGGACTCTTTTTTGGTTCCATATGAAATTTAAGGTGTTTTTTTCCAGTTCTATGAAGAAGGTCAATGGTAGCTTGATGGGGATAGCATTGAATCTATGAATTACTTTGGGCAGTATGGCCATTTTCATGATACTGATTTTTCCTAACCATGAGCATGGAATGATTTTCCATCTGCTTGTGTCCTCTCTTATTTCCTTGAGCAGAGGTCTGGAGTTCTCCTTGACGAGGTCCTTCACATCCTTTGTTACTTATATTCCTAGGTACTTTATTTCTTTGTAGAAATTGTGAATGAGAGTTCATTCATGATTTGGCTCTCTGCTTGTCTGTTACTGGTGTATAGGAATGCTTGTAGTTTTTGCACATTTTATTAACTTGGCCTATAGATTCATTCATATGCTTATTTTAATATTTTTGGTATAGCTATATTTTGTTTTTATGTTTTGAATATGGAAAATACACTTCTAAAGTCAAATTTATATAATGAAGTGTATTTAGAGAAGTATCCTTTCATTCCTAATTCCTATTCTGTCGCATTTTCTTTAATTTTGGCTTACTCTTTTAGTGTTTGCTTTTGCAAAAATAAGAATGTGTGTGTATATGTATAATTTTTTTTCACATAAAGGATATATACTATACATATTTCTCTTTGAATTTACAGTTTTTAACTATATATACTAGAAATTGCTCCAATTGGAACACAGATTTATTTTTCTTCTTTTTTTCTTTTTAAAGCTGTATTATACTCCACTGGGTAGCTTTATAAGAACCAGTTCCTCAGTGATAGACATTTGGGGTGATTCCACTTTTTGTTGTTATAATAAATCTACAATGAATAAACTTGTGTAAATATCACTTAATTTTTTGGGAGGTGTATCTTTAGGGGAGACTCTGAGAAGTGGGGTTTCTGGGCCAGGGAAGAATGCACCTGTCACTTTCTGAGTA
The DNA here is from genome assembly GCF_048565385.1 of Saimiri boliviensis. NCBI lineage: Eukaryota > Metazoa > Chordata > Mammalia > Primates > Cebidae > Saimiri > Saimiri boliviensis. Next base: position 9,156,072 of record NC_133463.1, on the reverse strand, counting down.
TGATGTCCTGCTCCAAGGGGTTGTACAGCGTCCCCTCAGCTACACAGGCGAGCTCCTGTTCTCTACCACCCCACAAGAGCATGTTGTGAAACATTCAGACTTCTGTCAGTGTTACAGGAAAGAAGTAATATCCCAGTGTAGTTTTGATCCAGTTTCTCTTATTGTAAGAAATGCAAACCATTGCATTTCATATGTCAGCAGAGAATGTTGTCAATGTTTTGGATTTCTTAGGGTAAAGCATTTACTCAAACTTACCATGTAACTTGCCAATTCAAAAACTCAAATTTATGCTCACGTTCAACAATTTGGTAGCAGGATAAAGAGATGAGAATGGCTTTGAAGTTTCTTTTTTTTAAAAAAAAAAACTGTATTCTGGGACTCCCTTAGGTAAGTTAATCTCTCAGTGCACTTGGCAATGTACAGTAAACAAATTCATTGTCATGGCTACTGCCAAGGTACAAAGAAGAAACCAGTGCCAGATGATTCAGGGCCAGAAGATGGTGCATGGAAAACAGCAGCAGGGAAAAAGCAAAACAACATTTTATAATCAGTGTATCAGAAAGCAATTTAAACACTAACAGCAAGGCGCCCACTACTGAGCTTTAGCGAAACAAGATTCTAGCCCTGCCACCCACAGTCTAAACTTAGGCAAGAACAGCTTCTAATGGAGGGAGAAAGTTACTAAGAGTCAGTTTTACAGATATGTACACATTAGGGTTTCCTATATGTTAGGGAAAAACAGTCAATTGATTCAAACTATAATGTATGTAGATGGAACAAAAATGCAGCATTTGCTTTGTAAAAAATCCTTTTCAGAGTCTTCTAATGCAAGAACAAATATAAAGGATAAAGACTGTCATTCCTTTTTGATATTAAAATAGTATTCATTAGGCTTTCTATTGCTAATCATAAATGTTAAATTGAAATGGGTAAATTATATCACTAACCTAACTTCCTTAGTTTTTTGGTGAGATTTACAGGAACATCACTAGAAGCCTATGGTCAACAAGTTAACTAGAGAAAGAAATGGATTTTCTTGTTGTTTTTAAATAAATCTCAGCCAGAAGCCTCCACATGTTCACAACTGAATTGTTAAGTTTATGTTTTTGGCCTTACAGACAACCTCACTGGAAACTGAGATAACCACAGGCCAGTTTCCATTTGTCTAATTTTCATTTTTTTCCCCTTAGCATTTCCTGTTAGGACTGAGGCATTTCAGAGACCCCTGCTCAACTTGCACATAACAATTAGAACAGAGAAATCAGCCCTGGGCAGGGGCTTTGACTGTGAATCTTGGGTCAGAGATAGGGAAAGAGAAATATTAGCTGTGTGGGTTCTAGTAGGCACTAGGAACCTGAGGACATGGATGTGTTTCCAAGTAACTGAAAATAGCAGTAACTAAGCAGAGAAGGGAGTGTGTTGCCAGGGACTTAAAGACAGACTTACAACTTCACTTCATTTCCACAGATGTTTAATAAGCACTGGGACTACAAGAGTCTGGCAAACCGAGGGTACTCAATAAATATTTGTTAAATGAGTAAATGATTGGGGGACCCTGGAGTAGAGGCTAGAGGAGATACAATCTAGCTCTGACTTAATTTTTCTCACGTGGCTGGTGTATCTGTATTCCTTCTTCACTATCTGCTATTGATTTATTCTATCTTTCCTTGAAATTTCATATTAAAATGCACATCTTTCAATCATTTTCTGATGGATTCCACGAGACAAACAGAATCCATGAGCCACCCTGTAGTCTTCATCTTATATTGCTCTTTAGTGTAAAAGATAAGTTTTATAATAATCTGGGGCCTTCTGAACATTACATAAATTCTGCCGAGGTTACAGGAAACTTGGAGTGACATGTTAGCTAGCAAGAAATCGTTTCCTGTCAAGATGAGAATATATTAGTTTTCTGGGGCTACTGTAACCAAGTACCATAGACTGCATGATTTCAACAAAAGAAATTTATTGTCTCACAGTTCTGGAGGCTGGAAGTCCAGTACCAAGGTATCTGCAGGGCCATGCACCCTTTGGAAGTGCTGGAGAAGGATTTGTTCCAGGCCTCCTTCCCAGCTTCTGATAGTTCCCTAGCTGGTGGCAGTGTGATGACAGTCTTCGCATGTCTCTCTCCCTGTGTGCATGCTCATGTGTCCAAACTACTCCTTTTTAAAAGAAGACCTGTCATATTGGATTATGACCCCCCCCATCACCTCATCTTAGCTAATTATATCTGGAAGGACCTTACTTGCAAATAAGGTCCCATTGTGAGATACTAGGGGATAAGACTTCAACATATTTTAAGGTGTCACAATTCAACCTGTAACAGAAGTCTTAGTGGGGAGATCATCAGTGAAAATCACTTAAGTGTCACTAAATGTTTCTGTGCAAGTCTAAGATAACAGATCTGAGTAGGGGATTAGTTGAGCTCACTATCTTTTCATTGTCCTACGAATTGAGTGTGGCTGAGGAAGTCCATTGCTATGGACTGAATGGTTGTGTCCTCTCACAATTCATACATGGAAGTCCTAATTCCTAAGGTGATGGTACTAGGAGGTGGGGCCTTTGGGACGTGATTAGGTCATGGAGGTAAAGCCCTCATAAATGAGATGAGTACCCTTATACAAAGAGACATGAAGGAGCTCGCTTCCCCTCTTTCTGTTCTCCGACACAGGAGAACAAAGCAAGAAGGCACCGTCTACGAATGAGGAACCAGCCTCACCATACACTGAAATTGCTGGCGTTTTCATCTTGAACTTCCCAGCCTCTAGGACTGTGAAAAATAAATTTTTGTATTTATAAGCTATCCAGCCTATGGTATCTTAGAAACAGTAGGCTGAATGTATCAAGACATCTGTCAATAGTAAAAGCTTAAGAGTAAAAATTTCCTCTTTTTCATTCCAGAAGAAGCCTTTTGAGAATCCATCATTATAAATAAGACATTTTTGGCCTTAAAAGGAAATTAACTTGTTGAGATGGCAGAATACATATATTATAATTTAGAAGGCAGCAAATTGGTTAATATTAAATGACATTCTTCTGAACCTGCAACGAAAAGAAGGCAAATGTTTAGGTTGCCCCGGTTGCAAACATTTAAAAGTAGAAAGAGACTGACTTCCTCAGTGGCAGAGTTAGGAGCCCAGCAGACCCTCTCCCTAGTGAAACAACCATTTCACTACCCAAAACTATTTTTAAAAAATTACTATTAAAATCTGATAATTGTCCTAAGGTACAACACCAAGCGGTGAAGTATCTATTCAAGGAAATCTACCAAATCTCTGTGAGAACAGTAAGACGCTGTGACACTTAAGCCGGGACCTGCTCATGTCACCCTCCCTTTTCTCAGCTCAGTGTCACAGAAGTTCCCTTCTGAGTGGGCACAGAGAGGGGCTCCCTCTCCTCCGGGCTCTCAGTCTCGAGTATACTTCACCCTGAGAGGGACAGGCTGTTGGCCTATCTCATTAGTCCCAGCTTTGGGTTGCAGGTGAGTATAGCTAAGAAGATGTGGTTCCCCATTCCCACCCCTCTCCTACTTGTAGCAGCAAGGCAGCTGGCTGAGAATACTGTGATCTGGTCTCCCTAGGCCCAGCTCACTCAGAGGGCAGAAGGTCTATGTCGTTCTGGGGAAGAGCAAGCTGGGTCTACCCTAGTCCAGATTAATGGAGCAGGGGGGTCATTGTGGGAGAAGCAGGTTGCTGACCACAGCCCTAGCCCCGGGGAAAAAGTACGTAGATTCTGCCTAGGGGAAGAGGCGAGGCATAAGAAGAAAGAGCTCCAGCATCTCTGCCAAAGGGGACAAACCTTATCTGGAACAGAGAATGTGAAAGTTCATGCCTAAGGGCACTGTCAAAAACAATGGCGATCTTGGCGGTGAGCAATAAAGAAGGTGATCCATGATACTCACAGCAAGAGTGAAAAGGCAGATCCCCAGGAGGTTTAGCAGAGAAAGCCCAAGACAGCACAGAAGAGCCCTCCTGGGGTCAGAACAGCCTCAAAGACAGGCAGTGACTTACAGCTTTAATCAGATCAGACCGTGGGGCACTTTATGCCACAGGGTGTTGTCAGAAGCAGTACAGCAATCAACTAGCTAGTCATTAGTAGAGCTTAACAGCCAGGTGTGAGACTTCAGAAGCAGACCTGGAAGCTTACTGGGAGATCAGGGAAAGAGGCAAAGAGAGCCCAGCTAAGATCACTAGGAAACTGCCACATTAAGACCAAGATATAAAGTCTCTGTGACTTACACAGTTTGTTATGCAACATATAATATCGTTAATAACTGCCGAAGCTATAGACATCTGTTATACGATACAATGTATCGGATCTGGATTTTTTAGACGTGAAAGACTAAGATATATAACAAACGTTATAATGAAGTTTCTTCTTAGATGAAAAAGAAAATCTGTTCAAAAACAAAAGAAAATAGATGTGTTAAAAGACCTAGTCCTGTCAATTTAGAATGAGGTGTATTAATTCCACTGGCCTGTAGGCCCACGTCCTATTGTGCAATGCAGGGATCCAGAGCTTTTTCCATTTATCCAGTTGCAGGCTTATCTTCTCTTTGCTATTACATTCCAAGATATATCAAAAGCAAATTGTTTCAATGGCAGTAGGTGTGAAAATACCTTCCCAATGTCCATTTTGACAACAACGGGTAGGATTTTAACAGTATGGAAACTTCTTATTGAATCCGCAATTGCAAAGGCAGGAACACACTGCAACAGGTGTCAATCTGCCTGGCCTTTATTTGAATGAATGCCTTTCTGGCTCAGCTGTATCCAAACCATTAGGTGAGACTTTTATAAGAATGCTTTTAATCAGTGCTTTGTGGGGTGTGCTAATTAGCTACTGAAAACAAACAACCACGATGAAGATCAGGGCCAGAACTCCTTTTTCGGCGACTGTCAGGCTTCCTGCACCCCGTGCAGACATCATGCATGCAGTGGGCTCTGGGGAAGACTCAGCGAGGGACCTGGGGACTCACGAGGTGGTGATGCAAGACTCTGCCTTGATCCCAGGAAGGGCTCCCTGAGGATGGGAACATTACTAAATGCGACATCGTGGACGTTTCAGATCATGGTGGTGATTATTTGCTATCACCTAATCCTATAAAATGTATAAGCATTTCGATGTCTTGACAGTTCATTAGGAATGGGGGTATCCCATTTCACAGGGCAGCGGCTCTGCCTTCAGACTTACTTTAAATACACTTTACATAAAATGATTTTAAAAGGATTTTAAAAATTATACATATGAAATATCTAAGCAATTAACAGAAAAAAATTAAGACAACATAAAGAATTTGGAGCCATAAAGCACATTTTTATTTCTACCACATTCATTGCTAGTTCTTTTTGCCTGGGGTTCTTTTTGTTTGTATAATGGAATGTCTCTCCTCGTGGTTCTTTCTAACACACTAAGCAAAATATTTGCATGTGAGTGTGGCTATGTATTTTCTAAAAGGTGAGACTCCAAAGATGGATCCGGTTTTTTTAAACAAATATACCAAAATGTACACATCAAATCTCGAATGACTGATTTTTCAAAGCAATTTTCTTGGAAGCCTGCCCTATCCATTCTGTGATGCAACTTTGCTGAGCAGTCTCAATTATTTCATTCACTTATTTGGTAGCTATTTATTGAGTACTTACAGGCTAGGTACTCCGTAGAAGTTACAGATACAGCTAAAGACAAAGCATGATGCTCGACTTTCAGAAGCATGTGGCTTAGTGGGCAAGGCAAGAGTAAGGTACGTGTGGAGGCTCAGAGACAGCTTCACAAAGAGGAGGTGGTATCTGAGCAAATTCTGGAAGGGAAGGATGTGCCAGACTAAAATGGGAGGAGTGCAGGGGGAATCCCAGGAAACAGTAAGTAGAGGTCCATGCAGGCTGGAGTACTGAGGATCGTCTGCAGCCTTCGCATAGGTGACATTTGTCAAGTGGGGTGTGATGGGAAAACAAGAAAGACGAGCCGGACAGTAGGCAGGGCTTTGGAGGGATGGTAAGGCCGTCAGAGCCAGCATATGATGTGGTCAATGACTCCTGTCTCTTTCTTTATAATCACAACTTTTAGTTGTCCTTAGAGCATATTGCCAATGTAAAGCATCAGTCTTTACCAGACTTAAATCTGTATTTTCTTGACATTTTCCAAAAATTCTACCTACTTCTAAAGAAAAGAGGCCATCCTATTGTTGCATTAAGGCCATTCAAAACAACAGTCACTAGTCGTGATGGCTATTCTCCAAGAGGAGACCCTTCTGTATCTAAAGCCATGAGAATCAATCACTGAGCTCATCCATGGAGTTTGTCTTTGGGTGACAAAAATTATTAGAAGTTTGTAAGTGGAGTATATTTGCTAACGAATCAGAATGATTGCCTTATAAATACACGTCGTGCGGGCTGATGGATGCTTTCAGAGGCACGCTGGGGTTGCTCTCAGCTACTGGCTTGGGTTAGTTTTCTTGACAGCTTATATTTACTGTTATTGTGCCTAATTCCTGTTTATTAATTTGTAGGAAAATGTCTCCACTTCACTGTGTTCAGGGACCTTCTCCTCCAGTCAGAATAAACTTAGCTGTTTGAGTCATTCTAGCCAACGAGACAGTTAAAAACAAACACAGCAAAAAAGCAGAGTCCTTGCTTGGAATTGCCATTTCTCAATCTAACTTTTGGCTATTTTTTTTCTCCCCTGGTAAAAATATTTCAGCAGTTCGGATGGTTAGTTAGTAGGCTACAATTTCTAGAACATTTTGCTCTAACCCTGCAGCCATTCTTACTCTAACCATAATCTGACAAGTTAAACACAGTCAATGAAATAATGAAAAATAAATACCATACTTGCTGTCTTACGTGTTTTTCCCAGTGCACATTTGCCTTTCCTGTAGAAAGTGAAAAACTGTTTTTCCTGAATGGTTTTGCTCATGACTTTTCCCGCCTGAAGAAAGACCCAACTCCAGCACATTCTTCCAAACTTAGCCTCCCAGCTCCTATCTTGACCCTCACTCACCACCTGTAGGCACACAGGACAAATCGTCCTTCCGGAAACATGTCTGGTGCTTTGCCGTGTGCTGTTGAAAAGTCCTCACTTCAGTGTCTCCCTTTTCCGAAATCACATTCTGCATGCCCCAAAAATGACGCGACGAGGGAGACTTGCAGATTAAGTTTCCAAAATCTCACTTGACATCTCCCCTTACTACTAATATTTTAAAATATAAGACAGAACATGTGACCATTTCCGAGTAAACACGATTTCGGTGTTATGTAGAAGGGCACATGTGCTGTGTCTCAGGAACTAGATTGTCTGAACAGGAATCCTGCTTCAGTCCTTTTTCTTCCTATAACTTTAGGCAAGTTATTTTTCTGCACCTCTGTTTCCTTATAAATGACACTGGGATAATAAAGGACCTACCTAATCTTCTAAGCAGACTCAGATATAAAATTGGGATAATAATAGAACTTGAAAGGCCGCTGGGAGGATTCAATGAAATTAATACATGAGCAATTAGAACATTGTTCTGATTATTAGAAAAATTAGATCATTTCAGAAATGTTAACCATTTAATATCAATCATCTTATCACATTTCAAATTATAATTCTAAATTTTCTAAAAACGTCACACCAAAAAATTAAATGCCAGACCCCCTAATTCCCGCTCTTCCACATACGCAGAATGCCTAAACCAGGAGTATCAGAATGGCTCCCTTTATACTCGGCAGAGTGACTTCCTCTCCTTCTCCTTGTTGTTCTTCTAGGCCAGGCGTCCCCAAACCACGGCCTGTCGCCGCATGCGGCCCCCTGAGGCCATTGATCCGGCCCCCCCGCCGCACTTCAGGAAGGGGCGCCTCTTTCATTGGTGGTCAGTGAGAGGAGCACAGTATGTGGCGGCCCTCCAACGGTCTGAGGGACAGTGAACTGGCCCCCTGTGTAAAAAGTTTGGGGACACCTGTTAGGCCCTCAGCATTGACTGTAGCTCTTTGCTATACTGAGGATGAGAAACTGCACCAAAGACTTGAGATCTGTTAAAAAAAAAACCTCTTCAGGTCAGAGTTGTAATTAGGTAAGTCAAAGGTTGGGTAAATGCAATTGTGCTTTCAGTCTGTTTTATTTATTTATTTATTTATTTATTTATTTATTACTATTTTTTGAGACGAGTCTCGCTCTGTCACCCAGGCTGGAGTGCAGTGGCACGATCTCAGCTCACTGCAACCTCTGCCTCCCAGGTTCAAGTGATTCTCCTGCCTCAGCCTCCCGAGTAAGCTGGGATTACAGGAGTGCGCCACCACGCCTGGCTAATTTTTGTGTTTTTAGTCCAGATGGGGTTTCACCATGTTGGCCAGGGTGGTCTCAAACTCCTGACCTCATGTGATCTGCCCGCCTCAGGCTCACAAAGTGCTGGGATTACAGGTGTGAGTCACCCCACCAGGCCTCAGTCTATTTTAGTTTGAACATGTGTTCATTCATTTATTCACCCACCATGTGCCCAGATCTGAGGTGAACAGACATCTACACACTGGATTCTCCCTGTAATTCACCTATCCACAAGAATATTTTGGAAATTAATGAGACCATATGCCTAAAATCCTGAATAATTAAAAAAAAAAACAGGTGCTAAAACGAAATCAAGTATTAATAAATGGAACCTCTCTCCAGAATATAATCTGATAAAGCTTGGTATTAGTTGGGCATCCACCTGACTTCTGTAATAGACTTTTTTTTAACATATGAATTTTCCCCCCTTAAGATGCTACCGGTATCAATAGAATAAATACCTAGTTGAAATCTTCCAGAATCAAAAATCTGACCCTTTTAAATGCCCTCCGCTTCTCCTTCCTTTAAAGGTTTCACTGCAGTACTCTGGCAACATTAAGAATCACCTGATTACCCTTATTGCTATAAACTCTAAAACAAACCACCTCAGCCATATCGGCCAAAATTTATCACCCCTCAGTAATTCAGTATCATATTTTATTCTGCTTCTCAAAATCTAGTAGCTAGCATTTTATTCTTTGGGATATATGCACAACTGCTTTTTAAAAGTGGTTGTTTGAAAATAAATGTTACACTTTGTATAACAGTGCCATGTTCAAAGTAATCTTGTCCCAGGTCAATGACTACTTCTATTCATCACCTCTTATTCCTGTTAGACTTAAATACAAATCATAGTTTAAGTTCTTCTACTAAAATATAAAACCTCAGCATCAGAACAATAATAATTATTTTTCCTGGCTGTTTAAAATGGGAACATTTTACAAAGGCATCTCCAATTATAATGTCACAAAGACTTCAGAAATAACTCTTTCCTTTAATAGTAGTATTTATAATTTGCATAATATTTAATTTTGGGGGAGAAGCTTCAGAATGGAAACACAACCTAAGTGGAAGACAAAACATAAGGTCTTTTTATGACCCTGATGTGATCTCTTCCCTTAGTCCTGGCATTTAACCTCCTGGATCTCGGACACCTCACCCCTAATTTGGGAAATGAGAATAAGAAAACACATTACATGTGTGGGTATAGTAAGAGCTGTGATAGAGTAGGAAGTGCTTTTATAAAATGATGCTGCAGTGCGATGTCGTAATTTTACACAGCAAACTTGACTGAATTAAGGGATATCTAGATAGCTGGCAAAGCATTATTTCCGGGCATGTCTATGAGGGTGTTTCTGGAGGAGACCAGCATGTCAGTCCACAGACTCAGTGGTGGAGATCTGCTCTCAATGTGGGTGGGTTCCACCCAATTAGCTGGGGGTCCAGAGAGAACAAAAGGCAGAGGAAAAGTCAATTCACTGTCTTTCCTGAGGCTGAGACACCCCTTTCCTGCCCTCCAGATTCCCCAGCCTTTTGACTCGGGGACTCGTACCAGTGGCCTCTCCAGGTTCTCGGGCCTTTGGCCCTGGACTGAGAGCTACACCGTCCACTCCCTGGTTCTTCAGCTTGCAGACAGCCAAGAGTGGGACTTTTTAGCCTCCATAATTGTGTGAGCCACTTTCCCTAATAAATCCCACCTCTAATATTTAGAAACTTAAACACCTTATTGATTTCAAAATATGTGCTTGGCAACAAAGATAAAAGATTTCTCAGTTAAGAGAAAGAGGCAAACGAAAATAATTTGGAATCAACAATAAAATGGTAAAATATAAAAGCTAAGATCTGAAATACATACTATTGAGCAATTTTAACCTTTTCTTCTTGAAATGAAAATAACCACTTACTTCTCATCATCTCCAATAAATCTGGATGTCTTATTCCTGACTTTATTGTTGACTATATGTAATGTATATATTGCCAAGTCTCTTGGAGTGGACATTCAATGCATCAGCATTTAATTTATTCTTAGATGTGAAATTGTTTTAAATGAAAACTGTTACCTAAATATTAGATCCACCAAAGAAGATAAACAGAGTATTCATAAAACATTTAATAAACTGAAATCAGCATGGTTTTACTTACTTTTAATCTGAGATTCAGCGATGACCTAGTTTGACTGTTTTATCGAATGCATACACCACCTCTGATGAATTAACAGTAGGGTGTTAAGCGCAGAGCAGGTACTACAGACATCAAAGATACATCTGTGAAATCAGTAGCAGGAAGTCCTAGAAGCACACAGGGTGAGCCGATAGAGGCACTTCTCTTAGTGACTTACTAGATAGAGTTTAGTTTCTCTCTTGGCATGTAGGTGTAAACTCTACTTAGTTTCCCATAAGAAATCACTTATTAGTTCTCTGAATAAGTTGAAAATAACTAAGAATGAATGAAATGGAAAAATACAGTAACTGAAAGCTCAAACAGATTGAGTGTCCTTGTTGTCTCAAATGTCTGCATAAAAGAAAGCTGTCATGGAACTCAGACGTAACGAAAGAGGGGTTTCCCCTTTCTTTCTACATTTAACATGAACGTGTCTTTCCTGGATAATTTTGGTTATTATAAGAGTCACTTGGCCCGGCGCGGTGGCTCAAACCTGTAATCCCAGCACTTTGGGAGGCCGAGGCAGGTGGATCACTAGGTCAAGAGATCGAGACCATCCTGGTCAACATGGTGAAACCCCGTCTCTGCTAAAAAAAATACAAAAAAGTTAGCTGGGCATGGTGGCGCGTGCCTGTAATCCCAGCTACTCGGGAGGCTGAGGCAGGAGAATTGCCTGAACCCAGGAGGCGGAGGTTGCGGTGAGCCGAGATCGCGCCATTGCACTCCACTCCAGCCTGGGTAACAAGAGCGAAACTTCGTCTCAAAAAAAAAAAAAAAAAAAAAAAAAAAAAGAGTCACTTGCTCTATTGCACAGGAGATTCCAGACATTTTACAAACATTTCTTATTAATCCTTACACTAAACTCTTTTTGAAAGGGATTGGGATAAGAAACGTGGCAGAATTGCTTTCAGATTCGCTTCCCATTGACTTTGGTCTTCTGATTTTTTTTCCCCAGGATGCCACTACACATTTAGCGCCCAACCTTCTTTCCCTTTATTTAAGTGTGTGCCTAAAATTGTTGATTTCTCCGGGATGCCTGGACATATTTGAGACAAATAGATGCTGTCAGTGTTTCTCAGTCAGTCTCTCATCAGAACCAATAGAGGATTCAGGGAGTAGGGACAGGACATTTCCCTTTGCAACAGGACTGTGGGTTTAATTATGTTAGAACAGGAAGAGGAAGAGCAAGTCTTTTTTTGAGTCAATATTAAGTGCCTGGCATTGAGCGCAATGCCTTACGTGCATGATGTCATCACAAGCTGTAAGAAGTGCTGACAGTGTTCATAACATTTGAGGTCGTTTCCCATTTCAGAGAGAATCAATGGGAGTCTTGGAAAGGCTGAGAAATCTGTTCCAGTTTTCAGAGCTTGGTGCAGCAGCCTGAATGGTAGATTCTCCCACAGCCTCTGGAGGGGAGGGCCTCTGCTCCAGGGCCCACCTGAGGATGCCTAGAGCCCTGTGCTCCGGGTGGAGTGAGGAGCTGGTTGGAGCCAAACAAAATGCATCCTGATTCTGCTGGACCCCAGGGTGCAACAAAACCAGAAGTGGTTCCATCTGCTCTCCTTGGACATACAAATCCGGAGAAGTGCAAGTAGACGCCAGCACCTGGGAAATGCTGCAAGGCCCAGAGTGCATTTGTCATAATCACATTTCAAGACTGTGCTCTGAGAAATTAAGTAGAAACCGGTAGCCAGCACGCGACTTGCCCACAGTAGGCATTCTGCAAACACGCATTGAATGCATGAAGAAAGGGGATGCTTTTAGCTTCCTGACGCTGCAAACTAAAAAGGATATTTCTCTGAAACATTTCTAATTGTTATCATGAGTATCCCAGTCCTGTAAAGTACAGGTTTTTTTTTTTTTGCTAATTTGGTAAATTTGGTAATTTTTTGGCATGGTGGGGATGGAATATGAAGCACCTGATAGCGTTTGATGCACAACTGATGAGCAAGAAATAATGACCTGCCTCTTGAGTGCATTGGGTTGATATTTTGCATTCAGAGAAGCTGACATGATGAGTTGACTGAGAGAGGAGTATGGAGTCTTCTTCCTGGCCACCAACAGGATCTCTGATCCCCAAACAGTAAGCCCTATCAATGACTTCATGATATCTTGCTTCCAAAAAGAAGCTCAATAATCCTGCTCAGTGAACAGCAGAGTTACTCATAGAGGTACACCTGAAATAAGAAAGTAACTCACACACAGCTAGTAAAACTGTAGTGGATGATTGGATGGTGACTGTGGGAATTTTTGTTTTTGCATGAAGAAAAGACAGCATTTCCCCAACATGATTCAGTTGGCAATATTGTATTTCATGTGATATACATAGAGTTGGCTAGTTTTCAAGCTAAAAGAGGGAGTTGTGACCATTTAATATTTTTATTATAGATGAGGAAACTGAGTCTCTGCCAAGGTAAGACATGTGCCCATTCCCTTAGCTAGCGACGGGCTTGAATCCACTGACTTCCATCCACTGACTTCCCATTCTCTATTTCTTCTCTTTCTCCACCTTTTATTGTAAATTTTTATTGTAAGTATAGGGAATGTCTATGTGCAGTTTTGAGCAGAAGAAAATGCCCTTCTACCTAAGAAATGGACCATTACCGGTGTCTATGAAACTTCTCCCTCCCCCCACCTCATCCCCTCAGGCAACCACTTTCCTGAATTTTATGATAATTGTTCTCTTGTTTTTCTCCATAGCAAGATACCTCTCTTGATTTTCAATATTCCTCTTATTATGAGACCCAGATGCGCAGATGTTCCCCAAAGCACAATGGATATTTTATAGCTCTTAATATAAGATCAGAATTGCACGGCCATAAAAATAGCCAGTTAGGCATTCAGATCAATCTTGCATTTGCACGTTATTAGCCAGCGACAGCGCTCTTTGGCTCTGAGATGACACTGATCACTCTGACCATTAAGAACTTGCTTTTTTGGCATTTCCACGTCCTTTGACACCGTAAATTTATAAGAATAATGCACTCTTTTGGGGGATTCTTTGTTTCTCTAAATTCATCATACTATTTCATATTCTACACATGTTAATGTACTCTTGTTTCAAAATCAGAAAATAGCAAGAAGGCTGGATCTCCTTTTCCAAACATTCACACTGTTCATGGGGACAAACAAAAACATTTGTACGCAAGCCCTGTCAGGTTTAGTTTCGATTCCCCCGATGAAGACAGCATTTGATTGGTACCATGGCAACAGGTTGCCTCGAGCATCGAATAGGTATTACTCGCACACAATCTTGCTCGCAAATTCTCTTTATAAGTGTTAGGAGAGGTGCGATCTTCTCTTAGAACTCACTAAATTAAAAAAGGTTGAAGAAAATCTAATTAGTGTTTCCAGAAGTGCCTTTGTGGGGTCTGATAATATCAGATTACTGTTCACATTTTTTCCTGTATTCACAAGGCACAGGCACAGGCTGCAGATGTCCCGACAAGTGGCAAGGGAGGGAACATCAAGGCGGCCTCAGGACATGCAGGCGAAACCAGCTTATGGGTTCTGGGGTTTTTCTCTGACTTTTCCTGTCTCAGGTTGCTCAGGCTTTTTCCTCCCTGCTTCTCTCTTCTCCTTTCCCCTCCCCTCCCCTCCCCTCCCCTCCCCTCCCCTCCCCTCCCCTTCCCTCCGCTTCCCTCCCCTTCCCTCCTCTCTCCTTCCCGTTCCTCCCTTTCTCTAACCCCTGTTTCCCTCCTTCCTACTTACTTCTGTTGCTCCTTGAGGGAAAAAGCAGTGATGCATTCCTCATTCATTTTCTGAGTTTCTTTGCTAGCACTGCCTTGGCTGTAAGGTGGATACTGTGGCTTGTAAATGGTCTGTTGCTTTGAAATCTGTACTAACACATCAGAGCTAAATATTCTCTATGCAACAAGGAAGAAAACATACTTCTTGGGTACCTGCCAATACCAGGTGTGAGACTGAGCATCCACCCTTCACATTTACAGGAACCTATGAGGTACAGGTTACTCTCCCCACTCCTTTGATAAGGAAGCAGATGCAGAGAAACAGAGGCGCGCACCACAGGTGAAAGTTACTAAGTGGTGGAGACAAGATTTCCAACAAGGGTTTTTGACTCAAGTTTCCGTTGAGAGCCTTAAAAGTCATTGGAGGAGGCAGTCTGCAGACCTCTTTCGTTCTCCAGGTGGTAGAGGTGGTGGGGACAAGTGCGACTGATATCAGGCATTGTAACTCCCAAATATTGTGTTACAGCTTGAGAAAGTCTGTGTCTGTTAGACTAGGTATATTTGTGGTTCTCTCTCTCTCTCTCTCTCTCTCTCTCTCTCTCTCTCTGTGTGTGTGTAGAGGGGTGGGGGAAGAGAGGTAGAGACAGACACAGAGAGAGGGTGAGAGATGAGAAAATGCAAAGACATATAATGACTTTTGAAGACTCATTTATTGGAATTAATGCTACAGCCTAGACTGCCTCTAACAGTACCTTTCAAATGTACAAACGCTTGAAGGGGAGATCTGATAAGAGCAGATCAGGAAGTGGTAGCAGTGTAAGGTCTCTTATTCCAGCCAAGTGCTGTAGCACAGCCAAACGAGGAACAGGAGGGGATGAAGTGAACCAGATCCTGAATCCCAAGGCTCCTGAAACATCACTCTTTGTTCTCATCCAGCAACACACCTCCCAAAGACAGGCTGCCGTGCCTTAATCAAGACCTGAAGGAAATCTTCATTACTTACTGTATATTACAAAATGTAATAATGTATTATATTATTACAGTATATACAAAATATTACTTTATTATATTATTTTGTATTAATATTTAATAATATAAAATATTACTGTATATTACAAAATGTAATAATGTATTTTCCTGATATGAAATATCATGTAATATACTTACTGTGTATTACAAAATGTAGTAATGCATTACATGCATTACATTATCACATTTTGTAATACACAGTAAGTATATTACATGATATTTCATATCAGGAAAATATGTTTTAGGAATCCTATACCTTCCACCAGTTTCAGGAATCCTATACCTTCCCAGAACTGTAGGAAATATCTCCACACATATGATGCAAATGAGCTTGTGAGAAAAAGATTAGTTTTCATATCTAATGGAGTGAAGCTGATGTCTGTCCACCTGACAAAGGTCTAATGTCTGGAATCTATAAAGAACTTAAGCAAATTTACAAGAAAAATAAAATAAACAACTCCATTAAAAAGTGGGCAAAGAACATGAAGACACTTCTCGAAAAAAAGACATACACGTGGCCAGTAAACATGAAAAAAAGCTCAACATCACTGATTATTAGAGAAACGCAAGTCAGTCTCACAATGAGATACCATCTCACACCAATCAGAATGACGATTATTAAAAAGTCAAGAAACAACAGATGCTGACGAGGTTGCAGAGAAATAGGAATGCTTTTACACCATTGGTGGGAATGTAAATTTGTTCAACCATGTGGAAGACAGTGTGGTTCAAAGACCTACAACCAGAAATACTGTTTGACTCAGCAATCCTATTGCTGGGTATACACCCAAAGGAATATAAATCATTCTGCTGCAGAGGTACATGCATGTGTATGTTCATTGCAGCACTACTCACAATAGCAAAGACATGGAGTCAACCTAATTGCCCATTAATGACAGAATGGATAAAGAAAATGTCATACATATACCAGGCGTCCCCAGACTATGGCCCGCGGGCGGCCATTTATCCACCCCCCCACCCCACCCCGCCGCACTTCAGGAAGGGGCACCTCTTTCATTGCTGGTCAATGAGAGGAACACAATATGTGGCAGCCCTCCAATGGTCTGAGGGACAGTGAACTGGCCCCCTGTGTAAAAAGTCTGGGGATGCCTGATATACACCATGGAATACTATGCAGCCATAAAAAGGAATGAGATTATGTCCTTTGCAGGGTCATGGATGAAGCTGGAGGCCATTATCCTTCACAAACTAACATAGGAACAGAAAACCAAACACTGCATGTTCTCACTTACAAGTGGGAGCTGAACAATGAGAACACATGGATACATGGGGGGAACAACACATTCTGGGGCCTGTCGGGTGAGGGTAGGGGCAGAGCATCAGGGAAAAGAGCTAATGCATGTGGGGCTTAATACCTAGGTGATAGGTTGACAGGTATGGCAAACAACCATGGCACACGTTTACCTGTGTAACAAATACATGTACCCTGCAACTGGAAAAAAAAGTTTTTTTCATAAAAGAAAAAGAAGAAAACGTATCTTAGAATATTCCTCATAACTATTATCTTCAAAAATATCAAGGCTAAAAATACTCTGTGCTAAAAATATAGGTGAATGGACAGAGCAAAGCCTAAGTGCTGTTTGCTGGAAGATTCGTGAGGTTTCAGGCCCTGGGGACAGCCTGGGTGAGACCACAGGAGCACGGCAGGTGCGGTCAGCGCTGGCTCAGGACGGCGAGGAGCTCAGCCCAGACCAAGACCTCGGGAAGGGCGAGGGAACGTTTCACCTCAAGGTTAGGTGAAACGAGTTTAAATCGGTCCACATCCATTTAGGAGAGAAACAGAGTGTGAGTGAGGAAACTCTTTTCTGATAAATTCAGACAGAGGCGGAGGGCGGTTTTCCCCTTCTCCATCAGAGTCAGGCAAGGAGGAGGCCAGAGGAGGACACGGGTGCAAGGCGCACACTCCGTTGTCAGATGGCTCAGGTGCTTTACCTTGCTTACTTGATTCTGTTCCAACACAACACTGCGATTTGGATCATTAAAATTATTTTCCAGTCGGAAAAGCCGAGGCTCGGTGTTGCGAAGTCACACACTCAAGGCCACACGCCATGTGAAGACATCGAAGATCGCTGGCATTCCTCCGCCACTGAGACCCTTTCCCAGCGGGATGGAGCTCAGAGCCCGGGCCCTGGTTGCAGCTCCACCCGTTGCTGGTTGCTGGTGGCGTCACCCCTGCTCCTGCAAACTGCCGGGCGAGGCAAGAAAGCGCTCCTGCTGCATTTCCCATGCCCAGCTACTCACGGCTCCATCACCACTGTCACACTCTGTTGATATCTCTGTCCTAAAACATGAGCTCTGGGTCACTTGGCTAGTTTTATTCTTTCCTTTATAGTCTAGAAATTCTATCCTTGCTACCATGATGCCTTCTCTCCTAATCTTTATTCGTTTCTCTCCTAGACTTCACGCTGATGTGCTCTGCTGTGTGCCACTGTGATCTCTGAATTGTCAGACCCAGCAGGTTCTTCTCAGCTCTCATCTCCACTGGTTCCTCAAGGCCATTTCTTTGGAAACTCCCCAGCCCCATGCTCTTCCAATACACCCACCTCTCCCTTACTTCCTTCTCTGGCTCTTTCTCCACTATAGCTCCTTAAATGGTGGTTCCCTTGACCGCTTCTGCCCTTCTTCTACAACGAGCTCACCTAGGTTGTCTCTTCTGTTTTACCCGGCTTCAACTATCAATTCTGCTGGACGTATAGTGTGCGCAAAACCTTTCTCACCTTCTCCAGGTAGAACCGGTCACTTCCCTCTTTGGGTGTCCACTGACCTCTGGGCCTACCCGGGACCACTTTTGTGCTTGCTCATATGCTGCTCCCCGTTATCAGGCTGTAAACCCTTCAAGGGTGAATGGTCTTAGTCATGCTCACTTTCTAGTATCCAGGTCAGTGCCTGTGTGGATAGGAGCCCACTACATGTTTATCATAATAATGTAATACATTATTACGTTTTGTAATATACAGTAAGTAATGAAGATTTCCTTCAGGTCTTGATTAAGGCATGGCAGCCTGTCTTTGGGAGGTGTGTGTGGATGAGAACGAAGAGTGACTTTTCAGTAGCCTTGGGTTTCAGGATCAGATTCACTTCATCCCCCATTTGAAATCATTGTGCTCAATCTTTAAGGTTCAGTACTCACTCCCTTTGCTAACAAACCTTCCAGCCAAAGTGAATTGGAAAGAAAGATCTCCCGTGTTCACAAAACTTAAAAAAAAAAAAAAACACTTCACATAGTTTTTGTAACAGCTTTTCTATGTTGATTTCTTTAAAAATAGGTGACAAAGTGTTCTGCAATTATTTATGCAGTAGTTTATTCCCAAGGTCTTTGTTCAAAATACCTGTTTTTATTTCCATCATAGAGGATATATTTTAGATTTTTTAAAATAAGAATTTTAACTCAATGTTTTAGATAAATATCTGAGGTGCCTCTTCATTGAAGACTCTATGCTGGAAACTCCCACTTTTCAACCCTAGCGTAGGGAAGTTCATGCCCTATCCAACCCAAGCATTTGAAGCGGTAATACTATGGCTGTTTAAAAAGTCTGTGGAGTTCTGGCCAGGTGTGGTGGTTCGCACCTGTAATCCCAGCACTTTGGGAGGCCAAGGTGGGTGGATCACTTGAGGTCAGGAGTTTGAGACCAGTCTGGCCAACATGATGAAACCCCGTCTCACTAAAAATACAAAAAATAGCTGGGTATAGTGGTGCATGCCTGTAATCCCAGCTACTCGGGAGGCTGAGGCAAGAGAATCACTTGAACTCGGGAGGTGGAGATTGTGGTGAGCCAAGATTATGTCACTGCACTCCAGACCAGGCGACAGATGGAGACTCCATCTCCAAAAAAAAAAAAAAAAGAAAAAAAGTTTTTGGAGTTTTTAAGTCTCGTTAGTCTGGTAGTCTCTCAGACTTTTTCTACAGCTGAGTTATAAGCTGTGGAAATTTAAGATCACAATGGAAGTGCTGACAAAACCACAGCCAGGCAGAGCTCAGCAGTCCCTGTCCTTCTGCAATCAGGGCTCATTGTGAGTTTTGAAGAGTGAATCTCCATGTGATTTTATCCTAACAAACGTTTACATACCAATTGAATCAGCTTCTCCTTCCCAACCCCCTTGCATCTGCTTCGACAGTTTGCAGGGCTCTCTCTATTCCACACACACACCCTCCTGTGTAGGAGCAGTACCCTGCGGGAAAAAGCTGTTTCAAAATCACTCAACAGGAAGTGAGCCTGGTTCTTCAGTTCTGCTGAGTCATCAAGGAAATATTAGCTTACATGTATGAGGAATACTTTTAAAATCAGTCTAATAGCAATCTGCTCAATAAATGCAAAATGTATTTCTACCTTAGAATATACACTTCATAATGTGAAATCTATTTAAGAGGTTGTGGAAGCTTCCCTCACCCACACACCTACTCAACCCGAATTGGGTTAGAAAAATCCTGATCCTATAACTGTCTGTGGCTTTCTAGGGAAAAAAAAAAAAGCTATTTGGGAAAGTACCATAGTAAGCCACTTTTAAATTTTTTATTAAGTTGACGTTACCCATCTTCCCTTTTGTCCTTGCTTAGCAAGCATTTTGGTGACCATTCCCGTGATTATTTTTAGTGTTTAGAAATAATAATTACAGTGTGTTGATATTCAGTCAAAGCAAACATCAGCTCTAAGTTCCCACTCTGGCTAAAGGGCAGGTGAACGGGAGATAAACGTGGGCTTCTGTTTCCTCTAAGGCACGAAGAGCTAACACATTACTGAAATTTGGGGAGGTTAGGGGTTGGCGAATGATGAATCCACAGGAAAGGCCAACAAGCAGCCAGTGTTTGGGGCACCGTTCCTTGCAGACAGCTCCTTGCTGATGCATCTTCGTTCCAAATAGGATTGAACTGACCACTCTAGACCTTTCTTCCAGCTCTCCTCTTCCCACAGCCATAGCACATGTGACTAATGAACTGTCCACCACATCCATGACCCTGCTCGTCTCCCGGGGCCTGGACATGCCTGTGTGCTCACCGCACCTCAGAGGGAAGGAGAGGGAGGAGGGAGGAGAAACACTGAGTGGAAAAATACCAAGATCTGTGCTTGATTATTGGAGATAATTAAGTAGAACCTAAAAATAATCAGGGCCCTTATTTCATATTATGTTCAAAATGATTCAGATTCAAAGCTATTCACAGCTGTGCTGGGGTTTGATATACCATAGAGCTGATTTCAAGCACTTGACTCAATGATAAGTAGATGAAGCTTCTTTCTGTTCTTCTAAGTATAACTTGGGTGGCACCATGATTCAGAGACTACTGAATGTGAAATAAAGAGATCAATAATATCATTACCCCCATGACACCCATCATTTATTCTGCCAATACTTTTAGATAAAGTGGAGCCGTATGGCCAACACGTTAGGTGAGTTTTGTGATTCTCTCCTTATGAAGTTGTTGGTGACGAGTATATTGAACTCCATAAATGTGTTGATTAAGCAGACTAGTGGTTTACTATTTTATTGATCTATTTGCTGATCTTCCCAAGAATCCCAAGTACTGAATAATGCAAAGACAAACGCAGAAGTCAGAAATACAGGAAAATAGGTTGTGGTAATTTTACAAGTATATATGCAAGGATTCACTCTGATACCAAACACCTCGTTCAAGTGTTGGGAAAAAGTCTAATTATGTGCCGTCAATAGCATCAGCAATTCCATGGCTTTGTGGAGAGGGATCACCAGCATTGCTGCGCAGACGCAGGCACAGACCAACGGCCTCCTCAGTCTGGTTTTGTTCACATTGCTGTCTTTTCTTTACAGACTATCATTTTTCTTGACAAAGTATTGGGCATCATTCGTGGCCCAGCTCAAAGGCTACTCGTTTCACCAAAACTTTCCTCATTCCACACTACCTGGTGTCCTCCTCTTTCGGACATCAGTAGCATAGTATTGCTGCTTCCCCTGTACCATTTGGCATACGAGATTGCTCTGTGTCACCAAAGGACCTCAAAGTGACCACCCCTAGGACACAGCACATTGACTTCTAATAGCATTTTGGTCTTTCTTTTCCATTAGACTGAATTTTTGGAGAGCAGGGGCTGTGTCTGTTTTTGGATCTGTCTTGCTAGCACAGGGCTTTGTCACATGCCGGCGTCCATTCTTGCTTCCATTCAGCAAACTCCCAGGATCCCCTGCTCTGTGCTGAGTGTGGTGGTTCCACGGTGCTGGGAAGGAAGGTGTGAGTGCCCTGGAGGGCTGGCCTCATCACCGTGCCACGCTTGTTTCTGCATCTCGATGGAATTTTCCAGTACCTGGCAGGGAGGGTCGGTCATTCTTCTTTTAGACCCTGAGGGCTCAGCACTAAATGCTATTGGATAAAGGTAATATATTTAGGAAGTCAAAAAAATCACAACTCTCCAATGTAGGGGCTGCTGTTCCCAATTTTTGTTAAGTTTGGCTCTTCATGGGTCAGACTTCGGTGAAGAGGTTTTAGAAACTTATGTCTACACTCCTGATAATTTTGGTTCAAATCAAGTCTCTGATGAAGCTGCTTTTACAATTTTGTTTTATTAATAATGAACTACCGCTACTTAATAGATTTAATTAAGCTTATGAAGGTGGATGTGATGAAGGAACAAGGGAAGAAATCAGAACTTCTTAGAATTCTGCCCTTTACATTCAGACGAGGCACTATTAAGAGATTTTTCCTAAATCTCAAGGGATTTGCCCCATTCTCAGCCGTTGTCACCTTTAGGGACCTCACTGACTGCCTGAGCACTTGGGTCAGAAACTTGAAATGTTACAGAGTTCTTCTTAGAACATCAAAATGACCAATTTGACATTATATGATAAAAAAAAAAACTCTCAAAGCCTGCTTGCCTTTGAATCCAGCAGTTTCACTTTTAGGTATTTATTTTTAAGAAATAATTAAAGCTTGCTGCAAAGATTTAGTGTTTGTTTGTTTGTGTTTTTTCCTAGAGATGGGGGGATCTTACTCTCACTCAGACTGGAGTGCAGTGGTACAATCATAGCTCACTGTAGCCTTGAACTCTTTGGCTCAAGTAAGCCTCTGCCTCAGCCTCCTGCGTAGCTGGGACTGCGGACGTGTGCCACTGTGGCCAGCTAAGATTTAGTTCTTAATGTGTTTATCATAGCATTATTTATTACAGCAAATATACATAAGAAATCATGATTTTAGAAATAGAAAATTACTCAAAAAGAAAAAGATAATCCATATGTTGGTATATTATATGGTCATTAAAAATGAAGAACTATATATATTGTCACGGATATATGTTCACGATGTGTTATTTAAAAAGGATACAAACTGGTATCCGATACTGACTCTATTTTAATGTAAAATATATTAAACATTAATACATTAAATAAGTATACACAGATAAGCAACAAATTAAAATTCCTAATTATTTCTTAGGTGCAAGATTTTTATTCCCTTTCCCGCCTTCCTTCCTCCCTCCCTCACTTTCTTTTCTTCCTTCCCTCCTTCCCTCTCTCCCTCCCTCCTTCCTTCCTTCTTTCCTCCCTCCCGCCTTCCCTTTCCTTTCTTCCTTCCCTCCCTCCTTCCTCCTTTCCTCTCTCCCTCCATCCCTTTCTTTCTTTCTTTCTTTCTTTCTTTCTTTCTTTCTTTCTTTCTTTCTTTCTCTCTCTCTCTCTTTCTTTCTCTCTCTCTCATTCTCTCTTTCTCTCCTCCCCTCCTCTCCCCTCCCTTTCTTTTTTCTTCCTTCTTTTCTTTTCTTCCCTTTCTCTTTTTCCACATCCTGCTTGTGCCCTAGGCTAAAGTGCAGTGGCACGGTCCTAGCTCTCTGCAGCCTCAAGGGATCCTGTACCACCACAGCTGGCTAATTTCTTTTATCTTTCGTAGTGATGGGGTCTTGCTGTGTTGCCTTGGCTGGTCTCAAACCCCCAGCCTCAAGCAATCCTCCTGCCTCGGCTTCCCAAATTGCTGTGATTATACGTGCAAGCCACTGTAACCAGATAAGATTTTCATTTCTGAGTGGTGGCAAGGTGGCTTCTACTTTCTCCTTTGTGCGTATTTGGGTTTTCTACTTTATCTTGAACAGTATGTGTAACAGGGAATAAAAGTCAATATTTTTAAAATTCCAAATATGTAGAAGTTTTACAAATATGATATTTGGAGGAGGGGAACTTACATTGTGTCTTTTCGTCTATATAAAATAAGACTGTAACATTCCACAGGAACTTGTGAGCAGTCTGTACTAGCTAGCCCAACTGAAAAACCAGTACAAACTGAAGTAAAATCTAAATATGGTAAAACTCGGCCAGCATTCTCCAATCAGAGGCCTTTTGGGTGTGTTTCCTGTTATAGGTGCTTTTCTATACTCCTTGCTTCATGGAGCTTAGCCTTAAGTAAAGGTGATAAGAATAACAATAAAGCACATGGATGAACAGAATTCCAAGTGGCCAAAGAGATAATCACACAGAGTGAGCAGTTGGGGGCGTCTGTTGGAAGGGGCAGGGCTGTGTGTTTTAGAAATGATACCGGAGGCTTGTCCTGGATGGAGAGATGAGCTATGTGAAGATCTAGGGGAGTGAAAGGGCAATGGGTCAGCAAATTGCAGGGTCCCAGATGGGACTGCAGCCATGGCCCGTCTCAGAGACAGAGGACAGCCAGCCAGAGCTGCTGGACTCATGTGAGCCAGTGGGAGAGCAGGGAGACTTGGAGGCTCCAGAGCAGGGGCCTGTCTCCTGCTCATTGCCAGTCTGTACTTCATTTAATTGCAGCGAGGAGTCCCCAGGGAGTTCTAACGAAAGCAGTGAAGTGATGCAAAGATGGCTGTGGTCTGGGCATGGAGGCTCACATCTGTAATCCCAGCACTTTGAGAGGCAGGTGGATCACCTGAGGTCGGGAGTTTGAGATCAGTCTGGACAACATGGTGCAACTCCGTCTCTACTAAAAATACAAAAATCAGCTGGGTGTGGTGGTGTGTGCCTGTAGTCCCAGCTACCTGGGAGGCTGAGGCAGGGGAATCGCTTGAACCAGGGAGGCGGAGGTTGCAGTGAGCCAAGATCGTGCCATTGCGCTCCAGCCTGGGCGACAAAGTAAGACTCTCAAAAAACAAAACAAAACATCGCTCTGGCTGCTATATGGCGAGTAGGCTGTGGGAAAGGATGAAGGGGGATACCAGTTCACTGGAGAGGGGTAACTGAGCTGTGGTTTGGACAGGGTGTTATCAGCAGAGGCGGTAAAGGGGGGTCGGACTTGGGATGTGTTTTGCAAGTAGAGCAGACAGGACTTGCTGATGGACTGGATCGGAGGTGAGGAAAAAGAGGAATGAAAGACACGTTTTAGTTGGATTATTATCAGGAGATACAAATTAAAATCACGTTGAGATACTAACCCATGGCTAAAATTCAGAGGACTCACAGTGCCACATTTCGGAGTGGATTTGGAGCAATCTCAAGATATACTGCTGGTAGGAATGTAAATTGGTACAAGCAGTTTAGAAAACTCTTAGGTGTTACCTACTCACATTCACTGTGCCTGTCTGTACCCCATGACTCAGCAATTTCACTCTTAGATATGAACCCAGAAGAAATATGTGTGCACATATATTAAAGACATATTAAAACAAAGAGACATATTAAAAACATTCAATAGTAAGATTAATCATAATACTCCTAAGCTGAAACAAACCAGTGTCTTTCAACAACCACAAAATGGACAAAGATTTATTCTTACAATAAATTACCATAGAGCAATGAAAAATGAATGGGCTACAGTTACACGGAATTATAGCTCAGAAGCATAACACTGAATAAAAGAATTCAGAGACATACATACGCACACACACAATGTATGTTTCTGTTTATATAAGGATAAAAAACCTGCAAAACTAATTTTTTCAAATAGTGATCACATAGAATGGCGGGCGCGCCAGTAAGAAGAGGCAAGAGCAGGGCTTCTGTGATGATGAGAATGCCCTTCCTTGACCCTGAGAATAGTTTCTCACAATTGTGTGCTTTTCTGCACACCTCCACCATTTCAGACTTAAAACGTCTAAAATGCTGTCCTCCTAAGTGGCTGCTCCCGCTGACCTGCCTGGTTTTACTGTCACCAGGTTCTCTCTCAGTCAAATGGACTCAAGCTTTGGTCTCTTTTGGTCCATGCTCTGGTCGGTCAAAAGACCTGACCATTCTCTCTTCACAATGTTTCTGGCACTTCCTTTCTAACAGGGACCCCTTAATTCAGGGTTCATGAGCTCAAATTTGGACTATTTTTCCTGTTTTCAAGTGCCATCAAATTCTTTACATGTTATTTCCCTGTTTTAAAACTCAAGCCCCACCTGAAACCTACTCAGTGAGAATCTGCATTTCCGTAAGATTCCCTGGTAGACTTCTGCAAGATCAAGCCTCATTTAATCTCTGCTATCGTAAGAATTAGGACTATGATTATCCCTCAGTACACATGGGAAAGTTGAGGCTTAGCAACAATAAGAAAATTGCCTGAGGTCGGGGGGCTGGAGTTCAGGACACCTTGAGGAAATACTACTGTGGAAATTATGTGAATGAGCAGTTAGGACGGGCTACTCTGAGGAGGTTAAGCTGAACTCTAGAGGACGAGTCAGAACTAGACAGGCTAAGGGAGAGGGGATGAGAATATTCCGGAGAGGTTAATAGCAGGTGCAAAGGCCTGCAGGTGGGAGAGAAATGGGAACATTTTCAGAACAGGGAGGAGGGCAGTGTGGCTGCAGAGCAGTGACGAATGAAAAGACCGTGACACAAAGGCCTTTGGAACTTGCTCAGGAATCTTATTTAATTTTAATGAGTGCCAAGGGGAACAATGAAGTAGTTTAGGTGAGAGTCTAAGTGGCTCTAGGACCACTCCAAGGAGAGGGGAATGAAGAGGGCAGGGGTGAGGATAAAGCCATGGGACAGCCACAGGGGTCTGGGCGGGAGTGTGTGTGTGTGGTCTGGCCAGGGAAGCGCAGTAGAAACGAGGTGAAATGAATGAGTGTGAGATTTTGCTTGAAGATGAAACTGACAGGCCTTAGACCACATCTTCCTCAGCATCTTTGGCACCATCTCTAAACAGGTAGAGAGCAGCACCTTCCATGTGGACACTAACACCACCCCCCTTTCCTTCCTGCTGCCCTTCGCTCCCTCTCCCTCTCTCCTAGTGAGCATATGGGGTTGGGATCAGAAAATATCATGACGTGTAAACTGGAAACTCTCTGGAAGTGCAGGGAACATTACCTTGTGCAGTTACAGCCATGCCTACAGTCAGGACTCCTGGTGGAGACCTTACACTCCGGGGCGAGCTGGCTCTGGGACATCCCAGATCTCGTAGAGAGCAGCTGCTGCCCTATAATATGCCCAGGGTGACTGTGGAGAGTGAAGAGCTGGATGTCCAGGTTTGAGACTCTGCTTTGCCCTGATTCCTACTCTCAGAACACAAGCCAACTCTCCCTCCTGGTCCAGTACAAATGGAGGAACAGCTATGCTCCAACACTTCTCTTTGAGCCTGTTGGCCCCCAGCATGAGGAGTCTCCTCTGAATCAGTGACTCCATAAGGAAGGAGGGGCAGAAAGGTTTTCACAGTCGCTGACAGCATTCTAGGGCTACCCAGTTTCCACAAAGAGAATACAATTTCTAACATCAGTCATATTTCTTGTCTGATTTTTCTTACTGTTTTAAAAACACTGCAGAGAGTGGTAGATGGTTGAAATTGGGTCTAAAAGCAATTTTCCTTCTATCATAAAAAATACTAACTTTAGACAGAGTCACATGCAGAGTAACCATTTTCTCCCTGCTAAATAAGAATTTTTAGAGATTTTCATTCAAAGCTATTTGCAAATTCTCTATGGATTTCATGCCTATTGATTATTTACATTCAAAGCGGAGGGCTGCGTTTTTACACGTAAATCCCGAGAATTTTTTTTTCCCACTGAAGATGTATGAAAATACACGTCAAACCAGGTTATTACATTTATTTTTCTTTTTCTAAAGTGGAACAGCTCCATTCTTAGAACTCACATCAATTTAATTTATCAGCTGGTTTGTTTGTAAATGGGATCATCTATCAGCAGAGGGATATTTAAAAGCTCTCCCTCTGAAGACCGGTTTCTTTACAAAATGCAAAACGGATCACATAGCGTTGCCTGAGCTGGTCTTTGTTGGCTGGAGGGTTTCTCATTGTTTTTAACTGTCAGATTTTTTACTCTTTGGTCTCATAACACAACTGTCTACCCACCTGCCCTGTTAAAAATCAGTAGCAATAAGATGAACCTAGTGGGCTTATTCGCCGTCTTGACTCAATGACCTGCATTGATCCTCAGTGATATTTGAATCAACCTGTCTTTTGGCCACCTTGGGAGTGAAATAGAACATAGTTTCCCTACAGCATTCTGAAACTTGATGGCAAGACTTGCCTTGGCTAAGGAGAAGGTCTGGTATTCAATGCCTGCGGTACACCTTATGTACATGTGTCAAGCTTAGTTAGCTGGGGACACTAGATGTCAGGAAAGAGCCAAAGACTCAAACAAATAAACAAACAAAACCCACAATTCAACTCTTGGCTCCTGTGTTTAGGATGAATAATCTGATGAAGATGGCATTTTTCTCATATTTTATTTCTCTGTACAATTTTATGTAACTTTTTTTTTTTTTTTTTTTTTTTTTTTTTTTTTTTTTTTTTTTAGACGGAGTTTCACTCTTGTTGCCCAGGCTGTAAGTGCAATGGTGCAATATCAGCTCACCGCAACCTCTGCCTCCTGGGTTCAAGTGATTCTCCTGACTCAGCCTCCCAGGTAGCTGGGACTACAGGTGTGTGCCACCACACCTGGCTACTTTTGTGTTTGTAGTAGAGACGGTGTTTCTCCATGTTGGTCAGGCTGGTCTCAAACTCCTGACCTCAGGTGATCCGCCTGCCTTGGCCTCCCAAAGTGCTGGGATTATAGGTGTGAGCCACTGCGCCCAGCCTATGTAATGTTCTTAAACTGAAAAGTTGATCTTATTTTCTTAGATCCCTCTCTCACCTTCTCTTTTCTATTTCCATCATCTTTGAAAGTAAAACCTCTCTGTAATCTTCCAAATCTTAGAAAACTAACAGAGACAATCAGTGACCTCGGGTCACCAGAAAGTGACTTGCAACCCTCCAAAGGTGATCCTGGATTTCCCCTCTAGAGGGTTCCCAATTGCGTAATTGTACTAAGGAGTTGCCAAGTTGTTCTGGAGATGAGTACTAAATGCTTTGACAGAGATTTAGTCTGATGTTGCCTTTCAATTTCATTTGTATTCTGGTTTACAGATCACTTCCTAAAGCATATACCTGGCATTATATGCCTTTTGGGAATTCATTGATTCAAAGACTGAATAGAGCTGTCAGGGAGTTTGGAAATTATCCTGTTTAACTTGTGACCTTTACATTGGAGCAACCTGGGGCCCAGAGAGATTAAGTGGCTGTGCAAGGTTTTATAGTGAGGTAGTGAGACAGCCAGAGCCCAGGCCTCCACATGCCTAGCTTGTGGTCTTTAACCCGCAGAAGCCATGAAACGCTGTCATCCACAACTAATTCACACAGACTTTTCTCTTTTTCTGTGCAAAGATTCCACTTTCCCCTTTTACAGTTTGCTTCCTAGCAGTGGAGAAACATACATCTTAGATCCCTTTGACCTTTTTCTCAAACATCTTGGACCAAAGCTATTCCAGTGTGAAGCCAGGGTTTGGCCAGGAATCTATGAATAAATGGGTCACTGCATACCAGTACACATTTTTTCTTCCTTTTCCTATACAGGTGACCTCCACCCTGATATCGTCCCCCAATTTAAAGCACTCAGCCTAACCTAACATTCTCCATGCCATAAAAAGTTACAACAACAGTGAGGAGATTTCCCCAGACCAACCAGATCAAAACTCAGGTTGGAGCATGACCCAGCACAGGGCAGCGGCATGTGCCCAGAGGGACGCACAGAGGGCCTGCTGAGAACTGAACACAACGAGCACCTTGGACTACAGTAACTGTTTAACAGCATCTATTTAGTTAAAGGATTGACAAATTACCAGGAAATGCTTTCCTTAGAAAATGCCCGCTTATCCATCATCTGTCCGCCCATGTGTTCACCTGCCTACCCACCGGTCTGTCTAATCTTCTTGCTGCCTTATTCTAGAAAGGATTTGAGTGGTAGGCTCTAAGGAAATGCCTGGCAGCTCTGCTGCAACTGGAATAGTCCCAGTGATGAGATCACCAAATATGAGAAAGCACAAAGATATTAATCTGATAATCATATCCATTTCATAAAACTTTGTAGTATTAAATATGAATAAACATTGACAATTTTTCCCATATGACCTTCTTTCTTTAAATATTAGGGTAACTCTACCATTTCCTTTTAACCTCTTTTTCTCATCGTCTCTCTCTTTCTTAACATCAAAAGGAAATAGTAGGAATTACGTTAATACTATAGATACACACACATACATACACACACATATGTATATTAGAGAGAGAGAGAGAGAGAAGGAGAGAGAGATACTGCTTTCTCTGCAACTTTTGTAAATTATTCCATTGTAATGGAATAATAAATGAGCACCTAACAATGCATTTGGTTTTTATAAAAACCAGAAAGCCTCAGTTGACGGACTCTATCCCTGCATCGACCAAGTGTAAAATCATAAAGATTTTTTTTTCCTACTAAGAGAACAGCTGGAGAGCAAAAATGCACTGTCTTTCAATTAACCAGTCATGAGAAGCGATCGTAGGAAGACATCATGCCTCATTCACAAATCACGTGTAAAACAG
Organism: Saimiri boliviensis; assembly: GCF_048565385.1. Classification (NCBI taxonomy): domain Eukaryota; kingdom Metazoa; phylum Chordata; class Mammalia; order Primates; family Cebidae; genus Saimiri; species Saimiri boliviensis. Next base: position 9,126,132 of record NC_133463.1, on the reverse strand, counting down.
CAGACATATCACAGCCCTGTGTCAACAAAGAGCATTAGGACAGTTCCTTGGATTGTGACAAAAGTAGCCAGGCAATCTTTCCCCAAATTCAGAAACCAAATTGCAAGCCCTTACCTTGGAGGGCCTGTAAGCTATGAGTCTGTACGATAATGCAGAGCTGCAGGACCAGCTGGGGAGCACTTTCCAGAAAGGTGGCTAGCAAATGCAGCATACTCACATCCGCATACTCATATACCATTTTCCAGTAAAACCTCCATCTGTCATTCTCCCCACTCTGTCGGCTTCGAATACCTAAGTATATTGTGTGGAAATATCTAGAAAGAAAACATAGAGAATAAGAAAGAGACGAGTGTTGATAGTTTATAATTCAAACTCCAGGGTTGTTCTTTCCTGCAAGCCATCATATGCAAGCAAGCACAAGAAACAATTACCTCAGGGACTTAGGATTTAAAGTCCAAAGTTAACTGCTTAAGAGTACCCATACTGGTAAATGCTCACTTTGAGAAATCACTGCAATTTTAGTCCTCATCAAGATATCCTGCTCAATCGCAATACGCGGAAGAAGTGTGAGGTGGAATGTGGTTGAAACTCAGGTGGAGAATGGGTTTGCTACTTTAAAGATCTACCTACATTCTTTTTTGTCAGTTTCTCCATGTGCTCAACAGTGTTCATGAGGGGATTTCTCCTAGGACACAATGCAAGCCTGAAGTACCAAAATGTATGTGCAAGTAAACTTTCTTATGTCTTAAAAAACCACTTTTTGTTATTGAAAATTCCGAACATATACAAAGGAAGAAAAAAATAATGTATCCATTATACACTTCACTCAGGGTAAGTATAGTTGATCCTTGAACAACGAGGGTTGGGATGTCAATGCAGTTGAAAATCTGCATATAATTTTTGACTCTTTCCTTCACTAATAGCCTATAGTTGATTGGAAGTCTTACTGATGAACAGTATATCAACACATATTTTGTTTATGTATTATACACTGTATTCCTACAATAAAGAGAAACGAAAATGTTTTTAAGAACATCTTAAGAAGAGAAAATATATTAACTACCCATTAAGTAGAAGTGGATCATAAATGTCTTCATCATCTTTCCATTGAATAGGCTGAGGAGGAAGAGGAGGGGTTGGTCCTGCTATCTCAGGGTGGTAGAGGTGGAATAAAATCTGCCTATAAGTAGACCTGCATAGTTCAAACTTGTATTGTTCAAGGCTCGACTGTAGTTATCAACATACTGCCAATCTTTTTCATTTGTATCTCCACTTGCTTCTTGTCACTAAATTATTTTAAATTATTTTGAAGCAAACCCGAGGCATCACATTAGTTCATCTGTATTTTATTAAAAATAATTTTTAAACCAATATTGTGATCACACTTATAAATAAAGACAATAATTTCCTAATAGTATCAAATACTCAATCTTCATATTTTCTTGATTATCACAATTTTTTTTTTTTTCAGGTGGAGTTTCGTTCTTGTTGCCCAGGCTGGAGTGCAATGGTGTGATCTGGGCTCACTGTAAACTCCGCCTCCTGGGTTCAAGTAATTCTCCTGCCTCAGCTCCCAAGTAGCTGGAGATTACAGGCATGCATCACTAAACCCAGCTAATTTTGTATTTTTAGTAATGATGGGGTTTCTCCATGTTGGTCAGGCTGGTCTAGAACTCCCAACATTAGGTGATCCACCTGCCTTGGCCTCCCAAAGTGCTGGGATTACAGGCGTGAGCCACCATGCCCAGCCCTGATTATCACAATTTTTTAAGTTTGTTTGAAATGCAATCCAAACAGAATCCACATATGATGATTATTTGATATGTATCTTAAGTCTCTTTTACAATATGGATTATCCTTCCAAGTCTTTTCAAACTTCTTGCATATTTTTCATTGTCTTGATTTTAATGATTGTATTTGCATGGTGTGGTTAACATACCTATCCTTAGTGTTTTCTGCAAATGGGTAATTAGTGTTAGAATTTTGGTCAGCTTCAAGTTTGATTGTTTTTGGCAGGTGATGCAGTGTACTTTCATTAGGAGGCACATCAGGATTCATTGTTCTATTTTATGATCTTACCATCCACTGACAATATTGCAATCAAGGTTGCAAAATGGTGATATTCAGAGTCCATCATCCTTAATTACTCGTTAGAATACTTCTCCAGCTCTCTTCCCAATGTCTCTACAGTATTTGGTTGTCTGAAGCTTACTCTCTGGTAGATCCCTCAAGAAAGGTACACAGAGACAGTATTTCTTGAGCTCTTACATATTCATGCCAATATATGTTTATCAATCTTGCCTGGGTGAGAATAGGGTTCTTTGGGTTACACAGACCATAAAGTTCTACAGTTTTAATTGGAGATTGGTCCCCACTTTTAGAGTCTGTGAATGAACTGCATTCACCCAGTGCAAAGATTCTCAGATGCCAAGAGCGACGGATAGCAGGGATACAGCAAGGAAGTGCAAGAGCAGAAAATCCAGGCAACCTTTTCACCGAAAGGCTAGGTCATATGGATGTAGAATTTATGCATATTTCATGCAAGATCCAAGATATGTAATTTTATTGGAGCACTTTAAATCTGTCACTTCGTTGTTTACTATCCTAGTGTTCTTATGGAAAAGTCTGGTAGAAATCCAACATTCTTTCTCTTGTAAGCTACTTGATCTTTTTGCTTGGATGTCCCAAGTATATATACATCATATACATATATGTCATATATGTCATATATATCTCATATATATCATATATCATATGATATGATATACATATCATATATCATATGATGTATATGTGATACATCACATATATCATATATATGATATCTATACATATATATCATATGTATGTGATATATATGATATATATTTGATATATCATATATATGTGATATATATGATATACATGTGATAATATTTATATGATATATATCATATATGTGATATATATATCATATATATGTGATAAATATATATCATATATATGTGATATATATATTTATAAGAGACCTATGGTTTTATTAGAATGTATCTTGATAACGGCTGTTCTGCCTCAATTTTCTGAGGAATGATTAAGTAGCTTCAGGTTTCCATGTGCAGTTTAATTTTTCTTAAATAATAGCACTTAGTATTTTTTTCTAATCCATTGCTTCTTCTTGGATGCCTCTTACTGATTATATATGCTATATCTTCTTTCTTGTGTGTCTAACAGTTTCTCTAGAATCCTTTTAATCTCAAATTTCTTCTAGATTTTAAACTTTTTCCTCCTCTCCATCTTCTACTCATCTTCTTTTTTTTTTGAGACGGAGTTTCGCTCTTGTTACCCAGGCTGGAGTGCAATGGCGCGATCTCGGCTCACCGCAACCTCCGCCTCCTGGGTTCAGGCAATTCTCCTGCCTCAGCCTCCTGAGTAGCTGGGATTACAGGCACCCGCCACCACGCCCAGCTAATTTTTTGCATTTTTAGTAGAGACGGGGTTTCACCCTGTTGACCAGGATGGTCTCGATCTCTTGACCTCGTGATCCACCCGCCTCTCATCTTCTTACTATGGTGTGTATACAGTGTCATGTCCCTTCTAGTTGTTTCATTTCAGTCCTGCTTTTTTTTTTTAAATTTAAAATCCTATATTGAATTCTATCATCCTTTGTGTCCAATATTACCTTTTTTCTACTTATTTCTAGATCAATATTTCTAATTCTGATTTATATTGTTCTTCATAATGTTTACAATTTTAAATTTTTCTTTCAGTTCATTCAGAAGTATTTGCTTCTAATTTTTATCCATTTTGTATATGTGTTTTTCTTGTATGCTTTCATTGTCTACAGCAACATCATTAGTTTTCTTACTTTCTTTTCATTGTGCTAATTGATAATTTTCTGGTTGCTAAGTTTTAAAAGTTAATTTAGTTTCCTGTACTTTCAGGAGGGATGAGTGGGCCAGGATACCTGAGCTGGTTTCACAGCTCTCAACACATTCTTCTGGTGTTCTCATGAAGTGGCAAACAGAATCACGTGTTACTTTCTTCTATCAGCTGTCTCTGCTCCTCTCCCCTTTTATTTGGAGATTCTCTTTCATCCCTTGTGGTTGTCTCTACCCTGCTCAATTTGGAATCTATTCCCACCAGATTCCCCTCAATGCGGAGAGTTGTTTGGGAAAAGCCTTCAGGTTCTTAAGAGGTCGGAAGGACCCGGCTTGCTCCAATAGTGTCAGATTTGGTTGGATTGCTGCCTCCTGGGGCTCACCCCTGCATTGGATCATTGAGAACATTCTCCCTCCCCATCTCTCCTGCTCTTCTGAGCTTGGTTCAGGGCACTTCCCAGAGAGTATCTGGTTCTCAAGGTCTTCCCTCTGCTACCTCCTACATGGTTGTTGATATCACATTGGCTCTTATAAGTTGTCACTAATCTGTCTCTAGGTATTCATGGGGGTGTCTCAACACTGTGTTTTCATCTGCAAGTCTTCAGTTTTGTCAACCTAGTTGCTCTGCCTATTTTAATTCAATAATTCTGGTAGACTAAAGAACGATGTTGCCATTGTCACCATATTTGCAGAACACACCGTTTTAAAACACAAAGTGGATTTAATCATTCCCTTGAACGTTTGGCTGCTCTGTATGAACTTGAAGGTGAAGCTTGCTATTGTGCACTTGATAGGGACTTTCGTGGACAGGTAGATTTCTTTCTCCCACACTCCATGGCTGCAGCTTGTGATGAGGTCAGTGCAAACTGCTTGTGTTTCCTTTCTTCTACCTCCATGGCTGTTCACATGCTCATGCTTGGAAGAGTCTTGAAATAGCCTTTCCTGCTTCTTTGACTGCCAGGCTCATTTTTGAATGAATAGTCTCTATTTGATCATCACCAATCATCCTTCAATACTCCATGTAGATGCAACCTGTTTGTATTAGTTTCCTAGAGCTGCTTTAACAAAGTGTCACAGACTGTGGTTTAAACCACAGAAATGTATTATTTTCCAGTTCTGAAGACTGGAAGTCTGAGATCAGGGTGTCATTAGAGTTCATTCCTTCCAAAGCCTGTAAGCAAGCATCAGATCCACGCCACCCTTCAGTAGTTTCTGGTGGTTTGCTGTCAATATTTGGCATTCCTCAACTTGCAGAGGCATCATCCTCTTCACGGGGCATTCTCCCTGTGTGTGCACCTGTTTCTGTGTCTGCATTTCTTCTTTATATAACTACACAGTCATATTGATTAGGAGTGACCCTAATGATCTCATCTTAACTTGATCATGACAAAGATCTTATTCGATTTCCAAAATAAGGTCACATTCACAGGTTGGAGGTTAGGACTTTAACATCTTTTAGAGAGGACACAATTCAACCCTAACGCGTTTCTGTCAGTGTTTGATCTTGTTTACTCCATGACTTCTCCGCCTCTCTTTGGTGAGTCCAAGTCTGCCTCTTGAACTCCAGCCCTCATCTGAGATTCAGATCCATGTGCCCATCTGCTTTCTAGATTTCCCACAATCATATACAGACAAACATACTCAAAACACCTTGCTAAATTTGTCCTTTCTGCTATACTGGGAAGTCACTTCCATCCATTAAGTCATCCAAGCTAAATTTAGGGGGCATTTTAGGCCTTTACCACTCCCTTACCACTTACATCTACTAACTATATTCTGGAGCTTTTGTCTCTTTAGTATATTTCTTTTCCCCTCCCTTTTCTAAAGTGGGTTCTTTGGGTTTCTGTTTTGGTTCTTTAATCTACAAATGGTGTAAGTTTGGGATTAACATCTCTCTACCTTAATACGTCCATCTCTAGAGGGGGAAAATCACAGTACCAATCACATAGGTTGACCTGAGAACTAAATGTAATAAAAGTGAAGGACTCAGCACAGAGCTTGGTATTAATAGATACTAAGCATTCAGTACATGCTAGTTCTTACTATTTATTGATTGACTTTGAAAACTCTAATGGATTCTTCCCGTTGCTTCTAGTGTGACCTGTCTGTGACATATATTGAATACAATTTCTGTCACCTTTAAAACCTCTGACTCTCCACTCCCTAGAAGATAAAACAGTAAAGTCGATCAACACAAATGAAGGCATTTAAATTTAAAGCTTTTAGTTTAACCTTTCTACGTAACTTTTGGCCTCTATGCCCTGTCCTATATTCTATGTTCCTGCCCTCACTGAAGCACTCCTATTCTCTGGAGATGAATCCACACCTCAGTGCCTTTGCTCGTGTGGTTCTCCTGCCTCAGAATGCCTCTATGTATTCCTTATTACACTGGAATCTCTACTATTTTATAATAATCAAGACTTGCCTCTCACCTGCCCTCTCTCCCCACTTAGGTAAAACTGGCCATTCCATTGTTCCAGCCCAAACTATCTTTATTCAGACTTTGATCAAGGAAAAATAATATTATTTCTGTATGTATTCATCTATGAGTTCATTTCATATTCTAGAATATAAACTCCCAGAAAGGAAAGAATGGAGAGAATGTCATTTGTCTTTGTGCCCCTATAAAGAAACATCTGGCACAGTTTCTGATGATTAACAAGCACTCTATTAACATGCATCCTTTTATGGATTCAATGAGTATGTACTGAACACACGCAATATTTGCAATTTTGTATCTTTGTCCAAGGGAAGCAGGAAGTCACTAGAGAGATTTGGATAGAAAAGTAGGGAATCTGACTTGCATTTTTACGAGGTTGGTTATTGTGTGGAAAATAAAGGAGAGTGGGGCCAGGAGAGAAGCAAGGGCATAGGCTAGGAGACTGGTGCAATAATCCGGGTGAGAGAAGATGCTGGCTTTGATCAGGAGCCAGGGAGACTGGCGGTGTGAAGATCTAAGAGTTGGCTATATTGCAAAGAAAGCGCAGACAGCATTTGCAGGGCGTGAACAAATTAATGAATAAATGCTATACGTCCTGGCAATTCTAGCAGAAGTCTTAAATTCAGGACCTCCATCATCAGTGGAACTCCCACAAATGCCTCCCTGAGCTGTTTTCTTTCTAGTTTTTACCTCGGAGGAGGCTATGTATACTCCCGGCTGTTTGCTTCCACAGGCTAAAAAGCTACAAACATGCTCCCCAGGGACTTGAACTCTTCTGGTACAATAAGATGTTTGTTTTTATAGCACTTTAAGGCCACAGTTAACCTGATCCTGGTGACAAGTTTCTTCCCATAGAATAAAACAATGTGTATTAGGTTTCACAGAGTTTCACATAGTAAGACACAAAATCAAACCTTTTCATAATACCCATACAGAGTTCAAACATCTATAAACCAAGGATGGCAGGAAAAAAAGCTATTATCAGCTGCCGGATGGGGATTTTTTTTGTTTTAGTTTTGGAAAACTATATATAACATAAAATTTACCATCTTAATTATTTTAAGTGTGCAGTTCAGGAGTATGAAGCACAATCACATGGCTGGGCAAACCATGTCCAGAAGTCCTTTCACCTTAGAAAATGGAAACTCGGATTGGGCACTGTGGCTCACGCCTGTAATCCTAGCACTTTGGGAGGCCGAGGTGGGTGGATCACTTGAGGTCAGGAGTTCAAGAACAGCCTGGCCAACATGGTGAAACCCCATCTCTACTAAACATATAAAAAATTAGCCGGGTGTGGTGGTGCACACCTGTAATGCCAGCTACTTGGGAGGCTGAGTCAGGAGAATCACTTGAACTGGGAGGCGGAGGCTTCAGTGAGGCAAGATCGTGCCACTGCACTCCAGCCAGGGTGACAGAGCAAGACTCCGTCCCCCTCCAAAAAATAGAAAATGTAAACTCTATACCCACTAAACAACAATTTTCCACTCTCCTTGTTTCCCCAGCCCCTGGCAACCACCATTCTACTTTCTATCTTCTCTGGATTCAACTACTCTGGAGGTCTTCTTTGGATATAAGTGGAATCATACCGTAGTGGTCTTTTCGTCACTGGCTTACGTATTTCATTTAGCATAATGTCCTCAGGGTTCGTCTGTGCTGTGGCACGTGTCAAAATTTCCTTCTAGATGGGGAGTTTTAAAATGCCTGAATCTTTGCTGGAGGAAAGACCTCTATACAACATAGGAACTCCTTGATGGGACCAGCTTACAAAGAATGACACAGGAAAATATTCCAAAGTAAGGCTCCATCTACCAGCCTAGAAGTCCTGCCCTTAGGAAGCAGGGGCAGGTGGGTCATGTAAAGGGCCAGGCTGGTGTCCCACACACGCTCTTGCTCTTTGAAAATAACGATAGGCAGAGAGCACACACAAATTCACTCAGGATTCGCTATGAGGATATATAGCATTGTGCTATTTATAGTACAAAAAATGGTTAAAACACAAATGCCCAATGATAAGGTATTAAACAAATTACAATACATCCATTCATTTTATATTGTTAAGGCAAAAGGCAGGTTAAAATAATATAGCCAATGTAGCCCATTAATAATTTTAAATATGTGTGTGTGTGTGTGTGTGTGTGTATACAAAGAATAAAATTTAAGACATTTAACACCAAAATATTAAAGTGATGATCTCTCGGTGGTGGAATCATGGGTTATTGTTATTTTTGAAGTGCATAAACAATGCAGTAATAAACTCTCATGTAGCTAAGGTGCTAAAATAGCTTTCACATTTTTTAGGCTTTTGATATATATTGTAAAGTTGCTCCCTAGAAAGATTGGACTAATTGGTAGTGATGAGTGTCCTTATTTTCTTAAACCCTTATGTATTATTAAAATGACCAATTATATGGGTGGACAAAACACATGTTCAATTAGTGACTTTTATCGTTACTGAGGTTTAACATTTATTGATGTATCTTAGCCACTTGTATTTATTATTCAGTGATTTGCCTGAACGTCATTTTCAATTTTAATATGGTAATCTTTCAAGCCCTGACTCTCAAATTTGGCTTATTATTATTATTATTATTATTATTTTTTGAGATGGAGTTTCGCTCTTGTTACCCAGGCTGGAGTGCAATGGCGCAATCTCGGCTCACCGCAACCTCCGCCTCCTGGGTTCAGGCAATTCTCCTGCCTCAGCCTCCTGAGTAGCTGGGATTACAGGCACGCGCCACCATGCCCAGCTAATTTTTTTTTTATTTTTAGTAGAGACGGGGTTTCACCATGTTGACCGGGATGGTCTCGATCTCTTGACCTCGTGATCCACCCGCCTCAGCCTCCCAAAGTGCTGGGATTACAGGCTTGAGCCACCGCGCCCGGCCCAAAGTTTGGCTTATTTAACATGGACCATGGTAACCAAATCACTGACAAATTCCTACCTCATATTTTATACTGTAATATTCTAGCTTGGAATCAGAGGAGGCAGAAGCTGGAGGATTTAGGGATCAGATGTCCAAGGTGATATGGTTGAGAAATGGCAGCTAGACCAAGGTCCCAGATATCCCCATGCCAGGTCCCATGATCACACATTACATCTGTTCAGCTTGCATTATTCTGGAATTGACCACAGCAAAAACACTCAGACAGGATGTACGGCGTTTCTCTAGTCCTCTACATGCTTTTTTACTGAGAGACAATAGGTGCAGCGGTTAAGGACTTCAGGTCTGGACAATCATGGCTCTGTCAGTTCCAGAATTTGAGGAATTATTTTCTAATTTCTTTTTTGTTTAATTTTGAAATTTATTTTATTTTATTTATTTTGAGCCGGAGTCTCACTCTGCCACCCAGGCTGGAGTGCAGCGGTATGATCTCAGCTCACTGCAATCTCCACCTCCCAGGTTCAAGCAATTCCCCTGCCTCAGCCTCCCAAGTAGCTGGAATTACAGATGCATACCACCACAACTGGCTAATTTGTTTTTGTATTTTTAGTAGAGAAAGGGTTTCTCCAAGTTGGCCAGACTGATCTTGAACTCCTGACCTCAGGCGAGTCACCCACCTTGGCCTCCTAAAGTGCTGGGATTTAAGCCATGAAACACTGCACCCAATGATGAAGTAATTAAAAATAAGATGAGAATAAAATACCTAGAAACACAACTAACAAAGGGCGTGAAGGACCTCTTCAAGGAGAACTACAAACCACTGCTCAAGGAAGTAAGAGGACACAAACAAATGGAAAAACATTCCATGCTCATGATTAGGAATAATCAGTATCATGAAAATGGTCACACTGCCCAAAGTAATTTATAGATTCAACGCTTCTCCATCAAGCTACCTATGACTCTCTTCATAGAACCAGAAAAAACCACCTTAAACTTCATATGAAACCAAAAGAGAGCCCACATAGCCAAGACAATTCTAAGCAAAAAGAATAAAGCTGGAGGCATCACACTATCTGACTTCAAACTATACTACAAGGCTACAGTAATCAAAACAGCATGGTACTGGTACCAAAACAGAGATATAGACCCATGGAACAGAACAGAGGACTCAGAGGCAATGCCACACTTCTACAACCATCTGATCTTTGACAAACCTGACAAAACAAGCAATGGGGAAAGGATTCCCTGTTCAATAAATGGTGTTGGGAAAACTGGCTAGCCATGTGCAGAAAGAAGAAACTGGGCCCCTTCCTGACACCTTACACTAAATATAACTCCATATGGTTTAAAGACTTAAACTTAAGACCTAACACCATAAAAACCTTAGAAGAAAACCTAGACAAAACCATTCAGGACATAGACGTAGGCAAGGACTTCATGACTAAAACACCAAAAGCATTGGCAACAAAAGACAAAATAGACAAATGGGATCTAATTAAACTCCACAGCTTCTGGACAGCAACAGAAACAATCATTAGAGTGAATCAGCAACCAACAGAATGGGAAAAAGTTTTTGCAATCTACCCTATCTGACAAATGGCTAATATCCATAATCTACAAAGAACTAAAACAGATTTACAAGAAAAAAACAAACAAACCCATTCAAAAGTGGGTGAAGGATATGAACAGGCACTTTTGAAAAGAAGACATTTATGAGGCCAACAAACATATGAAAAAATGCTCATCATCACTGGTCATTAGAGAAATGCAAATCAAAACCACACTGAGATACCATCTCATGCCGGTTAGAATGGCAATCATTAAAAAATCTGGAGACAACAGATGCTGGAGAGGATGTGGAGAAATGGGAATACTTTTACACTGTTGGTGGGCGTGTAAATTAGTTCAACCATTGTAGAAGACAGTGTGGCAATTCCTCAAGGACCTAGAAATGGAAATTCCATTTGACCCAGCAATCTCATTACTGGGTATATATCCAAAGGAGCATAAATCATTCTATTATAAAGACACATGCACACATATGTTCATTGCGGCACTGTTTACAATAGGAAAGACCTGGAACTAATCCAAATGCCCACTGATGATAGACTGGACAAGGAAAATGTGGCACATATATACTATAGAATATTACACAGCCATAAAAAATGATGAGTTTGTGTCCTTTGTGGGGACATGGATGAATTTGGAAGTCATCATTCTCAGCAAACTGACACGAGAACAGAAAATCAAACACTGCATGTTCTGACTCATAAGCAGGTGTTGAACAGTGAGAATACATGGATACAGGGAGAGGAGCATCACACACTGGGGTCTGTTGTGGGGGAACAGGGGAGGGACAGCAGGGGGTAGGGAGGTTGGGGAGGGATAACATGGGTAGAAATGCCAGATATAGGTGACAAGGGGGATGGAGGCAGCAAACCACATTGTCATGTAGGTACCTATGCAACAGTCCTGCATGTTCTGCACATGTACCCAAGAACTTAAAGTGCAATTAAAAACATATATAAATATATTTAAAATATATATATATTTAATTAAATATATATATAATTAAAAAATATATATATATTTAAAATAAGATGAGATGATGTGCATAAATTACCCAGTAAGCAGTAAGTAAACAAAAGATGTCATTAGAAATAAGTTTTTTTTTTTTCTTTCAGGAGTAAAATGGAAAGTACCAATCACAGCTTAATCTTTGGATTTTCCTTTCAGCTGCCTAGGCTCCAAGTCATCTAGAGACCTGGTGATTTGTGTGCGTCACCTTATATCAGAGAACTCAAAGTCTGTGGCAACCATTCTCTCTCTCATCTCTCTCTCTCTGTATTTATCTAGTTCTATATCAGTCTATGTGTGTCTGTTTCTGTTTATCTGTCTATATCTCTATGTGAACATCTCTCTATTTCTATTTATCTGTCTCTGTTACTCTATATAGATCTTTATCTATTTCTGTATCTTTCTGTCTCTTTTATCTATCATCTATCTGTCTTTCTCTCTCTCTCTCTCTCTCTCTCTGTGTGTGTGTGTATCTCTCTCTCTCTCTCTCTCTCTCTCTCTCTCTCTCTCTCTCCCTCTATCACCTACCTTACCATCATCTATCCATCTAATCCATCTATCCATGTCCTTCCTGTTGCACTGTAACCTCATGTCTACTTTTGACATTGGGGAGAGGAGGATGGTTGACATCCAGTCCCTGGAAAATGACCCTTTGTACACTTGAACATAAAAGCCAAGCAGTCTTGTCTCCTTGGCAACTGCGCTCACTGTATCTGGAACAGTATTCTTTCCTCCCAGTTCTCATAGCCAATATCCTCTGAGCCAGATTTGCCCTCTGGGAAGGGAGGGATGATCGTCCTTCCCTACCAGGCTGGGTGGGGATTAGATGTGAGGATGTGACTGGCGCACACAGGTGTCACTCATGACAGACATGCTGCTGTGCACCGTGGCTCCTGATGTTCTGGATTCTTCTAGATAGCTGTCTTTTTCTCCCTTCATAACTCTGGTGAATTTACACGTTCAATCGTCGTCATTTCCTCTGGACACGTTACCCTGATGGTGTTTTGTCACATTGCGTTAGATCAGTTTGTTAATCAGGATCTAGATTTTGACTGACCTTCCCGAGGGAAAGACGAAGATGTCACCGCCCTACTGAGAAACAAGCTGATTTCTGAGCTCCCTGAAATCCAGGGAATCCAGCCTGGGGGTTTGCTAAGGTTTTCCTTCTTAGAATCCTTCGTGGATGAAAGAAAATATCTCTAAAGAGCATGGTCAGGGAAGTTCACAGTAATGAAAAGCTTCAGTTCTTAGATATTTATACAGATGGCAGAGAGGAGTCACAGAAAGCCATATACATAGTTAAAGATTCTGCATAACTACCACAGAGTATCATTTAAGGAGGAAAAAAGTTTCAAGGTCTTGCCATCAAGGATGAAACATACCATGAGCAAGAGACAGCAGTGGATTAAATACCCAGCTCTCATTAGTGCTCATGGGAGATATTCACGGTGAAAGCCCTCTCTCAAATGTCAACGTGTTCTGCCTCCTTCTTGGAGGTAAACTCATTCACAAGACATTTGCTTTCCTTACCATATAACTGATTCATTTTCTTATATGGTCAGTCTTATTATTTATTGCCTTGGAAAGCATGCTAAAGTTTTGTTTACATCACAAAAGGTCACCAAGGATTCTGGACTGGCTTTATCCACATAATCTTAATCTAACAACGTGTAGATCTTGCAATTTCCATCGCATTTTTGATGTGCATGGAAACACACATCCATAATGCCCACCACGCCATGTGCACAGACACCTATATGTAACCCACCCCCTCCGCAACACAGGCACAAAATCAAGTCTGCTGAATTCTGAACATGTAAATTGCATTTACATTCTCAGCTCCTTTTCGTCAGTATTTTTCAAGTGCTAAAGAGCACCGTGGACTCAGGTCACACCCTCCCATGTCACTAAGTTCCACCTGAAACATAATATGGCCTAAGTGACAAGATTGGCAAGGAAATCTCAAACATTTGGTATGTCAGAGATCATATCGCTAGTACGTATTTAATCTAAAATCAAAGTGTTTGGTATAATCCTTACATTACTTGTGGGCAAACGTACGTAACTCATGTTTCAGACAGTTCATAGGTATGATAAATATTTTAATCCCTAAATAAGACGTGACCAAGTGTTACATTAACTGCTGATATATCTGCGGCTGAATAAGAAATCATTAATACCTATGATGATATTAGGCAAATATATTCTAATATTGAATTTTATTTTGCTGTCTTTTGTACATTAAACAGTTTGGTTGTTATCAGCTGTATTTTTACTGTCTGAAAAACACAGAGTGAAATCTGTGCAGAAGAGCTTTAAATAAACAACATTACTAAACAGTGATTCCAGAAGTGATATTTTCTTCTGTTTCCTGGCTACAAAGCTTTATACTACACACACACACACACACACACACACACACACACAATCACACACACACACAACTTCATCAGGTTTCTGTTTTTGTTAATGTTAAGTAACAGAATTGTATGATTTATCATCCTAAGAAGTTCTTTATTGCGTAAGCAAAGCAACAAGAACACCCACGCCACGACCCAGTTTTAGTACCAGGATATTAGGCTTCTGCCATCTCCAGTCTATGATGAATAGTAGTAAAAATGACTTAAAATTCTGGCCTATATTTTATGGTAGAACATTTTCCTAGTGGCTCTTGTTTCAAGATTAGATTTTATTCCTCACTAATCATCCAAAGGAAGAAAAAACTATGTGAATTGAGGGAGAAAGAATGAATCAGGATTGGGCATGGTGGCTCACGTCTGTAATCGTAGCACTTTGGGCAGCCACAGTGGGTGGATCACTTGAGGTCAGGAGTTCAAGACCAGCCTGGCCAAAATGATGAAGCCATTCTACCAAAAATATAAAAATTTAGCTGAGTGTGGTGGTGCATGCCTGTAATTCCAGCTACTTGTGAGGCTGAGGCCGGAGAATCACTTGAACCTGGGAGGCAGAAGTTGCAGAGACCCAAGAATGTGCCACACTATACTCCAACCTGGGTGACAAAGTGAGAGCATATCAAAAAAAAAAAAAAAAAGAAAGAAAGAAAGAAGAAGTAAATGTAAACTCTATACCCACTAAACAGCAATTCCCCATTTCACCTCTTTCCAGCCCCTGGAAAACACTATTCTACTTTCTGTCTTCTCTGGACTTAACTACTCTGGATAGCTTCTCCAGATATAAGTGAAATCATATAGTATTTGTCTAAAAAAAAGAATAAATTGGATATCCTTCTATATGACAGTCATTAGGGGTTGTGGTCACAGGGGACAGTTGGGGCTGTCCCCTACCCTGAGAGTATCAGAGCAGGCTGTCACCCACACTCCACTCTTCATTATCATTGTCGCAGTGCCCAGGGCACACCACCTCTCACCAGAGGCACCCAAACTCTCCCAAAGCAATGAGTGTGCATGCAGTGTCCTCCTCATGCCAATGTTATGAACACTTGCAACATGAAAAGAGAGATGGGGAGCATACACAGGACCTTCCAAGAAATCCTCGAACCTGACCACCTTTTCCTCTTTAAACACACTTTAATTGTTCTTCCCAATGGCAACACTGACTCTCAGACTAATGAGGCTTTAGGTTTCTCTGCACATACTTGACCCATGAGCTGTACTTTGATCGCCTCTATCTCCTTCCTAGATAGAAATAAGGAGAATTAATTTGAACTCACAAAGAACATATTTCAGTAGTTACACATCATGGCGTATGGCATTGTAAGCTTATACAAAGTACAGTCATGCTTATTCAGCATCTTGTTTTCATAAAGACTTCTTTTTATTTACTTCCTTTTTATTCTTTTAATTTTTGAGACAGAGTCTTACTCTGTCACCCAGGCTGGAGTGCAGTGGCATGGTCTCAGCTCACTGCAACCTCTGCCTCCCGGGTTCAAGCAATTCTCCTACCTCAATCTCCAGAGTAGCTGGGATTACAGGCATGCACTACCATACCCAGCTAATTTTTGTATTTTTAGTAGAGACAGGGTTTCACCATGTTATCCAGGCAGGTCTTCAACTCCTGACCTCAAGTGGTCTGCTCGACTGAGCCTTCCAAAGTGCTGGGATGAGCCACCACGCCCGGTCTCCTTTTTATTTTTATGTGAAAACAAGATTTATCTATGGGATATGTTTTGGTTTGCTTAAGTTTTATATGTATCTCTCATAAAGTCATTTATTACATAAGTAGTTACTCTTCAGGCATTTCCTCAGACCTAGAGGAGGAAATAATAGAAGTTTTTTCCTTTATTAAATAATTTCTCCTGAAACGGGCACTATGGCCAGGGCCTCTTGGGCAACTTGGTGAGTCTGGCTGAAATAGCAGAGAGGAAGTTACTGAACTTGGAAGGAAGGCTCTCTATGTACTCTCAATGCCTCACAGCAACTGTACCTAATGAAAGCAGCATTGCTCCCCAAATTATTCCTCTGTAGAGCCCCTACATGCAAATATTTTAATAGTAAAATGTGTATTCAAATGGGAAGAGTGGCTTGAAGTAAGTACAGCAGTGATTACTATTTGACATAATATTGACATGATGACTGTGATCCAAGTCTTCAAATGGTTAAGAGGCTACTGGCAGAAATTTTTAGCCACATTTAAAAAAAAAAAAAACAAACAGATAGGGTTAATAGAACATTTGCTCTCACAATGCAGGAAGCGGTGATCGTGATAGAGTCAGATCCTTCATCCTAGGCCCTGCTCAAGTGATTTTATGGTAGATAAGGACAGCACTGTTTTTGTATGTGTGTTTGTGTGGCGATTCATTCTTTTTAAAGTCAAGACACTGCCTTATAGCATTTTACTGCTTGACTTTAGCAGATTTATGGATGTTTATAGTTTTAAAAGATAACTGAAAAATCCATAGGCCTAGGGTGTCTGACCCATCATATCCACTGGGCAGCCAGATGGGGAGGGAAGAGAGAGAGTGGGGCTGTGACAACTTGGGACATTGTGCATTTCTGGTGGCCCTGAGGTCCTGTCTGAAGTGTCCACATGCAGTGCACATGACAGGGATCGATTTCACCAGCCAAGTGCTGGCTTCCAAGAGCTCTGATGCTTAGAGCATCTACAGCCATACAACCTGCCTATGCCACACCCGATCTCATCTGAATGCTTTCGGAGGGTTAGGGCCAAATGTAATCATTTCGTGCTCTTTTTAACGCAGTGTATTACTGTGCCCATTACTGTCTCATTATAATTGTATTACTTATTCATTCATTTATCCATTCTAGGGTAAGAAGAAATTCAAGCTGTGTCTCTTCAGAATCTTGTCAGAATTAGAAAACATAAAATCCAGTGTTGTCAAAGATGGGGAAGAAAAAAACCCAAGGTCCGACTAGATTGAGTCTGAGATATTTTAGTGCTTGTGAATAGGAGGCTTTCTTGCAAGCAGCAATGCCCTTTCCCTGGCCCTGCATGAGCCCAGCAGGCTTCACTTTCTGCAGGGGCCATTAACTGTGCCCTCTGCAGCAAGATTCTGGGAGAAGAGCAGCAAATGTTTGTCCGCTCCCAGCTTACACTGGCAGGTTTGGTCTACAGTTTATCATTGTTTCACGTGGGCAGCTCATTTCTGAAAGTGGAATGCTGAAAGAATTCAGGGGTCAGCATTTCAGAGGCTGTGAGACCCATTCAACAGAAGGAAAGCACCTGAGCTCTCCATGCTAACAGCCTACCCATGTCTGCAGTGGGAATGTTTCCGGGAATGGCTTCCATGGAGTACAGCACAGAGTGGCTCATGAAGATGAGTCCAGGAAAGGGGGACGAGGTTTCTCCATCATAAGAAGTATAATTTTTCTTATCCTATTGGTTTAGCAATATTTGCTCTCAACTATTTTTAACGCTCCAGGGAAAATCATCATACCATAACTGGGTGTAAGAATTTGGTAAATGGGCTGTTGAAAACAATGTACGAACCATGGCAAGGGTTGGATGATCATCCAAAGCATTTAGCAGCATGCGAGTCCTTCTGGAGGAAAGCTTCCGAGATCACTACCCAAGCTAGTTACTATAAAGAATTTTACCTAGGCATTGTGCCTACAGAAAAAGGTTCAGTGTTTCCAAAAGGAAAGTCTCCTTTGACTAAAACAATGTATTCATTCTTTTCATTCATTCAGCAAGTATTTGTTGAGCACCTACTTGCAGATCAACACTCCTCTTGATGGAACAGATCAGCAAGTGAAATATGGACTTACACTTTAGATGGGGAAGATAAGCAATAAACAAGATATAAACAAGTACAAGATAAAACACACAAGTTTATGCTAAGTGCCGAGAATGAAATAAGCCAGGAAGGATCGTAAGGAGTGCCATGGGGCTTGCCAGTTCAGATGTGTGGCAGAGAAATTTATTAGAGAGGTGAAACCTGGGTCAACGTCCAAAGGAGGAAGAGGAAGAAAGCCCTCTTCACTTAAAGTCTGGAAGAACCTTCCAGGCAGAACAAACAGGAGGCCTGAGGCCCTGAGGTGGCTCTGTGTGTGGTCCATTCCAGGAGCATCAAGGACACAAAGGTGGTCGAGCAGAGTGAGCAGGGGGAGCAGTGGGAGATCAGAGCAGAGAGGAAGGGGTAGGGTCTGATCACATAGGGCTTTCTGGGTGCTGGGTGGACTGTTCAAGTGAGATGGGAAGCAATTTGAGGGCTTAAAAAGGAGCGGAACACAGTGAGGCCAACATCTCATAAGGACGCTCCAGCAGCTGTGCTGAGGATGCCATGAAGGGGAGTGAGTGTAGAGTCAGAAACTGTTGTAATAACCTGGCAAGTGATGATGGTTGTCAGGACCTGCACAACAGCAGTGAGGAACTGGGTGGATTCTGGGTACTTACTTTGAAGCTAAAGCCAGTGGGATTTATAGTCATGTTACACGTTATTTGTAATACCCATGGAAGGCAGGGGTGTGAGAGAAAGAGAAGGCAATGCTGACTCCAAAATGTTTTCCCTGAGCTCCTGGAAAGAAAGAATTGCCATTTACTGAGATGGGGCAGCTTAGATGAGAGATCGGCAGATGATGGACATTTTAAGTTTGAATCACTTTTAAAATATTCAAGTAGACATCTTGAGTAGACAGTTGGATGCCTGCGTTGGAATTCAGGTCCAGTCTAAGGGATTATTTGGGAGGCGTTATGGTGTTTAAAGCCATAAGAGAAGATGAGACTGCCCTCACTTAGAGTGCCAGCCTTAATGGCTTCTAGTGCATCCTTACTCGGACTGGGTTCAGCGCCCACCTTGAAGGTTTTACCTCAAAGGCACCATGCCTAAACGCATCAGGCGGCCCTGATGATCCAGCTTCTCTCAGGCAGGTGTGAATGTTCAGGAGGTCTTTCCCTTCCCAAGGCCAAGAGTGTGAAAGCCAGCCTGTTGTCCACCTATAGGGTTAGGAGGAAGTTAAATGGCATTGATTTGAAATTAACTTGAAGATACGGTTTCTATGATGTCTAAACCTAGATGCGCTTTGATCATCTTTTTTTTTTTTTTTTTTTTTTTTTGGTGGTTGTGCTGGTGAAAATGACACAGGTGTCTTCAGAAAGTTCTTCACTGAAAAGTAGTCAGAAATGTCCTTAACTGGGAAGGGATGGAAGGAAACACAGAGAATCCAAGGCACCTTCCTGGCACTTGCACGCTGAGACATGGTCCCTGCTTGTGGTCCTGTAGCACTCACACTCTAGTACATGCTGAGGGTTTTGATGTAGACCTCATGCAGGGCAGCCTAAAAGGACTGGAGAGCCAATGTCCTGGAGCAGCCCTCTGCCAATGACAAGTGGGAATGGGGGCATCAATACCCCAGCTGCCCACCTGCCAAGTAATGTAATTCTGATGTGTGCTGACCAGCGCTTCACAGAGGAGTCTTCAGTGCGATGGGGTCCTAGCTGGCCACAGAGGTGACCTGCTCATGAACACACTAGTTTCTCTGCCTTCCCTTCCCTATTCCTTGACCAGTGCTTCCTGGGACCACATTTAAATAAACTTCTTGCACTCAAATCCTGATCTCACTTGTATCACAGGTTCCCATAGTACCCCCAAAGATGTGCTTCTTTCACCAGACATAAATCTTCCAAAAGTACCATTGGCATGACATTAGTTCCACACTCAAACACCCCAGAATCGTTCCTAATTTCCCCACTGTGTCTTGATTCTTCTTCTGAGTGCTTCAGGTTATCAATGATCAGGCCCAGCTTCACAGGTTATCTCACTGCACAGCAACACATGTGTGACCCACACAGTCTGCTTGGTAGAGACCGCCCCCTTACAAAAGCCCTGACCAAATCCAAGCTCCATTCCTTCAGGCTTAGCTTGAGCTTTCCCTAACTGCTGTTCTTACCACAGTGACTCTCATCCCCTGAGATTCTACTGACCTCACCCAGCCTGAAAAGTCTCGACACTGAGAAGTGATTCCTAATTCATGAATGAAGAATTGATTTTATTGTGCTTCCTCACTGTGACCTGTGACTGTGTTGGAAGGGATCCTGAGCTGACCTTTGGGACCACTGGTATCATTAGTGACATCTGCCCTTTGGTGAGCAGTAGCCAATGCAACAGGTATTTGCTCAAATTACTTCATACGCTATTTAGTCTTAACTGTCTCACTTGATTACAGGCTCCTTGGGCTGGTGATTTTGTTGTACATAATTTCTCTCTCCTTTGTGCCTATCTAACTCGTCATTCTAAATATAAATTCATTAATATAAATTTAAAGTTGAAGTACGAGGTTCTAACATACACGCATACAACGTGTCAAGAACCAGTGCCACCACCAAATGCCACACAGCCTCAGCTGGAAATGCATCTCTGTCAGCTGTGAGCTTATAGGTAATTATGTACGCATTCGAATATAAAGGGTCTTAAACCATTTCTTTTGTTCTTGTCTTTGAACATTGCGCTATACAGACCTTTCTTCTGTGCCATGACATATTTTATTATCAACCAGTGCCTCCCAGACATTTTTTAAAATGACAAAATAAATCAATACACAATGGACATGTACATGTATTCTTTTAGGAGAGAATTTGAACCATTTTGGTCATTTATGAACTGAAGTTGTACGTCATGCTTTGGACTTAATTTGGCAACAGCAGTGGTCAATAAGACTTGATCGTCTTTTTCAGATCATAGAGGAAAATCCAACTAATTTCATGGTTTATTTAGGGAATGCCTTTTTTTTTTTTTTTTTGAAAAATCATAATAGTAGAAATCTAACATGTTCCTATCTTCTTTTCCTGAACTTCCATTGTGGTATGTGGAAATGTGACTCATAATGATGTATTAAATATTAAAACTGAAGTAAGATTAATTGAAATGTATAGGGCAGCTTTTCTTAATTTACTGTCTAGCACACAATTTTTAGCATGCTGCATTGATAACAAAGGACTGCCTACATCCTCCTGTTTTATCAAGGCCTAGTATTAAAATTAAACTTGCTAACATTAAAGAAAAAGAAGGTGCCACGCCACCCAGACTCAAACTTCCCACTTGGCTATGAATGGTGGCTGAGGGGCAGTCCAAGAAAGGCACTGGAGTGAGGCATGACTGTGTACGTGGGCAGTTGTAAGGTTTGCTTCTGCCATTCAGCTTTCCGGAATGAACATGTGTGATCAGGCAATGGAAATTAACAGTGTTTCTGCCTAAAATATGTGCATACTGGGTAAAATGCTTTATATATATGTTTTAGTCCGCCTTCTCAGAAGCTTTATGAAGGTGGTGCTACTTACTCCCTTTGACACATGAGGAATCTGCACAATAGGAGGATTAGATCACAGGCTAATTTTCCACAGCTAGTGAGAAAAGGAGCTAAGCATAGATGCCATTTTTGTTGGCCTCCAGAGTTTGTCTCCTTTAGACACAGGCAGCTCCATGGCCACAGCATCCTAAGTTATCAAACAGCCTCAGGTTTTCAGTCCAGGAAAATGCACCAATTACTCATGCCTAAATTGTCATTTGGTCTTCTATTGAAATTTAATTTGAGTCAGAGCTATCTAGTTCCCTCAATATGCAGCTGAACTTGATATGCTATTTGGTTCTGAACAGCCGTCATAGTTCTGGTTTCTAGAAGGAGGCCTGGGATTCCTGCTATGGGTCCCAACACCAAGCTATCTACTGGTCAACAGCTGCATGAAACAGTTCAACTTACTTATTGCTCAACTTCATCTGGAGCAATCCTCCCTGCCTAAGAAATCTTAACTTGGTCTGGAACCCAAACAATCAAGTATGAATTTTCTTGAACATTTAAAAATTGTCTATGTAAATCCAAAATATTCAAAAATCAATCCCTAGAGCTGGACTTGGTTGAGTAGCCTCAGACTTCAAGTGCTGATGATTGTGCCCTCTTGGCTGTCTTCACTGTATTGTGGCCAGCTTCCTCATTCAGCTGTACTCCAGCCACTGCCAAGGTCATTGGCTTGGTCATATAACATGACCGCATGTTCCTGAGCTACAGTTTGCTCCCAACTTTTGTCTCAGAACTTCTCAGAAACAATGTGTAAATGAAAGGGTGTCAACATATGATGGGGCACTCCTTGACCAGGAAGGATGGGAGGAGTTATTGGATAAATGCCCCCCTTTACCCTGTCTCCACGTGTCCAGCTCCAGTGGCCCTCAGTGGTGACCAGCTTGCCATTGCACCCTGGGCTGGCCATCCCTGCTTTCTTGGCTCTCACTCCAGCACCCTGGAACCACAACCCAAAATACACCACACGCATACTAGCTCTCGTCACAGCCTGGGTTTTGGAGGGACCCAGGCTAAGACGTTTACCGTAAGTGAATCTATAACTTTATTTTTCTCACCAAAGATTATGTGGGAGGGGGAACTAGGAAAACAAGAGTTGCCCAAATAAAAGATGCAAATTTTAAAACAAAATTTGGGAAAGCAATTTGAATTTTGAAAAACAGATCCTTTTTTATATTTAACAGAAGATTTATCTTATATCCGTGTGACTTTCCCTTTTCACAATGCCTGACAAAATTTTTACATTTTTACTTATTGCTCAATTAGCTTGGTCTTACAGGGCATGCCAGATCGGCCGGACTGTAATCAGTTTTTGTTTCCAGTCAGCTTAGGCAAGAGACAATATGCGAGACATGCTGTTCATAGCAAAAGGAAGATCCTTTATATTGAATATGGCAGCAAGGTAATCAAATGTCACATGTATGACTTTCTCATAACACGGCGAGGAAAATATTCTGCCTTTCCTGTCAAGATTAAGAAAACTACTTATCCTGTTCTCAAAAGGACTGCAAGATTCAGAGATGAGACAAGCTAGCAAAGGGTATTCCTTTAAAAAGCCATACTTTGGGAGGCCGAGGCAGGTGGATCACGAGGTCGAGAGATCGAGACCATCCTGGTCAACATGGTGAAACCCCGTCTCTACCAAAAATACAAAAAATTAGCTGGGCATGGTGGCACGTGCCTGTAATCCCAGCTACTCGGGAGTCTGAGGCAGGAGAATTGCTTGAACCCAGGAGGCGGAGGTTGCGGTGAGCCAAGATCGCGTCCTTGCACTCCAGCCTGGGTAACAAGAGTGAAACTCCATCTCAAAAAAAAAAAAAAAAAAAAAAAGCCTTTATTCTAGATATTTCAGTGATGTTTTCAGATTATGTAATTGTGTACAGCCACTCCCTTCAAAGCTACCAATTTATTAAAATATCTGTTTATCTTACCATTGCTTCTGCCACTGCCTACAAATTCTTTCATCTTTTCCCTTAGTCCTCTCTCCCTTTCACTGGCCTCTGTCTTTCCTCTACCTCAGTTGTTAACATGATATGCCCTCCTAGACGTGTTCACTCTTCCCAGGCATAAACTGGCAACAGGGAGTAGAAAATACAGCCTGGTGCATTTCATTACACATTAAAGGACTGCAATGACTAGTTGAAAAACATGGCCCTGATTCATAAAATATCATAAAGAAATATTAAATTACATGCAGACCTTCTTAAGATGGAAAGGAGGATGAAGAAAATACAAAAACTGGTGAGTAAAATTAACAAAGAAAAACCATGATTTGATTAATGGGGCACTCTATTCAAGGGTCCAGCTTGGGTTCCAGAAACCCCTATGTTGATAATTCTAGGGACTATAATTTCTTTTCTGATAAAAGGCAAATTTTGGTAGTAGGAGACACTAGGGCCCTTTTCAGTGATGAGATCAAATTGGCTCTCCATCTGCTGTTTCCCACTGAATTCCTGAATATATAGATGGCAGTCACATCCACGGTTGGGTAAGGGCTGGCCAGGATGTAACTGCGGCACACAGAAATGTTTCAGACCTAAATATAAAGCATAATGTTTAAAGTAAGTATTCCTAAAATGTCAAGATTTCCACCAAAAAACCCTTGCAAATTTAGGATTATTTGCTTTATGGAGTTCAGCTACAAAATAGATAAATGTTCAGGAGCTCATTTGTTTAATAATAAAATGAAGGTTCAGGTGCGCCTGATGCATGCACACCACTAGGGTAGTCACTGGGAGAAAACAGTTCTTGACCTCATGGTGCTGATGGCTTAAAAATAGAGAATTGTAGTGTACCCCCAAGATTGTAAATCAAGTATTTAAATATACTCTGGACTATCTTTCTCCTTCCCCCTCTAATCTGCATTCCCTTCCACCCTATGGGCAAACCATAAAAACGGGTTTAATGTGCATTATTTTAGTTGCCATTTGTTCTTAAAAAAATTGTTTTATTTAAAATTAGTGTTAGGCTCATATAGAAATTTTAAAAATAGTACATAGAGTTTCCATGTGACTCAGCTTTTCCCAAAGATAACATTCTACAAAACCATAGCACAATGACCGAAACCAAGGTAACGACATTGACGCTGGAACAATACTGTTAACTAAGCTACGGACCTTATTTTGACTTTTGCCCGCTGTATTAGTCTGTTTTCATGTTGTTGGTAAAGACATAACCAAAACTGGGAAAAAAGAGAGGTTTAATTGGACTTAAAATTCCACATGGCTGGGGAGGCCTCAGAATTATGGTGGGAGGCAAAAGGCACATCTTACATGGCGGCAGCAAGAGAAAAGGAGGAAGAAGCAAACATGGAAACTTGTGGTAAACCCATCAAATCTCCTGAGACCCATTCAATATCACGAGAACAGCCCAGAAAAGACCCACCCCCATAATTCAATCACCTCTCACCAGGTTCCTCCCACAACACGTGGGAATTGTGGGAGTTACAATACAAGATGAGATTTGGGTGGGAACACTGCCAAACCATGTCACCCACTTTTATAAGCACTCTGTTTTTCTTTTACTTTCTTTTTTTTTTTTAGGGATATAGAGTTGTATAAAATTTGTATCACATATGTGGATTCATGTAACTAAAACTGAAATTAGGATGCAGATAATCCAAACTTAGCTCACTTATGCTACCCATTTATGGTTCTATCACCACACTAACCCTGACAACCACAGATCTGTTCTTCATCATGACACTTTGACTGTTCTAGAATCCCATATAAATGGAATTATATGGTGTGTAACATTTTGAGATTAGATTTTTTTTTTCATTTGGCATAATGCCTTTGAGATCCACCCAAGTTGCTGCATGTATCAATCATTCATTTCTTTTTATTGCTGAGCAGTTTCCTCGTATAAATGTTACAAGTTTGTTTATCCATTCACTCTTTATAGGACATTTGGATTGTCTCCAGGCTTTTGCAATTATGAATATACTGCCACAAATATCCAAATACAGGATTTTGTGTGAACATAGGTTTCCTTTCACTGGAGTAAATAACTGTAAGTGGGATTGCTGGTTTATGTGATAATTGCATGTGTAACGCTCTAAGATGTTGGCATCATTGGCATTTGTTTTTGCATTTGTTCTGTTTGCATGCCTTTTTTATTAAGTGGTATTTTGCTAAAAATATTTTCCTTTATTTTTTCACACAGTGCCATGTTTTTAAGATCCATGGGTATTGCCATGTGTATGTCTAATTCACATAAAGGTTTTATTTAAACTGCTGCATAGTACTTCAAAGAAGCTCTCTACTTCAAAGAATTCTATAATAAGTCATTTTGTGAAGTAAATCATTCTTTGGAAATGTATACACCCCACAAATAATTTGTTTAGTGAACTTAGATTTCTGCTTCTTGGGTTTTCTTAATATAGTGGTTATCATCATTGCCTCTGGGTTTGCCTCACGGTTTTATGCATAGATGAAAACAATATCAGGTACTGACAGCAGCCATCTGAATTTAGACCTAGGTCATGTCTACAGTCCAGTCCCTATGTTGTCTAAAATTTTTCCAGGGTTAATAACAGCAGAGCTGACCCTGCCATTCATGGAACAGTTTTATAGGCTGAGGAAGCTGGGCACAGTGGCTCACAACTGTAATCCCAGCACTTTGGGAGGCTGAGGCAGGTGGATCACGAGGTCAAGAAATCAAGACCATCCTGGCCAACATGGTGAAACCCCATCTCTACTAAAAATACAAAAAAATTAGCCGCGTGTGCTGGCACATGCCTGTGGTCCCAGCTACTTGGGAGGCTGAGGTGGAAGAATCTCTTGAACCCAGGAGGCGGAGGTTGCAATGAGCTGAGATTGAGCCACTGCACTCCAGCCTGGTGGCAAAGCAAGATTCCATCTCAAAAAAATAAATAAAATAAAATAAAATAAAATAAAATAAAATAAAATAAAATAATAAAAATAAAAAAATAGGCTGAGGGTTTTCTTGTACACTGTTATCCATCTCCAAAGAGTTGATCCCAAGGCTATAAATGAAGGACCCAGAAATAGCATGAAGTCATCCAGGAACAGTATCTGCATTAGCAAAGGACCCAGAAAAATTCACTCAAAGTACTCGATTTTCACCCAGGACTAGAGATTACATAGCCTTAGTTCTTCAAACATGTGTCTGAGGGAAATTTTGTTTTTTAGTGTGACTTTCTCCTGTGGAAGACAGTAATTCTATTATCTGTATATGTACACCTGCATCCACACACATCTCAGGCCACCAGGGTCATCAGTTGCTTCATTAAAATTACTTTAAAAATCTGAAAGGCACAGTATATGAGGTTGGTCTTTATGACAACAGTATGTAACACGGTCTTTATGGTCTTTATGACATGGTATATGAGGTTGGTCTTTATGACAAGCTGGGAATAAAGAGAGGGGTCCAGAAATATTGCTGCAAGTTTGTCCAGATCAACTTTGAGTACACATCAGAGGCACCTGGAGAGCCGGTTAAAACACTAAGTGCTGAGCCCTTCTCCCAGAGTTTATGATGCAGTAGACCAGGGATAAGAATAAAGAATTTGCTGATATTGCTTGTCTGGGAGCCACATATTGAGAAACTGTTTTAGATGGAGATGTTATCATGACCCAGCCCTGAGCTCCAATTATGTCTTATTAATATGTGCACTTATTCCAGTTCATCTGATTTAATTTACATACTCCAGACATGCTAAGGAATTCCACAAGTGTATTTATAAAGTCATTTACAAAATATTTAGCAGCAGACACTTCTGTTCTTCTATGTAATCACTTCACAGTGATTACCAAACACTTGAGCTTCAACATTCTAGGTTATTCAATCCTCTCTGGCATCTCTTGAGTAATGTCCTCCATGTTTATATCTTAGGTTTGTTTAAGTAGTAGTTCATTTCTTTTCCTTCTTTCCTTTTTTTCTAAAAATTGCATAGCTATGTCAGAAAGATGGCAGACTAGGTAACTCCAGATCCTTGTTCTCTCAGGGGAATGTTAAATAAACAACTAGACAGCTAAAACAATTTTATAGGAACTCTGGAAATTAGTCAAAGATCTACAGCAACCAATCTCCCCATTAAAAGAAAACTACATTCAAAATGCTACAAAATTTCATGACATTTTTACTCACCCTTGCCCCATTCCCTCCTTGATGTGGTGCAATACAGTTTGGGGAAAGCAGTGCTCCAGTTCCCAGCTCCTTTCTGCAAGCCAAGAGTGTGAACAAGACCAAATTTGTAATGTTCTAACTTGTCTGGGGACATCCTCAGGTAATTTTCTCTGTGTCACCTAACTCAGCACTCAGACATCCAAAAGTGGCACAGCTTGAATTTCAGGCTAGAGAAAGCCATGGGAGGCTATTGGTATAACCCAAGAAAATTGCAAGGGGCTACATACCCACAGATACCTGAGGCCAGAGATTACTGATTGAGAAACACAATAGGACAGCTAAGGTCATGAGAAGAAGAAGGGGTGAAGCTCCTAGGGAAATTAAGATTTTTAAAAGCAGTGTATATGGGGGAATCAGAATAAAGCACACCCACAGGCTCAAGGTAGAGGTATGCCCAGAAAAAGCCTGAGAAGACTTTAACTCTTCATATTGGGATGATTAATGAAGGTCTTACCTTACATAGAGCCAGTTTGCAAAGATAGAGGGGG
Source organism: Saimiri boliviensis (assembly GCF_048565385.1). Classification (NCBI taxonomy): domain Eukaryota; kingdom Metazoa; phylum Chordata; class Mammalia; order Primates; family Cebidae; genus Saimiri; species Saimiri boliviensis. The sequence continues at coordinate 9,098,010 of NC_133463.1, read as the reverse complement.
TGGCTATTTGTTCAATGCCCAATTTTCAACAAAAAAACAGAAGGCATACAAAGACACAGACAAACACGGCCCATTCAATGGCACAAAATAAATCTCCAGAAGCCATTCCTAAAGAAACACAGGCATCAGACTTACTGAACAAGACTTTAAAATAACTATCTTGTATATGCTCAAAGAGTTAAAAGAGAACATGGACAAAGAACTAAAAAGAAAAACTCAGGAAAACAATATATTAACAAAATTAGAATATCAAAAAAGAGACAAAAATTTTAAAAAGGAGAAATCCTGGAGCTATAACATAAATGAATTGAAAAATTCACCAGAGGGTTAACAGCAGACTCAAAACAAGTAGAATAAATAATCAGCAAACTTGAATTCAGGTCATTTGAAATTGTCAAGTCTGAAGAAAACAAAGAAGAAGAAAAAAAAGTGAATAGAGCCTGAGGGACTTATGAGACATCATCAACCAAACTAGCATACGTTTTAGGGAAGCCCCAGTTAAAAAAAATAAATAAATAAGACAAAGAAAGGGATGAAGGGATTATCTGAGGAAATAATGGCCAAAAACTTCCTAAATTTCAGGAAAGATATGTGTATACAAATACAAACAGCTGAATAAACTCCAAGTATGATAAACTTAAATCCATAGCAAGACACATTATACTCAATAAGATAATTAGCATTTTTCTTAGCTGAAACCTTACAGACAGATGGCAGTGGGATGGTACATTTAAAGAAATGAAAGGGGGGAAAACTGTCAACTAAGAATTCTATATCTGGCAACACTGTCCTTTCAAAATGAGGGAGAAATTAAGACACTACTAGGTAAACAAAAGTTGAAGAAGTTCCTCGCAACTAGATCTGTTTTATAAGAATCTTAAGGGAGTCCTTCAAATTGAGGTGAAATGATGCAAGCTGGTAATTTGATGCCAGATGAAACCATAAAGGTTTCTGGTAAAGGTAAATACATGAATAAACATAGAAAACAGTATTATGATAATTTGGTTGGTAACTCCAGCTTTTATTTTTCTACAGGATTTAAAATGTAGATTCATAAAAATAACATAAATTAGTGGCTATACAATATACAAAGATATAATTTGTGACATCCATAATATAAAGTGAGCAGGTACAGTTATAAAAGCAGGTGTAGTTTTTGTATGTGATTGAAATTAAAGTTTTGTTATAACTTTAGGATGTTATATGTAATCCCTGTGGTAATCAAAAAAAGAAAATCTATAGACTATACACAAAAGGAAACAAGAAGATACTCAAAACATGTCACCACAAAAAAATCAACGAAATACCAAGGAGAGCAGTAGTAGAAGAAATAAGAAACACAATAGCTAAAAGACATACAGAAAACAAACAGTAAAATGATAATACTAAGTCCTTCCTTATCAGTAATTATTTTAAATATAAATAGATTAAATTCTCCCAATCAAAAGACACAGATTAGTAGAATGGATTTAGAAACCAGGATCCAATTACATGCTGTCTATAAGAGATACATCTTATATCTAAGAATATACATAGATTGAAAGTGAAAGAAGATATTTCATGCATACGGTAATCAAAGAGGGTAGGGGTGGCAAACTAATATCACATAAAATATTATAGACTTTCAGTATAAAAGTGCAATAAGGTACAAAAAGAACCTTATATAATGATAACAGGGTCAATTTCCCAAAAAGATGTAACAATTATCAATGTATATGCTTCATGCATCAGATTTCCTAAATACATGAAGCATTGACAGAATGTAAAGGAGAATCTGACATTCCTACAATAATAGTTGGAGACTTCAATACCCAACCTTCAGTAACAGATAGAGCACTAGACAAAATATTAACAAGGAAATAGAGGACTTGAACAATATATACCCAATTAGACTAAAATACATCATTGAACTCTACCCAACAACAGCAGAATACACATTCTTTTCAAATGCACATGAGATATTCTCTAGAACGAGACATATGTTAGGCCACAAAACAAGTCTCAATACATTTGAAAGGACTGAAATTATACAAAGTATCTTTTTTAATCACAAGAGAATAAAACTAGAAATCAATGGCATTAGAAAAACTGAAAAATTCACAAATGTGGAAATTAAACAACATACTGTTAAATAATGAATGACCCAAGGAAGCAATCTCAAGGAGGATTAGAAAGTATCTTCAGGCAAATGAAAATAGAAACACAACATACCAGGGGCTGGAAGAAATGGGGAGTTATAGTTTAAGATGTACAGTTTCAGTCTGGGGTGATGGAAAACCTCTGGCAATAGATAGTTGTGATATTTGCACTATAGTGTGAATATACTTAATACCACTGAACTGTACACTTGAAATGATTAAAATGGTACATTTTATATTATGTATATAGTACCACAATGAAAAAAAGATTCTGCAGTAAGCAAATAATTCTATGGACTCACAACTTGTACAAAATGCAGATCATTGTAGCCAGTCATATGTGAGCCAGTACTGCAGTCCTTTCTCCACTCTGCTGTCTTGTCCTGGTCAGCAAGAATGGTGAGTGGTTGAGGGATGAAATACTTCATGCCATGGACACTTACGATCTCTGGCGAGGAAGGGCATGAGCCTTATTATGGAGACTCATGGAAGGTGCTTTGTTATGGATGACTTGGCGATATGTAGGTGAAGATGTTAGGAAGTTTAGGATCTCAGTACATGGCTGCAAGTGAGCATAACTTCATTACTGTTGAATTCAGTTACTTTGGGTAGAAGAAGCAACCCCTCAAATGCATGACTTTAAGAGGATTTAAAGGTAGTTAATTTGCTCTGGACTACAATGCATTCTTTTTTACAAAACAGGACATTTTCCCCATTTTTTACTCTGTAGGAATTCACTACTTACACAAGTGATAACTGAATGCTTATCATGTATCACATACCTTATGCCCTTCTGGGCATTTTTACAGTTAATTCACATTTCTTCCCTCTGGGGTAGAGAAAATTTTATTTTTCTAATTTTCCCAGTGAGGAAACTGAGTCTTAGTGACACTAACCCTAACTAGCAAGTGGCATAGCTGAGCTTTAGACTCAAGTAGGTTTGATTATCACGCCCATGCTTTTACTGTTCGCCTATGCTGTCTTATTGGTTTTTGAGACTGATTCTGGTAGAAGAGAAATATTATATGCCAATTAAAAATCACCAATAATGTCTGACCTAGCTCAAATATGATGATGGTGATAGTAATGATGATGATGATAATACTGATGATGATGGCACGCCTTCTTATATTTATAACCACACCCAATTCATAAAGTCCATTTATATATATATTCATTCACATCATCTGAATGAATAAATTAACCCTGAGAATTCGTTGTTATTTTTATTTTCATATGGAGCCTGAAGCTTGGAGAGATTAAATGAAAACAGGAAAGGGGTACACCCATATTTAAACCAAATCTCTATGTCTATATCTTCCATTACATCATGCTGCCTCATGTACTGGGGTGATTGTGCTTTCTGTAGTTGAAAGTAAGCACAGACAGGCAAACACACAGCAATGTTCTTATATACTTCTTGATGATAAAACAGTAGGATTTATTTGTATGTGTGGATTAAAGAAAGCCTTATAACGTATGGAACTTGGAAAACCTCAATACATTTTAGAGAAGAAAGAAGGGAAGAAATTCCTATAGAAAGCCTAGGAAGCACAGGCCAGTAAACAAGAACTAGGTGTTTAGAATCTCTAATTACTAAGTTAAGAGATGTCAAATATGATTATGTTCCCTTTTATTTAGTGTACTACTTTTATTGCTGAAACCTAGTCCATGTAGATGTTCAATTTTTTGGCTTCCCTGGGCCACACTGGAAGTAGAAAAATGTCTTACAATTTTTCCTTACATAAAATATACTAACATTAGCAATACCTGATGAGCTAAAAAAAAAAAAAAGTGCAAAATAATCTCATGATCTCATGTTTGAAGAAAGTTTATGAGCTTGTGTTTGGTGGCATTCTAAGCTGTCCTGGGCTGCATGTAGCTGTCAGCAGTGGGTTGTACAAGCTTGAGACTCCATAGGCTAATTTGGACATGTAAATCTCCCTTTTTCTCAACCTTTTCTTTATTCTATTTTTCTCCACAGATTTTAAATATATCAACTCTGAGTTCTACTATCCTGGGGCAGGAGCAGGGGTGTGAGTAGATTTAGGAACCCAACCTTCATGGCTGAAAAGAAAATACAATGCTATTAACTCAGGATCATTGTGAAGATTCAATGCATATTCACGGAGGGCCCACCTTGTTCCAGGCATTGATCTAGGCACTAGAGACAGAGCAGCGGACAAGAGCGTCAGGGGCCCTTGCTCGTGCCAGGGTGTCTGCAAGGTAGTGGAGGAGAGACCACGAAGAAACGCACCAACAAGATAACTGATAAATTCTATGAAGAAAAGAATACACGGTGGGTGTTGGTGGTAAATTAGATTAGGTAGTTAAGGACAGGTTCGCTGAGGAGGGGATAGTAAAGCTGAGATCTGAACGAAATGGCCCTGCCAGCTCTGGGAAGATTCAGGGAAGGGTGCTGCAGGCAGTGCAAGCACAGAGGGCTTCAGTTGGGTTGAGTGAGGCACATTCAAAGACTAGAAAGAAGGTCATGCAGTGGCGTCGCTGGGAGTGACAGGAGATGAAGCTGGAGGGAGCCAGGAGCCAGTCTATGCTCTCTGTGCAATGTGAACCCATCTGATTCCTGCTGTGCAGAGACTGGATGGCAGGAAACACAGGTGAAGCTGTTGTGCTCTTCAAGTAAGAGGTCACGGTAGTGAGACTGAAAGTAATTACATCGGCTGAAGACTTTGCCAATGGAGAAGAGGTGGGGAGTCAGGAGATGCATCCCAAGACAGGGATCCATTAGGAATAATCACATAGCATTTGCATGGTGTCTCATGTTTGGGACACTGATATTATGTTCTGGTGAAGGTGGGCTACCTGTAAAGACAGGGGCTGCCTCTTCCTTTTTCACCGTGTACTGTTCAGTAATATTATGGGTCTTTAACTCAAAGTTCACATACGAAAAATTCAATCAGTAGTGACATGGTTTGGCTGTGTCCCCATCCAAAATCTCATCTTGAATTGTAATGCCCACATGTCAAGGGTGGGACCAGGTGGAGGTAATTGATTCATGAGGGTGGTTACCCCACGCTGTTCTGGCAATAGTGAGTGAGTCTCAAGAGATCTGATGGTTTATAAAGCATCTGGCATTTCCCATTTTCTTTGTAAATTAGACAGTCTCGGGTATTTTTTCATAGCAGAATTAGAACAGACGAATACAAATAGCAATAAGAATGTGAACTTTTCTAAGATTTGGTTGACACCATCACCGCTACATACTAACATTTTTATTGCAAAGCTGTATCTCATTTTCTGCTACTAGAGTTAATCATGTGAATTTGGCAACTGGCATTTTATTCTGGATGTAAGCTTAGACAGACTTTATTTTTCTCCATGTAAAATGTCACAAAAGTCAAAGTTACTCTAGAGAACATTTGTTTTTGCCCAGATATTTTGCTAAATTCCTCTGTCAAACATTCTTTATGACTAAAGAATGTTCACTAACATTAAGACCACCACTGGAAAGATATGCTATACCTGTATTTACTACAAGACACAAATACCGTTAGATTGCAAGGTCTCCTTCAAGTATGGCTTCAGCAAAATACAACCTTGAAGGAATTTATAACTATAATGATTTTAGTTATTATGCATTAGGCTTACTTCAACTCCAGTTTGACCTCTGCATCATGTCCAGCAATGAATAAATGATATTGTTAGAAAATGAAAGAGAAACTGACTTAAACATGGTACTTGGGTAGTTGGCGTACTTTATGGGTACCTACCTTCCTTCACACTCTTGATTTGGGGACAGCATAAAAGACGCCATCAAAACAAGGGTTTTTTTTTTTTTGTTTTTGTTTTTTTTTTGCTTTTTTTTTTTTTTGGCTTTCTTCAAAGGAAGAGATTAATTTTGAGCATATATCATAAACATTTTCCTAAATGGGGGAGAAAACCTAGTGACTTCAATAAAAGTGCCCTGACTTTAAAAGGTCACTTCCAGCCAAATTGTGAGGTAATGCTAATGATTATAAACTGTTTACAATGATTATGAAGATAATTATTTCCCTGTTCCCCTCATTTAGGTGCTTAGCAACCTTATGCTTTGATTTCCGGACAAGCTAGACAAAATGCATTTGGTCAGGAATGATCTGACAGGTTTCATACATGCCTTGCAGCAATCTTAACTGATTGTATTTCTGCTCTTCAGGCTACTGGCCGCTGAGGTCTTTTCTCTAGTAAAGTGACTTCAAGCATAAAGAAGCAAGGGAGAAGAGCTTCCTCGCTCTTCCTGAAAATCATCTTGTGATCCCACATTTGACTCCTGGCTACATTCATTTTCTGGCTTCTTCAGGCCATCTTGTTCTTGAAAAGTCAAATTAACTAGGCATAGAATCTCAGATACAATCTTGCAGCTTAAGTTCATAACTCAAATCCGCCTAACTTTCACAACTTTTGAAATAAGTTGTAGGCTGGGTGTGGTGGCTCACACCTGTAATATCAGCACTTTGGGAGGCCAAGGTGGGCAGACGGCTTGGGCCAAGGAGTTTGAGACTAGCTTGGGCTATATGGCAAAACCTTGTCTCTACAAAAACTACAAAAATTATCCAGGCACAGTGGTGCATGCCTGTAGTCCCAGCTACTCAGGAGGCTGAGGTGGGAGGGTCACTTGAGCCCAAATGGGGAGGTTGCCGTGAGCCGAGATCGCACGACTGCACTCCAAACTGGGTGACAGATCAAAACCCTGTTTCAAAAAAAAAAAAAAAAAAAATTCAGTTGAAGGGAATATTGTGTAGTGTATCTTACAAACCAGAGAGATTTAATTTATAATCTCATGAAACAAATCACATAAGCACTTTTTGAAACTCTTCATCTGCAAGATAAAACAATAATACAAATCATGCCTAGTTATTGTGGGAACTAGAACTTATGTCAAGCACCATGGCAGAGCCTGGTATAGTAGGCATTAAACAGACGGTGGTCATTACAATAGCCAATATCCCCACCCAGGTATATATAATTTTTTTGCCTGGACAATTGCAGGCAAAAAGTTGTTAGTATACTAACAGGCCTGCCTGTCTCCACTTTCCTTTCCTCTCTATTTATCTTCCAAAATACCACTCACATCAGGTCATTCACAATTCAGAAGTCCTCAGTGCTTTCTGTTGACCACAAGATCTAGCCCACATTCTTTGGTTTGGCATTCAAAATCACAGGCTAAACAATAGGCTTAATCCATACTTCATCCTCGTCTCTATTCCATAAACTCTGGCACATTTGTTACTGATTTAAAATTTATTATATTCTACCTTGTATAATAGTTTCCTTTCCTTCTAAACAAGCTTTCTCTCCTCAACTATGTATAAATTTCTTAAGAGAGGAATTACCAGGTCTTTTTCATTTGTAAAAATTTCCCCATAGAATCTATTTGTATAGTGTCTTCTTACACAGACAATTTTTAAACCGTTGTTGATAAGATTTTGAGCCAAGAAGACAGGAAATTATGTATAACAATGATGGGGGAGTGAGCCATATCTTGATATCTTGTCACCTCTTCTTGAATCTTTTTGAAATTGATTAGGAAAGAAAAAATTTAAAATGGACATAAAGGAAGTTTATGTAAAGCTTTTCTTGGAAGTCTTCAAAGCTCTTTAGGTTTAGCATATGTTATTTATATTCAAATGCAAAGGAGGCATTTAAGAGCTGTTTTCCTCATTTTAGTTTTAAAACTAACAGACGACCCCACAGGGTAAATTATTTGCTCATGCTGATAAAGGAAATTAGTGGAAGATTTGGGGTCACAACTCTGATCTTTCTTTTTCTTTCCCTGCTTGGAAATTCAAGAGATGAGTGGAAGAAATCCCTGAGGTGAGAAAGCCCTGAAGCCAATGCAAAGGTTAGTGCAGTACGGATAATAAAGCCCAATCCATTAAGCTCAAAATACATCTATAGGCAAATGTATAGGAGGGTTCATTGAAACAGCTTCTTCTCCATTTTTGTTTACTAATTATAGCCCAGCAATACTAACATCTTCCAAATGGTCTGTTCTCTGTGTTAAACTTATGTTTCATATTTTACCCTCTGACTAGGTTTTTATTTTTACTTTTTCAAGTCTCTTTGATATGCATTTACTTAACATCTATTTTGTGGTACATACATTTTGTGGCACATAAAATACGTGGTACATCTTTTGAGAGGTATGTAAAGAACTATATGCTGCATATAATTCTTGAATGTCCAGGATATGATCTAAAGTTACATGACATTCAAGAACCAGGAAAACGGAACCACTTCTTAAGGGCAAAGAACATAAATGCTTGTGTGGTGGCTCACGCCTGTAATCCCAGCACTTTGGAAGGCCAAGTGGGTGGATTGCTTGAGCCTATTTGAGACCAGTCTGAGCAACATAGCCAAAGATTTAGTAAGAATCTTTAATCCTTACTGAATAAATTAGATATACATTAGTCAGTGACCCTGTAGAATTATGTGATGAGAAAGGTGGTAAAATATTTGTAAGAAGGCCAAGTTATTCTAAAGTTTGACATGAGGAGGAAAGGTTTCACGAAGTTGGGAGAGACAGTGGTAAAGGAATGGCTTTTTGAATTAGAGTTTGCTGAGTTTGGAATCTGGTGCTGACTCTTAATATCCATGTCATCTTGAAAAAGTTACTTCCTGTCCCCTAGTCTCAGCCTCTTCCTATGAAAATTAGACATCCACATATCCTCTTAATTGGAACAATGTATTCTAACACAATATTGAATGCATATCAGGAACTTAATAAATGATAGCTTTCTCTGTAGTGAGTTAAGCCTTAAGTATTTCTACTTATGAAGAGATGAAGGGAAAGGTATAAAACTTCATGGTCAGAGGAAAATGGCATGTTTGTATAATAATAAGAACACATGTACTTTAGAGGGTAGTAACAGGACCAGTACGCAATATAACACACACAGTGTCCAGGATATAATCTAAAGTTACGTGACATTCAAGAACTAGGAAAATGTGACCACTTCTTAAGGGCAAAGAACATAAATGCTGGTGTGGTGGCTCGCGCCTGTAATCCCAGCACTTTGGAAGGCCAAGTGGGTGGATTGCTTGAGCCTATGAATTTGAGACCACTCTAGGCAACATAGCAAGACCCTGTCTCCACAAAACATTAAAAAAATAGCCAGGTGTGATGGCATGCTCCTGTAAGTCCAGCTGTGCAGGAGGCTGAGGTGAGAGAATGGCTTGAACCCAGGAGGCTGAGGCTGCAGTGAGCAGCGCTTGTGCCAATGTACTCCGGCCCCGGGTGACAGAGCAAGACCTTGTCTCAAAAAAGACAATTAAAAATGTCAACCCTCAGATAACCCAGATGTTAGAATTATCAAAAATATTAAAATGACTGTTATAACTGTACTATATAAGATAAAAGCAAACACATTTAAGTAAATGAAAAGGCAAACACATTCTTAGCAAGGGAATAAAAGCAGAGGAATAAAAAGGGAACTCAATGGAAATATTAGACTTAAAAACACAATAGCTGAAATTTTAAAAATTGGCTAGACAATAGTGGAACAGTGGTAATAGAGAAGTCAGTGAACTTGAAGACAGATGAATAGATATGTTCCGATTTGAAGAACAAAGACAAAAAAAATACCTGGAAGGTGGGGGCAGAAATGAGCAAAGCATCAGGGACACATAGAACAATGTTCCACAGTCTCACGGTCTGAGCAATCCCACTTCTTGGTATTTACACAGGAGAAGGGAACACTTAGAATTACACAAACACCTGCACATACACATTTACAGAGGTTTTGTTCAAAATTACTCAACCCTGGAAACAACCGAAATATTCTTAGACAAATGGTACATCCATACAATAAAAAAACTATTTAGCAATAAAAAGGAACAGGGGACTGATAAACACAACAACATGGCGAAATCTCAAGCTTTCAGTGAAAAAAGCCTGTCTCAAAAGCTGCATACTGTATGATTCCATTTATAGGACATTCTGGAAAAGGTAAAGCTATAGAGACAGCAAGACAACAAAAAAGCAGATCACCAATTGCCAAGGGCAAGAGTTGGAGTTAGGATTGATTGCAAAGGGGTAGCACTACTGAATATTTGGGAGATGGAATTGTTCTGTATCTTGATTGCAATAATGAGTACAGGGCTGTGTGCCTTTGTCAAAACTCATAGAACTCTACACCAAAAAAGTGAATTTTACCACACATAAATTAAGTTACAGTAGTCACATTTACCACATATAAGTTAAAAAGAAAAATTACATGATCATCTCAATAAATGCAGAGAAATCACTTATTATAATGCAATATCCATTCATGATTTAAAGTATTTCAGCAAGGTAGGTCTATAAAAGAAATTTCTTAAGCTAATATGTGGTATGTGCAAAATCCTTACAGAAAACATTATATTGAATGGCAAAACATGGAAATACTGCTTTTAAGATGAGAAAAAAGTACAATATGACTATTTTTACAACATTTATTCAACAATATATGGGAGGTGCTCACAGGAAAAATGCATGAAAAAGAAACAATACAAATATTGACAATAGAAAACAGAGTTGCCATTTTTGACAGATGACATTATTGTTCTTATATTACAACAGGAAGAATCAAAGATAAATGATAGTGTTAGAAAAATCAATGAACAAAAATAAAATGCAAATATAATGTAAAGGCATATGTACTGTAGCAGGGAAGTATAAATTAAGATCTCAATGAGATACTACTCTATACTCATCTGATTCGTAAGGCTTAAATAAATATCTGGCCATATCATGTTTGGTAAGATTATAGAGTAAGAAAGCTCATCTTCTCTAATGGTAGTAGTGTAAATTGTTAAAATTCTTTAGAAAATAATTTTAAAATATCAGGCAAATTTAGAAATGCTTCTGCCTTATGGTCTCATAATTTCAAGCAAAAGTCTGTTCCACAGAAATGTTTGAACATTTGTAAGAGCCGGCATGTATGAAAATGTTCATAGTTGCTGTTTTTACTACCAAATGACTTGAAACAGCAAAATTTTCAACAGCAGCAGAATGAATAAATAAAGTGATGACACACTCAAATACATATGGACATAAGAATTACTATATACAGGTAAAGATAAGGAAATTATAGCTATAAAGAAGAACATGAATGAGATTTAGAAACATACTCGAGTGAAAAAAGCAAGAAAGACTACTTGCAACATGATTCCATTTATACAAAATTTGAAAAACATGCTAAATTCAGCAATTACATAGGGATAAAAGCATGTGGTAATCCTATAAAGAATGGTGTAAGAATAAAGAGCACAAAATTTAGAATAGTGGTTATCACCGAGGAGAGAATCAAGATGGAATTGGGGAAAGTCAGGAAGGGTTTCAAAGATTATAAAGATATGTTTTTAATACGTGGTGGGTTCACAAATATATGCTGAGTGGCAGATGTCATTCATCTCATTTATACATTTAAAAAATCTCTTCACCACTTAAGGTAAAAATTCTAATGGGTAGGTAGGGAAGGACGAGTCTACAAAGAAGACAGAGACTATGAAGAGGAGAAAGCAGAGTACACTGTCCCGGAGCCAAGGCGAGGGTCAACAGTCTCAGGTGTAGATGAGTCCTGGAACTCAGTGACTCCCTCTGTGAGTACCACTTTGATGATGTAATTCATGAGAGGGGTGGGTTGAGCAGAAAGTCAAGGTTAAGAAATGGAACCAAGGAGTGTAGAGAACACTCTCAATAATTTATGTTATGAAGAAGACCACAGACCGGGCTGAGGAGCTGGTGATTAACTACTCTGTGGAAGGAAGATTTTGTTTTGTTTATTTTAATGGCAGAGAGAGGAACTGGGTTGAAACTAATGAGAAAGAATCTACTGGAAGAGAGAACCTGAATCTGCAAAATAGAAGAGGGATCGTCAGTGGTTTGGTGTTATAAGAAGGCAGGAGGAGGCCATGATCAAAAATAAAGCCGGGTGGAAGGGTCGGACCTAGATACAGGGAAGCTTACCTCCTCATTTCTATCAAGGAACGACAGAAGCAAACAAATGAGATGCAGGTGTGGTGGTGGGAGCCGGAGATTTTCCAATCCGGCTCTTCTTTTCTCTGCAAAGAAGGATGTTTGGGGAGGTAAAGAGGTAAAGTGAAGAAAGAAGACAGATTAATGGTCCTTGCATTCAGAGAGTTTATGGCTACCTTAAATTTCAATGGAGAGACACATAAATACATAAACTATGACAGAAGACTTCTGTCATAGTTTGTGATGTTCCTAACACAAAAAAGATGTGTCTCATGCCAGTGAAGGAATTGAGGCTGACTTTATAGAAAGGGTTACTACTGAGTTCGGGTGTGACAAATGATTTGGTATCTGTTATGTAGGCAGACTCTCAGAATCAGGCATAATTAAATCAGGCAATATTTAGTGAAAATGGAAAAAAAAATGCTCCCCACAAATCACATTAGGATTTGAGGCAGATCTAATATAATGCCCTTAATTTAACATCTGGATAAAACATTTCTACTTCTGTGAAAAGAAGGTCAAACACTGTGAGGTTTCATAGTATTTGTGCAAATTGCAGAACCTTTCCCCACCTTCTGCAGTTTTCCAAAACAAGCTGCTACTCAGAGCTTGGTTGGTTCAGTGTCAATTGGCTATCTTTTGATATGATGATGAGTGATGGTAAGTGATGATGGGTGAGTTAATTTACATTGAACTTAAATCTCTTCCTTTCTTCGGTAGGCAGTTAAGGGCTAGGTAAGTACTTTGACTCCTACATGTTATCAGGGCAAGTTCGGAGACAACAGGTGGGGTCCTGAGGTTATATAGAAGTCAAGCAAGTGGTCTGACTTTTCCTCTCACTAAAAATACTCATTGTTTGAACCAACTGTCAGCTCTGTTGTTTTGCACTGTTAGAGCACTGCTTTTCAATGACTGTTTTTCAGATCAATACATAGCAAGGCTTTCTAGCTTGCGTAACATAATATAACACATTGAATGTACTGGTTGCTGGATGCTGGATTATTAAGCCCTTGTGTTCTACAAGAGATGGCACAAGAAAAATAAATGCTGAAATGAGAGAAGACAAATAAGTAAGTTTCACCTTTCCAGTAAAAAATTAGAGGAAAAAGACATAATGGCTACTGTTAAGGTTCACCTTTATTCTACATCTCCAATTAATGCTCCCTCCTCTTGACCACACTGCTTTTCTGAGAGGTACAGATTATGGGTCATGCAATCAGATGGACATGAATTTCATTTCTACCAATGCCTAACTAGGAAAACTGAGAACAATTATTTCATCTCACCAAGTAACTTTCCTTTATGTCTAAAATAAAAATAACTTACTTCCTAGAATTGTAAAGACTAAAGGAGATGAAAATAGCTTTTGCCTTATGTAGGTCTTTCATACTTTGTTATATTATTAATATGTGCATTATATTTTATAGCACTTTTTATGATGTGCCTTGAATTTCACAGTTGTGTCCTTCAGTAGACTGTAAACTCTTCTAGAAATGAGATTGCAACATATTCATCTTTGAAGACCAGCAGCACATGCATGTTATAGTTTCTTGCCCATGAATCAATGTAAATTAGAAAATAACTATTTCCTATTTTTATCCTTACAACAGAAAGGCCTTTAGAAACATGTCGAATGACTTCAGTGCAATAACCTTCTGGAGTTCAATGGTATGTGCACCAAAAGAGTGACATATTTGATACGTGAAATTAATTTAGATTCTTTTCATGTTATGTTAATGGTCAAAGAATAATGCTTTTGCATTTCTGTAGTAAACCATTTAAAATTCACCAAAGAACCACAAATTGCAAAATATATCTTATTTCTCGGTATCAAGTCAAAACTTGTATTCTAGATTTTACTTTTCTTTTGATTTTTTTTTATGAAAAACATCACAGAAAAAAATAAGTAAAGTAAGAGTTCCTTTGATCTGCCTTGATTACGAATTTTTGTCAGTGTATTTCTCTCTTCTCTTTTTCAAAGGATGTCACAATGACCTTAATAGTTTTTCATGGAAAAAATTAGTTGCAGAGAGAACAAGCTGCCACAAAGAGAAAAAAATGAACAAAAGTCAGACAACTTACAATTTCATGAGAGGCACCGTACTTTTGCTTTGACAATAGGTACTGTACTGGAACATTCCTTTCCTGTGCTATTGCATTTTAATATTGAAACTAATTGTTTAAATCCTCAAATATTCTTCCTTGCTGTGGATCTACATTGCCCTACTTGTTAATTTGCCACATCTGATAATAGAGAAACTTATAACAACTTTTTTTCCTGCAAAGTTGAAAGCACTGTCTTGTATGAAATACTGATCTGGAGGTTGTGGGCTTGATGGGAGCAGGTATCTTTGTTTCTAATGCTCTGTGTGTATGTCTTTTCTCTTCAACGGTTAGCTGTTTCAATCCAGTAACTGTTCCACATTTATCTTTGTACTCTAAGAGTTCAGTGTGATGATAGGGTAGTAGGTTCTCAGTGAATGTTTCCGGATAGCAAGGATTAATCTCATTTAATGAAAAGGTAATGCAAGCCCAAAGCAACGTTGCATTTTGCTTCCTCCCTGGATTGGCACCATGCCATGAAGAGATAGACTTTGCTTTGGTTGAGGTTGGGACAAACTGCTAATGAGAATAGAGAAGAGGCACTTAGGTCAGAATTGTTTCGTTTGTGCCATCAAAGCCTCCTGTACTTTTTCTAATTGAAAGTAGGTGCTCAACAACCTCTTGTTGACGTGAATAGAAAGACTTCACTGCATTTTTATAATACTCCATAACAACCATTTATCGATATTTGAGATATTTATAATGCTACTTTTGACTTCACTCAGGATTATCTGCCCTTTTGGTACCTATTTGTCATGAGTTCGATAAAATGGAAGATACGGGCTGATGATTCAGGCTAGTCAGGGTAAGTTTTAGGAAGATACTTACAAAATAAATTATCATCCCGCCTGTCTCCCAGTTCTAACCCTAAGATGATCTAGCGACTGTCAGCAGACATTGATTCAAGCCAACAATTGAGACAACTTAGCATCAAGCTAACTTTCTACTGGTTTTAGTCCAACCTTGAACATTAGTTGTAATAAGCTGGATTATTACTTGGTTCCTATGATGAATTACAGCCTAGTACTACCATTTCATGACCTGGCTTCCTATCTGTTTTTTTGGTGTGGTTTTTTATTTTTATTTTTTTCTGGATTCTCCAACTATACACCTAGACTGAAGCCATCTTCCTTGGGTTCAGAATTCTGCTCCTGAGTTTCAGCCCCTGATGCGAGGACCTCCTATATCATGAGGACCCCTATGCCATTAATCAACTCTCTGTACTGCTGGGTGATTTCCATAGCATTTTCTTGACATCATGGTTTTGTTGACCACCTGCTGCCTGAGTTGTCCACAGTGGTTCTCTGTCACTGACAGTAGAGGGGTGGCCTTCTGGATACTGGGCCCTCCATCACTGCCTGGGCCTAGCATGGACCATGGTCTGACAAGATCACTGGCTGGAAGGCTGGGGCTGAGCTGAAAATGCCACAGTGCTGTCTCTTATCCATAAATATATTAGAGCCAATATTAGTATTTAGCATGAAAACCTGTGTTTTATGAATCGTGCTTTCTCAGATGTGGTATGAGTAATTTTTTCTAATGAAAATGAAATGTGAGGAGATAATTTAATTTATCAAAGCCTTACCCCCAGAAACATAGACTAAAACCCCAGCCTCAAAAAGACACAGTGAATCTGAAGTTAAAAAAATAACGACAAATGGGGGGAGGCACTTTTTATTTGTTTACTTGTGATCAATTATTTCAGAGGCATTAGGTGCAAAACTCAGACTAATTCAATGCTACTTTAGATATAAGTAATTATTTTGGCCTCTCATCATCTATGCTAGAATGCCAAGTAATTTAGGTAAATATTTCATATGAGTAATTATAAAATCTTTCAGAAATGAGCAAGCTAAAGATTTTTATAATTTTGTTTTAGTTTTTCCTAGTCTGTAACTTTCCAGAACAGATGTCTATGTACACTTAGGCATTAAAAATTTTTTTGTTTTAGAGGATAATAGAGGTAGTAGGTGTTCCCTTCTGGGAGACTTATTTTTTGAGTCACTGAAAGTAAATATTTATTAAAAGCTTCCCAGCCAGGTATTCCTTTTAATTAACAGTCCCTTTAACATCCAATATGCTTCAGTTATTCCCTTAAGGACCATTTTAGCTTCAATCTGCATTTAATATTGCATTTGCACCAGGGAAATTCATTAGATACAAAGAGTATAAGAATTCCTTTATATTCCCATCATTTTAATTCAGTCTAAACCACGACGCCTATGAATCATATCAAATATGCCTGGGGTTTAATTCAGTCCAAACCACGATGCCTTTGAATCATATCAAATATGCTTGGGGTAGAGAAAGGGTGGAGTGCAAAAGAACCAGAGGTAGGAACCGGGTGAAGGGGAAACTGGGTTTTCGGACAGGTTTGCTGCAATCTAGGGATGTGGTGGCGCAGGCCACAGGGAGGGGCAGAGGAAAAGGGAGGAACTGGACATTTGGATGGGTAGATTAATGATGTAGCTTCCGAACACCACTGTGTTCTGTAAACCTTCTTTCTCAACCGAAATCACTGTGATTTTCTTCCAGTGCCATCGAGAAATCATAAATCTCCTTAACAAAAATGCTGTCCTAAATAGAGCTATGCTCTAATCAACTTTGACAAAAAGGGTTTATCGAGACGAGTCATGAGTTTAATCCTGAACCAAAGCTATTTGCCTTATCCTCAGCTCTCTGACTACACACTGGGATCACGGGTGAGGAGCATGGGATGGACCTTGGTGAGGCTGGCGCTCGAATGTGTCTGTCCCGTTTTTCACAGCCTGAGAATCAGTGCTACTGGTCCCAAGAATGAGGAAGATTTGGTGTTTGGGTCAGAAACGTCCCTGAACAGATTTTCAAAATAAAAGAAAATGGCTGTGAACGTGCTTTAGAGACTGTAAATTATTAGCACGAGCTGTCGCTGTTACTTTGCAGGGGCCCATATCGAATGGGCTCATCTGAAATTAGGCAAATCTTTTATGGTGCTAAGACTCCATTCATCTGAATTTAGCATTCATGTTAGAATGATTTTTAACTGTGTAGGTGATTGTTTTTGGCTTCATGTAGCCACCAGCTAAGATCTAAGATCCCAGAGTAGCAGGGACTCTGTGAGGTTCATCAGTCGGTCCTCCTGCCTTTAGTTCAAATCACACTAAACCATGAAGGTCCATCCAATTTTTAGAATTTTCAGAGAGATGCTATCATGTTCCCGTGTTAAGGTTTTTACTGGGAGAAGAACATGAAAATGTGAAACGTACAATAAAAACTCCAGTGCTTCTTCAATAGGTAGACACTTTCTCCTTTGTGTAGACATTGATTAAACACATCTTGGGGGTTTTCTAGACTGACGAGGCATAGGCATAATAAGACGGTTTGGTAGAATAGAAAGTGCTTTCCGTTTGGTTTTGTTGTTTTAGAGACAGGGTCTTGCTGTGTCCCTCAGGCTGCAGTACAGTGGCATGATCATAGCTCACTGTGGCCTCAAACTCCTGGGCCCAAGCAATCCTTCTCCCTCACCATCCCTAGTAGCTAGGACAACCGGCAAGCTCTTCCCATTCAGATGGATGCTGAGTCTCTCCTGGGAATGGCACAGCCTCAGCACTGGAGTACCAGTAACAGCTCGTCTCCAGAAGGTCCCTCCAGAATGTTCTCCGGAGAGCAGGTTAGGTGCTGCCACAGATCTTATTTATTTATTTTGCAGCATTGCCCAGGACATGCTCCTCACGGACACTGACCAAGGCTAGATGGAAAACACAACCATTTCTTGCATTTATAAAAATTCCCCTGGAACCGCTGGACTGCAAATACCTGACATTTAGTGCCTGCCTCACTTATGTCTGTGTCCTTGCAGCTCAGAATAGTGAGGTGTACGCAACAGCTGGCCCCTGAATGAGTGCTAAAGTTAACTGCTAATAACATTAGTACTTGTCATTTAAAGTAAGTCTCCCTGTCCCATTCCACTCAGGCATCAAGTTGACACACTGCTCTAACCTGGAACCGCTCTCTCACATGAACACTCAGGAAATGCAGGCACAGTCTTAAAGATTGTTTGTAATGAAAATGACACCGTGAAATCACCTAGTTTAGGAACGGCAAATGCACAGCATTTTGACTCTCTCTGTACTCCTGTCCTTGCAGTCAACACAGCTCCAACACAGTCCCTCTGGATACACATTCCACGTGGACCTCTGACCGCAGAGCCTTCTCCACACTGAGCTGCCGCTGCAGAAGAAACGGCCTTCGCTTCTTGGATGTAGTTGATCCTCACCATTTTGTGGATGGGAAAATTGAGGTTCAGCGTTATGAAATGACTCTCACACGAGTTAGGCGGGGGAGGTGGGATTAGCTCCCAGACTTTGGGAGCCTGTTACCAATTGCCCTCACATGCACGTGCATTCTCTCACTCCCTTTAAAGTCAGAATACGTAATGCTAAAAATCAAATATTGTAGTCACTAAATTCTAATCCTTAAAGAAAAGCATTTCTCTTTCGAGATCTTATCTGAATACCAGCCAGTCTACCAGGAATGTTTTTGTAATAAATACAGCAAAGCAGATTGGGCCCTCAAAGGTGTTGGTCTCAGCACGGTGGTTTTCCCAGGAGCTGAATGTCAGGACAAATGGTGGCCTCTCCTGCTGTTCCTTGAGGTCAGTGCCCCAGTGATGGCGGGCCTCGGGCAGAATGGGCATCCCAGGGTTTCTTTAGCCCAGAGAAGACCTATTATGACTACCAGGTCTCCTGGGGTTGGAACCTACATGCCTGGGGCCGGGATGTAATTGAATTACCACTGGTGCAGGAAACAACAACAGTGACCTAAATTCAGGGTGTCTGTCTGCCAGCTTCTGGCACAAGTTTGGCTCATAATTTGACTCACATTTTAAAATCTTAATTGCTATAATAATTGGGTCTGCCAAGTTCACCAGCCAGCCAAGGTATTAGAAGAATTTTAACCAAAGGATGGGATTTCCATCTGGTGCTGGATGAATCCTGAAATCGTAGTTGCTTCTGCTGCCCCTCCTCCTGCTTAGACACATTTATTTTAGGACTGATCACATTTGGAGATTGCTTATAAAAATCATAAGTTATTATTATTATCAGTAGCTGTGACAGACAAAGATAAGTCTGTTCATTGAGAAGGCAGGAAACTGTGGGTGTCCAGGGTTTAAACGACTAGGTCAGAATTCCTCATGACTCTGTAGAAAAACCGAGTGAAAGACCTCACCGCCGTTCTAGTTTGTTATTCTGTATTCATTGGTTTCCCAGAGGAATGCCGCTCTCGAACAAGAGCCCTCCAATCCCCAGCATGACAAGACCTCAGTGGCTATCCTCCTAGGCCGAATCATTGGAGGCAGCAGGTGACCTGAAGCCGCTTTTTGAAAAGCAACTCTGAACCTCAATTTTCCCATCCACAAAATGGTGTGGATCAACTACATCCAAGAAGGGAAGGCCGTTGCTTCCGCAGCGGCAGCTCAGCGTGAAGGCTCTGTGGTCAGAGAAGTTCATGTGGAATGTGTATCCCAGTTCCCTTTCTGCAAAAGAACGGCCTTGAGGAATATGAGATTTACCCTCCCTTTAACCTTTATTTCTTTCACGCCAGCTGGTTGATGGGGTATTTGCCCAGATTGAACAAGTAGACACCCCCATCTAGTGGTTTCCGGAGTACCCTGCTCTCTCTCAGCACATCTCGGGCCACTTTTGCCCAAAGACCATGCACACTGCTGCTGGGTGGCTGCTGCTGGGAACCAGAGCGCACATCAGGGAACGGCCAGGGCGCTGCCTCCAAAGCCCTAGCACCACTTTGATCTTTTCCCGAAGTAAATGTAGCAAATCAGCACTCCCTCATTTCACCTATTACCCTAATAGCATCCTCAGAATGGGTTGGACACAAAGCTTGTACAAATCAATGTTATAGCTCCTTGCCAATTACTGTTTATCCTACCCAAAAATATTCCTCCTACTCATGATAGTAATGTTGTAAAAAGAACACAATGTATATAGCAATTTTATTTGAAGAGTGAATTAGGGAATCTATCAAAGCACTAACAGACTGGGAAATGTATAATAATAACGCTTTTTACTTCTATGGTTTCTATCCACCAAGGGAATTATGGATGCTTTATATAAAACACAGGATTAAAACAGCAATTAAAATGCTATAAAACCAGAGAAAGGAAAGCAGAATAATGTAACCAAACAACTGTGTCATAGGAAGTTCCTTAAGAAAAAACTAATCAAATATTCTGTCTTGTTTAAAGAATCTAATTCAAAACTATCCTAGGGAAGAGACAGAGTCCACATCTAAGAGCCACAACAACCTGGGTCCAGTCTCTTTCTCCTTGTCTTGACACCATCTATGAATAGAAGATGATAGAACCTTAGATTATATAGCTGGCTTTGGATTCTAGTGTTTAGAGAGAGTATGAGAAAAACTTAAATGTAAAAGAGGAAAGAAACACCAACAAATAAAAAGGCACTCTCATAAAATTCACGGTAAGAGAATACTTCTAAATAAGATCCTGATGAGCATTAATTACATCAGTGATGGACTATTGTTCTACCAATATACCAACATAAAGAATTTTGGTAGTCACGCTAAGTTCCAATGATCACATCGTAAAGTGCCTGCAGTTTTGACTATTTAGAGACTTATTGTTTAAATCTCACCAAAAGTGCTAAATTGGGATCCTAAGATAGGGATCTGTGAGGTGGAAGAAATAGTGTGGGGTTTGTATCGATTTCTTAAATATGCCTTCTTATTATGCCTTTGTAATTGACTATATAAATACAGGAAACAAATAGCAAATTTATTACTTAAAGGTTTCATTTCACGAACCTTGAGAAAGACAAGGGTTTCATTATAAGTTGGCAGCTATGAATTTTTGGTATTATATTTTATTAACTTGAGGAAATGACTTAATAATCTATATTGATAGAAATATTCTTGTCTAATCTCCTAATTTCAGATAGAAAGCTCTGATTTTTTTTCCCATTCCAAAAAAAAAACAAACAAACAAAAAAACAAAACAAGTCAGAGTAAGCAAAGGCAAAAACTTCATTGTATCTACATGTAAAAATCATAGAACAGGGTTCAAAGTGCCCACATTTTTAACTAAAAAATCACAAGAACCTCATGGCTGAAAGCTTTTTAGAATAATTATCCTCGTTTGACCATGAAATTAAATCATGTTAGAACAGGCTGTTTCAGAGCAAATCTAAACCAGAATCTACCGATTTAATTCAGTAGCTGGTAGACGACTCTGGACTGCCGACCAGGAGAATTCAGAGCTTTATTGACACAATCAACTACGGAAGCTTTCTTGTGTTTAGTTTTTTTTTTTTTCTTTCTTTTTTTCTCTCTTTCTTTTTTGCTGAATTACAGAGACGTTTTCAGTTATTTTAGGCTCTGTATAACTTTTCTTTTACCTTCTAGCATGCAAAGGAAATAAAAAAGAATTTTAAATCTACCTAACTTTAATTCTTTAAAAATGATGATATGTCCCCAGTGACTTTTTTCTCTATAACCGGGGGATGTTAATGGGAAACTAGGTTATCATTTTCATTGTATATTAAGAACTTTGTACGCTTTTCTTAGCTATGATACTTGTCTGTAACCAAATTGTGTTAGACCCTAAGAACCTACAAACGAACTCACATGATTCATTTCATGATCTGGCTTCCCCTCACCTTCCAGCTGCATCTCCAGCTGGAACACTCCTTTGAGCTGGTTTACTGGACTTATTTTAATTCCTTGAGTATCATGCTGTCTTCAGCTGGCTGGACCTTTCTCACCACTTCCTTGTTTTGCTTGACTATTTCTTTCTCTTTCTTCATTTGCTCCTGAGGGCCCTCTGAGCTCCTCCCTGACACTCCAGGATGAACTGAGGCCCTCCTCTGGGAGTTCTTTAGCAATCGTGTGGCTGTTTATGTGTTCCTCTACAACACTGTGAATGTCATCCATGAAGTCAGAGGAAGGCTCTGAGACCATGCATATGCTGTCACTGCTCTGCTGGTTTTCCCTTGAGTCCCTTTACCAATTCCAGGCACATGAGCTCCCTGTGGGCTTTCACTCCCCAAATGCCAACAGTTGCAACTCTTTGCCAGAAGGCTGCTCTAAGGCAGCCAGAATTTGCTCAGCTGGCTCACATGTAGAGCAGGTGGTGTCTAGGAATTCATGCGAGCGTGGACTACCCTTAAATAATAACCAACTGCAGTGGGGATAGAAACACCCTAGCTCCCAGGTGGAGATGATGCTGAGGGTGGCTTACGTGGTCTCGCTAGAGCTTTCTGAAGGACTGACCTTTGCCACCTTCTGCGGGTCTTTGCTTCCCTTTCTTCCCCTTCCTGTCCTACTTCTTTAATCCTTCAAGTTTTTCCTAAGAATTCCTGACTAAATCTTTCCTCACAAATCTCCCGCTCAGGGTCTGCTTCTGAGGAACTAAACCTGAAAAACCGTATAAAGAACTCCCATAAATGTTTATTAAATGAATTTTTTTAACCCAAACTTTTCGTCCTCTTATGTTACGCATGGAGGCTCAGAGAGAGCGTGACTTGTCCAGACTTACTCAGGGAACCAATGGCAGAACAAGTCGACTAACACCAGTGCGCCTTCTACAAAATTCTGTGTCATTTATTCCATTATTTTGAAAAGATACTTTGAAAACAGTAATTTGACTCTTTAGTTCTTTCCATTTTAAACACAATAGTAATAACAGAAATAAGAGCTAATATTTATGGAGTGCTTATCATGTGTCAGACGCTATGCCAAGTGACTTATATACAGTATTTCATTTGAAACTCACAATGCTCTATAAAATAAGAAGTATGATTTTTCCAATTTTACAGATGAGAAAACCATGGCTTAGAAAGAATAAGAAGTTTGTGTAAGGTCACACACTTGACAGATCTGGAGATTGAAACTTGGAAGTCTGACCCCGGAGCCCATTCTACCAAAGCCCATGCATATTTTCTCCCATTTAAAAATATCGATGCGAGGGTGCATAGCATTACCTTAAATCATTCCAAAGAAATATATTTTTAAGTTTTCAGTTAGTGTGTTTCTAAGGACTTTGGCTCTTGATCTTTCTCTCTCTCTCTCTCTCTCTCTCTCTCTCTCTCTCTCTCTCTCTCTCTTTTAGAGTGGGTAATGGAGCCCTTTGGAAAGTTACAGATTTCTTCTTCAAAAACATGCACACGCAGACACACAGACACACACATACATACAAATACTGACTACAGTTTCAAGGTGAATTAAGGACCCCCTGAATTAAGGATCCACATAAATAGGTCAACATTCTCTCCTGTAAGGTACATTCAGGGATATCATCCTCATTAATGAAAAGCCTCTAAATGATTAGCAGCAGATGATGGCAAGAAAGCTGGAATACAGAGCTAATTAGATAGCTTTGCCCCTACCTTCTAGGTTTTAACGAAGGCAATCCACAGTCATGGCTGTACTAAGCAGCAAGATAACAATTTCCTACAATATTCTTTATTAAAAATTGTACTGAGATCATTGTTGATTCATATACAGTTGCAAGAAATAATAGACATCTCTTTTACACCCTGCCTTATTTTCCCCAATAGTAACATTTTGCAAAACTATAATCTCAGCTAGTCTTGACATGATAACATTCCACCAATCTTATTCAGATTTCCCTCATTTCACTTGTCCTTACTTGTGTGCTTGTGTGTATTAAGTTTTATATAATCTTGTCACACATTTATGTTCACATATACATCACTATAGTCAAGATACTGAAAAGTTCATTACCGCAAATACTATGTTGCCCTTTTGTAACAACGCCCATTCCCTCCCACACTTTCTCCTCCATTCCCATTCTAAATTCTTTGCAGCCACTCAATCTTTCCTCCATTTCTGAAATGTGGTCATTTTTAATAAAATGAGATTTAAGTGAAATCAGATAGTATGTAATCTTTCAGGGTTCAGTGTTTCTTCACTCGGTGTAATTCTCTGGAGATTCATCCAACCTGTTGTGAGTATGCGAGTACTCATGCTTTTTCCATTGCTAAGTAGTGTGCCATGGCATGTGTATTAGTTTTTGATTGCTGCTGTAACAAATTTCCACACACGAAGTGACTTACAACATTTTGTGTTATTGTCACGGGGTAAAAATGAAGGAATTGGTAGCGCTGTGTTTCTCATGGAGGCTCTAGGAAGTAATCCATTTCCTTTCTCTTTCCAGCTTCCAGAGGCTGCTGCATTCCTTGGCTCATGGCCTCTTTCTGCATCTTTAAAACCAGCAAAAATAGGGTATGCCTTTTCTCACCTCACAACACTCCAACCTCCTCTTCTGCCTTCCCCTTCCATTTCTAAGACACTTCAGATTCCATTGGCACCACTCAGAAAATCCAGGAGAATCTCCCCATTTCCAGTACAGCTGATGAGCAATCTTAATTTCATGCAACTTTAATTTGCCTTTGCCATATACCATAGCATATTCACACATTCCAGGGATCATGATGTGGACATCTTTGGGTGGGGCATTGTTCATCTGCTGAGGGATGTCTGGGATGATTCCAGTTTCCAGACATTTCAAATAAAGCTACTATGAACATTCAGGTACAGGATTGTATATGAACACAAATTTTCATTTCTCTGGTATAAATACTTAAAATTCAGATTGTTAGATTGTATGGTGACATGGTTTGGCTCTGTCCCCACCCAAATCTCATCTCTAATTGTAATCCCCATAATGTCCACATGTCAATGAAGGGACCTTGTGGGAGGTGACTGGATCATGGGGGTGTTTTCCCCCATATTGTTCTTGTGATAGTGAGTTCTCACAAGATCTGATGGTTTTGTAAGTGTTTGACAGTTCCTCCTTCACACACACTCTCTCCCATACCCCCTTGTGAAGAAGGTGCCTGTTTCCCTTTTGCCTTCCACCATGATTGTAAGTTTCCTTAGGCCTCTCCAGCCATGCAGAACTATGAGTCAATTCAACCTCTTTCCTTTATAAATTACCCAGTCTCTGGTAGTATCTTTATTTATGTATTTACTTATTTATTTATTTGAGATGGAGTCTTGCTCTGTCACCCAGACTTGAGTGCAATGGCAAGATCTTGGCTCACTGCAACCTCTGCCTCCTGGGTTCAAGTAAGTCTCCTGCTTCAGCCTCCTGAGTAGTGGGATTACAGGTGTGCGCAACCATGCTCAGCTAATTTTTGTATTTTAAGTAGAGATGGGGTTTCACCATGTTGCCCAGGCTGGTCTCAAACTCCTGACCTCATGATCTGGCTGCCTCTGCCTCCCAAAGTGCTGGGATTACAGGCATGAGCCACCATGCCCAGACCTCTAGTAGTTTCTTTATAGCAGTGTGAAAACAGGCTAATACATGTGATAACTGTATTTAGTTTAGTTTCATAAGAAACTACCAAGCTGTTTGCCAGAGTGGCTCTACCATTTTCCATTCCCACCAGCAATGTATATGTGACCTGGTTTCTTCACATCCTTGCCAGCAACTGGTGCTGTCACTACGCTTAATTTTAGCCATTTTGATAGGTGTGTATTGATATCTCACTTTGGTTTTAATTTGTACTCCTCTAATTGCTGATGATGTTGCACATTTTTTTATATGCTTACTATCCATCTATAGATCCTCTGTTTTTCTTTTGGATACAGGGTCTCATTGTCACCCAGGTTGGAATGCAGTAGTGCAATCACAGTGCACTGCAGCCTTCATCTTCCAGGCTCAAGCTATCCTCCCACCTCAGCCTCCCACGTAGCTGGAACCACAGGCATGTGCCACTATGCCTGGCTAATTTTTAAAATGGTTTTTTGTAAAGATGGGGTCTCCCTATGTTACTGAGGCTGGTCGTGAACTCCCGGGCTCAAGTGATCTTCACTCCTTAGCCTCCCAAACTGTTGAAAGATTATTACAGGTGTGAGCCACTGCACCCCTCCTGCACGTCCACTTTAGTAAAATGTCTCTTCCTGTCCTTTTCCCAGTTTGTAATTGGATTGTTTGTTTTCTGACTGCTGCGTTTGGGAATCCTTTGTAACTTCTAGGAACTAGTCCTTTGTTGGCTATGTGGTTTGCAAATATTTTCCCCCAGTCTGCAGCATGTCTTTCATTCCCTCAGCAGAGTCTTCCATAGCGCAAATATTTTTAATGTTGATGTAGTACAATTTATCAATTTTCTTTTTCTGAATCATGCTTTTGGTGTCAAATCTAAGAACGCAGTTCCTACTCCTAGATCTCAAATATTTTCTCCTATTTTATTTTTCTAAAAGTTTATAGGTTTAAAATTTACATTTAAGTCTATGATCCATAATGACCTAATTTGTGTGTAGGTGTGAGGTTTAGGTTGAGGCTCTTTTTTTTTTTTTTTTTTTTTTTTTTGGCATATGGATGTCCAATTGCTCTCATACCTTAAATAGTAATTCAAGAGAATCTGGACTTTGCATAATGGCAATCCAACTGCCTTTATGCAATTTTACCAATTGCTCCAGCTTCAAGGCTATCCTTCCTTTATTGAATTGCCTTTGCACCTTTGCCAAAAATCAGTTGAGCGTATTTGGTGTGAATCCATTACCTTTTATAACACGTGATATGGTTTGGCTATGTCCCCACCCAATTCTCATCTTGAATTCCCAAGTTTTGTGGGAGTGACCTGGTGAGAGGTAATTGAACCATAGGGGCAGGTCTTTCTCATGTTGTTCTAGTGGTAGTGAGTATATCTCATGAGATCTGATGGTTATTGTAAGTGGGAGTTTTCCTGGACAAGCTCTTTTTGCCTGCTGCCATCCATGTAAGATGTGACTTGCTCCTCCTTGCCTTCCACCTTGGTTGTGAGGGTTTCGCAGACATATGGAACTGTAAGTCTAATTAAATCTCTTTCTTTTGTAAATTGCCCAGTCTCAGGTATGTCTTTATCAGCAGCATGAAAATGGACTAATACACCATGCCGTGATTCCATATGGACCCTTTTTGTATAGTTTTAGGAGCTGCTTTTCTTAGTCTTAGTTACATTGATCTTTTTTGCTGTGTCTCTGTACTTGAAAGTTGGATAGCTATCTGCAGGAGATGCTGAATAGCAAAGTATAATAAAGCTTCAATAAGCATTTCCTTAAATGAAAACAACCTACTACCCATTTCAATGTTTACAAATCATGTACAGTTTATCTGCCCACATGCACAGCTTTCTGACAAAAATGCACAGTATTTTTCATCTCTGTTTAGGAGCAGGTAAATACACCCTACTTTAAACAAAATTATGGGTCGTAAAATGTGTCTTCTCCAAGTATCATCTAAATCTTATCTTTCACCCAGTCCCTTCAGCCCCTTTTGTTAGTTCCTCATAGACAGAAGAGAGAAAACAAAACCGCTTACTTCCATTTCTTGGTTGAATACGTTGAAGCTCATTTTTACTTACATGGCACATCTACCATTAAATTTATGCTTTAAAGCTTTTGATATCTAAATGGTGGTAGGAAAGAGTTTTATTTTTATTGAGGGGCAATGGTAAAATCATTTCATAGATCAATATACCAGTCATATCTTTTTCCTTCAGCGATTAGAGCGGCATTGAGTTTGGTGGATTGGGAAAGAGAACAGTTAGAACTTCACTGGGCTCATTCTCCCAACACCACCAGCATCAGGCCTAATGCTTACACAGTCTTGGGTTTGTAAAGCCAATCAGTAATTGTATACAATACGTAAAATTTAATCCTCATGGCCACTGTGAGGTATTAATATTATTATACTCAACTTACATAGATAAAGTCTAAAAATCAGACATGCTAAGTGACATACTCAAGGCACACATGAACTCAACTGAACCTTCTGCCTTCCAGTCCAATATTTGCTTCACGAGCAGAAAAGCTTGACTTTTTAGGCTAATGCGGGAGTAAGAGATGAGATCTTTATCTGTAGCCTTCCTGTGTTCCCCCTCCTTTCTCTGGGTCCCTAGAGCAATGAGATGTCCAGGAATCCTCACCCCAGGAGAACTGGGCCCACCCTGCCACATGCAAGATTCCCCTGCTGGAGCAATGTCGTCAACACTTTCTGTAATGACACAGATGTTGGGTGTCGGCTGTGCCCAGTATGGTAGCCACAGTCACCTGTGGCTATTGAATCTTTGGCATGTAGTGCTGCAAGGAATTGAATTTTCATGATCGTTAATTAAAATGTAAGTTTGTTTAGCTATATAAGGCCAGTGACTGCTGCACAGAACAGTGAGTTCTAGACCATTCCCCTTCAGTCCCATCACCACTGGCTGTGCCCAATCTAGGTGCCTCTCTGTCCCATAATTTCTGATTGTTATCTGTGTTCACAGTCTTATATTAATATAAATATTTTTAAATTCAGTTATTTTATTCAAGTGCTTAATAATCTTATTGTTATGATCTCTTTCCTGATATGATGACGTTTATAATTTCTGCCTCTGGTAATAAAGGGTCTGATGAGAAAAGTGAGAAACACCCCACTGGACCTCATTTCATCACTATTATTCTTGAGTTAAAATACAATCGTCTACTCTTAGCCTCACACTACACAGCCTTTCACTGTTGCCTCCTTCCCACACCAACAGCCGCCTTCTGAAAACCCGACGTTCTTCTCCAGTGGTGGCTTCACCTTTGTTGGGGCCGCTGTCCTGCCTGACTTGTGTCTTGCATCCTGGCGATAGAAGCACCTTATTCCCCCACCCTGGAGGTGGCCAGCAGCCTTTCCCCCTTTAGGGCTATTTCCACATGCTGGCTCCTCCTCCTTCCCGTAAGCCATCTGTCTCCCCTCATTTCCATCCTCCACTGCAGCCTAGGGTGCCCACAGACTCACTTTCCATTCCAAGACTCATCTCCATCTAGATGCTTTCATGGCCCACATGCATCTGAGGCTTGGTGCCTCGCCCACTCTGTCTCCTTGCCCCCGAGGACTTGAGCTTTCACTCCACCTCAGCTCCCATCTGTCAGCTGTCCCTGCACTGGTCATCACCTGGAAGAAAACTTAAGAAATTCTGAAGCCACAAACATTCCCATTTCTGATTTCCACTTGCTGTTTATAACGCCTTCATTTTCACTCAGATTCAGGTCCTGCATCTGTCAATTAACCCATGGAGACTTCCAGGCCCCAACACTCATCTTTCAGGCTCATCTATCTTTTCCTCCTTCAACACACAGCATAGAGTCTGTTATCCATCATTTCAGTGACTCTTCATGCCAATAATCACAATGCCTTTCCTGGATTGCTCTGTATGGTACCCACCTGGCTATATGCACACCGGGTTCAACTGAACCACCTGCTTCACTTTTCACAAGCCTGAGCTATAACGTGCTGCTGGAGGAGTCACCCTATCAGCTCTTGGTGTCCATGAATTCTTGGTTCTCCACTTGCAGTAGGGCCTTCAACACCTCCAGACAGTCCTGTGTCCCTAGTCTTGGTCTTCCCCATCCCAGCAGGCTTCCTTCTCCCGGGGATCCCCTCCAGCCCACGGTTTCAGTGACTGTGAGTCGATGACACCTAAATCTGTATCTGGCAAAAATCTCCCTCCTCAGGTTCTAGAAGACAGCTCCCCTTGAATGTCCCATAGAGATCTCAAATGTACCATGTCCAAAACAGTGTTCAGCCTCTTCTGCCTCAGAGCTGCTTCCCCTATATCCTATTTCCAGCCTTAGGGGATCACACGCCTGACATTCAGCACACACAACCGAATTCCAGCTGTCACCCTGGCCCTTCCTGTTTGTCACTCTGCACACCAAATCACCACATCATTCTATCATCCACAACATTTATCCCAATATGTTGCATGTTTTCACGCCAAGTCTTCCTCCCATCACAATAATTTTAACAGAATTCTTACCCACTCTGCTGTGCTCTCAGATCTAGTCACTAAATTATCTTTAAGACACTGTTTTTCTCAGAAACAAATATTATTATGTCCTTGACTGAAATTCCCCAATGATCCACAGTGCTTTCAGAATCAAGTTCACAGTCTAAACCCTTCAGCACCTGACCGTGGCTGTCCTGCCTGGTCTCACTGTTCGCTTCCCCCTCAGCCCTTCAATTCCACAAGTGGTGAGCAGGTCACATGGAGCCTTGTTCATTTCCTCATCCGTGACATGCTCCCTCTTGTTCTCTTAGCCTTGTGCTCCTCAGGCTGCCAAAAATATCTCCATTTTGTCCTGGAGGGTGCTTATTACCACCTACCTATTAAAATTAGCAGGGCCAGACAGATCCGTCTTGAGAGTCACTCTATGAAATGACTGGCTGGTATTCTCCAAGATTGTCAATGTAATGAAAGAGAAATAAACCTATTCCAGATTGACGAAAACTAAAGAGACATGAAGATGAAATGCAACACGTGGTCCTGGGCTGGACCTTGTCTGAAGGGAAAAAGACATTGTAAGGAAGGGCCAGACAACTGGCAATAGAGAATGTGGACTGTAGATCAGATAAAGGTCTGTGTCAATACTAATGTCCTGAGTTTGATAAGTACAGTACTGTTCCAATAGAGAATAACCTCGTTCCTTAGAAATACACACTGAATTATTAAAGGGTAAATGGGCATGGTGTATTCAATCTATTCTCGAGTAGCTCAGAAAAAAATTTACGCACATATATTATGTTTATATTTACATATGTTTGTTTCTATATGTACATACATAAACGTGTGTGCATGCACACACACAGAGGTGGAAAAGAAAATGATAGAGCAAATGTGGCAACGATACAGTTGGACGTTTGTCCCTTCCACATACCACGTTGAAATGTGATCCGCAGTGTTGGAGGTGGGGCCTCGCTGGGAGGTGCTAATTATGGGTGCCGATCCCTCCTTAATGGCTTGCTGCTCTCCCTGCAGTAATGAATTCACAGGAGATCTGCTTGCTAAAAAAGAATCTGGGGTCTCCCCCTCCTCTCCTTCTCTGGCTTTCTCTCTCCGTATGATATGCTGCTTCCTTTTTGCCTTCTGCCATGACGGGAAGCTTCCTGAGGTCCTCATCAGAAGCAATGCTGGTGCCATAGTTATAGAGCCTGCAGAATTGTGATCCAGATAAAATTCTGTGCTTTATAATTATCTAGTCTCAGATATTCCTTTAGAGCAATGCAAATGAACTAACACAGCCAATAGGTTAACTTTGCTGAATTTTGGGTAAAGGTTATAGGTGGTCTGTGTGTTATTCTTGGGATTTTCTAGAAGTTTTAAATTATTTTACAAAAGAAAGTTAAAAGGAAGTTCTAGGATTCTTTGATTTCCAGTTTTGTAACTGTTGAGCAAATGTGAGAGATTCTGTCATAGTTATTTTTGGTACATAAGAGCTAAAATTAAAAGGTGTCACAGAAATTCTTCCAGGATAAAATATTTTATTTAAAAACTTGCTGGGTAAAGGCCAGAAAAATAGACTATAGAGGTAACTAATCATATGCAATGTTTAGAAAAATTCTGAGTATATACAAAGAAATATTATTATTGGATGATGAAATTGCTGATAGAACTTTACATGATTTCATTTTCTTCATTCTTATTGCTTGTTTTCTTCTAATTTACTATAGTAAATATGTGTAAGTTGCTTAATAAAACTGCAAATAAATTTTAGGTGCTTCAACAATGAATACATAAAGAAAAGAAAGCCAATAGGTCCATCTTTCCCAAAGCTTCAGTTGATAGGAATTAAATTTGCTGAATTTAATTTAGTAAGGGAGTGAGGTACCTTTAGAGAGAGTCTCCTTAGGGTATATCTTGACCTACTTGATTATCTATGTACCTAAGTAGTCATATGTCTTCATTAGAGAAGTATTTTTAAAAAAACTCAAGTGTTTAAAAGTTATGACAACATTCCAAGTCCCTTTTCTTTATTTGTATAACTTTCCCCACAAAATGAAAACTGTAACCTTTACCCTGTAAGGATGTGCTATCGTAACTCAGCAGATCGTGACCAGATTATATGTCACCCTATGCCAAGTCTCAAAAATCCTAAATTCTGGATTGTATGGTGTAGGTTTTCAAGGGCAAGAATCTTGCCTGTTTCAACCTCTGTTGAGTACCTGGTACCTATTGATTTTTAACAAATATTTTATGCAGAAACAGCTCTATTCTAACCCATCTTGCCTTAACTGAACATTTTATGCACTTTCTAATTTGATTGCCAAGTTTAACATAGTATTGGACCTTGAGTTAATAAAATTTTACTCCAATGCTATACTAAACTTGGCAATCCATTATTACTCATCGTTAAATCTCATATTTTTAGTCTGAAGCCTCTAGGATTCCTGATCTGTTGAACAGGTGCCCGGCCTGTCTTTCTTTTATAATATAATTTTGTTCTTTCTTTTGAACATCTACCTACATTCACAAACACATACATGTTTTGGTCCAAAACAACAGCTGTGGTGAGTATGAAAATTGCCAACTTTATCTCAGCAGCCCAGTTTGACTTCGCCAATCTTAGGGTCTCCTCTGGTCCTGCGTAGTCTTGAGCACTTTCTTTCCGTCTAAAACTGTTACGTCCATCTTCTGATCTCAACTATGACCTTTTCACTTATGCGTAAGTGGTTCCTTGTTGTTCATTAATTCTCCAGACTTGCACTGGAATTGAATTGCAATGCTGAGTTTCTGTGTGGTATCTGTATTTGTATTTTCCATAAGAAAAAAAAAAATAGTATTGGCAAATTGGAGGATGGACAAAAGGGCAAAAGGTTTTTATTAATGAAATTACTTGTTCATGACCTTCATAGGTAATTATGAAAGAAACCATTAGCTCCTGGCAATCTCCAATCTACTCTTTTCCTTTAACAGTTGGATGCCACATTTTAGCTGGCCATATGGACATTCAGTCAAAGACCCCATTTTGCAGCCTCACTAGCAGCAGCAGCTGAGGGCGGCTGTGTGACTAACTTCTAACCAGGGAATGAAAATGGAAGTGATAGGAGCAACAGCATATCCTTAGAAGGAAAGAATATGCCCCCATCTCTCCCTCTTCCCCTCATGCTGGGTTCCTGATATGTTGATGGTAGATAGAGCAGTCACCTTCAACATCACATGGTAGGGGTGTGACCAGGAACTCAGAGCAACACAGTGTAAGAAACCTGGACCCCTGAGGATGGCCCAGCCCCCCACCAGCTCTAGACCCATTGATCCCAACTCCTGCATGAGAGAAATAAACTTCTGTTTATCTATGTCATCATGATTTTGAATTTCTCTGTCACAACAGGTGAACTGATAGCCTATGAAATACAATCTTCATTTTATAGTATTCAATCAGTCTTAATAGATTTGTGGAGTACAAAGTAATAAAAATGGAATAAAACATTAACTAAAACGCTCAAACATAAAGTGAATATGTATGATCAGTAAATCTACCCCCATTTATAAACTCAAGAGTAGACAATTAGTATTTATGCTCTGTTGAGCAATTTTATTATCCTTTTTGAAAGATAGGAGACAAAGCCCTAGCCAAAAAGAAGCTTGAAATTCAGTAAGTCCCACGGAAACACTCCCTGCAAAGGGTCAGATCAGTAAGTGCCTATTCTTGTCTCAATAATCTTATTTACACATATACAACTTTTACTCCATACACCATGCCTTCCTACAACCTGTTGTTCTAGCTAAATTGAATTATTTACACTTTGATGCAAAAGTCATTTAATATATTGTTAGTTCTTTGTCCCTGTTTCTAGCACATAGTAAGTGACCAATTACTATGTATGAAAAGAACAATTTTTCTTCACTGTGAAATACCTGTTCCCTATCTCTAAGTGTTTCAGTCTTATTAATAATACTAAAGTGCAAGCCTCAGAAACTATCTCCTGGAAGAAATATTCTCTCATGCCCTCAGCTGGAAAAGATTCCCTTTTTCTGTGTCTTCTCATAATACTTTTCTGTCTTTCTCATGTCATTCCTTACTACCTTCTGTCACAGAAATTTATATTTATCTCCTCTTCCCTCCTATGAGGAGCTTTAAAGCAATGTAGGAAGAGAACCCATGGCAGAATCACCTCTCGATTCCTTCCCTTTACAGGTAGCTCAGTGCCTTACACTTAGTATTAGCAGTATTAGCATGAGAATAATAATAATGAAATGCATATATTTGTGATATATTTTTATCATGAATTATCTCAACTGGTTTTGTTAATTTGGCATGGAGAAAGAATAACCAAAGAGAAATAAAATGAGAGAAAATATGAGTTCAGTACTTTTGTATTGACAACTTAATGTGCAAAGGGACACTGGATTCATTGGGTAATATTTTCAACAAGTTTTGCATAAATTTCCTTACTCATATGCTGAGGTCTTCATCTCTCCTCCGTGGTATTAAGACAGACTTGAGTAATTGACTGCAGAACCAGAAACAAAGGCTGCAAACACCCAGCTATTAAGCAACCAAAGCAGGTGTCTAAGTGATAGAGGTATGCTAAGGAATATTAGACAAATACATTTGCCAAATCTTAAGATACTGTATAAAAAGATTGAACAGGCCTGGAGACAGGGAAGGAGTAAGTAAGCAAGCATAAAACATATCGGGATGTTGTGGGAACAAAGAGTCAGCAGTTAATTGCTTCTCTTGATGCCATACATTTGAGGATTGCCAACCAGATGTTGTCCATCAATGTTCCAGTTGGAGATATGATCACCTGTGCACGAAGGCTCTTTTCAGTGTCTCCCACCTCAACTCCATCCTATTAGCCCAGGGAAGACACCATCACTCATGGGTAAGGTGAATATTAGTGAATGTGCTGGGAAGGTGGTAGAAACATAGATATCTTGAGAAGTACTTTTATCATGAAGGAAAATACACTTGATCAAGATGGGAGCAGTTGGTGTAAATTTACTCAATCAGGTGCCCTGTTCAAGAGCCTCTTAGAGAAGATAAATTTTAAATTAAGTCTTTATGAGGAAGATAGAGAGGGCTTGGGAGGAAATTCTAAGAATGATAAGCAAACTAATAGAAATGAGCAAATCATGAGGCAGGAGACAATTACCGGTGTTGTAAAATCATGATGGTGGATAAGAAAAAGCAAAGTTGAAGATGTAGGAAGGTAAGTTGACAGAAGGCTTTGAAAATATTCCAGTGGATCCAAATGTTTATAATCTTGTTTTCCACTGTCTTGAGCATGAAGTTAATGTTTCAAGATATGAAAACGTAGACGTTAATGAGATATTCAAAAAGTTAATTTGATGATAACTGGAAGGAACAGCTTAAATGCAGATATAAATTAATTAAGAATGGATGGATTTTTTTCTGAGTATTTTATTTCCTAACTATGAGTCTAGATTCACTATATCAAGTTAATTATGACAGAATGAGTCAAATCAATATTGTAATCTCAAATTTATCTTTGAACCCTGTAAATACCCATCTATACAAAGAAATAAACAAAACTAGGGTATAAACATTTTCTTTATGAAAATGGCTTAGAATAGAATATTTTCCTTAAAAATAGATAAAGCTCTGAAAGTTTCTTCCTGACAGAATATCTGTAATTTTACTAAAATTACATTATGATTTTACTCAAGTCCAATTATGAAAAGCATTTATTTTAATAATATATAAAGTATTTCTCAAAAATTTAGCTGATATAAATGATAAAATTTATATGACTTCATTTAGAATTTTTCCCCCATAATGTAGCTAATCATGTTCAAAAAAGAACTTCTTACACTAATTTTCTTATAAGAAATATTTTAAAAATGATTACAACTAAACATTTATAATTTCACGTTTGTTTTTCCTTCTTATAAAAGAGTTTATATTATTAAATGATATGGTTTTTATTTTGCTTTATTTTTTGAGACAGTTTCACTCTTGTTGCCCAGGCTGGAGTGCAATGGGCGTGATCTTGGCTCACTGCAACCTCCGCCTCTCGGGTTCAAATGATTGTCCAGCCTCGCCTCTCAAGTAGCTGGGATTACAGGCACCCGCCACCATGCCCAGCTAATTTTTATATTTTTAGTAGGGATGGGGTTTTACCATGTTGGACATGCTAGTCTCAAACTCCTGACCTCAGGTGATCTGCCAGCCTTGGCCTCCTACAGTGCTGGGATTACAGGCGTGAGCCACTGCGCTCGGCCAAACTGTACAGATTTTAAATACAACAGAAAAAAAATGGCAGTTGGCAACACTAATGAGTATGTTCTCTGAATATAATGGAATCAGCTCAGCTAGAACCCCATAATGGAAAGAGAGGAAAACCACCAAACACATGGAAACCAGACAACACACTGCTAGGTAACCTATGGATCAAAGAGGAAGTTTCAAGAGAAATTAAAAAAAAACACGCAGAACTAAATAAAAATGAAAATACAATATTTCTAAATTTATGGCACATAGTCAACTCAGTGCTGAGATGAAAATTAGCAGAACTAAATGCTCACATTAGGAAATAAGAAGAGCCTCAAATCAACAATTCATGTTCCTGTCTCTAGAACCTAGAAAAATAAAAGAGCTAAATGAATTCAAAGCAAGAAGAAGGAAGGAAATAATGAAGATTAGAGCAGAAATCAATGAAATTAAAAAACAGAAAAATAGAGCAACCAATTGCTTGTGTTTTGAAAAGATTAATAAAATTGGCCAATCTTTATCAAGTTCGGCCATAATAAGAGAGAACACACATTACCAGTATCCAGAATGAAACAGATAACCTGATCACAGACCCCACAGACATCAAATCCATAAAAGAGAATGGTATGAACAATTCTGTACATATAAATCTGGCAACTAAGATGAAACAAACTACTTAAAAAAAACACAAACCACTATCACACACCCATATGAAAAAGATAACTTGAATAGCCCTATAACTATGAAAAAAACAGAATTCATAATTTAAAGACTCTTCCCCGCCAAAATCTCCAGGTCTAGATGGTTTTATTGGCTGGTTTGAAGGATTAACATCAACTCTACACACTCTTCCAAAATATAGAAGAGAAGCATTTCCAGTTCAT
This sequence comes from Saimiri boliviensis, assembly GCF_048565385.1. Classification (NCBI taxonomy): domain Eukaryota; kingdom Metazoa; phylum Chordata; class Mammalia; order Primates; family Cebidae; genus Saimiri; species Saimiri boliviensis. The sequence goes on along the minus strand of NC_133463.1, from coordinate 9,060,925 downwards.
TTTATAAAGCTAGTATTATCCTAATACCAAAACTAGACAGAGACAGCACCAAAACAAAACCAACAGGCCAATGTCCCTCACGAATACAGACTAAAGAATCCTTAAAATATTCACAAATATAATTAAGCAAACATGTAAAATTATATACCACCACAAATGGAGTTTATGTCAGAGATGCAAGTTTGTTTCAATATTTGAAAATTAAACAATGTAATCCACTTTAATAGGCCAAGAAAGAAGAATCACGTGATCACATCAAATGATGCACAAAAAGCATTTGACAAAATTCTACATGCATTTATGATGTTAAAAATAACCTTGGAAAAATAAGGATAAAGAAGTACTTTCTCAGCTTGACAAGGAGTATCTCCAAAAAAATTGTCCCTATTTGCAGATGACATGATTATCTATATAGAAAATCCCAAAGAATCTACAAATAACAACCACTACCCTCCTAGAACTAGTAAGCCAATTCAGCAAAATTGCAGGATGTGTAACATAAAAAACTCATTGTATTTCTACATACACGCAATGAACACCAGGGGGCTGAGACTAGCGTTACCTCTTACAGTCACTCAGAGCAATGAAATGGCTGTAAACCTAATACAATGTACAAAACTATGCTGAAAACTACAAGATGCTGGTGAAAGAAATCAAAGGTCTAAATAAATTGAAAGCTATGAACAACAATATAGTATGTTGTTGGATTAGGAGACTCATCATAGTAAAGACGGCAATTATTTCCAGATTGACATACAGTTTTAACAAAATTTCTGTAACAGTTCCGGCAAGATTGTAGAGACATAGACAAGATCATTCTAAAATTTATAGGAGCAGGCAAAGGAAAACCGTTGTAGCGAAACTAGCTAAAACAGTTTCGATGAAGAAAAACATGAGAAGAATCAGTCCACACGATTTCAAGACTTATTATACATCTATAGTAAATAAGACTGTGTGGTATGCCAAGAGTGGATACACAGATAATGGAATAGAACATGAAACCTAGAAATGGACCCACACAAATATACCCAGCTGACTTTTGATGAAAATATAAAAGAAATTCAACAGAGGAAAAATAGCCTTTTCAATAAATGGTGTTTGAAACAATTGGGCACCTTTAGGCAAAAGCATGCACCTTAACCTAAATCTCACATTCTATATACAAGTGAATTTAAAATGGGTCCCAGTAAAACATAAAATGATTAAACATTTAGGGGAAAAAATGGGAGAAAATCTTTAAGATCTAGGATGAGGCAAAGTTCTTAGATTTGACATTAAAAGCATAATTCATAAAGGAGATGAACAAATTAAGTGACATAAAAATTAAAAACGTTTGCCAGGCGCGGTGGCTCACGCCTGTAATCCCAGCACTTTGGGAGGCTGAAGCGGGTGAATCACCTGAGGTCAGGAGTGTGAGACCAGCCTGACCAACATGGAGAAACCCCATCTCTACTAAAAATACAAAAAATTAGCCTGGCGGGGTGGCACGTGCCTGCAATCCCAGCTCTTCGGGAGGCTGAGGCAGGACAATCACTTGAACCTGGAAAGCAGAGGTTGCCGTGAGCCGAGATCGCACCGTTGCACTCCAGCCTGGGCACCAAGCCTGAAACTTTGTCTCGAAAATAAGTAAATAATTGAAAACTTTCACTCTGCAAAAGACCCTGTTAAATAGACAAAGATTGTTTCTCCCACAGTCTGGGAAATACATATACATGTATATATATATATATATATATATATATATATAGCCACATATCTAACAAAGGAATAGTATCTAGAATATATAAAAAAATTTTCTTACTCAACAGTAAAAAAATAAACAATACAATTAGTACTTGGGCAAAAACATGAAGAGAATTTTCACCAAAGAGGATGTGTACAGACGGCAAATAAGCACATTTTAAAAATGTTCAATATTCATGGACTCAGGGAGGGGAACAACACACACTGAGGCCTGTGGGGGAAGGTGCTGGGGAAGGGAGAGCATCAGGAAAAATAGCTAATGCACGCTGGGCTTACCACCGAGGTGACAGGTGGATTGGTGCAGCAAACCACCACGGCACACGTTTGCCTGTGTAACAAACCCGCACATGCTGCGCATGTATCCTGGAACTTCAAATAAAGTGCTTATGCCTGTAATCCCAGTACTTCGGGAGGCCGGGCTGGGCAAATTACTTGAGATCAGGAGTTTGAGACCAGCCTGGGTAACCTGGTGAAACCCCCATCTCTCCTAAAAATACAAAACATAGCCGGGCCACGGTGACTGGTGCCTGTAGTCCTAGCTGCTCCAGAGGCTGAGCAGTAGAATCGCTTGAACTCGGGAGGCAGAGGTTGCAGTGAGCCAGGATGGCACCACAGTACTCTGGGTGACAGAGTGAGACTCCATCTCAAAAAAATTAAATTAAAAAATTCCCATCATACACAAAAATTCAGTATTATTAGTCTCCAGGAAAATGAATTAAAATCACAATGAGAGATCACTAAACACAAATTAGAATGGCTAAAATAATAATAATTTTTAAAAAAAACAGTGACAATACCAAATACCAGTGAGGATGCAAAAAATGTAACCAGTCATACATTATAAGTGGGAATATAGAATGGCACAGCTATTTGGCATTTTTTTTTTTTTTTTTTTTTTTTTTTTTTAGCAGAGACTCCCTCTGCCACCCAGGCTGGAGTGCAGTGGCACTATCTCAGCTCACTGCAACCCTCCGCCTCCCGGGTTCAAGAGGCTGTCCTTGCCTCAGCCTCCCAAGTAGCTGGGATTACAGGTGCCAGCCACCATGCCCTGTGAATTTTTGTGTTTTAGTAGAGATGGGGTTTTACCATGTCGGCCAGGCTGGTCTAGAACCCCTGACCTCAGGTGGCCTACCTGCCTTGGCCTCCCAAAGTGTTGGGATTGCAGGCATGAGCCACTGCAACTGGCCTGGCAATTTCTTACAAAACTAAACCTGCAACTTCCATTTAACCTGCCATAGCACTCTTAGGAAGGTATCCCAGAGAAATGAAAATTTATGTTCACAGTATTATGCAAAAATGTTTACGACAGCTTTATTTGTAATAGTAAAAAACTGGAAACTACCCTTGTGTCTTTGAACAGGTAAACAATAAAGAAACTGAGGATTACGTCCATACCATGGTGTGCTACTTGGCAATAATAGAGCAAACTGCTGATCCATGCAACAACCTGGTGGGATGTCCAGATAACCACGCTCAATGAAAAAAATAAAAAGAGCCAATTCCAAAAGTTTACCTGCTACACGATTCCACTGATACAACATTCTTGCAAAGAGAACAGATTCATTATTGTTAGGGTTCAAACTGGGGATAAGAATGGAAGGAACTGAGTGCGGCTATTAAGGAATAACATGAGGAATCCTTGTGTTGGAACATTGTCCTCAAGTTTTGCAGGATATTACCTTTGGGGGACCTGAGTAAAGCATACAATGATCTCTCTGTATTATTTCTTACAACTGCATGTCAATCTCTAATTTTCTCCAAATTCAAAAAAAAGTATTAAAAATACAATAGAAAAATATGGCAGTTGGAGAAAGCAATGAACATTTGCTTTAAAAACAATTTGCTTTGTACTGAGCTTAAATATTCTCCAAGTATAAGATTCATTATTATCTGGCACACTAGTAGGATGAAATTACATTTACAAGTAAATTAAAATAGCTGGTTTCATTCCAGAAAGTACTTTCAGGATCCATTGTAGAAGCTACTATTTAAAGAATTTTTTAGCATAAAGTTCTTAAGTGAATTAAATGAATTTTACATCCCTTACTTTTCTGGCAACATCTTTAGCAACTTTTAAAAATTACTGCAAAACAGCAAAGCCTAAAATTAAGTCACTAGGCATTGTCGTCTTCACAAACAACAGAGCTGTTTCCCTGAGCCTTTGAAAGCCGAATTTTAGTCTTTATATGTGACTGAATATGGAATGTTCCCTTGGGGGAGACACACTGCCTCTGAAAACTGACAAGCTTCCCCACAGTCCAGGGGTGTCCAATCCTTTGGGCTTCCCTGGGCCACACTGGAAGAAGAATTGCCTTGGGCCACACATAAAATACACCAACACTAATGACAGCTGATGAGCTAAAAAAAAATCACACGCAAAAATCTCATAGCGTTTTAAGAAAATTTACCAGTTTGTGTTGGACCGCGGGTTGGACAAGCTTGCCACAGTGTTAGATTTAGAAAGAAAGGAAGATGGGGATACGTCTTGTGCAAAGTTAATTCCGTCAGGTTCTAATAGTCAGAGTTCCTTTATTCCTGCTAACTAGGGTTAGCAGCACTCAGAGAAAGCCTCTTTTTAAAATGTTTGCTTGTAGGTTTTTAGCAAACAACATACTTCTCTTCAGCAGCAGGTCTAATTCCCACCAGCAAAGCCTCAAAGGAATGGCAGTTTGCGTAAGGCCCTTAGGGAGAACAGGGATGGGGAAGACAGGAAGGAAAGGAGGGCTGAGAGCCGATCCCCTCCCCACAAAGGGTGAGCTACCTGCAAGTCTGCAAAGAAAACCTCTCAAGCAATGTGGTGGCTTTGTCAGGACGGCAGGGTCTGATGGCACAATGGCGCAATGCAGCACTCATTTCCAAGATTCCCTCTCTCATTAGGTTCAAGATTCTCTTTTGCTCTGGGTTCCCTGGCTGGAGTCCTCAGGCCTCGTAGAAGTTGAAGCATCTTGCATATTGGGATTCCTAATGCCTCCACTCACCAGCACACCAGTCTTCGTGTTAACAGACGCACATGAAGCCTCTAATATGCAAATGTGCTTAGATTTAAATTGATTTTCTAAATATAATCTTGAGTATAACAGCCCCATACAAGGTTGCTCTTTTGAAATTCTCCAGCAACCAGTTTCAGATTACTAAATACACAGCTTGTGCTCCAACTTCTGGCACTTCTAGTCTCTATTTTGATTTGTCGGTGGTTGAAAGTGTTTGGTGATTTGTTCTTGTGTACTATTTTTCTAATTTAAAATGCTTCCTGTATTATCTCTCTCCAGAGATGCTCACTGCTGCCTCACTGTGGGCTTACACCTCAAAATACGGTATGCAAAACCCTGTATCCCCCAGGAAGCCAGAGACTGAGCGCCCCACCCCCCTCACCGAGTACTCCAGAGCAACGTGGCTGCCCCTTGGTACATGCCTTTGAAGGGTGTCTGGTTTTGATATTCACTTGAGGAAGGGGGAGAACAGACCCTGCCGATGCCCAGCAGCAGCCCTGAATGCTAAGTGCATTCTCTGGACTGCCTCTTCTCTCCCCATCTTCATGAACTCCACGTTTCTCTTCGCAGCCCAACTCCATCTCACCGTCTTCTGACTGTCTCAGATGATTTCACTGTGTCTGAGAAGATCTCCATTCTTTCGCTGTGTATTTTCAGAGCCACTGATTTCACAATTGTCACCTTGAGGTAGGAGACCCACTTTGTTTTACCCTGGGGCTCTTGGACAACATCGATGAGAATTCTGTTTTAGTTGGAAACAAATGTGACTGCTGTTCCCAAGCCAGGTACAGCAGATTCGTGCATCTTGGAAGATAGACTTATACATACAGTAGATGAGAAATTGATGTCTGTAGAATCCCTGTGAGCCTGCTCTCAGCTGCATTAGAAAATAAACCCAGGTTTGCTTCTTAGTGTTCCAAATGAGGCAATTGCCACCATTGTTAACTGCTTTGAATAGGTAACAGAGGTGTAATAGATTGACATCAAGGATGGTCATTTTGGGGGAGGAGAATGGGGGGCGATAAACAGGTGCAGGAGCTGTTGCCCCTATGAGCCCATAGACCTTGGCTGTAGACTGAGCTAGACAAAGCCATCTGCATGTATCCCCAAGACCAGATAAACTTGGACAACTTGGAGATCCTGAACACCCCTGATAGAGAGATGGAATCAACATGTACAGTATGGAAGTACTGAAAGAAAGGGTGGGAAACCTTTGAGGAGTTCTCTTCCTGTTTCAATTTAATTAAAAGGGATTAGCCAGCCTTGCTCTAAATAGAGCATTTTTAAATTGTTTCCACCCTTTCTCTGTGCTTCCCCTCCTCCCCTCCCCCTTCTTCCCTCCTTCTCTCCTCTCTCTCTCGTGCACATTGACCATTTCATTAATTCAGTTCTTCATTCATTCACTCTAAACTGTCTGTTGCTAAGTTTTCACCTGAAATAAATATTTATTTTTCCCATTCGTGTCTTAACTTTAGGAATTTTCCACTTCCCATCTTAGACCTTGAGCGCCTCCTCTTGCATCTCCCTCCTCACCTCCATTCCATGATATTCACGTTCCTGACAACTGATCGTTTTGTAGAATGATACTCAACTTTATGTAATGGGGATGTGTGCCTACTTGATGTACCACTTAAGTTTGGAGACCCAGTCAGCTGAGATTTAAAAAAAATCAGAGAAGGGAGAAAAGTAGAAGATAAGTTCAAAGATACAGCCAGTGGTACAGCCCTTACAAAGCATTGTCAGATCTTGGGCTTCCACTCTGAGGGAGATGGGTTGTGAGCAGCAGTGTGATATCATCTGAGCTGGGTTTTAACTGGATCCATCTGACTGCTGTATTTAAAAGAGTCTGAGGGTTTGGGGCAGCAAAGCGAGAGATTGCAGTGACTTAGGAGTAGCATTTGAATTAGTGGCAGAGAGTGGGGTCTAGGTTTTTCTGAGGGATAACCAGTAGGTCCTTCATAGATCAGATATAGATTGTGAGTGAAAAAAAGAGTTGAGGTTGATGCAATAAACATATGTCCACATGTGCTTTGACAATCCTCCCTCAGAAGGTGGAGACTAACTCCCCTTCCCTTTAGCGTGGGCAGGACTTGTGACTTGCTTCTAATGAATGGAATGCAGCAAGAGGGACAGACTTAGGGTGCGTGTGACCTCACAGGACACATCACTATGTCCCGTGACTAGGACATAAAAGGCACTGTGGTTTCCTTCTTGGATTCCCTCTTTCTCAGTCACCTGCTCTGGAGAAAGTCAGCTGCCATGTCACAAGGAGACTCAAGTAGTCCTATGGAGAGGCCCATGTGGTGGGCAATTGAGACCTCTTGCCAATGGCCAGCCTGGAACCCAGGCTTTTTGTCAGGAGCCATGTGAGTTGGGCCATCTTGGAAGGGTATCCTCCCACCCCAGTCAAGCCTTCAGGTGACTGCAGCACCAGATGATATTTCACCCACCTCATGGGACATTCTGAGCCAGAATCACCCAGCTAAGCTGCTTCTGAATTTCTGACCCATGGAAATTGTGAGAAAATAAATATCTGTTATTTAGAAATAAACTAATGAATCATCAAAATTTAATAAAATAACATTTACAAATATTAATGAGTTCACATGATATAATCTAGTAAATGTATTGATATGATTCCTGTATTTTCTCACATAAGAAATAAGAAAATATTACCTACAAAGAAAACTAATACCTTGGCCATTATCTCATCATGAATCAAGCCTCTGTGTCTCTCTTTATTATTGAAAAACAGATGATAAGTAGGTTTCCAGGCATAGAACCAAAGAGAAGACGAGAAGGCACATTGCACCCATGAGTCAATTGTATTCCACTTCTGTGATCTATCCTTCAAGGAGTAGGCACGGCAGAGCCAGGAGAATGGAGAGATCACTTCACAGAATCACAATTTGTATCTAGTTTAAAATATTACCGAAGGGCAATTGCCTGCTTTGTCCACTTTCTCTTTCCTGGTAATGTCCCAGCAGCATCAGTTGTGAAATGAGCTGGCCTCACATCAGACCCAAGGAAAATAATTCTGAGTTATTCATAGGTTTCCAGGAGAGCATCTGATGAAACTACCATTTGCTTTATTCTGAATAGAGAAATATATGTGCATTTGGATGTGCAAAAATAAATACTTTGTTAGCTATAATTTTATTGGAGTTTATTTCTCAAGAAGAAGGTTCTGGAGTGCTTTTTCAGCTTGAGAAAAAGATCAGTAGCATTCTCCTCCACAAAAATAGCCCTGGCTGTCAGGATGGCAGTTTCTATTCGAGTGCTCATTTGCTGTATAATGTTAATCAAAGTCACTGCTGACATTTGGCTACCACTTTACAGTTTATAAATCACTTTCACACACACCAAGGAATTTGTCATCTACATCACAGTCTTGTGAGGGAAGTGTTAATGTACAAAGTTGACAGACAGGATCCTTAGTCTCAGAGAAGTCTCGAATTGCCTTAGGCCACAGAGCAACTGGTGACAAAGCTGGTATTTAAAAGTGGGCCTTCTCAGTCGATGTCCACTATTCCATAGCTACCTCTTCAAATCATCCAGCTGTCATTAAAAAAAATAAAGCACTGAGCACCATGCCAGGAATGTGATAATAACACAATAAATTATTACAGTCATGCATTGCTTAATGAGAATGATATGTTCTGAGAAGTGCATCCTTAGGCGATTTCATCACTATGTGAACATTATAGAGTATACTTATGCAAAACTAGATAATGAGCCTACTACACACCTAGGTTATATGGTATGGCCTACTGCTCCTAGGCTACACACCTGTACAGCATGTGACTATACTGAATACTGTAGGGAACTATAACACCATGGTTAGTATCTGTGTATCTGAACATATCTCAATATAGGAAAGGTACAGTAAAAATATGATATAAAAGATTAAAAATGGTATGCCTGTATACTATACTTTCCTATTACCGTGGCAATAGAAATTTTACGATGAATGGAACTTCCAGGACTGGAAGCTGTTCTGGGAGGGCCGGTGAGTGAGTGCTGAGTGAAGGTGAAAGGCGAGGTCATTACTGTATAGTTCTCTATAACAACTGGCATAGCAGTAGGTTTGTTTATACCAGTGTCACCCAATGGAATTTGGACATTCATTCCCTCCAAATCTCATGTCAACATTTGATCCCCAATATTGGAGGTACGGCAAGTGGGAGGTGGCTGGGTCACGGGGGCAGATCCCTCATGAACGGCTTGGTGCCCTCGCCATAGCAATGAGTGAGTTCTTGTTCTGTCGGTTCACAGGAGAGCTGGTTATTTCAAAGAGTGTGGCATCCCTCTCTTTTTTATCCATCGCTCCGCCTAGCACTGTCTGATGCCTGCTCCTCTCTTCCACTTCGACCATGGTTTAAAACTTCCTGAGATGCTCATCGGAAGCAGATGCTGGCACCCATGCTTCTTATGTAACCTGCAGTTCAAATAAGCTTCTTTTCTTCCTAAATCACCCAGTCTCAGGTATTCCTTTATAGCAACACAAAATGGACTAAGATACAGCACAAACACGTGAGTAATGCACTGTGCTATGACCATATGATGGCCATGACATCACAAGGCAATAGGAATTTCAGGCTCCATTATAATCTATGGGAGTACTGTTGTATATGTAGCCCGTGGTCAACTGAGATGTTATTTTGTAGTTCATGACTGTATTATCATTAAAGGAACCAGGAAAATAACCTGCTCTATGGAAGAACTATGGCTAGAGTTCTTTCCCTCGAGTGTGTTTTGGACAAGGATCTCTCCATCTCATCTCATCGGAACATCCACCTGACTGTCTAATTACTTCTCAGAGCTGACATCAGGGTTACTTTGTTGCTTCTACTGACCAAGCTCTGACCGGAAGCACATAAACCAAGAAGATGTTAGGTGAATCTTACAGTTACTTTGCCAGTTTTCTTTGGGAATAATTCAGGTTTAGCTAAGAAAGGGCAATTCAGAATTGTTTGTTAATATACAGTCTGAGAGCTGTGCTTAGTGTCTGGGGATGTGAAGTTGTGAAGCAGTCTCTCCTGGTATTTGGGGCAAAAAAAAAAAATCATACTAAGGATTTCATTTGGGGATTTTTTTGACAGAATGTGTCAAGACCCCAGAATATAAACAGCGAGAGAAATGGCTTAAAGCATTTCAGTGAAAAGACACTTCCCTCAGTGTTCCCCAACACTCTCAAATCTGGAATCAGTTACAGCCAGAAGTTTTCTCCATACAGTCTGTATTTTCCTCCTTCCTTACAGGTTAATGAACTTGACATTGGCTGTGAGGTCATAGGTCAATGTGAGTGGCATAATGTTTCTAAACTTTTCATCTGAAATCAATATTTTTTTTTCATTTAAGTTTTTTTTTTTTTTTTTTTTTGAGACGGAGTTTCGCTCTTGTTACCCAGGCTGGAGTGCAATGGCGCGTGATCTCGGCTCACCGCAACCTCCGCCTCCTGGGCTCAGGCAATTCTCCTGCCTCAGCCTCCTGAGTAGCTGGGATTACAGGCACGCGCCACCATGTCCAGCTAATTTTTTGTATTTTTAGTAGAGACGGGGTTTCACCATGTTGACCAGGATGGTCTCGATCTCTCGACCTCGTGATCCACCCGCCTCGGCCTCCCAAAGTGCTGGGATTACAGGCTTGAGCCACCTCACCCGGCCTCATTTAAGTTTTAACTGCAGGGATTTTCCATTTCCCATCTTAGACCTTGAGTCCCTCCTCTTCCCTTTCCTGATGCAAATGAATTCCTTCAGGATAACATACTTGAAGTGTGCGGTGCTGATCAATCAATAATTTGCAGAATTAAAAAACCAACCTCTCTTAAAGGTATGTGTGACTATTTGATGAAATACTTAATTGTGGCAACCCAACTCAGCTGAGGTCAGAGGATCATTATTTAAGGTGCACCAATATTACTATAAAATATTACTAGTAATTTTTTAAAAAGTATGAATAATTAATATTGAAATTATCTCAGAAAAGTCAATGCCCAGCTCCTACAGAGGGAAAGACTAAAAACCAACGAAGTTCCATGATTTTTTTCTAGGGGCAAATAAGGATGCTACTTTTCCATTAGTGCCTATTGTCATTTGAAACCTGTCGTTTTTCCCAGAGACAAGTCAGAAGGTGCTAGAACAAGTATTTCTCTTTGTACAGTACACTTTAACAAAACTGTTAGTTCAGATACAGAATAAAATCTTCGAGCAACCTAGAACTATTCACTGGAAGATTTAATTTTGTTGTTCAACTGGAAGTGGATAGGTTTTTGGGATAACATTTTAGAGTCTTCATCCCTATATGTATTACAGTATTTTAATGTATAAAATGAGTATATAGTCTTGTTTTCTAAACTCTTACTGATTTTAATAAGGCCACTGATACCTCATACCATCATTAGATGGCCTCTGAATAATTTATGTTTTCACATCTAAAATCAAGTATTTTTAAAAAATCCAAATATTCTATTAATTCAAAGTGATTTTAACTCCTTAAATGGTCATGTATCAATGGTCATGCCGAAGTAAAGAGTGAATATACTTATGCATCCACTCATTGAAAACAATTAGAAATAATCAAGCAAATTGTAGGCTTAAGCTGTGGTTCTTATTTACATGGTCTCGTCATCATGGAAAGATGAGGGGGATAGATGCACACAGGACTAGAGGGCTCCAGGAGGGACCTTTCCTAGACTTGTAATAATGTAGTCATTTACAAGCTGATTGACAGCGGGGTGTTTGTGTTTAAGTAACAGGACAACCCGAGTTAACCTCGTTTACCTAGTGGGTTTTTCCCATTTGCACGTTGAGTGACTCCTGTCAGCATTCTCAGTTGCAGATCAGACGACTCAGTAGGCGCCTAACAAACTCCCTTTTGAGCCAATGGAAACAGAAACGATGGCTCTCACAAACATAAAACCAATTTGGCTCATTCTTATGCAGGCTTGCAACACAACATTTGGTCAGGGATATTGGAATGCTCTTCTGTGCTCTCCTGACACAGACCTTCATAAAATGCTTCATTTTAATTTGAAAAGTGGGCAGTCTTTTAATGTCAGGTAGCTTGCATTTGAATGAAACACAAACAAGTTACAAGGCCAAAGGGAGATGATTTGGTCATCATTAATGATGTTACCTTGAGAAATGGTGTATCTCTTGGAACACAATTTAGAAGGCTTTGTCAACTCTTATTTATCTCAGCCTCACATGATTATTGGTTCACATTTGAGAGAACAGCAAAGGCATGGCTTTATTCTGCAAAAAAGCACAGCTGTTCACATCTATGGCACTCATATCAAGTCATTTCTCTGCTAGCCTCGAAGAGATAAATCTTTCTGGGAACAACACTCCAAGATACTGGCCCCATTATGGAGGAAATGAGCATGACTTCATGATGAAGGCTTGTGTGTCCTGGCTGACGAGTTGAGGTGAACAGCTGTCCCCAGAGCTCCACACTGGCTCACCTATCTGCATTTGAAGAGGTGGTCCACACAGAAAGTAAAGGCTCTTGATTCAGAGGAAGCTTCCAAACCAGCAAAACATGACAGTTGAGTTGAAACTATATTTGATCTACTAAAGGATGTAATTTGCTACCCTTTAACACTTTTGATGTATAAAAACCAATAGGAGAGAGGATCACAGGTTCATCTTAACAACAGCTGGCAATTTAAAAAGTGACCAAAAGAGCACATCACAGTTGAAGCAAGGCACGTGCCTTCTGCCAAGCCGAGAGCGGAGCCACTGAATATGCTCTCACCTTAGCATCATTTGGGAATTTGCAGATAGGCTATGGGTGGAGGCCCATAGTGTAGAGTCAGTGTACCTTACAGCATCCTAGACATTGAAAAGAGAAGCTGGAGCTGGGCCCACAGTTCACAAACACTCTCACATTAACACTTTTCAAGCTTCAGAAAGATACTTCCCAACCTACACTGCTGGTCACCAATGATGTGATCTCCTGTCTGGGATCTCCAGACAGATCATAGCCAAATGCCTTGCAGTTTGGTGATACGTAGTCATCACGGTTAAATGTTCTTTGATGTACAGTGATGATATAAACAGTGGAATCACTTAGGTAAGAGAAAAGAAAAATGAATTCATCTTCATGGACACAATAGATTCTCTCATAATAATTGTTTCCCAAAAGCTAATGAATGTCTGATTTTATTTTACTTATTTTTGCTTCTCTTTGTGTTGCAATCTGTGGTTCCCTGAGATGCTCATGAGTTAGCATAGTATCTCAAGAGTTGCCCACAGAAGCTGGAGAAAATTCTGACATACTAAACAGTTCATTACACAATTAAATTGTTATATATGCAGGTATAGCTGTAACAGGAGAGAAGGGCAGGCCAATTTTTACACATGATTTTGGCTAGTGCTTCTAGAGGTGGTGAAAATTATTCTTTGTGATGTTGAGTTATGTAATGAAAGTAAAATATTTGGTAATATTTTATAGAATGGTGACAATATATTATATTGTATTATGAACATGAGTTCTGAAGTGAAGTATTGATTTTAAAATGTCAGTGACAATTCCAGTCAGTACTTCCTCAGTCGAGTGAAGTTTTTACAAACTGAGATAAGTAAAAAACAATTTAAAAATTACGATTACACCCAAGAAAACTTGCTAATTTAACATTACTATTTTTAGGACAAAAATTGTGTGAAGATATTGATTATAGCAACATATTAGAGATTTTATGAAATAGACAAATGTTTACAATATATAGATAATAATTTGTAAATGATCTATGCTTTTTTCCCCTCTCTCATTCCCTCCTTCCTTTCTTCCTCCTTCCCTCCCTCCTTCCTTCCCTCCTTCCTCCCCTCTTTCCCTCCTTTTTTTTCTTTCTTTTCTTTCTTTCTTTCCTTCCTTCCTCCCTCCCTCCCTCCCTCTCTTCTTCCCTTCCTTCCTTCCCTCCTTCCTTTCTTCCTTCTTTCTTTCTCTTTCTTTCCACAGGGTCTTTCTCTGTTACCCAGACTGGATTGCAGTAGTAGGATCTTGGCTCACTGCAACTTCCGTCTCCTGGGTTTGAGGGATTCTTGTACATCAGCCTCCCAAGTAGCTAGGATTACAGTTGTGCATCTGATACCTGGCTAATTTTTTAAATATTTTTAGTAGAGACAGAGTTTTGTCATGTTGGCCAGGCTGTTCTTGAATTCCTGGACTCAACTGATGCACCCATCTCAGCCTCCCAAAGTGCTGGGATTACAGGCATGAACCATCATGCCCAGCTTGATGTAGGCTTTAATTTTTTTTCTTAGCAGGTGCTGCTGATCCACAGCCTCATGCTTAGGACTTGTGCATTAATAACTAAGTCCAGTCACAATTGACATTTTGCTGACTTTCAGACCTATGTAAGCAATAATGATAAATATTTACATATTTTTTATTTTGACATTTTGAAGGTATATTTATCAAAGTAGGAGAATAAACACAATAGAATATATTTCATTTGGCAATCTGTACAATTCATTTTTGACTTTCAAGTGTTTAGACATGCACATGGGTCTTCCTCTGTAGTCTTATTCCACAGCCCAGAAGCATCTGAGGATATATGCGTATGTAAGAAAAGGTTGAGCATCCCTCATTCAAAAATCCAGAATCCAAAATGCTCCAACATCTGAGTTTTTGAGCATTGACATGATGCCACAAGCAGAAAATTCCACACCTGACCTAATGTGATGGGTTGCAGTCAAAACTTTATTAAACAAAATCATTAAAAATGTTATATAAAATTACCTCAAATTAAAAACAGGCCATGTGTATAAGATGTATATGAAGCAGAAATGAATTTTACATTTAGACTTGAGTCCCATCCCCAAGATATCTCATCATGTTTATGGAAATATCCCCAAATCTGAAAAAATTCAAAAATGGAGAAACGTTTGGTCCCAAGCATTTTAGGTAGGGGATACTCAAGTTATATGTATATATACTTATAAAATAGCTTGGCCTGTTATCAAACAGTGTATCAGTGAATATGCTATTGTATTCCACTAATTATTTATTCAGCACCTTTATTAGTAGCACCTTAGCATCACAGCTTTATAAATGATGGATGGTGAACATATCATGATAGCTCAGAGATGCATGTAAGTGAACAGGATCTCATGTCCGTAGTTCATATTGACCTCAGTGAAAGCCTACAGTGCTCTTAAGGCAGGAGCTGGGACATAAATCCTGGGAGGCGGTCATTCTGTCACGCATTGCTCAGTGATCCAACTTGGCTTTTAATTGTCTTCTCCTAAGTGCTGTCAGACTCAGCTATCTACAAACGCAGCTGATGAAACCCAGTCCTTATGGGTGAAATCCCTCCAGTAGTTCCACATAAACAAATACTCCATGGTACTACCAGTTTGCATGGCTTTACCTAAAACACAATTTATCTTTTCATTTGTCCGACTGGATTTTTTTTTTTTTTTTTTTTTTTTTTTCCTCTTTCCACTTTAGATGTTGATGCCTCTCTGGAATTTGCAAAAAAAAAAAAAAAAAAAAAAAAAACATACTGCCCTTTCTTAAAATTATTGCAAAATAGATTAAGAGTAAATGATTTGTTTCTGTCTTGACATTTCAAAAACAGCAATTAATGTGTCCAATATTTACTGAAATAGTATAAATCAAATTTCTCTGTAATCGCTTATTTAGAAAACAGTAAGAAAAATGGTTGTCTGTTTCATAGCAGGATTCTCAGAAATTGTGGAGTTCTAACAAATGACAGGAAATAGAAGTTCTTCAGATTTTACTCTTGCGTCTCTATCTACAAATTATCGTGAAGAGCTGCATTGTGGTTTCCTAGCATTCAAGCTACCTTCTCAAAAATGTAGAGATGGAGGGTGGTTATTAATTTCTTCACAAAGTTCTCATTCCTTCAGTGGTTATTGCTACTGTTGTATTGACAGTGACTACTTGAGCAAAGGGAGTTAGAAAGGCATGCAACTTTCTTGTGAATCTGTCAGATCACTGGAATAATTTTGTCCAAAAGTTGCTGTTTGGAGAGAGTAGAGTTTATTGCTGAGGAGCTTGGTTTCTCTGGGAAAAGTCCCTTTGGCTTCCTACTGTTCATCACCAAACCAACATCTTTAAATAAACTAATCATTGAGGGTGTTGTGTTCAATACAGTCTAAGAGGCCCAGGAAAAGAATGACATGTTAAGTGCTGTGTGAAGTGTAGTTCTATAGCTAGGGATGCACTGTCTATAATGATTTTGGTTTCTCTAGCAGAAGAACTGTTTTTACTAATTTATCAGGAGCCTTAAAAATCACACTATTAGAAGCACTGTTACAAAAGATTTGGAAGAGTTAATACGTAAACGAGGCATCAAAATGTTAACATGAGCAACCTTTAGCATCACAACAGGTTGGAGCAGAAAAGCAGTTCTATTTGGAGGAGATCTTAGGAAGGCTGGCCCAGGTGGGACAGTCCCGGCCTATGGTCCTTCGGTGAGGATGAGGTGTTCTGAGGGAAATCTGATAAAGGAAAAGCATTTCACAGTCTACTTAGGATCAACCTTTATTCCAGGTGACTTGGACTAATTAGCAGAAGCTAGATAAATGTGACATTTATAAACCTGGTAGACCCTTTGGAAAATTTTTCTTGGCTGAGCAAATTGTTCAAGAAGAAATTAATGAGGAGTATAGGCAATATCTTTTTGAAATACCAAAAAGTATTTTATGGCAAAATATCAATGCTGCAGATCTAGGATCTGTGTTGGGGGATGTATTTATTCTTAGGATGGTCCAGTTCTGAAGAAAGATCATGGGCTTGAACCCTTCCCTGATAGTCTCTAGCTTAATTACACCCCCAAAAATGTGCTATTTATCCTGTTCAGGCAAAAATGCGTATATTTATTATATAGTATCTTGGAGGAGACAAAGATACCTTTGTGATTTATTTTTTCCCTATGTAACTGAAAGTCAAATTTCACTTATGCATTCCCTTTTGTTTCAACTATATTAGCTAAATTCTATTACTATAAAGTCCATTCACATTTTCTCTTTAACAATAGCATGTAAGATAGACTTATAAGACTATTATATTTTTAATCACATGCTTTAAAAATGATTAGCTATTTTGTTCCTACTAATTATCTATTAAAATAGAAATTTGAAATGGTGAATATTTGACTTTCAAAATTGAAATATTTTCTTTAGAACAAAAATACCATGTCTACTTTCTAAATATTTTGTACAGATGTTTCAGTTTTGAGGAATAATTTTCCACAAAAATACATAAACGTCTTATTAAATTTAAAATAAAATTTTCAAATTCCAGTTTTCCAGGATTTTCCTAGGAAATCAGATGTAATCCCAGATTGGTTTCAATACAGGAGTCTTGTTTTCCACCCAAACACACAATAGAGGAGCCTGCTTTACTGCAGCTGGCACAGACATGGAAGGAACAGCCGCTTACCCACCCACTTCCCCATGTGGAAGCCCTAACCACCAGTACCTGACGATATCACTGTATTTGGAGACAGGGTCTCTAAAGAGATGAGTAAGTTAAAGCACCTCCAGTATGACTGGAGGAGTCCTTAGAAAAAGAGGAAACTTGGCTGGGTGCAGTGGCTCACAATCCTAGCACTATGGGAGGCTGAGGTGGGCAGATCACTTGAGACCAAGAGTTCAAGACCAGCCTGATCAACATGGTAAGACCTCGTCTCTACCAAAAATTCCAAAATTAGCCCGGTGTGGTGGTATGGGCCTGTAGTCCCAGCTACTCGGGAGCCTGGGTCAGGAAAATCACTTGAACCCAGGAGGCAGAGGCTGTAGTAAGCTAAGATCATGCTACTGCACTCCAGCCTGGGTAACAGAGCAAAACTTGGTATCAAAAAAAAAAAAAAAAAAGAAAGAAAGAAAGAAAGGCAATTTGGACACACAGAGATATTCAACAAATGTGCACACACATAGGTGACCACGTAAGGATACAGGGAGAAGGCCGCTGTCTGCAAGCTAAGGAGAGAGGCCTCAAGAGAAACCAATTCTGCTGGTCCCTTCGTCCTGGGCTTTAGCCTGCAGAGCTGTGAGAAAGACTCCTCGCCTGTGGGATTTGTTATGGCAACGCTAGTAAGCAATATAGCACTAGTCATATATTATTAGTGATAGAGACACTGACATTATTTGGTTTTTCACATTTCTGGATTCTTGATTCTGGTAATCATCTTTATCTTGCGTCAGGTCCTGAACTTGCTCAATGCCCTGATTTCAGTCTGCTGAAGATCTTATGCATGAAGACAGTGAATGAAATGACTCTGGGCAAATGAGCCTCATTCCTGTATTCTTCAATTTAAAGCAAGAATTCAGAATCAGAGGGCTGCATAGCTACCCTCTCCTTTTAGACCCACTAGATGGTAGCGTACCCACCCAAGGGGTTCATGTGGCCTGCTGTCTAGACAGAACCGATTCATCAAGACAGGGGAATTGCAATAGAGAAAGAGTAATTCATGCAGAGCTGGCTGTGTGGGAGCTGAAGTTTTATTATTACTCAAATCAGTCTCCCCAAGCACTGGGGAACAGAGTTTTTAAGGATAACTTGGTGAGTGGAGGAAGCCAGTGAGCCGGGAGTGCTGACTGGTCAGGGATGAAATCACAGGGAGTAGAAATTGTCTTCTTGTGCTCAGTCAGTTCCAGGGTGGGGGCCACAAGATCGGATGAGCCAGTTTATTGATCTGGGTGATGCTAGCTGATCCATCAAGCGTAGGGTCTGCAAAATATCTCAAGCACTAATCTTAGGAGCCATTTAAGGAGGGTCAGAATCTTGTAGCCTCCAGCTACATGACTCCTAAACCATAATTTCTAATTTTGTGGCTAATGTTAGTCTTACCAAGGCAATCCAGTTCCCAGGCCAGTGGAGGTATGCTCTGGGAAAGGGCTGTTACCTTATTTGTTTAAACTATAAACTAAGCTTCTCCTAAAGTTAGTCCAGCCTATGCCCAGGAATGAACAAGGACAGCTTGGAGGTTAGAAGCAAGATGGAGCCAGCTAAGTTAGATCTCTTTCACTGTCTCAGCCATAATTTTGCAAAGACAGTTTCAGTAGTCACTCGTGACAAATCTAACAAGAGCACATTTAGTCAGTGAGGGCACAGCAACACACACACACACACACACACACACACACACACACACACACACCCCTCCTTTCCCAGAACGACATTATCTCCATTCTCTGCAATTTCTATTACACTAGAGGGAAAAATGAAGCTAACAGATATTGGAATGTTTTCTACCGTTGAATGGAATTACATCACCACATCACCCTTAGAGACAGGCTGAGGTATTCTAGGTGCTTTTGTTGAAAATTCAGTTAATTGCTCTGAAGTAGGCAATGGTGTTTATCAGAGAAGTTTATACCCAATAGTTGAAATATCTCCAGATGTGAATAATTTATTAGAGGAAAGTAAGTCATTCTACAGCTAATTAAAATTTACTCCAAAACATAATTCTTGAAACTCTTCCTTAAAGGACAGAATACATTAATTATTTGCCATAATGGTAGCTAAACAGACATGTCACTGGTAGCAAATATTAAGGGTCTGAGAATGTTTATGTAGACTGTCACACTTGCTGTGTTTGCTGATTTAGCACACTTTGGGGTTAGGTACTATGTGAGACAGGCATGTAGGCACTGAGCATGCAGGCACCGAAGACATTTGGTCAGAGATCCTGAACGCAGAGCTCGGGGCTAGCAGACAAGCAATAAACAGAAATGCTGTCTGAAGTGCTGAGACCGTGCCAAAGAATTTCTAAGCCTGTATCCTGAAAACTGGGGATTGCCATTGCTCTGTGGCAAATAGAGTGCCTACACATTGTATTGAACACCTTCCTTTTGCCATGGCTGTTTACATGGGGCTATCTCATGACTCAGCAGCTTTACCTGCTCACAAGATTCTAAACTTCACTTGCTATCCAATTGCTTGTTAATACTGAGTTACCAGCTTCCTCTGGATTTTATTTTTAAATAAAGATCAAAAGGCTCCAATTGTGTGCTTGCTCTGACAGCAGCGGAGCTTGATCTACTTTGGTAGTTGCTTGTCACGCATAGAATCACTTCTTACTCTTTTAACAATTGCACATGTTAGGATCAAGCTCTCCTAAACCCTTGTGTAACCAACTCTCCCCCATCCACTGCCGCCACCACCTTTATGCATAAAACAGCAAATTCTTCATTCACATTATTGTCTTGAGAGACTGAAGATACAAATGGACAGTGCTAGACCATATAAAAAATAGAACTTTGAACCACGACCTGTAGCATCTTGCCCGGGAAACTCTCCCCTTATGTATAATAAGCAACCCAGGAAGCCAGCCTGCTGTAAGTCAGACCTGAGGGAGGCCAGATTGCCACCCCTACAGTCCAGGAAGCTAAACAAAAACTGCTGAAACAACCAGCCCCAAATGGCTAAGAATTGATTAATAACTGACAGCGTCCCTGAGTTTTGTCCACAGTTCCAGCTTGAGACCAACCAGAGAGAGCCAAACACACACCCCAACCACTCACACAGGGCGTCCGGTTTCCAGCTAGCTGCCTCCAGCTTCCCCTGGCCATCATCCACCATCAGGGCACACCTGGAGACTGTCCTTTCTCCACTGTAAAGCTTTCCAACCCTCTGCCTGCCGTTGAGTGAGTCTCTGCCAAACTCAGGGGATGGTGACTGACTCCTTTGCTACAGCAAGCTCTGCATAGCCTTTGCTGCTTTTTTATTTTGTTGGTCTTCCTTTATTTCCAGTTTTTTCCTTCTCTGTCTTCTCTCTGAATTATTACTCTTTGAAACCCTCAAAACAAAAACAAGCAGTTAAAGATATGTTCACTTAACCTTGCCTTCCATGACTTTATTTCCCCTAGGGTCAAATTTACTTAGTAATAGTCACTCTGCTTTCTTTCTGCCTTTCTCATTCTTTCAGCTTAGTATTAATTAATAATTCACTTTAAGGTATTATGTGCTATTGAACTAGAAAGGAAGCCACGGAGAGGAAAAGAGATTCCAGACATTGAAAGAGGACCTGCGGACTTTCTAGGCGGGAGGTGAGAAAGAAGTTAGGAGTTTTGCCATAATTGTAATATTTTGAAGCCAAATGATGGGGAAGATGGTCATGCTTTTACACGTAAAGGGGGAAGTCTCGAGGAAGGGCCTTATAGCAGAAGATGCCAACTGCCCACCAACATGCTTGTTCTTTGTTCTTCTTAAATACAAACAGAACCCATGCTCAGCCTCCCTAGCTCTTAGGTATGGTCAGAGGTTGATGTTCTGACCAAAGGGAATGAATTGACGTGTTGCAGGTCACTCTTAGCCAGAGCCCTGCAGGAAGGGGTCTTAAGGATGAACATAGGTTCTATTTTCTATGCCTTTCGCCTTCTTCTCCCAGCTGAGATAGCCATGTGCAGAGTGACTTGGAAGCCATGTGTTGAAGAAGAAATGAATGACTTTGCAAAGAGAGCTATCACCAAAATGGAACCCCTCCACTACCTTTGAGGATAAGTTTTCATACTCTTCAACACTGAATGATTTGGAGGCTTCTTGTTAAAGTAGCTTAGCTTACATGATCCAATGTAGGTGTGTTTGGGACATACATTCTCAGAGGAGTAGAATCAAACTCCAGCAGTATTGCATGAGTACCTATAATGTTCCAAACATTATGTTACACCCCAGAAATATAAGCCTGTTAACATACGGTGCACTTTGTGAGACATTTACAACGGGAATCATCAGAAAGACAACAACACGTGGTGATCAACACTCCAGCAGAGTTGGGCCTAACACACTGAGGCCCTTCGTGATGGAAACACCTAACTCTTCCTGCGAGAGTGGGGAGGACGTCAAGATTGGAAGCATTTGAGATACCACTTGTAGGATGACTAGGAGGTCACCGGTGGCCAGGACCTCAGCAGAGGTAAATGTGGGAGGTGACGAATATGATAAAGGGGGTGACAGTGAGTCACAGCAGTGCCAGGCACACAGCAAGGACCTGCAGAGAAGCAAGGTGGACTTCAGAGGTGATTCACTCCAACAGGTATCTGATGCACAATCTCCCTCTAAAGGAACAAAAACATCCTTCTAAAGGAATAACCAGAGTGCAGGGAACACACCCCACAAGAAGGGTCCCATCCTCTGTGGAATACACCTAAACAGCCTGTGACATAGTGAGGATAATAATTCACATTTGGCCCATTGCTAAACGAATAAGACTTTGTAAAAATCTTGTAAAGATTTTGACAGCCATGCAAGTGACTGCAAAACAACACTTTCAAGAGCATGGCACAGTTGCATCATCAGCTTACCACAGTTAGCCTCTTCCCTGATGTATTCCGAGCTAATTTACCGGCATTTCCATAACTGAATTTTCCTGGTTTATTAATTTATCAACTTACACAGGGTCCCTAAGCACCCTTATTAGCATGAAAAAAGATACAATTCTCCACAATGGACAGAGCATACAGGTTCCCTATTTCAGGATTCCTTTGAGGTTTTGTCAATTCAGTCTGTGCTTTTGGGCAGCGGAATTGATTCTTAAAGATTCATGGTGCTGTGATCGGGTGTTACCTTTTTAAGGAAGGCCAATTTCTCAACACCTGGCTCTGAGCTGTTATTTACCATGACATAAAGTATACATGACCGCTCTTTATAATCCCTCCTCCCTTCATTCTTTCTCCACCCACTAAAACACGTAGTATTTCTAGGAAGAGGGCATTCACACAGCTTCAACAACTCTGATAATACCACATGCATATAAATGTACCTTTTGTCACGGAAGCAAAACTTGAAGTCTTTCTGAACCATATTAACAATTTCAGATTAAACAATTTATCAACAATGGTATGGATTCAGTGATCCTAAATCAGTGATAAAAACAAAGTTTTGTTTCTCTCGCAACATATGCAATAGTATCAACTCTTTTATTCCACAAACTACTCAAAACACAGCTTAGAACCAAAAGGAAAAAAAAAGAGTGAGAAAGAGTGACCACAGAATAAATAAATGACTAAAAGCCCTAACAGCCAAAATACAGAAAGTTTATTTAAAAAATATACATTACATTATTTAAAGCAAATTCATCTGGGCTTTATTCAGAGATCATTTGCTCTTATATTACATAAAATTCTATTTTGCTTTCTATCAGTCTGACACCACACAGAGTAGGAGCTCTAGCCTCCAAAATACCAAGTGAAAACATCTGAGGTACATGACGAGAGGCCTCAGTTATTAAGAAAAGATTCCCAGAATTCTGTTTCAGGTGGAACTTTTGCACACACGCCAGCACAAGTTTATCCAAAATGATTAAAACATGTAGAAGTCCATTTAGAACATACAGATGTAGGGGCTTTGAATATTTCTTCAGTTACCTGGAAATGTCATTTATGTAGAACCACTGCTTCTCTGACAAAGCTAGATAAACACTCTCTACCTCCATCTCCTCATCGAATAAAATAGGAATAGAAATAGAGCACCTACAAGGATCTTGTGGGGATTAAGTGATTTAATGTCAGTAAAAAAGTGCCCAACAAATGTTGATGCTGTTGCTATTATTGTCCTCCTAACCATCTTTTTTGAAGAGAAGGAACATATACTAAAATTCTTTTTATTACCCATGCCACTTAGAATAGGGCCTTGCTTTTAGTAGATATGTAGTAAATATCTGCTGAATTTTAAAAACCTCATTATGTAATGCAGCAGTTTTACCCACCATGTATTAAAGTGCCCATGCTAGCACAATTAGCAGTGTAAACATCAATTGCAAACTGTCTTTCCTCTATGGTGCTAAATCTCTTCCCCATTTTACCTTGAGACTAACATTGCTACCATTATACCAATTTACTGTTAAGATAGAAATAAATTCTGTTTAAAATTATTACCTTGTAAAGTTCTCATCTGTTAGATCTCAATTAAAATGCTGAGAATATGGCAAACTTCCCTTTCTCAAAATGAAAGTGAATGACTGTAATTCATGGCGAATCTTGTTACTCTCTCCATTCATTTTAATCTCGTGATAAGAGCATAATGTACTCATGATAGCAAAATCAATAGACTTGGGTGCTGTTCTGACAATGTCTTTTCATAATTATATATTATCCATTAGTTGATGTAATGACCATCCAATATAGGCCAGGGCCCAACTGCACGGCTTTTTCTCCTCAGTTAATCACTCAATCTTTCATCTTCATTCATTTCCTTACGTCCTCCTTCACCCCTTAACCAGAACTTGTTTTTCTAAATTAACACCATTTAAAAGGGAAATAGGGTTGGCTCAGTTTATACATCATGACAAACTATTCAGTAGGTCAACAGACATCTTAGGAGATTTCTCTTCTTCCTGCAGAGCACTTCTACCATCTAAGAAATAATTGGACGTGAGGTACAGGATGGAAGAGGTTCTTAGATGAGTCTATCCTTAAGTTCAGGAAGTAATCAGAGGATTTTCTATCATATTATAAATCTTTTTTCAATTGTAAAATTATTATGGTCATTATAAAAATAATGCAAATCTACTGCAAAAATGTAAAAAAAAAAAAGGTAATAGAAATAAAACCCTAAACCCACCAAACTATCACAACCGTTGTTAACATGTTCGTGGCAATTTAATGCCTGAAACCTCCTCCTTATGCTGTACTTAATTTTGTTGGTGGATTGCAAGGCATACAACTCTACTAATCAGGCATTTTGTTTTGGGAATTGTTTGTTTCAGCAGCTAGGTGTGCATTATACCAACTAAGACCTGTTCTGTGTCCTTGAAACAGTCATTTAAGTCTTCAGGGTCTCAATTCCTCACCTGTAAAGTGAGAATAATAACACAACACTAACTTCACAGGGTTTTTGGGAAAAGCAGTTTACATTATTCATAAACATTCTTTACAGCCTCCACAGTGTTATATAAATGTTACTTACTATGCTGGGATTTCCTTTATGTGTAACACTAGATGGTTATCAGATGCCTACCATATAGTAAACCCATAGGTTTTGTTCTTTAGTTTGGGTATTCCCTATTATATTTCACTTTTGTCTAAGCCTCTGAATTAGCTCTATTGATTTCAGCTAGCTCCCCTTCTCCTCCCACACCTATCTGATATCCTCACCATCCTCATGCTTTGGTTATACTAAAACTTCCAAAATGCTTCCTGCCCCAACCCTGTCAGAGTTCTCCATCTTTCTTGTGCCAGTATTTATTAAAATATCACCCGATCTTTGAAATTGCCCTTGCATAATGGGAGAAGAGGTTGTAAATTCATTTTGACCATCATTAGGGTACACAAGTCCGGTAATTCCTCTCTCAGCCACCACCACCACATAAGATGCACTCTATCCCACAGGCATGTGATACTGATGACATTTATACATGATATGCACGTTTTGTCTCTGCTTTCTATCTGGTTTAAATCAGACAAACTCAGAGGAAGGGGCCATGTCTCTTTAAGGGGACCACATCCACCCAGGACATGGGGATGAGGAGCAAAAGGCTGTTTTGATTCTTGCCCCAAGAGAGAATCTCAGCTTTCTTCCTAGTTCTTTAACAACAAGACATAGCCGTGCCATCCAGAAAAATCACAAAACCTCTCATTTCTGATCTCATACTTGAACAGGTTGCTTTATCCTCCCTCTCCATGTACATCCTGTATTCCATTCTGGTTGCAACTGACTAGCCTGTAACTTTTTCAAGGGCATATTGAGTTTCTATCTTCTTTCAAAAGGGCTGAATGCCTCTCCTTTCTCTGTGTGCAGTCATTAGCAAATGTCATGGGCACTCTTTCTGCTCTGTTACTCTATTTGCAGATGAAATCTGCGTCCATCCTGACTGTGAACCTTTAAGTCAAGCGCGTACAATGCCATGCAATGCACTAAGACAGAGGCGGCTGGAGGATGCGGCTGTGGACGCGCGAGGGTTACTCCATAGCCATAGAAATCCCCACGGCACTGTGCTCACATCACTCCTTGTTAACTGTGCCCCATGCCTGCTCCCATGTTGCCCCAGCAGCCTGAACCATCAGACTTGTAAGTTTCCATTTCTTTGTGACAGGATCTTTGTCTGTCACTGAGGCTGGAGTACAGTGGCACAATCATAGTTCACTGCAACTTCAAACTCCCAGGCTCAAGCAATCCTCCCACCTCAGGTCCTCGAGTAGCTCGACTACATGCCTATATTTAAGAAATTTTTTTTAATAGAGACGGGGTCTTGCTACGTTGCC
The DNA here is from genome assembly GCF_048565385.1 of Saimiri boliviensis. NCBI lineage: Eukaryota > Metazoa > Chordata > Mammalia > Primates > Cebidae > Saimiri > Saimiri boliviensis. The sequence continues at coordinate 9,035,016 of NC_133463.1, read as the reverse complement.
CAGGCTGGTCTCAAACTCCTAGACTCAAACCATCCTCCTGCCTTGGCCTTCCAAATTGCTGGGATTACAAGCATGAGCCACTATGCCCAGCCCCCTGCCTTTCTTACTCTTAGCTTGAACATGATTTTTACACCCTCTCTAATTATTTTCCCTTCTTTCTCTGAGAAACTCACCCCATCTGCCAAACCCAGCTCTGGCATTTGGGATCCCACTGCTGAGGGACCAACTTTGGGATGTATACATTTTCAGGCCAGTCTTGGAGCCACATGGGGATCTTAACTTTTTAGAATAATTCATAGTTGCCTTCAGCTGGACGTAGCCACAACTGACTTCAGCCCTGAAACAGCCACATGTCAAATGCACATTTTTAAGCAGTTGTAGATATTTATTTCTTAGTCTTTATTACCTGACCAGTTGGAAAACGCTTTACAACGAGAAAACTGCCTGTGGTCTTAATGATGCTGCATCTTCGCCAGGAATGGGATTCTGGAATAAAATCCAGCTGCAGGTACTGATGTCCTACTAGCTTTAATAGCTTCTGCTCACAGGATAAGAGTGGAAGATGGCTGGCAGAAGAATACACAAGCAGACATCCTAGGACGATTGCGAATGACTAGTCAAAAGAAGTGCTTCAAGTCATAGTTTAAGACGATGCAGATGGTCTGCAGAATCCTGGCTGTAGCAGATGAAACCATCTGGCATTTAGAAGCTAGAAGAGACTTTTTTGGTTTGGAATTTGGAAAGACTGGGATTCTTCCCATACATCCCCAGGTTTTAAAAGCAATGTGTCTTCAGAAGCAAAGGGTTACGTACATGAATATATCTTCTGACTATATTTTGTGTAGACTGAAACAATCATACCATGAAGAGGAATGATGTATAATGACCATGTCCATGCATTGCAATTCTCAATTCAGGATTGTCTTCTTTTCTGCATGCTAATTAATTGCTTTGTGTGAGGGTTTCTGCCTTAAGGTCAACTTGCAAACGAGGAAAGTATCTTCCCTTTACATGATTTCTTAGTTAAAATTACAAACCTCATGGAAATTCATAGTTTCACTTACTAAGGTACTAGTGAAATGTGGCTGAGGCATTGACTTTACCAGTTTATCTTGAGAATAGCCAGCTAAACACAGTTGTGGAAAACCATACTGATTGTTCTAATAACCCTACAGATGTTGGCCAGGGACAGTTTGTTAATCCATTTGCTTAAATCAAATATTTCCTCAAGACTTCCATGTGTCAGGCAATGTTCTGGGCACTAGTAGATACAACAGTGAAAAAAATAGGCAAAATCTCTGCTCTCATGGAGTGTATATTATGAAAAGAAAGAAAAACAATAAACCAATAAATATAAAATCTGCTACACGCTGATAAAGGCAAAGGAGAAATAGAAAGCAGGGTGACAGGAGGCAAGGATAGTTAAGGATGCTGCTTTAGACCCAAGCGGAGTGAGGAGGGAGCCGGGATGACACGCAGGGGAAGAGTCTCCAGCCAGTGAGAACAGCAGGTGCCAAGGCACTGAGTCCAGAGCAGGCCTGGCATGTTCTAGTAACAGAAGGAGGCTAGGGTAGCAGGGATAAGATGAGCAAGGGAGATTTGGGAGACGTTCTGTGGCACGTTGGAGTACCATGCCTCAGTGATAGGTCCTGTTCTGGATGGCAAAGAAATGGGCCTTTATAAACAACTCATGGATGGAGACTCCCTTGGCCTTCAACACACTCACAATGACCATTTTCCTAATTTCAATCAAGATAATGAGAAGTGGTCCTAAAGGGTCTTCAATGCATTTCTGCAGCCCTGAGTGTGGCCTGATGACTGCAATTACTCAGATGTTTGTTTCAGCCAAGTGCTGTGTTTTAGTCTGCATTTGAAAAGGCATCGATTCCCAAGTGTGGCCCCTAAGTTAAATGACTCAAGAAGTTACCCAGATATGGTTTGTAGGTGAAAGAAAGAAATTCATAGCTCAAAATTGCATGTAGGGCACAATATATTGGAGTACGGTAAAGATTAGAAAGAGAATATTTGTAAACTGCTTGTCATCCTTGGGTGAAAAGGTATACTATAAATAGCATTACAGTGATTACTTTAAACATGCATTATTTACATTTGCATGATATTTCAGCCTCAAAATCTTCATGCTCTAGTTTTGTATTTGTTTTCTGGCTTTATCCCTAGAAGAACATATCTACTTAATGAAATTAACTGACCCCAAGGAAAAGTGCAGCGAAGAGAATGAGAAAAATAGCATCAGACCACACAAAGGAGACAAGATGGGGTGCATTTAGGACCTCACCTCATGGGCCCTGGCCAGGGCACAGAGCACAGCCCATGGCACCACCCAGTGATGGCGGCAACGGCCACAATGGTGTCACACATCCACATGAGACACTAACAGTCCCCATGTGGGGTGGTGACACTCTGTGTGCCAATGAAAGGTTTAAAGCAGAAAAGTAACATACATCATTTCCAGTTTTAAGGAGATCAGTCCTGGGTTATGATGGACTAAAGGGGAAAGACTGAAGGCAGGAAGCCCAGTGGAGAGAGAGGGGGTTGAGCTGAACTGAGGCAGGAAGAGCAGGGTGGTCAAAGGAACAGAGAAGACGCTGCAGGACTCGGAGGCTGATGCTGTGCAGGGCATGTGAGGAAGTGAGAGACCTTGGAAGCTATCTCTCTGCCTTCGGGGTTTCTACTCTTGCGGGAAAAGACTTCACTTGCATTATGTTTTGCCCTATGGACCACAGTCATCCATAATCCTTTGGTGCAACCATCTAGCCCATGGGATGCCTCCAGCCCATGACAGTTTCTTGATCCCATATCCTCGTTGGCATGGGCTTTGACATCTAAGAGTGGGCTTCTAATGCCAGCTCTACCACTGTCACAGTCAGCTTGGGCTGCAATTATAAAGTGCCACATGGTGTGTGGCTTAGACAAGAGACAATGATCTCTCCCAGCTCCAGAAGCTGGGAAGTTCAAGACCAAGGTCCTGGCAGACTTAATTCCTGGTGAGGCCTCTCTTGGTGGCTTACAGACAGCTGTCCTCTCACTGTGTCCTTACATGGCCTTTCCTCAGTGCACGTGAGAGAAAGCTCTGATCTTTCTGTTCTCTTCTTTAAGGACACTAATCCCATCATTGGGGCTCCACCCTCCTGCCCTTAACTAAACCTCATCACTTCCAAAAGGCTTCCACCTTCTAATTTCATCACATTGGGGGTAAGGCTTCAACATGTAAATTTTTTTCAGGGATGCAAACATTCAGTCCATAACAACCACTTACAGATATTTTGTCTTAAGCAAATATCCAGATCTTTTTGAGACTGTTTCCTCGTAAGTTTAACAGGAAAATAATATCTTCCTCACATGTTTATTACGTGGATTAATTCTGGCAATTTATATAAATAACTAGTTCAGAGAAGGTTCTTAATAACTGCCAGGGCCATTACACTTAACATGTTTCATTAATGAACTAATGTATCAACATCCCACTTATTTGTTAATGTCCATAAGATATTTACATCTACGTTTTCTATAAATACTATGCAAAGTCAAACTCATTTTAAAACGTATTTAAGGCAGTTTTCAGATGATATCTGGGAAAAGTTGCTCTCAATCATATTCACTGAAATTTCTCAACTTGATATTCTCAAGACCTCTAATTTTATTAAGACTAATAACCTTCTCTCCTCCAGGGTATGGATAAAAATACTGCTTATAGTCTACAAAAAGATACTTCATATGAATATACCTTTTTTTATATTAAAAAAAAGCCAACTCTTCCCTTTTCTTTCTGGGGCGAGAACTTAATATCACCTTCTGATATTCCAGAAGAGTGACACTTTGATCTATTAAGGACCAAAGACTATTTTTAAATTCCTCGAATTTTCATGCCCCATGGAGAGTTCACGTGGTATTTACAGAAGGAAATCTGCTCAGCTGCCTGTTTCCAAATCCCTATTAGTTTCAAACCAATTTCATTTTCAAAGAAAGCTTGAAGCTTTATTTTGCATGTTTTGCATGAGCCTAGAGAGCAAATTCAAAAGGCTGCCAAAGGCCACCTTCCATCAATTTTGAAAATCCTGACAGTTTTGTTTCTTTTGCTCTTCAGAAAATGATGGGTTGGCTTGGGTGCAAAGGAATTCAAAATGAAAGATATTTGAGCTAAAACTTGTTGGATCAATGCTTACACCCAAGAAAGGAAAATAATATTTTAAAATATCATAAAATAAACTAAAACCTGAAAGTGTTTCTGATGTTAGAAAATATATTTTAAGTTATCTTGAGTCACAGAATGTTAGAAATAGTTAGATCTATATATGGCTAGATCTAGAATATTAGGTCTTTGAAGAATTTGGGGGTATCTGGTCTGACTCAATTTTTTTTCCAGAAGAGGAAGCTTCTTGAAAGGTTCAATGCTTTCCCAAGATCATGTGACTTGTAACTGCCCGCGTTAGAACCCAAGCACCCTGATTCCTAGTCTAGTAATTTTTCTTCTATGTCTCTTCTTTCCTCTCCTTTGTTTCCCTTTAATAAAATACAGTTTCCTTAACATCTCGCCTTCCCAGGTAGATATAGGAGTTAAGAAGAAATTCTTTAGGCAGATTGTGAGGGTAAGGAAGTCCTTGATAAGACTTTCCTTTTAATGAAAAGCTGCCCCCAAATCATTTTCTTTTCTAACAAAGAGCAGCTTGCAAAAATTGAGCTGCAGACATAGACAAACAAGCTAGAAGCTTGCACAGGTGAATGCCAGCTGTGCCAATAGGAAAAGCCTACCTGGGACTAGGCATGTGGACAATGGCAGCTCCATCCACCCTTTTCCTTGCCAATCATGTATGCAGTCGGGAGTAGATGACGTGGTGCCAGTCAGGCAAAGATCCATTTGCACAGTAAGATTAGGGTGGTGTGGCCACTTCCCATGCACTATGTAAATGTGACACCTGGTCCAACCAATCTTTGGGCCCTATGTAAATCAGACACCACCTCCTCAAGCCTGTCTATAAAACCCTGTGCACTCTGCCACCAGCTGGAAGACCCACTTGGAGGCCCCTCTCTCTCACAGGAGAAAGAGCTATTCTCTTTTTTTGTCTTTCTTTTGCCTGTTAAACCTACACTCTTAACCTCACCCCATGTACGTCCATGTTCTTGATTTCCTGGGCACAAGGCAACAAACCTCAGGTGTTTACACCAGACAACAGTATTGCTTCAATAGGATGGTAGAAATGCTAAATAGCCTTTTCCATACCTTTCATATAAATAAATCCAATACCTCTAGGGCAAACAGATCCATTTTGTTTATTTACTTGTTTAATTGAGGTCACACTAGGTAATGGAATAGAAATGAAGCACCGTGAAGAATTTTTGAAGCAAATTATAAAAAAGGGGGAGGTAGTTCAACTAGCTGGAGAATTTTGGTTCTCTGAGACAGGAGTCAGGTTAAAGACTGAAGAGGTGTAGGGGAAATAACAGGGATTCATTTGTCCATATATTCTGCAAGGATTCTTTAAGCACCCAGTGTGCCTGGCACTGCTTTACGTGTTGATGATGCAGCCAGTGTAAAAGTCCAAAATGCAAGCCCTCATGAGGTACACACAGTAGGAGACACAGGCAGCAAGTGAGATAGAGGAGCAATTAATTGCAGAGAATCGTGGATAGTGATAAGCACTAAGGCAAACACAGAAGGAAGGGAAGAGCCACAGGAAGTTCTATATACAAGGGGTCAGCGGGGAAGGGCAGGTGGATGGGTGAGCGTGTGGTGTGGAAATTTTAGATAGGATGGTGAGGGCAGGTCTCAGTGAATTTGAATAAAGGCCAGAAGGGAATTAGAGTCATTAAGTTTAATTAGAATTTCCCATTTCTAAATGTAATAAAGTCTGTTAGAATTCAGGACTATTAATTAGCATACGCCTTTCAGTTCTCGCTGAAAAGTGCCATAAAATGACCAGATAGGTGGATCAATAGGGCTAATAATTTCCATCATTACAGTGCAAGAGCCTTGGGAGAGACGGATCATTCCCTGTGCTACAGGAATGTGCTTCATCCTCACTCACATCAAGCGAAGGTCCCCACACACTCTAGCCCCTCAGGGCTGTGGAGTGTGGGCTCTGCAGTCAGATACAACGAAGGGCAAATCCCAGCCTCGCCACTGCTTCAATCACTGTAACCTTGGGAAGTCTTCCATCATTCTCTGTACCTCTGTGATCATCCATCACAGGGTAGGAGAATGAAATCAACTCATATCCTACGAGTAACTACCATTCCCATCATGTCTGTTAATGCTAGATGGTAAGCCCTTTACATACATTATCTAATTTAACCTTCACGATCAAACTAGGTATTTTCACCACCATTTCACAAACACAGAAGCCCCGGGTTACAATGGCTAAGTTCTCAAGAAGAACCTGAACCCAGAATCGGGGACGGGAAGCCACAAGGCAAACAAACTAGAAGCTTGCACAGGTGAATGCCAGCTGTGCCAATAGGAAAAAGTCTACCTGGGACTAGGCATGTGGACAATGGCAGCTCCATCCACCCTTTTCCTTGCCAATCATGTATGCAGTCGGGAGTAGATGACATGGTGCCAGTCAGGCAAAGATCCATTTGCACAATAAGATTAGGGTGGGGTGGCCCACTTCCCCATGCACTATGTAAATGTGACACCTGGTCCAACCAATCTTTGGGCCCTATGTAAATCAGACACTGCCTCCTCAGCCTGTCTATAAAACCCTGTGCACTCCACACCAGGTGCATCGCTGTGCAGCGGATGCAGATGCTATCAAAGAGTCTGCAGAGCAGCAGTGCTTGGTCAGTATGAAGTTCACCTTCTCTGACTTCGTGCACTGTGCTGTAGAATATGGTGGCTTAAGGAGTCCCTGCAGGGGACTTGGCTTAAGGCCTTGTCCCTGCAGCCAGGGAAGCGAGTGCCTGAGCTTCCCCTGGCTTGGGTCTGTCTCTCTTCCGTGTTCTGAAATTCAGCTTCCTTGTGATGAGGTCATTCAAGCCACCATGCATCCAAAAGAAGGAGCATTCTTAAATCTGGGAAGATCCTAAAACCAATGGTAGTTTTACCTGGCTTTTCCCACTCCCCGGTGGCTGCACATTTTCTTTCCCAGGCCACAGGTCCTGAGCTTTTAAATTTGGGGCTTGCAGGAGACAGCAAAGGAAGTGAGAGCAATGCAAGAGGCCTATGCCCCACGGGAGTGCAGATTTCATCCTTATATAAGAATAACAATACAAATTATCATTAGCAACCTATTAAATGATGATGTTTTAATTAAAAATAATAGAATCTATTTAAATAATAATAACGATTGCTCAGTGTGGAGTGTTGACTCATTACCAGATATCAGGCTAAGTGCTTCACAGAAAATGTTCCCATTTCACCAGACGGACAGTTCTGTGAGGTAGACAGTGATGTCATTCCTTCTTTAGGTTTCTCATAACTGTAGAAAGGCAGGGAGGGTCTCCAGAGATTATAGAAATTTGATCTACTTGAGCAATCAGCCTGTTTTCCAGCCTCTTGCCCTGCAGTGTTTTTGGAACCAACTTCTGACAGACCCCCAGCAACTTATAGATGAACCCAAGTGCATGCTCCTCATTACCTTGCTAAAGCCTCCCTGAGATCTAGATGCTGGTGCAGTCACTCACCGCACCTGTGCAGCTGGGCCCCTCCTCTACACGTGATGGTGCACCCTCTCCCTTCTCCCCCCGTATTGCTCCATAAAACCCGCCTGCTGCTTTCCTTTGGGGAGACATTGCTTTGGAGGACACACCCAGTATCCTTCCTTGTGCCAAGTAATAAAACTACTGAGCAAAACCTGCATTCTCATGGAGAGTTGTTACTCACCAGTCAAATGAACCCTGTTTTTTTTTTTCAGTAACATAACTGAGACACAGCTCTTAGGTGAGGTGCCTAGGGTCACCAGCTCAGGACCCAGCACTGGGGCTGGAATCCAGTCCAGAACCCATGCTCTGAGCCATTTCACTGGCTGTTTCATCTCGTGTGGCTCCTGCTGGGTGCCCACTGGGGGCAGGAAGAAGCCAACAGAAAGGCCACCTCAGAGCAGAGAACAGAATTTGCATATGAAGAAAACAAATATGACCCGAAGGGCTCATAGAAAACACCAAAATGCAAAAAATCATTTTCCTCTTTTCAAACCCTGGAAATATTTTTCCTTCATTTGAGAGTGAAAAGCCACAGTATCAATTCAATATTAATAAAGTGTCACATAACTAAACATACTCTTGAAAGTTTAAAATACAAACCCATGAGTATTTAATATACACATATAATATTGATTCTGTATATATTTGCATAAAGTTTAAGTTTTTGAACTTAAAGAAGAAAGAAACATACTACTATAGGATTTTCATTCCACATTGCAGACGAGTGGCCAGGATTGCCTTGAAATTTCCAGGAACAGGAACTCTTCCCCACCGACCCCCGGCCCCCGTAAGTCCATCCTCTCTCTCCCTCTTTCTTTCTCCTGTCTCTCTTTCTCTTCCATCCTCCCTTCCTCTCTCTGAATTTCTCTTTATTTTCTTTCTCCATTCTGCTCTCTTTTTTCATTCCTACCTCTCTTTCTCTTCAGAAATATCTATTTTTACATTTTAAACTGTGGATATATATTTATTGCATGAACTCTTTTGATGCCCTGTACTTTTCTTCAGACTTTGTAGGTTGACTCTTTGTCTATTTCTTAAGGAAATCCTAGAATATGTCATGAAGCTATCTATATGCAGGTTTTAATCTGCCCCTGGTTGGATCAGCTTCCTCCTTAGGATATGAAACTGTATGCATCATGAATACTGGTGCCCCCCTCCAAAATTAGTATGTTGGAACCTAATACGCAATGTGATGGTATTAACAGATGAAGGCTGTGGGAAGTGATTAAGTCAGGAGGGCTTCACCTTCATGAATGGGATCAGTACCCTTACAAAAGAGGTGGAAGGGGCTCAGCAGGATGGTTTTGAAGAATGGGCCCTCAACAGATGCCACATCTGCTGCAGCCTTGATTTTGAACCTCCCAGCCTTCAGAAGTGTGAGCAACATAAATCTGTTATTTATGCATTACCTAGTCTAAGAAATTTTGTTATTCAGCCAACTGGACTAAGACACCATGCCAGCGCAGTCATGGGTTATGCCACAGAACTGTCTCAGAAGTGAAACTTCTCATCTTCCAGGTGCAGATGACCTGACTGAGACTCTAGTTTAAATCTCACCTTTGAGGTTTCAGCTCCACCACCATCAGCATCCAGTAGGCATTTCAGACTCACATCACCTGCCAACCACTAAAATCCCATTCCTCCATCAGCATTCTCTCAATGGACAAAATCCCCTTACATCTAGTTATGCAAATGAAAAACTTGAACTCCTCCCTCAGCTCAACTCCAACATCCTGTTAATTACCAACTTCTGCTGATATTGTTTCCTAAATGTTTCCCAGATTACTATCTTTTTTCCATCCCAACTCCAACGGTTTCCAGCTTCCTGGACTAATTGCAAATGCAGCCCTTGAATCATCTCCCAGAACACAGTTCCATCTTCCTCAAATCCATTCTCCACAGCCACGAAGGGGGTTGATACAAAATACAATCTGGCTGTGCCACTCCTTGGTTTACATTTTTTCAGGGGACCAAAGAGAGTTCAGAATGAAGTTCAAGTTCTTAAATAAGATCCATAAGACCTCAGTCTCCACTGCCTTCATTCTCAGCCTCATACTTTACCTTTTGGTAACATGAGACTCTATGAAGTCTCCACCTAATTTTGTGAAGTATCCTTTTCCTGAAATACTTTTACTCTGCTCTTCTCATCCCAGCTCATCCTTCAGCTCCCCTGAGCTACTGATCATTTTAACTCTGCCTAGACACAACTCCTCCAGAAAACCATGCCCCTTTTTTACCCCAGAGCTTGACTCACCCCTGGCATTCTAGACAAACCTCTATCATTGCACGAATTTCCCTCTGTTGGAATGATTGGATGATGTGTCTCTTGTACTATTCTTCCGTAAGCTCGTTAAAGGAGGAAGCATACCCTTTGTACACCATCTTCAGCACTTACAAGTTTCCCTGGCAGGTAACGGACACTCATTTCTATCTCACCAGCTCTGACCACAGGCGATTTGTCTATCATGGCTCATGTACTTTATGACTTGATAAACTTAAACACAGAGCCCCTTCTTAATCTCTTAAGGTTAAATGTCTCATATTTGTGTAGTCTTTCTCAAAGGGCTTGTTTTATGTTTAATTACAAATCCTGTACATTTATATGTGTGCACATATATCAATGTAATTATTATTATTTAATATCAGTTTTTAGATTTGGTCATTCATTTATACACTAAGCATACCCTAATCACTTTTTTATATCTAAGCATCACTCTAAGTCAGGTGTCCCCAAACTATGGCCCGCAGGCCGCATGCGGCCCCCTGAGGCCATTTATCCGGCCCCCTGCTGCACTTCAGGAAGGGGCACCTCTTTCACTGGTGGTCAGTGAGAGGAGCACAGTATGTGGCAGCCCTCCAATGGTCCGAGGGATAGTGAACTGGCCCCCTGAGTAAAAAGTTTGGGGACGCCTGCTCTAAGGGCTGAGAATCCAAATACAAAAGACCAGTCTCTGCCTTCATGAAGTTCACAGTAAATTATTTATTATAGTAATTTGGTAATTGGATGAAAATAAAAAGTTGTTTGTGATACATTCTGGAAATTGTACGGGAAACGATGATGGTAGCTAGCAGACAGTAAATAGCTAATTTTTAAAATGCTGCATTCATTGACTGCTCTTTATATAGTGTTGTAGGCACTCACTGTGTTTTCTCTTCATTTCTGACTATAGGCTCTGAGAAGCAAAATAACTTACCTAAGGTCACACCACTAGTAAGATTCTAAGTCAGGTCTGACTGATTTCAAAACCTCGGCACTCTGCTATTCAGAGCCAGTAAAGAGAACATGTGCAAAGATCAGAGTTTCCTCTGAAAAGCTCATGAATGTAATCGTGGAGACATGCAGATATTTATAGGAAATTTTGCATTGATACTCAAGGAAGTTGTGCAGAATAATTAAAAGCCTATTTGTCTTGCTTGGCTTTAGCTTAAATGTAGCACACTGGATGTGGTAATGCTGATTCTTTCACAGCATCCAGAGGTTCAACTTGGTTGTCGTGTGTGACATTGGCTAATAGAGAAAGTGTATTATGACTTCAGAAATATAATTCATGAGTAGAGAAAATCTTTCAATATTGGGGGCGGGTGGGGAGAAGTAGAAAGAGGAGTCTTAGGTAGTCAGGAAGTTTTTAACCTGCAAATAAGTCAATTGGAACCAGTGGGAAATCAGGTTGAGTCTGCGCTTTGTTCCCTGAGGCAGAGGCCACCCTGCATGGAGGGAGGTGAGATGACAGGCTGGCTCTAGAGAGCATGTGCTCCTAGGGTTCCTGAAACAGTTTGGCATATCCCTCCCCAGCCTCCAGGCACAACCTGAGCCTCTGCCCAGTGGCCCAGTGCCTTTCCAGCACCAGGAATGAGATTGTCCACGTGCAGTTCTGAGATGGATGTTTCCTTTATCAAACCGTGAACATGGCTTTCTAGTTTAAAAAAGGATCACGAGTTCCATGAGATTGTTTAGCAAGACACTGAGAAAGGGCCATTTATAGATTTTGCCTGGAAAAAGAAAAGCACTTGAAGTTTGTGCTTTATCCTGTACTCTCTGAACTGCCACACACCCAATCCATGACAACCGTGGGCCATGGACAAGAGAGCACCGATAGTGACAGGATTACATACAGCGATTATTTGCTTGGAACAAACAGTTCCAGTGTGTGTTTTTTTTTAATTGCATTTTAGGTTTTGGGGTACATGTTCATACATGCAAGATTGTTGCATAGGTACACACATGGCAGTGTGGTTTGCTGCCTTCCGTCCCCTCACCTGTATCTGTCATTTCTCCCCATGCTATCTCTTCCCACCTCCCCATTCCCCCGCCCCTCCCCCATTTCCCCCCAACGGACCCAGTGTGTAGTGCTCCCCTCCCTGTGTCCATGTGTTCTCATTGTTCAACACCCGCCTATGAGTGAGAATATACGCTGGAGAGGATGTGGAGAAATAGGAACACTTTTACACTGTTGGTGGGACTGTAAATTAGTTCAACCATTGTGGAAGACAGTGTGGCGATTCCTCAAGGACCTAAAAATAGAAATCCCATTTGACCCAGCAATCCCATTACTGGGTATATATCCAAAGGATTATAAATCATTCTACTACAAGGACACGTGCACACGAATGTTCATTGCAGCACTGTTCACAATAGCAAAGACCTGGAACCAACTCAAATGCCCAACGATGATAGACTGGATAGGGAAAATGTGGCACATATACACCATGGAATATTACGCAGCCATCAAAAACGATGAGTTCACGTCCTTTGTAGGGACATGGATGAACCTGGAAACCATCATTCTCAGCAAACTGACACAAGAGCAGAAAATCCAGTGTGTTTAAAATTTGTTCAGGTCCATTCTCACAGCACCATACAAGTGAATAATCATTTTTCTCATTAGGAAAGGAAGAAAAGGGCTGTGAGAGCAGAAAGAGCATACCTTCTCTCTCTCTCTCTCTTTCTGACATAACACAGGGAGAAAGAAAGACTCAACTAAAAAATTTAATCTATGTCAATGTAATGACTTCACTCACATTCTCTCATTTGTTGAAGAGAAAAATAAGACCAAGCACAAGACAGAGAGGAGAGCCGAGGTGTACAAGTAAAGAGCCGACAGGCCAGGCACAATGGCTGATGCCTATAATCCCAGCACTTGGGGGCCAGGCAGGTGAAGTGCTTACATTCAGGAGTTTGAGACCAGCCTGGCAATGTGGCAAAACCCTGTCTCTGCAAGAAATACAAAAATTACCAAGGCATGGTGATGTGCACCTATAGTCCCAGCTACTTGGGAGGCTGACGTGGGAGGATTGCTTGAGCATGGGAGGTTGAGGCTGCAGTAAGCTGTGATCATGCCACTGTACACCAGCCTAAGCAACAGAGTGAGACCTTGTCTCAAAAAAAAAAAAAAGGAATATATAAAAATGAGATAATCTGTGAGAGACCCCCTCTGAACACAACACGGTCACAAAAACAACAACCCCTTTGCCTCCTTGGCTTTGATCGTCTCTAAATAAAAAGTGACTTGCTGCCTGCATTAAGGTTCACCATAAATCTTTAAGGTAAGAATCTTGGAACAGGATACAATCTATGCAGCACTAGAAAAGAAACATCGCAGAACTGCTAGCCTTTCATTTTTCACAATGGTTAGTCGGAAAAATTATGGGGTTGGATAATATTCTATTGGTACTTTAATTGTAGCTATAAAAATAAACCCAGTAGAAATTATAGACGAAGATTACCAAAAAAAAAAAAGTGTGGGTTCCCTGCCATCTATGTAGATAAATGGTATTAAATCCATCGTCTTTGTAAAGAAGCATCTCAGAAAAACAACACAGTGGCATGTAGCCACCGATTCGCATTTGGCTTCCACAGTGGAGAAAAGTTTTAGTCGTATTTTCTTTTACTACCACGGAGCTTAGGAAGGAAGAGAATATTTACACAGGAAGGAAAAGGCACAGCATAGCAACTAAAATCTTCATGTCACCCAAATGCCGCATGTTCAAAACAGTTTCTGTTTCTGCATACAAAACTCTTCAACAAAGCAGGTAAAATCAAGCAAATGCATTCATTTGTGTTCTTTCCACTCCCTGTGCTTTACTCTATCATACCCTGGTTTTTGGAAAGCGGGAGGCCAAGACTGCGTTTCCTCCCTATGTTCCATCCCCTGCCTGAATACAGCAAAAGGCAGGACAAGCTGGAGGCAGTGAGCCCCAGAAATAGCCCATCCATATCTCATTTGGTCTGTGCTCTTTCTGATTTTGATCAACATTCATTCTCTACCATTCCTTCTGTCTCTGACTCTCGCGCTGGACAGAGAATCAAGCAAAGTCCCAGCCCGTCACAGATTTTGAGCAGGGTCTCTTCCTTCTAAGGCTTTCCCATGGACTGACGACACATCAGAAAGCAGTAACACCTTCTGGCATAAACATTGCATGTTCTCATTTACATATGGCCACTGAGGCAGTGTATCCTGGGGATGGCCCAGTTCTGTCAATGCAAAACCTGAGCCAGTTTATGCATAAGAACATGGACTGATAAATTTTACACATTTAGGAATATTATTTGTACCAACTCCTAATTACCCATCTACAGCAAATGAATCCAGGTCAGGTGGGGTCTCGTGTTTGGCCCCCTCCTTCCCAGCCAGATACCCATGTATTCAGCAGATACTTAAGTGTCTGCTTGGTTCCAAGCCTAGGCAGTCAAAATACAACAATAAAACAAAAATAGTCCTTGCCTCTCAGGGTGTGTGTTTGAGATCCTTCAGCTTTAGGAAATAAAAGGCAATAGTCGATACAATTTCACATCTGCATTTTTTAAATAGGAGGTTTCAGCAGACTTGCTCAACTTGATGGCAAGAATCTAACTGAAATAAAAACATCATAGACAAACTTGCATTTCTTATGCTTAGTATGCAGTTGCTGCCATCTGAAAACCCTCTTTCTTAAACCATTGGGACATACTGAGTCTGGTGAGAGACCGTTTTCTACAAATGCACATAGTTTAAATCCATTGGAAGGGGAATAACATTTTTATAAAGTTTTATCCACTGTACTCCAAGGTGGGACAAGTAAGCATTTTCCATTTGAGAAGAAACTGATACCTCTACAGAAATGCAAAAGCTCTAGTACTCATGGGATTGGCCAGTCAGTATAATATGCTGTGAAGCAATTGCTACCTTCGCCGATAATGACGAATAGAACAAATGCATGATAAAAAGTGACCAGATATTAGAGTAAGGCAGGCTTGGGAATGAGAAGGCTAATATATTTGTTTTAGAGACTGATAAATTTTGTTGGCATAGTGTTTCACTAGTGGCTCAAGCCAAACATTTGTAAAGCCATAAAGCAAATGAATGCTACCTCATTACTGTATTTGACAAGGGGGGCATCAGGGACAAAGGTATTAGAAGAAGAACTTCACGTTCATTCTCATCCTCCACACCTACTGTCTTAAAATAAAAGAAAATGGACTTCCTTCAGGGTTTAGAGATTTAGAGTCTTGATTTAAAAAAAAATTCTGGATATTCTTATTCATGAAGCTTCCAAATCTTTCATAGGAAACAGCTACTTAATATCTTCCAAAGCCGTATGGATCTATAGGACTCATTCTATCCAGCCCCATAACTAATTATCTCATTCAATGGTCTTTATGTTTTTTAAGAAGTTAATAGGCAGGCAGTGCCAGCAGACAAAATTTTATATAAACCTGCAAAAGAGCCAGCTGCCACTTATATGCAATTTGAAATTTAGCATCGCCTCTAAAATTCAGCAGCTGAAAGCTGTGTCTGAGTTTGTTAATCCTGACCTTAATTGAATGTGGGTAATTTTCTAGTTCTGGATGACTCCTGAAAAGTAATAACATCGGTAAAAACAGGTTACAGAAAAGGACCGTATTTTTACCTATGCCAGTGTCTATACCTTACCTATATTATATCTATACCTATACTATAGTTATGCCTATATTATACCTATACCTATATACCGATACTTAAATCTACACCCACATGCGTACCTATACCTACACATATATCTATATCTATACACCTACAATTATACCTTTGTCCACACCTATGCCTATATTATACCTATACCACACCTATATCTATACGTACACCTACATCTATAGCTTCTTGAGGGTGTACCAGGTCCCTGTTGGATTCCCAGCACTGTCAAAATGTGCTTTATAAATTATGTGTAGTCTATGAATACACGGTTCTCCCACAGATAAGGATGAATTATGATGACCACTGAAAGTGGTCTAACACCAATTTGCTGTCGAAGTGCCTAACAACAGGGTTTTCCATGGTTTCAAGGTAAAGAATCACTTAGTATTTGAATTATTCAAAAAGTTTGAGTAAATTGCCTAGTATATACTAAGTGCTGTCTTCACTTCTATTTTAATTGAACATTCTAAAATTGACATTCACAGTTGCTAGTACATCTTTTTTTTTTTCCATTTCAAGTAAGATGATTGCCAGCCAGAGAATGTTTTAGATATTAGAAAGTGCAAATGGCAAAATTGTCTCTATTAAAAATCTTTTTAATTTTGGAGAGTTCACAGCCCGTTAGGCCAGGTACGATGTAGAGGATGAGCTGAAATGAGAAGCATGGGTCAGGACCACACAAGGTGATCCCAAATGTCCTTGTAGGAGTTAGGGAAAACAGCCAGTTCCCTTAGAGAAAAGCCTCTTATGAAGCCCTAAATTAGACATCCAAAGGTCCAGAATCAGGGCAGCCAGAGCTAGAATGTAAAAAACAAGAAAATAAATAAAAGGAGCACTGTGTGACCTGCTTTTGTAGATCTTCCTGACGATCTATGGATATCTTTACAATAAATATGTTTCATTTTATTATGTTATTGTCAGAAGAGAGATAATTTGATAATTTTCACTTTATATTTAGAAACTGACCTGCCACATCCCTTTTGAAAAGAAAATGTGTTCTTTGATGCACATATAGCTATCCCTTAGCTGTCTCGAAAATACACGTCTTAGGTAGCCAGAATAACTTCCTAATGAAACAATCAGAAACCTAAGATCCTTTTCCTGAATTATAAAACTTACAATTGACCTTGAAAAATGTATATTAGCTTAAATTCCATTAAGATTTTAGTGGATGAGAAAAGGCTCACACAACTTCCTAATGCTAGGAAAAAAGAAGCACACTTAATTTTTCGGATAATTTCTGTGCTTTACCAGCCACTAAAAAAAGCGTAAATAAATAGCTTCTTGGTTACTAAAGCTTTAGTTTCCTACTCACATTCTTACACGTTAGAGTACCCTAAATCAAATGATGCCATTTAACACTGCGTGATTCTCTATATAAATGAAAGTAGTCAGTATGGGTATGAAATAAGAATGACAAGAGTTGGTGCATTAATTCCACAGCATACTAGACAATCCTAAATAAGACTCTAAATTCGATTACAGCGACCTCATTGGATGATTATAAACAGAATCTTTCTAATTGACCTTTACATGATGCTTCCTAGATATTTTTTTGGTGCATCTTCAGGTGATGCTTCGTTCGATGGAGCTGCCAGACAATCGGAAAGAACATAGTCTATTATTTAAAAGTTTCCAAAGCTTAAAACCTGAATGGAAATTTGAAATTGTCAATCCATAAAGCATGTAAGCAGCACCATGCACTTGATGCAGGGATAAACTCCTGTTGAAAAAGGAGTCAGCCCATTGGGTGGACAGGATCAATCATGAGAACTGGCAATTCAGATTCAACTAGGACGTCACATGAACTTGAGCCTGGGCAACCATTTTGACCATGTAACTTGGGTAGATAAAGCATCTATGGAAAGCAGAATGATGTTATATTCTGCTATACACCCTCCAAAAGAGAAGACATAAAGCCCAGAAGGCTCCAGCAAAAGGAGCAGAGGGCAAGAGAGTCATTGCTTTCTCCAGTAACTTCCCAATTTCAGGTTTTAGCTCTTCATGAGTACTGATTATACTTGTGTCCTTGAATTGCAGGAAATACCCCTTTCAACAATGATCTTCTTTTGCATAAGTTGCTTTCAGTGGGTTTCATTTGGCTATAGCCAAACATTGTTCGACCAGAATATTAACTTCCTGAAGGCAGGGACATTGCCTGTTTTAACTGTGACTTAAGAACCATACTTAACAATCAACAAAAATTGTTAAATGAATTGACTACAGAGAGAGAGAAAGAGAGAGAAATTCTGCCAAGGGAGTCTGGGAAGGATAGATGGTGAGGATTTCATCTTCCTTTGCCAAATCTAGGTCCCAGAAAGCCTGTTGTTATGTCTCCACTGAGACATGAGAGTAAAATGGAATAAGGAAAAAAACAAGTCACAAGTCAGTAGGAGGTCACATTGCCCTGGGACCCTCTGAGACTCCAGCCTGCAGGCAGGAGACCCAAGAGAGTCTGAGAAAAGCCAAGAAATACAGAAAAAAAAAGTTTAACTGAATCGAAAGAATATCAAGTTTAAAAACATGCTGAAACATATATCTGCTTATATAAGAACATTTATATTATTTACATGTATGAGGCCCTATGAAACATGCAATTAAAAAATCCTCTGAAGATAAATGAAGGACAGTGAATATATGAGTACTCTAACAGGTAGACGGGCCCTCTGTAAACACGAGGCACTACTAGCATTATATACTGTTTTGATATATGAAAAAATATTCATCACTGACTGAGGCACATGGAGGTACCAGCTGTGTGTAATGCAATCCGACTTTCAAACCTGGCTCACATATCTCCTAATTCTGAATGCAGGTAGAGGAAATTACATGTATGCATGAATGTCAAATGGCAGAAACTAAATTACAGAGCAGAGGATGAATGCACTTTGGTGGGGATGAATCAGCTATTTAGAAAGCCTATGTAGTATTGTATGCCTATGAAAAGGAAGCATCAAAAATATGAGAATCTGGGCTCCTTGTGATCGATGATAAATGTTCCAGGAAGAGGCTTCCAGCCTCTCTCCATTGGATCTTTGGTGGGGGTGAATAAGAAAAAATAATAATGTAAGTGGTTTTGTACTGATTACTCAAAGAGTAGCCCAGTAGGCTCTGGGACTCGTAAGAGAAAGGATAAAGCACCATGATTGCAATTGTGAACTACAGAAGAAACCAGATCTTCAGTGTGGCAGAACATGCCAAGAAAGGGAATAAGATCACGAAGATGACTAGGGAGTTTGAGCACCATCTCCCTGTGGGGTTCGTGACATTTTTGTATCAAGAGAATGAATATAGGACTTATCGTTGGAAGATCCAGCTTTCCACTGGCTGGATCACCTGTTGGCCATATGGGCTCAAGTAAGTCATTTCATCTCTCTAAGACTCAGTGTCTTCATCGGTAAATTAATGATGACAATGGCTTTTGCTCAAAGTGAGGATTTGTGAAAATCAAAAGAGCTAATGCTTATACAAGTACTTTGAAAATCAATGTCATATAAAGTCCATTAAATCATTTAAAATAATTCCTTTAAGAAGTCCTATAGCAAAGTTGAGGTCTGGCAGTTTGGGAAGTAGTTTAAGGGGCAGGAAAAAGGGGCCCCTCCCAGACGATTACAGGAAACCTCCCAGCTCATAGCTTTTCCATCTTCCTGCCCACACTCACCACCGGAACCTCAGGCTTCATCTGCCAATTGCAGGTGCGTTTTCACTTTCAGAACTCCCCCTGCTATTCATATTAACCTAATTTCTTCTCTTTGGCTTAAAAATACTACAGCATGAAGAAGAAGAGACAGGAACAACACTTGGGATGTTCTTCCTTAGCCCTGGTTTCCTACGGGAGTACCTATGCCATTCCCTAATCCTCCTGACTTGGCTTTGCTGTGAATCTTCTCCAGACACTGAGACATCTTATCTCCCTCTCGGTAGGTCTGTACTTAGCCGGCCCACAGGGATTTTCCTCCCAGAAATCCGGAACACAGTGAATAAAGAGGGATCCCCACGACTCTCTGGGAGCTTGCCTGCGGCAGCTCTCATTATTCTCCTCTTACAAATGAGGAAGCTTTGTGACTAAAAGGTTGAGTGATTGATTCAAACAATGACTGAGTCATTGATGAAGCTGAAAATGACATCCAAAGCTCCTCAATGTAAACTCAAAAAGAAAAAGATACTTTAATGGGGGCTTTCTTTCTGAGACCCCAAAACCTTGCAGAATGCCCATGACTCTCAATAGTTTTTGGAGGAATCTGCTTTATCCATCCCAGATTGAAAAACAAAGAAAAATATACTTGCTATGAATTATATACTTAGTAGGTAGAAGAAAGCCTTTCAAAGGCTTAGGATGAGGCACCTTTCTGTTCTCTATGCCACTCAGTTGACACAGCTGATCAGTTTATTCGATTTGTCTGTAGGCACAACTGACCACAAATAGATGAGACCAGGATGTTCTTTAATCCTTACCCCAAATTATGTCCTGGCTGGTGATACAGTGGTGAAACCACATCGTACTGCCTGTGATAAGCTCTTCTCTCTCTCTCCTTACTATCTGCTTCCCTAGCAGCCTGCCTTAATTGCATCCACTATCCCTGAGGCACTGAGGAGCAGAAGTTCCCATCCACACCAACCTTGCTCAATTCAGCAGTCTATGCGAGATACAGTGTTGGGTGTTAGGGATGCAGCAAAAAACAAGGTAGGCACCATCTCTAAATAAAACTACCAAGGCAGAGTCTATGAAAGGGGAGAAGGCAATAGGGATTGAGGATCTGGTATGGTGTGTGTGCACATCTGCACCGTTTTAGATAGGTGGTCAGAGAAGATGAGATCTGAGCAGACATCCCTGGGAAGTGAAGGAGTAAGCCATGCAGACAGCTGAGTAAGAGTGCTCTGGGCAGAGGGAGAAGCAAGTGTAAAACTCCTGCATTCCAAGCACACTTGTACTATTGATCAACAGGTGGTGGGCAATGGGCCAGGGAAGGATGAAGGAAGGTTACATGGAGAGCTGAGTAGACCATGTAAGGCCTTATAAGCTATGGTAAAGACTTAGGATCTCATTCAGGAAATTCAAGTGTCAGATGGGAAGCCACTGGGAGGTAGTTATTGTTTTTTCTTTAGTGGAGAATTTTGAGCCTAGGAGTCAGTGATCTGGCTTGATTAAGAATACTCTAACTACAGGGTGGAGAAAAGATGTCTCACTACCTCAGTGTAAATAGTCCAGGTGAGAGATAACGGTGACTTAGACTTAGGTGTTTGAAGATGGTGAGAGGTAACTGGATTTGGAGGCATTTTTTTTTTTTTTTTTTTTTTTTTTTCTGACAGACTCTCTGTCACCCAGGCTGGAGTGCAGTGGTATGATCTCGGCTCACTGCAACCTCTGCCGCCTGGGTTCAAGCGATTCTTGTGCCTCAGCCTCCTGAGTAGCTGGGATTACAGGTGCCTGCCACTGCACCCAGCTTATTTATTTAGTAGAGACAGGGTTTTGCCATGTTGCCCAGGCTGGTCTCGAACTCCCGGCCTTAAGTAATCCACCCACCTCGGCCTCCCAAAGTGCTGGGATTACAGTCATAAACCATGACACCCAGCCTCAACTGGGAGGCATATTCAAGACAGTTAACTGGAGTTGAGTGTGAAGGGAGACAGATTGGAGTCAAAGACATCAAAAATCTCAGACTGATCCTAGCAGGATCAGTTCCTGCTAGGATGGGTCCTCAGTTCTTCACTGAGATGGGGAGACTCTTGGAACAGCAGGCTTGTGGGGAAAATTTAAGAATTCTGCTTTGAGCTTGGTAAGTTTGACATCCAAATAGAGATGCTATACAGGCATCGAGACCAGGGAAAGGAGGACAGCAAAGAAAACAGAGGCACAATCAGCAAGCTAAAGAGTACGTGAGAGCCAGAGCTAGCTAGCAGGGAAATGTGTGGACCCTTTATTTAGGCTGCTGCACCACACAGTAGGATTATTTTAATATATATGCAATTTTTCCCCTGCTACAAAAAGAATATTAATGAGCTTCTGCACTGCAAAAGAAACTATCAACAGAGTCAACAACCTGCAGAATGAGAGAAAATTTTTGCAAACTATGCATCTGGCAAAGGTCTAATATCCGGAATCTATAAGGAACTTAAATTAACAAGCAAAAAACAAGCCCATTAAAAAATAGGCAAAGGGCTGGGCATAGTGGCTCACACCTGTAATCTCAGCACTTTGGGAGGTCGAGGCGGGTGGATCAACTGATGTCAGGAGTTCGAGACCAGCCTGGCCAACGTGGCAAAACCCTGTCTCTACTAAAAATACAAAAATTAGCGGGGCGTGGCAGCAGGTGCCTGTAATCTCAGCTACTCGAGAGGTTGAGGCAAGAGAATTGCTGGAACCTGGGAGGCGGAGATTGCTGCGAGCTGAGATTGTGCCATTGCACTCCAGCCAAGGTGACAATAGCAAGACTCTGTCTCAAGACAAAAAGTAGGCAAAGGACATGCACTGACACTTTTGAAAAGAAGACATACATGCAGCCAACAAGCATATGAAAAAATGTTCAACATCACTATCATTAGAGAAATGCAAATCAAAACCACAACATGGTGCCAACTCACACCAGTTCAAATGGATATTATTAAAAGTCAAAAAATAACAGATGCTGGTGTGATTGCAGAGAAAAGGGAATGCTTATACACTGCTGGTGGAATGTATACTAGTTTTAACATTATGGAAAGCAGTGTGTTGATTTCTCAAAGAACTTAAAACATAACTACCATTCGATCCAGCAATCCCATTATTGGGTATATACTCGAAGGAATATAAATTGTTCTACCGTAAAGACACATGTACATGTATGTTCATCACAGCACTATTCACAATAGCAAAAACACAGAATGAACCTAAATGCCCATCAATGGTTGATTGGATAAAGAAAATGTGGTACATATACACCATGGGATACTACACATTCATAACAAAGAATGAGATTGTGTCCTGTACAGCAACGTGGATGGAGCTGGAGATCATTATCCTGAGTAAACTAAGGGGGGAACAGAAAACCAAATACTGCATGTTCTCACTTATGAGTGGGAGCTAAACACGGAGTACATGTGGACACAAAGTAGGGAACAGCAGACACTGGGGTCTACTTGGGGCTGGCGGGTGAGAGGAGGGAGAGCCTAGAAAAACCACCTGTCTGGTACTGTGCTTATTACCTGGGTAATGAAATAATCTGTACAGCAAACCCCTGTGACATACAATTTACCTGTGTGACAAGCCTGCACATGCTCCCCTGGACCTCAAATGAAAGTATTTAAAAAGCTATAAAATACTCAAAGAAGAAAAATAAGAACCAGAATATTGGATATTTGGATTTTTTTCAAAAGTAGCCACTGACTACTTTTCCCTAAATGAGCATGCATACGCACATAGAATAATGACTGTTGTGTTTACTGAGTGTTTACTGTGTGTGGTGGGTGCTGTGAAGGCACTTGCAGGTACTGTCTCACTTGTCCTCCATCACTACCTTCCATCATCTTCCTCTTCCAGTTGTGCCTTGGCAGAGCTGTGTCTGGAACTCGAGTTTCTGACTGCAGGGCCTGGACTTTGCCTACTGTACTCCAGAGTCTCACAGAATTGCAATTAAAATGCACATATTGAGCAATGGGAACTCTCATTTATCCCTGGTGGGAATGCAAAATCATAAAGCCACTTTGGAAGATAGTTTGGTGGGTTCTTTTTAACAAGGCTAAGCACACTCTTACCAACAGCCCAGCAATAGGATTCCTTGGTATTTACCAAAATGAATTTAAAACTTATGTCCACACAAAAACTTGCATGCAGATGGTTACAGCAGCTCTATTCATAATTGCCAAAACTTGGAAGCAACCAATGAAAAGATGGGGAGGAAACTTAGATGCATATTAACAGTTAAAGAAAGTCAATCTGAAAAGGTTACACCTGTAAAATTCTGAAAAAGGCAAAACTGTGGAGACTAAAGAGATCAGTGGTTTTCAAGGGAAGGATGAATGGGTAGAGCACAGAGGATTTTTAGGCAGTGAAACTATTCTGTATAACACTATAATGGTGGATATATGGCATCGTACGTTTGTTCAAACATGAGAAATGTACACACCAAGAGTGAACCTAAGGTTCACTATGGACTCTGGGTGATAATGATGTGTCAACTCAGGTTCGTCGATTGTAGCAATGTATTCCTTTGGAGGATGTTGATAAGTGGGGAGGCTAGCCATGTGCAGGGGTAGACGGCATACTGGAAATCTCTTTACTGGCTGTTCAATTTTGCCGTGAACATAAAACTGCTCTAAAAAATATAGTGGAAAAAAAGAATACAACAAAAATGTGCCTATTGTCTTATAGGTTTCCTTTCCCCTAGGTATTAGTTTTATTAAACATGATTTTGGTGATTTCATAGTTTATATGACTCAGATGTGCCATTATTTACCTAATCCACTTCTTATTTTTGGACTTTTAAAAGCGTCACATCATAGTTTCCCTCATATCAGATAGCTCTCTGTAGAACTCTCTGGAAAGACACCTCTCTGTAGAACTCTCTAGGCAGACAGCTCTCTGTGGAACTCTCTGGACAGACAGCTCTCTGTGGAATTCTCTGGAAACATCTCTAGTAATGCCCGCAGACTAAATCCTAGACTTAGCTCTGCACACGCTTCCTCCGTGGCTCCTTGCCAACCGCCTTCTAGAGCCACAGGCCAACTGAACATCCTGCTGTGGGGTGGGTACACGTCCCTTCTCTTGCCCACTCACCAACCATTTGAGTTCTTATTTTTTAAATCAATACCATTTGGAAAGTTATAATGGCATCTTACCAGTTATTCTGTTTGCATTTCCTTGATTATTAGCAAATATCTTACAATACTGTTATTCGCTTATATCCAATTTTGAACAAAGTGATTCAGAATCTTGTCTATGCTTCCTTCTTGCAGTGCGTTGTTACTCCCTCTTATTTCCCTTGTCACAGGTGATCCAAGTCCTGAGTTTCAATCTATCTCCCTCAGAGACTCAGGAAGATGATAAATGCTGATGTGGCAGGGACGGAGCTGAGACAAGGCTGCTGTAGACAGGTTTCTGCCAGACCCTTCCTACTCAACCTTAAATTACACCGTCAGGAGACAAGAATGCCAAGGAGATGTTGGTGCTGACTTCTAGCATCTCCTTGGCATTCTTGTGGTGTCTCTGAAGAAACACATGCCAATCAGGACCAGAACAAAGCTTTTGAAATCTTATGAGGGAATGAAAAAGATTCAGATGGGATTAAGTTGAGAGAAAGGAGGAATGAGGCAAATATTTAAGAGTGAATATGTGAATGGATATAAGCTACATTCATAGCTAAAATCTTCTGGCACTTAAACCATTTAGAATATAAAAGAGTATTTTTATTTTAAAATTATTTACATTGCAGGAAGAAATAATAGCTAAAAGTTTAGCATGTTCAGATTTGTAAACACAGCTATAGCCATAACATTATTATTATTCTCATCATTGCTGTTGCCACGCAGAGCCACATTTATGTGAAGAGTTTAAATGATATATTTGTCATTATTATTAGAGACTAGCTCTAATCGATATATTTCATCGAGTATCTACTACCTGTTAGATGTTAAGCATTTTATAAACATTATCTCATCAGATTAAAATCCACCTCTGAAAATCTGAAACATCAAGATAGGCAGGAAAGAAAGGTATTCACATGATATTCCTTAAGCCATATATGAGGAATAATGAACGAGTCCTAGGGGAGTGATTGAAACCCTGAAATTCTAGTATTGAGATTTGGAAATAAAAAGGTATGAAGCCAAAGCTGGCTCATCAGAAGGCCAGAAATCCACTTTTAGGAAGGAAACAACCTAGTTATCAGTGCCAGGTACACTGAGGGCTCACCGCATCACTTACTGCTGTCTCAGGAGTCCCTAGGCCAGTACCCCAGGGAATTGGTCACGTTCCTGGGCTGATGGGTAGACGGACTGCAGTGAAGACAGAGAAAGTCTAGCTTCTCAGGGCTTCAAAAATAAACCTTATTCACTTTAATGATAAAAATGTTCCTGCAACTTAAAGAAAAGTGAGAACAGCTGCAATACCAGGACCACAATGGTTGCTGTAGGGCAGAAAAAATAGCCATTGAGTGTGAGTGACAAGACTCATTGGATTTCTAGGCAAGAAGGGCCTGAGAGATAAGTGCCATGAGGACAGGGATATATGAGGGAAGAGAAACAGGAATATACAAGTTGCTCAATAAATTCTTGTTGAAAGAATAAATGGCTGAGCCCATAAATGCATGGGTTGGAAGTTCCAATAAAAAACACGATGGGCTAAGAATAAAAAATCTACTGTGCACTCAAATGTCTGAGGTTAAGCAAAGTCAATACACTAGTTTTGAATTTTTTTTAAGTAGATGTGAGCACAGAAAGCTTGAAGCCTTTGTTCGTAAAATAGACAGGCTGTTTGGCCCTGCTGGCTGAAGACTCAGTCTGATTAGCATGTGAAGTCACCTATTGTAAAACAGGGCCAAGTTGTCCTCTTCAGATGGCTTCCAGCTTACGTTTCTTACAAACCAGAGTATAACACTGGAAAGAAGGACATTCTCTCAAATTGGAGCTGCTTTTCTTACCAGATGCAACTCAACCGTTTCTTAATTTTGGGGCCACATGACTCTTGGAAAATGTCATGGCCATAAAGTTAGTGTGTTATCTTGTGAAATAATTTATTTATGAAAACCTTTTTCTCTCTCTTTTTTAGCAATGGGCTTCCAGAGACATGAGGCTATTCCCTTGCCTGTCTGCTCTGGAAATTACTAATATTCCTCACAGGCTCATGCTTCAAAACAAAGGAAATCCTTGTTTTCCTTACTGGCTTCTGTAGGGTAATGAGGCTCAAATGATTGCTGGACAACTAAAGTTTTAAACTACTATTACATTTGACCATGTTCTCTTTGGCTCTTGAGTCTTCCCCATCTCTCTGCCATGTCAGGTTCAGATACTCCTTCAGCTGCTAGTTAAACTGTCCCAGACTTAATCAATATAAGTGACAAAATCCTTCAGCATTATGTCTGTAAATATACTTTTTTAAAAAAAGCATAGACTACATATCTTAGAACATATAGTTTGTTTAGTACTTGAATGTTAGCTTTGATGTCTAATATCTTTCATTTTGTTTCTTATGTATTTGAGCTGTGTTTATATATATATATGTATGTATTTTTTTTTTTTTTTTTTGAGACGGAGTTTCGCTCTTGTTACCCAGGCTGGAGTGCAATGGCGTGATCTCGGCTCACCACAACCTCCGCCTCCTGGGTTCAGGCAATTCTCCTGCCTCAGCCTCCTGAGTAGCTGGGATTACAGGCACACACCACCATGCCCAGATAATTTTTTTTGTATTTTTAGTAGAGACAGGGTTTCACCATGTTGACCAGGATGGTCTCGATCTCTTGACCTCATGATCCACCCGCCTCGGCCTCCCAAAGTGCTGGGATTACAGGCATGAGCCACTGCGCCTGGCGTTTTTATATTTTTAAAATAAATATAAAATATATTTCCTTCTACTATTTGGGGCATTTCATTAATAGTAAAATTTCGTTTTACTATTTGGGGCTGACTTGTGAGAATTTATTATTAGAAAATGATATGATTAATTCAGTTCACAGCTGCCTGCACATCAGCTATGTTTCAGGCACACTATGCCAGACGCTGGGAACAAGAACATGACCCCTGCCTTACAAATCTTAACAGTTTAGCAGGTAGACAGAAACATGCACATAGTGAGATACTCTAGGCTCAATGATAGAGGTATAGATAAGATATACACACTCACAGAAGCAGGGTATATAATTCAGCCTGGTGGTGGCAGATGGTGCTGAGGTCTGGGGAGAGAACATTAGGTCCAGTGTGAATAAGAAGCACTTTGGGTAAAAGGTTTGCAAGAATTCTCTTTCTCAAGAGTTGAAGTGTCAACTACCATGTAACCGGTGAGTAGGAGGCCACTTTTGAAAGCTGCGGGATGGAGTGGGAATTTGGGTTGAATAACTGGAGAAGGGATATCAAGAGATGATTATAATATACCAGCAAGGGTCATGACCAGATGTATAAACTGGATTATTTTTCCAAATTATTGAAGAAATGGGAGTGGATGGGAACACCCAGCATGAGAACAATTCCAGGGCAGAATATTCGAAGAATGTCTACACAGAAAGGCTGAGGGGGGAAGAGGAACAAAATCAATTCAATAGAAGCAAGGTGGGCCAGCAGGAAGAGAGTGGTACAGAGACCAAAGACAATGCGCTACATTATGCAGACAAAGACATGCTCCTGTTCAGAGCTCAAAAGTCAGTGCAAAGATGCTACTTGGTTTTCAGTGAGCAACCGGCATTTCAAAATTGCTCTGGGCTGCAGGCAGTACGCCTTTTGCATATAAAAAAGTATCCCATGGTCGAGCATAGGCTTTATTGATATTGATCTGTTGCCTTCCTTTTCTATCTGAACACAATTTAAGCTATCACCCGTGACCAAACAACAAGATACTTCATGTGTAAAGTGACAGGAATTCATGACATCTCTACCTAACACAGCAGTGAAGCTAATAGTGTTTTCCAGGTTCCAATATCCTAAGAATTTATTGATATCTAGAACATCACTGCAACAATGAAGTAAATCATTGTGGAGACTAAGGGACATTAAAACAGAGCCCAAATTATTATGTTTTTATATGGGTTAATATGAAAAAATAAAACCTGCCAGTTAACCACGGAAATGGAAAGATTATCTTAAATTTTACTCATTCGTGTGTGAATAAAATGTTTCAGTAACTAGTGGAGTTCGGGGGGAACGCACAGGTTTTGAAGTCAGATAGAGAAGTGGGTTACAACTCCACCATTTACTTATTTACTACCTATATGAACCTAGATAAATCATTCATGTTTCTGAACCTCTCTTATTAAAATAAAATAAGAATCACTTTGTTGCCAACATGGATGGATGACATTTGAGGCTTTAATTTATGTCGTTCTAATTTTTCTCTGTACGTGGCAGACTGCTGATTGGGACCCAGTCTTAATTCTCTCCTTCTCCTTTTAAGAACAGAACTTCATTTCCTCCTGGGTTTTTGCTGGGCAGTTGATGGGGGGCTTCTGCCCCTACATCCCAGTCTCTCTTGAAGTTAGCTGTGGCCATATTCAGATGAGGGCACAGGGAAGTGGGCAGAAATGGTATGTGTAACTCCAGATCAGGTTTAGGGTATGTGTAACTCCAGGTCAGGGGCTTTGACCCCTCCTGGCATATACAGGTGACCCCTGAACAACATGGGTTTGAACTACATAGGTCAATTACATGTGGATTTTCTTCTGCCTCTGTCACCGGAGACTGCAAGATCAACCTTCCTATTCCTCCTCCTCCTCAGCCTACTCAAACAAGAAGATGAGGATGAATACCTTTATGATGATCCGCTTTCACTTAGCCATGCCTTTCCTGAATTCTGCCTCCCTCTCCCTGCTGGCTGGAGCAGCTACACCGGCAGCCTTGGGCCTAGAGATGGAAGCTGCATGTTTAGAATGGTATCACTGGCCTCTTGCTGCATAGCTGTACATGTGACTGGGTGACCTCCCTACGTTTAGATTGTTTAATGAGAGAAAGAGAGAGAGAGATAAATGTCTAGTTATGCTATTGTACTTTGGGTTGCTTTGCCTACAAATTAATTCTCATTTTCATCTTCTGCTCCTTCAAATCATCTTATTATATCACTGTGTCAAAGGAAATGTGTGACCAAGACTATTATTTCTTTTTTCCTTCCCTCCTTCCTTCCTCTCTTCCTTCCTTCCCACCCCCTCCCTCTCCCTCTCCCTCCCTCCCTCCCTTTCCTCTCCTCTCTCCCTCTCCCCATTCCTTCTCTCCCTCCCTCCTTCCCTTCCTTCCTTCCTTCCCTCCTTCCTTTCCTTCCTACCTTCCTTTTGTCCTTCTTCCTATTTCTCTCTTTCTCTATTCCTTTCTTCCTTACCTAAGCTCTTCAGCTGAGCACTCCCCTGGGGATGGAGGAGGAGAGAAGACAGATGGTAACAGGCTAATTTTCCACCTGTCTAGGGGTCAGAGTCATAAATCAGGTGAAGTTACAGAAAATAAAGTGATGATTTATTTTATACTTGACAGATTTTGACGTACTACCTCAGGATAAAATCAATTAACAAATATCACGTGCATCGCACAGTGTTCATCCTGTTTAGTCCTTGTATGGGTTCTTCTACTGTATGTTAGACCCTCTGCTCATAACCAAGGTGTGACAGTGGTGGAAATATACCATTGACCCGTGAACAACATGGGTTTAAACTGCATAGGTCAACTTATATGTGGATTTCTTCTGCCTCTGCCACCCAAGACAGCAAGACCAACCCTCCTCTTCCTCCCCTTCCTCAAGATAAGATATTGAGCATAAAGAACTTTATGATAAGCCACTTCCATTCAATGAAAATGCAAGTATATTTTCTCTTCTGTATGATTTTCTTAATAACCTTATCTTTTCTCTAACTCACTTTATTGTAAGAATATAGTATATAGTACATGCAATGTACAAATTATATGTTAGTCCACTGTTTATGCTATTGGTAAGTCTTCCAATCAACAGCAAGCGATTTAAGTTTTGGGGAAGGCAAATGTTACCTGTGACTTTTTGACTTTGTCGGGGGCTGGTGCCTCCAACCTTCGTATTTTTCAAAGGTCCACTGTATTCTCTGTTGCAGCCCGCACCTCCCGAAGGAATTCAGTTTGGTGAGGGAGAGTGATATATGATCAGGAAGTTTTCTATGAAGTTGTGTGGACTCAGAGGAGGAAACTAAAACTACCTCTGCCATGGAGAGTGGAAGCTGACTTCAAATCAGAGCAACAATTGAACTACACCTTGAAGCAGAAGCACAACCAGAGGGGATGCAGGAGAAATCCATTTCCCACTCTTCAACAGTAGATAGATCAGGCGTCCCCAAACTTTTTACACAGGGGGCCAGTTCACTGTCCCTCAGACTGTTGGAGGGCCGCCACATAGTGTGTTCCTCTCACTGACCACCAATGAAAGAGGTGCCCCTTCCTGAAGTGCGGCGGGGGGCCGGATAAATGGCCTCGGGGGGCCGCATGCGACCCGCAGGCCGTAGTTTGGGAACGCCTGAGATAGATGATAGATTGCCAGGAGGTTTTGAAGACCATAATCATTAAAGGAGGTGGCAGGAACAGTGACTGAAAATACCAGAGAGAGAGAGAAACAGAGAGAGAGAGAGAGAGAGAAAGAAAGGGAGGGTCCAGACAAAGTGGGTCAAGGTGGCTTGGTTTCCTGCCAGCCCTTTCCCTGGCTCCCTCCCCAAGGCATGAAGACCTGACCTGGTTTCTGCCCAA
Organism: Saimiri boliviensis; assembly: GCF_048565385.1. Taxonomy (NCBI): domain Eukaryota; kingdom Metazoa; phylum Chordata; class Mammalia; order Primates; family Cebidae; genus Saimiri; species Saimiri boliviensis. The sequence goes on along the minus strand of NC_133463.1, from coordinate 9,004,060 downwards.
AAGACAAAGAGCAATTTTCCAGGTGAGACTGGGGCAGACACATTGGAAGATAAACAGGAGAAAAGGGCCTGTCGCTTAGGAAATGGGGAGGAGCTGAGGTGAGAGGCGTGGGGGCCAGACTGGGGCAGGTGTGATGACAGAGGTCTGTCAAGGCTGCAGAATTGATTTTAGCCAAGCAGGTCTGGTCACCCATGGCTCGAGGATGAGGTTTGTCTGTCATGCAGCATTTGATGGCAGGGAGTCCACCAAGGACAGCTCTGTGTGCCAGCCTGTTGTCTGGTTTTCCTCTGGGAAGCAGGCACAGGCGATTCCCTTCCCATCTGCATTTAAAGGTCTCAGCCTCGTCTGGATGGCACTGGAGGCAGGTTGAATCCGTTATCTCGGAGGCGTGAAGTGCTCCTTCTTGCGGACCGGGAGGTACAAGGCCGGGAACCCTTCAATTGCATTTTCATTCAAAGGTAAGGAGAAGGGAAAAGGCGGCAAAGCACGGCCCGCCTCCCTCTGTTCTGCCAGGGTCTGTGCTGCCTTGGCTCCCATCTGAACCTCATTAGTTCCACATCGGTGTTTCTTTTTCTCCACCTGGCCTGACTCACTGTGTCCTGCAAAGGCCACCCTGGGCCTGTAGGCTGGGGACATGCTGCACTTTAGGATCAGTGCAAAGCAGGTGTGAGGACTGCACCAGCCAAGCAGACCTGGAACAAGGCAAGCTTCGGGGTTCGAAATGTGGTCAGATGAAGACACCTCTGAACAATTTAATGCAGAGAGGCCTGAGCCGGCTCACCACAGAGCCAAACTCAGTATGAAAAATCATGGCCCAGAGCTCAATCAGAGGCAATTTAATTAAAGTGAGTCGGTTATCTAGGCCCAACAAGGCTTGCCAATTTGTAACTTGGCACCCAGCAGCCACGTGTTTTTTTGACAGATTCTCTGTCCTCTACCACCCAGGATCAGGCTGGGCACTGGTTTGGCTTACTTTTTTTTTTTTTTTTTTTTTGTATCACTGCAGCATTGTTTCATGCTGAGCTTTGCCTTCAGGTCCGAACTCTCTCTTTTTTGTTAAACGTGGACAGTTTGTAGGTCAAGGAGAGGGAAACAGGGAGACAGTTGGTGTGGTGGGGAAAGGTGAAGTTCTTTTTTGTTTGTTTGTTTGTTTGAGATGGAGTTTCACTCTTGTTACCCAGGCTGGAGTGCAATGGCGCGATCTCGGCTCACCGCAACCTCTGCCTCCTGGGTTCAGGCAATTCTCCTGCCTCAGCCTCCTGAGTAGCCGGGATTACAGGCATGTGCCACCACGCCCAGCTAATTTTTTATATTTTTAGTAGAGACGGGGTTTCACCACGTTGACCAGGTTGGTCTCGATCTCTTGAGCTCGTGATCCACCCGCCTCGGCCTCCCACAGTGCTGGGATTACAGGCTTGAGCCACCGCGCCTGGCCAAGGTAATGTTCTTATAAACATACCTGCAAATCATTCTTTGCCTAATAAAAACAAACATGTTTACGTGGTGTGATCTTTTAACTTACTAAAATAATTAATAGTTAAAACACATACACTGCTTACCATATACCGAATACCGTTCTAGGCACTTGATTTTCCTAAAGTGATACCTTTCAACAAACTGCGAGGCAGATATTTTTGGATCCATATTTTACAGTTGAGGCAACTGTGATGGTTTGAACTGTGATCTTCTCAAAATTCATGGCCACCAGGAACCTTAGAAGGTAACCTTGTTTGAAAGCAGGGTCTTTGCAGATATAATTAATGTGAAGATGGAGCTGAGATCATGCTAGATTAGGGTGGGCCCTAAATCCAATGGCCGGTATCATCGTACAAAGAAGAGAGAACACAGGTACAGAGAAGGCCACGTGAGGATGGGGACAGAGACTGGGTGATGCCAAGGGGTGCCAAGGACTGCCAGCAGCCTCAGAAGGTGGGAGCAAAGCGTGGAACAGATTCTCCCTACCAAGCTGCCAATCCTTGATTTTAGACTTCTTGCCTTCCGAGCTGTGGAAGAATAAGTTGTTTCAAGCCACCCAGTTGGTATAATTTGTCAGGGAAGCCACAGGAAACTAGTATGGCAGCTGAGGCCCTTGCCTATGGACACACAGGTATTAAAGGCAGAGCCAAGGAGCCTGGATGCAGAGCCCACGTTCCCCATTGCCCTGCTCTGAAGCCTCCATGGCCATAGGCGTCTGTGCTGTGTCCTGAGAGGCTTCTCTAGAGCCTCACACCTGGTTTTCCCTGTGTGTCTTTAATGCATTTGATTATTGTATTCTTGAAGATGAGCCATTCAGTATCCCCATTTGCTACAATATTCCCGTGTTTGCTTCACTGCCTGCCAGATTACAATGCCTGTTAAAATAAATATGCTTCAATTACCTTAAAATCACTCAACATTGCCAGTGTTCCTACTGATATAAAACTACTGGAGTGATGCAAATTTTAACAAGAGTTTGAATTTGGAAGTAATAAGGTTTTGTGAGAGGTGTAATGTAGAGTGATTTTGGTATGAGACATTTAGTAATGTCTAGTTCAGACAGACAGGAGACATTTAAATTCAGAAGCAGTCTTCAGACTTGACCCCCAAAGATAATTTGGGGTGATCTAAAAAGCTACTCATTTTCAATTTCTATGAATAATTCGAGTTCAAAATTCAAGTCTATTTTTAGTGAAGAATATGTTCATGGTAGCCATAAATAAACAAGAATGAAAAACAATGCATTTTTGCAAAAGTCTGATTTTTCATTACTTTAAATACCAAAGGAACAATTTCTTTTTGGAGGAGAATATCCAAATCTATAGGGTGGGAATAAACCTGACAGCATTTTTAGGTCTAAGCAGCTCCAGGCTGTTAAAATTACAGCAGTGTGAAATTGAAAGCCATGTCTCTGTGGGTAACAAAGGCTTCTCTCTTCCTGGTCCACGGGAATCACATTTTGCTAATATCTATCTTGACCACACTTCCCTAAGTCATGTGTGCTATTAATTTGGGCTTCAGGGAATCAATAATGGTATTGGCTTTGGTACTCACCCATGAGCTCCTTCTGGCTCAGACATATGTATTCTGCGGTTCCTATTTAGGACAATTTTTATTATCTGATTGTTATCTTTCATCTCAAAGTCCATACATGTAAAAATCTCAATCTCTGAGATACCATCATCTGCTTCTGCTTTTTTTCATACTTTCTTCAGTGCGTTAGCCGCAGGTATGTGCTTGCTACATTTTCTTAATCCAGTATTAAAGGAGAGTGTTTGAATGGGGTTAAGGAGATGAGAAGTTAAAGTAAATGTGGTAGAAGGTCCTGAAAAGGTCAGACTTCATGATTTTGCAGGTTTCTCTTAAAATCACACTTCAGGCATTTGCATACTTTGGAGGCATCCCAACCCCCCATGACAAATACGCAGTATGACTGAACAATCAGGTCCACCTCAGAGTGGCAGGCCTCATGGCTTCTGCCCACGTGACAAGACATGCTCTGTGGGCCCACACCTTCACAAAGAACCCACTTCCTTCGTGAGCCTGTGCAGGCATGAGGCCACACCCATCCCCTTCTCCTGGCACAAATGATGGGACCAAATTCTGTCCCCTGACCTGAAAGGTAGCTATTCCTGGCCTGACCATAACTTTGACCTGGTTTAAAAAAAAGAAAGAGAAAGAATCAGATGGCTCCAGTGGGAATTTACAATGAGATAAGAGACTAAGGTGGTAATAGGACAAAAACCAGAGACATGAGGAATATAGTTACATTTATTCATTGTAGAAAACTAGGGTGAAACTCTGAACTATTGCTGCAGAGATCAACAAAAATGCGCCACTTCCTCCCTTTCTGAGGCCAGGTGTTTTAGATTTCCCTGGATTTCTGTGACGCATCTCTGTGTCCTTATAATGAACTCCCCCTTTCAATTGAGTGACTTTCATTTACAATCAGTTGCCCGGATCAAAACACAGAGTGTAAAGTGACCTCAAACCCATCATTCAGCCCTCCAGATACCTACTTTCTCCCGTGCAATTACACTACCCTTCATTTCGGTCCACGACCACTTATAGTGGGCAGCAAAGACATAGATTTAACATAGCTTGCAAAGGAGGCAGGAACAGGGCGGGCTGTGAAAAGAACAAGGGTCATACAAAGCCAGAACAGAGAGGGTGGAAGAGACCACAACACACAGCAGAAAGAATTAGATGATGAAGGCGGACCCGGCTGCAGAGAGCTCATAAACACATACCGGTTGGTCCCTGATCTCCTCGCTGGAAATGTCAGGAGACTGAAAACTTGGAGGACAAAACAGATGCTCTCTTAAGAACAGGGAGGAACATTTGGGTTGGTTCCAGGTCTTTGCTATTGTAAACAGTGCTGCAATGAACACTCGTGTGCATGTGTCCTTATAGTAGAATGATCATGGACACAGGGAGGGGAGCACTACACACTGGGGTCCGTTGGGAGGAAATGGGGGAGTGATGGGGGGTGGGGAGGTGGGAAGAGATAGCATGGGGAGAAATGACAGATACAGGTGAGGGGAAGGAAGGCAGCAAACCACACTGCCATGTGTGTACCTATGCAACAATCTTGCATGTTCTTCACATGTACCCCCAAACTTAAAATGCAATAAAAAAAAGAAGATAAAAAAAAAGAATAGGGAGGAAAATCATCCTGAGAGTTCGATACATATTATTGTTATCTTTTATTTCGCTCATGAGTAATTTTTGAAAAATGAGTTTTGCATTTAACAAAATCCTAAAAAATTCAGGCAACGTAAGTTCTACATGTTTCTTTGTATGTTCATAACAATTTTAAAAATTTGATGTTTCCAAAGCAGCCCCACGTATATCAAATGTCTCGAAAACTGACCAGTTTTCACTTTTCTTCTGTCTTTTTGATGTCTTGGGGAAAAAGTATCAAAACGATTATAGAGTATGACTCATCTTTGCACGCTTTCCAAGCCATCTGCAGGATACTGTGAGAATCACAATTTCTAAGTTGTGAATATATAGCTTTCTCCATGTTCCAAACTGTGGCCTGGCAGCTGGGTGCTAATGGGCTCTTCCCAGCAGTGCACCCAGCTAATGGCCTCTTCCTGGCACTTGGTCAAGCATCATTAATGTCCGGCAAGTTGCTTCCCCACCCCAAAAGTGAGAATTCCACTTCCCTATTTGAAGAGAGCTATCCAGAGGTCCCTCCCCTTGGCCACAAGAGCCAGGGGACTTGGATGTACAACACAACAGAAAATGACTCCTGAGGGGTAAGCTGTGATCTGTGCTCAGAATGACAAGATTGAGTTGAGATTCCATCTTGAACCATCCATGTCTTACTTTCAGGAGTCCATCTATCAGTTTCATAGTGATGTCAGTATCCAAAAAGCATTTGTGAAGCTCTCAGTCACAACTAAATGGATCTGACATAATAATTGGCCCTCAGGTGGGAAATGTTCACATGAATAGATTACAGCCAAGCATCTCAAGCTCTCTAAACTCTCTGCTCTTCAAGAGTGATAGGGAATCTCTCAAATTTAAGAGACTGGAGTGGAGTTTATAGGATTTGTAAGGACTTTTACTCTGCAGGAGGGATTCCCCACTCTAAACCCTGGATCCTCGTTTGCCTGCATTTATTTTTCATTTGGCTTTTCCCAGACAGCACTGGAAATCTACAAAACAGACTCCTGAGACTGCATCCATCTGCCAAGCTTACACATCCAAAGCCTGGTAATTTCTTTGAAAACAAAAAACATGATTGATCATCGCTTTCCCCTTTTTCCGTCTGTGCTACTTCTATTTGAATCCCATCTTGGTTGTGGGGAAGGATGGGAAAGGGTGGGGATAAAAACCAGCAGTGAGCCACAATCACTGCCCAGCTGGGCAACTGAGTCAAATAAAAACTGTATCAAAATGAAACAAAACAAAAACAACAGTATAAGTTAAATCAATGGTTCCTTCACAGCTAAGTGAAATGGAAGGGCACATATTCTATTATAATATGTTCCACACACATACACTAAAACAATATGTGTGAAAGGAATATTTTCAGCATCTTGTCCTACTTTGCTCTGGGTGTCCTCAGATGTCAAGCTGACCGCGTGTAAATAAAGGTTTCAATTGCATACTTCAGCTCATTCCTCATCTTCAAATGACAAGTGCTTGCTTATAAGCCTCAATATTTTAATTTTGAGTTTATGAGGCAGAAAGCCAGAATTAAGTGCATATACAGCTACTACCACCTTTAATTAGGTAAACCAGTCAATCAATTTGAATACAGACTTTAGCAATGGAAGACACCTCATTATCCTCAATTTCGAACTCTTCATTTTAAAGTGCAGGAAGGCAAGGCCCAAAGATACCAGGCAATGTGCCACGTGCCTCTTAAGCAAAATCCCCAGAGCTCAGACACAATCAGACTGAGCAGCTGAAGGCAGGAGAAGAGATGAGTGTGGAAGGATGGACAGATGAAAGGCCCTAGAGTGACCGGCGAAGCTCTCTCCTGCTTCGAGCACCAGCGGCTTGGTAGGACCTCTGCGTGGCACAGGGACGTTGTCACCAGAGCAAGGAGATAAAGGGGACCAGTGGTTTGAGCTTTTCATAAAAGCATTATTTCCAGTTATTATTATTATTCCATTATTTCTAGTATTTCCTCTGAGATTGCCATGCCTACTTTTTAAGATTAACATGTCTCTTCCATCTGGGCATGGTGTCTCATGCCTAATCCAGCACTCTAGGAGGCTGAGGTGGGCACATCACTTGAGGACAGGAGTTCGAGATTAGCCTGGTCAACACAGTAAAACTCGTCTCTACTAAAAATAGAAAAATTAGCCAAGTGTGGTGGCACGTGCCTGTAGTCCCAGCTACTTAGGAGGCTGAGGCAGGAGGATTGCTTCAGCCTGGGAGGCAGAGGTTGTAGTGAGCTGAGTGTGCACCACTGCACTCCAGGCTGGGCGATGGGAGAGAAACCCTGTCTCAAAAAAAAATAAAAATAAAAAAGTGTCTCTTCCTAAACATAATCATTGCTACCATAGATGGTAATTTGAAACATGCCTGTAGTAGGAGAACTATAAGTGATTCCCCTCCCTAGTTTCTTCTAGTTTTGATTTTTTTCTAATTGTTTTATTTACTGCTCTATCATATCTAACATTCTGGGAAAACACTGCCTTAAGCCATAATGAGTCACTGGAGATTTTTAAATCAGAGAGTAACATGAACAAAGAAGTAATTTGAGAAAATTAATTGTTCTTTAGTGGATAGTATCAACTTTAGTGATAAGAAAATGGAGTCAGGAAGCATGCTTAGAAAATGATTGCAGCACAACCCACAGAGAGAGAGAAAAATGGCAGGAAGCCCCGCGACAAACGATACCAGGCAACGGAGGACGGAGGAGCAGAGCACAGACGATGCCCAGGCCTTGAGCCAGGTGCCCGAAAGGGGCCTGAGTTACACAGAGACCAGGATAACCTGGAGAAGGAGTTAGAAAAAGGAAAAGCTCATTAACTTAACAGTCGCTATACTGGGTTTGAGGATATGGTAGATGCATAAGTGAGAATGTCCAGCTGGAGTTGGCGATGCAGGACCAAGCTTCTGTGGGGGGTCCCAGGTGGTCCTATGGGAAAACCCACATAAACGTAGTAGACGCAAGAAGAGAGACACACAAGGGACCATGGACTGGAACGGTCATACATCCCTAATGGAAGAGAAGGAAGCAGAGAGTGAAGGAGACAAGAGCAGCCCACGAAAGTGGAGAAACTCAGGAGGAATCGGAAGGTTTTATATGAAAGAAATTTCAATTCCTTCCTTTCTTAACCACATCCACCCATGAACTAGTCACCCTCCATCCAGCCAGCCATGCAAACGCACATGGCACACTTATTGTATTCCAGGCCCTGAGCTGGGCATGGAGCAGTCCAGTGCTGCTCCAGATAGGAAGAAACCTGAAACAACCGAATGAGACAGTCAGGTTTCTGGGAGGGAGCGCCAGCTGAGGGATATGCCTCACCTGTATCGGCTCTGCATCTCCCAGCTCTCTCTTTCCTTCACCATACGCTTTTGTTCCACAACCTCTGGTCCTGCCCAGGAGCACTGGTCAGAGGTGCTGTGCTGAAATCGACACAGGGTGAACAGCTAGTGTGTCAACAGGCCCCTTTCAGAGTGCAGGCGGGCTCCATGGCTGCCTGCTGCCTGCATTACAGACGGGATGGATTTAAGCAGCCCCACTAGAAGCCTGCTAGAGCAGGGAGGCTGGCTTTGGGGTCATGGACATATAACAACATGTTCCAGTTAGGAACAGCAGCTCCCTTCGCAAAGATTTTTTTTTTCCCCAGTTCTTTAGGGAAAAAAAATGTTCTCATGACAAGATATAGAAATTTCTGACTGAAGTGATTCTTCTTTAACCCAACGTTAGTTGAGGCCAGGTACAGTGACTCACACCTGTAATCCCAGCACTTTGGGAGGTTGAGGTGGATGTATCACCTGAGGTCAGGAGTTCGAGACCAGCCCGGCCAACATGGTGAAACCCCATCTCTATTAAAAATACACACACAAAATTAGCCAGGCTTGGTGGCAGGCACCTGTAATCCCAGCTACTTAGGAGGCTGAGCCAGGAGAATCACTTCAACCCGGGAGGTAGAGGTTGCAGTGAGCTGAGATCATGTCATTGCACTCCAGCCTGGGCAACAAGAGTGAAACTGCATCTCAAAAAAAAAAAAAAAAAAAAAAAAAGAAAAGAAAATCAGTTTAATGGAAGGGAACTCCATGAACAGGGTTGTTCAGAGGCTTTTCTTTTAATAAATTCCCTAATCCAGAATCACATTTTAGAGATAGAAATAGAAGACAGAATGTGTGTGTGTGTGTGTGTGTGTGTGTGTGTGTGTACATACATACATATACATACATTTCAATGTATGCACATATTTAATGAGCCATGCAAAATGAAAACAAAGACATTACAACCGTAGTGAGCTATGAGGAATATAGACATGGCGCTACCACATAAAGAAGAACAGGAGGCCAGCAGCAGATTGCCTCCTCATTTTGTAGAAGAGGGTGAAGGTCTTATTAAATTCCTTAAATTGTTACATGTTGTAAGTGATTTCTTCAATTAAATTGCAAGTAGTAACATTAAATTGATTTTTTTTTTCCTTTGTGGGCATTTTAACTATTGGATTTAATTATTCCGTTTATATTTCACATGTGTGCCTAAGGCTTCTGAGAATGAGAACTTGTAATAAGTCAAATAAATAATACATACTAAATAAAAGACATTCTTAAATGATTCTAGGTTAAAATTTGACTTTCCTTAAAAATGATTTCTTGTAGATTCATCCTCTTTAGATGAACACTAGTTATTTTTTATTAAGTGGTTCTTTTTGATATCTAATGTTTATAGCAAATTGTACTTAAGGATTGCATTGTAAAATCTGCCATATCAAAGCTATGCATGCCTTCTGTTTCTATTGTAATGATCTCAGTTCCCACATGGCAGCTGTGATATGTAATGACATGGCTGGGCGTGGTGGCTCACGCCTATAAAATCCCAGCACTTTGTGAGGCCAAGGTGGGTGGATCGCTTGAGGTCAGAGGTTGGAGACCAGCCTGGCTAACACGGTGAAACCTCATCTCTACTGAAAAATACAAAAATTAGCTTGTATTAGGGCATGGTGGCACGTGCCTGTAATCCCAGCTACTTGGGAGGCTGAGGCAGGAGAATTGCTGGAACCCAGGAGGTAGAGGCTGCAGTGAGCTGAGATTACGCCACTGTACTCCAGCCTGGGCGACAGAGTGAGACTCCGTTTCAAAAACAAAACGAAACAAAACAAAACAAAACACCAACAGTAATGACATTATGTGGTATACAGAGAGCTAACAAAAGCCATGGGTTCACAGAACAGCCTGGGCTGCACATTCCTGGTTATGCCCATGCACTGTGGGAGGAGCCCCTGGGCTGTGTAGAATGTTCCACTCACACAGAGGTGGCTGTGCCGGAGCTGTGCTCTCCACACTTGTACCCTATCTGTCTCCACCTGGTCTCAGGCTGTCTCTGCAGAAGTGCTACCTAACTGTCCTGCTGTAACCATGAGTCAGGCAGCTCAGCCAGGGCCCTTTCAAGGCTTATCCATTCAAGCAATTAATTGTACTCTCACATTTTAAGGAAGAGACAGTGATTGTCCTTGAATGGAAGTGGAGAGTGCCTGGGCTTGGACTCAGACACACCTGGTTGGTGCACTCCAGCTGGATGAGCACCTCCTCCTCCTCATCTGAGAAAGGAATGGCAACTCTTACCAAGCAACGTCATTGGGAGGGTGGTGAGCAAATGTTGGTACCACTCAGAGTCTTGGGCCTGCCTTGGGTCCCCAGTGGTTCCTTATAGAATGAAACCATGGTCTTGACATTGTATCTGTTGACTAAGTAAAGATTCTCAAGTCTCTGTGCACAGTGTAGTGAGATCATCACATCTTTCAGGTGTGATAATAATAGCTGTAATGAGTTGAGGCCTGCCAAATGGCAGAGTTGTTCATAGGGTAGGGAACCACACAGATGAGAAAACAGACAGCCATGGTGGCATGTGCTAAACATCACGAGGACTCCATGCTTAGAGTACACTGGCAGAAGGTGGGGCTGCCACTCCACACAAGGGTCAGGGGATGGGTTGCTGTGTTCCAGAGGACTTCTTGAATGAGAGCATGCCTAAGAGTACACAGGTAAGTAAGCTAGGTGTGTGGGTGCATTTGGGAAGCAGCTAGATAGGAAGGGCAAGTTGATCAAGGTCTTCATATGTTGTGTTCAGGCTCCCAACTCTCAACAGTGATGGACAGCTGGCAAAGGCTCCTGGGCGACCGGATGATGGGATCAGACTTGTGTTTGAGGAAGATACTCTGTCAGTGGTAGGATTCTTCAAACAAGGGGTATTGAAGGAAGGTGTGAGGGTAAGATCTGCTGGAACGTGATTTCAGCAGTCTGGGAGAGAACAACGAGGGCATGAACTAGTTTAGTGACTGTGGGGATGGGGAGGAAGGGTAGAGCCGGGAGGTGTTAGGAAGTAGGACAGGTCACACTAGATGGCTTGTTGGACTTCAGGAGTTCTAAGGAGAAAGGAGGAATCTCAGAGGGATCTCTAAAAAATGAGTTGGGAAAGACAGATCTTCACTCAATAGGATGCATACATCTTGTCCCTACCTCCCGCCCCACCACCATTCTCTTGGATATTCAGTGTAAAAATGCTTCGTTCTCTAAGTCAGCAATCGTGTCATAGGTCACAGGCAGTGTGAAAGCCCTCCTTTACCATTCTTTTAACTTCACACATAGCAGTTTCTCCTTCGGCCAAATTTATATGTTCAATCACCTACTGAGAGTGCATTTTCTCTCCATGAATTAATGCACACAGTTCTTACAGATCTGGGAAAAGATTCACACTCTTGCTTTCATTGTGAAGTTCATTAAACCACATCTGGCTTTTCCTGTCTCCTTTTATGAATCCTCAAATAAACTGTTTTGCTGATTTTTGTATTTAAAGATATGATTGGCCTAGCCTCATCAGGGTATGGGCTTTGAGGTTCTTGGTTACATTTTGAAGGATTGTTTTCTTTTTAAATGCTGACTCATTGATCATTTTGGCCCAGGCATTCATGTGGACCACAGTCACTGTGGATGCAAAGTGAGCACCCTGGTGGGGAATAGCGTTGTCTGGGCCAGACAGAGGCAACGGTCCTAACACTTTGGCCTTCACCACCCTGGCCGACTCTGGTCACAAATCCACAATCACCAAATACCTCCTGTATTCTTCACTTCTTACAGAACAAAACAAACTTCCCTACTCAACAAAAGCAAACAAACTAAAACACTTAAGACATTATAATAATACATTTTATGCGGAATGTCTAGTTTCACTTACTGGTGCCTGTCTCTAAAATTCTCTAGAAAACGATTGTCAGCACCATGCAGGGCAATATCATTTTATTCTAAACAACTACTCATTGCATTCAAACAAACTCGATGTGCATATGTTCATGTGGGCATTCACTAAGATTGTGACAGTTTCATGCATAGTTCTGCATCTGGCTCTCGATGAATTACAACTCAAATGAAAACAGATGACTAGGCTGGCCTTGTGGGTCACTGCTAAACCCACCATCTGTCTCCATAGGAGGAGAATGGTTCCATAGATGTTTCTAAGCATAGAATGTCATTAATAGGATCATTTGTCGCTGAGCACCATGATGGGGTTGATGATAGCAATGATCCCATTATACAGCCCATTTAGGCTTTGGGAAATGCAAAATGACTAACAGGCAAAGAATATCATATTAACTCCTTATATAATCTATCCCACCTAAAGTGTAACTTCTAAATATTACAATTGTGTTCTACGATGCATACATTTATCTGTAAGTAACTGTTCATCTTGTAGACTTAGTCTTCATCTTTTAGAAATGTTCACTGTGAATTGGAACATTATATCTTACCAAAATTAAAAGTAGCCAAATAAAGAAGACAGTCACTCAAGTTCGTGAAATCAGGAATATGCATAGTCACACTGTGTGACGCTGTGTCATATAAATACTAAATGAGACACAGGTATTCGCTTGAATAGCTTAAGGAAAGCACAGGGAATGTCAGTTTTATATTATGTTTTATTCTAAGTATTTATAATGTTCTAATAAGCTTTAAAATTATTTTGCTTAATTCACAATGCCATATACTCAAATCAATATACGTATTGATCACTAATTAGTTACAGAAAACATCTAATTCTTATTTTTAAGGTCCTTTTAACCTTTTGGTGCTTCTGAAATCATATAGAGTAAATGCTATTATTTGAAACCAATGGTTTTTTGGAATAAGAAATGTCATAAAGAGAGAACATTTAAATAATATAATCTAGCATTTTCCAAAATGTTTACCATGGGATAATAAACATTTAGGATTCTTTGTAGGAAAAAAGAATGTATAGTTAAATGAGTTTAGGAAGTTTTACCTACTATATTTCTCAGTGACCCTCAATGCACTTGAGAAATGAAATTTGCCAAATTTGTTTAGCCCAACCATTAGGCCATTCTTTTTTATTCCGAATATTGAACATTAAATTCTCATGAAACTGAAGTTTTGTAGAGCACACTTTTGGAAGTGCTATTTTTAAAGGATTTTATAGCTTAAAACAATTGTAGAGCGTCAGGAATGATTAAAAGTAAATGACAAAGTTGAGAGTGAACCAAGTCATATGACAAAATCATTGTGTCTGTTCTGTAGACTACACAAGAGCCAAATACCATTTAATTTTGTATCTTAACATCAGTTTGCAAATTCTAGAATTGCTTCAATGAAAGGTAAACTTCCTTTCAAGACACAACTGCAATTATCTATGTTCTGTGACAATGATCCATATTCTTAATTCTAAGATTTGCTAAATTAGACTCAGTTAATGGGAACTAATTTTAAAAGGCAGAAATTTAATATCTCTGGGCAAATGAGAACCAGTGTGAAATAAAAAGAAATAGGATAATCAGTACCTGACAGACCAAGAGAATAGATTTCTTAGAGGAAGGAGGCAAAAATGAAGATGGAGAGCGGAGGAAAAAGAAAATGTGGATAAAGTGGATGTATGTATTTATGCACATTTAGTTATGTGATGTTCTTTCCATCTCACTAAATGTAACACAAATAGGTTTAAATAATATTTTTCTGCAAGTTCAGTCATTTCTTTTAGAGTTGTCTTTCTCTTCTCTGACTCCTTTCCTTTTCTGCTAGTGAGCAAGCATAGTCTTTTTGTTCACTAGCAGAAAGAATAAAGAGAAGTTTGGTGAAGAATCAAGCAGCTTAATCTTACCGTGTCCAAAACCCATCTATCTCTCCTCAGACTCAAAAATCTGTTGCCTTCCAGCGAAAAGTAACAATATCAGTCTGCCCAAGTACCCATAACAAAAATCTAAGCTTCACTCTAAACATCTTTATTTTTTTTCTTCCTATATTAAATCAACTAACAACTCAAGCAGTTGTCTGAATATGTTTACAGTGAAAGTGAACAACCATATTTTTCATTCTAACTACTCCAAACATTTAGAGGAATTTCAACTACTTTCTAGAAATGCATTGGAAAAATTTTAGCTACTTTCTAGAAATGCAGAATGAAAGAAATGCAATTATTTACTTTACAAATTTTGATACAACCCTATTTTACATCACTTTCTTAAAGTGTCTGGACCCCATTTGAACTGTAAATTGGAGGAGGGTACTATGTCTCATTTTTATCTTCTAAGTTTCCACAGTGTCCCATATATTGCTGAACACAAAAAACAGCATATTAAATAATTTTTGGATAAATGGATTTAGAATAATTCTAATACAAAACCAGAGTACAAGAGAGGTCCTCCATGGAAGGCATCTATAGATCTGGAAAAGTGAAGGGGTAGAAGACTAAGAAATCTTATCTCAGTTCCTTGGCCAACATCAGACTTTGGCTGTCATTTGACTCTTGCAAGAATGACAGACATGAAGACATGGTAGTTAACATCCATTGGTTCTGCATGTCCAGCCTTGCCTGTGCTGACAGCATTGCAGTTTTTCTTTGAGGACCTAACTTTGCCTCCCTATGCTTGCAGTCTTGACCTCAGTCAGGTGCTCTTTCCTCTCCTGGACAAGATAGGGCCATGAGATAAAGAGCAGCCAGTCCGATGCTCTTTTCTGGGAATCGAACAGTGACTGGAGACGATTCGACCTCATGCTGTTGCCCTAAAGACATAGTCTTCTATATCTACCAACTCTGGAAGCTGCCTGGCTCCTGCCCTTTCTGTGGTATGAATGATTTCATATTCTAAAAACGATAAATTAAAAAAAATCCCCTCCTTTAAATAGATTAGCTATACTCATTTACGTGAAATTGACAGAGAATCAACATGTCCTCAGAGAACCAAACATCCTTGTATAAATTCACTCATTCCATCATTCGACCTGGATGTACCAGAGAATTTGTGCTGGGAACACAATTGTGAATAAGACCAAGTTCTACCTTTATGGATCTTTCATTTGGAAGAGGCAGAAATAAGGACATAAACAAATGAATATAATAATTAGAGACTGCTGTTAATGTCATGAAGGGAATTAACATAGAGTCATAGCAATGATCAATGATCTATTTTAGATTCAGTAACTGAGGAGACTGTGAGATGGACAAAAGCTTCCTCATTAAGGAGGCTGTAGCATGTCATGGCTGAATGTCAGTGGTTTTATTGGAATATGGTCTTCATATAGAATTTTTTAAAACTGTGGACAGTGACCTATTCAGGGGTTAAAAAATCAATTCAGTGAGCTGTGGCCAGTCTTTTAAAAGTGCAATAGGGCAGAGTAGAATAGACTAGAGAAGTAGAGCAGAGTGAAATGGGAAATATCAGAGAATATCACCCACAGGAGAGGTGGGTATTTTATTAAACTTTTTTTCTACAGGTCATGGTTTAAATGAGTTTGAAAAATATGTAGGCCAGGCATGGTGACTCAGGCTTGTAATCCCAGCACTTTGGGAGGCTGAGGCGGGTGGATCACAAGGTCAAGAGATCAAGACCATCTTGGCCAACATAGTGAAACCCCCATCTCTACTAAAAATACAAAAATTAGCTAGATGTGGTGGCGCATGCCTATAGTCCCAGCTACTCGAAAGGCTGAGGCAGGAAAATTGCTTGAACCCAGGTTACAGTGAGCAGATTGTGCCACTGCACTCCAGCCTGGCAACAGAATAAGACAACATCTCAAAAACAAACAAAAACAATAACAACAAAAAAAACACGATCTAAGAAAACATCTGAGAAGACAGAGACGACACAGCTACAACTAACAGTACCAGGACAAAAGTCTTAACAAGGATGGGAAGGTGGAGAAGAGGATTCACCCACATTTCAGGGTTCCTAAGTGGCCAGTGGGCATTCTCTGGGACAGGAAACATGTGGGGCCCCTGAACTCAGTCTCCTGGCACAGATTGGTTGTAAGGAAGAATTCACTCATTCCAATTCAACAAATATAGAGTAGACAATCTACTCTGTATCTAGTCCTGTATCTGATGAGACAGGTGGATTCACCCTCTTCCTTCCTTATGAGCTGATGGCTGGGGTTGGTGGCTGGAGTGGGCCAGTTTCTGACCATTGGTGTCACCCAAACTCCAGCTGACAGAGGAAAACTTGTCCTGTGAGACCCTCTGGAGAAGGAGTTGAAAGACAGTGAGTGAGTCTAGAAAGGAACTGTGGCACTAGAGCACCCTGGAAGAGCTCGTTTCTCCCCTCCCATCACAGTACTAGGGAGGCTGCTGAAGAGAGTGATGGGCATGGGAGTGGGAACTTCCTGAGCCCAGCCAAATAATGATACTGACAATGCAAAGAGGGTCATCAAGGTGTAGTCTGAGCACCACAAAGACAGAGAAGCATTTTCCCCAAGGACATCTGATCCTTGAGGTGATGATCACCTTGGCTTTGACCATCAGAAACATCAGGGTGCAAACCAAGGTATTCAGTGTGTGAGGCAGGAAAGCACCACACCCTGCTTTCAAGGGAAGTGTTGCCCAGGAGAGCAAATGAAGCCCGTGGGGACCTTACAGAATAAAAGGAGATGGTCTCATTGACTTTCTTAGTGACAAAGACTGCCCTTGTTGCTTTATCCCTTTCTATTTTACCATACCTCTTTAGAGATTAGGTTGACATAATTCATCTGTGACCCAGGTTCACAAAACACATTGTTGACTTATATCATTTTTGTGTTGTTTTATCCATAGGCTGATGGGCAAGAAAAGTACGAAAAAACCTGGAAGACTCTTCCAGAAGGACTACTTCAACCAACAGGGCAGGGCTCCACATTGGCTGGACAGCCTTGCAAATCCTAGCGTTCCAAGCCCATTCAAATCTAATCTTGGCTGGCAATGATTCTCAGAACATATTAGCCAATGGGAAGATGGGAGGAACAGTAGGTATCTCTTGAAAGAGATCATCATTGATATGGATCGTAGGTAACGAGAGGTCTGATCACATTGAACCACTAGTATATTATCTACCAGTGGCTTGCAGATAGAGCCTACCACTATATATGCAAGCCACTGCATTAAATACTTCACATTTATTCTTTCTAACAATCTTATACATTAGAGTCCTCCTTTAAATGGTTATGATTAAAGATTAAAATTGAGATTAAGTAACTAGTTCAAGATCACCTACTTAGTAAGTGGTAATGCTAGAACCAGATACTGGGGGAAGAGAATGGAGGTCTCAGCTTCTGGGGAAAAAGGAGATAGTAAGACCTAGAAGGTGGTCAGAGCTCAGACCAAATTGGCTGGGTTTAAGAGCAAAAATCTGTGGAGTTCAGTGAGAAGGCCCTAGTGTGACAGCTTTGACGGTCTGTGGAGTCCATCCCAGTCACATTGGGTCCTACCCCTCTTCCCCTAGAGCCAGGCTGGATGACTACAGGCTCAGGAATTCTAGGCTTTAGCCTGGTTGGTGCTAGAGCAAACAGACAATGCTGTATCCTTTTAAACATTTAAAAATTTGTTTTATATTCCAAGAAAATTAAATATTGATGTTCACTTTCATTGGCATTGCAGCATTTGTATAGGATGTTTAATGTCCAAGAAGACTTACTTGCTTCCTTTCCCTTGTGGAATATAATTGCACGTTTTCAGAGCATTTACATATGTTACACTTAATCACTTGTTTATTCTAGTCAGTTGATCACACAAGCCAAAAAATGAAATCTGCAGTTTTCAATGCTATCATATTTTTTAATTATGTATTTTTAATTGATAAATAATAATTATGTGTATTTATGGTATGCAATGTGCTGTTTTTATCTGTGCATACATTATAGAAAGATTTAATAAACCTAATTAACGTATCTATCACCTCACCAACGTCTCATTTTTTTTTTGCAGTGATATTAAAAATCTGTTCTTTTGCAATTTTGAAACATACAATATATTATTATTAACTATGGTCATCATAGTGCAATAGATCACAAAATCTTATTCTTGTATATTGCCAGATTAGTACCCACAAAAAATCCATTGTCTAAACAGGGAATCCTAGAAAATTTTCAAAGTATACATATTTGAAAAAAGAAATACATAGGAGAAACTTCCAATTTTTCTCTTTCCTTAAAGCTCCCATAAAACAGCAGATATATAAAAAGTTTAACTTTATTTCTGGGCCCTTGTCGCCAAAGCAAAGGGAATAGTGAAGATTATTAAAAAAAAAAGCAAACATCTGTAGAATAGTTTACATTTATATGTGCCTCAGATTTGGATTCTTTAAAAAAATTATTTCACTGGGAGTCAATATTGGTTGGCACTAAGAACGGGTCGGGAGAGGTTGTTGGTTTGCAAGATTTAAGGTCCATTTCTGATTCATCAGAAATTGACTGAAGAGAGGGTATCATTCATTATGCAGAGACAGCCTTCTCAGAGTCCAGACAAAATAACTGAGGTATTTTAGTTTTTAGAGCCCCTTAGTAAGCAGATCAATTTTAGGAGAACTTGGACGACTGAAAACCAGTAAGACCCACTTCATCTGCTCCATCCCAGCCTGCTGTGCTCCTGTGCAGAGCTCAGTTACACAGGAGCTGTGTAATCCAAGCCATAGCGGAGCCTTTGCCAAGAATGAATTGCTACTCTCAGCACGAACGGCAAATATCCAGAGTGAAGTGGGAAGAGCAGATTCTGAATGGGTAAGGAACAAAGATCCATCTCAGGGCCATGAATGAATCAGCTATCATTTACTATTTAAGGGCCCGGCAAACAACAATGCTTTTGACAGGTACCTTAGACATTACTGCCATTTCTCGTAATTACTGAGCAATGATGGGAACCAAGCATCTGATTGCTCGGGGAATGGCTCACAGAAACCCATCTCTAACAAGGGATTCATGACTGTCCTTTTTTGCAGACGTTTATATCAGAATAAAGAATAAAGGCCCCTCTATCTTAAAAAAAAAAAAAAAAGACTGCTTCTAGAATTCGAATTGAGGATGTAAAATTTTGCTGGGTGGATCTTTAAGACAAATACCTGTCTGAACCATGGAGGTGTTTCAACAGTCTCAGATGTGAGAACAATTCCTACAGAATGCTAACAGCTCTTCATAAGCCAAGTAATGATTCTGAGCAGATAAGAGGGATGCTCTTTTTGGTAGATATGTAACTACATCTCCAAAACTGTAGAATCATTATCTACTGTTTGTTCAAAGTTATACTTACTTCAAAGAATATGATAACTTGCTATAAAGGTGCCTTGTGAATGAAACTGAAATGTTCTATATGAAGGTCTATATCATAAGAAAAAGCAAGACCAATGGGCCCATAAACATTGGAACCATTTTGAAATCCATTTTCACAAAAAAATGTAAAAATCTTCCTATTTCTTATAACTTAAAAGGGATTGTTTGCAATGATTTGGAGACCAGTTTTTACTCTTTAAATTTAATTCTGGTGGTAATTTTTGTTTATTTTTATCACTCAAAATCTGTGCAGAACAAATGTGTATTAGTGTCTCAGTCTTTTCTGATATGTGGATAACTCCCACTTACATTTTAGAGTCTCATATTATGTTTCATAGAGAATTTAATGTCTTGATAAGTGCAAACTAAAATACTTTCTCTTCCTAGGGAAAAAAATGTCCTTTGGTTTTAAAGGATAATAAGCACATATCACATGACATAATTATATCACTTGTTACAAAAATGGGCTTTGATAATACAGATGTGAATTCAAACCTCAGCTTTTACAGCTATAAGACACTGTGCAGATAATTATTCTTTATCAGCTTTAGTTTGTATCTTTGCAGTAAGTAAAGTAATATGTAGCTTGCCGGTTCTTGTGAGGGGTAAATGAAATAACATTTGTTGAATGTTGGCCCACGGTTCCCTTTCTCCATTTCCTTTTTTTTGAGATAAAAAGCTTTGAAATATCCAGTCTAAAAGGAAGGGAGAGAGGAACAGGGAAGAATTAGAAAAGACCATCTATTATCATTGTTGCTTGTTTTTGTCGTTGAGGTTCTGGAAAGAACAAAGTCTTCTTGTATGTTTATCTTTGCTCTTCTTACTTTTCCCCCATCAGAGGTAACTACTATCCTGATTAATGTTTATGATTTCATTGTCATTGCCAAGCAGTCTTCTGAGAATATATTCACCTGTATCTGTCTGTCATTTGTCTGTCTGTCTGTCTATCTATCTATCTATCTATTTTCCTATGTACTTTTGATTTCTGTAAGAAAGGGCATTATACTTACCTGGACTTCGGCAACTGGCTTGAATCCACAAGCCTTTTGCTTATAGTTTTCAATGATTCATATTTACTTTTGAGTAATAGTCCATGCTTTCAATATGCCACAAAAGTGCAAGAGCATCTCTGGGCTATATATTCCCTTAGGAATGCAATGGCTAGGTCACATGTTAAACTTCATGAGATAAAGTTAAATTATTTTCTAACATGGTGGTACCAGTTCACACTCTCACTGGCAGTACGTAGGAGATATTATGGCTTCCAATCTCCTCCAGTGGTCACTATTACCAGACGTCTTAATTTTTGCCCCAGAGGATATAAAGTGGTGTCACTTTATGTTTGAATTTCTCAGCCTACTAATGTAGTTTAGCATATTTTGATATGTTTGCCAGCCATTCATTTATTTCTTCTGTGAAAGGACTGTTCATGTCTTTTGTACATATTTCTTTTTGGCTTTTCTTGGTCGAATATATTTATTTATTTGCAATTCTAATGCTTTCGTATTTTTATATATGGCAAATATCTTACTCCAGATCATGACTTGTTTTTCCATTATCCTTATAGTATTTTTTTAAATAAATGGACCTTCTTAATTTTAATGTTTTTAAACTGAATCAACCTTTTGTGACTAATAATTTTTATTATATTTTTAAAATGCTTCTCGCCCTAAATTCATAAAAATACTACTCTATATTACTCTGTTTCAATTCCTTGGTCACTAGGGCTTGATAGCAGGCAGGGCATGTGCCACCTCATTTGCTTCTTCAGAAGAGTTTTGGCAATACTTGCATTTTTGCCCCTTTGCCATTCCAAATACATTTTAGAATCAATTTGTCAAACTCCTGTGAAAGTATTCTGTGGATCTGGATTTCATGTTCCTTGATCAATTTGTAGAGAATTGATTAATGCATGGTTTTTAACTTTCCTATCCATGAGCATGGTATATATCCACTTAATTGTTCCTCTTTAAAAATGTCCAATGACTTATAAGATTTTTCCAAAATTGTCTGGTTTATTTTCATCAAGTGTATTTTTCCTTAGTAACTTAAGTATTTAGATTCTACTGAACTGGTAAGTGGTATGTTTTTGTGGGGATAGGACAGTATTCTAAGTAGATAATCATGCCATCTCCAATAACACAGTTTCTTTTTAATCTTCATCATTATTTGTTTTGTGTTCTTGCATCATTCAATATTTCAAAGTAAAATCAGCACTAGTGGGCAATTTTGTCTTGCTCTTGATTTAAAAAATATTTCTAATGTCTCACTGCTAAGAATAATGTTTGTTACAGGTTTTTGGTAGATACCCTTTCTCAATTTAAAGAAGTATGTTGTTGTCCTAGTTTCAGAGAGTTTTTAATCATAATTAGTTGTTGAATTTTACCATTTTTTCCTGTATTAAATAAGATGATTATTAAACAAAGGCTTTTAACTTACAAATCGAAAAATCAGATTTTTTAACATTTTGTTTATTATTATAGCAAATTAGATTTGTAAGTTTTCAAATGTTAAATTATTCCTGCATTCTTAAGAATCCATTTGATCCTAGTTGGATTGAGTTTGCAAGTATTTTGCCTGGCAATTTGACTTCTGTATTCATGAGTGCAATTGGTCTGTAATTTTTTTTTTCTCATACTGATTTTGTGTAGTTTCTTATCATATAATGGATTGTGTATAAGGGGTGTTCTCTTTTTTCTATTCTTTGGGAAAAATGTTTTAAGACTGAAATAATTCTTAACTATTTATTCCAGAAAAAGCCTTATCATGCTATCTGTACCCAAGGAGCTTTGTTGGACCAGGTTAGTCATATGACCTATACATATCTGAGCAAATTATGACCTCAATAGTAAGCCCTACAGGGTTTCCTCTAATGTCACAGGAGACGAATGAGGAGTTATGATCTATCACATGTGAAAATACTTGGCAGCTAAATGAAGAGTAGGGAAAAAATAACAAACTTAGTCTGGGCTTTAGGACTTTTTCTTTTTTTAACGTGTACTCTAAACCCAAGTAAGTTTAAGAGGCAAATGATAAAGATGTTAAAAAATTTACAATATAGGAAATATGAACTGACAGTAGAATCGCAATTTATTATTCTATGTTGCTAAAGACACATACCCTGGAGAAAGAATAATTTCTGGCATATTTTCTTTTGTATGTGTATTTCATAAATCAAAATTCTCTCAGACATCAAGAAAGACATCAAAAAATGATGCTTGTTTTGTTTTATTACTGGTCCCAGAGACAAGCAGGAAGCTCCTTCACTCAACGAAGCGGTAGTTACTCTTCCCTTTACTTCTCCCCTTAGTTACCCCCAGATAAACAGATGCCTTTGGGGTCAGGGCAACCCTGCCTACTCCACCCATGGGCCAGAAAATTAAACTCTAGATTACTACAGTCACTACAGAGATATAAAACTTCAATTTCAGTGAGATCGAGGGGCTTGCCTAAATGACACTGTGGTGTTTTATAATGAAACCATCACTCCTCAGTATATTTTGGTGATGTCCAGTTGCCTGTTTAAATATGATCCATGATAGCTAGACATTGAGGACAAATTAATCTTCTCATTCATTTATTCATTCTTTATCACCATATGTACAATACTCACTATAGTAGGGTATTGAGCTAAGTATTATGTAAGAAAAAAAAAACCAGAAAATAACATAGTACAAGACGCTAAGTTAAGCACTGTGAAAGTTGTGAAGTTAAATAAGGCAGCATGATTGACTTGGATGAGCTTAGAAATGTTACTGCTTTCAGCATGTTTATGATCTAGCATTTTGGTTCACAATATGCATACAGGTGCCAGAGCTTTTTAAATTTACTGAATTGTGTTTTAGTTACTTAAATTTTTATTTTACTTTCTCTGAACTGACAAAGTAAATAATAAGTATTAAATAGCTGGGCATGGTGCCTCATGCCTGAAATCCCAGCACTTTAGGAGGCTGAGGCAGGTAGATCAGTTGAGGTCAGGAGTTCAAGACAAGCCTGGCCAATATAGTGTAACTTTATCTCTACTAAAAATACAAAAATTAGCCAGGTGTGGTGGCCTATGCCTGTAATCCCAACTAATCATGAGACGGAGGCAGGAGAATTGTTTGAACCTGGGAAGTGGAAGTTGTAGTGAGCCAAGATGGTGCCACTGTACTCCAGCCTGGGCGGCAGAGCAAGACTCGTCTCAAAAAAAAAAAAAAAAAAGAAAAAGTATTAATAATAAGCTTTTATTGATTCTACTGGAACTGCCTTTGCAAAAATTATAACTGAGAGGCCGGGCGTGGTGGCTCACGCCTTATAATCCCAGCACTTTGGGAGGCTGAGGCAGGTGGAGCATTAGGTCAAGAGATCGAAACCATCCTGGTCAACAAGGTAAAACCCTGTGTCTATTAATACAAAAATTAGCTGGGAATGGTGGTGCGCGCCTGTAGTCCCAGCTACTCGGGAGTCTGAGGCAGGAGAATTCCTTGAACCCAGGAGGCGGAGGTTTTGGTGAGCCAAGATCATGCCATTGTACTCCAGTCTGGGTGACAACAGTGAAAACTCTGTCTCAAAAAAAAAAAATTATAACTGAGAAAATTATAATAGTAAAAGAGATCTGACCTAACCAAGTCTATTTTACCTCTAACCTCTAAGATGTCCTTGTTCATTCCTGGGCATAGGCTGAACTACCTTGAGGGGAACTTAGTTTACAGTTTAATTCTGAGACAAAGATGATGGCAGCCCTTTCCCAAAACAAACTCCCTTCTTTCCTGGGACCCAGACTACCTTTGAAAGACTAACAATTAGTCACAACATTAGAAATTGTGGTTTGGGAGTTATGCAGCTAGAGACCACAAGATTCTCAACTTTCCCAATCGCTCCTGGGGGTTACATCACTATTGTAAAACCTAAGATTGGTGCTCAAGATATTTTTGAGACTCTGCACTCCATGGATCAGCTGATGCCACCTAGATTGATAAACTGGCTCATCTGGTCTTGTGGCCCCAACCCAAGAACTGACTCAGTGCAAGAGGACAGCTTTGACTCCCTATGATTTCATCTCCGACCCAACCAATCGACATTCTCCACCCCCTGACCCCTACCCACCAAATTGTGCTTCAAAACCCCAGTCTCCGAATTTTCAAGGAGACTGATTTTTTTCAGAGTTGTTTGGACCAGAGCAACTCCATCTTAAGTGAGGGCTAAGAAAACGAAGTTGGTCTTGCTGAGCTGCGTTCTCAGAAAGTTAGGGATTCCTAGCCTCTAGATGTTTACAGTTAAGGAAACAGATTCATAACATTTACTAAACAGATCCAGACTTAGGAGTGTCCTGATA
Organism: Saimiri boliviensis; assembly: GCF_048565385.1. Classification (NCBI taxonomy): domain Eukaryota; kingdom Metazoa; phylum Chordata; class Mammalia; order Primates; family Cebidae; genus Saimiri; species Saimiri boliviensis. Next base: position 8,979,537 of record NC_133463.1, on the reverse strand, counting down.
TTCTGATACCTTGAGAGCAGAAGTATTCCTAATTTTGCTTGAATGATAATAATATCTTTATCTTACATTGTGCAATACTTTTCAGTGAATTTTATTTTGGTATTCCAATATTCTTTAATAAATAATTCTAATATTTTTAAATGATCCCAATACTCTTTAATGTATAGCTATTCTGATACAAAAATTGGGTGAATACCACCCAACAATTTGGTCAAGTCTGCTGCTCAGAATGGAGAAAATCCAGGAAGGCATCATCCCTTGTAGAGTTTTGCAGTAATGAGATTTACTTCTGTCTGAATTCCATGAATAGCACTCGTAGTATCCTCTGAATTTTTAAGGACAAAACAAAAAGGTGTAAACCAAAAAGAAAATCCTAAGATTCCCAACCAACTGCCTTTAAATGCCCTCTGCCCTCCCCTCAGCCAACGGCATTTTAAGGTAAACCTGAAGTACTAGTTTAGGCCATGATGGAATGGATGGTAGGACATGCCTCATTATACCTCCCACATCTTGGAATTCAGGCACAGCTGACCAGCATTAACATGAAAACAGAGACCTTAGAACTGACAAAACAGACTCTTTCTAGCAATAAGATACCCGCATGACAGAGAGCAGGCCCTGAATACAATCAAAGTATTTTACTCCAAAATACAGTTCTTTGAACTATTTTGAAATGGCCCTGCAAAGCTATCTCCTGTGGGGAAAATCTACATTCTGTAGAGAATCTTCTTCCCTTTCCACGTCTTTTTCCTGATCCAGGAGAGAATTAACGAAGTATGTGGTACCTTTTTTTTTTTTTTTTTTTTTTGAGACGGAGTCTTGCTCTGTCTTCCAGGCTGGAGTGCAGTGGCGTGATCTTGGCTCACTGCTACCTTTGCCCCTCAGGTTCAAGAGATTCTCCTGCCTCAGGCTGAGTAACTGGGACTACAGGCAGGTGTCACCATGCCCACCTAATTTTTTGTATTTTTAGTAGAGATGGGGTTTCACCATGTTAGCCAGGATGGTCTCACTCTCCTGACCTCAAGATCCGCCTAGCTCAATCTTCGAGAAAGTATATGGTACCTTTTAAACTCTGATAAGAAACATTTACCATCTATTGCCCCTGAAGCCTGCTACCTGCAAGCTTCATCTGCATAATAAGAACCTTGGTCTCTGTACTCCCCACCACCCCCACTTTTTTTTTTTTTTTTTTTTTTTTTTTTTTTTTTTTTAACCTAGACACTCTTTTCTTGATTCCAGGTCTTTAGATAAACACTTTCAACCAATTGCCAATTAGAAAATCTTTGAATTCACCTATGACCTGGAAGCTCCCTGCCCTTCCACCCCCCTGGGCCCCGCCCCCATCTCATTCTAAGTTGGACCAAACCCACATACATCTTACATGTATTGACTGATGTCTTATGTCTCTCTAAAATGTATAAAACCAAGCTGTAGCCTGATCACCCTGGGCACATGTTCTCAGGATTTTCTGCAGCTATGTCACAGGCCATGGTTCTCATATTTGATTCAGAATAAATCTCTTCAAGTACTTTACAGAGTACTTTTAACTCTTTTCAACGACAAAGACAATGAAGAATACTTGTGGGTAACTATTTTTTCATGTCTATAACTGAAACCAGTAGGTTAATATTTGATCGGGCAGGATATACTTTAAACATAACTCTAAATGGCTTTATTTTACCTGAATAAAAAATGAAGGACAAATTCTTAAAAATTGAACACTGATGCTCAAATTCTTTACCATGGAGTAATTAAATAAAACTGTCTTACTGGTAATTATTAAAAGACAGAGAAACAGTGATTTTAAAAATTGAAACCAATGTAGTGACATATCATAGTAAAGACCCAACGTGAGTTGAAAATATTGAGTACTTCCTTCCTAAGCCAGGACATTCCTGGCAGACACCTGTCAAAGAGGTTGTATATCAAATCTTGATCTGTGCCGTGGTCATTTTGACGAAGTACTTGACTAAATCTGATTAAGAGGGACAATCAAATTTTCCTCTTCTTTGAAATATAAAGAACAAAATGGCAATACTTTAAGCTTCTCAGTAAATAAATGTGGACATACCATAAATAATATTTGAATACTGTAGGACCTTCTATCTATATTGTCTCTAACTGATTAATAGTTTAAGAACTCAATTTGAATCTGAGAGAGGAGAAAGGAAGAGACTCGTCAGGGAGGCAGTTAAGGTGGGTCCTTGGTTAAATTCTTTCAAATAAAAGAACAGCTTGAAAAATCAAGTTGCAGGCACAGATAAGGGAACATGACTGTGGGCTTGCCTAAGACATCACCACAACTGCACAGATAGGAAAGACTACACAGGAGACTTGCCCAGACATGCCCACAATGGAAATTCATCTCCCAACATACGCACAGTAAGGGGAGCAAAGCAGCATAGACTATCTCAAGCTAAGAACCCACGTGTGCACTAGGAGGAACGGGTGGAACTACCAGAAATGCACACCATATGCAAATGAGACACCCAGCCCCCTGTCAATTTCTTATAAAAGCCTCTGTATCCAAACTGAATTGGTAACCCATTTTTCTGGGACCTACCCCTCTCTGTAGCAAAGAGCTCTTCTCTTTCATTCGCCTATTAAGTTTCTGCTCTAAGCCTCACCCTGTGTGTGTCCACATTCTTGATCTCTTTGGTCGTGAGACAAGGAAACTTGGGTGTCATCCCAGAAAACGAGGCCACTTCAAATCCTTCAACAATTTAGAAAACAAAATACTTTTTCTTATTTTTATAATTACTTACAAACCTGCCACTTTATTCATGGGAGAGACATGAAAAATATGAAAAAGTCTGAAAACTTGTCATAAAAAATGTTTACATTTGCCACAGCAGTGAATCTTGATCACATGTAGGTGTGGCAACTATCTAGACAAATGTAAATTACAAGACCAAAATTAAAGATTGGAGAGGATGGGCCCCTTGCGGTGGTTCACACCTGCAATCCCAGAACTTTGGGAGGCTGAGGCAGGTGGATCATTTGAGGTCAGAAGTTTGAGACCAGCTTGATCAATATGGTGAAATCCCGTTTCTACTAAAAATACAAAATTGGGTGGGTGCGATGGCAAGCACCTGTAATCCCAGATACTTGGGAGGCCAAGGCAGGAGAACTGCTTGAACCCAGGAGGTGGAGGTTGCAGTGAGCAGAGATCATGCCACTGCACTCTAGACTGGGCAATAAGAGTGAAACTCTGTCTCAAAAAAAGAGAAAGATAAAAAAGATTGGGCCGGGCGCGGTGGCTCAAGCCTGTAATCCCAGCACTTTGGGAGGCCGAGGCGGGTGGATCACGAGGTCAAGAGATAGAGACCAACCTGGTCAACATGGTGAAACCCCGTCTCTACTAAAAATACGAAAAATTAGCTGGGCATGGTGGCGTGTGCCTGTAATCCCAGCTACTCAGGAGGCTGAGGCAGGAGAATCGCCTGAACCCAGGAGGCGGAGGTTGCGGTGAGCCGAGATCGCGCCATTGCACTCCAGCCTGGGTAACAAGAGCAAAACTCCGTCTCCAAAACAAACAAAAAAAAGATTGGAGAGGATGAAAGCATCAAATTCTAGAAAAGATGAAGTCTGTGTTTTTTGGCCTGGATATCAATATGAGTTCATTGTTCGATCTTTGGGAAAATTACAGGATCTTTCCATAACTAGGTCTGCAAAAACCAAGTGCTCCCAAAGATTCTGTCCTCTTGAGCCCAAAATACTTGGGCTCATGTCTCGGGGAAAAAAATGCGTGTCCAAAATCAGAAAAAGATGTGGATTCTCATACTGGCCTTTCCATTTAAATTTACTTGGAAGGCCACCCGGTACTCAAGCCCCTCCTGGTCTCTCTCTGGAAAGGGGTGGGATGTAAAAGGAAAAGGACAGGCGTCCTGGTCTGCAGGGCAGACGAGCAGCCCCTTCCAGCAACACACACCTGGCCTCACAGCCAGATCACCCTCAGAAACCACTTGTGGGCCATGGACCACATTGGGACCTGCTGGGAGAGCTTCCCCATGGCATGTCCAAGGAGCGCAGCGCAGCAGTGGGTGGAAGAACTCTGCCAACACCTGTTACGATTGCTATAATTCCCCCTGCCCTCCCTGCAAAACTCTCTACCTTAAAAAAGATGTTTTAATTAGATCAGGTGGAGGATGCACAGGGTTGAATTAAGCATATGGGCTCTGGAGTCAGACGGTGTGGGTTTAAATTCCAGACCTGCCACTAGCTAGCATAACATCCTAAGTGACGAGCTGATTAACTGACCTCTCTGTGCTCAGTCTCCTTATCTGCAAAATGGGAATGAGGACAGCAAGTGTGGGAGCCCATGTGTAAAGCACTGAGCTCAGTGCATGCCCCTAGCCAGGGGGAGCTGAGCAGCTGAGAGACAAATACACACACACACACACACACACAGAGACACACGTGCACACACACACACACACACACACACACACACTGCTCTCTCTCTTTGGGGGCAAATTCATTGTGTGGAATTGAGTGAGGTCAGAGCTGGAATGTACTGGCTTGGGCTGGCTTTCTGCGGCTACTCAGCTGTTTACTGCAGGGCCCCGAGTACAAACCTGTTTGCCTGTGAGCCACGTGGGGATCTTTGGGGAAGATATTAATTTGAAACATGAGAGAAAGAAAGAAACAAGAAAACCAATGACAGTGCCAAATTACAGTTTCTCAAATAAGGCAGAACTTCTCTTCATCCTCTACGTACAGTCTTTGATATGTGTCCGTCCACTGGAAGGATCTTTTTACTTATTAGCCTAGGACTGGTCCGAGAGCAGATTGTCCACTCACACGCATTAGCACAGGCCAGGCTTGTGGGGGGACAAAGTGCAGGGGCCCACATGGTAGGGTTTGAAGATTCCTCTCACAAAAGAAAACAAACTACAACAATGAGAAACTTCATTCACACTTAATCACGAGATCTAAAATAACATGATGAGAAACCCTTTTCATGTAAAGGTATTTTCTCTAGTGGCTAAGAGGTATATTGGGAAAAATACTAAATGTGAGGAATTTTCATAGTATCCCTGCTACTACGCATGTTCTAGAACAGATGAATTGGGTTTTATGAACTTGAGTTTCTTCAACCAAAATATAGCACTAGGACTCTAGTTAATAATATTAAATAATAAGAAAATCTAAAAAATCTAATTTAAATAATAATATTTAATAATAAAAAATCTAGCTGATAATACCATATACTGAAAATTTGCTAACAAGAGTAGATTTTAGGTGCTCTTAATACACACAAAAAAGGTGAGATGAGGTGTAAGTTAATTGTTTGATACTGTAGTAGTCATTTATGAATATGTCTGTCAAAACATCATGACATGCACCTTATACACAATAATCATCAAAAACATCCCACGTTAGACCAGAGGATCTCTATAGCCCATAGGTTACTATCATTCCACTAAAACAAGGCAGCTAGAAGTTTGTGGGTCAAAAGTCATCTCCATACATTTATGACATGGTTTCCTGAAGCAGTTATAACAAGGGGAGCGGAGGAAGAAGAGAGGGCCTGGGGAATACGGTGGAGGAGAGGTCTAGACACCCTAGAATCAACCTCTCGGTTTCTTAGATTTAATCACATGGCGGTTGTGAAATTGATCCCTCCCCTTCCCTTTTCCCTCCCCCTCCTTCTCCTTATTCTTCCTCCTCCTCCCAGCTTTCTTAAGCAGCGTGACCCGCTTTATGAGAAGATGAGTAGGTATTGATTTCCCATTTACTAAACATTGAAAAGGGGCAACAGCCGTGTGCATGTGCATGCATGCGTGCATGCCTGTGTGTGTATAACGGGGGGACTTTCGTGTTTTGCAAGAGAATGATAGTAGCTGAGGAAGGAGTGGGGCTGGGGATGATGATGACATGGTACGAATAATGATTCCTGCTATAACGGAACTCAAAATATAATGGGGTTGACAAGAGTGTCACACATAAAAGAAAGCCCAGTGCACACGCATACAGTATGATACCATCTCCAGGGCAGGGAGTGAATGGAATAATTAGCATTGGGGTGATGCCTGAGGAAAGGCATGGTCACAGAGAACGTGAGATTGACAGAGCATCCTGAATCTCCGTTTGTAGATAGGCTCTGGACACAAACATCCCACTGTGGGAGGAACAGGGGTGTTGGCCAGGTCACGGACCAGCCACTGCCCCACCCTGCTTCCAGGATCCACACATACTAGATATTAAATTTCAGCTAGCTAACTTGGATGCTGCAAAGACGTACAGTCCTTACCAGTGAGGCAGGGGAACATGAGAACGGGACAGCAGAGCACCATGCCATCTGGGGCGGGGCTTCCCCTTCCCTGCTCAGTGTGCTTTCAGTTTGGGAATTTGGAGAGAGTGAAATTTTTCTTCCAAGCCTCTATTGCTAGTAGAAATGCCATGTGGATCACAGGACTCAGCTGGATTCTCCCTGATTAAGCAGGCTATACTGTGGAGCCGGGTGGCCTTCTAATATGTGTCAGTTCATCTGTGGAATGAGAGGGTCTCTAATTCTCATTCCTGCAAGAATGCTCTGTAATTCTAAGCCTTGGCATCTTTAGTATAATTTACCTTCTTTCTGCAATAACTATCTGGGATTTCTGTCACCAATTCAAATCTAAATCTTTACTCCTGACCACGAAAAAAATGGTCTTCAAAACTGCCTATTTTTAACCAAAAATTAATGTTTCTGCAAAATCATAAGTATGTCAAAAATTCAACACCTGCTAAGGCAAACAGTCTAACTTTTTCAGGGACAGTATTTGTGGTTTATCCGGCAGCCTCTCTTTTTTGAGAAATTGGGACGTTCTTTATCCTAATTGTAGGCTTATTACTACTTTCATCTCTGGCTCAGAGCAGACACTCAACAAATGTAGATGCACAAAAGGAAAAAGAACGTTTGGCTGGGCAAGGTGGCTCACACCTATAATCCCAGCTCTTTGGGAGGCTGAGGCAGGCAGATAACCTGAGGTCAGGACTTTGAAAGCAGCCTGGTCAACATGGTGAAACCCTGTCTCTACCAAAAATACAAAAATTAGCTGAACATGGTGGCACATGCCTGTAATCCCAATTACTCAGGAGGCTGAGACAGGAGAACTGCTTGAACCCGGGAGGTGGAGGTTGTAGTGAGCTGAGATGGCGCCACTGCACTCCAGCCTGGGAGACAGAGATAAAACTGTGTCTCAACAACAACAACAACAACAACAACAAAACAAAACAAAACAAAAAACAAAAAACACGTTTTTCGTTTTGCATGTGCTGTGGACAAAGGAAATTTTACATACTTAAGCTATTTGCATTAACCTATGCCCTAAGACCATATGGGACATACCATTTTCTCATCACGAGATGCTCCAGAGAAAAATGTCTTACTTGAATTTCCACATCTGATGTTTCATCAAACATAAAACTTGATTGTGGCTTTACTACCTCCTTAAAATTATCAAGTAAATGATACTACAAAAGAAGAGAAATCAAACAATGCTGATTTCTCTAGGTCACATTTTTCACTAATAATTGGTTTTTTAAAAAGATGTTAGCGGAAACATTCTTTGGCCAGTATCACCAAGAAAATAATGCCACGCTTCTTTTTTTTTTTTTTTTTTTTTTTTTTTTTTCCGAATTTGCTGTTCCCAGTTCGTTATCATCCCAAGTACATTTCTTCATCTGTTTCCCAAGTCTTTACGGAGCCTCTCAGCATAGAAACAGAATAGAAGGAACATTCTCTGCCTCTAAATTTGAGTGTAATTTTATGACAGCAAATTTGAGTCTAGTTTTATGACAACAAATACATGTCAAATAATTTAAGTACAAAACAAAATGTCAGAAAGTACAATGTGCATGTTGTATCACATGAGAATTGTGAAACATGATCAGCTAGTCAGGAAAGCTTTCTGCTCCTTAGACAACGCCACAAAAAAGGCTGGTCTAATAACCATCTCCTTTATTCAAAATCAGAAAAATTGCATTTTGCTGTTTATGTAAATATAAGCAAGCACAGACTCAAATGGGGGTTTTTCCAGCTGTGCTAGCATTAATCACAGCACTTCGGGAAAGCCTCCTGGGGAAGCGTCTTCACAGTTCGTCAGGGCAGCAATTAGGAACATGTGTTACACCTGACTCACATGATCTGGGTCAGTGCCTAGCCAGGCACCAAGGGCCCACCCAATTGCCTTCCATTTCATCTAACAGTGCCCCTGTGGGGAGCATCTCAGAGCTTTTTTTTTGGAGACAGTCTCACTCTGTCGCCAGGCTAAAGTGCAATGGTGCGATCTGAGCTCACTGCAACCTCCGCCTCCTGGGTTCAAGCGATTCTACTGCCTCAGCCTCCCAAGTAGCTGGGACTACAGGTGCATGCCACCCTACCTAACTAATTCTTGTATTTTTAGTAGAGATGGGGTTTCACCATATTGGCCAGGCTGGTCTCAATCTCTTGACCTCGTGATCTGCCCGACTCGGTCTCCCAAAGTGCTGAGATTATAGGCATGAGCCACTGCATCCAGCCCCGAGCTTTTTTTTTTTTTAAATCTACCATCAAAATGTGAAAATGTATTACTGAGTCATTCTTACTCTTTTCCATCTTGTCATTTCTATTATTACAAGAAACTAAGAAAAGTATAGAAAATGTACTTTTACATTTTTTATAAAGTATTCTCAGGGATGAGAAGTGATATGTTTTAAATTCCAGCTCAAAATATTCTTTCCAGGAATCATCTCTTCCTTAACCGACTCCAAATTCCAGTCTCTCTCTAATCTCTGTGTCCTCAGATTTATATTACCCAGTTTTCAGTTTTTTGTTCATTTGTTTCCCCATTTATTGATGACCTCTTGTGTGGAAAAGAGTGGCAGACATGGGCCATGTGGGTAGAAGCTGGCACAGCCTTTGCGGGTGACATCTGGCAATATTTATCAATACTCACAAATATTTATAATCTTTGGCCATGAACTTTTGTGCTTTGGAATTCATCCAAAACATCAGAGAATTACATATAAATGTATATGTGAAGATTTTTACCACAATTATTTAAAAGAGAAAATTATATATAATGTAAATGTCTATTTCAGTGGCTAAATGGTGACAAAGTTTGATTCATTCCATTTAATTCCATTTTTAATACTGCTTCTTGCTGTGATTTGTTGGTCAAGAATTTTGGATTCATTTTAGGGGGCTGAGGTGGGAGGATCACTTGAAGCTAGGAGTTCAAGATCAGCCTGGGCAACATTGTGAGACCTGTCTCTACAACACAATAAAAATAAATTAGCAGGGTGTATTGGCCCTTGCTGTAGTCCCAGCTCCTCCAGAGGCCGTGGTGGGAGGGTTGTTTGAGCCCAGGAGTTTGAGGCTGTGATGAGCTATGATTACACTACTGCACTCCAGTCTAGGGAACAGAGCAAAACCCAGTCCGAAAAAGACACCCAAAACTACGGATTGCTTTGTGTACACATCTCTTCCAGTGAATCAAAAGCTCCGGAAAGGCGAGGTTCCTTCTGTCACTTAAAATAAGGCCACGTATCTTCATAGTGACCTGCAAAGTGCTCTGGACACAAAAGTTACATGAGTGCTTGTTAAGACATAGATTTCCCCGAGAGCTGGAATGCCTTTATGAGTCACTCTCTGCAGCTTAGTGGTTTTCAGTGTTGGCTACACATTCCAGTGGCCTGGGGAGTTTAAAAGACAGCAATGTCGGGACCCCATCACCAAAGCCTATGAGTTAACTTGTCTGGGTATGGCCTGGACATGGGGCTGAGTCAGGTTCCCCAGCTGGTTCTAACTCCAGCCCAGGCTGAGCAATGCTACCTCTGCCACACTCTTCTTCAGATCTCCCCAGAAAGAAGGACCGGGAAGACCTGGGAGCTTATTGTCACCAATAAGATAGGCTACCAAGACTATCTTACATCCACCTCATTCAGTAGGTCTGAGATGGGGTCTCCCTTATGAAATCTAACCACCCCCGGCAGTAATTTTTATCCTCAGGGAACTTGGAGGACACAAGGACAGCTCATGGCTCCCCTGAAAGTAACTAGGTGCGATAAGGCCAACTCTTGTTCATTTGTGCAATGCTGTTTTCATGCCCACCTTCAGGAACTGTTCCCCAGTGGATGCAGCTGTAAGGTGTGTGAAGACGCAGCTGGGGACTTGGTGTGGCAGGAAGGGGCAGAGAGGGGAGGACAGCTTGGCAGGCACAATAGTGCAAAGGCAAAATTACAGGCACAGCGTTTGGCGGGCCAACGCTCGATTATTGCAGACAGTGAATCACAGCTGGTGCCGGTTGGGCAGTGCACACCACATGCCTGTCATTTTATCTGACACCCTGGTAGCTATTCTGTGCCAAGCTCCTTGCCCCACACTTTGTCAAGCCTGAAATTGTTTGGACCTCGCTACACAGGGAACAAGCACTCAGTGAAGCAGTCTCCCCAGTCTTCCAAATGCCTGCCACTTTGTGCAGTGAAGTGTGACCCACCCTCTAGCTATGGCTGGATCCACAGGCTCTCCCTAAAGGTCAGGGCGAACGAGCCAGAAGAGCCGCTCTGCCGACTTCGCAATGAGGCCGGAAATCTCCATCTCTAAAGGCTGCTCTTTCGGACCTTGAAAAATAAGTTTGCCTTCAAGCCTTTGACTTTAAAAACGGTCTCATTTCGTTTTTCAAATCTTCATCAGCGATGACCCATTTTAGTCTGCCTGGCCTTTGCTTAGAAGCAGACTTAAATCTTAAGTCTTAAGACTTCATCTTACCCAAATGAAAGTACTCCAATACCATGAAAGTTGCAGATCACAAGTACGCTGAGATCCCAGAGCAGGGCATGGAGCCCAGGAGACCCCAGACCTCCAGCTATAAGTGCTGATCATCATTTCCAGGTGAGCCATGATGACAAAACTTTGGAAAAGTCACCTAAAGAGCCTTATAGTAAGCCAAATGCTGAGCAGAAAACTAACGCTCCTTGGCAAACCCTGAAATGTTAATTGTTGTTCTGGAATTGTGTGGAAGGCACTGAAGATGAATTCCAAGTTCGTGGAGGGGCCCCTTGGTGAGGGCATCCTTTCACGGCATGACTCCAGCTAGAAACCACATTGCTTCGCCCTTTTCCATAAACCTCCCAAGGCAACTCGCAGCGTCCCTCCGTAGCTGTCCTACTCTGGTTCCATAAATCATTTCACTCCCGCTAAGGCCACGAGCCAACTGGCTGTAACGACATATCAAACTCTCAGGCCCCTCATCCCCCTGACTTTTAAAAGGCGGGTCCAAGCTATCAAGCGCCCTTCAAATCTGAAGCCAAGTCCCTTGTTAGGATTTCGTCCTTCTTATAATCTGAGCAGTTGTTGACACCAGTTCTCGCCTCTACACCATTTGCCTGAGTGGGAAAATTCTTGAGCAATTACTCTTCTTTCAGGCAAGTAATAAAGCGAATATCAAATCCTCCATTTTGTAAATAAACCACGTCTCAGTTTTAGCAACCAAAGAAAGACACTCCGTTTTAATAGAGGACATCTGATTAAATAACATATTTCCAAACAACACAAATAGAAGCCCTATACGGACACAAGATACTGATTGGAAACCATCCTTCCCTATAAATGCTCGACTTTGTAGGCAACAAAAGGCTGTCCCGATTCAGCAGGCATGTGCAGGTGATTTCAGGACTTCTCCAGGGTTATCAGAACTTTGGCTTTTAATTGGGTCTTGCAACCATCCCTCACTTCACACAGAACACTGGAAAATTCCAGAAACAGGTCTCAAGCTTCAGCTCTTATAGCCCATGGTTATAAAGCTCCCTACTTAAGTCACAAATTGTACCCATAGAGATAGCAAGCTTTCCTAGAGACAGGGGAAGAGGTAAAAGTGGAGAGAAGAGGGGCTTGCCTGCCACATAACAGCTGTGTCCTCCCTGATGAATTCCAGACATTCTCTGGGTCTCAATTTTCCCAGAAATGCTATGAGAAAAATGACAAATTTTAAATTACTCTTGAGTCTAGAGAGGACAGGGATATATAAATATAACAGAGTAGTCTCCTTACTGCTCAGGTTAAAGTAAGCTTGCATTATCACAGCATGGGCTGTCACCACACCTATTGTTGGCATAGACAGGTCCCAGTGACATGACAATTTCTCAGATGCATTGTCTTCTCAATGCAACTGCAGCTACAATATTTTTCAGTCCCTCTTTATCTGCCTGCCTTTTTCTAGGCTCTGCAGATATATATTGAAAAGACAAAGGACTGATTAATCTCAATTTCTTCAAGATTTTCAACTAGCAGACATAAAGTCAATTTTATAAACTTGACTTATTTTTAAATTCACATTTGTTTCATTATCTGTGTTGAAGCAAATACACATCCTTAGAAAACAACAAATAACCACAACAATAACAAAATCCCCAAGAAATGATTATAATGTTTCCACTGGCAGGAAATGGTTCTCCAATAAGTAGCACCTACATTATTAGTTAATATAAACTAAAAGGATATTTCAGTAAGATTCAGTTGTCCCATTGTTAACTATGATCAATACTAATACAGCTGAGAGCAACTGTCTACAAACATAAAGTTCTATCTTAGTTTACTGCCAAATGTGTAACCTGTTTAGCCATTATTAAAATAGTAAAACATTACTGTTTCTGCTGGTGTATGCCACAGAAGTCCAGAAGGTAATTATCTCATGTATCATTAAGCAGCCACAGATACTTCTCTCCCTTCTAACTTTCATAGCAAGGCTTTCTTTTCATAACAGTAAAAATCACACTAAATCATACTACTGTGTGAATATATTATTGCAAATCCAAATTAGAGAATAACCTGATTTATTGGATATTTGATTTTTAACTCGTGTGTCTAAAATGCTTGGAAAAACTATGATCACTTCTATTTCCATAAACATTTTACTAATATTATGTTTATACTTAATTTTCTTAGCAAATGAAATATAAATTGTAGGATTGCCTAAATTATCCACCAAAAGTTCTGAATATGTAACTGTATTTGTAATCACATCTGGCTACCTTTACCCCTCACCATCTCTTGCTGGAACTATAAAGGGATACAACTGGCTGAGGGCAGTGGCTCACAACTGTAATTCCAGCACTTTGGGAGGCCAAGATGGGTGGATCACCTGAAGTCAGGAGTTCAAGGCCAGTCTGGCCAACGTGGTAAAACCCTGTCTCTACTAAAAATACAAAAATTAATCAGGCGTGGTGGTGGGTGGGCACCTGTAATTCCAGCTATTTAGGAGGCTGAGGCAGGAGAATCACTTGAACCTGGAAGGTGGAGGTTGCAGCTGAGAGCCAAGATTGTACCACAGCACTCCAGCCTGGGCAACAGAGCGGGACTCTATTTAAAAAAAAAAAAAAGAAAGAAAGAAAGAAAGGAAAAAAAGGATACAGACTTACTAACATGGTATTGCCTAACTGATGTGGATTGACATAGTGACACATCGGAGTTGGGGGCTTTGGAATCGGAGGTTACAACTGATACAAGGTTCTACAACTTGCCAGCTACGGTACCTCAGGCAAGCAATTCAACCTTTTTAAGCCTTGGTTTCTTCATCTGAAAACTGAAGAAAACAATACCTCCTACCCAAAAGTATACTGAGAGAATTAAAAAACAATGCAATAAAGTGCGTAACACAGTATCTGTCAGGTAATAAGCCTTGGATCAATGTTAGCTGCTACTGTTACATGGCTATCCTATAGTCCAGGCGTTCCCAAACTACGGTCCGCAGGCCGCATGCGGCCCCCTGAGGCCATTTATCCGCCCCCCCCCCCACCACCGCCGCACTTCAGAAAGGGGCGCCTCTTTCATTGGTGGTCAGTGAGAGGAGCACAGTATGTGGCGGCCCTCCAACGGTCTGAGGGACAATGAACTGGCCCCCTGTGTAAAAAGTCTGGAGACGCCTGGTATAGTCCAACACTAAACGGACCTTTGATCCAGCTAGAGGAGTTGTTTATTTTCTCTAACGTTAGTGATCTATAGCTGTGAGCAGGAGAGCTGGCGTGTGGTAGAGAGTGTCAAATTAACAGTCCAAAGACTCAGTGCTCTGATTTTTTAACTTATGAACTCTGAAAGTGTGTGTAGGTCGTTAATATCCCTGAGCCTCTGTTCCCTCATCTGCACAATGAGAACCTAAAGATAACTTATAGATAGGTCTGTGCTAAAGACAAAATAAAATAACCATAGGCAGAATTATTTTGGGAATCGCATAGTACCTACATGATGTAAGTCATTATTAATGAGTGTTTTAAATAAAAAGAAATGATAAAAACTAACAATCATCTATTAGCTACCCACAGTGCTAAGTACTTTAGATGCATTATCTCCTATCCCTAAGTGTCATCTGATATCATAGAAAGGAAATTGTGCAGTTTCATAATCTACAGATAGCTGAATTCTGATATTCACCTCTCTAATTTTATTGGTTTCTTTTTTCTTTTTTGTAAACAAAGTCTGACCCAGTCCACGGCTGTTTTGGGAAGTGCCTTTGACCTTCTATCACAGTCCCTCACCTCTAGCTCTGTAATGAACCACTTGACAATGCTGTGTTAATATGTAAGAACTTCCTAAATACAAACTGTAAGTACTTCGAGTACATTTATTGTCTTAACCTTGTTGCCTGCCTTGAGATAAGTTTTTAATTGCTTCCATATACGTGAGCTGAATCTTTTAAAAAATTGCTTTGCACATCCTTTCAAACTGCAGGAAGCTGGGGTGTTTATAGCTGGTTCAAACTTAGATCATCAGTTTGCTAAAGTTAAGGCTAAATTATATTCTCTGTAGACATCATGATACATAGCATCTCTCACCATAACAAAGAGGGGGTCAGGGTGTGCTTGTTATGCTTACCCTAATGTCATGAAAGGATTCTGGCTACCACCCTCTATTATGGGCTTGTATATTACACAGCTATCAGAATGCCATTCACATTATAGTGATGGTTATTTATTATAACTTTCTGGCAGATATGAGTATTTCTTCTAACATTTTCTAAGATATGAGCATAATTTTTCTGGTAAAATCAGTATTTTGCCACAATTTTCTAATTGATGACATGCGTATCCAAAAGAAGACTCCACTTCTCAACTTACACGAGGGCACCCATATGAATTACAGTTATACAAAGAAATATACTAACATATATTTTTATGTATTTTTATGTATAACATAAATTAAAAAGATATACCTATTCATAACATCATATTTATAACTTTTCTTGACTTAGACCCTCAATAATTTAATCCTCATTATCAGTTTAAAGTCGTTCTCTTACTATTTTTACTGGTTTGTGATTATCCATACCATATTCCATAAAAAAGGCTACTGCCATTCAGGAAGGTATATTTCAGATTTGGCGTCACACTACAAGGTTGAGTAGATGTCATTGTCACAACCAGTCATTACTCTGATCAAATCCTCATCAGGGTGCAGATATTATATTGTCTGGTCTCAGGCCATGGAGACCCAACCTGGTCGATCCACGTGGGCAGAGGAATTCTGAATTTGTCAGCTGCCAGATTGGAATCAATGACAGGCATGACAGAGGTCTTCCAGCACTTCATGAAGAACAGCTCTGGAGCATTAGGGCCCGATGATGCCAAGAAAGCAAGGCCTTTGATTTTCATTAAAGCATTTTATTTGGCCATTGTAGAGACTTTTCGTTTGGGCATTTATTTATTTATTTATGGTATCACAATTCTCAGGCCCAACATAAAACTAGGCACAGCTTTAGTAAAAAAATTTTCACTGTAATTTTAATCAGAAAATTTTTGTCATGAAACTTTGTTTTTAAAAAATTTCACTGAAGCCAGTGCTTTGGTGTTAGATGGATTCCATTTTAAAGTTTAAAATAGCTCATACAAAGCTTATTTTCTCCATTCATGTAATCACATGAAAGATAGCATAATGTGAATAGTTTTTGTTCATGCAGTAGTAAAAATCCACTTTTTGCAAGCAGTTCCTTAACAAGCAGCTCATTAACAGTCGTTGTGGTTAAGGGCACATCCTACTAAATGGTATTAATACACTGGCAATGTATCACCTGATATGGAGGTGCGTGGAGACACCCCATTAAAAGAGTCACAAAGTAGGAGAGAATCCGATTATAGATATATAGAAATGGCTGAGATCATGGTTGAGATGAATCACCAAGAGTTGCTACAGCTTTTATGGTATTACCCCAAAGCATCAGTGGCATTATCATAGCCTCTCAATCTGCGGTGTAAACCATCAGGTCCTTGGTTCTCCCTCCTGACACCCATAACTAGCAGATTACCGTAAGAGAATATGAATTGTTTTTCCCTCCTCACATCTTGTCTCCAATTTGGGTTGTGTTACTAGTTACTGAGTTCGCCTCATCATTCATACTAGAAATGGCTTTAGGTGAAGCAGCCGGAAATCCTCTGTTGAGCCTAACTTACCTTTCTTCTTCCAGCATCCGTCCAATCACACCACATCCACTGTGTGCAAGCAGAGGCACCAAGCAGCACCCAGAAAGCACCAAAAAGAGAGGCGTCCTTCATTCCTTCCGTTTTATGCTGTTCTAAGAGATTCCAATTCATTCTCCCTCTTTCTAATTCATTCTTATGCTTTTAATAGAATCAAAATCTAGATATTAATAGCTCTGGTGCTTTTTTTTTAGATTCTCTCCTTTATTCAGCTAATTCAACTGTTTCCTAAATTTCTCCAGAACTTAACAGTATTTAAGTAAACCATGTCTTAATCCCTATATGACATTTTCTCTTGCAAACCTACAATCTGATTTTCTTAAGGATGCTAGAAAATGACGCAGTGCTTTGAAGATGCTCCATTACAAACTTTTCAAATCTGGATTCAAAATCCTCAGTAAAGGCACAGCCACATGTTCCTGTGGGGTTGCTATATTTACTGCGAAGGAGTAGAAGGAAGCTGTCTCTTGACCTAGTGGTTTCTCTCTCTGCCAGACCCGCAGCATGAGGACACCACCCTCGGCTCTGAGAGCTGGAGAAGAGTCCTTCTGCAACAGTGTCTGACAGGAGCATGCCGGGTCTCTCTGGTGCCATAAAGCAGCAGATGGCAAGCCGACTACTCGCTGACTTTCCCGGAGACATCTATGAAACCATAAATTCCTAAGCCATCTGGTGAGAGACTGATTTGGCAGGTTTGGGGTGTGGCCTGAGCTGTGGTATTGGCAAAATGTAAAACTATCTGTAGGTGCTTGGATGGGAAGCCTTGTTTAGAAACGATGGCAGCTAACATAAATAGCAGTCGTCAAATATTTCTTTGTATATGCAAAACTAAACACCTCCTCTGATGTTTAAAGTAGAAACCTAAAAGTGTTTATTATAAGTTTTAAAAACTGTAATTGACATCATTTTCAATTTTAACTTTTACAGTTTTAATTTTGCAATGGAATCCAGATATCTGAGCAATTTTGGAGCTTAAATTGTTCATTTTAAAAGTATGTAAACTTTTTTCAAAACTAGACATTTTTTATAACTCCTTTTTCTCCTTGAGTTTTTATTTCCATTGTACTTCCTATACTGTATTTCAGGCTAATAATATATTATTTATATTTAGGTTAATATTATAATATACTAAAATAGTATCTAATAGTATCTTTTATTAAAAATCTAATTGATCATGCAGTTAGACTTGTCTGAAATAAAAGATATGTATACAAACTAAAATGAAAACAAAAAAGATGATCATAGATCTCTAAGTGCTAAAACATTTATTTTTATTATAATTATGAGTGTACAATGGATCAAAAACATAAATGTTATATTTTTGATAGATAAATATTAATGTTAATAGTAAAATCTGATAGTAAATGCATCTGAGATAGATGCTGCTTTTTTTCCACTTAGTTCATGGACTTGTGGGTGAAAATTATTCGCTGCTGAAATGAACAGGGGTCAGCATCAACTCTATTCCTTCCCTCCTTTTTTATTTTTAGAATTAAATACTAAAAACTCTTGTTCCCATAAATAGACAGGAACAGAAGCAGTTTCTTTTTAGAGATCTACTCAATTCACTGTAGTCTTTCCGAATTATATGTCACCAATCACACAGTCATCTCTCATGAAATACCATATTTTAACTCATCCATCACCTGGCAACTTGATTGGCCCTCCTTTAATTTTATGGAAAGCAAAGAATTGGAAACCAGCTAGCTTGTGAAAAGATTTGTTAGCTACAAACTGCTACCCACTCACTAATATCACTGACTTCTTTCATCAATATTTGAATCATTCCTTTGTTTGACAACTGGTAGGTTTCTGCTACCCCAGGGCTATGAGAGGGCTCCAAATGGGTGCATCTCTTTCTCATAAAGTGAGAAAGACTGACTGTGAAAGCCTTAGCAGGAAGGGAGAGCTGTGGAGATTAATTTTAGCACAATATATAAGGAAGCAAATGATCTGAAAAGTCTGAGCCCACATATCCTGTTGAGAGCCATCATTTTTTTCCGACAGTATATTTATACCTGTTTGAAGACTGCTGCCTTAAAGTGTGCTGTGAGTCTCTTTCTATAACTGATTGGCGCCCACAGGGTAGCTGAGGCAAGAATTATGTCCTGTAATCGTGATGTATGGGTAGAAGGCACCAAAGCCTCAATCCTGGCTGGAGAGAAGGGAGGTTTACTTGCCTTAGCTGTAAGGTCCTCTAAGTGGGTCAGCCCTGAGATCTCCCTGAAGCAGCCAGAGGGAGGACTGGCCACTCGTAGTCACAGTTCATGGGAGCTGACACAAATATTCCAGGAGAGTCTCCATGGCTAAAAGACGTATCATTTCAGTGGTTGCTGGGAGCGCCACAGTCTCAATTTGCAGGACAGCTAGACCATGCCCTGCGGGCTAAGAAACCACTCTTTCTCTGACTCATCAGAGAAATCCGACCTGGCATTTAGTTACTTAGGTACTCAGAAAGAGGGTGGCTCACTGACGCAGCAGGGCCCAACCACTGCCTGGGGCACAGACTGAAATGTGGACAGGAGAGGGACTCAAGCAGGGAGCTCTGTGGTTTCAGGCTAAGTGCTAGGGGAGGTTATGGGGCCCCAGGGGACAGGAAAACAAGGCTAGTGAAGGAGCCTCACATTCCCAGCCACTGCGCAAGGCAGGCTATGAAGTGGGAGGGCAGAGTGGCCTGGTAACTGAGCAGGTGGTTACAAGCACAACCTCTGACCCTCAGCCATCTCATACTCAGAGCTCCTAAACGCTGGTGGAGGCACTGTTCAGCGCCAGCCAGTGTGGCCGTGGCCAGGGATCTGGGGACCTGAGACGGCTTCACTCCATGGGGTCGTAAGCAAACCATACAGCCAGGCTCCAATCTCTCCTGTATTGCGTCAGATTATTTCTAGCATGGGGACTCTCATTTCTACAGGTGAGCAGCATTTATTAACCCCTACAGTGGGAATAACTCAAATAATTTGCCCCTGAGGGGATCCAGGGATCCATCAGGAAGGTGAGCATAGGTGCGTGGACCCCAAAGAGCAGCTGTAGGCCCACAAGGGGGCCCCGGCCACCCAAGGACAGCAGCTCTGAAGATGTGTAGTGGTAAGAGGTCCAGCTTCAGTCCGGCTAGAGACAGGTCATGCAAGCATGAGGGTTAAAAGGAAGAAAGAAGGGTACAGAGAAAGGAAGTCATTCTCCTCAGGCAGCACAGCTCGACGGGTAATGGGGAGGGGAGCGGAAAGTTAGAACCCAGTCCAATATAATGGATTTTTTTTCATCTGAACACCTAGGGTCTCCTGTGATATGGACACTCCCATCACCACCGCCTTCTGTCATCTCACAAAAAGCAAAGGAGGGGAA
This sequence comes from Saimiri boliviensis, assembly GCF_048565385.1. NCBI lineage: Eukaryota > Metazoa > Chordata > Mammalia > Primates > Cebidae > Saimiri > Saimiri boliviensis. Next base: position 8,959,761 of record NC_133463.1, on the reverse strand, counting down.
GGGATGAATGAAGGCAGAGAAACAGAAAAAGGCCCTTGAGGTGGGGTGGGGGCAGCCATGCCACTGTGGTCCTGCTGGTCACACAGCCACACAGCCTTGCTCAGTGGAGGTCCCACTACCACATGGGGATGGAAAGACCCCACAGCCCCTTCCGCCTTCGACCCTCCCATACAGGGCCAGCCTCACTGTGATTCCACAGTTTTTCTCAATCGAGCGTAGCTTCCAACTACAAGTTTGTTAATTTTCACGCGTTCTCACCCCCATTTGCCCCACAAATCTAACCAGAGTAAAGACCCCGCAATTAAAGATGGACAGAGAAATCACTGCATTCTTTTACATGTGCACAATGTTCGCGTAGAGCCCCTACTGCTCTGCTGGTCTGTAACTGACGGCAGGAAAATCTGGAATGCTCCCTCAATAACCTGAGTCTCCCGTTATTCACATGGCTCTGTATTTCAGATTAATTTTGATCTACTGTGGCAAAAGCCGGACTTTCTTTTCAATCCATTAGGCTTTATTTTTCTGCCTAACTGCAAAATAAGTAGGTATAAACAATTACATAAACAAAACATACACATTCACTTTTGATAATTGCTAAAACTCCAAATCATTCAAAACAGCCCCAAATTTTGGGATATACACACATCAGTGTGACCATTTTTTTTTTTAAATATTTTAGGGTGGAAAACCCATCTTTCTTGGTAGTTTTATGCTCCAAGTCACTTCTGACTATAATGATTTGTGGAATGGCTAGCACAGGATTTCAACAAAGTTAAGGGAGTTTGTAAGAACTGCATTAAAAGAAAAAAAAAAAAAGAAAGAGAGAAAGAAACTGGGAAATGGAAGCATGTCCTAGCCTAAGTGTCACAGTCTGTCTTTATATAACAGCTGAACGACTTACTAATGACTATTTACTCAGACATTAAAGCTATACCCATCAGACCATGTCAGTGAACACTTGTGAGGAGTGGGCAGATCCTTAGAGAGCAGATCATGGTCTTTAGTAAAAGTCAGGCTCTGGGCACAAAAGAGCTCCAGTGGGCAAAATGGACAAAGAAGGTCTAAAAGTCTAATGGTACAGATCTGGTTTCAGATAAAATTGAAAGACTAAAGTGGTATGTATAAATTGAACACATATTATAACCACACGGAAGGCTGGCCCCTCTGCAATCCCTGCTGTAGGATGCATTTCAAGATGGTGGCAGGATTTGGGAGGAGGGAGGAACGGTCCAAGCAGGCGGCAAAGCCAGGACGGTCTGGATGGCTGGAGGAGGAGGTGGGGGGGTCTTCATCCTGTGCATGGAAGACTCTCCAGTTCATGGACAGCTTGCAGAGGGACCTCTCAGAAGTCCTCTTTTCATCCCAGGCTCTAAAGCATGGAAGGGAGTTTTTCCACAGAGCTACAGACTAAGGCAAATGCCATCACTAAACCACAGGAAAGACGGGAAGCCCTGTCGACCCAATTGGTCCTGGCTTATTTTAGTTCTCCATGCAAGCCCTTTGTTAAAACGAAAAGGTTGGCATTATCAGCAAGCCTAGTCCATGTAAGATGAAGAGAGAGAAGGAAAAGGCTAATCCTATACTATATGGTTTCAAAGACTGAAAAAGCACTGTTTTCAGTATTTTCAAAAATAACCACTTCCAGATTTTCAAGGCTACACGTATTGTACGAGTTGCCATAAAGCGGAGACCCTCTGGACCCCAGAGTTCCACTCTTTTTGCTGCTGGTCCAGAACACAACTTACTTTAAACACAAGTGATGGCCCCTGTCTGTTCAGCATACCACATGTTACCTTTCTAAAATTATTATGCTTTTCCACATATATTTTTATTCCCTTATTTTTATCTAAGCCCACATAGCAGTGTCTCCTAAAGTTAAGTGAACATAGAATCAACTGAGTTCTTAAACACAGAAATTCAGAGGTCCGTCTCCCAGGCAGTCTGATTCCCTCTTCCATAGTGGGCCCAGGAATGTACATTTATAAAGAGTGGCTGGATCAAGTGAGCGAAATTTTTGGAAACACTGTGATAAAGAACTGTTGAATTAAACAAATGCCTCTTTCTCTACCTCATGCTTTCTGAAAAGAAATATTTCGTTTTCTCATCATAGATATGACCACTGGCAAGGAATTGCCCTTCTCTCACTATAAGTCACTGAAGCCTAGTATTTATTTGCCATACATTTTTAGGCATAGACAGTTTTACTTGGTGAGGCACAATTCCTGATGGTCCTTCCTCCTCCAAGCCCAGTCATTCCAGCCCCACTTCTGCTCCCATATCCTTAGGAAAAGGAAGTGCACAAACAGCCATTGAGGACAGACCTTCACAGGCCCCATTCATAGACATGCTCCAATAAAAAGTCATCTCCAAAGGTTTTAAACGCACACACAGAGTAAAGCCAGTGTTTCAGGTGGATTCAGTCCAGCAATACACTCCTATTAGGTTTGTCTCTGGGTAAGTGAGTTGGTGATTCAGAATGTTTACTTCGGTTCAGGAATACCTTTCTGATGAACAAAACCAAAGTTCTTTAAGGAATAAGGCATATGGTTCAGTTGAAATATGACGGCAGTGCCTGTCGTGTGAGCTTTTAGGCTACGTGAACACCTTTTTCTAATTCCCTCTCCTTTTCCTGATATGAGATTCACACTAATACTAACTCAGCATAGAACAAATTGGGGCAGAAAGGTGACTGTATAAAGAACAGGAAACAAAAATGCTGACAAATACAAATACAGTCATGGGATGTATAATGTTGTTTTGGTCAACAGTGGACCTCGCATACCACAGTAGTCCCATAAGTTTGTAGCAGAAGCTGAAAAATGCCTGTCACCTAGTGATAGTCTAGCTATTGTGATGGGATAGCACATTGTATTACCTTTTCTATGTTTAGATGCACAAATACCACAGCATCACAACAGCCCACAGTATTCAGCGCAATAACACACTGTATAGGTTTGTAGCTTAGGAGCAACAGGCTCTATCATATAGCCTAGGCACGTAGGAGGTGTCACCATCCAGGTTTGTGACATTACACACTGTGATGTTCTCAGTGATGAAACTGCCTACTGGTGCATTTCTCAGAATGTATTCCCACCATTCTTTGAAGCATGCTTGTCCTCATATATTAGCTGTGCCTCAGTAGACATTTCTTAAGAAGCTTCAGAACGGCATCTTTGAAAAGAAATTGTAAAAGGATTGGCAGCTGACAGGCAAAGTTCTACCTTTTTCAGCATATGCTAGCCTCTTTTACTATGTACTAAGGTATGTTCATCCTCAGGAAAAAATAAATGGAAATAAATGAAAATAAATTTAACAGACATCCTAATCCCATCGAAATCACAATTAACTCTTCAACTTAGGAGTCCAGGACATAGTAGGGCAGAGAGAGAAGTTCAAGACTCCAATCCTGTTTATCTCAGCTCAGACCTCAAATTACAGTTGTGTGTTTAGAGTCTAGTTCCCAATCAAGATGACAGAAGAGATTTGTGAATCCCGTTACCTACCACAAAGCAGGCATTCCCTATCTTCCAGTTGTAGAAATGATAACTGACTTTTTATCTGAACACTTGTTATGGCTAGATTCTGTATTAAGAACTTTAACTTGCATTATCTTGCTTATTCTCCCAATGATTCTATTAGTAGGTATTTTTATTATTATTGCTATCTTATAGATGGGGGAACTGAGGCTCAGCAGGGTTAAGTAACATAGAATTACTAAGTATCTACACGACTTTGTCACCCATCTAGAAAGTGCTGTCGCAGGAATTTAAACCCTAGCAATTTGACCCTAGGCCCTAAAACTCTTGAGGATTTCACTTTACTCTTGTAGATATCAACTGACTTGGTTAATATCAAGAATTCAGGCTTCTGTTTTGAAAGGAGACACTTCAAAAAATGGCTTAAACTTGAGAGGATGCATGAGACAGGATCTGTGGAACAACTGTCTTGGAAGAGGATGTAGTCTCAGCTTGGGTCTTATTCTTATTATTTGGCTTCTTTGAATGACTAAGGAATACTTTACAAATTGTGGATTATTATAAGAGCTCAAAGTTGTGAGGGTGTTTTGTCTTTTTGGGAGAAATAATTAATTACTTTGAATTTGGTAAATTCAATTCCTACCATTATAAAGGAAAATTAAGAATAAATCAAACCAACTTGATGTTATGGTTAAGGCTTAGAAGAGTAAGACAATAAACACGACTGTTTCTCAGGAAACACTGCCAAACAACTTTAAAAGGAGATTAGTTGCAAGAGTTGTTTCATAGATTTAATTCTAGTTGTAACTCAAAGATATAGTCCTCTAAGTTCCTATGAATTCAAACCCAATGTCTACTTAAAAATATGCCTTATATTATAAAACAGAATTAACAGCATTACTTTAACAGGTTATTTCTACATTTAAAAAAAAATGATACCGACACTAGGCAAAAGTTATTTTGATTTTTGTCTTCATAGGAAAAGGCAAAAAAGGATTTGCATATTCTGAAAAAAGCACTTAAATTTCTAAGTACATACAGAAAACTCAATCTTTACATGTTTGCAAAAGAAATGGTTTATATACTTAATTCTCATTTTAAATGCCAGGACTTGTTTACAAAACAAATTAATGAGCCTCCTGGACATGTGTCATGAGACCCGTTTCTGACTTTTCATCCATCATATGTTTTCAGCGACTGGTGATGTAGTCTTACCTATCTCTATTTCTCTGCCTACCAAAGCTCTTATTCTCCATATGTGCAGCATGAATAAACACAGAGAATTATCAGTGAGCTAAGAAAACATAAAACATCCCCAAACAGAGACAAATGGAAAACAAGAACAACAACCTGAAATGTAGGAGTTTTGGCTAAATACAATTTTTTAAATGCTATCATTTCTAAAGTAAAGTTTTTATGTCACCATGTGCCAGTTAAAATCAAATCCTTATGGTCAGATTCCTGAGAAGGGGACACTGGTTGACTTGACTCACCTGTGTAATAAGTTCACTAAAGCCCCGTACTAGTCATGGGGTCATGTGTGTGCTCTCAGAATCTTGAGAATTTCCCAATTCATTAAAGCAACTTCAGTCTATATTTCTCCCCACTGCTTAGTGTGTCTATGTGTTTACTATGTTTCCTTATTTGTGTCACTACCAATAGCAGGTCTGTTCTTTCTTTTTCTTTCCTCTCTTTTCTTTCCCTCCCTCCTTCCCTTCTTTCCTTCCTTCCTTCCTTTTCTTCTCTCTCTTTCTCTCTCTCTCTCTCTCTTTCTTTCTTTCTCCTGGACACAAAGATTTTCACACTAGACAAGACTACATCAGTCTCTTGACCTGAGTAACACTGGAGTGAGCTGCCAGGCAGTCTAGATTCCTCTACACACTACAGCAAGTGATTCAAATTCATGCCACAGAAAAATTACAGGAAGCCACTGTCCTTCAAACCGCTAATGAAGAGCTGAAATTGAGAATGTCAAGGCTGTGAATGGCAAGGGTTTCTGTACTAAACTGGGCATGACAGATACACATTCTCTCAGGCCTAAACGAACATTCTCTGTGGATTAGGAACCATTATGTAAATGTTAGTCTTCAGAAAAAAAAAAAAAAAAAAAAAGCACAAAGAAGAGAGGTTTATCTTCCATCATAATTACTTCTTTAGTAATCATAGCTCATATAATTGCTTGTTCCCTAGATACCGGCCACTCATTTGGTGACTGCATAATTACTGATTACAAATATAACAATCTATTATTTCATTACTATTATTACTTAATCTGGGGGATCGCATTTTCCTTCAAGAAAAGCAGGATATATTATGAAGCACATCCAAGTGTGGAAAAACAAGTATATTTCTGTGCAAAAGAATACACAGTTGATTATGCCAGGGGGATCATCTCTATTTGAATTTTTAAAGGCAAACATTGTTTTCAATTTTTTACTGATATTGTCTTCTTTTTGGCTTAATTAAGCACTTTGTTAACATAAATGGGGCCTGTGTATGTGCAAGAATCAGAAGAGAAAACCTTTTAAATCTAAACTATTATTTCTCTGCCCTTTAGTTAAAATACAAATTAGCAGTTTTGACACGAGGGTCAGACTTACTGATTTTTCACATTATTCTGGGAGATGAATTAGTTTGTGGCCAGGAGGGTGGGAAAACTGAATGACTGTGTTTGCAGCTTGCCTGTACCACAGTGTTTTAGAAAATGAATGTCTAAAACCTTAGAGAGGCCCTTATTTCAATGTAAATAGGAAACACGCTTTTCCCCCAAAATATAGCTTGGCAATTACCAGTGATTTTTCATGATCGATTTTATGCTTTGGTATACCAACACCACCACTGGCTCTTTTGAGTCTAAGGGTGACGTGAATTTAACAATGTCTTGGCTGCATGAAGTCCACAGAATGATCAAAGGTGGTAAGGTAGTGGAGGGTCAACTAGGCAATCTAGGTGGAATCAAGCTCTTTTATCCTCTCTTCTGAGAAATTCCCACTGTCCATTAAGGAGTGAATAATCTGCCATTTCAGCTAGAGCCATGAAGCACATAGTTCTCTTCCCAGAACTACATATTTAACCAGGTACATTTCACCTAACCATAGAAAGTGATGGCAAGCCCTGGAGCCCAAACGTTCCTGAATTCCAAATAATATTTGAATATTTACAACTGCTTTTCATAAAAAGTTCAAGCTTGTTTCATTACTATTTTTCTAAATATTATATTAATCGTTATCCTAGCAAGAAGACCTTTTATTAGCTCCTGGATTGCCTTGCAATTATCAAAAGTACATTCAAATTACAGTTATTTTCTGTTTCTGCCCATCAGAAAACCCAGCTGATAAGAAAAATAGCATCTTGAAAAGGAATATATGCCCACTAGTGGTGTAAAGAAGTTCAAAGAAGAAATAAGGCATGAGAAGGTGACCTTTCTACAGGAATTACTGCCTCAATGCCAGTGGTTGAAGTGGGATTTCTCAACTGAAACATATCAATACTGAAAAAAATTATTCCATGTCATTTACATAGTGATAGATGAACTTTGATTTGAAATGATTTTGCAAACGAGATTGCCTCGAGCAATAAAAACAGAATTGCCATATTTCTCTGATCCCTTTTCATCAAACCAAGCTATTAAAAAATAAATGTACTTTGTGTCAGTTTATGTGCAAAAACTACTGTTTGGGTGTGTGCATTTTTTATTAAATAATTTTAAACTGAACTTCAAATGGCATAAGGTTAGATGAACTGTAATTAATGATTGGCATTCATTATTGGGCATGTTCACTATTGAATATTAAGACTTCGGTATTCAGAACTTTGGGGGAATTAAATAACCTTTTGGTTGCATATTACTATGCTATGACTAAAAATTATTTAGCCTTAAAAAATACATCTACACCTGAGAATAATAAATAATTTATATTACCTAAATACAACACACATCCTGATTAGAAGACATGAGTTAAGGTTAACACTGGAGAAATATACTTTTTTGGAGGTTGTAAAGGTGACTAATGTTTACCAAAATTATCACTGAGATCATCACCACTCTTATTTAACATGTACTTAACAGTGAAACCCAGTGTGGCACAGAGATGTATATGAAGTTATTTTCCAAAGAAGAGCCAATGTAATTGTGCAAACACACAGAGCAGATACACATGAAAGAAAACAGCAGAAAAATACATAACTTCCATTGTGAAAAGTCAATGCTTAGAAATGTCTATAAAAGATGTGAGTAAAATTCTGCCAGCAAAGGACTTCAGGGGACTCTGATGCCTACAAGAAGAGAAGCCAAAGGGCAAAAAGCACAGGTTGCTGTGAGTGAGATGGTGGCAACAAGAAAAACACAGAGGTTTTTTTTGTTTGTTTGTTTTTGAGACGGAGTTACACAGCTCTTGTTACCCAGGTTGGAGTGCAATGGTGCCATCTCGGCTCACCGCAACCTCCGCCTCCTGGGTTCAGGCAATTCTCCTGCCTCAGCCTCCTGAGTAGCTGGGATTACAGGCACGTGCCACCATGCCCAGCTAATTTTTTGGATTTTTAGTAGAGACGGGGTTTCACCATGTTGACCAGGATGGTCTCGATCTCTTGACCTCGTGATCCACCTGCCTCGGCCTCCCAAAGTGCTGGGATTACAGACGTGAGCCACCACACCCAGCCCAAGATTTTCAAATCTCAAAATTATCTGCGAGACATCTGGCTTTAGCTTGGAGATGTGGAAACCATCACTCCCACCCTTACCACAAGGAAGAGAATAAGTAAGTAAATAAACAGTATATTAACAACTTTTCTGAAACCTAGAACACTAAAGATGAGAGAACCAATCAAAATGCATCTGGGGACAGAAAGGTATCTACAGGGACCAACAGCACCTAGCATTGCAAACACTCCACATAAGCTGTTAAGAAGATTCAGCTAATTTTTTTTTTAAACATATTGCAATAGGCTAAATGTGGACTATCAAAAAGGGTGAAGTCCCTGTAGATGCAGATTAGAAGGGTTCACACTCTTTTCAGATTTCTCTCTATGAACCCTATTAGGCATTCAGGAAAGTTTGATAATAATCCTGAGAAAGCTTCTTAATGGAGCTGGCAGGGGGAGGGGAAGAGTAACCATCCTAAATGGATACACACCTAATAAAGATTCAAATTACATAAAACAAACACTAATAGAACTGAAAAGAGAAATAGGCAAATCCCCAATTGTACCTGAAGACTTTGACACTCCTCTCAGTAATTAATAGAGTACCCAGGCAGAGAATAAGTAAGGATATAGATGATTTGAATAACACTCTCTGCCAACTTGATCTAACTGGTCTTTATGAAGCATTCCACCCAATAGCAGCAGAATAGACATTCTCAAGTGCACCGGGACCATTCACCATAATAAGCCACATTCTGTGGCATAAAACAAATCTTGACACATTTAAAAGAACAGAAATCATACAAAGCATGTTCTGAGATCATAATGGGATTAAATATTAAATCAGTAACAGAAAGATATACAAAAAATTCCTAAGAATTTGAACATTAAGTAGCACACTTGTAAATAACCCATGGATCAATGAGGAAGTGTCAAAATAAACTTTAAAATATTTTGAATTGGATGAAAATGAACAATGAACATACATCATAAAAATGTATGGGTACAGCTAAAGCAGCACTTAGAGAAAGTGATAAGAGAAAAGTAGCATTGATGATTACATTTCAAAAAAAAAGAAATGTCTTGAAACATTAATCTAAGCTTTTAACACAGGAAACCAGAGGAAAACAAGATCAATTTCAATCCAAAGCAAGCAGAAGAAAGGCAATAATAAGTAATCAATGAAATTGAAAATAGAAAGATATGTATTTTTAAATTAATGAAACTAAAGTTGATTCTTAGAGCAATAAAATTGATAAATCCAATCAGACTAAGCAAGAAAAAAGAAAAAACACAAATGCCTGATATTGGAAATGAAGGAAAGAACATCAAATATTAACTCCATAGACATTAAAAGGGTAATAATGGGATACTAGGAACAAGTCTCTCCTCATAAATTTGACAATACAGATAAAATCCATCAATTCCTGAAAGACATAAACTACCAAAATGCTCATTAAAAATGTTTTAAGAAAAATAAATGGAAAGATATACTATGTTCATGGATTTGGAGACCCAATATAATTAGGATCTCAATTTTTCCCAAACTCATCTACAGATCTACACAACTCCAATCAAATCTCAGCAAAAATTTTTTGTTTCTGTTAACAAGTTGATTGTAAACTTTATATGAAAGGCAAAAATCTAGAATAGTCAAGCCAATATTTTAAAATACAGTCAAAAGATTCATATTACAAAATTTTATAACATACTATTAGTCTACAGTAATCAAAACTATGTGGTATTGGTAAAACCACAGACACATAGAGTTATGGAACAGAACAGAGAGCCCAAAAATAGATGTGCATAAATTTAGTCAATTTTTGACAAAGGTAAACTAGCAACTCAGTTAAGAAATGGAAGCCTTTTCAACAAAAGGAAAACTTAAGACATCCAAATGCACAAACATAAACCTTGACACTTACCTCACCTCATGTACAAACACTAAAAATAAAGATTTAGACTGAATATAAAACATAAAACTATGAAACTTTTAAAAGAAAATAATATAGTAGGAATATCTGTGTGATCTTCATTTTTGCAAATGCACCAAGTGTGATCCATAAAAGAAATGCACCAAAGTGTAATTTATAAAAGAAATGCACCCAAAGCATGATCTGTAAAAGAAAAAAATCGATAAACTGGACTTTACCAAAATTTAAAACTTTTGCTCTGTGAAAGAATATTATGGGAATGAGAAGGAAAGCCACAGACGGGAAGGTAACATTTATAAGCCACATACTCAATGAAAAAATGACTTCCAAAATATACCTACTAAACTAGAAAAATAAGAAAACAAACAACTTGACAAAAGATAGCAAAAGTAAACGCTTCCAAAAATAATAATGGATAGCAAGTAAGCTATGGAATACATGAGGGGGGAATGACATTGAGTCAGGTACGGCCTTGGCCTTGGGGAGATCATAATTTTTAGATGCTGAAAATCAACAAAAACAAATAATACAAATAATTTTCATTCTATATAACAATATGGAAGTCCATAGAAGGGGGCAATTAATTCAGTCTGAAGGATTTCAAAAGGATTCACTGGGGAAGAAGACTTTTAAGCTGATTGGGTCTCAAATTTCCTAGCACAGAAATGCTTATCTTCTCTATGCTTCATTGCTTTATTTTACAGCTGACCTTCACGAAGTCAGCCTCAAAGTCCTCTTCATTCTACCAGCTGACTTCCTCTACTCTCACCTGTTTTCTTCCCTCTATCCCCAAAGTCACTGTCATCATCTCCTGGCTACAGGGATGCAGCAGGCTCCCATGTAGGATTACCACCTCTCGACCTTCATGCTGCTGCCCGCATGACCCTTCTAAAATGCGTATAACTTACTCATTTGTCTGCTCCATGAATGTTTACCAAATGCCTACTGCATATCAGCAATGGTCCCTCAGCTTGGCTAGGATATTTCAATAAAAATAATAAATGTTTCTGGAAGGATGAAAGGAAGGAGGACAATAAAGAAGGGAAAGGACTGAGGAGAAAAGAGAGAACAGAGGAGTGGAAAATGTAGAGACATAGGGGAGGATGTATAAAGGTTTGTGGAATCGTTATAAGAGTTTTGGAGAACACCTGTGGGAGGCAAGGAGCTGACACTCTTGTTAGGGTCAAAATAAGACACACAGTGATATTAGACCTAATCAATTAATTCTCAGAAAGGATGATCTGGAGACTCTAGATACTTATTTGACAATCAAACTTAAGTACCAAGACAACATCAAAAACCAGTTGGGGTGGTAATTAGACTTTGTTCATTTTCTTGTAACTGCAAATTTACTCTCAAGACATAGTAGGAACATGGATCTATTCATAGTAGATCTGCCAATAGAACTGTAAGTCTAACTTCAGGGTTTTAATTCAATGGATTCCTCAATCAGTTTGCACTGATACCATCACTGGCATCATTCATTCATACTATTCATTAACCTGTCTGTTGTGATCTGTGTCAGGTAACTCCTCAGTATTTGAGAGCAAAGTGAATCTCTTTTGTTAGACAAGAAAGTCTGCTGAGAAAGAAGTAATTACCAAAAGAATACCTCATTTTGGGCCAGGTGCAGTGACTCACACCTGTAATCTCAGCACTTTGGGAGGCCAAGGCGGGTAGATTACTTGAGGTCAGGAGTTCCAGCCTGGCCAATATGGTGAAATCCCGTCTCTACTAAAAATACAAAAAATTAGCCAAGCATGGTGATGGGTGCCTGTAATCCCAGCTACTCAGGAGGCTGAGGCAGGAGAATCATCTGAACCCAGAAATGGAGGTTCCAGTGAGCCAAGATGGCACCATGGCACTCCAGCCTGGGTGACAGAGCAAAACTCTGTCTCAAAGAAAAAAAAAGATTATCTATTTTGTATGAATATACCTGGTCACACTAGAAAAATGTCTCCCAAGTCCCTTTGGCCGCATTGAAACCCCTTAGCTATAATAGCACAGGAGATACATAGGGAAGGAGTTACCTTTCAAAGTTGGTGTTTTATTTCTCTAACATAAAATTCATTAGAGCTATCAACATTGCACATTCATTTTCCTTGCCGAAGACTTGGATACAGCAGTTGCATATCCATCCAATTTATGCTCATTCACGTAAAGGTATATTCACACACCACTCCATGCAGCCGTGCCTTTACAGATAATCTCTGACTAATTCATGGTCAACAAATGCTGAAATATGTGCTGCTACTGATGGTCATTATGAAGTACCTCTGACTCATGAATCTTTTCAACTATCTAATCTAAGATGATTTAGTTCATCTGAACCAGTATTTAATTCAAATAGAAGGGTTTACAATCCATGTGTTAACATCAAGATATAGCTCATTATGCATATAATTGTAATAACATTGTGTTTAAACATCGCTGCACAAAAAGAATGAGTATAATTAAGGTCTTCTAGGAGAGCTTGTTATTCTAGGTTCTGCTAGAGGAAGAAACTCTTCGATAAATACTTCTCAAAATTTTCCAGCTTTCATTGAAAAGAAAATATGATTATATTTAAATATGTAATTTTATAATGTAATACGAATGGGAATAACACAGAAGATAAATAAAAAAAGGGTAAGACTGATAGTCTTCTGACAATACTCCATTATGCCAGCCACAGTGTACTGTTTCCTGCAATCCGTTCTGTACTATTGCTGCACTCCAAGACACCAAAGCAAAGCTGTATTATTACCTAGGCAACAAAAAGACTTAGACAATTTCTCAGTGAAAATGTAGAGAATAAATACTCTACGTCAAGCTAGCTGTGCTTTTGCCATTTACAGATAAGAACGCAAAGCTGAAACTTGTGCCTTCAGTCTTTACAAAAAAGCTGATTAATAAACTTCAGCTATTTAAAAATCAATCGTTTTCGGGCTACAGATTACTTTCTAATGACCAGCAGCCCAGCACAAAAGCCACACATGGATACCAGTCTGAAAAATGTGAGAGATGGCCTGTTTTGGGGCAAAACAATACACCTCTTGCTAAAACTTGAGAACATTAGGACTGAAAGAAATTTTGAGAAGTCTTGCATGTCAGCACAGACATACAGCAATCACTCACTCAATGCAGGATGAGTAAGTGAATGAATAGATGGAATATCGTCATGCTCCTGTCATTGGACAGAGCTGCACTTAAACCAGCTCAGAAAAATTAAGCTGCTTTATTTTAGACTTTCTAAGGTAGATATTCCAAATATTGTTTGGTAATTCTGTTTCTGTTGTCAGGATTTTTTTCTACTAGTAAACTTTGATATTTCATGACTCCATACCAATCAGTCTCTGATTCCATGATGTCTAGCTACTCCTACCATATTTAAGCCCACTTCTTGTCTGTTTTTTTCCAGGAACACAAATAACAGTTTCTCATTATCATTCATATTTCCCTTGTGCTCAGATAAATCCACTTAACTATGCCACACGCCACTAACAAGATGTCAAAAAGTAAACATTTTGAATTCTCTGCTACTGAGTATCTTGGATTATTCTTTGGGGAACACCAAGGCAGTTGGGGCTACAGTGAGAGCCAACAGTGGAAGGCGAAATAGGATGTATAAGCATGGCCATTTTCATCTCTGCAGACCCAGAACTCTTAGAGATGGAGGAGTTCCAAAAGGCTTTTCTATCTCTGGTTTTAATGATGAGGAAATGGAAGTCAAAAGAAATTGGGATTTTCTGAGATCACATGACTAGTTAGTGTCAAGCTAGGACTAGAAACTATGTGCTCTAGTTCTGATGATCAGCTCAGGGGTCTCTCTTCCACCACGGTACAAAGACAGGTCTTGGTTTTATTTTGCCAGGAAAACACATGATAGGATGATAGAAGAAGCCTTCTGCTGGGTAGAATCAGGAGATCTGTTTTAGCAATAATAGTTATCATAGAAAACACTGTTTAAAATGTGATAGGCATTGTACTAAATGTTTGATGTTCAGTAACCCTTTTAACCTTCATAACAGTTCAATGAATTAGATAATCTCACCATTTTCATTTTAAAGACGGGGAGAGTGAGGCACAGAGTTTAAGCCGTCAGCCCAAGATCACATAGTAATTGTATAGCTGGTCTTTGAAACTCATTCAACTAGGTTATTTAACGTATCTCAGCTATTACTTCACCAAGACAATGAGAGGATTAAACTATATGACCGTCCACTTCTACAGTAAGTGTAAGGAATAACATTCTCTGCTTTGCAGCAGTTTTCCTAGAAGGCCTCTAATGCTTCTTACCGCTTTGTCCATTTGTATGCACACAAGCACAGGAATGTGAGCAACCTTGGAAAAACCAGAGGGCAATGCAGAAATTGCTGACAGGGGCTTCTCTTCCTGAGAAATCACCACTATTAAAGGGGTTTGTTTCAATCCTTAATAATATAAATTTTGGAGCACCTCCACATGGCGCTAAGGTGTCCTTAAGTGAGCCAAGGCTGGTCCCGGCAGGATATTGATCCTTGGCTGCCTACACAGCTCTGGCCAGTGGGATTTGAGGAAAGGGACTAGAACTGAGCAAGGAAGGTATGGACATCACACTTAACAAAACAAAACAAAACAAAACAAAAACAGCTTTCAGGAGATAAAGAACAACCGTGACAAATGCCAAACAAATCGGAACCATCTCAAAGTCTGCAATAGCCATGCTATAAAATCAAATCCTCTGGGAAAGAAGCAGCGTGACATTTATAACTTCAGAACAATGACATCTCCCTAGTTGGTGTTAGTGAAGGCTGCCTACAAGGAATGACAAAGAGAACACGTTCCCTCCCAGCAGGAGGGTGTCTGCCAGGGCTCACGGGCCTGCTCACTCTGTGACATATACAGCTAAGTCAAGTTGGAGAACAAGCTTTCAGAGCCCAGAGGAGATCTGTGCATAGGTTAGCTCTATGAGGAGATTAAAAGGTGGGCACAAGATCCTCTTCTTGATATTCTTATGTGCTGCCACACTCACGTTCTTCCCCAAAACTCAGCTGTGCCTGAGATGGCCCCTGGGTAGAAGCCCAGTACTTACCTGTGTTATTAGGAGTCTCTAGGAAAATAAGAGTCAAGCTCTCTTACAGTTAAGAAGTGATCGGGCGTGGTGGCTCATGCCTGTTATACCAGCACTTTGGGAGGCTGGGGCAGGCCGATCACTTGAGGTCAGGAGTTTGAGACCAGCCTGGCCAACACGGTGAAACCCTGTTTCTACTAAAAATACATTAGCCAGGTGTGGTGGGACATGCCTGTAATCCCAGCTACGAGGGAGGCTGAGGTGAGAGAATCCCTTGAACCCGAAAGGTGGAGTTGCAGTGAGCTTAGATTGTGCCACTACACTCCAGCCAGGGCAACAGAGCAAGATTCTGTCTGGAAACAAACCAAAAAGGTAGACCACTGACATTTCTGGATTTAACACTTCTGCTTGTATTTATCTGAAAATTACTAGGCAATTATATTTTGTGATTTGGCTGCATGCAAATGTGCCTTGTGGTCATTTGCTGGAGATAAACGTTGGTATGTGGAAGCAAATAAGCCACGGAGTGAGATAACTGATCAACAGTTCCGCACCTCACCCCATCACCATCATCCTGGACACATGATTCTCATGCAATCGTTAGTTCATTATTTATGTGTGAGGAAAAAATTAGCTGTCATATGGGAGAAACTTTCAATAGATGTAAAAGGAATACCAAGGTGTACCATGAGGAATCTCAACAAGAGATTCTCAACAGAAGTAAGATAAAAGTCAGAAGCCTGTCTACATTTGAGAAACTGGACATTTACGAAGGTGTAGAGGAACAATGTCTTGTGAATGTCTGCTGCCTACTAAAAATAAAATGAATCACTCTTAGAAAGAATGACTTTATTCTGTGCTTCCAAAAACCTGATGTTTAGATTTAACTGAAAAGCTTTCCTACACGCACGCGCACACACACACACACACACACACTCTCATTCACACCCCAGTGCCCAGCCATGTGAGTAGGATTCGCTAGTACACTATGGAGTGAAGCATTCTACCTTTCAACATGTCTCTGGAGGTGGCAGCTGGGGACTGAGCACAGGGTGCGAGCCTACCAGAGTGCACCTCATGGAGATCTCTTTCAGTGACAAAGGGATCTAATCCATGTTGCAGTGCTCAGCCCCTCACCCCAGATGCCGTATTTACAGAATACATATTTCTCAGCACCTTGAAAAATGATGCAATGTAAGTTCCACATGCCAGAGATAAATATTAGTGATTGTGCACAAATTGTTCTTTCATTCTGACAACATAGATCTGTACTTTGTCACAGGCCACCTGCATATCTATGATTTTTTTCAGTAGGTAACTTAGAAAGAGGATGTGTGCTTATCTCAAGCTTTAGAAGAGAACTCCCTACCTGCCAAATAGAGAAAAAAAGGCTCATATTTTTATGGATATTAAGATTTTCATCCTATGGAGTGCAAAGTGACTATTATGTGACTTAACCTATTTCCTCTAACAACAATAACTAGTCTGATGGGTCTTTCATCCCCAAACATCTAAATATGCACTTTCCCTAGAACTTTATGCACCACTCATATAATAGATATGTGATTATTTTATTTATTTACTATTTGTTTTAAGTATTGTTACACACTGGTATGGTCTCATCTAAAAACGACTCAAAAGCGATCACTTCTTTATAAACAAAACCTAAAATAGAGCATAATCAAGCTTAGTGTATTTTATTTTTATTTTGATGCTGCTCATGTTTTTTTGGTGCCTCTATTTCCATGACATTGGCCTAGCCATTAAGAAACTGCAAGCTGGCCGGGCACGGTGGCTCACACCTGTAATCCCAGCACTTTGGGAGGCCAAGGCAGGCAAATCACGAGGTCAAGAGATCGAGACCATCCTGGCCAACATGGTGAAACCCTGTTTCTATTACACACACACACACACACACACACACAAATTATCTGAGTGTGGTAGTGCCTGCCTGTATTCCCAGCTACTTAGGAGGCTGAGGCAGGAACATCGCTTGAACCAGGGAGCCTGAGGTTGCAGTGAGCCAAGATCACGCCACTGCACTCCAGCCTGGTGACAGAATGAGACTTCATCTCAAAAAAGAAAAGAAAAAAAAAGAATGCTCAAGTTCTGAATGGATGCAATTTTTTTGTGGAACTAACATCTGACATAATTCTGGACATGTAGTAAGGTGTCTATATAAGGCTTCTTGAATCATTGAATGACCAAGCATAAATCTTGATTGTTTCAGCAGGAATGCTCAATTACAAAACTGGGCATTTAAAAATTTAGTCAACATTCATTTGTCAAATGGCTGTATCTCTTCACCAGGGCATCAGGTCTTTGGAAGCCAGAGCTTATATTATTCTTATATTACTCATAATCTGCCCAAATGGACTCCATAGCAACCAGAATATTGGATGTAAAACTGCTTTCTATCAAAGCCAATTTCCAATTTCCATAGAACTTTTCAGTTACAAAACCTAACCTCTCATTAAAATATCTTTGAAACCTCTTTAACCATTAGGTGAAATTTTGGTTCTAAATCTCTACTTATTCACAGTAGTACAACATTCCCTGAGTTTTCTGACAAGTCTCACATGGATGATGATAATGTTCAAAATAGTATCTCTGGCTATATGCTGAGCCAAATGCAACAGCATCTTGTTACGTCCCATTTAACAGTATAGTGTGTTTATGTGTGTAAAATTCTGAAATCTACTAGTGAAATTCCTTCTTTCAGTGGTAACTGAAAGTCAGGTTGCCTCCATCACATCTCCTTTGATTGTCTTCTCATCTGGGTAGGAACTTGAGATTCCTAACGAGATCCTAGAGAGCAACCTGAGAAAAACAGGGCATGATATGAAATTGTTGGCTGAGGCAGTCATGCTGTGCCACCCGCCATTTTGTGAGATGTTTCTGGTGCTGCCAAATCAGTCCCATCTTAAGCCTCTGGAATGACAAACCATCCCTGAATTATCTCTAGGTGGTATAGGATTTTCCTGTCAGCTGGGAGAGACTAGTGACAGTCACTACTTCAACCACCCAGTAAGTAGGATTTAAAGGAGTCAAAGCCTCAGGCCTTCCCATCTTCACCTACATACCATGCAACACCTTACGACAAAGAAGCAATCAGTTATGGATGAAGGGTAGCAGGAGTTAACCTAACACCACAGGGTGGTTGTTGTATGTTTTTTTTTTACAGTGAAAATGTTCAATTAGACATTCATCAAGCACTGCTAAATGCCTTATGACAAGCACTTTGTGAGGCCCTGGACACTCCAAAATACAGAAGATGTATTCCCCATCCTTTTTCTCTAGTGCAAGCAACATCCTTTAGTTATTTGTCAGGCATTCAATGCAGGATGCAGAAAAAAAAACAGCTTTACTCTTCTTTTAGGTGGAGGCAAGATCCATTTGTACAATTGCTTTTACTTTAAATAGAAACTGACCTATAAAAAGCAAGATTGCTTGGCATCTTAGGATGATGGGTTTATTCGAGAAATCTAGAAGATATTTTTTCAGTGCTCCCATTGTTTAAAAAAAAAGTCTGCCATGAAAAATAAAACTTACCATTAGACTAAGCATTTGCATTCTTGATTGGTGGTACTGCCTACAAGCCAAGAATGTTTGGGAAAGGCTATTGTGCCTAGCCTTGTAATGGACCTACGTGAGTTCAACTGGGGTAGGACAGCTCCCAGGGGTGAGCATTTGCAGTAATTCCATGCTCCAGGACAAAGGAAAGTAGAGAGTGAGCATTTCCAGTAACACAAATAACAACAACACTTGCTCCAGCTACAAAATTTGTGTACAAACAACACTGACATTTTTCCCTGCTACCATGATGAGTAAGCATGTTCTACAGTCCGAGGAAAAGAAAAGAGCACTGTCACGTGGAACGCGGAAACCAGACCAAATCAACCAACCAATAGCAACTCAAGGGGTCAACACGTCTATCTCTCGTTCCCAAGGTAAATGAAACCGCGAGCATTTCCCATAAATCACTGATACCCTAACAAAAGCCATTTTACTCCCAGCTTTTCCATTGCAGACATCTGAAAATGTGTCATGGTCTTTGTGGATACGGTAATCACGTGAGGAAATTTCTTTTTTGTCTGTATGAACAGACAGACTGCAAACTTGATACATTTGGTAACATTGTGCAGGCTGTTTTTAAATACCTGTGCTGTTTTAAATTTGGCTAACCCCCTTACACTTCTACACGATTTTTTTTTCTTTTTCTAAATGCTTTTCACTCTATGTCTTTGTCTTATACTATAAGAAAATCATATATATGTATTTATATGCATATGCTGTGTATATGCATATATTTAATTAATTTTGAAAGGATGTAGAAGAAAACATAAAATTTTTTTACCAATTTGGAGCAGGGAAGCAACTAGTTGGGTGGTGGAAGAGAGGGGCAAGATTTTTCACACTGGATGGATTTTTGAACCATGAAGACATATTACCTACTTAAACACAAAGCATGATGACCTCCATTTTAGAGATGAGGAAACTGAGGTAGAGAAAAGTTAAGTAGCTGCCTAAGGCCCGTATCCTGTAAGTGAAGAAACCGGGGATTATTTTTTTTTTGGAGAGAGACTCGCTTTGTCACCCAGGCTGGAGTGCAGTGGTATGATCTTGGCTCACTGCAGCCTCCCCTAACTGGGTTCAAGTGATTCTCGGGCCTCAGCTTCCCAAGTAGCTGGGATTACAGGCGCATGCCACCATGCTCAGCTAATTTTTGTATTTTTAGTAGAGACGGTGTTTCACCATGTTACCAGGCTGGCCTTGAACTTTTGTCCTCGTGATTTGCCTGCCTCATCCAGGGAAGAATTTTAATGACAGAACACATCTATTGGAAAGACTCCGGTGGAGGAATGGGTTGGAAAGCCTGGCAGTGGGGCCAGGAAGACAGCCAGGAAGCAGTGGCCAGAGGACAGGTGAGAGGCCATGGGGATCGGGACTCGGGAGGCACAGATGGAGAACGGGGAATGTAGCTCGGGAGAACTTGAAGGTGACATAGGCTGGGCTTATGACCAGGCTGCCAGGGGAAAGGGCAATTCCTGGGTCTGTGGATGACAGGGTAGGATGGCGGGCTGCCCAACAGAGGCAGGGGAAAGAAAGCAAAAGACAACTTGTGGGAGGGAAGGAGGGTGAAGGGATTCATTTTGGAAATGTGTTTTAGGTGCTAAGGACGTTCAGATGAGGAACCAAGTCCCGTTAGGCAACTCTTCAGAGGTACAAGTCAAGGTTCAAAATAAAGACCAGGGAGACCCAAGGTGGTCACCAGGCAAAATGACAAGGTGACCTATGAAGACTGAGTTGTCCATGTAGTAGGTGAGCCTGCAGAGGCCCCGAGGTGGCAAGAGGCTTTCCAAAGTCTAAGGCTAAATGCTAGAGGTGGGGTTCAAGTCCAGGCTGCCTGTCCCCAAGCACCATCTCTGCCCTTCTCTCCACTCTGCCTCCCACCAGACACTGGAACAGATGATGGTAAGAACACATTTTCTATCAAATGCCTCACTATTAAACACAACAGCAGCATTATCACTTCACAAATATTTCTTAATTACTCAGAAGTGTATTTGTCTTTTCTCGACTGTAGGTACTGAAAATCATCTTCACTCTTTCCTCAGCTCTTCTTCATTGTACTGTGTATATGTGTAAATATTTTGACCCATTTTCTGCCCTTATCTGTAGAAAGCAATGTAATCTATCAAGTAAATATATTGGCTATTTTCAGGAAATATTAATTTCCAGAAGGTATGTAAAAATCTGATTCCAAAAATACCACAAACGAGTTGGCAGGAAGTTATCAGATAATACCGACAGGAAGCAGAAAGTTCCATGTTAAAGAAGAAGGGCAGGGGCGAGACTTTGACCTTCTGTGGCTGGACAGGAGTCATGCAGCTTTCCCCTCCTTGCCAAGTTCCAAGCTCCCACCGGTGTCCAGAAAGTCAGAGGAAAACTTTATTCCAGAAGCTCGAATTGGGGGCCGAAGTGCTCTGTCTTCAGTTTGCTGACTGAAATGTTTCGGCAGAGCCCTTCATCACAGTCATTATGCCTTCTGGCTTAAAATGAATGTAACCAATATTCAGAGTTGATGAATGAGTATGTCTCATGAGTATCTGCATTCATTTCCTATTGCTGCTGTAACAAACTACCCCCACATTTAGGGACTTACAGCCCTACAATTTACTTTGCTTACAGTTCTGTAGGTAGCTGTTACCTGACACAGGTCTCACTGGACTAAACCCAAGGTGGCAGCGGGGCTGTGTTCCTTCTGCAGGCTCCGGGGAGAATCTGTCTTTTTGTCCTTGCCTGCTGCCTGGGGCCACCACATTCCTTGGTTCATGGCCCCATGCATCTATCTCCACAGAATGCCTGTGATTCCCAATGTCTGCCACCCTCTTGCACTTTTAGGACCATTATGATGACAACACACCCCTACGTAATCCAGGATACTCTCTCTGCTTCAAAGTCAGTTGATTCACAACCTTATTTTCATTTGCATCACAGAGTCCCCTTTGCTTTAGAAGCTAACGTATTCACAGGTTCCAGGCATTAGGATATGAATAGAGTTGGGGGGGCCCCGTTATTCTGCCCATCATTCTCTCTTACAAACTTGACTAGATCATCATGCATAATCCAGAAATGGCATGTTTAGAACATGCTGTGAATTTTGATTGAAGTACATAAAGTGTAAATATGAACACAAATTTGAAGGAAGAGAGAGAACTGTTGACTGTTTTCTTGGACTATGAAAGAATTAAGTTATTTTAATAATTCAAGATATATGCAACATTATAAAATGGCAGATTAATAAAAGATAAACTAGGGTCAAGAGGTGTTAGCAAATTCTGGTTATTCTAACAAGAAACAATAGCGTTTAGGAGCAGAGTAGGGATTCCTTGCACATGATGACTCCTTTCCAGTTGGGATTTCTTGTCTACACAGATATCCTTATTCAAAGTTCTACACTTAAATTCTGAATAGGAGATATTTCCATTGTGGCTTTACAACTTTCTATTTTTATTTAATTAATGAAAGAGTTTAATACCACTTTCTATGAAATCATAAAGTACAGTTAGATGGAACATGCGGGAAAATAAAGTATTTTTGCATACTACTGTGTGTCTGCCCATGAGAGAGAAAAAACTGTCCTGATTCAGGTGTCCGTGCTGTCATGATGGTTTTGTGGAAGGGCCAACCTGATGCCCCTACATAATCTAGGCTAAGATGCCAGGTCCCTGACCACCTGGTATTATGTTGGAAGTGAGAGGTAAAAACACACAAGGCCTGGAGAAAACATTGAGTCGATGCCCTTCAGTAACCTTGAATTGATGACTTTCATATTGGGTTCGGCATCTACTGTTCATCAATCTTTGCAAAGGGATGAAACCACTGATGGGCATTGTTGCCATTTTACCCGCCCTTCCCACCTTCCTCTCTGCAGCGTGCAGTGGCAACAGGCTACTTAGAAACCACCACTGGCAGAAAGGCTTAAAGAACTACGTCCGCCCAGCACAGAGGTAAGAGAAATAAGACAGACGACTTTTCTAATATTTCAAACTACATATGAAGACATTAGCAAATGGCTAAGAACTATTGAATAAGAAATATGAAAACATTGAATCATGTCAATATTTTAAAGAACACATGTTAAAAACCTGATTGCTTACTCTTTCAGAATTTAGTATGCAATATGTGTCTAAAAATAAAAATTTAGACAGAAATAGAAATAAGAAGAATTGGACCAGAAAGTATTTTTAAAAGAACACGATTTGAAACAAATAAATGTATCAATTTCTGAAATGTTCCTCAGGACGTGATCTATTAAATGTGAAGTGGATTTTCCATAGACCTGCAGTTTGCTAGGATTACTCCACTGGATGGTGGTTAATCAGTTAATGGAACACAGTCAAGCTGGTAGATTCAGAATATTCAGCAGATACACTTGGAGTGAATTGCCATGCCCGCGTTTGTAAAATAAAGGCAGAAAGTACTGGTGTTTCTTGCTCATAATGAAGGGATAGAGTCTGACGAGGAAGGAGAAGCTGAGGAGGAGATCTGAAATATCTCTAAAATCGTAAGGATGAGCTGATAGAATTCTTACCACAATTTTGATAGAAGAGGATACACTGGATAGGCTTCAGAATTAAAAGCAAGAAAGGGGTGAGAAACCAAAGCAAACAGGTGAAATGAGGCAGGGAAAGCAGACAGCTGTTTTTTCCAAGGTGAGGATCAAAATCATTCATTTTAATTAGAGCGACGTTTCCAGAGTGACTTACCCGATATGCAAAGCACAAGAACAGAGAAGAGTGTACAGAAGTGGAAACATAGGATGCATCCTAAAATTATTACAAAGTAATAATCCTTCAGCATCTCATGTAATTTAGAATGAAACAAAACAGGATGAAGAATTCAACAGATGATACTGGATTCACTCATTTCCTGCTCTCGAAGTTAAAACATCCATTTTGTCATCTATGTCTTTGATGAAAAGCACCATCCCACACAAACCAAAGACAGCAAGGAAAGTGAAAACCACTCTCCCATTCAAGGGCCCACTTGTTCAGAAGTGAAGAGAAAAGAAATGTTTGGCCAATAGAAGAGCTCCAGGTTCAGAGAGTGAATGATAAATATTTCACTGGGCTATCATTTAGAACAACAGGCTTTCTGTATGATTCTTCTCTTCTTAAACAATGGGTATTCTTTTTAAAGATTCTAAGAGTTTCCCAATTTTCATGGTTGTATTTTATTCTTCCATAAAGTCGTCTTCTCCCAAAGGTACCTATATTTCTCATAATGAAATGACCAATTTATTAAGGGAGTTGACCCATCAGCTTCATTTTACAGTTAGTTGATCACTCCTTGAAATTCTTGCTTTAAGTGGTTTTCTGGATATCACACTTGCCTGCTTGTCCTACTCTCCTGGCCACTCCTCTGGCTTCTATGCTAGTTCAGTCCCATCTCCTTGGTCTCTACATGCTGGAGTCCCCAAAGCTGAATCACTGGGCCTCTTTTCTTTTCAATCAGGGTTCATTCCCTTGGGGATCACATCCACTTGTATGACTCTAACACTATCCGTTCGCTGGTGATTCCCAAAAGTATGTGTCCAATCTGGACACGGTGCTAGTCAGTGCAGCACTAATTTCTGTCTCAGATAAACTACTGAATCTCAGCGGTTCTATGCAACAAAAATCCATGTCTTGCTTCTATCACAACCATTTCTTGTTGGCAGGTGGCTTTGCACCTGGTTATTTGGGGACCTGGGCTCTTTTCATCGCATGGCTCTGCCTTCTCCTTTCAGCAGTCCCCTAAGGATGGGGAAAGAGCCTGGAGCACCATGTTCGTGAGGTCTTCACAGCTGAGCCTGGATGTGATACGTATCACTTGTGCTCACTTTCTGTTGGCTAGACTAACTGCAAGGAGGCCAGGACTTACAGGTTAGCTGAATCTCTTGAAAGAAGTAGTATGACAAACATGTCAGTCTTAGTACACTCAAATACAGAACTTATAATAGACCTCTCCAAAAAACTCATCCTTTCCAGAGTCTTCCCCTTCACATTAAATAACT
Source organism: Saimiri boliviensis (assembly GCF_048565385.1). Lineage (NCBI taxonomy): Eukaryota > Metazoa > Chordata > Mammalia > Primates > Cebidae > Saimiri > Saimiri boliviensis. Next base: position 8,935,116 of record NC_133463.1, on the reverse strand, counting down.
ACTCAATTCTGCCATTTGCTCAAGCCATGGCATCACCTCAACTCAATCATCTTCTTTCTACATCCCACATTCAGTCCAGTGAGAAATCTGCCGATGCTACCTTCAGAATATACCCAGAATCGGGTCACTTTCCACCACTTTGGCCCCTTCCATCCTGGCCTAAGTTTCCATTCTCTCTCCCTTGAAAGCTTTAAATGTTTCGCCTTCTTGAAGTCTGTTCTCAACATTTAGCCCAAATGAGCTTTTTAAAGCCTACATCTGATCATGACCCTGCTCAAAAGTCTCCAGTGGCTTCACGTATCATTCAAAGCAAAGGACAATCTGTGTTCTAGTCCACCAGGTGGTACTGGGTTTGGTCCCATCCTTATCTCTTGCTCTTTACCCCCTGCTCACTCCAGACACATTGACCTTCTTGCTGTCCTTGAACAGGCAGTGTTGAGATCTGTCTTAGTTCCCCATGCCTGCATATTCCCACATATCCCACAGTTCACTAGCATCATCTTCTCAGGGAGATTTAAAATCATTCCACCAGCATACCCAAAACACCCTGTGCCACTCTCTGCTTCATTTTTTCTTAGAGCACGTGACATCATCATACATACTATGTGCTTTTCTATTAAGATGTTTCATTCTGTTTCCTCCCATTAGAATGTGAGCTTCAAAGGCAGACACTTTTCTCTATTGTTTGTTTGCTTGTTTTTGCTGCTGTATCCACAGTGCCAGGATATTGTATGACACATGGTAGGTGCTTAACACATATTTTTAAAATGAACAGATAAAATGTTTCCCTTTAAAGACTCAGGAGAGATGACAGTTTCCCCCTTCCAACCAGATCATCTCCTTGTGCTCCATCAACAGAAGAATGGTGCTGGAACTTCTCTGTAGATTTAAGGTCCAGTTATCCCTCAGGATGATCAGAGTCACTGTGCATCATGGCAAAAGAAAGGAATATACCTTCTATGACCAAATATAATAGATACAGTTGGATTGAACAATTTTCTTATTGCTGACTTAATATTTTTTGGGCCACAGTTCAGGCAACCCCAGCAACATCACTTCCTCCCTCCCCCACCTCATATGCATGAGAGAGGCAGCCAAATCCACAGGCCTCACTACATGTATGTTTCCCTACTCCCATTAAGCTTTCTCACAGTGATACCAAAGTCATTTCTGATATCACACTTGACCCTGAGTTGCGAAGATATATATGGAGCAAAGGTAGAAAGTATCTGGACTCATTTTATTTGTAGGCAAGTGGTTACTTTTTCTAAGGATATGTAAGCATTGACATCCTATTTTCCCATAAACCTTCTTGACCTTCAAACACCATATTTTATGAATTTTCAGATGAAGAGATGAAGATTTTAAGTCACTGAGATTTTAAAATGACTCTTCGCTAACATTGATTATGACACCAAAAATTGTCAACAATTAGAATTTAGTTTTGTGGATGACTTTTAGTTTGTGGCCATTTTTGAAATATATTTAATGATGCTTTGCAAGTTTAGCATAGCCAAATGTTATATGAAGTATTCGGGCAAAAATATCTTATTTGCTGGTACCAATGATTAATGTTTTATAACGTTGAAAAAAATTAAAAATATATAATTGTCATGAATACTAATGGTGCATAATATGTATGAAGGTCATTACACGGTCAAAGAAAGACCTTAAAATAGCTGGCGTTTTGATTAGCCCTGGCTCCTCTTTTGTCTACCTTTACATGAATTCATTAACACACTTCTAACATGTCATTAGTCTCACATTGAGAGACTCACCAATCAGCACTTAATTTCCAATAAAGACCAATTGAGTTACCTGTGTCTCCGCATTCAAAAAGGAACTATTGGGAGGAACGAGCATACTGAATTTTCATCGTCCCATGTTCTACGGGACCTGCCCATTTGACTTCCTTTTTGCCAGTGGGGCATAATTTTGTCGATTTTGCCTTTTGATAAGAAATGACCACCTTGCCTCCGAGTTAATTCAAAGGATGGATCCTGAACACAGGGTCTGCCTGACGTAGGAAGGAAGGGTGAGGCAGCAAACAAGCTTTCGGGAATTTCAAAGCACAGCACACCACACTTTTTGGTATAAAAAGTGACACTTATCTTCAACCTGAGCTCTGCTGAACGTGTGTGTGTGTGTGTGTGTGTGTGTGTGAACTTTTGTTAGGAGGAATCGGAAAAAACATAAAATAACAATTGGTAATGGTATTTTTATACATGGGTTTGATTTGACTCGCTCTTGTTCTCTTGGTATCCTTCTTACCATAAACTTAAAACGTGTAGAAAATCACCCAGGCTGTCCTTTCTTCTTTCTTGCTGTCCAGCCATCTCAGGGCTAGTCCCACGGGCTTTCATTTTGCCCATAAGCACTCCTTCAACGTAAAAAAGTTCCTAAACATTTTCTGAAGACCAACACGCTCAGGGCATTGTGCTTGCAGCAGTGGAGAATACCCAGGTAGACTGTTTCCATATCTGTCCTCAAGGTGCTTATATTTTAATTTTGGGGGGGATTTGCCAGTCAAACAAGAATGCGAGTTTGTTAGAGGCTGGATCTCTGAACTTACAGGCGTTATTTCTACTCAGGGGTCATCTCACCCCCCTCCCCCCCACAAACACAATGGCTGACAGCATCCTCCTGACCACTAGGAAAATGAACAAGGGTCAGGCAAAGAGAGATGGAGAAAGAGAGGATGGATCTCAACGCCTGTAGAATGCAGGAAAGGTGCTGTGGGGTGGCGGCGGGCAGGGGCAAGAGGCGATGCCTGTGTGCTGGTCCGGGCCAGTGGTGCTTGGAGCAAGCTTGGGCCATGGTCTGCTGAGAAGGTGTTCTTAATGTGGGTCACAGATAAGGGCAAAGGAGCCTTCTGAAGCAGTTGTGCACATGTGTGCGAGGGGTGTGTGTGCATGTATTTTTATAATTGCTTCTACACTAGCATATACACACAGGCATGGATGAGCTGAGCACTTCTAAGAATGTTTTCCCATTCTATTTTAAAGTGCACACGTGATCATTATTGGTACTAATTAACATTCTTTATATAATATTTATTTATTTTTATTTACTTATTTTTTGAGACAGAGTCTCACTCTGTCGCCCAGGCTGCAGTGCAGTGTCGTGATCTCAGCTCACTGCAGCCTCCGCCTCTCAGGTTCAAGCAATTCGCCTGCCTCAGCCTCCCGAGTAGCTGGGATTACAGTGACCCACCATCATGTCCAGCTAATTTTTGTATTTTTGTAGAGAGGGGGTTTCATCATGCTGGCCAGGCTAGTCTAGAACTCCTGGCCTCAGGTGATCCACCCACCTCGGCCTCCCAAAGTTCTGGGATTATAGGTGTGAGCCACCACAGCCTTCTAATATTTATAATTATTTAAAATAAGGCAAATTATATAACATGATTATCTGAGCTATGGAACCAAAAGACACAGAGTCCATAGGAATAAATTGGGACTATTTAGAAGCCTACATTGAAGTGAAATTCTAAATGGAACAATGCAGCTCACCTATAAAACTGGAGCTGTGCTTTTTGCCATTTACCTGCTTCTGTATTTTCTCTGTTTCAGGCCAAAAAGGGCCTCATCTTCTCTTCCTGCAGCCCTTACCTAAATGTGATCTATTTTAATAGAAGGATCTGAAAATCACTCGCACTTAAAAGCAAGTAGCTAATAATAAGTAAAGGCCTTCTCTTTCCAGGGTTAACTTCATGTTAACAGAGATCAGAGCCTTAAGTTTAAAGAATTAAGCTTTGGATGTCCCAGCAGGTATGTGTATATAACAGGAGGGGGGTGGATTTATTTTAGGGAGAGAGACATTCTACTGCTACTGAAATTATAACATAAAGAATCTCGCCTCATGACAGGCAAGGCCAAGACTAGAAATGTACATGAACTCTGACCCTTCTGTGAATGGAGACATTAATAAAAAATGTAAAGCATTTTACAATATTATGTATTTGTATAATACTTTAAGTATTATATTTTTAAGATTATGACCCATGTATAGGTTCAGGGATACATACTGCTAAGTTCAGATAGTCTGTAGAGTTCAGCTAAGAATAACTATTTCATGTGTGCATATATATTACAGCTTTTTTAATTACCAAAACGAACCTAGTATAGATTCTGGACATATCTAACCAAGTAGTTTAAATATTAAAAGGGTGTAAGTAGCTCAGTTTCACACAGTAATAACCTAAATTGTACTACTGAGACTACAAAACTGAATATGCTTTCTGTGTGCCTACCTTGTTTTCAAGGAGGGACTTTCAACGACAGTGGAAAGAACAGGGATTTTGGAACCCTGGCTTTAAAAATAATAATCATTAACAACAATATCATTTATTCAATGATTAGTACGCACCAAGTTTTGAGAAAAGCACTTAGATGCACTGTCTTATTTAATCCTCGTAACACTTTTATACAGAAGATATTATTTCATTTTGCAAATGAAGAAGTTGTGGTCCTTCTTCATTTGCAAATGAATTTGAGAAACCCAGTTTATTCAGTTACAAGTTGTGCAGGAGACAGTAACATTTAGGTCTCTCTGATGCCAAAGATCAGTAGGCGTCACCATTAACTCACTTATTTTAAAAGGAACTTGTTGCTGCTTCTCTGCACAGTGCTGGACAGGGCTGGATGCCAAAGACACAGAGACAAAATAAGGTGTGGGTTGTATCCTTGAAGCCCTTACAGCCTCTCGGAGGCACTCCAGTGTGTACTCTACGGGACGACAGTAGACAGTGATGAACATCATGAGAAGACAACGAACAAGGTTCTCCAGGAGTGGAGAGGAAAAGACTCACAGCCAGACATGGAGTTAGGTTAGGAAGGGCCTCCTGGAGAAGGTGGTACTCAAGGTGAGCTTTGAAAGACAGGTAGGAATTATTTAGAATCTCTAGGAATTATTTAGACAAGGATGACCAATAGATAAGGGTGAGATCATGAACACACTTCTATCTAAAGCCTTGAAACAATATGGCACCACTAGTTCTTCTACAAACCAGAGGCCCATGCTGGTAGCAAGCAGAGACTGCAGAGAATGCGCAGGCCAGCTTGTGAAAGAGTTGATCAAAAACACGTGAAGCACCACAGGACTTTAAAGAGGAGCTGACAGAAATGCACCGGTTTTTAAGACCTCAGATACTTAACTTTGCTAAGTATAGTTTTGTCACCTGTGAAGTGGAGAAAAGGGTTTAGTAATGATTGTATGTGCAGTAAGTGGCCATAGGTGGCATCTGCCTGGAGGAATTGCTCAGTGACCAGTAGGTGGGTTCCAAGTAGTTCTAAACACCGTTGAAGTATTAAATTATCTGATCCCCACTTTAGCGTTAGGAATTTGGTACTACTATTTGTCCACATCTAACAAATGCAGACAACATGTCTAGGACCAGACAGCCAGCAGCAGTAGTGGGAGATCTTGAGCATTGCTCATCCTGCTCTTTTCTGCCTTTCCATGGGAACACTGCACACTGGGGTCTGTTGGGGGGTAGGGGGCTACAGGAGGGATAGCAAGGGGTGGGGAGATTGGGGAGGAATAACATTAGGAGAAATACCTAATGTAGGTGACAGGCGGATAGAGGCAGCAAACCCCCATGGCATGTGTATACCTATGTAACAATCCTGCAGGATCTGCACATGTACCACAAAACTTAAAGTACAATAAAAAAAAAAAGTTTGTGGATTTAAAGACTTCTACCAAAAAAGGAATAAAATACCTAGGAATACAGCTAACCAGGGAGGTGCAATCTCTCTACAATGAGAATTACAAAACACTGCTCGAAAAAATCAAGAGATGACTCAAACAAATGGAAAACAAGCAATGTTCATGAATAGGAGAAATCAATCTTGTTAAATGGCCATACTGCCTAAAGCAACCTGCAGATTCCATGCTATTCCTATCAAAGTACCAATGGTAACTCTTCATAGAAGTAGAAAAAATCTTTTAAAATTCATACGAAACCAAAAAAGAGCCAGAATAGCCAAAGCAATCCTAAGCATGAAGAGCAAAGCTGGAGACACCACGTTACCTGACTTCAACATATACTACAAGGCTACAGTAACTAAAACAGCATGAACTTGTACAAAAGCAGACACACAGACCAATGGAACAGAATAGAGAGCTAAGAAATAATGCCACACAGGTACAACCATCCGATCTTCAACAAAGTCAACAAAAACAAGCAATGTGGAAAGGTAAATGGTGCTGGAGTAACGGGCTAGCCATAGGCAGAAGATTGAAGCTCAACCCCTTCCTTATATATACAAAAATCAACTCAAGGTGGATTAAATACTTAAATATATAATGCAGAACTATAAAAACCCTAGAAAATAGCCTAGAAAGCACCATTCTGGACATAAGACATGGCAAAGATTTCAAGACAAAATTTCCAAAAGCAATTGCAACAAAAACAAAACACAACAAATGGAACCTAATTAAACTAAAGAGCTTCAGCACAGCCAAAAAAAAAAAAAAAAACGAAAAAAAAAGAAAAGATAAAACTATTAACAGAGTAAAGAGGCAACCTATAGAACGAAGAAAATATTTGTAAACTCTGCATCCAGCAAAGGTCTAATATCCAGAATTGATAAGAAACTTAAACTAATCAACAAGCATAAAAAGTGGGCAAAGGCATGAAAAGACACTTTTCAGAAGAAGACATAGACACCTCAACAAACATTTAAAAATCCTCAATACCACTAATCTTTAGAGAAATGCCAATCAAAACTCCCATGGGATACCATCTCACACTAGGCAGAATGGCTATTAAAAAGTCAAAAAAATAACAGACGCTGGCAAGGCTGCAGAAAAAAAGGAAACGCTTATACACTGCTGGCGAGGAGGTCAGACATTGTGGAGAGAAGTTTGCTGATTTCTCAAATAACTTAAAACAGAATTACCATTCAACTCAGCAATCTCATTACCAGGTAGATTCCCAAAGAAATATAAATCATTCTACCATAAAGACACATGCACACATATGTTCATGGCATTGCTATTCACAATAGAAAAGACATGAAATCAACCTAAATGCCCATCAACAGTGTACTGGATAAAGAAAATGGACACACCAGGGAATACTACACAGTCATAAAAAAGAAAGAGATCATGAACTTTGCAGAGACGTGGATGGAGCTGGAGGCCATTATCCTATGCAAACTAATGCAGGAGCAGAAAACCAAATACTGCATGTTCTCACTTGTAAGTGGGAGCTAAACACTGAGCACGTATGAACACAAGGAAGGGAACAACAGACTCTGGGGCCTACTTGAGGGTGGAGGTTGGGAAGAGGGAGAGAATAAAAACTACTTAATCAGGTACTATGCTTATTACGTGGGTGATGAAATCATCTGTATGCCTAAACCCCTATACCACAAACCTGCACATGTGCCCTTGAACCTAAAACAAAAGTTTTTTTAAAAAGGCAAAATTCTTTTAAAAAATAGTATTTCTAAAAACCTTTAGAGGTATTATAAGCTTTTCTCATCTTGCAGAAGATAAGCACACATTAAGAGTTGAAATAATGTTCTAAATAACTAAAACAGACCACATCTCCCTCTCATCACGTTATTTAGTGTTATCTAGATGACGCTATATCTCTTTATCGCAATTTATTTATTCTTAAGAAAAAGAGATTCCTTCAATACACATTATTCCAATTTTACAATGACTGAATAATTTCCACTTCTAAGCTTCCTTCACTTCTATTTTTAAACCTATTCAGAAGTATCTCTATAAATAATGTAGGACACAATCAATGTTAGCCAACAGATATTTAAAAATCAGTAAGGTTGGTGACTTGCCTTAAGTCAGACACATAGGTGGTGGTTTGTTCTGGAATTCCATAGGACAACTAGGTCATGGAAAGTTGCTATAGAAGCTTTCACAGCAGAGACTAACATACAGCATGAACCTTTCAACACAATGAAAAGGGATTATGTTCATATTCACAGAGCACCAATCCGTAAGACAAGATGCTGTTCCTCGGTGAAAGTTTGCTTTATATTTTATGGATTGTTACACATTCTGGATATCCATTTCATCCCATTGTTAACAATCTTCTCAGAGACTGGTTTATGCAGAAAGTTTACGGGAACACGTTGCAGGCGTAGACTTCCTATGGGTGAACCTTACATGCTGGCCTAGGGGGCATGTCACCGGATTTTGGCTTCCTGAACTCTTGTGACATACATCCCTTTTCCCATCTTTAAATTTCTTAAAAACTTTTTAACTTTTATTAAACTTTAAATGTTTTTTTTATAGTGCAATATATATTTTTTTTAATTGCATTTTAGGTTTTTGGGGTACATGTGATGAACATGCAAGATTGTTGCATAGGTACACACATGGCAGTGTGGTTTGCTGCCTTCCGTCCCCTCACCTGTATCTGCCATTTCTCCCCATGCTATCTCTTCCCACCTCCCCACCCCCCCGCCCCTCCCCCATTTCACCCCAACGGATCCCAGTGTGTAGTGCTCCCCTCCCTGTGTCCATGTGTTCTCATTGTTCAACACCCGCCTATGAGTGAGAATATACGGGTATTTTTTAAAATGAAATAGCATCAAAAAATTCACAATGGGAAAAAAACCAAGCCCACACTCCATTCTTTTCTAGTTTAGATACCCAATCCCACACCCCAAGCACCTTTAACCGTTTTTAGGCATTTCTTCAGTTATCTCCAAACCCTTTACGTTTCTATTAGCTGTCTTATGAATCTTAGACACAATTACAGAATGAAGTACCTTTTAGTGAACACCTGTTACAAAAGGCAAGGATCTGACTTTCACACCCCACCCCACTCGCCTATGCCCCCCCTCGTCATCTTACACAGGGAGACGACGGGCACAGCAGCTGCCGTTCAGCGCACTATTGACCGCGAATCCTTAAGAATCTTTACGTGGTCATTTGGATTCAAAATTATCCCAAATTTTCATCCTTTTTTTTTTTTCTTACATATCTATTGCTTTCTCCCCGAGTGTTCCAACAGAGCTGCCAAATACCAAGCAAGATTTTTTCCCCAGCAAATATACAGAAACAATACTAAACAATACTAAAAACTAGTACTAAAGTGTTTAGTATTGTTTTCCCTGCGGAAGCTTCTCTCCCACAGCCACACTTCTCAGCTCCCGTCAACACTATCTCCTCCTAAAGGCCACCTTCCTGTGTTTGAAGCAGTTTCTTGTATTTCATGTGCCTTACTCATTCTCAGTTAAATTCTTCATTTGGCTGAATCACATTCTCTCGCAGCGTCTCAAGACAGGTTCCTGAGTGGTCATCTTTTGTGTGTGAGTTCTTGCATGTCTGAAAGTGTCTTTATTCTGATCTTATGCGTGATGGATAAATTGGCTAAATATAGAATGTCATATTGAAAATCATATTCCTCTGAGAATTTCGGAATATATCTGTGCTGTTTCCTGTTATCTACTGTTGATGCCAGGATTGAAAACTATTCACTGTGGGTGGCTCAGGTTTCTTTAACACTTGTATTTACTCTTTGTCCCTGATATTCTGGTATTTGACAGTGATTCGGGTGGGTGTATATATTCTTCCTTTGTTTATTAGATTGGGTGTTTGATGGTCCCTTTTAATTTATCTTTTTGTTCTACTTTCTAGGAGATTCATTGACTTCTTCCAAACCCTCAACTTTTTTTTTTTTTTTTTACATTTCTATCTTATTTTAGATTCCCAAGAGCACTTTATTATTTTCTGATGTTTCTGTTTCTACAACATCCTGTTATTTTATATGATATATAATACCTTTTAAAATGTCTATCTAGTTTGAAATCTTTCTTGAACTCCCTTATTATGTTACCTCTAAAAATTCTTTTATTTTTTAATTTGTTCTGGTCTGTTCTTCCCGTTGAGGATGCTCTTCCACTATCTGGTCATCCTTAGCTGTCTGCTACCGTTGAAGAGTATGTAGCTGTATTTTCACCAGGGTTGTTCATTTTCTTCTGAAAATAATAAGGGGTACACAGCTGGCTGCAGCTCTCTGGGAGCAGCAAAGTGGGAAGAGGGCCAGGGATCTTGGAGACCAGCATACAGCATTATATTAAATGTGTTTTCAGACTGACATCTCAAACCCTACTCTTCTTTGGACTCATGTCCAAAGCCTCTGAAGCAAGTTCTCTAGAGAATCAATTTCTGGCCGGCAGAAAGAGTGAAGAAGAGAAGTCATCTGTTTTCCTGGGATAGAGGAAAGAGCTCCTTGAACTGCTACAAAGACCCATGTGTCCATTCTGCCATGTTTATACCGACGTTCTCTGATTTGGTCCTCACCTTGTACACCAGCAATATTTTATAGGCTGCGTGAATATAAGTTTTACAGTGATCCTTCCCAGTCAACACATGCTCCCAAATCTCTATTTAATTGATTTATTTCTCTCCTCAATAAACAAGCTGCTTTTAATTAATTATAACCACTTTCTATTAACACATTTTAACTGAGTTTAGGCTATTTGCAGTTGCTAATAACCTAATGATGGGAATTAGTTTCTTATCTCTACTAAAGTGCAGGGTTGTGATAAATAGGTCTCTGGCTCCAGTATATCTTCCTGGAAAGATTTTCAGAGGATTTTGTCCAGTACCAAGAATATGCAAAAAATTCTGTGAAGTCTGAAGCCCCCGAAAGGCAAATGGGTGCAGGTCAATCATCTCCTATCCAACACTGGACATGGTTTGGTGGAACCTCGTTAGTATCTGATGTCACTGCCAATAAATACGTTTTTCTGGGGAATATTTAATTTTTAAAAACTAAGTAAAAGTAGAAAATTAAATTTAAATAAAAAATGTTCTCTAAATATTTAAGAATATCAACTTTTGCCAGGCTTCAAGTGAGCCTTTTTCTTTCTTTCTTTTTTTCTTTTTCTCTTTTTTTCTTTTTGAGACAGAGTCTTGCTCTGTCACCCAGGCTGGAGTGCAGTGGCACAATCTTGGCTCACTGCAACCTTCACCTCTTATGCTCAAGTGATTCTCAGCCTCCTAAGTCGCTGGGACTAAAGGTACATGCCACTGCACCCAGCTAATTTTTGTATTTTCAGTAGAGACAAGATTTCACTATGTTGTCCAGGCTGGTCTCGAAATCCTGACCTCATGATCTGCCCGCCTCAGCCTCCCGAAGTGCTGGGATTACAGGCGCAAGCTACCATGCCCAGCGATGTGAGCCTTTTTCAAACAGCTTTCTCAAAATTTTATTTGTATAAAGGCTCAAAAACTATAACTTGAATTGTCATATACAACATAACGTTATTCAACTTTTTAAGGATTACAATAAAACATCCCCTGAAATAATTACTGAATTAGCAACATATTCTGAAAACAGATTTGCAATCCAAGAATCTGTTAAGATCAGAAATGCTACAAGAAATGCTACTAATCCTCCCTATGTATATAGGGAGAGAAATTCAATCTTCTTTCCTGTCATTAAGAACCCTAAATGCAGTCAATGGGCCATATACTCTCTAATCTGTGCCTGGAGCTGAAAGAAATGTCAATAGAAACTGTGTAGGAAGATCAAAGGCAATGAGTTTATCAATGTGTTTACTCTTCCTGGGAATACATTCTCATCAAAAGTATACTCTAAGCCAACATGCTTTGTCGATTCCCTACTATCTTTGATTTGCCAGTATGTCTAATATCTTCATGCATTAACAAGCCTGGCTTTCTGTTTTCCAAGCGGATTTGCATAGTATCAAGAAAGCATGAACCTATCGGCTAGTGGCAGAGGAAATCTTGGATTTGTCTATACCAAGCACTTGATTTCTATCTCCATGCCCAGGAGAGTATTAGCACAGGGCACTTTACAGTTAGTTAAGATTTGCCATCAAAATAAGCCTTTCAAAGAGAAGGGAACTCTTCTTAATTCAAACATGTTACTTTTGTATTGGAATTCTTAAGGAATATTCACAGGGTTCCTCGTGTATCATAAAGTATGAAGAAACAGGTGATTCAACCTGTGCCACACTGATTTTATTTTTATCATTCTAGTGGACACGTATCTGTGAAGGTAGTTCTCCTAGAAACAGCAATTCTAATTTCCTCCTGTTCTTTTCTCTGGTAGGCTGAAGTATTGCTGTGTATGTTCTTTGAAGGTCACAAGATCATGGAATAGTCTTTGAATATTTTATTTCATGGAGAGTCCAATACTTTGACAAATAACTAACTCATTCTCTTTTATATCTTCCCTCAGGAGGAAAACTAGAAGGTGAAAACACCAAAAATGTCTATTTTTTGATGTTTGCTCAGGCAAAAGCTTTTCTATAATTCACTTGGGATGAAGAATTGTTTGTAAGTTGAGTAAACACAAGTAACTCATCCAATTTTAAAATCGGGAGGCCCTTAAAAGGTCACCTTGATGCTAGAGCGTGTTTGTGACAATTATGGTGATCTCTAGTGTGGACCTGGAGTCTTGATCATTCCAAACAAGGAAGCACACTAAGGTCAACCCAGTGTGAGCCTGGATGCTCTTAAGGGAGCTCCAGAAAGAACAATTCCAGCGACACCCCCTGGAATAGAAGCTATGGCCTCTAGCGCTTCACCATTTTAACCCCAAAGCCCTGGGTTTATACTGCAAAGAACAGGTACCAGACTTCAAGTCAGACCTTAGGGCTACACTCATACTTCACAGGTGAGTAATTGAGGTAGTAGCCATGAAGTAACTTGCCTAGGCTCAAATTTAGTTAAGGGATGAGCTGAAATTGGATTTCAGTGTCTCAGTCCAAAACGTTACATGATCTCCTATTTCCTGAATACTGAAATGATTGAACTGTATTAGGGCAAAACAAATCAGTTGATATTTTCCCTTTACATTTTAATCAGTTATCTTGGTGTTTCCAGCTTCACAAAGCATTAGTATTATCAACTTTTTTCATTTTTTGTTTTAATGAGTACCATTGCTAGATTTGGTATATAATTTAAATGACAGGAAAGTTAGAAAGAATCAATTAAAAAGTGGCTTTAATAATTTAGAATGTAAATGACTGACCATTTATCATTCCTTGAAGGCAAAAATTTTTTTTATAACCTGTGTTTTATTTTCTTAATTTTTACGTCATTAAAGGTTCTGTATAAAACCTGCCATTTTTCTGTAAAGGAAAAATATATGGTACATAATGAACATCTTCTTGGATTTCAAATCAGGCCTTAAAACTCTCTGGAGAATCCTTTAAAATTACATAGAGTCTACAATCTAACTTTAAACAGTATGGAAGTATAAAGATAACAAAACTATCAAAGCTAGTACCTCATTAACCTCTGGTGAATCTGTGATCTGAGGCCTGTTTCATAAATACAGTTCATGTTAAAAGCACCTTATTTTGCTGATATTCCCTTTTCTTTAGAAGTTTTCTGGGTAAGGTTAATTTCAAAACTACTTCTCTTCTATTGGAAGCGTAGAAATTATTTTCATTTAAGTAGATTTTGTTGCTCTTAGAAAACTGAGATAAGATGGATAATTTGCCATTATAAATCAGAAGCCTTAAAAATCTTCATATTTTCACCCAGCAATTACATTTCTGATAATTTAAATAAATAAAAATACCATCAAAGAGTTACTTGCAAGATTCTTCATTGTATTTTGACAGGAAAGGTAGTGACGATGATAGGGAGATGGCTACATTGGTTAAATAAATTATGGTAAATTAATTCATTGGAATATTAATAAGGCATTAAAATAATGTTTTTGAGAACTATTTAATGATATGAGGATAATGAAGTGTTAGTGAAAAGAGTAGGGTGCAAGTCATTTACAGTTTGATTCCAATTCTGTAGACCTATCTCTGTCTCTGCATTTCAATAGAAATACACAAAAATACTGATAGTGATGGGAGGGCATACAGCAATTTAAAATTTCTTTTTTCATCCCTTTCTAGATTTTTTTAATGCTTACAAGAAATATGTACTATTTTTATACTTTCAAAAATAATATCAATGTTTCTTAAGTACACTCTACTATAATTACGATTTTTTGGTCACATAGCTAGATAGCTGTGCTAGGAATGCAGCCTAACACCTGCGTTTTTATGTGGAGCTTATTCACTGATCATTTTGTAGTCATGTCATGTATGAGGCAATGAGGAGAGACAGAAGTTTGCGGTACAATTGGCAGCATGCCTTTTGCTTCAGATGAAGGTGGTGATAGAAATTCACCTCGTATTCCTGTTGTTTTTCCCTTACCCTCAGCTTCTTTTACTGTCAGATCTGGTGTTAGATCGGATAATTGTTAAGGTCAGACCCCGTCCTGTGAAGTTTGCTTTGCAGGTCAGAAAGGAAGATATAAATCCTAGATTTAACAAGATAGCAGTGCTATTCTTGTTCTTTAAATATTCATATGTTGCTAATATTGCCTTAGCCATCTGGAGATGATTTGGGGTGTGCACTACCTATAGCTTGAGAGATGACAGATAAAAGACAATCTTGCGATGACAAAGGGTACTAATATTCTGCTGTTATTCAACTTCTTTAAATACTGAGTGCAAGTTGAGTAATTGCCAAAATTAGAGATGGATTTCCAACCAATCGTAGCTTGGCTAAAGAATCCGCTTCTTAAAGAGGTTAGATGGAATGGTGCAGGGAGAAATGTTAGCTGTCTTACTGACATATATGTAGACAAATGTGTTCATTCACTCTCCATTCTTCCATCCATGCCTTCTCTTTTTTCCAGCAGTGACTGTTGGCACCTACCATGCACCTGCATTGTGGAGACCACCTTGGGAAAGACACCATCATCTACCCATGGAGCTTGAACTTTACTGGGGTATAAAAACACACAAATGGCTGTGACATGTGATAGAACGTTATGTAAGAGATACTTAGAAAGGGTTATGTATGTATACACACACACACACACACACACACACACACACACACACACACACACACACATGCAAGTTGGTAACACCTGAACTGGATTTTCCAGGGTGAGGAAGAGTTGCTGAATAGAATAAGGGAAGAAGGACAGACAGGTGCACTTATAGGGAGCGAGGGCCATGGCAGGGTTGCGGGGGTGGGCTGAGGAACAGGAGGGTTACAAAGGGTCCTGCATGACTTGCTAAGTACGAGAGATATCTTTACAAAGACCGTACCATGATTGTTGCATGCTCAAATTATATTTTATCTACAGAATCTGGAATAGCTAAATCTAACCCTCTGCTAACAACTTTCTTCCTCCTCCTTTCTTCTTGAGCAACCCATATACTAAAACATACCAGCATCAGCCTGCAATAAATCTGCTGTGTTTTACTTATAAGCACAGATTTTAATGTAAACTGAACCAAAACAAGAAGAGAAAAAAAAAATGGCACAGAAACGCAGTCACAGTTACCTAGCAATGTTCGGGGTTTAAGCTATTGTTCTGATTATCTTGAAGACCCACTTACGTAGATCAACAGCAATCTAAGTAAATAACCCATGAAATGGTGTTTATATAACCTGAGAGCAGGGATGCATATTCCGGGTAATATTGTCCCACTTTTACAGATGAAAAATGGAGGCTTTAGGTTGATTTGTCTGGGATGATACATCTAGGAAGAGAATGGCCAGTACTTGGATCTAAATCTTTGAGCTTGAAGAGCAGGTTTTCCCCTTGCACCATGGTGCACCTTTGAAGGCAAGCCTTTCCAACATAAATAATGGGTCAATATGGTTTCCCCTTGTATGGATTGATTATCCATAAATAGCGAAGGCCCTCACTACGAGTTTTGATGGGCAAGTTTCCTTAGACCCAGCATCACAGGCTGTTAGGAAAAGGTACTCATGAAGCACATCTTAAGGCAGCACCTGCTTCTCCAATAGGTAGCAAACGATTAGACTCAAATATAGCAGCTAGTTTTTTCCTAATCCCAGCCTGCTAGCCGCTACCCAGCTATGGGCTCAGCTAAGCTATAAATACTGCAAAGGGCAGAGCTTGGGGCATCTTCTGAAATACTTTTCCCGTTCGACAACCATTCTAAGAACGATCACCCTGTTAGTTATCAAAAACCATCCCTGTGTTGCCAAGAAACCCTGATGAACATTATGTAATGTCTAAATTTAAACTTTTTCTCGATGCCAAAGGCTCCCCACCACCCCATTCAGGCCCACTTCTTTCTTTCGTTTCTCTTGCTTTCCTTGCGTGTGTTAGGCCTTTCCAATGCATCAACTCCTGCTCCTGTCCCCGCCTCGACCTCCCTTCAGATTCTCCTATGTCACAGCATAAGGCAGCTCTAGCATTACATTTTTTCTTTTTCCCTAGCACCTGGAAAAAGGGAGTCTAATTGAAAGAGAGAACTAGTTGACCTAAGTAAGTGATAAAAATAATTAGTTGGATAATTCAGGGGGCAATCAGAACACCTGGATAGGTCAAGCAAGTTATAAAGAAGCCACAGACTCTCGAATGGCATAGACATAGCCAACAGCTCTGCTTACCCAAGGCTCAAACCAAGTTATGCTGCCCATTATCCAAACACATTCATGACAAACTTGTTTCTAGACAAAGATTAAATAGGACTACACCTTGTAAGTAAAAAGTAAAATTAAATGTGTTTCCTGAGCAGCATTTCTTCAATGTCATCTAATTAAGACATGGGTGCACTTGGCTTAGCTGTACTTTTGTCTTCAATAACACTTTCATCCTCAAGACTTTAATAATTCATAGTGGGCGTGCACCTCAAGATGAAGAGAAGTCCATTCTCTGCTAAGGACACTTTCTGTGACAGAGCCAAGGAAGTCTGCAGTCTAGCTCTGAGAAATAAAACACCATCAACCTGATAGATGCACCAAATTTTAATTTCCACCTGAGCTAATTGACCACTTCATAGGTTTAGAGTTGGCTGTTAATTGTTCAAGGAAATAAAATTCTTTAATTGTTTCAAAGACAAGTAATAAATTATAATCTTAAAGGAAATTAAATCAGATAGAATATAACATGGTTTGTTGGGGGAAAATAAAGAGGCCAGAATTTAAATATCTTATGCTCTCACATGTATTTTACATTATTTGACCTGATAATATAACAATGACTGAAAAGGAAAAGCTCCTCATCGCATTGTAGGTCTGAACTTGAGACACGGTCCTCATCAAGGAGATAGGGATTGGATTGTCATTCACTGGTCAACCTAAGCTGTGGTTTGTTTATCTATATATACAGTTGTATAATATTATATATAATTATATAAAATCATATATATTATATAATTATACATGTATAATATATATTATATATATAATTTTTTTTTATATGGGGTCTTGCTCTGTCACTTAGGCTGGAGTACAATGATGAGACCTTGGATCACTGCAACCTCCACCTCCTGGGTTCATGCAATTCTTGTGCCTCAGCCTCCCAGGTAGTTGGAACTACAGGGATGCACCACCACACCCAGCTAATTTTTGTGTTTTTAGTAGAGACAGGGTTTCACCATGTTGTCCAGGATGGAGCTATGGTAATTTTTAAGAAAAGGAAGCTATATGCCTTTGTGAAATGTTTCCCTCTTAAAATTCGGGTATCAGAGCTCTGTAGTTATGGAACCACTGGAGCACTCAGTGTTCATGCATTAATGCTGTAATAAGGACCGGTGCATCTGTAATTCAACCCCATTTCCTTTTTTTACAGGTTAAAGAAATGAGGAATGAGGGACCAAGGCCACCAGAGGTCCCAGCCCCTGTCCCCACTGAGAGTCCAAGAGTCCTATCCCTCAAAGACAGAGACAGCTATGGATCCATAAAGAACAAACATCTTGGCTCACAGATGTCATAGCCTTCATTTTCTTGGTTTATGTCATTCATTTGGTTACATTTTTCTCTTTGGGCACAATGTCATTTTTTTTTTTTTTTTTTTTTTTTTTTTTTTTTTTTTGAGACGGAGTTTCGCTCTTATTACCCAGGCTGGAGTGCAATGGCGCAGTCTCGGCTCACTGCAACCTCTGCCTCCTGGGTTCAGGCAATTCTCCTGCCCCAGACCCCTGAGCAGCTGGGATTACAGGCACATGCCACCATGCCCAGCTAATTTTTTGTATTTTTAGTAGAGACGGGGTTTCACCATGTTGACCAGGATGGTCTCGATCTCTTGACCTCGTGATCCACCCACCTCGGCCTCCCAAAGTGCTGGGATTACAGGACAATGTCATATTTTTGACAGACAATCATAAAATGAACAAAATAGACCACCACAATCAAAGCTTCAAAGATGAGATTTTACATCATTGGTAATTTATGGGCCAGCCATTACTTGCATCCATTCATAGAGATTCTCCCCAAATCTCGAAGCCAGTGCTCTCACACATACTACACTTCAAGCCAAAGAGACAGATTCAGAGGCATGGCAAAGGGACAAGCGGGTCACAAGCCCCTTGCCTCCTCAGGCAGACACTTCCCTGCCAGGAGGCAGGGAGACCCCTCACTCTGAACCACAGCCTCCAGGACGCGGACAGGCCAGATTCTGGACATGCAGGACGCGCACAGGACGAGCTCAGGATGTGCTGGAAATGATTAAGTTTGTCATTTACGAGTCTGGAGAATCTGAAAATCATGTAAACTAGAATCCGAATCATGAGGCTTGGCACAAAATAGTTTGTGCCTCATAATTAAAAGGCATAATTACCGAAAGAGGTTATTAGCTCTCTTCCCTAAGTGGCTTTAAAAACAGGAGAGACATTCCTCTCTTCAGTGTGATTCCAGCATTGTCAGCTCACTCCTGAGGTTGGTCCAGCTAAGTTCCCCAGGGCTTTTCCAATCTCTTGCTTAAGGCTATTGGCTGTTGTATTATCTGACAGTTCACATTTTCTGTTGTTTCCTGAACAGTGATTTTTTTTCTAAGTAAAGCTTTCCTTTCTTTGGTTTGAACCACAGCAGATGTTAACTGAAGCATGATTTTCTTACATACCTGTTTCTCACATTTACTGGAGTAAAACACACTGATAAATAGATGCTTGACTTTTAAGGTTTCTAGAACCTATTTTAGTGATAAGTACAAATACATCGAATACTGTGACCTTCATATCATATGGCCTGTAGCTTTAATAAAGTTCCCAAGTTATTTTCAAAAACCGCATTTCGTTGTGTTGGACATCACATGGCTTCCCTTCTATGGAATGATTACCTCTAAACTGCAACATTGGCTGCTGCATGCATCTCTGCAAAAGGGAGCTTCAGCCTGGGCAGAGGCAGCTGCCCCCTCCTCTACCCAAAGGGCATCTGTATCAGGGGACAGCAGAAGGTGGCACATCCCTGAGACTGGGCCAGCCCTGCCTTTCATTTGCACTGCCCACACCCTATTTCTCCCTTAAAACATTTCACCTTGAGAAATTAAAAAGCAAATGCCCTCAGTAAAAATATTTGGGGTCCTTGCCCCAGACAGCAGAACACAAAATTATTTTAAAGCCCCTTTAGAAGACATGAAAAAGATTCATTTTCCTCCAGCATGTGATGTCCCATATGGTAGCCACTCTAGCTACATGTCACCATTTACATTGAAGTGAGTTAAAAATTAAAAATTCAGTTTCTCACTCACAATTGCTACATTGCCACATTTCAAGTGTGCAAATAGACACATGTTGGACAGCACAGATACAGATCAGTTCTATCACTGCAGAAAGTTCTGCAGTGGAAAGCACTCTTCTAGAAAATACGGTACTTTGTAAAAGAATGGTATTTGTCACAGTGGAAACTAATTTCTACCTCATTATACTTATTATATATAAGAACATGCTTTCAGAAAGCTTCTTTCATTGACTTCTTGGAAAACAGGTCCCTTCTTGTCCCCAGTTCCGAACCATCCTTTCCGTCAGTCATCTCTGCCAAGCTCACGTCAGTGGTTTGGAAAGTTTCCTGGGGCAGTTTTGGCTTTTTGTTGGGAATTTCAAGTTTGACTTTAAAGTAGGTAAGGAATACATCATCCAGACCTTTTAGAACACTAGTATTCAAGTCAAATTATGAAACATAGAAGATACAACAAATGTAGTGTGGTCTTACATCACATGTCATGTTCTATGGTGACTCAGGTTACCACGTTCCCATTTGCAAAGCATCTGTTTCACTTCAGAGCTCACCCAATCAATAAACACAAGCCTAAGATAGTATCTACATTACCACATGAACCTAAAACATTTTTTTCCAAATCGAAATGAGTAATACATCTTTACTTCACAAATAGATTTGTTTTCAAACATGAAACCACTCAAATCTCATGAGATAGTGGAGTGAACCAGCAGGCTAATACACATTCATTCTGCATCTACTGCACACAAAATTTATGAGATGAAAAGATGTAAACAGACAGCTCTTGTTCTTAAGGACAACAGAAACATACTTTTATGAGCATACATGTAATTGAAGGAGTTTCTTTCAAAATCCAGACTATGTAAATCTCTTTTACATTCTTGAATAGCAAATAAAACAGCTTGAGTTAAAGTATGTATGTATTGCAACTAACCAAAAAGTTGCTAAAATATTTGGATCATTTTGATGAGCTGTAGATACCATCTCACATTTTGAAGAAATCTGCCAGATATTGGACACTCTCTCCAGTGCCCCAAATTATGCCAAATATTTCTGGGAGGAGGAGTACTACAGAATAAATCTAAAACACTGCAATCCTCTTAGGGAAATCACATTTTTTTTTTTTTTTGAGAAAAAAATTTTAAGTGTTAACTGTGGTGGCAGTGATTTTAAATACACTCTGTTCAGAAAAAGAAGACATCAACGTATCTCAAAGTATTAAGAATGGCTTCGTACGTGAAGTAGGATGTCAGGGGAGCATTAAAGAGAGAAGGATGTGGAGTAGGTGTTGGCAGTGTGAGTGGATTAAAATTTCCAAATGACTACAGTGGTGACCACAGGAATGAGTGGGCGTGTTCTGTGAAGGGGAGAATCCAATCTGCCTGGAGAAGCAAATGTTGGGGACAATAGAAAATGATGGTAATCGGCCAGGCATGGTGGCCCACGCCTGTAATCCC
Organism: Saimiri boliviensis; assembly: GCF_048565385.1. NCBI lineage: Eukaryota > Metazoa > Chordata > Mammalia > Primates > Cebidae > Saimiri > Saimiri boliviensis. Next base: position 8,914,189 of record NC_133463.1, on the reverse strand, counting down.
AGCACTTTGGGAGGCCGAGGCAGGCGGATCCTTCTAAGCCAAAAGTTTGAGACCAGCCTGGCCAACAAGGCAAAACCCCGTCTCTACTAAAAATACAAACGTTAGCTGGGTATGGTGGCAAGCGCCTGCAATCCCAGCTACTCGGGAGGTTGAGGCAGGAGAATCGCTTGAACCTGGGAGGCGGAGGTTGCAGTGAGCCAAGATTCCACCACTGTACTCCAGGCTGGGCAACAGAGGGAAACTGTGTATTCAAAAAATTTTTAAAAAAATGAAAAGAAGAGAAAACAGTGGTAATAATGTGAACAGTCAAGGTGGCCTAGCTTCCCATGTCAAGACTTGGGATTTTCTTTTTTCTTTTTTTTTGAGATGGAGTCTCACTCTGTCACCCAGGCTGGACTGCAGTGTTGTGAGCTCGGCTCACTGCAACCTCTGCCTCCTGGGTTCAAGCAATTCTTCTGCCTCAGCCTCCTGAGTTGCTGGGATTACAGGTGTCCACCACACCCAGCTAATTTTTGTATTTTTTAGTAGAGACAGGTTTCACCATGTTGGTTGGGCTGGTCTCGAACTCCTGATCCCGTGATCCGCCTGCCTCGTCCTCCCAAAGTGCTGGGATTACAAGTGTGAGACACCATGCCCGGTCCAACTGTTGGGATGATATGAACGCATTTAAGGCATCTGATGCAGGGCAGATCTCAAACAGGCAGCTCAGGGATCACGCTTCATACACGTGACCTCTTTTTTATGTTGTTTTGTTTTGTCTATAAGTTTTTTCCAGAAAAAAAAATGTAATAGATGCCAAAATTTAAATATCAGGAAATTTCACAGAAAAAAAATCTGGCTTTCCAATTTCTTTTGAAAAATTGGAAGCTTTAACAGCACTAGGCCAAAATCCATCATGGCAACGGTTGCCTAGAGCTGAATAGCTGCAGACGGCTCTCTTTAAATGGGTTTTCCCTGGGCTTCAAGCACTATTTCTAGGTGGGCTTGTGCTGTTGGCTTTCTTATTATAGAATTTTTAAAAAGTAAATTTTTTTTCCCATACAGACTTTGTCAAATCAGGAAATGAAACCCAGACCAAGACATCCCCGGGTTCCAATGAAAAGTAAAGAAAGCATGATTCTCTAGATGCTTAACGTTGCAAAGGCCTTTACACATTTGCATTGTCAGGTCCCTTGGGATTTGGGTGTGACACTCCTGTCAAATAATACTGACCAGAAGAGACGCAACAAGAACGTGTTGTTTCATAAAGACTAATCTGATCAGAAATGTGCTGAGATAGATCACAGAGGACGGAAGACATGATCGAGGAAATGTCTGCTGCAGGCATTCAGTCCCGAGGTAATGAGGACTTGGGGAGAAGTGATAAAAGGGGGAGAGAAAGGGGCCTAACTAGTATCAATGGTAGATGACCTATTAGAGAGACAAGTCTGGTAAGAGCCAAAAATCACTCCAGCAAAATGACTGTGTGTAGAGATTGGCTTTCCACTAAGGGTAGGCTCCTACACCACAATGTTCTTTGCTGTCTTTACTGGAAATTCACACATTGCTTAGTGTACTGACATGCCCAAAGAAGAACCCACACCTGTCTGTAGAACTGAATGACAAAGCAAAGAATATGAGTCGTAGTCCTATGAATACGGGACTCAGAGGCCCGGCCCGTCCTGACTCTCCTTCATGTTGTGACTATGGGCACATCACCAATTACGTGTGTTTCATATCTTAAAGTGCCCTATAGAACCTCTGTGGTCCCTTTTAATTGAAAAATGCTCATCTCTTCTGTGCCATTTCCTTCTCTGAATAATGATTCCTTTATCTCTAGAAGTAGAAAAAAATGTAGTTATTGCATTACACAGATGTTGGCTCTTTTGGGAAAAATCAAAATTTTATCAGAAGTTATTGTTTTATACTTTTAAATCATTATTAAGAGGTAAAAACTTAAAGAATTATGTTAGCTCTTCTGGGAAAAAAATCAACATTTTATCACGTGAGATCTTTTTTTATACTTTAAAATCAGTCTTAAAAGGCAAAACAACACGGAAAATTATTGGGCAGTATCTACTAAAGCTGGACACAGACACACTTTAGGACCCAGGTATACACCCAGAGAAGCGTGTGCATGTGTTCAACAAAGAAATGCATTCAAATGATCAGAGCAGCACTATGTTTAATGACCCAAATTAGAAATAAATTTCCAAACATTGCAAGATGAAATACGACACAGCAAGAGAGTAAGTGAACCATAACAACACATAACAGGAATGCGTCTCTTCAGCTCAACTTTGAGTGAAAGAAGTCAGACAAAAATGAATATATCTTACATAAACACCATTCATGTGAAGTTTAAAAAAAACAAGGCAAATGCATCCGAGTGTTAGAAGCCATGCTCATGGTCACTGGCAAGGGACCACTGCCTGGCAAGGGAATCCAGGGGGCCTCCAGGCTCGACTCCTTCATCCATGTGCTGGTGACATGACAGGGTTCATTCTGTGGATGTTCCTGGAGCTGCCTTTCACTGTGCCTGTTTGTGCACATATGTTGCACATCACACATACATGCAGCAACAGCTTACTAACCAGCAAGAATGGCAGCCACAGAAAATGTCCATCCCAATTGTCTAGCTTCAAAATTTAGAAGACTGGTGGATTTATTTACCAAAACTGGAAAATTTTTTTAAAAGAAAAAGTTTATTGAATACTAAGAATTAATACACTTTTGGTCCCATTTTGTTATTTTTTGTGTTTAGATTTCTAGAGGTCAATGTTCCAAATCTGAGCTGCAACAAATATCCACCTATAGTATACTTGAAATAAAAAGTTTTAAAATATAATTAAGCATTTTTAAATCAATATTTTAAAAGATAGAAATCTCTTCATTTTGAACACGTTCTTGGCCTGCATGTGGTTTGGAGGCCCTGGGGTCTGTCTTTCAGGAGGACCCAGGAGGACCAAGTGGGCCACAGACAGCTTAAAGAGCTCCAAGCAGGACCCAGGAAAGGGAGGGGTTGCCAAGAGACAGGACAGACTCTTAATGAGGATGAGAAAGTAGGAAGGAGGGCAGGCAGCCAGTAGTCTGAAGAGAACAAGGTATGCCACTTCCCTTCCTTTTCCAGGAGAATGGCAACTTCTCATATAAACAAGGCTAAGAGCAAGTTTCAATGACATGAAATTCTTCTGTTTGACCAGCTGTCACCAGCAGATTGGCAAGAGAAGACAAGGTGCTTAGGAGAGCAGCGGTGAGCCAGTGCCCTAGGCTCCCTGTGGCGGGGACAAGAATGGAGGTAGGGAGGAGAGAATAGTTTAGACTCCCCAGCAGCCGGGAGAGTCACCAAGGAGGTTGCGAGGCTGTTGGGGGAGGCAGGGCTCTGAGTCTAGCCTTCAGTCTCTCATGCCAGTCCAAAGATGGCTTTATCGCTCCTGGAAATGGAGAGGCTGGGCTGGGAGAAGGGTCTACACTGAAGTCTGCAGGCACGTGGCTCCCCCTTGGAGGTACAGTCCCTGTGCACTGTGCAGTGAGCACGGGACCCCCCTCCATGCCCCTTAGAGTTGCTTGACTCAAAGGCCCAATTCAGTCCAAGTCAACTCGTTTTCTTTTCTGGGAGATTATAATTGAGATTCAAGGAATCTCAAGCTGTTTTAGGGACTATTACTGATGGACTGGAAGGAATAGGACCAGAAAAGGCCAGTCCACAGAGAGAGACAGAGAAGTGGAAGCACCAGGAGAGGGAGATGAGAGCTCAGCGCCACTCGGATGCAGAGTGACAAGAATCACCCCCACTGCCAAGTCCCCGCACTGGGGTTCCCCTGGCCTTCCCCAACTCTTCTCTGCTTCAATTCCATCAGTTTTCACAGGTTTCTGACTCACGTGACCCAAAAATCCTTGAGGAAGATGGGCTTGGGGCCCCAGTAGAGATGAAAGGTGAGGAGGAGGAGGGCAGAAGCGGAATCCGACCTCCCCACTGTGGCCCTCAGCGATGCCAGAGCAGCCACCGCGGGAGGTGAGAGGAGGGTCTGGCACAGGGGAAGGAGAGGAAGAACCTCCAGGAGATGCGTCTGGAGAGGGAGCTGGAGGCAGAGGGGAGGGAGGCAGTCCTGTGACAGCCAGACTGCTAGGCAGGGTGGTCCCAATGCGGAGTTTAAAATAAAATGTTTGCCACAAAATTAATAGAAATAGAAAGCAGATGAGCGGTTGCTTAGGGCTAGGAAGGCTTGGGCGGGAGGGGAATGGGGACTGATGGCTGATGGGTACGGAGTTTCTTCTGGGGGCACAAAATTCTTACAAAATTGATTGTAGTGATGTTTTCACAACCAGTGGACATACTAAAAATAGTGAAATGTACACCACAGGTGAATTGTGTGGTATGTGAGCTATATTTCAATAAAGCCGTTTATTTTAAAAAGTGCTTGTCACGACACAGAATAAAAATGGACAAATGAACATCTACAGTTCATCCGAAAGGTCTCTCAGACAGTCTAAAGATCTTAGTTTTATTTTCCAAGTTGACAGAGATTACTCTTCTATAAATAGGCCACAGTCTCTGGGCAAGGCACCCTTCGTCACCAAGCTGAGGTCCTGCCTCAAGCATAATGCAGGATGGGCCCAGGAAGCCAGAGCCAGCCCAGGGAAAAGCACCCTCAGACCATGCTCCAGGAGCTGCTGGAGCAACACTCTGCAGATACACCTGACATCCCTGCAGGCATGAGTGTACGTCCACTCCAGTATGAACAACAAACAAAACTCAGAAGTTGAAAACCGCAGGGCAATGCATTTTCTAGTCCGCCTACAGTGTCATCAGACAGCGAAGAATAACTGCATCGTGGTGTTGGTGGGAGCCTGTGGAACTGTGCCCTAAGTTTTTGGATGGAAGCCATTCCTTAAACTGAGGTCTGCAGGTGCTGAGACCCCTGTGGGACCCCCACAACAGGAGCGACTTGTCATAAGAAAAATGAAGTTTCTCTGTGACACGTGGCATCAGAAGGCATAAGTCTTAAAGTGTGTAAACAAAGCAATGGACCCAAACACAAAGTTCTCACAGAGTTCCATGAACACCATATTCCTGAATTGTCACACTTCCCTTCCTAAGAGTTAAAATGGAATCTATCATTTCAAGCTAATCATTTATCAGAGTCCGCAGATAGAACTCAAGAAGAAAAGATACTCTGTCAAGATGACATCAACCCAGGAGTAACTGGGGAGAATTTTCATCTAAAAGAAATTCACCTTGGAAACTCTTAAGAGGTTCTATTTTTCTCATTTAATAAATAAAATAGGATGAGAATCTTTCTCAGTAAGATTCTCAATTTTTGGTACCTTAGAAATTAACTGTTAGCTAATTAAAGTGGAAAAGTAATGATTTGTAAATATATTAATTACATAAAACTTGTTAAATTAAGGACATGTACTTAATGGTGTACATATTTAATTAAAAAACAGGTTTTATCATTGTTTTTTATTGATGAGGATGAGATAAATAATAGCTAAGAATTCCTAAATACTCTCTGCTAGGCATACTTTAAATACATCTGCTGGTGAAATGCTCACACAAACCTTTTGAGGCAGTGATCATCATTATATGCACTTTGCAAATGAGGAATTGGATGTTTTAGGAGTTGAGTATTCTCTCAAAAAATCAGTATTGTTAAAAGAAAAAAAACTTCTCTTTTTAACATTAGATTTCTGCTTTTCAAGATCTTCATTCTGAATACAACATTGATGTCAAGAATGTTCTCCTCTGAGTCATCTGTTTTAATAAAACCCTATTTCAGTTCAGGTTCAAAAGTGCTAAGCCAATATTTCTTTTTTTTTTTTTTTTTTCTTCCCAAGATGGAGTTTTGCTCTGTCACCCAAGCTGGAATACAGTGGCGCAATCTTGGCTCACTGTAACCTCCACCTCCCGGGTTCAAGCAATTCTCCTGCCTCAGCCTCCCGAGTAGCTGGGATTATAGGTGAATATCACCACACACAGCTAATTTTTGTATTTTTAGTAGAGACGGGGTTTCACCATATTGGCCAGGCTGGTCTCAAACTCCTGACCTCATGATCTGCTCGTCTTGGCCTCCAAAAGTGCTGGGATTACAGGCGTGAGGCACCGTGCCCGGCCTAAGCCAGCAATTCTTATGTTTCCTTACTGCAAGTCCCTTCTCACCAGCACGTGGGACCCTCCTGGGACAAATATGGGACTGATATTCCTGTCCCCTTTTTACTGAGGATGAAACAGAGTTTGAAGCCAGACAGTTGTAGAAGAATTCAAATTTGAGTTTACAGAATCTTGTCCCAATACGAAAAACATATACACAGGTACCATGTACACTTTCTCTCTCTACTGCGCACAGATTAAGTACAGAATGTAAAGCTCTGAGACAGAAGAGCCACATCATTTCTTGCTCAAGGGTGATCACTGAATCCGTGTTCTCAACCTGCTTCCCTCCACTCTCTTCTAGGACTTCAATCAACAGTTAACCGTCTTTCTTCCCTGCATATTCAGCTGAATCTTCCTGCGTGGCTTCTTCACAGCCAACATCAATAGACTCTCATCTCCAAAAAAATCGAAAGTAAGCAAAACGAAACAAACAAAAGCAGCACCTCCCTCAACCCTGCATCTCCATCTAGAAACTCTCCTATCACCTCCCATTAGTGCAGTGCCTGGCACATGGTAGACCCTCAGTAATATATGCTGGATAAATAAAGGAGCTGAATGTATGCCTCATTTCATAAAAGAAAACACAAATTGACAGTTACCTTTAATTAGAAGCACATTCCTTGCTCGGTGACACTTAGCTTCAATTTTTTTTTTTTTCTTTTTTTTTTTATTGCATTTTAGGTTTTGGGGTACATGTGATGAACATGCAAGATTGTGGCATAGGTACACACATGGCAGTGTGCTTTGCTGCCTTCCGTCCCCTCACCTGTATCTGTCATTTCTCCCCATGCTATCTCTTCCCACCTCCCCACCCCCCCGCCCCTCCCCCATTTCCCCCCAACAGACCCCAGTGTGTAGTGCTCCCCTCCCTGTGTCCATGTGTTCTCATTGTTCAACACCCGCCTATGAGCGAGAATATACGGTGTTTGATTTTCTGCTCTTGTGTCAGTTTTTAGCTTCAATTTTTAGACACCATGCTTTAGAAATATTTAAGTACTCTTTAGCAACCATTGTTATATTAATATATTTCTAGAGCATCTAAGAAAGACTTCATTTTTACCTATTCTATTTTTTTTTTTCAAGACGATTCTCTAAATACTTTCCTGTGAGTTGCCTTTAAAACCTTCTCCCATTTCTCCACTTTTCCTGGCTCCTCTCTTTTTCTCTTCCCAGAGCATGAGCTCTTGGTTAGAAGAAAATGGGTTCTGGTATCAACAGATGATCCGAAAGCCTTGTGGCCTCCATTGATTTCAAGTTCTCCCTCACATATTATCTCTCTTGAGCGGGAAAATGTACCTAAATGAGCTAAATATCAATAAAGAAGTAACTGGTGAGACAGCCTGAGAACAAAAAAAGGAATCCTTTAGACTGAGCATGATGGACATTTGCTTTGGAACCAGCCATCCCACCTTTGTATCCACTGTAGAAGAGCAAAGTCATGATGTACTTCTAGAAGGTAATGAGCCATCTCCTTCACTGTGTGAGATTATTAATTACACGTGCAAAAACAGCCACACTTTCAAGACACCAGAACAATCTTCTTAATACAAATAATACAGTTGGGTGTACCCTCTATACCAGGCGTCCCCAAACTTTTTACACAGGGGGCCAGTTCACTGTCCCTCAGACCATTGGAGGGCCACCACATACTGTGCTCCTCTCACTGACCACCAAAGAAAGAGGTGCCCCTTCCTGAAGTGCGGTGGGGGGCCAGATAAATGGCCTCAGGGGGCCACATGCGGCCCACGGGCCATAGTTTGGGGACGCCTCCTCTATACTAAATAATAAAGTTTTATTAATATCCAAATTTTTCTTTCATTCCAAGGTTGGGTCTTTTGTAATTTTCTGTGAAGGGTTAGGCTCACATCTGTAATCCCAGAACTTTGGGAGGCCAAGATGGGAGGATCACTTGAGATCAGGAGTTTGAGACCAGCCTGGGCAAAAGCATGAGACCTTCTTTCTACAAAAAAAAATTAAAAATTAGGCAGGTGTGTTGGCATGCACCTGTAGTCCCAGCTAGTTGAGAGGCTGAAGCGGGAAGATCACCTGAGCTCAGGAGTTTGAGACTGCAGGGCACCACTGCACTCCAGCCTGGGCAACAGAGCAAGCCCCTATCTAAAAAAAAAAAAAAAAAAAAAAAAAAAAAAGTTTTTTGTTTTTGTTTTTTTTTTCTGTGAAGCATCTAATCCTTTTAACATGTTTTGCTATGGGTTATAAGTTATTCAGATTATTAATTTCAGGTATTTTTGCATTTTCCTCTCCAAGTATGTAATAATCCCTAAAAGACCTTGAGAAAATCTGTTATTCTTTAGATTCCTCTTGGATTTAACTAAATGCCTTGATCACAGCAGGTGTTCAATAGATAATAATTGACTGGATAATAATGCACAACTGAGCTCATCACCTTAAAGGTAAATTTTAAGACCTTTAGGGAGAGGCTGAAAGGCCCGCAAGGAATCTCAGAGAAGTTTTACTTTTTCCCTCCTCTCTCTACTCAACATCCCCACCCCATTCCCACTTCCAGCTTTCTTCTGACTTTTTAGAAAGTCTTCTGACTTTTTTTCTAGCAGATTCTCTGGCTATCTTCCCAGTAGTTGACCTGGAAGTCTAGATTACTAAATATAAAATGCTCACACTATAAGTTCAGCTCCAGAATCTAAAAACTATTGTTCTCGGAAATGTCTAACGTTATCGGTTTTCTGGAGTTATGGCCATATATTCATTCCAGTTCTGTCCTCGGCAGAGATAACATTTATTCATGCTATATTGTAATTAGCTCTCTAAGCCTCAAAGACGGGTGCCTTTGAATGCTTTCTTTTTTACATATTCTTTTCTGGATATGCCAGTTGTTGTTAATTTAAAACTGTAATACATGTGGGAAGCCCAAGAGTGTTTTTTTGGGAACTATTTTAAGAGCTAAAGTTGTTTAAACTTAAGCTAAAATGATTTAACAGACTTTCTCACTTTTTTTATAACTACCATTTTAAAGTCTCCATCACTAATTAAAGAAGCTTAACCAATTTGTTAAAACACATCAGATTTACCCACAGTAAAAAGAGGGTGTGCAATTCATTTGTTATCAGGGAGCAAAAAGGATCAAGATTTATAAGTTTTATTTATTCCAGTTACTGTTGTTTGACTGCTGGCCAACCTTTCTGATAACACAATAATTAAAGGCATTTAGACTATTCTCACTGTGCTGATATTATATTCAATATACTATTACCCACATACTCCTACTTACTCAAAATGCCCATGTGCGTAACACTACGCTGGCGTGAGGAAGAAAATGGAAGTATATGGTCTCTGTTTAAAGTGCCACAAAACAGTCATTAAACTGAGGAAATACTTGAGGGGTCGTTCATTCAACCCCAAGCATTTGTCAAGTTGAAATTGTTCTCTCTGAACGAAGAGAGTGCATCTGCTGCAGCCCGTATTAATTCCCTGCTCACCGCAGGCACATCCAGCAATATGTCTTATTTATAAAATAATGGTGAGTAACTATATTGTGAACTGTTTGCTGTAAAGATGAATTAGTGAGCATGGGCCGGGCGCGGTGGCTCACGCCTGTAATCCCAAACTTTGGGAGGCCGAGGTGGGCGGATCACAAGGTCAGGAGATGGAGACCATCCTGGCCAACATGGTGAAATCCCTAAAAATACACAAATTAGCTGGGTGTGGTGACGTGCCTGTAGTCCCAGCTACTCGGGAGGCTAAGGCAGGAGAATCGCTTAAAGCCGGGAGGGCAGAGGTTGCAGTGAGTTGAGATCATGCCACTGCACTCCAACCTGGGGACAGAACAACACTCCATCTCAAAAAAAAAAAAAAAAAAAAAAAAATATGGTGAGCATGTTGAAAGGAAATCTTGGAGAAAAAGAAGAGATTTACATCCAACGTTTTCTTCAGAGCTGTTCCACTTCCTAAAACCAGTGAGAGGAAGTAGTCAACATGCAGGAAGGGCGTGAGTGCGCCGGCCTGCTGGGTCAGGGGTCAGGAAGGTGCCCAGAGAAGGTGTACAAGGTGTAACGTGTGTTACACGTTTGTATGTTTCCAGCATAAGCTGGAAACCTCAGCTTTGACTTTACTCTCCCTGCTTTTTGAAAACTCCTCTATCCAGGGAGCCATCTGCCCTTGGCTTTTCCTCAGCAGACAGCTCCAATGACAGAGAAAGCAGAAAGCAATGCAGAAAGCAATGGACATATTGGACTGTGCCGCTTCTCATCAACTGAGGGAAAAGAGTTCACATCACAGATGAGCAAAGACTGAAACCACTGATTCAGATATAATCTGGAGGGACCTGTAGATTTCATTATTTCTGTCCCTATTCATACAGCATGTAACAAATTATTGCATATATACTATGAGCAAAAGCTGCCCTTAATAGAGGCATTACAAATAGTAGTTAAAGAGCACAGGCTTTAGACTAGTGTTTTAAAAATTATGCATCACAATGGATTTCTATAATCAATTTAGTATGTTATCATAAAAAAAGAAATTATATAGAACAGAACAGATTCAATGTAGCATATATTTGTATATATTCGGTCGGTGCAAACATAATTGAGGTTTTTGCCATTACATTGTTTCATGAAATTTTTGTTTTAATTTTACATTAATACATATATGTCTAGATACATGTGTGCATAATGTATGTATCTACCTATACAGATTCAGAATATAAAATGCATTTCTTACTAGGCATGTCATAAAAAAAACAAATGAACAAAAATCCAGCTTGTCCACTTATTAGCTCTGTGCCCTCAAAGTTTTCTGCAGCTCATATTCTTTGCTTATTAGGGCTTGGGTTGCAAGAAGTCAATGAGATCATCCACCGAAGGTGCTCACTGTGGTGAACAGCACTCTGTATGTGTATACATTTTAACAAAAGGTATGAGCTAAATACGTTTCACAAAACTTCCTTCATTTAGTTCAAGAGCTCACCAAGGCAGTGGTCCAGATATTATTACCCCACATACAAATGAAGAAACTGCAACTCAGAGATTGTAACTTCCTCGGAGTCACGCAGCTAATAAATGGCCGTGATAAAGCCAGAAGCCAGGTCTTCTGACCACCCATGCCTCTCTTCCCGCCATGTAAAAAACGCCAGGGAAAATGGAGCTCATTGCCATGCGGGGAAGAATGAACACGGAGAGACTGAATGCATGAATGAACGTAGGTAACATGATTTTGACCTTTTCTCTGCCTTCATTTTTGTCCTTTCCTAGATTTTACATGAAAGGAGCATTTGCACATGAATGTGTACATTTTTTCTTTTTGCATTTTGCTTTCCTTACCCTCACAAATTAGATACAGGCGACTGTCATCTAAATGAGCACATGCAAATAGCTTACCATAATCACAGAAATATTTTTCGATAAATCCAATTAACTTGGAAAAAAGAAAGGAAAGGAAGGTCCCACTCCAAATAGCATCCACTACTCTGATTTTCACCCACTTTCTCTTCTAGAATTTTGGGTGAGCTCAGCTGACCTGGGCAGTTCCCATTCGGTAGCAAATCTTAATATATGGTAGATATAAATATATTTTAGCATTGTGGGGACATTATTTTTTTCTGTGATTGAAAAAGTGTTTTAGGAAAAAAATTCCGTCTGGAAGGAAAACTCTTCCAAATGATCTAAAGGGTTGAATTTGTGAATCTCCCCAGTCTCTGTAGCTACTATGGACATTTTCACTTCTGAGCAATCCACAGCTGAGAAGGTTCTAATAATATTACCTTTGCTTCATTTCCCAGAATGTCAAAATATCTCTTAAATTTTCATCTCCATCATTTGTAATTAAATATTCAGAGAAAATTAAGTGCAATGTAATTCTCCCTGTCTATCTCTTTTAATTGATGACAGTTACTGAGGGGGGCAAATATCCTTCATTATATAACAAAATACCTAATTAAGACTTCAGCAACTTTGGCCAGTAAGTACATTCTCAGTCTTCCTACGCAAACTCTTGTTGTCATATTAATTCACACTACTTATATTTCCTAGACTCTGGACTGTTATTACTTGGTCATTGCCTGTATCAACCACTGCAAGAATCAGTCATTCTCACCTTATTCACAGACACGAGACACCTCAGCACCCGATTCCTATTCATGAAGCAGCATTTCATCCTAATCCATTACACCAACCATTGAACTGAATCACACAGATGACACGCTTATTTCCAACAGAACCGAGTGTGCGGAATTTGATGGAAACTGCGTGTGTGTGCCTTGTGTAGTCTCACATGTCTTAGGCACTGAAACCTATTTATCCACATTCCTGTGCATGATGAGATGCATCCCTGCTGTTTCCTGGTCTTGGCCCAGCAGTTTGAGCCAGAGCAGTTTAAAAAGTTTGATTTCCACACTCACACTTACCCTTTATGGTAGACTCTTAAAAATTTCTTGTATATTCCCCTATCTGCTTTTCCGTGTGTGGCTGTTTTCCATTAATTGTTCCTATTTTTCTGAATATGAATTTAGAGAAATGGAATGAACAAGACAAGCAAGGCCCCTGTTTGCTCAGGCAAAAATGCATTTCTCTCTTTCCTCTCATTTCCAGCCCCAAAACGTGTCCAAACCTCAATCATCGTTCAAGGACCAGCCGGGTCACATAGTCAGTTGTCACACATTGGCTCAACCCACCCTAGCTGGCACTAAGCTTATCTGATGATCGTGTGCTTCTGGCTGTCCTCACACGTGGGAGAACGGTCCCCCCATCACATGGCACAGGGAGATGAGCACAGATGGAACACCCTGGTTTGAGTAACTCACCTGATCTGGGCCTCGGATGCCCCATTCCTTTTAGTAGAATTCTATTCTGAAAACATCCTGGATACACCACTCCTCCTTTACACCCAGGCTTTCCCACTTAGAAACTCCTCATCAGGCAAGTACGTTAGGACCCAGCAGCCACACCGCCTTGAAGTTAATGGTCTGACGAGCTCAATTTCTGACAAGTGGTTCTACTGCGGAGGTTAATGATACGACCCTGGAGTCCGGTGCAGTAGGTCTCCCCATATCCTCGGTTTTACAGCTCATGGTTTCACTTACCCATGGTACAGTACAGTAAGAGATTCTGAGAGCCAGAGAGAGAGACCACATTCACGTCACTTTTATTACGGTATATTGTTATAAATGTTCTATTTAATTTTTAGTTATTGTTACTCTTTCACAGTTCCTAAACTTTATCACAGGTATGCACATATAGGGAAAAACACAGCATATACACGATTTGGCACTATCCACAGTTTCAAGAGGTCTTCAAGTGTATTCCTTGTAGATAAGGGGGGACAACTATACACGTGGGTTGAAAAATTAGTATTCCCTGTTAATTATATGAGAGCGGGCATGCCCCTTAACTTCTCTGCCAACTTCTTAGTAAAACGGAACAACAGTGCATATTCTGTAGAGCAGGCGTCCCCAAACTATAGCCCGCAGGCCACATGCGGCCCCCTGAGGCCATTTATCCAGCCCCCCTCCGCACTTCAGGAAGGGGCACCTCTTTCACTGGTGGTCAGTGAGAGGAGCACAGTATGTGGTGGCCCTCCAACGGTCTGAGGGACAGTGAACTGGCCCCCTGTGTAAAAAGTTTGAGGACGCCTGCTGTAGGGGTTGTGAGAATTAAAGGAGATCGTTTATGTGAAGCACCATGCCTGGTGCATGATACGAGCTCAATAAATCAAACCCATTGTTGTCAGGCCATGTCCCCAAAGTCTGCCCATCTGTAATGACTGTTGGTTGCATGGACATTCCCATGGCCTGGTTGACGACCTGGTGGTCCCATGCCCTTTAAGCTCTATGCTATACCTGCCATATAAAATTGTTCCTCTAGGGCAGAAACCTGATCATTTTATCCCCACAATGGCTCTCATGAAAACTGTGCACAGACAAGTGTAAACAGCACACTCACTGCATCAGGGAGACCGGGCATGGTGTCCCAACGCCTCCAGTCCCAGCTATACAGCTTCGGCTGCAGTGAGCTGGGATTGAACCACGGCACTCCAGCCTGGATGATAAAGCAAGACTCTGTCTCAGAAAAGAAAAGAAACAGAAAAAAAAGAAAAACAGACAAAAAGTAGTTGAACTCAATATCAAGAAGATACTGGGATATATTTTACAAAGGCGTATCAGTCACACACTGAGTTATTTAACGGCACTCAGTTCAGGGGATGCTAATGCGAGACATCTGATGTGCTGAAGAGATGCAAACTTCAAGGCGAGGATACTCTTATCTAGAAAGACAAAGGGATCCAGATCTTGAGAATAGGTAAGAGAGAAAGGAATGATTTCCCACTACACAAATAATTAGACGTACGTTCCAATGTGAAACAAAGTAATCATACAAATATTTCCACTTCATTCAGAGAAAGTAGAGAAGGCCTGTTAGAATGTTTAGAATGAGAAGGATCCCTGAAAAATGAACTTAAATGGAGGGGAAAACCTTCTTGTTTTCTTTGAGGATCTCTAAAGTCAGGCTTCTCAAGTTTAAAGTGCATATGAATCACCTGAGAAAGTCATTAAAATGAAAAATCTGATGTTGATCTAATGAATTTGAGGTGTGGCTCAAGAGTCTGCATTTCGCTAGAGTACAACGGTGCAATCTCAGCTCACCTCAACCTCCCAAATTCAAGCCTCCCAGGTTCAAGTGATTCTCCTGCCTCAGCCTCCCAAAGAGCTGGGATTACAGGCATGCGCCACCACGCACGACTAATTTTGTATTTTTAGTAGAGACAGGGTTTCTTCATGTTGGCCTCAAGCTCTCAACTTCAGGTGATCCGCCTGCCTCGGCCTCCCAAAGTGCTGAGATTACAGAAATGAGCCACTGTGAGAATCTGCATTTCTAACAAGAAGGTGAGGGTCAAACTTGGAATAGCAAGACCCTGAAACTGCAGGTCAATAGGTCATGTTCAGTTTGTTGGGACTTTTGCTTTTTTTTTTTTTTTTTTTTTTTTTTTACCAAGGAAAGTTGTATCATGTCCACACACACACACGCACATATACACTATGTGAAGCCCCCTCATAGATAATGAGAGCCTGGTCACCTGGTCCACCTGACCTATCAGACTGGCATCTAGGAACACCGTGAAGGCAAAGCCAGGAACCAGGTACACAGACACTGCAAACTGAAGCTCTGTCCAAAGGGGCTGGTATTAGACAGCTAGGGTAAATCTGGGTTTCCCTGACCTGGACTGTCCACTCCCAATTCTGCCATCCCAGGTAGCTCAGCCGCTGTGTGGGGCAGCATCCGTCTCCACCACACGGCCCCTTGCGTTAGGACCCTCCTCTTTCTCCTCCTTCGATTCCCCTGACCTAGCAGAACACTCGCATACATTCAATAAACTGAGTAAAAAGGATGGAATACATCTCCTCTGTATCACCTCCTGAATTACCGACCGCAAACGCCTCTCCTTCCAGGTGGCTGCCTCAAACACCACAAATGCAATTGTCCCTCGAGGTTATGAAGCGTGACGGTCCCTGAGCCACTGCTCTCAATCCATTCCCTCCTCTTTCCCATGCATTCCCTGACCAGCTTTGGTCCATCACTGTCTTGTCGAGTCCCTAATTGAGCTCATCTGTTTATTATTATTCAGCAACTCTAGCGAAACCTCAACAAACATGGGACTTCATTACTGACCTTTTACCACCTACATCCAATCACCCAAATTAAAATCCGAAGTCCTCACCTTGGCTGGCAAGACTTCCAGGGCATGGCTCCCTGCTTCCCCGCCTTACTCCTCTGCTGCCACTTGCTCCCTGTGCTCCAGGCACACAGCCCCTTTGCTCCTGTCACTGTGCCATGTGTGTTACCGCTACCTGGAATGCTCCTGTCTCAGTGTCTGCGTAGCTGACTCCTTCACTTGCTTCAGCTCTCTGCTCAAATGTCACCTTAGCAGAACACTCTGTCTAAAATAGAACGCTTCTCCCCGCTCTCTTTTCCTTCTGCTTTATTATTTTTTGTAGCAGATAACACCTAACATGTTATGCATTTATTAGCTTTTGTGAGTCTATCTGTATTTCGTCTCCAGAATGTAAGTTGCTATATCTTTGGCGCCAATAATAGTACCTGGTATATAAAAACAGCTGATGGGAGCTGAAAAATTCCTCTAGTCAGCTTATTCTCCCATTCTCTTAAGCGATGAGTTCAACCATCATTCCTTCAAACTTGTAATCTTGCTCTACCCACAGCCCACACCTCCGCAGATAGCCTTGTCTCCTAAGTCAAAGAGAATGGAAGTGGCCAAATGACCAGCAGTCCCTGCATCTGCCTCTGTCTCCTCCTTTTCTCCACCCAGCACAGATCGTTTCTTCCACCTGTGCTCCTAACGCCACTCTCTGTGTGCCTCAGAAACCCTACAGATGGAATCAAACTCAGTCTCCGGTGTCACCAATGTCGGTCTCAATCTCCCTCTTCCCCTCCCACCACTTCCCTCACCCTTTTTAACTATATTCAAACATGTTTCAGATTCTCTCTTTTACAATATAACAAGAAGGCCCTAAAGAAACAGAACTGAAGACTCCTACCGTCCTGGACCTAAATTCCTCTCCATCCTCTCTTCTGGTCCTCAGAGTCAACTTTCTCACCCCTGAGTCTATCCACCACTCTCAGAAATCTGGCCTCTGCCACTGCAATGGGGCAAAACAGCTCTTACTCCACGTTACTAAATCCAATAAACATGCCACAGTCAAATAAGGAGTTAAGATCTCCACACATGAGGTCAAACTATTGCAGGTTAGTGAAGAGAATGGTTTGTAAAACTGAGCTATAGCTGTAACCCCACCTCACCTCATCAGGAGGTTCAGCTCATCAGGAGGAGTGCAAGGCACTTTTACCTCCTGGCACATAACCTGCAGGAGTGAAACCAGACAGGATAATTTTTTTCATTGGAATTTACCCAGAGGAAAGAAGTCCCTTGAAGGCATTATTTCTTTATCTTACAAATTTTTTTTTTGACTCAGAATATAGTATGAGTAACCAGCCTTGTAACCAGAAAGAAAAAACTACCTGTTCCTCTAACCTGAAATCCGAAGTCTCTCTCCATTTTCAAACTGCGACAGATGTTCGTGCCATCTCAAAAAGCTTTTGAAAAGTATTGTTCTCACTGTAAGTTTAATATTTCCTTATTCTGAGTCAAAAGTCTTCTAAGTTCAGCTGGCATGTGAAAGTATTTGTAGAAGCTTCCAGTTCTCCTGTGGTTGCGCTGATGAAGACTGAGAGCCTGTCACCACCATTGTTGATTAGATGATCCTATAAACAAAATGTTGAGATCCATCTCCCCCAAATTCCAGTGTTTGGTCCACCTCCTGACCAAGCACCTGCGTTTCAACATCCTGATTAACAGTACTGCTGCATGGATAACAGCACTCTGATTATGTGTCTTTTTTTTTTTTTTTTTTTTTTTTTGGAGAGAAACCTCCCACAGGCTTTGTCTAGAAAGAGAAAATAAGAATCTGTTTATTTGTTGCACAGATCAAACAGAAAGAGTTGAAATGTCAGGAATCATGGTATGTTTGGTTTGCTTTTTTATTATTTTTTAAAATTTTAAACAGTCATCCAAGACAGACTCAGTTACTGTTTCTCTTACTTTGCTATATGCAGTGTGGTGTTTTTACAAGATGAGGTAACTAAATACCAACTTTGAAGGTTGCCTCAAAGTAGTCAGAGTTGACTAAGTCACTCTGTATCCCTGAGTCTTCATCCAGAGACAGATGAATGACCATACTTGGCTGAAGCCAAGTCAAGGCCAGCTCAGCAGCCTGTAAGTGTCTTCAGTGACCTCTCAGTGGGATGCATGCACATGTACGTGAGAGCTGAGTCTGCAGAAGTTCTAGCAGAGCACTGGCCCTGCTTAAAAATTAGGCACCTATACTTAAATGATAGCCTTCAGCAGGTTTTAACACTGCTTTTGGGGGGCATTTCTGCTGCCTCATATGAGCACAGGTGAAAAGTAGAGGAATCCTGAGTTCGTTCACTGTTTTTTTCCTTGCGTGCCACTGTCTTCCCACAGTACTTCATGCAACCCACTAACATGGGCTCATCGCTTGCTATTTATGAATAGTTTTCTGATCTGTTTATCCAACTGGATAAAATTTCCCGGAAGGTCAGAAATCACATCTGTTTATCTGTGAACTCTCTTTGTTTTCTAAAAAGGATTCCTGTTTAAGATTTTTTGAAAATAGCAAGTTATTACCTGGGTTTTTGCACATTTTAAGGAAAAGACATTGCATACATTAAAGTCACTTGAATTCTGCAACCGTGGTTAACCTGGTGAAGCACTTGATTGACTTCTGCTATTTCACTAAATGAATGAGTGAATGCCTAAAAATAGCATTTTATGGGGATTCCAGTAGGGAGACCCCAAAGCAAATTTAGCTGTAATTGACAAACTGTATTTTTCAGCAGTGAAGTAGCTAGAACTGAAAATCTGATGGAAACTTTTTATGAAACTTCTCTGGGTTATGATGGGTTTATTTCTTTATGTGCCTCTGTTCTACCCATCACATTCTACCTCTACCCTATGATTGCCAAAGCACAATTTTCCTTCTGAATTGTATTTGTGGACTCCGCTCCAGCTGGTTTAAATACAGAAAGATTTATTACAAGATATTATATGACTTGAAGAATTTCTGGAGGAATTGTAGAATTAAGTCTGGAAGCCCTGTGGCCAGGAGCAATGGAGCCGGACAGTGATGAACCATGCTGGAGGCTTTACTTCCAGCAACTCTACTGGAGCTATGACCGGCTGCACAAAGGACAACAGGGACAGACATTAGAATCTCCATCACTGTTTCCCCAGAAGAACAAAACATTTTCCTGCACACAGCCATGACTTTAACTTGCTCACCTCATCATTCCAAGTTACCAGCAATACAAGTTTTTGGTGGAAATGGGTTCTTTAGCTGCATGAAAGGACTGAGACTTCCTTCTTTCCCTCCCTCCCTCTCTTCCTTCCTTCTTTCATTAATTTATTTCTGTAGCTTTCAGTTTCTATCAGATATACCAGAAGTGAGTTGGTGTGAGTGTCCAGAGAGCCAATCTATAATATTTGCTCACTTAAAAAAAAAAAGGAATACAAACTTCTCTACCTCTCCAGGTGAGGACTACAAACAGGGCCCACTTCAAGGACAAACAACCTCTGTAGTAACACAGGGCCCACGCTTACAAGGGCCTTATATTTGGTTTCAAGAGACAGGCAGATTTTATATATTGAGCAAATTCAACCGGAATTTTAAAACAAGGACACATTCATTTATTTACTTATAAGTGAACTTGTTCATCTTTTTGTATGTTAAAAATTTTTTTCTGGGAATTGTCTGTATGTTCTTTGCTCATTTTTTAAAATGAGTTACTGGCCATTTTTTCTTATTAATTGGTAAGAAATTTGATATTAGGGAAAACAGCCTTTTGTCTGTAATATGTATTACAAACAAATTTTTCCAGTTTGTCTTGTCTTTTGACTGTTTATGGCTTTTCCTTTTTTTATTTTTCAAAAGGATTTTACCATATTAATGGGCAATATTTGTGAAGAAATGGAAAACCAAGGCCAGGCGCGGTGGCTCACACCTGTACTCCCAGCACTTTGGAAGGCCAAGGCAGGCAGATCACCTGAGGTCAGGGCTTTGAGACCAGCCTGACCAACATGAAAAAACCCAGACTCTTCTAAAAAAACAAAATTTGCCAAGCATGGTAGTGCATGCCTGTAATCCCAGCTACTTGGGAGGCTAAGGCAGGAGAGTCACTTGAACCGGGGAGGTGAAGGTTGCCATGAGCTGAGATGTTAACATGGCACTCCAGCCTGGGCGACAAGAGTGAAACTCCGTCTCAAAAAAAAAAAAAAAAAAAAAAAAAAAAAAAAAAAAAAAAAAAAAAAGAAAAGAAAAGAAAAACCAGCAAGTTAATGATAATTATTGCAAAAAGAACTTGTTATGATCTATAACCCTATGAAAAACACTTGCTAAAATTGATTTTTTTAAAATAGATAAGATCTGATATACTTACTTCTACCATCAACAGCGTTTTCCAAGAAAACAGCTTCATCTTAAAACTTAAGAGTTTAAAATACCTTTGTAAAATTAGCAGAGGCTAGGTGTTGCTACAATTGGCTGCCTAGCACTTGATAGAAACTTATTAAATACTTTGATGAATTATCGAATGTCGTATTTCAAGCATGGATAGACTAATTACCTTTGAATAAAATGATGGTAATCTTTTATTGCACTTAGAAATCTCAATCTAGCTTTCCAGAAAAAAAATGAGGACACTGACTTTGGGAGGCTGAAATGGGAGGATTGCTTGAGGCCAGGAGTTCAAGGTTACAGGGAGCTGTGATTGTGCCACTGCTCTCCAGCCTGGGTGACAGAGCAAAATGCTGTATATAAAAGAGTAATAAAATAAAAGGATATTGAAAATGGTTTGGATGGTGTGTATGTCTCAAAGAACAGCAAAAGCCATGTCCAAATGTCCCTAAGTTACTGAGATGCTGAAAGCTTCTCTGAAGCTCAATGTTTACTCTGATGTTACAGAAGAAATTGTGATTTTTAAAATGCAGCTTTAAAAGTTTATGGACAAGATAAAAACGACACCAAGTGAAAGCAAGAAGATACCATATTACAGCAATAATAATAAACAATCATGAGCTTTAAATCTTACAGCAGTCCTGCTGTTCAGAAACAAACCAAAAAGAACCTTGAAAATGAAAACCACTACAGCTCCTTTTATCCCACCTTCAGGGAACGATGCCGTTCACTCCATATGAACCAGAGGCTGGGGAGGAGGAATGCAGTTTTGCCCTACCAAAGAATGTTCCAGAAGAGCTGAGAAGAGGGTGTGGTAATGGGAGCAAGCAAGCAGATGAATGGCAAAAGAGCACAGCAGAAGGAACCACATGGATAGCGAGCAGCATTGCCAGCTTGGGAAAGTCTGAGGCAGCATTCCGTCGGGCAGGAGAAGTCAGGGGAAGTAGGGGGAAGCATTTGTGAACCTGCATGGTGTTAAGATGACAGTTTTGAGGAGGGCAGAGAGAAGGTATGGGCCACACTTAAAAAAGAACTCACTTTGTTTTAAAGATAGCGGCAAAACAAACAAGTATACCTCATGGGATTGCTATACCTAAAAACGCTTTATGGTGACATGCAGGCAGGTCAAGATGGGGGATGTTAGGATTACTCTTGCCATTGGTTTTTGTCCAATTAGAACTGTTAACTATAAAATGTAGTTTCAGAGCATTAAAAAATGGTGCAAATTTCATCACTTGTTTGCTGTCAGTCCCCAAGAGAAAACAAGAATGGGATCAGTGCACTAATAAATCATGGCTGCCCCTTGGAGGCATGGGGGTCTGCCCTGGGGGACACACACATACACAGCAGGAGGGTATGACCTGGAGGCAGGTGTTTGAGGCTGCTTCTGAGAAGGAGCAGTGTAACCAGCAGGACCAAAGCTATTTGTTAAGGGCCAGGCCTGTCCCAGGTCTGGGATGGAAAGTACTCCATTTTCTCAGCGGGTAGCTGCTCCTGAGATGTTCTTGAAGGGAACCAACAGGTAGACTTAGACAATGCAATGTTATCATGGACTGCGGGGCTCTGCGATTCCTGAGCCTATGCTCTGGGTTCAAAGGGAGTCCTGACTGTGGAAATCCACTCCTTCCACCCACTGGCCTGATGCCAGCTGCCAAACTCAACAAGGAGGGCAGGGGTGTGCTTCATGGAAATGTCCTGGGCATCATACGCCTTTTCATTTCTGTGGATGAGGTTCACAAGTAAAATAGAGTATTTAGAAATGAGGAATTTACTCAGTTCATGGGAATGAATATAAAGTCCTCTAATAATTTGCTGATTTCCATTTCATTCAATCAATAAATATGTAATAAATGGCATGGATCATACACCATACCATATGCTGAGGATACTACTGTGAACAAATTAAAATGTTTCTCTTTCCATGAGAAGCACATTTCAGAAAGTGGCAGAATTTAGAAAAGAAACTAACCAGTGTGAGGCCAATAAAACCAAGAGTCAATCTGAATCAATAGCTCTATTCTACAGTAAGTGGGAGGTATAGTAAAGAAGTACAAGCCCATAGATGAATATCAGGTACAAAGGGGTTCATAGATGAATTTGCACACACACGCCACGAAGCTCGATCCATAGCCTGCCATTCCGTCTTCACCCATCCTTCCAGTTCACTTTCCTCTCATTCCCTGGAAAACCCCCTCCACGTGACCACAGTAAACTCCTCAGGTGACTGCAGGTTTCATTAATCATTTCTTAAACAGAAGATTAAAAAAAAAAAAAAAGACAGGTACTTTGCTGCAAGTCACAGCATTTAGAATAGAGTTCAATGTGAACAATATTTCATTCAATTGTCATTGCATCTCATGTTTGTCCAGTGGGATTTCAAAGCATTCATCTCTACATCAGGTAGAACTTTGTTCTTCCTTTGAAGCACACAAAAAATGTGATTCTTTAACATGTCTGCTAACTCCAAAAACAGAAAGAGTTGGTCACATACTGACTATTCACAAATCATTCCATTCTAATCAACAGATTTATAAATTATTTTCACTCCTGAGAGGTAAGTCTCAATCCCTTTCAAAGCTAAGAGGCTTCAACCAGATAGAATACTGATTATGTTTAATTAATTTAATAAGGTCTTAGTGTCATTCTCAGCCTTACTACAATTATTATAATGCATCATGTAACATATTCAATTTCACAAATATTCGTGTAACATTTTAAAACCAAAAAATGTTGAAGATATAGAAACAAATTTTGGAATAAAGATTGAAACAAATTTTTATATTTAATGAAAAGATGTTCCTACTACTTTGACATGTGGCAATGACATTTGACACCAAAGTTGTTTCTATACAGCACAAAGTAAACAAAATTATCTGACTATAGATTAGGCCAAAAATTATTAACATGGCCATCTTACTTGTTGGCTTTAGTCAAACAAATGAGAAGGAAAATTTTAATTCATTATCTGCTTTTAAAAATTACAAAAATAATTCAGCTCCGTCCTAAATAATACTATAACAATTCAACTATAGATTCTGGCAAGGCCTTGTAAATGATTTTTTTAAAAAGAAGACTTTCTGCCATTTATATATACAGTTTCCATTCAGGTTCATTAGAGGCAGAGCCCAAGCTGAGCAGAGGTGAGTGAATCAGGCTACGGCCCCGAGGCAACTATCCAACTCTCAGGCAGAGCTCCAAAGTATGTCAAAGGTGTGTGTGTGTGTGTGTGTGTGTGTGTGTGTGTGTGCGCGCGCGCGCGTGCGTAGTGTTGTATTTGAGCCATGCATTGTTTTCTGAAAAACAAAAATTATTTACCTCATAATTACATTTCTAAAGTGATAATTATACTGAGCAATTTTAAAAACCCACGAAAATCAATTCCAAAGGCACAAAGACAAATTTTGTTCCAAGTTTTTTCTTTCCCCCATGTGAATCTAGAGAGTTGGTACCAGAAATCAATATCTACATGTCCAGCAGAATAATTCCATAGAACTACCTAATCACTAGAATTAATATGATATGTTACAGTAATTTAAATTTTATTATTTTATCCTTTTATCATCAAGGGTAATTACGTGATCTGTACTATCCAGCATAAATTCTGAATAGCAAACTACTCCCTAATTTTAGTGTGTCTATAACTTGGACAAGTTCACGGTATCTTAACTCTTTCTAGAATAACACTGTGTGCCCTGGCTCACTACTCTGTTTCCCCAACAGAGGGTCATTTGGGCACAGGGTAGGTGCTCAGGAGTTGGTAAGTGTGGGAATGTCAAATGGTGCAGCCACTTTGGAAGACAGTTTGGTAGTTTCTTATATAATAAAACATACTCTTCCCATGTAATCCAGCAATCATGCTGCTCGGTATCTACCCAAATGAACTGAAAACTTATGTCCACACAAAACCCTGCATACAGATGTTTATAGCAGCCTTTGCTCATAATTGCCACAATTTAGAAGCAACCAAGAAGTCCTTCAATAGGTGAAGTGATAAACTGTAGTTACCTCCAGACAACAGAATTTTATTCAGCATTAAAAAGGAATGCGCTGTCAAGCTACAAAAGATATGAAGGAATCCTAAACGCATACTGCTAAGTGAAAGAAGACAATCCACAGAGGCTACACACTATATGATTCCAACTATACAGCATTTTGGAAAAGGCACAACTTCAGACAATAACAACATCAAGTCATTGCCAGGAGTTTGTGGGGATGGAGGCGGGCTGAATAGGTGGGGCACAAGGGGGGGTTTCAGGTAATGAAACTATTCTTTGTGATGCTGTCATGATAAATACACGTCATCATTCATTTAAAACACAACAAGTGAACCCTAATGTAAACTATGGACTTTAGTTAATAATAATGCATCAATATTTTCCATCAATTGTAACAAATGTACCATACTAATGCAAGATATTAATAATAGAGGAAACTGGAAATGGCTGGTGGGAGAAGGGGGAGAGAGCATATGGGAACTTTCTGTACTTCCTGTTCAATTTTTCTGTAAACCCAAAACTTCCCAAACAAAGATACACTGAAATAAAAGAGGCCAGGGGTCTCAAAAGTACCATTTTCTGAAGAATATTTACTGAGCAGTTTCTAACCCATGTTCCCAAAGTGTCAAAGACAAAAAATTTACACATCCTAATAATATGAATGCCCTGGACCAGTAGCCCACCTAGAGAGGTCTTTCCCAGGGTGGAGTTCACCTGCCTATAAAACGAACAGAAGTTCATTTGTTAACGTAAGAAAGGTAAGGCTTACTTAAAGTCAGAACATGTGCTACAGTGAGTTTAGGGAACCAAGAAAAGGGAGAATCAAATGACAATGAAACTCCTCTTAGGCTCAACCAGAAACCCGTGAATGAATGGCAAAGTCACCTTTGGCACAGGACATTGGTGAAGCAGCAGGCTCCATTACCAGGAATCCCTAATTAACTTCTGCCAAGCAATTTCCTAGCTAACTGAAGCTGATTGTGAAAACAAACCCTCCTCTAACTTGCACACATGTTCATGCACCATTGTAGAAGTTCAGGGTAGTTATTACTGAGTTGTCACAGGCTCATTAATTATACACTATACTGTATTTAGCTTTACTCTGGTAAATCTTTTTTAATTGCCCAGCCTGCATTTACGGAGCATCTTTATTTAACACGCTCCCAACTCTGTTTATGTTTATGCCTTTTCCAATAATTCATTAAGTAGAGTTCTTAACCAGTACTACCAGAATCTTTAGTGAGAACCCGGCCAAGCCCACGTAAATGCTTTCACTCCACTTATTATGGAGCCTTTTAAAGCTCAGAAGATTTTTCAAGGCCAACTCTCACTCACACTTCCTTTTCCCCACCTCTGAAGAGTACAGGCGACTTCTTTCTCCAGCATTTTCGAACTGCAATTCAAGCTTTGCCACTTTGAAAAGGAAACGGTTTGAGAATACATGTCTGAGTGTGGCCTGCGAATCTCCCCTGACGTTCACGGGGGAGAGTGTCATTCCCCGACATGGTCAACTTCGGATTCCTTAAGAGAGCACCCACGCTGCTGGTTAGTTTCGCCCCAGACTCCCTTCTCATCTGCTGTCCTTCTCTCCCTCTCCCCTTCCATTTCAGCCCTCTACACAACACAGCAGAAGATGCCTTTGCCCATTCCTTTCTTTCTGCTTAACACTCTCTTAAGTCCCACTCAAAAGGAGTCCCTTCTGGGGGGCACTTCCCACTGTGGGAGTCCCTTCCTAGACTATGTTCTCTCCGCCATTACTGATAATACAGGGCACCTTTGAGGTATAAACAGTTATAAATGGCAGACTCTTGCAGGACAGTGAATTCCTTGAAGTCAGAGAGCACATTTTAATAAGACATGCGTGCACAGAGCCTGCACATAGTGAATGCTTGGTAAATATTTATTAAATGAACAAGTGCAGGCATTTCTACTCCACAGTATCTGAGTTTAATTAAATCATCTCTGCTTCTTCCAACACATCCTAACCTATATAACTACACGATCACATGTATATATGGAAGAAAATCATGAAAAAAAAAGTCATTGCTAGAGATTTGCATGTTTCTTATAGCATATTACTCGGTATCAAAAATCTAAGTAAATTAGAACCCACTTTTATGCCACGAACATTAAAAAACATATTTAGCAACCACCTAGTCTCTCAGAAAAAACTATACTTTGCAAAGGGACCATTTAACTAAAAGAAAAATGATACTGCACAATTATTCATGGAATGCTGCAAAAAAAAAATTCAAATAAGGGCTAGAATACAGTTAGTGAGCCCTTTCAATGCAAGTCATATCCACTTTTGAAGGGCATCTTTTAAACAGGCACAAGGGAACTCTTTTGATTTTTAGAAATGAATATTTGGAATTGTTCATACAAAGACTAGCTGTATCTGACGCTGAAAATTTTGAATTGCATGCATTTGAGATTGATGAATCTTCTAGCACTTGCATATGCTAAAAGGACCGTTAGAGTTGGTCCTCTTAGATAGGTCTTAGGAGGTCAGTTTGAAATTTATCACATAGATGTAAATCCTGATGGCCTCAGAGAGAGAGAGAGATGTGACAGAGGGGCTTTGCCTTGAATGCTTGTAGTAGAATTCATAATTCACGAACATATGTGGGGTAGAATGCTGCATATACTATGCAAAGCATGACTACATACAAAATGAGGATATAAATACAAGCTAATTATATACTATTCACATGGGAATGGAACCTACTCGGCATTCTTTAGTACTACGCATTTCCCAAAGGAAACATGTATTCTACCAGTAGGTATCAAATGAATTTGACACATTATAGATAAAATTGACCTGTAGTCTGTGTTTGAAATCTGGTGTGAAATATCAATCCCAGGAGCAGTTTATCAGAAATCTAGCACAGGTGAATAAAATGTGAATATGAGTCCATATGGAGATATTCCATAAGGTATATAAAAAGAATTGATATTTTTGGTTTAGGTGTCAGTTTTCATAAAATACAGAACTGGAAAAAACTTCAGAAATGATCTGATTTAACTCCCACCCAACATTTTATAGCTGAGAATTTAACAGCACAAAATGAAGACTCAAATCTGATTCTAAGAGCTGTGTCTCTCCCCACCCTGGTGGTCAGAGGAAAATCCCATAATTGGTCTTAATCAGTTCTCATTGGTAGTCTGAAAGGTCAAGAAATGCTCCTCCAGGTGAGTCTTGGGTTAACCTTGGAATAGTAAGATATAGTGGGAAAACATGAGATCTGGAAACAAAAGCCGTGAAAATGAGCCCAGGTACTTGCTACTTGGTAGCTGTGTGCACTTGAGCAAGTCTCCTGCCCTCTCTGAACCTCAGCTGGTTCATCTTCAGATGGGAACAGCAATATTACCTACCCTGGGAGCCTGATGAGAAGATCGGGGTTTAACAGAATGAATGTGCATGGCAAGTCACAACGGCACTTACAAAGATTTTACTCTGTATCATCATCATCAAATACTATTTATTACTCCACCAAATAAGCACAGCGTGTCGCTCGGCCTTAAGCAAGGCAGGAAGCAGGGAAGACAATGAGCCTTACTCATATTGGGGATTTTGTCTCCTAAAGAGCATTTTTACCAGCAGCTAATCTTATTTACAAAATCCATTAAGTAAACCTGCCTCAGCAGCAAAATGACTCACTGCCCTTCCCCTGGTAACTTCTAGTAAATTCTTGTCTAGTATTTTGAAACATTTCACTTAGGATTTCCCTCTTCTCATTCCTCAAGAAGCTCTGATATCAGCTCAGCAGTGTTCAATAGAATAAAACAAGGCAAGCCACATACACAATTCAAATTTTCTGGTAGCCGTATTTATAAAGTAAAGACAACAAGTAAAATTAACTTTCACCATACATTTTTTTTAATCTGGTGTATCCAAAACATTATTGGTTCAACATGAAATCAGTATAAAAATAATACGATAGAGATTACCTTTCTTTTTCATACTAAGTCTTTCAAGATCCCTTGGGTATCTGACACTTAGAACACATCTCAATAGGGACCAGCCCATTGCAAGTGCTCAGCGGGCACAGGTGGGTGGTAGCAACCATATGGAAAGCCATGTTGGGTGACCACACCTACTGAAAGAGCAGACTTAGAAAAATTAACTTAGTAACTCTCCATGGAAACACTTAAGAACACTGAACCAAACAATCACCTCCCAGCACACACATGGGGGAGGGAACCCTTGCAAGAAAAGTGACAGCATGGCAACACCAGCTGTTACACGAAAGGGAAATCAGAAAACTATTACTTTGAGAAGAGGCATTTCTGGGAAGGTCATCCTTTTCTATCTCGTTTAATGTGAAATAAGGAAATGAATAGCATGTCTACACAAATATGCATTTTATAAGGCACCACTCTCATTATCCCTTGATTCTAAACTACAGACACTGACATGTCTTGTCATATTGTTGACTGTCACATTTCTTAATTAGGAAGACAAACGGTGAAGCATGCAGGCAAGTTGAACCATCCTATCTCTCCTTATGGTAAATCTGTGCCTTGTGGACCTCAGGGGTCACTGTCGGGAGGGGAATGGCAGGGAGCAGGCTGTTCACCGGAACTCTTTCTGTATTATTTTATGTAAATAGGCAGCTAACTCCTGGTTGGGGCTTAGTCCTTCATGCCTGGAGTCCCAGTTCAATTTTCCTCAGCTCCTATCTCAGTTCTTCTTTCTCCATGTAGGAAAGGCTTCTCGGTCTAGGAGACTAAAAGCTAAGGCAGGGGACTGCTCAGAAGCCCAGCCTCTTTCTCCACTATCCCTTCCATCCAGCCAGCATACATAACCTTTGTCCACCTTCACTACTTCTTTTTCAGAAAAATATAAATAAGAAGCCCAGAACCAGCCCACTCCACTTCTCTGAGCAAAGAGACAACTGCTATCGTGCCTTGGTGAGAGCTCTTCACTCTCTATTCTCAACGTCTGGTTACTCTGAAGCCAATGATTTCCTTGGCATCCACAACTGTTGTAAAGGCCTGGTCCCTCTCTCACCACCTGCTGCCCACTTTGATGACTCCAGTCCTAACGCCCAAATGATGTTAGGTCTGAGTTCTCCATAAAACTGTGAGTGGCGAGCAGTCAATGTGCTTAATTATTTTCTTAGAGATTGGTTCTACAATGCAAAACCATAAAATAATGGACTTTTGATAAAGATTTAAAACTTTCACTTCTCTTGTCAATCAAAAAAATTCACATTTTGCTTAAAGCATTGTCTATAAGGAGATTCATTTTTGTGTGTGTATGCACCTATTGTGGATAAGCTTCTAAGCAATAACCTTGCTATCCTACACTTGCTATACAGCCTAGCTCATACTAGGTGTTTGGTGAGAAAGCCAGTTACAAATGTCCAGAGCAACCCTATTTCCCACTAATGTCCAGCTCGGATTAACCTTTCCTGACCACTCGAGCTGAAATTTCCCTCTTCTGTAGCAGCGGTAGTTGCCCCATGCTTTTCAAACTCAAACATGCATATTCATCACCTGGGCATCTTGCTGAAATGCTGGTGGCAGATTCAGCAGGGCTAGGGTGGGCCTGAGATGCTGCATGTCTGAGAAGCTCCCAAGAGATGCTGACACATTGGGTCTACAGATTCCACCTTCAGTAACAAGGCCACAGCCCCATCTTTGGCACACCATCACAAAGATCTGGGGGGATGCCCATGACTGGACTCCTTTCCTAGTGAGTAGACTTATTGAAAGCAATTATTTTAATGTATTTTCCATACTCTAATCCTAAGCAGATGTCTGCGGAGTCCATGAACAAAGGGCTATCATTGGTTGCTTCTTTAGTCATTCTATTCTCAGCAACTGATCATAGTGACCAGGCAGTGGTTTAGAAGATGAGTCGCTCATGAGCTTGCAAGCAATTGACGTCCTTGAGTGAGAACCTGTCTGCAGTCCCAGCTCTCTACCCTCCCCTCAGTGGGAACAGAAGTAGACCTATTGTGAATATAAATCCAACAAATTTCTCTTCAGTTTTATATTTTCCTTACTTGAAGCATGGGCATGGTTTACTGTTTGGATGTCCTTGATTTCAGATTCTCACCTACCTCTTCAATTAGTAAGCTTATTTTTGGCCTTTGCTTGGATTCCCAGGTTTGGGATGATGTGCTTTGGCCTAGACCCTCTGGACTCTGACTTCCTGCCCACTTCTGATAACACAAAATTCTCAGTCAGACACCGACAAACTGCTGACTTCACTGGTGCTCTCAATACATTTTTCAAACAAAGATATATCAGCAGCCAACAAATGTATGGAAAAAATGTTCAACACCACTAATCATCAGAGAAATGCAAATTAAAACCATGAGACACCACCTCACACCAGTTAGAAAGGCTATTATTAAAAAGTCAAAAAATTACAGATGCCTGCGACGTTGCAGAGAAAAGGGAACACTTTCCTACACTGCTGATGGAAGTCTAAATTAGTTCAACCATTGTGGAAAGCAGTGTGACAATCCCTCAAAGAGCTAAAAACAGGACTACCATTTGACCCAGCAATGCCATTTCTGGGTATATACCCAAAGGAATATAAATTGTTCTATGAAAAAAACACGTGCATGTTCTATGTTCACTGCAGCACTGTTCACAATAGCAAAGATAAAAAATCAACTTAAATGCCCATCAATCTCTGGATAAAGAAAATGTGGTACATAGATACCATGAAATACTATACAGCCATTAAAAAGAATCAAACTAAATGCCCATCAATCTCTGGATAAAGAAAATGTGGTACATAGACACCATGAAATACTAGACAGCCATTTTGCAGCAACTAGATAGAACTGGAAGTCATTATCCTAAGTGAAATGACATAAACAGTCAAAAAAAAAAAACCACGTTCTCACTTACAAGTGGAAGCTAAAGAATGAGTAGACATGGACATACTGAGTGGAATAACAGACACGGGACTCCAAAAGGTGGAAGGCTGGAAGGGGCTTGAGGAATGAAATGCTACCTATTGGGCACGATGTTCACTATTTGGGTGACATGTATACTAAAACACTAAAAATTCAGACTTCACCACTACCTAATGCATCCATGCAACACAATTGCACATGAACCCCCTAAATCTATAAAAATTAATAAATATACATCAAGTTGACCCCATAAACCTGACCATTTTCACAGCTCAAGTTTTTCTTTATTTGCCCCTGGAACAAACTCATCTAACAGGAGTTTGGCCTGGCTGGTGAAGCCCTGCTTTAGGCTTGGCTGTGATGCATCTCATAACGGAGGTCAGAACAAATTTTCCTACTCTTTCTAAGAACTGAAAATCTGCTCTCTGATAGTGCAATAAAATTATTTCTTTTTGTTCATTTCTCTCATGGCTAAATTTTTCTTCCACTAGCTAACAGATGCATGCCTTATGGACAGCACCCTACACTTTTATTAGCAAATTAGAGAATGTGACACATTGATATTTTCTAGAATACTTGCATGCTTGTTTGATAAAAATCTTCAGGCTTCCTCCCTCTTTCTCATTTGATTCCACTCTTATTTCAAACTAGGTAGATATTATATCCTTAAATAATTGTGACTCTTTATGACTTTTCAGAAATAAAACCTAAGCTAATATTTGTGCTTTCCTTACGATGGCGTAAGGAAACCCACACCCTTTTAGAATTCAAGTTTTCAAACCTAGCCATCACCCCATCAGGAAAAAAATCCCATGAGATACATATCTGTAACTGTCACTCTTAAGATAGTATGTTTACTGGAAATACAAAACCTTATCGAAATATGACTCTTAATTTATGTTATAATAACAAATTCAAGTATTATAAACTGTTTGGGACAGTCTTCTGGAATTAGCCTACATTTTTAAAATAGATTGTTATTAATTTCACTTTTGTAACATAGGAAGTTAATGAATGAGCTAGAAATCTATCAGAACAAAAAAGCCTTTACAAATCATTTCCTCACCTCACTAAAGGATCATTTCCTCATTGTCACTGTCACACTGATATGGTGACTATGCCATGAAGTAATGACAGAAGTTATAGGGAATCATTTAGTCACTGTTATTGCTACAATCGCTACCTTTGTTTTGATTATTAACTCTCTGCTACTTAAAAAAGAAAAAGAAAAAAAGACCTGAAAAGTAAAGAATTCAGCCCCAGACTGAGATCTTTATTCATGACTATTATCTGTACTGCAGGAAAAGGAAGTCAGACCACTTTCACATGGATAAAATCTGTCAGATTGGTGATTCAGAAAGGCAACCTTGTCCTTCTTAAACACAGTGGCCTTGAAGGGAAGTCAAACCAGTCATCTCAAGTCTTTTTCAAGTGATATTCACTACAGATCCTACTTCTATATATGCATGATTCTCTGTTTGACTCATCCTTACTCACCCCACACATTGCCCACTGCTCTGTTTATATAAAAGGATTCCCCAACGGGGAAATATGGCATGTGTATAAATTAAACAAAAGAAGTAGAACTGATTCAAACAGCCTACTTATGAATCATAAAGATGAGAAAATAGTTTGACATACTTTGTTCAGATAATTTTAAAGCAGATGCTTAAAGATTTCTAAAAATTTTAAATCTGAAATGTTGGCATGGGGTTAAAAATCATTCGGTTTCACATCAGATTTCTAAAATCCTAGAATCCAGGGAATTCTTATCCCCAGGGAATTCTCAGGGCAGGCTAACACAATGCCCTCTTCTTCTAGCAGAGTGTACCATATCCCTCTTTTTAATAAGGATAGGTCTGGATGTCGTATCTTTGTATAGAGTTTACATCCAATTTTAAGCATATTAAATCAGTGACAGTATAACCCAGGACAAGTTTTTCATTTAAACGCAAATCTAGCTCTGACAACCATTTTCCCATTGACATAATGGATAGTTCTTTCAAGCCTGTGAAGCCTTGTTCTTATTTGTTAATCACAGCACTCCAGCTGTGCATACCTCACCACATGAAACCTAGATGGCAATTTTGGCTTCCCTGGTCTATATGGTATATATCTTAGAATCAGTGACACAGAACACTTTTGACATCATTTTAAATATATAGATACGTGTTTTAATGAAAATTGTTTTATTTGATGATAACTAAAATTTAGAAATGACATAAAGTTAATTGCATTATATAAAGATACCTAAGACTATGTATAAATAATGCCAGTTCCTGGGAGTTTAGACACTAATATTATCAACCCTGGAAAGTCCCTTGTAGATCCCTTTAGACTTACATAAACAGAGAAAGGCTTCAACAGTGGCCATAGAATATCTACAGAGATTCTAGTGCATACACCCTAGGTACTGGGCAAGTGGAAAGAATGTATCATAAAAGCAGAATCAGAACTTTAGACCTGGAGAGAACCTAGGATGTTGTTTTCAACCAATCACATCATACAGATAAAAAAAATTAAGACTCAGAAGGAGGAAACCAAAAGAAAACCTAGTTTGTGAGGCTCCAGGAGCTGAGCCGTGTGTGTCAACTACACCCATGATGGCACATGACCCAGAGCAGTCAGATAGCCTTCCTGGGATCTGCAGCTACTGGGGACCAAATCATTTCTTCTGATATTCCATTTAGTCCAATTCCCAAAAGGACAGATGCCTCTTTAAGTAAACTCTATCACTTGTCAGTGACCCTCCCCCTCCATTTTAGGGTTAGAAAAGACCTAATAGTGTCATTGAGACCACCTCAGGGGGTTCTGGACTGATTCATTTTCATTTTAACCCTTCTATAATTTCTCCTACAATCAGCAATCTGTATCAGTCCTATACATATACTAGATGTGGACTTGATATTTTATGATGATAAGAATTACAGTGACGATGGTGGTGGTGGTAGTAACGGTGGAGGCTATAAATATTTTGAATAGACTGAAGCATAAAAAATACCAAAAACCATTCCATCTATATTTTCAGACAGTCAAGTGTAGGTAAGAATTCAATGAAAAATACCTGCCAGATAGCTTCTCCATCTCATCAGCAAGAACAGGAATACAAAACTGGGCTTCTAGCTGCATTTTTCTCAGAGAGTGATTAGTGCTTCATGAAATTTACCCCTATTTCCCCAATACTAGTAATCTACAAAAAGAGCTGGGATGATTTTTCCTATCCCTCCCAGAGGGCATTACACTTTTCTGATTCACTGCACCATTAGAGTCTCAGAGAAGCCACTAAGTAGCAAGTTTAGCTACACTTTCATTAAGATGAAAGAATAGTGCCTGGGTTCTATTCACAGATCAGTAGATACTCACTGAGTATGTGTTCTCTTTTTTCCTCCCCCTAAGATGAAGTCTCACTCTGTCACCCAGGCTGGAGTGCAGTGGTACGATCTCGGCTCACTGCAACCTCTGCCTCCCAGGTTCAAGTGATTCTCTTGCCTCAGCTTCCCAAGTAGCTGGGACTGCAGTTGTGTGCCACCACACCTGGCTAATTTTTTGTATTTTTAGTAGAGACAAGGTTTCACCATGTTAGCCAGGATGGTCTCGATCGCCTGACCTGGTGATCTGCCCCACCTCAGCCTCCCAAAGTGCTGGGATTATAGGCGTGAGCCATTGCGCCCAGCCTGAGTATGTATTCTTTTACATTAAGTTCCACAAGTACTAGACTAACTTCTCGAGAACTTGCCCATGGTCTTCCTTCCTGACCAGTCATGCTGTCACTTAACATGGACACCATCATGTTGCTGGATGAAGACACGTCTTACGATGGTCAGAATCATGCAATGCCATTTAAGAGAGTATTTTTATTGAACATTATTAAATATGATTTTCCCTAAATTCCAACAACTCATTAGAACTATTTTATAAGATCACACCTGATAAAACATTCCCTCATGACTAGCACCATACTGAGTCTCACATGTGAAAATGCATAAGAATAATAATTCCAGCTCTAATGTTTAGTCTTGCTTTCATAGGTCCAGTTAGTGTTCCATACAAATTTCTAAAGTAAGTCAAAGAAATGTATTAATCAGATTAGCCAGTAAGTCTATGTAAAGGAGAATCAGTCCATTATTTGTTAGACAGTGATTGATGTTTTTTAAATTCATAGGTGGACTCTTTCATTCAAACTGTAACATATAAAACATACTTACTAGCAAGTTGTGTGCTTGGATACTCAATCATAAAGAAACATTTTATAAGAGATTGAGCATAGACTTTCAAAGCTATTGCCCCAAGGATGTGTGGACATTGTTCAAAACTGATAGTACACATGTACATAAATGCTCCACATTCAACAGTTCTGTTAAGTTAGTCTGCTGGAGAGTAATAAGTATAAAAATATTTACCCTTGTTCACTTCAGTAAACACTCATTGTTCAAGTGAATGGAAGAAATTTACAACCTTTACACTAGTTATTGCAAAGATATCACATAAATATATCCACTATAGAGATTTATACATAAATTATTCCAATTCATACAGAAACCCAGGTAAATACACAAGGAGCCATCTGATTGTGTGTGTATTTATATCTGCCGGCAAACTCAGAGATCTCAGGGGTGGCCTATGGATTTGTGATGCTGCAGGAAGATACTGAATCTATAATGAATAGATTTTAAAGTGGCACAATTGCATTGTTGCAAGAAAATGCATTCAAATTCTTCATCCACAAAAAAGCAAAGGTTAGTCTACTATGTTTGGAGCAGCATGTAATGATAAAGATCTTAAAATCTCAGAACTGGAAGATGATTTTCTAGTACTGGTAATGTAATGATAAAGATTATCATAAAACCTCAGAACTGGAAGATGATCTTTCCCTCTGTATGAGAGTCTCTCTACCACATCTCTACCTAATTTCCTGATTGCTTAGACACTCCAGTGATGGGAAACTCACTGCTTTTAAGGAAGCCCAGTGGATCTGCGGATATCTTTGACTACTAAAAAAATTCTTCCTTCTATCAATTCAAAATCTGTTCCTATAGGTCCCACCTGTTTTGTCCCAGGGGGCCTATAAAAATGTCCAATGCCTCTTCCCTGTCACAACTGTTCAGTACTTACCACGGAGCTCTCAAGCTTTCAGGCTTCTCTTCTACCTCAACATCCTCAGTACCATTGGTCATTTTCCATGTTGCGCCCACCCCTCCCATATCAATATTGAGTTCTAGCTTAAAACCAGTCCAGAACTATATGACCCAAAGAGGAAAGCAATTAATATTTTCTCTCTCAATTTCCACATCTGCAAAATAGAAGTGTTACCTCCAAGATCATTCAAAGGATCAAATAAGAAATAGAACACAGAAGTTCTCTGGACAGTTAAAGGTGCCTAATAAACATGAGGAATATATTTCTATGGATCAGAAGATCTAACTTTCAATAAGGTAAAACCCAATGTATCCTAAGGGGAAAAAAACAAAAACAAAAACCTCTTCAAATAGTAACACCAAAGAAAGTTTTGCCAAGAATTTACTTCAGTATACATACAATTAAAAATTTCAACCAACTTGTTTTTCTGAAAAATGACTCTCCCATTATGATGGGTCTATTTATATGTCCCAATGACATCCAAACTCAAAGTCTATGAAGCCAATGAATTTCCATGAATGATAGACACATGACTGAGTCAGAGATGAATGATGACATAGCCTCTGAATCTTTCAACTTTCTGGCATTCCTTTAAATAACCAGTGTTTTAACATTTTTGTTAACAATTCTCACCCCATATAATCTCCTTCATGACTCCCTCATGTCTTCAAAATACAGTCTAAATTCCTTCCATTATCTGGCCCAACAAGTTCTCTGTCTTCCTCTCTAGCTACTCTCCCTCCCTCACTCCATATATAGAGCATGCACTTAACCCGCCTTGTTCTTTCTTGCCTCTCTGCCTTTACACCTTGTATCCAAGGTTCTAAATCCAATATCCCACTTTATTCAGAAAGCAGATTTTTCTCATCACTCAAATCTTTGCTCAGATATCCCCCTTTCCAGAGAGTCTTACCTGAACTATCAAGGTGGTGTGCATTTCCAGTTTATATCATAGCGCTTATTTTCCTCTATTGAGATGGTCTGTTGACTTTTCTGTCCTACCCACTAGACAATAGATTCCTTGAAATATATATATTTTATTCATCTTGGAATAATTAGTAACCAGCACAGTCTCTTGTACATAGCAGGTGCGCAGTGTATTTTGAATGACTAATTAATAGATATGTATAGAGAAGGAACACATATATGCAGAAAATAACCATTTGATAAACTCAGCAAATGGCACCAATCTTGCCTAATCTATACTGGAATTCAGGACTAACTCAGAATCAAAAAACACCTTTTTCAAAAGTCAAAGGTGTAACCTATATCCTCTCTAGTTTTTTTTACCCATTCCTTAACTCTAGAACCTCTTTATCATTTGCAAACAACTTCTCACATATTCACATACATTATGCTATTTAATCATTAAAACCACTCAGAGATCATGTTCCTTTATGGGATTTAATGAAACAACCTCAGTGTGTCCAAACGGTGTAGGAAGAAAGTCAATGAACTGAGAGTTGAAAGAGCTGAGCTCAAGTCTCTGTTTTACTGTTTAACTACTGGTGTGTTAGTGGAAAGACCCCCCTAATCTGTCTAAACAGCAGCTCCCTTTCCCACTTTGCCATTGGCAATGAAGATTATTGTTATTTTTATACATTGTTGTCATTATTATCCAAGCTGGCATCTAGAGGTAGCCAAGTCAGCAGAAAAAGCATAGACTGTATGATAAAACAGGTCCCGTTTTTAATCCTAGCTACACTACATAATAGTTGGGTGACCCTATTAAAAGGTTAAGCCAGTTACTTAACCTCTCTAAGCCAGTTTTCTCACATATACAGGGACTAATAATTTCCTCTTAGGTTATTTTAAAATTTAGATGACATAAAAAGTAGAAAAAACATTTGTGTATTTTTAAAGTGCCAGATAAAATTGTTATTATTCTTGTTTGGCCAAATTTAAGAATGGTGTTTTTATCAAAGTGCTTTGCATGCATCACCATAAGAATATTTAATAGATATGCCTTTAAAAAACTTACAACTGTAGCTTAGCTTATTAAAGGCTCTGAGAAGTCCTGCTGTAGAGAAATATGTTTAACTTTGTTTAACCTGTGATTTTCCCAGCCTATTTGAACACGGGATGCCATCAATACCTTCTGGAAGAGCAAGCATGACAAGAGCAGAAAAAAACTGTGTTTTCCCCACATTTTTCCCACATAACTCTCATGACAGAGACTCAAAATCAAAACCCAAAATATTAAGGATAGTGAAAACACTCCCCACTCTACCATCCCCTGACTTATTATTTACAATGTACATATTTTCTAGTAAACAATTAACTATGTGCATACATACATACATAGGAGAAATCCAGGTAGAATTTTAAGAATAAACTTCATAATTTCTGAAGGAAAAAGACATTTGGATGCGATTGATCAAAAGCTGAGGACAAAAAACTGTTCTCTTTGGGCATTTGTGATTCCCACTGGCTAAAGTGCACTCTTAGTAATTTCTGGAATCATGTGAAAAAAATAAGAAAGGAAAGTACTTTCTCATTCATTCACAGGCATAGTCCCTTTAAAGTCATAATTGCTCTTTTCACATGGTAGCAAAAATTCACTTCATTATTTCAAATAGCTCTTTCCCAGCATCACCTCCTGCGACTTTAAAGGCTGCCATTAATTTCCCATTAGTAAACTTTAATTAAAATGAATATGTATCATTGCTTTTAGCAGTTGCATTGTAATACATGTATAAATACATGCAAATCTTATCCACAATATTTCAATGGCAATTTCTAAACAACACTTTGTTGTTATTTCAAAATACTATATCTACAGAAAGCTTTTAGAATCTGGTCCTTCCCTAAAATAATTAGAATTTCATGGAAACACAATAAGCAGTTACCAACCTAGCTAAAATCTATTTTATTGATCCCTGAAAGTAGCATGTTAAAACATGAATAATGACCTCTGTGCCTTGAACCACTCAGTACTCTGGTGCCACTGCAATATTTGTGTATAATGTATTGAAAAGAAAAGCTACAAGAGGCAGAGAGATGCTTCTAATTTAAGAAATCATAGTGTCTAAGATGAGTCTAATAGAATAATCTGAGATGAGTTGCACTTCATCAGCTTATTATCAAAGATGCATCTACCACCCCAAAGTTCCATACAAATGTTCAACACTCAAGAGAAATGGAAACATATTAGAGCACATCTGAGAGTTAAGTTCCATAAGTTTTCTTATCCCTAATTTCCTACATTAGGCTAAAGTTTTATTTTTTAAAAAAAACATATACTTCATAAAGAGAAAATGAGGTTGATTAGTCTTAGATCATGCTTTCACCAGATTACTCTGGCATCCCCCACATAGCTTAACCAGAATCTGAGAATAGATTAGATGATAATTCAAACTTAACTACAAAACACATTATTCTGAAAATGTTGACAATATTTCCAGAATATGATATCTGATAATACTTCCAACTATAATACTTCCTCCTAGATGATCACATATTGTTAGTATTAACTTCAAAGTCTCTAAGGAAAATACTATAGAAATGCTTAACTAAAAGGAGCTATGTGTGACCACAGTTTCTCCAAGTGCTGGGGTCAGTTAATGCACTTGTTTGACAGCCTGCGGTTTTCTTTCTGCTTTCAAACCTTACCCTTCCATCCCTTCTCTCCCCACCCCCACTCCATACCTCTGCAATAACTTTTCTGTATGACAAGTTGGCCCAGTGACTATGGTCTATCTGAGATGTTTTTAGGCCCATATCTTTTCCTAATTATTTTTCATTTTCTGTATATTGTTCCCTGAGAAAATTAAGCATCATTTTTCAATTGGGAAGATGTTTGGTTTAGAAGGTAAACACACCTATAATTAAAAGGACTCCCTCGGTTCACAGAATTTGGTATCAGATTTTTCATGAAGTATGAATCTGTAAAAATAATGTGCAGTTTTTTAGTTATTAGGATAGAGAAGTATTTATTTACATACGTCTAGAAACTTTAAATGCGGTTAAAATTAAATGATTTCCAAAGCTTGATAAAATTTGAAAAAGATGACAAATGGAATGTGAAGCTTAATTTACCATATTATCAGATTAGAAATGCTAATCAGATGCACCCTAGCCACTCAGTAACTTCAGTAATTAAATTAAGCACTTAAGTCTTTCATCATACTTGAAGAGCATCTAGCTATAAGTCTTCCCAATAGTCATCCATGGGAAACATAGCTATCACATTTAACTAGCATTTCGAAAAGTTCCTCTGAGTCCAAAAATATGTATGAAGGTTTCCAACACCAATTTGTCAGACTGCATATCAAATATCACTTTCCCAGAAAGTATCTGCTTGGAAAACAGAAATACAATTTCACAATCTGAAAGGTCACCATCTATGGCAATGTTCAGTCTGCATTACAAAGCACTGGTCACAGGAAATGTTGTGAAATCACCACACTTGCTCTTCGCAGTTGAAAACCTGGCTGTTCGTTATAAATAAAAAGAAGTGTGTGGTTCTATTTCACAAATCCTCTGAGTTGTTTCCACAGGGGATACTTCGGCATAGTCAACAACTCATATCTTTTATCACAAAAATATCCACAAATAAAATTGAAAAAGAGCACTGGTATCACAGAGTGTAGTCCCAGATTGGTGTACTTTCTAGGAATTGTCCTCATTTCACTTACACTACCTATTTACTAAGTTACTTTAAAACCAAAAAAGCTCTGAGATGTTAGAATCTACAGACTTCCATACAAGTGATTTTATAAATGTAATATATTGCTTCAAAATCTACTAATAACACATAAAAGTCAAAAGAATGTATTCCTGAGCATACTATTTCATGCTGTTCCTAAGTCCATGCAGTGACTGTTCAAGCAGTGGTTTCCCTCCGCCCAAGTTTAGCCTTGTATTCCAGTTTGTAAGTGAAGTGATCCCTGTGTAAAAAGACTCGGTAGATCAGATGACAAGCAGCAAAGTGGCCAACGGATACGCCAAGTACAACTAAAGTTAACACAGTGCTCCACCCCTTCTCCAAAGGCTCATAGTTACATGAGAAATTAGGTATGGAGATATGGCAAGATAATCAGAAAGGGCAGTCTAAAAATAAATCTGGGCGCTGTAAAGTTTACTGACTCATGCTTGGAGATATATATATACACACATACATACATACACGTGTGTGTGTGTGTGTGTGTGTGTGTCAAGTCATTTGCCTATTGGGATCTTTACTCTGAGCAAAGCACTTCTTCAGCAGTGATCATTAACATGTGGGTACTTTTGAGCAGCAGCAACTCCCATCTCACTGGAATTAGTAATTTTTTTCCCAGGGAACAAAAGAAACCATCCAAATGGCAACACAAACCTCAATTTCAACATAATAAAAAAGGAGTTTTAGAAGATGTGACAGGAATCCTCTCCTACTCACTGAAACAGCATCACTAAAAACGCGGGGGGTGGGGGTGGGGGGTTGTGGCATGCAAAGAGTGAGAAGCCAGTGAGGCAGAGTGGGAAGACAGAGGGAAGAGGTGATCGAAACCACTTTGCTATCCTTCCCTTGCTTCTCACTTCCCTCCCATCCTAGGCTGAGATTGCAAATTTTAAAAATGCAAGCCCCAGTTCAAAAGAAACCCCCAAAAAACTGGAAGAGTGTGACTAAGGTTACTACCACAGCAACCCTGAAAGATTTCCGTGCAAAAGCAAAGCAGTGGGGATGTAGTAGCAGCAGCAAGCCTCCCTCCTCCCCCACCCCTGATACAGTACCTCCAGATTTGCCCGAGCTGCAAGATGTGGATGAGTGACTGCAGGAGCCAGATGCAGAAGGAGCAGGACGAAGACCTGTGACTGCCACTGGCCCGGGTAGCCCCGCTGCTGTTGCTGCCGCTGTTGGCCGCGGCGATGTTGCTCTTGCTGGCGTTGGATGCTTGCCTTTGCGGCGTGGAAGGACGAGCCTCGCCTTCCCCGGCTGCAGACCCACCACCGGCCACCGTCTTGCAATCCGCTCCAGGCTGAGGGCAGCTGGAGGCAGCTGCGGCCGCGGCGCTGTCCTCGGTGCTGAAATCGTGCACAAACCAGCGGAAGCTGAACACTTGCACCGACAGCGACCCGAGCACCACGAAGAAGAGCGTGAGCCCGAACCACCAGCGCTGGCCGCGCAGGTAGTAGTCCACGGCGAGCCAGACGTCCGTGCCCACGTCCGCGAAGTACACGGCCACGGCGGCCAGGATCCAGAGGCAGTCCCACAGTGAGTAGCGCCGCTGCTCCCTGCCCAGGCGCAGGCACAGCGCCGCCGAGCCCGCCCCGCCGCCGCCCGGGCCGCCAGCGCCGCCGCCGGAGCCGCCCGAGCCCCCGGAGCCGCCGCTCCCGGCGCAGCAGCAGCAGCAGCGCGAGCAGCCACCGCCGTCCGGGCAGCAGCCGCCCCCGGCCGCCTCCTCGTCCTCGGCTCCCGACCCCGACGGCAAGCCCGGAGCCAATCCCTGCACCGAGCCCGAGTGGTCCGAGTTCTGCAGCGGGGTGAACGCCACGTCGCTGCTCTTCTTCATTTTCAGCCTCCCGTCTGATTTAGCGGCCATGATGCCTCCACTCGGGAGGAGAGCCCTCCTTTATCTGACACCTTTCCCCGCTGTCTCCTCCTCCCGCCACCTCCTCGCCTCGCCCCGGCTTCCCTCCCAGGCGGCGCGGCTCCCCCTCCTCCTGCTCCTGAGCCGGTCGCCCGCCGCCCGCTGCCCGCCGGGCTGGGCGCTGGGCTGGGCTAGCGGCGCGCCTGGATCCGGCAGGAGCGCCGCCTGGCTGCCTGCGCGGAGCCAAGCTGCTCGGGGCGCCCCGCGCGCGCCCCTGCCCGCCGCCCGCGCTCCTCGCCGTCCCAGCTTCGCGGCTGCAGCCCGAGCCGCCGCCGCCTCCAGCAGCAGGAGCAGCAGCGGCCGCCGCGGCGCTCCTCGGACCTGCACATTCCTCTCCTCCCCTCGCGCGCGCTCCCTCCTCCCGCTTCCTCTCCTCCACCAGCTGACTCCGAGGGAGAGGATGACCTCATCCCTTCTCTTCCAGCTGCCGCCGTTCCCACCCTGGCTCGGGAGGGGCGAGCGAGGAGGAGGGCCCTGGAGGAGGGGCCGGGACCGAGGGGAGCGGCGGGCGGAGGGTGGGGGGACGGGCCTGGCGGGTCCCAGGGGCCGGGAGAAGCGGCCGAGGGGGCCTGAGGGAGACAGTCAAAGCCCCCACTCAGGGGATATCTGGAACGCTGGGTGGGTTTGAGCGACACCTGGGGGAGGGGAGGGGGAGGAGCGCGCCGGGAGGAGGGGCCCCCGCGTGCAGCCCTCGCGGAGGACCGCGGAGAGTGGGCACGGACGGGTGTGGCGGCGGCGAGGGCCAGGGAGGCGCAGGCCTCTTTGTATTCCACTCGGAGCCGCCGGCACCCGGAGCCGCCAGCAGCCGAGGGGCTGGGAGCGCGGCTGGGGCCCACGACGGTGGGGAGAACGGGTGTTACTCGGGCGCCCGGGCTCCGAGGCCAACAGCGGCAGTGGGCGTGCCCGACCATGCAGGAGAGAGCCTGGGAGAGAAAGGCGTGCTGGACCCGGAGCGCGGAGCCTGGTGCTGCGCCTACAGCTGAGGGCGGGCGGGTCCGCGGGGAGCCCCGAGCCAGAGCCCTCGAGGGAAGTAGCTGGCATTCCGAGGGCTCCAGGCTTCTCCGGCGGGCGGGGGTGACCCAGCTCGGGCAGGTGCGGAGGCGCTCGGGCCCTCCGTGGCCC
The DNA here is from genome assembly GCF_048565385.1 of Saimiri boliviensis. Classification (NCBI taxonomy): domain Eukaryota; kingdom Metazoa; phylum Chordata; class Mammalia; order Primates; family Cebidae; genus Saimiri; species Saimiri boliviensis. Next base: position 8,870,333 of record NC_133463.1, on the reverse strand, counting down.
AGGCCCACGCCCCACGCGGGTCCCTCGAGCGCTCTCGGCGGCCGGGAAGCTCTGAGCCAGGAGAAGCTGCAGCCCCGTGGGTCCCGCACCGGCCCTCGCGGCGTCCTCCGGCAGGTGGGAAGCGCAGCACCCCTGGCGGCGGCACTGGGCGTGGTGGGGCGGCAGGGCGCGGCCGGCAGCCACGGGAAACCGAGTACCACCCCGCCCCCGGCCCGCAGGCGGCGAGTGGCGGAGCCCAGAGCTGGCGCCACCTCCCCTACTCCCTACTCCAAAACTAGAAATACCTTCTCTTAAAGCTATAGGGATTGCAAACTAGCTGTGTGGTCCCACAACTCCAGAAATGACTCGAAATTAAATCTGTTATCGAAGTGATTCAAGGAGAATATAAAATATGTTGCTGTTTTAAGAGATTTTTAAAACAAAATATAGGCTCTTCATTTTTTTAATAAGAAAACTTAAGCTTTGATTCGTCTCACTTAACTTTTGCAAATGTAAGAGAGAGAGAGTGTAATTCTTAAATTATACCGTGACTCACATACTTTAAGAGCGGAGGGAAGTGAGGCAACACGAGTTACACTGCCACTAAAAGCACCAGTTGGATCTTCTAAATCTGGAGGCAAACCATAACACTCCCTCCCGCCCCGAGCCACCCCCGCCTCTCTGTGGTAGGTGCCAGGTGAGTTCGATCTAGTATATAGTGCCATTCTTAATTAGTAACATTATGAAGTAGAAGTGCACGAATTTCACTTCACGTGGAGAGAGCTGCCTCACGCACTGTGTGCTACATATCACGGGCTGTGTCAGCACCAACCTGAATAAAGTGGAATTTGCCCCGCGCTCTGGATACATTGCCTGGTGCCCAGGACCTTCCCTTGCTCGGCCTTGGCCTGACATTTTGGCGGGAGGGTGTTGAGCTATAGAGTGTATACGCGATTACATGGCATGTACAAATCCCGGTATTTCTAGGGAAAGGCATCGCCAAGTGATGGCTGAGGGGCAACACAGTCCCACTAAGATGCTTAATATGCCAGGCAAACGGGGATATTTTTAAATCCAGCTTTAAAATTGGGTCTTCTTGGAGTAGAAGAATCCTTTTTTGGAAAACAACCTGATTCTATTTCTCTGGAGTCCAAATCTAAGATTTCATCTCCAGGGTGCTACTGGTGATCTTACTCTGTGACAAACCATTAGGGAGAGGGATGATCTCTTAGGTAACTGGGTCCTAAGGGATGGAGTATATTCTAGGTCAAAGGCAGCGTCTTAAATTGCACCAGGCATGAAAAGGCCCTGCAGAGTATCTGAGGTGCTTAAGACCTGGAGCTGACTAAAGATTCCCCTAGAGTAGGCTGTTTCTTATTCGACTGCATCCTCTGCACCTGGCACAGCGCATGCACAGACTACTTGCTCATTAAATATTAGTTGAGTGAATGCATGAATTTATAGAAAGAACATTCCATAACAGGAAGAATGCTGTATTCTGTGCTAACGAATGTTCCCATGGAAACATAGGAATTATGAAACTTTTTATGCTCTAAAAAGAAATAACTAGTAACGGTTCCTTATTAATACATTTATTCAAAACCATTTAGAGTCTCTTTAAGGTTGCTGTCTGAACCATAGCTGGAAAGTAATGGTGATGCGTAGTTAGTGGCAGGAGTTTACAAGCAGGAGGTCGGAGGATGAGCTTCACATCCAGGCTTTGCTAATTACTGGCCCCATGATCTTAGCAAATTAATACACAGGATTAATATGAGGATTAGATGAGATCATGTATATTATGGGGCTTTGTATACAATGCTGTTCTCAAGAGTCTCTAATCTCATAAGTCTAGTAATCACATTTTAGAATATGGATTTTAATATTACCTGCTCTATCATAATCAGTGCACCTGTCAAGACAGTTGGGCATAATGGTTGCAAGCTCAGAGTTTGGACTCAGAGTTATCTCTGTGTGTGTTATTTAACTTCCCTTCCCCTCATGCTCATCATTTGTAAATTAGAGATGATAATGATCTCTAGAATTCGGTCTTGTTGCCAGTAACAAATACTAATACAAAGAGGCATGTGAACTATTCAACATGGTGTCCAGCACACTTCATCCACCACATTCTGTTAATATCTTTCCTGTTTCTTCCAGCCCCCTCATGTCTTCTGGCTTCTAAACTTGTGTGTTTAGCTCATCAACTCTACTTAAAACGAGAGTTCTTTAAAAACAAAACAAAACAAAACAAAACAAAAAAACAGTCCTTGGATTACCTACATCACAATCAGTTGTCGTTTAATACAGATTCCTGGCCTATCAGAAATGTGATCTCTCCATCAATGATTTTGTCTCCCATCCAATCTCAGAGATTTATTCTCATTGTATAACCCAGGGGTCCCCAACTCCTGGGTCATAAACTGTTATGGGTCAGTGGCCTGTTAGGTACTAGGCCACACAGCAGGAGGTGAGCTGTGCTGGACAGGGTTAGCATTACCGCCTGAGCTCTGCCTCCTGTCAGAACAGCAGCAGCATTAGATTCTGATGGGAGTGCAAATCCTATTGTGAACTGGGCATCGAAGGGATCTAGGTTGTGGCCTCCATATGAGAATCTAACAAATGCCTGATAATCTGATATAGAGCAGTTTCATCCCAAAACCATCCCCCCATCACAACCCCAATGGAAAAGTTGTCTTCTACAAAACCGGTCCCTAGTTCCAAAAGGGTTGGGGACAGCTGATATAACCTAAACTTTAGGATTACTCAACAGCTTCATAATCTCCGCTTTACATACCTCACACTCTGATTAATGCCTCCTAGCTGGTGAGCTCACTCTCTCATGTATCCCTGGACGTGTTTTCTACCTCATTTTCATGTCCCTTAACCCCTTCAAGCCCTCCCCTTTCTTCTTACATTGCGTAAATTTCATGCTCAATCACGATAGGTGCGTCTCACATGCTTCCTCGTCTCTGCTGTTCCTCTTACTCAACAAAACACCAGCACTGGTTAAACTCTCTTCTCCACCTACATCAGGCCTAACCCTGTGTAACTGGTTGTGGCTGGCGAAGGGGCAAGGCCCTGCACACTGGTGCTTCTTTCTATCCCTGAAGTGGACCCAGAGGCTGCTCCACAGTCATACCTCATCTTCCCAGCCCATTGGCATTCCTATTCTTTTAAATTATGTCTGTTTATATTTTCCTTTCTCAAGCTTTAAACACCTTCTTCCCCATTCTTACTCTCCACTGATGACTCTGCATCCTATTTCACTGGGGAAGATGAAGCGACCAGAGCAGAACCCACACAAGTGCTCAGCACCTTCTCTGCTCACCCACCAGCATGTGTACTACCCACTCAGCCTCCGGCTCTACAAGGCCAGCTCCCCTGGTGTTCACCAGCCCCCACCCCTCTCAGTGCTCAAGAGCTCAATTCAACACTCATTGCCTCAGTCATCAATGTTCTCTCTCTGCTGGATTATCCCCGTCAGTGTACAAACACACTCCTATGTATCCACTAGTTAAAAAACAAAGCAAAACAAAACTTTTGATTCCAATTGCCTTTTTAGTCACCACTGCATTTCCCTGAAACCTTTTACGACAAAGGCCTCTAAAGTTGCCTAAACTTGCTTTCTTGGATTCCTGTTCTTCAATTCTCTCTTGAACACATTCAAATAAACCAACAATTGTTCCACTGAAACTGTTCTTAACGAGCCGCTGGCAGTCTGTCTCCACTTTACTGAACAATTCAGTCTCACCTTACTTGACGCCCTCAGTGGCATTTGGCATGATAGAACCTTCTCTCCTCAGTGAACCCTACTCTTCCCTTGGCTTTCATGTATCATACAGTCTGGAGTTTTCCCGTTTCAAAGTAGCCTGCTTCTTTGCTAATTCTGGGTCCCTTGCTAATTTCTTATCATTTGTCCTACTTTTAAGCTGGCTCAGTCTTCAAATCCTCCTGTATGTGTATTAGTCCGTTCTCATGCTGCTATAAGGACCTACCTGAGAGTGGGTAATTTATAAAGGAAAGAGGTTTACTTGACTCACAGTTCTGCAGAAATGGAGAGACCTCGGGGAACTATAGTGATGGCAGAAGGAGAAGCAAACACGTCCTTCTTCACATGGTATCAGCAAGGAGAAGTGCTGAGTTAAGTGGGGTAAAGGCCTTTTTTAGACCCATCAGATCTCATGAGAACTCACTATCACAAAAACAGCATGGAGATAACTGCCCCCCATGATTCAGTCCCTCCCATGACACATGGGGATTATGGGAACTACAATTCAAGATGAGATTTGGGTGGGGACACAGCCAAACCATATTACTACCTATTCTCACTCCCTTGATAATTTCATAAAATGTCATCTTTAAAATCACACCTATATGTTGGTGATCCCTGTATTTCCCCAGGCTGGACACTCCTGGACCCCAGAATACACTCAACTGCTTTCTCAACATCTCTACTTGAATGCCTCCAGGCACCTCAAATTTAAAACATCCAAGACTGAACTCCAGATCTTGCCCTTCAAAATCTGCTTCTTCTTTCTCATTTCCCTTAACGACAATTTTGTTAAGTTTCTCAAGCCAAAACAGAGGGCATTGTCCTCAACTATGACTATCTCTTAGACTCCTTGTCTTATCTGCCAGAAAATACTTTTGGTTCTACCTTCAACATATATTTTTGAAGCCAGGTGTGCTAGCTCATACCTATAATCCTAGAACTTTGGGAGGCCGAGGCAGGAAGATTGCTTGAAGCCAGGAGTTTAAGAGTAGCCTAGGTAACGTAATGAGGCCCAGTCAGATGCTAGCAGTAATGTATATTCCGGTGTGGTTTCTATGTTGGAGTCTGCTGGGATCAGTTCAGAGTTCAGTGGGAAATGCGTAGGCTCTCTGCAGAATGGAGAGGTTATCCATGTTTGTCACCACAAAATGAGGTGGAATCTTGGATAGGAAATCAGAATTATAAGCCTCTAGGTAGGCAGGTAACAGAGAAAAACCTCCTTGAAGGTGGCCTAGAGGTAGGAAGTACGTATCTGAATGAAGGGAGGAGAGTACCCATTCACAACAAGAATAGCCAAAGGAGGATGTGAAGTGAAGACGTGAAGAAAATGAAACAAGACTATGGCTACCTGGAGAAGAACATTCCAGGAAGAGAGAACAGCACGTGCAAAGACCCTGGAGCAGGAGCTTTCCTGGTATGTCTGAGAACTAGTGAGGAGACCAGTGTAGCTGGAGTGGAGGAAAAGAGTAGCTGAGGAGTCAGAAATAGGGTTAGAGGAAAACCAGTTGTCTGGGGGTCAGATTATGTAAGGCCTTGTATGCCAGTACGAAGACTCTCCTTTTCACGTGTGCAAGATGAGAAGCTATTGGACAACTATGAGCCGGAGCTGGCTTCGTGCGTGTATGACCAGAGTAGGTACACAGGGCTCCATGCTCTGAGGGTCCCCATGCTTCAGTGCTCTAATGTCACCAGCATCTAACTTTGAATTTGTGTTTTGTAAGTGAAGTGCAATTGGGATGACAGAGCACGTGCCAGAAACCTGGCGCCCCACTCACATATGCTTTTGGCTCTCTGTCTTCCTAGGATGGACTCCAGATGCTCACTAACTACTTCCTGGTGTCCCAGCCCTACCTGGCTACTCCCTCTGTGCTCTTGCCCATCACCTAGTGGGGGCCTGGACATGGAAGTGTGGGGTGTCATGGTCAAGCATGAGCCACTTGACATTTTGGGATGAAGCAAGGGGTGGCCCTCTCCTCCCTGGGCTGGCAGCACTCAGTGCATTCAGCCAAAGACTAAGTGGGGGGCCTGTTGCCCAGCTGGGACTCAGGTGCCGAGCATGTCCAGGTGAAGACGACGCTGTCTTAGGAATTGCTTAGCCATTGTGGGTTGAGGTGGAGGTTCATGGGAAAGGGGATTTATGTCCCTGCCTCTGGCTGGGGTCGTGCATTTTAATTTGCACTGGGCCCCACAAGTTATGTAGCCAGCCCTGAGGAGCATTCAGTGACTATTTAAACAACGTGATCTGGCGTCCTGGATCACCGACTGCTCTGTTGAGGGTAGGAAAGCAAGGGTGAAGGCAGAAAGATCAGTAAGGAGACAAGAATCTAGCCGAGAGAATCGTTTGTCAAATGAGGGGCATCGGGGGGATGCTATGAAATAGTCAAAAACATTTATTTATTTTTGCAACAGAGTCTCACTCCATCATTCTAGCTAGAGTGCAGTGGCATGATCATAGCTCACTGCAGCCTCGGCCTCCTGGGCTCATGCAATTCTCCCACCTCAGCTTCCTGAGTCGTTGGTACTACAGGTGCGTGCTACCACACCCAGCTATTTTTGTTTTTTATTATTTTTTGTAGAGATGAGGTCTCATTATGTCGCCCAGGCTAAAAAATCCATTTTTGTAACTAACTCCTATTTATTCTCTAGATTTCCATTTAAATGAAGGGGATAGCACATAGTTTTGTATATGTAAAACTATGAAATTAAAAGCTTGCAGTCAAGAGGTAATAAAATTATGTTATGCCCTATGTTTTTCAAACACAATTGCCTTACTAAAGCCTCATTACACATTTGTGAAAAAAAAAAACCCAGACAGGTCTACTACTACTATTTAAAAAAGGAAAGAGAGAGAGAGAGAGAGAGAGTAAAACAAGACTTAGAGAGTTTTAAAGACTGCCCAATGCCACAATTCCTATGGGATAAGTTAAAAGGATGTAATGTTTTCCCCAAAAACTACAGAGACTTTTGAAGTATTTAAAATAAAAGAGCGGCCTGCCTGGTTTTGTGTTTTGAAATGTGCATTCTGGTAGCAGAGTAGAGAATTAAAGGGCAACTTTGTATAAAACCTTTCTGATTTATGATAGTCCACTAATCTCCCATGTATACTCTGTGCCCAGAGCGAAACACAGTGTCTGGCATATTAACAGACATTTAATAAATATTCCAGAAAAACCTTTCCCAGACAAATACTATGCAGCTCTTCTGAGGACCATTAGAACTATAATTGTTGCTTTTGAAATGTTAAAGCTCAAACAGCATAAAGACTGCTGAAATGCTACCCAAAAAAATCAGCAAAATGACTGTTCAGCAAAAGTGAGAGCAATGTTAAAAGCCAAAGTTTAAAAGTACGTTGAAAAGGAAGCAGGTTATAAGAGATACAAGTAGCAACAATGGTTGTTAGAGAAATTGAGGGAGTTGAGCTGTCCCAAAAATTTAATTTCCATATTGGCATTGCACTATCAACTAAGTAAAGGGAAAAAAGCACAAAGGTTGTAGGTTAGGGTCCAAAATAAAGTATCTCAAATGCTGGGAACCCAGGTTTAGATTTGATGTCAATCAAAAGAGGGAACCCTGGCTCTCTTTCTAAACTTCATAATAGTCTCCAACTGCTAAGTGCATTTTGTTTCTGAAGTATGTTAGTAACTGAGGCATTTAGGTCTTAAAATGCATTTTCCCTTAGGAACAAAATGATAAATGGTGATTAAATCTGTTTAACCCTGATGACACTGAAATTTAAATTTGCAATAGAAAAGCAGAAAACACATCATCTTCATACCGACGCTTATTATTAAAAATATATATAAAAGGCCGGGCGCGGTGGCTCAGGCCTGTAATCCCAGCACTTTGGGAGGCTGAGGCGGGTGGATCACGAGGTTGAGAGATCGAGACCATCCTGGTCAACATGGTGAAACCCCGTGTCTACTAAAAATACAAAAAATTAGCTGGGCATGGTGGCACGTGCCTGTAATCCCAGCTACTCAGGAGGCTGAGGCAGGAGAATTGCCTGAACCCAGGAGGCGGAGGTTGCGGTGAGCCGAGATCGCGCCATTGCACTCCAGCCTGGGTAACAAGAGCGAAACTCTGTCTCAAAAAAAAAAAATTAAAAAAAAAATATATATATATATGATTTATCAAGAGAGTTTTATTTCTAGTAGATGCTGGTACTTGAGAGAAACGTAAGATCATTGAAATGTATATGAGCCCTTCAGAAGAAGGAACTTAATTCTTCCCGCCGACCCCCTCTGACTGTGGCCTGCGCTTAGCAACTTGCTGCCAAAGAATAAAGTGTGGGAAGACGGGGAGTAACCTTCTGTGGAGAAAACTGCAAACATGCCCTTGGTGGGGTACTCAAGGTCAACATCAGCAGGGATGCCCGCTGTCAACATGGAATGAGGACCCTTCACTTCTGTGGTCTTCTTCCCCAAAACTTACACCACCAGTTTAAACATAGGAAAACAATATTTGTTTTGTTGTTTTGTTTTGTTTTGTTTTGTTTTTAAATAGAGTCTTACTTTGTCGCCCAAGTTGGAGTGCAATGGCATGATCTTGGCCCACTGCAACCTCGACCTCCCCAGTTCAAGTGATTCCCCTGCCTCAGCCTACCAAGGGGATTATAGGCACCCGCCATCACACCCAGTTAATTCTTTGTATTTTTAGTAGAGACAGGGTTTCACCGTGTTAGTCAGGATGGTCTTGATCTCCTGACCTTGTGATCTGTCCACCTTAGCCTCCCAAAGGATTACAGGCATAAGCCACCATGCCTGGCCTAAACAGTACTTCTTCAAGCTGTTGAGGTCAGTAAACACAAGGAAAATCTGAGAAACTGTCACAGCCAAGAGGATCCTAGAAGACATAATGACTGAATGTCATGTGGTGTCCTGGAGGGGACCCTGTAACTGACATTAGTGAATAAGCCAGTGCAAGCTGAATAAAGCCTATGTGGTAGTTAAAAGTAACGTACCAATGTGGATTCCTTAGTTGTGACAAACGCGGCATGCTCATGTAAGATGTCATGAATGGGGAAACTTAGTGAGCAGTTACAGGCCTCAGTACCATCTTTGTTAGTTTTCTGTAAATCTAAAGCTACTGTAAAATGTATTGTTTTTAAAAATTGGAAAAACTGGTACTTGGAAATGATTAATACAATCAATAAAGTTAAAAGCAAGCAAGAGAGAAATCAAAAATTATCAATAGCAGGTGTGAAAGAGAGGGTGTCACTTCAAATTCTATTAGAATGAAAAAGGTAGTATGTCGTAGAACTACCATAGGGCTCAGCAGTTGCAGTCTCGAGCATTTATCTTGGAGAAATAAAAATTAACGTTTACATGAAAAGAAATGATCATGGCAGCTTTAATTATATAAAAAAACAGAACAATCCAGACACCTTTCAATGGGTGAATGGTTAATCAAACTGTGATACATTCACACCAGGAAATACTACTCAGCAGTTAAAAGGTACATATTGTGGTATGCCCCTTGTAGAATATTCTTTAAGTGATAAAAATACAGAAATGAAGAAGAAATTAGTGCTTGCCAGGGGTTAAGGATGGAGAGATGGCTACAAAAGGATCCTGTCATGGTAAGAATGTTCTTCCTCTGGACTGGTGGGGGCTACATGAACCCATATGTGATAAGTTGCATAGAGCTCAATATACAAACGTGGATGGTAGGGAGATGTTATCAGCAACTTTATACTAACAAATTCATCAACTTTTAGAAAAAAAAACATCTAGGAGGGTTTTTTAAAGATATCAAAAGAAGACCTTCCCACTTCTTTTTTAAAAATTTCAATAACACATTTTATTTAAGCCCATATGTCAAAAATGTTGTTATGTTAACAATATAATCAACATAAAAAACACTGAGCTGTGTTACTTTTTATTAACCAAGTTATTATAATCTGATGTGTATGTGATTCTTACAGTACCTCTCAATCCATGCCATACAATTCAAATGCTCAGTAGCCACGTGTAGCTGGCGGCTGCCGTAATGGACAGCACAGTCCTGCCCAAAACACGTGCACACGAATGTTCATTGCAGCACTGTTTACAATAGCAAAGACCTGGAACCAACCCAAATGCCCAATGATGATAGACTGGATAGGGAAAATGTGGTACATATACACCATGGAATATTACGCAGCCATCAAAAACGATGAGTTCACGTCCTTTGTAGGGACATGGATGAACCTGGAAAGCATCATTCTCAGCAAACTGACACAAGAGCAGAAAATCAAACACCGTATATTCTCACTCATAGGCGGGTGCTGAACAATGAGAACACATGGACAGAGGGAGGGGAGCACTACACACTGGGGTCCGTTGGGGGGAAATGGGGGAGGGGTGGGGGGTGGGGAAGTGGGAAGAGATAGCATGGGGAGAAATGACAGATACAGGTGAGGGGACGGAAGGCAGCAAACCACACTGCCATGTGTGTACCTATGCAACAATCTTGCATGTTCATCACATGTACCCCGAAACCTAAAATGCAATAAAATAAAAAAACAAACAAACAAACAAACAAAAACTTAAGACCAATAAAGGCATACGAATGAACTTAAAAAAAAAAAAATGTGATGTTCGTTCTCTATAATGCTGGAACTCATATTATTTTATTTTGAAAATTTACTGTTATAGGCCAATGGGATTGCTTTTTCCAATTTCAATTGTTGTGGTTTGCAGGTAAGAGTTACAAGCATCCCTTTCTAGTCTTCTGAGTGCCAATCAATTGAGAACCAGACACAAGTTTCACACAGCTGTAGGTCAAAATATCAGCTTCAATAATTTGTTTTTTAAAAGGTGCATTGGGTCATGCGGCTTCCATCCATCTACACTAAACTTCCTAATCTTGGTCCTTGGCTCTGGCTTTGGGCAATTTGTCTGCAGGAGGATGTATAGAGAAGACTGAACTCTTACCTAAGGGTGTTTCCCTTAGAGAAGGGGCTGGGGGAGGCAGAACCAGGAGGAGACTTTCTCCATCATCAGTAATCAGACAAACAAATTTTCCTCTCTTTCTGAAAGGAGGAAATTTGGAAAAAGTCTTTCTGGTATTCATTCATCTGGGGAACAGAGTGGACAGCCTCCCATTCTCAGGGACATTAGAAGCTGATGGCTCAGGTTCTTTCTTCTGATTTTACTTCAAAATTTAGAGTTTTCCTTTTTGTTGATGCAGATACATCACTAGTATTTTTAACTTTAGGGCTTTGGGGACATAAAGGTCTAAGAAATAAATTGCACATGAGACAGGGAGGAGAAATAAGGATGAGGAAAGATTTCTGTGAGGGATCGGTGGGAATTTGGAAGAGGGTTGCAAGGAAGAATGCGAAGAACATGATGTGTTATAATAAAGAGATGAACTTGCAGAACTGGCCAAATGAGGCAAATACAGGGAGTGGGCATGGCATGGCACAGCCAGCCTGGGACTAGACAGCATGGAATCACAGACAAGGGCATCCGCTCCTGCTCCTGGGTGCTTCTCTGCCAGATGCAGGAGTGACACAAGGCAGGGCTTTTCTGCACACTGGATTCCATTATTCCAGGTGTTCACATGTGCCTGGGAGGGCAGAGTAAAGGAGGTGCTGGGAGAAGACACTGGATCAGGATTATACTCACTCACAGGTGACCAGGTGACTGACCCCCCAGCTCAGGTTTGCTGGCAGTGGAGAGTGGCTGAGTATAAGCAGCCTGGTCGAAAGGGCATGCAGTGTGCACCATGAGCCTTTTATGGACAGGGGCCATCCTACGAGCCGCCTTTAGAGACACTTTTTTCCCATTGTGGTGCCTTACAGAGTATCTCCCCAAATTCATGACCACTTGGAAGCTTAGAATGTGACCTTATTTAGGCTGGGCACAGTGGCACTTTGGGAGGCCAAGGTATCTGAGGTTAGGAATTTGAGACCAGCCTGGTCAACATGGTGAGACCCTGTCTCTACTACAAAAATTAGGCAGGCATGGTGGTGTGTGTCTGTAATCCCAGCTACTCAGGAGGCTGAGGCAGGAGAATCACTTAAACTCGAGAGGCAGAGGTTTGCTGTGAGTGGTGGTTGCACCACTGCACTCCAATCTGGGCAACAGAATGAGACTCCATCTGAAAAAAAGAAAGAAAAGAAAAGAAAAAGAAACCATTATTGGGAAACAAAGTCTTTTCCATTTTAATTAATGAAAAGATTGAGATAAAATCATCTTGGAATGGGGTAGGACCTAAATCTAATGACGGTGTCCTTATAGGAGACAGAAAAGGCCACACAGATATACAGGAGAGGAGAGGTTGTAAAACAAACACAGCAGTAGGAGGGATGTCACCACAAGCCAAGAAATGCCGGAACTACCAGAAACTGGAAGAGGCAAGGAAAGTTATTCCCCTACACTTGATATCAAGGAGTTCTACAAAGTGTAAAGGTAAAGGCATAATGGTTTGCAACAAAGAGATCCAGGTTGCCAACTGCTAGTTCTATTTACTAAAGAAGGAGATAAAGAAAGATGAAAGGCAAAATTGTGCCTAGTGGTAAAGAACAGAGAGAATAAGTAGTAATCAAAGCTTTGCTGGCTTCATGTCTCATCAGCAATCCCAACTGCCACCAATTCTGGTCAACTTCCCTCTGCCCCAGCTCCTTCTTTACTACTTGCTAGCTGCCTGATGTGTGACATGTCCCCTTCTCCAGGGCAGATGATGCAGTAGCTCTGCTTCTTAAGATCTATTATTCCTAGAGCCCAGCATCTCTCTTGTGAACCACAAACTGACCATCACACGCATAGCCCAGATCTCAAGTACCAAGAGTAGTCAAAACTTTTCAAATTAATTACTTCATTAATTCAACAAACATGGATGGCAGACTTCCTAGGTATAGGCAACTGCAGGGAGTGAGCATAGTGGTGCCTTAAATGACCCTGGACTTTAAGATCCAGCTGATCACGATTTCATTCTTGACTGGAATTCTGGATATTTACCCTAGGGAATGTGGCTTCTCTGAGCAACATTCTCTGAGTCTCAGTTTCTTTACCTGAAAATATATTGAAAATATTACATCTTTGTTATGCAATGACTGTAAACTGCTGTAAAAATTATACAATATTAAAAATTCTAGATGGTAATTTTGTATAAGTATATATAAATAAAATATTTAGAAATATTTATAGGTAGTAAAACTGGTACCTGATGGGTGGGTATAAAAAGTGGAGAATATGGCAGGGCGCGGTGGCTCACACTGTAATCCCAGCACTTTGGGAGGCCGAGGTGGGTAGATCACCTGAGGTCAGGAGTTGAAGACCAGCCTGGCCAATGTAGCGAAAACCCTTCTCTACTAAAGATACAAAAAAATTAGCCAGATGTGATGGTGGGCACCTGTAATCCCAGCTACTTCGGAGGCTGATGCAGGAGAATTGCTTGAACCCAGAAGGCAGAGGTTGCAGTGAGCTGAAACTGCACCACTGCACTCCAGCCTGGGTGACAGAGCCAGACTCAGTCTCAAATTAAAAAAAAAAAAAAAAAAGGTGGAGAAGATGTGGATCACTCTTCTGAAAAGCTTTTGCTCTACCTTGGCAAATAAACATGAATACCAATAATATAACATGAAAAGTATATTAGCAATGAATAAGACATAGAATAAGAATTCGAGTAGTGTATAATTAACTCTCTGGAATCAGAGATGGCTTTGCAGAGGAGATGACACGTGATGAGGGCTCTTAAAGAATTGGCAGGAATTCACCAGGGTAGCAGAGTAGAAACATGTGCATGAAATCATGCATGGCATATTTAGTGAATTATATGCAATTAATATCACAAGAAGATAAGTACATGGAGACAAGAGACTCTCCAAAACCATCCTCTTAAAGGGATATATTCTAGGTGTAAACAGATGACAACGGAAAAATGGGCTCGTCAAAATCTGAATTGCTGTATTATCAATATTTCTGGTACTGATGTGAGCAAATTCTGTCCCACAGCACTTGATCCTCACTATCCTTAATCTGCGTCTAGATTGGCTCTCAGAGCTTCGTTCATTCAAAGGTAGTGAAGAGAGCAGCTCCAGAGAGTCCAGAGACTCCATGCTCACCTCCTCTCTCCTACTTCTGAATCACCTTCCCAGAAGGAGCTCCCTTTGAAGTCTGGAGAGAACTGGGCCCTGCTCCAGCCACAGCTCAGCTCCTTTTCCCTAATTAAGTTTCCAGATTCCTTGAGAAAGTGCCTTATAACAAACGGAGGTGATTCATGCATGCCTCAGAAAATGTGAAGGTGCAGAAAACAGCGGAAATGGAAACTCCCTGTTGTTTGTCTAATAAAATTGGAAGTAATTGAAAAACTCAGTGGCTTTACAATTCAACTTTTTTCTTTACAAATTAGATGTAGGTTGAAATTGGTTTAATTATTCCGATAAAAAATGATGAAACATAAAAATTTAAATGTACAATGCTGGAATAATTCTCTTTCTCTCATACTCAAGCATATACTATACTTTCAAAAAGAAAAAAGAAAAAGAACCTCAAACCTAACCAAAACAAACAAAAACACTCAACATGCAGACAGAATTATAACAGGTATTTAATGTTTTAATGTTCCTGCTGCTTCCCAAAGGTTCCAGTGTGTGTTACCCATAAATTGTAGAAATATAATAAACCACTTGTCAGGATGGATAAAATATTTGATAATCTTTTACACAAACCATCTCAGAAGAATTTGACTTCAATTGAATTAAATTGAATCATGACAAATTGTTTAAGATGATAATAAACAGACGTTACTTAGTAAAACATCCCCCCCAAATCCAATGACATTATTTGAGATGCTGGAAAACTCTTAAAGAAATGTGTGAATACATTAGAAATGTACAGAGGATTCATGGAAATAATTAAGTTAAATGGCATGAAAAGCCTAGCAAAAATAATTTTTCTACTCAAATGCAATTTTTATTTTCTAAATTTACAAAGGTTAGGTGTAACTATCTGTTTCACAGAGGAACAAGCACGAGGAGAAACATGGTTTCGATGAAATAACTCTCAGAAAGCATATTCAAATGAGAAGTCTGGTTTGCTCAAGCATGCTGTGGGTACAGAGTAAATATTGTGTGGATTGCCCACCCAGTACGGCTTCCCCAAGGATTCCAACATCTCGGTTGTAGTTACAGAGCAAATGTCACATCATATATTCAACACAAGTATGTTTTTGAAGAGGAAGATTATACATGAAATTGGCATATGCTTCATTCACAGAGGGTCTGGTGCTGTTTAAACTGTGGGTGTCATCAAGGTCAAAGACACGAAGGTCAGTCAGACTTTGTTCTTCTGAACATAAGATTCGGTTTCTTATCTTTGGAACTTGACGAAGTCAAATGACTCCCCTGAATCAAGAAAATGGGATGTCTACAGCTTTTTATCTGTAGGTCATAGGTTTTAGTATAAGAGATACTTCATAGGAAAGAAGGGAATCAGAGACCAGGGTGAAGTGAGGAAGGTCAAGGCTTGTCCTCTTTGCCGTGAGGTTCTAGGATCAATACAGTCTGCAGTCAATAGAGATAAGCTTCAGATGCCTGAATTAAGTCCACTCTAGACCCATTTTGTGTTGCCTTTGAATCCTGAAAATGTCACTGTTGATAAGCAGGATAAGCTGGAAGCCCTAGTATTTCCTGGTTATACCAAAGGATCCTTGCCGAGCCATCCTTGGGGATGGTTATGTGTCCAGTAGTGCTGAAATCATGAGCAGAGAGACTTGTAAAATAAGGTAAATGTGGGAAAGAGGACAGTGATCGTCACTCAGAAACTATCAATCATCACACAGCTGGCTGTTAGTCAGAGCCCCTGGGATATCAGGACAGGGTTGCTCCCCCTTGGTCTGCAGTGACAGGATACATAAACTCTCAGGGCAGGATTTGGCTCTGATCGTGCTTACCAACTAAGTAAATTAATCAGATGAAACTGATGGGTAAACCACACTTGTATTTTGAGGATTTTCAAACAAAACCCTCAACTGCACTACTAAGCTCATTATACTGAAATCATACTCCAAGGGTTCATTGCAGGTTCCTGCAGCATAGAATAGATGACTGACATGATTTGACCATCAAGAAACTTTGAGCAGTGTTTGTTCTTAATTATATCAGGAAGAACTCTAATACAACTAGAGTAGATGTATTCAAGTGTGCAATATTGGAAAAGACTCGATAAAACAAGACTCAGTATCTTGTTGCATCCTATCCGTCATCTAGGTATTATAGACAACAGAGTAACAACTTTCTTGTAGCATGATGATGGCCAAAAGAGATAGAATCAAAATTATTAGGATTCACTTAATAAATATTTGTCTGTATAATTTTTTAATTTCTCTACAGATATTTTTTACCATAATGCATTTAGAAATCTCCTATCTGTTTCCTGACTTAAATGAGCATTTCAGAGTAATCTATTTACTAAAAATACCTCATAATTAAATATATGCACACATATATGTGTATGTCCATTTATCTGTCTATCCACCTGTTTACCTATCTGCCTGCCTATCCAGAATCTTCCATATGAAATATTCATATGACATGTTAGAAAGTTTAGAAACCAGAAATGAGACCAGGCACTGTGGCTCATGCCTGTAATCCCAGCACTTCAGGACGCCAAGGCAGATGGATCACTTGAGTTCAGGAGTTCTAGACCAGACCAGCCAACATGATGAAACCCTGTTTCTACTGAAAATGCAAAAATTTGTTCCAGTGTGGTGCTGAACACCTGTAATCCCAGCTACTTGGGAAGCTGAGGTGGGAAAATTGCTTGAAACCCAGAGGCGGAGGTTTCAGTGAGACAAGATGGTGCCACTGCACTCCAGACTGGGGAACAGAGTAAGACTCCATCTCCATCTCCAAAAAAAAAAAAAAGAAAAAGAAAAAAAGCAGAACAAGAAAATGTTTTTTTCTCTGTTTAAAACGGATGATACCCCATTCTTCAATTTATACTTCCTGATTTCTTTTCAATAAAATATTTCTAGTTATTCATTTAGTTGATTTTTCCACCATTCCATTTATATAAGGAACTTGGATATTACTCTCTAAAAGCCTGGGACTATCATCTCCAAGAACAGTCTGTAATATAAGAGATGGAAGTGACTATCCTCGGTAGCTGATCACAATAAAGACAACATATTTTGAGTCAGTTTCAAGATTAAGATACACTTCCCATGCTGATCTGCCCCGGATGAACACACTGATCAGAGAAAGGACAGATGAGGCAGAGGGTGAATCCTCCACCCCAATAAGCAGCGTAGCCACTAAAGGAAAGCAAATAGATTAGGCAGGGCTTATTTACACATGAAGATCAAATGTGGCATCAAAGAGAATTAATATTACACACAATTAATGAAAGGCACAAGAATGAAACAAAGCACATAGTGGATCACAAAGTGGTTTAGTATAATGAATACTGATATTAAGTAACCCGACTGCACTCCTGGGATTGAAATTAAAATCCAATCCAGTCCCTACTGCAGCAGTACATAAGGAAATTATATTTCTGAAGGGCTGACTGTATGTCATTATTTGTCTTCTTGGATACTGTCGGGTTCACTTGCATGATTACCTATCAGGACACACAGAAACTTCCAAGATCAATGTCCAAGAGGACCCTGTAGTTTTCTTTTGGGAGAAAGGTCACAACCTATAGGAGATGATCAGCAAATAATCATTTCTAAATCTGATTGTTAAAAGCAAAAAAGAGTTTCATCTCAATTCTGAAATTATTGTTATCACAACATACAGCACCTTTGAAATAAGCAAATGATCGCTGTGAAACATGACAAGTCCAGACAAACATTTGGTCTATAGGGAAAAATCAACAGAGTCTGAGTAGTATTAGGGCTTGGGTCTGATATTTGAACATTCCCATGTGTATGTAGACCCAAGACATTTCAGGTGTATTTTTCTGCTTAATTTTCTCCAACTTCTACACTTTTTATTTCTGATCATAGCAAGAGGCAGATGCCAAATCTCATGAGAAAGGCTGTTCACAGGGTATTTCTAGCTTGTCTGAAAATAGGAAGTGCTAGAAATTTCATAGGAAAGTCAGTTCTTGTTAGCTTTCTGATTCAATTTTTGCAGACCAAGCTGCTTTGGATATTAAAGCCTGGGAAAAACAATAATATCATAATTCTTTTTTTTTTTTTTTTGAGAAAGAAAAAAAGAATAATAAAAAGAATAAAGAAGAGGAAGAAAGAGAAAGAGGAAGAGGGAGAGAGAATGGGGGTATTGCTTTATTGCCTGGGCTAGAATGCAGTCTAAATATGGGTATGCCTATAATTGTCCTTAATAATGGAGACATGAAAGAAAATGAGGGAAGAGAGTAACAAACAAGGAGCCAACCAACATTTCGTTTAAACTTCTAAGTGGATATGATGTGGCACTGATAAGAGTGTATATTTTGTATATTTAAAGTGGAGAGTTCTATAAATGTTAATTACGTTTACTTGTTCCAGATCTGAGTTCAAGTCCTGGATATCGTTGTTAATTTTCTGTCTCATTGATCTGTCTAATATTAATGTTGAAGTCTCCGACTATTATTGTGTGGGAGTCTAAGTCTCTTTATTAGTCTTATATGTCTGGGTATTCCTGTATTGGGTGCGTGCATATTTAGGATCTTTAGCTCTTCTTGTTGTTGCATTGATCCTTTTATCATTATATAATGTCCTTCTTTGCTTCTTTTGATCTTTGTTGCTTTAACAACTATTTTATCAGAGGCAAAAATTGTAACTTCTGCTTTTTATTTATTTATTTTAGCTCTCTGGTTGGTTGGTAAATCTTTCTCCATCCCTTGTTTTGAGTCTTTGTGTATCCTTGAATGTGAGATGGGTCTGGATGCAGCATACTGATGGGTTTTAGTTTTTTATCTAAATTGTCTGTCTGTCTTTGGATTGGGGGATTTAGTCAATTTAAATTTAGAATTAACAATGATATATGTGAGTTTAATACTGCCATTTAATATTAGCTGGCTATTTTGTCCATTAGTTGATGTAAATTCTTCATTATATTGATGCTCTTTTTGGTATTTTTTAGAAAGGCTGATACTGTTTATTCCTTTCTATGTGTAGTGGTTCTTTCAGAAGCTCTTGTAAAGCAGGCCTGGTGGTGATGAAATCTCTGAGTGCTTGCTTGTTCACAAAAAACTTTACTTTTCCTTCACTTATGAAGCTTAGCTTGGCTGGATGTGAAATTCTGGGTTGAAAGTTCTTTTCTTTAAGGATGTTGAATATTGGTCCCCACTCTCTTCTGGCTTGTAGGGTTTCTGCTGAGAGATCTGCTGTGAGTCTGATAGGCTTCCCTTTGTGGGTAACCTGACCTTTCTCTCTGGCTGCCCGTAGTATTTTCTCCTTCATTTCAACCCGGGTAAATCTGACGATTATGTGCCTTGGAGTTGCTCTTCTTGAGGAATATCTTTGTGGTGTTCTCTGTATTACTGGGAGTTGAATATTATCCTGCCTTACTAGGTTGGGAAAATTTTCCTGAATAATATCCTGAAGCGTATTTTCCAGCTTGGATTCATTCTCTTCGTCACATTCAGGTACACCTATCAAGCGTAGATTAGGTCTTTTCACATAGTCCCATATTTCTTGGAGACTTTGCTCGTTCCTTTTTATCCTTTTTTCTCTAATCTTGTCTTCTTGTTTTATTTCATTGAGTTGGTCTTCGACCTCTGATATCCTTTCTTCTGCTTGATCAATTCGGCTGTTAAAACTTGTGCATACTTCACATAGTTCTTGTATTGTGTTTGTTTTTCAACTCCATCAATTCACTTATATTCCTCTCTAAATTGTGTATTCTTGTTAACATTTCGTCAAACCTTTTTTCAAAGTTCTTAGTTTCTCTGGATTGTGTTAGAACAAGTTCTTTTAATTCACAGAAGTTTCTTATTATCCACATTTTGAAGCCTGCTTCTGTAATTGGAACACACTCGTTCTCCATCAAGCCTTGTTTCATTGCTGATGAGGAACTGTGATCCCCTGCTGAGGGAGAGGCGTTCTGATCTTGGGTATTCTCAGCTTTTTTTGGCTGTTTTCTTCCCTTCATTGTAGATTTATCCATGTGGTCTTTATAATTACCGTCTTTGTAATTGGGTTTCTGAGTGGACGTCCAACTTATTGATTCTCAGCGCCGAAATCTGAGCAACCCACTGTGCCGACTACATCAGCGGCGTTAAGATTGATGGTGCTTTTCTGACTCTGCACCAAGAACCAACGCTCTGAGGCGCCGGCAAAACCGCCTCGCGGGTCACAAGAGTTGCGCTGGCGACCCGTGGGGCTCCTCCGCTGGGAATCTCCTGGTGCGTGAGCAACAAGAATTCATGTGAAAGTGTGGCGTCCTCTCCTTCTTTGCGCTTTCACTGGGAGCTACAATCCCGAGCTGCTAGTGATCAGCCATCTTGGATCTCTCTCCCTCAATATCATAATTCTTAACAAAAGTAGTGACAGTCACTGTGAGAAGGCGGTAGAGTCTAACAAAAGGCCACCGCATCATGGATCAAGAAACCAGGAGTTTCATTTCAATTCTAAAATTTGCCGGGAGACCTCAAACAAATCACTTAGCCTCCATTAGGCTTAATTCTGTAATTATCAAGATGAGGAGGTTAGGCTAATCAGTAGTTCATATATTTAGCTGCATAATAGTTTCTCCAAAATAAGTAGCATGTGGACATCCAATAATAAAAAACAAATAAAAATGGAAGTGCTCTTTTGGAAGAAAAGGTGATTGCTACTAACATGGTATGTGTTCAATAAACTCTGATTGAAAACTTGAATCTCAAACTCCTTTAACAGGTAGTTGAGGAACACCACAGAGCATCTTGGTTAAATTATTTCTGAAATTTGAATAAAGAGTTAGACCACCAGGTGTGATGGCTCATGCCTCTAATCATAACACTTTGAGAGGCTGAAGCAAGATGATTGCTTGAGTTTCAGACCAGCCTGGGCAACATAGTGAGACCCTGTCTAAAAAAAAAAAAAAAAAAAAAAAAGAGGGCTTTTCTGGAACAGGAAAAAAGAAAAAGCGGGGGTGGGGAGAGGGCCCTTTAAAAACTACCACCAATATGAAGTTGATGCAGGACTCTCTTGCTTGGGTAGCTGGAAAGTTACATTTGTTGGCATGCTTTGGTTGCCAGAAACAGAAACTATAATTCAAACTAGTTTAAGCAACACTGGTAATATATTGATTAATGTAACTAAAGAATAGTAGATCTAACTCAGGAGCGGCTGAATCTAGAGGTTCCCAAGTTATTACGATCAGCCTTTCTTTCCCCACAATTCTCTCAGCAGTGGCTTCCTCTGCATGGGATCATCATCTCTAGATTGACACCCCTCCTGCTAGCAACATAGCTGCAGCAGCTCCAACCTCAAATCCATAGCGCACTATCCAGAGAAAGAAATTGTCTCTCTTCTGACAGCCTTCAAAGAACAAAGAGGCAGCTTCTTTTCCAGAAGCCTCCAGTAACCATCTGTCTTATTGGCCCAAATTGCAACGTATGTTCATCCATGACAAATTTCAGAGAGAGGCAGCCCAGCCATTGGGCTAAGCCAAGGCTCACCCTCACAGCAGAGAATGAGGTTACTCCCACTCAACGTGCACAGCTGGGAACTTTTGGAAAGAGAAGGAGGAAAGGCCGTCACCACATCCAGTTCAGCTATTAACTGTACTAATTTAATACATTGCTATGTTTCTCCATATATTCAGTAAATAATTCCTGGGAGAAAAAAGGATGTGTCCACATGTACTCATCATTCTCTCATGTCATGTTATTAAAAGCCATATGGACAATCAGCTACTAGGTGTAAGGGCAAGCTCTTAGTTCGAAGAATTGCACATGAACTAGCTTGTGAATATAGAAAATATACGGAAATGGCAAACTCACAGCATGAGTCTTCATTTGTTCTTTATTTACTCATCATTCTAGCAAAGCTACTTATTATTGCCTATAAATGGTTATATATTAAAGAGCCTTAAACTCTACAATGCTATTAGAGTATTGTTTTGACATGCTTCATAAAATAATAATAGTATGCTTATGATTTCATGTGAAGAAATCTAAGAAATAAAATTAGCATTTGCTTGAGGGTGGGGGGAAAGAGAAGTACCTGAAGAATAAATGCTGGAAAACCCAAAAGCAGATTCACGGGAAAAGCTTCATAACCAGGAGTCCATTGCTTTCACACTACAGCAACCCATGTGACATTAAGAGAAAGACTTGCTGGCCATCGGTATAGCCCAGGATAAATCCAAGAAGTAGTTAGCAAATATGTTCCCTAATTGTAAGGACTAACCCTCACTTCATCTGAAACCCAATTATCCCGCACATGCCTCAAAAATGAACTAAATTGCTATTTCTGTGATTCATCCTGCACGTGAAAAAATAATTGGTCTAAGACTTTTCCTCAAAACACACATGCAGTGGACACTCATTGAAAACCTGCTCTCTGTGCTCCTAGTTTTCTTAGGTGCTGTGAGATGATAGAAGGGAAAGATTTGGGATTCTTGTGAAGAACATCATTATGTTTTAATTTTTACAAATATTATTTGTTTGGTATAAAATATTGCTGCATGAATAAATATTTGACTCCTTTAAGATATTGGTTGGGTGCATTATGTAGGTGAATGGAAAATACTGACTGAGGAGTATAGAAATTGCTATTAAAAATCCAGGGAGAGTACATACCTACTTTGAAAGTGTAGTTCAGATCACAGATGTTCCTCAACTTACGATGGGGTTATACCCAGATAAACCCATCACAAGTTGAAAATGCATTTAACAAACCTCACCTACTGAACACTGTAGCTGAGCCCAGTCTTCCGTAAGCGTGCTCAGAACACTTCTAGCCTACAGTTGGGCAAAGTCATCCAGCAGCACAGTACACTGCAGAGTGTCAGCTGTTCACCCTCGTGACCATGTTTGACAGGGAGCTCGCTGGCTCCGCTGCCAGCTTCGTGAGAGAGTATCTATCACGCCACTTCTACTGAGTGCATATCGCTTTTGCACCATGGTAAAGTCAAGCCGTCAAACCATAGTAAGTTGGGACTGTCTGTAGTGAGAAAGGAAGTAGAGGCTTCAACTGCAAGGCAGCAGAATGCCAAAAAGCCTGCACAGAAGCATCTTGCCAAGGAGCGGGAAAGCGGTCCCTCACAGGGGACCTTTAGCATCCTTGAAGGACCAAAATTCACTCCTACGTCCTGGACGTCTCAATGATAACGAGCAAATGATGGGTGAAGCTCCACACCCATCTCTCTCCGCCTTTGGATGAGAGAGATCTAATAAGCACTGTTCTGGCATCCTGACCTAGAGGAATTTTAAAGCTTTGCAAATGCTTGTTAAGAGACTGCAACCTATTTTGAGTGACTAAAATCTTGCCGATTTCAATGTTACAGTCTTCTGGGAAACAGCTCAGGCAACATAAATACCGGCACATGATCTCTGGTTTCACAGCTGGCATTCTGACTAACCAGGGATTGTTTAGGCAAACAGCTGCATCTTTCTGAACCTCACTTTTCTCACCTATGTGTATACATGATGGACACACTTTCTTTAGGGTTTCTGTCTTTCTACAGTGAAATATGTATAAAGTGTCTGGTGCAGAGCAGGTGTTTGAAAAATGCTTATTCCCTTCCCCGTCCTGCTGTGTATCATTCATATACAGATTAGTGTCTGATTCTGAGCTGGTTGTACCAGAATGAGCCAACTGAGGAGTAAAGCTGAAGATAAAAGCAAAGTGAAGAGCTCAAATGAGAGATTTATTATTTCATCTTTTTAGATGGATTATTTGGATATTTCAGGACAAGAGAAAATCCCCACTGTATGTTTCTTATAAATGAGATGGTTCTTGAGCTATAGGCTTTCTTCCTGGTTCATAAACCTTTTGGATGACAGTCAATAAAGATTTGTGGACCACACTGAAGCAAGGAGAACAGCTGAATTACCTGGAGGAACATTTTGGGTTTGAATAGCAGTTCGTATTTTGTCTATGCAGAAAGCACGACTGGAAAAATTTAAACTGAGCAGCATTATAAAAAAGATCCCCTTCAGTGTTGGCGTCTCCACTTGACTCCCCAAGTCTGCCTTTTTGGGTGCCAGGGCCCTCAGAAGGCATATGGATTCATGCAGGAAGCAGAGTCTCAGGAGGAAGGTGGTCACTCTAATGCTATCTTCATATTAACTGTATTTCTTATTTTATTTGGATTGGCCTATGCTATGGACGAAGTATTTATGCCACCCCTACTCCAATTCATATATTGGAGCCCTAACCCCGAATGTGATGGTATTTGGAGATGGGGCCTTTGGGAGGTGATTCGGGTCAGATGCAGTCATGAGGATTGGCTCTGAGGTAACGGACTAGTACGCTTTTAAGAAGAGACCCCAGAGAACGCGCTCTCTCTCTTCCCACTTGCAACTCTGTGAAAGTGGTGAGAATAATATCTAGCTTGGAAAGTGGATAAAAAGGTTGAGTGAAGTGCTTTTCGTATGCTGAGCACAGTGCTTGGCAGTTAGCAGGGGATCCACACACAAATGTTAAGTTCCTTCCTTCCAATGAAATCTTACCTTGGCAAGACACCTTTACATTAGGTACCTTCCCCCACCACACTCCCAGAAGAATCCAACCTACAAGAAGTAGGTACAGTCTGTGATGCCTCATTCCTCCTCCTGCATCCACCCCCCCACACACACCCACACCCACACACACAAACCAGAATTAAGAACAATTCCTGCTGGACAAGTAGTGACCCTAAGAGACTTAGCAAAGTAGCAGGTGGAGATAAACACTTGAGAGGCTCCATCAGCAGAGCCGAGGCTGTGTGCGGGTCTTTAGGTGATTGCTCCCCAATGTCATAGGGAGCCGTGAGTCAGAAGCTAGATGGGAGAACAAGAACAATAAGCCAACACACAGGGAGATGATGTCAACCTAAGGTAATCAAAAAAGTCAGAGATCAAAAAAATCGGAACGTAGTTGAAAGAGAGTTTATTCAAGCACAAAGGTAGAGGACTGTAGTCCAGGACATATTTCTAAGTTGCCTTGGGGAATGCTCTGGAGAACAAAAGCGAGGATCAAGTCATTAAAGAACAAAAGGACCATCATGAAAGGGAGTGATTATAAAAGCTGTTCGCCAGGTATTCTCATAGGTTTGCAGAAATAACATTGGTTAGTTATTGGCTATACATTGTTGAACTACGGGGTATGTGGCATTTAATGGCTAGGAGGCATCAGTCTACAGACTGCAAAGCAAGAGGCTTCAAGAGGTAATTATTAAGCACAGGGAAAGTGAGACATAACCGCTGTTACATTTTAAGTGCCTCTCTGGGCCTGATAATGTAGAGGGGCTTGCATTCCTCAGATAAAAGGCTTTTTTCCTTCTCAAAGCTAAAAAGGCGTCAGTAAGATCTAAGCTCGTCTCTAGAGCAGACTTGGTACTGTAGGATAGGAAAAATCTTTTCCTCTACCCATTTTAGATTCTCCACCTAGGGTTCGGTATTGAATCAGACTGGCCAACGATGGATTAACAAGAGAAAAGCAACAGAGGTTTATTAACATGTGCCTCGTGCATGTGACACACAAGAGTACCCAAAGATAAGTAGCTCAAAGGGGTGTTTAGAACTCTGGCTTACCTACCATCTTCGGTTAAAGGAAAAGGGGTTGGCAGCTTCTGGATGAGGAAGAGGCAACTTATGGGAAAGTGGCCAGGAAAAGTAAGGCACACCAGGGTTGTATTTTTGGTTTGTTTGTTTGTTTGTTTGTTTTGAGACTGAGTCTCTCTGTCACTCAGGGTAGAGTACAGTGGCATGATCTTGGCTCACTGCAACCTCTTGTCTCAGCTTCCCGAGTAGCTGGGATTCCAGGCGCCCACCACCAAGCCTGACATATATATATATATAATTTTTGTATTTTTAGTAGAGACGGGGTTTCACCTTGTTGGCCAGGCTGATCTTGAACTCCTGACCTCAGGTGATTTCCCCCCCACAAACCACGACCTCAGCCTCCCAAAGTGCTGGGATTACAGGATTGAGGCACTTTGTACGAGGGTTGTTTAGTAAGGTTTGTTATGCAGATTTAAGTCTGTGCCTTCTCTATCCTTAAGAGTTGTTAAGAGTTTCCTCTTCCTGGTACAGAAAGGGGGATTTCTGTACAAATGAAAAGGAAATTTTCATTTCCAAAAAGAAAATGTTGTTTTTAGAACCTTTCCTTCCTCTGCTGGTTCTCAATGGCTTTTCACTCAAAACTATGCATGTGCCGAAGAGGCTTATTTTGGGGTGGTAGATTGGGGTATCCCTCAAAACCTGTTCTTTGCTTATCAATTTGTTTAATTATTTCACAAATACTTACTAAGGGCCTACCATGAACCATTCTAGGGTGAAAGAGAAAAACAAATAAACAGAGAGGCATATACAGCAGTCCCTCCTCATCCACGATTTGGCTTTCTGATGTTTCAGTTACACCCAGTCAACCCCTGAAAATATTAAATGGAAATTTTCAGACAAAACAATTAATAGGTTTTCAACTGCACACCATTCTCAGTATGTGACAAAGTCTGGCATCCCCTCACTCCATCCACCCTGGACACAAATCTTGCCTTTGTCCAGTGCATCTGTGTTGTAGATGGTCCCTGCCTGTGGGTCACTCAGAAGCCTTCTCAGTAATAAGATGGACTGTCACAATATCACAGTGCTTGTGTTCAAGTCACCTTTATTTTACTTAATAGTGGCCTCAAAGCACAAGAGTACTGAGGCTGGCAATTCCAATATGCCAAAGAGGAGCCCTCAATTGCTTTGTTTTAAGTGAAAAGGTGAAAGCTCTCAACTTAATAAGCAAAGAAAAAAAATGTATGCTGAGGTTGCTAAGATTTAGAGTAAGAGCAAATCTTCTATCCATGAAATTGTAAAGAAAAAAAAATAAATGTGTACTAATTTTGTTGTCACACCTCAACTGCAAAAGTTACAGCTATGGTGTCTGATAAGTGCTTTATTAAGTTGGAAAAGGCATTAAATTTTGAAGCCATCCCACAGGGTTAACAAAAATTCTGTACAGAAGTATAATTAATAACGATAGTTATAATTAAGCATTAATCAGGCTGCCCTTTGGCCCACTAGATACCATTTACATTTCTATTGTTCCTATAGATAGACTCTCAGACACTAAAATCATAGGAGATCTGTGTAAGATAGATAGGATCTCTGATGTTAGAATCATAAACCTTTTGTTCAAGAATTGCTTAAGATGAATGTTCATTGCAGCACTGTTTACAATAGCAAAGACCTGGAACCAACCCAAATGCCCATCGATGATAGACTGGATAGGGAAAATGTGATGCATATACACCATGGAATATTACACAACCATCAAAAATGATGAGTTTGCATCCTTTGTAGGGACATGGATGAACCTGGAAACCATCATTCTCAGCAAACTGACACAAGAGCAGAAAATCAAACACCACATGTTCTCACTCATAGGTGGGTGTTGAACAATGAGAACACATGGACACAGGGAGGGGAGCACTACACACTGGGGTCTGTTGGGGGGAAATAGGGGAGGGACGGGGGGGAGGTGGGAAGAGATAGCATGGAGAGAAATGACAGATACAGGAGGTGAGGGGAAGGAAGGCAGCAAACCACACTGCCATGTGTGTACCTATGCAACAATCTTGCATGTTCTTCACATGTACCCCAAAACCTAAAATGCCAAAAAAAAGAATTGCTTAAGATGTTTTTTGGATCCCAAATTGTAGCAAAACCGTGAATGCCACCCAGTCTGAAGATTCCCACAGAGGAAGGAAGCATCATGAGAATACGATGTCTTCCTCTCGCTGTCCCATGACTTCACCCAGTCCTCTTGAGCCAGTCAACAATCTCCACACGTCAGCCCACTCCAAAACCCTTAAAAACTCTAGCCCCAAACTCCTCAGGCAGATGAATTTGAGGTTTCCTCCAGCTCCTCGTTCGGTGGCTCTATAATTAAACTTCTTTTACTGTGCAACCCCATGGCTTGGTGTTGATTTGTCATGTGCATCGGGCAATGGGCCTGTTACGGTTGTAATTTTGAGGGTAGAAGACATGAACCGAAAATATGTTCCAACTGATGGCAATATGTGCCTCAGAAAGCATTGAGCCTATTTAAGACTTCAGCAAGGGGTCCTTGAAAAGGGGTGACACCAAGCCATTTATTGAAAGGAATGGTTACACAGATTCAGGAATGGGCTTAAACTGAAAAATATAAAAATTGTGGGAGAGTCTCTGTCTGCCAATGAAGAAGTTGATTAAGAAGAAAGAATAACATCCAAAACAAGGCTTCGACTGTGATGGAGCTGACTCTTCTGGAAGAAAATGCCTAAGAGAATCTACAACAGAGGTAGCAAGGCATAAAACATGGCAGGACAGATCAATTTGCTGCTATGTGGCAATGACACAGTACATACAACAAAGCCAGGCATAGTATACAGAACAAGAAACCCTGGTGTTCTCAAAAACAAAAATTATCTTCTGTGTTCTGGCAATATAATCAGAAAGAAACCATTCCATAAACAAGATGGGTGACAGCCACCTTGTTTATGGAATGGTTCCATCAATGCTTCATCCCAGAAATGGAAAAGTACTTGGAAGAGGAAGCGTTGAAATTTAATGTCCTATTAATAATAGACAATGCACCTGGCCATCCTGAGCCTGTTTGCTATGAAAATGAAAGTGTCAAGGTCATATTTTTACTTCCAAATGCAATCTTATTGCTTCAGCTCATTTACCTGGGCATCATTTGATTTGTCAAGCCCAAATACAACTGCCCGCTATTTGATCGCATGTGATCAGCAATTAATGCAAACATTAATCTGAACATAATTCAGTGCTGATGCAACAGCATTTATCAAAGCTGCAATGCATGAATTACAACCAGAAACTAAATGGCTACCGGACAAACTTATGCAATGCTGTTGTGAATAATTTTAAAGGCTTCCCAGGGCATTATTGGAAAAATTAGGAAAACCATTCATGAAGCAAGACAAGTTGGTAAAAAAGATTTGCCAACATGCTTGAAAGCATGAAAAAACATATTGAAGTCCATTGAGAGGCATTAACAAACAAAGAATCAAAAGAACTTGTTGAGCCTTCCACAGAGGAAGAGGAAGATGAAGAAGAAACTGAAGCTGAACCAGCAATGTGAAAATTGCCAAAATTTGCCAAAGTGTTTGGAGTTTCACAGACACTGAAGGACAACATTGTGGAAAATGATTCTTAAATGGAACATGTCATTAAAGTCACCCATACAGTCGATGAAGGATTAAAACCTCTGCAGAAGCACTTTGATGAGTTGAAAAGAGACAACAACTTCTGATTATACTGTTCTTCCAAAAAGTTTCAACAAAAAAACCTTCCACTATTGAGGACACCCGACCATCAACATCATCTGATCCTGACATTTATCCTTTGACATTGTCAAGGCTCAAGGAACCAGAATCACTCAAAGCAGAAAGTCAATAGTACTTAATGCTACGTCACAATGCCTGCAACATTCACCTCGCTTCATCTCATCACGTAAGCATTTGATCATTTCACCCTCTCATGAGCAGTACGATGAGTACAGTACGGGAAGATATTTTGAGAGAGAGACCACATTTACATCTTTATTACAGTAGTTGTCAGCATGTTCTTGGAAACTTTTACTTTTAAGCAAAATAATAATAACAAAACCATTTTTCCCATGGCTAATGACGTAAGCAAGAGTTCATTTGCTGTAACATATTACTGGCTATGAAACATCACCAAACTTCTAAGTAGTGACCCAGAACACTTTTAATATTAAACATTGAAATAAATGTGAGCTACACATATGTTTAAGAATGATCACTAACAACAAATAAAAAAATTATTTACCCAATTTTTGGCAAATTGGTGAGCAATGCAGTCAAAGTGGTGGTGAGTTCAATCAAGGAATAAATGTTTGCAAGGAGAAAATTGTTAGGAGCACCTCCTCGCATCGTGCAGTTCAAAAACCATGACAACCATGGCGACTCACTGAGTGCCTTCATCCAGCATTGTTTATTGCCGTGTAATTGTATGATTATCATATACTTTACACATTTTTACCTGGTAACGATTTATATTCATTCATTCGTTTTTCTACCCACTTATTGCAGTTCAGAGTCACAGGTGGCTGAGCCTATCAGCTGCTCAGGGTGCAAGGCAAGACCCAGTCCTGGACAGGGTGCCATCTCATAGCCGGGTGCATTCACACACACCCACATTTGCTCATATCCACACTCACACAGACACACACCTACGCTCACTCACACTGGGACCGTGTAGACATGCCCATTCACCTAATGGGCACAGCTTTGGGATGTGGGAGCAAACTGGAAAACCAGGAGGAAAACCAGGCAGGCATGAGGAGACCATACAAACTCCATCTGCACAGCGGATCCAGCAGGAACTGATTATTTATTTATTTATGAAGAGACAGAGTCTCACTCTTGCCCAGGCTGGAGTGCAATGGTGCCATCTTGTCTCACCGCAACCTCTACCTCCCGGGTTCAAACGATTCTGCTGGCTCAGCCTCCCGAGTAGCTGGGATTACAGGCATGTTCCACTGTACCCACCTAATTTTTGTATTTTTAGTAGAGACAGGGTTTCACCATGTTGGCCAGTCTGGTGTCGAACTCCTGACCTCAAGTGAGCTGCTGGCCTCGGCCTCTCAAAGTGCTGGGATTACCCAGCCAGGAACTGATTTTTAAAAATCATCAATGTTACAACAAAATGACATTATTTAAGAACCTGTGTCATTCTTCTATTTTATTATTATTTATTATTGTTAATTTCTTCCTGTGCCTAAGTTATAATTTGAGCTTTATCATGGGCATGTATGTATAAGAAAGAACATAGCGCACATAGGGTTTGGTGCTATCCTCAGTTTCAGACATCCACTGGGCTCTTGGAGCAAATCCGCCGTGGGTTAGGAGCGGGTGCTGATAAGGGCTATGAGGACAGGTAAAGCTGGATGAGGGAGCTAGGAACCAGGAACGTCAACAGATACTTAAGGAAGACCTCTGGCAATCCCTGTGAGGTGACATTTGAACAAAGCCCTGAATGGAGAAGCAGGAAGCCATGCTAATAGCTGGGGAGGAACATTCTAGGCAGAGGTAGTCCCTAACAATGCTGTAAGCTAGAGGGCCCCCCAGCATGATGGCATCACAGCCAGAAGTAAGGCTGAGAGGAGGGAGTGAGGGTAACGGGGAGGGAGAGAGACAGAGGGGAGGCCGAGGGCACAGGCCATGTAGGCTCTGGTAGAGACCTTACCTGGCCTCAGAAACACTGCCTCCGACCCCCCTGCCCTGCCACACCAGGTTCTTAAAAGACCTTCTTCTTTCAAAAGAAGACTTTTTCATTATATTTGAACATGTATGAATGGATTTTGAAACCTAGAAACAAAAGAAACTTTATTAGAACATGCATCTCTCCTGACATGTTTTAGTTTGGCTAATCCGAAGAACTGGGTCTCAGTCTTTCCCTGAGCCTGTGTCCCTGGGGTATGATCTTCACAAGCGCTTCTCAGTTTTGTCTCGTTTTGTTTTGTTTTCCCCTGGGTGAGACAGACGAAGGCAAGAGAGGCCTGGAGTTGAGTGTTCCCTTCCCCTAGGTCAGTCAGGCTCGGGGGCTACTGTCCCCTGAGGGCAGACCTTGTAAGGACAGGGAGCTCCGAAGTTTTTCAAAAGCACCCCCAGCCCCCTCACCCCATCCACCCGAACCCAATCTTGGAGACACGAGGGGAATTTCTCTCATCTTCACCATGAGAACCTGCCAGGGCTCCTAGGAGGAGGTAAAACTCACAAAAGCGTGGGCCCCCTCCCTCCAGGACTGGGTCTCCCTGGAGCTCGTAACCCTCAGCCTTGTCTACACTTAGCCTCCAGCAATTTGTCAATTCTAATTCCAGTTCTGGGTCCCCTGAGGGTTTCTGCATTTGGGCTCCTGACCCACTAAGCCCCTGACCCTCTTCATCTGCTCGCCTGCCTCTCTAATTTGAAGAGCAGAGGGTTGCCCTGTGATCTTAGTTATCTCAGGAATCTAAGAAAGTTGTTAATTTTCAGTCTCTCGGGTTTTTTTCCTGCTGGGTAGATGAATGAAATGATTTCCAAGCTTCTTCCCTCCTGGACAGGAAACTGGAAGTTCACTTTTTAGTGTCTATTTGCTTTGAAGTTACATGAGCCAGGGTCTCCGCTCCCATGTTAGCGAGGATCTTCCCCCTGCAGAGGTCCAAGGTCTCAGCCTTGTTTTCCTCCTCCCAGCACAGGAATGGCTGATTGAAGCCTCTATGACATTTCTTTTGTTCATACATGCATATTCTCTGACTTTTGCCTGCACGTGTAGGGAACAGAATGGCTGAGACTCAAAAGACAAAAATTAGATGACTAAAAATGAAGAGATCAGATGACAGGTCTGTGATTGCGTCTCATAGATGCATCTTTAGGCGTTTTACAGATCTCATGTATATATTGTATGCCTCATCTATACGTGTTTGCTGTTTTCTTCAAGATGCCTTCAAGACTTTCCTACACGAAGCTGAAGATATCAGAGAAAGCAGAGAAGCTGGAAATTGGGTTTGGAATGATCATCAAAACTTAAGTCTTGGTATCAATATTAGATAAACAGTGTTTTAGAGGGTGATACTTTGAGTAACAGGATACATAAATTAAAATTTGGGGATTTTATATGGAAAGGGGGATGAACTAAATAAGCAGAATAAGTCTGTCTTTATAGACATTCCTAAGGATAGCACATCCTGAGGGTTGTAGTCTAAAAGATTCAGAGGTAAACATGATACTTCATTTCAAAAATAATAGGCATTGCTGTTGGTTTCCTTTCTTAGGCTCTCTAAGTAATACTTGCCTTTGAGCAAAGATTTTCTTTAATCAAAAAGTACATTACAGTTTAAAAAACTACTTTGGCTTTCTGCTAGTTCTCATCAGGCAGATTTTAATTTTCCTCGCCCCGACTTTAATCCCTTTCTTTATTCCACTCTGCTGCTATTCCTTCTTCTTAACTTTTCCCTTCTCTCTTCCCTCCAACAGGTCACAGCTTGCCAGCTATTATCACCTTCTGGAACAATCCCTGGTAAAAATGTTCAAAACCTTGGTGACCCAGTGAGAATTCTCCAGGTCTTTTCAGGTCCTGTTCTTGCCCATTATGCCATCTGATTAGCAGGGCACATGCTGGGCTCTCAGAAAAATAGGTCTTTACAGTGTGGTATAATTAAGAGAGAACAAAATCTGGATTCGGAAAGCCTATGTTTGAATCCTGTCTCTGTGACTTACCAGTTATGTGACCTGATAAAATCACAGTCCCACTGGGCGTCATCTTCCTCACCTGAAAACTGGATATTAATGGCACCCAGCTTAGCTGGGGCTTTGAAGGCTAAATGAGAGAACACAAAGCTATTGTATGAAAGAGGTTTGTGCACCTGTATCACGTTAGGTATGTCATTGTACTAGGCGGCTCCTAATTCAAGAGGGTTCCATCATCCCAAATTGCTGCTCTTCATTCCTAGCTTGAGAAGTGGGAGGGGAATAAGAATATCCTTGATAATAATGGTGGCTATTTTTTATTAAGAGTTTATGTGTCACCTGGTGCTACGCGATATGCTTTATAAATGTTATTTTAACCAGTCTTGACAACCCAGTGAGGCAGAAACTGAGGCTCAGAAAAATCAGTCACAAAATTGTCAGATTGTCAATCTGGGGTTTTGTAATCTAGCACTCCCATTGTTCTAGAGGTGGCTTAATTATTTTCTTTCCTCTCCCTCTTCTTTCCACGTTGCTGGGTTCCTTGTTTCCTACTTAGCCCTCCAGAAATGCAAATACAGCCTTTCACCTGCCCCATCACAGACATTCCGTGCAGGGAAAGTTCTGTGTCCTCCGAGACAGATCGCTTCTCCACAGCTGGCAGTGTGCAGACCAAAGCGCACCTGCCATGGAAATTTCACCTCCATGGGGTCGCCTCGGAACTTTCACCCCTCAGGAGGGCTTACGGAAAGCATGCCCACTTGACCACTGTTACAACTTCCTTCTGCCCGGGAAGGCACCACCTCAACTGGCTGGTAGATAAGACACCAAGCTAGCAAGGTACCCCGTCCTGACGCACTTCCTTCACAATCTTACAAAAGTGCCTGCTTTCTGCTCCAGAGGTGAAGCGGCACATTTAAAGGCAGAATATTTTGTGCTCCTTCCCCAAGCTAACTTCAGAATAAATTCACTTATTTCGTATCAGACCTGGCTCTTGTTAATTGAACTCTCACGTGGAAAGCAACTAACCTGCTTTTTGGTTACAGTTTGAATGTGTGTCGTCTCTGATACCAAAGCCTGCGCTCTGATAACTGTACAACACAGACGTCAGCACCTCAGAGGTCTACTTCCCGGCCCTTGGCAGGAAAGCTGCACCTACTGGTACTCCTGGCAGAGAAGAAAGTGGGAGCTCATACAAGGGATGAGAGGAAAGAACACTTGCTGAAGAAGGCGACGCCCCTCAGATGGTGGATTAGTGACTAGCATCAGCGTAGCATGCCTGTTGGGGTCACGTGTCTTGTCTTTAGGCCAACCCTCCTAAAAAAAAGCCAAAGCCAAGTGTGCTGAACCACCAGCTCCTGGTTTCGGGTCTGCCTAGCACATTTTCACCTATCCTTTCTTCCGCTTTCAGCCCTCCCTTCTGTTTGCAGAACTCCTTCCCCATTCCTTGAGGTTCTGATGGAAATAGCAGAGATGGCGCCCCTTCCGACCTCTACCGGAAGGGCGGGCATGTGCCCAGGCTGGATGTGTAACAGTCACCCACGCCTTTGGCAGCACATATCAATCCACTGGGGATGTGACTCCAGAAGGTCATTCACAGCCCATTCCCTGGACTGTCATTTGTAGAGAGGAAAGAGAAAGTCTCTCCCTACCAGTGATGCCAAGTTGGCATGTAAATCTGAGGTTCCACCTTGCCCTTCATACTGCTAAAATACAGTAACCACATCTTCAAGAAGAGATAATCAGGCCAACATACAGAAGAAATTATGGAAAAAAGAACTTATAATTGAGAGAGACTGTCCACATTGAGTGCATAGATCCAGCTTTGCGCAAGCCACAGTCTGCCTCTGTTTCCTACAGACCCAAACCAACAATTTCCTTTTTTTGAGTTGAGCTAAAATGAACTTATTATAAGTTAGAATAAGTTCTTAGAATCAAAAGAATTTCGATTCAAGTGATTTAACATAGTGATGAAAGATAGAAATCCCAAAGGCAGAAAGTGAAAGTGTATTAATAGATTTAAGACCAGATAAATTATAAAATGGTTTCACTGCAAGACAAAAACACAAATGTATGCATATACCTATTGCAAAGAAGGAACTGTGTTTTCTCCCTGGATATTTCTATAATTTCTTCTTTAAAAAAGCAAACATCCACAAGCGGTAGGGGAGAAATACTCAAGTGACAAAATATTTTAATATGCTGCACATTCAGACATAGATAAAGATTCTCTGTTTTTCTTCTTACCACTAGCCTGAGGTTTGGAGAGAAATACTACCTGAGAAATATGTATTATCATCCTCATACCCCAAAAGCCATAACATAAACCATTCAGATCATTTTAGAAAGTTATTTAGTGGTGGAGGTTCTGAGGATAAGCCTAAAATCCTGAAGGTGAGTTTTGACCTCATTTAAAGTGCATTCCATACTGCAGCTTAGCGGATCACATCAAATTAGCAACATGAGGTGATATAGGACCCATTTCTACATTTTAATTTTTGCTTCTTCTCCTATTGTGAAATGCTATGAAAGAATTGGCTAGAGCACAACAATGTAGATCTTGGTGCTCTGGTCAGGTAAGACAATAAGTTTTTTTTTTTCTTTCTTTCTTTCTTTTTTTTTTTTTTTTTTTTTTAAGATAGACTTTTGCTCTTGTCACCTAGGCTGGGTGCAGTCTCAGCTCACTGCAACCTCTGCCTCCTGGGTTAAAGGAATTTTCCTGCCTCAGCCTCCCAAGTAGCTGGGATTACAGGTGCCCACCACCACACCCAGCTAATTTTTGTATTTTTAGTGGAGTTAGGGTTTCACCATGTTGGACAGGCTGGTCTCGAACTCCCGACCTTAGGTGATCCGCCTACCTTGGCCTCCCAAAGTGCTGGGATTACAGGCATGAGCCACTGTACCCAGCCAGGGATTTTTTTTTTCTCTCTCTGAGAAAAATAGAGATTTCTAAATAGATCATATTTAAAGTAGAGGTGACTTCATCCGCTTCAGGCTTTGCACTGCATGTACTCATCTAATACATTTGAGATTTTGGCAAGCGCCTAATAAGGATTACAGATTTCCATTTTGAGCACTTCACACTGGTTGTATTTTCTATTTGAGTGCTATTTTGGTGACTTGGGCAGTGCAGTTGACAGGAAGGAACTTGGTTAAAAGACTATTAGCTTTGCTGTCTTCATCTTTTGGGACTTCAGTTACTTCATTGATAAAATTATGATTGTTGTAAGTCAAATTGTAACTTTCTACGAATACAAATACTAACACTAATCTCAAAGAACAGCACTGTGAATTATTCTTGTTCATACAGACTCAGTTCTTTTTTTATTGCCATTTCAGCGTAGTTCTGGCATTTAGTAAACATGAGTGCTTATTTTCTTGGCCTAAACGATCATGACAGTCTAGCTGATTTGTGTTCACAAAATATAAGAAATACACTTTTCTACCACCATTCTAAGGGGGAATGCTGACATGAAATTCATTAATTTGACTTACGGCAAAACATACCAAGACAATGGTAGACTCCAGTGTATTTAAGTGCATTTGGAAATGCTCACTAAAATCTGATTGAAATGTCTTTCTGCATGCTAGTATTTTAGTAATGACTATTGCATATACAGAAATTGGTTCCCAAAGGTAGACAATCTGCCTCTGATATTTTAAAACCATATGTGGAAGAGGATGCCTAACTATTCTACATATTTTTTTGCCTTGACCTTTAAGCTGCTGAGGAAAGATAAGGATTTCAAAAAATCTTTATCATGATCACAACCAGGAAGGGGAGCGGGGAATCATAAAAACTGATCAAAGCCATTCTTCTGGTAGTGCTGGCAACATCCTGGCTAGTTAAACCATTCTGAAACTATGGATTTAGTAGATTTTTATAAGCTACATACCAATTGTTTACGTAAATAAGAAATTTCCATAGCTTAATTATATTTATTTATATAACTTGCACATATATTAAATCATTTATTTCTCATACCAACTCATAATATTATTATTCTTATACAGATGACTTAAGTGAAAGAGAGAGAAGACGAATAGCTTCCAAAGACCATGAGCTCACAATAGGCAGAGGCTGGTGATGAGCTCAGGTGTCCAGGTTTCAGAGCCGTGCCTGTGCTCTTACCCCACAGCGACCTCACCACGAAGAGGCGAAGGAGTAGGATTTCCTTTGGAGGATTCTGTCTGTTTATTTCAGTTACACCATGGTCAGTTTATAAGTTTCATACGAATATTTCAGGATATTTTCCATTGAGCACTGTTTACCGGGAAATACTAGAGAGGTCTTGTTTTCTTATTAGAGGTCCTTTACAGATGAGGAGAATATTGAAGCTGCCTAAGAAGGTCGCAGCTGGAAGGCTTGAGCTGCTTTGCTGGAAGGCTGGAGCTGCCAGCAGGCCAGTAGTGGACCCTGCTGAACAAGGTACCCTAGTGACGCAGGAGGGTTTGGTAGTCAGGAGTGCATGTTCTCTAACATCCCTTAATGTAGGCCAGAGGTATAAATGTCTAGAGCCAGGAGGATTCTGTAAGCAATTATGTTAGATTGGCCAGTCAGCACAGTGAGGGGAGTGAGCTGTGGGGAACGAAGGGTACACATGCAGCTGTGGAAAACCAGAGATCTCCTTTGCTAATAAAGATCTGGAAGCCATCATTGTACTCTGCTTCCCAAGAGGCAAGTTGTCCAGTCAGCAGACCATGGTGCAGAGAGATCAATCAAGACGGTGGCCTTGCCGGTGCAGGGGCTGCCAGGTCAAGTGAAGCGTCAAGCTGGAGAAGGTCTACATGCTGACAGAATGCTGGAACTTGCAGCCATGTGGCTGGGAGACTTAGATTCGCCTGAGACTTCATATGAATCTTTCTGGGCAGTTTAACCAGTGTTACCCAGGAACCAATACCCATTAATAAGCTGCTAGATGGAGACAAAAAAACGAAGCCCTGGAATGCAGCCAGTGAGCCGGCTTTATGGAAACCCTGCTTGCAACTTCTCTGCTGATCCAGATGTGAGACAGAATGGACGACCACGGATTCAATGAGTAGCAATCGCTATAAAGTGAGCCAAAAATACAAAAGAAAATCTAGGAATATTCGCTGATTTACAGTCCCAAGCCCAGGGAAGGTGCACAGAAAGCAGCTGGGTCTGGGGCTGTCAAAGATGGTGTGACTTTTCCTTTCTTTCTTTCCTTTTTCTTCTTTTTGAAGAAGGCAGAATCGAAAATAGCAACACGCTCAGCAAACAACATCTACAGCTGCTCAGGAAAGAACAGCCTTCATTCAAATGCACTGCAGAAAGGACAGCTGGTCACATTGGTCTTTCAGCCTTCCTGCTGCACATATTTAGTAACAGAGTCGGTGGCAGATTCTCTGCGTATAAAAGACACTGATAGATATCTGGGATAACTCCAATTCAGTTAAATTTTGCACAATGAGGACTTACCAAGTCCTTTTCCATTATGCACAAATTCAATTCTGTCTAGTTGTCCCAGATTTTTTTTTTAATATGGAATATCTCAGACTTTAAAATAGAAGGAGATGGGCTAGTAAAACATAAAGTCAGAGCATTAAAAGTCACAGTCTCGGCTGGGTCTGGTGACTGCTCGAATCAGAAAAACGACAGGATGTTTTGTGCATCCATTCAGAATTCATATTCTCCTCTTCAAACGTGAAACAGGTACTTTCCAAGTTTTTAACTGACAACTCTTGACTTTGAAGTGGGGTATGTGGAGAGATGAGGTCCCCATTCAGTTACAATTTGACAAATAGATTCAGTAAACAGGCATTTAAATGGGCAACACTGCACAACCAACAGTGTTTGGAACTGAAGAGGCAGCCAAATGATGAACACGTCCACCTGTCCCCTAGGAAGGTGCTGGCACTCAGACGCCGGCGTAGCTGGTACCAATAATTGTTACTACATCGCACAGGGGATTAGTCGCACACACATACACAGACAAATGCACACACAACACCCACAAATGTCCTAAGGGGATAGAAGGAGAGTTAGTTTATATCAGAGAAGGCATCAAGAAGGGATTTGGAGATGGACTTTGAAGAATTAGCAGGGTTTTGACAGGTGAAGATTTTGAAGTGGGGAGGGGGCAGAGTTGGGAACCTATGAAGTCATCCAGTTATGATGTAAAATAAAAGCTGAAAGGGAAGGCTGAGCCCTGTATGGAAGGATTTCAGCTTGAAGGGTTTTGAGCAGGAAAGCGATATGGTTGGAACTGCAATGTAAGAAAATGTCCAACCTAGTCAGATAATTTACTTTTTATTTTTCTTGCCCTCTGTTCGCAGGATCCTCAGAGACAGGAAGAAGTGAAATAGATTAAGTGCTCTGGATGTTGTCATGATGCTCAAGCTCGCCCTCTTTTTAGTTTGGAAATATGGTATTATCTCTCATCATCTGTTATTTAAAAGATGGCAATAAATATCAAATTAAACTCTTTCTTCTAGAGCACTGTAAACATACAGATGAGAAAAAAGAAGTATGATTCCATAGGCTGTGCCAGTGACAATAGTTAACATAATGCCTTCTGACAAAAGTAGGGCAGGTTATTACTGAGCTCCATTTTCAGAATGGAAAGCTCAGGTCTTTGGAATTCAGATCCTGGCCCTGCCCCTCCACCTGCTGTTCTCTGAGCAAGCCCCTCCCCCCTTCCCCCCTCCCCCTTCCCCCTCCTCCCCCCACCCCCCCCCCTCCACCGACTCTCCGCTAAGGCTCCTTGATGTTCCTTCCCGGCCTCCTTCTCAAGTAGCTTGTCCATTGGCAATTAGACCTTTGGTAGCCTTGGTCTCTGCGTCTTCCTTCTTCGTAAATCTATTTTGAGAGATAAAGCCTGAAGATGTGGTTGTCAAGGTAAACATCCCTCACTAGCAAAGAAAATCTTGAAGGATTTTGGAACTGATTAGCAATAAATGGGGAAGGGAGCCCAAGAAAACAACTTCAGAAAATAGTCACAGACTTGCATACCTATCACAGGCAAAGTGCCTGAATTACTGACAGAGCAGGAGGGGGAATGAGAACAGATATCACAAGACAGGAGCATTTTACTCCAAGAAACAGGGGCCAAGGCTCACCCATAACAATACCTGACTCCGCCTGGAGAGCCACCACTCCCCATATTTACCCAGCCTGCTCCTTGGCCTATGCTTAGGTGGTTGAAGCAGTAGAAAATACTCAGGGTCTCAAAAAAGGAAGAAAGTAAATGACACACAAATATCACATTTTACTAAGATTTCCCTCCTGTCAGAACACGAAGAGAATGATAGTGTGTGAGTAACACTAATAAGTTGAATACGACAGGATTCAAGACTCACCTTTTCTCTTCCAAAGGGTCTCAGTAGTCCTGGGATAGGTGAGTTGCAGAGGCTCAGATGTGCTCTTGGTCCCAGCCAGTTATGTGGACATCAGCATCATGTCCTGTAACCTTAGTGTCACCTGCACACCCCTTCATGTGATATGTCCCCAGACTGCAATCTGAAGTGGACCCACAACACAGTTTGGGGTAAAGCATTAAGTCTTGTTCCTGCTTGGAGAATTGTTTGGTGAATCTCAGGCACTTTTGTATCCCTAATTTAAAGAATTTCTAAGAATTCTCTTCTAGGGCTGTAAAAAGACTTAGAATGTCTCTCGTTTGGAGAGAAGAGACCTCCTTCATTACAATCCCTGCCCACCCTCAGATGACAAGAAAGAACGAAGACTAGGACAGAGGCCAATGGGCAGGTTTCTCAGGTCTACACGCTTAATCTAGTGCAAGGTCATAGCTAGGTTTCCTCTCTGATGCCAAAAAGTGCTGTCGGGAAGGATTCTGAGGCCACATCTGGATCACCATGAATCATCAGTGTCTGCTGGGGGTGTTCCAGGATGTCCCAGACCATACAGCTCACTAATTTGTCCTCCCTAATCTAGGTATACATCACTCCAACTCACAAGTGTTAGAGCTGGGCTAGAATTTGAGCCCAAAGCTAGAGCTCATCCTGCAGAATGCACTTTTGCTGTTAGTGTCTTTCTTCCAGGAATGTATTGGGTTTTGGCTATGTTAGCCAATCAAAGATTTGGGATCCTATCTGAGTGCCTTTTTCTGAGAATGAATCATGCCTGACAGTGCACAGCAAATCAAAGTTGAGTGTGTTTGGGTCACACAGGAGCCCCACGCTGGAGCAGCTAGGCAGCTCATGGATCCATTTTTATTTAATTGGCAAAGTTTTGAGAGAAATGTTTCTCATGGGAGGGGTCAAACCTGCCTCAAGCAGCAAAAGCAACAGCAGTCCTAGATGTGTACATCCTAACTGAGTATAACAGGGAGAAGGATCCCTCTGGGGACAAGCAGGCTTGCCCTCAGAGAG
This sequence comes from Saimiri boliviensis, assembly GCF_048565385.1. NCBI lineage: Eukaryota > Metazoa > Chordata > Mammalia > Primates > Cebidae > Saimiri > Saimiri boliviensis. The sequence continues at coordinate 8,828,982 of NC_133463.1, read as the reverse complement.
GCAGAGATTCTGAACAGAGGCTTTGGGACACTGGTGAATGAAACAGCTGTACTCTTTCTTTTTAACTCCCTCCCCAAAAGACATAGGCATTGATGTCACTTGGAAAACGTTCTGTTACAAACGCTCACAGACAGACAGGTTGTCCTAGATGAGTTATTCAATTCAGGAGTGAAGCTTCAGGAATGGAGCTGCTAAAGTGAAAGGTTGAAAGAGTGTTCTTTAAATATGTATTAAGGATGCTAAAGAGAATTTTAAAAAGCCTCGGGGAAGACCCTAAGGCTAGTGTTGGCAATATTTAAAGTTTCTACATGTAGTTTAAAAGAACACTGTTTGGAGAGGCATGCTTCTGGAGAGGAGATGGTCAGTAAGGTTGTGAAAACGTTCATTCTGTAGTTAACCTATTTCTGGTTAACTTGCCCCAAATGCATTTTTAAAATCACTGATGTGCCCAACGAGGGGGGCTCACACTGGTAATTGCAGCACTTTGAAAGGCCAAAGCAGGTGGATCTCTTGAGGCCAGGAGTGTGAGACTAGTCCTGGCCTTTATTTTATTTTAGACTTCTTTCTCAAATCAAATCAAATCACTGGTGTTAGGGTCTTGATAAATGATATAAACAAAAACTAAAATGCCTTTTTGCTTTCTCCTGCTAGACAACAGACACTGTCACTGTCTCTATTCCCCTGTCCAGCTAATGACATATGGATCTAGATGGCATGTCTGGTTCTAGAAGAGCCCCTTTGCTGGGGAGACATTACTATATAAGCTTTTAAAAAAAATGTACTAGGTATATTGGCTACTGCAGAGGTGCTGTTAGGCTCTGGGGTTTAGTGCTTTGGACATCTGGTAGGTGTGATGGCTGCAGTCCACCGCTGTGTTCAGTTGGCTCCTGAAACTGAAATGATGATGTGCTAGTGTTAGCATCAGCTTATTTCCCCTTTCCAGGAGAAAGCAGCTGGACGAATTCCAGTGGAAGCTGACTTGAACTTCAGCTACCTGCCAGTGACCCCAGCTCACATCAGGCCTTAGAATTTTGATAACTGTGGCTTATTTCTTTCTCTTGCTTGTCCTGGCCAGGACTTCAATACCACATTCGATAGGAGTGGTGAAAGAGGGAGTCCTTGTTTGTGTCAGTTTTTAAGGGGAATGCTTCCAGCTTTTGACCATTCAGTATGATGTTGGCTATGGGTTTGTTATAGATAGCTCTTATTATTTTGAAGTACGTTCCTTCAATACCTAGTTTTTTGAGGGTTTTTAACATAAAAGGATGTTGAATTTTACTAAAAACCTTTTCTGCATCTATTGAGATGATCATGTGGATTTTGTCTTTAGCTGTTTACATGATAAATCATGTTCATTGATTTACATATGTTGAACCAACCTTGCATCCCAGAGATTCATTTTCACTAAGTGCTTTTCAAAATGCTTATAGGCCCTTCAAAGATCTTCACCGAAGTCTGTATGAGTCTTTTGTCACTTTTTATTGTGTTGTTTTTCTTGTACTTTAAAAAAGTTATTTATGTATTGTGGATACCAGTCTTTTGTCAGACACAGCAATTGCAAATATTTTCTCTAGTCTGTGTTTTGCCTTTCAGTTTCGGTTTCGTTTGTTTTGAGACAAGGTCTCACTCTGTCACTCAGGCTGGAGAGCAGTGCCGTGATCATGGCTGACCATAGCCTTGATGTCCCAGGCTCAAGCAATCCTTCCACCTCAGCCTCCTGAGTAGATGGGACTGCAGGAACATGCCACCATGCCCAGCAAGTATTTCTTTTTCTTTTTCTTTTTCTTTATTATTATACTTTAAGTTCTGGGATACATGTGCAGAACATGCAGATTTGTTACATAGGTATACATGTGCCATGGTAGTTTGCTGTACCCATCAACCCATCATCTACATCAGGCATTTCTTCTAATGTTATCCATCCCTTAGCCTCCAACTCCCTGACTGGCTCCGGTGTGTGATGGTCCCCTCCCTGTGTCCATGTGTTCTCATTGTTCAACTCCCACTTATGAGTGAGTGAGAATATGTGTTTGGTTTTCTGTTCCTATGATAGTTTGCTGAGAATGATGGTTTCCAGCTTCATCTATGTTCCTGCAAATGACATGAACTCATCCTTTTTTATGGCTGCATAGTGTTTCACAGTGTATATGTACCACATTTTCTTTATCCAGTCTATCGTTGATGGGCATTTGTGTTGGTTCCATGTCCTTGCTATTGTGAACAGTCCAGCTAATTTAAAAAAAAAATTTTTTAGAGATGGGATCTCAGCACATCGTCCAGGCTGGTCTCAAACTTCTAGGTTCAAGCACCAAACCTGACCTCCCATAGTGCTGGGATTACAGGCAAGAGTCACCACATGTGGTACCTTGTAATTTTTTAATGGTATTTTTTGGAAAGCAAATGTTTTGATTTTGAAAAAGTCAAAGTATCTTTTAAGAAAGGTTTTTCTTTAATCAAATTTAATTTTTAAATTGACAATACATATACATTGGGTACATAATGATGTTTTGATACATACAATGTACAGTGCTCAGATCAGGGTCATTAGTATATTCAACATCTCAGACATTTATCATTTGTTTGTGTCAGGAACATTCAATATCCTTCTTCTAGCTGTTGAAACTTTATAATACAGTATAATTTATAACAGTCATCCTACAGTGCTATAGAACACCAGAACTTATTACTTCTATCTATCTGTACTTTTTGTGTCCTTTAACAAATCTCTCTCTAACCTCCTTCCCCCACCCCTTCCCAGCCTCTAGTATCCTCAGTTCTATATTTTACTTCTATGAGATCAACTTTTTTTAGTGTTCACATGTGAGTGAGAGCATGTAATGTTTGACTTTCTGTTCCTGGCTTATTCCACTGCATATAATGCTTTCCAGTTCTATCCATGTTGCTGCAAATGGCAGAATTTATTTATTTATTTATTTATTTATTTATTTATTTATTTATTTATTTGAGGCGGAGTTTTGCTCTTGTTACCCAGGCTGGAGTGCAATGGCGCGATCTCAGCTCACCACAACCTCCGCCTCCTGGGTTCAGGCAATTTTCCTGCCTCAGCCTCCTGAGTAGCTGGGATTACAGGCACACACCACCATGCCCAACTAATTTTTTGTATTTTTAGTAGAGACAGGGTTTCTCCGTGTTGACCAGGATGGTCTCGATCTCTTGACCTCATGATCCACCCACCTCGGCCTCCCAAAGTGCTGGGATTACAGGCATGAGCCACCGCGCCCAGCCCCAGAATTTCATTATTTTTTAAGACTGAATAATATTCCATTGTATATGTATGCCACATTTTCTTTATTCATTCATTTTTTTGTTGAATGCCTAGGTTAACTTTTTATCTTGGAGATTGTAAACAGTGCTATAATAAACATGGAGGTAAAAACATCTCTCTGATGTACTGATTCCTTTTCCTTTGGATAAATTCTCAGTAATGGGATTGCTGAATTATGTGGTGGTAGTTTTTTGAGCAACCCCCATACCGTTTTTTTCTTAAATCACCTATCTTTTTTCCTGCAGTCCTCATACTGTTCTTGACAGTGGCTGTACTATTTTATATTCCCACCAACAGTTTGCTTTTCTTGGCATTCTTGTCATCATTTTGCATTTTTTGTCTTTTTGATAATAATCATTCTAACTGAGGTGAGATGATACTTCATTATGGTTTTGATTTGCATTTCCTTGATGATTTGTGATAGTGAACATTTTTTCACATACTTATTGGCCATTTATTTGTCTTCTTTTCAAAACTGCCCGTTCAGATCATTTGCCCATTTAAAAATGGGATTGTTTGGTGTTTTTTGTTAGTTTCTTTTTCTTTGTTCTTGTTGTTGTTGTTGAGATATTTACATTCTTTTTACATTCTGGATATTAATTCCCTGTCAGATGAGTGTTTGCAAATATTTTCTCCCATTCTGTAGGTTGTCTTTTCATTATATTGATTGTTTTCTTTGCTGTGCAGTAACTTGTAGTTTGATATAATCCTATTTATTTGTTTTTGCTTGTGTTGCCTATGCTTTTGAGGTCTCATTCATAAAATCTTTTCCTGGAACAATATCCTGAAGCATGCCCCCTATATTTTCTACTAGTAGTTTTAAGTTTTGGTTCTTACATTTAGTTCTTTGATCCACTTTGAGTTGATTTTTATACAGTGTGAGAGGTGGGAGTCTAGATTTATTTTTCTGCATATGGATATTCAGTTTTCCCAGCTTTATTTATTGAATAGACTGTCCTTTCCTCATGAGTCTTCTTGACAACTTTGTCAAAAATTAGTTGGCTATAGATAGGTTGTTTGATTTCTGGGTTCTCCGTTGTGTTCCATTGGTCTATGTGTCTGTTTTGATGGCAGTACCGTGGCTGTTTTGGCTACTATAGCTTTGTAGTATATTTTGAATCAGGTAGTGTTATGTCTCCAGCTTTCTTCATTTTGCTCATAATTGCTTGGGCTATGCAGGGTCTTTTGTAATTCTACACAATTTAATTTTTTCTATTTTCATGAATAATATCACTGGTATTTTCACAGGAGTTACACTGAATCTGTAGATTTTATTGAGTAGTATTGTTATTTTAACAAAATTAATTCTTTCAATTCAGGAGTATGGATGTCTTTCCATTTGTTTGTAACATCTTCAATTTCTTTCATCAGCATTTTGTGGGTCAACAACTTGGGATCTGGTTTGCTGGGGTTGTGGCCTTAGGCTTGTTACTCTGATTAGAAACCCAAGCATAACAAGTCAGGAGATCCAGATCATCCTGGTCAATATGGTGAAACCCTGTCTCTACTAAAAATACAAAAATTAGCTGGGCATGGTGACGTGTGCCTGTAATCCCCACTATTCGGGAAGCTGAGGCAGGGGAATCGCTTCAACTGGGGAGTCGAAGGTTGCAGTGAGCTGAGATTGCACCACTGTGCTCCAGCCTGGCAACAGAGCAAGACTGCATTTCAAAATAATAATAATAATAATAATTTAAAAATTAATGAGATACCTAATGGCCCACTCTATGGCATATCTTGAGGAATGCTCTATGTGCACTTGTAAAGGCTACTCGTTAGGTGGAGCGTCTTCTACAAGGCAACTAAATTGCAACAGCAGACAGTGTTATCCGAAACTTCTGTATTTTTCCTATTTTTTTGGTCTAATTATTTTATCAATTGCTGAAAGAGAAGTGTTAAAACATTCCATGATAATCGAATTTGACTATATTTCTGCCTTTCGATCTCTCAATTGTAGTACATTTATTCTGAACCTCTATTATTGGTTAAAAACACATTTAGGATTATGTCTTCCCAGTGAATTGGCCTCTATTTTTATAAAATGTACAACTTATCTCTGATAATATTTCTTGTCTTGAAGTCTACTTTGATGTTAATTTGACCACATCAATTTCTTGCATTCAGGGCTTTATATTTTGTATCATTTTTCAACTTTCACTTTTAGCTTGTCTTTATATTTGAGACTATAAACATAGTGGGCTATGTTTTTATCCAGTCTAAAAAAAATCTCTGAATTTTAGTGATAGCATTTAGTTCATTTACATTTAATTTATTTTTCAGAAGGTTTCATTTAAAGTGAATATTTTTAAATTTGTCATCTGATTGTCCCATCTATTCTCTGTTTCTTTGTTCCCCTTTTCCTGCCTTATTTTGGACTGTTTAAGCATTTTTTACTATTCTGTGTCTTCTATTTATTGACTTTTTAGGTAGGCCTCTTTGCTATGCTTTTAGTGTTTCTCTAGGAGTTTTTATAGACATATTGAACTTGCCACAATAGACCTTAAAATAATATTATAATACTTTTTGTAAAATAATACAATGTTGTACTTTAATCTACACACCTATCTTCTGTACCGCTGTCAGCTTTTTGTCTTCCACACGTTATAGCCCACTGATACATTATTCTTTTTGCTTATGTTTTTATAAAAATTAAGTGGTATTTAACATAAATATAAAAAGCAAAAATTAGGGTTTCTTATTTACCTTATACGTATATACATTTCTTTCTACCAAGTCAAGTTTCTTCATGGTATAATTTCCTTCTTCTGAAACACAGTTGACCCTGAACAACATGGGTTTGAACTGCACAAGCCCACTTATAGACAGATATTTTTCAACAAAAAGTGCATTTAAAATACAGTATTAGCAGAATGTGAAATCAGCATACAGTGCACTGTGTGCTGTGAGTTTCTTATCTGTGAGTTCTGTAGAGCTGACTGTGGGCCTTGAATATGCACAGATTTTTGGTATACAGAGGGGTCCTGTACCCAATCACCCACATATACCAAGAGACAACTGTGCTCCCTTAATATTGTTATTGCACCTTAATGTTTGAAGGCCATTCTTCATTCTTCTTGAATCATAGAATAGAATTTTGGGTTGGTATCTTTTTTTCATATAACACTATAAAGATGTCATTGCACTATCTGCCGGCTTACGTTGTTTCTGATAAGGAATTAGTTATAATTCTTATTGTTGATTACCTCTAAGCAATGTGTCATTTTTTCTTGCTACTTTAAAGTGTTTTGGTTTTTTAAAAATTGTCTTTTTATTTTAGCAATCCCCCTACCTCTGTCATCTTGGTAGTTATTTTCTTGAATCATTATTTCAGTTCTTTGAATTTATAGGTCTGCAATTTTTAATAATAATAAAAATCTATCAGTGTTGCCCGCCTACACCGTGGTCTAAGGCTCAGCTGTTTTTTCTTCATTTCTACAGTGCCTCTCTATCTACAGTTAACAAACCTTTCTGTCTGACGCTAACTATATTAGGTGCCTGGTCCTATTTATGCAATCTGCCACTGGTATTGGTTCATCTGTTTGGAGATAATTTCTAATGTTGCATCGAGACTCGTTTGTATTGACCATTCCTTGCTAATCGTGTGGAAAATACCCTCAACATTTTGTCCAGGTTTTCTTCTTGTTATTAGGGAAATGAAAGTCTCATCTTTTTCCACATCCTAATCAGAAGCCTATCTTTCAGAGGTGTGGAGGGTCAGTGTCAATTGTGACGACATGGATACAAAGAGGCAGAGGTTAGTTTGGACAACAGGCCTCAGAGCGATGAAGAAAAGATGTTTTTCTGCTAATTTGACGGTCTCCTTTCTCCTTTCTTGAATGGGACATTGCACCACTTGGATCCTTTATAGTGGAGTGCAAAGTCTCCTCTGTCTTCTCCTGTCTGTGGAGAACTGCTGAGAAACATCACTGCAAAGGACCCTCCTGGGGAGTAAAGGCAGAGGTGGAGCTTTGGACAGGGTGCAGAGTTGCTGCTTTTCTGTGAAACTGATGACTCTAGATTTCTAATCTATTTACTTCTTGGTTTTGTGTAGGTCCCCTTTTTCTATTTTGGAATGTTTTTCTCTCTTACAACTCATCACTCACCCTCAGGCTTAGGAAAAGGTGACTTTATCTCTACATGATCAAATGGGAACAAGCATAAGATCAGGGAACGTGCTCTAAAAGAAGAAAGAAATCGGGCTGGGCACGGCGGCTCAAGCCTGTAATCCCAGCACTTTGGGAGGCCGAGGTGGGTGGATCACGAGGTCAAGAGATCGAGACCATCCTGGTCAACATGGTGAAACCCCGTCTCTACTAAAAATACAAAAAATTAGCTGGACATGGTGGCTCGTGCCTGTAACCCCAGCTACTCAGGAGGCTGAGGCAGGAGAATTGCCTGAACTCAGGAGGCGGAGGTTGCGGTGAGCCGAGATCTCGCCATTGCACTCCAGCCTGGGTAACAAGAGCGAAACTCCGTCTCAAAAAAAAAAAAAAAAAAAGGAAAGAAAAAGAAAGAAAGAAATCTTATTTTTTGTCCAGCCTTTTTTTCTTTTTTTTCTTTTTGGCCATAGTAAAAGGATTTGGAACGGAGGCTTTCCACAGTATTAGAGTTTTCCTTTGCCTGGATAATTTTCTGTGATCGATCATCCCCTTCAACATATGTGATGATTGTAGACAGCTAACCAAGAATTTCTTACTTTGGAATTCCAGTGAAATGTTTTTGTCCTATAGCGCACAGCATTTATTCACTGGGATTGCTGTGAGAAGTAGATGAGCTAATATACAAAAGAGAAGTTTTCAGCTTCTCTATGGATAACACTAATTGTTTGCTTTTATTATGATTATTATAAACTAAATGTCTGTAAGGAGAGGGATTAGTTACGTCTCAGCCAGTAGAATATCGCTGGCTGTCTGAAATAAAGAGAGAGGGACAGCTGTCCTTGTATCATGTGCTTCCAGCCATAAGAAGTCTTAGCCAGGCATCCAACATCTCTCTTGGGTTTTTGGTCACAAATAGAATATGGAAAAACATAACTGAACTTCCAGGCAGAAGACAGACTGCAGCTCCAGTTCTTTCTGCCCCAAACCATGTTATTTATGATGCTGCACCACCTTCCACAATCAGAGCTGGTGTTGCTGCCTGTCATTTCCTGATCCCTGCCTGGGCTTCATGGCAAACATGAAATAGGTCCCAAACGGCAGAGTTGAGTTCTCTGACATCTGGCTTTTCATCTCATGGTATGTGGACGTCTCATCTCCTCCTGCCTTATTTTTGGAGACTGAGAAGGATTTATAGGGCTTACATTTGCCAGAACCTCTGCTTTGTGTCTTAACAGTGTGAATTGTGCACCATGAAGGCAGTCACCAGAGTCTCTGAAGACAACCTGTGTTTACCGGTGTAGAGGAAACTGTGTTTAAAGTGTTACTCCTTCTTAAGTTCATTCCATAGTCATAATCCGTCCATGTGGTGAGGGAATGTAGTGTAGGAATTAGCATCCTGAGCTCAGTAGAAACGTTTGACCCTTCATGAGATAGTTCGCTTTTATCACATATGGGGGAGATTTAGAAGTCTACATGTTTGCTAAAATTCCTCCTCCCAACTTCCTTTCACACCAGATTGTCTGGTGAGGTTTAAGGATAAAACTTATTTATTCATTTCAAAAACACAAATGAACTCTCTTCTAGGAGTCTCCTTCAGATGTGGTGTTTTAATATCTAATTCATAGCCAACAACAAAAAATAGTGAAGTAGCACTTACTTGAAAAGCATATTCAAATTTCTTCTCTGAATGTTGACTAATGTTCCCAAGCCATCTCCACATGATGCAAGGTTGCTTGTCTGTATTCTGTCTATCTCACACCTCCCCAAACACGGAGTAATAAATGGTAGCTGTTATTATCATTCCTTTCAATACTAAGAAAAATAAACACGTTGTTATCTGTATTTAACAAGTACATTAATTGAGGTTGGACAACACCCCACGCTTACAAGATTGCTAAGTGGTAGAGAGGAAATTCGAAACACACACTCAATTCACTTAACCACTGCACACACTACCTACCTAATAAATAACTTTCTAAGGGTTACTCAACTTGTCAGTCATTCAAAGTAAGGATTCAAAGTAAGGTCTGGCTTCAGCCCACTTTCTGCTTTGCCCAACCGTCTTTCAAGGCCCCTTGAACAAATACAAGGCAGCTGCCAGAAAGTTAAGAAGCATGCAGCTATGCTGTAGCTTGATAACTACCTTTCTGGAAGTAGAAGCTAAGGTCGCAACATTAGTTCCAGATTTCTTACATACAAAACACTTTCAAAGGCTCAGTGTTCACAATACCCACTGAGAAGCATGAATTCTTTTTTCTCCTATGTTTAAAGTGGTTTGTTAAGTCCAAATGGCTGCATGTTGACCATCAAATACTACTGCTTGTAACAATTATATTATTTTTTAAAAGTTTGAGTAAGTTTTATTGTGTATATTTAAGGTATACAACATGATGCATATACATATAGATGGTATAAAATATCACTAGAGTCAGACATTTACATATTAACAATTCATATGGTTATCCCAGTTCACATATTTATCTACTCATATAGTTATCCCAATTTACGTATTTGTCAACTCTTTTTTTTTTTAGGTTTCTACATTATTTGATTTTTTTTTAATTGCATTTTAGGTTTTGGGGTACATGTGAAGAACATGCAAGATTGTTGCATAGGTACACACATGGCAGTGTGGTTTTCTGCCTTCTTTCCCCTCGCCTGTATCTGTCATTTCTCCTCATGCTATCTCTTCCCACCTCCCCACCCCCCATCCCTCCCCCATTTCCCCCCAACTGACCCCAGTGTGTAGTGCTCCCCTCCCTGTGTCCATGTGTTCTCATTGATCAACACCCGCCTATGAGTGAGAACATGTGGTGTTTGATTTTCCGCTCTTGTGTCAGTTTGCTGAGAATGATGGTTTCCATGTTCCTACAAAGGACGTGAACTCATCATTTTTGATGGCTGTATAATATTCCATGGTGTATATGTACCACATTTTCCCTATCCAGTCTATCATCATTGGGTATTTGGGTTTGTTCCAGGTCTTTGCTATTGTGAACAGTGCTGCAATGAACATTCGTGTGCATGTGTCCTTATAGTAGAATGATTTATAATCCTTTGGATATATACCCAGTAATGGGATTGCTGGGTCAAATGGGATTTCTATTTTTAGGTCATTGAGGAATCACCACACTGTCTTCCACGATGGTTGAATTAATTTACATTCCCACCAACAGTGTAAAAGTGTTCCTATTTCTCCACATCCTCTCCAGCATCTGTTGTTTCCCGATTTTTTAATGATTGCCTTTCTAACTGGTGTGAGATGGTATCTCAGTGTGGTTTTGATTTGCATTTCTCTAATGACCAGTGATGATGAGCATTTTTTCATATGTTTGTTGGCCTCTTGTATGTCTTCTTTTGTAAAGTATCTGTTCATATCCTTTGCCCATTTTTGAATGGGCTTGTTTGTTTTTTTCTTGTAGATCTGTTTTAGTTCTTTGTAAATTCTGGATATCAGCCCCTTGTCAGATGGGTAGTTACCCCTTTTTTGGTTTTGTGACAAGAGCAGCTAAAATGCATTCATTTAGTGTGAACCCCCAGTACAGAACGATTTTATTAGCTCTATTCCTCCTGTTGTACATTACGTCTCTGGATTTGCTCATTCTGCGTTTCTATTCTGTGTATCCACTGGCCTGCAGCTCCCATTTCTTCCCAGAACTCTGCCCCTAGTAACCACTGTTGTGTTCTCTTCAGCTCTGTATGTTTGAATTTTTTTAAAAAAAACATTCCACATATAAATGAGATTATGCATTCTTTTGGTCCAACTTATTTCACTTATAATAATATCAAGTTCATCCCTATTGTGGTGAATGGCAAGATACCATTGACTTTCTAGGGCTGAATAATATTTCATTGTACATATATGCCACAGGTGCTTTTAACCCATTCATTCATTGACGGACACTTAGGTTGTTGGCACATATGTTGGCTATTGTGAATAATGCTGCAATGAATGTACGAATGCAGATATCTTTATGAGATGTTGATTTCATTTCCTTTGTGTATATGTCCCAAGGAAAGACTGCTGGCTCATGGTAGTTCTACTTTTAATAATGACTGTACCAATCTACATTCTACATTGGGAATGTAAATTCAATCTACATTCCCACCAGCGGTGCACAGGAGTGCCTCTTTCTGCACACCCTCACCAACATTTATTGTCTTTTGACTTTTTGATAATAGCCATCCTGGTGGGGGTGAGGTGGCATCTCAGTAGTTTTGATTTGCATTTCCCTGTTAATGGATTATGTACAAGGTCTTTTTATATACTTGTTGATGATTCTCATGTTTTCCTTGAACAAAGGTCTATCCAGGTCTTTTGCCCATTTTATAATTAGGTTATTAGCTTTCTTATTATTAGTTATATGAGTTCTTTATATATTTTGGATATTAATCCTTTATCAGATGTATGGTTTGCATTTTTTCCCAATCTGTAGGCTGCCATTTTGTTTTGTTAATTATTTCTTTGGCTGTGCAGAAGCATTTTAGTTTGACATAGTCCCATTCATTTTTCTTTTAGTGGCCTGAGCTTTTAGTGTGATAGCCAGAATGTCATTGCCAAGGCCGATGGTCAGGAGCTTTTCCCCTACGTTCTCTTCTAGGATAGTGTTTGGTCTTGCATTTAGGACTTTTATCCATTTTGAGCTGATTTTTTCATATCATGTAAGGTAAGATTCTAATTACATTTCTTTGCCTGTGAAAATCCAGTTTTTCCACCATCATTTATGAAAAAAAAAAACTGTTCTTTCCCCATTGTGTCCTCTTGATGGTGATTTTTCAAAAATTAGTTGACCATGTGTGTTTAGATTTATTATTTTTATTTTTTTTCCTTCTGTTAATTTTGGGCTTAATTTGTTCTTTTTCTACATCCTCAAGGCTTAGTGTTAGAATATTTGCTTGAGATTTTTTTTTCTTTTTTTATTGTAGACATTCATTCCTCTTCTTAGAACAGCTAAGCTTTTGTTGCATCCCATAGGTCTTGGTATGTTGTGTTTTCATTGTCATTTGTCTCAAGATATTTTTAAATTTTCCTTTTGATTTCTTCTTTGACCTGTTGGCCATTCAGGAGCTTGTTACTTGATTATATATACTTGTAAATTTTTCAAGATTCTTCTTGCTGACGATTTCTAGTTTCATTCCATTAAGATCTGAAATGACCCTGGATATTAATTCAATTCCTTAAATGTATTAAATTTGTTTTGTGGCCTAACACATGGTCTCTCCTGGAGAACAATCCATGCGCCTAGAGAAAAATGTGTATTCTACTGTTGTTGATAGAAAGTTCCACTCATATATGTTGGGTCCATTTAGTTGAAAGTGCAATTTAAGTCCAGTATTTCCCCATTAATTTTCTGTCTGATTGATCTATCAATTTTAAAAGCATAAATTCTTATTTTCAATTCCATTTGAAGAAGCCATGTCTAAGACTCAAGCAATTTGCCCAAAGTTGCAAAATTCAATTCTAATCCACCTCATCTGACTTCAAACTATTTTGTTTTTCCAGCCCACAATTCTATATGAGCATTTTCCCTTTTAGAAAATTGAGTCCTTTCTTCCTTTGAAACAAATCAGTGTTATTGTACCTGCTGCCAATGTGATATTTGCATAATTATAAACATTTTTCCATCTTTAGTGCTGTCATTTGGACTTTTCTTAGCCAAGCAGAACTTTGAGCTTTCCATAAGTCACCTAATTGTATCCAATATTGTATACAAGTGGATATGTAAAGGTGTATACAACACAGTGTCTGAACAACAATGATTTGTTCCCTTCCCTCTGTTATTGGAATTCTCCTTTTGCTAGAACTGCTGTAGCCCCTGTTTCCAATAGGCTTTCACAGAAGAGAGGCAAACAAATCCACCTGAGTGTGTCCTTTTCCCATAAGCTTGCACAGTAGTGACATTTGTTCCATTGCACTCCCCAGGCTTTCACAGGAGTATAAGAGTGCAGTCCCAGGGGTGGACTTTGACTTTCATGCTTACATGGTGAATGTTTGAGCCACAATTTTCCTGCTGGATATAAAGCCTTCCTATGTCTCCAGCTATCTGTACTGCATACACTTTTCTTCAACTGTTCTAGCTTACTTTAATACATTTGATTTGATAATACAAAGGATGATATGATATGACTTTCCCAATTCAACAGTCTCCAGTACAAAAAAATATAAGAGCAACAACAAAAATGTCCAGGATCACGATCAAGCCATTAAAAAGAGAACTGAAAAAACATTATTAACTCAGGCAAAGGAAAAGTGAAATGCATTTTCTAGAAAGAATGAAAGGTAGAGCACCTTTCCACTTATTTTTTGGATGTGGATTCTAATTAGAGAAAAGGTCTTTGTGTCTCAAATATTTCCAAAGATAAAATTTTAAGGTAAGGTAAACTCTCCAATTCAGGAAAATGTCTAGCAATCAGTGTCACATGATTCTCAATCCACTGCCCTTTGATAAGAAACAGACATACAAGTACCTGTTCTAAATGTAACTCAGAAATTTACTTCTCAATTATAGGATTATCTTTTCACTTAAAGAAACACACTCAAAGAAAGTTGAAAGAATTTTCATAAAAATCATTTGAGCTCCACATTTTTACTACAATGTTAATAATTGTAATATAACAATGCCAGTTAAATGTTTTATTTTTAAAATCTATAATACGATTTCATATATACTTACAGAATAATATTTCCAATATGTTAGATTCTAGAATATATAGATAGGTTTTCCTTTTAGTAAAATATATTTTGGTTCTTGAAGCTTTTGAGATGAAAATATTTAAGAAAATATACATTCTGAAAAATAAATAAGTTTTGACTTTGCAGCAGCTACTCAACAGTCTATAAATCAAGGATATTTTATACATTAATTCAGTTATTGAGTATTTATTGAGCTTAAGCTTTGTACCACTCACTGTATTTCATGCTAAGAGCACATTTATAGTAAGTGGAACCAAAATTGCTGTTTTTGTAAGTTAAACACAGTTAATAGCAATTTAAGCAGCAATTTATCGGGATTTAAATCAAAGTTAAATGGAATGCTTGTCCTTGTGGACATCAGTCTGATAAGGAAAGCAGACTTAAAAATAAATACATGCAAGCACAGGGTGAATAACCGGAGAAGATTTTTAATAGCAGGTTAGATTTCTTAAAAAGTAGGAGTAGTATAGGTGGTAGTTAACAGATGGAGTAAATGGCAATGGATTAGAACATTTAATCGGAGTGGAAGGAGTGAAGATAGGAAATACAATATTTCATTTTAAAAAGCTTGGTTATGAAGCCAACAGCACCAATTGTATGTGAGTGTGGCTTAGGGTGTGTGTGTGTGTGTGTGTGCGTGTGTGTGTGTGTATATGGGAGAGGCATTGTGCTGAGGGCAAGTGGTCAGGAGAAATGTTATGGGAATTCAGAAGCTGCACAGGAGAGTTTCTGGTACTGAGAATTTATTTTAATTATGTGATTCTATGTACTACACACATGACTTAAGTAGGAGGATTCAACAAACGTTCCTCAACTGAAATACAAACAATGCTAGATTTTCTATCTAATTTTTGATGATACCTTGTTCTTCTCTAGGGAACACAGGTTATGAGAGCCAAGTCTGGGGAAGGTTTTGAAAGTTCACTTTTAAATACTTTAAGTAAATAATGTTAAGAGGAAATAAAAAAGGAAAGAAGGGGAAACAGGTATTTAGAAAGACTTTGAAATGAACCCAAAGCTTAGTAAAAGAACAATTGGGGTAGAAGCAGCCGAGGGAGCTGTCTTGTACACAGGGAAAATGAGTCATGCATAAAAAGGATTAATGAATGAAGACCTGGATAAGAAAAAGGTATTGTGGATGGAAAAAAAAATCAAACATGAGAGAGGCATTCTGAAGCTCAGAGCAAAGGCAGCAAGAAAACCATTAGTCCCTGATGACAGAAGGAATGTTGTTAGTAATTGCTCATTGGAATATAGTGGTTGCCCCTTTGACAGAAAGCTAATCCATGAAATGCATGAATGGAGAGTTAGCTTGTGGTTACAGTGCGCTGAGCTTTGCTGACAAGGTGAAATCTAGAAGGAGGTCCGTAGTCAGGATAGCTTTAAGGTCAAAGCACTCTACTTTCTAAATGAATAGTGAGAGAGAGTGTGTATGTCTTAGTCTAGTTTGTGTTACTGTGAGAATACCACAGACTGGATAATTTATAAATTAAGTAAATATATTCCTCACAGTCTGGAGGCTGGGAAGTCCAGTATCAAGGTGCCAGGAGCTGGTGAGGGTCTTCATGCTCAAGGTGCCAGGATCTGGTGAGGGCCTTCATGCAGTCTTCCCATGGAGGAAAGCAGCAGGAGAACGTGCACTCAAGACAACACGAGAGCAAGAGGTGGGTAGAACTCACTTTTATAACAAACTCACTCTCAAGACAATAACCCACCCCCAAGACAATGACATTGATCCATTTGTAAAGGTAGAGCCCTCAAAACCTTATGATCTCTTATTAGGCCCCATCTGCCAACATTGTTGCATTGGGAATTAAATTTCCAACACATGAACTTTGAGGGGCATCTTCCAACCACATCAGAGAAGAAGAGAGACCTGAACAGTCAAGAAATACAAATTTTTCTAAAATGAATTTCTAGTTATTAAAGTAATTTAATTAAATTAAGTAAGTTAAACATTTCAGATTGTTTCCCAAATATTTCAGGCCAACTCAACTCCTATTTCAGGGTTTTCCCCCACATAGAATCCTCTCTTTAATGGACAAGGTTTATACATTATAGCTAATGTGTACTGAGAGACAACTACCTCTTTGCTCAAAGCCAGTGGGAAGTCACTCCAATTCTCTCTACTCTTCTGTCTGTCTCTTTCTCAAGCCTTCTGTCTGGTGAGACATCTCCATGGATCTCAACTTAAAAACCATTCTGTAATTTACTTAATTTTTTAAAAAACAACTCCTCCCCCTTTTTTTTAAACACTATTCACTTTACTGTGTATTAAAGTTACCATCAATTTTCCCCATTCTCCTCTGTTTAGCCTCCCTGGAGGCTTGGGCCAGAGGGTCATTAAGTATATTCAGACCACCAGCAGTGTGCATTGGGCTCTGGGTAGTGCCAAGCGTGTGCATGAATTATGGGTGTTTGTTTCTACATCACAGAAAGACACCACTCTGCAGGACTCACTCCATTCCCAGTGTCCTTCACCTTGTCACCAATGGGAAGAGAACTTGCTTTACTGAAAGCTGGAACTCACTAACTCATTCACTCAGCCACTCATTTCTTATCCGACACCCCAGGGGTCTGATACATGAAATGATCAAGTAAGTTTGAGTTATTCCCTACGCAACGTACCAATATATTTGAGAGTATGGACTCGAACTCAGATGGATCTAGGTTCAGTTCTGATAAAGCCACTACCAGCCATGAAAGTTTAGAAGAGTGACTTCACCTTTCAGAGTCCCTTTTTCACCAAACGTACAAACAAGGTAACAATCCCTATGTGTAGCATTGCTGTGCTAGGAATAGTATAGGCCAAAATCCTAGCACCTTACCTGGCTCAGGGAAACCACTTAATGCATAATTATTGATGTTATTGATGTTATTTTTATATGAAAGTACATATTTTTTCAATTTTTCTAGAAAGCTAAAGTTCCCAAAAGATTGTCTCAGTGTAATGTCAAGGTCCTGATGAAATGGCCATGACAGGCAATATATCAGAGTTAGTGCAATGCATATGGTGGAGTTTCCTGCTTTAGAACACCCTGAAGGTGGGTCGATACTCTTAGCACCAATACTTCCCTGTCATAACATCCCACTTAAACAATCAATAGACAAATAGGAAGACCTTAATGATTTGGCATTTTATTAGCAAATCGCAGTGGCTGCTTACAAGGTAACTTTGAACTGTAGTTGGAAATTTGAAGCGGGTGATTTGGGCCACTTTGCTTTTTGGCAACTACCCACTGACAGCATGTTGCTTTTGCTTCCTTTGTCAAGCACAGAAAGAAGAAGCACAAAATCAATTTGGACTGGGGCTGGAGGCTGGAGGGAGCTGGTGGAGAGGGGGGCTGTGTCTCCCCGTCAGATCTAATCCACATTAAGCAACAAAGAATCACTCTGTACTCAGCCTGGGTCTTGTGCTGAGCTGCACGTTCAAGCGATTTTGGACACAAAGAAACCCTGCTGTAAATGTGGGGTTTCTGGCTATCTGTTCAGGACTAGCACCACCCCACAACCCCTTTTTAAAAATGTCTCTGGGTACAGAGGGCAGTAGAGTAAGTGTGGAACAAGGCTGAAACATGGGCACGTTCTGAGTTTGGCAATGAATTAGCTATGTGACCTTTATGATATACCCTGTTTCTCCATCTATGGAAGTACTGAAGAAGGAAGAAGGCTTTCACAATCAAATTCCAACCAAGGAAAGAGGTTGTGGAAAAACAGTGGAGGTAACCCAGAGATGCTGGCATGAGCTGTGGCCCATGGGAAACCCAATGCCCAATCTAAAGACATTCAAATTTTATTAAAAAAAGAAGTCAAATTCCAGGAAATACCATATCTATTGGCTGTAAATTCTAGACCTGTGGACCAGATGGTGGGTAAGGTCTTTTCTAGTTTTATGACCTATGCCACCCTGACACCAGAAAATAGCACTGAATGATGCTGACAGATGTGAAAGTAGAGCAACTTGCATAGTCATAATTAGCTGTGCATTATTAGAAAAGCTTTAAGTGCTGGTGGCTGGCAAGATGGCCAAATAGGAACAGCTCTGATCTGTAGCTCCCAGCGAGATCAATGCAGAGGGTGAGTGATTTCTGCATTTCCAACTGAGGTACCCAGCTCATCTCATTGGAACTGGTTAGAAAGTGGGTGCAGCCCACAGAGGGCAAGCCAAAGCAGGGTGGGGCATCATCTCACCTGGAAAGTACAAGGGGTTAGAGAACTCCCTCCCATAGCCAAGGGAAGCCCTGAGAAACTGTACCATAAGGAATGGTGCATTCCAGCCTTATGCTTTTCCTATGGTATTCAAAACCTGCAGACCAGGAGATTCCTTTGGGCACCTATACCACAAAGGCCCTGGGTTTCAAGCACAAAACTGGCTGGCCATTTGGGCAGACACTGAGTTAGCTGCAGATTTTTTTTTATATACCCCAGTGGAACCTGGAGCATCAGCAGGACAGAACCATTCACTCACGTGGAAAGAGGGCTGACCCCAAGAAACCAAGTCATCTAGCTCAGTGGGCCCCACCCCCATGGAGCCCAGCAAGCTAAGATTCACTGGCTTGAAATTCTTGCTGTCAGCACAGCAGTCTGATGTTGACTTGGGACACTGGAGCTTGCTGAGGGAAGGGGCGTCCAGCATTACTGAGCCTTGAGTAGGTGTTTTTCCCGTCATAGTGTAAACGAAGCCTCGGAAATTTCCAACTGGGTAGAGCCCACCACAACACAGCAAAGCCAGACTGCAGTGATCTCCAGATTCCTCCTCTCTGGGCAGGGCATCTCTGAAACAAAGGCAGCAGTTCCAGGCAGGGGCTTATAGATCAAACTCCTATGTCCCTGGGACAGAGCACCTGGGGGAAGGGGCTGCTGTGGGCACAGCTTCAGTAGATTTAAACATTCCTGCCTGTTGGCTCTGAAGAGAGCAGTGGCTCTCCCAGCACAGCACTTGAACTCTGCTAAGGGACAGACAGCCTCCTCAAGTCCCTAACCCCCAAATGCTTTCTCACTCAAAATAAAGAGATGGAGGAATATTTACCAAGTAAGTGGAAATTTTTTAAAAAGTAGGGATTGCAATTCTAGACTTGATAAAACAGACTTTAAACCAACAAAGATCAAAAGAGACAAAGAAGGGCATTACATAATGGTATAGGGATCAATGCAACAAAAGAATGAACTATCCTAAATATATATGCACCCAGTAGAGGAGCACCCTGATTCATTAAGCAAGTTCTTAGAGACCTACAAAGACACTTAGACTCCCACATAATAATAGTGGGAGACTTTAACACTCCAGTGTTAATATTAGATGAAGAAGACAGAAAATTAACAAGGATGTTCAGGACTTGAACTCAGCTCTGGACTAAGCAGACCTAACACATCTGCAGAATTCTCCACCCCAAATCAACAGGATATACATTCTTCTCAGCACCACAATGCACTTATTCTAAAATTGACCACATAATTGGAATTACTCAGCAAATGCAAAAGAACAAAAATTATAACAAAGATTCTCTCAGAGCACAGTGCAATCAAATTAGAACTCAGGATTAAGAAACTCTCTCCAAACCATGGAACTGCATGAAAACTGGACAACCTGCTCGTAAGTGACTACATGGTAAATAAAAATGTTAAGACAGAAATAAATAAGTTCTTTGAAACCAATGAGAACAAAGATACAATGTACCAGACACTCTGGGACACAGATAAAGCAGTGTTTATAGGGAAATTTATAGCACTAAATGTCCACAGGAGAAAGCAGGAAACATCTAAAATCAACCCTAACACTACATTTGAAAGAACTAGAGAAGCAAGAGGAACAAATTCAAAAGCTAACAGAAGACAAGAAATAACTAAGATCAGAGCAGAACTGAAGGAGATAAAGATACAAAAAACCCTTCAAAAAATCAATGTATCCAGGAGTTGTTTTTTTGAAAAAATTGACAAAATAGATAGACCTCAGTCAGACTAATAAAGAAGAAAAGAGAGAAGAATAAAATAGACACAAGAAAAAGTGATAAAGGGGATATCACCACTGATCCCATGAAATACAAACCACCATCAAAGAATACTATAAACACCTCTATGCAAATAAACTAGAAAATCTCGAAGAAATGGATAAATTCCTGGACACATATACCCTCCCAAGACTAAACCAGGAAGAAGTCAAATCCTTGAATAGATCGATAACAAGGTCTGAAATTGAGGCAGTGTTTAATAGTCTACCAGTCAAAAAAAAAAAAGCCCAGGACCAGATGGATTCACAGCCAAATTCTACCAAAGGTACAAAGAGAAACTGTTACCATTCCTTCTGAAATTATTCCAAAGAAAAGGAAAAGAGGGACTCCTCCTTAACTCATTTGATGAGATCAACATCCTCCTGATACCAAAACCTGGCAGAGACACAACAAAAAAAGAAAATTTCAGGCCAATATCCCTGATGAACATTGATATGAAAATCTTCACTAAAATACTGGCAAACCGAATCCAACAGCACATCAAAAACTTATCCATCATGATCAAATAGGCTTCATCCAGGGGATGCAAGGCTGGTTCAACATACACAAATCAATAAATGCAATCCATCACAAAAACAGAACAATGACAAAAACCACATGCTTATCTCAATAGATGCAGAAAAGGCCTTGGATAAAATTCAACATCACTTTATGTTAAAAACTCTCCATAAACTAGGTATTGATGGAACATATTTCAAAACAATAAGAGCTATTTATGACAAACCCACAGCCAATATCATACTGAATGGGCAAAAGCTGGATGCATTCCAGCACAAGACAAGAATGCCCTCTCTCACCACTCCTATTCAACATAGTACTGGAATTTGTACCCAGGGCAATCAGGCAAGAGAAGGAAATAAAGTGTACTCAAATAGGAAGAGAGGAAGTCAAATTGTCTGTGTTTGCAGATGACGTGATTGTATATTTAGAAAACCCCATTATCTCAGCCCAAAATCTCCTTAAGCTGATAAGCAACTTCAGCAAAGTCTCAGGATCAATGTGCAAAAATCACAAGCATTCCTATACATCAATAATGGACAAACAGAGAGCCAAATCGTGAGTGAACTTCCATTCACAATTGCTACAAAGAGAATAAAATACCTAGGAATACAGCATACAAGGGATGGGTAGAACCTCTTCAAGGGGAACTACAAACTACTGCTCAAGGAAATAAAAGAGGACACAAACAAATGGAAAAACATTCCATGTTCATCGATAGGAAGAATCAATATTTTTTTGTAATAATGGCCATATTGCCCAAAGTAATTTATAGATTCAATGCAATCTCCATCAAGCTACCATTAACTTTCTTCATAGAATTGGAAAAAAACCACCTTAAACTTCAGATGGAACCAGAAAAGAGCCCATATAGCCAAGACAATCCTAAGTAAAAAAGAACAAAGCTGGAGGCATCATGCTACCTGACTTTAAATTCTACTACAGGTTTACAGTAGCCAAAACAACATGGTACTGGTACCAAAACAGATATATAGAACAATGGACCAGACCAGAGGCCTCTGAAATAATGCCACACATCTCCAACCACCTGATCTTTGACAAACCGGACAAAAATGATCAATGAAGCAAAGATTCCCTATTTAATAAATGCTGTTGGGAAAACAGGCTAGCCATATGCAGAAAAGTGAAACTGGACCCCTTCCTTACACCTTATACAAAAATTAACTCAAGATGGATTAAAGGCTTAACATAAGTCCTAAAAGCATAAAAACTGTAGGAGAAAACCGAGGCAATACTATTCAGGACATAGGCATGGGCAAAGACTTCATGACTAAAACACCAAAAGCAATGTCAACGAAAGCCCAAATTGACAAATGGTATCTAATGAAACTAAAGAGCTTCTACAGCAAAAGAAACTAACATCAGAGTAAACAGTCAGCCTACAGAATGGGAGAAAATTTTTGCAATCTATCCATCAGACAAAGGGCTAATATCTAGAATTTACAGAAAACTTAAACAAATTTACAAGAAAAAAACAAACACCACCATCAAAAAGTGGGTGGACATGAACAGACACTTCTCAAAAGAAGACATTTATGTGGCCAAAAAACATGAAAAAAGGCTCATCATCACTGGTCATTAGAGAAAGGCAAATCAAAACCATCTCAAGCCAGTTAGAATGGCAATCATTAAAAAGTCAGGAAACAACAGATGCTGGAGAGGATGTGGAGAAATAGGAATGCTTTTACACTGTTGGTGGAAGTGTAAATTAGTTCAACCATTGTGAAAGACAGTGTGGCAATTCCTCAAGGATCTAGAAACAGAAATACCATTTGAACCAGCAATCCCATTACTGGTTGTATCCCCAAATGATTATAAATCATTCTACTATTAAGACACATGCACTTGTATATTTATTTCAGCACTTTTCACAATAGCAAAGACTTGGGAGCAACCCAAATGCCCATCACCGTTAGACTGGATAAAGAAAATGCAGCACATATATACCATGGAATAGTATGCAGCCGTAAAAAGGATGAGTTCATGTCTTTTGCAGGAACATGGATGAAGCTGGAAACTATCATTCTCAGCAAACTAACATAAGAACAGAAAAAAAACACTGCATGTTCTCACTCGTAAGTAGAAGTTGAACAATGAGAACACATGGACACAGGGAGGGGAACCTCACACATCAGGGCCTGTTGGTGGGTGTGGGCCTAGGAAAGGGAGAGCATTAGGAGAAATATCTAATGTAGATGACAGGTTGATGGGCACAGCAAACCGCCATGGCATGTGCATATCTATGTAACAAGCCTGCACATTCTGCACATGTATCTCAGAACTTAAAGCATAATAAAAAAAATTTAAAAAGAAGAAAAGCGTTAAGTGTAGAAAAAACTAACTTGCTTTAAGTCATGCTACTTCTAAAAAACAAATAAATTTCAGTGTGATTAGAATTAAATCTAGGAGTAATAGATGGCTTTTCACAAGCTTTTAAACATACACACACAAAAAGTAGTGCTTTGAGAAAAATGTCAATGAGATAACACTAGCCTCTAGGATCATTTATCATCTTCAGCACAGCTAGATAGAGACCTCACAGACAGTGCTTCCCTTAATGGCCACTCAGCAGGGTCTCGATCCATCTGTTTCCATTAAAAGGAAGAGGAAGTGTTTTATTTATAGAATGACTAAACGTGTCCATTGTTGCTTTATTCTGCATCTTAAAATAATGAAGACAGGTATGTGTTGCTTCTCAAAGTCTTCAGCCCAAGTTGTACTTTATTGATCATTTCCACATTCATAGGATAAGAACACAGAAGGCAATGACCCAAATTATTGCCTGATTGGATAAGCCCCTCAATTTAAAAAAAAATACAGATACTTTAAAGGTCCTTTGATTCTGAAGCACAGAGTGTCCGTATAGAGGTGGTGAATTCTGTAGAATATCATAGCCAAATCAGGAATTTTTCAAAATGTTTTGTTCTAGAATAGTTATAGATTCACAGGAAATTGCAAAGATAGCACAGAGAAAATCTGTGTACCCTTCACCCATTCTCTCACTGGTTCCATGTTACATAGAGCACAAGGTCAAAACTAGGAAACTAACACTGGTATAAAGTATGTGCACAGTTCTAAGTCATGTTATCACATGTGTAGATTCTGTAACTACTGCTGAAATCAAGATGCACAAAGATGCCATCCCCATGAAGTTCTCCGTTTCAGTATCCTTTGTAATCACATTCCCTGCCCTCCTCCTCACCATCTCTGTCTCCTGGAATTAATATTTTCTTCATCTCTGAAGTCAAATTTTTATCACTTTAAGAATGTTATGTAAATGGAATCATACAGCAAATATGTTTTTTATGTTGGATTAAAAAAATCAGAATACTCTCCAGGTCTATCCAAGTTGTTCCATTCATTTTCATTTTTGTGCATTCTTTTCTATTGCCAAGTATTATTCCATAATATAGGTTTAACTCTTCGTCTATTATAGGACATTTTTCTTGTTTCCACTTTGGGGCTATTTCAAATAAAGCCACTATGAACAATCATGTATGGGTTTTTGTGTGAACATAAGTTTTTTATTTCTCTTTAATAAATGCCCAGAAGGACAATTTTAAGTGTGTGTTTAGTTTTTTAAAAAATTGCCAAACTAATTTTTAACATGGCTCTACCATTTTACATTCCCACAAGCAATGTATGAGAGATTCCATTTCTCCGTGTCCTCCCAGACATTTGGTATTGTCATTATTTTTAAACTGTAGTTGTTCTAACAGGTGTGCAATGATATCTCATTGTGGTCTTAATTTGCATTTTCCTAATGCAAAACATCTTTTAATGTGCTTATTTGCTCTCTCTATAACTTCTTCAGTGAAATGTCTCTTTATGCTTTTCGCTTATTTCATAACTGAATTGGTTTTTGTTTTTTGCTGTTGAGTTTTGAGAGTTTTTAAAATATAGCCTAGAGATGAGTCTTTTGACAGGTATATGGTTTGCAAATATCTTTTCACAGTCCGTAACTTGTCTTTTTATCATCTGAAAAGGATCTTCTGCAGAGCAAATGTTTTCCATTTTGATGAATTCCAATTTTTTTTTCTCTTTTATGTATTGTGTTCTTCGTGTCTAAGAACTCTTGGTGAAACAATAGACTCTGAAATTTTTATCTTGTTTTCTTCTCAATAGGTTATTGTTTTATGTATTTTGTATTTAAACCTGTAATCCATCTTGAATATTTTGGTTTTTTGTTGTTTAATTGCTTTGCATAGGCGGTAGGTTTAGGTTGAAGTCAATTTCTTTTTTGCTATAAATGTCCGATTACTCCGATGCCGTTTGTTGAAAAGACTTTCCTTCCTCCATTAAATCACTTCTAAACTCCTGTCAAAAATCAGTTAGGCATATTTGTGTAGGGATTTTCCTGTGCTTTCTTATTTGTTCTATTAATCTATATGTCTATCTCTCTACCAATGTCACCCAGTCTTGATCACTGTAACTATATAAGTTGATAGACTTATTCTTCCGACTTTATTCGTATTTTTCAAAATTGTTTTAATGATTCCAGCTCTTTTGCCTTTCTACATATCATTTTAGAATAACTTTCTATATCTGTAAAATATCTTGCTGTTAGTTTGATAGGAATTACATTAAACTTATATATCAACTTAGGGCGAATTGATATCATTATTATGTGGGTCTTCTGATTTATGAACAGATATTACTTTTTTTATTTAGATATTCTTTGATTTCTTTTTATCAGCTTTTTGTAGTGTTCAGTATACAAGTCTTACATACGCTTTGTTAGAGTTACGCATAAGTATTTCCTCACTTTATATTTAAGGGATTGTAAATGTTACTGTATTTTTAATTTCAGTGTCCATATGTCCATCATAGACATGTGGTATAGAGAAATACAACTGATATTTATATGCTGATCTCATATCCTGTCACCTTGCTGAGCTAAATTGTTAGTTCTAAAATATTTGGGGTTTTTTGGTAGATTTTGGTCATATTTTCTGCACATAAAATCACATCATCTGCAAATAGAATTTTTGCCTCTTCCTTTCCAATTTATGAGCTTTTATTTCTTTTTATTGTCTTACTGCAGTGGCTAGAACTTCTAGTACTATTTCAATAACAGTAATAGATAAAGCTAGTCATCTTTGCTTCTTTTCTATTTTAAAGAAAAAGTATTCAATTTTTCACCATTAATGCCAAATTAGCTGTGGGTTTTTGTAGATCTTCTTTGTCAAGTTGAGGAACTTTCAATCTATTCCTAGTATTCTGAGATTTTCTTCTTTTTTATTTAATTCGTATTTACTCTGATGCTTCCATGTTCTGAGATCCTAATCACAAATAAGTACTAAATTTTGTCAACAGATTTTCTTGCATAAATTAATAGAATTATGTGATTTTTATGTTTATATGATGGACTACATTGACTTTTGATTATTGAACCGGGAATACCCTGGAATAAACTTAATTTGGTCAAGGTATATGTAAATAGTTATATCACTGAATTAAATTAACTAATTATTTTGCTAAGTATTTTTGTGTCTATACTTATGAGGGGTATTTGCAGTTTTCTTTGGTTTTTACTATCTTTGTCTGGTTTTGGTATCAGCTTCATAAAATTGATTGGCAAGTGTTCCTTCTTCTATTTCTGGAAAACATTGTCTAGCATTGATACCAATTCTCCTTAAATTGGCTTCAAAGAATTCTCTAGTGAAACCATCCATAATCTTTGAAAAGTTTTAAATTACATATACAAATTTCTTAATAATGTTGAGGCCATTTAAATTATCTAGTTCATATTGGGTGATTTGTGGTAGTGACTACTTTCTGAGAAACTGGTTCATGTCATCTCAGTTGCCAAGTTAACACTTGTGAGGTTGTACATAGCATTTCCTCAGTAAACTTTTGATGTGTAAGGTCTGCAGTGATACCCTATGCTTCATTCCTGAATTAGTAATTGCGTCTTCTATCTTTTATTTCTTTGTCAAACTTGTGAAAGATTTGACAATTTTATCCATTTTTCAAGGAAACAGGTTCTTGTTTCATTGATTTCCTCTATTGATTTTTTTTTATTTTTAACTTCATTGATATATGCTTTCTAATAATTTATTTTTTTCTGTTTGCTTGGGCTTATTTGGATCTTATATGTCTAGTTTATTGGAGTAAAAGCTTAGATTCTTGGATTAAAACTTTTTCTCTTCTAATGTAAGCATTTAGTGCTGCAATTTTTTTTTCAGAATTGCTTTAGCTGTGTTCCGAAAGTTTTGATAGTCTGTGTTTTAATTTTCATTCACTTAAATGTAGTTTTTATTTTTCCTCAAGACTTTCTCATTGACTCATGGCTTATTTAGAAGTGTGTTGTCTAGTGTTTGAAGATTTTCCTATTACTTCCTGCTTTTGATTTCTAGTTTGGGTCCATTGTAGTCACAGTTCACTCTCTGAATGATTTAAATTCTTTTAAATTCGTTGTGATTTGTTTCATGACTCAGGCTATGTTTTATCTTATTATATGTTACTGGGGCACTTGGAAAGAATATCTATTCTGTTATTAGGTAACACATTCTATTAATGTCAGCTGGCGTGTTATTCTTTTTTATCCTTGCCGATTTTCTGTCTAGTTGCTCTGTCACTCATTGAAAGAGGGATGTTGATGTCTCGACATATAATTGTGGATTTGTCTGTTTCTCC
This sequence comes from Saimiri boliviensis, assembly GCF_048565385.1. Classification (NCBI taxonomy): domain Eukaryota; kingdom Metazoa; phylum Chordata; class Mammalia; order Primates; family Cebidae; genus Saimiri; species Saimiri boliviensis. Next base: position 8,801,736 of record NC_133463.1, on the reverse strand, counting down.
TTTCATTTTAACAGTTTTGGCTTCACATATTTCACAGTTCTATTGTTTGGTGGATACACCAGGATTGCTATGTTTCTCGGTGGATAGATTAAGAAGTGATCTTATGCAATGGCCTTCAAAGTCCCTGTAATCATCCTTGACCTGCAGTCTACAGTTTCTGATATTAATAAACACATCCTGCTTAATTTTGATTAGTGCTTTAATGGTGTAACTTCTTCACTCTTTTACTTTAACCTATCTATATCATATTTGAAGAGAGTTTTTTTGTAGGCAGAATATAGTTAGGTCACGATTTTCTAAAAATTAAATTTACCAATCTCTGTCCTCGAATTGATGCATTTAATGGAGTTATTGGCATTATAGGGCTATCTGCCACTTTATTTTTTGTTTTCTCTTTGTTCTCTCTGTTTTGTGTTTCTCTGTTTCCTTTCCTATCTTCTTTAGAGTTATTTGAACTCTTTTTTATAACTCCAGTAATTCTATTCATCTATAATGTTTTTGAGTGTATCTCTTTACATAGGTTTGCATGCAAAGATTTTCAGTGGCTTATATATCATATGTGTGTGTGTGCGTGTGTGTGTGTGTGTGTGTGTGTGTGTGTGTGTGTGGCTTATCTCAGTCTCCTGATTCAACCAGCTTGAGTGATGTGTAGAAATCTATCTCTTTACTCTCCCATTTAGAATTCTTTATGTATTTTTTCTACATACACTGAGAATCACATAATTTTTATAATGTTTGCTTCAACTTTCAAACATAATTTTAAAAAGTCAGAAAGAAGAAAATTAATATTCATTTGTATTTTTTCTCTTTATCTTGTTTTTTTCTTCTATCCTAATGTTTCAAGAGTCTCTCTTTTATTATTTCCTTTCTGTTTAGATAACTTCTTTATCCATTCTTTTAAAGTAGGTATGTGGGCAAGAAATTATCTCATTTTTCCTTCATCTGAAAATGGTTTGACTTTCCCTTCATTCCTAGAGGACATTTTCACTGGCTGTAGAATTCTAGTTGGCCCTTCTTTCATTTTAGCCCTTGAAAATAATGTGCTACTTCTGGTCTCCATGATTTCTAATGAGAAATTCGCTGTTGTTCAAATTACCTTTTTTTCTAAAGGCAAGTTTTTCTTTCTCTCTCACTTCTTACAAGTGTTTTTCTTTATTTTTGCTTTTTAGAACTTTGATGATAATGTGCCTTTATATAGATTTCTTTAGACTTACCCCGTTTGGATCATACAGCTTCTTAAATCTATAGGCATTTGTCTTTTGCCAATTTTGGTGAATTTTCAGCCATTATTTTCTGTAAACATTTTTAGTTCCTTTCCTCCAGGGGCTTTAATGACGTAAGTATTAGGTCTTTATTATTATGGTTCTTCAGGTCCCTAAGGCTCTGAACTTTGTTTTTTCTCATCTATTTCCCTGTATTATTCAGCCTGGGTAGTTTCTCTTGTTCTAGCTTCCAGTTCACTGATCCTTCCCTCCATTCTGCTCTTGAGCTCATTCACTGAGTTTCGTATTTCAGTTACTGTATTTTCTAAGTGCTAAAATTTCCATTTGGTCTTCCTTCTATCTTGTATTTCTTTGCTGAGATTTTCTATATTTTCATTAATTTCAAGGTTGTTTATAATTCTTATTGGATCATTTTCACCATGAGTGCTTTAAAATATTTGTCAGGTTGGGCAGAGTGACCCACACCTGTAGTCCCAGTACTTTGGGAGGCTGAAGCAAGATGAATGCTTAAGGAGTTCGAGATCTAGGATTGCCTAGGAGTTTGAGACCAGCCTGGGCAATTTAGCAAGACCACATCTCTACAAAAATACAAAAATTAACCAAGTGTAATGGTGCACAGCTATAGTCCCAGCTACTCCAGAGGCCAAGGGGGAAGGGTTGCTTGAGCCTGAGAGGTTGAGGCTGCAGTGAGCTATAATCATTCCACTGCACTCTAGCCTGGGTGATAGCAAGTCACCAGTAAAAATAAAAATATAAAGAATAAAATGCTTGTCAGATAAAAATAAAAAAGTAAAAAATAAAAATAAAAAGAAGAAAATAAAATGCTTGTCAGATAATTCTACCATCTCTGCCATGTTGGCAGTTTTTGTCTATTGATTATTTTTTCTCATTTAAGTTGATTCTTAGAATGATGACTGATTTCTAATTACATAATACTTTGGATATTATAAAACTCTGGATCTTATTTAAATCCTTTGTTTTATGTGGTCATTTCTGATACCAATCTAATAGGAGTGGGGGTGGGGGTCACTGCCTCATGACTGCCAGGTAATGGGTGGACGTACAGTTTCCCCACTTGACCTGTGTTGACACTACAGTGAGAGTGATTCTCACTACTACTGGATGGGAGTTGCTGTCCCTTGTTAGGTCTCCATAGATAGCACCCTGGCTGGGAGTGGCAGGAGTGCTTTGTCACCGTGCCCCACGTGGTCTCCACTCACATCATGGGGAGGGGTATCCTTGCTGCCCCTGGGCGGTGGTGAAGGTCCTGACGCTTCACTGATCCTCCTCTGACAGGAGATGGAAGGGCATCTCATTACTGCCAGGTGAGTTAGAAGTGCAGGAGCCCGAAGTGGTCTTCGTTGCCATCTTATGGATAAGGGGCCTCATTACCCTCCAGTAGGGATGAAAGTTTTGGCTTCCTCCACCATCTTCTCTGATATCACTTTACTCAAGGTATTTGGGAAAGTTATTATGGTCTGGGCAGTGTGGAAATACGGGCTCTCCATTCAGCCTCTGGTGGCAGAGAGTGGAGAAGCGGTCACATTTTTTTCTGTGGTGTTTGTTTGGAACAGAGTGGGCACTGCTTGAAAAGTTGTCTGTCTTTGTAGGCTGTCCTTTCCTTGTCATTTGTCTAGAGGGAGCAGAAATTTTATTGGGGTTGTTGGCCTTTCCAGGTGCTAGCCTGTCAATTATTCAGCCTGAGATATGTGAGGCAAATCGACAATGCAGGGTTGTTCCTCAGGCCCCAGTGTCCGCATGTCCCTGTTAGTCTTCCATCTCCATCTTTCAGAACCTTCCTGTGGTTATTCTGCAAATAAGGTCCAGGGTGTTTAGTTGCACCAAGTGGCAGGAATATGGAAAAGTATTCCTGCTCCATCTCTCCAGATGCCAGTGTTCCCTGCTCCCCAAGTCACATTCTTGTATTTAGTCTCGATTTTTCACATTCTTATACTGGCTTTTCTTGAACCTTTAGGTATATTTACCATGTGCCTTCTGACAAAATTATATGAGGTAACAATAAATGTAAGATAAATATAAAAACTGTGAGAGCCAAAATAATTCAAGAAAGAGGAAATGCATTTTCACTTTGTTTTGGTCAAGTATTTATCTGGGCAATGCAGCACCCAACAACATGTTCTTCCTGATTCAAAGCAAAAAGTCAGGTATTGAGGGCAAATGAGCTGTTTTAGAAAATTAATGTGTTTCTTTCGGGGTCAAAATTATACCAGACAATAACTTTTTTTTTTTTTTTTTGAGACGGAGTCTTGTTCTGTCACCCAGGCTGGAAGGCAGTGGCACGATCTTGGCTCACTACAACCTCCAACTCCTGGGTTCATGCAATTCTCCTGCCTCAGCCTCCCAAGTAGCTAGGATTACAGATGTGCACCACCACGCCCAGTTAATTTCTGCATTTTTAGTAGAGACAAGGTTCCACCATGTTGGTCAGGCTGGTTTTGAACTTCTGACCTCAAGTGATCCACCTGCCTCGGCCTCCCAAAGTGCTGGGATTACAGGCATAAGCCACCAACCCTGGCCCCCAGACAATAACTGAAAAGCCAAAAAGAAATCATTCTAGTAAATAAAAATGTCTATTTTTTTGCTTGTTTATCTATGTATTTATTTTGAGGTGGAGTCAAGCTCTGTTGCTTAGACTGTAGTGCAGTGGTGTGATCTTGGCTCACTGCAGCCTCCGCCTTCCAGGTTCAAGCAATCCTCCTGCCCCAACTTCCCAAGTAGCTGGGATTCCAGGTGCTGCTACCACACCCAGCTAATTTTTGTATTTTTAGTGAAGAAGAGGTTTCGCCATATTGGCCAGGCTGGTCTCAAGCTCCTGACCTCAAGTGATCCACCCACCTCAGCCTCCCAAAATGCTGGAATTACAGGCATGAGCCAGAGCGCCCAGCTGCAATTTTGATCAGACAATATACCCTAAATTTATTTTCATTTTTGAGTAGCACAGGAAAATACAGCAGGGCTTTCTAGCAAGAGAAAATGTTCACATGGTCTTAATAGCTAACATCTGACTAGATACGAGATAGGTGGCAGGGCATCTGTCTCACCTAATTTCCAATATTGGTGTCTCAGTAGCAAGGCATTTACATTTTTGCTTTCCTGAATTTTTAATTGAAAAGGAGATTGAAATCTAAATTAATGTTTTGGTAAAACAGCATCTAAATGATAATGAGCATATCTATTTATTTGTTGTTAGACAGCTGAGTGTCATTTAGATCACGATTAAACTGAGAAGCCTACAATGTGATTTTCTACTTAACTTTACCCTCCTATACACTGCTGTGAAGATGAACTGGTTCTAGAACACATCCAGTGTTTTGAAAGGCTTTAGATCCAGACACTCACAGTTTTTCATTTTTAATTATTTATGTTTCATTTACATAATTACTGCTCTCATTGGTTTGGATGTGTCTGAATTAATCAGATACTTTTAGTATCAAACTAATTACTTAAAACAGAAGAAGATACAATTGTGTACAACAAAATACAGCTTCTTTGCTTATGATATTGTAGTAGAGTCAGTGAAAGCTTTCGCTGGTCCTGTGTATATTTCACAAAGTACTTCATGCCAGGTTCTGCAAGATCTATTGTTCTTCAGAATTACTTGGGGACCGACTGACGGGAGGGACGGGAGGCGAGCAAGATGGCGCAGACGCAGGGCACCCGGAGGAAAGTCTGTTACTACTACGACGCGCCCTCACAAAGCCAATGCTGAGGAGATGACCAAGTACCACAGCGATGACTACATTAAATTCTTGCGCTCCATCCGTCCGGATAACATGTCCGAGTACAGCAAGCAGATGCAGAGATTCAACGTTGGTGAGGACTGTCCAGTATTCGATGGCCTGTTTGAGTTCTGTCAGTTGTCTACTGGTGGTTCTGTGGCAAGTGTTGTGAAACTTAATAAGCAGCAGACGGACATCGCTGTGAATTGGGCTGGGGGCCTGCACCATGCAAAGAAGTCCGAGGCATCTGGCTTCTGTTACGTCAATGATATTGTCTTGGCCATCCTGGAACTGCTAAAGTATCACCAGAGGGTGCTGTATATTGACATTGATATTCACCATGGCGGTGGTGTGGAAGAGGCCTTCTATACCACAGACCGGGTCATGACTGTGTCCTTTCATAAGTATGGAGAGTACTTCCCAGGAACTGGGGACCTACGGGATATCGGGGCTGGCAAAGGCAAGTATTATGCTGTTAACTACCCGCTCCGAGATGGGATTGATGACGAATCCTATGAGGTCATTTTCAAGCCGGTCATGTCCAAAGTAATGGAGATGTTCCAGCCTAGTGCGGTGGTCTTACAATGTGGCTCAGACTCCCTATCGGGGGATCGGTTAGGTTGCTTCAATCTGACCATCAAAGGGCATGCCAAGTGTGTGGAATTTGTCAAGAGCTTTAACCTGCCTATGCTGATGCTGGGAGGAGGTGGTTACACCATTCGTAACGTTGCTCGGTGCTGGACGTACGAGACAGCTGTGGCCCTGGATACGGAGATCCCTAATGAGCTTCCATACAATGACTACTTCGAATACTTTGGACCAGATTTCAAGCTCCACATCAGTCCTTCCAATATGACTAATCAGAACACGAATGAGTACCTGGAGAAGATCAAAAACAGCGACTGTTTGAGAACCTGAGGATGCTGCCGCATGCACCCGGGGTCCAAATGCAGGCGATTCCTGAGGACGCCATCCCTGAGGAGAGTGGCGACGAGGACGAAGAAGACCCTGACAAGCGCATCTCGATCTGCTCCTCTGACAAACGAATTGCCTGTGAGGAAGAGTTCTCAGACTCTGAAGAGGAGGGAGAGGGGAGCCGCAAGAACTCTTCCAACTTCAAAAAAGCCAAGAGAGTCAAAACAGAGGATGAAAAAGAAAAAGAGCCAGAGGAGAAGAAAGAAGTCACAGAAGAGGAGAAAACCAAGGAGGAGAAGCCCGAAGCCAAAGGGGTCAAGGAGGAGGTCAAGTTGGCCTGAGCAGACCTCTCCAGCTTTGGCTTCCTGCTGAGTCCCTCACCTTTCTCCTCCAACCCCTCAGATTTTATATTTTCTATTTCTGTGTATTTATATAAAAATTTATTAAATATAAATATCCCCAGGGACAGAAACCAAGGCTCTGAGCCCAGGGCAGCTGTACTGTTCTTTCAGGAACTGCCTTGCCACCCATCTTAACTTTGAACCACAAAGGGTGCCAGGTCTAAGTGAAAGGGATACTTTTATGCAATCATAAGACAAAATCCTGAAATGCCAAGTGCCTGCTTAGTAGCTTTGGAAAGGTGCCCTCATTGAACATTATAGAAGGGGTGGCTGGGTCTTCAAGGATCTCCTGTTCTTTTCAGGCTCCTAAGGTAACATCAGCCATTTTTAGATTGGTTCTGTTTTCATACCTTCCCACTGGCCTCAAGTCAGCCAAGAAAGTCACACTGCCTGCCCTCTGTCTTCCCCTAATTCTGCAGGTGGAGGTTGGTAGTCTAGTTTTCCTTTTTGAGATACTATTTTCATTTTTGTGAGCCTCTTTGTAATAAAATGGTACATTTCTATATCCAAAAAAAAAAAAAGAATTACTTAGTAAGCTATCAAGACTTATTCAAGGTTGTTAATAGCACATAGTCTATAACTTAATTGGTTATAAACAGATGACACTGATTCACTTCCTTTGAAAAAAGTAATAAAATTAAAGCTATATAATTAAAAATTAGATAGCAATGTACATACTCATAAACACCAGCAGATCAGATTATCATTTCATGGAAATAACGCAGAGTAAGTATGAAAAGATTTTCCCTTTTTTGGTGTAATATAAATAAATGATAAAATCCATAAGCGCTGAGCAGTTTGCTGTTTGCATTGCATGACACTGGGATCGTCTGAGAACAGTATTAAATGGATTTAATAAATATCCACGCATACATAGCTGAACTTCCAATTGTGTCTTCTAATTAAACAAGATGAGATGCAGGAATAGTCTGTTCTGTACACGATGCTAAGTTTTGTGATAAGTTTTACATGCATGGATCATCCAATTTATCTTCACAGTGTCTCTCAGAATTTAAGTTTTGTTGTTGCTGGAGAGAATGCATTATTTTCTTTTTCCAAATTCTCCTAATAAGTAAACCCCAAAATAAAATCAAGTTCTGCTGACTCCAGCATTGCTTGTTGTGCTGAGTGGAGTCCCAGTTTTTCTATCTGCTATAAAGTGGAAACACTTATGATGCTCTCTCATAACAACAATAACAACAACAACAAAATGCTTGGCTTTATCACTTCTCTTGCAAATCTGTTTTAGGAAAGTATGAACAAATTAATACTTTTTATAAGATTTTTTTAAGAAGGAGAGAGAGAAGAAGAAATCACCTATAATTTTTAGTGTAACCCGCAAATATTTTTTCATTTCTGGGCAGGTCTGAGTCAGAAATAGCAGTTCTTTTGTATCCACTGGTGCCTTTCTCATAGTAATATTTTCCAAGTGCCAGTCAAGACCTTGCCCTTTTTCACATCCACTGTTTACAGAAGTGCAAAGGCCACTGCTTCTGTTCTAAACACATCCACCTGCCAGAGGTTACATCATGGTCAGCAATGACAAAATCTTGATCTGCTCCCTGAGAGATGCGTGGCCAAACTTTCATTCTAGGAAAACCAGCTGACTCTGCACTCAGGGGCTGACTCATAAGCTCCAGTCTCCTCTCTTTGTGAGATAAACCTGAAAACTTATGTTAAGAACATTTTACATACTAGTGGATGTGTAAGCCTTTCCAGGGCAAACATCACCAAGAGAGTTTCAATGATTAATGCAAGAACATCTCATCAGAAACCTCTCGGAAGAGGTGCTTCCAAAAATCAAGGAAACCACAACTCAATTCATGAGTGGTTCTGACTTTGAGTGTACAGGTCAGTGGTGTACCACCTAAAATGAAGATATAGACACCTTGCCATCATATGCTTCTATTTAAAATTCAACTTAAACTGGTCACTAATTGAGATTAACCAGACACATTATTGGCAGGAGAAAAGCAGGCAGAAAAAAATGAACAAATATATGTTGAAGGCCATTATATATATTTTTATCTTTTAATTCTCATGGCAAATCCTATAAGATTGATATTTTTTTTCTTTACTTTGCCAGTAACCCTACAGTCTCAGAGAGATGAAATAATTTGCCCCAAATTTGAAAGTGTGGTCACTTAGTAAGTGACCAAAAATACAGAAACAACTTTAAGAGTTTCTAATTATTAAGCATCTTCGACTGTGTTAAACGCTGTACACTTAGTACTTACATAACCCCATAAGTTATTTCTCATTTGACAGATGAGTACATTAAGCCTCAAGGGGGTTAAGCGATTTGTCCAGTCAGGACTCTGGGGAACCAAGAGTCTCGCGGTGACCAAGTCACGGCTCTGAGGGATGCTCTGCCTGACCCCAGAGCTCATTATTCCTCCACCAGGTCCCGCTGCTTTCTATCTGCGTGACTTCAAGGCACACTGTTTGCCACGGTATCACCACGATTCCCAGCTGCAAATGGTTGTAATAAAAAAATATCGAGTGTAGAATCTCCGAGCTCAAGCTCTGTGAGGCAGCTCAACTTAATTTGAAAGCCACACAGTATTTCTGAGAAAGAAATTTTGAGCAGTTTGCTAGTAAAATATAAGGTGAAGAAGTGGGAATACAACTTGCTTTGTCCGTTTCATGTTGATTTATTGTTTCTAAGGCCGTTTCCGATGCTGGGAAGAGGAGAGAGCTCTCGGTTTGCGTAGCCCAGTGTGAATTTCAATCTAGGCTACCATCAGTGTCCTAACTTTTCCATCTATAAAATTATGTGATTTGATTTAATAATAAAACTAAGATCCTTCCAAGTTTTAGAAAGGGCTATTTACAGTATCTAATGAAACAGGGCTGCTGTTACACCATTAGCGGGTTTCACTCTGAAATATATAATGTATAACCACCTTAGTATTCCTTCGTAAAATAACCACTCTTCTTTAAAAGAAGAAAAAGAAAATACCCAAATTTCTTTCTAAACTTTAAAGCACCCTGAGAAAATCACTTGAAGATTTTTTTCTGCATATGTGTCATTATTCATAAAACAGAATGAATATTATAATCTGATGCTTTAGAAGAGGGAAGGAACTCAATATATGTTTTAAAGGCATCAGGTAGTAACTCCAAAAACACTGTATCAATTTGGAACATTTTCACGGTAATGATTTATCATTTCGTGTAAAGCATTCGAGATTAAGTGTGGCTTCTTGAGTCGTTTTTTATCACAGAATACCGTATTCTCTTAGTTGCCGAGACACTCACAGCAGGTGACAATCAGACCTATGGCAATTTATCTTTGAGCACAGAAAAGTGAGCATTCGATCTGGAAAGTGGTGGTCAGGTAGATGCACTTGTAGATATTACACAGAATCATTGAAGCAACATAAAATAAAAATGAGTGAACTTCCTCTCTACATTTTAGTATGGAACATTCAAACAGAGAACAATCATAAAAAGTAACCAAAAAGTAGCCATTTAATCTTTTTATTTATCTCTGTGCTCTTGTGGGACTTACACACTCCATACATTATTTATGGGGTATGTGAAGCTACCATGAAGTATCCCTGAAGAACTTGGCAATAAAAGAATTCTGAGAGTTGAAGAGCAAAATCAAAATATATAATGAATCGGAAAAGAAATCCAGAAAGTCATCTTGGAAAGAGATGACGGCTGCTACACCAGCATGGTTTGATTGCAGCTGAACGCTGACTGAATGCCTGCTTGGTCAACGAGAAGAGGAGATGGCCATCCATGAAGACAGCAGCAGAAGCCGTGGCTGCTATTTCTAGAAAGTGGCTGCGATTTTTTTCTAGAGAAGAAATTTTGCTATTGTTTTTTCACATGGGCTGGAGAAGGCCGTTTGAGAACTTTGGGGCCGAAGAGAGCAAGAAAGAAGATAGCAAAGAGGTCTCTAATCTGAGTAGGATAGGAGTTTCAACAACATGGTGATGGAGAAATTGCCACTAAGGGATAGTCTGTGATGGACCATGGCCAGTGCTCTTTAGGAGCAGTAATAGCTGATTGATTATTGTTTTTCTTTCCTGTTTTGAAATTCCCTTGACAGATTTCCTGCGAACTAGTTAACCAGTACAGTCAAGTGACCCTCTTGTAAGGGAGAAAGAGGAGTCATGGGACTGAACTGGGACGAGCTAAAACAATGTACAGGGAGAGTACTACGATGGTGAGCCATGACTAACAAGGCGACCTGTAATAGTTTAGAGTGAGAGCCAATAAATGACAAGCAGGACAGGAAATTCTCAGAAATATTTGAGAGGTGGCTGAATTGTTTATAGACACACCACATGGGAGCCATAAACTAGTTTAAAGCTGGTTATCAAAAGGAAGGTGAGATATCAGAAGATTATAAAACTGAGAATAATCATGTTATACAAAGGGCAAGAATAGCTCAAGATTCAAACATTGCTAGTGCCTGCTCATTTAGCCAATAGGCTCAAGAATACTATTTCACTGGCAACTGACAACCATGGAGATGAATTCGTCAGGCTGTCTTAATCTGATACCATTAAATATTCAAATCACTTATTGATTTTCTCTTGACGGACTCCAGGCTCATCCAGCAAACTTCTGATTATATCTGGTTTTCCACAGAAGATAATCAGGAGACACTGCCCTTCAGTGTTTATGACAGTTCATTTCTCACTGTGAGTTAATACGTCAATGTTCTGATTTTATCCATCAATCTCATGCCTGCCTTTGTCTTTAGATAAAACTACTCTCCATTTGCAGTTGGAACCAACTTTCAAAGCTCACAGGTAGAGCCAGCCTCTGGACCTTGAAGTGTCTACCAAGGAAGAGCTGTCTTCTGCACTCCTGTCTAAATTAGGTCTTTCCCAAAGGCTCTTCCTCTTTCCCACATGGGTATTGTCTCTGTTCTTCTTTCCTGCATACAAGGATCTGTGTTTTTTAAAATATTTGTTACAAAAAGAAGTATAAACATGATCTCTTAATTTAAGAGTTTGCAGCCCAGTTAGGAAGAAGAAACATATTTACAAATACTTTCATTATTAGAAATATTTATTGACTGAATGGTAGTATACAAGAACTGATATAGAAAATATATCACTGAAAAAATAAAATTATTTTTAAAATAAAGTAAAATAATTGCATGTGTGATTCAAAAGCAGTGAATTTTGGTTAAAGAAATCAGAAAAAGCTCTAAAGAGGATGTGAATATTGAATTTGACTTGAAGGAGGAGACAGATTTCAGTAGGAAGGGATTTTAGGAGACCAGAAAGAGCCGAAGAGGAGAGAAGAACAGGGTGAGTTTCAATTCTGTAAGAAAAACCAAGACCCTTTGTCACGGGCTACATGGTTTCCCTCCCCAGCTCCCGTGCTGCAGTCCTAACCCCCAGCACCTCAGAACATCACTTTATTTGGAAATCGTGTTGTTGCAGAAGTGATTAGTTATATTAAAATAATGTCGTTAGTGTGGGCCCTTATTCAGCATGTCTGGTGTGTTTATACAGAAAGAAATTTTAAACAAGAAAGATGCATACAGAATATGGTCATGTACAAGCCAAGCAGACAGGTCTGGAACAGAGCTTTCCCTTGCAGGCCTCAGAAGAGACCGACCCAGCCAGCACCTTGATTCTGGACCCCTTGCTCCAGCACACTAGTGCACCGCTCTCATAGGCGCTCCAGACACGGAAGTCCTGGGAAATAAGACCAGACAGGTGTGTGGGTCAGTTTTAAAAAGGTTCATAAATGCCACACAAAGAATTTATTATTTTATTCTAAAAAGTGTGGGAAAGGGTAGGGAAAGAACTGTTTAACATTCTCTTACCTGTTACAAAGTATTATTAAAGAACTTTATCCCATTTATTTTTCACAAGAACCTGTGAGCAAAATGTTAATATCACAGATGTGAACTGAAGCAAAAACCGTCAGAGGTAAATTACTCAGTGGTGCTCAATAAATGTGGAGTTGGGTGAGTGAACAAGTAACAACCCTCTGCCCTTGCTTGGACTCAACCACTCCAAAGTCTTACACAGTATCTTCTGCTTGGAAGACATCCCATAGTATCTCCTGAGCAGGTTGCCAAATGTCTTGACTCTTTCCAAAGTTTCCATAAAAATGTGAGAAATAATAAATTTCCTACCATTTCAAAGTCAGTATCTCAAAGAGGTATATACACTTCCTCCATTTTAATAGTAAGTTCATATGAAATAAAATAAGTTATATTTCAGACCGAAAAACATATTTCTACAACTAGAGCTCCATATGTGTCCTGCCTACGTGCCTTATCTTCTTTTTAGAGAACATCAATTCTTTGGTTTCTGATTCCTGTTCTCCACTAGACACAGAATAGGGTCACGTGGCAAGTTTAAGAAAAGGCTTGTCTTTGGTACCACCCCCTATCTTCCTATGCATTCTGCATCTTCTCCTCCTCCAGCATTTGCCACCAGGCTAGATAGAAACTGGGTGAAGGCTTGAGAAATCTTTTCTTTTGCCAGTAAAACCCATTTTTCAAAAAGACTCCTCTATTCTCCTGAATTCCTCTCTGCTAGACAGGATAATGTAGTTCCACCCAGATCTTGTATATCCTGTTGTAATTAAGGAGATAAAGCCCTCCCATCCAGAAAAGAAAAACCACTGGCCTTCTTCTCCTTTCTGAGAAACACGGTGGAACTCTGTCCAGTCCACAAAGCATTTCTTAATAGTGCTGGGGAGAGGGGCACCAGTGACAGATTAACATGTGAATGCTCTTTAAAAGAACCAGCTTGAATCCATGCTGGGTCTGCTCTGAGCCTTCTCTGTACTGTGGAAGATTGATAGGGGTAGGTACCATCACATGAGAAACTAAGGAGCCTCTTGGACAAGAAAGAAATAATTCACCCCAAAGGAAGCAAAAGTGGAGGGGCTTGAAGCGAGGTCAAAGGCTGGAGAGTGAAGGAAGATGTGAAGCCAAGGGTGCTGCTGATTGCCCAGATTTCCTGAGCCCTCAGGAAAGAAGACAACCATACAAGAATGATAGAAGCGGAGAGGTTTTCCAGCTCCCTCTGGCATCAGCATAATGGTCACTGTTGCAGCCCCAGCACTGAGGCTGAGGCAGTCTGGTGCCTGTGGGCAGGAGATGAGGCTGGAGCAGGTGCCACAGGAGTCCTTTGGAGGCAGCTGCAAAGCCAGAATGCAGCCGTTGATCAGGCGGCTCCTTTCTCGATGCCCAGCAGGAGCTGTGACCACTTCAGCTGTGTCTTTCAGGCTCCAAGGACAAGAGCCTCGCTGGGCTTCTGTCTCACTTGCAATTAGCTGGAGCTCTCAAGAAGTCAGGAAAATGATACACTTTGCTGGTAGACGTGAGCTCCTCCTTTTAGAGCTCATGGAAGGCCACCTTCTGGGGATGCCCAGACCTGCTGGAGAGCTCCCTAAAGCCAAGCGTGCTCCAGAAGAGCAGGCAGGGTGACTAGACAAGAGGATTTTGTTTGTGCCTGAAACTTGCTAACTCCAGCCACACCGGGCTTGTGCTTGTGGAACAGACAGGCTCTTCGCCTACTGGCCTCCCCCCATTGCCCTTTCTCCGTATCTGGTGTGACTAATCTCCCACCGTTCAAGTCTCAAATCATTTCAGTCTTTCAGAGACACCTTTTCCGGCTCTCCACCCAACAGACAGCCGCTTCTGAAGTCCTCACATCACTTGGAAATATGGCATTTTAAAATGTATGCCTACTATATGTTGATTATTGCTATTTATTATTGTGTTTTATCATCTGCTTCTCTCTCAGTGCATTTAAGCTCGGAGAAGGGAATAACATCACCTTTTTTTTTTTTTTTTTTTTTTTCCTAGTCCCTAAAGCAATGCTGGGCAAAAGGCAAGCCCTAAGTGAATTCTTACCAAGCTGACTTGGTAGGTGTGTTGAAATAGCATGGGATAAACATGCAAAGCAATACACTTATTTGATCTCTATCTTATTATAGCTTGGGCATGTGGAGTTATCCTGGGATTCGAAGTGAGTAGGATTGCTTGAAGCCAAGACAGCATTGTTGGGGATTAGAGATAGCCTGGATGTAGGGATGGGGTCGTGGAGTGCAGGGACTCATTTGTACCATCTCTTCCTGTTTCACAGACGTTCGCTACACAGGGACGGTGGTGGTGTTCAGAAATCCTGCCTGCCCTGTTTCAGGTGGATGCAGAAGCAGCTGGCGTATGCAGCCAGGCAGGTGGTCGCCTTGATCGGGTAGCATCTTTACTCTCTTTTGGTTGTCACTAAGTACCTCCTTGGAGCCCACAAGCCTCTCCCTTGCTAGCATTTCTTCGTGCAGCAGTTACCATGGCACCGACCTGCCTGGTTGACGTCTAAATATAGTGATAAAAGATTTCATCTGCTCTCAACTACTAAAAGACAAATTTGAGGAGCAAAGAAAAAAAGTAAATATTCCTGTGCCACTTTTTTTTCAGGGGGTTGGGGAAAGAGGGAAGGTTACATTTTAATTTATTGTCTTTCAGATGTAAATAGTGATTTATGATTTTAATTTATATTTAAGAGTTTATTTGTTGCATTATCATTTGATGTTATCTTAAAGTTAGGGTTTTTTTTTAAAAGGGATTTTTTTAGGGAGGAGAAATAAACAGCTGTATTTCAGAATGACTGTTTTAGTAACTCTCAAGTAGATAACTTATATGAAAATAACCCAGGAGAAATACCCCATGAGAGCTCAAAACACTTTAGATGAAAGGAAAAAATACAAATCTAAAGGAAAGAAAAGGAATCTTTCTATCCAAAGCTGCAGCCTAAAGATAAAAGAAACATTGCATTGCTTCATGGCCACAGAAAAAGCTGTGCAGTTGGGGGCACTGCAGTTGAGGAGCAGTCAAGATGACACGTTTTACAGTGGTGATGTTTATTAAAAGGCCGCTGGCTGCAACAGAAGGATTTGTTCCTTCTCTTTTTCGGAATACTGAGTAACAACTCAAACTTTGAGAGAACTCACAAAATGTGAGGTGCTCAGTAAGAAAAGGTAGTGTTGTTAAATCACTAAATTCAGTACCAGTTTGGCTCTGGAGGCATACACTGTTTGTTCATGCAAAGCTAATTAATACTTATAAAGGCCTTTGAACAGCATGCCAAACAACTTATCTGTTTATCTAAGGAGGTCCTTCCCAGGCCACCTTGGGAGAAGCCATGGTTTATGTGGGAGCCCTGGGCTTGGAGTCAGAATTCTCAGGCCACAGAAGTGGGCGCTGTCTGTTTATCCCTTGCCTTCAGGCTAGCCCCAAGTCTGGCATGCAAAAAGAGCCTCATAATCAAATGTGGGGCCTTCAGTGAATGCTGAGAATCTAAACTGTTGTTCTGCTGAGGCTAGTCCTGATGGTAAAATGAGGTGTGGCCAGTACTATAACTTAGCACTGTGCAGCTCTGATGTAAGTTAATGCCACTGTGGGGAAGAGTTAACTTGGGTCGTATGCCCTAGGGAATCCAACTCCAATGTCTTAGAAAGGAATGGTTTCAGAAGCAGAGAATGGAGGCTGTGTGTGTGGGTGTGAGAGGAGCGCTGGGATGGGATTCCTTCACGTGAGGGCAGCGATGCGCTGGACCAGCATCCCTCTCTGCAGCAGTTACAGAGTCTGCAGAGGTGCTGTTGGTGGGCTGGCCATGGATGGTTCAGATTCTGTCCTTCAGATGCTCTGTGTATAAACATCCTATTGCATGTGGCTGCCTCGGTGGTGATTTGGGTGGGTGCAGTGTTAACATGGGTGTGCTACATTTGTCATCCTTACTCCACTCATCTTTCCCGTGGGGTCTCACAGCAACCCAAATATCCTGTCAGAACCAAAGTTTCTGCCATCAAAAAGAAAAGTTTTAATCAGACATTAGATGAGCGAGATTGGGGACTCTAGTGTACAGTGTGGGTAGTGGGAGATGTGTTCATTAATTTGATTCTGATCATCATTACACAGAGTACACATATATCAAAATACCATGTTGTCCCTCTAGAATATGCACAGTCTTTACCTGTCAATTAAATACTTTAAAATACAAAAACTGAAAAGTTAATTTCCACCAAAATGTTAATGACTTAGTATATCTAAACATCAAGAAGTATTTACTTTTGAAAAGATAATTGAGAAAATAGGGCAATATTTAATTCAAAACACTAAATTGCTAATTGTCTCTGTAGCGATTTCTCAACATATGCACACAGTGATTATTCTAAGCAAGCATACGGCTGGAGGGAAGAACCAGCCACATTGACTTCAGCCAGAGGAGAGTCATGTAGGGGAAGAGGAGTGAAGCCCCTGGGCTTGATGAATACTGAAAGTGGACTTTTGGGAAACGTCTCAATGTAGCCATCATTGACTCTATTTTCATTTGTTTCTTTTCTGTGATTCCAATGTTACCTACATGCAGTCTCAATTTATGGTTTAGTACATCCTTAACTGAAGTTGTGTTCCTTTTTTAGGAGAATGGGGAGAATTAAGATAAGTATAAGCACTGTGTTGGATTCTTATTAAAATTCTTGCACCAGATCTATCCTCCATGCCCTTTTTTGCACCTGTGATTATTTTCCCACCTGGGACTCTCACGTGGTAACTCCAGCTCTGGCCTGCCCATTATTCTTTAGTTTCATACGTTTAAAACCTTAAGTAGTTTCTCACTTGCCTACCTTACCATCGCCCTAAATTCATATGAACATAAAACCTAACTTATAATCTATGCCCATAAGTCTCTTTTTTCAATACTGCCATTTTAATCAACAGTCCTACCCTGTCATAGAGCCACTTTAGTTTACAATTTTTATGGTTTTTTCTTCAACATTTAACGAAGTTTGACCACTTTCTTTCTAGTTCAGTGTCGGTTCTTGGGCCTTCAATGGCTTCATAAGTTCCAAGAGGAGGCTCACCTTTCTTCCAGTCAGCCCATGAGCTCTGCGGGGAGCCTGCTCCTTGCTCCTTGTGCTGTGCTCAGCACCACGGACAGTGCCAGGCACACGCCAGGCACAGGCAAATCTTGCAGCCTCTAATTTAGACTTTTAGAGTATTCTCCAATTGAGGCTATACAGAAGATGTTCATTATACAATTTTAAGCTTTTTTGTATTTTAAACGCATCCCTAATAGTGTATCTTTTTTTCCTCAAAATCTTCAATTTTGTGACTAGCACAATTACGCAACATTGCAATTTTTTGGTGCTGTTTTAAGTTAAATGAGCATAGCAAAATATACCAGAATTGTTGTAAGCTTGTTTGTGTTTTTTAAGTTTTAATACACAATGAATCTCAAAAGAGTTGGCTGAGGTCTCTCCCATTGTCTGAGAGGCCCCAGCCTCAGCTGCTCCTCCATTTGTATTCGCTTATGTTCTCTTGAGTGCAATACTCAGAGGAGTTCATGATGTTCTGGTAACTGTGTACAAGTTGTACCCCATCACGCCTGCGCTGTGGTTCACATTCTGGGCAAAGTCAGGGCTCAGGAGCATCATCTGACATAAGTGGTCTGAGGGCTCAAATGTTGGCCGGGTCAAATCTATTTGCTCTGTTTTGGTCAACTCTCCTTCCACCACTGACTCCCTCGCAGGCAGTAATTTTTCTACTTCTGAACTTTTGCTCCTGCCATTTCCCCCATTTAAACAACTTCTTTCCATCAGTTTTTAAAATACCCATTCAGGTCTAATGCCCACCCAGACCTTCTCCAAAGACTGCTGTAGGTCAGTCACAATAATACAATGTGGTCAGAGAATGTTGCACATCTGATATTCTTCTTTTTATATAATTCTTAGCTTCGTATTTATAGATTTGATCCCAAATGGCATTCCAAGTGTCCTTGAAGTCAAGAGTTATTCCTTTATTTATTTGATAAGCACATATCCTAAATCATTTATCTACCTGGTCAAATGGAAGAAAAGGCATTGAACAAATAAACATACTTATCGACTCATGGTTATAATTGGTGATAAGCAAAAAGAAAAGGAACAGAACCTAATATTATGAGCAAAAAATATTGACTGAAGATGTGATTAAGAAGGGAAATGACAGAAAATGATGTAGTGTAATAAATCAGGGCTTGAGGGGATTCTGAGAGGGTCTTGGAAGTCACTATGAAGAGTCTCAGACTATTCTGAGGACACAGGAGGCCAATTAATGGATTTGAGAGAGAGGGCCACATGATCTTTTTTGCATTCCATCACGTATTTCTATGAAGCAACTAGTCCAGCTTTAAGTACATGGTAAAACTTACTATTCAGTCCCCATGAAGGAAAAGACGAGCAACGGTGACTGCATTGTTAGCACCGAGTACTTTTAGAAGACTACGCTCAGTAGTGGCCTCTACTGTTACAAGGGAAAGACTGGAAAGGCTGCGACTTGCTGTTTTGCATTCCTCTTTCCCTCTCTACCAAAATATCTCATCAACTTAAATAACCTAGTCCATTCACATAAATGGTTACAGTTCATAGATTCAGGCTCCAGGTACTACTCCTAAACAAATTTTATTTTGAACAGAATTTTTTTCCGAGTGATTTTTAACATGCTTAGACTTTTTAACAAGTTGAAGCAACTTATGTCTCTTTAAATTAAGAATAAAACTAAACAATGAAAAGTGTGTTAGTCTCTCTGCATGCTCTTCAAAGATGCAGTTAAGCTAAAATTATCTGATATAAATGGTTCATCTATATCTTGAAGTCTCTCTCTCTCTTCATCCATTCAAATAGATCAACTATGATGACTTTTTTTCTTCATTCAATCGACAAATAGGTATTAAGCACCTGTGTGGTGTATAAGAACTGTTCTACATGTTACTTGGGCAAAATCCTGAAAATGGACAGCAGAATGTATTATTCTGCAATGGCTTTGCCTGACTTACCTAGCTTATTTGTGGATCTTGAATTTGATTTTCATTGTTACTGCCTTTGAATATAAAACCGAATGTGAAATTTAATTTCCATTGCCCCTACAGCTGGTGTTTGGCTCACAAGGGGGAAGAATCTATCATTTTCTAAATAAGCCTTCCATCCACGGCAAATACATTTGAATGTTGATGTTTTCCATTCTCTTTTGTACCTTGCTAATCTTTGGGGTACAACAGACCTGATATTCGTGTTCCCAGTAGCTGGATTGTTATATAACTAATTTAATATTTTGACAGCACTCATTTCAATGGCAAAATGTATTTGCTGTCTACTAGCATCTTTGAGGCAGGATAAGTCTTATTAAAAATAAGAATACTTTTTTGAATGCCAATGCAACTTTCAAAATGAAAATCCCATTTTGATTACCCTTAAAAATGCTTCAGCATCTAGTCTTGGAAACATTTACTTGACAGCTACCTGGAACTTGGGCAAAAATGACAAATACACCTTTTAAATATCTTTCTTCTGTCAAGATAAATTGCTGTTTTTAAAAAATGTACAATAAATAAAAATAAACATCTTTCTTAACTTACTAGCCCAAAGCCAGAATATTTGGTCATCATGGAATTCATCAATCTATTTGATGCAATTATCTTATAATTTTCACCATATAGTAGTCTCGTGCATTTTATTTTGTATTAAACAATTCTACTAGTCTCCAAATAGTATTGATCAGCATGTAATAGTTTATTATAGCATAGTGATTAAGAGTGTGGTTTTTGGAGACAGTGGATTTTGGTTGAGGTTAGGGCTAGAGTTGTTTAGATTGAGGCTTAGGCCTGGGGTTTAGGTTGTGTTTAGGGTTAGGTTTAAGGTTGGAGTTCAAACCTTGGTTTTAATCTTCGAGCTATACTTTATCATCAAGAGCAAGGTATTTAACCTTAATTGTTTCTGAGTTTCCTCATTTACAAAAAGAGGGTGATCGCGCTTAAATTATATACAATTCTTTCCAAATTTAAATGTTTAATACATACAATGTGTGCCTGGAATGATGGAAGAACTCAACAAAATTAATGTTTCTAGTGTCAAAGTTGAATCTGACAAAAACACTAGGCCCGATTCAATTTTCGTTTTGAGACAGGGTCTCACTCTGTTGCCTAGGCTGGGGTGCACCTGGGATCTCTGCTTACTGCGGTCCCCACCTCCCAGGTTCAATCAATCTTCCCACCCCGTCTCACTCTGTTGCCTAGGCTGGGGTGCACCTGTGACGGGATCTCTGCTCACTGCAGTCCCCACCTCCCAGGTTCAATCAATCCTCCCACCCCAGCCTCCAGAGTAGCTGGCACTACGGGTGCACAGCACCATGCCCAGTTAAATTTTGTAGAGATGGGGTTTTGCCATGTGGCCCAGGCAGTTCTCAAACTCCTGGGATCAACCAGTCTACTCACTTCGGCCTCTCAAAGTGCTGGGATTACAGGCATGAGCCATCACACCCTGCCTAGTCAATATTTCTGCTAGACAAATGCTTATTTTAAAGTCTTGGTAAATCCCGGGAGAGGAAGTAAAGTAACTTTGTGCCCCTTGCCTCCTTGCTCTGAGTCTGCACTTGTTGGGATTTAGCACTGTGAAGCTCTGTCCCCAGGCTTGGAAGTACAGCTCCAACTCCCAGAGGCACCCAGTTTACATGCTCAGAATAACTGAGGTGTTATGAGATCCAGTTCAGAAGCAGAAGATTACAATTTAAAGCCCATCATGTGGCATTTTAAAGCCCATCAACTCAGAGAGCTTAGAAGACAAAGTTTTTTTTTTTCCTGAGCTCCTTCACTCTGAAGTACGACAGATTTCAAACTACAGCCTGTCTTCAAATTTTAGTCAATTCTTTCATCAGAAACCACCAGCCAGTTGATAAGTCTGGTAAGATAGTTTAGAAACGCATCCATAAGGTTGCTACTACCCAGTAATGTCCTTAGCAGTTACTAGAATAATAGGCTAGTGTAAGGATATGTTGTCTCTTGGATGCTGCTAGACCCCATGGCTGACTTGCATTTGTTACTTACATCTGTGGTTCTCAGGCTGAAAGCCAGGACTTTTATAATAAACTGCCACTTCTGAAGAGAGAGACTAAGATGGCTGTTAAGATAGGAAAAGAGAAAGAAAATAACATTTGCATCCTGCACAGTTTTATCTAATAAATTGGTATAACTTGGTCAATCTGTTATTCACTGTGCATTTCTTAGCTGCCCTTGATGTGACTTAATTCTAATCAGTGATAACACACCAGGAAAGAAACTGCCCAGACATGCAGTCTTTCTTAGAAGCAACATATTATCTTCAAAAGGAGAATTCCTCTTTGAATTTTGAAGCACCTGTGGCCTCAGGGCAAAGTGGTGACTGCTTAACCCAAGGAAAAGTGTCACTATGGGACTTTGACATGCTTCCCTGGAGTGCAAGGTTATTTTCAAACATCCTACCAGAAATTGCAGAGGAAGATGCTTACATTTTGAAGGAGTAGAGTCTCATTTAGGCCAGTGTAGTTCTATTTTGATTAACGAAGCAGTGAGCTATTTCCTAAAGAAATAGCAACAATTGTGAAGAATTCATTCACCTTCAGAAGGTGAAGGAATTGTAAACTGCTGGAGCGCAACTGCTGAAAATAGCTCTGATATATATAGAGAAATTATCAGCTGTTTTCTGAATGAGGGAAATGAGGCACTCATCTTAAATGATTCTGCATATGAGGGTCTATATCTGAGCCTCCTACATATCCCCATCTGTGTGGGATGGAGAGCAAGGTTACGATGTGGATTCACTAAGTGCCAGCTATGTGCTGCAGTGCTGTTCTAAGTGTTTTATATGGCTCAGCTTCACAGAAACCCTCGGACATTGGTACTATTTTCATCTTTGTTTTATAAATTAAAAAATATATACATATGTGTGACACAGAGCGATTTAGTGGTGAAGCTAGGATTGAACTGAGGAGACCTCTCTGTGAAGTCTGTGTTCCTAACTACCACTGTGCTGGCCCTGAGCAAAGAGACACCAAACTGTAAGAACTGGTTCTTCATAAGAGCTGGAAGGAAAGGAAAGAGCCTGGAGAAGCATCGGCAGAGGGCAAATAAAGTGAGGTTTGGGAAGGAAGAAGGATGCTTTCAGCTGAGAAAAGTAAGTATCTGTGGGGAGCATCCCACAGAACAGGCTGGAAGAGAAGTTATAAAAAGAAAGGACTGTCCTCCTAAGCCAAGGCACCTGGTCATCTTCTTCATCTTATAGCCACAAAGGGAAATTAAGACATGTGCCAAAAAAAAAAAAAAAAAAAAAAAAAAAAGCAATAGTAGACAAATTATCTGATTCCATGCAGAAGTAAGTTGCCTAAAATAATATCTCGGAAGGCTCACACTAAACTATGACCATACTTTAGAAGAAGCAAAATACAAGCTAAAGTCAGCAAATCTTAAAAAGTATCACCACCTTCCCTCTTCTTCCTTCTTACAAAGGCTTCTTTGCCCACTGTCCAGCGAGGACTCTGCAGTATGGCCTATTCCTCAGCAACAGTGCCTGACCCTAAGCGCTGCCCGACCCTGAGTGCAGCCCAGTAACAATGGAAGGAATGGCTTCTTGACCAAATTAGTTTTTATTTTCAGAGAAACACTGAGCTACAACAAATGCAAGACCTTTGACTCATTGATTTTACCACATGATTTGATGACACACAAAATTCTTTGTCTGTGACTTTTAGGGTTAAATCTTACTTTGAAGCACTCACATTAGTTTCAACAGTATAAACAGAACTATATATGTTGAAAGGCTGTCATTTCCCATGTTTCTGGCTGTGTATGTGACATGGAAGAGCCTCTGTGGGGGTCCCTAACTGAGGGTGAGAATGTGGGGGTGGGTGTTTGTGCACACATGTGCATGGGCACACAACTGTGAGACGTGATAAATGTGATATTTTTCGTAAGGATGGTGTGATGAACCACATGTGGTTAAAAAAGGCAAATTAAATAAATAATGATATTTTTCAGTAGAACAGTGTGGGCAATAAAGCATGAGGAGGGAAATCTGGGTCATTTTCAATAAAAAGCAAACTTTCTATCACAAAGATAACCTTTTCCTTGGCCTTGCTAAAGCAGCTTTCTGGTGCTTACTTTTCACTTCTATAAAAATGGGAAACCTAAGAGTGATTGAGCTGAGATTACCCACTTTGCTGCAAGAGTGACTTGGGTTCTAGCCAAGCATGGGGGCTCATGCCTGTAATCCCAGCACTGTGGGGGGCTGAGGCAGGCAGATCACTTCAGTTCAAGAGTTCGAGACCAGCCTGGCCAACATGGTGAAACGCCGTCTCTACTAAAAATACAAAAATTAGCTGGGCATGATGGCGGGCACCTGTAGTCTCAGCAGCTCTGGAAGCTGAGGTAGGAGAATCCCTTGAACCTGGAAGGCGGAGGTTGCAGTGAGCTGAGATTGTGCCACTGCACTCCAGCCTGGGTGAAAAAGTGAGACTCTGTCTCAAATAAACAACAAAAAAGAAAGACTTAGGTTCCCAGGTTCCGTCTCCCCTGACACCAGTGATCATCTGGGGAACCTTATACAAGTTGTCTAATGTCTCTCAGCCTCCGTTATTCCTAGAAAAGAAAGAGGTAGCAGTGGTGCCTATCTCCCAGTGTGAATATGAGAAAGAGAAGAGAAGATACATAGAGTGTTAATGAACCCTAGCACACAATAAGTGTGCAAATATTCACAGCTGTAACTATTCAAACCGTCTGAGATTTCTGGCTCTACCTAGGTACTTAAAGGTACGTCACTTCAGCATTACCAAGTCCACTTCAGTTGTTAATTAAACTTAATTTTATTAAGATTAGTGTTTATTTTACTGAGACGTGGTTTTCCTTTTTGTGGCAGCACTCAGTTGCTTTTTCCCTGTCACAAGTGTCAGCTGGTTCCTTTGATCTTTCTTGTTTTTTCAGTCTCTGAGAAACTTTGAAAGAGTAAAATGATTACATTAGACAATTAATTAGAGTGCGTGTCCATCCAAACTAAGGTCTTATAACATTGGAAATTTGAAAATCATGCACATAGAGTAGTTTAAATTGAAGCTTGCTAATAAAGAGGAAAAATCAAAGATCCACCAAAGTTAGATGGTTGTCCATGATCTTATAACCCTGCCAAACTGATCGCCTAGCCCAAGTTTTAATCTCCTACAGCTCATTTGAACCATATCTACACATCGTGTCCAAGTGGCAAGTGTCTACTAAGCTGGCTCATTTGAAGGATCTAAAATTAGAAACAGATCAATAAAAAGTATTGTTCAAGATGTTCAGGAAAAACAATTAAGGCGACATCTTAGGGATCACTTTTCTTATTTTAGTGAAAATTCATTCAGCAAATCAAAACCTCTTCCATGGCACACTCCATTTCAGCTGGTGTTCGATGCAGTGGTAACATTATCTACACGGTATTGGCCAGCCCCACTGCTCAAGGAATATATCTATAAATGATCAACTCAATTTCGAATAACCTTACAAGAAGATATATATTCATGCTAAAGTGTGAAAATAGTGCAGAAGATAATGCATTCCATGAGGATAAAATATATGACTTCTTTATGTATATTCCCAAACTTTAGCATAGTGGCTATCATTCAAAACTGTATACAAAATAAATGAATATCAAAGTAGGATTTAAAGCAATACAGAAAACCAGAAGTTAATTTTTGCAAAGGTCAAGAAAATTGATAAAACTTTAGCTTGATTGACCGAATACTATGAACTGAATCGTGAGACCCCAAAATTCACATGTTGAAGCCCTAACTCCTATGTGACTATTCCTGTATTTGAAGACAAGATCTATACAGAAATAACTGAGATTAAATGAGGTCACAAGGGCGAATCTCTGCTCTAATAGTATTACTAATCTTTTAAAAAAGAGAGACATCAAAGACCTCAGTCTTCCCATGCATGCACTGAGGAAAGGCCCTATGTAAGTGCAGCAAAAAAAGGCAGCCCTCTGTAAACCAGAGAAAGCCCTCACTAAGAACCACATCAGGTGGGCTCTTAACCTTGCACTTCCTAACCTCCAGATCTGTGAGAAAATTAATTTTGGGTGTTTAAGTCCCCAGTCTGGTATTTCGTTATGGCGGGCCAAATAGACTAATCCATCCAGCAAAAAAAGACAGAAGACTCAAACTACTAAAATCAGAAATAAAAGAAAAAAATGATCTTACAGAGACAAAAAGGATGATAAGGGGTTTTTAAGAACAATTGTATGCTGCAATTGAGGTAACTTTAATAAAACTTACAAATTCTTAGAAAGACACAAACTACTGAACTAACTCAAGAAGAAAGAGAATACTGAGCAGTACCATGACAAGAAATTGAATTTGCAACAAAAAACAAACAAACAAAAAACACCATACTGCTCACAAAGAAAATGCCAGGCCCAGATGGCGTCAGCGATAAATTTTACCACATATTTAAATAAGAATTAACACATATACATGATAAGCTCTTCCCAAAAAAATTAAAAGAGGAAGAAACGCTTCCCAACTCATCCTTTGAGGCCGATATCACCCTGATGCCAAAACAGAGAAAGACGTCCTAAGAAAATAAAACTATAGACCAATTTCCCTTCTAAATATAGATACAAAACTCCCACAAAACACTAGCAAACCAAATTTGGCAATGTATTAAAAAATTGTACACTGTGACCAAGTGGAATTTATCACAGGAACGCAAACCTTTTTTAACACTGGAAATGAATTAATGGAATGCCCTATATCCGCAGAATAAAGAACAAAAACCACATTGAGGGACTGAATGTTTGTGCCCCCCACTTGATATGTTAAAATAATATCCCCCAGGCTGGATGCGGTAGCTTATGTCTGTAATCCCAGGACTTTGGGAAGCCAAGGCAGGTGCATCACTTGAGGTCTGGAATTCGAGACCAGCCTACTCAACATGGTGAAACCCCGTTTCTACCACAAAATACAAAAATTAGTTGGATATGGTGGTGCATGCCTATAGTCCCAGCTGCTCGGGTAGCTGAGGCAGGAGAAACACTTGAATCTGGGAGGTGGAGGTTGCAGTGAGCCTAGATCATGCCACTGTACTCTAGCCTGGGCTGATCTTTGGAATCAGTTCTAACGGGAAGTGAAGTCTAAGAAAGAGTTGTGAACAGCCGGGAAAAGCACTGAAGGAGTGTTCCAACACAGAGCCAGCCAGCAAATACTGAGAGGGTTTTTAAAAAATTTTTATTCTCACCCTCCTTCTCCCTCTCCTCCTCCTTCTCTCTGTTTCTCTCTCTGTCTTTGTTTTCCTTCCTTCTTCCCTCTCTCCTTATTCCCTACTTCCTATACTTCCTTCCTTCTTCCCTCCCTTCCTTCTTCCTTTCCTTCCTTCTTCCCTCCCTCCCTTCCTTTCTTCCTTTTTTCCTTCCTTCTTCCTCCCTCCCTCCCTTTTTCCCTTCCTCCCTTCCTTCCTTCCTTCTGATTCCTCCTGATAGTTATAAAAAACTCTCTGTCAAAATATGAGTCACACACAAGCTAATGGAATGAAGGCTTCAAGGACCACACATGACAACTAAAGCAAAATTTATAAAAATTGTATGAAAGACTCGCTAATCAGATGGCTACAGTGCACAGAAAGCAACAAAAAACAAAACCTAAGAAGGATAAGAATGTTATCTGATTGCTAGAATTACCACTTTATAATATTCAAAATTTCCAGTTTTCAACAAAAAACTATGAAGCATGCAAATAAGTAAGGAACTATAGACCACAGAAGTTTCTGCTCACAGAAGTGAGCAGAAACTGTACCTAAGGAAGCACAGACATTGGACTTACTAGACAATTAAATACTATAATCAGTGACCATAAATATATTTGAAAGCTAAAGAATTTATGAACAAAATACTAAAGGAAACTAGGGAACTGAATGGTTCTGCCTTGCTCATGTTCCAGGCACCACTGCAGCAAGAAAAAATCTGCAGCTAGCTCAGTGTCACCCAAATAGCTGCCCAGTTTTGTGTTTGAAACCCAGGGCCCTGATGATATAGGCACCTGAGGCAATCTCCTGATCTGCAGGTTGTGAAGACTGTGGGAAAAGTATAGTATCTGGGCTGAATAACACTGTCCCTCATGGCACAATCCCTCACGGCTTCCCTTGTCTAGGGGAGGGAGTTCCCCAACCCCTTGCATTTCCCGGGTGAGGCTACTCCTCACTCTGCTTCTGCTTGTCCTCTGTGGGTTGCACACACAGTCTAAGCAGTCCCAGTAAGATGAACCAGGTACCTCAGTGGGAAATGCAGAAATCACCAGCCTTCTGCATTGGTCTTGCTGGGTGCTGCAGACCAGAACTGCTCCTATTCAGCCATCTTGCTTGGGAATTCGTTTATTATCAATTGTATTTTTATATTCTTGTAATTAACAATCCAAAAATGAAATTTTTAAAAATTCTAATCAATGGTATCAACGATTATAATATACGTTGGAATATATTTAACAAAAAGTACAAAACTTATACTTTGAAAAGTAAAAAACATGGCTGAAAAAATGATGAAAATCCAAGTAAGTGGGAAGATACCTACATTCATGGATCAGAATCCTTAAATTTGATAAGATGACAATACTACCCAAACTAACCCACATATTCAATGTGATCCCTATCAAAATTCCACCTGGTTTCTTTGCAGAAATTGACAAACTGATGTTAAAATTTACATAGAAATTAAAGAGACCAGAATAGCCAAAACAAGCTTGAAGAAGAAAAAAGTTTGAAGACTCACACTTTCAAAATTTAAAACTTAAAATAAAGTTGTAGAAATTAAAATGGTGTGATAGTGGAATGAGGATAGATATATAGAGCAATGAGGTAGAATTGAGAGTACAGAAAAAAATTCTCATATGTGTAGTCAAATAATTATTGATAATGCTGCCAAGGCAATTCAACGAGAAAAAAAAAATTACCTTCAACAAATATTTCTGGGACAATAGCATATCCATTACTTAATAATGAAGTTGGATCCCCACTTCATACAATATATGAAAATTAACTTGAAATGGATCAAAGACCTAAATGTAGGGACTATAACTATAAAGCTCTGAGAAAAAAGCATAGACATAAATCTCCATGACTTTGAATTAGTTAATAGTTTATTAATTATGACACTAAAGACATGAAACAAAAGCAAAAAATGGATTTCATCAAAATTAGAAACTTTTGTGTTTTAAATGAAACCATTCAGAATTTGAAAAGGCAACCCATGGAATGGGAAAAAAATACTTGTATATTATGTACCTGAGAAGGGACTTGTATCTAGAATACATAAAGAACTCTTACAAGTCAATGATAAAACAAATAACCCAATTAAAACATGGGCAAAGGAACTAAGTAGACATTCCTCTAAAGGAGATATTCAGATGGCCAAAAGGCACATGAAAAGATGTTCAACATCCTTAGCTATCAGGGCAGTGTAACTCAAAACTACAATGAAATACTGGTTCATGGTCACCGGCATGGCTAAAATTAACAAGTCTAGATGTGAACATGGAGAAACTGGAGCCCTCATACACTGTTGCTGAAAATGTAAAATGTTGCAGTCATTGTGGAAAACAGTCTAGCAGTATTCCAAAAAGTTAAATGTAGCATTTACCATTAATCTGACAATTCTCTTTCTATGCATATACTCGAGAGAATTGAAAACATATGTTCATAAAAAATACTTACATACACAAATACTTATAGCAGCATTATTTATAACAGTCAAAAGATGGAAACAACCCAAATGTCAATCAATTGATCAACAGATAAGTGAAATGTGGTCTATCTATACAATGGAAATAAAGAGCTCGTACATGCTACAACATGGATACAGTTTGAAAATACACTGAGTGAAAGAAGCCAGACAGAAAGGTAATGGTTCACCATGTAGCTGTCACTGTGACATGAGTCAGTAACTTTACTAAGCAACACCAGTGTCCCAGTTCCTGAGTTGTAAATACTCAAACAAAGACAAACTTCGAAACCACTTAACATGCAGTTATATAAACCTTTGACATTAACCAAGTATTTGATTGAAAAAAAAAAATCCAAAGAACACTAATCATGTATTTGAATGATTTGTATGTTGAAAATAAACATCAAAAATGGAGGTATATATTCTCATATCACAGACCGAAGTTAGATTTTGACTCTGCTTCTATCAAAACACCTATTGAATTCGGACAAAAAGTATCTGCCTTGATTTCAGGTGACTGAACCATTTGTTCCTTTAAGAAGTTTATGTGCATCACAGAACTTTTATTTAAAAATTAAATTTTTGAAAAAATTTTCTCTAGTATTCTATGTCAACTAACTGAATATTTCCCTAACAATTAACTTTGCAAACCCGCATCAATAGATAACGAATCCTGCACATACGTGTTCTCATTGTAAGTTTAGACCTTATCAGATTGTAGCCTCCTCCTATTTGGGCCTATCATTCCTGGATTTGAGATAGAATGGCTGGTGGTAGCTAATATTTGAGTAAGGTTTGGCCATTTACTTGGTGCGTTTGTACCTCTTGGCTCACATAATCCTTACAACAATTTTATAAGTCGGCATTAGTTAAATTAAACCTAATTTACAGATTAGAAAATTGATAGTCTTCACAGTTAAGAATCTTGCCCAAAACTAACGAGTGCAGAACTCAAATCCAGGTTCTCCATTGCCTAAGGCTGTGCTCACTCCACAGTCACGTGATCTGGAATTGTGGATCCTGTAACTGAAGTCCCTCCCAGTTCACTTCAGCCTCACCCTGTCCCACTTTCATTGTCACCATCTGTACTTTACGAGAACAAATCGCAGGAGATGAGAGGGTGAGAAACCCCTTAAGATAAAAATCTATTATTCAAATGGTGACCGACGGGTTGTGGTAAAATACCTACTGTTTCAATTATACAATTTTTGTTCTGAGAAAGAACAGAGCTGGGAAAGATAACGCAGCAGTTGCTGAATGGCTGTGATGTAAATTGCTTCTATGGGTGTCCAAATGGTATGTCTGGAAGCATTGGTCTGCCTCTGGCTAGAACCCTGTGGCTTTAATATTATTCTGTGCTTGTTCCATTGCTCTTCATAACATCAGGTGCTCCCAGATGGGCATCTTCTGTTTTGGAGGCAATGAAATGCTGTAGCTGAAGTAACACTGAACATATCCTCTATTTTAAAATTCCACTGGAGCAGCACAAACTACCAAGATATGGTCCCCAGACAGGCAGCAAGTCAATATTGGGGCAGGGCACAACAGGGCTTCCTGGTACCTATGCTTTTGTGTGGATATGTACCCTTAGTTAAGGTGTTCTTGTTTCATTTCACAGTTGGTCTGCTGTAATATGATATGCACTTGGTTGGGAATCTGGAAAATCCAGTTGCGAATCAGCTGCGCAGCTCCCTGGCTGAGTGGTGTTGGGAAAATGTCTGTGTGTCTCCAGACTTCTCATGTGAAGGTCATGGGAAGGAGCATGTCACACTGTTACTGTGTTTTTAAGCCTGGCTAGATATAGGGCTGGGTGGCCTAGGAGGAAGATGTAATTGCTTTTTGGGAGAAGATCTCTCTTCTCTTTCTTCCGCTCAGGAAAGGCACTTTAATGATTGTGTTTAGTTAGGCTTAGTACTGAGAGAGAGAAGTGAGGCTTGGTGGAAATGGTCCAGGAATTTGAGGATGGGTCTCAAAAACTTAGTCTGAAATAGATTGCCGTGATGTGTTTTTCTTCTGTCATCCCAAATAATTAGTCAGGCTTTTAATAAGGGGGTTTAGGATGAAGGAAATGGGGTGTGTCCTCATGGGCAAAGCTGTGCAGACAGAGGTCTACAGCTGTTAAGAGCTGGGTTCCTAGGATAGGCATCAGAAAATGGAAGAGTCAGGCCCATGGAATGGTGCATGAGGGAGCTGGAGATTTGTCCCCCACCCCCTGGCTCAGGGTTTACATCCAGGGTGGACCTTGAAAGCTTGAGAAACTTGGAAGCAACCAAGAGACAAACAGTTAACTTATGGAAAATGAAAGATTTGATTGACTGATCATCAAGCATCCTTTCAGTTAAAATATTCAGTGGATCTATGCATCTGCCCAAAGAAAAATTAAGTTAAAAATACCTAAAGCATTTCTATGGCACCATTTTAGTCATTGGTATTTGGCTTGTTTATTGTGTGTTTTAAACAAAACTATAAAAATTACCTTACTGTTTTTTAATGTCAGAAGATCAAGTCAACAAATATATATTCAAAGTTAAAACCCAGGCATGGTGGCTCATACCTGTAATCCCAGCACTTTGGTAGGCAAAGGTGGGAAGATCTTTTGAGCCCAGGAGATCAGCCTGAGCAACATAACAAGGCTCTGTCTCTACAAAAAAAAAAAATTTTAATTAGCCTGGTTTGGTGGTGCACCTGTTGTCTTAGCTATTCAGGAGGCTGAGGTGGGAGGATTGCTTGAGTCTGGGAGTTCAAGGCTGCAGTAAGCTATGATTTTGTCACTGTACTCCAGCCTGGGTGACAGAGCAAGATCCTGTCTCTAAAAAGAGCATATAAAAATAAAATATGTTTAAACAATTAAAGACTAATAAACAATATATTTTGTAGGAAATTGCATATTAATGATGGTAGTTTGAAAACAACAGCCCCTTATATAAATTAGGTGAGGAGGAAAAAAAAAAAACCCAAAGAAGATCATGTACCTAAATACATAATGCATTAATGTATATTATTTTATGTCTGCTGCTACTGGACTGATATCAAAATCTAATATTCCTGACAACCCTTCAAGTTCAAGCGTGTATATCAAATTTGGACTCTGAGCGTATTCATTTCAAAGGGCTTCACAGACGATTAGCTAATTGCCCCGTGAGATGGGCATAGGACCAACGAGTGTGATTATTATTAAGCTTTTCAGACCTGAACATTCCATGCAGTGGGACCCTCTGTGTTTTTCATGAGAAAATCTGACATACTTAGCAGCTCGAGAGAGCAGCGATGCTGAATGGACACAACAGCTGTGAAAACCTTCAGGGTTGAATTATTATTACTCCAGTAACTCTCCTCTTTGAACATGGCTTTGAATCACTACTGTCTTTTGCTGAGGATCCAGTGACAGCCATTAATTACCAAGTTCCAGCCATTCCTGTGGGCCTGCCTCTGAGACCCACATAAGCAAGCATTTTATTTTGTAAGTTTTATTTTATCTTTAATTGACAAGTAATAACTGTCATATTTTGTCACAAATTGATATATTTATGGGGTATGCTGTGAGATTTTGATACATGCCTACATTGTGAAATAATCATATCAGGTTAATTAACATATCTATTACCTCAAATATATTTCTTTTCTTTTTCTTTGAGATGGAGTTTCGCTCTTGTTACCCAGGCTGGAGTGCAATGGCGCAATCTCGGCTCACCGCAACCTCTGCCTCCTGGGTTCAAGCAATTCTCCTGTCTCAGCCTCCCGAATAGCTGGGACTACAGGCGTGTGCCACCATGCCCAGCTATTTTTTTTTTTGTATTTTAGTAGAGACGGGGTTTCACCATGTTGACGAGGATGGTCTCGATCTCTTGACCTCGTGATCCACCCGCCTCGGCCTCCCAAAGTGCTGGGATTACAGGCGTGATAGCTCAAATATTTATCATTTCTTGGGGTGAGAACATTTCAAATCCCCTCTTTTAGCTATTTTGAAATGTACAATTCATTATTGTTAACTGTAGTCACCGTGCTGTGCAACAGATCACCAGAACGTATTGCTTCTGTCTAACTGAAACTTTGTACCTGTTAACCTAAACCACCCTTTCCCTGTCCACCCCTAAACCCACCACCACCTACCCTCCCCATCACTGGTAACCACCGTTCTGTCTCTACTTCTGTTCGATTTTCTGGATTTCATATATAAGTGAGATCATATGGTATTTGTTCTCTCTGTGCCTGGCTTATTTCACTGAAGATAATGCCCTCTAGTTTCATCCATATTGTTGCAAACGACAGAATTCCCTGTTTTATTAAGACTCAATAGTGTTCTATTGCGTGTATCATATTTTTTTTAATCTATTCATTCGTTGATAGAAATAGGTTGTTTTCCTCTCTTGGCTATTGTAGACAGTGCTGCAATAAACACAGGAATGTAGATATCCCTTCAGCATGCTGATTTCAATTCCTTTGGATATATACCCAGCAGTAGGATTTCTGGG
Source organism: Saimiri boliviensis (assembly GCF_048565385.1). Taxonomy (NCBI): domain Eukaryota; kingdom Metazoa; phylum Chordata; class Mammalia; order Primates; family Cebidae; genus Saimiri; species Saimiri boliviensis. Next base: position 8,768,458 of record NC_133463.1, on the reverse strand, counting down.
CCTTAGGGTAGTTATAATTTTAATCTTTTGAAGACCCACCATACTGTTTTCCAAAATGGCTATAGCAACTTACATTCCCACCCACAGTGTTCAAGGGTTTTCCTCACATTCTCACCAACACTTGTTATCTTTCATCTTTTTGACAATAGCAAATCTAACAGGTGTGAGGTGATATCTCACTGTGGTTTTAATTTGCATTTTTTTATGATTAGAGATGTTTGGCCATTTGTATGTCTTCTTTTGAGCAATGTCTGTTTGATTTTTTTTTTAATTTTTAAAATTGCCCATTTTTAATAGGGTCTCATTTTCTTGTTATTGAGTGGTTTGGGTTCCCTGCATATTTTGTACATCAGCCATTTTCCCAACATATGATTTGCAAATATTTTCTCCCAATCTATGGGTTGTCTCTTCACTCCATGAATTGTTTCCTTTGCTGTGCAGAAGCTTTTTAGATTTACTCACTTTCAAATTGACCAAAATATGTTCATCTTTTGCAGGAGGATGATGGTGAAATTGGCAGGTGGGCTTGCAGATTAATGTTCTTTGTTTGTTTCATCATCCTACCCATTTAACAACTGACAAAGAAATTTTCTTTCTATTCTTACAAGGAAAAACGGCAACAATATGTACTTAGATACAGACTTGTAAACCTTCAAAGGAGAGACAGCATTTTTTTTTTCTTGCTCGTTTTCTTTATCACCAGGACAAATGGATCAGGATCTAATCTGCTTACTATTGCTGTACTTACACAGCAATTTTGATGTGATCAGAGGATTATGTTCAGCATCTCAGACACTTGAACTATGCCATCATTTTTAGCATGTCAACCACGGTGGCAGATATTTTTGTCAAAAGGTAAAATCCAACTTCAGTACCTCTTTGAGATTATATGTCTGGAACATATAACAGCCAATTTGGAATTATGGTAATGATCATCTGCATGTTTACATAAGTGACAATGAATTGAACTAGGATAACTTTGAAGTTTGACTTCTGCTAGCAGTCTCCTGCTCCCTTACAGTTAGTAACAATTTACCACCATTACACAACTAATTTACACATAATAACTCATAAAATGTTAGTCATTTTATAACTAACATAAATAATAACGCAGTTCATACGTCATCTAATACAACTTCACAAGAGGCATATTTTTCATCATATGTAAAAATTTTAATGCTGAGACTTAACAGCTACAATTTTTTTTTAAATTAGGATTCTTCTGCAGTAGTACACATCATTAACACTGTTGTAAAAAAGCCAACCCAGATCATGCTAAGAGTTTATCTTTGAAAAGGATTGATCAAATTCCTGTCTGTATGGAACAACATGCTGGGTCCACATATGGTTTCTGTTCTCCAGGAATTTGCAAGTAAAGGAGTCACACAAACACAAGATATAAGAGAATGCAAATGATTTTTAACATTTTCCTTGATGGCAATGGCAGATGTCTCCGTTTTGGGCATCTGTGTCTTGCAGGCCAACTTTATGTGGCCCTTTTCCCCCATCTGTTTGCATTATCATCTTACGCACCTGTGTTATTCAAATAAAGCCTTCTGGGACCTGCACTGGAGCACAGAAATCCTGCTCCCAACAAACTACACAGGTCATCTCAGGGCTCAGGCGTTAGTGGGGTAGTTCGTTAGTCTCCATGGTGATTCCCGGTGTTTATTTCTTTTCTTTTCTCTCTCTTTCCCTCTCTTTTTAATATTTTATTTATTATTATAATTTTTTTTGGAGACAGTCTCACTCTATCCTCCAGCCAACAGTGCAGTGGCATGATCCTGGCTCACTGCAACCTCCACCTCCCGGATTCAAGCGATTCTCCTGCCTCAGCCTCCTGAGTAGCTGGGATTACAGGTGCCCACCACCACACCTGACTATTTTTTTTTTATGTTTAACAGAGACAGAGTTTCAGCAGGTTGGCCAGGCTAGTCTCAAACTCCTGACCTCAGGTGATCCACCCTCTTTGGCCTTTCAAAGTGCTGGGATTATAGATGTGAACCACAGCACCCAGGCCCTTAGTAGCTATTTCTTTCAAACACAAACAAAAAGATACTTACACATATGACCTTCAATATAGACTGAACTTACTCCATGAATTATAAAAATAAACATAACTTCTGTTTTCAAGTACCTTTAATCATTCTTCAGAAAGTATCTGAAGTGAAAAGAATGGTGACAAATTGCCCGTTTCCAGCACCGATCCAGAATGATCCAGAATGATCCAGAATGATCCAGAATGATCCAGAACAATGTGTTCTCAAATGGAATGGGAGCCACTTTACATTTCCTAGTAAGTAAAAGAAACAGGCGAAAATCATTCTAATAATACATTTTATTTAACACAGTATTCAAAAATTTTCTCATTTAACTTATAATCAGTATAAAGTTATTATTGAGATATTTTACATTTATATTTTTCTTACTGAGCCCTTGAGATCTGTGGTGTATTTTACAATTAAATCACACCTCAATTTGAACTAGCCACAGTTCAAGCACTCAACAGCCACATTTGAACAGTGGCCATTATATTGCACAGTACAGGTCTAGACTGCAAAATGTAAATTTTGGCCTTCTATTAATGCCTGTGATGAATTTGACCACGTGTATTTAGTGCAATGTTCATTCAGTGTGTCTATTCAGTTTCTGTCCTTGGTTGCAATGTTATCAAATAGTGTCTTTGCTAGAAGTGAATTTTTAATTGAAATAGGGTGTGATTTTCCCTAAGGCTACCTGAAGATGCTGTTTGCTTAGAGACTTAACAAAGAAGTGAAAAGGTTAATTGAGACTAAGACATAATATTAAAAGATGTACAGTTCAATCATAAACCTCTAACTAATGCAAATCCTGCAAAATAAAGCCCTAGGTCCCTCCTGTGGTTTTCTGTGTCTTTGGTATTTGTTTTCTGTCATAGCCTCTTTGATCCCCACTCCCCTAAACCAACCCCATAATCTAGACATACTAAATTATTTACAGTTCCCCTAACATGATCCTACGCAAGCCTATAAGGCAGGTATGTTTACTGCTGTGTCACAGGCAAAGGGCTAAATGATTGTGCAAGCTCACAAGTGTGCTAAGTGGCAAATCTAGGAAACAAGGCTTCAGACACCTGCACTGAGCACTCCCTACTCCACATGAAGCAGGTAGGCTTAGGCTTCCTGGACTTTCCAAAAAGGGTGTCCTTAACAGCTTAAGTGATAGCTCAAGTCAGTAGACCAAGCTCTATGACTATTTCCCTTTAGCTTACTGCTCTGAATATGACAAACGAAATATTTCATTGGAAGCATTTGACTCGAGTTTTGCAGTAGAACATTACACACATTCAACAAATACAAAGAGGCTAGGAATTATGGTTTTGTTTTCATTTCAAAGCATTCTAAGTATTTAACTTCTAAGGCACGTCAGTCTAAGAGCTTGACAAGGTAATTTGAAGGAACGTTACAATTGATGCCTCTGAAACTACGGTTGTAGCTTTCGGTTTCACTCCTTTTGTTTCCAAAAAATCTAATATCTTATGTGAGTGAATAAAAAGTTGTTTTTGTTTAGGAGATTGCTGGCGTTAAAGGAGTGAGTCTGTTGGTTAGCAAATACGGAAAAGAGAAAGGCAGTGATGCAATACACATCACTCCTGCACTTTGGAAATGAATGAGACTTCATGAGGCTGGATCTGTTTGCCTGATGCTTCTCCCTGTTTCGTCCCCAAACCTTACCTTATGCAACTTGTTGCCACGAATAAGAGAATGCCACTGATAAATCTGAATGTAAAAAATCCAAATCCTATGTTACTAGGGCTACCTCATATTTTATCATTGTTGCTATGATTTGAAATAATGTGGACATCAGTTAAAATGCATAAAGCATCAAGAACACAGAGTCTACCACACGTTTCAAAGTATTAGCCAAATGTAGTGTGTATCCAGTTGGTTAATTTAAAATCTCAAAAGCCCTTGAATAGAGACCACAAAAGCATAGTCAATTCTCTGGGTACAAGGTGTACCAAAAAAAGCCTAAGGTAATCCTCGGGTCTGCAAAGCACTGAGCATAAGAAAGCGATGTGGCCAATTTTACATCAAAGTAGACTTTCAGACAAGAAATAGTATCAGAGATAAGATGCCAATTCCCTAGGAAGACATAATCCTAAATGTGTTGTTAACAAATAATAGAGGTTCAAAGTAAATGCATTAAAATTGAGAGCACTAAAGGCAGAAATATAGTCAAATTCAATTATGTTGGAATATTTGAACACTTGCCTGCCAGTAGTTGATAAACAATTAGACCAAAAAAATCAGTACAAATATAGAAGATTTGAACAGCACTATAAACTCTCTCTTTTTTTGTTTTGTTTTGTTTTATTTTGTTTTGTTTTGTTTTGCTTTTATTTTTTCTCTTCTTTCTTCTTGCAGGAGATTCAGCACCTGTCAAGAGCAGCCTTTTCAAGTGCACATGGAGCATTCCCCGAGATATGCCATAGAGTGGCCATTACATATCTCATTATATTTTAAAGAATTGATGTTAGGTTGCTTAATTTAAATAAATAAGAAAGCTTCTGCTTTAAGTGTGGATCCTTTTCTTCAAATAATAAATCGTTTGAATTAATAACAACATATAATTTGGGACATCTGTAAGAAGCTATTTAAGCTCTTTATATTTTATCATAGAGTTTAATTTTTTTAAGTATAAGTTTTTAAATACATAGTGCACCATCACCAAAAGTATTTTGGGAAAAGGAGTATTCTCCCCCTTCTTTTGCCGCCTCCACATGCACTATAAAACTCGGAATAAAAGCCATTTGTGGCCCGTGCTTGTTCGGCAATGACAGCTCACCTTGACTGTGATCAGGCAGTATCTCTTTGCAATACAGTCAAGGACCTTCGACTCCCTTCACCTTTGTGTGTCCTTAACTTCACATCAAAGCACTGCTGCCCAGGAATGGTGAAGGCTTTCCTGCTCCTCCCCACCCTGGATGGCCGTCTGGTCCAGTTAAAACCCAGCACACTCTTGCAGATGCTCAACCAACACCCATCCCACTTGTCCTGTTCACGGCATGGAGAGTGAAGGTGTGAAACTGATCAAGGGCACATTATAGAAATAACACAGGTATAATCAGGTGTTTCTAAATGTGAAAGCAAAATTCTGTTAAGCAAATACGGTTTGTGGGTTTTGTGGGGTTTTTTGCTTTTTGTTTTTTTCAGAATGTGTAGAACGATCAATATAGAAATACCAGCGTGGTGAAGAGCAACTTTTAATTTCTCTTTTAAGAATCTTTTAAAGAGAGAATTTCAACCATGACCCATTCCAAAGCTTATCTGTTTTGTCTGACCTTTCCAACAGCAGTGTTTACAGTCTGTATGCTGTAGCACAGAGATGATCCCTAAACCTTCACTAATATGCTTTCAAATTCTTCTCACTGTGTGCAGTTTATTTTTGCTAAAAATAAGGACGCATAGTAATTTTTTTTTTTTTTTGAGACAGAGTCTTGCTCTGTCACCCCGGCTGGAGTGCAGTGACACAATCTTTGCTCACTGCAACCCCCACCTCCCAGGTTCAAGCAATTCTCCTGCCTCAGCCTCCCGAGTAACTGGGACTACAGGGGCACACCACCACACCCAGATAATTTTTTGTATTTTTAGTAGAGACAGGGTTTCACTGTGTTGGCCAGGGTGGTGTTAATCTCCTGACCTCATGATCTGCCTGCCTTGGCCTCCCAAAGTGCTGGGATTACAGGTGGGAGCCACCGTGCCCAGCTGACAGATGGTAATTCTTGTTAGGCAAGGATGGAAGCTGAAGAGATCATGTGATAAAGTTCAGAGTAGGGTAAAACTTGTTACAAGTTGTAATATGCATAAAAAACCGTCCAGTCACACCTGAGTTAGGGGTGGTTTAGGGATGCCAGCAGCTCTACTATAACAGAGACACAGGAGTTCAGAAAGCAGAGTTACTACAACTGCCAACAATTATACTCTACGGTAAAATGAAGAGTAAATAACTGTAGAAATAATTTTTTTCTAGTTTTCTGGAACTTCTTTTTCTAAAACTGATGTTTACTTGTTAGATCCTTCAGTCCTGCTACGAAACTTTCGATTCTGGAAAGTGCCTCATGAGCACAGAAAGGCTAAGCACGAGTTTTCTTCCAATGAATGAATTCTGCTATTCCACTTTGTGCCTCTTCTTGTTGCAACCTGTGCTAGTCCACTAGGGCTGCCGTAACCAGACATCACAGACTAGGTGGCTTCAACAACAGAACTTTCTTTTCTCACAGTTCTGCAGCCTGGAAGTCCAAGATCTAGGTGCGGGCAGGATCGGTTTCTTCCGAAGTCTCTGTCCTTGGCTTGCAGATGACCTTGGTTCTGCTGTGTGTTCCCCTGGGTATCTTGCTATGTGTGCACATGTCTGGTGTGTCTGATGTCTCTCTGCATTTCCTAATTTCCTCTCCTAATAAGAAATTCCACCAGATTGGATTACAGCCCTCCCTAATGGCTTCATTTTAACTTATTTACCTCATTAAAGGTCCTGTCTCTAAATACGGTCACATTCAGAGGTACTGGGCATTAGGACTTCAACATATGAATTTAAGGGGGACATTATTTGGTCCATAGCACAGCTCTTGATGTAGTCTGGGCACACATTTTGATAGACTTTGACCCTTTTCTGCAGTTCATGTCTTCCTTTAATGGCTCAGGCTAATTAATTTAGCATCTACAGGGGCAAGCAACCAACATTCTCACTTCACAACTTTTCAATGTATCACATTTAGTAATTCCTTTCAGCTTCATTATGACAGCCACACTCCAAAATTATTTCAAGTTGAAGCTGACCTTCTATTATCCCTCTCTCAGGCTTCCCAGTGTGGGGATCACTCTGACTACTGAAGTCAACATATTTAGAAGAGAGGGAACTTTGTCTTGATTTAAGAAAATGCCTTGAGTAGTTACCTGGGAACAGCAGACAAAACTCTCAGGATATGGACTCGCAGGATACAAGGAAACAAATACAGAAAAACCATTTGGTATGAAATAAACATGTATTGGAGAGGAAAGGTCAGGAGTGGGAGGGGCTGTAGAGAGGAGGACAGTATTCTGTTTCATGGTTTTGTGGCAGGAGGATGGAGCCAGTTGCTGGAGAGAGATTTTTCAGAACCAGGCTCATGGCTTCAAAATGTATCTATAAACTAACATTCCCCAAATCAATATTGCTATCCCGGATTTGTCCATAAGTTCCAAACTTGGATATCACATCTGACTGCCAATTCAACATTCTCTACTTGAAAAATGCCCAGCTCAAACTTAAAATGTCCAAAAGAGAATATTTTATTTCTTCCCACTGACAACCCCGCTTCTGCCCCCGTCTTCCCATCAGGAAGTGGTGATGCTGTGTGCCTAGCTGCTGAGGCCACATCCTAGGTGTCATCTTTATTCTTTGCACCCAAGCCCACACCCAGTCCAACAGCATTGCTTACTGGCCTATCAATCCTACTTCCGAAATATTTCCCCCAATCCAAGCATTTCTCTCAACTGTCCATGTTTCCACATTAGTGTAAGCCAATTATCAACTCATAGCAAGAGGACTGCAATAGCCAACAGATGAGTTGCTCCCTAGTCAATTCTCTAGGTAGCAGCCAGGCTGAGGTTTTTTCTAGTTCTTTATTCACTAACCGCCTGCTGACTTCTCATACCCAGAGTCTCATCTCAAATCCAGGTCATGGCTTCCAAAGCTCTGCATGACAGGGAACCTCTGTAAATTTACCCCTTACCTCTTTCTACTTTCTAATAGCAACTCATTAAGCAGATTTCTCCACTCACTCTTCCCTCTGCCTGGATACTCTTCCCCCAGACCTCTGGCCTCACATCTCATTTTATTAAAATTCCTATTCAGATCAATCACCCTCAGCAAGGTCTTGTCTGTACAGCCCATCTGAAATATCCCCCTAATGATTCTCCATTTAGGTGCTTTGTTTTTCTTCATTGCATGACTTGACATTATTTTCTAAACCTGTTTGTTTAATTTCATCTCACCCACTAAAATTAAGTGTCATGAGGACACAGTTTCATCATTTCAAAAACATCGTTAGACAGTGCATTCTTGGCAGCTAGTACAGCACATGGGACCTTGGACAGGTTAGGTGTGGGATGCTCCACAAATGTTTCTAACAATGATGAGGATGGTTATAAGGGGTTGGAAGGAAACCATAACAGAATTTTATGACACTGGCTGAAACTGGATGTGAAAAAAAAGAGATAGAATGAACAAAGGACACATGAGAGAAAAACTAGAGGGGGTAGCAAGGCTTGGGGAACGCTTTGAAGTAGAACACATGCACTTGGTATAAAGATGAAGACGCACATGAGGGTGTACTGTGAAAAGTAAATATTTCCTTTGCACCTGACTGTTCATCACTGACAAAGAACCTTTATTTGGCCAAGCTTGACTCAGGCTCCTGAACCTTTACCCAGGCCCATCTGTGCACTTCCTTATAAAATCTAGTTTTAGCAAAGAGACTTACTAAGTCAGTTTAGCAAGAATACCCCATGCTTGATATCTGATCACTCTTAAAATCTTGTCAGGTCCCTTAACCTCTGTCATCCCTCAGATTATGTCTGGTAACCCTGGTCTCTCTTCAACAAGAATCCTGTTAAGTCATTTTGGCCAGAACCTCCCTTATTCTTGATGTCTCCTCTTAGTAATTTTCCATCTGCTGACCCCCACCCTTCTCTTAGGCTATCAATTCCCACCTGTCCCTTGAAAAAGGAAGAATTACAACTGATGCCACGGAAGTACAAACTATCATTAGAAACTACTATGAACAACTATATACCCAAACACTGGAAAACCTGGAATAAATAGGTAAGTCCCTGGACACATACAACCTACAAAGATTGAACCATGAATAAATAACCTGAGTAGATCAACAAAGACAACAAGATTAGTAATAAAAAGTTCCCCATCAAAGAAAAGCCCAAGACCTAAGGACCTCACTGTTAAATTCTACCAAACATTTAAAGAGGAACTCAAAAAATTAAAGAGGCAGGACTACTTTCCAACTCATTCTGTGAGGCTAATGTTACCCTAATGCAAAAATCAGAAAAAGACAAATGAAAAAAGAAAAGTATATTTCTGATTAACATAGATGCAAAAATCTTCAACAAAATACTAGCAAATTCTACAACACATTGAAAAGATTATTTGTCATGAACAAGTTAGGTTAATCCCAGGGATACACATGTTTTGACACATGCAAAACGATAAACATGGCATATCACATCAAATGAATCAAGGACAAAAAACTGTATCATCATTTCAATAGATGCTGAAAAAGCATTTAATAAAATTCATCATGACCTTATGATAAAAACTCTCAACAAATTAGGCATAAAAGGAACATAACTCAATATGATAAATGCCATATATGACAAGCCCACAGCTAATACTGTACTAAACAAAGGAAAAATTGAAAGCCTTTCCACTAAGATCTTGAATAAGACAGGGATACCTACTTTTGCCACTTCTGTTCAACATAGTACTGGGAATCCCAGCTAGAGCAGTTAGGCAAAAGAAAAAAATTAAGAGCATGTGATATCCAAGTTTGGAAAGAAAGAAGTCAAATTATTCTTTTTGCAGATGATATAATCTTATATTCAGAAAAAAAATACTCCACCAAAGGAAAAAGAAAAAACCTTTTACAAATGATAAATTCAGTAAATTTGCAGGATACAAAACCAACATTTAAAAAATCAGTGAAATTTCAATATGGTAACAGCAATCAAACTGAAAAATAAATCAAAAAAGCAATCCCATTTAGAACAGCTACAAAACATAAAATACCTAGGAATGAATTTAACCAAAGACATGAGAGATCTCTACAAGGAAAACTATAAAACACTGATAAAAGAAACGGAAGAAGACACAAAAATATGAAAAAATAGCACATGTTCATGGGTTGAAAGAATTAATATTGTTTAAGTCTACACTACAAAGTGATCTACAGATTCAATGCAATCTCTATTAAAATACCAATGATATTCTTCATATAAATAGATAAAATATCTTAAAATTTATCTTAAAATTATCATAAAGAAATCCAAATAGCCAAAGCAATCCTGAGCAAAAAGAACAAAACTTGAGGCATCACACTACCCAACTTCAAACTATACTACAAGACACAGAAATCAAAACAGCATGGTACAGGCATAAAAACAGACACATAGACCAATAGAACAGAATAGAAAACCCAGAAATCATTCAATTCACTTACAGCCAATTTATTTTTGACTAAGGTACCAGGAACATACATTAGGGAAAGATTCACTAAGGTTTGCAAAACCCAGTTATGTAGAAGGAATAAGTTCTAATTCAGCAGTATATTAAAGAAATTGTAGTTAACAAGAATGTGTTGTATATTTCAAAATAGCTAGAAGAATTGTAATATTCCAAATACAGATAAATAGTAAATGTTTGAGGTGATGATTATTTCAGTTACCCCAATTTGATTATTGCACATTGTTTACAAGTATCAAAAATCATATGTACCCCCAAAATTTTTACAACTACCATATATATATATATATATATATATATATATATATATATATATTAGGCCAAAAAAATAAAAAAGAGAAAATAAATCTATTTCTTTTTTTTTTTTTGAGACAGAGTTTCGCTCTTGTTACCCAGGCTGGAATGCAATGGCACAATCTCGGCTCACCGCAACCTCCGCCTCTTGGGCTCAGGCAATTCTCCTGCCTCAGCCCCCTGAGTAGCTGGGATTACAGGCACGTGCCACCATGCCCAGCTAATTTTTTGTATTTTTAGTAGAGACGGGGTTTCACCATGTTGACCAGGATGGTCTCGATCTCTTGACCTCGTGATCCACCCGCCTCGGCCTCCCAAAGTGCTGGGATTACAGGCTTGAGCCACCGCGCCTGGCTATAAATCTATTTCTTACAGTTCTGGGGGCTAGAAAGTCCAAGGTCAAGGGCCACATCTGGTGAGGGCGTTTTTGCTGGTGGTGACTCTGCAGGATCCTTGGGTGGTACAGGCATCACACAGTGTGGGGCACACAGGACAGAACCTATGTGACTTTTATAACAAACTCACTGTTGCAATAACTAACTCATTCTCATGGTATCCCATTAACCATTAATCTACAAATTAATGAAAGCGGGAGGGAACAGCCCTCAAGATGCAATCACCTCTTAAAAATCCTACCTCTCAACTCTGCTGCATTGGGGACCAAGTTTCTAACATATGAACTTTTGGGGAACACATTCAAATTCTAATAGATTATCATCTTGGAACTAGAGGAAGCTTCAGATGGGCCCTTCACTTCAGCTTCATTCCTGTGGCCAGAGAATCAACTTGAACATGTTGCCAGCTCTTAAGTATATCTGTTCCCACTATGTATTCAGACATTGGGAAAATAAACACAGAATAAGCCCACAGACACATCCTGAGACAGACTCAACTCAATACTCTATTACTTGACTTCCATAAGCCCCCTTTTGATTAGACTTCTACATGGGTATATCTGGTCTCTGGTTTTTAGCAATAATTTAAATCCAATAATAACAATCCCTCAATAATCTAGTTATTTCCCTTTTCCTAGGGCAGTCACCCTGATAAATGCCCAAGGTGCCTCTGGAGAAGGCTTGAGAGGAGAAACCATATACAGAGGCATATCTCAGCTGAGTCTCCAAGCAAAAGGCTATCTAGAAACTGACTTAGATAAGAGGCATACATTCCTCATAAGCAGTTCATTATGCTCCATAGGGAAGAAGCCAGGCTGGATGGGGTAATAAGTCCCTAGATTCTTTCTTCTTGCCCCTTCTGATCTCTTCTTGGTGCTCCCTATTTGTGGAGGTCAACAGGAAGCCAGAAAGCCGGAGACCTCAGTGATGTAGGCCATCTGTCAACCTCCCAGAACAGTCAGGGAGGCAGAGAAGAAAGGAGCATGAATCTGGAGGAGAAAGAGGTCACCAGCACAGGCTCCCCAACATTCATTCAAAACACGTGTATGCCATGACGTATGATGTATCTTCATTTTAACAAATTATTTTTACTTGGCTGCATTTCTTAATGTATATGTCAGATACCATTTGGTTTTGGTACACATAAAGCTGTTTCATGCTCTTTTTTTTTTTTTTTTTTTTTTTAATGGAGTTTTGCTCCTGTTGCCCAGGCTGGACTGCAATGGTGCGATCTTGGCTCACTGCAACCTCCACCTCCCGGGTTCAAGCAATTCTCCTGCCTCAGCCTCCCAAACACAGCTGTGATTACAGATGTGCGTCACCATGCCCAGCTAATTTTTTTTTTTTTTTTTTTTTTTTTTAGTAAAGATGGGATTTCACAACATTGGTCAGCCTGGTCTTGAACTCCTGACCTCAAGTAATCCACTCACCTCGGCTCCCCAAAGTGCTGGGATTACAGGCATGACCCATACTTCTAACTACTGAATATTATTAACTGCAGTATTATATTATTCTATTGTATGGATATAGCATAACTTATTTTACTCGTACTCTATTGATGGATATATAAATTGGTACCAAGCTTTTGCTGTTACAAATAATGCTTCAATGAATTTCTGTATAAATATGTCATTGTATACATGTGCAAGTACATACATACATAAATGCCCAGGGTGTTTTAATTTTTAATTTTGATAAACATTGAAAAAGAGTACTTCACACTTAATTCTCTTATTCTTTAGAAGACAGCTTCTCAATGTATTTCACAGCACATTGTACGATGGCTTATAGACGTATCATAGGTAATAGGGCAGTAGGCAGGGCCCATCTATCTACATGCTGCATTGTGTGCATTCTTTTCTGTGTGGCCCTAAAAAGCATTGTGTTAGGTAGCTATTATCTAACAGAATCAAAGATAGGATTTGTGCATTTATACATTATCCATTCTCTTTTCTCACTTACACCACCCATACTTCACTGATTCTATTATTTCCCTTAGTATTATCTTTAAACATTTTCTGATAAATATGGCAGGTTGACCCTATCTATTTTCCTTTTAGCTGTTGCTTTGTATTACAGTGACTGAAAAGCTAAAGGCTCCAATTTGTAGACTCCTTTACAGCCAGGGTTTCAGAGGACTCAGATCTGATGAATGAGATGCACACTTCTGGGTGCAGAAGTGAGATGGACGCCTTGCTTCTGCTGTTTCTACAGGCAAATGTGAGAGCATCGTAGAGATCTCCCACAGCAGCTCAATGTCTAGTGACCAGCACCTTGAGTATCAGGAAGGACATGGGTATCCATTCTGCTAGTGGGGACCAGAGCACAGGCAGGTTCCATAGCACTGCCCAGGGCTTCCTCTCCAGGGTGTGTTCTTACCCAGGAGTGGTAGAATGTTTTGGGAGCCAGTGCCTTCCAACCATAGAAGAGATAGCAATTCTCTTCTTCTAGAAGCCATTTAATATGCTGTAATAAATTTCTGCTTTTATTTATATCTTATAGCAAATTTATCAAATTTTTTAATTTATAGATAAAAATATGTTTGGGCAAGATTTTCACTGTTTTAGTCCAATATTTTTCTGAGTGATCTTCATCTTCAATTTATCTTTCCTATTTCTTGTCTTGTTTCCTTATAAAAAAAATATTATTTGGTGTGTTCTATTCAGAGAAGAAGAATTTCGAAGGGGAAAGTTGTGCTTCCTGGACCAGTACTGATGGGAAGGTCAGATGATGAGTGGGTCTGGGCTGTTTTTAAGGCTCTCCAGAATCCTTCTTGGCACACGATGAAATTCCTCATGACTGATTTTCTGTAAGTGAATGAAGTATCCAGCCCTTCACTTCTTCCCGTAGACAGAGCTACTCTCCACGTAGAGTCCTTCTCCTCACCCCTCAGCAACAGACAGCTTCCTACAAATATGGCATTTCTACCCCATTTCTTTTTCCATCCTCCCTGCCAAAATGGGTCCCAGGAAAATGCTACAACCAATTTGTGAACCAATTTGTCATTGCCTTGAAAAAGGAATATATCTACATCTTCGTCTACATATCTAGTTGTTGTGTTTTTTTTTTTTCTTTTAGGACATAACACTTGCTTTAGAAAACTGAGTAGAAAACGGTGCTTGGGAAATTTTTGTCTGAGATCTCTAGGCATAGGCATCCTCTCCACCCTTACTCATCTTCCTTTCAGCTTCTGGTCCCCCTTCCTCAATTATTGTGATTTTGGTTTATAGGCCTCCCCATGTTTAACTGAAGATAGGGTTTGCTTGTTTGCTTTTCATTCTGTGTGGCATAGGTAATTTATAAAGTTTGAAAGAGGCAGCAGCATTTGTATGTGCTCATTTTGCTTTGGGGATGCTAGATTGGGCAATCCTGATGAGGCTGTGGGGAAAGGACACAGTGCAGAGACTGAAAATGCAAGCTAGAGGGGTGAGGACCAGAAGGGGTGGAGCTCTGGAGGAGGCAGAGAGGAAAAAGGTCAAGGACAAAGGTAGAACAATGCTTCTCCACTCCTTCCCACGTGTATTAATAAGTAATACGTCAGATTTTGTCAGAATATTGAAAAAAGTGTACGATGCTCACACCAGATAGTAACAGACTGGAGATTTTGGACCCATGCTGTTTGAAAGCCAAGGGGATCAGCATCTCAGCACCGTTATAACCATTTTCATGTGCCAGCTTGCCACCAGTGAGGGCACACTGAAGGGATCAGATGATTAGACTGGGGGAGAAGTGTGCTATAGACGTTTGGGACATAAATAGAATGGCACAGGTAATAAAGCAGATGGGTTTTAAGGTGGAGAGAAGATGTGAGATGTTTATCACCAATTATAAGGTTAGTTGCATCGGATTCATTAGGTCCCCAAAATATAGTGGAAAAGCTGATCATAATTCCTATGCAATAACTGTGAGATGATACGGAGACTCAATCTCTTAATCCTGGGTTAATTCTGCTACTGCCATAACGACGCAATTTTAAATTCTCAAAGAAAATTTAAGTAATTAATTAGCTTGGTCTTTTTCCAACTTTCTAACTAAAAAAGGATCTTTTAGTTGTTGTGTTTTAGGCTGATTTATTCAGATAATCACCCCCATGGTCTGTCGGCTGGTACATGTGTAGGCAGGCACGTGGCTGAGTATGTGGGAGGCATAAGCAGACCAGGTGGGAGAGAGGAGAGGAGTCGGACTGGTCATTGCCAACCACTGCATGATCCAGGGGTGCCTGAGGCCAGAGGGACTATGACCAATTTGGCATCCAGTCCAACTTCTTTTTGCCCAACCCAAGACCTGCTGTCTGGTACAAAGTTTGCCAGTTACAGGGTGTCTAGAAGGGAAACTGTGGAACGGGAAGAGGAATCCTGCCAGAGGTGGAACACTTGACCATGGTGCTCAATGTGAGCAGGGTTCTGTGAGGTCTAGCATGTCATAAAGCCACATGTGCCCAGCAGGATTTGATGGTATCATGGATATAGTACATCCGGGATTGAACCTGAGCAGGACAGAAGGGCGTGAGTTAGCATCCAGAGCAAGTAGCTCAGATGCCCACATTACCCAATCACCCATTGTGGTCCCCAATTCACACCTATGGTCAGATGGGGTGTGGGTATTCTCACATAACTAAATGTGAAGGAGGAGACGATCAAGCTTGGTTCATGAATAGGTCCGCTGAGAATGAGTACTCACCTAAAATGATGGAGACTTCACTACCATCACGTAGAGACGGGGCCTTAAAAGACAACAGAGAGGAAAAACATCTTCTGAACTGACAGACCACTTTAAGTGGAAAGAGAAATGATCCAAGGAAAACAGTCACATCCAGATGACTGGACAGTGGTCAGTGGCCTGGAGAGGAAAGAAAAATACCTGGAAGGCTGTGATAAGGAGGCCTGGGTAGAGGCATGCAGACAGACGTCTGAGAGTGGCCACCAAGAGTGAAGATTATAATGCCACATATTAGCATACTCCAGAAAGCATGTGCCAGAGCAGTTATTGAACAGTTGAGTAGTCCAAATGATGCAGCCGTTTGGCTAAAGCCATTTGTTATTGGCACCTGGAACTCGAAGAGCTCGTGTGATGAACACATGAGGAGGGTCACCATGGGGACAGAGATGGAAGCTGTATATGGGCCCAGTAGCATGGGCTCCCACTTACCAAGGCTGATCTACTATTGCTGCCTTTGAAGGTGTGATTGCCAGCAACAGAGATCCATGCCCAGTCCTTGATACCAAATAGTATTATTCAAGGAGAAAGCCAGCCACTTGAGCAAGTCGCCTACATTAGGCCCTTTCTGTCTTGAAAGGGCAGCAACTCATCTTCACACAGATAAACACCCATTCAGGGTTTGGGTTTGGCTTTCCTATCTGCATATTTTCAGCTAATATCACTGTCTGGAGTTTACATGAGGCCTGACCCGAGGACACACAATCTCACACATCATAGCATTCATCCGGGGAATGAATCTATCATTTTGTAGCAAAAGAGGTAGGCATGGTGCCATGCCCACAGGATCCACAGGTCATACCGCATGCTACACCATCTGGAAACAGCCAGCTTCATGGAGCACTGGAATGATCTAAAGAAAGCTGGGTTGCCAGCTTAACGGGAACTCTTATCCTTCACAATATGGTAGCGGCATCAAATTAGAAATCTTTATGATTCCCAGTAGGGAGACCGGTTCTACTTGCCATTGTTCTCAGTGACCCACTGGGGGGCTTCATAGGTATAATTCCCACAGCTCTGGGCTGGAGTTCTTGGCCCCCAGAGGGGGGCACATTCTTTCCAGGGGACACTTAATGGTCTTATTGAATTGCAAGTTATGGCTGTTGCCAGGGAACTTTGGGCTCTTTATGCCCAGGGTTTTGTAGATAAGAAAGACAGTCATCACTGTGGCAGGCGTTACCGTTCTGATCTGCAGGAGAAGGTGGCGCTCCTAACAGAGATAGCGTCTTACACATGGAGATAATATGTATGGAGCCTAGATGATTTACTTGGGTGTTTCTAGATACTCCCTTGCCCCAATAACTATGAATGTACATGGGCAGTAACTTCAGCCTGAGAAGTGTATGATGGCCGAGCACTCAAACCCTGGAGGAATGAAGGTTTGAGTCACATCGCCAGGTAAGCCACAAAATGATAGCTAGGGTAAGGAAAATGTAGATGATTAGTTCAGCATAGTAAGGATTACAACTAGTTGTAGCGCCTAGATCAAGTGCAACCACAGAAGTTATAGTTCCTCCCACTAAGCTTCCTTCTCCAATTTTCCCCTCAGGAAGAGAGTCCATGGGACTCATAGAGGAGCTACTCCCAAAGCTGCCTGGAGAAGTGAATCTGTGCAGTTCAAGGCAGGGGACTGCAGTGAGAATGAAAATGCAATGCTTAGGTTTCCTGCTGGAGGGGACACAGTTGCCTGATGGACTCGGCTGCTGCCCTCTGGATTCGCCACTCTGTGGCCACACTTCCTGCTGGCTACTCTGAGCTAGGACTGGGCATGGTAGGGTACTGAGGCAGTCTTGTTCTGCTGAGACATGACACTACATGAAGCTGTAACTTTGGCTTGAGGATTCCCTGTTGGCCTGGAAAAATCTCTGTCGGAACTCTGCTGCAGTTCGAATCTCTCTCCACTCAATCCTTCCCTCCCTCCTTCCTACATTATGATATGAAAGCCTTCCTTACCTCTTCCTGCTCCCTTCTTGAAAAGGTCTCTTGCACTTCTGATTCCATCTTAAGAGCCGCTTCCCAGGGGACCCAAACCAAAGCAATAGATTTCAAATGTTACCTCTTCTCATTTTTTTTCTCTCCTACTTCATTCCTTCTGTATGCTAATGTTAGACTGTGAAAACTCAATGATCAAAGAAAAGTACATCTCAAGTGTAATTATTGATAACCAAAATGGGTAGTTTGGATGGAAATTTTAGCTGTATTGATCTGCAGATGTTCATTGGGTTGGTCAGAGCATAAAGGTAGTGAATTTTCAACGGGTTTCAGAGGACTGTCAGTGAGGGTTTTGTCAATATGTTGGTAAGGATTTGCTGTCATTTTTTAATTATAGTTTTCAGTTGTTTTAATTTAATGATCTAGATGATTATGGATCATTTGTTTAAAATTCACCAATGGAAGCAATGTCAACTTTCTTCAACAACATTTTAGCCTAAGATTTTCCAATAATTAGCCTTAAGATATATATAGTCTGCAGTTCAAAAACCTCCTTTCTACTGCTGAAGCATATTTATAAATAATTTCTGAAATAATTGCTGTACTCTGATACTAATTATTATCTTTAACTTATTTTCTCCTAAAAAGTAGGAACTGTGAAATAGATGTTCCTAATTAAATTGGCCACACTCTAAAAGAAAAAAAAGTTGAGAGCTCTTCTATTAGACAAGGAACAAATTAACCTAAGAAGTTGGAAGGATAAATGTTAGAGTATTACTTTAGTGTTAGCTGAAAATTCTTTCTTAGATTTTCTTCCTAACACTATCAGTTTTTTCATATTAGTTTGTAAACTAATTTTTTCTTATTTATTTATTTTTGTGGTTTTGATTTTTAAAAATACATATCTATATATATATTATCTCACTTTAGGTTCTGAGGTACATGTGCAGAACATGCAGGATTGTTGCATAGGTACATACATGGCAATGTGGTTTGCTGCCTCTCTTACTTATTTTGTATTTATGCTTTTTAAAGAATTTTGTGGTTTTACTTTTGCATCAGCAGACTTGGTTGTGACTTTTTTTCCCCTTGTGAATTGTGTATTGCCTCATGAATATAATGTTTATGCTATTTTAGGCTGTGAATGTAACTGTTCAAAGAGAAATTAAAGTGTCTTCACAGGTACTTTATGCAGTTAGCAATTTCCATGACTTGACATTTCAGTAAAACAATCTACAGTTTACTAGTTTATAATAATGTTAGTTCAAACACCCCCAAAACTTCCACACAGGTGTTTGAAACTTTATGAAGAACATCTCTAGGTTGAGTTACCCTATCCAGTGCTCTTTTATGACTTCATACTCTGCCTTTTTTTCAGATGCTTCCCCAAACCCCAAATCTATATTCTAATTCAGATTTCTGTTTAAAGCTAAAACACTCCTTCTATTTGGGTAGTTGCAGTTTCTTCACTAGCTCTAGAACTTTATGAATAAAAATAAGAACATTTGTACTTTTTATACTAAATTTATACTTTTTGTTCTAAATTAGAGGCATGTGGAATAGATGGTCAGGGAGGTAATTGCTGTCACCTCCAATTAATGTAGTCTGGAAAAGACACTCCACCCTCCCAATCACAATGCATTAACATTTTTCACATGGGACAATGGTGATCATTTATCATGTCTTCTAGATGACAACATAGAGTTAGCTAGTGCATGCTCTTTAGTCAGCCTGTCAGAAATATTTTATCAAGATTGCATCAACTCTTTGTAGCATTAAATGCCGAAAAACCCCTCACTATACAATGTCACCAATAGCCTGGCTCTGAAGTCCATTGGCCAGCCAGCCCTGTTTAGTATTCTCAGTCAACATTCTTCCAAGCAGATACACAAAAGTGTATTTTCCATGAGCCGCAAAGACTCCTTCCTTTTGTCCCCAAACTGGTATGTACTCACGTTGTTTCATCTAAAGGGTTGCAAATTATGCTGTCAAAATTCTCTCCATCTGTTCTAAATACCTCTTCTTTATTTGGCATTAAATTTCCAAAACAAATAATCATTAGACAGTAGGCATTCATGGTGAAAAAATTACAGGCTTTTAACGTGTGTTTAACACAAAATGCTATTATTCTACATTACTAAGCAGGGAAATAAAATCGAAACCACTAATTTCCAAAAGAGTGATATGATGAAGTATTCTGAAATCAAGGTGTCCTAGAGAGGTTTCCGTATTTGGCTGTCTTCACCTGAGATGAGGTGCATGACAAAAAAGAACTAGGTAGAGACTTGGGAGTTTATTGCAGCCTCAGAGGCCAACCCCCACCTCTAGCCCCCACTCCCTCGTGTCTGCAGCTAGAAAGACTAGCTCTTCCTTCATGGTCATGTCTTTGAGCCAAAGCTGTAAGAAAAAAAAAATCATCCTAGGTGTACACACAAACTCAATTAGTCTTAGATAACTCATTTACTATTATTTTTGGTGATTACAAGTAAATTTTCCCTATCAACACTGGATTTATGACCTGTGCCTAAATTTTATAAGGTCATCTGCCTTCCCATGCCATATACTGCTTGCTTTGGGGCAGTTTTCATTAGTCATCAGTCAAAAAAACGCAGGATCATTTTGAAATCACAGTCAATGTGCTGTGTGTTGAGATTTGAAATATCATAGAAATGATATGTTATGTTAGTTATATGTGAATAGTAGTAAGTGCAAATATGACTCTGTATTCTGTGAAGGTCAACGATAATAATGAAATTAACTATTATGTACATGTGTCAAGCAAGTGAGAATCTACAATAATAGTAATATTGTTCTAAAAGAACACACATTCTTTTCTTTCATCATTTACTTTGAAAACTTTCAAATCTACAGATCATTCAGACTACTACAGTGAACATCTATATACCTTATATGTAGATTCATCAATTGTAACTAATTGATGCAGTTAGTAACTAATTTATGCAGTTAGTAATTCCCATGACTTGACATTTCAGTAAAACAATCTACAATTTACCAGTTTATTGATCAATTGTATTCATCAGTTGTAACTGATTCAATTAATTGCAATTAATTGAAAATAATTGTAATTATTTTGCAATATTTGCTTTATCTTCCTCTATATAGTTAGATAGTCAGAAACATGCATATATGAATAGATGTACACATACTTACATACTTTTTGGCTATCATTTAAAAATAAATTATAGACAGCATGACACTTTACTTCAAAATATTTTAGTATGTATCTAGCAACACTTTCCTATTTAAACACAATACCATTTTTATACCCAATGCATTTCACACCAATATAATAGCATTATCTAATATATAGTGTATATTTAAATTTTCCCAAGTATCCCTAAATGCCCTTTATAACTTGGTTTTTGAAAATTCAGTATCCGAGTAAGGACCATCTGCTGCTTTTAACGTCATGTTGCTTTCATCTGTTTCATCTCTAATGGGCCCCTGCAACATTTTCTGTCTTTCATGGAAACTGATATTTTCAGAATCCAGACCAGTTGTTTTGTAGAATGTCCCACAAACCGGATTTGTCTGATTTTGTTTCTGATGATTAGATTCAGGTTAAAATGTTCAGGAAGAGTCACATGTGTCATTTGTCCTACAACTGGTAACGTCAAATTCGTTCACTTGGTTAAAGCAGAATCCACTGGATCTCTCCATTGTAAAGCATTGCAATTTACTAATAATGAAATTGTGGGATGACGCTTTGAAAAAGTATGAGTATCCTATTCCACAACATTTCAGCCAATGGATGTGCTATCTCCAGGGCAAAGCTTTCAAGAAGCCAGTGTTTTCCTCCTTTCTTTTGCTTCCACCAGCTGGATACAGATGATGCAAAACCACAGTGGGCGGTGGAGCGTTGGCACCAAGGAAGCCTAGGCTCCTGCAGTCACAATGTGGAGGAAGGTTTAGTGCTGAACCGGAAAGCCTGTGCTGAGTCAATGCATGGGGAATAAACCTATCCACTGGTAAGACCTTCACATTTTTGGTCTATTTGAAACCACAACTTATATTATTATAAATAATAGCTCAACATTTTCAACATATTTTGTTACATCAGTTTGAAGCCTTGGTTTTAATTTCTACCTATTTATTAGTATTATTATTCTGAGACGGAGTCTTGCTCTGTCGCCTAGGCTGGAGTGCAGTGGCGTGATTCCAGCTTACTGCAACTTTTGCCTCCCAGGTTCAAGCAATTCTCCTGCCTTAGCCTCCTGAGTAGCTGGGATGACAGATGTGTGCCACCACATCTTGCTAATTTTTGTATTTTCAGTAGAGATGGGGTTTCACCATCTTGGCCAGGCTGTTCTTGAACTCCTGACCTCAAGTGATCTACCTGCCTCGGCCTCTCAAAGTGCTGGGATTACAGGCGTGAGGCCCCACGCCCGGCCTTAATTTCTACTTATTTAGACGCTTGGGTTTAGGCCGTTATAGCTGAGGAAGATGCTTCATGAAAAGAGTCTCACTCTGTCTCCCAGGCTGGAATGCCAGCGGGCACAATCATCACTCACTACAACGGAAAACTCCTGGGCTTGAGCAATCTTCCCACCTTAGCCTCTAGAGTATCTGGAACCACAGGCCCACTCACCATACCCAACTGATTTTTTAATTTTTTATAGAGATGGGGGTCTCGCTGTCATCCACGCTGATCTTGAACTGCTGGCTTGAAGCCATCCTCCCACCTCAGCCTCCCAGAGCACTGGGGTTACAGGTGTGCGATCCCTCACCCGGCCTATACAAATATTTTTATAGGAAGCACATATATTGTTTTCTGCAAATAGTATAAAGGAGAAAATATTTCCTGATATCCATTTTCAAAATTCTCTCTCTATGGCATGGGCTTCTTTGAGAAGTAGCAACATTTTTTATCTTTTTTTTAAGTCACCTTAATCTCAAGATAATAATTAAATGCATTTTTAAAAATTGACCTTAGTAGCATAATACTGCTCTGTAACTTATCATAGAAAATGTTTGCAACTTTGGAATGCCATTTTTTTTTTTTTTGTAAATAAGAAAGTAACATCTTTAAGTTCAGTAACTACTTTCAGTACTTTTCCATGAAATAATAAGGGAATCCTATGTTAAAGATATCTTACTGTAATCCCAGCACTTTGGGAGTCCGAGGCGGGTGGATCATGAGGTCAACAGATCGAGACCATCCTGGCCAACCCTGGTGAAACCCTGTCTCAACTAAAAATACAAAAAAATTAGCTGGGCATGCTGGTGCGCACCTGTAGTCCCAACTACTCAGGAGGCTGAGGCAGGAGAATTGCTTGAACCCGGGAGGTGGAGGTCGCAGTGAGCCAAGGTTGTGCCACTGCACTCCAGCCGGGTACCTGGTGATGGATTGAGACTCTGTCTCAAAAAAAAAAAAAAAAAAAAAAAAAAGATATTTTAGCGATCACTCCCCATTTCATTACAAAATATTGTAAATATTCTACCGTATTCTACCATATTTAAAGGTCATATTTTAAAGTTTACCTGGCCTATAGAACTCTGCACATTCCCGGTTTCACCTCCTTTGTTGTAATAATGAGCCTATGAAAAATTTGGTGCCTAAAATATTATGAGAGGTTCTAGATCTATGTCCTGTCATGATATTCTGTTTTTTATTCACATGAAAGCAATTGCTTCATTGGCAATGATACATCTTTTCCACAAAATATTCTTTTAATTAAAGGTATCACTTATTTATTTTATGTTTCTGTTACTTCTTTCCTTTAGCAGTCCACAAAAGAAGTAGTTTTTATTGCCTTTCATAATTTCTTGATAGGCTATTGACTATCACAGCTACAACATGGTAGAAACATTTGTATATAATTCCATCTAACCCGATAGTTAGCATATCTCCAAAATTGGATAATTTATTTTCATACATGCTTTTTCCATTTTAAACAATATTTTCTATGTGTAAATCAATGCTATGTGTACCTCACAAAAGAATACATTTTGTTTTCATATTAGTATCCATTTGTCATTTTAGCCACTGTTACTGCTATAACCAGGAAGAGTAAATGTTTCTCCAAGTATATGTGGCTTTATGTCTTCTGCTATTAGTAAAAAAATAAAACTAAAAAAATATCAAGACAAAGTCTTAAACCTTTATTATAAAGCTTGGTGAGGTTTCATAAAATACAAATTGTGTATTGCGTAATTGAGACTTCATAAACGTATGCTGACATTTGTTTTCATAATCTATAGGCTCCATTGTAAAATGCCTTGCATACGTTGATGAGATAGCTCCATACCGCTTTTTGTTAACATCAAAAGGTATCATGTATACTTTAAGAAAAATTTTATTGTTAAGGATAGTGAATGTAATTCCATTTTCTGAACACTCTTCTTCACAATTTATGGTGCTTTTTGTGGCACGACTTTGTGTCAAATTTCCATTTGCTTTTACCTAGTAATACGGCCCACAAATATCAGGTATGGGATGATATTTGCTTTTATTTCTTATTATCTAATTACTTGCTTTTATTTTTTGTTGTCCCTAATATTAACTTTCATCATAGTTTCTTTGCAAGATTCCTTTTTACCCACCTGTCCATTTAGTGAGAGTTAAGTTAATTGAAAGTACATTTAAAAATGCCCAATTTCTCCTAACTTTGCACATTTTGTGAAACACGGATGCAAAATTAAACATGGATACAAAATCGTGCCCACCCTCATGTATCTATCAAACTTAATTTCTTTCATGTTTTTAACACTAAAAACAAATTTAATATATAGAAATTCTAATGATGTCTTGCTAGACCCATTGGATCTTGTTAATACCAATGACTGTGTGTGTGTCTGTTGTTTCTTTTCTTTTGGACGCTAGTGGTACTACTGGCAGATACAATAGCAGCGACTTTCAAACATTTTTTACTGTGACAACAATTAGAAGCTCTTTTATGTTATAATGCTATTCACACACACTCACAAATGAATAAAATTTTGTAAAATAATACTATGTGTGATGCACTCGGCTATTTTTGTGATTTCGCTCCATCAGTCTCATTTTTAAAATAAGCTGGGTTTGAGCTACAGTTGAACAGACTGTGCTGCTGTGTTCTGCACACCATGGTCATTAGAGAGCAGCTATGAGGCGGAGCCGTCTGACTTTTGGAATCAGACTGGTGCTTGGTCATCATTTGACTTTTGACTCTGTAAAATGTATTCAGAGTCTCCTCAGTTGCCATATCTGTAAAATGAGAATAATTATATTTACCTTGTGATAGTTAGGAGAAGGGAATGAAATAACATATGTAAAGCATCTAGCACACCTCCAGGCACACAGCGTGTACTCACAGCTTGGTACTCATTGCTAATGGTACTATCGCTATCAACCCTTTGGGGGGTTGCTTGACCCTGCTCTGTGCAGTTCGCACCAATAGAATAAGACCCGGTTCAGCAAAGCAGAGCAGAAACTTGATTCCTTCATGTAGAAATGGAGAAGGGGAGCTTGTGCGTTACCTGGGGGAAGGGTAAAGGGAGATTTTAAGGGCTCTTAGGGTCTTGAGGCAGGTAGGTGAAGACTGGCATGGGGACTCCTGGAAAGAGGAGGGTTCTTCCAGGAGGGGCTGGACTCTGTGCAGTTTGGGCTGTTTCGTTTTGTTTTGTTTTTTGAGACCGAGTCTCGCTCTGTCCCCAGGGTGGAGTGCAATGGCATGATCTCGGCTCACTGCAACCTCCACCACCCAGGTTCACAAGTTCGAGCAATTCTCCTGCCTCAGTCTCCTGAGTAGCTGGTGTTACAGGAATGTGCCACTATACCTGGCTAATTTTTGTTTTTTGATTTTTAAGTAGAGATGGGCTTTTGCTGTGTTGGCCAGGCTGGTCTCAAACTCTTACCCTCAAGTGATCCACTGACCTCAGCCTCCCAAAGTGGTAGCATTGCAGGTGTGAACCACTGCGCCCGGCCAAGTCTGTGCAGATTTGTCATTTCTTTTACATTCAGCACTTTTTGTGCCCAGCAAGGTCTAGGATAGTGGCAGGAGGCAGACAAATCCCTAAGCAGATGGGGTTGGGTCCCTGGTGAAACCCCACCTTTAAACCAAAGAGAATTTAAAGCCTGAAAGCCACACTTCAAGTATTGGATAAGTCCCCAGACCAGACTAAAGACCTCTCTTCGTATCTGGCATGCTTTCCTCTAATTGATCCCCACCCTTTACCTATTTTACGTATATCTGCCCTTCCTTAATTGGTTTTTTTAACACTATTGTGCCCACCTTTGAGGGGTGTCTTTGTTTTAGCCTTTTTTGCATATTCACAAACCAATCAACCCACACTCCCGAATACTGAGCCCATAAAAGCGCTGGAACCTGCCAAACTGAGAGACAGAACACTGATTTCAGGTGACCACCCTCACGTACCCTCTCCACTGAGAGCTGTTTCATCTCTCCATAAAACTCTTCTCTGCCCCTGTCACCCATTGATTGTCAGCATGACCTCATTCTTATTGGATGCGGGACAAAAATTTGGGACCCACCAAAGGCATGAAGAAGGCTGTAACCCTGTGGCCCTCCACCCGTGGGCAGCCACCCCACATGAAGGAAAGCAATGGTGAGACTGAGCCAGCTCTGGAGCCGCGGGCTGGAGCAGGGCAACGGGACTGATGGAGCTACTAACATGCTGCCATCTATCAGGCTGCAGATAGCAGGATTTAAAAAGGTATTCGCACACTGTAACAGCTGCTCTGGGGCTTCAGGGTCATGGGCTTCCCTGTTTGGGTGCTACCACGTTCCCCTTATCTAGACACTAAAGTCCACCGCAGGTGTCACTGGCAACACACTTGGTTTAGCCACAAGGTCTGCACGGAGCCCACTCCTGTGCCCAGTGCTTGGAGTGGCCAGCCAGATCCCACACTGACTCGCCCTCACACCCCCTCCAGCCAGGGGCTGAGTGCCCACTCCTGTGCCCAGTGCTTGGAGTGGCCAGCCAGATCCCACACTGACTCGCCCTCACACCCCCTCCAGCCAGGGGCTGAGTGCACAATCACAGTGGCCACAGAATCCACGCTGGAGCACAAGTCAGGTGCAGCCTGGTGGGCCAGGTGGGCAAGGCACCTCCTGTGGTGAACCTGGGGCCGAGTGAGGCCTGGGCTGGGGCATCGTCAGCCGGAGTCTCTGGATAGCAAAGTTCCTGAGAAAAATCCTGCATCAAAAGTACGTTTCTTCCCACTGGCTAGAGATCTTAGCATGGTAATGAAACAAGAATTCAGGTCAAGGCACTATTGCTCAGATCATCTTGCGGCTGGTTTGTGGTTATGGGCATTGGCCTTCATTTCTCTAAGCAAGTGCAGCTGAGAGCACAGGTTAGTTCCACAGGTTTTGGAGCTTCCTGAAAGTATTGGTGTCATGCTGCAGTGACAGTGTTATAATAAGGTTCCTGACTTTCTAACAAGAAAGATGTAAGTCTCTGAGACATTAAGTCACCGGCCTCAGCAGTGATGAGAGTCGCCCACAGTTGCAGGTCCTAGGATATCAAGGTTCCCCTTATGAATCTGGAATGGGCACGAGCCAGCCATGTGAAAAGGCAGCCAGCAGTGACATGCGTGGCATGATTCCCCAAGACAGAAGATGCTGTGCTTTGCCCATTTTTCTAAATTCCAAAATAGTCTAGGCTAGCTATCCCACAAGAAGTTGACCCAGGGAACAGTGGTTGGAAAATCTATGTCTCCGGAAGAACTCAGAAAGTCTGTATTTCATTTATAAGTGAGAGCTAAATAATGTTCACATACAGACATGGTGCATGGAATGGTAGACACTGGAGCCTAGGAAGGGCGGAGAGTGAGAGGAAGGTGAGGGAGGTTAAATTACTTAATGGGTACAATGTACACTATTTAGGCGATGGCTACACTGAAGGCCCAGACTTCACGGCTGTGCGATATATTCATGTAACCAAACTTCCCATGTTTGCCTTAAATTTACACAACTTAACAACAAAACAGAGCTTAGGGCCGGGCGCGGTGGCTCAAGCCTGTAATCCCAGCACTTTGGGAGGCCGAGGCGGGTGGATCATGAGGTCGAGAGATCGAGACCATCCTGGTCAACATGGTGAAACCCCGTCTCTACTAAAAATACAAAAAACTAGCTGGGCGTGGTGGCGCGTGCCTGTAATCCCAGCTACTTAGGAGGCTGAGGCAGGAGAATTGCCTGAGCCCAGGAGGCGGAGGTTGCGGTGAGCCGAGACCGCACCATTGCACTCCAGCCTGGGTAACAAGAGCGAAACTCCGTCGCAAAAAAAAAAAAAAAAAAAAAACAGAGCTCAAATGATGTGGATGCTGTCTCCTAAAACTTGCCCTGAATTTTAAAAGATCAAAATGAAATAAAGAAGAGTGTTCAGGTGGTGGGGAGGAGGGCGGTGAGAACAAAGGTGGTGGGTAAGGAGACAGGGAGGAAGAAGAGACAAGAAGAAAGGCCTCTGAGCAAGGAAGACAGGAGTGGGGAAGAGAGGAAGAGAGGAGTGGGGCTCGTGGGGATGCTGTGAGTGGCAGGCTGGCACCCAGGAGGCACCAGCTCCACACTCTCCCTTGCCTGGCAAGAACCTGCAACAGTGCCCTGTCTGGGCTGATCTGGAACGGTATTTATACGTGACATTTATTCCTACACCTTCCAAGGACTAGAACAATATTCCGTGCCTTCTTCCGTTTCCAGGAATCTTACCAGTGAAACGGCATTTGCAAGATCTCTGTCCTACGGTTTTCAAGCATGCCCCCGTCTTATAGATAAGCTTTGAGCGCTGCCTCTGTGGCACTTTTAAAGCTCATGCCCTTCACACAGGTTTCAGTTTCCTTTACGTGCAACCTTTCTCTAAAATGAGGCACTTTCAAGTTTCACAATTCATCGCCCCATCAATATCTTATATTGACCTGATGGGTCAGAAATATTGCAAATCGATGTATGTCTTATTAGTATTTTCTTATAATTAGTGGGATAATTTTTTAAATTTTTGAGATTTTCTTTCTCAAGAGATGAGACAGAAGGAGAGAGTCAGTCAGTGATTGATCTGTACAGTGTCTTGTATGACGTGTGTCTTATCTATCGGCTTGCCACTCACTGTGGGAGTCCTTCCACCCCGCTGTGCTGTTGACACAAGGAGATCATTTGTTCTTTTTATTCTTAGGGCAGTTTTTCTTTCTCCAGAACTATTCAGATTACTCAAAATTTTCTGTCCTGATATCTCTAATTGCAGGGAAAGAAAAATACATATCAGTACTTTATAAATCAATATATATATATATACTTGATAGAAACAATCAAACACTCAAAATGTGTCTCGTCTAATTAAAGTTCATTAAAGTAAGTGTCCTATTATGTTTCCTTCCATTGCATTAAAACCAGCACTTATAGACTTTAAACTTTTCTCTATTTGAATATCATGAGTCTCTGGCTTTCATAGACACAGACTCAACTTGCTACCATTGATGATAATCACTTATAAAAAAAAAAAAAAAAAAAAAAAAAACTCGTGCTCCAATATGTACATCTTGGAGAAGTGCATCAGCTTTCAGCTGGCTTTTTGGCCTTTCATTGTTACCTTGGACATTTTAAAAACCTTTGCTTACTTGCAATAGTAAGATATTCCAAGAGCCTTTGGGTTCTTTCCTGCTTCTCAAAATGGAATTAGCTGCTCTGAAAGGAATATGGATCCTTTTATCTGGAAAATAACCCCAGAGAAGGTTATATATTGGATGAGTTCACATGAGTACTGATATTGGTCAAAGAAATAGGCTTAGTGAGATTGCTAGAAAATAAGTTAATTTCCATGTCCCAAGCTCACGTGGCATTTCCAAATTAACTCTAAAGTTACTGAGTCATAGTTTTAGATTTGGTCCTAATATAAAAATTAAAATTTCCTGTATTCCTTAGACTTTTAACCCCTTACCTATGAAATAAGGAAATCCAGCTACATGACAATCTTCTGTTACGTTGACTAGAGCAATGACTTTTATTTTGTTCTCAATAAAAATTAAAATATCATAATAGAAGGAAATGCACAGTATTCCTTAAAGGCTCTGATCTGTTAATGATATGCTACATGTATTCATTTAAATGTAACAAATTAATATGCAATGCTGAACAGTATTTTGTGTAGCATAATTCCCCTCTTCAACATAGGCATGGTAATAGAAAAGAAACTTTAATTATTGCACAATACCCTCAGCATGAAACTGTGAAATGACACAAAACCAAAGTGAATAGAAAGGCATTACGAACAAGAATCTTCCCATAGTGGAATTCAAAGCATATTTGGTTACTGGCATTTTTCTATAAAAGGATGATATCTGAGCAGTTTTGCTTCCTTTCAACACTCTTGCATGTAGCATCACAAAACTTGGTCTCTGGAAAACGATTTTGAGAGCTAGACTGAATTATCAAGGCGTCTGCCAAGATTCTCTGACATTTGGGATTTGGCAGAACGTCGCAAAATAAGTTTTCTTAGATAATTCTGGTTTTGCTACAAACCCAAATGTCTGAGAAGTCATTCCAAATGTCTGACCACAGGTTTCCTTCTACATCTCTTGATTATGTTACTTTTTTATCTGTCTGGGTTGAATGACAAATCACACCAGCGTGGGAAGCGATCTAACACTATGCTTTCTTACATGTTCTAGTGAACTCTTTCCAATCCTCTCAATAACCTATCATGTGATTTAAATTAATATTTTTTTAAATAAACCTATCAAACATGAGAACTTTTTTCAAATTTTTAATGTTCTGCATAGTAGATTCTTGTCTCATTCCAAAAGAGTCCATCACTCACCGCGGGGACAGCTGCGTGGCACGGAGATTCCTGGGCTTTCCTCGTTTATCACATTAGGTGCTGTTTAGTCCTAAACTTTGAAATAATGATTATTCATATGTGTAAATGTTGTTCACAGGAGGCAATGCAGAGGAAATTTTGTCACGTAAAAGGTTGTTCCCCTTCATATTGCATCGTATATTTGCTGTGGCCAAAGCGCTTTAAACCTCACCGCCAGCATTTAAGTGCCAAAATGAGTGGTAAAGACATGTTGTGTCATGAGTTCAGCGAAGGGTAAAATGGTCATGTGCACAAGATCGTGGGAGGGACTTGTGAGCAGGAGTGGGTCTTGCAGGTGTCGTGAGAGAGGAAGGCATTCTGGATAGAGGGGAGAAAAATGGGGAGTCACACTAACAGTGAGCACAGCACATCAACAAATCGTCTGGAAGCCGGTTGGTGTTGGAGTACGGATTAGTGGAGGGGAGAAAACGTGAGTGGGTCCAAGAACACAGGGCAATTTACGGAGCGCTGGGAAGGGCAGGCTCAGACAAATGCAGTTGCTAATGGCCGCCAGGTACATTCCAATGTCAGTCTCTCTGCCAGGCACCCCGGAGTTCAGTTTCTTCTCACTCCACCCCATGACCAAAGCATGACAGATAAGGAAATTGAGGCAGAGAATAAGTAACTTGTCTGGCATCATCCAGTTCAGCTGTTTGCACTCTTTTTCGCTCCATTTTCCTAAAACAATTCTGAAGCAGGATTCTCTTACACAGTTTCAAATCAACATAGAAATTTGTTTTTCATTTTCATAGTATAAAATAATCATGAAATTATTTTAATTAGGAGGCAGAAAATATCAACATTTTATAAGATGGAATATCTATAATAGAAGTGTTTGTCTTATAACAAACTGATGAAAGGGATTTAAACAAACATGTAAATAATAAGCATGCAAATGTCGGGGAAATCACATAAAATTTTTATGGCTTTATCTATGTGTCTTGAAAGCTTTTGGTAGTCCTGGACAACTAGGTAAATTTAAGCTACAGTTGGAAATTTGGTTTTATAAGAGAAACTACCATTTTTCCCCTTGTTAAGTCAAATAAATATTGCAATTGAAATAACAAGATTGATATGACTTTCAGTGAGAGAAGGTAGAGGTCTGGCCTTTCTTTATGACAGTCTCGCCAAGAACCAATCATCTGGTTGAAATATATGAAGGAGAATATGTTTATTTCCTGAAAACATTATGACAATTCTTCAAAAAAAAATACACCCTTAACAATGTATGATAATTAACATGTTAAATAAGATACAAAATGAAGAAAAATTAAAAAGAAACTCTCCCCAAACTCAGGCAGTTTGTTTTGGTAAAATTGTCACTGAATCCCAAATTTAGGTTTGTGTATCTGATGTGTGGTTGAAGCCGAACACTGAGACACTGTGCTGGGAGACAGAGGAAGTTTTATTTGATTTGGCCAGGGCTAGAAGCTGCGAGAGTAAGATCTCTCTGATACATTTTAATACAGAGACGAAGCAGGGAGTTTTCGTGTGGCTAAGGAGTAGGAGAGGGGGAGTTTCAGTTTCTCGGAACTGAGGGGAAAGTCTGTGTTTTTTTTTAGTCTCAGAAAACATCTTGAGCAACCAGACTTCTGGCCATCAGCAGCTGGTCGCAAGTCCTTAGAGACATTTATTTCTTCTGCAAATTTTTTTTTTGTGACCCTGAAGTTATCTGTTTATTTCTTTATTTTGCTTGACAAAGAAACAGTGTGTCAGAATTCATAATTATATTGTGGAGACAGGGGATGATGGGCAAACAGTGAGTGGTTTACAAGAATAAGCAAGCAAGGACCTAATCAAGAATTTTTATGATTTTAGTCACTCTAAATGCCAGGGCACTAAAACCTCAAGGGATCTGGTCGCGAAGCAATCTGTAATGTTGGTCGAAATAACCTGCAGTACTCAGCGTCACATTTCAATGGATCACTCTGACCTCACACACACATAACAAAGGTGTGCAACTCAGCATTGCTGATTGGAATGCCAAGGTGTGGAAAAGAGCACACGACTGCACGCCACTGGCTCGTTTTCCCACTAGACACTTCACTTCTTGTCAACACGAAGCAATTTTATAGCGGCAGTATATTTATCATCACGTTCCATTTACTTAGATCTTCTTTATTCCAAAAGATAAAAGATTAATGAAGATGGATCCACTGATATACTCTATCGATTGTTAATTCTAAATTTATTTAGTGTTTCTGGATATATTGGTTGACTGCTTGTTGCCTACCTACTTTTATTTTTAACACCAGAGTTTGCTTGGGGCAAATATTCCCAGGTAAATATTTACACACCCTGGCTTTGTTTGCAAGTTGGGGATTTTTGTGGGAGCAGTCCTGGCTGAGGGGATAGAATCACGAGCCACTGGAGGAGGCTTCTGAACAGGAGCGGACTAGCTGGCATAGTCACTTCCTCTTCTTTTGCCTTTCTTTCCCTACTTTCTGCCTGAAACTGATGATGGCAGAGAAACAGTGTCTTTCTTCAGAGTGCAAGATTGTGGTTCTCGCCCTAAAGGTCGTAGAACCAAGAATTAGAGAGAAGTTGGGGGTCCAGTGGCTTCATGGAGTCTTGGGCCACCCTACTTGAGACTTAACTTTTTGTGAGAGAACCATCACCCCCTTTTCTGGTTAAGCCACACTCAATCCTAAACAGCTGCACTGGTTACACGACTCCATTTACCAACTTAGAATAGGAAAATTAAAAGGTAAAGGCATGACTTCAAAGCCTTGCATTTTAAATATAGAATGGTATTCTATCACAGATATGTGCATCCTGATGCATTTATAAGAAGCCATACAAAAGAAACACAATGTATGAAAACAAAAACATGTAAAAAGCAGATTTTATGCAGCATTACTAAAAATTTGATGTAGTTACCATTGAAGTTGAATGATAGTCAATGGCTAGTATCGCTGACCCCATCTCATGGACATCCTAACGAGGAGAGTGATTCTTTACGTTAGACAGTACCTAATTAAGTCTGATTTTCAAAATACACACAGTCAGAAAAAGGAAATATCTCCCTTTGGATAAAAAATGACATTGTCTGCCAAAATCCTCGAGGTGAACGCCAAGAACTAGATGAGTCGAAAAAAATTGCTGGCAAAAATAAATGCACACACTTCAAAATTAATCACATTCTTTGAAAAACTGCTTATGATCGACCCTCCTGTTTGTGATCCCTAGGAGCATAACTATATTATTAAAGCCGAGAGCCACATGGAGTACCTGAAATAGGAAGCTAGATTCTGAAAATGGAGCATTATGATCATCTCGGTATTTCAGCCTGGATAAACAGTGATACATTTTATTCACATGGGATATCACCCTACCCAGCGTAACCAATGTATACATACAGGCTTAGGGTTTATTGTTTAATTGGCAAGAAAGCGCCCTCTCAAGAGACAGAAACTGACTACCGTCCTGTGATACGAATAAACAATTAGAAAGGAGTGCTTGGGTGACAATGGAAGCATCACTTGCTGGTCTCTGCCCACACACTTTTCTGTGTCATGTTCCTGAGCCTGTGCATTAATACAATCATGTCTCAAAGTTGTTTTTACTGTTGAATCAATCCTTTGTGTAAACACCTTCTGACACTGATATCTGATGTGCAGACCAGAATTAAAGCAGAGGAATGACATGCAAGATAGGAGTTACAGCAGAGGAGGGAAGATCTTCACGTGTCGCATCCACAAAACCTCTGAGCTGATGTTTTATTTGGCTTCTGTACTTGAAAATTGAAAGGTAATTCTCAGGAAAAATGAGATGCTATATCCCATGCATTCCTTGCCTTTGCGTGTGTATTAACATGCATCGTAAAACCGTGAATGAGATTCATTTATACAAAAATTTCTTGAGTGCCAAGTAGAATTGAGATGCTATGGGGGATACCAAGTATGTTTCTTGCTCATAGTGTTCCAATCTCTTTTGGATTTTGACGATAAAGAAATTAGAATTTCTTTCTAAATACTGTTAAGTAGGTTTAAATAGAATTTTGATTTATATTTTATCATATTCAGCCAGGATGAGGCAGAGTGCTCATCTTGATGTTGTACGAAGAATGTTTTCAAGAGGCAGCATGAGTTGAGGTTACACACCCATCTATATTTGGACTCCAATCCTAACAAGCTGAGCTACTTTTAAATTGAAATAGAAACTAATACATGGAAATAATATTTTCTTTGGGGCTTCATTCATTTATACCTCACGATTTAAAATGTAGGTAGGCTCCAGTCTGAAATTCTGCAGAGTGTAACAAGTAGTTTAAAATCGCAGCCGTTTTTACCATATTTTCTCCCTTCCTGGTTTGTCATTCAGAAGTGAACACTTAGAATGTTCACTTCTCTTTCTTCAGTGAACACTGATGTCTTCTGATAAGGAACTCTTTTGAGAATAAAGCTGTAACCCCAAACACCCTAATTTATAAGATCCTTGAAATCAATATAGTTCTTTGTAAATTACTATTCCCACACCTCCACGCAAATACTTTCTTTGAGAAACAGAGATTAATTTTAATAAGCTTAAATAATACTACTTGAAACCTACTAGCAAGCCTAGACTTTTACTATTTTCTCTAAGGAAGACTAAGATTTATTTAAAATGACAATAGGCCAGGCACAGTAGCTCATGCCTGTAATCCTAGCATTTTGGGAGGGTTGAGGGAGGCAGGTCACCTGAATTCAAGAGTTCGAGACCAGCCTGGACAACATGGCAAAACCCCATCTCTACTAAAGAAAAATACAAAAATTAGCTAGATGTGGTGGCTTATGCTTGAAATCCCAGCTACTTAGGAGGCTGAGGCAGGAAAATCGCTTGAACCCAGGAGGCAAAGGTTGCAGTAAACCAAGATGGTGCCATTGCACTCCAGCCTGGGTGACAAGAGGGAAACTCCATCTCAAATAAATAAATAAAATTAAATGACAAGCATAATAAGGATCAGACATAGAGGAAATCATAGAAGTGAATGCAATTCTATCTTAATATGTTGTTTTTACTTCACTATTTTAGAGATAATTAAATTCTGCTTATTAGTGAAGATCAATACAGAATTAATCAGGAATAATACAGGAAGTTAAAATAGTAGCTCCTTATTAAATGTCCCTGATACATTTAAATTATCACAAAGTGGTGTGGTCAGCCTGCAGTTAATTATTTTATGTTTTAAAACACTGTGCTTTTTTTAAAAAAAATCCAGGATACAATGTGAACAGTTGCAGCCTGACTGGCCGCACTGTTCCAACGCTGAAAGCGTTCACCTGTGATTCAAACAAGCACCCTGGGAATGCAGAATGAACAATTTAACATTTAGTGCACCAATTGATTTAAAATGCATCTTTCACTCCCCTTTTTGGCAGCTTGTGAATATTTTTGCATGCATTTGACTTGTATTGATTTCCCTGAACTTCTTAAAAATATAACACTGATACAAGTCAAATAAACCTCTTCTTTTTGAAGGTTTTTAGGAACTTTTAATAGACAGAGAAACAAAAGGGCAGAGAGTCTGAATTGTCCCTGGGTGCAGAGCTGGTGAGTGGCCAGCCAGGATAGGATTTCAGGTACCTCGAGTCTCAGCCAGGTACTCTGAACTCCACTGCTGTAAGAGGTACTGAGGAATTTTAAGCACAGCTGCTGTTAATGATACAGTGTTTTCAAAATATCCATGCTCTGTTTAAAGTTCCACCAAGCATATCATTGCTTGTCAGCTGTTGGGACACACATAACTAAGTAAGATGACACATAAGAGCTTGTGGAGGATGACAGGTAGTGTATCTTAAAGGAAAACTAGAAGCCCCATCAATTATTACAGCCTCTAAATACTCAACATGCAGCCAGCATGAGCTCATAGGGCCGAGGAGAATGATTTAGAATTGATTTTAAGTCTCCGGAGCTGAAAACAGCATGCAAAGTGTACTGCAGGAAACCAAAACTTGGGTAACCACTTAATCTTATCACGAGCAGGATATATGAGAAAGGAAGAAAAGTAACGTTTTTCCCGGAGATATTTTTCTTCAGAAGCGCAGAACTAAGAAATGGTAGATGATCAATTAGTAATCAAGTACTTTATAGAGGATAAAGAGAAAATGTATTAAGATCAACTAATCTTTGAGTGAGTTGCTGAATTACCACCAATGTTTTAGCTCCTCCAAATAAAGAGACCGATACTTTTATATTATTTTTGGTACCCTTAAGGGAAGTAGAATAGCTCAGTTTTCTAGTTAGATTAACAATACACAGGAAAAATTTATTTAATTTTGCCCTGTCAAAATTTGGTCAAAATTTGACCTATTTGATACTTTCAATCTGTCAAAGACAAAGATTTTACATTGTTATTTTTTCATTACTAGTTCATAATGGAAATTAAACTGGGGTTAAAATGGTGAATTTTTAAATACTACTGTCTTTATGCCAAATCTGTCTCTCATTCCAGTGATTTCAGTGTTGTGTGACCCCATCCACAATGTCTTGATCTTCCTTGCCCAGTGACCTTCACTCTTCTTCACTTACTGCCTTCATGGACAAACTCTGTCAGGGCTTGGTCATCGTAAAGAATTTCAAACCTCCGAAATCTTAAGTGGTAAGAGTTCATTCTCTCACTATGGGCCAAACAGAGCTGGCTGCTCCTTTCCTCACTTCCTCCACACCTGCTAATTCACAGTATTTATCTCCTTAATTTTTTTCAATTATCTTTTAATCAGTCCAGCTGGTTTCTTTTCATTCACTAACTAATCTAGATCACAATGACAGTTACTTGAGTTTTGTCTTCCATCTCCCTCATTTACCTTTCTCATTTGTCCAAGGGCCCTACTTGTTCTATCAGTCTAGTATCAAAATTGAGAAATATCTCCTCTGTGCTTGCACTTGGTTTTCTTCTTCCGTGAGTTACCTGGTCATATCCATTAACTCTACCTATCAAGGTTTTCATTTTTTCTATAAGGATACTAATATCTTGTTTGTTGTATGAATTGTGTAAGTTTAACCTGCAAAGTAGTATTTCATCTACAACAATTGCAAGTAACTTTTCTCAGGGATTTATGTTTTTAATTCAAATACTTTCTATTTTATTATACAGACATTTTTTTATTTTAAAATGTCTATTCTTTAAAATATTTGTGTCTTGATTAAGCTATCTTTCCTTAAAATAAATATAAATATTCAATTATATTTTCTTCTAATACTTCTAAATTTTTATTTTTCACATTTTAGTATTTCATAGAAGGGTGATTTTTGTATATGGTTTATTAAAAGAAAAGCTTTAGATAAATGAAATTTAACAAAGTTTATTTGAGAAAAGAATGATTTGTGAATTGAACAGCACTCAGAACCAGAAGAAGTTAAGAGAATTCTTACCAGTGGTGTGAGTGGCGAGCTTTTATAGGTCAAACTGAGAAACAAAGCAGAAAAATCACCTGATTGGCTATAGCTAAGCATTTACCTTATTTGGAGACAGTGTGATGAGTTTGCTGCCTGTGATTGGCTGAAGCTTGGCTGTTTGTGATTGGCAGAAACCCAGCTATTTGTTATAAAAAGTATTTTCTTAAATTGGGCTTTTATTTTTTTAGGCACTAAGTTAGTTTGTTATAGAGAGACTCTCATAGTATGAACATGGTGACAACAACAGGCTAATGGACATCCGCTTGTTGAATTTGACAAGTGTTAGGTAGTGATCAGATTTTATCTTCTTCAGTACTGATAATCAAGTCCCATTTGTTGAGAATTCATCCACAACCACTGATTTGCGATGCCGCTTCTGTCACATTCCTGGGTTTATGTTCGGCCCTTTATTTTGTCTCATTCCTTTTGGTTAAACCTGAGTCTAGACCACGGGCCTTAACTACTAAGCCTAAAACACATGTTGCTATCTAGGAGGGTTGTTCTCAGATGTTCTCCAATATTGTCTTAGCTATTCTTAATCTTTGATTACTTTGCATAAATTCTAGTATCAACTGGCCAAGTTCCACAAAGAGAAAAGAAAGTAAAGCATAAAGAAAGAAGGGAGGGAGGAAGGGAGAAAATGGAAGGAGGAAGAAAGAGAGAAAAAGACAGATTGATAGTCTTCTTGGTGTTTTACTAAAATCACAGCTATTGAATTAATATGAGTATTAAGTTACCTTATCTGTGAATATGGTATTACTGTCTACATAATTAAGCATAATTTTATATTTTTTCTATTCATAAAGTTTATTGGTCTATACTTTTATTGTTTTTAAATTATTTTAATAGGTTTTGGGGGAGCAAATGTTGTTTGGTTACGTGAGTAAGTTCTTTAGTGGTGGTTTCCAAGATTTTGGTGCACCCATCACCCGAGCAGTGTACACCGAACCCAATGTGTAGTCTTTTAAACCTCGCCTCATTCCCACCTTTTCCCCTGAGTTCCCAAAGTCCATTGTATCCTTCTTGTGCCTTTGCGTCCTCATAGCAAAGTTTTGTGAGTGAAAACATACGATGTTTGGTTTTCCATTTCTCAGTTACTTCACTTAGAATAATGGTCTCCAATTCCATCCAGGTTGCTGCAAATGCCATTGTTTCATTCCTTTCTACAGCTGAGTAGTATTCCATGGTATTTATATATCACAGTTTATTTATCCACTCTGATTGATGGGCATTTGGAATGGTTCCATATTTTTGCAATTGCAAATTGAGCTGCTATAAACACATGTGCAGGTATCTTTTTTGTATAATGACTTATTTTCCTCTGGGTAGATAGCCAGGAGTGGGATTGCTGGATCAAATGGTAGTTCTGCTTTTAGTTCTTTAAGGAATCTCCACACTGTTTTCCATAGTGGTTGTACTAGTTTACATTTCCACCAGCGGTATTTCCTTTCCTTTTCTTTTCTTTTCTTTCCTTTTCTTCTTCTTTTTTGACAGAGTCTTGCTCTGTCACCAGGCTGGAGTGCAGTGGTGTGATCTCTGCTCACGGTAACCTCCGCCTCCTGGGTTCAAGTGATTCTCCTGCCTCAGCCTCCCGAGTAGCTGGGACTACACGTGCACCACCACGTCCAGCTGATTTTTGTATTTTTAGTAGAGATGGGGTTTCACCATGTTGGCCAGGATGGTCTCAATTTCTTGACCTCATGATCCACCCTCCTCAGCCTCCCAAAGTGCTGGGATTACAGTCGTGAGCCACTGCACCCAGCCAAAGTGTTTCCTTTTTACCACATCCATGCCAACATCTACTCTTCTTGAAAAATTTTTGATTATGGCCACTTTTACAGGAGTGAGGTGGTATCGCATTATAGTTTTGATTTGCATTTCCCTGATTATTAGTGATGTTAGGTATGTTGTCACACGTTTCTTGCCCATTTGTATATCTTCTTTTGAGAATTGTCTATTCATTTCCTTAGTCCACATTTTGATGGAAATTTTTGTTATGTTCTTGCTGATTTCTTTGAGTTCCTTGTAGATTCTGAATATTAGTCCTTTGTCAGATGGTTTGCAAAGACTTTCTCCCACTCTGTGGGTTGTCTGTTTACTGTGCTGATTATTTCTTTTGCTATGCATAAGCTTTTTAGTTTAATTAAGTCCCATCTATTTATCTTTGGTTTTGTTACATTTGCTTTGGGAATTCTTGGTCATGAAGTCTTTGCCTCAGCCAGTGTCTAGGAGGGTTTTTCCAATGTTGTCTTCTAGAATTTTCATGGTTTCAGGTCTTAGATTTAAGTCTTTGATCCATTTTGAGTTGATTTTTATATAGGGCGAAAGAAGAAAATCCAGTTTCATTCTTTTAAATGTGGCTAGCCAATTATCTCAGCAGCATTTGTGGAGTAGGGTGGTCTTTCCCC
This sequence comes from Saimiri boliviensis, assembly GCF_048565385.1. Taxonomy (NCBI): domain Eukaryota; kingdom Metazoa; phylum Chordata; class Mammalia; order Primates; family Cebidae; genus Saimiri; species Saimiri boliviensis. The sequence goes on along the minus strand of NC_133463.1, from coordinate 8,728,251 downwards.
ACTTTTTTTTTGTTTGTTTTGTCAAAGATCAGTGACTGTAAGTATTTGGCTTTATTTCTGGGTACTTTATTCTGTTCCATTGGTCCATGTGCCTATTTTTATACCATACCATGCTATCTCGGTGACTGTGGCCTTATATTACAGTATAGGTTGAAATCGGGTAGTGTAATGCCTCCAAATTTGTTCTTTTGGCTTAGTCTTACCTCAGCTATGTGGGCTCTTTTTGGTTCCATATGAATTTTAGGATTGTTTTTTCTAGTTCTGTAAAAAATTATTATGTTATTTTGGTGGGAATTGTGTTGAACTTGTAGACTGCTTTTGGCAGTATGGTCATTTACACAGTATTGATTCTACCCATCCATGAGCACAGGATGTGTTTTCATTTGTTTGTGCCATCTATTATTTCTTTCAGCAGTGTTTTGTAGTTTTCCTTGTAGAGGTGTTTCACCTCCATGGTTAGGTATATTCCTAAGTGTTTTTTTGGTTGTTGTTTGTTTTTTTGTTTTGTTTTGCAGCTATTGTAAAGGGATTGAGTTCCTAATTTGATTCTCAGCTTAGTCACTGTTGATATATTTGTTGATGTTGTTGACCTACTGATGTGTGTACATCATTTTTGTATTTTGAAACTACTGAATTCATTTACCAGTTCTAGAAAATTTTTGGATGATTCTTTAGCATTTTCCAGGCATATGATCATGTCATCAACAAATGGTAACAGTTTGATTTCCTCTTTACTGATTTGGATATCGTTTACTTTTTTCTTTTGTCTGATTGCTCTGGCTAAGACTTCCAGTACTATGTTTAATAGAAGTGACAAAAATAGGCATCCTTGTCTTGCTCCAGTTCTCAGGTGGAATGTTTTCAACTTTTCCCCATTCAGTATAATATTGGCTATGGATTTGTCATAGATGGATTTTATTACCTTAAGGTATGTCTCTTCTATGCCAATTTTGCTAGGGGTTTTAATCATAAAGTTGCTGGATTTTGTCAAATGCTTTTTCTGCATCTATTGAGATGATCATGTGATTTTTGTTTTTAATTGTTTATGTGGTGTATCTCATTTATTAACTTGTGCACAGTAAACCATCCCTGCATCCCTGGTATGAAACCACTTGATCAGGGATTTGTTTTTTGATATGCTGTTGGATTTGGTTAAGTAGCATTTTGTTGAGGACTTTTGCATCTATGTTCATCAGAGATATTGGTCTGTAGTTTTCTTTTCTGTTGTTGTTATGTCCTTTTCCAGTTTTGTTATTTGGGTAACAGTGGCTTCATAGAATGATTTAGGGAGGATTCTCTCTTTCCATATCTTTTGGAATAGCATCAATAGGATTGCTATCAAATCTTGTTTGAATGTCTGATTCACCAATGACTGCTAGCCACAGTCACCGAGATAGCATGGTATGGTATAAAAATAGGCATATGGACCAATGGAACAGAATAAAGTACCCAGAAATAAAGCCAAATACTTACAGTCACTGATCTTGATAGAATTCAGCTAGGAATCTTTCTGGTCCTGGATTTTTTTGTTGTTGTTGGCAATTTTTAAACTGCCATTTCCATCTCACTGCTTTGTATTGGTCTGTTTGGAGTATTTATATCTTCGCACTTTAATCTAGGAGGGTCATGTATTTCCAGGAATTTATCCATCTCCACTAGGTTTTGTAGTTTATGTGCATAAAGGTGTTCATAGCTGCCTTGAATGATCTTTTGAATTGTTGTTGTCTCAGTTGTAGTATCTCCTGTTTCATCTCTAATTGAGCTTATTTGGGTCTTCTCTCTTCTTTTCTTAGTTAATCTTGCTAATGGTCTATTAATTTTATTTATCTTTTCAAATAACCAGTTGTGTTTTTTTGTTTGTTTCATTTATCTTTTGTATTTTTTGTTTGTTTCCATTTCATTTACATCTGCTCTGATCTTTGTTATTTCTTTTCTTCAGCTGGTTTGGGTTTGGTGTGTTCTTGTTTCTCTAGTTCCTTGAGGCATGACATTAGATTGTCTATTTTGTGCTCTTTTAGACTTTTTGATGTAGGCATTTAATGGTATTAACTTTCCTCTTAGCAGCACTTTTTCTGTATCCCGAGGGTTTTTATAAGTTGTGTCATTATTATCACTTAGTTAAACAAAATTTTTAATTTCAAACTTGATTTCATTTTTGACCCAATGCTCATTCAGGAGCAGGTTGTTTCATTTACATGTATTTGCATGGTTTGAGAGTTCCTTCTAGAGTTGGTTTTCAATTTTATTCCACTATGGCCTGCTCAGAGGCCATGCATGTGTCCGGGGCAGGAATGCATTCGCTCATCTGTCTTGTTGCCACAGCTGAAAGATTTCCCAATTCCTCCCTTCTGGTTCCTTTTCCTGAGCTCAAGTTGTTCCCATTTTTAAATAAAACTAACACCCACTAAGCCTCTGTGCCCTCTTCTAGCTATGATGTTCCCTTTCTTCCTCCTCTTCTTGGTTGAGGTATGAATACACACCTATTAGGTGCTATAGTCCTGCTAGCAGATCTTCCTCTTCTTGCCCCTTTTTCCCTGAAAGCAGGACTCCACACTGCCCTACCAAGCCCACCCCCAGCACAACTTCTCTGCCATAGTGACTCATTATGACCCTAGAATAAAACAGAGGCTCCTTAACAGGATCTGGCTTTATTCTCTTGTGTGTTGCTGTTCCTTTCTTAAAAACTCTAGGAGTTTTATGATACCCCTAGTTTTTTGAAAGTGCAATGTGACTTCACACCTCTTTGCTTTTGTATATGCTGTTCTCTCTGCTAAACTGATTTCTGCTTATCTGCACAGAAAACTTCGATTCATACTTCAAAACCCAGCTCAGAAATTTTCTCTTCAGTGAATCCTTCTCTACTTGCACCAAATAAATTTAATCTTTCCTTTTCACTGTGCCATTTGTTTAAATGGTTCCTCTAGTATTAAATGTAACACACAATATTCTAAATATTTTCCTGGATATTTGCTGCCATTCATTGTGCCCTGTGTTCTTAAGTTAAAACTCACAGTTTTTCAATACATTGCCTGACACATGGAAACACTCCATATATGCTTATGAATATTCAGTGTGATGTTAGAACTGGGTACAAATATCCCTCAGTATCCATGGGGAATTGGTGCCAGGACCCTGCTGGATACCAAAATTTGTGGATGCTTAAGTCTCTGATATAAAACTGTGGAGTATTTGGATGTACATCTTCCTGTACACTTTAAATCATCTCTAGATTACTTGTAATACCTAATACAATGTAGTTATTATACCACACTGATATTTTAATTTGTATTGTTTTTATTGCTGTATTGTTACTTTTTATCTGTGTAATTTTGGTGTGTTTTCAATTTGCAATTGCTTGAATTAATGGATAGATGTGGAATCTGTGGAGATGGCCGGCTGACTGTATTTTGGTTTTTTAGTAAAATTTCATCAATATTGTTGCAGAATTAAAGTAATTCAAAATTATTGTTTATGTGGATATAAAGGTAATGAATAAACCAAGAATTTGACATTAGAAATCTGGAATCTTGGGATATTTTATGTTTCCAAAGAATATTGTTACCACTCACTTTTGAATGACTGGGGTTATGTATCAATGCTGGCCAAGGACCGCTCGCCAAATCACCAGAAAACACAGTTGCTCTTAGGAGCTTGAACACAGGAAGTTACCAATGACATCATTAGTGCTTATGTTATGTGTCCTGGGGCATTTGGTTGAAGACAGCTGTCCATCAGCTTTAATCTGTATAAATCTGCGATATTAACTTTTATCTGCTTGATAATGTTCTGTATCTTGCACCTGCATTAATCCTCTCTGAATCTCTTTTTAATCTCTGAATCTTCTTTATGTTTTAAACTGCTTTTTCCTATCAGCATCTCTTTTTGTGATTTTTTTTTGTAAACTGTTGTTCTATTTACACAAAATAACAGCCAATATCTATTACTTTGGATCAAAAAATACACAACAATGTTTTCATCTGTAAGAAAATGTGAATAAAGTATTGTTTTAAATGTATAGACATAGGTACTTAAAAGGTTAAATGCTTTATATGTATTGAAACATCACTGAAAACCTTCTAAGAAATAATTTATTGCTGTTATCACAATGCATTGCTAAGAAGGTGCCTCAAGTATTTTCAGAGTTTTACAGTTTATAAATGTTTTTGACAGAATGTATTTAACTGGGGACAATGGGATGGGAGGGGAATGGTGGTGTTCCTCTTGCATGTTCAGGGAGACACAGGCCTGAGAGAGCAATTTTAGGGAAGTAAATCTGGTCTGAAATCCAAGGTTAACTTCAGTGCAGTGCCCTTCCCACATTCATCTCATGTAGATTTTGGCACAAACAGAAATGACAGAGACCTTGTTTGCAGACTAGGGTAGAAAACAAAAGTGAACTCCACAGCGTGATACAGGGTAGCACTGCTCAAACCTAGATCATGTATCATCTCTACAAAAGTCAAAACCAAACAATAACAAAAACAAACTTATATAGACCCCTAAGTGTTGACTTTAATTATTTTTGTTATAATGCTCCTTAAACATGCACACGTAAAACATAAAGTATATCACCAGGTGCGGTGGCTCACACCTGTAATCTCAGTACTTTGGGATGCTGAAGCAGGTGGAACACCTGAGGTCAGAAGTTCAGATCAGCCTGGGCAACATAGTGAAACCCCGTCTCTACTAAAAATACAAAAATTAGCCAGGCGTGGTTGCGCATGTCTGTAATCCCAGCTACTCAGGAGGCTGAGGTAGGAGGATCACTTGAACCTGGGAGGCAGAGGTTGAAGTGAGCTGAGGTCATGCCACTGCACTCCAGCCTGGGTGAAAGAATGAGACTCTGTCTCAAAAAGTAAAAAAATAAATAAGGTATAAATAAATTGCTTATGCTTCTATGAATATTTCTGACATTACTCTAAACCAAAACCAAATTTCTACAAATTAAATAAAAACAACACTAAAGTTGAGAAAGTAAAACTCAAATTATCTACATGCATTTAACGGGATTGATAATGCTGCTTTCTGAATATAAATCATGACTTCCCAGTGTACAAACCATGGGAGTGCAGATTCTTTTCAGTTTGACATACTTATATGTCTTATATCCTTGCCCTAGAATGGATGGTTTATAAACAACATAAACTTATTTCCCACAAACTTTTCTGGAGGCTGGGAAGCCCAAGATCAGCATGCCAGCAGATCTAATGTTTGGTGAAGGCCAGCATTCTGGTTCATAGAAAGCACACTTCTTGCTGTGTCCTCACCAAGTAGAAGGGATGAATTTGCTCTCTTAGGCCTACTTCATAAGGGCAACTAATCCCATTAATGAGGGCTCCATCCTCATAACCTTATCGCCTCCCCTAAAGCCGCACCTCATCATCGCTTTGGGAGACAGGGTTTCAACAGTGGAACTTTGGGGAAAGACAGACATTCAGACTCTAGCACCATTGTGGCACATAGAAACTCAATCCTTCCTCAACTTTTCTCTAGTCGAGCCATTATAAAACCTCCATATGGTTATGGGGCCATTTGGCCTTTACTTGACCCAGGTACATCATCTACGTGAGTCCATCGCTGAGATTTGTTCATCTAGCAAGTATAAGGCAAGTTCTACCAATGTCAATACAAATTTGAACACAGATACACATGCAGTGTATACCTTAAAATAATGTAATAGTGCTACGTTATAAATTAGCCATCCATTAGCATGATCTAGAATACCCTTATATTATTTTCTGGTTATGACCAATATGAAAACGTCATTTAGAGTGCATCATAGCAAACTCCAGGACACTTTATGACACATCTGATAATGCCTAGACATCAGACAATAGGGCAAAAGGAGATAATATGCAGGGAAACTATTCTATTTTAACCTGGAACTGCACCCGTGTCCCCACCAGAACAAGTATAAAACGGGACTAAATGATGCAGCCTAGGTCGACTAGTAGAGGGACGTGGGTCTCTGAGAGAGGGAGAAATTCCGAGGAGCGCCTCTTCCATTCTCTGCCTGGGAACGACATCGTAACATGGCACAAGGGGTGGAGTCCACGCTGAGCAGGACATGCGCTGAGCTGCGGAGGCAGAGATCAGAAGCATCCGAGCATCTGAAGAGGCTGGGATCCACAGAGCAGGACCCCAGCAGGAGAGAACTGTATAAAGGTGACCCCTGAATCTGTGTGATGAGTCTTAGTCCGTGGCTGAGGGCTGGGCTGCACATGCGCAGGCCAAGTTTTCCCAAGACCAGCAGAGAGCGGTTCCCGCAGGGTCAAGAGCAGAACAGACATATTGCAGGTTGCTTAGAGCCATGCACTGAAAGGCAGGTTCAAAGAGCTCAGCTGAAATCTACGCATGGCACATGTACCAGAAAGTCAAGACTAAGCAACCTGGGCCTTATAACTTACAAATCTGATTTGAGATCAAATAAATGCCCTTCACTATTTAAGAATATTGGTGTCGGTTTATGGGTAGAAACTTTCTTGCACTTTTGGAAAAATATTTGTTTTATGAGCTACTTTTAAGCCTCTGCTGTTTTGATTGAAATAGATATTACACTCTTTAATTTACATAACAGGTTTTTCAAAAAGAGAGCACTTAATGAATTAGACTCACCTCCCTTCTGAGGCTGGTGTCACACTGTTTGATAGGCATGATAGGAGGAATTCTTTTTCAATTTCTAGTAGTAGGATTCACTTTTTCTTCTTTTAGATTAGTAATGATTCTCATCTTACATGTGACCAGGGGAAACAAAGCCTGAACAGAACCAAAATGGCCTTCCTCCTAAGTCACAATAGGCTGTCTACTTTGCTTTAACTGTGTCTATTTCCAGCAGATACATTCTCATTAGGAAAAACAATGTATTATGAAGTAGTCATCTCTTTCAGATGTGAACTTTCAGCTCCTCTCTCTCTCTGTATGTGTTAAAATTTGATCAAGGATGACTTCAAAATCCCAGAAGGACTTCATGTCCATAAAATTCCTAGCTAGCTCTTTCCCTTTAAACCTTATTTAAACAGAAAAAAAAAAAGAAAGAAAATATCTGAATTTCATTTTCTTTCTGAAATGATGGTTTATAAGCAAAACATTTTCATTCAGTAAAACAAGAGAGTCTTATTAGTCTAATTTGATTAGACAGTGGGTTTGAGCAGAGGAATCCCTTTTGAGGTGGGCCTTCTGAGATTCCAAGGCAAAAGTTTGAACAGATATAGTCATGCACTGTGTAACAATGTTTCAATCAACAACAAACTGCATATACAAGGGTGGTCCCCTTGTATAAGATTATAATACCCTATTTTTTACTCTTTCTGTTTTAAGTTTTGCTATGTTTAGATACACAGATACTGTTGTGGTCCAATTGCCTACAGTATTCAGTAGAGTCACGTGCTGTGCAGGTTTGTAGCCCAAGAGCCACAGGCTTTACCATATAGCCCAGGTGTGTAGTAGGCTCAATTATCTAGGTTTACAGAAACACACTCTGTTTTGTCCATGTTTGCACATGGGCAAAATCTCCTAACAACACACTTCTCAAAGATATCTCTGTGGCTAAGTGGCACATGACTGTCTTCAGAAATTATACTAGAACACTTTATTTAAACTGGTGACTGGCCATGTGTGATGAGAGCACGGAGAATGTATATGCTTAGCTAATGCAGAGATAAAGAGAAGTCACACAGAAAGGATAGAATATTTACCAAGAGCTTATTCTTAGAGGAAGAGAAACCCTCAAATTCCCAAAACCATAAAAAGAAAAAAAGGAATAATGCACATACGTGCACATACATGTATGTATAACAGGCATGATGTGTATGGATATGTATGCATATGGAAAGCAAGATGAAGACACACAGCGGGTTTTTCCTGGGCATTAAATTTCCGTGTCTTTCCCACTCTGTTGAAAGAGGGCTTGACTCCCAAAGGGAATTCACCTCTAAGCCAGTGACTGTATTGTTCTAGTTTCCTACATACTTCTCCATGGTGATGACGGAAGGGACAGAGAATAAGTGGTTTCCAGAAGACACTCAGCTACTTCGCTTTAAGAGGGAGAAGAGGGAGAAGGGTGAGTAACTTTATAATGGGACGATTGCAAGATGATCCGCTCTTTGGGGTTTTGAATAGGGCCATGGCTGTTGCTGGTTAGAGGTCTCCTAAAGATGCTCAAGTTGTCTGCCTTTCTGAGAACAGTTAGTGGCTATTCCAAAGGGAGTGGTGGCCTTTGAGCTTGCATTCCTCAAGTAAGAGCTGTCAAACCTGAGAGATGTGTGGGGGAAAGGGAGGGAGGGAGAAAGGAAAGACAAGGTTCTAGACTGCACCTGTGGACATGCCTTGACTGACTGAGTTTCAGGCTCCGCTAAACACCAAGGGCAGCAGTCCACCGGCTCAAGGGCAGGACAGCTGCAGATGGACACTGTACCCAGCTCTAGGACAGGAGTGGAGCAGGGGTCTTGGCCCAGCCAAATTCTGCCTAGGTTGGTAGCCTCCTCTGCCCTCGGCATTCCATGACAAGGGTGTCCCCAGTCAGCAACGACTGATCTCCCAACGGGTCCCTGTCAAGTACTGTACACGAGAGTGATGTCTTCAAGCCCACCTCTGCTGACTCAGCAACATGGGCCTGGACCATGAAGTAGGAAGCGCTGACTCATCATGTTCCTGGTCTGTAGCCCAGCACTTTAGGACTCAAAGTGGATTCATGCCCCACTACCTATTGCCTGGGTCCCTCACCACATGTCATAAAGTCAATGCATGCCTCTCTACCATGTAACAATTTACATGGACTTTTCAATTTGTCATCTTGCTTGAGAAAAGCAGTTCTTCCAAGTGACATGGCAAGGAGTGGTGTTCCACTTTGCAGATAGAGAAGATCACATGTGATAATGTGACATGACGTCCCAAGGCAGCACAGCTATTAAGCAACACAACTGGTGTTCGAACACAGTGCTTTCATCCAGCCCTCGATGACATGTCACTTTTCTTTTCTTTTTTTTCTTTTTTTTTAATTGCATTTTAGGTTTTGGGGTACATGTGAAGAACACGCAAGATTGTTGCATAGGTACACACATGGCAACGTGATTTGCTGCCTTCCTCCCCTTCACCTGTATCTGGCATTTCTCCCCAAGTGGCATGTCACTTTTCAATACTTGCTTCCAAACCTCCCCCATCACCAGCCACGGTTCTCCACAGGACTGACCCAACTTGCCAAACAGTTTCAGTCTCCCAGATGAAAATGGATGTGTAAGTCAACACCCAGCTGCCTCTGTTCGGAGTAAGCGCTGATCCAGCGTGAGCACCACTCACAGCATGGGGACGCAAGCAAGTAGACAGCACAATGGGTGTGCAGCTTCCTCTGCCCTCCAAGAGCAGGAAAACCAGCTCCCCCCTGCCTCCCTGCCCCGTTCCCCTTCAGTCTACCCTGCACCCAATCCCTGTGTCTACCACGTCACCTCCCTTTTCAGGCTTCAAGGGCTCTCCAGTGTTGATAACAAATTTTAAGCTTTTAAAAACAACTTGTCCCATCCTGTTGGGATCATCCAGGTTGCATCCCAACCTTAAGTGTGACCAGATTGATCGTTTTCAAGTAAGATTGAATATAGTTTAAATAATCACATGTTCACAAAAATAATTTAAAAATTAAAAATCATAACTGGGAGAGGTATTTGTAATGTATCTCACAACAAAGGTTATATCTCTTAAATATAGAAAGAGTATCCAAAAATAGAGGGAAAAATAGGCCAATGGTGCTGTAGAAAAATAAGCTGGAAAATGCTCTTTCAGTTTAAAAAGTGGAAATGGTTACCTATGCAAAGATGCCTCAGCCTCATGCATGTAAGAAAACACAAGTCAACACTGCATGGAAATATGATTTTAACTATAATTACCACATTTTTATTATGATATTTTGTTGGCAAAGGGGCCTGTATCTTATCTCTCCAAAGAGATTAAGCTCACACAGAAGGCAAGAGCCATATTTTCTATTTTTATATTTCAGTAGCATCTTGATAAATATCTGATTAATAAATATCTGAGCTAATGATCTGGAGCTCATGCTGGGGATGCTGCAAATGGTCATTTGTCACTCTTCAAAGTTGCCACAGTCTTCAGAACTAGAAAAAAGCAATAGATGGAGGGGTGCCAGTGGGAAAAACACTTGCCATTTTCTCTGCCTTGAGTGACTGTATTGCTCTACAACGATGCATTCAGTCGTCTTCTTGCCTGCGTATAATGTTGAAAAGAAAAAAAAATGCAATAGCAATTCACAAGACAATTGTGGATTTTTCTGTCTTTTTCCAGCAGTACCCTGGAACACTCAGAACGCTCTGAATCATGCCACCGCTCATCCCAGTCATGGTATGCGCCCCCTTTCCAGGATCTCACGGACTAGCCCAGACCACGTGGTGATGTTTAATCCACACAGTGAAAACAAAGACTTAAAACAAGACTCGTCTGAAAGTGGCTCTGTGCAATACGTGCAAGATGACTGATGGAGAATTCGTCAAAAGAAATTAGGGAGAGAGGGGAGCTAAGGACAAGACACAATGCTGACAGTTATTTTGGTTCACAGGTGATAGGAAAAATATCTTTAGCATATTTATTTTTAAATGAGTTCCTGCAGCTCTTTTCATAAGCTTTCCATATTGAATGATATAATGAAAGGGCTCAATTCCAAATATTATGACATTTGATGCAGTCATTATATAAAATACTTTCAAAATGCCAAAAAGAACATAATGCTAATGAAAAAAAGCAAGTTTGCATGGTCTTGAGAAAAGTAGGGAAAAAACGACAATCTCTAATGGGAGGGGGTTTAAATCTAAAATCAATATGTCTAATGAAGAGATGTCATGCCTTCCATGACATATGTCAACAAGAGAAAAATAATGTTCTGATTTTCTCATTGCAAAGTGCACAAAACCCATAAAAGGGAAGGCAAATTTTCAGTGTAACTAGCAAACTGCATATGGTTAGCTGCTGTGGATGCTCAAGAACAAACACTAAGTATGCTATTAGTTAAAACTATTCACATAACATTAAAAAGCACCAATCCATAAATTTTTAGGGCCATGGGCATAGGTAATTTTAGGGCCATAGGTAATTTTCTGAGCAGAAATTTTCTGAGTGGCGGGCTAAAGTTGTCCTCCTCATAAATATTATATATAGCTGTGGAATGGAGTTAAATAGCCTTTCCTTCGGTTCATTAGCGCTTCCTGGGATCTATCAGTTTCAGTGCCCCTGTTTAATGTGCAACAGACATGCAGGCAGGGAATCCGAAAAAGCCTGCCAGCACTGGTAGGCTGAGTTCAGGGCACCCAGTCCTTCTATACTAAGTTTTCTAGAGTTGTAGACTTTGCTAAAGGGGCCCGTGAGCTCCAGAAATCTCCCAAGTGCGAATGGGGAAGCTCTTGATGTCTCAGCCTCAGTATCCTCAGGAAGGAGGGTATTCGATACCTTTGTCTCCCATTTGAAGGACAGATATCATATCAAAATGTATATTTGCTTTCTTTTTTAAAAAAAAAAAGATTTTTAAAGCAGCTCAAAGACAAGACATGGTCCTAAGAGTTGATAGAAGCGAAGTACATTGGAGTTGAAAGGTAAAAATGACTGGCAGATTTGAAATGGTGTTTTTGTCAACTCTCTCTCTTCAAAGAGAGAGTTAAGGGGTTGGTGAGGGAGCTCTCGGAGTGGCCTATTGTATCCAGGCACAGGGCTGTGGTGGGCAGCACTAAAAAAGAATAACCCTGGTGATTATAAAACATTCCCTTCTGCAGTTCCTGCCTTATGGCACATCAGCAAAAGTGACCCAAACATGTTTCTTTCTCTTTTCTTTCTTTCTCTCTTTCTTTCTTTCTCTTGTTTTCTTTCTTTTTTTTTTCTTTTCTTCTTTCTTTCTTTCCTTCCAAGGTCTTGTTCTGTCACCCAAGCTGGAGTGCAGTGGCACAATCATAGCTCACTAACTGCAGCCTTGAACTCCTGGCCTCAAGCAATCCTCCCTCCTCAGCCTTCAAGTAGCTGTGCTACAGGCATGTGCCACTCTACCTGGCTAATTTTTAACGAAATTTTTTGTAGAAATGGAGTCTTCCTATATTGCCCAGGCTGGTCTCCAACTCCTGGCCTCAAGCAATCCTCCCACATCAGCCTCCCAAAGTGCTGGGATTACAGATGTAAGCCAGACTCTGCAGACCCAAAGCTGGGAGTACAACTGAAGGGAGAATCCCTGTGGGCACAGGGCACACAACTCGGAGCCACCAGAGTGCATGCCACAGGGCAGGCTTTGTCAGGTCGAAACAGAGGTGCACCCTGGACATCACAGGAACCAAACGATGCTCCAGAGGAGCACTGTGGAAGGTCTGCCCAGGAAAATCTGGCAAAGTTCCCAAAGCAGCTGGGCAGGAAGTATGCGCTGAGGGTCCTACAGCATGCCGCAGCTGAGCACAGTCCCAGGGTGAAGTGGAGGAGACACACGCATCTGGGAATGGGAGCAGTGCCATGATGCGAGGGCAGCGATGTTCCTGTGCGGTTGCTGAACCCACATAAGGGTTGCCTTAACCATGCCCAGGCGGAAGAGCACTTAGTGATGGCTTTTTAAGGAAGAGTGCCTCTGTTGAGAAGTAGCAGTGGAAAGATTTGGAGGCATACATATGAGAACACATAAGTCAGTGACCACAGAGTGAGAAGTCCTGGGTGCAGTGTAGAGCCAGTAGGAGTTTCAGCAGGGAGAAGAGTGGAGGGTGGGTCCTAGGGAGGAGCAAGTCATGTGATGTCACATGAAGTTTGGTCATTTTTTCAACCTGATGCGTGGCCACAGGACCAGTGATGCCATTTGGCGTGGAAACTTGCAGCAGGGCGAAGGATGATAGGAAAGAGAATGCGTTGAGAAAATAGTGTGACCGGCTGGGAGCTACTCAAATCCTAGGGCAGTTTGGGCCAGCGTGATGCCTTCTGTACCAAGACAGCGGTAGACGGTGGGTACCTGGAAGACATCATGGAGGCAAAATAACTGCAGACCGTAGGTGGCAAGGGGGCAAGCAGCTGGGGGTCCTAGCCTGCATGTTTGACAAGATCGAAGTAGGAGGACAGCAGCTTTACAGGTAAAGATAATGATTCTGGTTGCACACGTAAGGCAGTGTGCATACAGGATGCAGGAGCGTAGCAAGACCTGAAGGTAGGAGCATTCTATGCCACTGAAGAGCTTACGCCATTAAAATGAATGAGGTTGCCATGGGATAGCCATTTACCCGCCCCGAGTGTCCCCTTCGGCTTCTCCCTAGTGTGAATGTACGGTCTCTCCCACATCTACTCACTCTCCAAGTTCTACCAGTCCTACCTGGCCAATTATTAAACTGTTTTGTCCTTTTAACGTAGAGCTGTGCTGTCTAATACTACCCACATGTGACTGTTGGGCACTTGAAATGTGTTCATCTTGAATTGCCATGCACTATAAGCATAAAGATGTGCACTTTCTGTGAAAAAGTAAGAACATAAAATGTCTTCTTAATGTTATTTAATATTGATCATGTATTAAAACAATAATAATGTGGTATTTGGTTAAAATACATATATTAATAAATTAATTTCACTTATTTTAAGTACAAGGAAGTTTAAAATGACATATGTGGCTTGTGTTATATTAATATAGCATGGTACTCTTCTAGAGTATTATCATAACAGAGTAATATGACATAAGTGAAAAGTAGAAAAAAAGCTACTAACACTACTTGTGAATGAGAACACTCATGATGCCATCTCTTTGAGCACTGCAACTCCCTGCTTTTTCCTCTAACCTGTGCTACCTATACTACAAGCAAACAACATTCCATATATAGGGATCTGAGACGGAAAGACAGAGGGAGAATGAGACCACCACCAAACCCAATCCAAGCCCAGTTCCTAACTTGGGTGAACAGGTATGGTGGGGAGAAGGAAGGAGTACACGGACTTCTCTGCTGCTCAAAGCATACTGATCCCACCTCCTGGGAGAAAGAAGCAGACAAACTGCCCTCCATATTTTTTGAGTCAATATCATAGCTTCTCTCATAAAATTCTGGTGAGTCTTCCTTAAATTCCAATTAATACAACTTAAATTTATAAATATGAGTTCCCATGCTCCCATGAACCCCCACACCTCCATCACTTACAAAGTTCTTTGAACACCAGGGGAGAACTCAATCACTACGAAACAATCATCCTGGTTCTTCAGAATGAGATAGACTGCTGGTTTAAGCCCAGAGAGGAGAGCCCACGTGGACTTCCTGCTGTATTTGCAGGTTAAGAACTTTAGTTTTTTTCCCTGAGGAAACGAGCTTCAAAAGCAATACAAATTCTTATGCCTTATTAAAAGGAATATTTGACAATAGCTTGGAGCATATTATTTGTCTTAATCAAATAAGATTCATCAATCTCATTTCCATTGGTCCAGGTGCCAGATCAGCTAACTATCTTGTAGATATATTAAAAAGTCATCGATCAATGGATTCAAAATTTGGGCAGCAGATTGTGATCAATCCTGGTTTCTGAAGATCATGTAACTGCACTGCAGAAACTTCAGCTTTGATAATTGATCCAGTGTTTCTAAGTCTTACCTTAGAGAAAAAAAAAAAGTAACTTCTTAATTGTTTCATTAATTCCCAACTGGCAAAAATATGCATTCATGAATTGATCAGTAAAACTTGTAATTAAATTAACAATATTGAAGGTCTAAATAACGAAGATTTCAAAAGCAGTTCCTCTATTATGGTCATATTTTTTCTTATATTCTGAAAACAATGTAAAAACAAATGAACTCCTCCAATTTAAAAACTGAATAGCTTCTGATTATTTCTGCCTCAGAATTGCCAGGTACTTACAGGAGCAGACAGTCAACAGACACTTTTCATTTAAAGTTGACCTGGAGAGGCAAGCTCAGTGGTTTCAATGACAAATGTGCATGAGTTGCATTTGTTTAAAAAATTCAACTTCCAAGACATAGGGCCTAGGAATTGGAATTGTAACAAATATCCCGGGTGATTCTTATGCAGCCTAATTGATGTAAACCCTTCAGCATCGGAAAACCTCGCAAACTGCAATGAGTGAAACTAATAGCTCCTATCAGCCAACCTACAAACCTGGCAAGGAGTCCATTTGTGCATTCAAACGCTTAACATCTAAACCCAAGACCTGCTCCATAAATAATATTTTACAGACTTTACAAAGCAGGTAATTCTGGATTTTTCTTACTTAGTAATGTAAAAATTCTGGTCCTCAATGTCCAGAACTCACAGGAATTTGTCTTCCTCAAAAAAGGTCAATGATCTGTGAAGAATTCTGATGGCTGGTCAGTAGGACAAGACTAAATATACATTCATTTCTCCCATCATCTCTTTCCCACTATAAGCAAGAATGCTGGGGCTGAAGAAATCAGCTTTAAAAAATGTCTCGGTCTCCAGCGACTATGAAAAAAATAGTATTAAAATGAATCATTTCATCATTAAAATGTGAGAGGTTCAGGGGCTCAGACCTCCAGCCACCACGGGAGTGTTCTTTGAGAAGTGCCTTTTCTGGGTACTGTAAGACAAATATGAGTTAAAATATAATCTAAACAATTAGGTGGAGTCATAAAGATGTCATTTTTGGGGGGCAAGAAAAAGGGATTTTAGGCAAAAAAAAAGCAACACAAAAACACGTATTTGTTAGTTAAAGCAGAAGAAACAAGAGAGGAAGGTTAACTATTAACAGAGACTGTCCTTCGGCAGGGTGACAATACTCATAAATTAATTAGTATTTCTCCATGAGTCAGAAGCATTCTCATTCTCAGGTAATATTCAGTTAACAAGCAAGGGCTATATTATTTTTGTTTGTGTTCTACTTCCTATAATTTGCAGGGCCATCTCTTTGAGATTCAAGTGCTCATAAAAGATCATGTAGATGAGGTCATATCTGGTCTGTGTCCAACTCACACTGATGGTGCTTGTTTCCATAAGTCTGGGGAGTGCTCCTCAATTTGAAGCTGTGGTGGAGTCCAAATCAATCTTTTAAATCTTTAAAATGTTTTAAATCTTCCAAATACATGGAAGAAATGAAAGAAATGAGAAAGGAGAAAGCATGAGATCAAGTCATAATATACAAGGACTGGGGACCAACAATTATTATAAATTCTAAACAAAGCTGTATTTGTCCAGGTGCGGCGGGCAAAGTGTGGCCTGCAATCCTAGCACTTTCGGAGCAGATCATCTGAGGTCAGGAGTTTGAGACCAGCCTGGCCAATACGGTAAAACCCGTCTCTACTAAAAACACAAAATTATCCTGGCATGGTGGTGTACCTGCAATCCAGCTACTTGGGAGGCTGAGGCAGGAGAATTGCTTGAACCCAGGAGGCAGAGGTTGCAGTGAGGCAAGATCATACCACTTCACTCCAGCTTAGGCAAAAAAGCGAAACTGCATCTCAAGAATAAAAAGCTGTATTTGCATTTGTTTGTACAGTCATGGGTTACTTGACAAAGGAAATATGTTCTGAGAAATGCATTTTTAGGCTACGTTTTTTGTCATTGTGTGAACATCATAGAGTACACTTACACAAACCTAGATGGTAGAACCTACTACACTCTTAGGCTATAGGGTAGAGACTATTGCTTCTAGGCCACAACCCTGCACAGCAGGGGAATGTACTGAAAACTGCAGGCAACTGGAACACAGTGGTAAGTATTTGTGTATTTACACAGAGAAAAGGTACAATAAAATACAGTACAAAAGATTTAAAACGGTGCACTGGCATAGGACACTCATGACGAACGGAGCTTGCAGGATGGAAGTTGCTCTGGGTGACTCAGTGAGTGAGTGGCCAGTGAATCTGAAGGCCTAGGACATGACTGTACACTACTGTAGATTTATAAACACTGTGACTCAAGCTACATTAAATTAATTTTAGAGTATTTCTCTTTTTTTAATAAATTAACCTTAGCTTACTGTAACTTTTTTAGTTTGTAAACTTTTAACTTTTTGACTCTTCTGTAATAACTCTTAGCCTAACACATAAACACACTGTACAGCTAAACAAAAATATTTTCTTTCTTTATATCTTTATTTTATGAGAATTTTTCTATTAACATTTTTCTTTACTTTTTAAACTTTTTTGTTAAGAACT
This sequence comes from Saimiri boliviensis, assembly GCF_048565385.1. Classification (NCBI taxonomy): domain Eukaryota; kingdom Metazoa; phylum Chordata; class Mammalia; order Primates; family Cebidae; genus Saimiri; species Saimiri boliviensis. The sequence continues at coordinate 8,711,141 of NC_133463.1, read as the reverse complement.
AAGACATCAACACACTCATCAGCCGAGGCCTACACAGGGTTATTAATATCATTAATATCACTGCCTTCCACCTGCATATTTTGTCCCACTGGAAGGTTTTCAGGGGCACCTGGCATGGAGCTGTCATCTCCCGTGATAACCATGCCTTCTTCTGGATGCCTCATGAAGGACCTGCCATGGGCTATTCTACAGTTAATTTTTTTAATGTAGATAAGCAGGAGTATACTCTGAAATAATGATTAAAAGTACAATATAGTAAACACATAAGCCAGTAGCATAGTCACATATTATCAAGTATCATGTCCTGTCCATAATTGTATGTGCTATATGTTTATACTATAGCAGAGAAGGTGTGTTTGCACAAACATTACCACCAGCAGGTAAGATACTAGGAAGGCTGACATCACTAAGCGATGGGAATTTTTCAGCTCCTTTACAGTTTTATGGGACCATTGTGGTATATGCGGTCTGTCATTGACTGAAGCATTGTTATGTGGTGCATGACTGTACATGTATGGAAGACATCTGGGTAGACTGTTGCCATAGCTACCGTAGTGCTTTTATTGCAGAAAGAATTGAACATTTGAGCATTCTTAAATCTTTTAAGCTTTTCCAGATAATTTTTCTTGTTGGCTATTTATTTCAACTCTTTCCCTGTAGAACTATTTGTTAAAGGGCATAAACTGTTCCTATAATTAATCTCCAAAAATGGGCAATAGGACCAAAAACCCTACCGTTTTACTTGGAATTTTTTGTGCTTATGAGAAATTACCATTGATTTTAACTTTTATAGAGCTTGTTCTCTTGGTATCCAAGCAAGTTCTTCTAGAGTTCGTATTTAGAATCCTTTAAGGAACTGCAGTGTAGTCAAGCCCTAAAACATCTCCCTTTCCTTCAAAATTTCCAGATATTGAGACGTTCCAGATCTTTCCTATGGCTTCTCCCCACAAATACAATCCAACACTATTATAAATAAAGTCTAATTATTAACACCCATGCTCTTTTCTCTAATCCTCTCCTGATTTTAAGATCCAATTTAAGAGACATTGGCTTGACAGCTCAAGCTTTAACAACTTTACAACTTTAACAAGCTTTAACAAACTGCTAAGAAAAGAGAGTCCAAAAGGCAATGAGTCTAGACAATGCGCTACTGAGAGCTCTGAATTTTCTCAATTTTGAAAACACAAGGAGCTTGACTATCTTTAAGTGAGACCAAGTCAGTCCTGCCTTTTTACTACTTAGTCAATTCAGTGAGCAAAGAAAAATAAGAATAAATTTGGCCAATATATTCAAACCTAATAGCCATACATTACTAAGCATTATACTCACTGACCTATGGAAGACTGGTCAGCTCTGTCCAATTCACTGTGAGTGTAATCTGATTCCACTAATAATTTATCATTAAATCTTTAGCTTAAGAGAAATAGTTCAATGATTTAAAATCTAATCAGAAACTAATAAGGATTCTTCAATCGGTTTTTGGTTTATGACTATTAATTTTCACATTAACATTTATCATTACAGGAGAAAATTTCTTTGTAAAAGATCTTTCTAAAAATGCATATGCCCTTTCACCCATTAATGAAAAAATGATTAAGTAAATACTATAATGGCATACATAGCTACTGAAGGCTAGTCTTCAAAAGTTTTCTGAACTTTGCAAACTTTCTGAAATGTGAATGTATTATTTTGAAAATGAAAAAAGTTATCAAAGAAAGTCCCTCCTAGTTTAAAGAGAAGCCTCAAATAGTTACTTTAAAATAACCACTGCTTTAATCACTCTTTATCCTATCATCTTGTTTATATTTCATTATCATTAAATGTCTTCATTATTGTCTTAGATGACGTTATTTTTTAACTTATTATCTTCCCCATCTCAACCAAAATGTAATTTTCATGAAATTAAAAACATTATGTCTCTTATTCAATGTGTTCCCAGACTCTAAACCAGAGACTACAGCAGAGTGAGCATGCAGCCGTTGTTTCTTCAATAAATAAATGGACTGCCCGCTAAGCACATTCTCTCATAATTACATTGGATATGTCTCCCCTCCTGGCCCTTGCCGGTGCTAACATAAATCCCATGACGACAAGGACTATGTCATCATTCTTCATACTGCCAAGACACTATGCCTGATCATGTAGACATTCAGTTGTGGATGAATGAATGAATGAGTTTAAAGTCTAATTATTAATGCCTATGCTCTTTCCTGTGTACCATTATGCCTAAATTCACCCTGTGAGAAGCTGATAAGAATTCTAAGGTTAGAGCGAGTTCTGCAGTCAAACAGGTTTATAAATCCTAGCTTGAAGGAGGTTGAAATGACATTTGCCATGGTACTTTGGGAGTCTTCAATAAACAGGTGCATTCTAAATTGTCAAGTGGGCACAGCATGTCAGACAGCTTATCCTCGGGACAGGCCCTGGTGGCAGAGCAGGTCACTGAACAGTCAGCCTGATTTAGCGTGAAAGTAATTGCATTTGTTCATTATCTAAACCATCAAATCTTATTCTGCTTTTAATGATCACATTGAATTTTTGGAAAGAAGTTTTTCCACTAGCTGGGGAAAAATGATGGTAGCCACATATTTCAACTTTCTGTTAGAATCTTGGGAGATACCCCGACCTTAGTCTTATCCTCCTTAGTCTTGAAGTTTCTGTCTTCCCAAGATGCCTCTGGCTGCAGGAAGACCTTCTCCTCTCTTGTGCCTTGATAGCTTTCCTTTTTGAGTCTCTGCCAGTGCTATAGGAGTGCAGAAGCCTGAGCTATGGAGTCAGTCTTTGATTCAGACCTCAGTTCCTTATTTGTAAGACATGGATAATAGTAATCACTGCATGTTTGCCGAGAGGAGTATGTTTTATGCAATAGCACAGTATATATTTATACTCAAAATGTGGTTTTCCTCTTGTTCAGTTTCACTTGGGGCCATTTATATAAAAGCACAGAGTTAATTTAATAGATTGGATAATCATTACATTTATTTAATATTCATAGACTCCCTCACTTGCTGCAAGAATATGCAAATACAAATAAAAACACAGAGGCCTAGGCAGCTGGAGAGCATTCGCTCATCTGGACTTGAGTCCCTCTTCTGCCACTTGATAGCTATGTTACAGTTCCATCCCACAACTTCCTCATCTTGAAACAGTGCTGTTAATGCCACTTCACAGGATTTCTCTGAAAATTAAATATGAAATAAATATGAAAAGCAGCTTCCCTCACTCTTTACTATCTCAGCCCCTGATTTGTTTCCTTGGTAGCATTTTGAGTTTTATGATTCACATCTGTTTGTTTATCGCTTGTCTTCCTAAGGAGGATGTATGTCCCAGGAGCAGAGGGAGCTCATTGCTCCAGTCCACATGAACCCTCAGCTCTAATACAGTGCCCCACATGGAGAAAGATATGCTCCTTTGTTGAGTGATCACTCTTTTACATGCACTTGGCATACATTAATTCATTGGTTTATTTAATCCTCTCAACCACCCAGTATGTGGTAGGATTCTTATCTGCATTTAAAAGGTGAGGAAATTGAGAAGAGTACATTGCTCACAGAACTAATAACTGGTGAGAAAGCCTCTTCTGTCTCACTGAACAGCCCATGAGCTCAACTGTCCACGTCATGACCCCAGTGACTGTCCTCATTAAAGCAGTGTGGTGAAGGAAACATCTCCAGGATCCTACAGGACATGTTTCTAGGAGTTCCAGATGGTAATATGCATTGACACTGCACAGATCCAAAGGAGGGAGCATTGGTCCCCCATGAAACTGGGAGTAGGAATGTTTTTTACCTATGGCATAAACTTTGTTTGCAAAGATTAAATGTAGAAAAATGAGAAAAACAGTTATACTTCCTCATTAGATTCTTTATTCTTTCTCTAATCTTTTAACAGTGGAGAATTCTAGGGCTTAGTTCTTGGACAGTTTCTGATCTCCATCTATACTCACTTTCTTTTTTGGGGGGCGGGGTGGGAGATGGAGTTTCACTCTTGTTACCCAGGCTGGAGTGCAATGGCTCGATCTCGGCTCACCGCAACCTCTGCCTCCTGGGTTCAAGCAATTCAGCGTCAGCCACCCAAGTAGCTGGGATTACAGGCATGTGCCACCATGCCAGGCTAACTTTTTGTATTTTTAGTAGAGACGGGGTTTCACCATGTTGGCCAGGATGGTCTCAATATCTTGACCTTGTGATCCACCCGCCTCGGCCTCCCAAAGTGCTGGGATTACAGGTGTGAGCCACTGCGCCCGGCCTACACTCACTTTCATAGTGATCCCATCCAGCCTCTGGCTTTATATAGCAACTATATGCTTACAACTCCCAAATTTGCCTCTCTAGCTTGAATTTCTCCCCTGAATTGTTGACTTGCATGTTATGTTGTCCACTTGATATTTCTACTCATATGCCCAAGAGAGATCTAATTAACTCATCTTTCCCATCTCAGGTTGAAGGCAACTTGTATACCCAGTTGTGTAAATAAATCTTGGCATTACCATTGCCTCCGCTCCCATTTCTCACATCCCACATAAAATCAATTAGTCGGTCTTATTGACTCTACTCTCAAAATATACACAGAATCCAGTCACTTCTCACTTCCTTCCTGGTACTGCTTGGTCGAAGCCAAACAATATCTCTTACTTGAATAACTACAAAAAGTCTTGGTTCTACTCTTGGCTCTTTGCCTGTAATCAATTCTCAACACAGTTGACAAAATGTTGTTCGTTTTTTTTTAAATAAAGTATGTCAGATCATGTCACTTCTATGCTCAAAACTCCCCCATGGCTTTCATTATACTCACATAAAAGTTAAAGCTTTAGGTCAGGATCAGTGGCTCACACCTGTAATCCAGCAATTTGGGAGGCAGAGGTGGGACAAATGTTTGAGGCCAGAAGTTTGAGACCAGCCTGAGCAAAATAGCAGGACTCTATAGCTATTAAAAAAAAAAAAAAAAAAAAAAAAAAAAGGAAAAGTCTTTTCAGGAACCTCTAAAGCATTGCATAACCAGGTCCTCATGACTTTTCTGACCTCCTATCCTGCAGCTCTGCTCCAGATTGCTCTACTTTAGCAACCCTGGTCTTGTTGATGTTCTTTGGACACTCATGACAAGCTCTTATTTTATGGCCCCGGCCCCTGTCTATTTGTCCTTGTGCCTGGAAGTACTTTCATGTTTTTCCCCAAATCTCACTTTTCAAAGAATAACCTGATCACTTACTTACTACTCCAACTTCTATCTCCCATCATCAGCTACTTGTCCCTACTTTGAACTTTTTCATAGCCTGTATCACCTTTTAATGTGAAATGACGATTTCTAATATATCGTGTTTATTGTTTATGGTCTGTTCTCCTCCCACTAGAATGTAAACTTAAGGAGTCATGAAACTTATTTGTTCTATTCATCATGGTATCCTAGATACATAATATAGTACACTGTCATTACTCAATAAATATGTGCTTGATGGTCAGCATTAAATTTTATATTTCACACTTGAGGAAGTATTTAAGTCATGTCTCAGTCTTAAGTTTGCTGGGCTTAGACCAGCTTTAGAAAGAGAATATAAAGTGCTTTCCAAAATTTTCTTCTAAACAGAAAGGAAGCCATGAAGACAGACCAAATGAGAAAACTGAAAGTATAAAGAATAAATGAGAAAGCTGAGGCAGAAGGCAAAAAGAAAAATTAGAATCCAGGGAAAAAAGATAGGTCCATATGGATAAGAAACTAGGAGAGTAAGTATTAAAATAAATTTTAAAAATTAAATTATTATCAACAGGAAAATATAATGCCACTGAGTCCAGACTAAAAGTAGAAATAAACAAAATATGGTTCAGTACTTAGCTTGGATTTCAAAAATCCCTTTTTAATATGAAAAAAATAATCTTTTTTGTTTTTATTACTTACAAAGATAAGAAAAACAATCCTTTGATTTATTCAATACAACGTTGTACTCAGTGTTGAAACATTACTAATCTTATCATTTAAAAGCTTCTTTAGGCAAAATATCACATTTATGTTTACTTACATATTAACATTTCCCTATGTTCTTCATTTCTTCACATGGATCTATCTATCCAAATGATATCATTTTCCTTCTGTGTGAAGAATCTTATTTAACATTGCTTGCACTGAAGGTCTGCTAGTAGAGAATTCTTTCAGCTTTTATTTATTTGAAAAAGTATTTCATTTTTATTTTAAAAAGTATTTTTATTGAGTATAGAATTTTAGGTTGACAACCTCTTTTTCCCTTCCTTCTTTCCTGCCTTCCTTCCTTCCTCCTTCTTTCTTTGTTCTTTCTCTTTTCTTCCTGTTGCTCCACTGTCTTTTTGCTTGCATTGTCTCAAACAAGAAGTCTGCCATTATTCCTTGTTATTGTGTATGTTGTGTTCATTTTTTTTCTCATCTGTTTTCTCATCTGCTTTTAAGATTTTTCTCTTTATGCCTAGTTTTAAGGAGTTTTATTAGAATTTCATAGAAATTCCATAATTGCCTAATTTTTCTAAATTACACATTTTTTTTCATTTTTGTAAGGGATGGTAAAGTGTACTAAGTTCAAATTCTTCATTTTTATACACAAGAAAGCCTGGAGTAAAAGTCTATGAGTGTTGTTCAATTTAACATTTAAATACACATTCAATTAATATTTATTCAATTGATAAATGTAAAGAAAACATGAGAAGGAACAAATCTGTAATGTAAAGTTCAGACAGACAGATTGATAGGCATAGATACAGATACAGATATATGTTAGGTTTAAAGATGTCAGCAGGATATTCAGGTAAATGTTTCCAATAGTCAGGTAAGGATCTTACAATAATATGAGTCTGGGTCAAATATACATAGAGATGATAGATAGATAGATAGATAGATGGATGGATAGATAGATAGATAGACAGACAGATAGACAATTTGTTTTAATATTCCCAGAGGTAAAAGTGGGAAGATCTAATAAAGGTTACAGATAATTAACCAAGAAGAATAAAGCTGAGGAACAGAATGAGGAAGTCTGAGGAAATGTCAGAAATATAGGAGAAGCAAGAGAATATAAAAGCTTATTGAAAAAGCAGTACTAACTAGAGTAAATTTTCCATAAAGAATGGATATTCATTAGTACTGTGCAGGGAAGCCAGCAAGGCCTGTCCATTCAGATTCTTCTTAACCTATTTGTGCAGTATTATTTCTTCTAGAGTACAAAGAGCCTCAAAAAAGTTCATGGAAAAATAGAATTAAAAGATGAAAATTTAAAAATATGAACTTTATTTCTCAATATGAGCTCCATCAAATTCAAGATACTTTTGTAAACGACGATACCAGCCATTTAGTCCACCACTAAAGAACTGAGAGTCCTGGGGATTTATCCATGTCAGTGCAGTCTTTTTAGCACTATTAACCGAAGAAAAATGAGTGCCCTTTAAAGATTTTTTGAGATTAGGAAATGCAAAGAAATCACAAGGAGCCAAATAAGGATGGTAAGATGTATTCCTAATGAATTCCTATCAAAGATATTGTAAAATTGCCCTTGTTTGCGGAGAAGAATGAGCAGGAGCATTGCTGTGGTGAAGAAGGATTCCCTAGTGAAGCTTTCCTGGAAGTTTCACTGTGAAAGCTTTAGCGTTCTCGAAACACTCTAATAACAAGTAGTTATTCTTGTTCTTCAGCCCTCCAGAAAGTCAAGAAGCAGAATGCCTTGAGCATCTCCCAAAGCTTTGCCATGACCCTGCTCTTGATTGGTTCACTTCAGCTTTGATTAGATCAGCGTCCCCTCTTGGTAACCATTGCTTTGACTGTGCTCTGTCTTCAGGACGGTACTGGTAAAGCCACGTTTCATCTTCTGTGACAATTCTTCAAAAACAATGCTTCAGGGTCTTGACCCCACTTGCATAAAATTTTCATTGAAAGCTCTGCTGTTGTCAGCAGCTGGTCTGGACACCACAGTTTGGGCACCCATTGGGTGGAAAGTTTGCTCTACTTTGATTTTTCAGTCAAAATTGTGTGAGTTGAAGCAACTGAGATATCTGTGGTGCTGGATATTGTTTGTGCTGTAAATTGTCAGTCCTCTTTAAGGCACAAACAAGATTAATTTTTTTCCTCGCAAACAGAAGTAGATAGTCTGCTGCTGAGGGCTTCATTTTCAACATTTTCTTGTCCCTTCTTAAAATGATTTTCCATAGGTGAACTGCTGATTTCTTTGCGACTTGTCACCATAAACTTTTTGTAAAGCATCAGTGACTTCATCATTCTTCCACCAAGCTTCACCATAAATGTGATGTTTGTTCTTGCTTCAATTTTTGCAGAATTCATGTTACTTTGATAAGGTAAAAGTTTGTTCCTGCTTCATTTTTTGCAGAATTCACGTTACTTTGTCTTCAAACTAATGTCTTATGCTTCTTAGTGCCTCAAACTAGAGGCTGTTCAGACACGTTATAACAAGTTAGTATGAGTTTATTTTTGTGCAAACATTTTTGAAATCCATGCATGTTTTTCACAGTATGCATTTTCCATGAAATTTCTGAAAATACCTCATACATGGCAGGGACCCCGTTGGCATGAGTCTTCAAGGGAAAAGGAAAAGAATGACTTTTCTAGGCTTTATGGTTTGCTTCGGTGGAGGAGCCTTCTAGTTTCTTTGGCCTCACTCGTGGAATAAGAATCCTGGTTTCTATGACTCACTTGGGGGAGGAAAAAAGAGGTGCAGGAGGCAGGAGGGCAGGAAAAGGTCAGAGAATTTGCTGCCAAGGCCCTTTCAATGCCCCTCAGTTCAAAGTCAGCACACCAGCATGCCATGCTGTTCTGAGCCCCAACAACGCAGACAACGAAAAGAGCCAAGTTCAGCCCTTTCCTTTGCAATCCCTGTGCCTTTAGTCCTGATTGGTCTATGTGATACTTAAGTTGAGCAGAGCGTGGTGTTTGCCCTTTGTGGTGGTTGTGGTTGTTTACAGACAGATTGTAGAAACTTGTTGAAGAGAAGTACTTAACTATTTTATGTGACTAAGAATTTTTTTTTTTTAACTAAAAGCTCTGAGAAAGCCAATTTGTTAGATATCAAGTGGTTCACAAGATTTAAGCTTTTTATTTTTTCCCAGTGTAACAAGCCATCTGGACACCTTGAATCTGAAATTTTAGAAAAGAAACCAAGGCAGGGCTGAACTAATAAAAACAGTCTAGATCTTCAGGCTCAAACTGGATACCTGCATTGGGTAGAAGCCCACCGTAGACCACTTTGTCTCCCTTACAGGAAGTCTCTGACCCATCAAGGATTCTGCAAAACCGCACAGCTGGTTAGCATAGCTGACATTACAGTTTCCAGGAAGATTCACAGATTTTTTTTTTAAGTGACTTAACTGATTTTGCTGCCTCTAGAGCACAGGACTCCAACTGTCCCTGAACTATCATTATTCACCCTGCCTGTGGCTCAATGTCAACACGTTCACCAAGAAGACAAAGGCTCCCTGGTATAGCAGTAAGGATCCATTAATTTCAGATGTCTCCTATTAGACATGACAATGTGGTCAAAGACTTGACAATTTTTAGTAACAATTAGCTCCAGTATAGTGTTCTCTCCTTAATAAAGCATTAGTGATGTACGTTTGAAGTCATGAATTAAATATACTCTAACACTCTCTCCTTATCTTTACAATTTCAAGATCAGAAATTCTGATAGTGGCTTTGAAGTTTCAATGACTGCTTTTAGGGTTATACTGTTCACTTTTGTGCAAACATCTTATTAAACACTTTGGAGTCTGTTTTATGATTTTGCTGATAATCCATATATTGAATAATTAACAGGCTATTGTTAATCATACCATTATGATCAATTAAACATTTATGCATATCACGTATAATTGCATATCTCATTTTCAGTCAATTATTTTGAAACAAAATAAAGGAAAAGCTTGGGCAGCTTTAGGTTACAGAGAGCTTTACTTTACTGAACCTCAACCATGGCAACCCCACAGTGGTCACAAACTAACAGTAGTCATAAGTTTCTAGCAAATTCGTTCTCAGAATTCCCACCCCCAATAGATCAGTTAAATTTAGACTACTCAGTATGACACTTCTATTCTTTGATGTTACAAAAGGGTTTGTATCAAGGGTAAAGCTGAAAGTTAAGCACATGTTAACAGATTGCACTCAAAGGGGGAACAGTTATTGAAGCCCCTGAGTATCAGACAGCATTGTAGTTAGCTGTGCCCAGAGAGAGCTGTGCCTGTTCTCATCATGAGATCAAGAATTTTAAAATAAGCTATGTGATGGTTACAATCATTATTATTAACATTTTCACATTCAAGGGAAATTTTACCCCATGATCTAACTTCGTCTTTGCTATAAGTTCAGAGAGGTATACAATATCACACTTTACAGAGGAATACCTGAATTTGGGAGAGATAAAATGATTTACCCAAGGCCAATTTACCAACAAATTATAAAGCTGCGATCAGCATATTATTCTTTTTACCACCATTTCAACTAATTTTAAGAAGAATAACAACTCCCCAGCAAAGAATGGGGTAGGTGTTTATTCCTCATTCACTCTGTGTAGCCTGCCTGCTTTGCTTGTGGCGAACCTGGAACTAGCACATGTTGAAGGAGGATTTCCGACGTTCATGCAGCATGAGGAAAATTGTCAGTAGAAGCAGATTGCCATTCTCTGCTTAGACATTGTATGCTTGTTAATAGGACTTCAGTTATTCAAAAACCTTAAAAGCATTTTGGAAACTTAAGGGGAAATTATAAAAATAACAAAGAAGCTTTTATAACATAGACTGCAAATGGAAAAAGTGACCTTGTAAACCCATACCTAGGTGCAGAGGGAGTAATGAAGACCAGAAATTTTCAAAGAGGTTGCTCAGTATTTGCCCTCATGAATGTGAGTCTTTTTAAAAGCAAACACATGGCGTCAAGGGAACCGTACACATTTCCTATGGGGTCATTAGCATGCCTTCCACAGAACCATTAAAAGCTATGTCTTTAGCTGCATTCAGCTCACTTCCCAACTTGCATCTCACTGATCACACTGAATCTTTCAGAAAAAAATTATATTTGAAGCTTCTTGCTTTAGGAAGATAGTCTTACAAGTCAGCCTACTCATGGACGGGAATATTTTGCAACTTACGAATCATCCCCCGGGCTCTAGTTCTTACTAATAAAAGGGATTCTTAACAGGAATGTCTTCATGGATATGTATGTTTCCCCCGCTTTTCCAATAGGACCTGGTCACACAAGCTGCATACAAACTTTTAAAGATACTCGGAAGCCATTTAAAAGAGTATTTTGTTGTACTCAGTGAGTTGGATTGCTATCGAAATGGCTTTTATTTCAAACTTGGCTTCCCAAAGTCATGGCTTTCACTTGATGTTTTTCACTGCCTACATAACAAAACAGACATACATTTTCAACCCAACGTCCCTCCTACTCACTAATTTTAAGATGTTCTTAGATAAACAGATCTGTAATGCTTTACTATTTTAGTTAAATTCATCAAAGCACTGGCTTCTAGCTATTTGTTAATTGCTTCATTTCTTTGCCACATTCTTCTTCCTCACCACTCAGAACATATTAAACTTTTAATTTTATAATGAGCTTCCAAAAATTTTATCCAATTTGCTCCTTCTCATATTTACTTTCTTAGGGATAAATTCTATTTTATCACATCAGCGATTTACTCCCAATATGAGGTAACTCTGCTCTGTTCATTGTGGCATCATCATTGCACAGTTAAAGACCACTGAAGTTTTAAAGTTTCTCTGAATGCTTCGTTTTCTTCAGAAAGGAATATTCTAATTCCCATGCAATTTTTATTGATAAAGGTAACAAAAACGACTAGCAACAACATGGCATATGCATTCAAATCTTTCTAATTAGAATGTTTTCCATTATGTTTGAACTTCTTTTTTTTTATTCTCTTTATTTATTTTTTTTTTATTTTTTTATTTTTATTTTATTTTTATTTTTATTTTATTTTTTTTATTGTATTTTAGGTTTTGGGGTACATGTGATCTTAATGTTGTACCTTGCTATTCTGATTATTGTATAGCATTTAAAAATGGATCAAACATCACAATTCATTCTGGAAGAAAAACATCACATTTAAAATAAAAAAATGATCACTTTGAGAATGCTAATGTCTGGCAAGACCATGTGCAAACAAGGTTGAAATGTATCTGGTTTCCTCACAAATCCTGACCAATCACAAGCGCAACATTCTGTTTCTAAGTAGCCAGTGAGTTACCCATCCAAATACAAACATACAGTAAGTACAACACCATAAAGTCAAAAGTAAAACAAATTTTAACAGTCTGCTGAACTATCTCCCTTAAAGGATGGATTCAGTGGTATCAAACTATAGCTGATATCTCTGACCAGAGAGCTCTGAGGCTGGGGAAATGTAATCATGTTTTCTGTTCGATCTGTTTATGAAATTCTCAGGCTACATACTTTTTATAATACAACCAGACCATGAAATAACCTGCAGTCATTTATGAGAGTTTCGGCACCCTGGGAAGTAGGAGGAGCTCATCCTACTCCCAGTGACTCTGCGGGGTCTGAATGGGCACTGGAGTGGGAGATGACTGGAGAATGTGCACTTTGCAGTAACATCTGAACAAGAGAAGCTGCTATAATGATATATCAGACTAGGCTAAGGCCAGCTTTGAGAGAGCCCCTTTCTTGTCATTCCAGGAGAGGAGAGCCTTTCCTAGCCACAGCAGGAGAGACCAATTTCTGCAGGCCAGGAAGGTTCTGCCCTGTAGGCATGGCTTTGCTATTTCAACAAAGCCCAGTAGTCAGCAGGGATGAGCACAGACAAACAGAGCTTTGGGAATGAGGGATCTTCCAGCCTGCTACCTTAGACTTTTAGCCACAGGAAGCTTTAGTCTTCTCTTTATTTATTTATCTATTTATTTTGACAAAATATTAGGCTCAATTGAAAGATATACATAATTTAAAGAGATCCCACTTGGAAAAGGGGCAGTTATCTGGTTTGATTAGCTCTAATTGGCAATCAGTTTGTAATCAATTCTTCATCAAATATTTACGGGCAGGCACTCTGTGTCAGGTATTAGTCTATACCTGGAATCCTGTACTGAGCAGAACAGAATCACTGCCCTTATGAAGTTCATGTTGTAGTGTGAGGAGAAGAAATCAACAAATTCTTCAGTAAATACCCACCATCTTGGAGGATGTTAGGTTCTACAGAGAACATGGCAGGGTCATGGGATAAGAAGCGACCATGGGCAGGAGAAACAGGAAGGGGGCGGGCAACTGAAGTGGCCAGCAAAGCCTTCTGCGTAGGCTGCTCTAGGGCTGATGTCTGGATGAGACAGAGCCACGGGAAGAGGTCCAAGTGGATGATGCAAAGACCCCAAGGCAGGGCCAAGTAAGGGCTGCAGTGCTGACCGCCTGCTCTACAAAACAGCCCATTGAATGTGCTACCAAGTTAAAACACACACACAGTCAGTCCTGGAAATTTTCATTTCAAAAGCCACAGGAGACACGCAAAGTATCAAGATCAAAAGAGCACCAAGTTCCTTCTTATAAATGATCTGGTTCTTTCTGTCAGATTTCTACAATATAATACACAAAGAACTTCTCTTAATGGCTTACAGGGAATTTGCTGGTAGCTCCAGAAAGAACACTTCGTCCTTGGTTAACAATTGAGGATTATGATGGTTCCCTTTGGACTGTAAACAACCTGTTCCTATCACATTTTTTAGGTTGGCAGAGTCTTCAGCTGTCTACACTTGTGCAATCCATTCTCTGCTTCACAAGTCTTAATGCTGGATGTTTGTCAGCATCAAGGGCTTTGAAGAAATTCTTCTTTTTTTTTTTTTTTTTTTTTTTTTTTTTGAGACGGAGTTTCGCTCTTGTTACCCAGGCTGGAGTGCAATGGCGCAATCTCGGCTCACCGCAACCTCCGCCTCCTGGGTTCAGGCAATTCTCCTGCCTCAGCCTCCTGAGTAGCTGGGATTACAGGCACGTGCCACCATGCCCAGCTAATTTTTGTATTTTTTTAATAGAGAGGAGGTTTCACTATGTTGACCAGGATAGTCTTGATCTCTTGACCTCGTGGTCCACCCGCCTCGGCCTCCAAAAGTGCTGGGATTACAGGTTGAGCCACCTCGCCCAGCCTCTTCATCATTCTTAAAGAGGGCTTACAGTTGAAAATACTAAAGGTGAGAAAGAAACCAAAAATTTAAATGGACTCCAGATTAATTTTTTAAGTCAAAAATGCAGTGAGAAAATATGTAAAAAAAATTTCAAATCTCTAACTGTGGAAGATCATTTAAAGCTTGTTTGTTTAAAAAGTATGCATTGCTGTAGCAGTGGCTCACTGCAGTAATCCCAGCACTTTGGGAGCCTAAGGCAGGAGGATTGCTTGAGGTCAAGATTTGGAGACCAGCCTGGGCAACAGAGTGAGATTTTGTCTCTACAAAAAAAAAAAAGAAAATTAGCTGGGCATGGTGGCGCACACCTGTAGTCCCAGTTACTCAAGAGGCTGAGGTGGGAGGATTCTTGAACCTGGGAGGTCAAGGCTGCAGTGAGCAGTAATCATGCCCTAATGAGTCACGTCACTCCAGCCTGAGCGACACAGAGAGAGCATGTCTCAAAAGAAAAAAAAAAAGCATGCATAACCGCAGTGGCTGTGATGAGCTAAGTACTGCATAATAAACAGACCAGAGTGACTTCTATACGATGTTAAAATCTAATGGTGATAATGTTTGCAAACACGAACCTGTAAAATATCCTGGATAAAATTATCCCTACATTCAATATTGTTAGTTGCTTTGTGTGAAGGATACATTTTGAGAAGTGGCATAGACCAAGCATTAAAGAAATGAAAGACTGAATAAAAACTATTTTTACCCAATGGCAGAGTGAAGGAAGTAGATATGACACAGATTAAGATAGATGCTTTAAGAAAATGTACAATATAGGTGTTTCCTTTCCTTTTCCCATATAAATATATTTTAACCTCCCAAGGTCATGCACTTAAACTTCCAAAGCTCTAATGCCTCACTACCTAGAGCAGGTTAAGTACTTGCTAAATATTTACAGAATGAATGGAAGGGAGGAAGTAAGGACAACACCCCATAAATAGTGCATGCATTCAAGAACGCATTGAAATGACCAGGAGCTTAGTTACGCTTCTTACACCAGTGGGTTCCAAATAAATTGAGAAAAAGACACAGGCAGCAGATGAGGTTCAAGCTATGAGCTTTATATTTGGTATTCTAAATGGAGAACATGCCTTAGCACTGATGCGAGTGAGATACTAGGTCCCCGGTGCAGACCCTTCTGGGCCAGGTGCGTGGTTAATTGTTCACTATCTCTCGTTGCTGAGTCATGAGAGTGGGGACTGACAGAAGTGTGTCCAGAAGAGAGAATGGCTGTCCACTGGAAAGCCAGACCTGCCTGATGGGGAACAGGAAAGGCCATTTTCTCCCCATATTATACACCAATTGCTTATGCTCATATGGGAAGGACTAAGCAAAGAATAGAGAATGCAAAAGTCGCCTCATGGACATGTGGGAACATGGGATATAATTCCTCATATTTCTGACTACATTCCCAAGGATTCCCTTTTCTCTTATCCTGGTATTAAAAGGTGGAGGGTGGGACACTGGGAAGGAAGAGCATTTCTCATTTTAAGCACACAAGAAATCTGAACAAAGAGATAGGTACATCCTCTTCTTGATCAACATTTGGAAAACAAGGAAATATATTTTTTAATGAATCTTAACCTAATGAAAAACTGAGAAAAATATTTGCACAGGCACACCACCAAAAAAGAGATACAGATAAAAAGCAAGCACCTAAAAGATGCTTATTATTATTAGTCACTAGAAAATACAAATGAAAGCTTCAGTGAGATACCACAATATACACTAGAATGACTAAAATTGGAAAACTGATCGTACCAAGTGTTGGCAAGAAGATGGAGTCAAACTCTCATATATAGTTAGGGAGAATGCAAAGTCGTACAGTCACAGTTGAAAAAAAATTGGCAGTCTCTTGTAAAGTTAAACATACTCTTACCATATGGCCAAGCAATTCCACCCCTAAACACATACCTAAAAGAAATAAGAACTGAAGTCTACACAAAGACGTTTGCACAAATATTTATAGCAGCTTTATATTATAAAAATAGCCCCAAATAAAAGCAACCCTAATGGCTAATTGATAAATAGATAAACAGATTGTGGTATATCTAGACAATGGAGCATTCATTCAGTCATAAAAGAAATAGCTAATAATATATACAACCATATAAATGAAGCTCAGAAGTATTATGTTAAGTGAAAGAAGCCAGACATAAAAAGCATCACACTTTATGATTCCTTTATAAGCCAGTGAAGGGAAGGAGAGGACAAGGGTTGAATAACTAAGTGTTGGGTACTATGCTCAGTACCTGGGTGACTGGATCATCTGTGCCCCAAACTTCAGCATCATGCAATACACCCAGCTAACAAATTTATACATATACCCCTAAATCTAAAATAAAAGTTGCAAAAGAAAAAAAATTATGCCTTAATAAGTCTGATTTTGAAAAAAATGAGTCCCAAGTATTTGAGACAACATTGCTCATATCAACCAAGCCATCTTTCAAAAAAAAATGACAAATAAAGATTGTATATATTCAAGGCACAAAACAGGATGCTTTGCTGTACATATACATCATGTAATGATTATCACAATCAAACAAATTAACATATCCATTATCACCACTGCTATACATTACATCCCCAGAACTTGTTTCTCTCATAACTGAAAGTTTGTACCCTTCCATCAGCATCTCCCCATTTTCCCCACTTCCTTCCTAGCAATCATCATTCTACTCCTTTTCTATGAGTTTACCTTTTTTAGATTTCACATGTAAGTGAGATAATACAGTATTTGTCTTTTTGTGTCTGGTTTATTTCACTTAGTATAATGTCTTCTGAGTTTATCTGTGCTGCTTCAAATGGCAAGATTTCTTTTTTATGCCTGAATAATAATAAATAATAAAACATATTTTTCTTCATATTTTATATATATACCACATATATATGTACCATAATACAATGAATACCAATGTATTATTCACATTTATATATGTATCTCACACACACACACACACACACACACACTCTCACACACTCACACCACATTTTCATTATCGGTTCATGCATCAATGGGTACTTAAGTTGTTTCCATACTTTAGCTCTTGTGAGTAATGCTGCAGTACACATGAAGGAGAAGATAGCTCTTTAGGATACTAATTTTATTATGTTAAGATATAAACCCAGAAGTGGCATTGCTGGATTTTATGTTAGTTTTATTTTTAATTTTTAAAGAAGCCTCCATAACTGTTTTCCATAATGGCTGTACTGATTTCCATTCCCACCAACACTGCACAAGGATTCCATTTCCTCCATATCCTTATTACGTCCTGTCTCTTTGATAATAGTCATTCTTGCATAGGAGGTGATATCTCCTTGTGGTTTTGACCTTCATTTCTCTGATAATTAGTGACACCGACCATCTTTTCATATACCTGCTTGCCAAGTACGCTTTCTTTAAAAAAAAAAATGTCTATTGAGGTTCTTTGCCACCTTTTTAATCAGGTTATTTGGGTTTTATTGTTGTTGCTTGTTTTGTTTTGCTTTTGTATTATATGAGTTTCTTATATAATTTGGATATTAACTCCTCATCAGATATATGGTTTGTGTATATTTTCTCCCATTTCGTAAGCTGCCTTTTCATTTTGTTGGCTGTTTCCTTTGCTGTGCAGATTTTTAATTTTATGTAATCTCACTTTCACTGTTGTTGCCTATTTTTTTTGGTGTTATTTAAAAAAATTATTGTTAAAATGTCTATAGTACCAAAAGCAATCTACATATGCAATTCAGCCCCTATAAAACTTCCAATAGCATTTTCCACAGAAATAGAGAAAACAATCCTAAAATTTACAGGGAACCACAGAAATCTCTGAATAGTCAAAGCAATCTTGAGAAAGAAAAAGGTGGAGGCATCACATTCCCTGATTTTAAACTACATTACAGAACTATAGCGATCAAACAGCATCGTCCTGGCACAAAAACAGACATATGAACCAATGGAACAAGATAGAGAGCCCAGAAATGAACCTATGCACACATGGTATATAAATGTTCATCAACAGCACCAAGAATACACAATGAGGAAAGAATCATCTCTTCAATAAATGGTGTTGAGACAACAGGACATCTACATGCCAAAGAATGAAACTGGACCCTTGTCTTATACCATATACAAAATTTAACTTGAAATGTTAAATCAAGTTAAATTAGGCTTAAATGTAAGATCTGAACCCATAAAACTCCTAGAAAAATAACATAGGCAACCAAGTCATCTTTTAACATAAACCAGAATTTTTCAAGTTGACTGAAAAGAGTAACATGTTCTCATCCTATGAGACTATATGGTTTGTTCTTCATGAAGACAGTAGAGACAGTAAGTGCTCTCAAGTGGAAAGATGAACTTATAAAAGCAAACAAGCAAAACAAACATTACCAATCTATATATCAACTGTGAGATAAAACCAGAGGAATCTTTTTGATAAATTTACGGCAATGATCTGTGTTTTATGGATAGTAATATGACAGAATTGATAGATTTCACAGTAGACTTTTCATATGACGTTTTTCAAATTATATTGCTCTCTTATATTCCTTAATTTTAATTGTCCTTATTCTTACTATAGATATTTTCCATTAATTTACATTTGAGTTTCTTATTTGTCATTCTCTTTGCAGTTTGTATATCCATTTCCAAATTCCCTAGTCCATCTGTAAATATGCAACAGCCAGCAGCAATATGGTCACAGTCTGTGAGGTCTGATGAATCTGTCTTCTGTTGTTATAGAGTGTACGTTCTTGTCATTAGAATTCAATTGTAGGGCAAACCATAGGAACATACTTTGCATGAAAGGGCAACCTTTGAAAAAGAAATTTGGGAACATGGATGGGAAAGGTGTTGCCCCAATGTGACATTCTTGCCATTTAATTAATTTCATGCCACTGTAATTAAATTTATTTAATAAAAAGATAGACTTGGAAACTGTATAAATTGGAATGTTTAAGGAAAAGAAGAATGTAATTTGGTTGCTGGTCTATCCTGTAGATGATTTTCAGAAAACATTTGTTGATTCTCAAAAGTCACAGAGTGTTCACAGAGACTTCTCCCCACTGGAACAACATTCACAAATGGGCCAGAATCAGGATCATGAATGGATCACTTTCACTGGGCTATTTTCAGGTGAACACGGCTAGGTGAGTGGTTATACATTTCAGGCAACTTGGAGCAAATCAGGTTAGCTGCAGCACAGGAAATTTCAAAGCAATTAGGAAAAATGTATGCGTTTCTATTTGAAAATGATTCTTTTCCCATGTGTTGTAAAGTGGAAAGAATGATGAATTGTACATTTGGTTGGCGCCTGGATGAGTGATACGCTGGTCTAAGACCTCGAGTTCAGGATGGGGGCCACTCTTGGGGCCCCCAACTCTTCTACTTGAATTGCAGTGTCCCCTTACAAATTGTTCAATAACTTGTTTAGAATATCTTAAGTCAAAATAGCATACTGACTTTTAACTTGTTTTAGAAACTTCACATCAGTAGTTGGCAAGTTTTCTCCGTAAGGGGATAGAAAATAGACACATTAGGCTTTGTTGGCCACAGAAGGCCACTGTCACATAGTCTTCATTTGTATTTGTTTGTTTGTTTTACAACCCTTGAAAAATTTAAGAGCTGTTACTAGCTCCAGCACACAAAACAGGACGCAGGCCAAATCTAGTTGGCAGGCCAAAGTGTGCCAACCCCGGCTTTCATCACCATTAGGGTGAGGCAAGAGAATCACTTGAACCCGGGAGGCGGAGGTTGTGCTGAACCAAGATCACGCCACTGCACTCCAGCCTGGGCGACAGAGCAAGACTCTGTCTCAAAAACAAAACAAAACAGAACAAAAAGAACCCCAGCAACATAGAGCAGCCCTCAGAGTGCATTTTGCGGAGCTAGTGTACATTTAGGGTGAATGACACCAGGCATTTGGAACTGTGGGTTTTTGACTGTGTGGTCAGTCCAGTCATAGGACTTGCCTGTCGACTCAGGGGAGCACATTTTTGGAGCAACCGAAACAAATGATGAAACAAAATGAAGTGAGAGAAAACAGCATGATCTGAATGAAACAGGCCTGGACGGCAGCTTGTAACTGAACACTCTAAGCTTAGAGTGTTTGGAATGTATTTCCCCATGAATGAAGCTACGGGTAGATATCAACAATCTCTCTGGGTATGGGAATGTTCTGTGCGTCTGGCAGGCCCCTCTCTATAACCCTAGGGAGGCTGCATCAGTAAAGGAGACTGAGCACGCTCCTCCCTGGCTGCCCAAAGGGCACCCACATAAGCGAAACAAACAAACAAACAAACAAAGCTGCACTCTTAATGCCATGTTAAGGAACAAAGGCACCTGATATGAGTCCACTTTGTTTCTGCAGAAGACAATAAAGTGATTTCAGGCTTTGAAAGAATAAAACTTTGTAAATGGCTTAAATGACTATTAATAATTAAATATATTCAGGTAATTTCACTCGGACAATTGTTTCATTTATTACGATAGAGAAAAATATCCTATAAAAACCCCTTTGTATCACATAAATATAATCCCAGTAGTTACTATGTATAGAGTACTTACGAGGCAGTCATTGTTCTTAGCGATTGGTGTGGTTATTACATCCACTCTGCAGAGGACAAAACTGAACTGAAGGAGAGAGGAAATTAGTCTTAGTGGTAAGTTATCAAGCTGATACTCAAGCCCCAGCCACTACTCTTACTTCCTACAGAAGCTACTCAAATAGACTAGGATTTTAAGTATTTAGAGGCATACATTTTTATTAAAAAGTGTCAACAATGTTGTTAATAACTTGATCATGATTTACTACATTTGGGAAAATTATAAGAGTAGAAGAATATATTTTAATTAGTAAGATTATTTTTTGGCCTATAAAATTAAAAAGTTTATTTTTTTACCTATAATACTCAAGATATATACACATATCAAAATACCACATTGTACACTATAAATACATATAAATTTTATTTATTAATTATACGCTGATTAAGCTGAAAAAAATCTTCAAATCTTCAAATGCCTTTCCCTGCAGCTAATGATGACCACAAAATGTTATCTTAGGAGCAGTTTTTAAAATAATTTATCAAAACTCGTAAGATTTGTTGAGATTAACAAAATATGACCAACAGAATTAGGAATGTAGTTATTTCAGGGCCGGGCACGGTGGCTCACGCCTGTAATCCCAGCACTTTGGGAGGCTGAGGTGGGTGGATCACGAGGTCAAGAGATCGAGACCATCCTAGTCAACATGGTGAAACTCCGTCTCTACTAAAAATACAAAAAATCAGCTAGGCATGGTGGCGCGTGCCTGTAATCCCAGCTACTCAGGAGGCTGAGGGAGGAGAATTGCCTGAACCCAGGAGGCAGAGGTTGCGGTGAGCCGAGATCGCGCCATTGCACTCCAGCCTGGGTAACAAGAGCGAAACTCCGTCTCAAAAAAAAAAAAAAAAAAAAAAAAAATTAAAACCCTAAACTCCTTTAAAAGTGCAAAGATTTTAGAGAACATATTAAAAGGAAATTCTCTAAAATATTGTTTCAACTTGTGGTCGTATTTGATATTGTTCCATTGAGAGTTTCAGGTACAAATTAAAAAGTGTATATATTTATTGTGTATGACATAATGATTTGAAATACGTGTACACGGTGGAAGGCCTAAGATCCTTTAACACAGTTTTTTAAAAAGACAAGCTAGTCTTGAACCACCGATGCTAATATGCGCTAGTGATAAAGACCACTGTTGCTTTAAAAAATGACATTTAATACCTATTGCTAAAGATGACATTGGCACAGCCAGGTGGAAGGGGGTCACTGGAGAAACTCCAACTGGCTCGCCCGCTGAGGTGGAGCCTCAGGAAATTCACATTTGCAGCAGGAACAGCCTGGCCCCTCTTGCCTCTGCGTGGAACCCCAGCAAGTGCTCCAGCAGGGACTTTGGTCTTGCAGAAGATCCCTGTCGTCCCTTTTTCCCCCTTTTCACCCAACAAAGTCCTGTCTCACTCAAACCGTCTGCGAGACTAATTATTTTCATGTCCATGGGACAGACAAGACCCAGTTTTCTTTCTTTTTTTTTTTTTTTTTTTTTTTTTTTTTTTTTTTTTTTTTTGAGACGGAGTTTCGCTCTTGTTACCCAGGCTGGAGTGCAATGGCGCAATCTCGGCT
The DNA here is from genome assembly GCF_048565385.1 of Saimiri boliviensis. Taxonomy (NCBI): domain Eukaryota; kingdom Metazoa; phylum Chordata; class Mammalia; order Primates; family Cebidae; genus Saimiri; species Saimiri boliviensis. Next base: position 8,688,851 of record NC_133463.1, on the reverse strand, counting down.
CATCGCAACCTCCGCCTCCTGGGTTCAGGCAATTCTCCTGCCTCAGCCTCCTGAGTAGCTGGGATTACAGGCATGCGCCACCATGCCCAGCTAGTTTTTTGTATTTTTAGTAGAGACGGGGTTTCACCATGTTGACCAGGATGGTCTCGATCTCTTGACCTCGTGATCCACCCGCCTCGGCCTCCCAAAGTGCTGGGATTACAGGCTTGAGCCACCGCGCCCGGCCAAGACTCCGTTTTTAACTGAACTAAGGAAAGGTCCTGCAACATTTTCAAAGCACAACATGGGGGCTTGGTAAGTGGTGAGTGAAATGGGGACTCAAAACCTCTCACTGCGACGCCTAAGCCTGTTCATCCTGGGATTTCTGAGGATAGGGTAACCACGCCCCGTTCCCTGTCGCTCCTAGGAGTCAGGAACCAGCCCAGCCTTTTCATGGCCTTTGCTTTCCTTTTTTGGTATGGACCAGTGAGCAGCGGCTCTTTTCCGGCCTGCAGTCCTCGCCAGGGCTGGGATGCAAGGCCCAAGGTGCAGCGGGCAGCCGGCTGGTATTTTCTACCACACGCCCAGAGAGTCTCCTCCTCCCCGAGCCAAGGAGGTCAGCTCCAACCCAAAGCAATTAAATGTGTTTCCCTGGTAGAGGAGCCACTCGCATAATAACTTCTTCCGTGAGAACACATGGACGCAGGGAGGGGAACATGACACACCAGGGCCTGTTGGGGGATGGGGCACAAGGGCAGGGAGAGCATCAGGACAAATCCCTAATGCTTGCAGGGCTGAAAACCTAGGTGAGGGGCTGATAGGTGCAGCAACCCACCATGGCACGTGTATGCCTACGTACCAAACCCACACGTTCTACACATGTATCTCTGAACTTAATAAACTAAAATTAAAAATTAATTAATTTAATAATTACAGCCACCATCTTACATATGCCTGTTCTGTTATTTTTTAACAAAATATACACACACTTAAGGCGTTTTAAAAAAGAAGAAGTTTTTCTCCAGGAATTTTTAAACTATTCCTTCTTCTACACCCCGTCGGCAGTTAACCCTTTTTTTCCCCCTTAGAAGATGTTTTTACTAGGCCAGGACCCACAAATATCATTGTTTATATTTTCTGCAAAGTTTTGGTTTTGAAATCAAGCCTCCATCTTGTTTTGCATCCTGAGGGCATGGCTGGTAACTGCTGGGCAAGGCTTTGTTTAGCAGTCCTGCCTCAGGGGATGAGCTCTTTCTGGTTCAATATCTACATGTTTTCTTAGCCCTGTCTCTTAAAGGACCCTAACCAGCAACTGGGTTTTCTTCTGTCTGTGTGTGTACTGTGTATGATGTCTGTAAAAAGAGCTTTAGTTAATTTGGTCTAAAGAAAGACAATCTCTTAGATTTTGTATTTTTATTTTTTTAGATGGAATCTCGCTCTGTGGCATTGGTGCGATCTCAGCTCCCTGCAGCCTCTGTCTCATGGGCTCAAGCAATTCTCCTGCCTCAGCCCCCTGAGTAGCTGGGATTACCGACATGTGCCACCATGCCCAGCTAATTTTTGTATTTTTGGTAGAGGTGAGGTTTCACCATGTTGGCCAAGCTGGCCTCAAACTCCTGACCTCAGGTGATCCACCCGCCTTGGCCTCCCAAAGTGCTGGGATTACAATCATGGGCCACTGTGCCCAGCCTACTATTTTTTAAAGGGAAGATAAAGGCTGGGGTACCTTTCAGTTCATGTGACTTTAATCTTTGAGAAATTTAAAAAAAAAAAATAAAAAAAAAGACCATTGGTAAAATGCAGCTCAGATGCAAGGTTTGCTAATTGCTTTTGAGTTTAAAAAATGGTTTGGGGGTTTTGAGAACTGTCTGTGTTGCCTGCTCCACAATTGGTAGGGCTTGGGGACAGATGGAACTAACCATGCCCTTAATTAAGAAGGCAAAGGTTGGCTACACTGAGCATGCAATTAAAGTAACTTACCACGTTTTACCTTAAAGCTAAAAATTGCTGGGAGTTACCTGTATAACATATAACTGAAACTATTGAAAACAGATTTACACAAAAGGTGTGTAAAAACAGTAAAATGTGTTTTTTAGTAAAAGGTTATAAGAAGGCATGGAAATGTAATCTTTTGCTTAGAGTTAAAGGAGTATTTTAAATTAGATAGGAAAAAGCTGAATGTTCAAACAAGTGATGGAAGAATTGTGGAAATTAATCGTGCAAAAGAGCTTATCTGTGTAAAAAGTATTAATGAAATTCAAAAGGGTTATAAAAGGTTTGGATTCTTTAAAATTTCCGAGTCATTATTTTGGCAAAATGAGTAACTTAATGGTTTCTGTGTTGGAAACAAGAGCTTCGAGTCGAAAATTTATCCAATGTAATTTATCCAATTCACATTTTTATTTATAGTTACCTACCAGAACGTGGACTCAAATCCTGCAGCTATGTGATTTCAGGACTTAAATTCATCTGGCACTCCTCGTGAGACTCCAGTAGCATCTATATAAACATGAGAGTCAAAGGATCTATGAGGTGCCTCTCTTGTTCTAAGATATTTTGTTTTTGTCTTTTCTGGTTGATGAAATACCAGGGTGAAAGTGATGGCTAATTGAGTAAGAGCACAAGTACTGTTCCAGTTACTTGGCAGAGCATCCACAATACCACCACACTTCCACTTGAAGATGGCTGAAGGCAGACTGACTGGTAAGCTCCTTGAAGGGCTTGAGCTCACTGCATCCTGTTAGGTATCCACAGAATGCTAAGTTTTCCCCCTGTCTTGAGAGACGTGAGACAAAATTGGCATTGGGAGATGGAACGTGGATGGTCCTTGGGGTCTGACCCACAGGGTGCTGGACTTCAGGGAATAGAGAGAGACAGACAGAGACAGAGAGAGAGAGAGCACTCTGCATAATTCATTACCCCAGATTGTGGGGTCTTGGAAGAGAGCTACCATATAGCTCATGCCCAGTTGGCTGGAGGACCATGCAGTGAAAAGGGGACAATCTGAGCCTCTGGTCTACTATGTGCATGAGTGTAACATTTGCTTTTGTTTAAAGTGCAGATGGAATATTTAATCCATTCCAGCCAATCATTTGTATCTTGATACCCCCATCTCTAGAGCTATATTCTGCTTTAAATCTCTCACTTCCACAACCATTACTTTGGTTGGGTCATTCTGGAGATGGGAGGAAAAGACTGGGGTTGCTATGCTTGAGGGGTGCATTGGGCTCCACATGTTCCCTGGACTCTGGGTCTGGATTTCTCTATCATTGCTAACCAATAGTCTGGCTAACCTCAGAGAGAAGATTCCCGTGGGATCCCATCCTGGAACATCTGCTCGTAACCCATACCATTCAAATACAGAGCGTTCTTGGGCCATTGCTTGGGGATTATCTATAATTAGCAATAAGGGATTACACTGCAGTGGCTTACAATTTGGTGGGATGGACTTTCTTTGTCAGTCCCCTTACCTTATTTGAAAAAGGGGGCCTGGCTGTCCACCCGCTATACTGAGTGGTCCACCAAACATCTGCCTGGTCACTACAGGGACTTTTTAAGTCTCCATACTTAGACTTGGTTGACCCCTATGGTATGGACATAGACACTTATCTACATTTGATGGCTTCCTTTGAGCTTATTGGTCTCCACATGGGATGACTGAACAAGCATCAAACTGAAGGGCTAAAGGATGGTTAGCCCAAATCACATTGATGATAAGATTATCTTCTGTTGGAAAGAAGAGGGAAAATAGACACATGATTATTAAGCCCTTTTTAGAGTTAATTTGGTGGAAATGGGCCCTGGAGTGAATCTATGATTAGTTAACAAGGTCCTTACAGCTCTCATCAGCACCAAGGTTGATGGAGCATGTGTTACACCGTAATTGAGAACCCTAGATCGTTCTAGAAAGGGCTCCTCCATCCTGAGTGCACTTCATGATCACAGGCACAGACCCCATAAGTCAGAATCTCCGCAGGCAGCTTGGTGTCACCTCCGTTAAAAGATCAGGGAGCTCAGAGCATAGTGGGTGACCAGGACAGACACCCTGGTGAGATGAAGCAGGAGCTCTCATAGGAGGTGGCACCACATGCTTTGTGATGTTTATTGAATAAAGGAATTATTGCAGGAATACACGAGGCCACAGCTAAAGAATGTGGACTGATTGACAGCTGAGAAACATCCTTTGCTGACACTTCCCCATGGGTCCTTTGTGTCTGAGCTGTCAGGGTGTCATGAAATGGTCATGGGCATCCTAATGACATGGCATTTCCAGAAATCATAGCCTGCAAGAGCCAGGGTCACTGCTGCAGAAATCACACCCACTGGCAGTGACAGTGCATTTCTTCACTGATGACAATGGTTTTAAAGATCCAGACAACAGGCTGGGTGTGGTGGCTCACACCTGTAATCCCAGCACTTTGGGAGGCCAAGGTGGGCGGATCACAAAGTCAAGAGATCGAGGCCATCCTGGCCAACATAGTGAAACCCTGTCTCTACCAAAAATTCAAAAATTATCTGGGTATGGTAGCGGTTGCCTATAGTCCCAGCTATTCAGGAGGCTGAGGCGGGAGAATCACTTGAACCCAGAAGGCAGAGGTTGCAGTGAGCAGAGATCACGCCAGCCTGGCAACAGAGCAAGACTTCATCTGAAAAAAAAAAAAAAAAAAAGACACCCTCAGAGCATAGAGGGTGACCGGGGGCAGACACCCTGGTGAGATGAAGCAGGAGCTCTCATAGGAGGTGGCACCACATGCTTTGTGATGCTTATTGAATGAAGGAATGATTGCAGGAATACATGAGGCCACAGCTAAAGAGTGTGGACTGATTGGGACAGCATGGGAGCAGTCAGTGTTGGGCCCCTCCAGAGAGGGAAGCTCTGCACCACCAACAGAGCCCCATCGACTGGGTTTTGTACTGCTCCGAGTATGTGGACTGTGGCAGGAGAGTCTTGAGGGGAACTCAACAGTTAGTCAAAAACAGCTCTGGAGGAAGTGAGTAACTTATTGTCTGACGCAGTATGGAATGTTTCCTGTCTCTTTTTGCACTGCCAGTCTTCAAAAGAATTTAGAGCAAAAGCTATTTTAAGCACTATGGTTAAATTGATTGAGCAACTCCTTTCACCAAATTAACTATGAAACGTTACACGCCTTTGTGCTTAGGTGCTCTGCAGCTCCGCTCTTCCTTGAACTTTTTTTTTTTGTTTGTTTTTTGAGACAGAGTTCCGCTCTTGTTACCCAGGCTGGAGTGCAATGGCGCGATCTCGGCTCACCGCAACCTCCGCCTCCTGGGCTCAGGCAATTCTCCTGCCTCAGCCTCCTGAGTAGCTGGGATTACAGGCACGCGCCACCATGCCCAGCTAATGTTTTGTATTTTTAGTAGAGACGGGGTTTCACCATGTTGACCAGGATGGTCTCGATCTCTTGACCTCGTGATCCACCCGCCTCAGTCTCCCAAAGTGCTGGGATTACAGGCTTGAGCCACCACGCCCAGCCTCTTCCTTGAACTTTCTAACATTGAGAAGCTTTGTTCATACTTGCTCCAGGTTCAGGAAAAGACCTTTGGCAAGGACAAAAGTAACACAGCCTGACTGACGTGCTTTGCCTTCGCCTGTCTCCACTTCCAAGTGTAGTAAATATATGTAATCTAAACACACAGAGAGGTAAATTGAAAATCCCCGAGGCTGCACAATTTCCAAACCTCAGGAAACACAATGTAAGTGTGCACACGCTATCAACAGCAACACTTGCAAAAGGAAGAAAAGATGTGACACTGTCAGTCTCACCACCATGTTGCAGTGAAATTCCTAATTCAAAGGTTGCCCGATGTCAGCCTGAGAACCAGTACCTGCCAGATTGCATGACAGTCACCCAGGGTGCTTCTTGTACATCAGCAAGCAAACCAACAGAAAGCTTCAGACTCCACCTCCAGAGAATCTTGCCCATTAATCTACACGGGGAGTGGGGGTCTGCATCTTAAATAACTTTTCCAGGTCATTCTTATGTATAAGCACGTTTGGAAATAATATCTTGATCAGAGTCATAAGGGAAAGAAAACTGAGTCATTTTTGCGGACTCATTTGCAAATGTATTCAGAAGTGGATGACGTGTTTCAGAAGGAATTTAAAAACCCTTTCATATGCAGCTCCTGATCACCTGCATTTAGACACTACAAAGAGCAACTAAAAGTTAATCTCCATGTAGTAAAACAAAACAAAAATGCCAGGCGATTAGAAACTGGAACTCTCAGTTTCAACAGGTGTCTTTGGGCAACGAATTTTCTTTCTTATCATTTCCTTTCCTTTGCACTGGAAGTGAAAATAAAAGGCTGGGAAATAAAAGTAAAGAGAAAGTGTCTTAAATATAAGTAACGTAAACCTCAAAACTCAAGTGCTAATTGAGAGACTGAATAAACAGACAATAAGCAGACTATACATGACAATAGAATTCTGACCCCCAAACTAGCTTCTGCAGTAACCAACCCAGGAAGCCAAAACACGGTTTCAGCAGCAAAGGCCCCCAACAGTCAAGATGAGATCAATAGGATCAGATTCCATGTTTTTCACTCCCACTTGCACCTTAAGATCAACCAGAAAAAGCCAAATATGTACTCTTAATCAGTTACATAGGATGCCCCAGCTAGTTAGCCGCCTCCAGCTTCCCCAGGCCAATAGCTTCCATCCATCAGGGCACACCTGGAACCTTCCCTCCTCACCGTAAATCTTTCCGCCCTTCTACGTGCCTGTGAGTCTCTGCCAAAACACAAGTGATGGTAGCTAACTCCCTTGCTACAATAACGTAAGAAAAAATAGCATTTGCTTTTCTTATTTGGATAGTTTTTGTTTATTTCCACATAATCTTCATGGTAATAAAAAACAACAAGCAAAAGCCCACTACCCTTGGTTTAAGGACTTCCACGCCATGCCCGCATACACATTCAAGACTGAAGTTAAAGGAAGCGGATTGGAGGAGACGGGAGGGGTCAGTGACTGAGGTCTGTAAGAGAGGGATGGCGAGCAGAAAACAGTGCGGGGCGGAGGAACGAGGAAGTAGGATCCAATCAGGCTGAGCAAAGTGCTTGAATTAGCTGGAATCCTTTAATTGCAGGAGAGAGTAACTAATGCTGAAAATCTTTTTTATTTCATTTTATTTTTTGAGATGGAGTCTCGCTCTGTCACTCAGGCTGGATTACAGTGGCGCAATCTTGGTTCACTGCAGCCTCCATCTCCCAGGTTCAAGCAATTCTCCCACCTCAGCCTCCTGAGTAGCTGGGATTACAGGCACACACCACCACACCCGGCTAATTTTTTGCATTTTTTTTTCTTTTTTTTTTTTGTAGAGACAGGGTTTCACTCACCGTGTTGGCCAGGCTGGTCTCAAACTCCAGACATCAAATGATCCACCTACCTCAGCTTCCCAAAGTGCTGTAATTATAGGCGTGAGCCACCACACCCAGCCTAAAAATCTTGAGTAACTATAGGAAGGCAGTTGACAGGACTAGCTAGTGGGTGGGGAGCCAGTGTGGCAGGGTGGGAGGGACTCAGACAGCTCACTTGGGCCCGGCGCCAGACGCCTCAACGATAAACACTCTGGTTGTGGGGAAGAGGGGATCTTCTGTTGTGTGAGGCAAGAATATCATTTTTTGGTCTCTTGGCCATTGAAGATTTAAAGTCTGAGTATTAGCTTTGCTTGGGTCACAAACCTTGCCCTCAGCCAAAAGTACAGGGCAAGAAAAATACAATCCCTTGAGTTAGGAAGCCCTGGTTTTCAAAAAGGAAAGTGGGCTGTTCTTAGGCGGGGGAAATGCAGGCAAAATGCAGTAAATGCTAATAAAGGGCTCCTGGAATTCAATTTGACACATCATCCTCCAGTTATACCACTGATATAAAAAAGCAGGGTTGGGAGTGGATTAAGTGTTAGGGAAGCTGCTGAAATATTAAATGCCTATAAACGTTCAAATGATTGTGTGATGCTTAAATTTGACCTCTCTCCAACAATCGCCAATTAAATTAAAGGGGCCAGTAATCATTAATTCTAACAGGAGATTAGCAGTAAAATAGAGTTACACACGTGATGGCAATGGGGCAACTGGTAGCAACATAACTTAGCCAGAAAGTTTACAAAAATGCACACTTCATAAGCCCACCCTGAATCTTCCTTTCTTAATAGCGTAATCAGTGTAACATTCCTAATAGGTGCTTAATTTCTGGGAGTCAGAATGCATTTTCATGGGCTCTATGTGAGCTAGTTGCCCCTGATGAAATGCCACACTGAGTTTCGCCAGCCAATCTCCCAGGATCAGAGCCCTCAGAGGACAGTGGTGAGCACTCTTGGGTGTGTTCCAGCCACGACTGCTGGGACTGTCACCTCACCATCCATTTCTAACTTCCTAAGTCTTTCTGAGAAGCCTGTCCCTTTCTATTAACTGACAGTGATGCAGGCCTAAAGTAGAAAAAAGATCTAAGAATATCTCACTGGGTTAAAACAGAATCACAAAAACTGATGGGGAAAAAAAGGCAAGCAAGATGAGTTTTCCAAAATATTTCAATTTTCTCAGCTTTCCTATTAATCTTCATTACTCGTAAATTTTAATTTCTAATAGCAAAACATAACTTCTTGTGTCTGTACTGACTCAGGCATTGTGCTCGAGAAAACAAAGCTGAATAAGATAAAAAGTCCTGCTCTCAAGAGAGAAATATACTAATATAATGGGAACAATTTGGAGCTGTTAATTCCTGACTTCTTTCATTGGCTCCTCCTCTGTCCTCTCTTTTCAGGCAGGAGATCAGGCTAGGTCACTCTCTAACCTGATAATTCTGGTAAGGAGGAAGGTTGAGGCTCCCTGAACATCTATCCCTTAGGTGTGTTGATAGATAAGGTACTCCGCATTCATTTTCAGTAATTCATTCATTCAACCATTCATTCTTTTAAAAACAATTTTAATGTTTGTGGATCTATAGTAGGCATATATATCTTTGGGGTACATAAGATGCTTTGATACAGGCATGCAGTGCGTTATGATCGCATCACAGAAAATGGGTATCCATCCACTCAAGCATTTATCCTTTGTGTTACAAAAAATTCAATTATACTCTTTTAGTTGTTTTTACATGTACTATGAAATCATTATTGACAATAGTCTCCCCACTGTGCTACCAAATACTAGCTCTTATTTATTCTACTTTTTAACCCATCAACTATTCATTCTTAATTTTTTATATATGTGATAAACTGAGCGATTCCAAACCATCAAATGGCACAAAAAGATTTATTTCTAATCTTGTCTTTCATTCTCCCTATTCCCATCCTTCTCCTACGACAGATAACCTATTTTAAAATTTTTTTCTTGTTTGTCTTTCTGTAGTTTGTTTTTCTGTTTGTGAGCTGTAACATTAAGGCAAAAATGTACATAAAAAATATATGATGATAAATCAAATGTGATCTACCCATACAGTGGAATGTTTTGCAGCCTTAGAAAGGAAGGAAATTCTCAACTGTGCTACAATACGGATGAACCTTGAAGACATTATGCTTAAAGAAAAAAATCAGACACAAAAGAACAATACTGCATGATTCCATTTATATGAAATGTCCAGACTTAGGTAAATTAATGAAATAGAAAGTAGATCAGAGGTTGCCATGGGCTGGAGGAAACAGGGGAGTGGGCAGACATTTTTTAATAGCCTCAAAGCATTTGTTTGGGTGACGATAAGGTTCTGGAGATGGATGGCAGCGACAGTTACACAACTGTACACCTAAGAATGGTTACAATGCTAACTTCTATGTTATGTATATTTCACCACAAAACACCTATAAAAGCATAAAGAATAATTATAAGATCAACACTCATGTACTAATAAAAAAATGTCAAATAAGGAACACTGTAAATTGCCTGGAAGTCCCTTCCCTGGGCCACAGCCTTCTCTCTAAGCACCACCATCTTCCTGACCTTTTTGGTAATAACTTTTGGGCCTTAAAATAGTTTAATATTACACATTAAACTATTATATATTAAAAATAGATTTAATATTATATATTAAAAATAGTTTAATGTATATATGAAAACATTATGCAATTTTTCCTGCTTTTGACTTTTATATAAATGTAAATATACTCATATATTTGTATTACTGGCTTATTTCATTCCACATTGTAAAATTTTCATTTATTATGAAGTTTTTTCATGTTATTGATGTATCTGTACCTCAGTCAATTTTATTACTGTTTTATGGCCCAACACACACCCAGTTTTTATGATGTTATGTATATATCTGAAAAGAATGTGCACTGGCATTTGTTGCATGCAGAAGTTTACACATCTCTGTTAGGATCTCTATTAGGTCCTTTGTTAATCATGTCATTTAAATCTTCTCTATCTTTCACATTTTTTCCCTTTAATTTCCCAAGTACCAAGAGAAGTATGTATTTAAAATCTCCCTATACTATTATGTATGTGAAACAGACTGTATCTAGTTTTACTGGTACTTATGCTTATTTTTGCATTATGTCATTTGAGCCTATATTACTAGTAGCATTAATTTAAAATTATATAATATCTTCCTGATGGGTAAAACCTTTTCACCACACTTACACTTGTTTGGAAATTTTATCTTGTCTTTATTCTTTCAGTGGTTACCCTAGAAATTTAAACAAGCATACTAAATCAAATACCTCCATCCTCCTTTTAAATTATCCAGAGGCTTTACAATACAGTGTTTTACTTAACCACCACCCAACTCACAGACATAGGTGTTATTTGTTGTGTCCTGTTTTAACTTTATCTGATGCTATTATTAACAATATTTCAATGCAGCCAATGTTATTTTAGATGTGTCTACCTATTTCCCACTTCCCATGATCATCATTCCTTCTTGCATCTCAGCCTTTTCATCCAGAGTCACTTTCTTTCTGCCTGAAGTTTAGAATGCCCTTTAGTGAGGGACTAATAGCGAACTCTTAGAATTTCTGTTTCTATGTTTGAAAATATCTTCATTTTGGCCTCATTCTGGAAATATATTTTCCTTGGCTAGAGAATTTTAGGTTATTTTTATAATTTTTCAGCATCTTAAAGATATTACTCCCTTTCCTGGTTTTCTTTGTTGAGCATGTACATTCTGCTTCTTTGAAGGTAACTAGCTTTTCTCTCAGGCTGTTTGTTAAATATTCTGTATGTTTTTGATACTCAACAATTTTACTACATTGGCTCTGGATGTGGATTTTTTAAATTGAATCCAGTTTGAAATTTATTGATCTTGTGGAAATTGAGGAATCTGTGAAATGATGTATTTCAACATCTCTGGAAACTTCTCCATTATACATATCATTTGTTTATCTTTTCTGCTGCATTCTAGAAAATTCCTAGCTCATATACTAGTTAACAACTTTTCTTTTTAACTGAGCCTAACTTGCGTTAAACACATAAATCTAGATTTAAATTTTAAGCATTCTATTCTTTTAATTTTCATATATCCTGTTTTGTTGGTTTGTTTTTTCAATATGCTAGATTAACTTCATAGTTTTTTCTGCAGCTGATATTTTTAGATCTGTTGAAGTAGATGTTTTTATAATCCTTATTGACATTTCCAATATCCGAAGGCTGTGTCTTGCTATGTGTTATTTCTGCTGATACTCATGAATGCTTTTTTTTTTTTAAATTTAAGTCTTAGCTTTGTTTTTACCGTGTACTGTTCCTTTTCCTTGGCAAATTATTTGTGGGAACTCTTTAACACTGAACAGCCCGGAAGGCACATTTCCTACTCGACCTTCGTCTACCCAGCTTCTCCCTAATCTCAACCCTCCTCCGTGTCAGGCTCAATCAACACACCTTTTCCAGCTGTTATCAATTACAATACAGCTTTTGTACCTCCTGGTGGGCCGCGTACCCTTGAGAAGTGGACTTCTGTGGGCACTTTCTGAGCTTTGCCACTGCTTGGCCCTCCAGCTTTTGTCTGTGTCAGTGGCTTCTGCAGGCCACACTGTGTACCTGGGAGTTTGCAGTGTTCACTACTTGCTGCTTTCACTGAAATTAAAGACTACAGATTTTCCATTCTCTTTGTTAATTTGAATAAGAACAAAAGGGGAAAGTTCTTTTGTCTGCCATCCTCATGTTCTTACTGGAAACAAAATCCAGTCTTTTATAAACGTCAAAACGCTTAAAAAAAAAAAAAAACTTACATTAGTTGTACTGATATAGGAGGGAAAACGGAGAGGGCTTTTGAGAAGCAACAGAGAAGGGAAAGGAGATTTTTATCTACCAGAAAAAAAGGGGTCTGTGAGTCCCAGAGCAGTGGAATCCCATGAGCTCTGTTGTCTTCAAGTAAGGAGAGACCAGGAGGAGACAGAGGACACGCACCCTTCCTCTTAGGGGAAGGCTACAGAGCAGCCTAGAAAGGAGGTACCTGGGTTCTCAGCCTTGCCAAAAAGCCTAGCACTGTGTGAGTGGCCCAGAGCGAAAACAGACTGCAGCAGAGACAATGATATAGACTTGGAGGAAAATATTTTTCTCTCCAAACAGAGCATAAGCTTCTAGGATTCTATTACCCCTCAGAAAGGAGAATGTGCCTCAATTGTGCTTGAAAATGCAGTGCATGCCTGTAACCGCAGGTACTTGAGAGGCTGAGGCAGGAGAATCGCTTGAATCTGGGAGGTGGAGGTTACAATTATGCTGAGATCACGCCACTGCGCTCCAGCCTGGGCAACAAGAGTGAAACCGAAACTCCATCTCGAAAAGAAAAAAGAACAAAAAAGAATTTTCTATGGATCTGTTTGATAGAGATTTGGAGATGAACATTAAGCTGACAGACAGAAAACAAAAGAAGGAATATTTGTCTCACTTCTGAGTGTTTGACCACTCTGTAAAATACTGATTACAGTAAGAGGAAGAGGACAGGGTAGTATGGAAACAGAGGACGGGGAAGCCTTAGTTTTGACTGATGCAAAGAACATCAAGCATGGTCTCAGAAAATGAATAGGAATTCTCCAGGCAAGGAGAGAAGGCCCTTCCAAGCAAAGAAACCAACATGGGCCAAGGCCTAGGGAATGGTGTGTTTGCAAAGTTTCAATCAACTGATGTGGATAAGCTTGCAAATATTAATGTTGACCCTATAATCAAGTAATTGATATGTTTATAAGCTTAGTAATCAATTTAATTCATACTCTCTAGTCATCCTTATAGATACATGGAAACGGAGGCCCAAGAAGTAGATGTTACATTCTTAGGACTTCACACTCTTTGTGGTAGAGAATCAAGATTAGTTTCGGAACCCAGGGGTCTTTTTCCAGTACCATTCAACCGCCTAAAAGAATGAAATGAAACCTCCATTTAAAAAACATTAGCTAACCTGGATGTGGGGGAGGGCCTATTTTGCAGCTTCTAAAAGTAACTTAAAATATAACTGTTCAAAAGCATTATCAGTCCTGATGACTGCAGGATAAACCTAACTCTGGTGGGCTTTCTGGAGGGCTTCTCTCCTCATCAAAGAACAATTAGCTTGGTTGTCCAAGATACTATTTTACCTACAGTCACTAAGAAGCTACATTATCCTTTGCTGTAACAAATGCATGACTTAAATCTCCTTGCAAGTTTATATGAAAACACATTAGCACCTGAAGGCCACCCATGTAATCACTGCAGCATTACGGTAACTTGCTGATTAAAACAGAGGATACTTCCATCACATAAAAGTGTTCTTCCCTCTGTCTTGCCTTTAACCTAGATACTAGCAAACCTGTGAAGAAACAGGGGGTGTGCAAGACATTTGTAGTGCTCCATGAAATGGGCTGCATTCTGTTTTCTGGTCTTTGTTTTTGTACCTGTCTCCCATTCACCAGGATTTTTAAAAGGATATGCATGTCAGGTTTATGGATGAGGGTTTTACATCATTCTCTCCACAAGAAAAAACAAACGACATGTCCAAAATGCCTCTTTTCTCCCAATCTTTAATAATCTATTTGCTGCCTTTGTGCTATGTACCCAGCCAATAATTTTTTCTTTCTCTGAAAACCTGGAAATAAATACAGCTTCTCGGCTTTTTTCCAGTTTTCAGGGAATAGCTATTATATAAGGGGTTTAGATTGAGACAGTCCCACAATCCGGACAATGTCTAAGAAATAAGCACTATAAGGATAAAATAAACAAGAATCAACACAAAATGGATCCAACTGGTATTTACATCATGCCCCCCCGCCACCCCACAAGAGAAGAATTGCGTATGTGCTGCTGGATAGAATTGGGAAATGGATAACTCCAGTCTGAACTGTGACAGGGTGGGGAGAAAGGGGCAGGACTGTGTTTGGAATGAAACTGTATTGTTGCAGCAAAGTTTGTATAAATAGAGGCACTGAGTGTAATTATTTGTGAATACTTCCTCTGCACAAATGTAAACTGAATTGAGAATCATTTAATATTTCTATGTCTAAAAAGGTGTATCGTGTGGCAAGACAAGAATGATTCATGTATTTAATAGACACAGAGCACTGACTATAAGCAGGCAGTATGCCAAGAACTGAATATACAAAGCTGAGCACAAGCCCTCTCGCCCTCTCTCCTTCCATAGGGCCTGTGAGTTAGCAGAGCGCACCTGATATACTAAGAACTGAATATACAAAGCTGAGCACAAGCCCTCTCTCCCTCCAGAGGGCCTGTGAGTTAGCAGAGCACACCTGGTGTACCGAGAATTGAATATACAAAGCTGAGCACAAGCTCTCTCTCCCACCATAGGGCCTGTAAGTTAGCAGAGTGTGCCTGGTATACTAAGAACTGACTATATAAAGCTGAGCACAAGATCTCTCCCTCCATAGCGCCTGCGAGTTTGCAGGGTACCTCTGCACTGTTTGCAGCATGCACATGATTCACTGAGGTCCCCACTAGAACATCAGCCCCTCAGAGGGCAGGAGAAATGACAGGGCTGTTTGCCAGTTTATTCCCAGTGCCTGACTCTGTGTCTGGCACACAGGAGATGCTTCACAAGCTTCTGCTTAGTAAATGAGTGTGTTTGTTCAGTATCTGCTTTGTGCAGGGCACCACGAAATAAATGTCATCAAGAGCAAGAGGTGATTCTCGAAGCTTCTGTGCAGCCTGGAGTGGTCCCCCTTATCCTTAGGGCATACGTTCCAAAACCTCTGGTGAAGGCCTAAACTCGTGGATGATATTGTACCCTATTTATACCATGCACAAATTTGTTTTTTCCTCTTTACAATTTCACGGATACTTGTTCTTACTATAGGTCTCTGTAACTTTAGCATACAACTTATTTTCTTTCCTTATTAAGGCAAGAACTTTTACCTTTTCACTTAAATGAAGCACTTTTCGGCTTCTCTTTGGCATATCTGAATTGCTAGCATCACTACTCTTGTGTTTTGGGGTTATCATTAGGTAAAATAAGGGTGACAAACCCAGGCGCTAAAATACTAGGACAGTTGATCTGATAACCAAGACAGATGCTAAGAGACTCATGGATACTCGGGACAAAGAGAACATTCACATCCTGGACAGGACAGAGCAGGATGGCATGAGATTTCAGTACACTGCTTAGAATAGCATGCAATTGAAAATGTATGAGTTGTTCATTTCTGACATTTCCCATTTAATATTTTCAGATTGTGGTTGACCTCTGGTAACTGAAACCTCAGAAAGCAAAACCGCCAATAAGGGGGAACGATTGTACTTACTTTTCTTTCCCCTAATATGGTCTACTGGCCACTTTAGAAAAAAAAAAAGCTGTTTTTAACTTCACTGAAGCTGGATTCTTGATGTATTTTCATCCTCAGATGTAAAAATATACCATTTCTAAGGAATGGATTAGTTCTTGGTCATGAGTTGGTAAAAGGGAAACCATTATAATAACAGCATCTATTTATTGAACATTATGTACTAATAACGATCTGCCAAGCCAGATTTAAGTACTACACACATGCACACAGAGACACACAGACACACACACCCTGACACACACACACAGACACACACAGACACACACACACACAGACACACACACACAGACACACACAGACACACACACATAGACACACACAGACACACAGACACACAGACACACACACACACACATACACACATACACCCTGCTTTTCCTCATTGTGAAATGTGCCCACTACTGGATATTTATAAGATAATTTTAGGTAGTGAATAGACCTAAAATTTTTGTTAGACATAGATTTATTTTAATGTCCTTTAGGAAAAAAATGTAATAACATATTGAGTCATTGATTTCATGGATATTATGAAAATGGCTTAGGATGAGGCCAAACTCTCTTCAACTCTAAAAAAGCTGATTTATGCACAGTTCAAAGAAGAAAATACCAAGCATATACTAGTTCACGTGCTATTGCAGATGACAAAAATCATGAAGGTGGTATGTGAGATTTACCTCCTCTGCCTGATTTCATAGGATACTAAAAACACGCAGGGAAGGCAGGAAGGCCAAGGTCACGGTGTGGACGTGCATGGGTTCTGGAGTCAGGCGTTTAGAGTCACGTCCTGACTCTCCTGCTCATTCTAAGCTTGGGCAGGTCACTTGACGTTTCCATGTGTCGGTTTCCTCATCTGTGAAACATGGGTGGTGATAGTATCAACCCCACAGGGGCAAAAGACAAATTCAAATACAGGTGACTCTGATACTGAAAGCCACATCCTGACCTCTCCAGGGCTGAGAAATGAGCTTTAGCTCATGTCCCAAATGAATGGAGTGGAAGAAGGTGCCTGTGGCACCGAGTTGACAAGTATTTGAGGCTTCATGGGGAAAAGTGACAGATGGATGTGAGCTGTCTGCCCCGCACTCTGTTGCTATGTTCCTGCAGGGGTCCCAGTCACCAGCTCAAAGACCAAGCTGCATGTGGACCCACAGGATGTGCGGTGGAAACACATGGTAACCCAGTCGGTTGGATTCTTTCTACATTTTCTTACTGATTATCACCACTAATTCTGAGAGAGACATACCATTATCCAAGAATAAAACTTCCGCTTTAAAATTAACATAGGTTGCATGAACGTGTTTTTCATACATCAGATGTTATTAGGTACCTCTTCAGTTATTTTCTACAAAGGCTACTTATTTAAACATTTCAGTAGACTTAGCGGTAGTGAGCTTTTCTGAAAGAAAAAGGAAAAGAAAGAAGGAAGAGGAGGAGGGGAAATAAAGGAGAAGGAAGAGGAAGAGGAGGAGATGAGCAGCAGCAGCATGGGCACCCCAGATACCAAGGGCTGATCTTAGTCAGCCATTGGCCAAGGCTCCCAATGCAGCCTCCCAACTTTGGAAGTTCTCAGAAACAATGAGCGTGTCCAGCACAAACTGACCCTCCTCAGGTGTTTGCTTCAGCTCAAGCAGAAGACAAATGCACAATCACAATCAGATCAGTAGCCTTTTGAAGCATATTGGAACGACAGGCCCAAGTGGGCCCTTTCAGGAGACGACGGACCCAGTCTGTCCTCCTGTACTGTGGCTACATTCTGCGAGCAGCTCCCGCTGGGTCTTGCCATCATCCCGGTACTCATCTAGCCATCTGCCATGGAAAAAAGAAGATAATTAATATGAGAGAGCATTGAAAGAAGCCTCGTTAGTTAGAAAGGAAAAAAAAAACATATGGAACGAATTTAAAGAGGCCTTTAGAGAGATCAAAATTTTTAAAAAGCATTTAAGATTTTAAGTCACACCAGATTCCTTTTAGCAGTCCAGCTTTGGTAAGCCTTTATCTTACACTCAAGATGCAAGGTCATATTGGTTCACTCTAAAATTCTGGCTTTTAGAAAAGTCCTCTGGTAACATCACAAACATTCTAACGTAGTCAAAATTTCTCACTTGGAGTTTCCTTAGTGATAGCTGTTATTTCTCTCCTGTCATGTGACTGGCAGGTATGCACAGTGGCTAAACCCTCAGTCTCTAGGACAGCACTCTTCAAGAGAAATAGAATACGGACCGCATATGGAAAGAAGTAAAAAGAACGTAAAATTAATATTTTTAATTTTCATAAATTCAAAAGATTATTTCAACACATAATCAGTATAAAAATTATATCACATTCTTTTTTTATTCTACATTCTTGAAATCTGGAATGTATCTTTACACCTACATTGGAATGGCCCACAGTTCAGTACACATACATGGCTTGTGGCTCCCATGTGAGAGACTACAGTTCTACAGTCAAATATATTTTGATCTGAGTCCTGAATCCACCAATTATTAATATATTCTATTTAAAAATTTACCATCTTTATATTTCAAAGATAATTTCCTTGTCTTTGAAATATCACAGGGTCTACCGGAGGCTTGCTGTGGTATCAAATGAGTTTATGTGTGCAGTTCTGGCTTTACCATGAAGCCTGTTCCTCAGAAAGCATTCAGTAAATGCTGGTGATGGGTATTCTGATTTTCTCTCCAGCAATACAACAGATGGGTGCAGAAATCTTATCAGCTCCCACAACACAAAATATAACCCCTCTATATCTTGGTTATTTTGAAACTCCACAAATAACGTTATAAATAACTTTTCCTCAGAGACTTTTCTTTTCCTATAATTAAAAGGGGACTTGCACTTAAGTAGCTGATAAAGTATACTGGGGAAGACAGCAAAGTTTACGTCACCTAACACTCCAAAATCTAAGTAGAACTTTCTGACAAAACAATTTTATAGCAAACTTGATATCTTGTGCAGGGAATTCTTCAGTAGAAGATAATTCACAAAATCATAGTGTTATCATAGAAACAATGGATTGATAGACAGTAAATTAAAACTTTCCAGAAGGCCAAGAAACCAAGAGCCCCTGCTCTCTAATGGATCTGAGGTATGCACACCATTAATCTCATTAGGTCACAGTTTTCTCATCTGCCAAACAAACCATGAGACTAAATGTTATCTATGGTTTCTTCCACTTCTGATGGAATAGAAAGAAAACTTTTTTCTTACTTATTTAAACCTGGGTCCTCAGAGAGAAAACGCAAGGAAAACAGGTAATATTGCTATAGTTAAGTTATTGACAGCAGTGCAATGATATGCCTATATGCATATCATTCCATATGAGAGTATAATACAATAAAACATCTTAAATATTTTCATCCGCAACATTTTTTTCTATAAATCCAATTTTAATCCAAGGTTTGCAATTATTCTAAAATGTAGAAATAAGTCATTTCCATCTTAATTTCTACTGCTTTGCATTGCCAGTAAAACTAATTTTGGCTCAGAAGAGAATGGGACCATTATCACCTGCCCTGGATGACTCTGGCTTTGCTAAATATGACACATTTAGAAAAATAATAATCTTATATTTATTCCTTATGTTATTTCATAGGTACCATCACATTTAGAGCAATAAACTATACTGTAAAATATTAAACACAGCTTCGTATGTTTCCAAATATCTAGATGTGATATAAAACCAAATGTTGCATATATACTGGCCAATATGGTAGTCACTAACCATTTGTGTCTATTCAACACTTGAAATGTAGCTAATATGACCAAGCAACTGTATTTTTTATTTGACTTGACTTTAATTAATTTAAACTTAATTAGCCATATGTGACTAATGGCTACCATGTTGGACTGTGCAGATCCAATGTTTTAAAATGTAAAACTTAGTTATTTGAGAGTTCTAAATGTTAGACATATGGTCTAGAAATAAAGGTATTTTTTATCCCTTCATGTCAAAAAATTTCTTTAAAATTGCTTCTATGATGATAACATTTACCATCATGGAGCCTGTAATTGCAGGACACTTTTATAGGTGCTTTATATACATTGTCTGAAATCCTCAAACAACCCTGCAAAGTGGGTGCCATTACTGCCGTTTTACATAAGAATAAATTGAGGCTCCCAGAGCTAGTAAGCAATGCAGCTGCAATCCAAATCCTGTGTTAAAAAACTTCAATCTTTGCCCCTTCTTTTCTTTATTTACTAAGATTTCTTGCAAAAATAAAGATATAAGGTCTCTTCTTAGAGCTTGAATTTCACAAAACGACAATAACTACTACCACATACACTTGAAATGAATGTGTATTGAGGAAAAGAAACCAAACAGATGATGAGAGAAGTGCTACACATTTTGTTCATACAAAATGCAACTCTTTGTTACGTTTTTAAAGAATGAGTATTTCCTAGAAGCGAAACTATAGTAAAGTAAAATCCAGTCAGTCAACCAGTGTGCTTCTCTGCATATCTGAAGAGTGTCCCTCGCTTTGGGAATAACGTTGTTGAGCCACCTGCTAAACACAGAGCACACCCAGCTCTCCAGCTTCGTGCAGCACTAATTCCCTCCTACCTCACTGAAGATCAAGTGGAAGCTCTTTGAAGACAGGGACTCTACTCTTTTATCTCAAAATCTCTAGGACTTGGTGTAGTACCTGACACCTAGCAGGCATGCAATATTTTTGCATAAATAAATGGATGAATAAATTAATACACACAATGCATGAGTTCTCTGGATTCAAGGAACCTGCAATCACATAGACATAGCACCTTGACACCTGGGTCTTCACAGCATATATAAGCCTCTATCATGGCCCTCATGTTGTTAACATTTCCCATGTTCCCATGTAGGGACCATAGGTCCTTGCCGATAGAAACTGGATTGGCTTATTGCTGGATCTCCACTACCTACCCCACTTCTTGATATGGTGGATGGTCAATTACTATTTATATAATGACTGATCAAATGGATCAACATATTCTGTAGAATGATTAATAATGGAGGGAACCTAACTGTGTAATTTCTATTTTTAGTGAATTTTGTTTTTAGGTGCATTTGATATTCTACTTACTATAACTCTATAAAGTAGGTAGAGAAAATTTATCATTCCCATAAAACTTTAAAAACTGAGAATTAGGAGTTTAAGTAATTCACCTATGACAACATGGCCAAGGAATTACAGTGCCTTGCAACTTAAGTCTCCTATTATATCATAGCTACGCCATATTAGTACAATGCATTGGAGTCACAGTTCACATATATAACATCATTTCAGTTTAAATTACTCAAATCATTAAATGATTCAAATGAACATAAAATGATTATTTAAAATCACATGAGCCAAGAATAAGGAAACAGGTATTATTGCCATCTTCCATATGAAGATGTTGAACCTCAGAGCAGAGTGGTACCCAAGTTCACAGTACTAGCAGGGAGCTTATCACATTTTTGTTTGTTCGTTTGCTTGTTGTGTTTTGTTTTTGTTTGTGTGTGTGTGTGGAAATAACTTTATTGGTAATAGGGCCCTACTAACTCATCAGAGCCCTACTATTTTCTCACATGTACTTTCCTTCTCACGTTTTCTAGAAACAGAAAGAAGAACCTGTTTTCTAAGTCCTAATCCAGTTTCTTTCCATTTCAGCATACTTGTTTCAGAAGAGAAAAATGTTAGAGATTGCAAAAGAAGACAGAATGACCAGTGCTAATAAAGGACAGTGCTCCTGAGGAGACGCCTTCCGCTCTGGTTTTCAGGGAGGGAATGATGCCGTCCAGCAGCTGGGAGGAGGCATGCTGGAGGACACCCTTGGAATAAATTGGACAAAGGAAGCATAATTTTGCATAACAACGCGTTGAGTAACAGCATACCTGTTGCATGGAAACAGCACCTCTTCACTGCTGTCTTCATCTTCAGACTTAACAACAATACTCCCAAGAAACCATCCATTACCTGCGGGAGTTGACAAAGGAGATTTATTTAACTCTTTAGCATAAAAATACCAGCATTGTGATTTTATTCATAGATCCTCCAAAGGTTCCTTTTTAAGTACATGTGTCAGGGTACAAAAATATGCATATGCAAATTATAGCAGTAGAGAAATGAAAGTGTGAGTGAGCAATCTAATTACTCAGAGTACTAGAAGCAGAGGAAAAGAGAAGATAGGGACCCAAACTTTCTATAAAATTCTAAAAGAAAATTATTTAAAATCACATGAGCCAAGAATAAGGAGAGAAGTAAATTCACATAAATGCATTTCAGTTATGGTAAGTCATAAAAGATTGATAGGTTTAAATAATAATGGAAAGTCACAATCAATCATCATTCTTAATAGTGAAAATTTAGAAGTTATCATTGATTACTGCACTTGTCAATACAATTAAAGAAAGAAAAAATGAAAGTAAGGAAAGAAGGGAGAGCAAGAAGGAGGGAAGAAGGAATGAAGGAGAGGAGATAAGAAAGAAAGGAAAAGGAAAAGTGATAAATGTAGAAAAAAGAAACAGAACTTTCATTATTCACAGAAGATATGACTTAATTAAAACCCCCAAAAATTACAGAATATAAAATTAAGAGTGATGAGAAAATTTGTTAGAAATATAATTAATACATAAAATTCCAGTTCATTTCTATTAGCCAGAGAGGAAAGATTAAAAAGCATAATTCAATGAAAGTCACAATGTTGAATTGCTATAAACATTTAAGAATTTAAGAGCAAATTTACAAGCAGAGGTAGTATAATTTATAGAAAAAAATCATCTAAAGGTAGAAAATGACAGCAAAAAAAGAAAAAGCCATAAATAAATGAAGAGCTAACTCATATTGGTAAGTAGGACGATATAAAGATGTCAATTCCTCATAAACTAATTTAAGACTGCAATGTAATTAAATCAAATTCACCATAGTGTTTTACATGAAAATCCAAAAGCTGGTAATAAAATTCATGTGGATGATAAAGGCCCAATAATATCACAGGCACTTCTGATCTTGAGTAAGGGAAGGGAATCACCCTACTGGTTATCAACATTTATTGTA
The DNA here is from genome assembly GCF_048565385.1 of Saimiri boliviensis. NCBI lineage: Eukaryota > Metazoa > Chordata > Mammalia > Primates > Cebidae > Saimiri > Saimiri boliviensis. The sequence continues at coordinate 8,666,149 of NC_133463.1, read as the reverse complement.
AATCTATACCAATCAAGGCAACATGGAATTGGACTGGCATAGATAAATTGACTATGGAACAGAAAAATAATTCAGAATAACCTTTCCCATTCATACAAACTTGATACAGGGAGCTCTGCTCTGCACATTAGTGTGGAACCATAGCAAAAAACTGCAAGCTGAGACTAGGCAAGTCATCTTAATAATCAACAGGGAAAAAATGACTGCTTGATGATCTTTAAACATTTTTTTCAAAACATCAAAAAAATCTTTACTGTGAATTTAAAATGGTTACAAAAAATGAAAAGTAGTAACACTAACATGTAATGCAGTATGATTTAAGACATTAGAAACATTGAAAATTAAAAGGTTTTATTTCTTTCTAATAAAAAAATCTTAGGAATTCTTTGGTGCTTGCCTTCTTTCCTCATCACATAATTTATAACACAGAGCAAGCATCTTTTGCCTCTTAGCGCATTATTAAACTCCTAAATTTGGGTCAGCTTACAAATATTTTCTTTGTGTTTTCAATGTCATAAAATATCTCAGAATGCCTTTAAGTGAAGTTTTTATTAATATCCTCGTCATTTTTGTCACCACCACCTCACTTATCTATGGGCATCAATTCCCCTCACTAATTTCCTCTGGCTGAGAATCTAAAGTCTCTTAAATGGTGGTATTGTCAACACTTTCATGGTGATAAATTTTATCTATAACCCCACTTATGTTAGATTTTAACCTCACTTCCAGCATGGCCACTTTTCCTTTCTTTGATGCATTTTCATCTTTCAATTATATATTGTTATAAACTGTCACATGGATTCATTATTGGTAAACAAGGAAGCAACATAACAATGCAATTTGCTGTCTGTGCATAAACTGCTAACAAGTACACCATGACCCAGCTCCAACAGACAGACATTGGAAGAAGTGATGTGATTGGTCACTGAGGAGAATGTGCATCTGTTATCCACATAGTGATTTACAGACTGAAAAGCTGGCAGCAAAGTTTGTACTTATGCAATTGCAGTTACTATAGCATAGGAACTGAAATTTGAACTATGCTATTTGGGGACTTGTGTTAACTAAATCATTGCAACTGAAATTTGTGAATATGGATACCATGCAAAGCAATGACTGCTTGTATAAAATAAAGATGACTTTGCAGAGCTCTGAAGTGAAGATGAAGTAGTCAATACGCAGTGGTGGTACAATTGGTGATCCACATAAAAAAAATGAAAGTTGATTCCATCCTCATATCATACATAGAAATCAATTACATGGAGTAAAATTTTAAATCTTAAAAACAAGACTTAAAATACATGCATGTGGATGTAGAAACTTGTAGTCATCAATGTCAGGGACACATTCTGAGAAAGGCATCATTAGATGATTCCATTACTGTGCAAACACTGTGAGCACTTACACAAACGTAGATGGTATTGCCTACTGCACACCTAGGTGATACAGCACAGCCTATTCATCCTAGGCGACAACCTGTTCAGCATGTTACTGTACTAAATACTGCAGGTGACTGTCACACAATGGTAAGTATCTGTGTATCTAAACATAGAAAAGGTAATGTGTTTCACTACAATATTGCAACAGCTATGATGTTACTAGATGATAGGAATTTTTCAACTCCATTATAATCTTATGGGCCTACCATCCTATCTGTGGTCCATGTTAACTGAAACATGGTTATACAGCACACGGTTTGTATATATATATATATATTTGGAATACTCTACAGGTAGAAATGACTTTCTTAAATAAGACACAAAATGTACTGATAATTTTAAAATTATACTATACTCTTAAACTACTTTAAAATTAAGAATTTCAGCCATCAAAATACAACACAAACTAGAGAAGACACGGTGCCAGTCACTGCCAGTTGCTCTCCCCTTTCTTGCCATTTCTGCAATGCGAGAGGCCCACATCTCCCAGATGTCTCTGCGGCCACAAATGAACCATGTGACTAATTTCTCAGGAATGAAATGTGGCCAGAAGTCATATGCACAGTTGCCATCTCCCATGCTCAAAAGACACTGCTGCAGGGGACTCTCCCTCTTTTCCATGTGTGTAACCAGCTCTGACCAGGCAGAGGAGAGGAGACTTGGGTGACGGAAGAATAGCAAGGGGAAGGACCTGGTCCCTGATGGCTGGCTGGGAATGGCCATCACTTTGGGGCTGTTACCTGTGGGTGGAACATGCTGCTATCTTTTAAAAACTTTATTTTCTGCTGGGCACAGTGGCTCACGTCTGTAATCTCAGCACTTTGGGAGGCCGAGGTGGGCGGATCCTAAGGGCAAGAGATCGAGACCATCCTGGCCAAGATGGTGAAACCCCGTCTCTACTAAAAATACGAAAATTAGCCAGGTGTGGTGGTGTATGCCTGTAGTCCCAGCTACTCGGGAGGCTGAGGCAGGAGAATTGCTTGAACCCAGGAGGCGGAGGTTGCAGTGAGCCGAGATCATGCCACTGCACTCCAGCCTGGCACCTGGTGACTGAGCAAGACTGTCTCAAAAAAGAAAACTTTTTTTTTAATCACTTTTTATTAGAGAACCTTTGCTTTTACCCTAAATATTAAGGACAAGAACATGTATTTCCACAGACAAAGAAATTCAGTTAAGGATTAAAAAAAAAAGAAGAAAGAATGCTCATTGTTCCTAGAAATCAGGGTAATGCAAATTAGGGCCAAAGAGAATACTATTTTATACCAACTTAGGTAAAATAAAAGCAAAAATTAAGTGTACCAAGTGCTGGTGAGCATATGACGCAATATACAAAAAAATCTTGTATACTGTAGGTAAGAGCAAAACTTAGTAGAATCACTTTTGCAACTAGTATTTTGTCTAGGAGAGCCAGAGCTGATCATATCCTTTGACCTACCTAGTAATTGACTTCTATGGATTTACCTTAGAACCTGAGGTTTCTCAGTCTCAGCTCCGCTGACATGTGGGGCCTGATAATTATTTGTTATGGGACTGTCTTGTGTGTGGTAAAATGCTTAGCAACATCTCAGGCCTCTACCCATTAGGTGCTGGTAGTAGCACCTACCAGCTGTGACAACCAAAACTGTCTCCAGACATTGTCAAATGTCCCTAGGGGGCAAATCTGCCGGCAGTTGGGAACCACTCTCCTAGAGGAACTCTTGCGTCTGTGCATTAGAATGTTTATTTTAGGCTGGGCACAGTGGCTCATGCCAGTAATCCCAGCACTTTCGGAGGCCAAGGCGGGTAGATTACCTGAGGTCAGGAGTTTGAGATTAGCCTGGCCAACATGGCAAAACTCCATCTCTACAAAAAAGTAGCCAGGTGTGGTGGTGTGAGCCTGCAGTCCCAGCTACTTGGGAGGCTGAGGCAGGAGGATTGCTTGAATCCAAGAGGCGGAGGCTGCAGTGAGCCAAGATCACACCACTGTACTCCAGCCTGGGTGACAGGGTGAGACCCTGTCTCAAAAATAAAAATAAAATAAAAATAAAAAGAACGTTTATTTCAGCTTGTTTGTAATAGTCAAACTGGAAACACCACAACTGAGCATTAACAAGAGATGAACAGATTAATATGCATAATTATGCAATAGAATATTAGAGAGGTGAAAATCAACTGTTGCGCTACACATGAAAGTGTATATATCTTGGAAACAATGTTGAGTTAAAAAAATCAGTCACAAAGGCAGTATATGGCATATCATAATTTCTACAAAGCACAGAAACTATCAGTGTTTATAAGCATCCCCACATGATTAGTAAAGCCTTTCTTTAAAGCAAAGATTTTTGAAATCACTAAAAAATTCTAAAAATCAGATGGATACCTTGCGGGAGAGGTGAACACAGTAGAACCACCGGAACTGGCAATGTTCAGGCTCACGTTAGGGAGTGGGCTATCAGACTCCAAATAATACACAGTTTGAAAAGAAAAGATAGGAAAAGAACATAACCTGGATACTCTATTATGGTATATTTTTATTTTAGTGGAATGAGTATTCAGAATGCATGAAGGATAGTTTCATTAAAGAACTTTAAAATGATGTTATAGTAATTACTCAGTTTTCCTTCACTGAGTTTCAAATAGCCTAATCCCACCAGTCAGAGAAGCCCATTGAAATTTCCAAATATCTAGCCAAAACCTGGCCCTCACCCCCAGCCTACCTACCGCATTTTCTTCCTTTCTTGTGAAAGTTTTCATGGTCTTCCAGGTCCCTTTGCCAAATAGACAATAGCACTGTGAAGGTCCCTTTCAAATATTTATCATACTTCATTCTAACTTAATACAAGTATTTCCTATGCGTCTGCCACCATGGGCCCTGCCTGTGAGCACACACCCCAGGCATCTCACTCACATGTGCATCCAGCCAGGGCTGGCGTCCTGCAGGTGCTCAACAAAGAACTCTGGAGATGCAGTCTACGGACCTCTGAAATCAGGACCCTGGAGATGCTTGTGATGCAAGAGACGAGCAGAAAAGCACATAGGCTTCTGATTACTCGGTACCCGCTCAGGCAGAATCTCTGATGTGGGCCCAGGGGTCTATTTTATTTAATATACTCAGATCATTCCTAACTATCCTGAAGTTCTACAAATTTGCTGCAAATATGAGGCTTTACTGAAGCTTTCCATTTATTCCATTTGTGGTTAGATAACCCTAGACATCATTGTATTTGTGTTAAAAGCGGAATATTGAATGTAGCTTCATCTTAAAAACAAAAAGAAAAAAAATAACATGAGAATCTCCCTATTGTCCTTCCCATGTCTGTTAACATTTTTTATTAATGAATGTTTCCTTGAAAAAAAAAATAAGTATTTTGGAAGTTTGTTCCTGCCTCTATCAAAGTCATTTCTCTATCAGTAAATTAGCCATGTAAATATGTTTAAAATCACAATGCCCCCTTTATTCTTCCTTCTGTCATTTTTATTCTTTGTATCAAACAACCTTGGTTATAATATCTTCTCTTTTAAATGTCCAGCCTACCTCTTCAAATACGTGCCTAATTCTCCTTCCTCTCCCTTCAATAGTGATTGCTCTGCTGTTGTGGTGGCAGTTTTCCCTACAGCATCTCAATTCTGGCTTTTTAGGATGTGGTTGGATGTCTTAACATTGTTTCCAACCCATGTCACAAAGAAGAGTCTGAGAATTCTTGTTTAAAACAAGAATCTGGGAGTTCTACTAACTGCTCTGTTCCAATCCACACCAAAGTCTCCAGCTCTGACTGTAGTTAGCTATCCTGAAAATCCATGTGCTGTTGGCAAGGGCAGCTTGGGGCAAAAGCAGGAAGTCACAGTAAAACTTTCCACCCTTCATAAAAGTAATCTAAAAGTCACTGCACCATACAGTGACACCACTCTGCAGCAACCCAGCACTACAGTGACACCCCTCCACAGGGAAACAACTCCATACTGACACCCATCTACAGTGACACCCCTCTATAGTGACACCACCCTACAGTGACACAACCCTACAGTAACATCACCTACAGTGACTCCATCTATAGTGATACTGCTCCATTGTGACAATGTTCAATAGTGACACTGCCCTACAGTGACATCACCCTACAGTGACATCACTCTGCAGTGAAACAACTCTACACTGACACCCCTCTACAGGGACACTGCTCTCTGCTGACACTGCTCTACAATGACACCACTCTACAGTGACACCAGTCTACAATGACACAGTCTACAGTGACACTGCTCTACAGTGACACCACTCTATAATGACAATACTCTTCAGTGACACTCCTTTACAGTGCCATGGCTGTGACTGACACTACTCTGCAGTGAAGCCACTCTGGTGACACTCTTCCCCAGTAATGTCACTGCACAGTGACATCAATCCACACTAACATTGCTGCACAGTGACATCGATCTACAGTAACATCGCTATACGGTGGCATTGATCTACAGTAACACTGTGGTACAGTGACATCGATCTACAGTAATATTGCTGTACAGTGACATCAATCTACAGTAACATTGCTGTACAGTGGCACCACTCCACAGTGAGGCCACCTGACAGAAATGCCACCCCACAGTGACACCACCTTAGAGAAACCCACCCCACAGTGACACAACCTTAGAGAAACACCACCTTGCAGAGACGCCACTCCACAGTGACGCCACCTTGAAGAGATGCCACTCCACAGTAACACCACCTTGCAGAGGTGCCACTCCACAGTGATGCCACCTTGCAGAGACACCACTCCACAGTGACGCCACTCTACAGTGACAGCGCTCTGCAGTGATACCAGCCTATAGACACTGCTCTACAGTGACAACGTTCCACAGTGACATCACTCTACACTGGCACTGCTCTACAATGACAACACCTTAGACATATGCCACTCTACAGTGACACCACTCTGAAGTGACACCATGTATAGAAGGAAGCATATTATGTCATTCCTTTCTCTATCCAATTTCTTACTTCTGCCTTTTTCTAATAATTTCCTCCATAACGATCCTGAATTCATTGAACCTTTTCTGCTTCAGCTCCATTTGGTTTCTGTCACTATGTCCACTTTAAGGTCTTCCCATTCATTTTAAAGAGCTTTACTGAAAAATGATTTCACTGACTTAAATATGTTCATTCAACAAATGGTCACTAATTAAACTATACTGTCAGGCACAATACTAGGCACTCAGAAAATAAAGGTAAAGACTACATAATTCTCGCCTTTTAAAAAAACTCAAAATCTAGCAGAAAGAAAAAAGGAGTATGGAAATCAATGTGATAAATGGTTTCAGTACTACGATATAAGTTAAAATATAGAGTTACATTTTAGCACTAGAACTGAAATTTGAATTTAATAGCTCTAAGGAACTTGGTAGGAAAGAGATGAATAAAGTGGAATTGGCAAGGCTTGGTTGATAGCTGTAGCTGGGGAGAAGACAGGGAGGGAAAGGTTGGATTAGGGTTGGTGCTCGAGGCGCTGGTTTGCTGAAGAATGTGGGATAAGGGACCCGGGAAACACAGCTGTAGGAACAGACATGACAGACATGCAACCGTGAAGAACGCTCAGGGAGTCTGGAGATCACACACATGCACACACGCATGCACACACAAAAACTTTTGACTTTCTAGGAAATTTGCTGTGAAACATAATCATGTGCTTGCATAAGTCATGTAATAAACTCAACCTGACAAAACTTCATAAATTTATATTTAATATATTTAATGTAAGTGTACATAATTTAATATGTTAATCAATAAATGGTCACTATATAATTTAATTTGTGACCATTTATAACTTTACATTATACTTAATGTCAATATACCTAATATAAATATATATCATGAATTTATATTAAGTATAAATGTAAATGGATTTAATGTCAATTATATATAAATATAACTTCATATACTTATATTTTATATCATGTAAAATAAGATTATTTTCTTGTCTGAATTTTACAAGACCTGCACATTTTTCTGTTATTTCACCTGCCTTTTATATGATTTTTCATAAATTTGCAAAATAAACTTCTTACCAAGAGACTAAATCTTACCTGGACCTGTCCCATCATGACTAACCAGAACTTTCTTCAATTTTCCGAGAGAGACAGCCTTAATGGAAAAAATATCAACCTGTACAATAAAGAAATAAAATCAGTGACCATTAGGTTATTTCCTTTCTCTAGAAAAAAAAATTGTATTACTATTGATACTATATTGCTACTATCCTATTATTTTTACTACTACTATAAAAATTACCACTATTTCATGTGCAAAATTCTACACTATGCTTAGTGAGAGATGCAAAAACATGCAGAATATAATTCTTGCTCTCCTCAATTACATAGTCTAGTGAAAAGAGTCTTAGATGTAGTTAGGACATTTATTTTCAATCTACTATTACTAACAGCTCATAATCTGTACTACATGAGTAAGTGCTAAACTCCCACAGCATTTTTCACATATTAACTCATTTAATCCTCAGAACAGCGCATGAGGTCAGTACTACTCACTTCCTTATTCCACAGCTGGAGACGGAGGCACCTGGAGTTAAGCTACTTGTCCCAGGTCAACACCTAGTGGGTGAGGAGCCAAGTCTCAGACCCAGGAGGCAGAATTGGTGTTTACCACATTGTCCTGTCCCTCAGTGTCTTATTTTTACATAAACTATGCGTTGAAATATGTATATGTACACACATATATATGTACATCTATACATATATATACGTATATACATATATATCCACATATATATATACGTATATACATATATATACATATATATATATATACACACACACACACACAGGACATTTTAAAATAAACTATGAAATAGGTACAGGCATACAAATTACAAAGGCACATTCAACAAACACATCCATGTAAGTAACAGAGTTTTAGCACCACCCAAGATCCCAACATGCCCCTTTCAGTCACCATCTCCACAAACGATATCCACTACCCTGACTTTTAGCACTTTCAATTAGTTTTGCTTTGTCTGGGGCCCTATATCAACAGAATCCTATAGCGCGTTCTTGCTCTGCTGACTTGCATCCCCCAGTGTTTGTGAGATTCATTCATGCCATTTTGTTCAGCAGCGTCTTGTTCATTTCATTACTGAATATTACTCCAAATTATTTATCCACTCTACTATTTACAAACAAACATTATTCCTAGAATAATGTTGCTCAGAACATTCTCATACATGTCTTTTCATGATATCTGCATATATTTCTCTTGGGAAACACTGGGTTATGGGGTATAGGGTGTGTGTGTATATACATATAAATATATATATATTTATATATAATGTATATTTATATATTATATATTATTATCTATAGAGAGAGTCTCACTTTTTAAAAATGCTTATATTAATATGTACTCCGTGTGCACAGCATATGAGAGTTCAAAGTGCTACACAGGCGAATCAATATTTGTTGTTATTCTTTTTAAGTTTAACCGTCTGATCATGCACAGTAACACTTTACTATGGTTTTCACGGTCTCTTCCTGATTACTCATAAGGCTGGGTAGGCTGTTTATGTTTATTGGTGATCTGGATACCCTCTTTTGTAAAGAAAGCACACACTCAAGTGTCAAGCCATGTTTTAGAGAGGGTTTTCTGTCTGTCTCTTGTGGCTCTGTGGATTTTCTGTATACAGTCTGCAATCGAGTCTTTGGCCAGTACGTTTTTAACAGGTTCTCTCACTGTGTGTCTTGCCTTTTACTCTCTTAATGGTATCTTGAGGAACAGAAATCTTTAATGCTAAAATAGTGTCATTCATCTTTTTCCTTTTTATGCTTTCTGATTTGTCTTTAAAGTTTTAGTTTATAACTGTACCCATGTTCAATAGCGACATCATTCACAGTCACTAAAAGGTAGAAGCAGCCCAAGAGTCCATCATGGGGTGAATGGACAAACAAAACATGGACTGTTCTGAAATATTATACAGCCTGTCAAAGGAAAGATGTCCTGTCACATGCTACAACATGCATGAACAATACAATGGAACACTATTCAGCCTTGCAAGGAAATAAATCCTGTCATATGTTACAACATGCAGGAAACGTGAGGATATTTTGCTAAGCGAAGTTGGTAACAAAAAGACAAATGCTGTATGATTCCACTTATACGAGGTATCTAGAGTAGTCAATTCATAGAGACGTAAAGTAGAATAGTGATTGCCACGGGCTGGAGGACAGAAGAATGGAGAGTTATTTAATGGATACAGTGTTTCAGTTTTGCAAAATGCAAACAGCTCGGTAGATGGATGGTGGTAATACTTAAACACAATAATGCGAATGTACTTAAACTGTTACATTTATATTTTAAGAACATTATGCTTAAAAATTGTTTAAAAATAAATTTTATGTTATGTATATTTTACCACAATTAATTTTTTTTTTTTTGAGACAGAGTCTCGTTCTGTCACCCAGGCTGGAGTGCAGTGGTGCTATTTCAGCTCAATGCAACCTCCATCTCTCAGGTTCAAGCAATTCTTCTGCCTGAGTCTCCCAAGTAGCTGGGACTATAGGCACCCACTGCCACGCCTGGCTAATTTTTGTATTATTAGTAGAGGCAGGGTTTCACTATGCTGGCCAGGCTGGTCTCAAACTCCTGACCTCAAATGATCCACCCACTTCGGCCTCCCAAAGTGCTGGGATTACAGGAATGAGCCATCACACCCAGCCCACAATTAAACATTTTTAAAGTACTAGTCTACCCCCGACATTATGCAGATTTTCTTGCATCATATCTTCTAGATATCTGACTGTTTTACCTTTCACATTGAGACATAAATTTACATAAAACTGATTTGGGGATTTGATGTAAAATAGGAGTGGTGATTTTTTTTTTCTATAACAATATCCAATTTTAAAGCTTTGTTGAAATTTTTAAATGTGTTCCATGATTCTGCACATTAGGATGTGTGGATCTGTTTTTGGACTCTTTTCTGTTTCTTTGCTTTATTTGACTTTCTTTGTACAAATTGATGCTGTCTTATTACCTTAATTTTATAAGTCTTGATACCTGGTACTGTACTTGGTGCTTCTTCTTCAACATTTATTTTAAAGGTATTTCACTGTTTGCATTTCCACATCAATTTTATAATTAGATTGCCAATTTCTGTTTTAAAAGCGTTCCTGAGATTTTGATTGGTATTGCATTAAAACTGCAGACCAATTAGACCACAGTAAGAACGTTATAAAACTGAGTCCCTGAACCTAGTATATTTCTCTATTAATTTATGTCTTTCTTTCTCTATCTCTTTCTTTCTTTCTTCTTTCTTTTTCTCTGTTTTTAGAGATGAGGTCTTGCTAAGATGGGCTGGGCAGCAACAATTCTCCTACCTAAGCTTTCCCATGTCACTATGTTTTAAATTATTTTCCAATCGTATTTTATAAGGTTTTATTTAGAGGTCTTGCCGTGGCCATCTCAGTGCCTGTGGTGCAATGGGCCATGGGCCATGGATGCAGTAAACATAATGGCAGAGATGGAGTTTATCTGTGCATGACCATAAGAAATGAGTTCTGTCTCCCAAGACTGCTCCCGCCACTGCTGCTGCTGGTGCCCAGCCTGGTGGCTCTGGTCCAGAGAGATCCAGTCCCTGCTGCCAACAGCAGTGACTTCTTGAGTGCACACGTCTACTGGCTCTTCCTCTTTCCCTCTCTCACTCTCTACATTCCTCAACTGCTGCTTCCTGGGATCACTGTTCTCAATCATGAGCTGCAGGACCTGTTCCCGCTCTGCTTTGAAAGGGCTCACACTAAGGTTGCCACTTTTCAAGTGAGAAATCCCAGCTCCATGAGGCCTCCTAAATCTTGAACAGCATCTCAGCGTCTCCACTGCTCCACTGCTACCTTCTGACTGGCTTCTTGATTCCAAGCTTCCCCTTACAAATGGCGGAAAACCATGCTGATATCAAGTTCTCCTCTGCACTTCCTTTCTCTCCAGGATCTTGGGCCCTCAAGCCCTAACTGCCTGGGTAGCTCTCTCATACGTTTAAGACCAATTTAAAAGATGTTTTATCAAAGGTTTCAGGTTGTTCTCAGCAGGATGCTCATTTTGTTACAGTTGAATCTGCCCTATCTGGAAGTAGAATATTGGGTTTGTTGTGGTCGTCCACTAGAAGCTTGTTCCTGGTTAAGTCTCACCTCTACTCAACTCCAGAACTATAACATGCACACTAAGAAATGACCACACCCTGAATTCCTCATAGGAATCAACTGAGCATCTCAGAAATTTTCTGTTTCTGTGTCTTATTGTTAAAGAAATTAGAGGAAGGATAGTAAAACTGATGAAGACCTGTTTCTACTACCTGTCCACGCTGAAACTTGATTTCATTGTTTTTGGAATGATGAAGTCTTCGTTTCCCTGAATCTCCTCTGGTACCGATGAGGTTGATGAATACATTAGACTCTGTTTCTGCCCCTGGCATTGTGCCAGTGTATGTGTGAATCTCATAAAGCACCACTGAAATGTAAGAAATCCGACATTATCTTTCTCATTTTTATTTACGTCTGTGAATGTAGTTAGATATTCTACAAGGAAATCAGAATGTTCCTTCACCTAGCTGATGTGAGTTTCTCTGTGGTACTTGGTCCCAGCTCTTTTCTTCTGTGTACACCCTTTCAATCATACTTTCACCTATTTAATCTTTGCCTCTTCCATATGGACTCTCAGCTATTCCCAGAACTACTGTTTCAAAATAATTATTGTTAGCAATTATGTACTTTCATTAACCACTGCCCTTTCACAGTTATAATGAGAAGTTGTATTTTTAAAAAAAAACAAAAACAAAAACTCTCCTCTCTCTTAATTAGATGAAAGTGGCATTTTTTTCCCCATGAAGTTTGGCTGTTCTAATGACAGCTAGTCACTCACGGTGCTACTTCTTGGAGATTATTTTAATAATGGAGATTTTAATAGCCCTTTTAAGGGAGAAGAAATAAAAAGATCCTACAAAGGTGCAAATTTAATTTTAAAGAAGTCCAGTAAAGTACCAGCAAATTATAATCCACTATATTTGACCTTAGAATTAAGGCAATCTCTGAGACATTGATAGAAGTCAGTAATTAGAAAAGAGATTGCTCTTGCTGATATTACTAGTAAGAATAACATCTGGGATACAATGAGTACTTTTTATTCCAAGATCCTAGAACTCTTTATAAATCGTACTTTGTGCAATTGAGCAGTTTCATTTGTAGAAATTCACATTAACATTTTCCAAAGAACTCAAACATGAAAATCCAACAGGTAAGAAAACAAGGTAAGTGAGAAACATTGACTGTTTCTATCATGCCTGACCTTTAAAAAGACAAATGTGGTATACTGGGAAATGGTATAAGCAGAGAAGATAAATCAGTTTCTTTGTGCAGTCTTACATATTCAGAAATACCCCAGAGTGAGACCCAGCTGAGTGTAAGCAGAAATTAGAACACTTCTCATGAATTTGGGACAACCAAAGAAATCTTTAAAACAACCTATAAAGAAGAGCTGGTCTAACAACCTGTGGGATTGCCTGGACTGAATTAAGTGAAAACTTCTCCTAGAATGCCTCCTGAAAACAAGTATGATGCTTGTGAGGACCAGCATGATTTGACATCTTTAAGTAGAGAAACCAGGCTTCTGTTCACTGAGAAATCTTTTAAATTTCAGATGAAGAGCGAACTTGTTTATGACTTTTTTTTAAAGGGAGCCCTTAAAATATTAAAACAGATATAAAGTAAGACAGTTAAATGAATAGTTAAAGGTGTTTGAAAGTATATATCAAAAAGCATTTAGGACACAAACCACATATTGGCAGCACAGAAAGCAACACTCAGCTCTTCCTCGACCATTGCACACCCCTAATGAAATCGTGCAGCTTCCTGCTAACCCGCACATGGCCTCAGATACTTCTCAACACAGTGTTCCCAGAAGCTGCTCTAACTGATTAGATTAAATACACATGCACTTCAAAAAGCACACGTGTCTGTGCACACACACATGTGCGCATATGTGCCATCTAAATAATTCAAAGAAAGAAAATGTACTAGAAATTTAAAACAAGGTGGTTATCACAGTTGAGCACTAAGTTTATTCTCAAACCAAGTCAAAAACAGTGACATAGTTTAAATTGAGAGATAAAGAAAACACAATTCAGCCACCTTGCCTGGAGAAACAGACACTGGGCTGGAATCTGTAACATTGGTTTTTTGTTTGTTTGTTTGTTTGTTTTCATTAGATTACATAATATGATTCACTAAGTAATTTGCTACAGTAGCGCAACAGAAGTGTGTAAATTCTTTTTTTAATGCTAAATTCATAAAAAATAAACTTTAACTTCAGATATTTTTTTTCTTAATCTTTACGGCAATATGAAATTCTTCTTTATGTAACTCAACCCAAAGGGAGAATTTAAATAATGTTGTTAGCATGTCACTTAGACACACCCTAAAATATCAGGTGTTGTAAACAAGTCTTAGTAAGCAAAGACTGCATCAACTCCTTTATTCAGTCCTTCTCTTCCGGCCTGAAGAGTCAAGGCTCAATGTTGTTGATTTAAAAGCAGGGCCATATGCCCTAGCTAATAAATATTCATTTTATTGTAAAAATATACAAGGCTGACAAATTATCTTACCCCAAGAGAAGGATATCCCACATACAAGGAGGTGAACTCCTGGGGAAGCGCAATGTTAAGTCTAAAATATGTAAGAAGGTAACTTAAAATTAGCTCAAATACTTGAAAAAAATACAAGGATAGATTTTAAGATGTCAGTGTTTTCCAGAATGGAGGAGGTCATTTCACCTGAATATATTCAAAAATAGGTATTACTAATACCTGTCATTCAGGCTACAAATAATCATTCTTAAAGCACCAGTTTTTAGAAGTGGCTATTATTGCATCCATCACGTCATTTAGCTAAAAGTATTTGAAAAAGTAGATTTGTTCCTGCTTATCCATATACTTTGGACATTTCTGCCAAATTTTTTAAATGTTCTTTTTATCATGGTTGATGTTAAATTTTCCTTTCTGACAATTAGCCACTAGCTTCAGGTGCTTATGAAAACCTTACGTGACAAAGTCAGCCAGAAGCACAGCATAAAATGCTTGTCTTCCCATTTGCCACAATTGTCGCCCAATTCAACTGACAGCTACACTATGTATTTTCACCTTTGTTTGCAATGTCGTTATCTTCAACACTCTCATCCTTCTATTTTTTTATTAATTATCATTTCAAGAATTTTCCCATCTGTCAAGGAATGTATAACACATGTATTATCAAAGCTCAGCATGTTTAATGTCTGATTTCTTTAACTCATTCATTCTTTGGGCTTATAAATGTGCAGACTACATAAAGAAGATTTATAGGACCTTATTAGTGGCACAAAAATCTTTTAAAGTCTTCACCTGCAGGTTTATTTTCAAACATCTTTGTAGGCCAAAATGTTTGCTAAGTGTTTGTTAATGATGATTTATCAGCCTCAACTCGAAGCCTTAACAGCTCCATAAATAGTATCCTTAATCCCTGGATTCTTCGGTCTCTGCTTACTGCAGCAAGCACAGAGTTGTTTATTTATTTATTTATTTTTAATATGCTTACTTTTCATGGGGACACATAATTGCTTAGTCATAAGGATATATTTAAAATGTCCCATGGCTGGGGAAAGGGGATGATATGATTTTTCACTAGAAGTTTAGGAGAGGGATGTGCAAAAAATTTTTCCAAGCACAACAACTTAATTTTTTTTCCAGTCTAACTTTACTGCAATGAATGGATTCAGCTGCTTAGTCTCCCAGTTGGTTGTTGAACCAGTAAAAACAAAAACCAGAAAATACAATGTACTTCTGTTGTTGTTGATTTACAGAAGAATGCACTGGTGAACTATGCATTCTTATATAAATTAACCTCCTTCAGCGTTCCAGGGGTTGGCATTTCCTAACTTCTGCCCACTTGATGAGCAGCCTTGGCACACCTAAGAATGGTTGACCTGGCTGAATGTCACTAGTCTGAGAGCTTATCAGTCATTATGAAGCTTCTTCTCTAACATGTCATCCTAGGTGTGGTGGCTCACATCTGTAATCCCAGTACTTTGGGAGGCCAAGGTGGGTGAATCACTTTAGGTCAGGCGTTTAAGACCAGCCTGGTCAACATGGTGAAACCACATCTCAGTGTACTAAGAATACAAAAATTCGCCAGGCATAGTGGTGGGCGCCTGTAATCCCAGCTACTCAGGAGGTTGAAGTGGGAGAGTAGCTTGAACCCAGGAGGCAGAGGTTGTAGTGAGACAAGATCACTCCACTGTACTGCAGCCTGGGCAACAGAGGGAAACTCCATCTCAAAAAAAAAAAAAAAAAAAAAAAAAAAAAAAAAAAAAAATCTTGGGAAAGAACTGTTCTTCATCACTAACTTTTTTTAATCTCTTTAAATACAATCATTAAAAGTTTTCAGATTTTTAGTTTCCTTGCTATAATATCACTGCATCATGATCTAGTCTCTTTATTTTCTTTTGACACCGTTGTACTATGCAGAGATCACATCATTATGGCTGTGAGTTCATATTTCTATGATGGTACAGGAGTCTCTGTCCAGCAGTGTGTATGGGAAAAGAGCCCTAAACCAGACACCATCTGTGCCTTCTGCAGCTGTCTCACTGGGCCCGGTCCACAGCAGGCAGAGACGGAGGATGATCAGGACCCATCAACAAGCAAACACCAGATCAGCAGTTGATCTCTCCTGACCACTCCTACAAGCACTCCACCAAGACCTTGTCCTCAGGCCCCAGGAAGAACAGGCTAGGAGGAGGCACTCCTTAGAAGCCAAGGAGCCCACGAACCTTGGGGCTCCGAGAAGAAGGTACAGAAGCAGGTGGAAACTGCCGGAGACTCCCCAGCTCTACCTGCTGCCTCAGCTCCTCACTCGGGCACTTGCGCTGCCCAGGCTGAGTGCCAAGGATGGCTGCGCCAGATGACTGAGCCCACATAAGGTGGGTCAGGTAGAAATAACTGCAAAACTGCAACAGGAGGGAGAAGGGACGGGGGAGGAGGGAGAGAGGGCAACCACATGTACTTTCATGTGGGAAATTTTTCTACAATTAAGAGCAGATGAAACCAAAACAAAAGCTATATATTTATACTTTACAGGACTAGCGGCCAAGGACACAGAAGTCATAGAAGTGAGAGGAGATGTGCAGGGAAGAGAAGCAGCAGCTGTTTGATGCATTCTGCATTTCTCTACTCAGAGCCCCGCACTGCTCTGGGGCCTAGTCCAGAACAGTGCAGGCAACATAGCTGTCCCCAAAAAGTGGACCACATGCACACTGCCCCAGGGCCTGAGCTGGGAAACAGGGACAGTGGTAGCAGCAAAGTGTGAAGAACCATGACAGCTAAATGAACAGCAGTCAGACGGGTAAGACCAGGACCTGTGATACCTATCAGCAATCAACCAAGAGAGTAGAGGGGCCCTCAGAGCTCAGAGGTGATGGAGTACAGCTCTTGAGACAGCAGCTCTAGTTCCCGCTGCCTGCGGCTGGATGGCCTCTTCTCTGAGAGCCAGTGGAAGCATTGCATCATCTAAAATGAAGGCAGCCGGAACAAAGCCCTGCTTTCTACCATTCAGAACTAGAATTCCATCTGTCAAAAGATCATTATTCTCACCATCATTCTGGCAAACATACGAGGATACTATTATGAGATTGTAGCTGAGACTTTTCTTCCCTACATTTTTATTTTTTACCCTGAGGGCCCTTGGGCCGCTGGGGAGTGACTCCTATTGCTTGCGGGAAGACAGCTCTGAGTAAGGCCTAGAACAAAAAGTCCACTGATTTCTGAAACAAATTGAATGAATCTTAGGAGAGACATCACTTGTGAAAGATGTGATTATTAATTTTAAGACTTTCTGAAAAAAAAAATCCCTCTCTTTTTTTACAAGCGTGTCAGGGGAAAAAGTCCCTTTTCTGTCTCACTCCCTCCTGTCTACCTCCTCTCCTTCCTCCCTCCCTGGTGTCTCTGATTTGGCCTGAGCGCTGCACCAGCAGAGTCTGAGGGTTGGATCTCAGGGGCAGTCCTGAGGCAGCGTCCTATTGTCCAAGCAGGCAGGAGGAGTGTGGGAAAGGCAACGGGGTGCCCTCATCAGCTCTCACCACTGCTGCTAAAAGACGCACGGAATGGCTGAGATCAGTGTGATAGTCCCAAAGGGACACATTTTTCTAGCCAGGGTGGCACAGAGCCCAGAGCCATGGTGTGGTGTGTGCTTCCTTCAGCATACATTACCAGTGAGGAAGGAGGGGGCCTCCAAAGACAAGCAGAATGAGACACCTCAGGGAGGGCCAAGGAGGACTGAAGGTGGCCCTTGCACCTGCAGATACAAGGACACTATCCAGAAACTAAGGTATCCACATGGAGTAGGAAGAGGGAGAGAAGGAGCAGAAACAATCCTGAATTGGTCAGTTTTAGACCAAAAGAAACGACATTCAACTGTAACTGGAAGTGACTGAGTTTATTCAGAGTCAAAATGATTAAGATTTCCACCAGTGGTAGCAACAAGGGTGGGGGTTATTTTTCAAGTCAAGTATGTTGAAGTGGAATTTACATGCAGTAAAATTCACTTTTAAGATAAACGGTTTGATGAATGTCACCAAATGCATACAGTCTTGGAACTACCACCAGAATCAAGATAGAGAATATTTCCATGACCTCCAATACTTGCCTTAGGAAGGGCTATAGACTTTAAGCAGTTGTGGACAAGGAAAAGGTCATATTCTGCACTCCTCAGTGTTATCATTATGAAGATTCAAATCCACCAGATGATGGTGAAAGCAATGCAGATAGAGCAGTAACCTGGACCATGGCCAGAAAGATGGCCTCACATGCGACACGTGTTTGTTTCTTAAATGAATGTATAAAGGAATTGAAGCCAATTAACTGTTTATAAAATGTACTATATTTTGTACAGTTCTATGTTTTTGATCTGGATTCCATTTTAAGGGTCACCTCCTATTCATCTCGGGCCAAGAAGTTTTTCTTTCCCTTGGTGGACCATTTCCGATTATGCAAGGGAAAGTGAACACTGCGGACACGTGGCAGTGAAGGCAGCCCTTCGCAAAGCTGGCTGGAATGGAGTGGCTTAAATATTTAGAGACCAGATGTTTAACTGTAGAACAGAATTGATTCTTCCTCTATTAGACTTCTATGTATGCATAGAAATGCATAAAACATGAGGACCGGTAGATGTTTCAGAAGGAAGGGCCACTTCTAAACTCATCTAAGATGTTGCCATTGAATATGAGCAAAGAAGTACTGAGGGCAAATAATGTCAGCCCCAGAAGTACGCATCCAACGAGCGGGCAGCTGCCTCACCCACAGTCGGCCATCTGTCAGTAACAGGAAGGGATAATACATCAGTTGAGCCAGGCAATTTTCCTCCTAGATTTAAGCAGCTATTGCCAGAGAAATGCCTTAAAAGGAAGCTATCTCCTCTATTTAGGATGATTTTGAACAAAGCATGAAAGAATATTAGGCAATTGCATTATTAAGCCCAACCTATGTTATCAGTGATCTCTCAGGCAACAGCTGTGTCTGCAGGACTATCGGTAGCCTGAGCTGTCACTCTCTAAGGGCACTCCTGCAGAAGTCCACTCATCCCTGCAGGGGGCATCTTGGTTTACTTGCTCCTAACTTCCATGTTCCTAGGGAAAGGGCTAGAACCCTCAGCTCCTAGTTCACGTACATATCTGCTCAATAAGGAGGTGCTCCTTCATCCATCCATCAATGAGTTCTGTGCACCACTCTCGGCTAGTTGCCAAAGAACCACCCATCAGGTATGAATCATCTAAAGAAGGCAGTGGCTGCCCTCACCCAGAGCTGCAACCTTCCCAAGGTCACCTTCCCAGGCACTCTGCAACCCCAGCCCCAGAGTGCTCCTCCTTGATCGTTTTGGGACGTGTCTCCTCCTTCCTAACTTTGTTCTTGTTCCCCAGTTCACCGCAGGGACCACCCAGCTTCTGGCCCTTTGGCCGCACATCTCCTGGACCCAGGTCCATATGCATCAGTGGAGTGAACAATGGAATTTGGCTTTCCAGACTCTGACTGTCCCTAAGGAGTGCCATTCACCAGCCCGTGGAGGGACTGAAGAGGGGCGAGGCGGGGACCTAGCATGGTAAGCCAGGGCTCATTTAGAATCCCTCCTCATCTCCTTCACACAGTGTGACCCAGTGGCGTCATTCATTCGCCTTCTACCCAAAGGATCCAAGATTTCTTAGCCTGCTCAGGAAACAGTCTCCATTTAAAAATAAACAATGGGATCACAGAAAAATACCATTTTCCCAGCTGTATCTCTAACGTTGCAGACCTCTATGCTCCTAACAAGGTAAGTAGTTCATGTTTTACTGGGAAATGATCTACGGAACTTAACATAGAGAAATGTGCCCTGGTGTAAACATGTGTGCCAGCATGTCTACAAATACACACACACACACACACATATGTACACAAGAGGACTCCACACCCTTTATTTGGGGCAAACACCGGATTTCCAGGGAAATCCATGAGACCTGATATCTTAATTAGGACCCTAACCAGAAGATTCTCCACTCAGGCCCTTCTATATGTTGGTGCAAACGTAACTGTGGTTTTTGCCATTAAAGGTAAATAAATTGCGGCGCTAAATAAATATTTAATTTAATAAATATTTAGCTCCTCAATTAGAGGAAGTGGTGTGAGGGGTTCTTTGGGCCACCAGGGCTCCCAGTTCTGTCTAGCTGGTAAATCACCCTGGGGCCATGCTCTCTCAGCACACTTCTTTCATCTTGGGAAAAAGTTCTGGAAAAGTTTTAGGCTCTACCTGCCTTTGGGTACAAGACCAAATAACCACAAAGTTCAAGGAGAAGGCTAAAAGGCCATGAACTTCTCATTTATGCCCACAACCTTATCACAGGGCACACACTATTTTTAGTGAACATCGGTATTTTTTGTGGAAACTTTCCTATTCAGAACAAAGAGTGCAATTGTGTTTTGGGGACTTCCCTAGTCCCTTAGTCTTTGCCATGAGACTCTAACGCACCTAGGTAACACTAATGACTGCCCCAAAGACTCCTCACGCGCCCCACCCTCACTACTGTGGGCCTGCTTTCCTGTGCACCTATGCCCTGCGATGCTGTGCAGGGAGGGCTGCCAGTCCCCACAAGACTGGAGCAAGGGTGGGCACGAGGGCCCTGGAGCTCTATAGGCAGAGTAACAAAACTTCCCGAAGACAAACCCCTAGGCCAAAGCTTCCCTTTGATTTAATTAATGAGCTGATTTAGTGCTTTCTCTTAGGTCAAAGAATTAAGCTTTCAAAGCACTCATTGTAGTGAGATCACATTGATACAGCCCAGAGAAATGAGATCTCAGGAACAGATGGCAAATGAGATTCAGCGTTAAGCATGTGCAGACAGTTCAGTTCCAGTCTGCGCTGAAGGTCTGGGATCCAAGACCAACGGAGGCGGTTTGGGACTGCAGCTTCCTGTGCCTCTTGATTGAAAGTACCTATCTGATTGCCGACAAAGAAATACCTGTGGGCTGGGCATAGTGGCTCACCCCTGTAATCCTAGCACCTTGGAAGGCTGCAGCGGGTGGATCACCTGAGGTCAGGAGTTTGAGACCACCCTGGCCAACATGGTGAAACCCCATCTCTACTAAAAATACAAAAATAGATTAGATAGATAGAGAGATAAAATTAAAATACAAAAACTAGCTGGGCATGGTGGCACTACTCAGAAGGCTGAGCCAGGAGAATCATTTGAACCCAGAAGGTAGAGGTTGCAGTGGGCTGAGGTTGCACCACTGCACTCCAGCCTGAGCAAGATTCTGTCTCACACACACAAAAGAAGCATGTCTGAGCCTTAGAGAGAAAAGGGTTGCCACAGTTGGGAAGGGAGGGGAGTTTCTTGCAGTTTTACAGAAAGTTGCAGGGAAAGCGGCACTGGATTAGATTAGAAACCGGAGCACAGATGAAGATCTGGCCATGCAGAGGCCTGGGTGAGGTCTGTGACAGCAGATGGGACAGAAAGGGCAGGGGCCTGAGGGCTATGGGGATGCAAGCCAGAGCCACGAGACAGACAGAGGCTGCAGCTAGGGTGGTGGCGGGACACAAGTAGGTCCTTATAGGACATTGTGATGACTGCCTGTTACTCTTCATAAGTCAGAAAACATCTGGAGGGTTGTAAGCAAAGGAATGACATAATCTGATTGACATTATAAGTGGGTCACTCTGGCTGTGGGGTTGAGAACAGCCTATACTACTCCCAAAGTTCTCTTTGTGATACCAGTGTTCCCATGATACTGCGAAGGAAGGAGGGGAAGGAATGAATTTAGTGTACTGAGTTGCCCTGCTCTGCCGCGCTGCTGGTGGAAACCCCACAGGAGGCTCATGGCCTGGGTTTGCCTGGAAAGGTCTCCACTGACACTGCTCTCCTGAAATAATGATTCAGAGCCCTTCTTTGCTCTCAGAAAAGTCCTGGTTTGGATGGTGAATTAAATGGTAATCATTCTGGTAACAGATGTTATATTTCCCACTTCACAAAGAAAGTAACAGAAATTCAGAAAACCTGGTCACTTGCCCTCATTCACACAGCCAGTGATGGAGACCTGGATTTGAGGCCAGATGCTGTGTGTCTGAGCTACGGTCCTCTCGTGGATGAAAAGGCCTGTATCACTCTGAAGCCCACGTTTTTCCCTCACATATGAGCGAGTACTGTGATAAAGGCTAAGGCATTAAAGAAAGCTTATCCTTTCTTTTTTTTTGGATTTAGCTCAGAAGTTATCTAAAACTTGCTACAGGTTGTCAGCAGGCACTTCAGTTTATTTTCTCATGACTTCAAGTTTTATAAATGCAAACATTGTGACGTAGGCCTATTTCAAATATGATGGTACTTTTATGCATTCTCAGACAGTTATTTCTTGATCTGAAGTAAAGCCCGAAGCATACCACCCGACCACTTGCCAAAGTCTGTCATCAAACATTTCTTCACCCACAGATGTGGCCTCGAACTGCACCTTCCTTTATCATCCATCTCTCCTGGAGAGAGCCTGGAGCCAGAACGTGTGGCAAAGCTGCCATGAGCTGAGTCAGCATTCTTATCAGCCCTGGACATCCCTGCCAGGCCGTTAACTAAAGACTCTTAAGGACAACAAGCCAAGAGCAATCCGCTTCTCCTCCAGGCCGCTCCCCACCAACACCACGGATGGTGAATAAATCAGAGAGAGGCATGGAACAAGCTCCACTTGGCAGTGCTGGCATCTGGGAGGAGATCACTAGGATCCCCCTGGTAATCTAGCTCAGCCCCCAAAGAATGATAACTTATAGACTAGTAGTCTCAAAACCCTTTTCTTTTGCAAACATTCCAGCAATCCTTTGAAAATAAGAGGCAATGTCACAAAATTAATCGGCTCAGAGTGCAAGTGCCAACTGCCTGGAAAACCACTCTTTTTGTGATACTAAATTAAAAAATATCCAACCCTAAAGTGCACCCCTACAACTTTATCCAGCCTGGCAACTCCAAGATAGGTATTAATAGCTTAACAATTTAAAAGTTTCTCCTTATCACTCCTGTTTTTCCCACGGCCAGCTAGAGAATGCTCTCACAGGTGGACAGATAATCCCAAAATATTGAAGGTCAACATTTCCTTCCTTCTCATCTCAAAGCCAAGTCAGGGAAGTATCAGTTCATTGGTGTGAATCCACTGTGGGCTTTCCTTGATGTAATGGGAATAATAAAGGAGCCTCTGGAGGGCACCAAGATGATTTTCCAAAAGATGGTACTCAGCATGCCCAAAACGCTCCTTGGCCACCCATGAGTTTTGATCTCTGTTTAGTTGCTGAATATTGGAGTGTTTTTTTTTCATTTTCTTATTTTAATGATTTTCCCCTAAATGTGCAAATATTTAATTTGGGAAAGGGGCAACTGGATTAATTTGTCACAGCCTGAGAAAAATCAGAAGACTTGGTCAGATTAGCTGTAAATATCATGATTACAATTATATTCTTCTGCTGGAGAAAATACCTTAAGAAATGGTTAGTGTGCTTCAGCTAAGAAATTACCCTCTTTAGGTGGGAAATGCTAATGGATAAAGTTTCATTAGCTAGATTGGAGATAGGATGAAAAAAAGATGCAGGGAAGACATGCTGAGCCTTTATTGCTGCTCAAGTTAAATGGACCCAAAATCAATAGCTCATTTAAGATATAATGTAGTTTCTCTTGGACCTAAAAAAAAAAAAAAAAAAAAAAACTCATACAACTGCCTTTCACATTTTTTTTTCCATGTAACAAATGTGCTCCAATAGAAGCAACTCAAAGAAATACAAAAGAGTTGTTTCCTAGAGTTTAAAGTTGACTTTAAAATAATGCAGCCTTGGCAGATCACCTGAGGTCAGGAGTTCAAGAGTTCAAGCCCAGCCTGGCCTACATGGTGAAACCCCATCTCTACTAAAAATGCAAAAATTAGCTTGGTGAGACGGCTTATGGCTGTAATCTCAGCTATTCAGGAGGCTGGGGCAGGAGAATCGCTTGAACCCAGGAGGCAGATGTTGCAGTCAGCTGAGATCATGCCACTGCACTCCAGTCTGGGCAACAGAAAAAGACTCCATCTCAATAATAATAATAATAGTAATAGTAATCATGCAGCCTTTAAAAATATGACAAATTGAGAAATATCTAATATAGCAGGCCATAAGAGTTCTTCTGTTTCTCATCAGTACCATGGATTTCAACATTTCTAAACATAATTTTTCAAAAGTAGCATGAATTATTGACATGTTAGCAAGGAGGTGAATAGAATAGATAGGTTCTAAGACATGCAGGGTGGAAACCAGAATTCTAAATTTTTTAGGACTCCATTTTTCTCATTTCAGCATCTTCTGGGCATCACTGGATACCACTGCCACCTTTACAGGACCGCAGGACAACTGGAAAGCTCCCTTAGAATCCGGAGCTTTATGATGTGTTAAATGAAATTTTATATGAGAATGCTTTTGCAAACTGTCAAAATATATACATACGAAAAGCATAAGTATTATTCTGCATTTCTCCTTTCAGTAAGCAGGTCTTAGCTCAGATCTTTTTTGCAGTGTCTGAATTAATCAACAAGTATCTGGGGGCACACACCCGTGTGATCTGTGCCATTCTAACAGAGATTGAGAGTATGTGGGGTGGAGCCCCAGCTGGGATATAAGGCTAATCAGCAAGATGCTGGTGTAGAGAAGCCCAGCCCCTCCAGGTAATGGTGGTAACAAGCAGGAGGGGATGGGGCAGGGACAGGGAGGGTTCAAAGAATCACTGAAGTGCTGAGCAAAGACTTCGAGGGGATACTGAAAGGAAGAAACTGATGAGAGGGCAGAAGCGGGGAGTCATTAGACTGAAGATGATAATTAGAGCCATCAAGACAGAATGACTTCTAAGAACCGACCTCTATCTGTATTACCTGGATTTCCTCTGGTGCTTATCACTCCTGGCTCACACTATCCACCTGAGACCTGTTTGTGGGCACGTGTTTACCCTTATCTGCATGGAATGGTCGAATGAGTGGGTATTAAAGATGATGGGATGGTAAACATCTTATGGAGTGCTGGGGCTCTAGGCAGGAAAGAAGACAGGTCTGAAGATGAAAATGTTGTCATTCTTCTGTGTAGAATTAACAACAGAAGTTAGAGGGCGGCTCAAAGGACAGTAAAGAATCAAGCATTTAAACCCACCTATTCAAGGCAAAATGACCAGGTGGAGCCAGTGATATAAAGAGGAAAACTTGGATGAAACAGTCAAAGAACCAGGCTGGTACCATGCGAAGGTCAAGGTTGGAGAGATATTTAACAATGATAATGATGGTAATGGCTAGTATTTCTTGTGGAATTATCACGTGCCAGGAACACTGCTATATACTGTAAGCACACCATTCTAAATATTATAAATGCATTATCTCATGTACTGAAAACAACCCTGTGACATAGGCACTATTTATCACCATTTTACAGACAAGACAATGTTGGCAAAGGGAGGCTAAGTACCTTGCCTAGAGTGACACAGGTAATCACATCACTAAGCCAAGACTTGGTTCCAGAGCTTCTAAGAACCTCTGCTCTTTAAATGAAAGATCAACAGCCTCAGTATCAAATACAGCGGAGAGGTCCAGGATGCTAAGAACACACACACACACTCGTACACACAGACTCTCACACACGCGTCGAGGAATACGAACACACACATACACATACACATACTGTCACATACATGCACACACTCATACACATATATGCACATGCATATGTTCTGTCACACACACATAGGCATACATGCACACACTGAAACACACAAACACATACATGCACACATATACACAAACATATACATATCCCAGCACTTTGGGAGGCCAAGGCGGGTGGATCACCAGGTCAAGAGATCCATCCTGGCCAACATGGTGAAACCCCATGTCTACTAAAAAAATACAAAAACTAGCTGGGCGTGGTGGTGCACACCTGTAGTCCCAGCTACTTGGGAAGCTGAGGCAGGAGAATTGCTTGAACCCGGGAGGCGGAGGTTGCAGTGAGCAGGGATTGTACCACTGCACTCCAGCCTGGCGCCTGGAGATGAAGAGAAACTCTGTCTCAAAAAAAAAAAAAAAGACTGAAAAAAAAATCATTTAATTCTGAACAAAGAGGCCATCAGTACCCATTGAGAAATAATGTTTTCTCTCCAGTGGTAGAGGCAGAAGGAAGGTAGTTATCAGAGACACAGGGAATGGACAGAGAAAATTAAGACATTGCGTGAGTTCGCTTTCAAGCAAAAAAGACAAGACAATCAGTAAGGGAATTCAGGTTCTCCAAAGTTCATGATCGCTGGCATTTGTTAACATAATTAGCTAAGAAGAAAGTCACATTTAAATGGGTAGCAAAGCGTCTTACAGAAAGATGAGTTGAGCACACGCGTCTATTCTTGGATATACATTGTCACCTTTGAACAGACATCCTCGTGTTAATCCTGAAGCCTAATGTTCTAAATCAGGGGTGGCCAAACACCGTGTGGCCCCTAAGCCAGCTCTACCAGCCACTTGTTTCTTTCTGTACAGGCCAGGAGCTAGAATGCTTTTTATTTTCTTAATGATTAAAAAATTCAAAACCAGAGCACTATTTCTTAACAAATAAACGTTATATGAAACTCCAATTTCAGAGTCTATGCATAAAGTTCTTTAGCGTACAGCCACATAATTGGTTTCCATATTATCTATAGCTGCCATCTCACTACACTGGCAGAGTTGAGCAGTTTTGGCAGAGACGTTGTAGCCCAAAAAGTGTGAGTTATTTAGGGTCTGGTCCTTTATAGAAAAAGGTGCCAGCCCCTGTTCTAAATCATCTCAATTATTGTAATTTTCAATACATATCACAAAGGAAATGAAATGATATACCTGGCAAAGGTGCTCTCTTAGTTCCCATGATGGGTATTTCCTTCCATAGATCTCCATCATTTTCATTCTCAGCTATCCAGGAATCAACAGGGAAACAAAACCGCTCATATGTGGCTATATTTTCAAGTATAACTTCTTCCAGATACCACCTGGGATTCTTTCCAGTGTTATCATGTCCAATACGTATTTTATAGATTTCACCAATATCTTTGAGATTAATCTGTAACACAAAAAAAGGCAAATAAAACTCCCTACATCTCCAATTTTCAAATTCATATTCAATTTTGAACTCAATACCTACAATTTTTTTTTATTATAAATACTCCTTACTAATTTCCCTTAGAACCAGTTACTTCAGGGCCAGGCACAATGGTTCACACCTATAATCCCAGCACTCTGGGAGCCTGAGGTAGGCGGCTCACCTGAGGTCAGCAGTTCGAGACCAGCCTGACCAACATGGAGAAACTTCGTTTCTACTAAAAATACAAACATTTGCTGGGTATGGTGGTGGCCACCTGTAATCCCAGCTACTCGGGAGGCTGAGGCAGGAGAATTGCTTGAACCCAGGAGACGGAGGTTGTGGTGAGCTGAGATTGTGCCATTGCACTCCAGCCTGGGAGGCAAGAGCAAAACTCTATCTCAAAAAAAAAGAAAGAAAGAAAGAAAGAAAGAACCAGTTACTTCTAACACCATGATATGGTGAAGCGTGTATCTACTGAACATGGAAAAACCAATAGATTAAATCCAGCTAGTTTTTATTACATCCTTTCTTTTAGCAACTCACCATTTACTATCTTACAGTATACATATTTTATTCTAATTATCATTACACACTATTCATTCAGTGGTTAGACCTGAAGAATAAGACAATCTAATGCTCTGGTGTTAAGGCTGAATCTTCCCATTAAAGTGAGATCCTGAGGAAGAGACCATATGTACACCTAGATTTAAACTAGGGTTCAAGCAGTTCTACAACAGTGTTGGTAATGTGGTTGTATTCCTTTGCACCCCTGTAGAACACATAATTAATCAGTACAACAAATATCCTAAGGTATATTATTCAGAATAAGCAATATTTTTCTTTTGAAAATTCCTACAAGGGTCATGTGAAAAAAATTGATCAATTATGTACTACATTCGTTTTCAATTTCTGCTGTAACAAATTACCACAGATTTAATTACTTAAAATAAGACTCATTTATTATCTTCCAATTAATTCCATGAGTCAGAAGTCCGGGCACCACGTGGCTCAGTTGAGCCTCTGCTTAAGACCCCACAGGCTGAGATCAAGGCACTAGGTGGGCTGGGCTCCTCCTTGGAGGCTCTGGGGAAGCTTCTGCTTCCAAGCTTATTCACGCTGTTGGCAGGATCCTGTTCCTTGCGGCTGGAGGATTGAGGTCCCTGTTTCCTCAACATGTGGCCCTCTTCATCTCCAAGTTACCAAGGGCATGTCAAACCCTTCTTATGCTTGGAATTTCTGCTACCATTGGGAGAAAAATGTGGGCTTTTAGAGGCATAAATGACTTAGAATATATGAGCCCACTTTATAGAGCCCACCTCTATAAACCAGAATAATCTTCCTATTTTAAGGTCAGCTGATTAGTAACCTTAATTACATCTGCAAAATCTATTTGCCATGGAACATAACATAGTCATAAGAGTAACAACAGGGCCAAAGATCATGAGGCCAAAATGCTGACTGTCACATACTATAATTAGAAACACTTTAATCTGCCTTGGTATTTCATCTGTCCTCACCCCACAGCGACCTGCAACATCTTTTCTCCCTTTGGTATGACCATAAATGGTCCCCAGTTACGCAGACCTGCTACCTTTTTCTACTAAAATATTTTTCTTGGTAATATAATCTTGGGTTGTCATATTGGTGATAATTGTTCTGAACAAATTCTGTCTTGTAGTCAAAATGCTCTCTAGTCTAGGTGCACAGAGACAGAATTCATCACAGTCGAGCTAATAGTTGGTCCTGTCCTATTATTTCTAGAAAAATGTGATTATAGGAAGTCTACCACATAGAAAAAAATGTTAACATTGGTGCTTAGTTCAGATAAGTACAAGACTCCTAAAATCCTTCTCAAAGTTACTGATAGAAGGAAATATGATAGAAATCAGTAGCCATGTTCCAATACGCAC
The DNA here is from genome assembly GCF_048565385.1 of Saimiri boliviensis. Lineage (NCBI taxonomy): Eukaryota > Metazoa > Chordata > Mammalia > Primates > Cebidae > Saimiri > Saimiri boliviensis. The sequence continues at coordinate 8,637,147 of NC_133463.1, read as the reverse complement.
CCTAAGGCAAAATAACATGGTCTCTACAACCTCAGGTTTTGAAATCAGACAGATGTGAGTCAGAAAGTTAGTTCCTTGTGCGCTGGCTGGCTGTGTGCACTGCAGCAAGTTTTTCAACCTCTCTACGCTTCAGTGCCCCCATCTACACATGACAATAGTACCAATCTTACGAAGTATGATAGAAGTCAATAGATATAGCAGCTATTGCTTTATTAGTCAGAATTTTGTACTAATAACAAAAAGAAATGGTATAAATCTATCTAATCTAAAAACAGGACAGAAAACGGATCCAAGCACTCACAGAAGGGAACTAAAACTAGGGTTTGGCTATCAAAAGTAAAATTTAAAATTGATAAACCCTGTGTCTAATTCTGTTGGTAATTTACAAATATAGTTGTAAATGATAACTGAATTGTGTCATGGTATAGAAACTAAATTATCCATAGATTGTGCATGCCTGGGTTAGCCAAGCAGATGCAGAACCAAAATGACTGTATTATAACATGGCTAGTGCTATAGACTGCTTCCAAATTGCTTCTAACATATTAGTCAGATTAGTTTGGAACTGTTAGTTCTGGTTTAATCAACCTGAGTCACTTCAGGTTTAGTCAAACAAAAATGTAATATGCCTAGAAATTGTTCTTGCACATAACTGTTTTTAGTTTCTACCTTTAACTTCCTACATTTGAAAACACACAGAAAAGGACAGTGTTCCCAAAATGTAGAATGGTTTTCCTCATAAACACGGGCCATGTCACTGCTCAGTTATTCTCCATAAAGAGAATTATGCTCAAAATTGTACATAGTCATATATAGCCATAGGTTAAGATGAATTTTATGTTTTGAGATGGAGTCTTGCTCTGTCACCAGGCTGGAGTGCAATGGCACAATCTCGTCTCACCGCAACCTCCAACTTCCAGATTCAAGTAATTCTCTTGTCTCAGCCTCTGAGTAGCTGGGACTAGAGGCGTGTGTCACCACCCAGCTAATTTTTGTGTTTTACATAGAGACAGGGTTTAAACATGTTGGCTAGGATAGGCTCGATCTCTTGAGCTCATATTTCAGTCACCTCAGCCTCCCAAAGTGCTGGAATTACAGGTGTGCACCACCACCCTCGGCCATAAAATTGTTCTTAATCAGAGGACCAAAGCAGCCTATGCACTGAGAGCCACAGGGTCAGAAAGAGAGAGGTAGAAGAAATATGGAAATAAAGTCCATTCCCATTGCACTAATGTTGTATACTGAAAATGGAAATAGTACCAATAAACTCTCATTACATAACCAGAACCTGAAGACAGAATAATTATCTGAAAATATCTGATTTGGGTGGTTGAAATTATTAACAAAACGGAGTTAAATCTACACTGAATTTAAGGAAGAAAATAAAGCACTTTGTATATCCATCACAGTTTTTAATAATTCTACTTATTGCATGCAATACTCCAGAAGTTAAGTGTGTGGTAAGTAGATCAGATCATTTAAATATTTAACAAGTTCTGACAAACACTTCTAAGCAAGCATATAAACAGATATCAAAATTCATATGGGAAGACAGAGATGAGAATGAACTCAATCAATTCAGAGATAAGTAAGCAAAGCAGAGGTAGAAGAAAACCATGGTGACATGATTCAGTGAAAGCACCAGAGGTAGCAAAGGATCTGAACTTAGAAGAATACGTAGAGTGTCTGCGAAAGAGAGAAGATGGGAACCAGCATGAGCAAAAGAAAGAGGAATGAACGTGCTTATCGAGTCTGGGTGAATTGTTCTGGAAAATTTAAATTTTAAAATTGTATTATTTCTGTTTGAACAAAGTCTAATATACTTTCAGGTGTGATAGGCACTTAACAGATATAAATGCTGCCGCTAAGAAGTCAACCTGGAAGAGGTGTTGTTGCGGCTGCGGGGTGTGGGAATGTCCAGCTTAACACCTGAGGGTACAGGTTTGGGGCAGAGGGACCCGTGTGCAAACCCAGGCACTGAGACTTGCTGGCACCAGGATGTTGGGCAAGTTATATCATCTCTCTATACTTCAGTTTCCTCATCTACATAATGAGGTCATAAACAGCCATTTTGCTAGAAGGTTGCCAGGATGAGTGACACATTACAGGATCCCCCTATCCTTGGGAGGTGTACTTGGAGTGTCCAAAACCAAGGATAGTACAACACCATATATATATATATATATATATATATATATATATATTATGTGTTCTTCTATATGTACGTGCTTATAATAAAGTTCAGTTTATAAGTTAGACACAGCAGGAGATTAACAACCAAAAATAATAATAAAATAGAACAATTATAACAATATGCCAGCATTACCATTCTGGAACTTTGGGGCTATTATAAAGTAAAATAAGGTTGATGTGAATGCAAGCGCGGTGATACCACCAGAGTGGATCTGATAGCCCAGAGGGCTGCTAAAGGGCTAACCAGCGGGTAGCAGACACAGCATGGACACACTCCTCAAAGGGATGATCCCATCCTGGGCAGGATGGAGTGGGATGGTGTGAGATTCCATCTCATTACTCAGAATGGAATGCACTTTAAAATGTATGAATTGTTTATTTCTAGAATTTTTCGTTTAATGTTTTTGAACTATGATTGATCTCAGGTAACTGAAACCACAGAAAACAAAAGTGCAGAGAAGGGGCGCCTACTGGATATCAATCGGCAAAACTGGAAAAATACCTGCATATTAGGTACTTGATAAATGGGGGTGATCATAGTAATCATTCTTACCATCATTAAAGGGGATCAGAGGATGAAGGTCATGAATACCATAAGAGAAAGACACTAGACAACATCGACATTCATTCCACAGACATTTTGCTTTTCCCCGCCTTTGACCCTCCAGCACTGAGGTACGTGTTCAAGTGGGAGGAGGAGAGACGTTAAAGGGACCAGTCCTCTCTATCCACGATGTCCTCGGTGTCTCCGCCCTCCCCCCACCCCCAGCACAGCCTGGGCTCTGAAGGGGTTTTCTCCCCAGCATGGAATTCCCAATGAAAGGTTAGTCTTAACTAGAAGAGCCTCCATTTATGGGGAGCAGGGCATGAGAGGAAAAGCACAGAGCCTGTCATCAGAAAATCTGGCTGGAGGTCTGCATCTTCTCACCTCCCTTCACATCCCTGAGTCTCAAGTCCCTGTTTAGGAAAACAAGGCTTTTGTAAGGACCCACTTAGATAATCTTGCAAAAATGCTCTGTAATCTGTACACTGGCATTCCTCGTAGGTCTTAGAACAGACCACAGGTTAAACAGGTGTGGAGAGGCTTCTGCGGAATAACCAGAAGGACTCACATTGGTAACTGGGTTCGCAGCACCATGGATCTTCTCTTCCAGCCCACTTAATTGAAATAGTTGGAAAGTTAGACAATCATTTGAGGACTACTCAAGAAAGAATTTAAAGATTGTCACAGAAAAGGACATTTTCACTTGTTAATGTAAATAAAAATATTATTAGTGTGAAAAATCCAGAAAACATTCTCCAAGTTAAAAAATCAATGAAACACATTCCCTTTTCAAATTCTACAGTAAAATACCTATTTCACATTTCAAAAATGGAGGCTTTTTTATACAAATATTCCACAGCATACTAGAGGATGGTCAAATACAGAAGTAAAAAGAAATAACCTGCATTTCCAAGGCAAACGACATGATCTGTGAATATTCATACAAGCAGCTTTTTGGAAAAAAATTCCTCTTTGGGCAACTACTTTTAGATGTAACCCTTAACTGAGACATTTTTGCCCATGTAACGATTGCCTGGCTGAATTTTTCTAACCAGGATACCCTAGATCCACGTGAAAATTTAGCATTTTTTCAATAAATGGTAAGTAAGTTATTTTTACTTACAAGCAAATTTCATGTTTGCAAAGTCTGTATCCTCTGTTTAAGACACTTTCATAAGTTGAAAAAACACACTGGAACACCAATTAGCTTTGTGATCACTGAATTCCATCTGGGGCATTTTAACTCAGAGACTCAAGTCATCTAGGACAGCTCATTTTACAAATTGATTGCCCTTCAAGGAAATACTACAGCTTTCAACTCAGGGCAGGAATATAGAAGTATAGACCAGAAACTCAAGTTCTAACAAGTTAGAAACACTAAAAATTGTTAGGGTAAATTTTAAGAGGAAGCAACACCAAAAAACAAAAACAAAAACAAAAAACCTCCCAAAGCATAGACAATTTGTTACATTACACAACATGAAAATATGATACTCTTTTGTTATACACATCCTGGGTAAAAATTCCTCATGAAACAACTGAAAAATAAAACTTTCCTGGCTTAATGAGTAAATGATACTTAGATTTTTAAAAAAGGGTATAAGGGCTTTATGGTCGAGAATTCAGGTTTCCTTCTGAAACTAAACAGGGGTCACTGGTTTAAAAAATGTTTTATTCTTTAGTCTTGGTGTCATTCACAAAGCTGAGTTCAAAAGCGCTTTTCTCAAAAATCTTAAAAGGCTTCAAGAGTCTAAGTGATCCCAGATTCTAGTGAGTTTTTCCCTGTACAACATGTTCTCCTAGTCCCGAGCCCCTGATTCTGACCTTGACTTTCAGAGGGAGCAGATATCTCACACATTTGATTATCTACAGTAACAATGCCTCTGAAGATTTAGTAGCTACTATCTCTAAATAAAATTCTGGGTACCTTAAATACCCTTGTCTTACTTTCTTGAGAAAATTTAAACTTAAGAGTTAAGTTTCAGTCTTACATCTTCAGCTTTAAGTCCTTTGTTCATTTTTAGCATTCCCTGCTAGACCCTTAACTCCTTGAGGACCTCAGCAGAGAATAGAGTGCTTTAAACATTTGTTAAAGTTTAACATAAATCATATAGCTAGAGCTTTTTTTTTTTCATTTCATGTATTTTCTTCATTCTCTTCGGCTTCTATCAAAATTTTGGTGGGCATACAAATCTGATAATAATTTGCAAAGTTGTGATGATTTGTTAAAATCTTTTTCTTAAAGTATCTGAGCACCAGTAACTCGGAAAAGGCTCTTACTAACACTTTGACACTTTTGTTTCTTTTTTTTTTTTAATTTAACAATAACAGCTTGTAATCCAATTAATTGCTATTTAAATGAATGAAAAAACATGGCTTTTATTTTGTTATGCAATCTAGATTTTCAACAGTGAATGATTTCTATCGGAAAATGAAGTCCTGATATCTTTATGAAGGAGTAGTATGATTAAGGTCAAAGCCAAGGTCTCCTAATACGGATCTTTAACTTTTTCTAACATAGCTGTCATATTCTTCTGGATTTTAAAATAAATTTTGATACATCCTGGCAAACTATAAATGGATTGTAATCACTTCTTTATGTAGGTTCCACTTTTATTCAAGAAGGGTAACTTTTTTTGACCTAACTTTTGAGCAACAACAATAATAAATTCTCCTTGAGGGCACTGTAAAACAAACAAAGCAGGCAGGAAAACCAGGGATTTGACCTTAAATGAGAGGGAAAAAAAAAAAAACCTTACCCTTGAAAAGCCAATATCTATATTTGTATAGCTTTTTGCCTGAGGGCATTTCCAATTCTACGAGAAACAAGGAGGCTAAAACTCAAGCAGAAATGTAGTCTAATCTGCTGAAGAATGAGAAAAATGAATGTGAAACTAACTTGGAACTACCAGAGTAGCTAGAAATTAAGAGGGGAGATCACAGAAAGGAGGGAACCAAAGTGAGTGAGCCCCCAAATATGTATGTAAATGCAAGTCAAACCCTAGACCAATGACTACACTATTCACACACAGTATGACTGCAAGGAGCTCAGAGAGAAAACAAGTCAGAAGCCTCAAATAACTGAGTGGCAATTCCAGCTATTACTTACCACAAATGACTTAAGGGAAAGACTTTAAAGTTTGAGTTACACCAAGTTATAAAAGCATGATATATTTCCAAGAATTTCCATCAAATCCCCAGAAGTACCATGCATTAGAAATGACAACTACATCTCTTTAGCAAAAAGATTCTCTCAAGACTAAGGATAAAGCTCAGATAGCCCTGTCTTAACAAGGTATAAAAACAAACCTCTACATTCAAGGTGATCTACAAATTAACAGCACTCTATATTCTTCAGAAGACTATAACAGAATCCAGAGTTACTTCACTATTATCCACAAGGTCTAGTATGCAATCAAAATTACTAGACATATGAACAAACTGCACAATGTCAATTTAAAAAAAGAGCTAATAAAAATAGACCGGCAAATAACATGGACGTTGGAATTAGCAGGCAAGTATATTAAAATATAGTAAATATGCCATATAATCCATAAGAAAATATCTCTTTATGTTGAGTAAAGAGATAAGCATTGTCAAGAGCTATCTAGAAAATAGAAAAAAAAAAGTGAAAATCTTAGATCTAAAATATACAATAAATGAAATAATAATTAATGGAATAAAAAACCAATTGGACACACAAAAAAAGTTAGTAAACTTGAGGACAGTTAATAAAAATCCATATTGAAATACACAATAAAAAATTAGTAAAACAATTTAACAGCACCTCAGCAACCTATGAGACAGTATCAATTAAACTAAAAAATATATAATTAGACTCCTGGAAGGAAAAAAGAGATTGAATAGAGGAGAAGAAAGAAACTTAAGTATTTATTAAAATTTTCCAATTTTGACCCAAAACAGCAACCCATGGAAAAAGCAATCATAGGGAATCTCAAGCAAGATATATATAAAGAAACACACCTAGACAGATCATAGTAACTGGTGAAAAGGAAAGAAAAATTCTTAAAAGCAGCCAAAGAAAAATACTATTTTTATATAGGAGAATAGTAATAAGAATAGCTGCTATTTTTTGTTTTAGAAATAATGCAGGCCAGAATACAATGAAGCATCTTTTAAGTTCTAAGAACAACTTAACATTAATTCAAAAATCAAGCTAAGAAAATTTATAACTAGCAAACTTGTATTACAAAAAATTCAAAGAGAAGTTCTTCAGGTTCCAGAGGAGTAATACAAGGTGGACATGTAAACGCATAGCTAGAAAAGAGAAGCATGGATATAGTAAATATACTACACATAAAAGGGTATATATGAAACACAATTTTTCCTCTTCCGTTAAATTTTACACAAATCAATGGACTGTTTGAAGCAAATATAATGAGGAATAGGACTTTTATGTTTTATGGGGTTTGTTATTTATGTAAAAAAAATAAAATACATAACAATAATAGCACAAGGGATTAAAGGCATATGAATGGGATAGCGCTTTTTGAAGTTTATTATATTACATGTGATAAGAATGCATATTGTAATGTGTACATAAACCACTAAAAACCCAAAAGAGGCACAGTTAATCAGCCAAAGGAGAAGATACTATTGAACGATACAAAATAAAAAGAAACAATAAGTTATCCCAAAATGAGAAAGAAAGGAGAAACAAAATAATGTAAGATTGAGATATCCCGAATATATAAAGAATTCTAAAAAGAACAATAAGGGGCAGCCACTATGGGAAAATATTTGGCAGTTCTCATCAAACTAAACATAGTATCACTATGTGATTCAACACTGCACTGCCGGGTATATACCCAAAAGAACTGAAAACAGGTATTCAGACAAATACTTGGACATAAACATTCATAACAACATAGTCTATGCAGCCAAAAGGTATATACAAACCAAATGTCCAACAACCGATGAATGGATAAACAAATTGCGATATATATAAACAAAGGAATATTATTCAGCCATAAAAAGAAGTGAAGTACTGAGACATGCTTCAACATAGACAAACCTCAAAAACATTATGCTAAGGGAAAATAGTCAAATAAAAAAGACCATGTACTCAATGAGTCCATTGATATAAAATATCCAGAAACAGTCGATCCAAAGACGCAGAAAACAGATTACTGGTTGCCAGCTGGAAGAGAGGGGAGAACGGATAATAATTGCTGAATGTGTACAGAGTTCTCTTCCGGGGTGATGAAAATGTTTTGGAACTGGACAGCGTAGTGGCTGCATAACATGAACCACTAAACGTACTAAATGCCACTGAATGATATGTTTTAAAGTGGTTAATTGTATGCTGTGTGAATTTCAACTCAAGTTTTTAAAAGAATAAACAGACCAAACTTTTTATTTAAATGAGAGAGATGATCAGACTGGATTTAAAAAGTAACATCCAGCAATATGCTATACATAAAAAATGTACTGTATAAATACGCAGACAGCTAAAAAAGGAAAGGGTGGAAAACGAGAAACCAAGAAAACACAAAGCTTCAGAAATCTGCATGTGTACATTAACATTAGATAATGGTGGCTTTCAGAAGAGGAGTATTACTAGAAACACACAAGGTCATTTTATGACAAAAGGGTCAATTCAGCAACTAGATATTATAATCCTAAGTGTGAAGGTACCTACTAATAAAGCTTAAAAACAGGAAGAAACACTTGATAGAAATAAAAGGGATAGACTAATATGCAATCATATTTGGAGATTTTAACACCCTTCTCTCAATAATTGATACTTACAAAAAAGTAAGTAGAAATATAGAAGACTATCAATACTATCAACTAACTTGCCCTAACTGACATTTAGAGAACATTATATCCAGAAGCTTCAGAATACATATTCTATTTTTATTCTCTCTAAGGACATCTAGATGTGTAACTTTTCCAAATTAAAGGCATATAAAAATTTAATTCAGAGAAATTTATACCGGTTTATGGGAGAAAGTGCTGTCCTTTCCACCACCCTCCCCCGCCACCAAATCATTCCACGTCATCTATTCACCCAATTCTTAGTAAATTTTCAGATGAAATAAGTGAGAAATCCAGTAACTTTTCTCACCAGATAAGGGAAAAATCTAGTGACTTAAAGTCTTTCTGCTTATTTATCCAAATGGTTTTTTAAGATGTACTTGGTTCAGTCAGTTTTCAAGAACATATACATTTGTTGATCTTTCTGCATTATTTTTGGAATCATCATAGATATACCAGAGGTAAAATGGCCTCAAATGCCTATCCTGAACATCCACAGAGCCTCCTTGTATTCATCTAGGATACTGATCATGTATTTCCAGCATAAATATATCAAAAGCCAGATGTTCTCTTGATGTTCTGTCTCCTCTAAAAACATATTTGTGATTCTTCTGCTTTCTATACTTTATTAATATCATAAATATAAATTTTATTGATTGCACTTATAATAGATGCTTTTATTTTCTGGCTTCATCTAAATTATTTAATTTTCAACAAACCGTATTTTTACAAACACATGCTCTGTTTTCCAAAGTTCCTACGATGTTTTGGAAAACTTTTTAGTGGAGCAAGGGTTAACGAGGAACATATGGGATTAGCCATTGCCGGGAAGAAGAGGCAGATTTACCATGAAGGTTTACATTTCAAGCCCAGCAAAACCAAATGCACCTCCTACCTAGAAATTCTATATAGTCATACGCCACATGAGAATGTTGGGGTCAATGATGAATCGCATGTATGCGATGGCATTGTAAGATTATAATGGACCTGACAGGAGGTCGAGATCAGCCTGGCCAACATGGCAAAACCCTGTCTCTACTAAAAACATAAAAATTAGCCAGGCGCGGTGGTGAGCACCCATAATCCCAGCTACTCGGGAGGCTGAGGCAGGAGAATCACTTGAACCCAGTGGGGCAGAGGTTGCAGTGAGCTGAGACGGCACCACTGCACTCCAGCCTGGGGGACAGTGAGAGACTTCATCCCAAAAACAAAAAAAGAAGAAGATTATAATGGACCTGAAAAATGTGTATTGCCTACTGACATCATAGCCATCATACTGCCGTAGGGCACACATTACTCACATGTTTGCGGTGCTGCTGATGTAAACAGACCTAGCGCACTGCAAGTCATATAAAAGTATAGCACATACAACACAGTACATACTTGGTAATGATAACGTCTTAGACTGTCTGTGTTGTTTAAAGGAATACATGAGGCTGGGGAATTCATATAGAAAACAGGTTTATTTGGCTCCTGTTCTTCAGACTACACAAGAAACACGGCACTAGCATCCGCTTCTGGTGAGGCTTTCAGGAAGCTTCTACTCCTGGTAGAAGGCAAAGAGGAGCCCTGCCGAGATCATGGTAAGAAAAGCAGCAAGACAGAGTGGGGAAGATGCCAGGGTTTTTATAACAACTAGTTCTCTGGAGAATTAAGAGCGGGAACTCACTCACTCCTGAGAGAACGGCACAAAGCGATGGATGAGAGATGCACCTTCATGACTCAGAGACCTCCCAGAGGCCCCATCTCCAACCCTGGGGGTCAGATTTCAACAGGAGGCTTGGAGGGGCCAAACAAATCATATCCAAACCACAGCAGATAATAAATGATTACGCTACTAGTTTATTTATTTACTATGCTGTATGTTTTGTTATTCTTTTAGAGTATATTTCTACTTGTGTTTTAAAACTAACTGTAAAACAGCCTCAGGCAGGTCCTTCGGGAAGTCTCCAGAAGAAGGCATCGTTATCATAGGAGATGACAGCTCCATGCGGGGCCCCTGAAGACCTTCCAGCGGGGCAAGATACAGAGGTGAAAGATAGGGATATTCATGATCCTCACCCTGTGTAGGCCTAGGCTAATGTGTGCGTTTATGTCCTACTTTTTAACAAATAAGCTTAAAAAGTAGAAAAAAAATATTATTAATTACCTTTTTTTTGAGATATGGTTTTGCTCTTGTCAGCCAAGCTGGAGTGCAATGGTGCGATCTCAGCTCACTGCTACCTGTGCCTCACAGGTTCAAGCAATGATCCTGTCTCCGCCTCCCTAGAAGCTCGGATTGCAAGTGCCTGCCACCACACCCGCCCAAATTTTGTATTTTTAGTAGACACAGGGTTTCATCATGTTGGCCAGGCTCATCTCAAACTCTTGACCTCAGGTGATCTTCCCATCTCAGCCTCCCTCAATTACTTTTACAAATCAAAAACGTGGCCAGTCACAGTGGCTCATGCCTGTAATTCCAGCACTTTGCAAGTCTGAGGCAGGCGTTCAAGACCAGCCTAGGCAACATGGTAAAACCTAATCTCTACAAAAACATTTACAAATTAGCCTGGCATGGTGGCACACACCTGGAGTCCCAGCTACTTGGGAGGAGGCTGAGGTGGGAGGATTACCTAAGACTAGGGAGGTGGAGGCTGCTGTAAGTGGTGATTGCACCACTGCACTCCAGCCTGGGCAACAGGAAAATCTTATCTCAAAAAAAAAAAAAAAGGAAAAAAAAATGTTAATACACTAAAAATATAAAAAAGAAAATATGTTTGTACTGCTGTACAATATGTTTGTGTTTTAACCTCTGTTACTATAGAAAAGTCAAACAGTAAGCTAAGGTTACTTTGTTATTAAAGAAAAGTATTTTTTATAAATCTAGTGTAGGGTTGGTGTCCAGTATTTACATAAACTGGTGTGCAGTAATGTCCTAGGCCTTCACATTCACTCACCACTCACTCCCTCATCCAAAGCTACTTCCAGTCCTGCAAGTTCCATTCATGGTAAGTGCCTTATACAGGTATACCATTTTTTATCTGTCGTACCATATTTTTACTGCACCATTTCTATGTGTAGATACATAAGTAGTTATCATTGTGTTCTAAGTGCCTACAGTACTTAGTACTACAGGTTTAAGGCCTAGAATCAATAGGTTATCCTATATAGTGTAGGCATGTAGCAGGCTAGACCATCTAGGTTTGTGCAAGTGCATCCTATGATGTTTACACAATGACAAAATTCCCTACTGACACATTTGTCAAAGATATCCCCATCTTCAAGTAATGCATGGCTGTATTAAACTCTGAACATAAAGCAGGAAAAGCTTAATGCAGATCTTTGTGTGTGTGTGTGTGTGTGTGTGTGTGTGTGTGACGAGTTTCACTCTTATTGCCCAGACTGGAGTGTAATGGCACAATCTCTGCTCACTGCAACCTCTGCCTCCTGAGTTCAAGTGATTCTCCTGCCTCAGACTCCTGGGTATCTGGAATTACAGGCATGTGCCACCACACCCAGCTAATTTTGTATTTTTAGTAGAGACAGGGTTTCTCCATATTGGTCAGGCTGGTCTCGAACTCCCAACCTCAGGTGATCCACCTGCCTTGGCCTCCCAAAGTGCTGGGATTACAGGCATGAGCCACCGCACCCAGCCAATGCAGACCTTTTTAATAGTCTTTTTTGTAAATGTTTTGTAGGGTTTGGATTGAGTGACATATATCATGAGGTCTTGGCAGTTTTCTTTAAGTTTGTAAAATATACATTAAATTGGAGACTGAATTTATGATTGGATTATTTGATGTAACAAAATATTTCTGCAATTTTGATAGGGGTTTAAATTTTGTTTGCTGTAATACTTAAGCAACTCATGTTTATATTGATGACAGAAACGCTTTATAATGTTTATTCTCTAAAAACTGAGTGAAACAACTTGTATCTTCAAAGAAATATCATGGAACAAAGAACTCCACAGTAGGCAAAGCTAACAATTTCAATTATGCATAGACTTTGGTGGTTAGACAGAAGATAAATCAGTGCTATCCCTCAAAAGCATTCCTTTAGGAGGTGGCAATGGCAATACAGACAATGTTGGGGGCACAGCCACCTGCATTATTCCCCCAATACTGCAGCAAGGACTTGTCCTTCTGTTCATGATGCCCTTCCTTTTCTTTTTTGCCTACAGAAATTTTTCTCACTCTTAGATTCTGCTCACATGCCAGCTTCTCAAATGTAGTTGCTTATCCCATGTGTTTCAAACCCGAGTCAAGTGTCAGACTAAGCTGCCTTTTTCCCTAGTCAAACATCTCTTATTACATCTTTTGTTATTTTTATTTTTATTTTTTTTAGTCAGGCTCACACTGTCACCAAGGCTAGAGCACAGTGGTTACAATCATGCCTCACTGCAGCCTCCAACTCCTGGATTCAAATGATCCTACCACCTCAGCTTCCCAAATAACTAGAACTACAGATGCAAGCCATTGCATCAGGCTGACTTTTTTTTTTTTTTTTTTTTTTTTTTTTTTTTTTTAGAGACAGGGTCATGTTGCCCAGGCTCAAGCTCCTGGCTTCAAGCACTCATCCTCTGCTTTGTCTTCCAAAGTGGGGATACAAGCATGAGCCATCTTATTACATCTCTTATATAGCTCAAGCAAAATAGGTAAAGGAAGACTTGATACAACTAAAAAGGGAAAGAAACATATCTATAAGTATTGTTGGAAATCAGAACTTCCATCTCTCAAAAATTGATAAAACAACTAGACAGAAAATTATGAAGGATACAAAACTTACGCCAACAACTAAATGGGTCTAACAGATGTGTAGAATACTCTACCCAACAGATATGAGTTGTCTGTCATATATGTAGTTTGCAAATACATTGTCCCATCTGAAGTGTGTCTTTTCATCCTTTTAATGGAGTTTTTCACAGATAAAAGTTTTTAGTTTTGATGAAGTCCGGTTTATCACTTTTTTCTTTGACGGGTCGTGCTTTTTATGTCTAAAAACAATAATACATGCCCAAGAACTCTAATCTCTATGCTTTTTATTTCCTTTTCTTGAGTTATTGTGTTATTATTTCTTGAGTTATTGTGTTATTTATTTCCTTTTCCCATTATTGAGTTATTCTGGTTAGAACTTTTACCACTGTGTTGAATAAGAATGCTGAAGGCAGACAGTTTTGTCTTGAAAAACTTTTCCCTTAGGGGAAAAGCATTCAGCTTTTTGCCGTTAAGTATAGTGTTGGCTCTGAGTTTTTTGTAGAAGCTCTTTGTCGATATTCACACTTTCTCTGAGAGTTTTAAAAATTATGAATGGATGTTGAATTTTGTCAAATGCTATTTCTGCATCAGTTAATGTGATCACACAATTTTCTCAGCTTATTAATATAGTAGGTTACAACTGACTCATTTTCAAACGTTTAACCAGACTTGTATGCCTAGGTAAATCCTACTTGGTCATGGTACATAATTCTTTTTTTGTAGATTACTCAATTCTATCTGGTAATATTTTGTTAAGGACTTTTATATCTACATATATGAGGAAAATTATTCTGCAGTTTCCCATTTTTGGGGATGACTTTCTCTGGTTTTAGTGATGAAGGTAATAATGGCTTCATAGAATGAGTTAGACAGTACTCTCACTTATTCTGTTTTCTGGTAAGGACTGTGCAAAACTAACAATTATTTAAATATTTGGTAGAATTCTCTAATGAAACCACATATGGGCCTAGAGATTATTGTCTGCGAGCTTCTAAATTAAAAATTCAATTTCCTTGCTGATTACATGGCTATTCAAATAATCTACTTCAATCTATTTCATATTATGTGAATTGTATTCATTTTTTGAGGAAGCGATCCATTTTATCTAAGCTGGCAAACTATGTGTAAAGATGTGGTGTTCCCTTATTTTCTTTGCAATGTCTGCAGTATCTATAGTGATAACCCGTTTCATTTCTAATATTAGTAACTTATCTTCTCTCTTTTTTAATTTGTTAGTTTTACCAGAGGCGAAATACTCAATATCAAAAAAACACCAACAACCCAATTAGAAAATGGGCAAATGATAGACAGAGATACTTTACCAAAGAGGACATATGAATGGCAAATAAGCACATGAAAAGATGTTTTGCATTAGGGAAATGCAAATTAAGACCACAATGAGATATCACCGCACAACTATTAGAATAGCTAAAATAAAAGTTTGGTGACTATCAAATGCTTGCAGGGATAGGAAAAAAAAACTTAGATCTCTCATATATTGTTAATGGGGATAAATTAGTACAGTCTGGAAAACACTTGGATACTTTCTTTATAAACCATACATACACTACCATACAACCTAGTAATTGCATTCCTGGGAATTATCCCAGAGAAATGAAAACCATGTCTGCACAAAGTCTCATACACATTTATTCTAGCATCTTTATTTATAACAGTAATGGCCCCAAACTGGAAATGAACAAAATGTCCTTCAATAGGTGAATGGTTAGGTAAACTGTGATATATCATACCTTAAAATATTACTCAACAATAAAAAAGAACAAACTGGCTGTGCATGGTGGCTCACACCTATAATCCCAGTAGTTTTGGAAGCCAAGGTGGGTGGACCACTTGCGCTCAGGAGTTCAAGACCAGCCTGGTCAACATGGTGAAACCCTATCTCTACTAAAAACACAAAAATTAGTTGGGTGTGGTGGCACACACCTGTAATCCCAGCTACTCAGGAGGCTGAGGCATGAGAATTGCTTAAACTCAGGAGACAGAGGTTGCAGTGACCCAAGATGGCCCCACAGCACTCCAGTCTAGGTGACAGAGGGAGATTCCATCTCAAAAATCAAAAAAATAAAAAAGGAACAAACTATTGATAAATTCAACAACTTGGATGGATCTCAAAGGCATTATACTAATTTTTTTAAAAAGTGCCATTCTCAAAAGGTCATATGCTATATGATTCCGATTATTCTAAACATTATTAAGATATAAAACATTATTAATTATTATTTATTATTCTTAATTATTATTAAGATATAAAACAGAGGCGTGTTTGCCAGAGACGATGGTAGGTAGGGTGGAGGTGGGGGAGCTGTGACTGTTAAAGGACAGCACCAGGGAGGGCTCCCTCAGGATGGAATAGTTCCAGATCTTTATTGCAGTGTGTGTGTGTGTGCGTGTGTGTGTGTGTGTGTGTGTGTGTGTGTGTGTGTGGCAGGGGGCTGGGCGTGGGGTCACATGAGTGCTCTACACCTGATAAAACAACACAGAACTATGCACACACATTGTACCAAGGCTTAGATGTTGAGCTATTACTATGTAAGATGAAATCACTGGGGGAAAATGGGTTAAGGGTACACAAGAGTTCTCTATTATCTTTGCAACTTCTGAGGAATACACAATTATTTTAAAATAAAAGTTAAGAAATTTGCTTAGTAGCATTTTGTTACAATTAGCAGAGCCACCTGGAGGTCTCATCCTAGGAGATGAGAGATTGCATGTGTGTAGTTAGCTCTCTTCTATGCACTTGGCTAATTCACCATTTTGGAATCCACAGCTGACCATTCTTTAGTTGGCTAACGTTGATGCCTACAGGGCTGAGGCAGTCCTTCCTCATCTTGCTGTAATATCTGCTTTTTCATGGACTACTTGGATTGCTCGGCATAATGTTCTGTAGGTTTCTCTTCCTTTCCACAGACACAGAAACAAGTTTGTTTTTTTGTACTCATAAACAAATATGTAATTAAAATGAGAAGCAAAATACTCATATATTCAATATATCCATAAAATAAATGTACAGTTTGAATTTTAATACATTTATATCTATAGAAGATATAAACAATTTACAGAATGTAGAAAAGATGGAATTTCCCTATCATTTAAACTAAATTGTTCATAATTTGTTTTTTCTAATATCTTTCTTTCATAGTCCAGGCAACAAAGAACTATGCTGGACTGAATGACATCAATATTACTATCCTAAATCATAGTAGCTACACTGAAGGATAAGATTCCTACAATCAAATATGCTATGCTCTGGATAAACTTTCTCAGTAGTATTTTGCAGAATGTTTACATCTTTTATAGAAGTGAATTTATTAAAATTTCAAATGGCACAGTGCTTTACAGGGATCTCATTTATTAACACTCTTTTATTTATTAAAACCAATAAATAATTAAACATAAACTATTACATATCCCCTTCTCTGTATTACAACTACACCTTGTATACTTCATATTCACTTTTTTCTCTTTCGAATATAGTTACTAACGCATGGCCTTTCACAGCCTCAACTTGTTTCAATTAACCATTAGTTAATTAGTTCATTAGTTAATTAGTGATTATCACTATTACGATGATGGTCTTTGCAGCTTAGCCAATGGAAGCCTTGTTAAGTTTGCTCTTCTGTCCTTTAGCATCGCCCCTGACATTTTTGAGCTATAGTTGATTTCAGACAACCAAAGGATATTCCAGACCAATCCAGTTTTTTTCTTGCTTGAACCAATTTTCCTCCCAGGTACCCTGACTCTTTTTGGTGGTATGCATGATCAGGGGCAAAATACGGCAGGACAGGATGCAGGGGAGCTGGTGGCAGATGAACAAACAGCTGCCGCTTGAATAATTAGTGGTGACAAATTAGAAAACAGGCATCTTTTCAAGGTCATGAGTTCATACTAACTTTTTCCAATTTAACACATTAAGTTGCTCTTAGAGTGTGAGATTTCAGCAACTGAGGCTAACTGGTAGTTTAATCTTCACAATCAACATAAGAGGTAAATGTCTGTATCCCCTTTCTAAAGATCAGAGTGCCCAGGTTTAGAATGTACTCATTTGGCCCCTGCTGTGTAGTAAGGCAGAATGCAGAATCAAACGCCCATAATTATTAGAATTTATTTTAGATAACATAAGCCTATTGAAATCCATGTAAACACATTCATGTAAGTCATTTTCATGGTTTGTCAAGCATCTATTTCTGCGGGAGACGGGGGGATGTTCACCTGTGGGATTATCCTTAGCTTTCCAAAAAGCTATCAGAGTGTATCTGAGTGTGTGCATCTCTTTCCACTCACTTCAAGCCCTTTCATTTATATATGATAGTCTTTCTACAAGTACGGGAGGTTGTTTCCTCATAGTTTGGATGGTTATTACTACATTTCCCCTTGTTTCTTCTTCTAAAATACCTTATTTACTATTTGTTCTCCATCTTCTGCCCCTACCTACTTTTCTCTATTTTTCTATCTCTCTTTTTCATTCTGGGAGATAATTTCTGGCGGGTCCCTCATCACTGAGTTCATCTTTGGCAGTGCTATTATGTATTCATCTGCTTTAAATATGACTTTTTATTTTGCTTTAAATATGACTTTTTATTCTGCTTTGTGCTTTTGTTTCTAAGCTATCTCCAGCTTCAACTCTCATCTTGGTGCTTTGCCTAAGGATATTTTCTCCTCATCAATTCTCCTGCGGATTCCCAGGGGTCATGTTTTCTTTTACTCTTCTGAGGACGCCACACTCTCCTGTGTGTGTTCTGGCGAGGAAGTGGAGAAAGACGGCCGAATAGAAACCGGCAATGATCCTCCACCCTCAGGAACACCAAATTCAACAACTGGCCACATAAGAAAACACCTTCATAAGAGCCAAAAGTCAGGTGAGTGAATGCAGTACTTGGTTTTATGATTATATCAGGAAAAGGGGCACTGAAGAGAGCAGAAAAGACAACCTTGATGTGCCCACACCAGCCTTCCCCACCCCCCACAGCAGGCAGAGAATCCGTGTGCTTGGGGGAGGGACAGTGAAGTGACTGTGAGACTCTGCCCCACCACAGTGGAACACAACAGTGCCCATGAAGGGAGCCTTTACAGCAGTCCCAGCCAGAGGGGAATCCTCCACCCCAGCAGTAGAAACTCAATTTCCAGCTAACTCTACCACCAGCAGACTAAAGTGGTCTACGGTCCTGTATAAATCTGAAAGGCAGTCAGGCCACAAGGACTGCAATTCTGAAGCAACTCCTGGTGCTTCACTGGGCTCAGAGCCAGTGAACTTGCAGTTTACACAACCCAGTGCAACTCAAGCTGGATGGCCCAAGGGAGTGCTTGCCTCACCCCTCCCCTCACTCCAGTCAATGCAGCTCAGGAAGAAGCTCCTTCCACTTGGGGAAAGGAGACGGAAGAGGACAGAGGACTTTGGTCTTGCTGCTTGGGTACCAGCTCAGCCACAATAAAATAAAGCACCAAGCAGATTCCTAAAGACCCTGATTTCAGGTCCAAGCTCCTGGATGGCATTTTTAGACCCATCATGGGCCAGAATGGAAGTTGCCCTGAAAGGAATGGCCAATATTGGGAGGATTTGCCACCTGCTGACTAAGGAGCCATTGGGCCCTGAATAAAAATCAGTGGTACTCAGGCAGTAGGCACCATGGGTCTTGGGTGAGACCCAGTACTTTATGCATAAGTACTCCGAGCACATTCCCAGCTCAGAAGTGCTTGTGCCACCCCTCTCTCAGCTCCAGGCAGCCCTTCATGGAGAGAGAGGCTTCCTCTGTTTAGGGGAAAGTAGAATGAGAGACTCTGCCTGGTATTCCAGATAATTTTTCTGGATCTTACCCAAGCCCCCCACAGTGGTAACTCCATGAGTTTGCAGGAGTTGCAGTGTTGCTGGGCTTCTGGTATCCCCTAATGCAGATACTGCCGCAGTGCCCAAAGACTCAGATCACAACACTCAATTACTTTTTTTTTGAATACCTGGAGAGTCTTCTCACAAAAGATGGGTACAGACAAGCTCAGACTGTGAAGATTAAAATGAACACCTAACTATTCAATGCCTAGACATCAATAAATGTTCACAAACATCAAGAACATCCAGGAGAACGTGACTTCACCAAGTGAACTAATAAGGCACCAAGGACTAATCCTAGAGAGACAGAGATATGTGACCTTTCAGACAGAAAATTAAAAATAGCTGTTTTGAGGAATCTCAGTAAACTTCAAGGTAACTGACAGAAGAATTCAGAATCCTATCAGAGACATTTAACAAAGTTATTGAAATAACAAAAAGGATCAAGCAGAAATTCTGGAGCTGCAAAATACAAGAGGCATACTGAAAAATGCACCAGAGTCTCTCAGCAACAGAACTGACTAAGGAGAAGAAAGAATTAGTGAGTCTGAAGACAGGTTATGTGAAAATACACAGTCAGAGGAGAAAAACGAATAAAAAAGAAGGAAGCATGCCTAAGGGATCTAGAAAATAGCCTCAAAAGCACAAATCTAAGGTTATTTGTCTTAAAAAGGAAGTAGAGTGAGAGAGAGAAAGTTATAATGAATGTGTTCTGGGCCCTGCAGTGTATTTCACCTCTCCCGCTCCCCATCCCCCATCTCCACCCCTCCTCTGTAACATTCTGACACAGTGAGCAATGCACCTTAAGTTCTCTTCTCTGTTCCCACTTAAGCCTTCAGACCTGAAGACTCTCCTCACAGAATGCATTCCATCATTGCTGATCTCCTTCTTTTGCTCTATGGTTTCTGGGATTTGCAGTATTTGCCTTGTTCTTAGATCCTGTCAGTAAAGGTTTTCTCACTTAAAGAAAATGCAGGGTAAATATTAATTTGCCTCTCCAAGTAGATCCACAGAACACCAGGGGGCATAGACTCTAAGACTCAAGTTCCAAGAGTCAAGGCAAGGACATTCTGACACCCTTTCCTGTCTAAGGAAAGTCAGGAAGGGGTGTCAGAGTGTCCTTGCTTTGGTTCTTGGAACTTGAGTCTTGACATCTTGACTGAGCTCCACTTAGAATTCCTTCTGCATCAACAGGTCTGTCATTAGCCTTAGTTTTCTATGTTGGAATTTTTCGTTATTACTGAATCTGCATGTTTGTTGTGACATAGCTGCTACTTTGAACAAAAAGTCTCAACCTAAATAAATCTGATAGGTTTTTATAAAATAGCATCTCTTAGGGGTGATGGAAGTGAGACGACAGAAAATCTCCTGTCAGAACAGGCCATCATTAGCATAAGGCTTATTTCAGCTACAGTCTGCATTTTTCCAAAGACACTATTTATTGAATCCACTTCACAGTTGAGGAAATTGAGCTAAAGTGGCTAGTTGGAGGTTGCATAGGACGCATGCAAATGAAGAACGCAGAACTTCAGTGAACACTTGGTTTAAAACTGTCCGTCAAATTCACGCCTAGCCAAGGCAGCGTAAGATGACCTTGGCGTGAACAATCACCTAAGCAATTGTTAACATACCGCATCTTTGCAATGCTAAAAAGGATTGAAGATTTTTGGGCTTTTTGCTGTTTTTCTCTAATTTTATAGGAAAACTCTGGTTGTGGGCATTTCATCTGGTCAAGTTTTACGACAGAAAATACAAGCTCTGTAGGAGACAGTCATTTCCCAATTATGCTTTCATGGTTCCTTTGTGAAAATAAAATTAAGTAGAGTGCATATTAATTGTGACTCTCTCTGCTAGTGGAACTTTGTAATCCTACCACCCAAGTCTAATAAATTAAAATGAAGAGTGCATATTATTTTTAGAGAAAAATGTTTTACTTTATGTACATCATACATCTGTAAACATCAGTAGAGTTAACAGATGGAATAATGAGCTGTTCTAGAGTCATTTAACAAAAAGAAAGTCTTCCTACGTAAGTGAAGAAATTGTTTATTCCTCACTTATATTGTAACATAATTTCCTCTGTATTAAATGTAGTTTTATTTTGCTCACAGAAATATACTCTACTTTCCACAGAGGTGCCAACATTTTCTGCAAAGTTTTCAAACATTCCCCACCATTACTTTGACTTCACCCATTCAGTTTTATTCCCTACCACTCTTTGCCTTCTAGGTTGGCTCATCTGTCACCATAGCCAACATCTGTGGGCTTTCCCCATCAGTATTTTCTCTCCTAACACTCCCCTGGCTCACAATGTGTGCCCAAGTCTCCTCTCCACCTTTCCAAGCCTTGGGCAAAATCCAGCTTGATTCCACCTTCTCCAAAAGCATCCCCAAGACACCAACTCTAACCTGCTCTTCTTTGTCTCAGTTCTCCCAGTTCTTAGCCATGGATTCAATCTGTCTCTCAGTCACCTAAAAACATTTAATGAGTGCTTATTAATTAACCAGTCATTGTTCTAGGGACTGGGAAGAGACAGCAATGAATAAAATAGACAGGGTACCTATCCTTATGGAACATACTTATGGAGATGTCTAACGAGATGAGACAGACAATGAACACAAATGAGAAATAAAGCAATGACATGAAGAGACTGAATGGGTGGTTATTCTAGATATGCGGGCCAGGGAAAGGCTCTCCAAGAAAGCGATATTCAGGCTGAGATCTGAATGACAAAAACATACTCTCCTTAGCTAGCGGATGTCAGAGCAGAAAGCACTGCAAGCAGAAGGGCTCACTACCTTAACCATTTCAAGGTTCTGCAGTGGAAATTAGTTTGGAGTGGTCAAGCTTGGAGCAGAGAGAAGCTCCCTGAGCTGTTGGGACCTGGGAGAAGCAGAAAATGGATGAAGCATGCAAAGGTAGCTCATTCCCTCAGGCAGGGATGTGAAGCCATGTGGGGATTTAAAGCAGGAGATAACATGTTCTGGTTTATGTTTTTAAAATATTTCCTTACTTTGGGAGGCCAAGGTAGGCAGATCACGAGGTCAAGAGATCAAGACCATCCTGGCCAACATGGTGAAACCCTGTCTCTACTAAAAATACAAAAATTAGCTGGGAATGGTGGTGTGCACCTGCATTCCCAGCTACTCAACAGACTGAGGAAGGAGAATCACTTGAGCCCGGGAGGCGGATGTTGCAGTGAGCGGAGATTGCGCCACTGCACTCCAGCCTGGTGACAGAACAAGACCGCATCTCAACAACAACAGCAAAAGATTTCCTTGACTGTTCTGCAAAAAAAAAATAAAATAAGAAGGATATTTTATTCTGTAAAGAAGTAAAAATAAAAGCCAGGAGAGACAATGTAAGAGACCTGTGCATGAATCTGAGCCGGAGAAGGTGGTGACCCTGATGGCAATGTTGGAAATGAAGGCAAGGAGAATAATCCTAAATATCTGGAGTACCTCCTATGCCACATATTTTATCTAACAAAATCCTCAGTTTCTTAGATTGAAATTCCACCTTATTTGCCTTTATATTTCCAAGTTAGAGCTTTTCATTGAAAGTCCCGTCAAAGTTTGGTAGTTGCATTTTTTCCCCTGGCTTTTGTATCTATTTGACCAAAGCAGGGAACTCCTTCCTTTGTCTTTGCTTTTAACGGCCATTACCATTTTCCACGTCTGTAGTAGTATGGAGCTTTTAGCCTTAGAGAGACCTTTTTGGAAAGCTCCTGCTATTCATTTTTGTGTTCTTAATTTTGCCCCTTTATGCATTTTAAAACGCAGCTTTCAAAATTCTAGTTCATCAAAGAAATCTCGATGTAGTCAATGACTTTATTAAATACTTTTCCCTTTTCTCTCATTGGGAGTGTTTATAATTGGAGGGTGGGGGGTTTATTTTTAACAATCAACCTTCCTTGTAAGCTGAATCCCCTAAGGCTTTACATTTACACCTATGAAAAAACAGTTAGGACTCAGCAATCATCACAAAGCTGGTAGATAAGAGATCTGTTCGCTCAGAAAGTGTTATCATCAAATTGGGATACATCAGTATGCTACAGGTTCATATTCATGGTGTATTAAAATTTCTGAAGTAATAATACCACTCAGAGCAAAGGTAAAATGTTCATGTCTAGACATAAGTCAATCCCCATTACAATAATTACTACAGCTGAGCCAAATATGAACTATCTTTCTGAAAACTGTTAACATTAGCAAACAGAACTTTAAGTCAGACATCTATTTTTAAAATCTAAAATATTGGCCTGGTATTCTGCATTCTCTCTCTCTCTGCAGACAAACACCAAACACACACATACACACACACACACACACACACACACACATACACACACACACACACCCTTACTTTTGTTTTTGTAAAAATGCGATAAGAATTAAAAGGTTGGTAAGAAGCTTCTAATGCTATCCAACCCATGTGTCTGCCATTAAGAAGTTTTAAAATGGACCATCTTAGATTTTGAAGAAAACTCCAGACTTCCTTTATATCTTAATATTCACATTTTATGTAAGGAATATTGTTACCAAGCTACATTGTCTGGAGTACAGCAAATCAATATTAGTCCTATTCATAGGCTAGAATATTTAAAGTGCACTCTTTACTTGAGTTGATTCAAATGTTAAGTATTGGTTAATTGATTATTTTGGTATTTAATTTAATAAAAGTATAAGAAGAGGGTTTCTAAGTAACTTATTTAATAGCTTTATTGAAGTGTAACTGATTTGCAAGAAATGTGCATATTTGATGTACATCATTTGAGATTTTTGGACATGGCATGAAGCCACCATCACAATCTATGTAACAAATATATCCATTAACTCCAAAAGTTTATGCCTGCCTCTTTGAATAAGAGAGTTAAGGGTTGATTTCAACTTAAAAATGAAACAAATTTTTCTAAGACTAAGAGTCATTCAACAAGCCTGTCATAAGACTATTTTCAAAATCGCTCTTCCTAAAACCACTCGACTTCTAAAAGAACAGCTCAATCACAAAGGACAAAATTCTATGGCAGTGGCCAGGTGGTGGCATTGGGTAAAAAGAGTGCGTGTGCATGTTGGTGCTTTCCAAAGACATGCTGAGGCTTTAAAAAAAAAAAAGAAAAAGAAAAATTTGCACTCTTTTTAATGAGCCCAGGGTCACTGTTATTCTGTGATTAGCAGCAGACCTCTCCAAAGAGGGACAAAATAGCTGAAATGATTTGAGTGGCATCAAATGTCAGCTTAACAGAGTAAACGATCTATGAAATGAAAGAGCATTAAGTAACCAGCACAACTGAGAGACAGAAGGTTTGAAAACACAACAGTGAGGTCAAATTGGGAGACTAAATTCTATGTCCAGTGTGCCTTGCAGAGATGCTGAGTTCCATACCAGGACCAATTCTCTACAGAGTCTACTCAGCGAACTCTAAGAAAACACCAGATTTTCTATGTTCCAATGATTATTCATCATCATTTCTGGTTCTCTGCAGAAAAACCACCAGCAACTACTCCATGCTATATAATACTATGGTCTAAAACACTTTCAGGGGACAGTACAGTTACTTTGCATTATTTTTATTTTTGTGTTTAACTTTTGAGTGTTCTTTCATTCTCTGCTGATGTCACTTTAAACTCATTCTTAGTATCCTGTGAACTTCATGGAGATTTTCATGGGTCCATTCATTTTCAGAATTACAACAAGAAAGTGCCTTAAATGTGTGCCTAACATATCTAAGAATTTTTACTTTTTATTTAAAACTGGCCCAGTCTTACGTCCAAAACCAAGTCAAGAGTCAAGAGTCAAAATTTATCTTTTGTTTACTGCCAATAACATGGACAAGAACAACAGGTCTCTTTGCTGAGGAAAGGAGATTCTCTGCCAGACATTTTACATAAGTTGTTTTAAATCCTTACTGGAGCCATATGAGATACACATAATTCTCCCTATTTAGAAAAAAGGACACCAAGAGTCAGAGAGGTTATGCCATTTGCTCAAATCCCCAGCCTCCAAGATTCAGAGCAGGAAATTTTAATTCCAGATGACTGGATTTCATAGTGCTTGTCCTTACCACCACACCACATGCTAAAACATTTGGACAATTCTATTCTGAGAGATAAACCTGATCCACATAGGAAAACAAAAAATAGAAACAGCAAACATAATTTCAAATAATTCCTTATCTTTCCATCCCCTGCATTTCCTACATAATTGCCCCCTGTGCACATACAGCCTGTGCTTATCCAGTGCACGTGTGTAAATGCTGTGTGCACAAGGATGTCCATGTGACTGTACATATGAGGGCTGGCTCTCAAATATTTATAGAATATTTCCAGGGAATTAGATAATATCTTGTTTCCAAGAGCAAATGATGAAGCAATGTTAAACTAATTAATTTTAAATGTCCTTTATATCCATGGAATGGAAAAGTTTTTCTCATTCTGCTGTAAGTTTCAGTAGACCGGCAGTGTCCATCCAATTACTCTCCTAAGGAATGACCAGGTTTTATCATGGCACGGATTTCTATTTGCATTCGGGGCAAAGGTTAACCACGAGTAAAGAGTGAGGCAAAGCACTGAGTAGATGCATCCCCGGGTGTCTGGGCAGGCTATTCATGGAACTCTGGAACTCTGGCCCCCAAGACAGTGTGACAAATCCAGAAGCCAGGATTCTTTTCCTAGCCTGCTAAGTTGCTGTCAGTTAATTTAGTTTCTGAGTCCAGGTAAAGGAGAGTGAAAAGTATTCCATGGGAACCATGTAGATGTTGATTTGATTGGCTACTGTTACCAGACTCGGGAAACTGCTAGAGACAATTTAGGTGTAATTACAGTTCGATGCCTAAGGCTTCACTTTCTGCAAACTATAAAAGTTGGACTGGGTTCCCTTTAACACCTCCTCACCATTACCCATAATAAGATTCTTACAGAAAATGAGAGCAGAAACTAAATTTTGACTTGTGGCACAGAAGTGTTAATACCAATAAAATCTGTTGGCCAGATGGATTAGTAAGAATGAGTTACCACAGGCATTTAAGAAACTGAAATAACTATAGCAGCAAGCTGCTGGAATCTTCAGAGGAATCTCAAGAATATCATTCCTGCTTCCTTCACTTTTTAATTCAATAGATAAATGATAGATTAGATAGATAGATAGATAGATAGATAGATAGATAGATAGATAGATAGATAGATAGAATAGGGAGAGAGAGGTACCTGGAATCATGGGAATGAGAATCTGCTGTTATGCTTGAGACCCAGTAGAATTTTAGGAAGATAAAATTAACATGTGCTTATGAGGCAAAGGAAAACAGAATTGGAAGTGAACACTTAAAATAAAATTAAATAACTTTAGGGATCTTTCTAAGGTTGGTTATTGAGAAGCCATGCATGAGGATGACATGTCTGAACTGAATCTATGTATTATCATATCATAGGAATGAAAACACTGACAGAAAATAATAATACATGCATTCCAAAAGCAAACAAAGGCTAAGCACAGTGGCTCATGCCTGTAATCCCAGCACTTTAGGAGGCCGTGGTGGGTGGATAATTTGAAGCCAGGAGTTCAAGACCAGCCCAGCGCCAACATGGCAAAAACTCTCTCTATTAAAACTACAAAAATCAACCAGAATGATGGCATACACCTGTAATCCCAGCTACTTGGGAGGCTGAGGCATGAGAATTGCTTGAGTCTGAGAGGCAGAGGTTGCAGCGAGCCAAGATCACACTACATTCCAGCCTGGGTGACAGAGCAAGATTCTGTGTCTACATAAATAAAAGCAAAACAAAAATCTGACAAACGTACACATTTCTTATTTTCATGACATCTATAAGTTTTTCTCTTGGTCTTGATATAGTATGGTTGTGGTCACTCTGTAATTTATAGACTAGTTTTGGAGAAGAACATACAAACTGTTCTTTGAAACTGAGTTGACAAATATTGTTCAATTATACAATCTTTTATTTAATTATATCTGAGCTACTTCCCCAGGACTCCAAGTCAGGGCTTTGGTGAGGAACACCCAGAAACCAAGTCTTGCTGAGTAGTGTGAAGGAAGGCAATACGTGGTAAG
Source organism: Saimiri boliviensis (assembly GCF_048565385.1). Classification (NCBI taxonomy): domain Eukaryota; kingdom Metazoa; phylum Chordata; class Mammalia; order Primates; family Cebidae; genus Saimiri; species Saimiri boliviensis. Next base: position 8,609,986 of record NC_133463.1, on the reverse strand, counting down.
TGAGCTTTCAGTTTGAATTTATCTGTGCAATCCTGAGTTCAATGAAAAGCATCAGAATGTCAAGATCAAGATATAAATTTGAATCAGTTAAAACCTGGAAATGTTAATGAATGTTTCCCACACCCAATCTTTTGAATCCCTGATTCTCCCCGTTTTAAAAATGGCTGGGAATATCTAAACTTTGAAATATGTAATTTGAACTCACTCTTACACTTAGCTTTACCCACTTCACAGATATCTGAAGGCCTGTGTCTGTCCAGTGCCATGCACTAAGTAGCACACATATGACACTTATGACTTCTTCCCTCACAGAGCACACAGCTCAGAAATGACTGCAGATCTTAAAATGTTAATTACTAATGTGATTGGCACTGCAAGAGGAGGCTGTGAAGGTATAGAAAATGTTGACTTAAAATAGTCTAGGTTGGAGACTGATTTGAGCAATAATAAAATAGGATGGCAGGGAACATTGCATTTTATTATTAAAATTACAAATAGTGTTGATGATCATTTGCTAAAGGTGGGTTTGGGGATAATCATTACAGGAAACAGCCTAGCAGGAGGGCCCTATAATAAGGATGCTGGTAGTGCAGGCAAGGGAAGACAGGCCTGGCTTGAGTTGGCAGCAGTAGCAATCCCAGGGAAAGCTGCAAAGCACACCAAAGTGAAACAAAATGGCTGGAACCTCACACCGTGTGCTCGTTCAAGATCAGGGGTGTCTGCCTTCTCTAAACTAGGCTTCATTTTGGTTGTTTCAAAATAAGAGGATGCTTCAGGGTAGCAAAAGACCTACAGACAATCAACAAGGGTTTATTCTGCTAGCTCTTACTTCTCTATACAAAACTACATTTCACAGCTTTTGAAGATCACCACTTGGCCGGGCACAGTGGCTCATGCTTGTAATCCCAGGACTTTGGGAGGCTGAGGCAGGCAGATGACGAGGTCAGAAGTTTGAGACCAGCCTGTCCAATGTGGTGAGACCCTGTTTCTACTAAAGAAATACAAAAAATTAGCCACGTGTGGTGGCACATGCCTGTAGACCCAGCTACTCGGGAGGCTGAGGTAGGAGAATCACTTGAACCCGGGAAGCAGAGGTTGCAGTGAACTGAGATCATGCCATTGCACTCCAGACTGGGTGACAGAGTGAGACTCCATCTCAAAAAAAAAAAAAAAATCACCACCCTGGGTTTGGCCCTCTGTATGTGTGTTTCATATTTTCCATGCATTTGCACGGACTGGAATCTCTTACTACTTGGGGTGGCAAAAGCAAAGACTTAGCCTGCTAACAGCTTCTGCCTCAAAGCCAGCAGAATGGAATGGTGCCACCTTTTACAACCTTTTCTGTCATCCACAGTGGTGTCTGCAGTTGTGAATCTTCTGTGGCATGTTGGACCGGGCCTTCTCCCTTCTCCATGAATAACATTAAGCAGCAGGCCGGCACAGTGCTTGAACAGGGATTTTCCACAGAAACAATGCAAACATTACATGTTTCATTTCTTGCCATAATGTGAAATTTATCTTTTGGAGAAAGGAACACATGGACCTTGGTGGAACTTGCTTGGGAACAATAGTTAACAGTCAATTTATTTCCAGCTGCTTCCCAATAGAAGGGAAAAAAAATAATTCAATATATGGTGAGTTTCAAGAGACATCACGTCTATGAAGGGGATCTGAATGGGCTCCGGGAACAGCACTTTGACAATCAAATTCAATCACAGCAAAGGCAAGAAGTAAAAGACGGAGTGGTGGGACTTACAAAATCTATTTAAAAAGTGATCACCTGCCATGTGTAAGGAAATAATTGCCCAAATAATAGAATTAAGTTCAGAAATACTCTTTCTAAAATCTTTTTGCTGGGATCAAAACAGCCACCTGAGTTCTCATCTTCTCTGGCTGATTGCCTTATGAGAAGCAGGGAACTCTAGCACCCCAGTCATTTTGAACTATTGTTTAGTATCTTTTATAAGATCATGCTCATGCCAATGTAATTATATTTATTTTTTTTCTGAAAAGCCAGCAGGGATTCTAATGGCATTCACTAGGGCATATGGTCAGGCTTGCGCCTCATTTTGAAAGGCTTCTCATATATGTATTCTAGACACACATGCACACTGTTTCCAGAGGTGAAAGTGCTCACTGGTCGGAGCTTTCTTCAGTGTATTTCACTTTCAGATGAGCTTTTACCTGGACTTTCAGCAGTATTGAGTTTTTTAAATGGTACCATTTGCCAACTGGAATATTGTCAAATGTTTTTCAACCCTCTTTCACATTGCAATTTGGAGAAAAATGATTTTGCTATCACACCACATCACAAATGACTTTCTTATTCCCACCTTAAGTAATAGAGCTGAAGTCACCCACTTAATTTTCAGCATCAACCTAACCATGGCAAATGGCATGCATGTCATCCTTGGCATCAAAGTATGTTGCAAAAACTTGTTCTAGGAGAGAGTGCCCTTTTTTCCTAGCAAAGCCACCAAACTAGAATTTTATTTTCTTTACAGTAAAATGGCTGTGAAAGAAACAGTCATTTTTTATGTACAGTATGTCTTTCTGGCATAAGATCAAAATAAATACAGAGAATTTGTTTGAATTTAAGGCTTTTATCAACACAGTCCACTACTACTAGCATACAGCATGAATCTAACTTTTATTAATACATAATTCAGATGCCAGCAGTCGACTCCAGCTCTGCCACTGAACCCTCATTGCTGATACTATCTCACTAGACTATTTTGATATCCTGTGAGAATTTGGCCTCTTTTGGAAGCATATACATAACTCCCACAGATACCAATCCAAGTTTTGCATCACAGACTGAAGAAAGAGAATGTATGAGTAAGAATATGAGTTGTTTATTTATGATGGCATACGATGTTAGCAAGCTGTATGTACAACTTAACTTTAGAAAGAGCTCCAAGTTAATAAAAGCAAATTCAATCTTGTATATTCTCACACCACATTTCTTTCTTTCCAGGCAAAGGCAGTGAAGGAAGCAAAAGTTATTGCTCAGAATATATAAAGACAGGAAAATATAGCTAAATTTTTAAGGAATGAAGGTTGAAGTGCCGTGTGAAATCATTTGCATAAATACTAGAATTATTCAAATATTTGGTATAACTAGAGCTTTTAGCTTCACTGGTAGCTCATCTTCTTCTTTAGCATTATAAAAGTATATTTACTTATTGTTTATGCTATAGGACAGATAATGTTAAATATAAGGAACTTACAAACCTCAGTGGCTCTGTGAAGCTGATCTAGGTAGAATGGGGTGTGGCCATCAAAGGCTACTCTAGTAACACAATCGGCAGAGTTTCCAGGGAGAAAAGATGAGCTAAGAGATAAGCAACTGTTCATCAATCCCTTCCAAATTCTATGGGATTGTACCCATGCAGGAGTAACACTTTTCTTTTTATTTCTGACTTACATTTGGAAGCAGAAGAAACATTTTTTAACAAAGAAAAGGTAAAATAATGGTAAAGTGAAAAATGAATGGTAGGGGAGTTCTGCTCACATCTTCTAGAATTCTAATGATGGAGTCATGCTCTGTAACAACTAGCTGGGTGTTCCAATCTATAAAATAGGCTAAGAGTTCTTAGAAAATCAGGATTCTAACTCCCATGCCCTCTACCCCACATGCTAGCAACCTCAGTATTAAATCACAACTATTCAAAGCTCAGGCTGATGGCAAATCTGTGGAGAACGTCAGGGGATGCAAAGATGTCCACTTCCACACTCTGGGCACCTGAGGGATACTGGACGATGAGCTAAGGGAAGACCGTCTTCTTACATTTACCCCAGGCATCTTAAGTCAGCCTTGTGCAGAGCCGTGGGGAAGTCGGGTGGTTAGAGGGGAGGGGGCTTCCTGTGGTAGACTCCAGTTTACTGTGGGTAAAGGGCTTCTTGAGGGATCAGGGAGAAATCACCATTTTCCTGTTTCTGATTCTGAGGGAGGGAGACTCTCTTCTACCTCAGTGAACCCCACATCCTAAAGCCCCTGTTCATTTGGTTGTTGAAAGAAGTTTCATGCTATGATGGTTACTGCATGTGTCTACTTGACTGAGCCAGGGGGCCCAAATATTTGTTCAAACAGCCTTCTGAGTGTTCCTGTGAAGGTGCATTTTTTTTTTTTTTTGGATAAGATTAGATTTAAATCTGTGAACTCTCAGGAAAGCAGAAAGCAGATTGCCCTTCACAGTGTGGGTGGGCCTCATCAAATCTGTTAAATCCCTCAGTAGAACAGACTGACCTCCTCAAGCAAGAAGTAATTCTACCAGCAGATGGCCTTTGGACTTGGACGTGGACTGCAGCTGTTCTTTGGGTCCAAGCCTGCCAGCCCACCTTGCAGTATTTGAGTCTACTTCTCCACATTCACAAGTTTAAGGAATTGTGAAGCCAATTTCTTAAAATAAATCTCTCATGATAGATAGATAGATAAGATAAATAGACGATTGATAGATGATTGATAGATACATAGAGAGATGATTGTTAGATGATTGATAGATACATAGACAGATGATTGTTAGATCGATGGAGACAGACAGACAGACAGATGGATAGATAGATAGATAGATAGATAGATAGATAGATAGATAGATAGATGATATAGATACAGATGATAGAGATGCACACACATTCTGTTGGTTCTTTATGGTTAGAGAACCATGACTAATACAGGTCCCTACATCCAGGTACCTCCCTACATTAAAGGAAAAGTTCAAATACAAACAAATAGACAAGCATCAGAAACACACATTGAATACAGCATGCATTTACACAAATGTGGTCAAACCAGTGAAAGGACCTAGTGAGATGTCGACCTTGGCTCTGGGATATTTTAGCAAGGTAAGACTCTAACTATGCAAATACCGCGATTTCTTCTAACTAAGAAAAGGAAAATATAATTTCCAGTTTAGAAGAATTTGTTCTTTGAAGGACTAGTGATAGCCTTCTTGCTGTTTTTTTGTGATGTGTGAGACTACTTCAGCCTCCTAATGGGCAACATGACATAATGAAAGGCTGATGGAGCTTGACAGACCTGGCCTCATAAAGGTGTGTGCTCATTGCTCCTTACAAGTTACCTGGCCTTTTGCATTCTACCTCATAACAGGTAGAGGAGATTTAATTATATGACACAAGTAGAATACCTCAAACAAACCTTGCCCTTTGCAGGTGGTCAATAAATATTAATTTTGACACTCTCATACAAACAAGAATGAAACATCTCTGTCACCTAGAACGTGTCTGTTTTGTTCAGTTTTTCTTTTAGAAGTCTAATTTTGTGGCAAATAAGACTTTAAAGACAAACGTGACTTAATGCACTCTTAGCTTATTCTGGGGACAACACAGTTAGCATTTGGTAACCTTAACAATGGTATTATCTCAGGGTGAGGATAATTATCCATCTCCCCTTGAGTTATTAAATGTTCCTCTTCACCCATTACAATTTGTTAAAAACAAGTAATATTTTTTGTAAAAATACAAAGAAAGAGATGGAGGCAAATATGAGCCATCCCTTAAGTTTTTATGATGACCAATATTCCAATTCTGTCTTCAAAACTATCACCAAGTAAATTGTATACCTAATTATCTCAGTTGTGAGCTCTTAAAATACTTATGTTTGCATGTAGCAAGGTGTATAACTTTATGAATTGCATTCATGAAACAAATATGGGGGTTGATATAAATGGCAACGCTGTGAAATTTCGAAAGTAAAGCTAGTGCCATACTGCTTGCCAAAAAGCAGTTATGTCACTTTGCTAAGATGTAGCCAGGGAAACCTTATGAAGAGAGAAAGGGTTTTGGTGTATTAAATCAGCTCCAACTAAGATAAATGTCCATGATTCCATACTGAAAGGAAGTCCATCGTTAAGCTCTGCAGTTGACTCTATGTTGAGGTTGAAAAACCCCACTGACAGTAAGTTTTTGACCTTCCTCTCTTGTATTAGATATGAACATTCTGTAAAAGAGAAGATGGACTCACTTAGAGGAATCAACGTTTATCTTTTAGCATCTAACATATCCTGGAGGCTGCTGGGAAACACACTTGATCACGAGCCATAAGAAGCCATCATTCACAAAATTTCAGATGCCATATATAATGACTGGATTCTCTAACAGCCTGGAAATCACCAACAGCATTCATTTGCCTTCCATTCATTTTCAATCACCTGCAGAAAATGAAAAAAAATCTAGAGAAATGCAAAACATTTCCACTCCATGAGCATGCAGCTGGTGTCATTGCCAGGATGTTGTAACTAATGTACCAACAAAACACCCAGGGTCCAACCAGATTGCTTGCATTTTCCAGTTGTATAAACTCAGTCACTTTTTGGAACAAGGTCCAATTAACTTGGCACAGTTTCACAGGGTATAAGTTACAACAGGTAAGCCATTCAGAATAATAGGATTCAAGTCATGGGTGTGAAATATGCCACTGTTTATTTTGTATTATTTTTTTTTTTTTGGTATCCCTATTTTTGTGGACAAGTTGAGAGCATTAATTTTATTTACTGTGATGCTAGAGACCAATATTCAAACTTAGTGAAGAATGTTAGTAATTCTGCCATTATATATATATAGGGATTATAGATAGATAGATAGATAGGTAGATAGATAGATATGGATTATATATATATATGGATTTTATATATATAGGGATTTTATATATATATATATAGGGATTATATACACACACACACACACACACACACACATATATATATATATATATATATATATATATATATATATATATATAATCTGAAAGATAGATTAGAGATGGAAATAAATAACCAGCCAGGCATAACTAATATATACTATCTAACTAGTAAATGAGCGTATTTATTGAAAAGATATTCAAAAAACAGTTAAATGGTCTTGGCAGAGAAAAATCAGAGATGTTTATAAACCTCCCTATCCAGGATGATCTGAAGCAATCTCGGTATCAAATATTTTGTTGAGATTTCTCTCAGAATTCAGATACTGCCAATGTTGTTGATTCTGTCTCCTTTGTCAGTGACTTTAGATGTAGATGAAAGTCAGAATACTGAGAGCAGCTTTTCAGATCTTGGAATCCTATAATCCCAAGGTGAAAACTAAGCACCTGTATTTGAAAGCTATACCAGTGTTTATATTGTCACCCAAATTTTTAAAAATTCCATGTGCATTTGAAAAGAGGAAATATTCTCCATTATCAGGGTATAATGTATAAACAAAAGGGCTACCTTATTTGTTACATTGCTTAGACTTTTAAAAAATATAATTGCTTACTTTTGGAACACTTGACCTATCTTGAAATAAGGGTCATATATTCAAGTCTCTTATATGACTGGGTTTCACCCAAATCCTTGCATCTGTGTAGTTTTTGTTTCACATGAATGCTGTGTTACTTAATGCATTGGTGCTGCATTAAATGTAGCTTTCAACTTTACAAAGCGTCCTTTATCTCATTTTATACTTTTTGATTTTAATGTTTTTTGTTGTCAGAATTGTAACTGTTGCTTTTCTTTCAGTTAACAGCCAAACACATTAACTAATTGAACCACAGAGACACTGCCCTTGCTTTTCTTACTGCCTCTTTTTGCCAGGTAAATTTTTGTTCATACTTTTTTTGTTAGCCTTTTTGAAATCACCAAAAAATAAATTGAGTGGTTCTCAATGACAGCTGTGTCAATTTTCATGTGCTTTATCCCACATTACACAAACAACAGTCTCAGGTTATCTATATCAAAACTAGCACCGGCTAAATGATAATTGTCTACTCTATGAGGGTTACACCATCAAACTGCTGGGTCTTCACGTCATATGGAATAGTTCCTGGCTGTGTGTGCTTACATCATCTGGCTACACAATTTCATTTGTTTCATTTTCCTTTTACTTTTAGAAGTTGCCTTTTTTTAACCAAATTAGACAAATGGAATCTAATTACTTAGAAACTTCTGCACAGCAAAAGAAACAATCATTAGAGCAAACCAGCAACCAACAGAATGGGAGAAAACGTTTGCAAGCTACCCATATGACAAAGGGCTAATATCCAGAATCTACAAAAAGCTAAAGCAAACTTAGAAGAAAAAAACAACCCCATCAAAAAGTGGGCAAAGGATATGAACAGGCACTTTTCAAAAGAAGGCATTTATGCAGCCAACAAACAAATGAAAAAATGCTCATCATCACTGGTCATTAGAGAAATGCTAATCAAAACCACATTGTGATACCATCTCATGCCAGTTAGAATGGCAATCATTAAAAAATCTGGAGACAACTGATGCTGGAGAGGATGTGGAAAAATAGGAACACTTTTACACTGTTGGTGGGAGTGTAAATTAGTGCAATCATTGTGGAAGACAGTGTGGTGATTCCTCAAGGACCTAGAAATTGAAATTCCATTTGACCCAGCAATCCCATTACTGAGTATATACCCCAAAAATTATAAATCCTTCTTACTTATAAAGGCACATGCACATGTATGTTCATTGCAGCACTGTTTACAACAGCAAAGACTTGGAACCAACCCAAATGCCCCTCAAGGATAGACTGGGCAAGGAAAATGTGGCACATATACACCATGGAATACTATGCAGCCATAAAAAATGGTAAGTTCATGTCCTTTGCAGGGACATGGATGAATCTGGAAACCATCATTCTCAGCAAACTGACACAAGAACAGAAAACCAAACGCTGCACGTTCTCACTCATAAGTGCGTGTTGAACAATGAGAACACATGGACACAGGGAGAGGAACATCACACACTGGAGTCTGTTGGGGGATGGGGGCGAGGGGGAGGGATAGTAGGGATTGGGGAGATTGGGGAGGGATAACATTAGGAGAAATACCTAACGTAGGTGATTGGGGGATGGAGGCAGCAAACCACCATGGCATGGTATACCCTATGTAACAATCCTGCAAAATCTGCACATGTACCCCAGGACTAAAAGTATAATTTAAAAAAAAAGAAGTTGCCTTTTTAAAATTAATTTGCTAATTATATAAAATGTTTATACATTTTAAATCAAAGCTGCGAAACAAGGTTTATTCAAAGAAGCTGTTTCTCTTCCTAGCCCCTCTAGCCTAGCTCCTATCACTCACATATGTAGTTATTTATTATCTTACAGTTTACCTTCCTTTCTTTATTTTTAAATTAAAAACCATGTATATGTGTAATATTTATGTATATAAAAATATGTAAATGCATATATTCCCATAACACTTCCTTTCTTAAATAAATTGTAGCATATATGTTTTTACTTTTTTTTTTTTTACTACATAATATATCCTGGAAACCTTTTGTAATAGTAAATAAAGATATTATACCTCACTCATTTATACAATAAGCAATTCTCTTTTTTTATTGTACTTTAGGTTCTGGGGTACATGTGCAGATCACACAGGATTGCTGCATAGGTACACACATGGCAAGGTGGTTTGCTGCCTCCATCCCCCCATCACCCACATCTGGCATTTCTCCCCTCATTATCCCTCCCTACCCTCCCCACTCCCCATTGTCCCTCCTCTACACCCCACCACTGTCTGCAGTGTGTGATGCTCCCCTCCCTGTGTCCACGTGTTCTAATTGTTCAACACCTGCCTATGAGTGAAAACATGCAGTGTTTGGTTTTCTTCTGTTCTGTCAGTTTGCTGAGAATGATGGTTTCCAGATTCATCCATGGCCCTATGAAGGAAATGAACTCATCATTTTTTATGGCTGCGTAGTATTCCATGGTGTAAATGTGCCACATTTTCTTTATCCAGTCTATCATTGATGGACATTTGGGTTGGTTCCAGGTCTTTGCTATTGTAAACAGTGCCACAATTAACATATGGGTGCATGTGTCTTTATAATAGAACAATTTATAATTTTGGGGTATATACCCAGTAATGGGATTGCTGGGTCAAATGGAATTTCAATTTCTAGGTCCTTGAGGAATCACCACACTGTCTTCCACAATTGTTGTACTAATTTGCACTCCTACCAACCATGTATACCCACTGTCCAACCAGACCCACAAAATGAACCTGGTGCCTCATTTGGAATTGTGGAGACCACTCAGCGTCTGCATCTCTCTCGCTGGGAGCTGCTTTCTGGAGCTGCCTCTTATTTGGCCATCTTGGGATCCCCCTTCACAATAAGCAATTCTTTTAAGGAAAGCATTCAACAACATTGTTCCCTGAATAACATCTGGAGGATGATAGTGTAATATCATTATTTGTTATATATTTTCCTGGACTCTCAGTTTTCTTAGGGGAGTCTTTACAGTTATTTCAAATCCATTAACTGTTATGAGAGTCAATGTAATTTTCATGGTCCTCAGGAGATACGTCATAATCCCTGGTGTTACAACACAGTAGTGTCCATCCTTTTTCCCCTGTGTTTATCTGTGACATCTAATTGTAGTATCAACAGTTCCAAAATTCTGTCCATGTGTCTCTCTTCAATCCTATCCATGAGACAGCAGGACCATGTTCATATAGAGGAGTTCCAGTCCCTTTATCACATAGACTCCAAAAATACCTACGAAAACTCACTTAAAAAAAAACTGATTAGACTAAAAAATAAGACAAAGTTTTTAATGAGGTTTTAAAAACAGTATTTTGGTGCCCTGGCAAGTTTGAGAAGGTATAGAAAATATTCAGAAAAGGGGTAAATGTGGCTGTAACTGAGTTGAGAATTTTACATGGGAAGCACAAAGATGCATAGAAAAAAAAGCTATGAATCCCAAGAAAGACAAAGCATTTTTCTCTCTTGAGCTTAGTAAGCTATCTTTCTTCTATAGGACACACTTCCAGCACACCCTGATCCCAGCTGAAAAGTCCACTAGTCAACAGCTAAAGAAGATTTTGTTTCATCCAATCCTAAGAGAGAACTGTAGATCCCTAAAGCTTTTTGCATCTATCCTGCTTAACAGGGCACTAACTCATAACATTTCTGGCATCTTGCCTTTGTCAAGTGTATATGCCCTTTCTCTCAGTGGGATTGCTTCTCACTGCATAGCTCTGTGCCCTTCAGAGACCTGAGCACAGTGTTAAACCTATTGTGTATACTGTAGAAATACTTGCTGAACGACATTGAAATGAACAGCAGCCTTTGAAGACCTTACCTTTTAGAAAGAAATAACAATTTGGTTTTCCTAAAATGCCTTTTGAGAATGTGGATAAAACATTTTATTTAGATTTTATCATGTCTTTCCTAAGAACTTTGATAGAGGTTTTCTGGTCTCTTCACTCCAAATTGAAATTTGAAGGTATTTCTCATTTTGTTTTATTTTATCCTCACTAAAAAGCCTATATTCTCAAATGTTTAACATTTTCTATTGAACACTGTGATTAAATTGTCTTTTATGGCTCCATTCTCATACTTATAGGTTGGATTCATCTGAATCAGGACATACACGTACTGGAAATGCCTCAGTTGTTGTTTAATATTGTCATAGGAAAAGAATCTATAATAAACATTATTACAAGGCTATTTTACCTTTACTAGTTAGAAGGTCTTTCTTAAATATGTCTTTAAGTTGCCTTTTTACAGTCTATATTATTTATTTTCTTCTCAGAGAAAATAGAGAACAGTGGACTTATGTTTCTAAATAATATCTTAGTTGCCTGGCTGGTTATTGAGCCTTTATACATTTTTAAATTTTATGTATTATCTGCAGTTTCTTATTGACTACAATTCTCCAACAAAAAAATCTACTAAAAAGAAAATACATAAATCTGACTACACATCTAAATATTCCCAGTTGGAGCTCAGAGATGTAGAGTTGGAAGACAAGTCATTTTAATAACAAAGAAAAACCTGGAAAAATTGCAAATTAATGGCTTTGCTGGAGAACTAGATTACAGGGTAAAAATCTAACCAAATTCTGGAGAGAGACAGGGTTTCTTCAGGGAGAAGCAAGGCCTAAGCATGTGCTCACATGGGTTGAATGCCCACGAATGTCCTATACACCAGTAAAGAGTGCACCTATAAATGTCCAACAAATGACTAGAGGCTAGATGTGGGCTAGTGTGAGAGTTTCCACTCTCTTGCAGACTTTTCCTTCAAGAACCCAACCAGGCCCTTGCAGGGAAGTTTGGGATGAACACTGAGAAGGGGTCATTCCTGGTGCTGGCTGGGGCTGGTAACGGCAGCCAAGGCTGAAGTCATGAATCCATCTCCTCTATCTCCCTGTGGAACAAAAGGTTGAATTTGCAGAGGGAAGAGAAACAAAAACTGTCACCTGAGAGTACTGATAGAAATACATTACAACTGGGAAAGGGCAACATGAAAATAAAGTCTGTGATTCTGGGGGGAGTGGCAAAAACACATCCTAGGCCTACTGCGCCTGGAAGAGAAGCAGGAACACTCGAGAAGGTTCACAATGCCTGGCTAAGACTGAAGCTTAATCAGAATATCCGAATGTACACCTCCCCCATCTTCTCAACATATATTAACAGGTGCTGAGTAAAAGTAGCAGTGGAATACAGCTGTGAGCTGCAACAGACAAACCAGAAGAGCCAAGGCCAGGTAGACAGACCCAAGCCAATTGGGAAACAAATATTGAGAAAAACTCTCTGGCAAATTAGACTATTTCCTAAAAATAAGGTGTTACTAAAGGAATGTGAAGATACACTAAACGTAACCATAGCAACAACAGACTTTAAACTCAGCCCAAGTAATGGTTACATTAGTACAAATTCCTCCATTAAATGCAGAGCAGAAGGAAAGTGTGCTTATCTCCAACTATCAACAGTATTTATTTTACTATCTACTGTTCTGTGCAACACAGCCAGCTTCTAACAACAACAATAAAACCTACAAGCTTGGGAAAAGGTAAGAAAAACACAATCTGAAGAGTCAAAACAGTGTTGTCTCAGATATGACACAAATGTTAAAACTATCATACAAGGAATTTAATGCAACAACGATTAAATATATTTAAACCTCTAATGGAAGATGTGGACAACATAAAAAAATAGATGGATACTTTCAGTAAAACAATTGGAAGCTGTAAGGAAGAAAAAAGAAAATTTTAGAAATCAAAAATAGTTACAAAGGTGAATTCCTTTGACAGCCTCACTGACAAGATTCAACATGGCCAAGGGAAGAATCAACGAATATTTAGATTGGTTAATTGAAAGACAAAGATTTTGTTAATGGAAAAAGAATAGAGCATCTGAGAACATAGGAATATATCAAGCAGATAGTCTTATATACATACAGTTGAAATCTTTTAAAAAGAAGAAAGAAGCCGGGCACGGTGGCTCAAGCCTGTAATCCCAACACTTTGGGAGGCTGAGGCGGGTGGATCACAAGGTCAAGAGATCGAGACCACCCTGGTCAACATGGTGAAACCCCGTCTCTACTAAAAATACTAAAAATTAGTTGGGCATGGTAGCGTGTGCCTGTAATCCCAGCTACTCAGGAGGCAGAGGCAGGAGAATCGCCTGAACCCAGGAGGCGGAGGTTGCGGTGAGCCGAGATCGCGCCATTGCACTCGAGACTGGGCAACAAGAGTGAAACTCTGTCTCAAAAAAAAAAAAAAGAAGAAAGAGAACAGGGTATGGGAAATCTTTTCAAAAGATAATGGCCAAAATTTTTCAAAATCAGATACAGAAACCAAATCACAGAACAGTGTAAATACTAATACACACACACACATATATACACACACACACACACACACCACATACAAACTTCTGTAAACCAAAGACAAAGAAAAAAAGTTGACGGTCGCCAGAGAAAAGGATACATTAAGACTAGAGGGAAGGATAAGAATTATGTCAGCATTCTTGTTGGAATAAATATTAGCAGAAGACAATAAATTGACTTCTTCAAAATACTAAAGAAAAAAAAAACTGGCAATCCAGAATTCCATATCCAGTGAAAACATCATTTTTAAATGATGGATAAATAAAGACTTTTTCATACAAACACAAACTGAGGAAATGTATTTCTAACAGACCCATTCAACAAAAAATATTGAAGGGAATTTTTCATACAGAAGGATCGTGGTCTACACAAAGAAATAAAGAATGTCGTAAATGAAATAAAAGTAAAATGAAAATTATTTTTCTTATTTTTAATTATCTAAAATATAAGTATTTAAAATAAAATCCGTTATTATATATTGCAATGTTTACACATATACAAAGGTGAAAGGTACGACAACAATGCTATAAGAGACGAGAAGTAGAAATTCGGATTATTCTAAGATCCTTACATTCCACATGGGGTAGCATATTATTTGAAGGGAGTCTCAGATTGTCAAGTTGTAGAAGAAGGGTTATCTAAAATTGGAAGGATAGTTTTAACAACAGATGTGAATAAGTATGGTTTGTAACACATGCAGTGAACTGAGGTAGCTGGTAAATGTTTGAGGTGTGTGCGTGTGTGTGCGTGTGAGTGTGTGTGTGCGTGTGCGTGTGTGTGCGTGTGTGTGCGTGCGCGCACGTGCGTGTGTGTGAGTGTGCGTGTTGTGTGCGTGTGCGTGTGTGCGCGTGTGTGCGCGCGCGCGTGTGTGTGTGTGTGTGCGCGCGTGTGTGTGTGTGTGTGTGTGTAGTCCTATGTGACCAGTTCAACTAGGTAGAGTTTTCTGCCAGCCTCGGTCTCCCAAAGTGCTGGGATTACAGGTGTGAACCAAAGTGCCCAGCCGCTGGTCTGATTTCTAAGGTATAGGAGAAGCCGGCAATATTTCTATGAGTGGAATTTCATTTGCCCAAGGTAATGAACAAAGACAGAGATAGATTAGAAAGCATACGAAGATTCCAGGAATACATTAAGGAAACAAGGGAAACTGAAGTCCTGACATTATGTTAATTTTGGTGGTTCTATTATCTACTTGTTCCCTGAAACTTCATTATCAAAAAATTCATAAATTGTATCACGTAGGTTAGGCCAGCTAATAAAATCCGACCAGCTAAGAGGAGCTCCTGCTATATGTATATATGTATAGCCAGGTCTATAATATGACATGTGTCCCTAAAATCATCACACTGCAAAATTTTATGATAAAAACCATAGGCTTATGGCAAAAAAAAAAAAAAAGTTGGGAAACAACACTTGGGAACTTCATCAATGACATCAGAAAAAAGATAGGAACCTAATAAAAATGGTAGCACAGCTATATACATATTAATGGTTAAGAAATACATAAATACTATAATAAATATGATATATAATCCAACAGTCAGATGCTTCACAGAAATGAGAAATGAAAATGGAAAGAATATGGATACATTTGCCAACAAAGAGAATGTTAGCACCTTTCAAAAAAACCATTTTACTAACCTTGCTGAGATATTATAGGGAATGATAGAGTCTATCATGTTGTGAAGAGAAATGGTGGTTCTGGATACAGAGCCACTCACCCATTAGGTTTATGAGAAGGAAACAGGTATTAGAGCACAATGGTGTAAAGAGTAGGACCCTTTCCATAGAGATAGAAAAAAATTATCCATTTTTGCATGAGAAGGTGGCAGTGGAGAGACATTTTTGTATGTAAGACTGCTGAAGACAGACGGAGTAAGTGTTAAAGTCAGATCCCTCAAAAGTCAAGAGATCTCCTCTCTTAACTGCTACCAAGGATGCAGTTGGAAAAACAGGTTTTATAGAGGAGGATGGCACCTCTTCATCATCTTTGAGACTAGATACTTATTCTCTCACCATTCCGGAGGCTGGAAGTCTGAAATCAAGAGGTCAGTAAGGCCATACTCCCTCTGTCTTTCTCTGTCTGACTTACTTCACTAAGCACAATGCCCTCAAGTTTAATCCATGTTGTGGCAAGTAGTGAGATTTCTCTTTTTTGTAGCATGTATATAAATGCATATTATATATGTGTATATGTTTATATATGTGTATATGTGTATATGTTCATAAAACCATGCATATTATGTGTATATATACACATATATATGTGTATATATTATATATGTGTATATATATAAATATACATATATATTTGTATATGTTTCTATATATACACATATATAATATGCACGGTTTCATGTGTGTGTGTGTGTGTGTGTGTGTGTGTGTGTGTGTATAATATGGTCAGGCTGGTCTCCAACTCCTGACCTTGTGTGTATATGCACATATATAAACAAAGTTCATATACCTATAAATTTTTCTACATATAAACTTTATGTCTCCATTCATTGACGGAGACATAAGTTGTTCCCATGTCTTGGCTATTGTGAATGATGCTGCAATGACCACATGGATGTAAAAATCTCTTCAAGATACTGATTTTGTTTCCTTCAGATATATACTCAGAAGCAGATCATGTGGTAGCTATATTTTTAATTTTATAGGCCTCTTCTTACTGTTTTCCATAATGGCTGTTCCGATACATTCCCACAAACAGTACACAAGTGTCCCCTTTTCTCCACATTTTCAGCAAAACTTATCTCTTGTTTTTTGGATCATAGCCATACTAACAGGTCAGAGGTGGTATTTCATTGTGATTTTAATTTGCATTTCCCTGACGATTAGTTATGTTGAGTACCTTTTTGTGTACGTGTTGGCCATTTATGTTTTCTTTGGGAAAAATGTCTACTTCAGATCTTTTCTTATTTTTAAATTATGTTATTTGGGTTTTTCTTTTTTTCCTTCTTTGTTTTTTTTTTTTTTTTTTTTTTTTTTTTTTTTGAGACAAAGTCTCCCTCTGTCACCCAGACTGGGGTGAAGTGGCATGATCTCCACTCACTGCAACCTCTGCCTCCTGGGTTCAAGTGATTCTCCTGCCTCAGCCTCTTGAATAGCTGGGATTACAGACGCCCACCACCACCCCAGCTAATTTTTTTGTTTTTAGTAGAGACAAGGATTCACCAAGTTGGTCAGGCTGGTCTTCAGCTCCTTACCTTGTGATCTGCCTGCCTCTGCCTCCCAAAGTGCTGGGATTATAGGCGTGAACCACTGTGCCTGGCCCGGGTTTTTCCACTATTAAGCTAAATGAGTTCCTGATATATTTGGGATATTAATCCCTTATCAGTTCTTTGGTTTGCAAATATTTTCTCCCATTCCCATTTCATCTTACTTCCTTTTTATTTTGTTGATTGTTTTCATTTCTGTGCAGAAGCATTTTAGTTTAATACAGCCAGTTTGTGTATTTTTGCTTGTGTTGGCTGTGCTGCTGGTGTCATAGCCAAAAAAATCATTGCCAAAACATAGGCAAAAGCTAGTTTTCCCTACGATCTCTTTCTCTTCTGGAATTTTTAAGTGTTTAATTCATTTCTAATTAATTTTTGTGAATGGTGTAAGATATGGATCCAATTTCTTTTGCTTGTGGATATCCAGTCTTCCCAACACCACTTACTGAAAAAGGTAACCGTTCTTCATTGCGTATTGTTGGTGCCCTTGTCAAATATTGACAAATATTGGTAAATATTGGCAAACAGTTAACTGTATATACACAGGTTTTTTTCTTGATTCTATTCTATTTGTCTTTGTGTCTATTTTTATGCCAGTAAAATAAAAATATTGTTTTAGTTATTATGACTTTAGAATATAATGTGAAATCGGGAAATGTGATGCATCCAGCTTTGTTCTTTTTTCTCAAAAATGCTTTGACTATTTAGAGATTTTAGTGGTTCCACATAAATTTTTGGATTTTTTTTATATTTCCTGTGAAAAATGCTGTCAGAATTTTGATAGGAATTTCACTGAATCTGTAAATTGCTTTGGATAATATGTGCATTTTAATAACATCAATTTTTCTGATCCATGAACATGGAATATCTTTCCATTTAATTGTGCATACTTTAATTTCTTTCAACAATGACATTGCTTTAAGTGTAGAGATGTTTCATCTCCTTGGTTAAATTTATTCCTAATTATTTTATTGTTTCAATGGGATAAAAAAAATTTTTTCAGATAGTTCATTGTTAATGTATAAAAATGCAACAGATTTTTAAAATGTTGATTTTGTAGCCTGTGACTTTACTGAGTTTATTTATTCTAACCACTTTTTGGTGGAATTTTTAGAATTTTCTGTATATAAGATTATGTCATCTGCAAACAGATGATTTTATTTCCTTCTCTCTGATTTGGATGCCCTATTTTTTTCTTGCCTAATTATTCTGACTAGGATTTCCAGTACTATGTTGTATAGAAGTGGAAGAATAGGCTCCCTTATCTTCTTCCTGATGTTTGAGGGAAAGCGTTCAGTTTTTCACCATTGAGTATAATGTTTCCTGTGGGTTTATAATAGTTGGTCTTTGTCAGGTTATGATACATTCCTTCTATATTCAATATGCTGAGAGTTTTCATCACAAAAGCATGTTGAAATTTGTCACATGCTTTTCCTGTAACTGTTGAAATGATCATATTACTATTATCCTTCATTCTGTTAATATGGTGTATCACAGTAACTGATTTGTACATATTAAATCATCCTTGTATCCCAGGGATAAATCTCACTTAATTATGCTAAATCATACTTTAATGTGCTATTGAATTGTGCTTGCTAGTATTTTATTGAGGATTTTTGCCTCTATGTTCATCAGGGATATTGTCCTGTAACTTTTTTTTCTTCTAATATCCTTGTCTGGCTTTGGTATCAGGGTAAGGCCTGCCTCATAAAATGAGTTTGGAAGTATTCCCTCCACTTGAAATTTTTTAGAAGAGTTTGAGATGGTTTGGCATTAATTATTCTTTAAATGTTTGGTAGAACTTGTAATGAAGACTAAAGGTCTTGGGTTTTTCCTTGTTGGGAGACTGCTGATTCACTTTCCTTACTCATTATTAGTGTATTCAGACTTTCTATTTCTCCATGTTTCAATCTTTTTAGGTTGTATGTTTCTATAAATTTATCCATTTTCTCTAGGTTATTCAATTTGTTGAAACATAATTGTTCATAGTAGTCTCTTATGATCTTTGTATTTCTGTGCTATGAGTTGTAATGTCTTCTTTTTCACTGAAAAATTTATTTATTTGACTTCTCTCACTTTTTTCTTGATTAGTCTAGCTAAAGGCTTGTTAATTTTATCTTTTCCAAAAACTAATTTTTGGTTTCATTGATAATTTCTATTGTTCTTTTACTATCTGTTTCATTTTTTCTACTCTAATATTTATTGTTTTCTTCTTTCTGCTAACGTTGATCTTATTTTGTTCTATTTTTCTAGTTCCTTAAAGTGAATAGTTAGCTTATTTGAGATCTTTATTTTTTCACAATGTAGCTATTTACAGCTATAAACTTTCCTCTTGGCACTGCTTTTGTATCATGTAAGTTTTGGCATGTTATATTTATGTTTGTCTCAAGTTATTTTTTGATTTATTTTTTGACTCGATTATTGAGGAGTGTGTTTAATCTCCACGAATTAGTAAATTTTCCAATTTTCTTCCTGTTGTTTACTTCAAGTTTCTTACTATTGTAGTGAGAAAAGATACTTGATACAATTTCAGTCTTCTTGAATTTGTTAAGACCTGCTTTGTGCCCTAACATATAATTTATCCTGGATATTTTATTTGCCCTTGAGAATAATGTATATTCTGCTGCTGTTGGATGAAATGTTCTGTGTATGTCTGTTAGGTTCACTGGGTTTACAGTGTTGTTCAAACCCACAGTTTTCTCATCAATTTTCTATCTGATTATCTATCCATTGTTGAGGGTTGAATATCAAAGACCCTTACTATTATAGTATTGCTGCTTATTTCTCCTTTCACTTCTGTTGCTGTAAATGTGCTCACTTTATATATTTTGCTTCTCTATGTTGGGTATATAAATATTTATAATTGTTATATCTTCCTGGTAAATTATGTAATAATCTTCTTTGTTTCTTGTGAAAGTTTTGGACTTAAAGTCAATTTGTATGATAAAAGTATATTCACTCTTGCCCACATTTGATTATCATTTCATGGAAAGTCTTTTCCATCCCTAACTACATTATGTACGTCTTTAAAGCTAAAGTGAGACCCCTGTAGGCAGCATATTATTGGATCTTGTTTTTTAATCCATTCAAATACTGCACATCTTTTCAACAAAGAATTTAATCCATTTATATATAAAGTAATTATTGATAATTAGAAACGTATCCTTGCCATTTGGTTAATTTTCTGATTCATTATATTCCTTTATTCTTTTCTTCCTTGCTTATTGTCTTCCTTTGTAATTGATGACTTTTGTGTTGGTATTCTTTGATCTCTTTGTCTTAATCTTTTGTGGATCTACTGCAGGTTTATTCTTTGTGGTTAACATAAGACTTGCATACAATATCTTATTTTCACATCCTACTTTAAGCAGATAATTGAAATTTAATTGTCTATAAAAATAACTCACATCTAACATTTTATGTTAATGAGTGCAATTTATATTTTACATATTCCATATCTAATAGCAAGTTATTGTTGTTATAGTTATTTTTAATACGTTTTTAACTTTTCTACTAGAGTTGAAATGAGTTGTGCATCATCATAATAAAAATTGAAAGAATTCTGCCTTTGACTATATATATTTATTTCTATAGCAGGTTTCATACATTCATATATTTTGTGTTGTAATTAGTGTCCTTTCAACTTGATGAACTTCCTTTAGCATTTCTTGTAAGGAAGGTAAAGTTGTGATGAAGTCCTTCAGCTGTTTTATGGGAAGTCTTTATCTCTCCATTTCTGAAGGACAAGTTTCATGGGTACAGTATTCTTGGCGTGCAGTTTTTTTTTTCTTTTAGTGTTTTGAATGTATGATCCCACTCCTTCCTGGCCTGCAAGGGTTCTGGTAGAAATCCACTGATAGTCTTGTGGAGGCTTCACTGTATATGATGAATCATTTTTTTCTTTCATTGCTTTCAAAATTCTATTTGTCTTTGACTTTTGACAATTTAGTTATAATTTTCTTGGTATATAACATTTCAGATTCAACCTGTCTAGTGATCCTTGGGGTTCACAAATCAGAATGTCTATTTCTCTCCCCAAATTTATAAGGTTTTCAGGAAACATTTCCTTAAATAGGCTTTCTGTCCCTATCTTTCCTTCTTCTCCTTCTGAAATTCCATAATGCATATATTGTTTCACTTGATGGTGTCCCATTAACTAATAACCTTTCTTCAGTCTTTTTAATTATCTTGTTCTTTTTGCTCCTCTGACTGAATATTTTCAAATGACCTGTCTTTATATTCACTGATTCTTTCTTCTTCTTTATTGAGTCAAATGTTGAAGCTCTCTACTGAATTTTTCATTTTATTCATTGTATTCTTCAACTTCAGAATTTTAATTTTAAGGGTTTCTATGTCCTTGTTGAACTTCTATAATAGTTTTGATCATGCATTGCTTATCTAACTTCATTTAGTTGTCTACTTGTTTTTTTCTTCCTGAAGTTCACTGAACTTTTTAAAATGGATTAGTCTCAATTTCTTGTCAATCAGTTCCTAGATCTCCATTTCTCTGGGATCAGTTATGGGAGCTTTATTAGTTTTCTTTGGTAGTTTCATGTTACCATGACTCTTTGTGATCCTTATAGTCTTGCATTGGTGCCTATGCATTTAAGGAAGCAGTCAGGTCCTCCAGTCTTTACAGGTTCACTTTGGCAGGGAAAGACCTTTACCCATCAGCCCAGCCTGGGGATTTCGACAGAGCAGCTGGTAGCATTCACAGGTAGGTGAGGCTTTTTGTCAAGGTCTCTGATTGGGCAAGACTTCTGTGCATGCTCTGAAGTTCGTGGAATTACAAGGTGGTCTCTGCAACCAGTAGGTCTGCTGACCTGGTTTGTGGTCAGACAGAACTTCTGATTGGGCTCCTGGCAAAGTGGAACCACTGGCTGGGCTCCACATTTGCCTCTGGTTAGGCAGAATTACAGGCTGCTTTCCCTGATCAGGCAGTGCTTCTGGTAGGACTTATCATTAGGGAGGTCTATAAGCTGGGTTCCACAATCACCCCTAGTCAGAAACCTAACCTATGCTCTCTGGCCAGATAGTGCTCATGGCTGGTCTTCACATCTATGCAGGCTGAGCTTTGCAGTTGGGGTTAGCTGCAGCCTGGCTCTACAATTGGGAAGGGTCACAGGTTGTGTCCCACAGTTGGGCAGGGTTATTGGGTGGGTTGCCTGATCATGTAGAACTGTTGGCTTTGTTCCACAGTCAATGAGGACCTCTACTTGAGCTCTCAGGTTGGGAGAATCTATAGATTGTGCCCTGTGGTTTGGTGAGGTTATAGGCTGCACTCCATGATTGGGTGGGTTTGCTGTCTGAACTCCCTGCTCCACCAGGCTATGCTCCACAATTAAGCAAGGCCATAGGCTGGGTTTTATTGCCAGGTGGGGCTGTAGGCTAAACTTCACAGCTGAGAGGGGCCATAGACTGGGCTTCATGGTAGGCTGGATTGCTAGCCTGGCTCCCTGGTCAGGCAGGGACATAGGCTTGCCCCATAGTTGCTCAAGGTCACTGGCTGGGCTGTCTTCCCTAGAGGAATCACAGGCTGGGTTCCATGTCCTGGCAGAGACCCTCTCTGGGCTTCTTGGTCAGGCAGGGCTTACAGGATATGCTCCAGAGTCAGGCTGGGTCATTGGCTTGGCTCATTGCTCAGGCAGGGCTGTAGATTAGGCTCCATGGCTTGGCCTGACAACTGGCTTAGAACCAAGATAGGGAAAACTACTACAGACTGCATTATCTGGTCAGACAGTAACATTAGTTTTGCTCTATAGTTGAGCAGAGCCACTGACTAAGCTCTCTGATTAGTCAATGATAGTGATAACAGCAGGAATGCAGTGCTATTGCCAAGATCTGTGCACTGGTTGCTGTGAGCCCTGTCATGCTTCTTTGTTCCTGGCTGACCACATATAATCTAGCCCTGCCAATTCCCCCAGCACACCCTGTAGAGGAAAGCAGAAGTTAGTTTCCCATGAAGCACCCCAAAATGTTGAAAAAGCTAGATGCCCATCTAGAACTAGCTTGGTATAACGCCTTGCCAGCCTGAGGGAGAGATGACGCAGTCAAAGTATAACTGCTTCTCTTAATGAGACATTTTTGAGTTTCTGTGGGGTACATCAGCCGCACCCCCAGTTTATGGGGTTTTCACAAAGGCACTCTTCTCTGTAGATACTTGTTAGTTTGTCTTCCTTTGAGGAGTACTGAAACTGAGAAAATCCTATTCTGTCCTCTTGCTGACATAATCTGAACTGGGGTTTTTATTTCCGTAATTTATATTTTCCTTCCCTTAAATTCTATATTTAAGGGAAGCACCATTACTAACTTTTCTTAATAAGTATTTAGAAGTGAAAATTTGGTGAACCAGAAGTAGAATATGTCATTTTAAAAATATTTCTATTTTTGTGACTAAGGAAAAAGTTTAAGGTAAATTATCCCCAAGATCTGCCATCCACAGGAATATCACGTAAACAGGGAACTGCTTAGTAACACCACTCCTAAACTTCTGAATAAAGTCAATGTAAAATATTACCAACCTCCAAGTTTTAAGATTCCTAAAAAAAAGAAGGAAAGAAAGGAAAAGAAGATAAGGAAGAGGGCACGAAGGAGGAGAGAAAAGAAAAAATACATAAAGAATAAAATCAGAGTTGTACCAAACCAAAATGATATGCTAATACCCATTTAGCTAATGGCTAATAGCTTGTAGGTCCACATGGACATCTAACCTTTAAACACTGAAACGTCCCAGATAAACATTCTTGATATTACATGCTCACGGCCTTGCTCTAGCTCAGCTAATCTAGTCTTGTTTTCCTATGTTCCTCCCTCCTACTCCAGCCTCCAGACATTTCTACACATACCCCCATGCCAGCAATAGCCACCTACTAACCATCTGCCAAGTTGCCTTCCTGCCTTCATTCATCTGAAAAATTATCTTAAACCCCATCCCATCAGGAAGTCTACCACAATTTGTGGGCAGGATCATGAGAGTCAGCCTAAGGAGAATAATGATGAGTGTTTTATACTTTATATAAAGTGCATTAATGTTTAACTCTTTCAGTCTGCAGAGTTATATTGTAAGGTATTGTTGCACTCATTTTACAAAGGAGGAAATTGAAGCCTACAAATGTTAAGTGCTTTACCCATGTTTCCTTATACAGTAAAGGGCATGGTTGGAGCTCAAATATAGATCTTCTCATTGCTGCTGATATAAATTGTTTTTACAAAGGTAAAAATACATTATCCATTTCTATTCTAAGGCGCATAAGGGATATTCAGTGATTAGGCAAGTGCCTTAAGAGTTCACAATAAATATTAAACCTATTCATCTACAAAATTAATTGACTTTATACAATAGTAAATCAGAAGCAGAAAACGACTTTCGAGGAGTGAATAGCATAAGCACTAACTTTTTCCAAGCAACAGAGAATACTATTTAGCGTTTCAATTTGCAAAAATGCAATGAAAAGCTCAACTAAATCTCTGGGCAGGTTTATAAGCAAAACATATTCAGATAAGATACACAGGATGCCTTTATGATTTCCACAGAGTGAGAAGGTCCTCAAGAAAAATTCAGTGATGGATGCCCCCAAGATAAAGCAGCCAATATTAAACAAATGTCAGCAAAGTCATTCTTATTAAATTTTCATGTTTTCAACAGATATTCATGAGTGTCTAGTGTATGTTAGGCAATGAACAGATTCAAGGGTTAGCAACTTAACTAGGTCTAGTCCCTATTCTCTAGAAACTCCTCTCTGCCTACTCGCTCCAACTTTCTGCCATAATGAATTTTGCTCTCAATTTTGCCTTGGTTGCTTTCCTGAGGATGTCTCATTTCCTTCGTCTTGGTTCTCAGTGATATTCCAGATGCAACCATAGAGCTGAACTCTACAGTCTCTAGAGGGTAGATATCAAAATTGCTGCAAAGCCACTGACATCATTTTGCAAGCCCTTTTTGAAACTAGAATCCTCCTCTTTTATGTAGTCCTACAATCAGGTTCCTCTTTAAGGCCTATGATTAGGTCAGAAGAATATTACAGTTACCCTACATTGTCACCTACCATGTGAACCAGTTATGTAAAAGGATATTTTTACCGTTCTGACAATAATAAGATAGTCAATGTCTCAAGAGCCACTTGGATGATAGCTCTTATATTCCAAGGAGTTGGTCACATGACATAGGCTGAAACCCAAATTTATATTGGGCCAGTTTTATTTATCTTCAGCAGTTTATAGAAATCATGGAAGATTTCATGGAGAAATAGAAACTTCAATTAAAAATAAAATATGATCAAGATAAGAAGGACACAGCAGGATTTCTGAAATGGCAGACTGAGGCCCTCCATAAATCCAGTGCTGGACAAAAAAATTACTGAAATGAAATTATCTAGAACTTTGAAAATTAATCGAAAAAAAAAAGAAGAGGATTATGTAACAAATAATAAATATTCTACATAAAAAAAGAAAGAAAATTAATCGAAGGCTTGTAACTACTTGAGGAGCATTTATTCAATGAAAACTATGAACGTTGGTAGGAACATAAAAGTTTGTGTATTGTACCTTGATCTACTCCCTTCCACTCTCCCCAACTCCACCATAGTCTTGAAAATTGGCCACCTTGCAACCACAGTAACTATGAAACCAACAATAAGGTGATCTACGCCTAAAGACAACATAGTAAAATTGTTGAAAGCCAAAAACAAGCAGATAATCTTTAAAGCAGCAGGAGATAAATAACTTATTATATGTACAGGATCTTTAATAAGATTAACTCCTCACTTCTCATCAGAAACCATAAAAGCCATAAAGAAGTAGAATGACACAAAGTGCTGAAAGAAAAAAGTCTGTTAACCAAGACTTAGATATGTAAATTAAGACTTTATCAGATAAACGAAAATAGAGAATTCATCACTAGCAGACCTGCCCTATAAGAAATACCAAAGGGAACTCTTCAGGCTGATTTGAAAGGACACTAAGGGGTAACATAAATCCATACCAGCAAGAAAGTTAAAAGATAACTCAAAAATGGGAGAAAAAATGGTAAAACATATATATGATAACAAATCATATTCAGAATACATAAAGAACTCTTAAACCTATTAATGAAAAGACAAATAATCCAATTAAAAATGGGCAGAGCATTGCTTCTCAGCCTTTTGGCAAAGATCAAGTATAAAAATGGAAAAGTCATTTGAATAGATATTTTTCCAGCGAAAACACACCAATGGCCAATAAGCATATGAAAAGGTGCTCAATATCATTAGTCATTAAGGAAATACATGGCAAAATCACAATAAGATATCACTTCACATCTGCTAGGATGGTTAGAACAAGAAAGCAGATAATAACGAATGTTGATAAGGATGTGGATAAAGACGAAACCTTGTACATTGTTGGTAAAAATGTAAAAATGGTGCAGCTACTTTGGAAAATATTTTGGCAGTTCCTCAAAGTGTTAAGCATATGATTAAGAAATTCTACTCCTAGGCATATATCCAAGTTTATGTGTTAAATGATAGTGAAATGATAACATGTTCAGACAAAAACTTGTACATAGATGTTCATAGCTGCATTGTTCACAACAGCTGAAAGTGAAAACAAATCAAATCTGTATCAACTGATAAATGGATAAACAAAATGTGGTTCATCCATATATATAATAGGATATTATTTAGCCATAAGAAAGAGTAAAGTACTGATACATGCTACAACACTGATTACACCTAAAATCAGCATTCCTTACGCTAAGCAAAAGAAGTCAGACGCAAAGACTCCAAGTTGCATGATTCCATTTAAATGAAATGTCCAGAACAGGCAAATGTATAGAGACAAAGAGTAGATTACTGGTTTCCTAAAGCTGGAAAAGAGGAAAATAGAGAGTTTCTGCTAATGAGTACTGGACTTCTTTTTAGAGTGATAAAAATGTTCTAAAATTAGATTGTGGTGATTGTTTAGTAAATTCACAAGGTTTTACACTTTAAATGTGTGAATGTTAATTATCTTGATTTGATCATTATACAATATATGTATGTATTGAAACATCACAATGTACCCCAAAATTATATACAACTATATGTCAATTAAAAACAACTTCAAAACATAAAAAAATTAAAAATGGATGAATGTTATGATATGAATATTAGGGTGAATTATATTGCAAACAAGCACTTTTAATAAGAAATGAAGACAACTTCCACTGATCCACAGCCATGTACTCTAACTTTCACAAAGAAATCGATAAATTTTAATTAAAATTATTAAATATGTCATATGGCAAAAATAGATAACATGATTTGGGATGTAGTAATGATTTAATGACCTTTAAAATTTTACAATTGTTTCCTATGTCTTTGCAGGCAATGTGTTATGTAAATCAGATATTTTTACAAAGTAGTTTGTCAAAATGGATCAAGAGTAATACCATTTCTCAGAATTTGTCATAAGAAAATAGGTAGCTTTGGTTTGAAAAAAAAAAAGATGAAGAAGAAAGCTAAGGTTAAAAGTATGTTCAGCCAGGTGTGGTGGCTCACGCCTGTAATCCTAGCACTTTGGGAGGCCAAGCAGGGTGGATCACAAGGTCAGGAGTTTGAGATCAGCCTGGCCAAGATGGTGAAACCCTGTCTCTACTAAAAATACAAAAATTAGCAGAGCATGGTAGCATACACCTGTAACCCCAGCTACTCAGGAGGCTGAGGCAGAAGAATCGCTTGAATCTGGGAGGTGGAGGTTACACTGAGCCAAGATCATGCCACTGCACTCCAGACCGGGTGACAGAGTGAGACTCTGTCAAAAAAAAAAAAAAAAGTTATGTTCACTGCAGCATTATTTGTAGTAGTAAAAACTTGGAAGCCATTTAAATGTCCAACGACACCAAAGTGTTCTATTTATCCATAGTACATACCTCGATATTTAATCAATAAAAAATTGTAAATAGGAAGACTATGTAGCTCCTTGCATAAATGACAATGTTGTATGTAAAACAGGTTGCTACAAAATTGCCTAGGTAATACAATCTCAACAGCAAACATGTATTGAGCATTTCAGACACTACACAAAGGGTTAATTAATTTAATCCTCATTCTAACCCCTCTGAAGTAAAGATTATTGAGGAAAGTGAGGCACAGAAGGGTTAAATCACATGTCCAGGTCACCATGCTTATAAATGGCAAAGTCAGCATTTGAATCTTGACCCTTGAGTCTTTAGCCCATATCTTAGTCATTAGGCTGCACCACCTTCCCATCATACCATCATGCTTCATCATACGTGTTAGTGTGCTTGTGGAAAACGTGTGTGGACAGATATTCAAACACGGAAATACTCGACAACAGGATTAGTAGTAAAATTTTCCACTATATTTTTTAATGTTCTAAAATGCATGTACCTTTTTGCCTTTATACAAATAAAAAATGAAGAAGAAACAAAAATCTTATGTCCCTGTTGTTATTACTGTTTCCCAGCTCCCGTGGGATAAAACATTCCATGTATACCAAGAAAATTTAATGCAAATGTAATACCAAAAGAACAACAAAAAAATCACTCTGTTTCCTCTTTGGGAATGTATATCACAATATCTCTTAGTAAACAAGTTATAGCCATATCATTCTTACCTTGAATATATCTGCAGTGTTAGGGTTAAACAGCTGGTGTTTCCCAGATCCCAAAATAATAGGACCTGAACATTTTGTTTCTCCATAGACATAAAGGAACACTGTTGCTGTGGTACCAGCATTTTCATGATCCCCAGTGACAATGGTCACCTTCCAGTCTCCATCTGTAAAGGAAAATGGAAATTAATATAAAATGATAGAGGAAAAACATATTAATATTAGGAAAATAAGGATTCTTACTAAATCTACATGGTTATGAAATGAATAGCTTGTGGAATCAAGTACTACAATAATTGCTTATCACAGATTTCCTCCTTGAATGCCTGCAGATGAAAAAAGTTTTGGAAATATTGTAACTTCATTACAAAACAAAATAGCAGTGGGCTTTTGAGAACAATACATATTTTGGGCAAAACAACAAAGTTGGAGGCATTTAGCACTAAGTGTTTAGTTGAAATACTTAGGAAAATGACTCAAATTTGGGGATGGGAATGGATGTCAGACATCCTGACATCCATCTGTGCTAGAGGAGAGCCTTATCAAGCTGGACTAGTAACAGTTTGGTGATCCTAGCAGAAAAATGCTAAGGATGTAGGAGACATAAAAACAAGGCAAAAAAAGAGCTAACTTTCTTTTTCATGAAAAATTGCCAGAGTTCCCTGAGAGTTGGAACAAACCAACAAGTAAGGAGGAAAATACTGTACCAGATAAATAGGTCCTGGCAAAAGGAGTTGGGCTTGGGGAAGGAGGATGAAGAAAAGACACGTTTGAAATAGAGAAGGCAATGCATCATGCAGACAGACGAGATCATCGGGCTTCCTGCTGCGGTGATGCTGAGAGCACAGAAAGGCTGAGACAAGCAGAGCATGACAGGAACAACTTTGAAAAACATCTATGAGTTGTTTTATGGTTAGCTTAGTTAGAAAGACAAAATAAGTCTTCATTTTATTATTTTGTGCACTTCTTTGGGAAACTACACCATCATCCTGCAGCAGTGAATCCCTCTCACCCTGAGTCCACACCACACAGCCAAGCACAGCAAAGGACAGAGTCCTGCCAGTGGGAACTCTGTGCAGGGTGTGCACCTCTGCTCATCACAGGCTGTCCCTGGGGTGCACGGGCGATCTGAAGATGTTGTTACTGTTGTTTTCCAAGTCTCCATAAACCTACTACCTTGTGAGCATTTTTCATATTTCCAAAATGTGATTAAAACCACACTACTCTGCCCACCAAGTTCTCAGAAATTCTTCCATTAAGATGTGACTTTCCTTTCAAAACAACAATACTGCTCCCCACCCGCCACTGTCCGTGTATCAACTGAAACATCATTTAAAGATCTCTAAACAGTTTGGTGAAACTTACATTGAGTAAATTTTGCATAATGTCATCTTTGTTAAGAAAGATGGAGCCAGTATCTCAGTGCCGAAGCCAAAGGGCAGCAGAACTCAAAAGGGTGCACTCTGCGACTTCTACCTTGCAGCCAGCCAGCTTGCAGGAACTACAGCTCATGTGGGAAAATACGAAAGATGCACATCTAAAACTATAATCCCATTGAGAATCCTGTCATAATTTGATTCTGACAGAAAACCTCACCCACTGTGCTTTGATGTATATATCAAGAAGTTAAAGGATCTCTTTCCTTTTTTGTAGGTCTTCTGTCTTACTTCATCCATATCTCCTTCCCTGGTCATCTGGCCTGCTCTCATGCTATTATGGGGAGAGGGACAGGAATAAGTTTGCATAGAGGCTTGGATGTCTTGTTTCCTAAAATAGAGGCAAATAGCAAGAAGCCACTGATTCATATAATATGTCTGTGTTCCTCCTTTCTGGAATTAGCATGTCACCATGACATAGGCCTTAAGGGTGGAATAACTAATGAAACATCTTCTGCAGTTATTTCTATTCACTTTTGAGTTTTCCTAAGCATATTTTTTCTTTTATGAAACTGGAAAAAAAATAAATTTTACATGTCATGCTTTAAAAATCTAATCACTTAACTTCTCTAAGAATGCTTCACTACCTAAAATACAAAATAGTTGAGAGCAGTTGTAGAAAATAACATAGAGGAACATTCTGAGTCTCTATTTAAATTAAAAGTTCCACTGCCCTCTGAAATAAATTTATTTATAACAGGGCTAAAAATATGCTTACAGTCTTTGTCTTGCTTGTATCCATGCCAAAATTACAAGTATTTGTCTGTAATTTTCTATTGCAAAAGCTTTTTCACCGAAAAAATCAAAAGAATACAACTTTGAATATTTTACCTATATGTTTCTTTCTTTTTTTTTTTTTTTGCCTTATAGCTGTTGTCTATTCAACTCCAAGGACTAATATCAAAAAAATGCTGTCATCTGGTAATCCTTTTGGAAAATTACTTCTATTAGAGCTTTCAAAAGATAAAAGAAAATTCCATGTAACTGAAGTCCAAATATTTATCTTGCATTTACCAATGTTTTGAAGGTTTATGAAAAGTTTGCTGACTATGCAATAAGCCATTACTGACAATCTACCTCAGACTGTGCCCTTTCATTCTCTTTTCCATGCTTAAATTGAGACATACTATAAAAATGTCTTTCACTTAAATAAACCCTACTGTAGATAAAAGAAAAGTTTCTTGGAAACCACATCCTTAAAAGGCTTTTGTGTTAAAAATACTTTTAAAGTAGTTTAGATACACTCTATGATCTCCAAATATTTCATAATAAATTCAGATTTCTTCTTAACAATGAAGTAAAGCCTAACAGGATCTTCCACATTTACAATGAGAAGTATGTGCTCGGCCACTTCCATTCTCACGTAACTAGCTGCAATTAGTATACGTACAACTGACCTAGAGAATTCCAAACTTCAGCCTACAGTTGTTCCTCAGTATCTGTGAAGGACTGCTTCCAGAAACTCCCATAGATACCAACACCAACAGATACTCAAGTCCCTGATATACAATGGTGTAGTATTTCCGTATAACCACACACATCCTTTGCATACTTTAAATCATGTCTAGATTACCTCTAATACCTAATACAATGTAAATACAATGTAAATAGTTGTTGTAATGTATCTTTTAGGTGATAATGACCAGAAAAAAAGTCTGTATGTGTTCAGTACAGACACAACCTTCCTTTTTAAAAATATTTTTATCTGCTGTTGGCCGAATCTTACGAATGTAGAACATCAACTGTAATGCGGGCCAACAACTGGAATTAAATTAATATCTGTTGGCAAGTTGACTTACAGATACTGTGTCCACATTATGCACAAGCATTGTCTTTAACATTCAAGAGACTGTAAGGGAACATGTGAGCTCAATGATCAAATCAAACGTACGGAATTTACTAATGATTCACTAGCAAGACACAGGATAAGCATTCTTCCCTTGCAGAGATCATAGTCCAGGGGTTGACAAACTATGGCCCATGGGCCCAATCCAGCCTGCCACCTCTTTTGTAATTAAGTCTCATCGGAACAAAGCCAAGCTCATTTGTTTGTGTATCATACATGGTGCTTTCACACTACAACAGCAGAGTTGAGTAGTGCAACAGACCGCGTGGCCTGAAAAGCCTAACCCAGGCTCATCAGTTGGCAGCAGCTCTTCAGATGTCTGCAACTGCAACACTAACTAACATCGTGTGAGAAGCTCCAAGCAAAAAATCACCTAGCTGAGCCATGTCAACCCACTGAAAGGTGAAGGATAATAACAAATTATTGTTTTAAGCCACTGAGTTTGAGGGTGGTTTTTCACACAGCAACAGATAACCAAAACAGCTGCTGAAAGCATTTCACAGATAAGCGCTCTCCATTATCTTTCTACTTATAAATACCATTAGATTTTTATCAGGATGTCTAGTTATTAGCATGTATGCAAGGGGATTTGACTGAGTCACCTCTTTCATGTATCCCAGGTAGAGGTAAAAAATAGATTGCAGACCTGTCATTAACTGTTTCCTTCCCAACGTTTTCTTACCAATTGGAAATGTATTCTCAGGAAAGCATGGGAGAGTTATTTTGGTGAGCAAAGTTCCTACAGCTAGTGAAATTCAATAGCCCTTCCTTAGATCGTAACATTTTTTTTCTTTACATAATTCTGTGTATTCTGTTACAGGGGTTACATATATTTGACTTTGTCGTTCAGAAAATTAACCCTGTTGTTGAATATAGAAACATCTGTGTCTAGACATGTTTTCAGTTACTTGGCAACTACCCACTGAATACTCAAAGAAAAGCAGGGAGGATGCATGTAAATTAAGCTTTTACATGCAATTAGTAGTTGGGCATACTGACACACATCTGCTTAAGTCGCTGCAGTGCAATCATAAAAACGATAGGACAGTCTGCTTTGCCTCGTTGGACAGCAAATGTGGTCACATGACTCTTACCCTGACAGAGTAGGACACAGGAAGATTCAGTGAAAGCAAAAAAACCTAGTCTCTCTGCAGACTGCAGCCTCTCACTTCCCTGTCTATAATAATCAGGGGTAGATTGAGACAGCCCAAAAAGACCAAGATCCCTGTGCATGAAATGTTTGTTTGGCTCTTATTTGGAGCAGCTGAGTGTTGTGGCAGGGAAAAAATGGAGGAGAACTGCAAGTGATTTGGGGGGATAAAGCTCAAAAGTTGAATAGATCCACCCCCAAAAAAGCCCTGTGAGAATACCCCAGATTTTAGGTGGTGAGGAGAGGTCAGAATAAATAAAACTTTCTCTATCATTACATCCATGCTGACGTAACATTACATATAGGTTGGTATGCCTGTCAAATGTTTAACCTAGCTTTTACAATATTGATGCCCACTGCCCATAACACCCACCTCCAAGTAGCCACTGGCCCCTCTACAGCCTCCCTCTCACACAGTGACATTCCCTGTGCCAACCTTCGGCTATCCCGAAAGCCTCTGTTCTTCCTCCAGGACTTGGACTAAAATCTTTCAGCCAAAATGTCCTCTCTTTCACCTCTCTCTTCACTTATTTGGGGAACATCTTAGTTCAAACGTCACCTCCTCTAAGAAGCATTAGTAAACATTCCTCCCTGTAACCAGAATGAACCACCCTCCCTCTCATGTCTATACTGGACCCTGGCACACTTCAATCTTTGGACATGCAAACAAGTGCCTTGACAAATCTGGACACTCCCCATCCAGATTGTAAGCCCCTGAATGGCAAATTTTGGCCTTAAATTTCTCCGTATTCCCAGTGCCTAGTGTAATACTTAGCACATAACAGCCTTTCAAAAAATGAATAGGTGATTTATAAAACATTTTAGGATACATTAAAATGTATTTTGAAATGCTTCCTTCCCAACGTTTTGCCCCAACGTTTTGAATATCTTGAAGGATATTCAAGATACTATTAAGATTGTTTCAGCACAATATATATTTTTAATTAACAAAAAACAAGTCCTTCTGATGATGCGTCATTAGTGTTGTTTTTCATACAAAGGACAAGGACATTGTTATTTGCCTCATAATTGATCTTATTAGCACAAAGATAATGGAAACAAATATCGACCTTGTATGATCCACATTTTCAAGGTCATGTAAATATATTTAAATGAGATTTAGCAAAGATACTGTAAACAAGACAGATTACTTTATTCTTATTTTTATTAATTTTATCTCCAAATAATTCTATGTATATAAATTCACTAGTCCTTCAAAATACAACCTCATAAGAGGATCATGAGATTTTTTTGAATTTTTAAGTGCTTTATAAATATTTTTATTCTTTCCAGAGACAAATATCATTAATCCTATTATACACGTAAAGCAATAGAGAAATTCTGTGCTGACTACCACAGGAGTTGGGACAAATTTGACACAGAATTAGAAACAGTTATGCTTCCTAGAATAAAATGGTTTCAAACAGTACTCAATTTTCTCCAATTTAAGTCCAGGAAACAACCATAAAATATTATCAGAAATGAATCTGTTACCTATTTCATCTGATATTGGTCTAGGATGAATCTCTTGCTAATCCTGTGATTATTTACCACCTATTATTGTGTGATGTAGTAAAGGACACTCCGCTTTACAGGGCTGAATAGAGAAGACCAAGAAGAGTGACAGAGTCAGCCGACAGGGTGGGAAGTGCTTGCCGCCGTCCAAACACGTGCACAGTGGGACTGCAGCCACCGCGCTTGAGACACAAGTGAAAAATACAGTTTAAAAGCTGATATTTTTTGGATACGTAAGATGTACTAGGCTCTGGCAAGGTACTTTATAATTATTTAATTCTTACGATAATCCTAAAAGTTTCTACTATTACCTACATTTTATAGGAAAGAAACCGAGGCATAAGGAAATACAGTGATTTCCCAAGCCATGCAGTGAGTAAGTGGTGCAGTCAGAATTCAGAATCTGTGCTGCTAATCAGAACACGCAGTAGCCTCCTGCACGTGACAGCCTGTTCTATCACGATTCAGGTCGGACAATTATACTTCAGTGCAGTTTACCAGGCATCCCCTGCCTCTCTATTTAGGACATTCAACTGCACCTCAAATCTTGACCCTTAACAGGGAGGAGAGTGTGACAGTTAAATACCAAATTCTTGTCAGGTGCCCTAGGTTCCCTGTGACCATTTTGACCTGGATTCTAACAGCTCAGCCTTGGCATTTCCACCCAGTCCTTATCCCAAATTCCCTCCCAGTGTGTCCTTGATACTTCCTGCCAAACCTCTTCCACATCCCATTGCCTCTTTAATCACTCACTTTATCTTGGCTTACATGGAAACCTTGACTTGCCTTCCTTTGACTACAGTCAGCCCTCGGTGTTTCAGGGAGATTAGGTCCAGGACTCCCCTCATATCAAAATGCAAAGATGCTCATGTTCCTTATAGAAAATGGCATAGTTGGTCAAGAATAGTAGCTCACATCGTAATCCCAGTGCTTTGGCAGGTCAAGGTGGGAGGATCAAGCCCAGCCTGGGCAATGCAGTGAGATCTTGTCTCCACGATACTTTTTTTGAAAAATTAGCTGGGTGCAGTGGCATATGCCTGTAGTCCCAGCTACACGGGAAACAGAAGCAAGAGGATCCCTTGAGGCCAAGAAGTCAAGGCTGCAGTGAGCTATGATCATCCCACTGTACTCCAGCCTAGGTGGCAGAGCAAAATCCTGTCTCTAAAAGACAAACTAACCAAAGAAAAACAACACAATGGCACAATATTTGCATATAACCTATGCACATCCTCCCATATACATTAAATCTTTAGATTACTTATAACTAATACAGTACAAATACTATAAAAATAGTTGTTAATATTTTTTAAATGTGTATTACTTTCTGTTGTTATATTATTATTTTTTATTGTTTGGGTTTTTTCTGAAACTTTTCGATCCGTGGTTGATGGAATCTGGGGATATAGGACCTGCAGATGCGGAAGGCTGACTGCACTTGCTAACAATTCCTGAGTGCGTTGTGTCCCAACATCCTAAGCCATCTACTAGGTTCAAATCTACTTTCAGACCCACATTACTGTATACTGATCATTAGGAGAGCAATTCATGATCCTCAATATATTTAGAGTCTAAGTCTTGGCCTACATATGCAGGTCTATATGAGCCTATCCACTACCAATTCTACTGCTCTCATTATCTATTCCTGCATAACAAACCATCCTAAAACTTAATGGCACAAAACAATGACAGTCACTTCTTATGCCATTGAAACTACAGCTTGGTTCAGGCTTGGCATGGAATGATTATCTCTGCTCCACATAGTATCAACTGGGCAGTTCAACTGCGGCCAGGAGGATTTGCTTCCAAGATAGCTCTCTTAATGTGACTGGCAAGGTGGTGCTGGCTGCAAGCACAGCCAGGGGTCAGAGCAGTGGCCTTTGTTCCTTTCCATGCAGACTTCTCCATGTGGTCCAAGCTTTCTCACAGGAAAGTGGCTGGAGTCCAAAGACTAACATTCCCAGAAAGTAAGCCACACAGGAGTGGTATCATCTTTTGACCTAATGGTGTACAGCAAAAATGTCACTTAGCATGATTTCTGCTTTGCACAATTAGTCAAGACAGTTTCAAATGTCTGCCTAGGCTGAGTCCACCCTTTGATGAGTTCAGAAGAGCACAGAAAATGCTGTAGTTGCAGACAATTTTTAGCAAACAGTCTCCCACATTCTCCTTCCCAGTCTCCACACTTCTCTGCACACTTTTCCAGCAGAAACACTATTTTCTAGGTCAGCAGTTCTCAGCTGTGTGTGAGTTTGCCCCTTGGGGACATTTGTTGCTGTCTGGAGATATGTGTGTGTGTGTATATATATACTTTTTTTTTTCTTTTGTTGTCAAAACTAGGTGTGTGCTGTTGCCATCCAGTGGGTGGGTTTAACCCAGGAAAGCTGCTAAACATCCTGTGGTATTTATGAGTCCCCCACAACAAAAAATTATCCAAACTGTAATGTCAGTAGTCCCAAAGTTTAGAAAACTTGCTTCAGATTAATAAGACACACCCTGATTGGGTACGTCTATTTCACCCCAAACTATCCTATGCTTTCTACGAATTATTTATAAACACAAAGTGGTTGAGGAGTAGGCTTCTGATGGTGATGCTTCTGCATAGCTGTTAGATATTTTAAGATGCTGAGTGTAACGTATTACTGTTTCAGTGTCAAATCCATCCCGTTCCACTGCTATGTTAAGTTATGAGTATCTTGTCTCAAATCAAAAGAAGGGTGTGAACCAATGTTCTAGAATCAAACAAAAGTTAAACACTAGCTATTTAATGTAGAGAGCAAATGAAGCTAAAGCCAAGCCAGGGCATGGGTAGCACTGCATTGTCTTCCTGGTTGCTCACTTAATGCTTCCTGGCATGCCCATGCCAAAGGTTTTAGGCACCAAACAGTAAGTAACAGCAACATCTGGCCTCTGCTAGGAGAATTCCTCTCAGCTCACCCTCTCTCCTTTTGATTCTAAACTTGTTCACAGGTAGACTTCCCTTTTCTCACTTAACCCTGCTGGAATTTGTTAACCTAGTTTCAGGCTCTAGATGTTGGGACTGACAAGGCAATCCTGAAAATGGTTCCTTTGGCATCTCAGCTTCACAAATTATGCACACCCATCTGAGACACTGATTCCTGAGGCCTGTCCAAGCTCCCCGGTAACAGAGTGTGTCTTCCTACGCAGGAAATGAAACTGACACAACAGGTAGAAGGCTCCTACACAAGAGGTAGGCTGTCACCTTGTTATTGTCCACACCACTACAGGAAATGGTACCCTGAAGGATCAGAGTAGAAGGCAATACAAAGCCATCTATAGTTGATTCAGAATGCATGATGATGTCATAGAATGTTTTATGTTCTTAATCATGTTTAGCTGAGACTAATCATTAAATTTAATTTTCTTTCTTTGAGCACACACTATTTGGACAGTGAGGCCAGCCAAGCATGTATAGGCATCAGAATCGAGAAGAGAGAAAAAATGTCTTAATCTTTACCACAGATAATCCACCAAATTGTTAAGGATCATACTACAAAGAGTTGGCATTGCCTATAAATAAATAAGTGCTCCAGGAATTTTTAAATCCCTCAAGTCAGAAATCCTTCAGTGCACACAGGAAGCTGAGTCATTAAAATGAAACCATTTTGTATAATGGTTAAGAGCTAAGTTCCAATATCGGTTCTTACATTTACTAATTGCTTGATTGAGGACAAAGTTCTCACACTTCTGAGCCACAGTTTCCTAAGATGGTATTTTCTTTCTTGCTTTTTTTGAGACAGGGTCTTGCTCTGTTGCCCAGGCTGGAGCGCAGTGGCACTATCTCAGCTCACTGCAACCTCTGCCCCCTGGGTTCAAGCAATATTCCTGCCTCAGCCTCCCTAGTAGCTGGGATTACAGGTGTGTGCTACCACACCCAGCTAATTTTGGTATTTTTAGTAGAGACTGAGTTTCACCATGTTGGCCAGGCTGGTCTCAAACTCCTGACCTCAAGTGATACAATTGCCTCGGCCTCCCAAATTGCTGGAATTACAGGCATAAGCCTTCATGCCTGGCCCTGAGATGGTATTTTAAAAGCCATTTCACTATAATACAATGAGACT
Source organism: Saimiri boliviensis (assembly GCF_048565385.1). Classification (NCBI taxonomy): domain Eukaryota; kingdom Metazoa; phylum Chordata; class Mammalia; order Primates; family Cebidae; genus Saimiri; species Saimiri boliviensis. The sequence continues at coordinate 8,571,525 of NC_133463.1, read as the reverse complement.
CTGGAAAAATTACAAAAAAAAATTGTTTTTAGTACATTATCCTAATCTCAAGGAAGTAAGAAAAATTATCCACAGCATATTAATAATAATGATGAAAGGGGCCACTAGCTGAAAGTGAGTGGTGTGCACTCAGCAAACAAGAAGGCTGGGACTGCAGGTGTGATGGATGCCAACACTCCAAGCCAGGAGAATAAGCAGTGATGGCCACACAAGGGCGGGAGCAGGACCTGAGACTTTTGAAGGAAGCCAAAGGGGATTCACCCTTAGTGAAAGGCTGGGCTCCACCTAAGAGGTGGTAAAAGGGGCTTAGCAAAAACCCAACCTGTCCCCACAAAGGTCCTGGGTGAAAAAAGAATAATATAAACTATAACAACAATAATAATCTCCCCTAACACTTAAAAACACCCTTTCACTTGGATCAGAAATAAGGCCGAAAGCTAAATCTAGCTTAGTAAGTTAAAAAAAATATGTAACAAAATGAATCCAAAAATACAGAAGATAAATACTCTCTCATGAACACATTTTTAGTGACCAGGGACAGTGGGCAGTGAAAATCAGTCCCTCTAAAGCAAGAACAGTACAGTCTCTGAAGTCTAACCACTCGCGTTCAGATTCTAAATCTGTGTGACTTTAGGCAGGTTATAAAAACCTCTATTTCCTTTAGTTTAATCACCTGTGAAGAGGAATAATAATGCAACCTACCCCATAGGGTTATTGTGAAGATGAAATAGATACATTTATCTGGAACACTTAGACTACACAACAAATAATATACACATTCACTGTTAATGTTAGCATCACTGCTTCTATTCCATGCTGTTCCAGGGATCTAGACAGCATATTAGAACAAGAAAAGGTGTCATTATTCACATATGATAGGGCCTTCACACATCATTCAAATTGTATCTTGAAAAAAATTTCTTAGAATTATAATTTAATTTTTTTATTATAGAATTAATATAAATTTATTGCAAATAATGAGAGAGTTTAGCATAGTGGCTGGATATAAGAGCAATATGCCAAAGGCCCTGAGAACAATGAGGAAATTCAATCCAGTAATGGATACTGAAAATATTCTCTCATAACCAGGTTCGTCTAACTCATTAATGTAGTTAGTTTTGCTATGAAGAATGATTTTACCTATATGAATTATAAATATTTAGGATTATATAAGATGTCAAGGTTTAGAAAACATGTCCTGTATGATTATGGGAATTCATTAAACATGGCTAAGAGTTAGTAATGGTACATAATTGTATTTAGTGTTAATCACCTCAAAATGAAAGAAAAATTATCTTGAGTCCTTCTTTTTCCTTTTCTCCTTTAAATATGGTCTACTTTCTTCCCCCTGAAGCTACATAGAAAGGCATAAATGACATACATGTGCTTCATATACTTTCAAAATCTAAGACTTATGTTTGCTTTTCAACACTCTTAACCACAATGTAACGCTGCCTCAATAGATTCGACTGCTGAACCTCTCAAGGTTCTTTCCATGCCATAAATTAGCTCATCCACATAACTCTGAGACCACTGTATTTCCAGAATCATATCCTAAGGAATATTAAAGGTTGCATTCTTCAGAATTTAAAAATGAAATAACAGAGGACCATTCGCAATGACAGTGCCTCATGAACTAACTAAACTCATTAGTGTCTGACTAATCCACTTTTGAACTATAAAAATATATTTTTTAATTAGGCCATAAAAATTAAGACAACAGAAATAATTAATTATAAGCAAGTATTCTAAAATAGCTTATTTTAATCAAATTGCACTTGATGAAGTTTATCTAACAGAGTCCCAGCTCAACACACCTTCTTTGTACATGGCAACTTCATGTTTGACATCACTGTGTTGATTACATGGCTGACATCATTGACAAAGGACTTCTGATTTAAGCCTTAATTATAGACTCCATTTTAAAACTATTAGCCTTTATTACCCACATATGCCCCACCAAGTTCTGGTATTAACGGATAATATTTCTACTTAGAAGGTTATTTCAAGCCTTATTATTTGATGATTTACTGTAAGACACAGACCTCTTGAGGTCCCTTAAAATTATTAAGAAATTCTGGAACATTAGTAAAATTATGACCATACTAAGAGTCTGACACATGAACAGACTTTTTCTTATAAAATAAATAACAAAAACTAAACTAAAACACAATTCATAATAAAAATAGATGAAAATGCTAGTTTAAGCTTAAACTGTTTATGTCTGAGTAGCCATCTTCCTCATAACAGGATTTCATGAAAAAAATAATGTTAGCACTAACTTTTGAGTAGAGATGTGTTAACCTGGTATGCATATTAGAAAACAGTATTTATCCATTTCATTCAGATCAACTTTAAAATGTAACATATTAATACTATAATTGCAGATTGATTTAAAGAGGATCTAATAGAAAAAGATAATTACAAAAGACTTTAAAAGAAAACTAAGAAAAATATGCAGATGTTTTTTAAAAGTACAATTAAAAGAAATTAATATAATTTAACCATTTGGAAAATAATTACTTTCCCCATACATTTAAATTATTGAAGGGAAGCATTAAAGAAAAAAAGCATTTGGGGCTAAAGTTGCTGTTAGTCTCTTCATCAACTATAACTTAATGCTTATTCCTGTGTTCATTTTAAGTATTTTTCAATCAATAGTTAAACTCAATAAGAATGTACTATAAAAAATGTGTAAGGTTGGTAATCTTGAAACAGAAATGGATTATTGCAGATGATTAAAAGATGAAAAGTGGCAACAACATTTACCATTTGCTTCCTCTTGTATTTTAGGTTGATGATTTATTTGCATTTCTGCAAAAATAAAAGTGAAGTGCAGTTAATAATAGATCTGTCTGATGACACTGTAAGTGGGAAAAGAAGAAACGTGAGTTTAACTCTTTAACAGTGGCAAATCCTATATTGATTTTTAACTTTAAGTAGGGCATGTAACAATTCTAAGACACAGCTTTACATATGTTTTTATTTTTACTGTGAGGAGCACTATAAATCCAAGAATAAAAGATAAATGATCGAAGGGATGTTTTGAGAAAAACTGGGGAATATTGTTCCATGATGTCCAGATGTAAGAAAATCAAGTTGTACTTCCTTTTTTTTATTGCATTTTAGGTTTTGGGGTACATGTGAAGAACATGCAAGATTGTTGCACAGGTACACACATGGCAGTGTGGTTTGCTGCCTTCCGTCCCCTCACCTGTATCTGTCATTTCTCCCCATGCCATCTCTTCCCACCTCCCCACCTCCCTCTCCCTCCCCCATTTCCCCCCAACGGACCCCAGTGTGTAGTGCTCCCCTCCCTGTGTCCATGTGTTCTCATTGTTCAACACCCGCCTATGAGTGAGAGCATGCGGTGTTTGATTTTCTGCTCTTGTCAGTTTGCTGAGAATGATGGTTTCCAGGTTCATCCATGTCCCTACAAAGGACGTGAACTCATCGTTTTTGACGGCTGCATAATATTCCATGGTGTATATGTACCACATTTTCCCTATCCAGTCTATCATCATTGGGCATTTGGGTTGGTTCCAAGTCTTTGCTATTGTAAACAGTGCTGCAATGAACATTCGTGTGCACGTGTCCTTATAGTAGAATGATTTATAATCCTTTGGATATATACCCAGCAATGGGATTGCTGGGTCAAATGGGATTTCTATTTTTAGGTCCTTGAGGAATCGCCACACTGTCTTCCACAATGGTTGAATTAATTTGCACTCCCACCAACAGTGTAAAAGTGTTCCTATTTCTCCACATCCTCTCCAGCATCTGTTGTTTCCAGATTTTTTAATGATCGCCATTCTAACTGGTGTGAGATGGTATCTCAATGTGGCTTTGATTTGCATCTCTCTAATGAACAGTGATGATGAGCATTTTTTCACATGTTTGTTGGCCTCCTTTATGTCTTCTTTTGTAAAGTATGTGTTCATATCCTTCACCCATTTTTGAATGGGCTTGAATGACATGATTGTATATCTAGAAGACCCCATCATCTCAGTCCAAAATCTCCTGAAACTGATAAACAACTTCAGCAAAGTCTCAGGATACAAAATCAATGTGCAAAAATCACAAGCATTCCTATACACCAGTAACAGACTTAAAGAGAGCCAAATCAAGAACGAACTGCCATTCACAATTGCTACAGAGAGAATAAAATAGCTAGGAATACAACTAACAAGGAATGTAAAGGACCTCTTCAAGGAGAACTACAAGCCATTGCTCAACGAAATAAGAGAGGATACAAACAGATGGAGAAACATTCCATGTTCATGGTTAGGAAGAATCAACATCGTGAAAATGGCCATACTGCCCAAAGTAATTTACAGATTCAACGCTATTCCCATCAAGCTACCAATGACCTTCTTCACAGAACTGGAAAAAAACACCTTCAACTTCATATGGAACCAAAAGAGAGCCCGCATAGTCAAGTCAATTCTAAGCAAAAAGAACAAAGCAGGAGGCATCACACTACCGGACTTCAAACTATACTACAAGGCTACAGTAATCAAAACAGCATGGTACTGGTACCAAAACAGAGATATAGACCAATGGAACAGAACAGAGGCCTCGGAGGAAATACAACATACCCACAACCATCTGATCTTCGACAAACTTGACAAAAACAAGCAATAGGGAAAGGATTCCCTGTTTAATAAATGGTGTTGGGAAAACTGGCTAGCCATGGGCAGAAAGCTGAAACTGGACCCCTTCCTGACATCTTACACCAAAATTAACTCCAGATGGATTAAAGATTTAAACATCAGACCTAACAGCATAAAAACCCTAGAAGAAAATCTAGGCAAAACCATTCAGGACATAGGCGTAGGCAAGGACTTCATGACCAAAACGCCGAAAGCAATGGCAACAAAAGCCAAAATAGACAAATAGGACCTAATCAAACTCCACAGCTTCTGCATGGCAAAGGAGACAGTCAGTAGAGTGAATCGGCAATCAACAGAATGGGAAAAAATTTTTGCAGTCTACCCATCTGACAAGGGGCTGATATCCAGAATTTACAAAGAACTAAAACAGCTCTACAAGAAGTTATACTTTCTTCTACTGATGGTTTCATTAATCCTCACCTTGAAGATGAAGTTCAATTTCTGAATGAATTATGCCCTGAGACATGAAAGGAAGCCATCTGAGAAAAAAGAGGGGTGGGGGGTGGGGGGAGAGAAAGGAAGAGAGAGGAGAAAAAAGAGAAAATTAGTTTCTGATTTTCTCTATTTTAAAATAAGATTGATTCTGCACTAATTTTGCACACTAAATGTTAACTATAAAATTACTTTTTATATAGTTAAACATAATCCATCCCATTACATACTCATCATATCACTAAGAATGGTATCATACCTGTAGCATGAAGAATGAAATCGATACATTGCTAACCCTGCTAACCACCCACCTCTCCAGGTTTGTCAGTCCTCTCTCACTATCACCTGTAAAAGCAACTGGGGCCCCAGCAGAGCACTCCCAGTCCCAAGCTGGAGCAAAGGGCAAGGGTGGGTTTAAGATTTTGAGTGTGGTACCTGGGCCTGCCTAGAAAGTATGGCCTACACATTGGTTGCAGGGAAACTTGGCACAGAAAAATAGACTCCCTATTTTAATATTTCCTCTGTGAGAGTTCCTGTCTTGCTTTCACCTGGCTTCCTCTAAAATCTCTTTCTCAGTGTCTGCAAAAACAATATTATCATCAATACTGGTAAAAATATTATCATGTTGGAAAACATCCTTAGGGTGAGCTAACAGCTAATCCTGGCAGCTTTCCCCTAAACCACGTAAAAAGACTGGACTCAGAAAACCAGCTTTACCATTTACTAGCTTTCTGATCTTACCCTCCTGAAGCTTACTTTCTTTGACTAAATTACCTGCCTCATAGCACTGTTGTGAAGCTGAAATGAAAAGTCTTGTATAAGCATTTTTTTGTAGTATTACATGGTATATCAATTTTATTATTATACCACAAAAACCATGGTTATTGCTATCCCACACACTTACACATACTCTCATTCCTTCCATCCTTCCATCTATCCATTCAATAGATACTTAGAAAGTGCCCTGTGGTGCAGGCATTTTCCTAAGTGCTGGGGCTACAAGAAGAACAAAAGAGAGAAGAAACCTGACCTGAGGAGCTTCCAGTGTAAAAGAAGTAAACAGATGTGCAAAGATATAAATGTAACAAAGTGTGGTGAGTGACTTAAATACAGATGTTACAGGAGCAGAAAAAGAGATTGCCCAACTCAACGACAGGAATGGGGAAGTGCAAAGGAATGAAGAACAAAAAAAATCCAACAAAGAGGTGATACTTGAGCTGAAGGTTGGACAATAAGCAGATCAGGAAGGGCACCGCAGAAAGAGACAACAGCACTAGCAAAGGTACAGAGTCCAGTGAGATTCCACATGGCTGACACATGTGGAGGCTGCTGGACAAGACAGGGTAGGGGTTGGGGTTGTGTATGGGTTACTGAAGGATCTGAGAATGTCAAGGAACTTAGAGTCTTAGAGTCTGAGCTATAGGACTGATGCCACCACACTAGCCTTGCGATCAGCAGAAGATGGGAAAGTGTGGGGTATAAAGGCGAACTGCGAGTTCACAGTCCTACCCAGCTGTCAGGATTATTCAACTCTCCATTTTTCCAAAGCTATGAGAAATTCCATTTTCTTCTGACCACTTTAGCTCACAGTGTTCTTTCTCTTCCTCCTCTGGAACCTAATAACACACATAGAATTTATTCTACACATTTAGCTCCTAATTATGCAACCTTACTTTATTGGTTATGTTCTAATTTATGTATCCCATCTTTCCAGCTACATTGTTGTATGTGAAGAGTTTACTTTATATGCCAGAATAAAGGCAGTTAGCTTCATATTTAAGAATACAGACTTTAGGGTGGGGCTCGGTGGCTCATACCTGTAATCCTAGCACTTTGGGAGGCCAAGGCAGGCATATCACCTGAGGTCAGGAGTTCAAGACCAGCCTGGCCAACATGGTGAAACCCCAATCTGTACTAAAAATACAAAATATTAGCCAGGCATAGTGGTGCACACCTGTAATCCCAGCTACTTAGGAGGCTGAGGCAGAAAAATTGCTTGAACCTGGGAGGCAAAGTTTGCAGAGGGCTGAGATCACACCACTGTACTCCAGTCTGGATGACAGAGCAAGATTTCATCTCCAAAAAAAAAAAAAAACAAAGTTGAAATTTCAAGTGGTGTCAGACTGCCTTGTTTCAAAACCTGGCTTCAGTACCTATTACTTATGCAATCTTGACCCATGTTCTTAATCTTTGTAACCCTCAATTTCCTCATTTGTACATTATGGATACCCATAGTACCTACAAAAAGGATACAGAATTAAACGTACATAAATGTATGACAGTAAAACAGTTGCTGCTGCATTTTCTGACTGCCAAACACAGTACCTTGCACATAGATGGTGTTACAGAAAATATATTTGGGGTGACTGCCAGTCAACCAACAACCATCCTACTTTGCTCAGACGTGCCATACAACAGTGGGCCTAGGACAGGGCAACAAGCTTTTGCATTAGGACAAGGAGATTCTCCTGAAGCCAGTGAATAGATGGGAGAATTGGAGCCGTGTGGCCTGAGAGGTGTGATGATGGCACTAAAGGAATGGAATAAAAAGCCAGCAGGAGAAGGTTGCTTGGCCAAGAACACTATCCATTCTCTGCAGCCATCAGCTAAAGAACGCCTAAAGCCCTAGGTCACCAGGAGGCTCCCTTTCACTGTCCTAGATAGGAAACGCAGGCCAAGGGAAAACAATCTCTTAGTCTTTTAAGATTAGACAACCATGGAATGTGTTGTGGTGCTCCTGCCCTAAAACATGTAGGGTGTTTTGCTGGGGGAAGATGCATTACAAGGTAAGGAGTAGTACAGATTACATTTTGCCTGAGATATATTTTAGATTTGGCATGCATTCACATTGAAAATGGCGGAAGAAATATTTGAAGATTCTATGTCTCCGTCCCATCCCAACAAAATGAGCAAGACTCATCCCTGCGCCTCATTCTGTCAGTTTCCCCCATCACTGCTTGTCACTTTTGCACCAAAGAATGGCGTAAACTGACAAAGAAGAGCACAGAAATCTGCAGCAGCACAAATACATGCTCAGAATAGCAAGAAATGATTAATAGTGGCCTCTTTCAGGGAAAAAAAATCAGTAAAGTTTAATGATTGCTCACTGCCTCATGATAATTTTTATTATTCCCTTCTCCCTATAAAAATTGTATTTTACATTTCTGTACTTTATCAAAATTTCAACATCTTTTTTATCTATATCATTTATCATCTACCCCCTTTTCCCAGAAAGGGAAAATAAAACCATTACATAGGCTGAATTATTTTGAAAATAAATAAATGCATAAATTATTTTTAATGAGATATCTGAGTATGTTACAGAGGGAACTCATGCAACGATTAGGTGACCTCTAAGGTTTCTTCCAACTTGGGATTCCATTATGTTTTCTATCCAACATCCTTACCCGCTCCCTCCCTTCCTTCCTTTCCCCATTCCTATCTATAAATATTTGCTAAATCCATATTTGGTACAAGAAACCATACTGAAAATAAAGACAAATTTATGAGACCCTACCCTTAAGAAGCATATCATCTGGTACCTGAGACAAACACGTTCACAAATGATGGCAGTGGATGACATTATGTAGCAAGCATTGCACAGAGGTCTACATCATGCCCTGGAGGAATTTAAAGAGGGTAAGGATGAACACACTTCTGGCTGGACAAGCAGAGAAAACTTTATGGTATGGAATGACATTTTATCCTGGGCCTGAGGGATAAGAATTTCAATAAGCAGAAGAAAGAATAAAATGAGCAAAAACAAGTGAGAGAAAAGAGTAACAATATCCCCGGAGAATGTCTAGGGACAGAAGCGAAATGTACTCTACTGGGGAGAATTGGAAGAAAAGCCTAGAAAGGTAAAAGGCCAAGGTAGGGAGATAATTCATTTTTAATTCATCCCAAACCAACACCTTCAGACAGAGCTGGCCTAGGTGTAAAAGTTTTCTTGTCAACTGTACTTACACAGAAGAAGGATGCTGTTCAAACAGGGCTGCCCCTGCTTCTTTTCCTGACCCTCTCCACAAATGATATACTCAGTTTGTGATTTACTCACCAACTCACTAATTTAGCACACAATTCCTGAGCACCTACTATGTTCTAGTATTTGTCCTGTGGACACTGAAGGACTTGATTACAACCTCCTAAGAGCATGTGCATCATGTTTGATTTTCTTGGAATAACCGCCAGAGTTGCCGCAAGACAATTAAGCAATTATTACAATAATGGGATGGTAGAGGGGCGATTTTTCAGCCTCGCTTCCACTTAAGAATCTCATGCATGGAGATGTGGCCCTCCTGGTGTGTGAGGCTGCAGTGACAGAGCAGCAAAAACTCCCCTCTCTGACAGGCCGTCAAGGCGGAGCCCCGTTGTGGTTGCGATTGGTCAACTAGCCCTTCAGTTTTCAAGACTGAGATCCTGAGACAAGTGAATCACGTTTTGCTTAAAAATCCATACCAGTGGGACATGTCTTTTTTTTTTTTTTTTAACTTGTGGTAATTCTAAGAATCACTCTTTGGCTCTTCGTTATCATTAATACTTAAAAATGAGTATTAAGTGGCAATTTTGTTTATATATGTCTTAGTGAGGTTAAGATACAGTTAAACCTTTTAAATTTTGTGTCCTGATTCCAAATCTGTCTTTTAACATGATTTCCCTTTAGGCTTATAGTGTCTTGATTAATACATGCACTTTGGTTTAATTTATTGCACATGTAAATTTAACCAATTTTATTTCAGAAACAATGATATGAGCTGAAAGTAAAAATATAAGACATCAGCCCAACCTGGGGGAAAAGTGTACTGAGCTAGAGAAGTAGGATAGACACAGAAACACACACGCATCATTTAATGTAGCAAATGCTGAGTTAACGTCACATGCCTTGTGAAAGGTGTACAGGAAAATTAGTTTCCCAACCTGTGGCTTCAGGAAAGATCTCCTGGGAGAGGGGACACATCTTTTTTCAACTCACCAGTAAATATACCCATGGAAGTCTACAGGGCTTCAGGCACCAGGGAATGGCCAAGAATTAGGTAAACTCAGATCCAACAGCACCAACTGAGAACAGAGTGAAGGCCAGTGAGGAGCAGAGAAGAACGAGTTTGCTAGGCCCTGGCTGAGCTGTGGGCCTGCCGTGTGGCCAAGGCCAGCTTTTGGCTGCAAGAGTTCCCCCAGAGCGTGATCTCAAGGATGCATTGAAGGCCTTTAGTTTGGCTTGCCCAGAGGCCTGCCTCACATGATTTTTTCAGTGGAACAACAGACTCTTCATTTCCAACAATTAGTATGAAGGTGCTGAGGGCTGTGAAGAGGGTGTGGGTCTGGGGTGGAGGCGGCACTCCCCCTACCAGAAGGATCGGGATTTACTGATATTCTATCCGTAGTGGAAAGCTTTTAAAGTCTTCTTTTCTTACCCTTTGCACAAAAGAAATCTCGTTTCCCAAAAGAAAAAATTTAAAAAAAAAAAAATTGAAAGTCAAGAATCCTGAATAGAAATGAGATGGGAACACTTTAAAGGTGTTGGCTGCAATGTCAGCTCTACGGAATGTTGCGCGGGTCTCATCCTTAATCCTTATTCCTCGGGTGAGTGCGCCTCAGGCTCACTCCACCTATCTGACCACAATTTGGTTTTGGAAGGACGAAGCTGGTCATGCTCCCTGCCTTGACAAGTCAAGTTAGACTGTTTTAAAAATATCAGGTATTTGTAATTATTTGCATTTAACTTTTCGATTTCTGCATCTATAAATTCTCCTTCTATTTAGAATTTCCCTAGGTAGGGCCTTTATTTCAAATAATTTGCTTCCACAAGCTCATGTCAATGTCATTTTTCAAACCAGTCAGGAGTGATGGAAGGAAACCCTGAGAGGCTTTTGGCCACTCCTCGTCTCCAGGCCCTCCTAGGTCAAGTAGGTTATCAAGTATATATTGTAAATGGCATTGTTTCTACCAAAAGATAGATGCTAACTTATTTTTACTGATTTCACATTAAAGTCAAGGTTCATATATATACACACGTATACAATATTTCAAGTTTGGTAACAGAAAAATCTGGAGATTGCCTAATTTAATACTAAACAGTACATTACAGAATCCACTCAGAAACTATATTGGATTAAATAGTGTTCCTCCAAAATTCATGGCCACTGAGAACCTCAGAACATGACCTTGTTTGGAAATAGCGTTTTTACCGATGTAAATAGTAAAGATGAGGCCATACTGGAGTAGGATGGGCCTAGGCCAGTGACTACAGTGTCCTTACAAAAAGGCAAGAAACACACACACACAAAAGGAATATAGCTATGTGACAACGGAGCAGAGGCCAAAGGGATGCAGTTGGAAGACAGGGAAAGCCAAGGATGGTCCGAACCCAGCAGAAGCAGGCAGGGTGAGGAGGGCCTGTTTCCCAGGCCTTCAGAGACAGCGAGGCCCGATAACACCAGGACTGTGGATCACTGGCCTCCAGAGCTGTAAAAGGATACATTTCAGTTGTTCAGTACTATCAAGTCTGTGGCAATTTGTTACGGCAGCCACAGGAAGCTAATACAAATGGTAAACAAAAATATTTGCATTAATTCATAAAGTCAGTTGAATGTCTGCCTTATTCAAATACAAATTTTGCTTGCTGCAAACCTCAAATAGCCAGACCTGCAGTGTAAATGGTAGAAATTTAGTGGCGTACACCCCTATCTATATTAAAAGTACAAAAGACAGAAAAATAATACCTTCAGGCATAGAAATAAAATAAAGCCATAAGGATGTGGGTGTTCAGTTGAAGAGGGAAAAAGGAAAGGACGATGCACGCACTCACGGGCAGCCTCTGTGATGCACAGAAGCGGTCTCCTCCTGCAGCTCTGCTTTGTGTCTCACCTAAGCATTTCCCCCCAGCAAAAGGAACAAGCACTCGGTGGTATTTCTCTCTGCCCTAATTCAGCTGTGCTGTAAATTCTTGTTCTCTGAGGAAGCTCTAAGGAGCATGATTGAGATTTTCTTTCCTTTTCTCTTCTGTGATGTGAACCTGAGCGTTTTGGCTGCCTGCACCCCGGAACTAACTAGACACAATGAACACACCCGGCACACACCCTACCCAGCTCCCCACCCCAGGACTGTCCAGTTCACCTCCTGCGTGTACCCACGGCTCTCCTTTCCCCTCAGAACAGCCTTCCAGGCCCCATGGACACTGACCTTGACCTCACATGCACAGGAAAGGCTCTGGGAGCACAGAAGTAACTATAAGTGGCCTCAGAATGGCCTTTATCTGCAGTAGAAAGGAACCTGCTGGGCCCCAAGTTTTGTTCCTGGTGCCACACTCTTCTGCTTCTTTAATAATGAGGGAAATAGGATCTGCCCGATCTCTTTATAGCTACAGAATAGTAAAGAATTATTTTTGCAACTTCCTTCCTTCATCAGGGTATTGTATGAATGAGCACTAGCCACCATTTCTTATGGACTTACTATGTGCAGGGTATTAAATATTAGCATTTAATATGTCATATCTGTTACATTATTTTTTATTGTTCAATATATTTTGTAACTAAAATGCTTTCAGATGCAACCCGTTGAAATTATAATAATTAAGCTATCACTTATGTTCCTTCTTCCAAAGGAGGCCATGGTGGTACAGCACAAACAAGAAGTAAGGTAGTGCAGGGGCCAGGCCAGGCTCATGCCTGTAATCCCAGCACTTTGGGAGGTCAAGGCGGGTGGACTGCCTGAGGTCAGGAGTTCGAGACTAGCCTGGCCAATATGGTGAAACTGTCTCTACTAAAAATACAAAAATTAGCTGAGCGTGGTGGTGTGCGCCTGTAATCCCAGCTTCTTGGGAGGCTGAGGCAGGAGAATTGCTTCAACCCACGAGATAGAGGTTGCAGTGAGCAGAGAACAAGTCATTGCACTCCAACCTGTGTGACACAGCAAGACTCCGTCACACAAAAAAAAAAAAATAGTAAGGAAGTGCAGGAAATGCTGGGTGACAAAGTGAAATGGACGTGTAGACACGAACGTGGCAGTGAATGCATCTAAATTATGCACAGGAAATTTCATATTTAAACAAATCAGCTAAATTAATGTGACAAAGTATATCAGAGCATAAAATGAAAGTGCTAGATGTAGCACTCTCTACCTCTTCTGATACGTGGAATAAAATAGAGCTGCCACTAGTGCCCCCGAGATGCCTGTGAGCTGTGGGTGGGAGCAGGCTGGGAAATGACACCCAAGTCCTCTTCAGTGCTACGTGTTACTCATCATATGGGGGTGCCTTGCTGTGCTAAGTTCTGAGTACACATTGGGAGAAGAGAAAAATTCTTTCTTGTTCGGCCAGTTAAGTCATCCTACAGGCCAAATTGGAACTGGAACTTGAAGGATAGACAGGATTATAACGGGGAGAAGAGAGCAACGAAAGGCCCTCCTGGGTGAAGAACAGTACTCCAGGGGACAGGAGCAGAGTGGAACAGAACCCGTTTAGTTAATGATAGGGGTTCTAATTTCACTAAGATCTTGCAAGAGGACAGCTATACAAACAAATTGGAGGGGGAAATACAGAGTCAGATGTTGCAAAGCCTTGAATGGAAGTTCTGTTTTGCTTGGCTTTTTTGGTAGGCAATGGGGATTACTGAAGGTTTTTAAACAGGGGGGTGATGTGGTTAAAATACAGCTTTTAGAACATTATTTTCCACCACATTCTTTCTTGAAAACTTTTTAGGCAAAACTATACAATAAAATACTAAACAATGAATTCAAAATAAAACAAAGGAGAAATGAGAGAAGAAAAGATAAAGTCAGAATGACGCTAGTAAGTACCATAGAAGGGCTAGCTTGGAAGGTGGGCAGGAAGGCTGGGGAAGAAAGACACGGAAGATAATTGAGAGATGACTGCGATGAGCCGGTCTTGAGGAACCAAGGGCATCAATCAGGGCAGAGGCAGCAGTAAGACAAAAGAAAGGATTAATTAAGCAGACACTCTGAACAAGGAATTGACTGAATTTAATGGTTAAAAGGCAAAAAAGAAGAGGGTTACCGTGGATCTCACGGCTCCTGTGCATCTGCAGTCAGCCCCACTCATCTTGGGTGTTTGCAGTTTTTAGTGGCATGCCTTTAGGATTTTTAGTTGAATTGCCTCATTATTTTTTGCTTTTTGCTTAGTACTTGGAGTTGCAATTTTCTTGGCCAAATCCAGACCCTTGAATTTCCCCTTGCCCCTGTTTTGCCTGTACTTTGTTATCTCATTTCCTGTTGATTACCTATTTGGAAAAAGAGGCTACAAGCAGCCCTCGATATTGAAGATTCAAATTTTCAAAATGGAACCCCAAGTTTCTCATTCCCATGTCCAAACAGATTGGGTTTCTACTCAGTTTGTGAATCTGGGGCCCAGTCTCTCCCCTGTAACCCAGAGACCAAGCAATAATAAACATGATTGCCCATCTAACCAAAGCTAAGCATTTTCTTGAGAAATAGCAGGGCTCAGTAAAAAGCCAACATGGTGAAACCCTGTCTCTACTAAAAATACAAAAATTAGCTGGGCGTAGTGGTACACACCTGTAATCCCAGCTACTTGGGAGGCTGAGGCAGGAGAATCACTTCTTCATGAAAAAACAGTGACATTTTCTTAAGCAAGAAGGTACGGGATTTCTATGAGGAGATTTCAAAAGGAAGTATATGTGGGACCTGTGTCTCAAGCCTGGGCAGTAAGGGCCAGGTCAGGAATTTAGAGAGCTGCTTTCAGGACTAATCCTCATGGGGCTCAAGGGAAAGTCCAACTTATCTAGAATTTAATCTTTGTCTTTCTTACATTCTGTTCTGAAAGTTCTTCTCTGTAAAATTCTCCACATTTAATTCCCTTATGGAAGTGTTGTAACGCTACAATTTTAGTAATGCAAAGAAACTAACAGTTAAACAAATATTCTATTTATGTAAAAATTTCCAGTATTAAACTTTTGGTCCTTTGTGACACACGGAACATTGTGGTAGTAAGAAATTATAAGTCTTCCTTACAATGCTTAGCAAAAGATTGTTTATTCAAGCAATCAGTGAGTGATACATGATATGGAATCCTGAGTTAATGAAACAAATCTGTGATCTGAAAGATACACACACACACACACACACACACACACACGGCATCATCCACAGTGCAGCATCTTACCTTTGACAGGTGAAGACGTACTCGGCTGTGGTGCCGGGCTCTCTGACTACGACTTTTTCACAGTACCAGTACTTTGATTTGTCACTGGCCTCACAGCGCAACAGCACCTTCTGCAGTTTTCCAAGTGATACTGCGGCTACTTGAAATGTATCAATCTAGTGCAGGAGACAGACAAAATCCCACAGAAGTAACTAGAGTCCAGTGTATGACAAGTGCAGGCAATAATAATAGCCCAGTGACTGCCAGAAGCAGAACAATACTTTAGAAGAGATAATGTTCCTACAGTTAGCATCAAAAGGGGCAATGTGGTAGGAAAAATAAGCAAATTATTTTTTATCTATTAAAAATATATTTCTGGCTGTTTTGTCGCTTTTGCAGTTTTATTTTCTCCATTTGTAGTAGCATCCAGAGTAACAAACAAACAAATCCCAACACAAAGGCTTTTCTCTTTTTAAACCCCCACCCCGAGGAGCCGTTCATTAAGGCATCAGGTTGACAACCACGCAGCCTAATGTACAGCACATTTCCTTTCTCTGATTGCTGATATACTTGGAGACATGTGAGACCAATTTTCTTTCTCTCTCCTTCCTTCCTTCTTTCCTTTCCTTCCTTCCCTTCCTCCCTTTCTACTACAATTTTAGTAAAGAAATCTTCCTCTTCCCTCCTTCTTTTCCTCCCTCCTTCCTTCCTCCTTCCTCCCTCCATCCCTCTTTTCCTCCCTTTTTCCCTCCGTCATTCAATACATCTTTCCCCTGCGTTTTCCTCTGTAGATGAAAATAGAGCATATTCTTGGGTTTGTTGTAAAAAAGCAGTCTGGAATCCTCACTCCTAAACAGAATTAGTTTGTTATGTCAAAAATACACTGGCATTTCCAGAGAGAACTCAGGACCTGAAGTCAGTGCTATACTGATTGAAATAAAAAGAACTCCTTCACACATTACTTCCTCATAGACTGTTGTTGAGAATAGCCATCCTAAAGTTTTCGAAGGAAAAGGTCATGAATTTAAATAAGTCTGAAAAGTTACCAGAAATGACAGTTAACTGTTAGCCACAGCTACTCTACGGTAAAAAAAAAAAAAAAAAAAATGTGCCTCTAGTATTGCTTGTATTGCCTATGTGGGGAGCTGTCTTAACAGCTCCCTGCATTGTTATCAGATTAATTTCAATTTGAAATGTGAAGACACACTACAGTACCTGGGTCTCAACCATTGGCTCCATGTTGATGATGGAAACCTCTTGTTGCGTCCAGACCAAAACCATTTACTAGTCCAGTAATGACAGTGCTGTAAACCAGATGATGAGTATTTGTGCCTCTTCTCATGTGTGCAAGGACAATCTGAGTGTCACTATTCTGCATTCTCAGCATGCCTTTACAAGAGACATTTCATGAGGCATGTCACCTGTTGTAGCAAATGCAAGTGATGCCCCATCTCATGTCCTTTGGGTCCATTTCTAGCTGCATCTGCTGCTTTGACAGACAGTTTAGGTGTGCTAACAGCTTTCTATCTCAATCCTGCTTCTGTGCCCGAGGGCTTCCCCTGATGGGACAGATCTGAGGGATGTTTCACAGAGTTTCTCTGAAGGTCTCTACCAAGAAGAAGGAGCCACAGCAGTAACCAGCTCATTAATGTCCCTATATTGGCTTTTTTTCCTTTCCCGTCTCACTGTTCCCATTCCTTCACTTCTCAAGCGCTTACTGGGATTATCTCCCAAATAAATGGTTTGAAGTCTTTGGCTCTCAGTCTGCTTTAGGGCAAATCCAAATACCTTAAGATCTGGAAAGATCAACTGAGTCAGCTTTTTGGTTTCTTCTTGTATCTTAAATAACTTTATGTTTGAATACAGAATTAAACTGGGTCTGTTACATGTATTGCTACCTTTTATCATCCTGATAGGAAACCTTGCAGAGAACATGAAAACTAGCCCAGTGAGTGGTTTATGATGTGAGTTGTGGCTGGTATGACAAATTCTGATAATGAAACTCTCAGGCTATTACCACAGTTTTCTTGACTACAAAACTCTTGAAATTATTTGGCATTTCCATTACATCCCAAACACTGAGGAAAACAACAGAAAATGTAAAATCAAAAATGAACCAGAGAAGAAAAACACTTTTACATCTCTGATTCTAAACTTCAAAATGGAAACCACTAAATCCTCACTGTACTCTTCTTTATACACTGATTGCAACTATATCCCCTACCCAATTTTAATTTTAGTCCATAAATACATCCTCCCTACTGTCTGGAAAATGCTAAACACAATGATGAACTGAGGAATATCAATCATCAAGATGACTTACAAAATCTCAGGAGGTAACGTCTCATGATAGAGCACTGCTGCAAAATGACACACGCTGGCGGCCAACGACAGGCAGCCAGGGGACAGGAAGCCTCCACCATTTATCCTCAAGTGGTTGAATGAAAGAGTCTGGGGCTGATGCAAAAGCCAGGAGGGTTCTGTAGGAGATCACTTCACTGATCACTTAGCATAATATTAATAATAATACCAGGGTATCTAAAACTGCTTCTGCTTCAAATTAATAATTCATTCATGATAGCAAAAGTTAGACCTAATTTTGCTTTTGTCTCACCCATAGCAGAACTAGCTTTCCTATTCATTCTGATCATTCTCAGCAAACTGATACAAGAGCAGAAAACCAAACACATGTTCTCACTCATAGGCGGGTGTTGAACAATGAGAACACATGGACACAGGGAGGGGAGCACTATACACTGGGGTTCTGTTGGGGGGAAATAGGGGAGGGACAGCGGGGGTGGGGAGTTGGGGAGAGATAGCATAGGGAGAAATGCCAGATAGAGGTGATGGGGAAGAAGGCAGCACACCACACCGCCACGTGTATACCTATGCAACAATCTTGCATGTTCTTCACATGTACCCAAAACCTAAAATGCAATTAAAATAAAAAAGAAACGAAAAATATAACGCTCTCTCAGCATTTTCTAAATTAGAAAGAAAAAAATCACTGGCAAAATTTTCAATAATGATAAAAGAGACCACCAAATAAAATGTATTTTTTCTTGGAAAAAAAAAAAAACAGTGACAAATCAAATGTATAGGTGAGCTTTAAGATAGCCAATGTTTCACAAACTACAACAAAAGTTCGGAGAAACAGCACTCTCTAACTGGTTTAAGGAGTCTTTCTTCCTTTAAAATATGCCTTTAGACTACATAATCCCCAAACTTAATTTTAGATCCTCAAATACTACCTTCTTTCCATATACAGCAAAATAACATTAACAATATTCTACTGCAACTTCTCAAAGAACTAATATATAGAAAGACGTATGCTTGTCTATAAGAACAAAAGGAAATAAGGAGGGGCTTAGGTGTCAAAATAACACACTTGGCTCCATTCAAGATGTTTTTTTTTTTTTTTTTTTTTTTTTTGAGACGGAGTTTCGCTCTTGTTACCCAGGCTGGAGTGCAATGGCACGATCTCGGCTCACCGCAACCTCCGCCTCCTGGGTTCAGGCAATTCTCCTGCCTCAGCCTCCTGAGTAGCTGGGATTACAGGCACGCGCCACCACGCCCAGCTAATTTTTTTGTATTTTTAGTAGAGACGGGGTTTCACCATGTTGACCAGGATGGTCTCGATCTCTCGACCTCGTGATCCACCCGCCTCGGCCTCCCAAAGTGCTGGGATTACAGGCTTGAGCCACCGCGCCCGGCCCCATTCAAGATGTTTTAAAGATTAAAGGCCAATGTGTTATTATATGAAATATAGTATAATGGCCTTTCTATGGCCTGCTCTTTTAAAATGATGCCTTGTAACTTTCAAGCCTGAGAGAGCAGGCGCACACACACACACATATGTATATTTCCTCATCTTTTCAGTTCATTTTTTTTCTTTTTCTCACATGATCACTAATTTTTTTATCTTTTCTTTGTTCTATTACTTACTATTGGGTTAGTGTGTCCCATTTTTCTTGGCAAGAACAACTTTCAAAACAAAGCGCATTAGGAAGTCAGGTCGGAAAAATGTGTTAAAGATGTCTTAAAACTAAAATTTGAAGAGTACCAAGCACCTTTGAAATTTTAAATCATATATGGACATCTTGAGAGAGATGATTAAGAATCTGGGAAATTATTTACATAGACTCACCTGTCCTCTTTGAAATTTTACTGGCATGTTAGATTTGTGCAGCAGTCTGAGGCCAGAGTCTCCCCTCTCTCCAAAGAGACACAGGAAAACGCTGGACTCTGTTTCTGCATGCTTCAGCTGCCCAGTGTAGACGTCAACCTGATATCTCACTACTGGCAAAGCAACAGGGAGAAAAAACAAGAGGAAATACATTACCTTGGAATCCATAAAAACAGAACCCAGATCGATAGGTTTTCAGGCTACAGTAAAATACATATATATCATAGATATATTTTGATGTGAGTTGTGAAATAATGACTATCTCATATGGTTAGTGCAAATATTAAATGAGATTATATATAATTATATTTATCATAAAATATGTATAAACGTATCAGATATATCATATATTTTTATGATAAATATATATCTCATATGGTTACTGTGGATATTAAATGAGATTCTATGTAATTATGTTTATCATAAAATATATGATAAATATATATATCATATATATAACAAATATATCATACATATTTTACTATATATATATCATATGTATATGAGAGAATTATTCTAATCTGAACTTTCTGTGTCTATTGACTTTTGAGCTTCAATTATTTTTAATTACAAATGGGCATTTTTACACTATGAACAAATGGCCACAAGGTTTATTGCTTTTTCAGAAAGAGAAGCAAAAGATTTTTTAAAAGGTTGTTCTTCTATATATGACATAAGAGGACATTTTACGCTTAGTATTTTAGTGGTAAAGGTGACTGTTATTGTGCATTATGTTTAAAGTTTAAAATGATGTAAGGTTTGATGAGGAAAGAAATCAAATGCGGAGGTAAGCCGGCCCCAGGCGAAGCTAGGTGAGTCACAGTAATGGCGTTTCTTGTTTCTCACAGCCTCAGCCTCTGTGACTGTAGCTGGGCCAAGAGAACAATTTTGAGATTACATTTAATCTCAGATCCACCAGCAATTCATGCTGTGACACTGAAAAAGTCACTTCTCAAGAGTAAAACAAGTCTCTTACAAGCAGGAAAATTATTCTGTTGCAAAGTAGTTTAGAAGCAAATTTAAGCAACTACCAAAGAGTTTGTCTATTGAATCGATTCTACTGAAGATTAATAACACACGTGGAAAAATAGCTTGTCCTTCTTTTACTACAGGAAGTTCATGGACAATATCTCCATCTGCCTGGATCTGAGAGAGCCACATGTTTGCTGCAAAATCTAGGATCTTCTTGCTTTTCGTATGTTGCATGGTCACCTGGAATTAGAAGAAAAAATGACCAAATTGTATGATCTCCAATTTCTCAAAGAATCTGCAATTTGAAATGCACCCCAGTGATTGCAAAACTTCACTGCATACTCTGATGACGGTGACAGTGGTGATGGTTGTTAGTAGTGGTAGCAGTAGGTTGGTGCTAAAGTAATTGCCATTTTGCCATTACTTTTTTTTTTTTTTTTTCTCTCTTTTTTTTTATTGCATTTTAGGTTTTGGGGTACATGTGATGAACATGCAAGATTGTTGCACAGGTACACACATGGCAGTGTGCTTTGCTGCCTTCCGTCCCCTCACCTGTATCTGTCATTTCTCCCCATGCTATCTCTTCCCACCTCCCCACCCCCCGCCCCTCCCCCATTTCCCCCCAACAGACCCCAGTGTGTAGTGCTCCCCTCCCTGTGTCCATGTGTTCTCATTGTTCAACACCCGCCTATGAGCGAGAATATACGGTGGACACGTGCACACGAATGTTCATTGCAGCACTGTTTACAATAGCAAAGACCTGGAACCAACCCAAATGCCCAACGATGATAGACTGGATAGGGAAAATGCCATTACTTTTAATGACAAAACAGCAATTACTTTTGCACCAACTTACTAGTAGCAGTAGTAGCAGTAGCATCAGTTGCTTATTAGGCAATTTTTATTTGCCACATATTATGCTAAGTGCCTTATTTTAATTATCTTTCAACCATAACCAATCAGACTGGCAAAATTATTTCAATCTTATAGATAATAAAATGGAGGCTGGAAGATTTGCAATGGACTCTAGCAGATCCAAAGCTCTCAGTTTCACCTGTGGTAGTGATTTTTAAAAAAGCAATCTAAGAGCACTCCAAAGGAGGTTTTGTGTTCATATTAGTCACCAAAGCATGCTATACATCAGAACTTGGAGAAAAAAAAATTGAATGCCTTTTAAGTGTATTTCTAACATCTGTAGGCTCTAAATAAACCCCTAGTTGTTATATCCCAAATGCCTGCACCTTCCAGCATGCAGGCAGCCGCCTTTCCCCCAAGCCCAGTGAATCTTCTGCAGACCCCTCGTCAACCTTCCCTTTTGGCAGCTGTTCCATACAAAGGCCCATTCCCTTTACCTTCCCCTTCACATGCCAGCAGACTAGCAGGGGACTTCCAGAAGTAACTGCACAATTGTTTGCCTTACCTCCTATCACAATAGATAAAAATGTCCTCATCCTTTTAAGATTCCAGCTAATTTTCTAAATAAGTCCCTGTCCCTCCTCACTTTCTTTTGCCTCCTGACCTTAGCAGCAGGAGCCACCATTTCTTAAGTGGCTTATTCTCCCAGCTTGCTGCTGTTCTTGCTCTTCTCCAACCCTGCCTTTAGCCTGTTTAAAGAAATTATTTTAAAATAGAAATCTGATCATTTTGCACACTGCATACAACTTTTTTAACAGTCCTTCCTACAGTATAAAATCCCAAATCCTCAATACAATGAGCAGTTCATGGTCGGGTCATAATCTTGCTAGAAACTTCTCCCTCATGTGCTCTGTTCTAGTTGGACTGATCTGTTCATGGTTCCTCACCTGGCCACACTGCCTCTCATGTCAGTTTTCACATATACTTGTAGCTCTGCTTAGAACAGTTTTCATCCCGACTCATTACTGTGATGAGTCTGCCCATCCTTCATAGCTTACACATAACCTCTTCTAAGAAGTGTTTTGTGAGCCCCCAATTTGGTTCAGCAACCCTACTTTGTGATCCATGGCAGCCTCCCCACTCGTGATTTAGCAGCTAATATTTGACTGACTTGAGGGAAGGGACCATGTCCTACCCATCTCGATACTGCCTCCAGCTTTCACAAGGCAGTTCTTGGGTCATTTTTTGAATGAATGATTAAATGAATAACTACATGAAACAGGTATTTGTCAGCACAGGTTACAGACTAACTCAGCACACCTGATCATTAATGAGTGATGACTGTATCTTACTGGCTCCAGAAAAGAGGTCTGGAAAGGAACACTGGACAGCTAGAAAAACCATGACCAAAGTCTAGCTCTGGCATTTCCAACTGACCATGAGAAATCATGTAACTACTTGATTTTTTTCTCATCTTTAAAATAGAAATAATGACTATCTCATACGGTTACCCTGGATATTAAATGAGATTATATGTAATAAATGTGTAAAACCTTATATGAGCTATATAAATATTTCCTATTAACATTAGCAACATACACACACACACACACACACACACACACACACACACATAGATTAATATTTAAAAGGTTAATATAATACATTCTACTGAACTTGGAAGTGTTCTCTTTGGATGATATCACTCGTTATTCAGACAGGGGCCACTGTCTCCGTGGAGTTTGCACGTTTTCCCTAAGTCTGCATGAGTTTTCTCCAGATCCTCTAGTTTCCTCCAACATCCCAAAGCTCTGCAAGTTAGAGGAACTGGCATGTCTACATGGTCCCAGTGTGAGAGAATGTGGGGGTGTGTGTGAGTGAGTGCATGTGTGTGGGTGTGAGTGTGCCCTGCAATGGGATGATGGCTTGGTCAGTTCCCACCCTGGCACCCTGAGCTGCTAGGACGGGCTCTGCCCACCCACAACCCTGAACTGGCATAAGCAGGTTGAAAAATGAATGAAGAAATAAATACAAATGATTATTAAATAATAATTTGTCATGTCTATAATAATCACACAAAATGTACCACAATAAACAATTAGAGAAAGAAAGGGCTCAGTCACTTGCCATGTTTGTGATGGTTTTCGAACTGTATGGTGGGAGGAGGTAGTCCTGACCATTTCCCTTTGCAAACATTTATTCCTTGATTTAACTCACCATAACTGCGGCTGCTATCACTCACTGATTCACCAAACATGGGCTAAAAACTTTCTTGTTTTCATTAATCTTCATTAAATTTCTGTATAGTTCACATTTATTTCAATAGTTAATATTTGAAGTGTTTTGGACTTTAGAAGTTTGGTGATGTTTTGGGGACCAGAAATATGCTCTAGAAATTTAACTCTTGTTAGCTGACAGACATTGTAGGTTAAAAAAAAGAAAAAGAAAGAAAGAAAGAAAGAAAGAAAGAAAGAAAGAAAGAAAGAAAGAAAGAAAGAAAGAAAGAAAAGAAAGAAAGAAAGAAAGAAAGAAAGAAATTTAACTCTTGTTTATATTGGTTAGCCTATGGCAAATTGGTTTCGTTATACCAATTTTTGCTTGAAGTCATAGTTTCTGAGAACCTACAACAATGTTAAGTGATTACAAGGTCATACTACCTAAAACTTCAACAGGTTCTTCTACATTAACCTCTGAATGTAAATTGGCAAGACGCCTCTAGTTTCTGAGGCCCCAACATCCCTTCAACCTTAGAAGAGCCCACTGATAAGAGAGAGCCTCATGGATTTGACTTAAGTGCAATCCCACTAACACTACTGCAAAAGACTTCACGGTATGGGCTCTAAATGAGTTCCATTTACCTTTAAAGTCATGATGTCTCAAAACAGAAAAACAAAGAATCTAGGTAATCTCCAGTTGTGTTTGTTTTTATTTTCACAAAATAATTTTTTTAATTGTTCAATTAGTAAGAAGGGCAAAATTCCAGGACAACCACAATGTTTAGGCCCAGTTTTATGATAGCTAATTGAGGACTCAGTAAAAGTCATGTGGTAAGTGAAACAAACCTGGATTTGAATTACAAGACCTTGGTTTATGTCTTGGCACTGCTACTTACAAGGTGTATGGCCTTAACCATTAACCACTGAAATAAATGTGAGCTATGCATACATTTAAGAACGATTAATGAAAACAAGTATGAACGTTTTTTTACCTCATTTTTTGGTGGATCAGTGAGCAATAGCAGTCTTGTGATGGTGAGTTAAATCAAAGATTAAATGTTTTCAAAGTAAAAATTGTCAGAACCACCTCCTCCCACCATGCAGTTCAAAAACAAACCATCACAAACATGGTAGCTCACTGAGCAGTTTTATAAAAGTTCCACAGGGGGATCTGTCATCTTCAGGCCCTCATTTGCAAAACTGGCATCATATCTAACCAAGTTGAAAAGTGCCTTATGTAATAAAATAAGATCAAAATGCCTTTTGGAAAACAGTTTGTAAACTGTAAATGATTAGACATAGGAAGTTATTTCCCAAAGCAGAATTTTCTCAAGAATGGGTGGTGATACCTAGGAATAGTGTAAGAGAGCTTGATTTCAGAACATCTAATTTTCCAGTTAACAGTAAGAGGGTAGTTTTTGTGTCTAGAAGTAAAGCCACTTCTTTCTAAATCCACATGCTAGCTATGTGATATGGGAATTCCCTAGTGCTCCAAACTTCAGTGTTCTCCATTGGGATAATGACAGTATCTACCTTGCTGTGGCATAAACATTAAAAGTGATCATGTATACCATGAGTGCTCAACACATGTTTATTGTTATTAGCAATAATTGTATCAAATTAATCTCAGAGATTAGAGATCAGAATTCTTAACAATTATTTGGGATTATTTGTCATTCCTCACTCTTCAACATCCTCCTAGAGACTGCATAAGAAAAAATTTAGCGAAACATTCAATTGTCTGTTACCAGAATGCAAAATTCTATTCCAAGTCCCTGACTCCTGACCACAACCTGCTGGGAAGACAGCTAATGGCCTCCATTGCCTCTCCTCCCCTTAGCCAATCTGAAGTATCTTCTCCTGCTTCCTCTCTCCTGGGCCCCTCCATAAATTCTCTAGCCCATCAGTCAAGGAGTTCATAAACAAAAGGCAAAACCTCTAAATTTGAAAAAAGAAACCTCCAAAGCTTTGGAATTCCAAAGCTGACCTCTGAGCCAGGTCTCCTCTGCATCCCATCCTCCCAAGGAAGCTCTCCAGCACTTCTAATCTCCTGGGCTCCTGTGCAATCCTTGCCTGCGTTCCCTAAAATGACTCGTATTGTGGTTCTTTGTACCTCAGAGGGGAACTTTTAAGAAAAAGAAGACCATTCCTCTTTAAACTGTGGGGACTGGCACTGTCCCAACTCCTCTCGAAGGTTTTATCTCTTCTTTCATGTCCTCCCCTGAGACCTTTTTCTAACTGTTCTTAATGCCTGTCTTTAATGTCGACCTAGATAGCAACGGAGCGAGGATCAGGTCCAGCTGGGTCAGAGGGAGGGTCATCACTGTGGCCAGAAGACTCAGGGTTTTGAGGGCCGAGTGAGCCAGCTGCCCTCTGCCCCTAGCCTCGCTCCACATCCTGACTAAATGTAATTAATAACCAACAATTGCCACCATCTGTATTTGCATTCTACCTTTTTGATAAAACACTCTTCACCCATTTTATTTAATCCTAAACAAAATAAATAAAAATAATCTTATCTCTTCTTGGAGGAGAAATGATACAGAACCAGAGTCAACAAATACTTTCTGAGAGCTACCCCTGTGGCCAGTTGTCTGCTGGACACTGGATGTAAGATAAACACCGGATATAAGACAAAGAATACATTAGGATGAGAAAGGTTGAGAAAAAAGTCCTTTTAGAAATCCTGCTCTGAAATATCATAAACCTTTGTTCTATAAAACAACAACAAAAAAGTAATAGTTCTACTCTCATTACAGATTCCATAAACACAACGTTTTTTTCTGAAAAAATAAAGGCAAATAGTCACCAACACGTTTGTTGGACACAAAGTATTTACAGTACTCTATAAGATCTGGTACTGAGGATGGCGGATGGGGCACTCATGTCAGTCACTAGCATATTCTTTGCGTAGCCAGAAATATGAAAATGTAAGAAGGTTTAAATATATTCACAGAGAATGCTTTAAGCATTCTTGCAAATAAGACACAAAGTCAAAGCTTGACTCTAGGTGTCCTTATTTCTCATCCCGTGCCTTGTGATAACACTCTATTTGTTACAAGGGCTGTACAAGGGGACCAACCCTGGTATTTACAACTGACTGAGGGACTATCAAATACATGAATTTATCTTTGGTTCAAATAAGCTGGCACAACTTTGAGAATGTTTCTATAAACTACTGGAGTCTTTTGAGATTAAATATTTGCCTGGAGATTTTGTGAGAAGCTGGTGCTTCCTGCTGTTCACTGAACTAGAAAATCCTCAAAAACAAACTATTTTTCTTACTGCATCTCAGAACTCGATCTTTCCTTTATGTGGTTCTTTCTAGAACCCTGAAGTAAAGAAGCAACTGGAAATGAAAAGGAATTAGAAATATTTATGAGATACTTTAAAACTTTTTAAAAAACCATTTTTTACCTAATTTAGTTAATCTCAGGACAGCCTGGGGCTCATATCTAGTAGGTCACTATATCATAGCAAGCAGCAGTAGGTTAAAATAATACTGAATTCACAAAACCTATGGCCCACTTCAACTCAAAGGCTTAGAAGAATCAAAAAGTTTCAAGATAATTCCTATCCTACTTGAGTCTATGTATCCAGTTAATGCATGGCAAACTTGTGCTGCAGAAGCAGTCCAGATAACATCAGGCCATGGGTCAAGAGAAGGGGCACTGGCCTTATCTCACTGCTGACTCTGTGTAAATGGGCCAAACCTCCAACACTCTACAGGCTATATATTTGAGACAAGGTCTCACTCTGTCACCCAGGCTGGAGTGCAATTGTGCAATCTCAGCTTAGTGCAGCACATCCAGCTAATATTTCAATATCTGTAGAGACAAGGATCTTCCCATGTTGCCCAGGCCGGTCTTGAACTCCTGGGCTCAGGAGAACCTCCAGACTCGGCCTCCCAAAGTGCTGGGATTATAGGTGTGTACCACTGCACCCAGTCGTATTTCACATATTATAAATATTTGTTAAATAACAAAATGTGTTTCATTTATTCATTCATTCCACAAATATTTATCTAACATCTGCTACCTGACAGGCAATACTCTAGGAGTTGGGATTATAACACTGAATAATATAAAGTTCCTGTTCTTAAGTCACTCACTATCCAGTGGCGGTCAGACAATAGACAAATATAAAATATCAGATAAGGGACATGTTATAAAGAAAATAACTGATGTGATCAAGAGCAAATGCAGGCTCCCTTTAGATTGTGTAGCAAAGAACCTCTAAACCAGGAGAAGACCAGTGTGGCTGCCACCACATGAGAAGGGGCAGAGAAAGAAGTGGACAGGGGACAGATTAAATGAGGAGACATGATCTGACTGATATTTATAAGAGATCACTGTGGCTGCTCTTTGAAGTCTGGATACTGGGCAGATGGGGGGAGCTGGAAGGCTATCACAAGAGACCTATAGAGCAGACAGAAGAGAAAAAATGGCAACTTGGAGTAAAGTGATGGTAATGAGATGGAAAAAAACAGACAAAATCAAGGTATGTTTCAGCAATAGAGTCAGCAGGGGATTCCTGAGGGATTGGATTTTGAAGGGAAGGGAAATAAAACAAGCTAGGAAAATTCGTAGGGTTCTGGCTTATATACCTAGGTGAACAGTGACACCATCTATTCAGACAAACAAGACTGAAGAAGAAGTACATTGGATGAGGGAATCAAAAAGGTCTGATTAAGTTTTATTATTTTTTTTCACTTGATATTCAAAACTTGTGAGATACCAAGTACTGCTGAGCTCTATTTTAAAAGAAAAATCTAGAAGAAAAGTGATTTTTAACTTTCCGGAAATTCAATATCTTTCAAGTCTTTTGACTTCAACTCTAAAGTTACCTCAATTTGAAAGAGTCAAAGTCAATTTCAGAGAAGAAAAAAATAGAAAACCTAAGATTCAAAAACAATTATGTTTTATTTAACAACATTTGCTAAAATGTGTTCTTATCGTACTTTTTTTCAATATTCAAAGTTAATTACTATCTACCTACGTTCAGTTATAGCCATCTTGTTTTGGGTCCAAGCTACCCATTACCTGAAATCAGTATGGTGACTTGGATTAATATTCTATAATAGTATTTTGGATGCTAGACAGCACAGTTGGTTAATGTGTATTAATATGGCTCAAATAGCAAGTCAGACCTTCACAAAGGCCTCTAAAGTATGATCAAGGAAAAAAATGTTTAAGACTCTGAATGACATCACAAGACCCACCACTAAATCAAAAGCTCCAAAGTGCCAGAGTATCGTGAAATGGGCAGATGTTCCCTGATCAAAATGCTATGTCAGAAACTAGGTTTTCACCCACTGTTACTTGGGACACTAGGATTAATTTCCACAAACACTTGTTTAGAAACAACAGCTTCTCCCAAACAATAACATTCCATACATGCTTGCATTGTTCATCACAAGATGAATAGCTATTGGCTATAAATGGTTGATCATCAACTGGGGGAACCTTCATGGCATATGTCCTTATAATGACAGACTTTCGGATTTTCCAGGTCCACAGAAGGCAGCCTGTAAAACCAATCATTTTCTTTTTTGGAAACAGTATTTTCTTTCGGCTTTCAGACTGAAGCATCATCTAGTATTATTCTATCAATACTAAAAAGATTATTAGGATATGTATTTAACCACTTTGTTGAAATTTTTAAAAGTAATCCAGGAATTTTAAGTTTCTAAGAAACGAGAATGAGTTTTTGACTTTTGCTTTAGCTCTGATACAGAACTGCCAAATCTGAGTACTATGAAAGAGTTGATATGACTGAGAAAAAGTACACTTATATTAAGCTTCAAAGCCAAACTTTATGTTGGGATAGATGAGAAAGAGAAAAGGGGTCAATTTCCAAAACCATTTTTTCAGTTAAACATATATTAATTTTCCTTGAAAATAAGCAAATAAACAAAATGTTTTTTTAAAAAGGAAAAGGACACAGCAGTGCCTTATCACATAAAATATTCAGCGTTTGTTTTCATGTCCTAAA
The DNA here is from genome assembly GCF_048565385.1 of Saimiri boliviensis. NCBI lineage: Eukaryota > Metazoa > Chordata > Mammalia > Primates > Cebidae > Saimiri > Saimiri boliviensis. The sequence goes on along the minus strand of NC_133463.1, from coordinate 8,542,083 downwards.
TGAATAGGAGCAATTTTAGGAATGACTTCAATAGAAACTAAAGTTCATTTGCTAAGCTCCCCCTGATGATTTACAACAGCAAATATTCGTTGTTTCACAAGAGAACATTACTATAAAAACTCATTCTCGTTTCTTAGAAACTTAAAATTCCTGGATTACTTTTAAAAATTTCAACAAAGTGGTTAAGTACATATCCTAAAAATAGCCGACTGGAACAGACATATGGTGGTACTTACAATGCCTGAATTAACATGTTAGAATTCAGTAATAAGAATATAAGATCTAGGTCCGGTTACCCAATCTTTCTGCTCAGAACTTGAAAAAAGGGAGAAATCAATTTAGTTCTCTCCATAAATCTTTTGGAAGACAGATGTAGAGAGAGTGTGTGCCATTTTCACTGGGACAATTACAATGACAACTTTATGGATAACTAAGCACAATCTGGTTTATAGTCAGGTTAATTGTGGAATGTGTTCTTTGAAGACAAGAACTGCATCTTGGTCGTGCTGGCATGTTCAAATGACCAACAGAACTCTTCCAACTCTTACCAACCCTTTTAATAATACTTGATAAAATACTTTGAATACAAGTATAATTGCTTTCCGAATATGAATACAATTGTATACTTTTATATATCTGTGTTATTGTTTATTTTAGCACTGAAGTCCAAGGAGAGACTTGCGCTCTCTCCCACCCTGACACACCGAAATCTGTGTATTTAAAAATTGCCTTGGTCCTAACCTGTCCTAAAATATAAAGTTAATTTGAATAGCATAGTCCATATAATATAAGAAAGGGGAAATACTGATTAAGAAGACTATACAAAAGACATAAAGATTTCTGAATTGTGCCACTGAGCAAATGCATGTGGAGGAATAAAATTTTGTATTGTATAGCAACAAACTCCCAGTGTATTTGTGAAATACTGAGAGAAGAAATAATGACTGGAGTTTAATTTTCAGTCAGAAGGTGGTAGTCATCTATACAGAATTTTTTCTATATGCTTGAATAGGACTGTAAGAGATGGTAATAAAATGCCTGTAGGTCTATGTATTTATCAAGTGACTCTACCTAAACAAGGTCAAACAGCTTGTGTCTGACAAATTCCACCACAAGGAATCATTCAAACACAAGGAAATTATTTCAGCTTTGCAAATAGACACTTTGCCTCTCATTGGGGAACAAATTATTTTACATATTTAGGATGCAACATTTTATAACCATCCCTTCAGGGCTCTCTGACACATGTCCCCCACTATGCACTCAGAGGCATCACCTAGGCTCCTTAGGGAGCTCCTTTGCCCTCTTCTTTTGAGTATAGACCTGCACTCTGGCTTCTGGACATATTCCTGCTGGAGGGGACTTCCTCCACATGCAACCTTGTCACAACATCACCTAATAAAATATGTGTGCTACTGCCTCTGCACCATGGTCATATCTTTTTCCTAAATCAAACCCCAAATGCCTCAAACCCCTAAAGTAATGCGCAATATTCCTTTCATAGAATGTTAATAGATTTTACCTGAAAAATATGACCCCATGGTGAATTTAGTTTTGGAAATGCTGTTAAACAGATTTCCTTACCACAGGGCATCCCAGAGCCTTTGCTATATTTATTTGCATTGTGACTCTCCAAGAGAGGAATGAAAAATTCAGTGTTTCCAAAACTCATGTGGGAAACTCAGTGTTTCCCAAATTGGAAACAATTATTGGGAAGCATACTGGGAAAGCAGGAGCATGGGCTTTTCACATCAGGGGAAGTGTCCTCAGAGCTGAAGTGAGTGGGCATTAGCGAGGAAAGTAACTTCTCTGAATGGCTCACATAAATACTGGTGTCTAAACACCATTCTTCACTAAATTAAACTAGGACTCCTCAAGAAATAGGTAATTCCAGGGCTTAGGAAAAGAAAATGCTAGGTAAGCCTGAAACATCTTCTCAAATCAGAAAGTAAAGACGTCCTCATAGAACAGACAGTGACATAGAGGTTTACAGGACAAAATGAAGGATGATTTTAGCATCAAAGCAAATTATGTTTACAAAAGATTAAATCATAAAATAAAATAAGAATCTGCAAGTACAGGCTGGCATAAATAAATAAATGAAATTTTGAAATGGGGAGAAGTAAGAAGTTCTACCTTGTAGTAGAATGCCAATTAATAAACAGAGAAATAACAATAGAATATAAAAATCACCATTTGGCAACCATCACAGTAATAACTGATTAAGGCAAGAATAATCAATGAATCCAAAAATTAGTGGGTAAAAATTTTGTGGTGAATAAGATATTTACATAACCGAAGAATAAAAGGATATCATGTCAGTAAATATTTCTCAAATGCTTAAAACACACACACACATACATACATATATATATTTTAACAGGGAATGGTAAACTAGATGAGATGCAACCTTAACAACTGGAAATCTGGGTGAAATTAGAGTTCTTTGTTCCATTCTTGTAATTTTTAAAATAAATTTGAAATCACTTCACAATAAAAAGTAAAGTAAGCTATAGGAAAAGAACCTTCTCTTACATTGCTTTGGTAATTACAGTTCAAGATGCTCAATTTGATCAATTAATGAATGTTCTACCCACTTTACTCTTCACAGAAGCCTTTACCACTGACCAGAGGAATGGATGACGCCTCCCTTGGTTCCCAGGACTGAGTGCTCCTTCCTTGGACGGCTTCTGCGAGAGATGTTTTTTCCTCCAGTTGAAGAATCACTACATAGTGATGTTGCTGTATCTCTCAACCACTTTTCTCACTCACAGGTCCCAGAGAAAGCACAAGCCACGCTATTGACTTCAGGCCCACTTAACTCATGGTTAAGTTTCTTCTAAAACGTTCTGACTCGCCTTTCCCAGTAATTCACAGGCACAGAGCTTGTGATTTTACTACACTTTGCAGGTTCCATGGTTTTTGCATCTTCTGAAAAGGTCACTGCTTTTCTCTACTTCAAATTTTTTCAATGCTTCTAAATAGAAAACTTTAAAGTCACCAAATGGTTTCCTCACATCCTCCATATCAACTAGCATCATTCAGGGTATATATTAGGTGCTAAGTAGATATTTCTTGACTTACTGACTGGAACATATTTACCTGTTCCTGTATTATTAGAAAACACTTCATATATAGACATGTGCTAAGAAATACTACAATAAACATTTCAGAAAAATTAACATTTTTGTCAATGGCTTTCATTATATAACCAAAATTACAATAATAAAAATCACAGACAAAATTAAGAAACACTTAAAAAGAAAGAAATATTTTGCTAGATTCTATCAGTGGTATTCCAAATTTGAAACCTCAAGCATTTTGGAATAACATATCATTTACTGTAAAGGAACCAGTGACAGATACAGTATTTAAAGCCAGAAAGTAAAGATGTTCTATGATTGAAACCATTTCATCTGATTCCACTATAATCTAGTGCTTCCATACTGAACTCTCAAGTCCTTTTACAGTTTAATTATCATCTACTTTTGAAAATAAACGTAAGGCCCAATGATAGTGCTTAAGATCTCAGTCTCTGGAGTCTACCACACAGTAAGACCATTTACCGAGGAACCTCAGGCAAATTACCTAACTTTATCGAACCTCAGTTTTCTCATATGTATAATAGGATATTAATGATACCTAAATCACAGAGTTGCTATTAGGTAGAAATACAGTGGTATTTGTAAAGTAAGTGGGATATGTTAATCAGTTCCATTTACTGAGGAACCTCAAGCAAATTACTTAACTTTATCGAGCCTCAATTTTCTTATATATAAAATAAGATATTAATGTTACCTAAATCAAAGAGCTGCTATTAGGCAGAAATACAGTGATATTTGTAAGGTAGGTGGCAAATGTTAAGTACTCAGAAAATACTCATTATTATTATTATTGTTATTATTGTCATGTTAAATAAAAAATAAAAATAAAAAACCAGGATCCCAAAGTGCATACATAGCACGATTCAATTTCACTAAAAGGGCAAAGTACATATAAACACACACACACACACACACACACACACAAACACGTGTGTGTGTGTGTGTATTTATGTGTACATATTTAAGGCATTTATTTATAGATATGTTTATATATATATTCACATGTGGTTTAATAATAGAGATACTTTCCAAGAAATGCACTGTTAGGCAATTTCATTATTGTGTAAACATCACAGAGTGCACTTATACAAACCTAGATGGAATAGCCTACTACACACATAGGCTATATGGTATAGCTTATTGCTCACAGACTACACACCTGTACAGCATGTTACTGTACTACAGACAATTGTAAAACAATGGTAAATACTTACATATCTAAACGTATTACACATAGAAAAGGTAAAGTAAAAATATAGCATAAAAGATTAAAAACGGTACACTTGTATAAGGCATTTGCCATGAATGGAGCCTGCAGGATGGAAGTTGCTCTGGGTGAGTGAGTGAGTGAGCGGTGAGCGAATGTGAAGGCCTAGGACATTACTGTGCACTGTAGATTTCATTAACACTGCACACTGAGGCTACACTAAAGTCATAAAAAATATTTTTCCTTCTTCCATAATAAACATTTAATTTTTAAAGATCTTTTGACTCTTTTTTAATAACACAGCTTAAAACACAAACACACTGTATAGTCATACAAAAATATTCTTTCTTTATATCCTTATTCCTAAGCTTTTTTTTTATTTTATTTTTTTAACTTTAAACTTTCTTGTTAAAAATGAAGGCATAAACATACATATTCGCCTAGGCCTGCACAGTGTCAGAATCACCTATACTACTGCCTCACACCTCCATATCTTGTCGCTTTGGAAGATATTCAAGGGAGCAACACACATGAAGCTGTCATCTCCTATGATAACAATGCCTTCTTCTGGAATACTTCCTGAAAGCCTGCCTGAGGCTTTTTTACAGTTAACTTTGTTACTAAGTAGAATGAGTACATTCTAAGTGATTAAAGTATATGGTATTATATATATATATATATATATACATATATATATATATACACACACAGACATATATATATAATATCTCAGTAACATAGTTGCTTATATTAGCAAGTATTATGTACTATACATAATTGAATGTGCTATATTTTTTACAATTGGCAGCACAGTAGGCTTGTTTACATCTGCATCACCACAAACACATGAGTAATTCATTATATTAGGACATTACAACAGCTATGACATTACTAGGTAGTAAGAATTTTCAGCTGCATTAACAATCTTATGGGACCAGCACCATATACACAGTCCACTGTTAATCAAAACATCACTATGTGGCACATGGTTATATTTACATTGATATTTGCACGTGTGTGCACACGTGTGCACATGCGTGTGCATGTGCGTGTGTGTATCTATATCCACACCGAGAGAGAGAAAGTACAAGGAACCATGAAAGAGATTCATAGAAAAAAGATTTGAAAAAAAAAATATGTACCACCAGAGTGGTCATCTAATGATCAATGAATAACATCTCATTTTTATTCTTACACTTCACTGTATTCTTCACATTTCTTCTATGAACACATATTACCTTTGCAAATATAACCATAAACATGCTATTTTAAAAAAAATATTTCACAAGAATGAACCATATTTGTTTAGTGTTATATCCACAAATATTTTGTTTACATTATTTACAATAGAGATAGTCCTCAACTTACCATGGTTCAACTTACAATTTCTCGAGGTTATGATGGGTTTATTGGGAAGTAACCCATCATAAGGCAGAGAGCTCTGTATGACCTTACAGTTTCTATTGAATAGATGTCACTTTCACGCCATTATGAAGTCGAAAAATCTTAAGTCAAACCATAGTAAGTACGGAACCATCTGCTGTGTCAGTGGCATTAAATTCATTTTTGACTTAGGATATTTTTTATTTACCATGGGTTTACAGAGACATAACCCCACTGGAAGTCAAGGGGCATCTGTAATTAGGAAAATATTTTCACTGCTTTGCATAGCCTGCTTGCTTCTTTCCATCAGAGAATAACTGTGAAGAACAAAATAAGAAACATGACTACCTTCTGCAAGTTCCAATTGGGTTGCCCACTGGTTCCATCATGTCCTATCCTTATCTTATATATGTTTCCAATGCTTCTTAATTCAACCTGAATGAAGTACAAAAAAGAAAAAAAATCAGAATATTTTAAATTAAGCACATTTAAAAATTATTTTCTTTACACTAAATGAATTTTTTGTTCCTCATAGTTGAAAAGCTCTCAGGAAATCTTTCAAAGTCTAGAAATGAAGCACTCTCAAGAAGCTATCAGTAAACCTCACAGACACAGAGCATGAGATGGAAATATCATGAGACTTGACTAAAAATATGTGGAAGGAGTCAATGAGAGAACAGGATGAAGAACACACATATGCTCAGTTCTCCAACTACCACACATTTCTCACTGGAAGCCAACACTTTCTGAGTTCCAATGACAGAAAGATGGGCTTGTATTTTAAGAAATTTTTAAAAAAATTTTCACCAAAGAAATGCTAAATATGGTGACTTCTACAAGCTTCAGGAAAGTGTGAGTCTAGAACTTCCTTGCACTCTGAAAATCCTCTCTTCATTGATACTTAAGGTAAGATACAGATGTTCTAAGTCCAAGGAAGAGAAGCACACCTGCCCATAGTATATGGATACTGATTTAGTTTTTGACATAACCCAAGAGTATGTGTCAATCCAGCTAGCATTGTGGAGAACTGGCTTTGGAATCACTTCGAGCTCAACTGGAAGCCTGGCTGTTGTAAACTAAGTAAAATATAGTTTTTACATCTCTTGTCCTCAATTTCTTTATCTGTTGATTTGTTATAATGTTTATTTCATAAAATTTTCAGTTCAACTAAATAAATGTATATTAAAACAATAAGCAATGTGCAAGGCCCACAGGTATGTGAAGATGAAAATGATGGCACAATCTCTAACTTGGAGAAATATGCAGTCTAGCAAGGGATATGGATTTGTAGGCAGATATTTTCAGTAGAATAAAATATGTCCAGGACACTGAACCTTGAAGATTTTTAAAAAATGTAATACACCACTTTATTACTTAATGGCTTAAGTAATAGCCATTGTCATTATTTCTACTACAGGTAGCAATCTACCTCTGCAGACTAGAGATATAAATAGGCAGGCACTTGGATATTATGTCTGACTTACGTCACTGCCTATCTATAGACTAGACCCTGAAAGAGCTGGGACAATCAGGTGACCCAGAAACTATCAGAACTCATCTTTCATACCCAGTTCCCATGCTTAGAATTATCCTTTTTAAGTGCCCACCATCACTTTCCCCCACTGACTGCAGCAGCTAGAACAGCCCTGGGCCTGTCTCAATACCAGGTCAAGAGAAATTATGCTGGTGTCAACTGTGAAGAAGAAAAATAAGGCTGTTAATCCCCAACAGCCAGTATACCCCCACTCCCTGATTCCCAGAGCTGGCTTCAGTGGCAGAACTCAGAGGCTAGCTCTTCCTCCCAGAGAAAGCAGAAAGTTATTCTCCAGTTTGAAGCTAGTTTGTCTCTAAAAGGTAAACCACACTTTAAATATACTTTCATTGTCCCAAGAATCTATTACCACTTAAGTGTAAACAATCAAGGGATACGTGAGCAGTCTGGTTACCAAGTATATGTGACTTGACACCTATCTGCCTGTTACTGCGGAAGAGCAGAACTAGCTGCCACTCAGTTCTGTGCCAGCCAGGGAGTAAGCCTTGACATGCATAGTCCCTTCCAATCTACACAGTTGCCCTGTGAAGGGTAAGGCTCTTCTAAGCATCTACTTTAAAATATAAAGAAACTCAAAGAGGTCCAGTAATTTGTCTAACGATACACAGCTGGATAAACAGAACGTTCCAAAAGCAAAATCTGAACCCAAGTTGAATAAAAAAATCCTACGTTGTCCTCAAAACTGGCTATATGCTCACTTCAGGACTGGAAAGAAGAAAAAGAGAATGAAAGACAAACTTAGAAGTGGCAAATGATGCCAGTGAAAAGGAACAAGGGAATCAATGCCCACAGAGGACAGAGAGAGAGAGAGAGAGAGAGTATAGGAACAAGTCAACCCATCCTAATTTAGGATTCTCCAACTATCATAAGGCCCCAATCCCAGTGCCCATTAACCCCTGGACCAGTGCTTCTCAAACTTTAGTGCACACACAAATTACCTGGGGATCTTCTTAAAATGCATATTCTGATCCAGGAGGTCTGGGATGGGAATCAAAATTCTGCATGTCTAACAAGCTCCCAGGCAATACCCATCCTGCTGGTCTGGAGTCCACAAGACTCTACACTCCTGGGGGCTTCATATGTAGCCCCAATCTCCACCACTGAGGTAATAATTTAGAGCTATTCACACTTCACAGTAAATGACAGAGGCTGGTAGAAAACATATCCTGAGCCGTCTACCAGCAGAGGGAGAGTCCTTTGTGCCTGTTATCTGTCATCTGCAGAGCACTTCCCATGTACCAGGTGCAGTGCATGGCACACACCTTCCCAGGCAGTCTTTAAACTTCACAGCAAGGCTTTTTTTTTTTTTTTTTTTTTTTGAGACGGAGTTTCGCTCTTGTTACCCAGGCTGGAGTGCAATGGTGCAATCTTGGCTCACCGCAACCTCCGCCTCCTGGGTTCAGGCAATTCTCCTGCCTCAGCCTCCTGAGTAGCTGGGATTACAGGCATGTGCCACCATGCCCAGCTAATTTTTTGTATTTTTAGTAGAGACGGGGTTTCACCATGTTGACCAGGATGGTCTCGATCTCTTGACCTCGTGATCCACTCGCTGCAGCCTCCCAAAGTGCTGGGATTAAAGGCTTGAGCCACCGCGCCTTGCCCACAGCAAGGCTTTTAATTGAGTATTATTACCTACCTTGTACTAAGTAGGAAACTGAGCATTAGTAAGGCTAATCAGTCTTTAAAATCACAGAACCAGTGAGAGGGTGATTGGAACCTGATCTCTATGACTCCAAGGCTTCTGTTCTTAACTAGTTCATAACTTTTCCTATATGTCTGTAGGGTTCCTTTTTAATTTATACACATTTTCTCTTTTTGTCATCAGACTCTCTTGAAATTCAGAAAGAACAGATATTATTGTTTATATTCTATACATACAGATAATGCTGGCCTGGAGAAATTAAGTGGCATATTCGAAGTCACATAGCTAACATCTGGGAAGCAAGGACTCCAATCTCGCTCACCTGATTTGCAATCTAGTCCTATATCCAGGATTCTCAACCTTGGTTGCACTTTAGAATCACTTGGGGAGCATCTAAAAACCCCAGTACTGAGACTGTACCTCAGACAAATTAAACTAGCATTTCTGGAGGTGGAATCAAGCATCAGTAGTTGTTAAAGCTCCCCAAGTAATTCCAATGTGCAATCAAGGCTGAGAATCTATACCATCCATTCCAAAATTTGGCCCTAAGTAAATTTTTCAGAAAAACATTGATAGGATTTATCAGCATGTAAATACATATACCACAAGGTATATTATGAAAAAATTCTACTTTTGTGGGGTGACTTAGGGAATCTAACCTTACATGTACATTCTGAATTCTAAACAATCATCTTCAAATAATCTTTTGAAATATATATTTGTATAAGGTATGACTGTCTGTGGATGGAGTCAAAGTACTCCTCACGACTGCAGACAACTGCTTTCCTTCAATGAAAATTAATTTTAATAATTACAAAAATAGAATTACAGGGTCAAGTCTCAAAATCTAGAAACCATTGGGGTATTAGTGATTGCTAGGTACTGTAGCCCCAAATAGCCTTGGCTTCCTGGCGACATGAGTTGTCCTCAATCATTCCCTATTCTCTAGACAGCCTTAGGATACAAAAGTAATACTCTCCAGAGAAAGTGACTGCTGTTTAACAGTATACCAAAAAGCCACACAGCTTTCACAGGCAGTGGGGGTAGAAGGGTGAGTTAGTGAAGTGGAATGTAATTATCCTAACTGAAACTTGGGCAAAGCTCTGAGGAACCAGGAGAGGCAATCAGCCCCATGCAAACCTAAGCAGCCCAGTGTTCTCTGATGCTAAGAAGTAAAGGAGAGAGTAATTAGAATGGGCATGGGCAGAGCTTAAAAACATGGCCTGTGAAGATGCCAAGAAAATGATTTCATTCTCAAAACTTTTTAATTAAAAAGATAAAAAATAATTTTATAAAAAGAAAATAATTTCACACCTGTATAGCTCAGCTGAGCAACATCTAAAAGTATATGCAAGTATATAAAAGAAGTGTTTTCATTATCAGAAGAAACTCTATCCGGCTTATAAGCTGGTTATAAATTGGGTGGAAGTTGACAGTTTATAGGGCCAGTTTCAAACCCATGGCCTAAAATAAACTCTCTTTAAAGATGGCAATTTTTTCTACAACTTTCCTTGCTTGAATAAGGTGTGAGCAAAAATATTTCCTTTGATTGTTACAACAGGCATTATTAACTTACAGGCGGTCTAAAATACCAGAGATTCATTTTATGTAGGAGAGAGACAGACCATACAGAAACACACACACACACACACACACACACACACACTCTCTCTCTCTCTCTCTCTCTCTCTCTCTCTCTCTCTCTCTCTTTCTCTTTTACATTACAGAACTGCCTTTGAAATGTTCACAGGAAAATATTACTGCCAGTGTTGTTTACCTGAAATTCATCCTCCTGTCCTGGAAGGAAGAGCTGCTCCGAGCTGTCCTTTTGAAGACTTATTGGCCCAGTGACTCCTTCATCTCCATACACCCAGAGCGTGACATTGGCTTGAGTTCCTGTATTTCCCGTCAGCACTAACACCTTCCATTCATCTTCTGACAGAAGAGTCTCACTATTTTGGAAATGTCTGACTTCTTCTATGGGGGAAAAAAGCATTAGTGGCAAATCAGATACAACATCAGGCTGACAGAATCCTTTGTCACACTGGAGCCAAAGGACATGAAAACTGGGCAGGGTAGGGTGATGTGGGCAGGTGGCACCACACTGTGAGGACTCCAGGGAGTTGATTCGTGCTTGTCTCCTCACAGCAAAGTTCTGGTAAACTGACACTCAGCCACCGAAGTCACCTGGATTCAAACAATAAACATCTGATGTACCTGGCAGCCTTTCACTTATCCTCAATGCTATAGCAAAGGAGGGCAAACTGGAGTTTCTGTTCTATGTCCACAGATTTTTCATAGAGTTACCTGCCTGACTTCCATACTTTACATAGTGCTACCACCATATAAAGTAACAAAAAAGGGGGACTTAAAACATGTTTTCAAATAAGATAGATAAGTGGCAAACTGAGGGCAGAAAAAAAAAATTTCTGAAATATTTCCGGAAAAAAATACCTTATTGGAGTGGGCAATGGAAAGGATTTGGATATAAAGAGAGAATTTTCACACATACAAATGGTTCCTGAGGTGCTCAGAGCAGTTGTCCATGAGAGCAGGGTTGCACAGCACTTGTGTTTCACCAGGTATCCTCTAGCAACCAGCAGTGCCCAGTCACTCCTGTTTGTAAAGAATGCCATGATGTCCCAAGCTAGAATGGCTATATTCTTCACACTCCCTTTTGCCTGTGGTCTCATCTGAGGAGATACTGGGCCATGCAGTGCTGAGGGGATCTCCCATGCTACTCTGTACTGGTTGTCTGAAAGTATCCCAATAAGTGCACTTTTATTCTTTTTTTTTTTTTTTTTTTTTGAGTCAGAGTCTCTCTCTGTCGCCAGGTGCCAGGCTGGAGTGCAGTGGCGCGATCTCGGCTCACTGCAATCTCTGCCTGCCGGGTTAAAGCAATTCTCCTGTCTCAGCCCCCCGAGTAACTAGGACTACAGGCACACACCACCATGCCCGGCTAATTTTTGTATTTTTAGTAGAGATGGGGTTTAACCATGTTGGCAGGATGGTCTCGATCTCTTGACCTCATGATCTACCCGCCTCATCCTCCCAAAGTGCTGGGATTACAGGTGTGAGCCACTGCGCGTGGCCTGCACTTTTTTTATTCTTAGCTGATATTTCCACTTTGAAATCTTATACATTCAAGATGATGAGGTAAAAGTTATTCACGTCAAATGGTTAAATGGTAGCCAGAGCTCTTCTCCTTCCTTTAATTCTGTAGCTTGAAACTATAGGCAGGCGTAGGCAGCACTTAGGATCATGTTTCATATGCATTTCTCATTCAATCCTCATCCCAAACTTGTAAGGTGAGTCAAATGATGATGCCCATTTTAAGAAGAGGAAAAGAAGCAGAGAAGTTAAATAATATGCCCACGTCACATAGTAAGTAAACTATGGAATGTTTAGCTGCAAAGCACCTGCACTTGAACAAGCTTGGTGGGCATTCTGTGTTCACCTAAACATAATTCACCAGGATTGCAGCAGTGCTGCTAGCTAGCATCTGAGGGTTTCTTCTGCACTGCACATTATCCTAAGCACTTAACATTCATTATCATGTCACTTTCACTCAACCCTCATACTACTCCTATGAAGCGCTGTCCCCAAAAATCAGATGGACAAACTGGGACTCAGAAGTGAAGTGACTTGCCCAGAGTTGCACAGGAAGGAACAAAGAACTAAACTTCAGACTCACTCAGAGCAAGTGTGAATCCCATGCCATTTACGTCAGAAGTAGCTGACCTGGGAATGATCACAAAAAATGATCCAACAAAATTTTATGACATGGTCTAATTTTCAAAACTCAATGTTACAGGTGAACATTTGGCCACTCTGCCTGACGTTTCTAGTCAAACATACTTGGAATTTCCTCAGGCCTCAGGTAAGTGCATTTCTAGATCTCTACTGACAAAAAGACTCCACAGCACATCCTCATGGATGAGTTCCAGAGAGAAACTGGTGATCCTAGGTCAATGGCGGACATTTTAGGACACCGATCATTCACTTACTTACTATCTTATGGATATCTCAGTCAGCTAACATAATCACTTTTACTTAATTCAAGAAAACTTGAGTTCCCATTATTTGCTGGGCACTGTTTGGCTCATTACTCTCATAATAACTGATGAAAAGTTTGAAAGATAAATAATAAGAGCCTCACCCTGGAGATACATGCTATCCCATGGCAAAAACAGACATATAAATATCTGGATTTCAAACATTCAAATACCTTCATGGAAAAGTACTGCAAAGTTCAGGTGTAGCAGAGGGCAGGAAGTAAGTAATTGAGGAGTGGGCAGAAAAGGCTTCATAGAAGGAACCTCAGTGCTGGATGTAGGAAGATGGCTCAGAATTTTGCAGAAAGACAGGAAGAGAATTCTAGACAGTGGGGACGCATTCCCAGCATGTACACAGCTTGAGGCAGCAGGCATGCTGGAAGAATTGCAGGTGCCAATGTACAATTGACCATAAGATATTATGTGTGAAGAGGACAGACAGGAATGTGAGGATCATGGAAGGCACTGGCCAAGCTGGAAGGCAGTTGGCATTTCCTTTTGCAGGCAACAGAGAGCCAGTCACAATTTTAAAGTATGGTGGTAGTATGAGCTGAGTATTAGAAAGATAGGTCTGAAACAGGGTGAACTGTAGCAGGAGGAGACTGAGGTCGGGAGGCCAGTGAACAAACAATAGACGCTGAACAGTGAACAAACATACAAAGAAACAAACTCTAAAGTGGGATCAAGAGACCACGGTTATTTAATCTGAATTTTTTTCCATGTCCGTGCATGAATGAACACCTATCTATGTGTGTATGTGCTTAGCTTGTTTGTTTGGCTTAATCTGCAAATGAGTTGATGGTCTCTGAGGCCCCTTATTCCTGCAGTAACATTTTCTTGCATCATTTGCACAAAAATAATACATTGTCAGGGTATAATTGTATTATAAAAATTGACAGCTAAATATGATATAATCTATAATACAGAATGATGTATTAAAGTTTGTACTGTTATCAATTAAATATGAAGGCCATGTAATATCATGATCTTTTGGAAATGAACCAAAGTCCATTAGTCTCAGACTATAAATTTCTGCTGAGAACTGAGAACCATAAAAGCAGTTGCTCTTGATGACCAGAAGTTTAAAATACTCTAAGCTAGGAGAATATTTAATGGGGACCCTGGATTAGTCAATAGACTCCTTCATGGTCACCCTAAATAACATCCATGGTACATAAAATGTATTCAGATGACTCAAAAACTTCTTCTGTGGGGGTGACTGAACAATTTAATTAAACACCAATCAGGCTGACTCAGACCAAAAAGAACAAAAATTGCTAATCTACCTGTGTGCTGCTGCTGTTCCAATGAAGCACTAGTGGAAAAAATAAATTATTCATAGAAATAAATAACAAATTGGCTGATTCTAATAGTTCATGGGTTGATTAAAGTTAAGGTCAGAAAAAAGCATGAATTACTATCAGAATGTGACCATAAAAGGACAGCTTGTATAGCCTCTGTATGCTATTCCAAGATAGTATTTGAGAAAGCTAATTAATTCTAACGTGCCATTGAAACCAACTGAAAACAAGTTTCTTAATATTTAATAGTGCAATATCAGAAAAAATGGTCACTTTTAAACTCTAATTTGAAAACATATAATCTAGAAAAAAAATAAGACAGTTAAAGCATTCCCCTATAGTTATCTTACAATGGAAGAAACTACTTCTAGGAAATTAACATAGTCTTGTTTTATTCATAAATTATCAGTTTCTCAATTAAGGTATACAAAGCACAGGAAGCACAAAGCTGGTAGAGATAACACAGCAAACAGGGTCAAATAGTCAAAGGCATTCTAACATGCTTGCACACTGGATTAATACCAAGAAGATAAAAACTAACCAGTATCAAGGTAAAGGTCTGTGTCTTTGTTGAAACATCAGTTATATGTTTTAAACTGAAAGGATATTATGAGTAAAATATCCGAATGATCTTAATATAAACCAGAAATGCAATAAAACTGTCTAAAACATGTATTCCAAGCTGAGACTGAATTAACTGATGTCTAAGGTCCCATAAAAGGAATACCATTATTCTAAACTGTTCAGGTTATATGAGAAGACAGGTTCCTACTTGGAGATTCATACTATAAGAGAAATATTCATAAAGGTGAAGAGTCTAAAACCATATATAAGGAACTATTAAAACAATATATTTGACACAGATGAGAATATACT
This sequence comes from Saimiri boliviensis, assembly GCF_048565385.1. NCBI lineage: Eukaryota > Metazoa > Chordata > Mammalia > Primates > Cebidae > Saimiri > Saimiri boliviensis. The sequence continues at coordinate 8,526,963 of NC_133463.1, read as the reverse complement.
AAAAAGAAATACTAAGAATCCACTTTCTGGTATATTTACATACATATAAGAAGAATATGCTGAGATGTAATGAGAATATACTAAGGAAAAAAAACAAAGGTTGTTTTACAGAAGAGGTTATTGACTTTTTTATAGGCCAAAAGACTTTGTGAGTAGCTTTTCTGCTCAACATAGGGAGTTACTTTCAAGTGATTAGGATTATTTGAAATGGAATGGTTTATTTCTGCACCCTTCATGTGAACCTCTACATTGCTTATGATGTGTCAGACATCCCTTTAAATCCTCATTCTATGGTAAATTCTATGAAGACTTACACCACATTGACAAGACAATTTACAACAGCATAAGCATCAAAAGAAAAACTATACTTCACTCTGGATGCCAAGTGCAATTTTTTTGTATTATAAAGGACACAAAAATTACAACAAGAATAAATATAATCTATTACGTTGTAATTCCATATATGGGAATTATTCTAATGAAATAATATATAGATGAGCATCCATTAAAATTATAATAAGAGAATGGTAAATATGTTATGCTACATCAATACAATGGATTATTTGTAGTTATTAAATTTTATTTAAAATATTTATTAAGAAAAGTGCTTAGTACCTTCTAGTAACTGAGAAGACTACAAAATGATATATCTAATATAATCTGTAAGTGTGTATACATACGTATATACACAAGTATAAATACATTTTAAAGTGCTCTTTGGGGGAGTAGTAAGATGATATAATTTTAAGGTTTTCCTGTATGCTTCAGAATGAAATTATTTTTAGTCAAAGTTGATCTCCCAAGATTTTTCAGAATAAATTTACTGACTACTGCTTTTAAGAAGGACTTCAACTTAATAATAGATTTTTTTTTTCTGCCCAGGTTTCTCTGTTTTAAAAGTATTGGCACCTAAACACATTTAAGAAAATGCCATGGCTGAGACTTTGGCACAGATGAGGATTTGCCTGGCAACACTGTGGAGCATGCCACCACAAACAGATGATGGAGAGCAGGACAGCTGCATGGCACCGTTCAAGTGCCCATACACAGAGACAAGCGACTGGAGTTGAGACTTACGTAACATTCAGCTTCCTGGGTCTTGATTTTCTCATTCACAAAAACAGGTAATTGCCAGAAAGATATGTAAGGGCAATTTCAGTTCAGAGCATCAAATCATAAGTGTTCTCTTTTTATATTCAGTTTGAATGTGTTTAAATGCAGTGTTCCCAAACTTAAAATTATGCCGAAGTAATGTACATTCTCACTTACATAATTTTTTAAATCCGAGTTCCCAAAGTATTTCTGAATGACGTGGTATCCTAGACTTGCTTTAAAATAATTAAATGAGGACAGTGTAGGGCATAGCAGGAAGGATCATAACTAAAACAGGATGATGCTTATGTTGATCACTGTTGAAACTGAGTGATGGGTACATGGGTGTTCATTTGTCCATTCTCTCTACCTTTGTATGTGTTTAAAATTTTCCACAATAAAAAGGTTATTCTAAAAAAAATAAGACTCTTTCCTCAACCAACAAAATTATATCATAATGCAGTTTAGACCTAAAGGAAAACTATGCAAATGTAATGACACTATATCTGCACTTAACTACTACAAAATAACTATTTATTATCACATATGTGCCATTTTACGTTCTAAATCCACTTGCCCATTTAATGTAGATGAGAAAAGTTCCATCTTTCTTCTTAATAAATAAGCATTTTGAATAAAGACAGAACAGTTTTATTTTATCTATAATTCCTCATTCCCAAAACTATACATCTTGCCCTATCCCAAAAGTGGAATGACATAGTCTCATTCTTCAGGAACTGACAGTTGTTTTTAGATATCTTTAAAAGTAGAAAATACATTTTCTAAAGTGTTTTTTCAACTAACATACTTTAATATGGACAGCTAATGTAACCCAAATCTATCTTGACAGCTAAGCTGCAAAACCAAGAGGAAAGTATTTCTTATAAGAAGCATCTTTAAACTACTGCAGTTCTTTGATAGAGGTAGAAATAAGACAACCAAAGGGAATCATGATCTAATTCAGGCGTCCCCAAACTTTTTACACAGGGGGCCAGTTCACTGTCCCTCAGACCGTTGGAGGGTCGCCACATACTGTGCTCCTCTCACTGACCACCAATGAAAGAGGTGCCCCTTCCTGAAGTGCGGTGCGGGGCCGGATAAATGGCCTCAGGGGGCCGCATGCAGCCCGTGGGCCGTAGTTTGGGGACGCCTGATCTAATTACTCAACAACAGATGAGAGACAGCCTTCTAGGGAATATTGATATATGAAGACATTTTTTCCTCACTAAAGTCATGGGCACTAATAAAACCACTCCCACGGCAATAAAAGAAGGCAAAATTTAACCATATCTTGAGCATTTTATAGGTGATATTTGCCTTAGAGGAGCTTCATCATCTGGACTTTCCAGATTTCATATCCGAGGCCAAAGTCTGTTCCAGGCCAATGTTTTAAAAAGTTCATGAAGAAACTGAGCTCAATCTCCTCAGTCTTTGGCCCACTCACCATTTCCACTCCATTGCCATTAACTACAATGAAGAACTTACAAGTCTTTTTACAACAAATTAATGACTTAAATTTTATTTTGTGTCTAGTACGCCCTGGATATTTCCTTCATCTCAATTGTCAGGTTTTGCCTTCCATTTTTGTGTGATTGTTGAATGTTTATCTGAACAGCTCAGCTATCAAATTCAAGAGGGCAGAGACCAACTCTGTTTTACCCATCACTGTTTTTCCTTACATCTGACATTTAATCGGCATGCAATTCATATTTAATGTTGAATTAAATTAAATAATTATTTGAAAAGGTCTATGTTTATCATGAAGCCCAATTTTGTCATTTTTTACAAATTACTTGGCCTGCCTCAATAAAAAAATCCTTAAAAATTTAACAATGATAACATTTTAAAAACATTTTTCCAGAACAAATTTTCATAAGACACATAGAAGGTTTTCTCAGAAACATTTTGCCACTCATTAAAGAAGTATCTATACCCAGAGATTTCAGCTAGCATGCTATTTTCAACCAAGTCAAATTTTACTTGAGGTGGCTATCTCTGATTTTACTTCCTGACAAAAGACTGGATTCTGTTGTGAGAAATTTTAACTAAGCACATGTTTCTCATTCGGTGTGATTCTTCATATTGCGCCATGGATTCGTGACATGACATGGAAATTAAAAACTGGGACTAGTCCTTTGCAGCAAAAATCAAAAGGCTAGCTTCTCTTCCCTATGTTCATGACCTAATAGCTTAGGATGGCCAACAAAAGACATCTATTATATTACTATCTGAAAGAAAAGCTAGCATACCCAGTAACTAATTTCTTTAAATCACTTTTTTTAAAGGTAACATTATAATTTATCTGTCTCCCAAGACCGATTTTTTAAAAATAGTCCCTGAAAGATGGTCCCCTATTTCATTTTACCCAAAGATGACTAGATTCTGATACACAGAATTTGTCAGATATCATACATTATACTTCCCAGTGTGGTAAAAGGTAATACATTTAAGAGCAAGAAAAATGATCAAACAGACTAGTATAGACACTAGAAATTTAAGCCGCTGGGACTGAGAGCACTTTTGTCAAGCTTCAATTTGTATACCAGAGAAATCAAAATTATTTTTGTTGTTGCTTAGACTTTGGTGAGAATTTAGCATTTTTCATAAAATATATTCATATTTTGTGGGTGATAGTCCAATCAAATGTTATAACACTATATTCTTTTCAACTCATTGTTTTGAGTGAACATTAAGACAAAGAAACACATCTAAAAATATATGTATTCTTTGTAATATAAAACTAAGGCATAAAAAAGCAAGATAACAGCTTATAAGCAGTTCATGTGTTATAACACAATATATACTATAAAAATAACTTGATAGTCTTCCTGAGATGGCCACAGGAAGAAGTAATGCAGGCAAACAAAGCAAAAGTCGGAAAGGAAAAGCTGTGGCTTACTTGCAGTTGAAGAAGGTAAGGGACTCCTCGCCTCAGATCCTGCGAGTATTTTTTTCTGTGTTTTTGACTCATGGATCTTTTCTTCCTCTTGGCTGGGTGTTGCATACATTCCCATTGGGTTTTCTCTGCCAACTGAAATTAAGATTTTAAAAGATGCCATCCTTTCAAAATCACTTGTTTCTTCTCAGAATACGCACCATATGTTCAGCTCTACAAGTTTAAGTTTTGCTATTGTTTCCGTTTCAATGCCTAGTCAAATTTCTTTACTCAGAATTACATAGTTAACCGAAAATGACTTCTTATTCTTATCAGCCGACTGTGCATGCATGGCAGCCCTATAAAGCCTATTCATTGCTTTGCAAATCCAAACGATGGTTTAACATCACAATATGAATCAAACAACTTATTCAAAATGTTTTTCTTATCGATTCTAAATGAGAACTTCTTTGACAATCTTGTACTTTGCCTTGCTTTTTGAAAGGGGAAACTGACTAAAACATCATTCAAACAGGATTTCATGTGACCTTACTGAACCATGCGAATCAACAAAATATACACATATCTATAAGTAATGAAAAACATTAGCTACTTTTCTACCTTTTACTTAGAAGCAAGTTGTTTTGGAGTCTTGTTTAGAAATAGGTATCTCTAAGTTAGTTAAATAATGACTTCAACTTTATGGTATATGCTCGTAAGTGCTATTTATATTTAGGATTTCAAAATTCAACTTGTTTGTGTTCATTTTCTAGGATCAGGCACACGATGGTTATTCAGTTTTTAAATGGTGGTAACTCACACTATGAATGTCAGGCTTTAGACTTCTCATGAGCAACAAAAAATTATGTAAATTTTTAACTCCATATGTTAAAGAGTAATAACACTTCTTAATACCACGATTGCAGCCAATAATGTAAGATAACTCATAAAGTAAGAAAACATAACCTCAAAGGTATGGTTAATAGAAATTAGCAACACTTGTCACACAGGGTGATGGCTCAGACTAAACAATGCTGGTGGCTAAAGAACAGCCCATGATTACATTGTTATTTATATCCTTCAGGCGTTATAAAATATCATTTCAGACAATAATAAGCTTTTAAATACTGATCCTCCTAAAACATAGTTTTCCCATATGGTTTATATACAATGCAATGCTAAGACACTGAAAATCAGTGCTAATACAGGAATTTTAAAACATTAAAAAGATAGAAATAACCTGAAATATGTTCATAGAGAATAAACAAATAATTGTAGAGAAAAGAAGTTAAGGTTCTTATATATAACTAAGAGTTCATTTACCAACGTAATGTAGAAATCTAGGACCTACAAAAAGATAAACTATCTTCCAGTCACTGCACAGCACTAGGAACAAATCAGTGTTTAAGACATGGCTTTTGACATTGATGGGGTTACAGCCCAGAGAGGGAACACATAAACATGACCTCACATAGATACTGATGAGTGCTTTTACTGACACAAGCACAACATACATAGGGACTACAGAGGAGAAAACAATTAACGTGCCAGTCCATTAGGAACAAGCCCAGAGGAGGGTTGCACAGTAGGGCCAGTTCTGCAGAACTGTGAAATAAGAATGAACGTTTTACCTCTCTTCCCCACACTGGCTTCTTGTTAATTTTACCTCCACTTCTCAAAAAAGGACACCAATATCTTTTTATATGACACAGTAGTAGGGAATTCAGAAAGTGGAAGACATTTTCTGGAAATGTCATCCAGCACGTTCCTATCCCTCTGTAGAGAAGGCTTCCCGCTTTGCCTTTCGGCCAGGTGGGTTACCGAAAGATGTTTAAAAGCCAAGTACGAAAGTGACCCTCCAATAATACAATACTCTGAAATGGAGCAACTCCTAGTAGCTCTTTGTCTGACTTTTACAATTGAAAAAAAAGGTGAAAATTGTATCACTAGCAACGTAAAACAAATCCTGTGGTGAAGGTGAAAGAATCGGAGCTGCTAGGTAGAGACATTATCAAAAGGTATACGTTACATCTATAGCTAGAATTGGATGATTAATGAATCACTTCAGGTAACATCTCACTACTTCCAAAATTTAAGCTGTATCAAGATCTACTAGACTATAAAGGCAGTTACTCTGAAGATCAACTAGGAAAAGTCTTTTGTTTTATTGAATAACTTCTATTTTAAAAGTAAAACAAGCTAAAACTTATATAATATCAATTATTACAGTGTCACATTATTAGCGGATGTATATTTTAAATCCATATAGTCTATTTTATCATCTGAAACATATTTTGTCATATTTTCAAGACTGTAATACACATAGTTGGAACTTTATGAATTGAATATATGACAGTATTTCATTTAGATTTTTATGCTTGAATGATCTTAGCAGACTAGAATAAAGCAAAAATAAATTTTCCAAATATATTTTTATGCAAACTTCCATAAGATTGAACCTGAAAGAAATTCTTATTGTAATAAAAATGTAGCAGCTGAACCATATCTTCAGTCCTGCATTTTTGAGGGGTAACTAATAGCCAGAGTCTCATGATCTGTATACAGAGGATGGCTCATACCATAAAACAGGGCTGGAATTACAGCAAGAGGAGGCAAATTTCTGTGTAAAAGTTAAGTCACTGTTAAAATATTTCTAAAAATTTAGATATGTTCACTCTTTCCTAAGTATTCTATAAAAGTAACAGTATACTGAAGTTAATGAAAAGTGACATGTTACATTGATCTACAGTTGTTTAAAATCATACCTAGCAGTATGGTCTTACTATATGGAATTATAAATGCAGGCTTATTATCTGGAGGGATAGAAATGAAGAAAACTTTCAAATCATCCACATATCTGAACAAGCAATGGAGAATCTCTGTGGGCTCAGTATAATAACTGATCACTTAAGCCCAAGGGGTCAGATCTTTTCACACTTTCTCTGTATCTAACTGCAAATATAAATTCATGAAAATAGAGAATGAAGAGGATTTACTGCACAAACTAGCAAGAACAGCTAAACGGTAGTGGGATAAATGACTTTTATTATAAATTTCCAATACACAGTAAATTAAACCAAATCCTTACCAAACTGTAGATGAAAAAATCAATCACAGAGAAATGATATATATCATTCAAAGAGGTGATGAGACGGAATCTCACCTTCCAGGAATCTATCAACTCTATTTAAATCATAAAAAAATATGCCATGAAGTGCTGTTCCTCTCTTTAATAATCATAACAGTAAATACTTACACAGCACTTGCTGAGTGCCAGTCACTACTCTAAGCATCTTACATATGTTAATTCACATAATTCTCACACCACAACTGAGTGAAGACACTCTTGGTCCTCATTTGACAGAACAGAGGCATGTGGTCCAGGAGCTGTGAGAGCATGCCACTGGCAAAGGGTGCCCTCCTACCGCCAGGATCTTGACACTGGCAATCTGGCTCTTGGAGCCTGTGTGCTGAAACCCCACCCTTGTCCCTCTACCCTGCTATACTGCTAAGCCTCTTGCTGTTAGGTAGGTGGACCCTGCCAATGAGACTGCCCTCATCCTGGGCTGGACAGAGCTGTGCTGTCCAAGTGATTGTGTGCAACGTCAGGCCAGGCAGTGTGTAGACACTAACTTGAGGTGCAATGGCTTCCAGGGAACCAAGGGTCACTCATTCAGGTTGCATGCCTGGGGGCAATAGGTGAAGTCTCTTGGGTGATGTAACCTTACGACCCTCTTCCTACCACACTCTCCTCCCCTATCCAAGTCCCCTTATCACTCAGGGTACTTCACAACTTTAATTTTGCTTTCTAGACAACCAAAAGGAAACGTTTACACTGAAAAAAAAAAAAAAAAAAAGGTTTCAGCTTAACTTTTTTGGGGGCTGCTTTATCTCTATATTGGAATATAAACAATTGAAAACTCCCAAATGTTTCAAGTGAATTTTTTGGGGATAGGGTAGTAGGGTAGGTTCAATCTATTATATGTAGAGAGTCTAGTTAGAAAACATTCAAAAATAATAAAATGACTTCAGGAATTACTATATATTTTTTTTTTTTTTTTTTTTTTTTTGGCAGCTGGAGTGCACTGGTGGGTTCTCAGCTTACTGCAACCTCCACCTCCTGGGTTCAAGGAATTCTCCCACCTCAGCCTTCCCAGAAGCTGGGATTACAGCTGTGCACCATCACAACCAGCTAATTTTTTATATTTTTAGTAGAGACAGGGTTTTGTCATGTTGGCCAGGCTGGTCTCAAACTCCTGGCCCCAAGTGATCCCCCCATTTTGGCCTCCCAAAGTGCCAGGATTATAGGCGTGAGCCATCAAGCCCAGCCCTACAAACTTTTATATAAACCTTCTGTCGCTCTTCACAAAATCCCCCAAGATAGAGTTTTTAATACTAAGAAATCCCAATGGAATTCTCTTCTGTGAAATTGGAAAGTATTATTTTGGATTTTGAAGGAATGTTGATGCTTTCAAACCCTTCCCGAGAATTCCTAGGATTCATGAATCTTCAGTAAAATTTCTAACGCAATGTCTCCTGCATTCTTGCCCACGTTAAAGCAGGAGTCTGCCTCCAGTAAACATAAATCATCCATGCTTTAGTAGCAGAACTAAATCGTAGGGGCTGTAAAGAAGAATGGCTTTGTTTCTACTGGTTCTTTTAGTACTAATACCCTAAGGTTGACAAATGTGGCCTTTTATTATCTCTATGTCTTGCCATAAACTACTTTTCTTCTCACTTCATTTTCTATTGTTTCCATCTCTTCTTTTTCACCTTTTCATCTCTACCCACTTCCTGGTCATTTCTATTTTCTCCCTGTGCTCTTCCAGCATGGCAGCTGTCCCCTGCTAGCTATTTCCCACTGCTCTTTTTTCTACTCCACCCTGTATCCTTCTGCTAGTTTTGAAGTCACTTGTTTCCTCTCAGGGCTCCAGAGGCAGGTGGTATATGCATGGTGTATATTCCAAGAAGGAATGCCACTCTGTGCCAACCTGTGGGAAAACAGAGGGTGGAGGGAGTGGTGGTTTGGATGGCAGTAAACTCAGGTAGGCTAGCCCAACAGTTTGAAAAATTTGGAATAAGGCAACTAAAGGCTGAAAAAGAGTTAATGCAGACAGGGTGAAGAACAGAGCCAGAGATACCATCGTGTTACATCTTGTTCATTTTGTTCCTATTCTAAACTATCTTCTGCGGGATATCATATACACACATACAGTAAACATGGTCTCTCGTAAGCCAACAGAAGCTAAACAAAAGTAGACTAGGGAAGAAAATGACACAAAAGCCCAAATTCATGGAACCACATCAAGCAAAAATTAGACAGCAAACTAAACTTCCAGATAATTGAAACATACAATACAGTTACTTCACTAGCCTTTGTGTTCAAACACATTTTAAAGTTTGAACACAAACACGTTTAAATAATGTCCTCGTATTTTCATTTCAATTTGCTAGAGAACATGAACTTAGATATGACAGAAAGCAGTGTCAAAATATTCACATTCCTGTCCTATCTTGAGAATTTTTTCCAAAACCTATTTTTAATCCAAATCCCATTTGTGTTGATCTTTATTCCATATCTTTTTATACTGAAAGCATTAAAAATTAATAGCAATGAATCTGAGAATATTTCTAACAGCCTCATCCCTCTCTGGGTATATAAAGCTATCCTTAAAAAACAAAGATTCAAACAGGCACATTTACACAGAGAACGCACACAAACACACACACAAAATTTAAAAAATTATAAAGAAGTTCACTGTAGCAAACACTCTATACCTAATATTAATTACTGAAAACTTGAGGCAACTGGTCTTCATTATGTTTTCCTTCTGTTGCTTCTGGAATGATAGCAAACAAAAAAAAAGCCTAACAGTAGAGATTTGCTTAGTAAAAATGTGATTAAATTTTCAGACACCGTATATAGACCATCATAAAGCAAACCAAAAATCAAAGTATTTCAGAGTAAACATACATTGGATGACTTGTGGATAGAAGCAAACATTCGTATCCTTGGTATAAATCATTGGTTTTGCCTGCCCATCTGACTGAAGTCCAACGAACAATCCTGGGCTCTTTGTAGATTCCAGGCTTACAGATGCATTCTCCAAGTTCTCCTTAATTTTAAAATGACAGCTGACATCTCCTGTACCCTACAATCAATACAAATTATTCAATAAATGTGAGCAAACCCTAAAAGACAGAATTTAAAACCAGTCATTTTACAAGAATATAATTTTGTCTCATTTTGAATCACCATGATAAATCTAGAGCCTTTCTACATAAATTGTACTGTGTGCTCCATCCTATTTCACAAGATCCAGAAACAGAGACCACACGATGGGTGAAGGCACCGACATATGCCTTTGGACAAAAAGCTCTGAATAGCATAAGAGCTTCCAATAAGGAGAGTGGTGTATGCCATATTTCAATTCGGAGTTGCTCACTTCTATGAGTGAACATAGAACATTAAAATGTAGAACTTTCCTTCTAGAAAATGCTCTAAAATGGTGGGAAAAGGACATGCTTAACACAAGTCAATTTACATTTAAATGTAAACCAATTTTCTGTGCTACTCTGCATTTTCCAGATGGAATGTTCATAAACAGCATGCACACAAATGATGCAAAGACTGTAGAGGAAAATATTCAAGAATCGGGTGCCTAGCTGTAACCTACACACACTCAGATTATTATAACATTTCTCCCTTCTTTAAGCCATTTATAATGTCCTATTAGAAAACATTTCACCTTTCATCGTTTTAAAATTTTCCCTATAGGATTTCAGTCCTAACGAGTTTTGTGAGACTGGATTAAAATTTCCAGTAGCCACTATTATTTTAATTGTAATATAAATCACATTCTGGTCTCCACTCAACTTCTTGTCAGTAAGAACCAAGTCAGTCTCTCTCTCTTTTTTATAAAGTAAGCAATTTCCATCTTATGTTCTTGTTCTGAATTCTATAAGGTTCTGGACTTGATTTGTTCATGGTTGAATAGAGAAGACAATCACATATATAGATAATAAGTAGGGGAAGATGAGCTAGGGGTAGGGATAGAAAATTTCAGGCAGAGGGGCACCACAAACTAAGACAGAGAGATCCTAGGCAGCATGGTGTATGGATGAACAAGCACCTTAATGTTGCTGAACGACAAAGAAAGTTAAGTGCAGAAAAGTAGCTTCGGTATGTGTGTAGCATAGGAAATTTGGGCCTTATCTTAGACCATTTGCATTCTTTCCTGAGATTCCCAAACCTCCTAAATGATGTAGTTGCATACATTAAGGTTTACTCTTTGTGTTATACAGTTCTGTGGGTTTTAATAAATGCATAATGTCTTGTATCCATTATTACAATAGCATAGATAATAATTTTACTGACCTAAAGATCCTCTATGCTTCATCTAATTTTCCTTCCCATACTTCCCTCAAACCCCTCAGCAACCACTGATCATTTTACTGTGTCTATAGCTTTGCATTTTCTAGAATGTCATGTAATCGGAATGGTATAATATGTAGTCTTATTATACTGGCTTCTTACACTTAGCAATATGCATTTAAGTTTCCTCAATGTCTTTTCATGGCTCATTTCCTTTTACTGATGAATAATGTTCCATTGTATGAATGTACCAAAATGTATACCTTTACCTATTGAAGAACAACCTGGTTGTTTCCAGTTTGGGGTAATTATGAAAAAAGCTGCTGTAAACATTCATAGACATGTTTAAGCTCTTGGTCCACATTCATTTGTAGGCATATGGACATCCAATTATTCCAGCACAATTTGTTGAAAAGTTTATCCTTTCTCCACTGAGTTGCCTTTGCTCCTTTGTCAAAAATCACTTCACTGTACTTGTAAGGGTCTATTTCTAGGCTCTCTATTCTGCTCCATTGATTTCTGTGCCTTTTCTTTCACCAACATCACAGTGACTTGATTTCTGTAGCTTTATAGTAAATCTTAAAGTTTGGTAGTTTCAGTCTTCTAACTTTGTTCTTCTTCAACATTATGTTGGCTATTCTGGGTCTGTTGCCTCTCCATATAAACTCAGTTGTATTGAATCTATTGATCAAGATAGTAAGAACTGACAACCACCTTGAGTCTTCCAATATACAAACAAGGAATATCTGTCCATTTATTTAAATTTTCTTTGACTTCTTTCATCAGCATTCTCTAGTTTTCTACATTTAGATCCAGAATATATTTTTGTTAGATTTATACATTTTTGTGCTAATATAACTGGCACTGTGTTTTTCATTTTAAATTCCAATTGGTCATTGCTAGTATATAGGAAAGCAAATAAAATTTGTAGGGCAAGACTCTCAAGCCCTATGTTGCCTGAAATGCTCTGACTATAGTATCAGTCATATTTGAAATTACACATAATTGGTAAGCCCATGTCCAGGGACCTAAGCAACAGTCTGTGTCCCGTTGCCTTTTTCCATTACTTTTTTTTTTAAGTCTTTGTGCCAAGATATCAAACAAGGATGAAGGAAAGGAGAGAAAATAAATAAATAATTTTTTAAACCATTATTATTGACCCATAAGGGACTAATCTTTCAACTAGATAGAAACCAAGATATATAAGCATATTCTGACAGAAAAAAAAAATTCATCAGTCAAACTAAGCACACTGGAACATATTAGAACTACTAGTGCACTTTAGATAAATTATAGGCTTTTCAGTCAAACTGTGTTTCATTATAGTAACCTCATAGTTATTCTTCCAAACTTCAGCTTCTCCATAAACTAGCACATCTACTACAGTGAGGTCAGATTTACGAACTGAGAACAGATAATGTATTAAAAATCAATGTCATTTTACATTAAACACCTCAAGCAATTGCTTATGACTCACACAACTGAAAATTCTTTCTCAGATCCATCTTTTTCCAAAACACCGAACTTGGTACTTACTTCTGGTATTGCACTTTGCAGAATATACTGTATTTGTCTATTTACACTCTTCTTTTCCCCTTTTAAATCACAAGTTTCCTGAGAGCAGGCAGCATGTCTTAGTATATCTACTGTAACACTAGTGACAAGCAGTTTCTGCCTTTTAGTAGAAACTCAGTATTTGTTAGCTCTAACTTTCTTTTTACTAATTTCTGATCTCATAATTTGTTCGTGTAACGTCCTCTCCTCTCTCTGATAAAGAAAAATGGAATTATTTCCTCCCTCTAAAATTCACCATTTCAGGAAATTTCTCCTATTCACCCACTCTGCTCAAATCAACCTGCCTCTCCTGAGCCTTTGCAGAAACACTTGAACCACAACTTGAAAAGGATTACCAGTTAACTATTGTTCTGGATACGCATGTTGTGTGTGTATTTGTCCCCTCCAACAACCCCTGAAGGAATGGTATTTTTAACCTCCGCTAAGTATAATTAGTGAAAATAATAAAAATAAAATTGAATATAACTAAATCTCAAAAGAATAAACCTTTAGTTTCTATTATTCCCTCTTTCCTGATTTCATTTTAAAAAATCTCTGCTTCATCCCTAAACCAGATAAGAACTGATTAAAGAGATGATGATGGGAAATAAAACATGGATTCTGAATGCAAAAGGTGTGCCTTCCTACACATCTGCAGCAAACAGCAACTAGACAAAACCATGTTAGAATATCTGATGCATGGTCTCACCACTGCAAGCTACCATAACGTCTAATGCCCACTTCCCTCTATTTGGCTCCTTTGCAGTAGAACAACTCCTAGTTATCATCACCAAGTGATATTTTAACTTCTCATACTTAATATTTGTTGAGCACTTATCAAACATCAGTTCTTGCTGTACAGTTTGGGGTATTTTAATAAACAAAGCAAACAAGACTCTCCCCACTGTGGTGCCTACATCCTAGTAGTATACGTTCTATATACTGGAGTATTATTAATGCCTTCTCTTTTCCAAGATGAATCACTCAACAGTTTATTCCTCTCTTAAGGCCTATTTGCCCCTGATGGGGAAATCTTTGTTGCTGTCCTTAAGGCCCACTGTATGTTCTTCAAATCTCTTTCATGCTGTAAAGATTAAATACACAGACTGTGGTCTACAACAATGTAACCACTGAGAAGTTCATCTTGCCTGCTGCCCAGAGACAGCTGGTTTATGAAGACGGAGGAGTTGCAACAGAGAACGTGTTTAATACATGTAGAGCAGGGTAAATGGGAGACTGGAGTTTTATTATTACTCAAATTAACCTCCCCCAAAATTTGGAAGCTGGGGTTTTTAAAAGACAGTTTGGCAGGCATGAGGCTAGAGAATGGGGAATTCTGATTGGTTGGGTCAGGGATGAAATCATAGGGAGCTGAAGTTGTCTTCTTGCTGTCTTCAGTTCCTGGGTGGGCAGCACAAGACTAGTTGAGCCAGTTTACTAGTCTGAGTGTCACCAGCTAGTCCATCAGAATGCAGGGTCTAAAATATACCCCAAACTCCAATCTTAGATTTTACAATAGTGATGTTATCCACAGGAGTAATTGGAAAGGTCAGGAATCTGTGGGCTCTGGCTACATGACTCCTGAGCCGTAATTTCTAACCTTGTTGGTTTTACCAAGTCTGTCTGGTGCCTAAACAAGGAAGTGGTTTGCTTCAGAGAGTGGTTGTTATTATTTTTGTTTCAAAGTTAAACTATAGGCCGAGCACAGTGGCTCATGCCTGTAATCCTAGCACTTTGGGAGGCCGAGGCAGGTGGATCACCTGAGGTCAGCAGTTCGAGACTGGCCAACATGGTGAAACCTGGTATCTACTAAAAATATATAAATTAGCCCAGCATGGTGGCAGGAGCCTGTAATCCCAGCTACTAGTGAGAGTGAGGCAGAAGAATCGCTTGAACCCAGAATGCGGAGGTTGCAGTGAGACAAGATCCTGCCATTGCACTCCAGCTGGGTGACAAGAGCGAAACTCTGTCTCAAAACAAACAAACAAACAAAAAACAAGGTTAAACTACAAACTAAGCTCCTCCCAAAGTTAGTTTGGCCTATGCCCAGGAATGAACTAGGACAGCCTGCAGGTTAGAAGCAAGATGCAATTGGTTAGGTCAAATTTCTTTCAATGCCATAATTTTCCTATGTCGTATTTTTCCCACTATCATAATTTTTGCAAAGGCAGTTTCAGTAATAGCAAAATGTAAGACCATTTTTTAGAAAATTCAAACAAAATAATTTATCTTGCATGTGGCTATGTATATAAACACAATTTTATTCAGATCAGGTTTTTAAAATTTTTTGATTAGGTAAAACATGATTTATAATTTTTACATAAAACTAAGACTTTCACTGAACTTTATACTTTTCAACCAACTGGTCTAGCACTGTGTATACCTTACTTTATATGCTTTCATGTGTTTTTATATTTCAACTTCTTATAAATATGAATTACCTTTAATTTTTAAATTATTTGCATGCATAGAATATATTTTGAATGAAGAGGCAAAATTAGACAAATCTGCAATTAGAGAATGTTTCCTAGTTTCTACAAACTAAACTCTTGCCCATAGACAAGCACCCTGCAAGTGTGGGGTGTGTCGGCGTATCTTGGACACAGTGATTACACTTGAGCTTATTTTTCTGACAGTTCCTACATCTTTTCTTCCTTTGTACTCATGCTTGCTGAGTTCCACCCATGTTATTTTGAAGTTTGTTTTTCTTCTTTAAATTAACACCCTTACAAATGTCCCTAGTGAACTGCATGCTGTTTGTTGCTAACTGGAGTTTCTATTGCACCAAATCTATTAAGGTGATTTACTCATACAGGATAAAAATTTCATGGTAACAGAAATAGAAATATTTGTTGTAGGATCAATGTCATTTGATTTAAATGTATTTGCCTATAAAAATGTTTTCAAATGTACAACAGCAGACATGTTGGGACCATTAATGTTTTTATTCAATTCAATTTAGTACAAAAAAAAGCATTTGTTGAATAGCTACCAGGACTAAGGCACTGTTGGGTTTTTAAGGTATAGTAATATGACCATGCATTACCATTTACCTTTTGAATGCACCTTAACTCCCTCTGGAGATTAAAAGCATGCTGTCCCATAGCCTCTAAACATACGCAAACTAGGGTAATTAAGAGAACAGTTTTCATTCAGTTTTCAAGGGTAATGTCATTCCAGTTTAGTGATTCCTAGTCAGATACAATAAAAGTGAAAATAAAATGCTTTGATATTATGTATCAATACTGTTTCTTAAGAACAAGGAAGCACAGACACTTTGAGTAAAACGACTCACTACCAAAGTTTCAAATGGAGAATTTTAAGGTCAGACAATGAAATCAATGAGTCATTAAACAAGTCAAAGAAAACACGACAATGGAAGGAGCAAAAGTAAAACACAAACGATGAGTTTTCTGTGGAGGTTCTTCTCCATTAAAGTACCAGAGTAAAGGTTAAAAATCAATGTTGTCTGAGTGGCAGACACCATCAGGAGGTAGCCTCAGAGTGCTCCTTTAGGCCTCTGCTAATAACATAGTTGTTACTGCACAGAACAACTGGTAACCCGCAGGAGATGATGTTCAGTGACAGCATGTGTGAGAAGCCACAGCAAGGGGCCAATCCCAGTGAAGAGCCAGGACGCCACTGCTCTGGACCGTGCCTGACACTTATGATGGAATGCAGGAAACACGACCCTAAAATGTGGCGCCTTGGCACAGTATTTTAAGCTGAAGTAAATGAGAAAACTGTGGAAGCAGGAAGGTCTCCCTGACCCTCCCCAGCCCACTCTCCTGAAGCAGGCCATAGAAACTGCAATTCCTTCTTCCTTTCTCTCCCAATGCAGGCCACGGAATCTAGAATTCCTCCTGACTCTTCTCCCAGGAACCAGCCCGCAAAACCTGGAAAGGTCACTCTCTGACCTTCCCTGTCTTTGTTTCCCCTAAAGACCCTCATGTGACGGGTGTCCTACTTTATACCCTGGGGAAAGAACTATCACACAGTGACTCCAAGAAAAACCAAAGAGATGGGCCTTACTAAGTTCCCCACAGTTCATTACCATTAGATCAGACCCTTTTGTTCTCCAATCATACTTCTGCCTAAGTGTCTACAAAAATACAAAGTTTTCCCTAGGTCTTTGGATCATCATTTCTGAAGGTTCCTGAGCTACACACCACTTATAAGTGAATTCATTTGTTTTTCTCTTATTAATCTGGTTTTTTTTGTCATGGGGTCTCAGCCAGGAACCTTGCAATGGGTGAAAAAAAAAATCACATTTTGTCTCCTACAATTACAAGCATTAAATTTAGAACAGAAACTCTTCAACTCTGGCAAATCTTTTAATAACTACACAAAAGGAGTCATAATGTCATTTACATGGGTCGGTTTTAGGTGAAGACCTGCTGCAGAGATTTGCCTTCCTGATTGTTTGCTGTGTGAACTTAGGGTTAAGGGGCATTACTACAAACATAAGAGAGCTCACTCAGCCTTGGCATGCAGTAGACACTAAAAACACTGTCAGCCTCCTCCCTTTGTCTTGCTGATCTGGTTATAGTACCAGTGAATTCACCATTGGCCAGAGCAGTGTCACATTTTCCTATGATTTACAGAGTATTCAAGAGCTTCTGGCTTTATGGATAGACTATGTAAAATTTCAAATCTTTAAGCAATAACTTTCCAATGCAATAATTTTTCCAAGAACAGGGTTGGAATTTTTAACAGAAGTAAGAGGAAGCTAGAAACCTCTAGAGAATGTTTGAACCTCCGAATTTAGGAGGCACAAGGGCAAAAGTTACTGACATACAGTGTGATATAGGCCAGGAAGTCCTTCAAAATCTTATGTTAAGCTGAAGATTTTTATGAAAGTCTATTAAGGAAAAAACAAAGTAACAATATTTCCTCTGTAATCCTCAAGGATTACACTCACCTCACCTTATTCTGGGGGTTGACACTGAACTGGTACACTTTGGTAGAGTCAGACCCACTTTTTAAATACTGAAATATTGATAGCAAAAGGACTCAGAGAAATTCTAGGCAAACAGCGGATCCCTGGCAAAACCCCACCTTTGAGCTGAAAAGCCTGAAACCCACAGCCCAAAGTGAAAAATTCCATCCTTGTATGCCCGCTGTCTCCTGACTGGTTCTTTCTGAATAATGTCTTTTTACCAGTCAAATGTTGCCTTTTTCAAAACTACCTATTGCCTGCCCCACCTCCCCATTCTGTGCCTATAAAAATCTAGACTCAGCCAGTAGAGAGGATAAGCAGCTGGACATCAGGGAGAGGCGACTTCACTTCAGAGACAGTGGTTGGACAAGGCAGAGAGATGGCTTAACTTCAGGGCAGAGTAACCTGCCCTTCCAATCCTTTCTGCAGCTCCTCTCTCAGTTGGCAGCCACTTTCATCATCACTCAATAAAATTCTCAGCATTCACCACCCTTCAATTCATCCACAAGACCTTGTTCCTCTTAGGCACTGGACAAGAATTCAGGATACACCAAGTGTGGGTACTCAAAAAGGCTGTCACACTGGCCCTTTTCCCTCACCGGTGAAGGGCAGCTGCCCCATGTGACAAGGGAAAGGGCCCACAGAACTGATACACTGCTGTCTGTGGATGGTGGAACTACGGGAGCATTGTAACACACCCCTTCTGGGGCCTTGGGGTTGCAGGCACCCCCACCTGGATGCTGCCGTGGAGCCTGCACAGAGTTTGCCACTGCTGGTGCTACAGCAGCCAGTCAGTTTTTGCATTCACTTACTCCAGTGCATGCATGCTCCCTCCCATGAGGGGTTGAGCAGGGCACGCTAAGTAAATGGGCACCTTGTCACAAGACCCACAAAGCGGTCAAGAAAATATCCTGCGTCAATAATTCTATATTGGATGGTGAATAGCCATCGTCTAAGCCCCTTTATATCGCCCTCATTTTCCGGTTGCCCCAGATGGGAGAACTCCTCGAGGTCACAGCCCACTGCTAGGGTTAGGCACCAGGGCCTAGATCCCAGCAGGAACAATGGAGCCCTGATAGCACAGCCAGACAAGGCCTCATCCACATCTTGGGGCTTTAAGGCTTCTTGCTCGTCCTGAAGTTTGCACTCTAGGAGTTTCAGTGTATCAAACTGCTTATTAAATACAATATTTTGAATATCGCCCAGCATATAAGAACCTGTTATTTCTGGTTTGCTCCCTTACACAGCTCCCCTTACCAGTGTCTTTTGCATTTAGCTACTATTTTACACACATGTGTTGCCTTCAGAGACCTCAAAGGAGTGACCTTAACCCTCTGGACAAGTCTCATGTTACCAAGCTATGGTGTGCTTATCTCCAAAAGGCCTACAGAACCTCTATCTTATGTCCAGCATTTCTTATTTCAACGTTCTGTGTATCAAATTCCATGTAACCAACTCACTTACGCGCTTTCACCTTTATCAATCAATTTCACTGGGTTCTCCATTTTGGCTATCTCTGCCCCAAAGCAATCGGAACAAATCCCTCTGGCTTTTTTCAAATTGTGAAATGTATCTAAGGAGAAGTGATACATGCATGATTGCCTGACTCAGCTCAGCCCAGCTCAGCATGATTGCCTTCCAAAGTACACAGAAGTCCTGAACCTGGCATTTCATCCCAAGAACCCCTTCAGGAAGGAGAAATAGAAGGGGCTCCCAATATTGACTCACAGCAGCACAATGTAGGCTCACATGGCACAGAGTGGTCACCCACCTATTTCAGAGCCACTCACTCACCTGGTACACTGTCAACAAGGCTCGTTCTTGGGAAATTTCTAAAGAAAACCTTGGTTTTGTGTTTAGAATCATCTCCACCTCACGTATCCTGACTCTGGTCTCCTCATGGGGCAACCTAGTTTCTCCATCCTGTTATTCTCAGTCCCCCACAACAGGGCCATAGGAAGTCAGCAAAGCTGGATGAAGCCTCAGCTCTAAGGCTACCTGGGGACTCGAGGTGAGCTACTTAACCAGGCTCACACTCAGCTTCATCATCTGCAGAATGAGCATGACAATAGTTTCTTTGTGGCAGGATAATACTTCTGTGTTTTCATCTGTACATCTCCACCCAACTTTCTGTGATCACCAGATTCTTTCAATTGAATGGCAAGGACTTATTGCAGTCCCTCAGCCCCATTAGAGAGAGCTGAGTCATCTATAGCACAAATACGAAGAAAAAGAAAAAGCATGAAAATTAAGTGTAGGACAGAAAGATTCTGCTAAAAACTTACAGAGGAAGTTTACTCACTGGGAAGAATAAGATAACTAGCACACTGAGAAAAAATGTGGAAGAGACAGAGACGGGTAAACAGGCTGGAAGTGAAGACCCAAGAAATCACCATTTAGCTAGAGTATGAGGCAGATAAATGGAAAGTGAGCAACCACTGAGCTGTCCCTTTGGTTGCTACCCAGGGAAGATACAAATTTCCAGTGTTGACCCATTTCCCACTTTGGGGTGACACTTATATCTGCCCCCAGAAACTCTGCCTGGCAACTTCCAAACACAAACACCAAAGCATGTATTATATAGTAACACATTATCTCATGGTTCTGAGCACTCCTAGGAGCCACAAGCAGGGAAAGGCTTGTATATCTTGTGAATGCTGAGGATAGGAAAGCTACTTACTGATGTTTCTCCTGTGGGGTGACTGAGCATTAAATGAAATTGTACTTCTAACTAGTCTGGTCATAGTAATAATGTTACCCATTTTTATTTCAATTAGTCCACTTACCAGTGTAAAGACTACAAGCATGACACTTTGTCTCCTAAGCTTGGCTTCCTCTTCCATGAAATGGTTAAAAAATCTACTTCATTATGCCCTTGTGAGTAGATCAGGGATATTAACTACATGTGTATATGTGTGTGTACTTCACCTTTGCACTGTGAGCATCAGTGCAGCTCACCTGACACAAACTCACCGGTGTGCAGCACAGACAGAGACCCAGAGGACCATGAAAGGTCTAAGTCCTACCTCCTCATACTGCCACCAGCTCATGCAAGTTCTCCCTAATAGCTAGACATCATTACTGGTGAAAAGAGAGAGGGAGGACTTCAGAATTTATCCAGAAGATCTAATTTAAACTAAACTATTTTAAACAATAGATGGAGAGAGCATTAACAGGAAGGTTAAAGATGCAATCTTACCTGTTCCTCACCCCACAGAAGAATTATGAATATATATAAACTGTTGTGTTAGTTATCATCCATATCCCCTCCTAAGGCTCAAGGAATTAAAGAAAAACCTCTATCTGGACACAGTATCTCAGGCCTATAATTCTAGAAGTTTGGGAGGCCAAGGCAGTGGATCTCTTGAGCCTAGGAGTTGGAGACCAGCCTAGGCAATATGGCAAGACCCTTTTCTACAAAAAGTACAAATATTAGCAACACATGGTGGCATGCACTTGCAGTCCCAGCTACTCAGGAGACTGAGGCAGAAGGATCACCTGAGTTGCCATGAGCTGAGACTGCATCACTACACTCCAGCCTGGGTGACAGGGTGAGAATCTGTCTCTCAAAATAAAAATCCGAAAAGAAAAACCCCTGATATTTAGAATTTAAAATAACTTCCTTAGTCAAAGTACAGGGTTTCCAGTGGTGGAAATTCAGGCACCGAAAGGAGCAGAAAGGAAACGCTGTTGAGCTGGCCTTTCTAGAACCTTGGTTCTCAAAGCATTTTCGTAGACCAGCATCAGCAGCCACAGCTGAGAGCTTGTTAGAACCGTAAACACTTGGGTCTCATGCCAGCCTTCCTGAATCAGAATCTGCCGCCTAACACAACTCCCAGGTGATCTGTACATATCTTACATTTCAGAGGCATGTTTAAAGAGTCAGGATTCCTCTCTTATCATACCAGTCATGTGGCTGCTCTCCTCATTTATTAAAAACACCAGTCAAGGCAGACCACCACATGTAACATTCAGTTTACAAAACCCACTCATAAAGTGCTATTCTCAAGTCTGCAGCTGGCAAATGTCTTAAATATCTGCTGAGAGAAACAAGAGCAGATGCTTACTGTTCCATCGCACCAGCCATCCTTAATTCTTAGATACATTTGTGCATTTTTCATACTTTCAAACATGCAAATCCCAGGGCTGATTTTATGTACTTTCCAGTAGGATTTTTCAGACTGGCTTCCCACTCCAGTGCAGCTTCCATCAGGCTGGAGACACAGAGCCTGGCACAGGCTTGTAGCAAGCAGAACCACAGCACTGTTGAGGAATACCCCCTTCAGAGCAACAAAACAGAACAGAAAGGCAGTCAATGACAGGCTCGCGTTTTGCTAGAGGGAGTCAGCTATGGAGGCAATTCTTACAGCAGCCACAGTGATCAGGATCTTACTGGAAGCTCAGTGGCTGAAAACGAGCAAAAGAAGTAAATAATGTAACTGTTACACAAAGGTAAACAAAACTAAAGGAGGTTGATTACTTCAGTTATCATTTGTTTACAGTATAAAGGCCAGCATCAGATGCTACAGTGATTTTTTAAAAATACAAAACACAAATATTTCTCTTAAGGAATTAACTATCACCTTAAAAAGTAATGGTAATATTAATATAAAACACAATAAAAAAGTATGCTATAAGAGTAACTGAATTATGGAATACACTCTATGGACATTTAAATATATGCATAGAGGAATTAATGTAAAAAGATATCAAATACAAGTATGATATATTTAAGAAAATCCTATGTAATCATTACCTTAAGAGGAAGATAGAGGGCTGGGAGCGGTGGCTCACGCCTATAATCCCAGCACTTTGGGAGGCTGAGGTGGGCGGATCACCTGAGGTCAGGAGTTCGAGACCAGCCTGGCCAACAATGGAGAAACCCCATCTCTAAAAAAAATAAAAATAAAAATAAAAGAGGAAGACATAGAAGACTCTTGAAAGTTATTTAGAAATACACTAACAAAGAACTGATAAATAAATATGCAAATCACAAAAGATAAAATACAAATGGTGAAAAAACATAAGAAAAGGTAATCCACATTAGTAATACCAAAAAAACAAGCTAACATTAGATGTTCATTCCTCTAGAAAACTGGCAAAGCTCTTCTCCTTAAGGACCATACTCAATAACACTGAGGTCAGTGAGATGGGTGTTTTCCTACACT
Organism: Saimiri boliviensis; assembly: GCF_048565385.1. Taxonomy (NCBI): domain Eukaryota; kingdom Metazoa; phylum Chordata; class Mammalia; order Primates; family Cebidae; genus Saimiri; species Saimiri boliviensis. The sequence goes on along the minus strand of NC_133463.1, from coordinate 8,503,960 downwards.
GCTGAAAGTACTAAGAATTGAACTTTACCCATAGATGTCTGACCTTCGCCTCAGCTTAATTTACCCTTGGAGTGTCATGCCTGACAGGAGTGGTGTTGTTTGCCTAGGGAACTTGAACCAGCCAGAGAGCAATAATGTGACTTAGGGTAGGGGGCTTTGCGTAAGAAAGTGTCAAGTGACCTCCTGAGAGGCTGGAGACTGAGACCAGCCACACAGACTCCCTACATGATGAAGCCCAGTAAAGACTCTGAATACTAAGGCCCAGGAAGCTTCCTTGGCTGGCAATACTCCGTGCATGCTGTCACACACCAGTGCTGAGAAAGCACCTCTATCCAGACTTCATGGGGAGCGAACCACCGCACATCTCATGTTTGGTGCTTTTTCATAGAGCACCAAACGCCTTATGTGTACTCTTTGCTTAGCCAATTTTAATCTGTATCCTTTCTCTATAATAAACCGTAACTTTGAGTAAACAATTTTCAGTGGGTTCTGTAATTTCTTCCAGTGAATTATCAAGTCTTGATAGTGGTCTCAGGGTCCCCCAAACTCTGTGGTTGATGTCAGAAGTGAGAATAATTTTATATTCTGTTCCCCTTAACTTTATAGTTGGTTTAACTTTCACAGGAGTAAAAGCTGGGGCAACTGAAGAAATAAATGTGGCAGTATGTTCCCAGAGCCTTAAAAGTTTCATATTCTAACCCTTAAGTTCAATTTTTAATTTTCTAAGCTAAGAAAACAATAAATGATGTGGTCTAAGGCATATGTCAAGGTATATATTACAGTATCATATGCAGAAGTGGCAAAAGAGAAAGACTAAATGTTCAACAACAAAAAAGGTATATATGTGTGTACACACATAATACTTACATTTGAATACTATGAAACCATTAACCTTAAGTTTAACCTTAAGTTAAATAACATATGATCTATGAGTTAAAATTATGTTGTTGTGGGAGAAACAGTAATGTGAAAAAGTGTTTATTCTACAGTAAGTACAGACATACCTTGTTTACTTGCACGTCACTTAATTATGCTTCACTTTATTCACTTCACAGACACTGCATTTTTTTTCTTTTTTTAGAAATTGAAGGTTTGTGGCAACCCTACACCATGCAAGTCTATCAGTGCTATTTTTCCAGCAGCACGTTCATTTCATGTATCTGTGCCACATTTGGTAATTATCACAGTATTTCAAGATTTTCATTATTATTATATCTGTTATGGTGATCTGTGATCAGTGATCCTTGATGTTAGCTATTGTAATTATTTTGGGGTGCCATAAGCCATGCCCATATAAGACAGTAAACTTAATAAATGCTGTGTGTGTTCTGAATGGCTCCACTAACCAGCCATTCCCCTATCTCTCTCCCTTGCCTCCCTACTCCCTCAGATACAACAATATTGAAATTAGGCTAATCAATAACCCTATAATGTCCTCTAAGTGTTCCAGTGAAAGAAAGAGTCACATATCTCCTGCTTTAAATCAAAAGCTACAAATGATTGAGCTTAGTGAGAAAGAATGGTTAAAAGCTGAGACAGATCTAAAGCTAGGCCTCTTGTGCAAGGCAGCCACTTTGTAAATGCAAAGGAAATGGTTTTGAAGCAAATCAGAAATGCTACTCCAGTGCTGATATGGGGACGGTTTTAGTGCCTTGGATATAAGATTAAAACCAACCACAATATTCCCTTAGCCAAAGCCTAACCTCAAGAGCAAAGCCCTAACTCTCTTCAATTCATGAAGGCTGAGAGAGGTGAGGAAGCTGCAGGAGAAAAGGTTGAAGCCAGCAGAGGTTGGCTGATGAGCTTTAAGGAAAGAAGCCATCTTCACAACCTAACAGTGGAAGGTAAAGCAGCAAGTGCTTACAGAGAAGCTGCAGCAAGTTACCCAGAAGATCTAGTTAAGATACACTAAACAACAGATTTTCAGTGTAAATAGAACAGCCTTCAATTGGAAGAAGATGCTATGTATGACTTTCACAGCAACAGAAGAGAATTCATTGCCTGGCTTCAAAGTTTCAAAAGACAAGCTGACTCTCTTGCTAGGGGCTAATGCAGTTGGTGACTTTCAGTTGAAGCTAATGCTCATTTATCATTCCAAAAACCCTAGGCACCTTTGAAATCATACTAAGTCTACTCTGCCTGTGCTCTAGAAATGAAAAAATAAAGCCTTGAGGACAGCCTATCTATTTATAGCATAGTTTACTGAGTATTTTAAGCCCAATGTTGAGACCTACTGCTAAGGAAAAAACAACTTCTTTCAAAATATAACTATTCATTGACAATGTGCCTGGTCACCCAAGAGCTCTGATGGAGATGTACAAGGAGATTAATGTTATTTTCATGCTTTCTAACACAATATCCATTCTGTAGCCCATGGATCAAGGAGTAATTTCAACTTTCAAGCCTTATTATTTAAGAAATACATTTCCTATACTATAGCTGCCATAGAGAGTGATTTTGCTGATTTGTCTGGGCAAAGTACATTGAACACCTTTTGAAAAAGATTCACCATTCCAGATGCCATTAAGAACAGTTGTGACTCATAGGGGTAGGAGGTCAAAATACCAACAATAACAGGAGTTGGAAAGAATTTGATTCAAACATCACGAATGATTTTGAGTGGTTCAAGACTTCAGATGAGGAAATAACTGCAGATGTGGTAGAAATAGCAAGGGAACTAGAATGAGAAGTGGAGCCTGAGGATGTGACTGAATTGCTGCAATCTCATGATCAAACTTGAACAGATGAAGGATTACTTCTTATGGATGACAAAGAATGCCATTTGTTGAAATAGAATAAACTCCTGATGAAGATACTGTGAACACTGTCAAAATGACAACAAATAATTCAAACTATTGAATAAACACAGTTGATAAAGCAGCATCAGTGTTTGAGAGGATTGATACCAATATTGAAAAGTTCTACTATGAGCAAAACGCTATCAAACAACATCACATGCTATAAAGAAATCTTTCGTGAAAGAATGAGTCAATCAGTGTGGCAACCTTCATTGTTGTATTATTTTAAGAAACTGTCACAGCCATCCCAATCTGCAACAACCACCACCTTGATTCATCAGCAGGTGTCAACATCGAGGCAAGATCCCCACAATGGCAAAAAAGTTACAACTTCCTGAAGGCTCAGATGATGGTTAGCATTTTTCAGTACTAAAATATTTTTAAATTAAGGTATGTACATTTTTTTAAACATAATGCTGTTGCACACTTAACAGGCTACAGTATAGTAAATATAACTTTCACATGCACTAGATAACTCAGGAATTTGTGTGACTATATTGAGATACTCGCTTCATTGCAATTGTCTAGAAATGAACTTACAGTATGTATGAAGTTTTAATATAAGTAGACTTTAGCTGAATACCAATTTAATAGCTATGTTATACTAGTTAAGACAATTATTTTCCTTGAAAATCTTTTCCTTCACCTTTAAAATACAGATAACATCTATCATTGTTATGTGATGCTTAAATTTAATCTCATGGTGTGGTGAAATTCTCAATAAACACCTGGAACAAAATGAGAAACAACATAAATAATCGCTATTATATTAATATAATATCACTTTAAGATAGAGTCACAAACAGAAAGAAAAAAGAATAAGCATTATGAAAGGATTAAATGTATACCATATTCAAAGAGTATAAATTCTAATTGTCAGAAAAGTTCAATATACACATGTATTTGACTCCCAAATGCAAGGTTCTCTATTTTTCATTAAGAATTTCCACATTGGTAGTTTAACCTCCAACTTCAGTTAGTTAGATACAGCACGTTAATCCCACTGGAGTGTCTTTGCTACTAAAACTGTCATCTCTATTGCCTTTCCAAGTCTGGCAAACAGAATGGAAATAGGCACCAATGCCACCTAGTGGGAAGTGACTCGATTACTGCATTATGACTAAATTTTAAGATTTTTCCTCAATAGGGAAAAAGAAAGTTAGGATTTAGCAATATAAACTTTAATAACTTTCCCGATTTTACCTTGACAAAAATCACAAATTCTTTTGAAAGGTTTGCATAGCCTGTTGATGATTCATCAGCTATTTTGCCACGACGATCAAAAGCAACTGTGTGACCAGGAACCAGCGCGGACTCAAGAAGCGCACAGCGGTTAGGCTGATAAAGCACCCGCAGCTCAGTAGTGGCCTCACCACTAACCTAAAAGGAAAAACAAAAACAAAAAACCGTCTAAATTAGCAAGAGAAAAAAACTGTTTAAAATGTAATCACATTATATACATATACAGGAGTCTACTTCATTTTACAGAAACTTTGTACTATTTATAAAATCTGATTGTTTTGCAATTCAATAGGTTTTATTCACAGCCTTATTTACAGTGACTTGCTCCAAGGAATTCTTTCTCTTGATTTCTCAGAATCCACGGAATAATGTTGGAAAAATAACTTGATTGGCAGGACAATTTAATAAGATGTTAATATGTATCTTACCATTGTTTATTTTTCATTTCCTCATTTGCGTTCTCCTAATTTAAGAGTATTTGGGACTAAAAACTGAAATCCATAGACGTTTTATCTCATACCTAAATTTTGCTTTCAAAAACAAAACAAATTGAGGTGGTTATCCTACAGAGAGACATGACTATTGTTCAGGACAGTGTTTCAGGTCCCACCCCATCTCCCTCTAGTTCCCCAGGGAGGTAGTAGGGCCTAAAGAAGAAAACTCATTGGTGCCTCTTGAATGGCTAGATATAAAACACTAAGTCTATCAACTACAAAGTTCCATTGCCCAAGTATGGCAGGAAGGAGGCAGAATTACCGATCTGTAAGAAACCATCTGACACTTGATCAGGTACATCTTAGTGACCAGTGTGGTTCAAAGCTATGACAGCTATCACCAGATATTCTGAGGCCCATACCAGGTGAAATCTTCTTTGAAACAAGATGAGTTCCTTAGTAACTAAAATAAAATCTCCCATCAACCTGGTACAATCTAGTAGAATAAGGGCTTTAAGGTACCCTTCATTTTATTTTTTAAAAATACAGTAATGAGATATTTCTTCAACTCTTAATTCAATGGAGTAGATTCTACATCCACATTCATATTTCTCAAGCATTTACTATGACCAGGCTCCATGCTGATCAGAATGTGCTATGAACTACAATGTAGGGTACCATTCAAAGTCCACAGCAGAGAAGAAAATGTTTCATGGAGAAGTCTAACTGATTGATCACTTAGTCAGAATTTCAGGCATACAAATTACACAAGCTGGGGTTTTTTCTTCAATAAGTATTATTTTCCCTTCAGTTAAGTAACATCCCATGAGTTGAAATCAGCCTGTAATGCCAGTACATTGGAAGGCTGAGGCAGGAAGAATGCTTGAGCCCAGGAATTTGAGGCTGCAATGAGCTCTGTTCATGCCAACTGCCCTCCAGCCTGGGTAACAGAGCAAGACCTGTCTCAAAAATAATTATATAGCATTATATGAGGAAGCTGTAGTATGAGTGTTAGTGTCAGACTGCCTGTGTTAAATTCCTGCTTCCACACTTACTAGCTTGTGACTGTGCAACTCACTTAATCCTTCTATTCTTCATGTTCCTCTTCTGTTAAATACAAATGATAATGGATTCTCATCTAGTAGATGAAATATTATAATATATATTAAGCACTTAAAACAGTGCATTAAAGTTAGTCTATGCTGTATTATTTTTAAAAATAAGTAACATGCATGTAAAACAGCTTTATATACTAAATACTACTTTTCATATCTAAATCAAGCAACACAAAGCATAATTATATAAAATTACTGTTTTTCCCCAACAATATGGTCCCTAAAAGGGCCATTGAGAAGTCAGTCTTCTTTTGAAAGCTCATTAAAAATTTGCATGTTATCAGAGAATTGGTCGACTTTTTCTTGTCTAAATTCCAATTGCTGAAATTTATAACCATTTATGCATCACAGTCTCAACAATTAGTGAAACAAAACAGAATAATGAAAAAAGTGCTAGTACAAGACAAAAGGAAATGGTAATCTTATAAATATATCTTATACAGAAATACATATGGACACAACAATATTGATACATGGCAAAATGAAAAATTTACTACACACCATTCCAGTGACAATGCCATTGTCAAGAGCAAGAGAAAAATGCCTCATCTCATGACTTTGGAAAATGCATATATTTCCTTTGTTGAAAATAACATCAAAGAAACCTGAAAAACATTTTTTAAGTATTAGAAAGTAATTTATGCTTTTAAAACTTTTCTTATTCAATATATTATATATGGACATCTCTTAATAATATATTTTATGTTTCTCAATTAAATGTTTTCAGTCAAAGGTAAAATGCCTCTCCGCAGTATGTTCGTTTTGCAAAAAAATTCATAGTATAATGTATGCACTTTTCTCATATGTATGTGAATGAAATTATTTTAAATATTGGTGATTCCTTGATCCATGACCCATTTCATTTCTAGTCTGTGTGTTGTATGTATTTGAGTATGTATGTATATATATACAACCATATTGACATACATATACAATATGCTAATATATAAAATATTTTTATCAAATACATAGCATGTAATGTAAATTATGTATTTATAAAATGATTTCATAACAAAGTTAGATTTTCTAAAATGAACCAATCCTTTATTTCTTACTTATGTCAGCATAGCCCATTTTGTATTAACTCAAAATTTTGAGTTTAGTCAATATATACCAAATGAAGGAGGATTATGGTAGTTATTGGACAATTTGTAGTCCCAATCCCAATTTTTAGCATGAAATTATTTAATTACCTGCTTTATTATATATGTATTTTCATCTAGCATTGGTAAATGCAATTAATTAATTCTACCTTTTATTGAATAAATGAATTCTTACTGCTGAGAAAAATAAAATTAAGGCTCTCTATTTTAAGAATCGCAAAACAATACAGAATGTCCTTGAATCTGGACGCTTCATTTAGTGAGTTTTAATGAAAAATATATATAGAAATAGAATATTTTCCAGTAAAATTATAATCAAGTCTGCATGATAAATGAGATCTTCAGGATTTAAAACTTTTCAATGGAGGAAAAATATACCATTTTTAAAGAACTCTTAAATACTTCTGTGGACCTCTGGTACTCTATGGAGCACAGTTCAGAGAAAAATAAATAAGGGAAAGAGCACTACCATGTGAATGAAGGTATTAAAATTAAGCTCAAAACATCTGAGTAATCAGCAGCAACAGAAACAAACATTATCTATACTTAGCCAGATACTCCAGGAACTACAGCTGTATTCACCCGCTTCATGAAAATTCAGGTGCCATTGACCCCCAATTTATTGGAAGTCCAATAAAACGTTCCACACCTTCCTGCTGAAGCCATAAACATCCTCCCTTTTCTGTTATGAAGTTGGTACATAAACCTTTACCTCTAACTATTCAGTAAGTTTCTCATTACATATGGTGTGCATTACATATGTAAATAAACCTTTTCTCTTGATACGAGTCTACTGTCAGTTATTTCCCAGGCTCCCACTATTCAAACCTAAGACAGTAGAGAAAAAACTTTCCCTACAACATGAATCTTGATGTATGATTTCTAGCTCTGGCTCTGCCAATAAAGAATTCAGTCATTCATTCATTCAACCATCATTTATTGAGCACCTATGTGCAAGGAAGATTTTTAGTTATAACCTAGATAAAAATTCTGAAAGTTCTTATCTCTAAAATCTTTAAAAATAAGAGTTAAGCCTACATTATCTTAAAGTTCCCAGCTAATACTAACATCCATTGGATCTAGTCACATTCACCAAAATAAATTTGAATCGGTTAAATCCAACAGAAGCATTTCAATTCTTATTTCACTTTGCCTCTGTACTATGTTTGAACTTGTGGATGTCGTTTGAAACTATACAATCTCCCACCTCACTAACTTCCTTCTTGGTCTCCCACCTCATTCTTTGTTCTATTGTAGGGTTCCAAAAAACGATATCCCAAAATGAAGGCCTCAGAAGCAGTACCAGAAACAAAAGTTTTTTCTGACCTTCACCTGGGCCCTCATTCTCCCTGGAGGCTAGCCACAGAAACTAGAATCTCTCTTCTCCAAGGAAGGTCATACAGACCAGAGCCCCATCTCCCCAGAGCCAGTCATGAAACCTAAAAATATTTCTCTAACATTCTCCCTGCCTTTCTGTGGAAAAACCATGCATGAAGAAACAATCTGACCTACTTTGTTTGACTGTAGGTCATAAGAGCCCTATTCCAGAGAGGGTCCTGTCCCACACCCAGAAGGAAGAAATGCAGCCCAAAGAGGCCAGGAAGAGTCTGGAAAGACAGGCCTTGCTGGGTTTCCCCACTCAGTCTATTAGCATTAGTTTATAACTTTTCCATCCAGTCCTATTTCTACATGGCTGTCCATACTTTATTAAATATAAGCAAAAAAATTGAGAGTCTCCCCTGTATCTCTGGGTCTTCATTCTGAAGGCTCTTGTGTTATATAAAACTTGTATGCTTTTTACCCTATTAATACTTGCATGCCTTTTAATCTCCACACGCCTTCCTCCACATGCCTCAAATCTGGCCATCACTTAGCTGCCAAAGAGTTTCTACTCTACTTCAAATCCATTCAAGGCTATCTCTCACCCAGGAGGGAATAAAGGAAGCTGCCTTTAGACATGCAACTTCTCTCCCAGAGCCTTTTGTAGTAGGCAGAGTAGCCACAGAAGAGTAAAGGTTTAAATTACCAAACCCAAAGCTGTTGACAGCTTTGGGTTGCTAGCTGACTACTTTTAACATGAGATGATTATGGTTGTCGTGGTGGGGTAAAATGTTTAAAACTTGTTTTACAGCTTCTAGAATAGAACATAAGATTTAACACTCCTTGTTGCAGCCACATGCAGTACAACACTTGAAACTGATGTTAGATCTCTTGCAAGATTCTGAATTGAAAAATTTAGCAATTCAATACAAATAGCCCCGATTTGCTGCAGCTCAGTAAAGGTGTTAGACTTCGTACTATATACTTAAGTCAGAGAGTTACAGTATATATCCCAGGGAAAAATCAGCAACCCTTCCCCTACTATTAATAGGTACATGTATTTCCAAGACATCCAGAACCCTCTTCTCCCCTGACCTCTCCTGTCCCCAATGTTTCTTCTGTACTGGGGGATTGAAGTTCTCAGTAAAGGGGGCTGAACCAGACAGCACCCAATCTAGAGCCCGTTCATTTCCAATCTAAAACAAAGAAGGCCTTTCAAAGTCTGCTCAGAAAATAGAGGGGTTTGATTTCAGAGAAGTATAGTTAAGATGTGGTAAGGACTGGGCAGTGGAAAAGGGGGAGTGTATAGTTAGTAGAGTTAAGATGTGGTAAGAGCTGGGCAATGGAAAAGGGGGAGCATATAGTTAGTATAGTTCAGATGTGGTAAGAGCTGGGCAGTGTACAGTTAGTGTTATATACCAATAAAGTTTTTTTCAGATTCTTAATTAGAACCAAGTACAGAGAACCAGACAGAAATAAGAACTGCAGCTAATCACCACCAGATATTCACCAGAAACAGGGCCTAAAACTGTGTAGATCAACTATTAGCCATGATCTCAAAGAGGAACTAGAATTCCATCAGTACCAAGGAGATAGGTAAGGAGACCAAAGAAAATCTCCACAGGTGGCAGGTGCTGAAACTGACTATATTTGTATCTATTCAAAGGTCATTAGCGAACAATCAGCACGATAATATTTTTTAAGTTGAAGCAAAGGGGAAAGAGGTATTACCCTCTTCAATATACCATATAAATTATTTACTGAAGCAGTAATTTTTAAAATGTAGAAAAGTTTGTCTTGAAAGTGCTGAGAAAATTTACGAAGTTATATCTCCTACGAAATAACTCTCTTTAAATTGTCACTTCACTTTAGCTGAAACTGGAACTGGAAATCTAAAAAGTATGTATTAGAGTTATGGTGACTGTATAACTGATTGTCAGGACACCACTGGGAGTGAAAGGGGATGCCAAGTAGATGGAAAAGTCACAAACGAAAGTGGGTAGAGTATACAGCCCCATTAACAAGTTACGCAAAAAAAAAAAATCCTTAGTCTCACCTTACAAATTTAAATAAGTGTGAACTGTCCATTTAAAAGTTTAAAGTATATGTTTGTTATTATTTCTATTTTAATGGCAAGAGTGTAGTGAGTCTAGGACTCATGCACCACCGACAACAGTGAAAGCTAGTATAACTTCTGGGAAGAGACTGGCAATATGTATAAAGAGATTTGACATCCTCTTTAGCCTTGCAATTGACTTTGAAAGAAGGAGATGGGTATGCCAACTTAGGCCCCAAGAAAGGAGAAAACATTTCATTTGAGGAGTGATAGTCCCTTTAAATTATCAGGCCCAGAGAGGCATTTAAAATCTAACAGCAGTCACATCTCACTTCCCCTTGAAGTAAGTCATTCCCTCTCGAGACCACTTGCTATGCAGGCTCTAGACTGACACCAAGTACACATAAAATGTCACACACCCTACAGTTCAACAATGTACAACCAATCACTAACCAATGTTGTTTCTGTAAACCTACGAGAATTCCTGAGGAACAACTTTTGTAATTAGCCCTCGTTTGTTCTCCGGAGCACTCTCCAAAGGCAACTTGAAGTGTGAAATGTGTCCTGAGCTGCCATCCTCAATCTTGGCCCGAACAAACCCTCTATATTTTTTCTCATCATCTACCCTTTAGGTTGGCATCCCTAAAGGGATGGCACCCTCCCATAGGGCCCTCCTCTTACGCTCCCTATCACTGGTAAGCGACAGTCACCAAAGGGGACCCTGAAGTTTCCCAAGACTGCCTATGCATGGGTGGGCCATCTAGTTTCCTTTTTAAAATGAGGAAATATGAGTCTGTCAACTTTGTTCTTCTTCAATATTGTTTTTGTTATTCAAGGAACCTTGAAATTCCACATGAAATTTGTGATTAGCTTTTCCATTTCTGCAGAAAACAGTATTATGATTTTGATAGCAATTGCAGGCTGGGCATGGTGCCGCATGCCTGTAATCCCAGCAGTTAGGGAGGCTGAAGCGGGTTGATGACCTGATGGCAGAAGTTTGAGACCAGCCTGTCCAACATGGTGAAACCTGACTCTACTAAAAATACAAAAAAAAATTGGCCAGGTGGTCCCAGTTACTCTGGAGGCTGAGGCAGGAAAACTGCTTGAACCTGGAAAGCATACAATCAGGGGTAATCTCTCCATCTCTGTCCGTCTTCATTCTTTCAGAAATGTTTAGCAGCTTTCAGTATATAAAGATTTGCATTTCTTGAATTTATTCCTAATATTTTGATGCAATTATAAATAATTCTCCTAAATTCATTTTTCAGTTGTTCATTGCTACTGCAGAAGAATATAAATAATTTTTGTGTATTGATCTTGTATGCTACAATCTTTATGACTTTATATATTAGGTGTGATATTTTTGTGTGGATCCTTTAGGATCTTCTATATATTATCATGTCATCTACAGTTTTACTTCTTCTTTTTTGATTTTGATGCCTTTTATTTCTGTTTCTTACCTAACAGTTCTACCTAGAACTTCCAGTAAAATGTTAATAGAGGTGGCAAAAACAGACATCCTCATCCTGTTTTTTAATTAGGGGTATAAAGGCAAAGAAGAAAAACTTCCCCCTTTACCCTCTGAAGGTTCACAGAAAATGAACGGACAAAATGCAGATTAATAGGGAAAAAAAGGCAAGTTTATTTTAATGTACATACCACCCAAAAACCAGGGGGATAAAGATGCTTCATGGGGGAAGGCTAAATGGGGGAGTAGCAGTAATGATTTTGGGGAGGAAATGAATGGACCTGGAGGCAGACATTATCTTATGAATGATTCTTTTTGGAAACTGAATGAGATCAGACCAGAGGACAAATACTATTAATAGTTGGGACAAAGTTCAAAATTCATCTGGGCTGTCATGGTGTTAAATTTTCAGTCTCTTCCTTCATGATATGAGTTTTAATCTTATTTGGTTGATGAAATTCCAGAGAAGGAGTTGAGGCAATTGTGTTCCTCTCTGGGGTCCAGGCTCTAGGTAGGAAAGGAAATTTCAGAGAATAGCCTCATTCTATGCATTGGGAGAGACAGAGGATTGGAGGTGTGGGTCAGAGAGACCTTGAGGCTACTTCTTTAGTTCAGTATGTCAAAGCACCATATTTTTGGTGCTTTGTTTTCTGAGCCCAGCAGGGAAAGCTTTCAGTCTTTAACCACTGATTATAATGTTAGCTGTGGGTTTTTCATAAATACTCTTTACCATGTAGAAGAAACTCTCTTCCATTCCTAGTTTTTTGAGTGTTCTTATCATGAAAGGGTGTAATTATTTTTATATTAGAAATATTTTTTCCTAATCCTTGCAATGCCTTCTACAATGAATATTTTTTAAAATGCATCCATCATTAAATAGGCATCAATATAAACACTGAATATTCAGGACTTCCCACTGCAGAACGTAGAAGTTAAATAGCAACATAACAAAAAAAAATGAAGATTACAATTAGAGATTAGAATGATATAGTTCTTTCCATTCCTAGCTATAACTTAGTGTGAAAAGAAGGTGGAGGCTGGGTGCAGTGGCTCACGCCTGGAATCCCAACACTGGCGGAGGCCAAGGCAGGTGGATCACTTGAGATCAGGAGTTTGAGACTGGCCTGGCCAAAATGGCGAAACCTCATCTCTACTAAAAATACAATAATTAGTTGGTTGTGGTGGCAGGTGCCTGTAATCCCAGCTACTCTGGAGGCTGAGGCAAGAGAATCGCCTCAAGCGGGGAGGTGGAGGTTGCAGCGAGACGAAATTGTGTCACTGCACTCCAGACTGAGCAGCAGAGTGAGACCCTGTCTCAAAAAAAAAAAAAAAAAAAAAAAAAAAAAGACAGAAAAAAGAAAGGAGCCCCTCCTAGTACCCAGAGTAGTAAAATCTTGTAAGCAAGTACCTCGTAGAACAGTTTATGGACCAGTATAGTAATCAAGCCAATGCTGTGTAAAATATTGCTCTTAAACTTCCTAGCATAAAACATTTATTTCTTACAATTTCTACAGGTCAAAAACCTAGGAGCAACTTACTTGAGTGGCTCTTTATGAATCACGTTGTTGGCTGGGGCTGCAGATATCTAAAGGCTTGTCTGGAGCTGGAGGACCCTCTTGCAAGATGACTCACTCAAAGGGCTAACGGCAAGCAGCTTTTATTCCTTGCCACATCAGCCTCTCCACAGGGCTGCTTGAATGTCCGTGTGACATGGCAGCTGGCTTCCCCATAGTGAGTGATCCAAGAGAGTACCAGCAGGGAACTGTAATTTTATAATATACTCTTGAAAGTCATACACAGTTACTCACACCACATTCCATTTTATAGAAGGCAGCCCCTAAATTCAGCTCATGCTAAAAGAGAGAGGAATTAGGTTCTGCCCTTTGAAAGGGGCAGTATCAAGTAATTTTTGAGATTTTTTTTTTGACCTCTGAACTTTTTATTGGCCTCCTGCTCCCCAAAGAGTCCCCTGCTTCTGCTGGCCTAATGTCTCAGAACTTTGGTGTCGTTGGTCTCAGACACCACTTTGCCATCCACTATCAGGCGGGTGGTGGTCTTTTGGATGGTTTGCATGGAGTTGCTGCTGTCCAGGGCATCACTAAGACTGAAGTCCTCGCCATCTTCCAGCAGGTGGCGGTAGGTGGCGATCTCAGCCTCCAGCCCAACCTTGACATTCAGCAGCGCCTCATACTCCTGGGCCTGGCGCTCTCCCTCTGCCCGGGTCTGTGCCAGCTCTGACTCCAGGTGCAGAAGGATCCCATTGAGCTGCTCCATCCGCAGGGTGCAGCGGGCCTCCACCTCCCTCAGGCTGTTCTCTAAGCTGATCTTCGTATTTCTCATGGAGTCCAGGTCGATCTCCAAGGACTGCACTGAACGTCTCAGCTCTGTGAGCATCATCTAAGCAGCTTCAACCTCAGTGGACTGTGTGGTGACCATTGTGGTGCTCTCCTCAATCAGCTGAGTCCAGTACTTGTCCAGCTCCTCTCGGTTCTTCCGAGCCAGCTCGTCATATTGAGCCCGGATTTCTGCCATGATCTTGGCGAGGTCCTGAGATTTGGGGGCATCTATCTCCATGGTCAACCCAGAGCTGGCAATCTGGGCTTGTAGGCCATTTACTTTCTCTTCATGGTTCTTCTTCATGAAGAGCAGCTCCTCCTTGAGAGCCTCGATCTCTGTCTCCAGCTGCAGCCGAGTGACATTGGTGTCATCGATGACCTTGCGGAGACCATGGATGTCGCTCTCCACAGACTGGCTCATGGCCAGCTCTGTCTCATACTTGACTCTAAAGTCATCAGCAGCAAGACGGGCATTGTCAATCTGCAGAAGGATGCGGGCATTGTTCACAGTATTTGCGAAGATCTGAGCCCTCAGGTCCTCGATGGTCTTGAAGTAATGGCCCCAGTCTCTGACCTGGGGTCCCTTCTTCTCCAGGTGCTCCCAGATTTTGCTCTCCAGCTTCCGGTTCTCGGTCTCCAGGCTCCTGACTCTGTCCAGGTAGGAGACCAGGCGGTCGTTCAGCATTTGCATGGTTTCCTTCTCGTTCTGGATGCCTCCCATTCCTGCCAGACCCCCGGCCATCCCCGTGACCAGGCTCCCGACCCCCATGTTGCTCCAGAAGCTGGTCCGGTGCGTCACGGAGATGCGGGAACCAGAGCCCCCGGCGCCTGCATAGACGCTGGCCGCGCTGCTGACCGGCCGGGCGCCGTAGCTGGGCACCCGGACAAAGCCCACGGACCAGTAGTTGGTGGAGAAGGTGGAGCCCGTGGTGAAGCTGATGCTGCCCTGGGAGGAGAGTGAGAGGACAGGACTCAGGCTTTGCCGACGATGTTTGTGAGGTATTTTAAAACCTCCATATTGAAAAATGCAATTATCAGATGGGGGGAGGGGTGTCCACCATTACTGAGGCTTGAGTAGTTGGTTTTCCCCTCACAGTGTAAACAAAGCTGGGAACTTCAAACCGGGTGCAGAACCCACCGCATCTCAGCAAAGCCGCTGTAGCCAGACTGCCTCTCTAGATTCCTCCTCTCTGGGCGGGGCATCTCTGAAAGAAAGGCAGCAGCCTCAGTCATGGTCTTATGGAGAAAACTCCCACCTCCCTGGACAGAGCACCTGGGAGAAGGACAGCTGTGGGTGAAGCTTTGTAAGTCAAAATATCTCCGGCGGATATTCTTAAAATATTTTCTTGAAAAGATGTCTACAGGTCAGCATTGTTCATCAAAATACTTTCTATGCTTGTGAAAACTGATTCATTAGTGTGAATTTATGGGACACTAAGCATAACATCAGGAAATAATCCTGCAAGTAATTATCACACATATAAGACCTTTTGTTGCAAAAACGTCAGTTATACTGAGGAAAATTGCTCATATTATCCTCCACCTGCCTTTATTAGAACTGCTCATTCTGCTTTATATATGGCAGGACTCGCATATTAAGATGCTAGAAACACTAAAGGGTAAAAAGTTTCTCTATTTGCATCATCTACCAGTTAGTTTGATCTACACAGAGGTTCACATGCCAGCAGATGGTGACTGCGGCTTGTTGGAGATTCAGCTTGGGCTATCACAGGCAGTTCTTTCCTGAAGGACCTCTCTGCATGGCTGCCTGGTTTCCTTTCCACATGAAGGCTAGGTTCTAAGAAGGATTAATCTGAGAAGTGAAGACAGAAGATGCAGACCTTAGAAGTTCAAGTGTCATGTCAGCTGCATTCAGTTAGTCATAACATCAAGAAAAGGGGTGTCCAATCTTTTGGCTTCCCCAGGCCACACTGGAAGAAATTGTCTTGGGCCACACATAAAATACACTAACACTAATGATAGCTGATGAGATAATAGAAGAATAAATCTTACAATGTTTTAAGAAAGTTTATGAACTTGTGTTGGGCTGAATTCAAATTAATTCTCTGGCTCATTATCTAGAAGGAAAGATGGACAGCCCTATATAAGATCAAAGTTTCTACTCCTCAGCAAATGCAAAAGAACTGAAATCATAACAGTCTCTCAGATCACAGTGCAACCAAATTGGAATGCAAGACTAAGAAATTCACTCAAAACCACACAACTACATGTAAATTGAATGACCTGCTCTGGAACGACTCCTGGGTAAACAATGAAATTAAGGCAGAAATCAAGAAGTTCTCTGAAACTAATAAGACCAAAGAGACAACATACCAGAACACCGGGACACAGCTAACACAGTGCTAAGAAGGAAATTTACAGCACTAAATGCCCTCATCAAAAAGCTAGAAAGATCTCAAATCAACAACCTAACATCACAACTAAACGAACTACAGAACCAAGAGCAAATAAACTCCAAAGCTAGCAGAAGACAAGAAATAACCAAGATTAGAGGAGACAGAGGCATGAAAAACCCTTCAAAAAATCAACAAATCACAACTTCGAACTATGCTACAAGGCTACAGTAACCCAAACAGCATGGTACTAGTACAAAAACAAACACATAGACCCATGGAACAGAATAGAGAATCCCAAAATAAGACCACACACTTACAACCATCTTCTTCAACAAAAACAAGCAATGGGGAAAGGATTTCATATTTAATTAATGGTACAGGGAGAACTGGCTAGCCATTATGCAGAAAATGGAAACTGGACCCCTTCCTTATGCCTTACGCAAAATTAAAGACTTAAATGTAAAACCCAAAACAATAAAAACCCTAGAAGAAAATCTAGACAATACCATTCAGGACATAAGCAGGGGCAAAGATTTCATGATGACAACACCAAAACTGATTGCAACAAAAGCAAAATGTGACAAATGGGATCTAAATATACTAATGAGATTTTGCACAGCAAAATAAACTATCATCAGAGTGAACAGACAACCTAGAGAATGGGAGAACATTTTTGCAATCTATCCATCTGACAAAGGGCTAACATCCAGAGTCTACGAGGAACTTAAATTTACAGGAAAAAACAAACAACCCCAATAAAAAGTGGGCAAAGGACATGAACAGACACTTCTCAAAAGAAGGCATTTATACAGCCAACAAGCATATGAAAAAATCTCAACATCACTGATAATTAGAGCAATACAAATAAAAACCACAATGAGATACCAACTCACACCAGTCAGAATGGAGATTATTAAAAAGTCAATCTCTTTGCTACTGTGAATAGTGCTGCAGTAAACATATGTGTGCATGTATCTTTAGAATACAATGATTTCTATTCCTTTTGAGTATCTACTCAGTAATGGGATTGCTGGATCAAATGGTATTTCTGGTTTGAGATTTTTGAGGAATTGACTGACTGTCTTCCACAATGGTTGAACAAATTTACATTTCTACCAAAAACCTAAGTGATGGGTTGACAGGTGCAGCAAATCACCATGTCACACATACGCTAATGTAACAAACCTGCACATTCTGCACATGTGTCCCAGTACTTAAAGTAAAAAAAAAAGTCAAATTTTTTAAAAAATAAAAATAAAAACAACAGAGCTGGTAAGGTTGCAGAGAAAAAGAAATGCGTTTACACTGTTGGTGAGAATATAAGCTAGTTCAACCATTGTGGAAGGCAGTGTGGTGATTCCTCAAAGATCTAAAAGCAGAAATACCATTTGACCCAGCAATTCCATTACTGGGTATATACCCAAAAGAATATAAATCACACTATTATAAAGATATGTGCATGTATACATTAACTCCAGCACTATTCACAATAGCAAAGACATGGAATCAACCCAAATACCCATCAGTGATAGACTGGATAAAGAAAATGTGGTACATAACCACCATAGAATATTATGCAGCCATAAAAAGAATCAAGATCATGTCTTTTGTAGGGACATGGATGGAGCTAGAAGCTGTTATCCTCAGCAAACTAATGCAGGAACAGCAAACCAAACACTTCATATTCTCAGTTATAAGTGGGAGCTGAATGAGGAGAACACATGGACACATCAGGGGGGAAACAACACACACTGGGACCTGTAGGGTTCTCAGGGAGGGAGAACATCAGGAAGAATAGTTAACAGATGCAGGGCTTAATACCTAGGTGAAGGGTTGATCCGTACAGCAAACCACCATGGCACATGTTTACCTAGGTAACAAACCTGTGTGTCCTGCACATGTACCCCGGAATTTAAAATAAAAGTTGATTAAAATATATACAAAAAAGAAACATCAAAAAATAAAAATAAAATATATACAAAAAAGAAACATCAAAAAATAAAAATAAAGAATATAAAAAGATCAGAGTTTCCTAAATTTGCAAATTTCTCTCCTTTAATGTACCCAACTATGTGTGCTGGTGCCATTAGGCCCTCACATCATGATGCTGCAGGACTGGAGTTCAGGGAATCCAACCCAAGAAACTTCTCTGGCTGGGGCACTTGATGTGGGAAATAAATGGTCTTGGTCTCTGACCCAGTGGTGTCATGTTTCCGACAATTAAGTTACAATTTAGATCCTTCACAGTTTCTGATCTAACAATGGGAGATATTTTCGTGGCCATATCTGCAAATACAGGATGCTAATAAAGAAAAAGAATAACAACAGTGACAGCAGAGAACCCAGAGAACAAGATAAAGGGCCACTTTGACTAATTTAAGTGGATAAGTAATTTCAAGTGGGAACGAATTTTTGCCCAGGTAAGGAAAATGTCTAAAAAATAATTTTGGAAAGAGAAGCTCCTAGGAAGTATTTTTAAACACTTATTTTTATACAGGAGAAAACTGTATCGTTCCCCAAGATCTCAAATATGAGGCAGAAGGGATTACATTTTGAAAAATGCTTAGGTGAGTAGCTCCAGCACATCCTCAAGACTGAACAGCACAGTTTCCAGCACAGCATAGTACAGTTAAATTCATAGGTGTAGCAGGCAAATATTGTTCAAATAATGAAGGTCCAAATTCAAAAAGAGTTGGAGATTTGGGTTTATAGTCAAAGGTCTACCAACATCTGTTTACTCTTTGTTAATTCTCACAGTTATATCTTCATGACAGGAAGATATTAAACATCAAAGCTAGTTTGTCTTGTTTTCTCTTTGTACCTTTATTATGACATTAGCTACAAATAATAATTATTAGAATTGTTGTATTTGTCTTCTTCATTAGATTATGCATGTCTGAAATTCAGAATAGTATTTTAGTTATCTTCTCTGGTCCCCAAATTAATTAACATGGTATTTTGATAACTGCCTACATTTTATTCTTCAATTAGCTAATACCAAATATATATATTTTTCATAGTGCCCAGTTTTAAAGCCTGTCATTTATTGATAATTTTTATTAATGCAGATAGTTAAATTATTTAAATAGCCTAACACTGGTGTAAAGTCATCTGAAAAAGGAACAAAACTATACAGTAAGCTATGTCTAGATATCTACCTTCCTTTAACCTCCAGACCTGTCTAACACCACAAGCTTTGTACGATGGTTTTACCATATTTGTCTGTCTTATCTCCAATGGCATCAACTGTGCCATCTGGATGCAGGCGGACAAACCCTCCAGTCAACTTGTTATAGAACTGAAGAGTATTTCCTTTTGTAAACTTCCAGCTTTCTGCAGCCCACTAAAAAGAAAAACAAAACAAAACAAATACACCAGTATGAGAAGAAACAAAGAAAAGAAATTGCTAAGAAACAACACGTACTAAACATTATATGCTGTTTTTGTTTTAACACATCAAATAGCCATTTGAACATTGTTTATATGAAATAATCTAAAGCCCCAAACAAAAATCTTACTGTTTCTTTTCTCTTAACTTCCAGCTTCTGCCCTGAGAAGATAAAGGAAAGAGAAGGCCATTAATTTCAGAAGGGTCATGCTTTCTCTAGTCATCGTAAAACATAGTTTTTCAGGAAATGTGTATACATGATACCTACTTGCAGAGAAGATACTGTTATCCCTGGCATACAGTTCTCTAACAATTTTACAATCATCTTCCCCCTGATCTAGCCATCTGTGAAAAGAAAAGTATATCAATTATTTTCGGACTTTATACTTACATTAACCATTAGCAATTATCTTCCCAAGTCAGAAATGCAAGATAGCAGGAATTGGAAAAGACATGGCTATCTGCTTCTGAAAGGCAGGGCAGTACAGAATGAAAAATGAAATCCTAAAATTACTGTAAGAGTGCAAGGGAGGTAGAAGAAACAGTTACTATCTGGTATGTTTTTGCCTACACACAGGTGATTACTCAGTCAGCCTGGGGACTGTCAAAGTCATAGATGTTATTATTCATTGGATCAATTTATCTTGTCCTTTGGCTACTAACTATAGTTCAAACTCGAAGCAGTTATTTCACAAATGGCTATTATTGGTTCCATAGGAAAAGAGATAGGAGAGTATCAAAAAGAAAAAAAAGCAATTTATCACCACTACTGGGAAAATAACTCAAAGATCAAGGTCTATTGACAGTGGGTAAGCACTACCATCTTTGTATAAAAAGCTACATGAAACACTGTGTGTACATTTATCATTTTTGAACCTAACTTGGGACCTAATCCAAAGGGAGTATGTTTTCCTGTCAGAGACTTTCATTTTCTTTCTGATATGTACAGAGTCAAATTTTTTAAAAGCTATCTTTATTTAGCATTAAATATTAAATTTCTATCATTAGGAATGATGACAAACATAATAAATGTCTTTCTCAATAGAAGAAAGAGCTCCTAAGATTAATATTCGCAAAAGTTACCCAACAAAGCCTCAGTGACCAGGAACAACTAAATATGCTACCCAGTTCTCAATGGATAAACTTGGAACTGACTAGTATGAAGTGAATTACACCTACACACCTGTGACAGAAGAAAGTATATTCGTAATTTGTTGTGGGATCCTTGATAACAACATCATCAAGAAACCAGCCATTTCCTAAACACAGATAAAGAAGGAAAATGTGATATAAGTAAATATGGTTCAATATTTTCAAGTTTTGAGAACAAAGTGCTAACTTCCAAATATATGTAAAGGCCTTATACAACCTAAAGCTTAATTCTTCAAATAAAGCAAAATATAACAGAAGTAAACTGTAAGGAATATATTCCTTATACATGTAACAAAAGCAAAAAATTATTTTAAAGCTTCATGCTTTATGATATCTATTTCAGTGTGGTTTTCCAAACAATTGGAAATAGAACAATTCTGTGGCTGCTTTTAATTTCATAAACTGCATTCATAATCCTGAACCTAACATCTTCCAAAGACTATATACTTGATGGTTACCAATACTTTCTACTTCCAGAAAGATTTTTTCCTTTCATTTTATTTTTGTTTTTGTTTTTGAGACAGAGTCTCGCTCTGTTGCCCAGGGTGGAATGGAGTGGTGCAATCTCAGCTCACTGCAACCTCCACCTCTCAGGTTCAAGCGATTCTCCTGCCTCAGCCTCTGGAGTAGCTGGGACTACAGGCGCGCGCCACCACGCCTGGCTAATTTTTTGTATTTCTAGCAGAGACAGGGTTTCACCATATTAGCCAGGATGGTCTTGATCTTCTGACCTCATCATCTGCCCACCTCAGCCTCCCAAAGTGCTGGGATTACAGGTGTGAGCCACTGCACCCAGCCCCAGGAAGTTTTTTAAAGTTTAAATTTAAACAAAGTCTGCATAAAATAGGTGCTCTGATAGACTAAAAATGAATAACCATTCAGAAATCCTGTCCAAGCACACAGACTCAGCTGGTATACATAAAGGTAGAAATTTCTTTTTAAATGTTGCCCTCCCCACCCCAGGAACATGTGTACTTTATTGAACGCCATTGTATAAAAGTGTGTGAGGATCAAGGGCTGATACAGGACTCCACTAGGGGGCAGGACAAGGAATGGAAGTGGGGCACGTGGGAAACAGGTCATGGGCAGAGCTCCTGGCCTGAATGATTCCTCTTGCTCTATCAATAGACTTGCAAGATAAATACTGGGATGATGATTAGCAGAATGGTCATGATGCTGCTCAAAACCAGGGCCCAGATGTTCAGGCACTTGGCACTGGTGGTATAGGCCTGGGCCCTGGTCAAGTCACCAATCACCTTTCTGTCCCTAGATTTCACGGAGTAGGCGAACGCTATAAAACCCAGGCAGCAGGAGTTCATGAAGAGGGTGTTGAACAGGGATCAGATGACATGGTCAGGCACGGAGGTCTAGCTGTGGATATGGATCACAGTGGACATCGGGGGAGCCTGGTTATGGGGCGCCCTCAGCACAGCCACCTCATATTCTTCCTTGATCATCTCATAGTTGGGGGAACGGTTGGTGTTGGTGGGAATAAAGAAGGTTTGGACAGTGTGGTTAATGGTGTCCAGGGAAGACCAGCTGTGGTTGGGTTGTTGGGATAGTTCTCAATGGGCCCTCCCATTCCCCAATCTTAAATGTTTAATTTCATATTAATTTGCAAACTAGAGTTAATTAAAATCAATTTTACTTACACATAAAATATTTTAATTAGTCATAGTGGTTTGTCTATGCAAAGATCCAGCTCAAAAATATATCTACTCTAATTAAAATTATTGAATTGATGAGTTACTATTCATAAGCTATAGGATAAAATTTATTTTTTTCTTTTATTTTTTATTTGCATATGTTTAGAGACAGAGGCTCACTCTGTCACCCAGGCTGGAGTGCAGTGGTGCAGTCACAGCTCACTGCAGTCTAAAATCCTAAACTCTAGCAATCTTCCAGCCTCAGCCTTCCAAGTAGCTGGGAATCCAGGTGTGTATCATCACGCCCAGCTAATTTTTAAATATTTTTGTAGAGATGGAGTCTTGTATGTTGCCCAGGCTGGTCTTGAACTCCTGGCCTCAAGCAATACTCACACCTCATCCTTGCAACACGCTGGAATTATATGTGTAAGCCACTGTTCTCAGCCAGTTAAAACTTTTTAATGCAGCATACGAGAGCCTTCAGCTCACTCTTCAGCTTCACCCCTCATCACATACTCCCATTATTGTGTGGTGCCAAACTCCTCACAGGTCCCCAGATCAGTGGTTCCCAAACTCAGCATGAATCTGAATCACCAGGAGGGATTACAAAAACACAGACTGCTGAGTTCCACAGTTTCTAATTTAGTAGGCTTAGCACAGTCAGCCTACAGTGATCAAATGCTCCAGTTTGCCCAGGACAAAGCGTTTCCCAGAATGCAGGATTTTACCAGGACAGCCAAGGTAAACCAGGAGAGCCACAAGCAAACCAGGATGGCTGGTCAGCCTAGATAAGACCTCAAGCATTGAATCTTTAACAATTTTCCCAAGCAATGCTGATGGCCCAGGAGCCACACTTTGAAAACCACTGCCATAGATGATTCATATGCATAATTTTGGGCCCTTACATATGCTATTCCCTCCACCTGGAACAAAATCTCCAAAATGTTATTTAATTTTTAAATGCTACCTCCCAAAAAAGAATTGCTTGTCTCCTTTAAGGAAAAATAAAATGTTATCAGAATTCTAAAATGGGTTTTAAGAATTTCTGAGGGGGGCCATAAAGAAAACTCATAGAGGTCATGATATATTGATTTTAACAATACTGTGCAAGTTAAGAAGTTAGTTTTTAAATTATTAATGTAAAAATATATTGTCTGCATTTTTATCATGTTTTTCCCATAAGAAAGAACCAGAACTAGATTCAGAGAACTAGAAAAGATGGGTACCTGAAGAAAGCTGGGCTGCTCGTGCAGGAATTAGGCAAAAGAATAGGGGTTAGATCAAGTTCTACTGAATGTGTTAGTTTCTTACACAGTATAAGTAGTTTTATATTATTAATTACTTAATATAATATTCATTTTTATGGAACTGGGTTTAAGAATATGAGGAAAAAAGATGTTAAAACCATGTGTCATTCCAGCACCTGCACATGCACGCACACAGACACACACACAAACACGCACAGACACAAATCAGTTAATTTGCTCTATCCATTTTCAATCTTGTTCTATGCCTATATACAGCAGGCCCATATATAATCAAATTGGATTGTACTGTATATAGGGTTGGTGTACTGCTGTAGTAGATACATGTTATGCGCTTACTGTATTGTTTCCACTTTCTGATTATACAAAATGGCTACATTTCTCAGCTTCCTCTGAAATTAGGCAGAGGAACAGCTGGTTCATTTATGGCAATGGAATGAGAATAAAAATGGTATGTCAGTTGCAGGTTCAGCACTTAAATGCATCTCCCATAATTCTCTGGCCAACTCCACCTTCTGTGGTAGCCCCAAAAGCCATGTAGCAGCTACCCTCTGGCCAAGGGCTGATCCCTGATTCCCTGTTTGAAGAATAGCCACCTGGGAGACTTTCCAAACTGAATCGGATTTTTACGTAAATGAGAAATAAACAATGTGCTTATGTAAAGCACCTCACATTTGTGCGTAGTTTGTTTTAGCAACTACTGAGCATTAACTACCCCAAACATATATCTGCTTTGTTCATTTGATTTTATACACGAGCATTTCCACATTTTTCCTAAATATTCTCAGACAACAAGCTTTTCAAAGTTGTATAGTATTCCAGTGTATGGACATACCTTATGAAATATATTTTCCATTTCAAAATAGGGAATGTAGTTACCATATATAACATAATCACAATTTTGTGGACACGTTTTATTTATATTTCTCAGTATTTCTTGGTAACTTTCTAGAAGTGGAATTACTGAATCAAAATTAAGTGCTATTGTCACATAAGACTTCATAACATTAACTATGGAATATTGCATTATTTGTCCACAGTTCTTTCTCTCCCACCCCACTGACTTTGGTCTTGGCCATCTTATTTGATTTTTTCATCACAGCCCCAAATTGGGAGCAATCTAGATGTCCTTTCATGGGTGAATGATTAAACTAACAGAAATCCATGACATGGAATATAAAAGGCAATAAAAAGGAATGGACAATTCACATGTACAACTTGAGTGAATCAACAGGAAATTATAGAGACAAAAAGCCAATCATAACAGATTATATGTGATTTTTATACAGCTCTTGAAATGAAAAATTTTAGAAATACAGTACAGATTAGTGGTTGCTAGATGTTAAGAGGAGGAGACTGTGGAAGAGGGTAGAGGAACAGAGTAGCAATGGCTATAAAAGGGCAACATGATGGCTCATTCTAGTGATGGTGTTTTGTGTCCTAATTACATCAGTATCAATATCCTGGTAGTGGTACTGTACTACAGCACTGCAAGATGTTAACACTGGGAGAAACTGGGTAAAGGGTACAACTTCAATTAAAAGTACAATTATCTCAAAATAAAAAGTATAATTAAAAATTTAATGGAATTGTTAACAGAATTCTTATATTTTCACAATTTTTATTTCTTTGATTAATAAAATTTAATTTTGGTTACTTTGAATTAATTTTTTAAATATCCATTGCTCATTTTTCTATTAAACACATTTAAAACTTAGTTCAAATCTTATTCTGTATCACTGATGTTGCTGTGTGCCCATTATTATGACTCTCACTGAACTACATTTAAAAAGTGTCACCTTCAATGCATTTTAACATAAAAATCTTCCTTGTTAATCTTTTTCAAAATGTTCACTGCTATTATACCCTTATATTTTTCCTAATAAATAACAGTATCATTTTTATCTGCTTTATTGAGAAGTATTTTACAGACCATAAAGTTTACCTGTTTAAATAAGTTCAATGGTTTTTAGTATATTTATAGGGTTGTGCAGCCATCACCATAACCCTTCAGTACATTGTCCTCAGCCCAAAAAGAAACATCGTGCTTCTTCACATCTTTCCCAACCACCTCCCTGCCTTCCCTCTCCCAGACCTAGGTAACCACTAATCTACTCTCTGACTTTGATAGATTTGCCTATTCTAGACGTTTCATAAAAATGGAAATCATATAATAGGTGATGTTTGGTGACTGACTCATTTAAGGATAGGAAAAAAAAAAAAACTCTGCTGTCTCAAGACTTACCTTTGAATGAGCTGTGTTGCTCTGTATTTCAGATTTTCTCTCTTTTAAGTTTGTGATATCTCTTGATCAAAATTAGTATGCGTCCCCAACTCTTTCTAATTCTCTCATTTCCCCACTTGTGATGCTCCACTTGACTTTGGAACAACCAATCACTTTTCTATATAGAAACCATTGAAGCAGTCTCTTTCCACATAAAATTAATCTGGCAACAGATTGTTTTTGGCAAAACAAAAGGACAGGCCAAGGTGCAATTCAGTTCATCAAAATTCTGAAGTCCTTTTACTGCTGACACACCACAGAAACAAGCCGCTGGGGCTTAGATTAAATATGTGGGAGATAAAACTTTCACCTTTCTTGCCAAACTACAGTGGTGCTCTAGAGCAGCAAGAAGGACTGGATTACATAACCAGCCATGGTAACTGACTGGTAAATAGTTGTTAAGGAACAAATAGGCTCACTCACTCCAAAAGAGGGCAGAGCCTATAAATCAAACTTCCTTGGCTACAACCCCTAGTATTCTTAATATGGCTTTCAGACAAGCCCAGTCTACTACAAATGAGCCTGTAATTTTATTGTTCATGTTATTTATTATATACATATATATTTTTATGTATGTACAGACTGTACATATATGTGTATATATATGCTATATATGTATTTATTTTTATAGGCTATTAAGCTGCATAAGATCTTTTCTATATTTTCTATCAAATATCGCTAGCATATAAAGCAGCCACTAGTTATTGTATATTTATTTAATATTTAGCCATCTTACAAATTTCCTGATTTCATTCATTTTTTAGTTGATTCTCCTTCAATCTGAATAATCATTTACACCTCCACTAAGCAATGCTTTAAATTTCTTTCAAAAATTATGCTGTTTTAAAATCTTATAATTTTTAATAAAATGCTTTCCAAATAACAATTAATAAATATTCATAATGAGAAAAATCTATTTCTGGTTTTTATGGATTTCACTGTCTATTAAAAGGATGCCTTAAATTATTTTTAAACAATTTTAAATAAATATATTTTTCTGCTCCAAATTTTCAGATTTTTTAACAAAGAAATAATCATTGTTAACAAATAATTTTTCTGCTTCCACCTTTTGAGTGATACATTAATAGATTTCCTAATATGGAACTGTCTTCTGATTTATTGGCATATACCCTAATTAGTTGTTATATATTAATTATATACTTCTTGATTCACTTTACACATAGCTTATAATATCTGCAAGTGTATTTATCAATGAGACTGACCTATAACTGGTCCTCTGGGGAATACAGACTCTGTGAGACAAATAACATCATGGCAGCAACTGATGTTTCTCAAAGAAACACATCAGTTTTATTTGGTTAAGGCAAAAGAAATGAGAAATGTTTCTTAATCATCCTTTTCATGAAAGGATCAAATTTATTAGCCCAAAACTGTATATAGTATTCTTGAGCTTTTAATCTCTTGTGTATTTACAGTTGTATTCACTTTCTCTAAACTTGGGCGTTTATTTTCTTTTCCTTTTTTGTCTATTTTGAAGGTTATTTATTATTTATTTATTTATTTTTAGAAATGAGAGTCTTGCTATGTTGCCCAGGCTTCTCTCAAACTCCTAGGCTCCAGTGGTCCTCTTGCCTCAGGCTCCCAAGTAGTTGGGACTACAGGTGGGTGCTATCACGCCCTAGTGACTCCCTTGTTTATTAAACTTTTCAAGGTCTGGTTTAATACCTGTCAGCTTTTTTTCCCCCTAAGAACCGGTTCTTATAAGTGACATCAATTCTTCTAGTTTTCTATTTTTTTGACATTTGATTTTTATGTTTATTATTTTCTTTCCTACCTTTTTCTCAAAATTTCATTATTTCTTACCTTCTTGGATTGTTTCGTTCATTTTTTTATTCTCTCTTTTTAAATACTTGTTATATTGTGACTTATAATAAGAAATATGTTTTTTTGGCCTTCTTCCCTGTTTCCTGGCACACAGCTCACAAAAATCCTTTGAGTGGCCAAAGCGGTAAGTGCCTTTTTGTATGCTAATTAGATGACTGGTAGCTGGGGGCTCCAGCCAGCCTCAGGATGGGGACTGGGGCCAGAAAAATCAACCACAGGATTTGCAAGATGGAACTTTCACTACCATCCCCAGACCTAGGGGGTAGGGAAAAAGAGAGGGGTTCAAAGTTGAGTTGATCACCAACAACCAATTATTTAATCAATCCTGCATGTGTAATGAAGCCTCCATAAAAATCCAGAAGACACAGTTCAGAGAGCCTCCAGGCTGCTGAAGACGTGGAGGTGCTGGGAAGATGAGGCACTCAAAAGGACATGGAAACACCACACATGCATTGCCCTGTCCACCTTTTCATCTAGGTGTTCATCGATACCTGTTGTAATATCCTTCATAATAAGCCGGTAACTGTTGGTGTTTCCCTGAGTTCTGTCATCTGCTGTAGCAAATGACTGAACTTGAGGAGGGAGTCATGGGAAGACAGAGCAGGGACCACGCTAGGGCCCTGTGGGGACCCCCTAAACATGAAAATGTTAAAATCTTAAATTCCTCTTGAAAATGCCAGACACCTAGCTAGCCTTAAAAAATAAACTTAATAAGCAAAAAGATAACAATAATAATAGCCTAAAACAACAGCTCGAAAAGTTAAAATAACAAAATATTTGGTTCCCTCTAAAAAAGAAAGGTAATAACATATGCCCCTGAGTTGTTTTTCAGAAACTCGGGACCCCCACCAAATGGATCTGCTGGCATGTAGACCTCAGGTAACGGGAAACAGAGTACTCATCTATGACCACTTTTTTTATTCTAAATTTCTTCCTGAGAGATCTGGAGGAGGTCATGTGCATGGGCCAGAGCTAACGTTCTTTTCCGCTGACCCCAAATTGTTAAACAAAGTTTTCTCTCCTTACTCAATTGCAAACCACAAAATCTTTAAATGCACCTATGACCTGTGTGCCCCATTTCAAAATGTTCCACAATTTTAGATCAAAGCAATGCATAGACTCTATATATTCTTTTGACTTTGCCTATAATCTCTGCCTCCAAGCCTTTAAAAACCGTTAAGTGTAAGCCGTTAAAGCAAACTACATATGGCCTGAGGACTCTGTACTTCTGTATTTGAGTCCTTGTGGATGAACTGTAACCTCGCTTAACAGTCAGACAAAATTGAAAACCTAACTTAGAAGTATGTTCCTATAACAATAACTGAGTCTTGGCCAATCTCAGTGGCCATTCTTCAACCACTCATAGGCTTCTAAGTGTTCAAACTGTGTTCGAATAAGGCAAATGCCAACCTGTAACCAATCCAGCTATTTCTGTACCTCACTGCCAATTTATGTATGTCATTTCACTTTTTTGGTCTATAAATCTTCTTTCACCACGTGGCTATGCTGGAGTCTGTGAATCTTGCTGTGATGCTGGGGGCTTCCAGAATCATCATTACTCAATTAAACTCCTTTAAATTTAATTTGGCTGAAGTTTTTCTTTTATCAAAGCCATCAGGGAGTTTGGATCTTCATCATAAGCTGCCCAGTTCTCCTTGGTTGGCACCCTACAATAAATGCTTCACTTTCCCTGACTACAATCTCAATGTCAGTGTTTGACTTTACTCTTGTCAGGCAAACAGACCCCAGTTCAATTCAGTAACAGCTGGAAATACCAATTTCTGGCCAGTTGGTCAGAAGTTGTAGAGGCCTGGACTAGCTATTGGCATCTGAAGTCAGGGCAGTCTTGTGGGACTGATCTCTTAATCTGTGAGGCTTGACACTAACTCCTGGTAGATACTGTCCGAATTGAATTAAATTGTAGGACACCCAGCTTGTTGGAGGGAAAACATCCTATATATTTGGTCACAGAAGTACTCCGTGTTGAGTGTTAAGAGCATAGAAAAAAACAGTTCGTTTTTCCTACTAAATAATACTAAAAGTGGGACTATTAATACACCTTTGAATGTTATAAATCATACTAGTATTTCCTAATTAGTCAATAATATACTCCTCATATTAAATGACCAGAATGCCATGGGAAACAAGGAGAAAACTTATTTTCATACCCTATCCATTTAAAACTATTCGAAGAACTATTTCTTTTCTTCCTCCTTGAATGAAATCTAGAAAATGTATTCTGAATAGCTGGATCACTCTCAGATAATAAGTCCATTGGTTTCTTTTATCACAAAATTGGGATAATTTCAACAATTATAATGACCAATCCCATATAATAATCAAAACTTCAAATTTCACAGAAAGGCGAAATGTCTTTCCTCTCCCATCTTCAGTTCTGGAATCTTGGGAGGTAGGCAGGCTCACAGGTTGCCTTCTTCTTCCTGCCTTTACCCAGGCTGAATATCCTTTATCTGAAAAACTTGGGACCAGAAGTGTTTCAGGTCTCAGATTTTTAAATATCTGCATTTATGTCTACTGATTGTGCATCCCATATCTGAAAATCCAAAATCTGAAATGCTCCTAAAGGCATCTCCTTTGAGCATCATAATGATACTTTAAAAGTTTCCAATTTTAAAGCATTTCAAATTTTGTATTTCCAAATTTGGCACTCAGATATATAATTTATGACCCTACAGAGTTAGAGACAGCATAAACAGGACAGGCAAAGGTGAGAGGTAAGAATCTAGAAATGTCTTATCAACCAGCACTGTTTATATATGTATGTCGTTGAGTAGGTATTTAAAGCAGGAATCATTTATCTTACTATCTTCTTAGATTATCTGCCTACAATTCTACTCTGACTGTTCTCCAGACCTTCCCTTTCTTTGTGGACAAAGGCCACTGAGGAAGCCTGCAGATTGTTATTCAAATTGGGGTCATGTAACAATTTCTAGATGGCACAGGTCTTCAAGTGGTTTCTTCACAACGGAAAAACCCTTCCTACCCACCCTTATTACTGGTGATTGGTGTATAGGTATCAAAGCAACAGCCAACCTACTGCAATGAAAACTTGTAGCTTTTATATTCAGTGGTGAACCCGTAACTTGTCTGTCCCTTCCTTCATAAGTCCTGAATATGTAGCCTTGTGCCTACATTTCGGATGGTGCTGGGATGGGTCTGAATATACGTGTCCCCTAAAATTCATCTACTGGAACCTAAGACCCAATGTGATAACATTAAGAGGTGGAGCCTTCAGGATGTGATTAAGTAATGAGAGCTCAACCCTCATGAGTGGGACTAGTGCCCTCATAAAAGGACTTCAGGGAACTAGCTAGGAGGCCCCTTTTGCCCTTTAACCACAGGAGGATAAAGCAAGAAGGCCCTCCCAAGACAATAAATGCCAACACTTTGATCTTAGACTTCTCAGCCTCTAGAAGTGTAAGAATAAATTTCTGTTCTTTATAAATTGCCCAGTCTAAGGTATTTTGTTACAGCAGCCTCAAACTAAATAAGACAGAAAATAAGATCTTGCTTCTATTATTTGTTCTGGTCTTTTTGAGACTTCAGCAGAAAATGAGACAGAAAAAAACACCATTGTAACATTCTGTTAGACTGTACTTACAGTTCTGATTTTCACTTTGGCCCAAAATCATGAAGAGGACTGAGACACCTTAAGTGAATCATTTTTTTTTTCTTTCACCCTTTTAAGTAAATTTTTGTTTCACTAAATTGTGGTCAGAGAAAGTGGCCTGTTGGGGGAAATTTACTGAGATTTTCTTTTTGGTCTAATATCTGAGTCAAATTATAAAAATGTTTCATGAAGCTTTGAAATAAAAATGCTTCCCTATCTACAAACACCTGAGGAGAGTAACTGAAGGATCCAACTAACCTACCAGAATCTGAGACATATGACAAAATCCTATCCTATCTTCTTTTCATTTCTTCTTGACTATCTAAGAGTATTTTACTTTCTCTATTTACTTACAATATTATCTGTGGAATAAACACTCATGAATCTTATAATCTCATTGTGAATTATAAACTTTATCAAAAAAGCACCTTCTTCTACCTTTTAATGCTTGTTGTCTTGAATTTTACTTTATCTTATAATAATATTATAACTAAGATTATTTCTTTATTTACCTATTTCTGATACATTACTTAAATTTTTATTTTTAATATTACTGGGTCATTTATGTCAAGGGTCTCTTGCATAGAACATATAATTGGACACGGGATTTTTTAGGTTGAAAATTTTTGCCTTTATTTTTGTTTAGAAAAATTAACAGAAACTCAGAAATAAGGCTAAAAGATGACTACCATGTCCTTTCAATACTGTAATAGAACACCAACAAGCTTGCCTGAGAATCATTTGACTCACTGTGGGAGTGTAACATTATGTGACTTAATATTTACTATGGATTCAGGCCTGTAAAATTAGCTATCAATTGATTAAAAATAATATGCAAATGATTTACATCTGTTCAAAATATAGATACATTTTGTCTGAGAGAGAAGACAACCTCAAAAGCATATTTGTGTTGTCTGCAGAACACTGGCCATATTTTTTATTTATCAATCTTATTCATAATTCTTTTTTCACTGATTACATGTACATATTTTTTAGTTTCTGGTAACCTCCTTTGAGCCAGCTTTGTCGACCTGCTAATTCCCTCATTAATTATCTAAACACATTGTCTACTCTGTATTTGTATAAGAATCTTGTTCTTACTTTGAAAATTATACTTTGACACTTTTTAGTAAGAAAGTTTATCATCTTGTTTGATGCTTTTGGTTTTTTTTCCTTTTCTTTTCTTTTTTTTTTTTTTTTGTATGTGCCCTTTCGTAGCATGTCTTTTGTTAAATGGATTTTGTTTACCTTATAATTGTTTTATACAGTAGCAAAATATAAATTTATTGGGAATATGTGAGTCATCGCACAGAGTTGAGGAGAAGAGTGAGGAAAGGCATGAATAAAATGGCAGCAGAAAACACAGCTGGGACCTGACTGCCAGGATAACATGACAATCACTAGCCTTCAAGGAATATCACCACCAGAAGACACAGCTGCTGCCTCCACCCCTAGCATGCTGGAATGCTGCCACACGTCACAACATAGAAATCCCTAATCTCCTCTATTTTATAAAATTACTCTTTCTAGCATTTAGGCCCATCCTAGATTGTCCCCTTGGCCAAACCGCTAACATTTTGAAGAAAAATACATCTAGTTAAATTTTAAAGAATATTTGAGGACAATATTTAGATTTCACATAGTCAATACATAAAGGTCTGTTTTCTACAAATTTTCCACAGTATTTTCTAGATCAGAACAGAGTTTCACATAAATACAGTGGAATCACACCTTCACGAACTCCCTGTGTAGGAGCCTTACCTGGGCCAAGTCCATCATGGCCTATCACAATCTTGCACAAATGTCCAAGGTGCACAGCCTCCAAGAAAAAGGTGTCAGTCTATAACGAATCAAACACTGTAATTAGATCTAGACTATAACTCTGATTTATACCAAGAGTATAAATTAAAATGCAGTAATTTTTTTGTTTTTTTTTTTTGGTGGGGGGGACAGGATCTCCCTCTGTCACCCAGGCTGGAGTGCAATGGCACAATCTTGGCTCACTGCAACCTCTGCCTTCTGGGTTCAAGAGATCCTCCCACCTCAGCCTTCTGAGTATCTGTACTACAGGCTTGTGACACATGCCCAGATAATTTTTGCATTTTTTGTAGAGATGAGGTTTTACTATGTTGCTCCCCAGGCTGGTCTCGAACTCCTGGGCTCAAGCAATTTGCCTGCCTTAACCTTCCAAAGTGCTGGGATTACAGGCATGCACCACCACACCCAGCCAGTAAAAACTGATTGTAAAAATGAATTTACAATTAAAAGGAGCCATAGCTGTGCTCCAGTGGTTTATATAATCAGAATGTAGACAAAAAGTGAACATCACGGAATACTTTCAATAAAATCAAAGATAATGGTATATGTTTCAGTGCAAGAAAAATACATGATCCAAACTTAAAAAAAAAGATAAGAAAACAAAAAAAAAAAACTTTTGTATAGTGTATTATGTTTCAAAATATTTTCAGGTGCATTTTATTTTGTCTTTAAAAATTGCTAAAGGAAAAAAAAATCCCTTCTACAGACAAAAAAGTTGAAGCACAGATCTAAGATTAGAGCTCAGCTCCTCTGACATGTAATAAGACTATTTTCTTTTGAACCTCTTTGTCTCTCCGTGAGCGCACTATTAAGAATGTAATAATGAGAAACAAAACTGTTATTAGCATTCATTAAAAAAAAATACTGTTCATGCCTGGTACAAATTAATGGATAACATTATTATCCCTTTATCCACCAAACAGAATGGTTAGAAAAGCAGGACTTCTCTATGCAATAAATGAAAATTATGAGTTATGATATTGATAATAATCGATGTAGAGAACTCTAAGGAAAAGAGAAGAAACATATAATGAAAATATCCTGATATTAAGAACTAGTTGGGTCATCAAGGAAGGCTGAGATTAATATAACAGGATCAACTGTCTATAATTTACTCAATAAAAGAAAAATTTAAATATATGCATATTATTAGTAATAAAATAACAATGTATTCGGCTTCTACATTCAAAAATAAAATTTGCTGTATATAATTATCCACATTTAACAATATACATACAGATTTAAACATCAACAAAGAAGGAAGAGATGTCAAGAAGATGGCAGATTAGGAAGCTCCAGGCTCCAGTTTACACATGGAGATACTAAGTTAACAATAACGTAAGAACTAGCAAACTCTTTTTTGAAAACTTTAGCGACCACTTGAGAGATGCAGCCCCCAGGCCAATGCATAGCCAAGAAAGGACTTCATCCAAAAAGGGCAGAGAAGTTCAAGGCATTTTACATGCCCTTGCCCTACCGCTACCTGTCATAGTACAGTATAACAAGAAGGAAACCACCCACACTCCAGAACTTCCCTCACAACAGAAACAAAAAGTAGACCATACATCCAAAATTCTGTCTTGTCTGAAGGCTGCCTGAGAAACGGGATTATGCCTCCCCTGACTTGGAGCCATGACAGAAATGGCAGATAGTCTGGAAGGCTAAAAGATAGAGGCCAGCCCTGCAGCCTGTGTTTTCAACAAAGCTTCTTCAGTACAGCAGACAAACGAGGCAAAGAAGAGATTGTGGGCTCTGGTTAAGAAACAAGGACAGACGGGCGCGGTGGCTCAAGCCTGTAATCCCAGCACTTTGGGAGGCCGAGGCGGGTGGATCACGAGGTCGAGAGATCGAAACCATCCTGGTCAACATGGTGAAACCCCGTCTCTACTAAAAATACAAAAAAGTAGCTGGGCATGGTGGCGCGTGCCTGTAATCCCAGCTACTCAGGAGGCTGAGGCAGGAGAATCGCCTGAACCCAGGAGGCGGAGGTTGCAGTGAGCCGAGATCGCGCCATTGCACTCCAGCCTGGGTAACAAGAGCGAAACTCTGTCTAAAAAAAAAAAAAAAAAAAAAAAAGAAACAAGGGCAAGCACTTAAGGAAATTAATTATTTAAAATCAAATACATAAGCCCAGGGAAGACACATTGTCAGAAAAGGTTTAAGAGGTCCCAAACCTCCACCTGGGCTGATCAACGCGAGTTTTCTCCTAGTAAAGCCAGTCCATAATGACTGTGAGGTGTGCTTGTATTTTTGAATGTTCAAATATCAATAAAAGATCACAAAGCTTACAAAAAAAGAAAAAACATGGCCCACTCAAAGAAACGAATGGCTTCATGAAAAGACCCTAAAGAAATGCAAATCTCTAAACTTCCTAATAAAAATTTAAGACAACAATCTTAAAATGCTAAATGAGCTAAAAAGAATACAGAGAGACAACTAAATGAAATCAGTAAATTCAGACATGAATAAAATGAGAATATCAACAAAAAGATAGAAACTGGAAGAAAGAATCAAGCAGAAATTCTAAAGCCGTTAATATAATAACTGAATTGAAAAATTCACTGATGGGGTTTAATATCAGATTTAATAAAGCAGAAGAATCGGCTTACTTGAAGGCAGGTCAGTTGAAATCATCAAGAAGGTAGCAACAAAATAAAAGAATGAAAAAAAGTGAAGAGAGCATAAGAAACTGATGAGACACCATCAAGCAGGCCAATATATGCATTGCTGAAATTTTAAAAGGAGAAGAAAGGAACAGAGGGGCACACAGCTTTTTGGAAAAAAGTAATGGCCAAAAACTTCTAAAATCTAAGGAGTGAAATGCACATGTAAATTCAAAAAGCTCAGTGGGCTAAACCTAAAATAAACCAAAAGAAATCCACACTTAGACCCATTACAATCAAACTGGTGACTTTCAAAGAGACGATCTTGAAAGCAGCAAGAGAAAGGCAGCTCATCATGTATGAAGAAGAGTCTATAAAATTATGAGTAAATTTAAGTAGGAACCATGCAGGCTAAAAGGCAACAGGATTATAAATTCAAAATGCTAAAAGAAAAAAAAAAAAAAAAAAAAAAAAAAAAACCTCTCAACCGAAAATTCTACATCAGGCAAAATTCTCAAAAGTAAAGAAGTAATTAAGACTTTCCCAGATATACAAACTGAGTAATCTCATTATCACTAGACCTACAATACAAGAAATGCTAAAGAAGTTTTTTCAAACTGAAACAAAAGGACATTAGATAGCAACATGAAAGCATATGAAATTATGAAGTTTGAGCTTGGGATGCAGAGGCTTGCAGTGAGCCGAGATCAGTACACTGGATTCCAGAATGAACAGAGTGAGACCCTATCTCAAAAAAAAAGAAAAAGAAAAAAGAGAAGGAAGGAAGGTAGGAAGGAAGGAAGGAAGAAAGGAAGGAAGGAAGGAAGGAGGGAGGGAGAGAAGGAAGGAAGGAAGGAAGGAAGGAAGGAAGGAGGGATGGAGAGAAGGAAGGAAGGAAGAAAGGAAGGAAGGAAGGAGGGAGGGAGAGAAGGAAGGAAGGAAGGAAGGAAGGAAGGAAGGAAGGAAGGGAGGCAGGGAGGAAGGGAGGGAGGGAGGGGAGAAAATAAAAAGTTCTTCCATAAAGGAAATAAATGGACAAACATTAGAAATTTGTATTATTTTAATTTTGGTGCATAAATCCACTTTTACTTGTTGCATAGACTTTAAAAGACAAAGGTAGGTATGCAATATATAAAGATGTAATTTCTGACATCAATAAAGTAGAGTTTGGAGCCGTAAAGGGGGACAATTTTTGTGTATAATTGAAGTTAAGCTGTTATCAATCTA
This sequence comes from Saimiri boliviensis, assembly GCF_048565385.1. Taxonomy (NCBI): domain Eukaryota; kingdom Metazoa; phylum Chordata; class Mammalia; order Primates; family Cebidae; genus Saimiri; species Saimiri boliviensis. The sequence goes on along the minus strand of NC_133463.1, from coordinate 8,466,872 downwards.
AAATAGAATATTATAACTTTAAGATGTTTTATATAATTGCAACAGGAACCACAAAGAAAATATCTACAGAACACACACAAATGGAAAGGAGAAGGGAATCAAAGCAAGTCACTACAAAAAGATTAATGAGACTCAAATGAAGGCTGTAAGAGAGAAACGCAGGAGGGGAAAGCTCCAAGACGTCCAGAAAACCATTCACTAAATGACAATAATAAGTCCTTCCGTATCAGTAATTCCTTTACATGTAAATGGATTAACTCCATATAATAACATAGATGGTCTCAATGTATTTAAAAAAACAAGATCTAACTATACTATCTACAAGAGATCTGAGGATATACATAGGTTGAAAGTGAAACGATAGAAAAAGAAATTCTGTGCAAATAAAAACCTAAAGAGGGAGAGAGTGGCCATATTTATACCAGACAAAATAGAGTTTAATTCCAAAACTGTCACAAGAGACAAAGAAAGCTACTATATAATGATAATATGGTTAATTCATCAGGACTTAATGTCATATACATATATATATATATTCATAAATATATATGCACCTAACATCAGTTACATATATACGTATGTATGTGTATATACACATACATATATATTAATGACTGCCTATAATCTCTCTGTATATAAACATATATATAAAGCAAACGTTTTGTTTAATATATATTAACTAATACATATCTTAATCCATTACTTTGCCTATAAACTCTCTCTTTCTACATATATATAAAGAGAGAGAGAAAGAGAGAGCACAAACTTTAACAAAATGGAAGGGAGAAATATATATTAATTTATGACTTTGCCTATAATCTCTCTATATACACATATATATAAAGCAAACTTTTGGTTTAATATATGTTAATTAATATCTATTAATTTATGACTTCACCTATAACCTCTCTATATAGATATATATACATAGATACATAAAGCAAACTTTTACAAAATTGACGGGAAAAATAGCAACACAAAAATAGGAGATTTCAATGCCCCACTTTTAAAAATGGAGAGAAGAATGAGACAAAAGATCAATAAAGCAAGAGGACATGACCAACATCATAAACCAACTGGTCCTAACAGACATATGCAGAACCACCAACAAACATGGAACATTATTCACGAGAGATCACAAGTTAGTTCACAAACAAGTCTTAACAAATTTAAGAAAATTAACATCATAGAAAGTGTCTTTTCCAATCATGGTGGAACAAAACTAGAAAACAATAGTAGGTGACTGGAATGTTCACGTATATGTGGAAATTAAACAGCTCACTCTTTAAACCATCATTGGGTGGTTTCGTCAGCAATATGGCAGAATAAGAGAATTCTGACTTTCAATTCTTCCATGGACGTATCAAATAAACAAATACAAATACATCAATTCCCTTGAAGGGAAATCCAGACACTTCTTGCAACACACACACACACACACACTGGGAAACTAAGAAAACATCCACATCAAAACAGGTTTAAAAAAGGCTGAGACAAGCTCCTGCCACAAACCACACCCCAGAAATAACACTGCACAGTCAGGAACTTCTCCAGGTTCAAAAAGGAAGTATTTGTTTCTCATCCGGAGCCCACAGTCTCTTGCTTGCCTTGTTGTCTATCTGCTATACTGAAGAATCTTTGCTGCAAAAACATGCTGCAGGGCTGGCCTCTGTTTTCCAGGCTTCTGAACTATCTGCCATTTCTGTTATGGCTCCAAGTTAGGGGAGACATAAACCAGTTTCTCAGGCAGCCTTCAAACGAGACAGAATTCTGGACATACCATCCACAACCCCTCAGCCTGGACTCATTCCACCAGAAAACTGGAAATAGGCACTGGACCTCATATTTGGGGGCTCAGTAGAAGCCCTCTAGTTCTGGTTCAGGAGGCAGGAAAGAGAACTCTTCACATATAAAGAAGGTGCAGACATGCCACCACTCTTTAGTTTCTGTCCTTTGGCTATTCTGTTGTGCTGGGCAATTCTTCAATCTTCCTGTTTGGAAGGAAGACCCTATTGAAGTCCAGCTCTACCAAACAGAGGCGCAAGTTCCTCTCCTTCAGAAGGTTGGCTCCCATGTGCTTCTCTTCCCAGGCATGGGGATGTACAAAAATAGAAAAATGAAAGTTAAAAAAAAAACGGTGGCCTATCTGCACCTGCTCCATACATGAAGAGTTCCCTTTCCTGCCTCCTGAACCAGAACTAGAGGGCTTCTGCTGAGCCCCCAAATCTGAGGTCCAGTGCCTACTTCCAGGTTTCTCATGCAATGAGTCCAGGCTGAGGGATTGTGGAGGAGGAAACCGAACTTTTATGGTTGCTATCCAAGGGACTGGCTCCTACATCAACTGCCTCTCAGAGCAGATGGGGCTGGGCATTTGAAAATCCCCTGGAACCACAAAGAACTAGGAGGAGGTTTTAAACAGGCAGCTATACCCCTACACTGGGTATAGGTCTAACTTCCAGTTTCTCGCTGGAAGAGGTTTCACTGCACATAATCCTAACTGCTACCTAGGGGTCAGGGCTTCTAACTAGAGTACATCTGAAAGCCCAGAAGGCAGGAAATTAGTAAAGTTCCCAAAGCCTGAATAGGCATGTGGGTACTTCCCATGTCTTCTCACTGCAGCAATAAAACCAAGTCTCCAGCTTCTCCCTGAAAAGAGTTTCTCCACACACTGAGCATCCCAACTTTCGTAGCTCCCACCTAAACAACTGGCTCCTAAATCACCTACCTCTGGAAATGTTGGGGCTCAGCATCTGAAAATTTCCTGGTACCACAGAAAACAAAGAGGCAATTTTAAGTGGGTACAAGAACATTTCCAGCAGCAGTCCCACATAAGGCTTACCACAGAGCATGCAAGCAAAAATACCCAAATCCCATCTTCCCATTAGAAATGGTTGGACTTACACTTTCTCAGATGTTGCCCCAGAATTGGGCTTCTAACTAGCCTGCATCTCGTTGGTGATAAGTAATTAGAAGTCCTTTGTGAACCTGAACACAATGCCTTCTTCCCCAGCTGGCTCCAGTGATAAAGCCAATCGCCATCTTCTGCCTGGAAGGAGTTTGTCCATACATTGAATATCCCATCTTTTACAGCTTCTACCTGAGGGACTGGCCTCTAGCTGTGGGCGCTTACAGGGACAGGTATTCTTAAGTACCCCAGGGACTACTGAGAATGAAGAGACGGTTTAAGCAGGTAAGGAGAACTTGCAGCACCCTTCTCCTGTCTTCATACAGAGAGAGCAGGCAAAAACCCCAGCACTTAGTTTTTCTTTGAAAGGGGTTTGACTGCACACCTAATGTCTTAGGTTTCCCAGCTGATTTCCACTGGTTAGATTTTTAATTATCTTGCATCCAGGCAGTGACAGAACAAGCAATCAGTAATCTACTGAGTGCCTGAACACTTCATACAGCTCTTTCCCTTGGTTCATTTCAGAGACAGAACAAGTCTCCAGCTGACCCACCTATCTCCGAGAGCTGACGGAACTGGGTCTTTGCTAGGCTTTTGGGGGCAACAAAGAACAATGCAACTGTGTGGTCTGAACACAAGTGCAGGCATTTGCCATAAATCCTCTCCCCAGCTTAATGCAGAGTGAGTGGGAGATAAATTCCAGCTCTCAGGTTCTGCCTGAAGAAAAATGGAACTTGATCATACATCTAGCAACCCAGCTTTTCCAGCTGCTTCTTAAGGGCCTGGCTTCTATCTTACCTACCTCTAGGCAATGATAGGACTTGGCACACCCTAAACTCCTGGGGGTCAATAAAAGCAAAGACTGTAGTTGGGACAAATACACAAGTTTGAGAGGCACTGAATCTCTGCCAAGTTGATCAATGAGGTCTATTTCCTACATGAAGCCAATTTTACAGGGTTAGGAGAGGTGGCTGTCTCATCTAATACATAGAAACTAATAGAGTCAAAGAAAATGAAGGAAAAAAGGGCAATATGTTCCAAACAAAAGAACAAGATTAATTTCCAGAAATGGAGCTAACTGACATACTCAACGGAGAATTCAAAATAACAGTCACAAAGATACTGAGGTCAGGAGAGCAATGAATGAACCAAGCGAGAATTTCAACAAAGAGGAAATACAAAGGTTTAAGTTCCAGAATAAATAAAGAACTTTCACAATTCAACAACAAAAATGAATAACCCAATTTTTTTTATTTTAGATTCAGGCAGTACATGTGCCAGTGTGTTAACTGAGTATATTATGTGATGCTGAGGTTTGGGATATGAATGATCCCATCACCCAGGTACTAAGCATAGAACCCAACAGTTTTTCAATCCTTGTCTCCTTCTTTCCCATCCCTCTCCACATCTCAGTGTCTATTGTTGCTCTCATTGTGTTCATGAGAACACCATATTTAGTTCCCACTTATAAATGAAAACATGTAGTATTTAGTTTTCTATTCCTGCAAATAACCCAACTTTAAAATGGGCAAAGTACTTGAATAAACATTTCTCCAAAGATTATATACAAGTGGCCGATAAGCATGTGAGAGATGCTCGACATCACTAATCAATAAAGAAATGTAAATAGAAAGCACAATGAGATATCCCTTCGTAGCCATTAGGATGGTTACATTAAAAAAAAAAAATTAACACGCCTTGGCAAGGAGATAAAGAAACTGGAACCCTTGTGCACTGTTGGTGGGATTGTAAAATGGTGCAACCACTATGGAAAACAGTACATCAGTTTCAAAAAAAATTAAAAACAAACTACGATATGATTCTGCAATCCCACTTCTAAACATATATCAAAAATAATTGAAAAGATGAGCCCAAAGAGATATTTGCATACCCATGTACACAACAGCATTATTTATAATAGCCAAGAGGTGGAGGCAACCCAAATGTCCATTAATGGATGAAATAATAAACAAAATGTAGTTATTTTGTTTACACACAATAGAGTATTATTTAGCCTTAAAAAGAAAGGAAATCCTGTCATATGCTTTAACACAGGTAAATCTTGAGGACATTATGCTAAGCGAAATAAGCCAGTCACAAAAGGCAATTACTACATTACTTCCCTTACATGAGGTATCAGAAGTAAATATACAGGAATAGAAAGTAGAATGGTGGGTACTAGGGACAGAAGGGAAGAAGAAATTGGGAGTCGTTAATTATTAGATTACCAATTCTGGAAGATGAAAAATTCTGATGATTCATTGCACAGCCATGTGAATATACTTAACATTACTAAACTGCACTTAAAATGCTCTTAAAATAGTTACAATGGTAAATCTTATTTTATGTGTTTTTACCATGATTAATCTTTTTTAAATGAAAGGACATTTTGCTTACTTGTCCTCTTAAAAAATTGAAGGCGCTCTTCGATCTAAATAGTTTTCTGGATCCCGTATCTCCCTTTTCTCCATGGATAGAAATGTAGACGTTTGCTGTTGTTCCAGCATTCCATAGCTCACCTGTTGCCACATTCACTTCATATATTGTCACTGACAACATAAGAAAAAAAACTTTAAGTGCCAGGCATTACTCATATAACAGAAAATTAAGTACGGAAGTCTCCTCTTACCCATGGTAGACAAGTTCCAAGACCCCCAGTGGATGCCAGAGACCACAGATAGTAACAACTTCTATATAAAGTATGTTTTCCCTACATATACATACCTGTAATAAAGTTTAGTTTATGAATTAGGCACCATAAGAGATTAACAATAACAATAAAATTGATTAATTATAACAATCTAATGTTCGCAAAAACAAAAACTTTGTTCTTACCACAAATCTTACTAAATGTGACATGCTTTTTTTTTTCTTTCCATGTTAAGTCAAGAACTTTCACCTTTTCACTTAAAGATAGTACTTCACAGCTTCTCTTCGAAATATCCAAATTGCTAGCATCGCTGTTCTTGCATTTTGAGGCCATTATTCAGTAAAATACGGGTTACTTGAACACAAGCACTATGATACTGTGACAGTTGATATAACAACCAAGATGGCTACTAAGTGACGCACAGGCAGAGAGCACAGGCAGTGTGGATTCACTAGACAAAGGCGTGATTCACATCAAGGCAGGATGGAGCAGGATAGCAGAAGATTTCATGACACACAGAATGGCACACAACTTAAAATTTATGAATTGCCTGTTACTGGAATTTTGCACTTATTATTTTTGGACACCAACTGACTTTCGGGGACTCAGACCAAGGAAAGCAAAACCCGTGGATAACAGGGGACTACTGTACAGAAATCCAACTAAGAGTTCTAGCTCCAGGTAACATGGAGTAACCCACACCATCCAGTTTCTCCTATTGAATGCAGCTATAAAACTTTGACAGAATGCATAGAACAGCTATATGGAGATCAAAAAGTGAACAGCAGCAGGAGGGGTGGGGAAGAAGATCAAAATTTAAAGTAACACAAAGCAACTGTGAGTTTACCATTTCTCCTCCTCCACAGCCCCCAGCCTGGATTCAATGTACCAGAGACCTGGAAATAGGCACTGGACCTCAGATATGGGGGCTTGGTAGAAGCTCTCCAGTTCTGGTTCAGGAGGCAGGAAAGGGAACTCCTCACATACAGAGAAGAGAAGATGTAGACATGCTACCATTTTCTTACTTGCATTTCTCTATTTTCTTACATCCCTGTGCCTGGGAAGAAGAGCACGTAGAAGCCAACATTCTGAAGGAGAGAACTTTCTCTTCTGTTTGGTAGAACTGGGCTTCAATGGGGTCTTCCTTCCAAACAGGAAGACCATAGAAGTACATAGCGTAACAGGATAACTAAAATCTCAGTTTTCTAAGCCAAGAACCAAAAGAAAGATCCAAGAAACTTCAGAGGCTTTAAAAACTGAACTAACATTGGAACCACAGCCCACATAAGACAGGTTAGAATTTATGACCTGAAATTAACCAGTAGTCAACTGTGTACTAAAACAAAATATCAAAATTCTCCTTAGGATTTAAATAAGAACTAGTGTCTCATATAATAATATATAAAATTCCCAGGATATAATATGAATGCTTGGAATATTGAGAACAAGAAAAGTATCAACTCACATAGGAAAAGAGAATGGAGACATCACCATTGAGATGACATGGGTACTGATTATCTGGCAAAGTTTTCAAAGCAGTTGGGATACAAATGTTACTACAAACAATCACGAACACCCTTAAAACCAATAGAGAAATGGAAAATCCCTGCAAAGAAATGGAAAATTTAAAGAACTAAATAGAAATTTTAGAACTGAAAAAAAAGGATCATAAACATACTTTAAAACTCACTGAACAGGCTCAAGAGCAGACTGGAGAGAGCAGAGGAGAGCACAAACAAACTTGAAGATAATAAACAGAAGGCATCCACTCTAACAATAGAGAAAAATATTTTTTTAAAAAAATGAGCTGGGACCTATAGGATAATAACAAAATACCTAATACTCATGCACATGAAGTACCAGAAGAAGATAGAAAAAGATTCTGATTCAAGAGTTCTTTGAATTCAAAAACAGTCCTGTACTGCCCTCCTACACCAGCTCCATCCTCTGGATTTTCACATCAGTTGATATTCCCTCATATTCCATTCCCTCCTCGGCTCATGCAGAAGGTTTATAAGTAGGAATTATTGAAGGAAGTTTTATTTACTTTCTGGGATGGTTAACTTGACAATCCTTTTCTAAAGATTAATAACTTTTCTCCATTTGTTTTCATTTTTTCCTTCTTTTTATTTTTTTGGATAGAGGGTCGGGCTCTGTTACCCAGGCTAGAATGCAGTGGAACAATCATGGCTCACTGCATCCTCAACCACCCAGCTTATTTATAGATACATTTTATAATATCATTATGCATATATAATGATAGGTATTATATATAAAAAATGTTTTATATATAATATCAAAAGTTTTTTAAAGTAGTAACATTTTTATATATAAAAAATAATTATATTTTGTATATTATCTACTATTATATATACATAATGATATTATATAATTATATGTATATATTTTAAAAGAGATGGTGTTTCACCATGTTGCCCAGGCTGGTCTGGAACTCCTGGACTCAAGAGATCCACCTGCCTCAGCCCCACAAAGTGCTGGGATTACAAGTGGAAACCACCATGCCCAGCCTTCCGTATTATTTTTCCAAAATTTCATTTTTCCTTTTATAAAAACCAAGTGACTTTGCTAAAATTGGATAGAGAAAACAAGAGGAGGGGAATCAGAGTAACAGCAGTCTATGACCTTTGTGCTATTCTAATCAGAGGTGTTCTTTTATTTTCCATATAAGAACTTAAAAGACAAATATATAACAAAAATGAACTAAAGTTTTCTTAATTAATTGACATATTTGGCCAGGATTCAACTGGGTAAACTGAAATACAACATAGTTGTTTCATTCAAAGTTCCCATAGGACATCAGCAAGATGATACAAAACAAAGCCCTAGACCCATATTTGCCCACAGAGGCACTGTCATAACAACAATGCTTGGAATATTTGCCTCTGTGAGAACCCGAGAAACTGGCTAAGAGGTTCCTGCACCCAGGCAAGCCCAAAGACAAAAAGAGCCTCATCGAAGCCAGTAGAAAAATTCATGGCATTTTACATGCCTAAGCTCCTCCTCTACCCCCAGCACATACAGTGTGACCAAGTTGCATTTATACCTGGATATAGAAGGGATGGTTCTACATATGAAAATCAATCAATGTAATATGCCACAATAACACAAAACTTCATTGATATAGAAAAGCATTATTATAATCCAACATCCTTCCTTGATAAAAACTCTCAACAAACTAGGAATAGAAGGAAACTATCTCAACATAATAATGGCAACATATAAAAAGCTCACAGTTAACACAATACTCATTGATGAAAGACAAAAAGCTTTTCCTCTAAGATCATGAAAAAGACAAGGATGCCCACTCTCATCATTTCTATTCAACATATGACTGAATATTCTAGCTACAGCAATCAAAACAAGAAAAACAAATAAAAGATATCCAACTTGGAAGAGAACAAGCAAGATTATCTGTTCGTAGGTTATATATGCAAAAAACTCTAAAAGGCTCCATACACACACACAAAAAAACAGTTAAAACAACAGAATCAACACTCAAAAAGCAGCTGCATTGCTGTATACTAACAAAGAATAATACAAAAAGAAATTAAGAAAACAACTGCATTTACAATAGCACCAAAAACAATAAAATAGTGTACTTAATACTAAAGCAAGGCAGCAAAAGGTATGTACAATGGAAACGACAAAACATTGTTAAAAGAAATTAAATACAAATAAATGGAAAGACACCCCATGTTTGTGGATTAGAAGACTTGATATTGTTAAAATGCCTACATTACTCAAAGCAATCTACAGATTAAATGCAGTCCCTATCAAAATCTCTATAGCAATTTTTACAAAAATAGGAAAAAAAAAAACACAAAAATTCGTATAGATTGCCAAGAGACCCCTGAATAGTCAAAACAATTTTGAAACAATCAAAGTTATAAGCCTCACACTTCTTGATTTCAATACATATGACAAAGCAACAGTATTAAAGGTAGTGTGGTACTGGGATAAAGACAGACAGACATAGAACAGAATAGAGAAATCAGAAATAAACCCTCGATTATACAGTCAAATGATTTTGACAAGGGTGCCAAGACCTCTTGTCAAGGAGAAAGATGCTCTCTTCAATAAATGATGTTGACGAAACTAGGTATCCACATGCAAAAAATAAAATAAAGTTGAACTTTCATCTTACATCGTATACAGATATTAACTAAAAACAGATTAAAGACCTAACCATAAAAATCTAAATCCATAAAACTCCTAGAAAAAAATTTAAGAGAAAACCTTCAGAATATCAAATTTGGCAATTATTTCTTCAATATGACACCAAAATCACATGCAACAAAAACAAACATAAACAAATGGAGTTACATCAAACTTAAAAACTTCTACACAGTAAAGGCAACAATCATTCGTGTAAACAGGCAACCTATGGAGTTGCAAAAAATATTTCCAAATCATATATCTGATAAGAGGTTAATATCCCAAAAAAATAAGGAACTCCTTCACCTAAACAACAACAAATGAAAAAAGAGACAATTCAATTTAAAATTAGGCAAAGAGCTTAAATAGACAATTTTTCAAAGAATAGATACAAATGGCCAACAAGCCTACAAAAATTCAGTATCACTAATTATTACAGAAATGCAAATGAAAACCACAAAGAAAAACTACTTCACACCCATTAGGATGGTCAGTATTAATGGAAGAAAAACAAGTGATGGAGAGAATGCAGAGAAACTGGAACCCTTGTGGGACTTAAAATTGTGCAACCACTATAGAAAAAGGTATAGAGGTTCCTCAAAAAATTAAAAATTGAATTACCATATAATTCAGCAACTCCATTTCTAGATATGTACCCAAAAGAGTTGAAAGTAGAATCTCAAAGAGATATTTACATTTGCACACCCATGTTCACTACATTATTCATAATAGGTAGAAGGTGGAAGCAAGCCTAATGTCCATCGTCAGATGAATGGATAAAGAAATTGTGGTGTATATATGATGGAGTAATATGCAGTCTTAAAAAGAATAAAAAATTCTGTTAACATGCTATACCATAGATGAACCTCAAGGACATTACGTTAAGTAAAAGAACCCAGTCGCAAAAGGACAAATACTGTATGCTTACACTCATATGATGTATCTAAAGTAGTTAAAATCATAGAAACAGAAAGTAGAAATGTAGTTGCCAAGGGCTGAGAGAATTACGGTGGGGCAGGGACTGAGGGGAATTAGTATTTAATGGATATAGAGTTTCAGCTTTGTAAGATGCAGAAGTTCTAAGGATATGTTGCCTAACAGTGTAAATACACTTAACATAAGTGAACTGTACACTTAAAAATGTTTAAGATAGTAAATTTAATGTTTGCGTTAATTATCACAATTAAAAATAAAATTGTTTTTAAAGTAGTTCACACGGCCTGCAAGCCCACCTTTGGTTTTTTTCTTAGGAACCTTTATCCTTTGCAGAAAATAATTCCATAATGACAACAAAGTTTTTTCAGGTATACATGATGATACACTGGTAAACTGGGCAAAAACTTCTAGAGTTACTGTTGTTTTAAATGACAAATAACTACCATGAGTTTTTAAAAACTTAAAGGAATAAAATATAGAAAAAAAAAAAGACATTAACCCAGCTTTTGTTATTTGTGCCACCTAGAACTTATGTGTCTACCTCCAGTGAAGGGTGTTACCTGTTTTTAATGATATAATTTCAGACACATCATCAATCTTAGCTAGAATTTTAGATAAAAATATGGCAAAGGCCAATCATCATTTGCTATAGCTACCACTGACCTAGATAACTAAAGGTTTATCAGGTTTATAGATAGCATATGATAGGGTATGTTTAGAATACCAAGCCATGTCCTGAAACTGAAAAGAAAAATCTTTATTAATAAACCGTAAGGGTCAAGCACTACACAAAAGACAAGTAGAATCAGAATGTATTTACAGAGTGTGCCTTTTGAGCAGAATTTTAACAGTTAAAATTGTGTTAAAATTTTAGGAAAGCAGCAGCAAAAAGTGACCTCTGCATCATTACTAACAATGGGTAGGAATACGGGCCCTGGAGAACATCTGCTCTGGTGAAACGTGTGGGTTGATGAGGAAGAACAGCATGGCAATGCTTATAGACGGTGAAAAACATACTTACGAATGGTGAGAACAATGCTCATGCTTCACTTTTCAGTAAATAGGGCTATTCATGTCTTTTCGAAAATATGTTAACTTCAGAAATTTAAGAAAAGTGATCACACCTATTTAAAACCACAAAGGAATCCCAGTCTGTGCAAATGTTTTACCAGTCTATGTTCCCTCAAAAAAATTACACAGGACGTACCTAAGCCTAATGTCAGATAAGACTTATTATTATTTATTTATTTATTTAGATAATTAAGACATCACATTTTTAATAGAACATAGCCTGGATTGGAGAAAAAAAAATCTATTTTTTGCCAACTCTCCATTTAATAAACTCATATGTCCTTATCCCATTCTCCTCCAAGGCAGAGGCCAGCAAACCCAAGAGCAAATGGTTCTTATGGACAGTCACCCTGAATTCTTGCTGGGCAGCAGCGACTACCTAACCCTAAGTAAAACAAGAGCTCATTCTCAGCTATAAATTTCCACAGGGCTTAAACACATCTCTGCTTTTGTCCAGACATTTAGAAAGTCATTGACAGTCGTGTTTTTATTTCCTAATCAAATAGATAAATATTCAAAAATGAGGCAGAGCACGGTGGGAAAAGTATACATTGACTTGCCTTTCTTAGCCCTGGAGTAACTTCGTTTGACATTCAATTTTCTCATGACCTCCTAAGAATTAATTTCCTTATTTTGATTAAGAAGCATTTCCGCTGACCTTCCTACAGGGCTTACTGTTGACAAGAACATATTCCTGGATGCCAGCATGTGAAACAACTAAAAAACATTTAGATGCAGCTGCCACATCGGAGAGGTATGTGATAAGAAACCAGCAGTCCTTAAACATTCATTCACTCAACATGTGTTTATTGGTTCCCTGTCCTTCAGCATTTAGGCAAACAAGTTTTATCTGTGCTGCCTGGAGTCAGCCCTCTCCTACCTGGAAGGACGGGTTGTCCTTTACTTAAAAGAGGAAATTCTCGACAGATTTCCCCATCCTCTCGATCTCGTGCCAACCATCGCTGAACAGGTACATAAAACTGTTTTCCAGAAGTCATATTATGCAAGTGTATCTACAATAACAATAATATTACTTTCAAAAATGTAGGAATGCTTTATCAAAATGTCAAGTTTTTGTTAAACACTGCCACTTAGCTCAGAGAACATTTTCTTAAATATGAGAAATTGTTGATAATTTGACAGTGCTAATTTCTTTTTTTACTGCCGTCTCAAGTACAATGGCATTTCTTTTCTCTATCTAAAAATCTTCCTATTCCTATTTATTTATTTATTAAAGACAAAGTCTTGATATATTGCCCAGTCTGGTCTCCAACTCCTAGGCTGAAGTGATCCTCACACCTCAGCCACCTGAGTAGCTGGGACCACAGGCACACACCAGTGCACCCAGATAAATTTTTCTATTTCCAGTGTCTCCATTTTGTAATGTTTATATTAAACATGGCAATCTCTTCCCAAATCTTCTGTCATTAATATTTTCCTGTTTGGAAAGAGATGTTTACATTTTTAGAAATATATTATTTCCCTGTTTCAACTTCTTAGAAATTAATTTTTTGGCTTAAAGTGATCTTATAAATATTAGTATAAGGTTAGATTTCACACACTACAGATTCAAATTAATGTGACTCCCCCGCTTGGATCCTTAGCAATGAACAAAATTCAAAAACTAATTATTTATATGGTCACCTAATCCATTTATTCTGGAGTCAAACAAGAATGTTAATAAATTCTGGTAGAAACTGAAAAATATGAAAAATCAACATAAAGTAAAAATTATGTTTTCTGATACTAAAATCTAGCCTTTTCTGAGTAGAGTACTATTATTCTTTTAAAAGCTTCAGTGAGATGTTATTTTAACTATTAAATTAATCTTACCCTTTCGAAAATGAATTAAATCAGAGATTTTCAACTTTAATGATTTCAAAATCACTTTGTTAAAAAGGCAGATTTTCAGCCAGGCACAGTGGCTCACACCTGTAATCCCAGCACTTTGTGGGCCTAAGGCAGACAGATTGCTTCAGCCCAGGAGTTTGAGACCAACCAGAGCAACACGGCAAGACTCCGTCTCTAGAAAAAATAAAAATTACCCAGGTGTGGTGGTGCCTGCCTATATAGTCCCAGCCACTTGGGAAGCTGAGGTGGGAGGATCGCTTGAACCTGGGAAGTCAAGGCTAAAATGAGCCATGATCATGCCACTGGACTCCAGCCTGGGCAATAGATGGAGACCCTGTCTCAAAAAGGAAAAAAAGGCAGATTTTCAGTACCTGATCCTACTAAGGTTTGTACGTCTCAGGCAGATTCAGGAATTTGCATTTATAAATGCATAGCAAGTGTGATTCTGATACAATGTACTATCACCTTTAGAAGGTCTTCCTAAGAACAAGTGAGAATAACTATTGTTTGCAAGGTTACTACTGCCAAGAAAGTCTGATTTGATTATTTTAATTAAGGCCCAAAGCTGATCATTTGAGAAGCAGAAAATAACTCAAGATTTTGAGCTTTTTATTTTGTAATGTTCCCTAACTACATTTGAAAAAAAAATCAAGATTAAGGTTCTTAAAGCAATGTGGTTATTTTATAGAAATGCATTATTGTTGCTATTATGGAATCAGTGATTCTGTTCAAATCCCCATACAAGTTGGATTACTTAAAATTTCAAATTTTGAACTTCTAAACTGTATTACAAAAATTGAAAAGAAAATTTTCAAGCCATTATCTAGCATCTTACTTTGGCAAAAATGGATAAGCTGGATAAGGGCATCTGTACACTCAGAGGGAAAGTTTCAATCAAGACTGTGTCTCTTCTTCACAGGTGCTCAACAAGAGCAAAGTAAACCTTAGGCAAAGTTCCCTTGCAGTGAAAGAATACTTGCCATAGAGAGAAAGATAATAAAAATTTTCAGCCTGATTTTTATATTATTCCTCTATAATACAAAATCTTTCAGATTCCCTAATGATTGTCTCAGCATTCTAATTTCATAATGAATGTAATCTGGCTTATTGGCTATCAAACAAATGAAATAGCAGGAGGATTAATGATAATTTTCATGTGTTAGTTTACCTTACTGAGAGGGAGGAAAAAAGATATTATTGTCATATATGATCACTTAAGAATAAATTTGAATATCATACTTCAAAAGCTCTATATAGCATAAAAGAGTATTTCACATTCTGTATTTTCATGTTTTATTTTTTCATTCTGCTTTCAGAATCCTTTGTAACTTTAACATAAAGAAGATAGTATTAACAACTATACATTCCTGCTAATGGAATTTTTAATGTTTTCAAGGAATTACTCATCTTCTATGAATTTTTCATTAATTTTTCCACATGTTAAAACTCAAGAAGAGCAAGTTTGCCAAGAGTATCAGGAATGAGTCGATGGTTTTCACATTTTGAGAACTTGTTTAAAGAGTATATAGTTAGAAATATCAGAAAATGTAAATACCATACACAAAAATGGAAGACAAGCTCTATGATTTCCAATGTTGAAGAGCTGCATTTACTGACAATCATGGTAATAAGTAGGATTTTTCATGCTGAACAATGTAGAAAATTTAAGCCTTTTTTCAATCTTAAAAATACTCAAGGGGCATTTTCTTGCTTAGCATAAATAGACTAAATTTCAGATCAGGCATTCAAGTCTACTAGTAGACTATTGTTTCATCAACACAGTGGTCTATCTTTACAACATTTCTGAAGCAAATAACATACAGCTAGTCATCTGTTTATCAGTAGTGCAACTACATCGAAGAAAATATATGAGTTTATCCAGAGTCCAAGGCATTTTTTTTCTTTGCAAAGAGGTGAAAGGATTGCTTAGTTAAGGTGCCTCCCTCAATCAATTAAGAATTAATTAATTATTAAGGGTACATGATACTTCTGCCTTAAAGAAAACACTGGCTAAAAAGGTACGGGACTCCATTAACTCATTATAGGCATGATGGGTTGACTCCTGAGAGAAATATGCAGAGGATTTTGCAAAGAATGGGAAAGTATTGATATATCCTTACCTCCTTGCAGTGCCAGGAAGGGGACTGTCCAGAGTTGGTATGACCAATACGAATCTTAAAGAGTCTTCCAATATCTCCAACTGTTATCTATAAATAACCAAGGGAACAACTTTCAACATAATTTCACAAAATCCAAAAAGACATTATATATTGAAAAAGGGGTCAAATCATTAAGAAGAGATAAGAATTATAAACATGTACACACCTAACAAGACAGAACTAAAATATAATAAGCAAAATTTAACAGAACTAAGAAACAAACTCTCTATGATAATAGTTGGAGACTTCAATACACCACTTGAATAATGGGTAAAATCACTAGAGAAAAGAATAAGAAAATAAAGAACTTGAACATTACACAACACCTAGATGTAACATCTATAACACACTCCACCCAACAACAGCAAACAGTCTTCCCAAGTACACAGGAAACATTCTCCAGGACAGAACATATGTTATGCAACAAAAGAAGTCTCGAAAATTTAAAAAGACAAGTCATACAGAGTATCTTGTCCAAAAACAATGGAATGAATCCAGAAATCAGTATTATAAGGCAAACTGAAAAGTTCAAAATATATGTATAGAAATCAGTATTATAAAGCAAACTGAAAAGTTCAAAATATGTGTAAGTTAAACAACATACTCTTAAGCAACAAATAGATCAAAGAACAAATAAAAAATTGCAGGAAAATTAAAAAATACTTTGAGATGAATGAAAACAAAAATATAACATACAAAAACATGGAAAAAGCAAAGGTCTGAGGGAAATTTATAGCTATTAACAGCTACATTTAAAAAGAAGAAAAAGCTCAAATAAATAACCTAACTCTGCATCTTAAGGAACCAGAAAAAGAAAAGGAAACTAAACCCTAAGCTAGTAGAAGAAAGAAGAGATAAACTGATGATAAACAAAATGGAGAATATAAAAACAACAAAACAAATGAAACTGAAATTTGGTTGTTAAAAACATCAATAAAACTTATAGACTTTAGCCAATCTAGCTTTTAGCAAAAAGAATTGCTAAAATCAAAAATAAAAGTAGAGACATTACTATTGATGTTACAGAAATAAAAAGGATTATAAAAGAATACTATGAGCAGTAGTATGCCCACAAATTAGATAGCCTAGGTGAAATGGACAAATCTCTAGCAATGCATAGACCACCAAAACTGACTCAAAGAAATAAAAAATATGAATAGACCTATAAAGGGTAAAGAGATTGAATCAGTAGTAAAAAACCTTCCAAGAAAAAGAAGCGTGGGATAGAAGGTTTCACTGGTGAATTCTATCCAATATTTTTTAAAAGAATTAATTCCAAACACTTCCAAAAAAGAGGTGGGAATACTTTTTAACTCATTCTGCAAGGTCAGCATTATGCTGATAACAAAGCCAGACAAAGAAATAACAAGAAAAGAAAACTATAAACCACTGTGCCTTATAAAGATGCAAACCTCTTCAACAAAACTAGCTAATGAATCCGGAAGCATATGAAAAAGATCATTCATCATAACAAACTAGGATTTAGCCCAGGAATGGAAATTGGTTCTACATACTAATATCAATGTAATATATCATATAAATAAAATAGAGGGGAAAAACACAGTCATCTCAACTGATGTCAGAAAACTATACACGTGCGCGTGTGTTTATGACAAAATCCAATGCCCTTTCATGATTTAAAAAAAAAAAATTCAACAAACTAGAAATTGAAAAAATTTCCTGAATATAATAAAGGGCACTTAGGAGAAAAAAAATTGATAACATCATATTCAATGGTAAAAGATGGAAAGCTATCCTCCAAAATCAGGACTAAGACAAGGATAATAATTTTTGCCACTTCTGTTCACCACTGTACTGAAAGTCCTAAGTAGAGCAATTCAACAACAAGAAAAAATTTAAAGCAACCAAATAGGAAGGAAGGAAGGAAGGAAGGAAGGAAGGAAGGAAGGAAGGAAGGAAGGAAGGAAAGAAGGAAGGGAGGGAGGGAGGGAAGGAGGGAGGGGAAAGGAAGGAAGGGGAAAGTGAATTAGAGGTTGCTAGGGGTTGGTAGAAAGACATCAGGGAGTGACTGCCTAACAGGGTTTTCTTTTGGATCAAATAAAATGTTATAAAAATAGATAGTGATTGTTGAACAACACTGTGAATGTACTATATGCCACTAAATTGTACAATTTAAAATTTTTTAATGGTTACTTTTATGTATTTTACCATAAGAAAGAAAAAAAGAAAAGGTCTATGCAAAGAAAGCACAGGGAAAAAAGCAAGGAAGATGTAAAACAAAGTCTGCCTAAGAACCCTTACAAAAAACAGTTCATCAGAACAAACAAAGTTGTGATCAAAATTGGCACGAAATTAACTGCATTTAATGAACCCATCACCTCTACAAATGAGAGATCAATGTAGCCATCCCGGTGCTCAAGCAAAAGTGACAACACAAAGAGCTGAAATTTAGTAGCAGCATTAAGAAAAAAGAAGCATCAAACTATGAAAACGAGGGGTTAAACCATGGCACATCTATACCTATGTAACAAACCTGCACATTCTGTACATGTACTCCAGCACTTAAATAATTTTAAAAAAGGAAAAAGAAAGGAAAAGAAAATGAGGGGTCAAGGGTGTTCCTTTCATATTACTTATTGGAATTATTTAGCCCTATAAACTATATGAATATACAATTCAATTTAAAAGTAAACACGAAACACTAAAATAGCAAAACAAAAACAGTTCAGACTCTTTATTTCTTACAGAAAATAATGACAAAGTCTTAATCTTTACTTTTAGTGACTACAAACATAAGAGTATCTTTAAATATTAACTCATATATGATAGAAAAGATAGATTAAACTAATCTAATGGGAGCAATGTTTCCAAATGGTTCAGTCCCTCCTGTGGTTGTAGTAAACCAAACGCCCAGGATCACATGGAGGTGGCTGTCCTGTGAAGACTTGAAATACTTAAGGACACTCTCTTTTCATTGTGAGTTTACTCTGTCTCCACCTGGTTCAAGTCAATCCTTCTGTGCATCCATTAATTTATTCAACAGACAGTACTAAGCACCTATAAGTGCTAGGTGCTTGGCCCATTTCAAGTCTTGCCTTGGTTTCCCAATATTTCTGACTTCAGTTTAACAACATGGCACTAGTGTCCCTGCTTCATCTTTGTTTCCCTCTAGATCCTGATCTCTCTGTGTCTAACCATGGTCTAATAACTTGATAACCAATAACTAATAAAAGCCAATAATTAACAATTTGATGACAACTTCTTTGCTGTCCTTGTTTGACAATTTTATTTTTCCCTTTTTGAGCTTGACTTTGAGCCTTATCTGTAGAGCCAGAAAGATATAAGCCCTTTCTCCTGATGTCTGTCCAGATAAAAATAAATGTTGACCATCTAGTATTTCTCTCTAGCTACTGTCTCTTCTCATACTGCAGATTAACTTGTGTTAAATCTGCTTGAGCAAAAACATCCATAAATTACTTTTGAATGATCTTCTCCAGGGAACATGGTGTTATTAAAGGGATGGACTATGTTCATTCCAAAGTACCTACTAGCTGTATCACTTATATTAACAGCTTATACTCAATTTTATTACTTACAGTAAATATGTCTTGATGGCCATCCTGAAATCGAGCCCCATCTGTTCCATAAAGATATATGGGAGCTGAACTTCTATGCTGTCCATATAGAATAATATAAATCTGTGAGCTGGTCCCTGCATCTGGCAAGTCACTGGTGATTATAAAAACTTTCCATTTACTACCTATAAAAGAAAAAATAATATACAGCATTATGGCAACTGATCGAAATGGAAGACTCAGAACAGAAGGTCCTCATAAAACTAGGAGAGTTCAGGATAGATAAAACTTACTCTTCCTCTCCTCTGAAAAAGTGACATAACAGAAGATGTATATTTGGAATTTAAAATACTCAATAAAATTACTACCATGTAACAGTGAGAATATTTCCAAGATCTTTAGTGAAGTGGCTAGAGTGGTATCATTAGCGTATTTCAGTTGGTCATACCTGGACTCCAAGAAAATAACTAACTTCTTTGATGTTCCCAATATTTTGACAAAATATCTCCAATATTCTCAGCTCTAGCATGTAACATGTGCATTCAAAATTAATGGCTTTTAGGATTGTTTTTTGAGTTTAGATATTTATTTTCCAAAATAAAAATTTGTATAATAATTAAGAATATAAACTGGAATTAGATGAGAATTTGAGACGCTGCTATAATTTATTCATTTATTATTTTAAGTATCCCCAAAAAATAAAGTAACTAAATCCTACAAACAGAAGTAAATTTTCTGTCACCTAGAAACCAATGAAAATAACGCTAGAAAATACATGGCTCACTGTGAATGTAACTGAGACTGACTAAACATTATAGTACCTTAATAGCAGTACGATATGTCCTAGGATTTCAATTTAATTTTCCAGGTTTTTCTAGGGTAAACATCAGGGTATTAATTCATTTTCACATTGCTATAAAGCTACAACCTGAGACTAGGTAATTTATAAATAAAAGAGGTTTAATTGACTCACAGTTCCACATGGCTGAGAGGGCCTCAGGAAACTTACAATCCTGGCAGAAGGCAAAGAGAAGCAAGTACCTTCTTTACAAGGCAAGAGAGACAGAGACAAAGACAGAGACAGAGAGAGAGAGAGAGAGAGAGAGAGAGAGAGAGAGAGAGACAGAGAAGCTGCCAAACACTTTTATAAACATCAGCTCTCATGAGAACTCACTATCCTGAGAACAGCATGGAGGAAACCATCCCCATAATCCAACCACTTCCCACCAGGTCCTCCCTCACTCCTTCAACATGTGGGAATTACAATTTAAGATGAGATTTGGGTGGGGGCACAGAGACAAACCATATCAATCAGAAAGCTGATCTGTAAGAAAAATGAAAGCCAGGTGTGGTGGCACATGTCTGTAGTCCTAGCTACTTGGAAGGCTGAGGTGGAAGAATTGCTTAAGCCCAAGAATTTGAGGTTACTGTAAGCTATGATCTTGGTACACTACACTCTAGCCTGGGCAACAGAGCAAGACCCTGTCTCAACAAAAAAAGAAGGAGGAGGAGGAGAAGGAGGAGGAGAGAAAAGTGAAGTAATGAGGATTTAGGGAACACACTCAATATTGTATAAAAGAAGTAAGACTACAAGGCAATAAAATTAAGAATTATTGACTTAAATGGCATCCTATTCATTAGACTGTGTTTTCCTCTCTTCAAACTTTGAACTAAAATGTATTTGCCATTTTCATCATTAAAATAAATAAAGACTAGATTTAAATTTTATTTATATGGTTACAATAAATGAACATTAAATTAATGGATGTTTGTATTTGTGTTTTTTATTTATTTTGTTTTTTTTTTTTTTAAGAGAGGATCTCATTCTGTTGCCCAGGCTGGAGTGTAGTGGTACAATCTTGGCTCACTGCAACCTCCACCTCCTGGATTCAAGCGATTCTCCTGCCTCAGCCTCTTGAGTAGCTGAGATTTCAGATGTCTGCCACCATGCCCAGCTAATTTTTGTATTTTAGTAGAGACAGGGTTTCATTATGTTGATCAGGTGAGTCTCTAACTCCCGATCTCAAATGATCCACCCACCTTGGTCCCCAAAGTGCTGGGATGACAGGCATGAGCCACTGCACCTGGCCTATTTGTTAAAAATCTGCTTTAAAAGAGGAAACTATATTTTGTTTACCCTATACATGGTGGAAAGCCATGTTAGGCTACCAAGTCATCTTGTTAGACAATCAGTAAATAAAAACATAATTTAAAAAAATTAGTAGAGGACCGTCTGTCTTTAACAGTGACAGAAAAAGTTAAACTGCAATTACAAACTATAGATCTAGAAAAATTCTAGCTATGCTCTGTAGATACCTGATATGTTAGTTCTTGTTTCAATAAAATGAACTAATACACTTCCTGTCTTAGAAATGCTGCAAAAGAGTTCAGGGGAGAATCAATACTTGTTAAATGTGCACGGACTAAGTCAATCAAGAAAGAAATTGCATTTTCCAACAACTAGGATGGAAGGGCTGAAAAGTGAAGGAATGGAAATAAAATGAAAATAATGAAATATGATGTCTGTTTACTACAGGCTTTTGTACCTCCCTAAATCACTAAATTGTTAAAATCTTAATCTTGCAAAGAAGTACCATAAAAACTGAATCTAAAGATCATGAACTAAGATTCACCTTTCAGTTTATAACTTACATTTCAATCAACAGAAAGACAACAAGTCATTGAGTCATTACTAGCTGACCACTTTCTAGGGAGGAGTAGACGAAAAACGTAAAATGGTATCATGGTCTTCCATTAGCTTGTAATCTACATGAGGTAGTAGGCCAACATACCAAAAGAGAAAAACATCAGAATATTTTTAATATAAGATTTTAGTGAAGTGAGGTCAGATCACAGAAAAACCAACAAGAAAAATCAGAAGAAGGAGAAGGAAAAGAAGGGAGGGGAAGGAGGAGAAGGAGAGAGTGGGGAGGAAGAAGAGAGCAACAAGAAGCCAAAAGAAAAAGAAAAACGTCAGCAGAAATTAAAGAAAGTACAAAACTTTATGCCACAATCTTGTAAAGTAGAAGCCAAAAGACAAGTAAGAGAGAAGATTCCTGGAGTTTTTACAGCATCTAACCCAGTTTTCTCAGAATGCTATGGGAGAAAAAATGGGAACAGACAAAATTCTAAGTCTTTGAAATATACATATACCCACTAGTCCTCAATTTGACAAAGAGTAAATGAACTGGAGAAAAAAAGAATGCAGGTAGTGGACAAATGGCTCCTTTTTTCTTTATATAAACAATTTAGTCATTTAATGGGAAAAAGGAAAGAGTCAATTTATCAGAATAGACATAAAACAAATTAAAAAATCTGAATAGTCCTATATCCTCTAAAGAAATAATAAATTTATACTGTAAATATTTTTCACAAATAACTTCAGGCCCAGATGGCTTCAATGGTGAATTTTCTATCAAACCATTCTAAAAAATATTATCAATCCTATATAAACCCTTCAGAATCATTCCCAACTCATTGTATGGAAGAATATTACTCTGGTACCCAAATCAGAAAAGACATTATAAGAAAACTACAGAGCAATAATCCCCATAAACACAAATAAAAATATTCTCAATAAAAATATTAGAAAGTCATATCAACTATAATCTTCAAGTTTATCCTAGGAATGCAAGGTTTTTTTTTAACATTAAGCAACCAATCAATGTAATTCACCATATTAACAGAACACAGAACATGAAATGATACTCAGCATCATTACTCATTAGAGACATGTAAATAAACTAAAACCACAACAATATAGAGCATTACATATAATGACTACAATTAAAAGCAGTGAAAATATCAAAATAAGGATATAGAACAATTAGAACTCTCATGCATAGCAACAGGAAATGTGAAATGGCATAATACTTTGGAAACAGTTTGCAGTTTCTTGTAGAGTTCAACAAACTTACCATATATCCTTGAAATTCCATTCTAGTAATTTACCCAAAGAAAAACATATACACAAAAACTTGTACGTGAATTTTCATTGCAGTTTCACAATAGCCAGAAATTAGAGTAACCCAAATGTCCATCAACAGGTTATGGATTAAATTCTGTCTTCAAAAAAGATATAAAGTCCTAACCTCTGATACCTGCAAATGTGACCCAAATTAAACATAGTGTCACTGCAGATGTAATTACGATATAAACTACGATGAGGTCATGCTGGAATGGTGTAGGCTCTTAATCCAATACAACTTAGAAAAGAGACATACGGGAAAAATGTCAAGTGAAGATGGAGGTAGAGATTAGCATGATACATCTACAAATCAAGGAACACCAAGGACTGCTGGAAATCACCAGAAGCTAGGAGGAATACACAGAACAGGATGTCCCTCAGAGCACTCAAAGGAATCAATTCTGCTGACACCCTAATTCCAGATTTTTACACAACAGAGTTATGAATGAATAAATTCTGTTGTTTGAAGGCACCAATTTGTGGTACTTGGTTACAGCAGTCCCAAGAAACTAAAAAAGATTTGGTAATTGGACATGGGGTACTGCTGTAACAAATACCTAAAGCTTTCTAGCTAGGCTCTGGAATAGGCCAAGGGTGTGCCTGAACAACCTCTTGCTAACAGGATTAAGCATGTGATTCACTGATCCAATCAGCTATCTCAACAGAAGCCAGGAATAGAGATGGGGTTACAAGTAACGATCTCTGGGGAACTCTTGTGTCTAATGGTACGAATCCCTTTGGCAGCCACAGAAGACCAACAAGGTTTCAGAGAATATTATTTCATCAGATGAAAGAAACAGAGACGGGACAAAATGTGGAACAAATGACTCTGAGGGCAGAGAGGGTGGAGCTACTGCCTCAGGAGCTGAGAGAGTGGGCGGCCACCGGAGTAGGACCCAGAAAACAAAGCAGTAAGCCACTGAGGATCACTCTCAGGCCCTGAAATTTAATGAAATTTGCCCTGCTAGGTTTTTAACTTTCTTGGAACACGTTATCCCTATTTTCCTTTCAATTTCTTCCTTTTGGAATGGGAACGCTTATCCTACGCCTGTCCCATTATTGTATTTTAGAAGCAAATAATTTGTTTTCTAGTTTCATATGTCTGTGAATGGAGAATTTTGATCCAAGATGCATTATACCCAGAATCTCACCCATATTTAATTTTGATAATATATAAAATGAGATTTGGGACTTGGTGAATATTATTATATTTAGATGGTATTTTGAATTTAAAGTTGATGGTGGAATGGCTAAAACTTTTGAGAATGTTGGGATGGGATAAATGCATTTTGCACATAAGGACATGAATTCTCTGGGGCTAGAAAGCAAACGGTTGTGGGTGACTAGTGTATTTATAAGAAGAGAAGAGACAGAGACAGAGGAAGAGTGCTACATGAACATGTATCAGACATTCCAGCTATCTTGCTGCAAGCCAAAGAATGCCAAGAAGCCAGAGAAGAGGTGAAGAAGGATCTTCCCCTAGAGCCTTTAGCGACAGCATTCAGACTTCTAGCTTCAGAACTGTGAGAATAAATCTGTTGTTTTAAGTTACTTAGTTCATGGTAATCTGTTACAGAAGCCCTAGCAAACAAGAGGTGACTGTACAAATCAAATGTGTTACATAATGAATACAACTCCACAATTAAAAGGCACAAACTACTAACAGATATAACAATTTGGATGAATCTTAAGCTTTATGCTGATCAAAACCCTAGTCACAGGAGTATATACTTTATGATTCCACAGGAGAACTGCTAGAAAAGACAAGCTTATCTGTAGTAACTAAAAGCAAATGAGTTCTTTCCTAGAGCCAGGAATAGTGGAAGTATCTTCAGAAAACATGAAGAAACTATGTGGGATGGTAGAATTGTTCTGTATCTTGATTGAGATGGTACTTATACAGGTGAACCCAACCATCAAAACTCATCAAATTGTACTTTTAAAATGCATACATCTCTATGTAAATTATACTTCAATAAGTTGGTTTTTTTAAACATTAACAAAGAAAACTCGTAAAAGTCATAACCCCAATGGTAAAACTGTTTTTAACTGCTTTAAAACTGTTTAAAACTGTTTTAAACAAATGAAAAAGGACAAATTTCCTTTATTTGCAAACAATTCATATAATCCGTAAAACAACACTAAACATGGATATTACAATGGAAAAATGAACACGAATATGAATAGGCAATTTATTTTAAAAAGAGAAAGAAACACAAGTGATCAAGAAACAGGTAATATGTTCAACCTCCCTTATAACTAAAGAAAGACAAATCAAAATATTGTTTTTCACCTAGCAGAGTGACAAAAATCTTTAGTTTTAAAATACCTAGTATCATAAGAGTGTGAAGAAATGGGCTTTCTCACACAGAGTTTGATATCAGTGAAGTTTCGTGAAGTTTCGTATTCATATACCTTTATGGAATGGCAGCTTGAGAATATCTAGGAAATTTTAAAATGCACATTTTTTTTTTTTTTGAGACGGAGTTTCGCTCTTGTTACCCAGACTGGAGTGCAATGGCGCGATCTTGGCTCACCACAGCCTCCGCCTCCTGTGTTCAAGCAATTCTCCTGCCTCAGCCTCCTGAGTAGCTGGGATTACAGGCACGCACAACCATGCCCAGCTAATTTTTGTATTTTTAGTAGAGACAGGGTTTCACCAGGATGGTGACCAGGATGGTCTCGATCTCCTGACCTTGTGATCCACCCGCCTCAGCCTCCCAAAGCGCTGGGATTGCAGGCGTGAGCCACCACGCCCAGCCTGTACATATCTGTAATGTAACTATTTTACTCCTGTAATTCACTATACAAATATACTCAGAAAGACCCAAAATATGTGTACTAAGAACACTCTTCAAAAGTCTCCTTATCTAAGTAGTGAATATTTAGATACAATCATGTCTCTTTAAATACAGAATGAGTTCAATTTTGACTCAGTACAATACACAACTATTTTAAAAGAATAAGTAAAGCAAAATGTGGTACAATTTGGATACTATTATCTCAGTTTTATAAAAAATGATATTCATTAATCTATGTACACATGCTGCTATGCACATTTAAATTTTAGAAAAAAACACCTTAAGATACCTTTATAAATAAAGTTTAGAAGTTGGAGATGGGAGAAGGAAGACACTGTTTAGCTTATACTTGCCTACACTATCTAATTTTTTACTACATGTTATATAATTTTTACCTTTTTAAATTGGTTAAGTATGTTGAGAGGAAAATATATGTAAATAGTGAACCAATGAAAAATTCTTTAGGAGTATCAGCATATAGGAAAACTGTGCCTAAATTCCTTCAAAAAAAAAAAAGTTTTCACCTTGTGATTGTCAAAGTCCTCTCTAGAATTATCACTTTATATTTACAGAGTTCCTAATCATCATATGTCAACTGTTCTTCCCAGTAGAGTATTCACAGGCTAGGAAAATCTTTAATAATCTATAAATGATGCCAAACAGAGAAGACTGAACCATTTCTGCAAATCAATACATTGACATTTAGTGCTACAACAAATTATGTATCCCTAGTCACAAAATGGCTCAACTTTTCTGTGAATACGAATAGTATATTTGTGAGGAGAAGAGAGTAGTAGATCTTCAAGGTCATACACAATCACCTTGAGATCTAGACTCTGAAACCTGATTTTAGATAAGTTAAACTTTCTCAGTTTCTTCATTCAGAAAACAGAAATAATACATTCCTCATATGGCCTTTAGGAGCACTAAATCATAAAATGTGTTAAGCACATAATACAGTGCCTATTACATAACAGCTACTCAATAAAGGAAAGTTATTATCATTGTAATTCAGGGTCCCCAAACTTTTTACACAGGGGGCCAGTTCACTGTCCCTCAGACCGTTGGCGGGCCGGACTATGCAAGGTGTGACACCCTTCACAGCCAGCGCTGCTGCCTCCACAATCCCAGACCACGGTATACAGTGTCACAGGCCCAGCACCGCCTCCAGTGCTGTATACAGGGATGGCAGTGATCAGTCTGTGACACTGTGTATACAGCGTCCTGGACATCTGCAGCAGCGGTGGGCCTCCTCTGTGGGAAGCCCACTGCTGCATGTTTCCCCTATTATAAGACACCTCCTAAAAGTAAGACAGCCCCTGTCTTTTGGGGGTAAAATTAATATAAGACAGGATCTTATAATAGGGGAAACACTGTGTGTAGTAATGTGGGGGGAGACTTTTGGGCAAAGGGAGGTTATAGGGGCCATTATGTTGTTGTACATTTGGGGGAGTATGGGGGCCATTGTACTGTGTAGTAATGGTTATAGTGCTTTACCTTTCTTCCTACTTCTGCTGTTATTTCACACTGCTTCCGGTGATGTGGGGCGCTGCAGCTGCAGACCAGATGTGCATCATATGATGCGCTTCCGGAGCCGTGACGCATGCGTCCCACATCACCGGAAGTAGTACTGTATGTGAGCAACGCCGTGCTTTGCAGTGCCGCCACATACTGTGCTCCTCTCACTGACCACCAATCAAAGAGGTGCCCCTTCCTGAAGTGCAGTGGGGGCTGGATAAATGGCCTCAGGGGGCCGCATGCGGCCCACAGGCCGTAGTTTGGGGACCCCTGTTGTAATTGTTACAAAATTACCTCTTTTGCATCAATTAGACCAGGCATTCTCAAGAGAGCAATATTAACCCCAAAGGACAAAAATTGGTTTTTGGAGTGCAAAAAATCTTAAATATACAATGGTTTGGGGCCCTCTAAACTCAGTTTTGCTATCTGGCAAAACATTATTCCTTAGTATTTAATTTCTCTCATTAGCAGGAGGCAATAACAAAAAAAAGTTGAGAAGCTAATTAAGCTACTTAAGAATTACATGTAAAAACTGTTATCAACCTGGTAAATTTCAAAGAACAAATTTATTATATAAATGGAAATTAATGTCCTGACATACAAAATTAGAGAAATAGTGCCTGTGTCTGTCTACACACCTGAGTGACTGCAATTAATATATATAGCAATAAAAAGAAACAGGAAAGAAAAAGAAGCCTTCATGATATAGGTATGTAGCCACTGGATTACAATGGTGTCTATAAGGAGGTTTATATAGGTGAGCATTAGCCAAATGTAAATCACAGATATTTGAGATTAAACCACTGGAAATCAAACTTCAAGCAAGGCAACAAGAGTGTTCAATCTTAGCTACCATTGTTTCAAAAAGATTGTGTGAAATCAGAACTAGCCATAAAGTAAGTAACTTCTGAGTAGTACAAGATACAGAACTAATGGAAGATAACTGTTTCTTTTTTCATGCCAGAAAAACCTTTTCTGCTCTTTGCCTCCTAAAGTAGCAAAATACCAATTTGAGTGTCCAAGGTAATGATGGACTGCTTTACAAATGCACATGGTCATTGTGTGTAGTTCTCTCTAGTAGGTTTCTGCACACTGCCGCTAAGGAACAGCTGGCTTGACTCCTTCATCTTTCTATGGTCTCTCTTTTCACCCAGGAATATAAGGCCCAGGGATACTTATCTGGCACGGACAGAAATTTACACAGTGGGGGAAAATTCCAAGCCAGGCACTCAAAGCTATAGTCTCCAGTTGCTGGTTTAGCAATTTAAAAGGGAAAAATGAAAGAATCTAGATTGGCCAAAGCAATTTTGAAAGAGAGCAAAGTTGGAAAAATTTATGCTATCTGGTTTCAAGGCTTGATATAAAGCTACAGTGGTCAAGATGGTATATTTTGGCATACAAATATATGTACAAATCAATGAAATAGAATAGAGAATGCAGAAATGCACCCCCACACATGTGGTTGATTAATTTTTGACAAAAGACTATTCTTTCTAATTCAAAGTATTCAATGAAGAAAGGATAGTCTTTGGAACAAAGAGTACTGGAACAACTGGATATCCATTTAAAATAAATGAACCTCAGCTCTTAGTGTCTACAGTATGTTTTATTTAAAAAAAAAAGAGCTCAAAATAGGACAAATGGACCCAATATAAGAACTAAAATGATGAAACTCCTGAAAGAAAACATAGGAGAAAATATTGTCATTGAGATAGGCAGGCACAGATTTCTTAGGTAAGACTTGAAAAGCATGAGCCACATAAAGGAAATTAATGAAATGGACTTAGCAAAATTTAAAACTTGTTCATTCAAAGTTCCACCACTAAGAAAATGAAAACGCAAGCTATTAGATTGGGAGAAACTATGTGCAATACATACATCTGGATATATTGTATTCATCTGAATATACTGTATATTATATTTATAATTGCTTCTCAGCCTTTGACTGAGATCAAGTGAATATATTGTACCCAGAATATGTGAAGAATTCATGCAACTCTAGATTTCAAGTGCCCAAGAGAAAATAAATTTGGAAACACATTATACCACAAAAGGTATATGAATAGCAAATCAGTACCTGAAAAGATGTCCAACATCAATAGTCATTAGAGAAATGCAAATTAAATGTAGAAAGTAAACACACTGGTATAGCTAAAATTTAAGACTAATAAACTGGTTATTATGGAAATAAATGTCTATTATCTGGTGAATATATAAACAAAGTGTGGTATATACATACAATGAAATACTGCTCAGCAATGAAAAACAAACTACTGATTCAGGCAACAATAATGAGTTTCAGAATCATTTTGCTAAGTAAAAGAAGCAGATATCAAACATGCCAGACTATAAGATTCCATTTACATAAAATTCTAGAAAAAAACACTACAGTCACTGAAGGTGAATCCATTGTTTCCAAGGGCTGGGCAAAGGGGAGAAGGGATTGGCTATACAGGGAAATAAAAACTCCTTTTTCGGGTGATGGAAATGTTCCATTATCTTATTGTGCTGGTTACATGAATACACATTATTTGTCAAAACCTGTTAAATCATAACACTTAAAATTGGGGAATTTTATCAAATGTAAATTATACTCAAATGAAAAGTTTTAAAGAGACATAGAGAAAGAGAAGGAAATTAAAAATTAAGGGATTATTCCAGAGGTTCATCATGCTCAGGTAATATTCATAGCAGAAATTTTAAAATGAAAGAACAAAAAAACAGAAGGGGAAGACATGACAAATAATACAAAACAAATTCCCAGAACTAAAGGATAAGGGTACTGAATGCCTATAGCAGTGTGTATTATTGTGAAATTTCAGAATACCAGAATAAACAGATGGTCCTAAAAGCTTTTGGGAAGGGAAGAGTGGTCACATGTATAGGAGCAGAAATGAGAATGGCTTAGTACTTTTAATGTTGGGATTAGAAAATAAAAGACAAATTTTTAAAGTTTTCAGAATGTTTGAGTTAGTTCTAATGTATAATGCCATATAATTTTTATCCATTAAACATGAGAAAATAAAGGGTCTGCCTCCTAGGTTCAAGTGATTCTCCTCTCTCAGCCTCCTGAGTAGCTGGGATTACAGGCACATTCCACCATACCCAGCTAATTTTTTGTATTTTAGTAGAGACAGGGTTTCACCATGTTGCCCAGGCTGGTCTTAAACTCCTGAGCTCAGGCAATCCACCCACCAAAAGGCATTTTCATATATTCAAGGTTAAAAAAAAAAAATACGCCCCTTATTATAAATGTAAAAGAATTTTCTCCTAAACTGAGGCCTAAACTAAGATTTCAATAAACAAGACATCCAATATAGAGAGGAAAAGGAGATTCCCAGGATGTTGCTGAGGAACAGCTGAGGATGATGACTGCACAGCTGACTTTGATTGAAGCACTTCATGTTGGACGAGGAGGTTGGGGAGGTGTTGGGAAGGGATTTTCTCAAGGAATACTTTCAAGAAAAATGATATCCCCAACGGAAAAAAAACAGAATAGAAATGCACTTTTATGGTGACAGAGTACAGCCTGGGGAAGAGTTCAGTAATAAATGATAATCCATTTTTAATCCAAGGAAAACCAAAAATAGTTCATAAAAGAAAACGTAGTCAGAATATGCTAAGAAGCTCAGTTGAGGAAAATATTTATATATTTACATGGTTATTAAAATGAAAACCCTATAATTTAATTTAAAAATTGTATTGGCAGGTACAGGAGGTGGGAGGCTGAAGATGAAATATCAATAGACAACATCTAAAATTGAAAAACAAAACAGTATTTCTCTGAATACAGAAATAAACAGAAAAAGAGCTAAACATTTTCAAGAAAGATGCCTCTGTAGAGTGGGAATTAGATATGTACAGGGTCAGAATGTGGTCTATTTTTATTTTGAGCTTTGTATTTCTCCCTGACTAAAACTAGTTATAAATGTATAACTTTGATAAGAAATAAAAATGCAAATAGAAGCTTTCACCATTGAAAGAAGTAAAACTTCTATGCTGGATAGTCTGCCAGTACTGGGCTACTGTGTGGTTCTTGTTCTTAATGCCTTATAGACACTAGATAGTCAGCTGTATGCAGAGACTTGCCCAGCTTAGGCACTAACCGGAAACCCCATGCCTAACCCACTCCGGACCACCCAGGAGTTCAGTCAGTCCTAGTGAGATATTACAAATCACTCCACATGCTTTGACATTTCAAGACAATCTGACATTTCATGAAACTCTTATTTGTTGATCCAGATTAGGTCTACAAATTCCAAGAAGAATGTTGAACCGGGTATACAAGGCTAACCTCCACATCAACCCCTTAAAGGAAGAGCACTGGACCGAATCTCCATAATGCTATACTACGCCATGCCTCCTGGAAGGGTGACAGGACAGAGCCCATTGTGCAGATTGGTACAAACTAACGGGTGAACAGGGAGAAAGTAAGCAAAGGCATAAAATAACAAATCTAGAGAACTTTCTCTTGGTCCAAATCATTCTTCATAAAATGGCTTTTTGACTGAGAATTTCCACTAACAGGCCTATATATGTCTAAAACAAACTCCAATGTCATTTAAGTGACATGAAGTTATTCTTTCAGATTTTCTATACCACATCCATGTGAATAAATGGAATACATCTGTATGCAAGTGTTGTGATTTTTTTTTCTTTTTGAGACTGAGTTTCACTCTTGTCACCAGGCTGGAGTGCAGCGGTGCAACCTCAGCTCACTGCTACCTCTGCCTCCCAGGTTCAAGCGATTCTCCTGCCTCAGCCTCCCGAGTACGTGGGATTACGGGCACCCACCACCAGGCCCGGCTAATTTTTATATTTTTAGTAGAGACAGGGTTTTGACATGTTGGCCAGGTTGCTCTTGAACTTCTGATCTCGACCCACCTGCCTCGGCGTCCCAACGTGCTGGGATTACAGGCATGAGCCACCACACCCAGCCAAGTGTTGTGATTTTTACAATGTTTTCTTTCTAATTTGGTCTTGAGGTTTTTCTTGAGAGTGGCCATAAGCTCCAGCCTTGACCTGTCCAGAAATCCAAGGAATTTGGTTGTGGATGTTGACGGTGTGCCTTCCATGGGATGCCTCTTTATCCTGAAGGATGCCTACTGCCTAAGTGTCTGACCCATGACTAGGTATCCCTCTCACAGGAAACTGTTTTTATAGGCAGACACCCTTGTGGGTCTTACCTGACCTGTATCCAGATTATTCCTATCAAGATAGCCACTCTCTAAGATAGCTTTGACCAAAAAGAAGGCTATGTTAAGAGTATCTATGCCAAATGAGATACAAAGAAGTGAAACCAAATGCATGAAACAGAAGTCTTTATTAGTCACAGGTCCCAGAGAGGTTATGGGTGCCAACAGAAAGAGGCAGCAGGGAGCTCAATCAGCAAGGGTTTGGTGCGGCCAGGAAGAGGGAGAAAAGGAAGGAGGGAGGTTGGGAGAGAGAACAGCTGGGAGAGAGGGAGGAAATCTCTGGAACTGTGTATGCCTTTATTAAGGTCTGTGGGCATTATCCCTTAGGCTTTCTCGTGGGGGCTGTAGATTGGCTAATTTAAAGAATTAAGTTCCCCTCTTCTCACCTGAAGAGGTGAACCTATTTATGTGACTCTGGTGCTGACCATTACATGTTATCATGTTCAGTCACTGTGGCGTGTGCCAGGTTTGGGGTCAAAGAAATGAGGAACGAGCAGGCTATACAGCAAACAACCACTTAGGAAAGTAAGGCTTTAACTAAGCCAAAGGTGACAGAGTAGAACTCGAGTTCACATATTACGTCAGGCCTAAAAAAGGATGCTGAGGCAGCAACTACATTAAACAAACTTTTAAGTATATATATGAATATTCATATATATGAACATAAATCTAGTATTTAGTGCCATATCACTCATTTCTTACTAACCACTTTCAGTCTCAACATAATGAATTCCTGTGATGTGCAAATCATGTTTTCCATGAACCTACCATCCTTCTTAATTTACTTGGTTGTATTGATTCACCTGAGCTTTAACCAGTCTTATTCAGGTAGTAGTCTGTAGACTGCAGCCATTTATCAACATTAGTGTTACAGAAGAAAAGAAATATTCTCAAGAGGAAAAGCAGCTAAATGATTTTTACTCCATTGCCATTTGTTTTTTGTTCTTGCTATTACTGATTGTTATGATAATCTGTGTATGAATCAAAAAGTAAACATTAATATATTGAAATATCTACACCTATAGAAAAGGCTCATATGTATGTCCTGTAGGAAGAATTCCCATTGTTAAAAAGTCATTGTATATTACATCTAAAGTCCATGATGAAAATTGTTTACTAATTTTTGTCTAGAACAAGATGAACATATCTTCTCTAAACAAACATAGTACTTGTCTATTTGAAGGTTTGCTGCTTTGTTGCTTAATTTTCAAAAGCTTTTCAGTCATACATTGTTTGCTATGACTTGGGAATATTCCCTTAATAACTTAGCACTTAAGTCACTGGAAGACAAACCCTTTAGGGAAAAAAACGGTAAGATACCTTGAAATGGACAAAAAAAGAAATTACTAAGTGCTTTGTCAAGCCCTCCTGGGGTTATCCCTGTTTTTTCATTATCTTTCAATTATCTGATAATCCTGTAAATTGTGAAAACATAGATAATGCAAACTATTCTTGTCCACAGAAATATAAATCGGTTGTGCCCAGGGAATGTAACCATTGTCCTGGACAGACCCAAATTCATTTCAGCATTTCTCATGGCTTATTTTTAGTGATACTTTAAATTCTTCCTTTAGCCCATTATATAATTTAATGATTCCCTACATAATTTGTAAGTTAAATAAACTCTTTGGCACATGGTCATGTAACATCTATACGAAATTCATGATTTTGCCTTTTAAAAACAATTATCTGCAAATACCTTAATGGACAAGAGAGTAGAACAGTAGGAAAATGCTAAGTACTTAGGATTAAAATAACCCTGAGCAGTTATGTAATCCTTCTTAACCTCAATAAACAGGGAAAAGAGAGTCACTTCGTTTTCAGGGTAGAGGTGTACATAGAGTATCAAACCACAATACTCAGAACTTTTTATGAGGATCAAATACAGATATTAAAGCAGAAGTGCTTCCTTACTAGCCTCCATGAGTTTTAGTCCCCATCCTGCTACATTAAAGCTACTATTACTCATCAAGAGGATTCTTGTGAGGACTGACTGAGATAACATATAAAGAACCTAACCCAATATTTGGCACCAAGCAGGGGCTCAGTTAGTCACCTTCACTTTCATAAAGGGCCACACGACTAAATGTTGAAAATACTGCATTTCATATACATGTGTATATATGCACACAATAAAGCTAAAACACATCTTGATCAGAAGAACACCAACTTTGAAAAGCATATCAAAGGTATTAACACTAATGGCTTTTTAAAGAAAAATAGCTAAAACGTGTTCAACACTGTGTGCCAGCCTCTGTGCTAAGAATTTTACAAGTATTCTCTCTAGTGATCCTCTCACAACCACCTTATAAGGTAACTCCTCATAAGGACTTTAATGAGTGCCACAAATACGGAATGTAGTTTCAATACCTCAGTTCACACTGAAAAATCAGGCATGTTTTCTGTCACTGAAAAGTTACATTATAATATTTGAAAGTGTCATGTAAAAATTACCCATAACTACGGATACAATGACTCATTAACTTAGTTTCAAATTGAAATAGGAATTTTGGTGGGTCCCATCCTCCCCCAACTGGGCTTTCCTTGGACTCAACTCTGATGATTCTTGACAGCTGGCATTTTAATTCGAGTACCTCTAATTTTGAACTTTGGCTCCTTGCTACTGACAGTATATTTAATTCTGAACACTGCTACTTCTTCTGGGTTTAATGCTTGGGGGATTCCTGAACAGCTGGACATTCAGCTTTCTTTGAAGCAAAAGCAGACAGCTCAGAGGCTACCTCAAATGCTTAAAGCACTGCCTTTATCCATGCAAGCCTCTCAGAGTGCCTGAACTTTTGGCAGCACATAGCACAGCTGCCATCTGGTGGGCAAGACATAGTAAGTTCACCACTTCACCTTGGGACCAGAGACCCTGAATTAGATATATCTACCACTGAGTAAGGGAGGCTGCACTTCCAAACTCAGCCCTTCAGATTCTTCATCTCTAAAGCAAAAGCTAGGTCTCTATAACATTCTTAAGTTTCCTCTAAAGTTTCACTTACTCTTCTAAATTTCACAATATGACAAGATTTTTTAAAATACAAATCTTGTAAAAATAAAAACATGCTTTGAATGTGTAAAAGAAATCATCTTTACAGACATTTTAAGGATGAGTAAAATACTGCTTTAACACAATAACTAAAAAAATAAAATACAAAAAAGTGACTTCTATCCTTCAGCATATTTGCACACCCTTCTACATGTATGGATCTGAAATTAATAAGAGGTAAAGAAAAACTAAATGCCTTCAAAAGCACTTCTTATCCACTTAACACACATTTATTAGGAACTTACCATGTCCCAAGTACGAAGCTAGCTCCATGAATAAGATGTGGCCCCAGATCTCATAATTCAATGCATGTGAACATGTTCATTTGAAAGAAGTATGATGCACAGTCATGCATTATTAATTGATAGTTGTCACTCCAGCTTCTCCCAATTATTATGCACCAAGGACACCGTTTGGTGTAATAGTATTGCCAAAACCATACATTGCATGCCTTATTTCTTGAAACTTCCAGGTTTTTGTAACTGAGTTCCTCAATTTTCTCAGATATCTCTATATTTCACACCTTCCAAATTAAAAATAAAAATTACTTCCTTGTCTCCCTGCACTAGGGAATGAGTGCCAATTTTTTAAAATATCTTATTCCTTCTTCCTCACATAAAAAACAATAAAAAAGATGTAGTAAGCCCAGCACAGTGGCATGTACCTGTAATCCCACCTACTTGAGAGGCTGAGGCTAGAGGATCATTTGAGCCTAGGAGTTCAAGACCAGCCTGGGAAACATAGTGAGAATCTGCCATTAAAAAAAAAAAAAAAAAAAAAAAAAAAAAAAAAAAAAAAAAAAAGTAGTAAAAAATAGCACTGATTTTCAACCACAAAAAACTGGGTTCAAATCCTGGCAGGGGGAGTAATAAAGCCACCTTCACACTGCCTTTATGAGGAAGAATTATACACACAAAAACCTGGAAGTGTACCAGGGTCCCTGGTACACAGTAGGGACAAAATTAAGGTAAATTATTTTCCCCCCTCTATTTTTTCTCTAAAACTTTGCATCCTTTCATTTCACTACAATTTCTCATTGTTTACTACAGAAACTTACATAACATTATAGCTTCCATGTTTTGATTTAAAAAATTTTTTAAATTTAAAAATTTTTTTTAAAAAAAGCATACTCTATGTAGAGATAGTCTCCAGCTGATGAAGTAGCAATTTTTAATTTTACGAATTTATGACTCATGCTGAACTGATACCAACATTATTCTTGATGTAATTAATTTAATTACCTTTTGTTCCTCAATGCCAAATTTATGTTATTTTAGCATCTCCATGTGTGGCTCCAAAAACACTGATCATTCTAATTTGAGTCAGTTGCAGGCAAGAGACACAGATTTCCAAGTTTTCTAAGACTTGTTTCTGTATCATCATACAGCTGTGGAGTGGAAGGAATCTTAAAAGCTTTCCTGGTTAACTCCCAGGCAATATACCACAATTATTCAAAACAATTGATAGTTGATAGTCTATTTATTTATCATTTTAGGCAATAATGTTATTTATATCTATTTAAATTTTAAATGTTTTATTAATGCAGGTGAACATAGAAATATGTCACGATCTTCACAACAACTCTTTTTCAACTTGAAGAGAATTTTTAAGTCATCATTTCTTTTTTTCTTTTCCAAGTTAAATTATTCCAACTCCTTTAACTTTCCTTCACAGAACACAGCTTAATTTTTTCCCCATATTTTTTTCTGACCTCTTTGGATTTCCAGACATTTTACTGATGTTTAAAAGATTACAATTTCTAGAAAAAGTACTGGAGAGGCAGCTTAGTGGTGGAGAATCTTTTTCAACTCATGAGAAAATACTAAATCCTGTCACATGGAAATTCTTGCAATTTCATCAGGTATCTGAGGAACTGGACTCAACACGATTGGCAAAAGAAACTATGAGACTGTTGTGAATATCTTACAATCACATCTTTTATCAAATCAGTAGTTAAAAAGAATAAATGAAATACTTTGAAGCTATGTCTATTCAATTTATTCACCAATACATTCAATATACATTTTACACCAAGCTAACCACAGTTTTGTAAGAGGATATAATTATTGTCCTTAGCACATTTTGATGCCCTAGACAAAAAAAAAAAAAAAATCATAGATACAAAAAAAAAAGTAAGTTCAGAACAAAAGCACTAGAAACTTCCAAAATAAAAGAAGAGAAAATGAGTCTGTAATTGTTGGAAAAACACAGAACAAATAAATTATGAAAGTCAAACTGGTTATCCAAGGGTAAGCTTTCTGGGGTAAAGTTAATTGGAAGAAGTGGGAAATTCTTCAAGCTTATCTAGTCCACATGTGCTTCATCTCATTATGGGAAAAATGTATTGAAAGAGAATGACTGTGCTTATATTGAAATTATAAATCTTGTTCTCTGCTGCTTTCGAGATCAGTTAAATTTAATATGTCTTCCTCTTCCCAAATGAAAATATTTTCATCCTCAAACATACAAAGTTCTTCTAAAATATTTCTGTTGCTAATATTTAAGGATGTCTCAACTTGGCAAATATCTAAGAGGCAAGCTTGACCAAGCATTTCAAAGAAGTAACGACTGATATTTTCTCTTACTACTTGGTTAAGATTTGTTCTTGAGCCCTGGAATCTGTTATTTAATAAGTTGTTATTCTCATCGACTGCTTTAAAGATTTCATTTGTCTGACTGCTGAGGTCTTGTGTATTTGAATTCATATTACCCACAACTAACGATGATGTGTGCAAGAAATACATACAAAACCTTTCCTTCAAATCTGGTTGAAACTTCTTTAAATTACCTGCCTCCTGTAACTCCAAGAAGTTAATTCTTTTTTGTTTCCTTCTTTTATCCATCAAGTCAAATATGTTACTGAAATAAAACTCATCAAATATATCACCAGTGGCATTATTAATAAGGTTTTTTCTCATACTTGCTTTATTGTTTTCTTCCCTGAACATATTTTTGTCTGTCTGAAGTAAATATGGGTGTATTTTCATCCATAAATAAAAACCCAAGAAATTTTCAATATCAGATTCTTTGCGATATGCAAATCCTCGATCTTCCTCATTCACGGGTTGGATAGTAACAGTTAGGATTGGGCAATGTTGACCACAAAGAGCATACAGTTTATCCAAAGAGTCAGTTTCCTGAAGTGTACCATGAATCATATTACTGCCAGGCAATGGCTGGTTTTTAATAGCATCATCAGAGACAGGGTAGACTTTGTTACCAGCAGACATAAAGGAATGAGTGACAGATGTGCATATTCTTTCTGACTGATGAGGACACTTCTCCTCTGTATGGTGATTTGCTATTCTTTCCTTGTCACAGGTTTCATTGTGAACACCCAGCAAATCCTCATGAAAAGGTTCTGAGTCACTACCATGAGGCATTTTGAAGTAATTGCATTTTAGTTCAAGGGGCTGAGTCAGTTCCTCGAGTTCTGAAGAGGATAATTCATCCATGGTTGGGCCTGGGGCCAAATTGCCAAAATGTGAATATGGTACCTCACTGCTGTTATTATCAAGTAGGGTGTCCACTGATGTGGTGTCTGCATTGCCACACACGCCAGGATTTTCATATGACATTCTTAGCAAATGATTTTCTTTCAGGAGCCATTTGCCTTTGTCAATCAGCACTCCTTCCTCTATGTCTGTGAGGACTCTGCTATGATCATTTTCTTTTGTACCAGGTTCTACAATGTCACCCCCACAATAATTGTTCCTCACATGGTTAATATCACACTTATCTTGTCCTTCCTCCTGGAACTCCTGCAATACAGGTGAACTACTAGATACCCGTTCAGAAGAGCCAAATGACTGCCCTTCGGAATCATAAAGACTTGCTCTCCTGGTACACTGAAACTCCACAGAATTATAAGGACACACCTGAGATTTGCGGGTAGATCCAGGAAAAAAAGATGGTTTGATAATATCTGCTTTACCGTAAAGTTTTTCTATTGCCCTTTTAACAAATCCTATGTTGTATTCTTTCTCAAGCTCACCACTGTCATTGGGATCATCACTGGATGTTTTATATGCCTGCTCACTGTCACTGTCAGGTCGATAGTCTGACCAATCAGAAGTCACTGGACTTTTGATGCATTTTTTCATATCAGGAGAGGACTCTGAATAACTTCCAGTTTCCATGCTTTTCACCATCATTTTTACCATATTAGTTTCTCCTTCATTGGTCTCCTTTTCATTATTTTGCTTAGAATCATAGCAAAAAACTAAAGATGGTGGTGTTGCCAACCTCTTACTGATTGTTTCATAAATTATACCATTCTTTCTTTCTTCTACCATAATATTCTTACTAGAGATGTCTAGCAATTCTAAAGTTTTACTAGCCTCTATCTCTTCTTGGATGAATTCCTCAGTGGCTTTCTCTCCTACATTTATCTCTGTATTAAAGATATCAGTGTCCTGGTTTTCTAATTCTTCAAAAGATTCCAATTCTGAAATGTTTCTTTCACTTGATGTCACGCTGTTGGTTACTGAGCCTGGTTCTTCAGAAGTCCTTGGTTCTTCCATATCAAAGGAAGTATATGCATTTTTATCCTGAAACAGGTTTAGTGAACAATTTTTAAAATCATCTGCAGAACTATGTTTCTTATCAAATTCTGCTTCTTCACTTACGCAAAGACCACAGGGGCTTAAATTACTGACATTTTGATGTGACACCAATGTATTAAAGCCATTTTTATACTCAGGGTCTGTCAAAATATTTAGATCTTTCTGAACATCATCCCCTCTTTCTAACTCTTCAGTTGATTCCAAGTTATCAGTATATGTGTTCTGTTTAGAGTTTAAAAAGCCAGTAGTATTGCAGACATCGACAGGAACACAGGTCTCATCGGTTGCGCAAGCTCCCTCATAGATATGGTTCTCCTTTTGAGCACAAGCCTTATCGGAAAACACAGTATCAGTAAGTGAACAGACCTCTCCTACGAAACAAGCCTTATTCATGGAGGTCCGATCCACAGTATAACCATCACTAGGAAAAAATGTGTCACTAAGGTTGCATGTCTCTTTTGGAACATAAGCCTTATTTACAGTGCACACCTCACGTGGAGGGTAAGTCAATTCCAAAACACAGACTTCAGGGGCACATGCCTCAACGGCAGAGCAGCCTCCATCAAAAGAGAAGATTCCTTGTGTTCCTTCATTTTCATTGCACTTAGGAACACTCTGAATGTTGACTATGGAACAATTTGCAGAAAGATCTATTGGAACCGTGTCTTGTTCTTTCTCACTGAGTCCAAAGTGATTTGTGGTAGACTCCACTAAATTGGCAACAGCAGCTTTCAAGTCATCTGCTTCCTCTGTGATGGCTATGTGCTTTAGAATCTCCAATAATGCAAGTG
This sequence comes from Saimiri boliviensis, assembly GCF_048565385.1. NCBI lineage: Eukaryota > Metazoa > Chordata > Mammalia > Primates > Cebidae > Saimiri > Saimiri boliviensis. The sequence goes on along the minus strand of NC_133463.1, from coordinate 8,425,699 downwards.
TTTCTGAAGATTTATTGGTAGTCTTGTGAGCATCACCTTGACAGAAGCTATTCATACTTCCCTTTAGGTTTAGCACCAAAAGCCAAGCTAGAAGGAGATTAGTGGATGAATTACATATTGCAGAAGGAAAGGAAACATCTGCAAGTGAACCTGGCATTCGAACAACTCCATTCTGAGTCTTAGGAGTACTAGGAACTGAAGCTTGCAATTGGTGAAGCATCAGGACTGGTAAAAGGTCTTTCGGAGTGTCCTCTTCTATAGGATCTACTTGAATAGCAGCCTCTACACTTTGCCTTTTTTTAGCTAGGTTTATTTCCTGGTAAACAAGGTTTATCTCTGGTCCTGACTTTTCAGGAGATATACGACTTTTAGTATTACGATCATTAATAGCTGACTGTGGCGAAGTACAGTGTTCATGCAGGGAAACCAAATAAGCATCATTCAGAGATCCAACCTGTGTCTCACAGAGATCTTCACCAGTATCATTGGCAATAAAAGACTTATCTCCCTCTTTACATAGATTATCTCCTGTCAAACTGGCAATTTTAGTTATGTGCTTATTACTTTCCATAACAAAATTATTTATTTTTCCAGAACTTGTATGGGGATCATTCCCTGAAAAACTATTGTTACAATTTACCACACTTATTTCATTTTTGCATACTGGAGCTGATTTTATAGGTTTTAAAGCTGGATATGGATTTATGTTATGCAACCAATTCTGTATATAAGTTTGAACAGAAGGATGAGCAATATCCTCAGGAAAATCAGGTTTTTTCAAAGAAGCTAAAGAATTTGCCCTGGTTGCAGCATGTTGTTTACTTAAAATAGCACTTGCTTTCAATTTATCCCCTTTTTGTTTTTTCTGGCTTTTTAAAGTTATGTGTGAATCAGTAACTTTTGAAACTAAACTCTTCTTTGCCATTCCTCTCAAATACCCAGATGCCACTTCTGCCTGAGATCGTGGTCCAGAAAAATGTTTGGGTTTTTGCTCAAGGAGGTTAAATACATGAAATAAACTTTTATTTTCACAAGTACTTTTGCTATATTTAGATTCATTGTGAGGAAACACTTTATCTCCTTGACCGATTTCTCTTTTTTTAGGTGTTCCTAAGCTTATTTTCCTTAGTGGTCTAGATTTTCTTTTGGTTAAAAGTCCTTGAACCTTGGAATTCTGAGTAGTATTTAATTTATTTCTATGGAAATTCTTGGAAATCATGGGATTGAGATTGCTTTTGGAACAAAAAGTATTTGATTCAATTACAGTCTCACTTGTCCGGAGGTCTTCCTCACAAAGTACCCCTCCTTTAAGGGGACTGTCTGAATCTTGCAATATCATTTCCTTTGTAATTCTACCTCCTGCGTTTATTCTCTCATTCTTATTAAGAATTCCTGTGGTTGCAAGCTGTCCATCTTGATACCTGGAATTTATTGCTTGCTGTTGAGATTTCTTCTTCTTCTTTTTGCTGGCAACAGACGACAAAATCTTCTTTTCAGTTTTTGGAAGTTTTGTTAAACCACATTGTGCAAATTCATTAATTAGTCTGTCAATTCTTGCAGTGACAGTAGAGGATGCTACTGAAGCTGGAGCCTCAGAAATATTTTTGTCAGCTCTAGACTTATTACTCGAAAAATGGGTTGCATCTGCTGAAACAGGACTGAACCTATCACTGGTGTTACCATAAGTTCTTAAGTTCTTGATACCAGTTTTGTTGTCCGATACTACACTATCAACTACATCTTCCTCCACGATTGAGTTATTTGATATAGTTGATGGCAAACCATTATTATGGGACAACTCTAACATCTTCTGACTTGTAATTTCTATGACACCAGCACTTATTGCACTTGACTTAAGCAGTCTGTTTTCCTTTTTTCTTTCTAACGATGACTCCTCCATCTGATCACTGTTATTGATCTGAACAAGTACTGGTTTGTTAGATACTGATGACATTTTACTGCAAGAATGTGTAAACATGTGATACTCAGATTTGTTTTCCCCACTTTCCCTTTCTTCACTATAGGAAAACTGTCCAATCATTTTCTCTTGAACCTCAGTTTCAGATACTAAGGTCACACTGCCTATCACAGATTTCTTTTGTCTCACTCTTCTTAATCCAGGCGTAGGGGGCCTATAAAAACGATGCTTTGCTTGATCCTGTGTTCCCTGGATGATATCTGTGTCCACAGTAGCATTCTCCCAACTAGCAGAACTGCAAGTTTCAGCCTCTTGATCTGTCATTTGAATGTTTATCTCCTCTGCCAAACTGCCCTCTTGATTACTGCTTCGCTCTGTAGGTGACACATCTGCAGAGAATGAACATGCTGCAAGCTTTAAACCAGACGATCGACTTTCTGTTCTTCCTGGAAAACTCATCTCACTCTTTTCATCATTATTAGAAGGACCAGTTTTACTGACAGTAGTTGTCCATTTTATGGTTTCTTCCTCTTTTATCCTGAATCGAACTTTCATCTCAACTGTCATAGTGCCATCTTGATTAAAAATAATTGATTTCTCAACATCATCTTCAGAAGGATATATTGGTAAATTCTGAGAATCATTTTTTTCTAAGGCCAAGTAATTTTCAGGAACAAAAGAATAGTCTAAGTAGCAATCATTATTATGTGTTTTCTCAGAAGAAACAGAATAAATCTGGGACCTTGAGCTTGAAGACACGTGTGTGCTTACTTTAAAGATTTTAAGAGTAAAAGGTGCCCACATCAAAATATAATATGACAGGCAGAGAAATTAGCAATATCCAAAGGAAGAGGCAGCAAAGAAAAAAAAGGAAAAGGAAAATAATTAGTATGAAAAACAGCATATTTTCTGTATTTCATAATAAAATATTACATGTTTCTAAGCTCTAAGTTTGTTTTTTGTTTTGTTTGTTTGTTTTTTGTTGTTGTTGTTGTTTTGGTTTTTGTTTTTTTTTTTTTTGTTTTTTTTTTTGAGACAGAGTCTTGCTCTCTTGCCAAGCTGGAGTGCAGTGGTGTGATCTCGGTTCATGCAACCTCTGCTTCTCAGGTTCAAGCAATTCTCCTGCCTCAGCCTCCCAAGTAGCTAGGACTACAGGTGCATACCACCACGTCCAGCTAATTTTTTTTGTATTTTTAGTAGAGATGGGGTTTTGCCATGTTGGCCAGGATGGTTTTTATTTCCAGACCTTGTGATCTACCTGCCTCAGCTTCCCAAAGTGCTGGGATTACAGGATTGAGTCACCATGCCCGACCTATGTGTTTTCCCAATAGTTATTTGAGAAAACCTACTGTAATAGTGGTACATACCTTCAAACCACTCTTCAGAAGAGATCTCTAATTCTACTTCACCTTCAATGAGGAGGTTCAGAGAATTTTAATGTTAAAAAGTTCAATAAGGTAAATTTAATTTAAAAAATGTATAAAGTAAAAACTGCTAAGAATTCCATCAAAGATAAAAGTATTTTGTGGGTTTTCATTTTGGTGTTTTGTTTACCAATACCGAAATTGGACTCTGACCAAGTACCGCTTACCTATCTAAACAAGGCAAGCAACAATTTATGATGGTATCCATCTTCCCACCTACACATATCAAAAGAGATATCTATAGCTTTATGAAAGCAGAAACTTTTAATAATTAACACTGAATTAATCAAGTAGTAATTATTAATTTAGCATGTACTTTGTATAATCATTGCAGCTGACTTAATATAGGGCACAAGAGATAACAAAGCTAGACATAGTAACGTGTGTCTTCACCATTAACCTTGGCACTTTTGCTTCTTAAATACAATCAAAATGCCTGGACCAGGTGCAGTGGCTCACACCTGTAACCCCAGCACTTTTGGGAGGCTGAGGCAGGTGATCGCTTGAGCCCAGGAGTTCAAGACCAGCCTGGGTAATATGGCAAGACTCTGTCTCAAAAAAAAAAAAAAAAAAAAAATCCTATTAGCAAGTCTATATAGATTTGCACATACTTGCCATCATGTAAGCTCCTTTGTATAAACCCATAAATATATTTTCTTATTTTGTATATGCTTTTACATAAATTGTCTATCAAAGTGTCTCACTCAATTTTTTGAAGTAAAACTTAACAAATCCCTCAGATTCCCTGTAATCATCAAAAACCATACTCAGCAACCTGTATCAGGCATAAGAGAACCATTTTAGTAAAATGACAAAGGTGAAACAGTGCTACCATATTTATAACATGTATGTGGCAACCTAATGCTTACAAAATAGAGGCATTAATAATTATCAATTAAATATATCCACGAAATAATTAAACAACAATAAATAATGGATGAGTTTCACCCACATTAGCAGTAAGCAGAGAGTATACTACTACTTAAAATACATGTTATCCAAGTCTAAAGAGATTAAAAACTTACATTTAAGTATAAAAAACAATCAGTAAAAAAAAAAAAAAAAAAAAAATCAGTACTTGAGCAAAGAACTAGTTTCCCTGGAAATACTGAGTACAATGAATAATAAGATTAGCCATGCTGCATAGGCAATTTACAGCTTATCCCACATCCCTGGGCCTGAAGAGGCCCTCTTCCTTCCCTATCCAAAGGATAATGCTACACTGTGCAGCAGATCCTACAGAATTGTCAAACTACATTACGTTAACCAGCATGAATTGGTTGCATGAACCTTTTTTTAAATAAATAAAAAGGAGATCTAAGGACCTGTGATTTTTATAGGAATAACTTCAGAAGGCAGAACACATGGCATAGATTTGAAAAAACACAGTCAATCTGCTAACCTGCTGAGAGGTCAGCTATGAACGCTGCATAGTACCATTTAGAGAAAATTCTGCAACTACCAGAGATGAAGCTTACACAGATCCCACTCTAAAGCAAGAAATGCTGGCATTTTTATTTTTTTAACTAGGTATTTTATGCAAAAAAGCACACATAATCAATTTAAACAGACATATAATTGATTTGGAAAAGTCTAAAAAATAGATAATTTCTATGACTCTTTCCAACTATAAATATAACAAATTTCAGTTAGGAATGTTTTTAAATCTTCTTTTCACTTCTGTGGTGAAAGAAACTGGACATTTAAACACGGATTTCTGCTGTCCTTGAGGCAAAAAAAATCTCAGGGCTAAAAATACGGACTATATAGTAGTAAGTGACTTACTCTTTCTGCTTTCTGACTTTCCATTTCCCTTGGGGTACACACGCTGAGAGATCCCTGGTAATCTAGCAGGAAGTAAGTACTTTTGGATGTCATAATTTCCTGGTTTAAATGGCTCCCTTCCCGCTGCCACCACAGCTCCAGAGCTCAGTATCACTGCCTGGAGACTGGGAACCTAAAAGAGATCAGAGTCATTATCCTGAGATGAGCACATATTGTTGTAAGTGGTAATTTTATAACTTTAATGGAATCAAATCAACAACCTCCTAGGCTTGAAAGACATCACCACCAAGAATCTTCTTAGGCACCAGTGGTGTATACAAAATAAGCAAAAAAAAACAAAAGTCAAGGTGGGGTGGGAGGGTCAGTTACCTCCCAGGAGGGATCCCAGGAAAATGCCTCCTCTATGAAACTACTACTCTTCGCCACTCCTTTCCAGAAAATATCGTCAAGATTGGATTCCACGCGAAAACATTACATAACTCAGGGCTCAGGGAAGACAGAAACGGGTAGGCAGTGTGAGGTAAAGATGAGACTCCGGTCAGATTCTGACAAACGAACAAAGGCAGCATCAGCGCACACGCACTCACATACACAGGCAGGGAGGAAGGAGGGCTTCGTTCCCCGGCAGCACCATTTTCACCCCACACGAACCCAATTAGTAGGGTGCCCAAAATGAGCTCAAGCTCGAGGAGCCTCCAGAACGCTCACCCTCCTTCCGTCCGTGGCGTACAGCTTGACCACCGGGCGCTGCATGACCTCCGTCAGGTGCTGCAGAAATGCCTCAAAGCTCTGGGTGACCTTTCTGCTCAGAAGAACCGCACGCCTCGTCTTCGGGTCACCATTCCTGAAGACCACAAGGCTCCGCGGGGCGCGGGGCATGCCGGGAGCAGCGACGGCCGCGGAGTGCGGCGGCGCATGCGTGCTGACGGCCCGGCTGCTGAGCCAGGGCCGTGGGCGCCGGCGGGCCTTGTCCAGGTCCACGGGCTGCACCTTCCTGCCGTGGGAACACAGGTACGACTCTCCATCCTCCAGTTCCTCCAGGCGCGTGATGCTGTGCCTGCCCCGAGGGGTGCTGATGTTCCTCACGCCAAAAGGTAGGGGCACCTTCCTGGACAAGTTATCCAGCAGAGCATCAAAGGACTTAAAGGAGCGAGGGTTGACCACCACCCTGACCCCGCCGAACTGGGGGTCCCCGCTTTTGTAGAAACTGATCCGTTTGGCCACGACGGGATGAGTGAGGCTCAAATGGCGAGGGGAGGGAACTTGACCTTCAGAAGAAGTAGGATGAATCATGGAAAAACCGGTAGAAGGGGTATCACTCATTTTGGCTGAGACCTAGAGAAAAAAGAAAGTTTTTCATCTCCAGAATCACAGCAGCATAGCGAATACGTGGTAATACTAATGCATGCGAAATATAGTTGCAGACATCCAGAATATTCCTAGAAGTTTATTCTTTCATTTGTCTATTCATTCATTATACCTGTCAATTTTGAAAAATAATTTTAAAGGACTTATAATAAAAAGAAATAAACAGTTAAATAAGGGTATTTATAATTTAAAAGTTAAAAACAACCTAAACACACTAATAAGGGCCTAGATAAATAAATTACCACATATACACCCATGCAATGGAAGACTATGCAACCATTAAACATGACCTTATAGATACATCTTTTGGCATAGAAAGACGGTCATGACATATTACTAAGTGAAAAAACGCAGTTTGCAAAACATTCTATGCCATTGATTTAAATACAGTCACATCATTTAACAACAAGGATAACTTCTGAGAAATGCATTGTTAGGTGATTTCATCATTGTGTGAACATCATAGAGTGTATTTACACAAACAGATGGTATAGCCTACTACACACCCAGGCTTTGTGCTATCACTTACGGCTCCTAGGCTAAAAATATGTGCAGCATGTTACTGTTTGAATACTGTAGGCATTGTAACACAGTGGTATTTGTGCATCTAAACATAGAAAAGATACAGTCAAAATATAATATTATAGTCTTATGGGGCCAATAGTGTTATGTGGCACATGACTGAGTTATATGATTTGGGGAAAAGTCCTGAAATACATACAGCCCCGTGTTGATGTGGCTATCTCTGGATTGCAGAGCTCTGGATAATATTCATGTTTTTATACATTCCTCAACATTGTGAACCTTTAAAATTAGCAGGTATTATTGCAGAATTTTAAAAAACAACAGAGACACAAATCAGAAGCCATCCACTGAGAAAAGACAGTTTCGGAATTCATTCATTTAGTCCTTCATATCCTGACAATACAGAAATAGAGGAGAAACAGGAAATGTTTTTAAAGTTCAAATTGTCTAGAGGAAAATGTACCTGACATTTCTAGGAGGAATGTGTCACATAGAACCTTCAGTAATAACTATCTTACAATACAATCAGATCTTTCCACTGCAGATTGCAGAAAATGCAGGCAAATCATCTCACACACCACTTACCCAAATTTGGGAAACACTGCACTAAATAAAAATTGTTCTTTAAATGAATGACAGCATTGCTATGGGCTGCTAAAACTGATGCAGTCCGGTTACTGGTCCCACTAGTGGTTCTAAAGTTAAAACTTCAGGAGAGAATTCAAGAAGACTAATTTTCAGCAAAGCACTAAGGTTTTCCTTTTCCACTTCTCAGTGAAACCGGCGTTTGATTGACAAATGAACAGCAAGTGGATGGATTTATCTGGGTCTGGCCATGTTTTCATTTGTGGCATTTTGTGGCTGTTTTCTATTGTTTGAAATAATTTCAATTATTAGTGCCTTTTGACACAATAAGAAAGTCCTGCAGCCTTGAAGACAAATTAAACAAACAAAATGAATATAATTGGTAATATAGAGATGCAAAAAGGCATGTTTATCATTGTATATCAGCTATAAATCTGGCCCAAATCATCTACTTAAATGTTTTCAAGCTGTTATCCAAGATTCTTCATATATCTCCAATCTGATTTGCAAATCTTATTTAAATGTAACTTAGAAAATAAATTTGAAGATCAATCTAGAAATTAGATATCTTCCCTTCCTTCTTCCTCAGAGTTTTAAAGTAATTATAATACTTAAGACAAAAAAAAAAAAAGCAGCTGTAGCAGACATGTGTATCAGGAGCTGGGGAATCCAGCTTCATAATGGAGTCAGCAAAACTGCAACCTCTTCTCATCCTCATCTGGTCAGCTGTGGTCTGACCTTGGGCAGGCTGCTTAATCACCATGGCTTCAGCAACGATGAGAAGGATGAGTTCCTTCCGTACTTAAATAAGACTTTAGGCTGGGCACAGTAGCTCATGCCTGTAATCCCAGCACTTTAGGAGGCCGAGGCAGGCAGATCACATGAGGTCAGGAGTTCAAGACCAGCCTGGCCAACATGGTGAAACCCCCGTCTCTACTAAAAATACAAAAATTAGCCGAGCATGGTGGTGTGTGCCTGTAGTCCAAGCTACTCTACTTGGAGGCTGAGGCAGGAGAATCTCTTCAATGTGGAAGGCAGAGGTTGCAGTGAATGGAGATCACGCCACTGCACACCCAACCTGGGTGACAGAGCGAGACTCCATTTCAAGAAAAAACAAAACAAAAATGAGTAAGACTTTAGAACTCTTTGTCTTCAATTATATTTGGTTGATTTACTTATATGTTTATTTGAAAACATTGTACATGAATAATATTTGAGACACATTTCTTACCTAATTTTGGAAAATGATTTTTTTTTTTTTGGTGTAGGTGCATCATGAGGCTCTTAATGTCACTTGTTTAATGCCTGAATCTCGCTATTTGGAGAGCTGTTAACCTGGTGACCACTTTGGAAATACAATATGTTAAGCCAATATACTAAGTTTTTTGTGGGTAGTTTTGTTTGTCAGTGTTGGCTAAAGAGAAAGATTCTGTGCTGGGGCTAGGAAGGAAAACATGGAAGATAAAGACACTAGGGGGAAAGAGGCAGCTGCCATTGTCCCTATCCCACTGCTACCCAGCCCTGAGTATTGGTTTTGAGCCCAGTGCATGAAGGACAGGTGCTGAAGGTACGGTGACCTGGGAAGATGCCAGGTCCCCACCAGTGGAGGAGCATTTGCAGAGTAAGTGCTTCCAACAGGGTGGTTGCCAGGCACCTTGTTGGGTCTGCTGTAGTGAAAAAATAAAAATACAAGTTCACATCATCTTCATAGTGTGTGAGAGAATAAATCTCTGAGAACTCCTAGAAATCACTGGGAGAACTTTTAGGTAGAAAGTTGAGATTCTACATACTTGTGGGTAAGTCTTAAGAGCCTATGATAAGGGGGACCTTGTGTGTAAAGCCCTGAACATGATAAAGATTAGGTATTATCATTGAATAAAAGGATTGATATTCATTGAGTGAACAGTGTCATTATTTGGAAAGACAGTGCAAACCAAAGTCTTTCTGAAGGAAGTGAATCAGCCTTTGCTCTATGTTAATAATGTGCATTTCCTAAAGAGTCCATGGGAAGTTCACAGAGTAACTCAATAGCTCAGTTGAAGAAGAGGAAGAGTTGTGGCACCAAGAGAATATTAAGGAGCGATGTCTAATACAGCCTGAGAGATTGAGGGTAGGAAGTGAGAAGACAGGGCAATTTCCAGAGGAAAACCTGGTGTAAAGTGGAGATGCCAGAGGCAAAGAGTGGTAGAGATGCCCTCCAGGAAGAAGGCAGAGGTGGTGCAGCATTAACCTGGTACACATGAGCAAGACTACCAAAACGTTCATTAAGTTTTGACAGGAGAGTGCCCGCTTTTGTGAAACAGAGCCACCAGCCTTCCGTAACTTTTTTGAGTTCTCCTCTGTTAGCCGTGCTCCATTCTTAATCAGTTTTAAAAACTAATCAGAATTTGGATGGAAATGTAGCAATATATCCTTACAAACATTTGCAATAATAAGGTTTATCTTACACCCTCTAAAGTTGGAATAAGGCAGTAATATACTTAAGGGCTACCTAGGGAACAAACTAAGCAGCATACAATGGTTTAATTCTCCCAGAAGTTTAGGCTGAAGAAGTGGAGGTGGGAAGAGGTAACTGTAGAATCTTGAAGCCCTCCACTTTCCCCACCGTTGACTTCCCTGTGGGTAGCAAGGAGGCTGGTTTACAAAAGCTCTTTGCCTTAAAATCCGCTTCTAATGACGTGACAGCTTGCTACCAACATCATCTCTTCTCTGCAGAGCCTCTTTATTGCCTAAAGTTAGACCGTGGAGCTATCATGCATACTTTCATTGCTCTTTAATATTAAGCAGATTTTTTAACACCCTTAGGCTCAACTGTGGCTAGGCTTATCTGTGGCATCATTAGTTTCAATCAAACCCCACTTAAATCAATCATTTACAGCTGTGCTGCTCAGAACTAAATAGCTGCCTCTAGCAAGAGGGCTGTGTCTTCACTCTCCCACTCACTTGACAAAACGTGACAGATTTACATGCGTCATTTCACGAATTATATTTTAAGTTTAATTTTCTACCACATAATGTGAATTCAGACAAGTCACAAATAATGAAGTAGAAAAAATGGAAAACTGATAAATGCAGAATATACAGAATGTTCATTCTTTTGGCAATTCAGAGACTCGATGTTGCAAGAAAAATTAGTTCATTTCAGATTTTCATAAGCCTAGGGGGTAGAGTTGGGAGAAGAGATTCAAAAAGGAAAAATACCAGTTATTCACTGTGGTAGCCACAATATTGTTGGATTGCAAGCAGCTGCCTTCTTCTTTAATGTATTGCCCAAAAGTCTATAAGAAGCATATAGTACTTTTATTGGGAGAAACAAAGTAAACATTACTCATTTGAATAAACTAGAATTACTTGATTTCCTGATACTGAAGTTCCATTCTACTTCAATATCAGCATATTGTGAAGGTTGCTGGCATATTTAGGTAAAAGATACTTATTAGTAACATTTATTCTTTTTCTAACAGTTAAACACAGAACACAGATATATAATCTCGGTATAACATGGACAACAAAATACAACTAGCAAAACAGAGAATATTTTCAAAAGAAAGATTTCAAATAGTTTTGTACTTACCAGAACTTGAAACTTCCCTTATTAAGAAAAGAAAAAGATGTTTAAGTTGTTTAAATTGCTCAAATAAATGTCACTGGATATGTAACCTCATTTCGTGCAAAGAAACTAATGTCTTTGGATTTATTCTCAGTATGTCCAGCAAGGGATTGAGTACAGCCAATTAATTTAATCCATGGTGACGCTAATCACCAGAGAGTGCTCACCTTAAGGAGACCACAGCCAGAAACAAGCCAGTTCCTAGCATGCTCTGCAGTTCCGAAATCTTCCCTACAAAGGTTTCCCTTGCATTGTCTTTCTTGCCTAGTGTTCTTCTCCAGAAAAAACACTTCACCAATACCCACGCATTTCTCTCCCAGACAGCTTTTAACCCTTGTTTATTTATGTTAAAGGGACAAAGTTGTTATGGTGCAGCTAAAAATGAAATTGTTTGACATTTTTCTCATTCTGGTAAGTTTCTAAGTCAGTACTTGCTCCTGGTAGTCATTCAAAAAGAAAAGAACGAGGCCTTTTGTTTTATTTAGGCTTTCTTGCTTATTACTTCATTGTGTACTTCTGAAATGACTGTGAGCGTACACAATTTGGTGACTCAGCATAACACAGGACAAACAGCAGAAGCAGCATACAATGAAATGCTATGATTTTATGCTACTGCATACTCAGCACGCTTGCACTGCTTCCCTTACTCATAGTGGGGTTTGAACGTGTTTCAGGACTTTGTCACACATGAAGTCTCCAGATGGCACCCGATCCTTCTAATGACTACTTGTGGTCTAATCGGACTTGAAGATGCTTCATCTAATCGGGTTTCCTACTGGGCTTCCTACCTCAGCTCTGAACAACAAAAACAAGGTAAGGGGTCCTCTGGGGAAACAGGACCAGGTTTAAGCATGTGCAGCACGATGTTTTCCCACACCGATCACAAAGGGAAAAAGATCATGAAACTGCGCACTTTGCCTCATAAATACAGACTTTGTTACAGGCCACCTATGAGAGAAATGGAGAGAGGAGTAGGGAGGAATGGGAAGAAAGAGCAAGAGTGAGGTGTAGATAAGAGAAACTATAGTGTCTTCTTTGATACAAACCTTCATTTATAATTATCACTGTCTACACAAAACATAGCTATTACATCAGTAAGGAAATTTGTGTTTACAGGTAGAAATAGGCCTGAAGGTAGCAATAGGCATAAATTATATCATTACCAGCTCCAAATTGAAGGACAAATTCAAAAAGGTTGGGGTCAGATGTAATCTGCCCTTAAATAGCTAAGGACTAATGTAGCATTTCTCTTGATTTTCTCTTGAATTTTATAATCTATGTCTGATAAACAATTCACATTGATCAGTTCTATTTTGATACTGAAGGAATTTCAATTAAAGGGATCCTTTGGGGGCCTTTTTAGGAAAGGTAACATTTCTTACATATAGGACAGCACAAAATGGGCTCTCCTTTTCTGAGCATCTCCCGTAGTATACGTTCCACTCCCACAACTCCAACTGAGGACAGAGAGCAGGTACCCCTGTTATCCAGTTGAGCCACCATGCCCTCTCCTTGGTATCACTTGTCTCTGGCATATGTCAATGTGTATCTAAACCATCGCTTCCCAGGCTTGAAGGTGCACATGAATTTCCTGGGGTCTTGCTGCAGTGGTTGGCTCAGTAGGCCTGAGGAACCAGCAAAGGAGTTTATGAGGAAAAGGTTCATTACAGTGTTCTGGAAGCCAAAGGAAAAAATGTTTCAAAAGGAGGTAGTGACGAACTGTGTCAAATGGTACTCATATTTAAATAAGAGGAGTGCTGAGAACTAAGCATGGGCTTTAGCAATGTGGCATTTATCTGTAACCCCAACAAGACCTTTTTTGGTAGAACAGTAGAGATAAAATCCTCACTGGGCATAGAAGCAAGAGAAAACTAGAAAGAGAGAGATTGGAGTCAGCATGTGGAGATAAATTTTTTGTTAGATTTCATTCTGTTAGTTAGTTTTTCCATATTTAAAATCAGTTCGAGTTTGAGGTATAGTATGTGTGTATGCTGATAGGAATGATCCAGTCAAAATGGAAGACCGAATGCTGCAGGTAAGAGCAGGGAGAATTCTTAAAGCCACGTCCTTGAGTGCATAACAAGGAGATGGGATATAATGCACAACAGAGATGTGTGTCTCAGCAGGAATTACAGAGAAGGCCGCGTCCAGTAGCAGAAAGACAGGCAGTGATACTGGTGGAGGTGACCTTCCCTTCTGACTGCTTCTCTGTCTCAGCAACCTAGGATGTGAAGCCATCACTGAGGTTGTGAACGAGGGGGAGGTGGTGTTATTAATCTAATGAGATAGAAGCAGCTGTGGAATAGCCACCCAGTGGAGTGAAAGGGGGATTGGAAGAGGAAGTATAGTAGCCTTGAGGGGGCCACTGAGAACCTGCTATAGGTTAGCCACCATAAATATATTTTATCTTATATTGTTTTCTCTTTTTGTTGTTTTATTTTTTTTTAAGACAAGGTTTTGCTCTGTTATCCAGGCTGGAGTACAGAGGCACAGTTATGGCTCACTGCAGCCTCGCCCTCCCAGGCTCAAGTTCTGGGAGGCTGGTTCTCCAACCTCAGCTTCTGAGTAGCTGGGACTACCACATCCAGCTAATTTTTTTATTTTTTGTGGAGACTGGGTCTCACTCTGTTTCCCTGACTGGTCTGGAACTCCTGGGCTCAAACAATCCTCCTGCCTTGGCCTTCCACACAAATGTAAAATAACAGCAAGCAGTACCCAATGCAGGCTGGCCAGGAGACCGTTCTTTCCTGGCTTTTGCTACCGAGCACTGATCTGCTATGATCTGATGGAAGAGGACCATTTCCTGGTCTACACCTTGATTTTCCCTGACATCTATCTGCCTGTACCCAGCCTCTTGAACCTGGTTATCCCGAGCCCCATCTGCTGGACTTCCCTTGTGCCTTAGCATGCCTGTCTGCAACCTAAAGTCCTGTGATAACCAAAGAACCTGATCTCTATCCACTGTCAGATCCTGTCCATGTGACTACAGATAAGACAGTCCCAGACTCCGTCTTCATGGTGCTTAGGGGTAGAGGGAAGGCAAACTCAGCCCAAATACACTTTACTGTCTATAAGATTATGGTATGGAATGTATTATTTGAAAGGAAGGAGAACTAGCAAAGATTTGAGTATACACAGACTGTTGTCATTAGGATAGCAAATGTATTCAAGACTTACTCTCTAATTTTCTTTTTTTTTTTTTCTTTAATTGTTATTTTAAGTTCAGAGGTCCATGTGCAGCATATATGGGTTTGTTCTAGGTAAACGTGTGCTGTGGTAGTCTGCTGCACATATCATCCTATCACCTAGGAATTCTCTAATTTTCACTTGATTCATCCCTTCTTTTTCTTACCATGTTGAACAAACATATATCAGCCAACATTTTTTTCATAGCAAAACCATCTCATGCTATTCTTTCAACCAAGTCATTTGGTTAGTCAGACACAAATAACTGCCTAGACTGAAAACAGAGGGCGGAGAGGGCTCCTATATGCTTCCTTATCTTGAAGATTCCATCATGACCATCTAGTTTCTTAAACTACTTTGTTGATATGTGATTTCCATGCCATAAAATTAACCCATTTAAAGTGGGTGATTCACAATTGAACTCGGGAGGTGGAGTTCGCAGTGAGCCGAGATCGCGCCACTACACTCCAGTCTGGGCAACAGAGTCCTCTCAAAAAAAAAAAAAGTGGATGATTCAGTGATCTGTAGAATATTCAGGGTTGTTCCAAGATTACAATGATCTAATTTTAGAACACCTCAGAAAGAAAGAAGGAAACTGTACCTATCCCACCACCCCTACACCAGCCCCAGGCAACCAGGAATCTACGTTCTGTCTCTATGGATTCACCTATTTTGAACATTTCATATAAATGGAGTCATGCAATATGTGGTCTTTTGTGGTTGCCATCTTTCACTTGGCGTAATATTTTTGAGATTCATCCAGGTTGTAGCATATATTAGTACTTCATTTGTTATTTTCAAATGTTTTATTGCATGATTTTATTGTATTTTATTTATTCATTCACCATTCGAGTAACATTTAGGTTATTTCCAGTTTGGGATTCTTGCAGATAATACTTCTGTGAGCATTCTTGTGCAAGTCTTTGGTAATATCATTTTTTTCAAAAAAAAATTACACATATCCACATGTTGAAAATATTTTAGGTTTTCTTTTTAGTTAGCATGCATTCTTATGATAGGACTTCAAAGCTTAATTTTTAATAGTGAAGAGATATCTTTGATAAACCCCATTGTTTGCCTTTTCGTGTCTTTACGCAATTTACTTGTTGGCCATGTAAGTCAGTACTCCTACATTATAAAGCAGAATGGCAAAATGAAACAGATTAGTTGCAGAGAATTAATAGTCCAACCCAAATGGAGGAGACCACTTCTCCCTATTCATCTCACTAAGTACACCCGAAAACCCCAGCCATAATATATAAAGCAAATACACTGAAAGATACAGACAAGAAGGCAGAATGGCTAAGAATCACAGAACTCAAGGAATGACACAGCAGTGTGTTCTCTGGGTTTTCTTTTTGTCCCATGTATCCCAAACTAGGTGCTAGAGAAGTCAGTGACCCAAAAACACTAATAGGAGCAGATTTAAAATGCACCAATGAAAGTCACCTCTCTCTAGCCAAGTGTCCAGGAAAGGGGCAACCGAGCAAGACAGAAAACATTTAGGCAATTAACTAAAAACTTTTTAAAAACTAGGTGGTCATGATGGAATGTTCAAAAAACATTTATGCATTGAACCAGCCCTACCCCAGCTAAACACCACAGGAAAAAACCCAGGCCTCACCATACTCTCATCTGCCTTGGGAAACCTTGACTTCTGCCCTTCCCCAGTGATAATGAGGCATCCCTGTCTTTCCTACACAGGGTGATATTGGTGAAGGCCAAGTGGGGAACCAAGACTTCCATCTCCACCTGGTAGGAAAGCCACCACACTCCCTTGTTGGTATCAGAAGAAGCCCAGAGGGAAGCCAGAACTTTCACCACTGTTTAGTAGTGATAGGTCTGTCCCCACCACTCCTCCCCACCACACTCTGCAGGGTAAATGAGAACACAAAGGAAGCCCATATTAGTCTGTTCTCATGCTGCCAATAAAGCCATACCCAAGACTGGGAAATTTATAAGGAAAGAGGTTTAATTGACTCACCATTCCACATGGCTGGGCAGGCCTCACAATCATGGCAGAAGATGAAGGAAGGGCAAAGGGACTTCTTACATGGCAGCAGGCAAGAGAGAGAGCTTGTGCAGGGAAACTCCTCTTTATAAAACCATCAGATCTCGTGAGACTTATTCACCATCACAAGAACAGCATGGGGAAAACCCACCCTAATCATTCAATTACCTCCCACTGGTCCCTCCCACAATGTGTGGAAATTGTGGAAGCTACAATTCAAGATGAGATTTGGGTGAAGACACAGCCAAACCATATCAAAGCCTGAAATCCCTTCCCCACCCAGCAGTAATAAGGTGTACCCCTCCTCAGGATGTCAAATTAGGCAGTGTAAATAGTGAGAGCTTCCATCCCCATCTGGTGGTAAAGAGGAGTGAGTTCCCTTTCCCCTGCCAGTAGTGCCAGAGGAGGTCTTCTAAAACACAAGATTTAAATAGGACCCAGAGTCTTATGATATAGTACCCAAAATGTCCAGAATGCAACTTTTAAAAAGCACTCATCATACCAAGAAAAAGGTAAATCTCAACTTCAATGACAAAGGCATTCAGTCAGGCCAGGCACAGGGGCCTGTAATCCCAGCACTTTGGGAGGCTGAGGTAAGTGGATCACTTGAGGTCAGGAATTTGAGACCATCCTAGCTAACATAGTGAAACCCCACCTCTACCAAAAAATACAAAAATTAGCCAGGCATGGTGATGTGTACCTGTAACCTACTCAGGTGGCTGAGGCATAAAAATCGCTTGAACCCAGGAGACAGAGGTTGCAGTGAGCTGAGACAGTACCACTGCACTCCAGCCTGGGCAACAGAGTGAGACCATGTTCAAAAAAAAAAGACATTCAGTCAACAAATGACAGCATCAATGTGACACAGAGGTTGGAATCATACAACAAGAGTTTTAAAGCAGATGTTATACAGCTACTTCAACAAGCAATTCCAAATGTACTTGACACAAATGAAATAATAGAAAGCCTTTCAAATAGAAGATATAAAGAAGAACCAAATGGAAATCCTGGAACTGAAAAATATGGCAATCAAAATTTTAAAACACAGTGAGTGGGTTCAACAGCGTCATGGAAAAGACAGGAAATAATTATATAGTTAACTTGAAGATAGTGCAATAGAAATTACCCAATCTGAACAACAGAGAGGAAATTGATTGGAAAAAAAAAATTGAACAGCACCTCAGGGACTTGCAGAACTATAACGAAAGAGCTCAGAAGGGGAGGAGGAAGCAGGCGGGCCTCAAAATATATTCCCAGAAATAATGGCTGAAAACTTCCCAAATTTATCAAAAAACAAACTACAGATTTAAGAAACTGATCAAACCCCAAGGCCAATAAACCTGAAGAAATTTACACTAAGACATACCATTGTCAAACTTCAGAGAACTAAAGACAATGAAAATAATTTTGAAAGCAGCCAGGGAGAGATGGCACATTACCTATAGGAAAAAACGGGGGAAGCAATTCAAATGACAGCTGACTTCTCATCAAAAGTCAAGAAGCCCTGAAGGAGACTGCAACCATTTTCTAAGTGCCACAGTAAAAGAGCTGTCAACCAGAGTTCTATGTCCAACAAAAATATCCTTGAGGGATGAAGGTAACCAAGACATGCTCAGCTGAAGACAAACTACAAATATTCATCACCAGCAGACTTACTCTAAGAAAATGACTAAAGGAAGTTACCTGACAGAAAGTAAATGATAAAAGAAGGAATCTGGGAATATAAAGAAAGAAAAAAGAACAGAAATAACAAAAATAAGAATAAATACAATAAACTTTCCTTCTGAACTTTCTAAATTGTTTTTGACAATTGAAACAAAAAGTATAATATTGTCTTATTTGGCTCTCAATGAATGTAGAGGAAATACTAAAACAATTATAAATGAGGGAGGGTAAAGAGAATTAAAGGGCTACACTTAACACTGGTAAAATACCACATCCGTAGACTGCTAGTTTGGTATGTATAATTTAATACTTAGAACAGTTACTAAAAATATAAAGAGATATGCCTACAAACAATATAGAATCAAAATACAATTCTAAAGAAGTATTTCACAGGAAGGCATGAAAGATAGGAATGAAAAAAAAAACAGAAAACAGGAAACAAAAAATAATATGGCAGACTTAAACCTTACGATATCAATAATTACATTAAATTATTGGTAATGATCTCTAATACTATATGATTTAATTTATATAACATTCTCAAAATGACATAATTACCAGATATTGAGAAGAGATCAAGGGTTAACGACAGTGCAGGGAGGGCAATAGGGATGGCCGTGAAGGGTTAGCCCAAGCAAGACTTTGTGGAATAAAACAGTTCTGCATCTTTCTTGTGGTGGTGGTTACAAATGTGATAAAATGTCATGGAACTATATGCAGACATTTTCCTCAACCCAAAAAAACCACTTTGTCCCCATTTGCAATCTTTCCTCATTTCCACTCACAGCCCAAAGCAAACACTAGTCTACCTTCTAGGCTTTATAGACTTGACTATTCTGGACATTTTATATAAACAGAATCATACAATATGGAAGTCTTTTGTCTGGCATTATTTAGCATAATGTTTTTGAGGTTCAACTATGTTTTAGCATATATCAGTACACTGTTTCTTTTTAGTGCACACTTGGGTTTTATTAATAACCCGCTTAGGCAAGCAATCAGGACAACATTCAGTGTGCGCCATACAGGACAACTAGCATAGGCTGTCATCTAGAAATAACTGCTAATGAGAAATACATGGGAACTGAATGGTACGGGAGCCATAATTCCCAGTCCTGTAGACTCATGTTCCCACTTCCAAAACATATAAAGAGAAGACCTAAATTGATATCAAGTTCCATAAATATACAACATTTATTCATCTAACAGTGCTATAATAATAATAAAATATACTGATTACTTACTTTTTACTAGACACATTAATGCTTTAAATTAATTATTTAATCCTCATAACAACTATAGGAGGTATGTACTATTATTATCCATGTTTTTCCAAGTAGAAAAACCAGAGTTGAAGAAGGAATAGTAATTTACCAAAGATCACACAATTAGTAAATAGTGAAGGCTCTTAACCACTTTGCAGTAATTTTTCTGTTCCTATTCTCTAACACTGAAGCCACTGTATGTGTTGAGACTAAACTGTGGAAATGGAAAATGCCAGGCTAAGGAGTTTTAGTTCTATTCTATAGAACATTGAAGTGCTGAAGGTTTTTGAGCAGAGAAATGACAATAATCAGAACTGAAAATGTCCCTCACATTACTATGTCAAATGATTCGGAGGGAGGATACAGAAACCGATAAGGTAGCTCTAAAAACAGTGAAATCCAGAGTTCATAAGGGCTTGACTGAGAGTAATGAGAATAGGAATAGAAAGGAAGGAAATTATTTCCAAAAAATTTCGGAGGTGGACTCAAAATAGCATAACAATAGATTGGTTGTAGAAGGCAAGGAGATAGATAATTTATTTAATCCTTTAAATGAACAATGTAACATAAGTAAAAAATCCAGCACAGAACATAGTTCAGCAAAAGTTGCATGGAGCAGGAGTGTCACAGAGGATAAGAGTTAGCTCTTACTGAATACTTCCTCTGTCCTCGTTTAAGTGGGGCGCTCAAGTCTTACAACCCTGTGGTACCACTACCAAAAACAGACAACATGCATCAAAAGCAATGTTAAATCAAGAGTTGGATAAATCCGTCCTGCTTGTAATGTATTTGGGGTCATAGAAAGACATCCAGGTGATGATGTCTGAAAGTTATTAATCTGATACTGGAAATTTGGAGATGGATCAAAATAAGAGAGGATTTGAAAGGTATTCATTTAGAGGAGGAAATTTGAGTCATGGGATAGCTAAGAGAGAAGGAATTATGAAGGAGGTGAATATTATTGTTCATGCAATAAAACAAACTCTAGAAATTGTAGATTTATAGTTGTCATATATATAGGGCCTGTAATGGACAAGAGGAATTTCACATTTCCACCAGTGGTTGAACAGATGAAACTGATCTAAATGTACTCTAAATTAAAATTCACAGTGCTTCTGATTAACGCATAGGACAAGAATGAAGAAGCGCTTGAAGTCTATCATAGTCTTATGCAGAAACAGAATTATTAAATAAAATAGCGTTCTATATATCACAGGAATTTTCTAAGCAATACTAAATTAAAATGTATCATTATCATTCCTGTTGTTTGACTAAACTTATTTTTAATTTAGAAAGAATTATTGAGTTATAGTCACTCGGTCAGAATTCAATAATTATTTTCTAAATGAAAGAATGAAAAAAGGTAATTCCTCTGAAGAATTTGATGGTCAGGAATAAATCACCTCTTCTGTAGCAAGTCTTCCAGAGTGTTTGAAATACCATAAAAGCCTATATTTTCTTTTACAGTAAAAAGAAATGACTTTACTAATAGTGAAAGAAAATACAGCTATCCTCAAAACATATAATCAAGTTAAGTTTAAGAGACAAGTCAATCCGCAAAATAATTTCTAATTATTTGAAACAATAAAGCACTTTCTGCTTAGCATAATCAGGCGAGTAGACTCTGGATTTACACTTTTCTCTTTGAGCGATAAGCAGTCCTTGAAATTTCAAATAAATTATTGGAAGCAGCCAGTGGAAGAAACGATTTTGGATAAATCTCCCCTGGTATGCTACTAGCACCCTGCCAGAGACCAGTATTAAGATGTTAAAAGATTGCGGTTTGCTAAGAAGAGATGACACAGGAAAGTCTCATTCTATCCAAGCAATTAGATTAAGTTGTTAGTTTAAAATGTTTGGAGGATCCTTCTTAGAGGAAATAGAATAAAAGTATGCTATAATTAATTTAGTGTATATAAACATACTAAAATAAAAGTATACCATAACACTACATTCTTAAATAAAAATATGCTATTCAGAAGGAATTATTCATTGTAATATTTACTTATTTTAAATGTTTACTTATTATAGGTTATTTTATTCAAGTAAGAAAAATACCTTGAAATTCTTTTAAACTGACTTGAGATTTTTTACCTTAAAAGGTACACATTCTCTTCAAATAGAAGTTTTATTCCCATCCGTCCCACTATATGCTATCATCACAAATTCTTCCTTCCTGTTAAATAATATTTTTAAAAATCTCAAACATGGTCTTTTTAATTCATTCTAAAAATGAAAATTTCTGAATTCTGATTTAAATTCCTAGCATATATATCTCTAATGAACAACTTCCATAATAATTACAGTGCTTCTAGTGGCCTTTTACTTGCCTTAGAATTCTGTGTTTCTCAATTATTTCCATTTAAGTACCCCTAATGAAAGAAGAGAATGAATACATAATCATAAACCAGAATTTTAATCAGAGCTTCAAATATAAGTCTTAATTTTGTCTGAAACAGCATGCCAATTTTATCCATGTCTATTCTGTTTTATTGTAAAAATGGCTTAAATTGCTTTTCATCAAACAAATTTAGATGTATCCTAAGTGTCCCCAGAGCTTTTCAAAATATCGCTTGTAGCATACCAGCAAAGAATGTGTTTCTAACAAAAGGCAGGGCACTCATAAAGGTAGAGAACTAAAGGCAAGTGGAAGATGGACCAGTGCCTGCCAGATCCAGCAGCCTCGCTGCCACCACTAGGTCCAACACAAAGTGCTCTTCCTCGCCAGCCTCAGACCCAGAAGAACCAAGCCTGACTGTTCCTGGTCCCAAGTTCTCGAGGCGTTCAGGAATGATGTGGTTCCTGTTGGACTAGACAGCAAGCCCTTGGACATCTACATGCCACTGACTTTCAGCCCTCCTCTCCAACTTCTGCCCTGTGGGCCAGTCTCTGTGACAGTTCACTGCTGATCCTGGTTGCCACTCCACTTTTCCTCTGAGGTGACCAGTCTGCTGTGAGCACCCCACGGATTAGACTGAGCCAGCCCGGTCCTGCTTCAGCCCATTCAGGCCCTCTGCCTGAAATGAGTTCCACTGGTGAGGCAGCAGACTAAGCCCAAGTGCAGAGCGGGTGGGTTGTTGGCCCTAAGCCGCTTGGCCACCTGTCACCTATGATGAGAGTCTTCCCTGTCCTGGTCTCCTTTTCTTCCTTCACAGTGCAGCCTGCTCGCTTTGCATACACTGGGTGTGACCGCATATACCAGATGGCCAGGAGATTAGCTGGCCTTGCGAGTGATTACCAAATAAATTGCTGATGTCAGGGAGGCAACAGCCCAGCTTATGCAAGGAGTCAGATCCCAAGCTGAGAGATTGGGATTTACTACAACATAGCTAATACTTCGAGAAAGAAAAGGACAAGATAAAAAAAAAAAAATGGTATTCAAGGTGATAAACTAGTAGCAGAATATAATGCAGACAGAGGATGGAAAAGACTGGAGAGAGAAATATAGCATGAAAAGAAATCTTTAATAATGTACTAAGGGCCTGGAATAAAACAGTGGTTCTATAATGAAAGCAAGCGATAAGACACATTTTGAAGAAAGAATCTCCAGACCTTGATGGTAGATTAAAGATCAGTCAGTTGTCAATGAATTTTGAAACCACATATTTGCCAGTTGCTTTTCTGGGCCCAGAAGAGACAGCAGTGAATAAATCAGAGCCCCTGCCCCCCAGAGCTGTCATTCTAAACGGGGAAACTAATCATGTGATAGGTACTGGATATCATCTAATTTGGCACATTCTCAGGCTTTCTCCCTACATGCCTTCCTCATAGAGGCTAGAAAGCCAGGTACTTCCTAATCGCTGATGCCAGTGGGGGTCAGCTGACTGGTTTAGACCCTCTTCCTAGACAAAAGAGAGACTCCTTTCTTGTTAAAAGGAGCACTTCCTAGAAACGTTTGCTTTCTTGATACAAAGAACAGAAACTGCTGGTGCCATCCCATTTTCCCCCTTCCTGCCTAGAACATAGAAGTAGTACCTGGAGCTACTAAGGGGCAACAAGCATGAAAATTAAAAGTTAATGCCCTAAAGACAGCAAAACAGGAAGATAGGAGAGTCCTTGATAGCTGTGTGAGCAACTGAACTAATCTGGCAACCACTTCACTCTTCTTGTTATATAAGAAAAGTAAACCCCATTCCTGGTGCCCGCTGCCGAAACAGAGCTCTTCACTGCAAGCAACAAAATCCAACCCCGGGGAATTACACAGAAAAGGAATGTGTTAGAAGAATACTGAGTAGCTCACAGAATCTTCAAGAGGGCTAAAGAATAAGGTTCAAACTTAAGATTCCCGGAACAACACCTAAAACCTTCCATAGAACTGGCCTGATGGGGAAATCACCAGCTCATCACAGCAGGGCCCCAGGTGCTGCGGCTTGCACTCTTGCTGCTTTCCCACCAGGAACATAACTGTACAGCAAACAAGGTGATGCCAACCTGGCACAGTCATCTTTGCTGTCGCCCTAACCAGAAAATGAACTCCACAGGGAGCCTACTATTGCACCTTGCTCTCTTCCAAACTGCACAAGTACCTGTGCCCTTAATGGAAAGAAATTACGGCACTTGTTCAGCTCCTACAGAAGGAAACATTCTTTGCCCTACAAAGATTCGTAAGGTGAGTAATTTATTAAACTCAAAAAGGGATTCAAATTGTAAGAATGCCAAATGAATTGCAAATATATACCATTGTGGTGGGTTGTTCGCAAAAAGGATTACAACTCTTCTCTCCTTAAATCCATATCCGTTTACGATGTAATCTGTAGCTCTTCCCCTTAAGCAATAGAGACTGTTTCCCCACTCCTAGGGTTTGTGCTGCTTGGACCAAAAAAGTGAGGCAGAAGAGACATTGTGCTAGTGCCAAAACCAAACCTCAAGAAGACTAGTACATTTCTGTTCTCTCAGGAATCTTGTTATCCACCCTGTGAGTAAGCCTGGGCTGGCCTGCTGGACGATAAGAGAAACCTAGCCCCAGTGCCCAGTTACCCCAGCCAACAGCCAACCAACCCCCAGGAGCAGAGCCACCCACCTGGCCACTGACACATGAGCAAGCCCAGCCTAACCCAGATACCACCCATTTGAGCCCAGTCCAACTGGCCCACCCAAAGGCTTGTGAGCTCAATAAATGTTTGCTTTAGTACTAAGTTTGGAGTGATTTTTAATGCCATAAAAGCTAACGGATACATCTACAGACAGCAAAAACAGGCAGGTTGGTAAATAAGATAATTTCAGGTACAGAAGTGATATGAAAAAGATCATGTAGGGTAATTTTTGTAGAGGTGATGAGGGCCACTCAATTTGTCAGGGAAGTCTTCTCTGAGAAGGGGACATTTAAGGTAAAACAAGTTTAAAGAGAGAAAACTACTCAAAGACTATTCAAATATTCAAAGATACAGAAGAAATGTATTCCAAACGAAACAGCAAGTACAAAGCCCCTGAGTGAGGACTGGGAGTACTCGAAAGACTGAAAGAAAGTCAGTGTGACTGAAAAATAGGAACAAGATGGAGAGTCGAGGAAGACTTCATCAGAGACGTAGGAAGAGGCCAGATTGTTTAGGGCCCTCTGGACTGGGGTTAGGAGCTTAGATTGTATTTTAAGGTATTTGATAGATAGATATATACATTAAAGAGAACGTTGTGGTTGCTGTGAGGAGGATGGGTGTTATAACAGGAGTAGAGACAGGAGCCTAGCTTGCTCTACTAGTTGGGACAAAAACTTATGGTGGCTTACATGAGGTGTGTAGCCAGGGAAATGATGAGAAGTCGATTGGTTGGGATGTATTTGGGTATGAAACTGTTAAGACTTACCATTATAGGTTATTGGATAAAGAAAGGGTTCAAGTTTGACCTTTAAGTTTGGGTCTGAGTGAATGGTTAGACTATTTACTGATATGGGGAAGGCTTGAGGAAAGGACAGTGGACGAGTGCTGACATCTGTAATTATATTTTGGCTATGTTACATTTGAGATACCTGTGGATATCAAAATGGAGATGTCAAGTAGACAGTTGGCCATCTGAGTCTGAGCTCAGGCTGGTGATCATATATGGAGTTGTAAATTTGAGAGTAATACGCTTGCAGATCGTACTTTAAACCACGTAAATGTGGTAGGAGAGGGACTACATAACTGGAGAGAATTTTCTAGGAAGAGAATTTAAAAGCAAAAGAGAAGAGAGCCTAAGATAAAGCCTTTGGACTTTTCAACGTCTTGTAGAGGAGGAGAGCTTCCAAAATAAACCCGGAGAGTGTGGCCAACAAGATAAGAGGAAAACAAGGTAGGAGAGCATCCTGAGAGCTTTGAGGAGGGGGCACTCTAAGGAAAGGTGGTGGTTAGGCTAGATGAGCACCCCTGATGGAGTATAAAAATCAATGCTTATGCAAGAGGGACATCACTGCTGAGCTGACCATGGCCATTGTAGTGGAGTTGTAGAAGACAGACCAATTAGGGATAGTTGAGGAAAGACTAAGGGATGAGAGAGGTGGACAGCTCTTTGCTGGAATGTTTCTGTGAAGGGGAGCAGAGGAGTGGTACAATGCCAGAGGTGGGCTATGAGATCAAAGAAGGATGTTCTCTGAGATACCTGATACTAAGTTGTATTTGTGTGTTGAGAGAATGATCCAACAGAGAGAAAGAAAGAGATTATCAGCTGGGCGCGATGGCTCATGCCTGTAATCCCAGCACTTTGGGAGGGCGAGGCGGGAAGATCACGAGGTCAAGAGACGGAGACCATCCTGGCCAACATGGTGAAACTCCGTCTCTACTAAAAATACAAAAATTAGCTGGGCGTGGTGGCGTGCGCCTGTAGTCACAGCTACTCAGGAGGCTGAGGCAAGAGAATTGCTTGAACCTGGGAGGCAGAGGTTTCAGTGAGCCGAGGTTGCGCCACTGCACTCCAGCCTCGTGCCTGATGATGGAGTGAGACTCTGTCTCAAAAAATAAAAAAATAAAAATAAATAAAAAGGAAAAGAAAGAGATTATCCAAGACAGGGAAGGGATAATGCTGAATGGAAGATGTTAAGAAGGTGAAAAGAGGCTGGAATCCTGAGCACAGTGGAGTGGCAGGAGCAGGGACACTTCCTTCATAGAAGCAGAAGGAAGGCAGACCATGTGGTGCCTGATGCAGGTCATCTGGATGAATTATTGGGAACATAGAGGAAGCTTAGGAAATGCAAGCAGAGAAGGATAAAATCATATTAGAAGGAAAGAAGTAAATTGCTAGAGAACTGTATTAGGATTTTAGGGCCATTTTGGATGCCCACTTGGGACTTGAGATTATTCATTTTAAGTCCATTCCAGTGGCAGTGGAAATTAGAGGAAGTAGTCAAAAATTATTCCAATGAGGACCAAAAGAATATTAGAATGCCGGAACTGAGAAAAGATGTATATGTGCTCACTTCGGCAGCACGTATACTAAAATTGACAGATTAGCATGGACCCTGCACAAGAATGACACACAAATTCGTTAAGCATTCCATAAAAAACAAAAAGAGAAAAGATGCATATTTGGTGGAGAAAAATGGAAGAAAACTTAGAGAATTATCAGTTTTTCACATCTTGAGCTCCAATTAGCAATGTCTTGTAGACATCTAAAAAACGCAAGACTGGAAGAGAAGTGGGAGGGCCAGCGAAGTGCAGACTTAACTTTCACATGATTAGTAATAAGATCAGGAAGAGCTGAGCAGCAGAGACCACCATGGTGCAAGAAAATGAGCTTCAGACATGTGGACCTGTGGTGTAATTGGGCCCAGGAGCTAAATCATGTAGGTTGAAATATAACCCTTTTTTTTGCCACGTTCTCAGAAAAATTGGAAAATCCCTTTATTTCATGAATTTCTTAAAAACCACTGTATTCCAAGATTCTGAGAGTCTGGCTTTTAAGAGTAAGATAAAATGTATCAACCTTTGCTTTCCCCCAAAAAAAGTTATCCCAAATTTCCAAATTCAGGATATTATCCTCCTTCATGAAAAAAAAAAAAAAGGAGAATATGCAGGTGACTTTATAACCTAACACAGTAACTGTACAGAATCAACTACAAACCTCTGAAAATAAAGGAGTGGACTTAAGAAGTGAGAAGCAGTGGAGGACTGGGAGGGAGGGAGGAAGACAGCGCTGCACGGAGGGCCTTCTTTGTGCCAGGACCAGTCCCTCGAGTCTGATCCTAGACACCTGTCTGTAGGAAGCAGTATGGGAGAGTGAAAGGAGAGAGAACTCTGGAATCACACACCCCTGGAAGTGAATCCAAAGGCCCCCATTTATTAACTGTGCACACTAGGTGAGTAACTTAACCTATGAGCTTGTATATTGCCTGTGAAATGGAGATAAACAATAACCCATTCTCCTGGAGCAGCTCAATGAGTATACGTAAAGTGCTATCCAAGTACCTTTTAAATGGCAGGTATTCAAGAAATGTTTGTTTAATTCCCTTTCACTTTACTTCCCAGATAGAGGGTACAGAATCTGAACAAAAGCTGAAAAGCAAAGTATATTAAAATTAAGGGAGGCCCAGTATGTCTAGAGATGTTGTAAAGTCGGTAACCATCTCTCTTCCTTTAAATCTTGCTCCATCATATTCTCCCCCAATCGTCTCATTCCCTACACCTGCCCCTTCAGGCTACTGACAGTAGCTTCTGACCTGACACAATTATCATAGAACTTCAGAGCTCAACCTAAAGTTGGTTTCGGGTCCACAGCCTTTCCCTTTGCCAAAGCTGTAGCCTGTGTACCAGCTCTTTCCTGGGCCCTGCTTCCTACTATGGGGAGATGCTAACACTGCAGCTGCTTGTTCTAATCTTCAAAACGTGATGAATTCTCAGGCCTAGCTTCCTGCAGCAGTCAGACCTTGGGCCCCTCTCTGAACCTCAGCTCCATGCTGAACCTCTGGACTCCTCAATCCCACACTGATCTCTTTTGCTCCCCAGTCTTGCGTTTGCTCTTTTGCACCCAACCCTCTTCCAGACATTTTATTGCCATCTTTCCTGGCATTCCATCCTGTAAGCATTGTCCACCGTGGAAGCCTTGTTTCTGTAAGATTCTTTCTTCAGTCTTTAGAACCCAAAGTTCTTCCGCCTTTGGACCGGCTTCCTATCCCAGGGAATAAGTTAAAATGAAAGATGCACCATAATTTGCAGTTATAGTCACAGCGTAAAGTCACAAGTTGACCTGCCAGTGGATATTAAAAAGTCACAAGTTGACCTGCCAGTGGATATTAAGTCCCTTATCAAAGGTGGGTGAAATGTACTGTAAACGTAATTCAAAAATAGGAGCAGACATAAGGCAACATGATGTGACAGCCTCGCTCTGTAGAAAGAGAAATTTGCAAGACAGGATTTTAAATGGTCTAAACTTAATCGTGTATGAAATGGCATTTTTATTGTAATTTTAAGCTCTGTAAGTAGAATCTATAAAATATCTGAGGGGAAAAAATGTCAAGAAGGCTAAAGGAAAAGCATACATTATAAAATAGTGAAAAGAAATAGACCTTTCTATAGACTTCCAGGAAGTAGAAATAGAAAAAGTTATCAGGTCACCTTGCTCTTGTCCCTGCCAGTGTAGCCCATTCTCAAGTGATTGTCCTGTCTAATTTTAGATGACCCAAGAGTCTTGACTTCAGGAACTTTATTTGTAAAACTGTGCTGCTGTCTAACGAACCTTCAGAAGTAGTCGCCGCTTGCAGCTCTTCAGCCTAAATTTTCAACTTCCCAGTAGGCTCCAGGGGTTTCTTTGGCCTTCCTTAGCTGTAACTCCAGATGTAGTATTAGAGAGAGGATTTTCACCTACTTGTCAGATGTGCCTTTAAAATGCCTAAGAAAAAGCCAAGATGGGCATTCTCTCTCTTTTTTGTTTTGTTTGGGTCTTGTTTTTTTGTTGTGTTTTGTTTTGTGTTTTGTTTTGTTTGGAGACAGGGTCTCACTCTCTCACCCAGGCTGGAGTCTAGTGGCACAGTCTCAACTCACTGCAACCTTCCCCTCCCAAGTTCAAGAAATTCTTCTGCCTCAGCCTCCCGAGTAGCTGGGATTACAGGAGCCCCCCCGCCACCATGTCCAGCTAATTTTTGTGTTTTTAGTAGCAACAGGGTTTCGCCATTGTTGGCCAGGCTGATCTCGAACTCCTGAGCTCAGGTGGTCTGCAAGATGGGCTTTCTCTAAAGATCACTGGGACTGCTGCATAAGAATTCAAGTCCTGGGGCCAGGCGCAGTGGCTCACGCCTGTAATCCCAGCACTTTGGGAGGCCGAGGCGGGTGGATCACGAGGTCAAGAGATCGAGACCATTCTGGTCAACATGGTGAAACCCCGTCTCTACTAAAAATACAAAAAATCAGCTGGGCATGGTGGCACGTGCCTGTCATCCCAGCTACTCAGGAGGCTGAGGCAGGAGAATTGCCTGAACCCAGGAGGCAGAGGTTGCGGTGAGCCGAGATCGCGCCATTGCACTCCAGCCTGGGTAACGAGCGAAACTCCATCTCAAAAAAAAAAAAAAAAAAAGAAAGAAAAAGAAAAAGGAAATCCTGACAAGTAGAGCCAGCAAAAGTCATAAGAAACGAATTCTGACACTTACGTACCTGATAATGAAAAATACTATATAAAAATCACAACCTGGTGAGCCGAGATCGCGCCATTGCACTCCAGCCTGGCTAACAAGAGCGAAACTCCGTCTCAAAAAAAAAAAAAAAAAAAAAAAAGAATTCAAGTCCTGATTTCATTGTTTCCAGTATTACAAACTATCCCAAAACTTTAAAAATGTCTACATTACGTTTTGCTTCCCATTGTCCAGAAAGTTCGCTGAAAGACATAATAAATGCTACCAGTTATTAAGTGGCTATTACATGCCAGACATTACACCAAGTGCTTTATATACATTGACTCTGACCTGGACAGCAGTTATTCTCTTCATTCTACGAATAAGGAAACTGAGAGCTTCCTGGGGCCTCCAAGCCAGCTCAATGTGTGTTGGAGCCACTATTTAAGTCATCTGTCTAACAAAGCATTGCTTTTTCTGCTGCTCTAGGCCATTACTACAGCACCTTTGTCAGGGTCTGTTGGTACCTGGTTCAGGGCTCTCCAAGTCCAAACAGGAGGTCTTCTCCTGACCCAGGAAGAGGGTAAGGGAGCAGAGCACTGCACTCCCCAGGAGACAGGATGCCTCTACCAGCCCTGGAGAGAAGTCGGTGAACACTGCAGTTCCCTGTGTGCAGGCTGATTCTGAGGAAGGGATTGGCACATACATTTAACTCAAAGGAATAAGGAACTTAGGCTCAGAAGGCACAAGAACACCAGAGTACAGAGTTGGGTAGAGAGGTCCCTGCTTCCCTAAATGCAAGCAGGACAGAGGAACTGCAGCCTGATACACAATGACCACATTTAGATTGCTGACCATTCCATGGTAGTTTCAAGGATGCTGGACCCATTCAAAGCTTTAAATCAAGATCAGAACAGACTGACAGGACCAGGTGTCATAAGGATGCTGACCCAGAACTTCTCCCTGACACAGGACCTAAGAGAATGTTAGGACTCATTCCTACAGCCAACTCAGCAAATGCCCCATCCACAGTGGGGAATCATGTCACGAGACACCAGAGTCTTCATTACTCAAAGAGGCGAGAGAGGAGTTGGTCTCCCTAGGAAGGTGAGTTATTAATACCTCCAGCTTTTCAGCCTTCAGAATTAATCCTACATTTCAGCTTCTTGAATCTTTGTGGATAAAACATGCTGACTAGTCTCATCCTCAGTTTGCTTAGTTTTCTCTCTAATTTGGAGGGAAATGTTAAGAATCATTAAACGAGGCCGTCTGTTGCTACTGATTTGCAGCTGTGTGTCTACTGAGATAACACCAAGTGGAAATCTGGACACTTCAGGCCCCTGATGTGTGTTTCCTAGACAAAGACTATGGTGATTAGATTGGAGTTCTTGAAACAACACACCAGCTCAGCTGTTGAAACTTTGTGGCAGATTTTGAATTAGAACTCATATTGACTAAGCATCCGACCTCAAGAGTGAAGCACTGGAACTAAGAGAGTTGGAATGCAGCTAAAAGAATAGAATCTGCTTATTTGGGGAAATGACTTTATTTCCTTCATTTTCAGGGGATAGTAAATCTGTTTCTAAGAAGCGAGAGGAGGTAGGCATGGGTTGTAATCCTAGCTCTGTGGCTTACAATATGTACAACTTTTGTTAAGGAACTTAACTGCCCTGAGACTGTTTCCTCAGCTATAGTAATACCAGCTTACACCATGCTTGTAAAGATGAAATGAAATAGCTTGCTTAGCACGGTCTGTAGTGCTTAATAAATGCTGAAAGCCCTTCTTTGATTAACTAAACAAAAGAATACAGCAGCTAATTTTCTGCACACAGGATATAAGATATTTTTACTTGAAAGGTACCACATGATCCTGGGTCCCTCATTAGAAATTGTAAAATATTTCACTTCCAGAGTAAAATTCAGAGGCAAAAGAAATGAAATATAGCATGAGATATGGAACTGCTTTTGGAAAATTTCAACTAATTTTTGTCAACTAATATTCTTTAAAAAATTAGGCCAGGTGCAGTGGTTCACACCTGTAATCCTAGCACTTTGAGAGGCTGAGGAAGGAGGATCACTTGAGGCCAAGAGTTCAAGACTAGATTAGGCAACATAGCAAGACTCCATCTCTACAATATAATAAAATAAAAAATTAGCCAGGCATGATGGCACACCTACAGTCCCGGATACTCAGGGGGCTGAGGCGAGAGAATCACTTGAGCCCAGGAGTTCAAGGCTGCAATAAGCTATGATCACACCAATGCACTCCAGCCTGGGCAACAGAAGGAGACTCTGTCCCTAAAAAAAAAAATAAATAAAAATTAATTGATTCCTCTGAGTTCCTACTTCTCACTCTACAATTAGAAAATGCTGGCAATGCTTTCATCTCCTCCTCTCTAAAAATGTCTACCAAGCTTCTCATCATTGGAAATGATCTAAGTCTGAAATTATCAAGGCACTGTATGAAAAGCCAGTGAAGGGCACTGATTTAAAAGCACAGTTTAACAATGGTCACACATGGATTAAAGTCCCTTCTGTACCCCTTCCAGCTCTGTAATGGGTAGTTATACAATCTAAGCCTCCATTTCTTCATCTACAATATGGAGAGGTTATCATAGTATATATCTTACAATATTATCTTGAGGATTCAGTGAGATAAAGTAGCATAACACCTAATGAGAAGTCACGTTAGCTAGTCATTATTATTCAAAAATAATTCACAACACAAGTGACTGCTTCATAACACACTACTTAAGAAGAGGATGTGAATCTGATAATATACTATTCACAAAATTTTATGAGCAAAAAAAGGTATATATTCAAATATGAAAAACCACATAGAAGGCATATTCATTTTTTAGCATTTATCTTTCAGTAACTATAATGACAGCAACATTTTCCCTCTTACATGTAAATCACATATAAATGATTGACATTTTTTACACCAAAAATAGGCAGTTGTTTCCCATCTATTCAGATAGCTTTCTCTGATTTAAAGAAGTTTTTGGCTGGGTGTGGCAGCTCACGCCTGTAATCCCAACACTCTGAGAGGCTGAGGTGGGTGGGTCACTTGAGGTCAGGAGTTCGATATCAGCCTGGCCAACATGATGAAACATCGTCTCTACCAAAAATATAAAAATTAGCTGGGTGTGGTGGCTTGTGCCTGTAATCCCAGCTACTCAGAAGGCTGAGGCAGGAGAATCACTTGAACCCGGGAAACAGATTGCAGTGAGCTGAGATTGCACCACTGCATTCCAGCCTGGGCGACAGAGTGAAACTCCACCTCAAAAAAAAACTTAAAAATTAAGTTTTCATTTCATATATACATTCTTAGAATGTATGAGCAACTACAAATACAGCATTCATTACAAAGAAACTTGAAACTATCCTGATCAATCAGTTTAATCAAACCAAGTTTTCAGAAATGTCTATCGAATTTAACCTGGGGCTACTGATAACATCGTCCACACCTAGATTGCCTACCAACATATTCTGGTTGACCAGTGTTGTCGGAAGTCTTATCTAAAAAACAAAACCCATGAATTTCCAGACCCAAAGTGGAATGAGATTAACTCTTGCCCTAAAGATAAATCGTTTCCCAGTGTTTTTACTTCCAGACTTCTAATATTTTCCCTGCCTTTGATTGTAACCACATCTGTTACATGTCTAGAATAAGGATAATTAATTACACTGTGATTCCAAATTAAAATGAGAACCTGTAGGTTAGGATCTCTTCATTGTGACCCTAATGGCATCATCCACTCTACATGACTGGTGACATAAACATATCTTTGAGGAATATCTTTAAAACATGAGAAGAGGCTCAATATAAATTAGGTTGCTGGTAAGCAATGCAAGAGAAATAGAAACACACACTCCTGTAGCTGCAAATGAAGTTGTTAGGCAAGCAGCTGTTGCCAGGTTGATTACAGCATTAATCAGTGTTAAGAGTCTGACATGTTCATTCTTTCTTTTTCTCCCTAGTATATGTAAATAGCACATAGGTGGGAACCTTTAATGCAGCAACTACAGAATAAATAAGAAGGTGGTGCCTGCCTTCTCTCTGCTCACACACTCACATCCATTGATCATGGATATAGAAACAGACATTATCTTTGAGAACTCATGGGATACAAAGTAGGGAACGACAAACACTGGGCTCACTTGAGGATGGAGTGCAGGAGGAGGGAGAGAAGCAGAAAAAATAATTATTGGGTACTAAGCTTAGTACCTGGGTGACGAAATAATCTGTACAAAAACCCCCATGATAAAAGTCTACCTATATAACAAATCAGCACATGAACCTAAATACCCCGAAGCTAAAATAAAAATAAAAGTTAAAAAGACCTAGTATTTGATAGCAAATTAGGTGACGATAGTCATTAATAACTTAATTGCACATTTTATAATATCCAAACGTGTGTAAACTGGATTGTTTGCAACACAAAGGATAAATGCTTGAGGGGACGGCGATCCCAGTCTTTATGATGTGATTATCATTGCATACAATGACTGCATACCTGTATCAAAACATATGTACCCCATAAATATACATACCTAGCATGTAACCATG
Organism: Saimiri boliviensis; assembly: GCF_048565385.1. Classification (NCBI taxonomy): domain Eukaryota; kingdom Metazoa; phylum Chordata; class Mammalia; order Primates; family Cebidae; genus Saimiri; species Saimiri boliviensis. The sequence continues at coordinate 8,391,277 of NC_133463.1, read as the reverse complement.
AAAACTAAAAATTAAAAAAATAATTTTCCTTAAATAGACATCATTTGTGCTTCCAGTTATGAAGTGCACTACTGTTTCCTAACACTGCTGGTTTTTCTCCATCTCAGTATCCTTGTTACATTAGGGAACAACTAAATCAGGATCTTTGAAGCTTCCAGATCATCCTAAGAGCATCTGCTGGTACAGTAGAGTCTTGGGGTGAAGGATTTGTATCTGCAGAACCCCTGAGTCACAGTATCCACCCTCTGCTTCAAATCTCTGCTAGTAGAGGACTCACTGACCCGAGACAATGTTTGTAGTTGAACGGCTCTAGATAAAATAGTGTTATTATTTGTGTTGAGTCAAGACTGGCCTTCAAGACACCCACTCTTTTGTACAAGTTCTATACTTGACGGCAGTGGAAGTTTCTATATAAAATATAGAAATGTCCCCAAAGATGGCCTTTGATGAGGAATCCCTTGATAGGGTTAGCTGTTACTTCAAACTCGGCAGGAAGGTAGGCCCTGAACATGAAGGAGGCCTGAAAATAGTTGACAGGGCCCCAAATACCAGACTGGGGTTCTGGAACAACTTTTTAGTTCCTGACTAAGCCAGCACAGATTGCGGAACTAGGAGAAATGAAAAGTTGTTGTTTTAAGGCAGTTAATTTTTAAGTTATCTCTAGAGTGTTTTTTTTTTTTCAATCCAGTAGTATAGATAACTGAAACATGCATACATACTTAGTTTCAAATAAAACTTCATAGACTAACCACAGCCTGTTCCCAGATTTCTTAGACAACCTTCAGACCAAGTTTGGAATCCATGGAATGGAATGCTCCCAGGCCCCAGTCTTACAAATTTAGAGCGATGTCTCTCAATATTTGTCCCACGTGATGCTACTCTACAGACAGGGTTCCCACCTTTCTGCCTCTCCCTTCTTATTCCTTCTGCACAGAATGCCATCTCCTACCCCCTTTCTTCTTACCCAAAACCTACCCATCCTTGAGGCCCACGCCACGCTCCTCTTCCTCTAAGAGACTTTCCTCTCGTCTCTCCCAGTGCTGCAGTCACCACCAGCAATAGCCATACATGGAATGGGGTTCAGAAAGGCCTTTGCTACCAGGGTCTCACCCCGCTTCGGCTCCCAATACATTCGTTCACAGCTGTTTCATGGCACCTGGAGCCTCCCCTTTATCATGATATGTGCACTACCAGGGCCTTCCTAAAAGTGCTCTGAGGAACTGTGTTACCCTCCTCTCTGCATGACCTGTGGTCATGAGCAGACCGTCATGAGCAACATCTCCAGGACTCTTTCCAATCCTTCTAATTCCACGGTATAGGCTTGGCTTAGATTCATGATGCCGTCGGAATTGGCATGGCAACCAGGTCTTTGTGTTCATCTGATTCTCGCACCTGGAAAGCAGCATGAGAGCAGTATCTGCACGTGTGCGAGCCCTCTCCCTAGGAAACCCCGAGTTTTCTGAAAGCGCTCAGGACTTGAGTCAAATCGTCCTGCTCCCCGCTGCATGAACCTGAGCAGACTATTAACCCCTCTATGTTATGTTTTCTTCACTTACTCATTGGAGTTGTTCCAATCTTGTAATGTTGCTTTGTGTTTTCAAAGCCATGTATATTCAACACCCATCTAGTGACCAACACATACACGTTCTATAAAATGTTGGGATGAAAATTACTCTGGTGTCTGACTATTGTTATGTTACTGCAAATTCACTCTACCTCATTATGACCTTGTTGACTGGGACTTTTTGTATCTATCATTACCTTTCCTTGCAAAAGGTAAAATTCTAAAGTAATTTACTATTTAAATGTATATCTAAGAACCCTTATATTTAAGGGAAAAGCTATGGATTGAGAGCTCGTCTCCTTAGTTTCATATCAAAGTCTATGCTCCTCTCAAACATTAAACTAGAACTGAGTTCATTAGTCATTCTCTTTGTCTTTCTCCTGAGGTTGTTATTTTTGGTCTCAATGTTAAATGAGACAAAACACTAACAATTTGACTTCCCTCTCTCTTCACAATAGCGATGGTTGTGTCCTTAAAACTGAATGCCACATGGCTGACACAGTGTCGTTAGCAGACTTTACACCTTGGTTCTGTTTGCTTTGGAAAGACCAAATGGAAAATAAAGTCTGTGCATCACTCAAGCTGTTATGCTTCATTCTTCTTGGAAAAAAAAAGAAGGTGATGACTGATTTATCCAAACTTGGTTAAGACATCTGGTCTATTTTATATCCTTCTCACAATCAAGAGGCACAGTTTTATGGCCAAAAAAAGGGATTACCATACATTGAGCATTGTAATAAGCAATACAATAGCAGGAGAGGACATTAGAAAATCTCTATTTATAGGCAAGACACTATTATTAGCAGGATTTTTTAATGCCAAGATTGTGAAGAGTGAGTGTCTATAACCTGAAGACTCAGTTGTACAACCGACACTCTGATTTGGTTCTTAAGTATGTTATTAGACACTAGCAAATAACTCGTTTGAAAGTTGGTTATTTTGAAGATGAAAATGATACATTCAACCCATGCAAATTCTACCACCACCAGCCCAGCAGAGTGGGACCAGCAGGGTGAGCCAGGAACGGTACCCTATCAGCAGAGGACCCACGTCCTGTGTGCTGGTCCGTCTCTTGCTAGGAGTAGACATCGAGTACAGAAAAGTGGATCACGTCAGGGATCTAGTGTTTTTCTTCCATGCAGAGGCAAGAACCACCTCCTATCTACAAATGACAATGAAGAGAAAAGGCACTTCAACAATGAATTTCTTTTCATAGTTGCGTAGCCCTACTCCTTAGAGGACTTTCTTGCTTTCAACATGAAAAGAACCATATAATCCAAAGGTTTCAGCCGAAAGGGTCTTCAGAGGTTACCTATTCCCAGCACTTTACGGAGAGTATGTTGCTATCCAGACAACTGACTTGCCTAGGGCCACACAGCTAATATGTGCTCACACTTGAATTACTTCTAATTTCATAGGTTGGGTGATTTTAATTAAATTGTTGACAACGTCACTTTCTCTAAATAATTGTTTATTGATCCAGGAGATTAACTGAACTCCTGTGATTGGGCTTCTTAGGGGATGTGCAGTCAAGTGGGTTTAAAGCCAGTCAGCTGAAACACCCTGTGCAGACCATGTTCCACACTTAACAAGTAGCCCCATCACCCAGGCAGATGACCTCTTACTTTATAACCATGGTTTTCCTGTCTTCCAGGTCCTGCTCACAAAGAGCGACAAATGAGACTACACCTGGGAAAATAACATGACCCCTTTATTCTATAAACCATGGGTGAGTAGGATCATCTTTCATCAGGGAGGATGACGTGTTATGAACTAAGTCACTGTTTTGGGTCGAATTGGGTTCCTTAAGATATACTGAAGTCCTTCCCCCTAGTACTTGTGAATGTGACCTTATCTGCAAATAGATGACTTAACGTGAAGATGATCAAGTTAAGGCGAGGTGGTAAGAGTAGGCCCGAATCCAATCACTGGTGTCTTTACAAAAAAGGGAAATTTGGCCAAGCTCGGTGGCTAACACCTGTAATCCCAGCACTTTGGGAGGCCGAGGCAGGTGGATCGTGAGGTCAGGAGTTTGAGACCAGCCTGGCTAACACAGTGAAACCCCATCTCTACTAAAAAAAAAAAAAAGAAAAATTAGCCAGGTGTGGTGGCAAGCATCTGTAATCCCAGCTACTCAGGAGGCTGAAGCAGGAGAATCGCTTGAACCTGGGAGGCAGAGGTTGCAGTGAGCCAAAATCATGCCACTACACTCCAGCCTGGGCGACAAAGTGAGATTCTGTCTCAAAAAAAAAAGGGGGGGGGGGTGGAGGGGGCAGGAATTTGGATACAGACACTCTCAGAGAGAGTGCGTGTGAAGATTGGACCATCGCTTCTTCCAGCCAAGGAACACCCACGAAGGCCAGCAAACCACCAGCAGCTGGGGGGAGAAGCCTGGACCTATCCTCCCTCGCTGCCCTTAAGAACCAAGCCTGCTAACACCTTGATCTCAGACTTCCAGCCTGCAGAACTGGCAGACAAGAAATTTCTGTTGTTTAACCAACCCAGTGTATGGTACTTTGTTTGGCAGTCCTAGCAAACTAATCCTGTTGCCACATCTGAAAAGGAGGGGCTTGAACTGATGGATCTTACCAGTCCTTGCAGCTGGTCTAAGTGGAACTGTCCATGGATCCGTGCAGGAGTGGGCTGCACAGGGGCTCTGAGCCCACTCCTGACCCTAAGAAACCTGACTGTGGTCATGGGAAGGAGGGGCCCCATCTCTCAGACAAGAAACCTACTCATTCAGCACCTATGATGGGGTAGGCACCAGGACACAGCCACGAGCAGGAAGACACAGTCCCTGCCAAGGAGGACCCAGAGTTTCCCAGGAAGATCAGCTCTATAAAGTGATTGCAAGTGTGATGTCTGCTGTGGAACAGAGGCTGTTTTGGGGAAATCAGTCTGTGGGCCAGGGGAGGCTTTCCTAGGCCAATGAGGTTTACAAAGAGACAGGGAATGGAGGCGAGGATTTAGCACCCAATAGACTAAGGAGGGGAGGGCACGGTGTGTGTGCTTTAGGCAGGGCCAGCACAGAGCTCACGGGGTCTGCCCTTTCTCTAAGGGTAGGGGCTGTCTAGACAGGCAGAAGGGGGAGAATGTCGGTCTGGCAACAGAAGGAGCAAGCGTGTCCTGTGGGATGTGGTGACAGCCAGTCACAGCTGACAGGAGCCCTGCTGCCCACCTAGGCCACCAGTGCTGAGGAGGCAGTGATCACAGCCGTGGCAGCAGAACACGTTTCAAAAGAAACCTACACTTCCAGACTCATGGCATGAGTCACTTCCAAACTTCAAAGATATATTTAAGGCTTCTGTTGGGCCTGATGGCTGTCTTTCTGTTTTCTACTTAAAAATGGAGTCTATCAGGCTGAAAAGAGAAATTATGAATAAGCATGTATTATTTAATCTAGACCACAAAGCTTGTTTTCCCTTCTAACACTTTTTGGTTGTTAGGTTTCTGTGACAGTGTGTTCTGTGAGTTTGCCTTGTTTGTTTGAAAACAGCAAAGAACAGTTTGATTTAAAAAAAAAAGTTTACATAGGCCAGGCACGTGGCTCACACCTGTAATCCCGGCACTTTGGGAGGCCAAGGTGGGCAGATCACCTGAGGTCGGGGGTTCAAGACCAGCCTGGTCAACATGGAGAAACCCTGTCTCTACTAAAAATGCAAAAATTAGCCGAGTGTGGTGGCACACATCTGTAGTCCCAGCTACTTGGGAGTCTAAGGCAGGAGAATCACTTGAACCCAGGAGGTTGAGGTTGCAATGAGCCGAGATCACGCCACTGCACTCCAGCCTGGGAGACAGAATGAGACTCCATCTAAAAAAAAAAAAAAAAAAAAAAAAATTTATGTAAAAGCAAAGATTGACAGAACACTAAATACCCATTCAGTTGGTTTCTGAAGAATGGAGACGCATCCTGCCAGGGCGAATATTGTGATTCTGTCTTTCCTCCTCCCTCCCTCATGACATCCCAGGAACACAGGCTTCTGGGTAGTTGGGTTTTCCACATCTAAGAGGAAGCAGCAGCACCAGGCTGTGGTGGCTGCCACACAGGGTACGAGTGTGTGGCCATTCAAAGGGGCATGCAGAGTGGACAGGTCCAGATTCAAGGGGACAAGGCTCATGATGTGGCTTCCCCCTCCCCACCCAGCACCCATGACAAGGAAGGTGGACGAGGAGCTCACAGACTCCATTGTGGGGCACGTGCTGTCTCCAGACTCCCACCCATCCTCCAGGTCTCAGGTGGAGACTGAGGGAACCCTTCCTGCTCCAGCCTGTCTGTGTCCACCTCCCTCTCTTACTGCCCCTGTGACTGGGCTCCTTCCTGACATCATGCAGTGCACCGTCTGTGATGATGCAGTTAATAGTTTACCAACTCTCTGTCCTGCTGGACTGTAATCTCCACAAGGTGGGGATAGTGTCCCTTTTGTTCACCGCCGTGTTCCCCAGTCCTTAACACAGTGCCTGACAACCACCGGGCCCTCAATGAAGCTGTGGTAACAGCTTCCTACATTCATTACTTGGTGGAAAAACTTCTGGAAAAATATTCCAAAAGAAGATGCCTATGAAGCACATGGTGGACAGAGACTGAATATTTTTTCATTTGGGTGGCAGACTCACATTAACCAACCTCAAAGAGAATAATGTATAACATCGGAATGCCACTTTGTTCATCTTACAGTGGGAATCATAGCTGAATACTCAAGCCAATATGGCCCACTCATTCTTTCCCTGTACATAGATCTACAAGGCAAGGCAAATTACAATCACAAGTTTATATAGTGAATGAGGAACCAAAATCAAATGCAAAATGGCATCATGCTAACATAGCCATGTGTACTTCTATCCATGACTGAGAAACATTTCCCCTGAGACCCAAAGAATCCAAACCAATTCACTGAGAAGGCCTCTCGGTCAGAGTGGGCATACAGGTGGGTTATCTTTGTGTGCGTGTGCTTTCCCAGGCCCTCCATGACTGCTCCCCACTTCTAACTGACACATAATCTTCCTATAATTGCTTAATCAGCCAGCCAGGACTTGCTGTCCTGGGAATATAACTTTGAGCATTTTTCTTCTCTTTTTTGCATTATTAATAAGAGCAGCTAATATTTATTGAGTATGTAGTATGTGCCAGGCATGGAGCAAACCTCTTTACATGCACTTTTTAAAAATCCTTGCAGCCACCCCAAAACATAGGGATTTTCATTATCCTCATTTTACCAATGAGGAAACTGAGGCTTGGCAATGTTAAATAACTTATTTTTGGTTGGTCATACAAAAAAACAAGGGATGGAGCCATATAATGCCAGTGATTTCCAAACTCATGAGGGAACTGGAGGCTTCTCCAGATTTTGTCCCATGTGGTGACTATGTGGAGGAAAGTGGAAGGATCCTCAGATTGTTCTCATTTGTCACCAGAGCACTTGATTTTCACCTTACGATGTGCCTGGCACAGACTATGGAACTTGAAAGCATTTGTCTCACACCATTCGTGTTCACGCCCAACTTCCTTAGGATAAAAGGGCACAAGGGTCTTAATGTCCTTGCCCAGAGTAAGTTGGTGTCAGCCAAAGATGTACTTATGCCAGCATTCTCTCTCCCAAGTCCCACACTTATCACACTAAAGGTACAGAAACTTCCTACCCTGTTTTTCAAGGGGGAGAATAAAATATCTTCAACAACATATCTCAAAATATCTCCAGAACAAAATAACTCAAGAACGCCACCACCAGTTCTGGCCAATTGATCCAATTCAATTCAACAAACATATTTTGAGCAGTGTAGCAGGGATGGCTAGCTGTCTCTCAAAATGCATTGTTCTGGCTGGGCACTGTGGCTCAGCCCTGTAATCCCAGCACTTTGGGAGGCTGAGGCGGGTGGATCACGAGGTCAGGAGTTCAAGACCAGCCTGGTCAACATAATGAAACCCCGTCTCTACTAAAAATGCAAAAAAAAATTAGCCGAGCATGGTGGCTGGTGCGTGTAATCCCAGCTACTCAGGAGGCTGAGGCAGGAGAATCACTTAAACCTGGGAGGTAGAGGTTGCAGTGAGCCAAAATCGTACCACCACACTCCAGCCCGGGCGACAGTGTGAGACTCCGCCTCAAAAATAAAAATAAAAAAGCGTTCTTCCCTTCTTTTTACTAAAAGGATTCTGACCTTTTCCCCTAATCGGTGCACATTTCCCAGTCTCTGTTGCAGCCACCTATGACCATGTTACTGTTCCAGCCACTGAACTGGAAGCAGGAGTGTCATGTGGTTCCTTCAGTAAGACTCATGAATAGAGAGAGGGTCCCCTTTCTCTCCCCTTTTCTTCCTTGCTGTCCTACAGTGTGGTTGAATGGCCGGAGATCTAGCAGCCCTCATGGACCATGAGGTGACCTTGGGAATGGCAGCCAATCACAGCAGAATGAAAAGATAAAAGGGGTGAGGTTTTCGCGCTGTAGGTCCACCATACCAGCCCTGGACAATATATTCACATTTTTTAATGAGAAGAAATATGTGTGTCTGTTTTTCATGCTGCTTTTGCTTGAAGCCAAAATTATCTGAGAGAAGCTCCTACTATGTGCCAAGCATCAGGCCAGAGACAAATCTCCCTCTACCTCCCCTAACCACAACACACACATAAACAAGAAAATACATCATTTGGATGTATAGGCAAAGCCTGATCTAATGAGGTAATCACAGACCACACCAATCACAAATATTTCTTCCATAGATGTTAGAGAAGTGCTTCAGAGGACCCCAAAATTCCGTTACAGGGTCTCAAATCTATGCCTATCTATGCCTTTATGAGAGGTTTTCTACCGCACAAAAGAAGGGTGATTATTTTCCCCAGAACCTATAAAGTGAGGTTCAGCTTCCCACTGCTTACTGCTTTTAAAATCCATTACACTGAAAAACAATGATCTCAAAACCAGTAGGAGTGTTTTTTTCTTCTCTATCTCACCTGCTAAAAAGTAAAGTTCTAGAAGCCTGCATACCTTTATTTTTACTTTACTTTTCCTCAGGAAGTCTCATAATAATAAGTGAAATTCCTGTGACTTTGATAAGATTTGAATTATGCTGTAAAAATAAAGCCTTTTGTAGTTTCCTGAAAGGTACTGGGCTCTGAAATTGTGAAAAAGACGCCTAGATACTGATGCCCAGGTTAAACTGGCCCATTTACCAGAATATAATGAAAGCCCTTTGCTGATGGATAACAGTGTACATTCCACAATTGAGAGACTAACAAACAGGTCAAATAGGCATTTGGATGAAAGAGACAAAATAGTTGCCTATATTGAAGAGTTTTTCTTTTAAAAGTTTTCTTTGGACAAGCAAAAGTCAAATAGACTTTTGAGCTACAGAGACTTGAGTGTTCAAATCAGCTATAGGAACATCACGGACCACCCAGGGCTCAGGGCGAGCCTAGAACTGCAGCCGGGACTGGCAAGTAAATTGGTTGGCTCTGTTTTTCCAGGCCTCACACCAGGCTCCCTGCCATCAGGGAGGTTCAGAGTTCACGACTCGCCTCACTGCCTGCCTCAGCTGGCTCCACACAGCGCACCTTGGGCCTGGGTATCATCCGACCTTTTAATGATTTCTAATTCAGCACACTTTAAAGTAGTTTTGTCTCTGGGTTACTGTTATTGGTTTGAGCCCTTTGTGAATAATCTGCCAGCATTAAATATCTCTTTTTTCTTTCATTTCCAAATGACTGGGGTGGAGGCTCAGGGTCCGGTGGTAGCAGTGGCTCGGAACTCAGCTGGAAGCCACTGTCTGTAGCTCTCCTTGGCCAGCCTCAGGTTACAAAACCACAGCTTATGCTGGAGAAAAATAACTAACCCACCAAGACAACCCTCAGAGAAGCAGCTGGAAGGAGAGAGCCACCAGGTAGAGATTCTAAAATCAGATGGGTTTGACTTGGCTGGCCCATGCCTCTAGCCACTCCTTCCTGCGGGAGAAGGAAATGGAAGAGGTGGGACTTTACCCTGTGAGGTCCCTCACTCCCCTCAGAGGACACAGCCCCAAAAATACGAGCCTCCCTTTGAGTGATTTGGAAGGAGTCAACACAGAGGGCTTATCATTAAACTTTAAGCCGCACCTACCTCTAGAATAGCTTGGGGTCAGCTCACTGCCTTCTGAAGCAGGCTTTGGAGTCTTCCCAGCTCCCTCTCTCATCAGGATGACCGTCAGTTTGGAGTGGAGAGAAGTTGAGGTTTATTCTTACTAAACAGGAAGACGGTCAGGGTTGAACTGTGCCCCCATCCAGCTTCGCCCTTGTTTCCCCAGCTCCACTCCTGAGCTGGATTCCTATGTTGAAGGCCAAGCCTCCGCTCCTAAGAATGTGACCTGATTTAGAAAAGAGTCATTGCCGATGTGATTGGCTAAGATGGGGTCATCTTGGAGTCGGGTAGGCCCCGAATCCAACTGGGCTGTGTCCTTAGAAAAGGGGAGATCGGGACACAGACCCAGGGAGAGCACCATTGTGAAGCCGAAGGCAGAGACAGGAGTGATGTTCCCCCAAGCAAGGAACGTCACAGATGGCCAGCAAACCCACAGAGCCGGGGGAGAGGCCTGGACAGAATCCCCCCAAGGGCCTCGGGAGGTGCCAACCCTACCGACACCTTGATCTCAGCCGTCCAGCCTCCAGACTGTCTGCTGTTCACACCGCACAGTCTGTGGTGCTTTGTTCCAGTATCCCGAAAAGTCTAATGTAGAAAGTAAGTCTGATGAGAGATCAGGCCAGTCAGAACCCAGAGTCCCCCAAGCCCCGCTCTCCACCCCCAGAGAGAAACTGAGGTCCCTGTTTCTCACAGACCCTAACCACATGTGGGCTATTGAATTCTGAGGATTCTCTCTCATCGTGCCCCTCTGTGGCAGAGTGAGGCAATCCCAGTGTCTGGGTGGCTCTTTAAGAGCTAATGGACTAGTGTAAAGGGCTGTGGGCCAGCTTTTGTTCTTGTTGCTGTTGTGTTTTTTGAGCCGAAGTCTCACTCTGTCACCCAGGCTAAAGTGCAGTGGCACAGTCTCAGCTCACTGCAGCCTCCGCCTCTCAGGTTCAAGTGATTCTCCAGCCTTTGCCTCTGAGTACTGGGATTACAGGCGCTCACCACCACGCCCAGCTAATTTTTGTATTTTTAATAGAGGCAGGGTTTTGCCCTGTTGACCAGGCTGGTCTCAAACTCCTGACCTCAGTTGATCTGTCTGCCTCAGCCTCCCAAAGTGCTGGGATTACAGGCACGAGCCACCGTGCCCGGCCCCCAGCGAAGGTTTTGCTACTTGCTGTTCAGCTCCATGGCTGTCTTCCTGGACCTTGCACACTGAGCAGATCATAGCTACACACTTCTCTCCAAGACACCCCTAAAAGCACACACCCCACAGAAATTCTCCGTCTCTGCCACCTGTAGATCCCTTCCAGCTGACATACCTTCCCTCTGAGAAGCTGGAGTTCCCCTCCATTCTGGAAGATGTATACCCACAGGTTATTTAAATCAACAACCTTGCCAACTCTGCCGGCTTCTCACTGAGCTCTTTCCCTCCTCAAAGAGACTGGACCAGGAAATTGACATCTCCCACCGTCGGGAATCAGTCAGTTGAGTAGGGCCCAAATCCAATAAAAACTGGCTTGCTCAAAATGGGTGGTATTGGTAACTATGGAAAAACAGAATTCTAAAGTTCGGGTTGGAAACAGCTGGAATTTTTCTCTAACCCCAAAGCACAGCCTCTCTGCACATTCAGTGTGTGTCAGAGAGTCAGCTGCTTCTGTGAGACTGTTTTTGTCATGTGTGAAACGGGACTGAAACAATCACTGAGAATCATGAAGGTGCCATGAGAGAGTGGCAACAGCTAACACTCACTGAACACCTTTTACTGTCACAACAACCCTCCGAGCTCAGTACTTCCACGCTCTGTGTTTTATCTAGAGGAAATTGCGTTGTGCAGAGCTTGGTCACTCGCCCACATTTGCATGATGAAGTGCTGGATCTAGGTTTCCGGCCCAAGCCCTGGCTCCAGAGTCCTCACCTCACCCCTCTGCATGAAATGAGCTCAGTACCTGCACCCGGTAGGCACCCATAATTGGTGACATTCATTTTAGTGTCATCCTCAGACCCTGCAATGACCAAAAGAAGGAAAGCCATCTAGTGAAAAAGCTTGCATTAAGAAAGCCCCCCAGAGACTGAAGACCACCACTGTCACGGCATCTGTCCACTGTGCTAACCAGTCCCAACAGTCCTGGGATCATGAATACTAGGACAGAAACGGAGGCTGCCAAGTCTCACCTAGAGAAGATCTGGAGTGGGCAACAGCTCTGCAGTGGGCTCTCACACCAACATAACTTGAAATAGCTCCTGGGATGAGCTTCCTCACATTTCTAATGAAATAGCTAACATTCCTGCTGACACAGATTAGTCCTTTGCTGTTACTTCCATTTGTTAGACAAATGTATTGAGCTCTGGGGCCAAGGTGGAAAGATTTTGGTTGTCAAAAGCAAATAGTAGGCCAGGCATGGTGGCCCACGTCTATAATCCCAACACTTGGGAGGCCGAGGCAGGAGAATCACTTGAGCCCAGCAGTTTGAGACCAGCCTAGGCTACATAATAAGACCTCATCTCTGCAAAAAATACAAAAAAAAAAAAATTAGTCTGACACAGTGGAGTGTACCTGTAGTCCCAGCTACTCAGGAGGCTGAGGCAGGAGGATCACTTGAGCCCACGAATTTGAGGCTGCAGTGACCTATGATCACACCACTGCACTCCAGCCTGAAAGGAACAAGACCCCATTGCAAAAAAAAAAAAAATCACCACACACACACACATAGACACACAAATAGTAATAATAGCTGACACTTGAAAGCCGTTCAAAATGTGCTGGCATCTTAAGTATCAAACACCTCTGCAAGGGAGATACTTTATCTATATCATATATATGGACGGGGGCACACAGTGAGGTAACTGAGCCGAGAAGATGAGACAGTCCCTGACACTGACCTCCACTCACTGCCAGGCTTTCCTTCTGTGAGAGGCTCTCTTTGAGGAGTCCATAACAGAGTCAGCGTGTCTCTGAGGAATTTCCTGTGTGGTCAAGGGAACAAGAAGCCCCAGGATCTCCTCCCTCTGGGCCTGTTCCCAATCTCAGATCTCCTTAGGAAGCCACCAGCAGCCAGAGTGGAGCCTGAGGCCAGGAAGCCAACCCCGTGGGCTGACTCTTCTGCTCTGGGGTGAGGGGAAAACAAATTATGTTCTCCTCTCTCTCTGAAGAGCTGACTTAGGCTTAAGGGACAGATAATAGGATGTAAAGTTAAGAGTAAGCCTCTACAGTCATTACTGGGACATCTTTGAGTGTTGTAGGACTTGGGCCTTCCAAGGGCCTCAGTAAAGGGTCCATATGCCCTGCTTGCTTGACCAGCAACTGTATTACCCATTCAGGGCAAAGCCTGTAGAAATAGATGGCATTTACCAGTCTCCGTGTTCGCTGTAGAGAACTCTCCGGGGAATTTCAAAGACCTTTGGAAAACTGCTTTGTTCTTCCATGTAAAAGAAGATGCCATCTGTCTAACATCTACCAGGAAAATGTTTTTTTGATCACTTAATGTTGAAATCTTATGTGATAATTATAAACTTACAGTAATACTTCACCAACCCTAATATTACTTAAAATATTTCTTTTCTTTTCTTTTTTGAGGCTGAGTTTCGCTCTTGTCACCCAGGATGGAGTGCAGTGGCATGATCTCGGCTCACTACAACCTCCGCCTCCCGGGTTCAATTGATTCTTCTGCCTCAGCCTCCCGAGCAGCTGGGATTACAGGCACCCACCACGACACCCAGTGAATTTTTGTATTTTCAGTAGAGACGGGGTTTTGCCATGTTGGCCAGGCTGATGTCAAACTCCTGACCTCAGGTGATCCACCCACCTCGGCCTCCCAAAGTGCTGGGATTACAGGCGTGAGCCACCACACCCGGCCTACTTAAAATATTTATTTTAACTTATTCTAGAGACCGGTTTATATACCAAATGTTATTACAACCTCAGGCATGTATTCTCTGAAATGTCAGGTAGCTTCAGATATGAATCATGCAGTTTAGTAAAAGCAATCACTGATCAGTCTTCACTATGTTAATGAAAAGTGTTGCTCCCATATTCATATTCATTAGTGTCACATGTGAACCATAGCTATGACATGAAATTGTAAATTCTGAGTTTTTATCATTTGAGTAATAGCAAAGCTGCTGAGTTTTTAAAGGTTGATTCATTTTAAATTACTTAACTGTCAGGATCTCTTCTTTCTCTAGACAAGTTTGGGGACCATCCATTCATTTGACAGCCAATTTCGTATACCTTCTGTAGGTAAGGCACTTTGTTGTGGTAAGTGACATTTATGTTAATGTCCCTGAAATACTATAAAAATTTGAAATACCTTCTCAAGGAAAAACAAAATTATGTTCCTTTCTGTTTTACTGTATTTCCACTGAGTATTGTTATTGTATGCATGATATTACAATATTAATTCATATATTATCAGGATATATAATTAACTGAAATACAATGTTCACCAATCATGTATAGAAAGAAGTCCATTCATAGAATGTTCCAGCAATCTTTGTTATTGATCTTTCTTCTGCTAGTTATTCAAATGCTTCTTTAAGTGAGTCAACCTAGAATAAAAGAATCCAATGGCAAAAGTTTGCACACTCTGCCAGTCAATCATCTGAAAAGCCACAACTCACTTTTTTACAAGCTGACTCTCTGGGCTGTTCAGTGTCTCTATGACTTGGCCAGTTAAGTCTTGCCTGCCAAACTTCTGTAGTATTTCCTTGTACTGGAGGAATCCTTCAGCCACGGTAATGCCCAGGTCTTGATTGTGTTTACAAGTTGCTAAGGGTGCTGTTTTGCTTTTCTGTTTTGTTGCTATTAAATGGTTCTAAGATACTAAATAAAGTAAATAGAAACGAAACACTTATTGCTGTGGGGTCAATGACAAGTAATGTAAACAATTACTTTGTTTACTTGGAATCTGACTTTAACATTTAAAATATATAAACTCCGGCCAAAAAGAAGGAAAATTATTTCACAGTATATTCTTGTGAAAGTATTATGCCATCAATTTTGAATTTACCAAATGAAATAAGGAAGTTTAATAGGCTTTAGTTAAGAAGCTGTAATAGTAGAAGCTTTGGGTGGATTTGCTTTTCATGTATAAGGTCAGAGTGACAGACCCCTTCTGAGGAACCAGATCTCCCAGGGTGGCACATCCAGGGACCACCCCCAACCATGTTCCCCACTTCCACACGTTTACACTGTGTGGCCTTTCCCCAACGGCTGTGGCCTCCCTAGCATCCAGGTCCTGTGTCACATCCCCTGAGGCTGCAAAGTGGCACCTGCCTCCAGTGCTGAGGGGAGCTAGAGAGCAAAGCCCTTACCTGCACCCCAAATATGGAGGCTCCAGTCCAGGCCCCACCTAAAGCCATTGGATATATTGACATAGAGATGACCCTAAATGTGCTGCAGGCCATCTGGGTCTCCCTGCTTGGGTGACATTGGCCTGTCAGACCTAAAGGAAATAAGATCTGTTTCTACGCTGACTGCTCACAATGTACTTAAGCACTGTATGTCGTGGCCTTACACAGCCACACCGTTATTCCCAACCTACAGATGTAGAAACAGAAACTTAGGTGAATACGCTGCACGGGATGACCCTGTGCAGGAGGTGTTCTGAACCACTGCGCAACACTGCCTCTCTCTCAGAAACCTTAGGGACTGGTGACCTGCTTCTCACTTATAAACCAGTAACATTGTGTCAGGGAGTGTGGAAGAGTGGACGCAGTGCTGAGTGAGTTACCAGGGGGCTTCTTGCCTGCACCGTCGGCACCTACACTAAGACTTCGAGCCTGCCTCCACATCCGCATCCTTACGTGAGAAAGGAGGACTCGGCGGGCCCGTTGCTCCTCCCAGCTCCAGCTTTCTATCAGCAGGCGTGGGAATGCCTGCATAGCAGTCAGAACAGCAGGTACCTTAACTGAAATGAAAGCAAACTTCCACTTGACCTGCTGAGAAAAAAGATCTCAAGTAATAGCTGACGTCCTGAGTGTGTTCACTTAGAATATCTCACCCAACTTCA
The DNA here is from genome assembly GCF_048565385.1 of Saimiri boliviensis. Lineage (NCBI taxonomy): Eukaryota > Metazoa > Chordata > Mammalia > Primates > Cebidae > Saimiri > Saimiri boliviensis. The sequence continues at coordinate 8,375,618 of NC_133463.1, read as the reverse complement.
GCGTCCCCAACAATCCTGGGGGTGGAGGTCCTGACCCTCACATCAAGAGGAACTCCCGAGGCGCTTGGATGCAGTCGCACCCCAGCAGGAGCTGGGTTCAAACGCAGACCGCCCCCTCCACAGCCCAAGCTCATGCCATGATGCCCTGAAGCTTTTCCTCTCAAGCTGTATTTTGCCCACTGCTAATATGCTTGTGGCTTGACAGTTACTAGTTCAACATGAAAAATCACAGTCTCAACAATATGAGAAATTAATATCCAAGTTAGAAACCACAGAGTCCTATCCTATTAAACTTCTCCTAGTTGGAGCCTGAGTCCCTAAATATGTCCCCACTCCATCTCATCTTCTCCAACCTCTTTTTACATTCTTTGCTCGTGGCCCTTCTCAGTCTCTGATAGTCATCCTTTACCAGACTGTCTGTCTCCACAGCCTCCTAACTGGTCTTCCTGCCCTCACGTGACCCACTCTCCTCGTCTCTGGAAAACCTAAGAAGGATCGTATTATTCCTCTGTTTATCACCCTCCAGGGGTTCCCCCAGGCCTTAAAGATCAAATCACGAGTCCTATACAGGGCCCACATGTACAGGCCATGAGGACATTTGTCCAAACTCCCCCTCAAAGCTATAATACCTTACAAATATCTGCAAAAATGCCTCACAGGAAAAATGGTTCACTCACCTTCCCCACAGCAAGCAAGATCCAAAGTTATTTAGCACAGGCCTTCCCTGCTTGCTTTACAATCTTTGGCATATTTTCCATACCATTAAGCAAGCTTCCACATTTAAATAAAAGTTAAAGAGATCCTCCCTTTTAACACCCTAATTATAAAAACTGAAATTTTCGTTATCATTCCCTATTTTAAAAAGGCAAGGAGAAAAACAAACACATATGTTTTACCTGTAACTTCCAAAATGTTTGCAGCAACTCCTCGGTTGCTTCCAGAATATCTTAACGAAGAGAGCCGGAGTTTGGAAGAGTGAAGAGGCTGATGTCGCTGTGAGCCTGGTGCTCAGATGCTGCCTACGAGTGAACCTTCCTCTTCGTGCTGGACCAAGGGAACGGCGATGTTTGCTGTGTCACCTGGATTATCAGCAGTGAGTACAAACACTTGACAGAACTCCCAAACCACACATTGGCAAAGAATAGAACTAGCCTGGAGTCGTGAGCGTTGCTATGCTGCTCATTCTGTGAAAACCTGGAGACAACAGCAAGCAAGTGAAATAGCAAACAAAATAACCTACTTTGTCCTTGTCTGAACCATTCGAAATTTTGTGGCATATTATGAGGCATGGAAACATAGGAGCTTTTTACCTTATTTTGAAATGGACCGTTTTCACTATTTGTCTGCAGACGTGTGTGTCTGTTTAGTTCTGGAAAAGTATGTGTTTGTTTAGTTCGACACCGTGAAGTGGAGGTCACGTCCCCATAAGGAGCAGGTTGGTTCAGTTCAACAAACATTTGCTCAGTGTGTGCTGTCTTTAGAATATGAACCTGAAACAAAGAAACAAAACGAAACTGATTTCCAAGAATTCTCAAGCCAGTTATCTTTTGTACAGTGACAACCATCAGTAAGCATGTATTCTCTCTACTTTTTATTCATTCTTCCGACAAACACACAAACATTTAGGCCAAGCGGGCACTGTGCAGTGCAGGTAGCCGAGGGAGGCTGGGGTCCGGGAGGGTGATACAGGTATCAAATCAATCAATTTCCTCATTGCCTTAATTGTGGTCACCAGGACCCTGGGTGAAGTCTCAAATTTAAAAAAAAAAAAAAAAAACAGTTTTATTGAGCCATAATGGATATACAGTAAGTCCTCACTTAATACTGTTGATAATTTCTTGGTAACTACAACTTTAAGCAAAACAACGTATAACAAAACCAATTTTCTCATAAGTTGATTGATACAAACAAGAATCAAGTTCCTGATGCATATGTTTGGTCACAAAAACCTCACCAAAATTCTAAATAAAGACTTCAACACTCCTAATATTAGCCATTGAAATAAATGTGAAATGTATATACATTTAAGAAAGAGTAATAAGAACAAGTAAAATATGTACCCAATTTTTGATAAATCAGTGGTCACAAGGGTTGTAATCGTGGTGGCTTAAATTAAGGAATAAATGTTTGCAAAGTGAAAATTGTCAGGAGCACCTCCTCCCACCTTGCAGCCTGAAAACCATCACAAATATGACGGGTTTCCAAAACCCTTTCACTCACATTGTTTATTGTCATGCATTTGTATGATTATCGAGATTTTACAATTTTTTTTATAATCAACTTTTATTCATTCATTCATTTTCCAACCCATAGCTTTTATTCATTGTTTCACTTATTTTCCAAGCCATAACGTTTTTTTTTTGTACTTTAGGTTCTGGGGTACATGTGCAGATCATGGAGGATTGTTACATAGGTACACACATGGCAAGGTGGTTTGCTGCCTCCATCCCCCTGTCACCTCTATCTGGCATTTCTACCCATGCTATCCCTCCCCAACATCCCCACCCCCGACTGTCCCTCCCCTACCATCCCAACACACCCCAGTGTGTGATGCTCCCCGCCCTATGTCCATGTGTTCTCATTGTTCAACACTCGCCTATGAGTGAGAACGTGGTGTTTGATTTTCTGGTCTTGTGTCAGTTTTCTGAGAATGATGGTTTCCAGATTCATCCATGTCCCTACAAAGGACACAAACTCAGCGTTTTTTATGGCTGCATAGTATTCCATGGTGTATATGTGCCACATTTTCCTTGTCCAGTCTATCATCAATGGATACCAAGCTGTAACTTTTATTCATTCATTCATTCATTCATTCATTTTCCAGACCACTGGTTCCAGTTCAGGGTCGCAGGTAGCTGAGTGTATCCTAGCAGCTCAGGGCACAAGGCAGGACCCACCAAATACCATCCCAGGCAGGGCACACTCACACACCCACACTTACGCACTGGGACCATGTCGACACGCCACGTCACCTGATGTGCACAGCTTTGGCTTGTGAGAGGAAACCAGAGGACCCAGAGAAAACCCCGACAGATGTGGAGGAAACATGCAAAATCCACACAGACAGTGGCCCTGGCTGGGAATACATTATTTTTTCCTCAGCAACATTATAACGAAATAGGTCCTTATTAGAGGACCTGCTATACGAGGAACCACAAATATTTACTCTATATAATTTGATGATGTCATATGCATACACAAAGAAACTATTGTCACAATCAAGGTAATAGACATACCCGACACCTCCCAAAGTCTCCTGTGTGTCTTTATTGTTTTGTTTGTTTTTGTGGTAAGAACACTTAACATGAGATCTACCATCTTAATAAATTTTAGAGTACAAAATTCCACACTGTTAACTGTAGCCACTGTGTTGTACAGCAGATCTCTAGAACATACTCATGTTGCTTAACTGAAACTTGATACACTTTGAACAGCATCTCTCCATTTCTCCTCCCCTTATCGCCTGGCAATCACCATTCTGCTCTCAGCTTCTGTGAGTTTGACTACTTTAGAAGCTGTCATGCAGTATTTTTCCCTCTGTGTCTGGTTTATTTCACTTAATGTAACGTCCTCTAGTTCATCCATGTCATTGCAAGAGCATGATTTCCTTCTTCTTAAAGGCTGAAAGTAGTCATGTATTTTATAGATAGATAGATCACATTTTCTTTATTCATTCATCCATTTGTGGACACGTCGGTTGTTTTCACTTCTTGGCTATCGTGAATAATGCTGCTGTGAACATGGGAATACCGGTATCTCTTCAAGATCCTAATTTCAGTTCCTTTGGATATATGCCGTGTAATAGGCTTGCTAGTTCTGTTTTTAATTTCTGTGGGTACACAAATATATATATATAAGATACATGAGATGTTTTGTATTTTTAATTATCTTAGGAATGTCTGCATTATTTTCCATAGCTGCTGTACCATTTTGCATTCCCACCAACGGTATACAAGGATTCTAGTCTCCCCACATCCCCACCAACACTTGCTGTCTTCTGGGTTTTTTTGTTTGTGTGTATGTTTTGTTTTTTCTTTTGAGATGGAGTTTCGCTCTTGTTGCCCAGGCTGGAGTCCAATGGCACAATCTCAGCTCACTGCAACCTCCATCTCCCAGGTTCAAGCAATTCTCCTGCCTCAGCCTCCCTAGTACCTAGGATTACAGGTGCCTGCCACCACACCCAGCTATTTTTTTGTATTTTTAGTAGAGATGGGGTTTCACTATGTGAAACCAGGCCAGGCTGGTCTAGAACTCCTGCTCTCAGGCGATCCACCCACCTCTGCCTCCCAGAGTGCTGGGATTACAGGAGTGGGGCACGGTGCCCAGCTCCTGTTTTGTTTACTTTTTTTATAGGCATCCCAGCACGAGTGAAACGGCATCTCATTGTGGTTTTGATGTGCATTTCTTTGAGGATCAGTGATGTTGAGCATCTTTCAGTGTACCTGCTGGCCATCTGTATGTCTTCTTTTAAGAAATGTCTGCTCGAATCCTTTTTTAAATCAAGGTATTTGGTTTTAGGCTCTCAAACTGTGGTCTCATTGATTTTAATGTTTAGAGCAAAAGTGCCATCTGCTTGGTTTTCTCCTCAATGCAGAAAATACCCTCTTTGTGAAGTGGAACACACAAAAAGTAAATTTCCTTCAAATATGATCTTAGAACCACAACTAGAGAGAAGAAAAAATTCTTTCTCCAGGAACCTCTGCCTTTTAAAACACCTACTGTTTCTTGACAAGTCAAGCAACAGGGGGCAGGATGGTGCGCTGGGAACATTTACGGCTGACCAGCTGGAAATCTGAGTCTGATCCCATTCTAGCTGGAAGTCTTTTCACCTCACCTGGCTATAGTTAACTTAACCTGCAAAGTAAAGAGCTGGACTGGATGGGCTTTCCTGCATCTAGCATTTTCTTTCACTCCATATTTTTGTGTACCCTTGAGGTCAGGAGTTCGAGATCAGCCTGGCCAACATGGTGAAACTCAGTCTCTACTAAAACTGTCCAAAAATTAGCCAGATACTGTGTTAGGTGCCTATAAAAGCAAACCTCACTAACCTGTTTAAGTCTACTGAAACTCCCAAAACTAAATACGAGAATTCTGTTCTAAGAGTTAACCTCAGTATGAAGTGCCAACAGACACGAATATGCTATCCAGGACTACAGTGAAGTTTCAGTATCTCTAAGAGCCACTTCACTCTCAAATGTGATCAAAGGCTGCCCAAGTGTCTGGATTTGATATTGGGTAGCAGAAGGTTGAGCAACAAGATTAATATATTTTAACCAAATATATTTGGAACCTTCCCACACACAGCCCCAACTCAAAGCCGCAAAGATAGCACTATCAAAAGTAATCATCCTTTCCCCCTACAACTTCTGCAACTTCAATTTTTCCACTTTGCTTTGGTGGCTCTGTTTTGCTCCCAGGTTTCCCAACCAAGTAACCTTTGAGTCACACTCAACTCCTCTCTCCCCTTTCCTTCCTGAATTTAATAAGCTACCAATAAGTCTGCCACGACCCACTCCAACAAAAGCCTTCCTTCGGCAACCACAGTGCAGACCTCTATTGTTACATGCCTGTCCCCCGGGGAATTCCAGCTGCAGGCGTTCCTTGGGGCCCCCGTGGAACACTGGAAAGGAACTATTGAAGCCTTTCACTGCCTGTTTTCCCGACTCCCATGGCCAGGGAGGGAGGGGGGAGGGAACCCACGGGCAAGTGCTTCCTACCAGTTCAGTGCCGCCAGGAACCGGGGCTTTCCCACAAGGCCGGGCCAGGTTCTAGGGAGAGAAGCGTCTGCATTCCGAGGCTCAGTCTGGGCTGGAGCCTGTCACCACCCTTCAAATCCCTTTGAAGCTGGGCAAAAATCCTGCCAACGCCAAGCTTGAGAGCTCCTCCGCTTAACCTGGGAGGGGCTGTTTCCTGCCTGCCTTTCACAGCCTCTCACAGGAGGGAGGTGCCGTCATAATCATTCTACAGGATTCTCACTTTAGACACCAAAATCGAAAAACGCAAGAAAAATAAGCTTTATACGAAATGACACATCAGATTGACCAAGACTTATTTAATGCTGAAAAATTATTCTACTAACTCAGAGACCGATTATCATAATATATACACTTATACACTTATACACATATACACTTATACACTTATATATACATATAAGCTATTTAGACTCCAGTTTCCCTTAAAGTCATGTTAAACATTCTCCGTTTCTTAAATTTCAGACTCTTCCCTACCTTCACTGTCCTTCTCTGAACACAGTCTAGGTCATTAATTTCTCTTGAAATATTATACCCAGGAGGAAATGCAGGATCCCCAATGGCACCTTACAGGTGAGGGTTTTGTCCCCACTTTGCAGCATTTTCATATATTGACCTGGGATAAATCCTTACTTCTTTTTCACATGTACTGCTCCCAAGTCAGAGTCTTCTGTTCTGGACTAAGGGAATTGGGTTTAAAAGCATTTTGTTTGTGTTTTTGTTTTTGAGGAGAATCAGAGAACAGTAGAATGAAAGAGTCTGTAGAAATTGCTGGTACATGTTTTCAAGTCATGGGTTATTTAGTTCATTCATGAGCCATGAAGTTAGTTTAAGTAGGTCACTGTTACGGACTAAATGCTTGTATCCGCCAACTTCCAAATTCATATGTTGAGGTCGTGATCCCCAATATGATGGCATTAAGACGTGAGGTCTTTGGGAGGTGATTGAGTCATGAGGGTGGAGCCCTCGTGAATGGTGTTGAGCTCCCTTGCCTCTTCTACCATGAAAGGACTGAGTGAGAAAGTGCTATATATGACCCAGGAAGCAGACCCTCGCCAGACACTAAATCTGCTGGTGTCTTGATCTTGGATTTCCCAACCTCTAGAGCTGTGAGAAATAGATATTTGTTGTTTAAGCCATCCAGTCTATGGTATGTTTGTTGTATCAGCCTGAACAGACTAAGACAGTTACCCCCAGCTGTTTCTTTAAAAATTAATAAAATAGGGCCAGGCGTGGTGGCTCAAGCCTGTAATCCCAGCACTTTGGGAGGCTGAGGTGAGTGGATCACAAGGTCAAGAGATTGAGACCATCCTAGTCAACATGGTGAAACCCCGTCTCTACCAAAAATACAAAAATTAGCTGGGCATGGTGGCGCATGCCTGTAATCCCAGCTACTCGGGAGGCTGAGGCAGGAGAATTGCCTGAACCCAGGAGGCAGAGGTTGCGGTGAGCCGAGATCGCGCCATTGCACTCCAGCCTGGGTATCAAGAGCGAAACTCCGTCTCAAAAAAAAAAAAAAAAAAAAATTAATAAAATACAGTAGAAAGTATCAGAGTGCATTGCACATATGAAAGACAAGTATTATTACATAAAACTTTTGTTTCAGATTGAGATACACAAGTACAGATTGTGTGTGTATAGATTATGATCATAATTGAGTTTTGGTCAAAAAAAACCACTGATCCAGTTCAACCAGGAAAGGCAGTGTTCTGTAATGGATAAGAATTTGTTTGAAATTTGGAGTCAATCCCTGGTTTCTCGTCTTGGATCTGACCCTTAAGAACTAACTACATGACCCCAGGAAGTTATTTTGCTTCCCTGAAACTCAGATCAGTTCCTCATCAATAAAACTGGATAGCAACAGCACTTTCCTCAAAGAGGTATTGAGGAGAAACACAATATTACTCACTTCCTTTTACTGAGCACATGCCGTGTGCCAGGAAACATGATGTGTCTTCACATGCACTATATTTCTGACCTTCACCACTGCAACCCTCTGCACTGTCACCCTTCAAATGAAGGAACTGAGGCAGTCTGGGCCACATGTGTGTACTTAGCCATTCCACTGCACTGGCTCGAAGTACACCACGTCTCTACAAAAACAAAGATGCCCTTGAAGTACTTAACATAATCAGTGCTAAGTATTTAGTATGGACACAGAGGAGCCTTCAAAATTTAGCACCACTCAAAGGGCAGGCTTCTGCAAGTTGAGGACTTCAAGCCAGAATGTAGATTGCTGCCCTGCTTTCTTCGGGGAAGTTTTGCTTATTTGGCTGTACGAAACAATGGGATGAAGTTTGTCATGATGTTCACCAGCACTCTAACCAGAGCTCCGTATCTTCTGAGAAACGCTGCGTCAGATAATATTGTAATAACCATCACAGGAACCATGATTATTGTTAGTATGGCCTGGGACAGATTCAGGTCTCCTTTCACCATCCAAAGCTGTTTTTACTACTCCATTGAAGAAATGCCAGTGCGCATGCTCCCGCTCACTTGCCCCCGGTCGATTTCGTCCTGCTGAAAGTTTTTAGAATCTTTACGGTATCATCTAAATGCGCCAACTCTCCCCTCCGACGTTGTGTCACCTGCACACCGGCTGAGTGTGTCTTCTGTGTGCATCAAGAGAGAGCCAAGGACAGGTCCGCTTTCCTTACGACAATCCGTGGCTCCCCTCCACGGCAGCGCACCTCGCCCGTACTGCGTCTGCCTCTCTGTCCTAAACCCTCGCCAACGCGCGCAGACTGACTTTCCGCCGCGGGAGCTGGAGAGGAAGCACTCGGCAACGAGCCGCTGTGCGGGCGCCATCGTGCGGCGCAGGCGCGTCAGCGCAGGTCGGGCCCGCGGAGGGAGCGGGCGAGCTCGGGGGCCGGCGCCGCTGCAGAGGCGGGGACGGGCGCGGGCGGAGCTCCCTGGGTCTGGAAGGCGAATGTGTTTTTGTTTTTTTTTCATAATGTCTCCAGGTAAAAATCAGACCGACCTTATTCACTACTTTGTTCACCACTGTGGATAAATAAATAAAACACTGCACCTGCTTCATTCATGGTCCAAAAAAAAAAAACTTTTTTTTAATGAGCACGGGTAAAGAGAATTTTTTTAAAAGATTTTCTTAACGATTCATCATTCTAAATTTGAAATGAAAATGCCCTTTTCTTCCAGTTACAATCCGGAAATTTTCTTTAAGAATTCCTTCATTTTAAATAGGACGCTAAAAATGGAGGCAAAGCGGGGCCGGCGAAGCGGCTTCCTTATCATCCTAAAGGACCGATACCGATGTCCTGTTACTCGGGCCCGCGTCTCCCACGCCGGGATCTCACCTCCTGCAGGCGGGGTGCGTTGCCTTCTGCAACGATGTAGATTTTTATTCCTCCTAGGATGCAAGGTAGCTACAGCCAAGGAGACGTTTCTAGCACACAACCAGGCACAAGTCTTCGATGTGAGTTAAAGAGTCACGACTTAAAAATCTGAGTTGCAGTGCAGAAATCAGGTATGTAGATGCAGGGCTTGTCGGTGATAAGGAAAAGAGGGAGCTGAAAGATGTGAGAAGCCGCAGTCACTCAAGACACTAACTTAGAACTCATGATCAGAAACAGCAAGTGTGAGAAAAACAGTAGCGTTACTAATTAGGTCAGCACACACGCATGAGTGACAGGTTCTAAGAATCAAAACAGCAGTGAGGCCTGAATCCTGCCCAGCAGTGTGCTGTGGGAAGGGCACAATCTGTCGATTTGAAAATGAGTGTCCCTCACACCCTTCTTGTGCAGTCTCTGAAAGAGGAGCAGGTGGAGGTGAGGTCTGGCAAGACTTCCCTGGGGTTGCCTCCTCTCAGGACAGAGGTCATGTTCTGACAGTTCTCTGTACTATCAATTTATAAATTCCAGAATTGGAGCATCTCAACCCTGCAGTGCCTCTGAAATTTTGATTTATGATTTTAATTCTTTCTTAACCTTGAAACGACCTTAGAGCTGATTTAATAGAGCACCTTAATTGTAAAGATGAGAAAAACACTGGAAGATAAGATGGACTGTCTTCATACACACCCCTCCTACTTCTTTTTTTTTTTAATTTACTTATTTTATTGTATTTAGATTTTGGGGTACATGTGAAGAAAATGCAAGATTGTTGCATAGGTACACACGTGGCAGTGTGATTTGCTGACTTCCTTCCCATCACCTATATCTGGCATTTCTTCCCATGCTATCTCTCCCCAACTCCCCACCCCCCGCTGTCCCTCCCCTATTTCCCCCCAACAGACCCCAGTGTGTAGTGCTCCCCTCCCTGTGTCCATGTGTTCTCATTGTTCAACACCCGCCGATGAGTGAGAACATGTGGTGTTTGATTTTCTGTTCTTGTGTCAGTTTGCTGAGAATGATGGTTTCCAGGTTCATCCATGTTCCTACAAAGGACATGAACTCATGGTTTTTGATGGCTGCATGATATTCCATGGTGTATATGTGCCACATTTTCCCTGTCCAGTCTATCATCGATGGGCACTTGGGTTGGTTCCAGGTCTTTGCTATTGTAAACAGTGCTGCAATGAACATTCGTGTGCACTTGTCCTTATAATAGAACGATTTATAATCCTTTGGATAGGTAACCAGTAATGGGATTGCTGGGTCAAATGAAATTTCTATTTCTAGGTCCCTGAGGAATCGCCACACTGTCTTCCACAATGGTTGAACTAATTTACATTCCCACCAACAGTGTAAAAGTGTTCCTATTTCTCCACATCCTCTCCAGCATCTGTTGTCTCCACATTTTTTCATGATCGCCATTCTAACTGGCGTGAGATGGTATCTCAATGTGGTTTTGATTTGCATTTCTCTGATGAACAGTGATGATGAGCATTTTTGCATATGTTTGTTGGCCTCATGTATGTCGTCTTTTATAAAGTGTCTGTTCATATCCTTTGCCCACTTTTGAATGGATTTGTTTGTTTTCTTCTTGTAAATCTGTTTTAGTTCTTTGTAAATTCTGGAAATCAGCCCTTTGTCAGATGGGTCAACTGCAAAAAATTTTTCCCATTCTGTTGGTTGCCAATTCACTCTAATGACTGTTTCTTTTGCCGTGCAGAAGCTGTGGAGTTTGATGAGGTCGCATTTGTCTATTTTGGCTTTTGTTGCCAATGCTTTTGGTGTTTTGGTCATGAAGTCCTTGCCTACGCCTATGTCCCGAATGGTTTTGCCTAGATTTTCTTCTAGGGTTAGTATGGTGTTAGGTCTGATGTTTAAGTCTTTAATCCATCTGGAGTTAATTTTAGTGTAAGGTGCCAGGAAGGGGTCCAGTTTCTGCTTTCTGCACATGGCTAGCCAGTTTTCCCGACACCATTTATTAAACATGGACTGTTTTCCCCATTGCTTGTTTTTGTGAGGTTTGTCAAAGATCAGATGGTTGTAGATGTGTAGCATTGCCTCCGAGGCCTCTGTTTGGTTCCATTGGTCTATATCTCTGTTTTGGTACCAGTATCATACTGTTTTGATTATTGTAGCCTTGTAGTATAGTTTGAAGTTCGGTAGTGTGATGCCTCCCACTTTGTTCTTTTTGCTTAGGATTGACTTAGCTATGCTACAGCCCTCCTACTTCTAACACCGCTGGCTATAACACTCAGGTCCAGGCTCATCTTGGGGTGAGACTTCTTCGAGGGCTGGAGTAATACAGAATAAAGTGTAGAAAACCACAGTTTGTGGGTGAAAGACAGAATGCTGCCTCCAGTCAGCGGTCTACTCTTTACTGGAGGAAAGTAATTAAAACTTTTTTTTAAAAAGTATAGTTAGTATGTTGGTAATTAGTGAAATGCCAAAAAATTTAATCCCCTACCAAGGAGAACGCTTTTATTTAAGCTTTTGTTTCCTTTAGATAACTTAAGGCTTAATGAGTGAGGACCCCCTTAGGTCTGCCCCTCATTTCATCTTCTCTTGGCCACATCCATAGTGAGAATTTCATGGAGGGGCTAGACACACGCCTGAATCCTGGTAAGTAACTTCTTCAGGAAACCCATTCACAGGGCAGAAGTTCGAGATCTTTACCTCAAGAGGACTGCTGCTGATCTTGGGAAAGCCGCATTTTTTTCATACATTTCCCCAAATATAAGTAGCAAGCTAATTGACTCCAAGGAAGCATGGCTGGTACTTAAACGTCACATTCAAATAAACTCAGGCTATATTTATAAACTCTCTGGATAGATATCAAAATACCTTGCCTTCTTGCTGTCGTGTGGACAATAAGCATTGTGTTTACAGCTTGTAAAGTGGGAAAGAAGACAAGGAAAATATCACTAAATTCTGAACTTTTAATTCAAGTAACTAAGGAAGGTGGAGCTCAAACTGGCCTTGACCTGAATCTATTTTTTTAAGAAACAGAGGAGACACTTTGCATTTTGGTCAGGAACAGAAGCATAAAACTTGTGTTCAGTCCTTTCCCAGCAACATGGCAGACTGAGCTGGCATCAGAGAGAGTGGATTGGGGGATGGAGGAGGGACCCTCCCCCCACCCAGAAACAAGCAAGTAGAATTGAAGGTCACTTTTTGTTGACCTTGTACTTGAATGTGGAAATCTCTAGGCTCCAGAAATGATGATGAGATTTGTTATACTATGCAGGAGCTGTTGCCATCTAGATCAGACTTGGCCTAAAACCTGGGGTTTTAATGTCCAGGAGAGGACAGAAGATGAAGGAAGGAGGGAGTTGGAACGGAGTCACTGTCCGGATGTGTTGAAGGGCCAGCCAGACTGAAAAGGAAACTTCCAGTCTACAGGTGCTTTGTATTAAAAAGAAAAATAATTACTTGCAAAAAAATCAAAACCTCAGACTATACCATGTACAGATGTGAGTTATACTGCCTACAGATACCTGAGAATTAAACATAAAGATTGACCCAGGACAGTAGAATCCTGAAACCCTGGCAGAAGCAAGCAAAAAACTTACTTTACGAACACATGCACAACCCAGGATGTATAGATCACCACAAAAGGCATAGCTCTTACTGACAAGAAATCAAAATTCAAAGTTGCATGATCAAAACTACACATGCAAGCACCATCAAAACCACATGAGGAACCACTGTAACACAGAGATGGGCAAGAATTAACACAGGTAAAATTAGTGCTCAAGAATGAGAGGAGGCTGGGCACGGTGGCTCATGCCTGTAATCCCAGCACTTTAGGAGGCGGAGGCGGGCAGATCATGTGAGGTCAGGAGTTCAAGACCAGCCTGGCCAACATGGTGAAACCCAATCTCTACTAAAAACATAAAAATTAGCTGGTCGTGGTGGCAGGTGCTGGTAATTCTAGTTGCTTGAGAGGCTGAGGCAGGAGAATCACTTGAACCCGGGAGGTGGAATTTGCAGTGAGCCAAGATCATGCTACTGCACTCTAGCCTGGGTGAAAGGGAGACTTCGTCTAAAAAAAAAAAAAAAAAAAAAAAGAGAAAATTGAAGAATCTGAAAGCCACCATTTAAAAGATAGTTTAAACTTATTTTATAGATAAAATATAAATAATAATGAAAGGCAAGACAATATTTTAAAGTTTGAGAAAATTTGGGGAAGACAAATGTGAAACATAGAAATTAAAAAACAGATTCGGCCAAGCATGATGGCTAAAGCCTGTAATCCCAGCATTTTGGGAGGTCGAGGCAGGTGGATCATGATGTCAGGAGTTCAAGGTCAGCCTGGCCAAGATGGTGAACCCTCGTCTCTACTTAAAATACAAAAATTAGCCAGGCTTGGTGGCAGGTGCCTGTATTCTCAGCCACTCGGGAGGCTGAGGAGAATCACTTGAACCTGGGGTGGGGCAGAGGTTGCAATGAGCTGAGATCATGCCACCGCACTCCAGCCTGGGTGACAGAGTGAGACTCCATATCAAAAAAAAAAAAAAAGTTTCATTGGACTTCCAGATTCAGTGTGGAGGTATAGAGGGCTGGAACAAGTGTCACAACCACCCTTAAAACAAGAAAAATGCTGGACAATAACAAATGAATAATTTATTCTATTTTATTTTTTATTCTTTATTTTTAACTTTTATTTTAAGTTTAGGGGTACATGTGCAGGTTTATTATGTAGGTAAATATGTGTCATGAGGATTTTTTGGTACAGATTATTTCATCACCCAGGTATTAATCCTAGTACCCATTAGTTATTTTTCCTCATCCTCTCTCTCCTCCCACCCTCCACCCTCTGATAGGCCCCACTGTATATTGTTCCCCTCCCTGTGTCCATGTGTTCTTCATTTAGCTCCCACTTATAAGTGAGAACATGTGGCATTTGTTTTTCTGTTTCTGCATTCATTTGCTCAGGATAGTGGCCTCCAGCTCCAGCCATGTTCCTGCAAAGGACATGATCTTGTTCCTTTTTACGGCTGCATAGTATTCATTCCATGGTGTATATGTACCACATTTTGTTTATCCAGTCTATCATTGATGGGCATTTAGAAGATTTGTCTGTGGGGAGAACCAGGACTCAAACTTTTGCTTACGTGGAGCAGATGTAGATGTCAGTAGATGCCGTATAAGCTGATAAGAAGATTGAGCTAGAAATTTTTGATGAATTACTGAAGGCCCAGTGTGGGGACAAAACAAGAGTTGGAAGCCCCTGGGGCTGCAGACAGAGGAGGATTGCCGCAGGTCAAGTCTACACCACAAATGCTGAGAAGATCTTCACTGAGAGAATATAATATAGGTCAAAAACCTGAAGCTACACAAAGAAATGAAGAGCATTGTAAATAGAAAATATAGAATTAAGATCAAATGTATTATTTGATATTCAAAGAAAATAGTAACAATATATTCAAAGAAAATAGTAACAATATTGATAGCTATGTAAAAATAAAATAGATGACAGCAATAGCACAAAGAAGGGTAGAGAGGAATTACCGATAAGCTGTTATAAGTTCCTTACACAATATGTCAATGGTGTACTATTGAGAGAAAACTCAGATTGTTTTTAAATGCAAATGATTACTTAAAAATTATATGTGGACCCTAGGGCCACAACTTAGAAAAAAAAATTAAGAGGTATAAATAACATCAAATAGAAGTAAAATTGAATAATAAAAAATGTTCCCATAAACCCAGAGAAAGCATTTAAAAAGGAAAATCTACAAAATAAGTGGAATAAATAAAACAGCCTGCAAGATGGTAGTCAATTTTATTCTAACCTTGTTAGTAATCACTGTAAATGTGACTAAGCTAAATAAGCCAGTCTAAAGAAAAGGATTTGTCATACTGGACAAAAAAAAAAAAAGTCAAGACCCAAGAGTCTACAAGAAACCAACTTTAAAATGAAGACGTAGATAGAAGTAAAAAAAATATGGTAAAATATATATCATGCAAATACTAACCAAAAGAAAGCTGGAGTAGTTATACTAATCTCAGGACAAGTAGACTACAGCACAAGGAATATTATCAAAAATAAGCAGGAAGTTATCTAATGATAAAGCTATCAATTTTCCAAGAAAGTTTTCTCAGAAGGAAAAAAAAATCCTAAATATGTATACAACATATTAACAAGAACAGAGCTTCAAAATAAAAGAGACAAACTTGATATATTTAAATGCAGAATAAACAAATCTACAATTTTATTTGGATAAGTCAAGACTTCTCTCTTAGTAATTGATAAAACAAATAGAAAGAAAATCATTAAGCATATAGGTGACCTGAACAAACCTATCAACTCACCCAACCTAATAACATTTGGGAAACATACAACCCAACAACAACAATAACAGAGTACATATTCTTCACAGCAGCATATAGAACAGTCACTGAGATGGACTATATTCTGAGTCATAAAAGAAACCCTGATAAATGTAAAAGAATAGAAATCATGTAAAGTATGTTCTCAGACCATAACAGAATTAAACTAAAAATCAATAACAAAGAAATTGAGGGAACCACAAAATATAGGGATATTAAACGACATACTTTTAAATAATACTAGGTCTAAGAGAAAGTTACAAGAAAACTTGGGAAGTATTTTGAACTGAATGAAAATAAAAACAAAATTTGCAAAGTGCAGCTAAAATAATGCTCGGAGAGAATTTGCAACAATAAATGCTTATGTTAGGAAAGAACAAAGATCTGCAGTCAGCACCCTAAGTCTCTATCTTAAGAAATTAGAAAACAAATAGTAAGTTAAACCCAAAGCAAGTAGAGAAATGAAATAATAAGAATGAGAACAGAAATCAAAGAAATTGAAAATGGGGAACAATAGAGAAAAGCAATGAAATCAAAGGCTGACTCTTTGAAAAACTCAATAAAATCGATAAGCCTCTAGTGAGTCTGACCAAGAAAAAAAGAGAGCAGACATAAGTAACAATACCAAGAATAAAGGAGAACCTCATTTCTTGCCTCACTGACATCAAAGGAATAGTAGGAGAATACAATAAACAGCTGTATACCCTCCATAAATTCGATGACTTAGATAAAATAGGCCAATTTTCTAAAGGATGTAAACCACCAAAACTCACTGAGAAGAAATAGAGAACTTGAATAATACTATGCCTATTAAAGAAACGGAATTGTAACTGAAAACCTTTTCACACAGCAAACTCCAGGCATAGATGATTTCCTTGGTGAAATCTGCCAATATTTTGGGAAGAAATAAGAGCAAATCTATCAGTCCCCTCTAGCAAATAAAAGAAGGAAAGACATTCCAAGTCATTTTGTGAGGCCAAAACAAATCTAATTTGAAACCAACCACAGTAAAAGAAAATGGCAAACCATTATTATATCAAACCATAGATATAAATTTCAACAGATTGAGCCCAGTACTATATTAATTGAAAATCAATGAATATAATTCACGATATTAAGAAACAAAGGAAGAAAACCCTTATGATCATTTCAATTGATTCTAAAGCCAGCATTTGACAAAATTTAGCATTATTTCATAGTAAAAAGTCTCAGCAAAATAAAATTAGAAAGTACTGTCCTTAATCTTATGAAAGACACTACATACTATATACATATATACATAAAACTGTAAAACCTACAACTAACCTCAATGGTTAAAAAACAGAATGCTTTCTCCATAAGATGAGAACAAGGACAGGCTATCTTCTCTCACCACACATGTTTGATACCATACTGGAATTCCTGTCCTTTTCAGTAAGTCAAGAAAAAGAAATAAAAGTCACACAAAGAAAAAAGGAAGAAATAAAACTGCCCCTATCCTCAAGTGACATGATTGTTTACAAAGAGAATCCCAAGAATCTACAAAAACATCTCTCAGAACTAAAAAGTGAGTTTAACAAGGTCACAGGATACATGGCCAGTGTAGAAGAGTCAATTGTCTTCCTACAAACAGCAATGACCAACTGAAATTTAAAATGCAAAAAACAATGCAACTAAATGTAATAGCACCAAAATTGAAATACTTAAATATGAATCTAACAAAATACGTACATGTCTGTATGCTGAAAAGTATAAAACACTAATGAAAGAAAGATTTATCCATAACAATTTGAATGTAAAAAGAAAAAAGAAAGAAAGAAAGAAGCTTTAAGTAAACAGAGAGATACGCTATGTTTATGGATGGAAAGGCTCCGTATTGTTAAGGTCTCTGTTTTCTCCAGTTGATGTACAGATTCAGTACATCAAAATCAACATTCCAGCAAGCGTTTTTGTAAATACAGACAAACTAAATGTATATGGAAAAGCGAAGGAACTAGAGAAGCCAAAACAATATGGAGAAAAAACAAAGTTGGAGGACTCTACCTGACTTCAAAATTTATTATAAAGCTACAGTTATCTAAACCATATGATACTGGCAAAAGGGTAGCTACATGTAAAATACTAAACAGAATAAAGATCTTGGAAATAGACACAAAGATAGTCATTTGGTTTTTGGAAAATATACAAACTCAATTCAACAAAGGAAGTTTTATCTTTCAACAAATGTTAGTAGAACACTTGGTCATCCGTATGTGAAAAAACTCATGCCTTATACAAAAATCAACTCGAAATAGATCATTAACCTAATTCAAAATCTAAAACCTTAAAACTTCTAAAAGAGATGTAGGAGAAGAATCTGTGTTATCTTGGGTTTGGTGACAACTTTTTAGATGTGAAACTAAAAGCATGACCCACAAAAAAAAAAAAAATTGTAAATTGAACTTTTTAAAACTAAAAAGGTTTGCTCTGTCAAACACAGTGTTAAGAGAACGAAAAAACAAGCTACAGACTTGGAGAAAGGTATTTATAACTCCCATATCTGATACAAGACTCGTAATAAAATATATAAAGAAACTATCATCAGAGCAAACAGGCAACCTACAGAGTGGGAAAAGATTTTTGCAATCTATCCATCTGACAAAGGTCTAATCTCCAGAATCTACAAGGGACTTAAATAAATTTCCAAGGATAAAACAACCCCATTAAAAAGTGGGCAAAGGGCATGAACAGACATTCATGCAGCCAGCAAACATGAAACAAAGCTCACATCATTGATCATTAGAGAAATGCAAATCAAAAACACAATGACATACCATCTCACACCAGTCAGAACAGCAATTACTAAAAACTCAAGATACAACAGATGCTGGCAATGTTGCAGAGAAATGGAATGCTTTTACACTGTTGGTGGGAATGTAAATTAGTTCTACCATTGTAGAAGATGGTGTGGCAATCCTCAAAGATCTAGAACCAGAAATACAATTTGATCCAGCAATCCTATCACTGGGTATATACCCAAAGGAATCTAAATCATTGTATTACAAAGATACATGCACAAATATGTTCATTACAGCACTATTCACAATAGCAAAGACATGGAATCAACCAAAATGCCTATCAATGATAGACTGGATGAAGAAAATGTGGCATATATATACCATGGAATACTATGCAGCCATAAAAAGGAACAAGATCATGTCCTTTGCAGAGACATAGGGGGAGCTGGAAGCCATTATCCTTAGCAAAGTAATTCAGGAACAAAAAACTGAATACCACATGTTATCACTTATAAGTGGGGACCGAACAGTGAGAACAAAGGACGCAAAGAAGGGAACAACAAACACTGGAGCCTGTCGGGGGTCGGGGTGGGGGAAAAGAAAGCATGAGGAAAAACAGCTAATGCATGTGGGGCTTGACCCATTCATGCCAGGGGTTGCAAATTTTTTGTGTGAAAAGTCAGACCTTGGCGATGACACTGAGCAGTAGGATATAAACAACTCCAGCAAGTTTGTGTTCCAATAATAGAACACGAGGCATACATGGCTTAATACTTAGGTGATGGGTTGATAGGTGCAGCAAACCACCATGGCACACATTTACCTATGTAACAAACCTACACATCCTGCACATGTACACCGGAACTTAAAGTTAGAATATTTATATGTATGTATATACACACACACACACACACACACACACACACACACACACACACACATATACATACAGATCAAGATGAAAACGTTTATTAATAAGGTGTGGGGGATTTTTCCCATGAATAAGCTTCATCTGATGAAAAAATATATATGAAGAACTCTTAAAGCTCAGCAATTAGAAACAATCATGCTTTGGCCGGGCGCGGTGGCTGAAGCCTGTAATCCCAGCACTTTGGGAGGCTGAGGCGGGTGGATCACGACGTCAAGAGATCGAGACCATCCTGGTCAACATGGTGACACCCCGTCTCTACTAAGAATACAAAACATTAGCTGGGCGTGGTGGCGCGTGCCTGTAATCCCAGCTACTCAGGAGGCTGAGGCAGGAGAATTGCCTGAACCCAGGAGGCGGAGGTTGCGGTGAGCCGAGATTGTGCCATTGCACTCCAGCCTGGGTAACAAGAGCGGAACTCTGTCTCAAAAAAAAGAAAAGAAACAATCATACTTTTTAAATGAGCAAAATATCTTGAAACATAATTCTCCAAAGATAAACAGATGACAAATTTTAGAAAAAATATTTCCGACATCGATAGTCATGAAAAAAAGTAAAATACAGCCACAAAGAGTTACCACCACATATCTAGAATGGCTAAAATTCTTTTAAAAAACTAGCAATGCCAAGACTGGGGAGGATGCAGAGTGATGGGAATCCCTACTTTTTGCTGGTGGGAATGCAGATCTTATGGCCATTTTGAAAAACAATTTAACAGTGGCTTATAAAATTAAACATACACCAGCCATATGACCCAGAAATACAATTTTTAAGTATTTACCCAAGTGAAATGAAAGCAAATGTTTGCCTGAAAACCTCTATGCAAATGTTTATAACAACTTTATTCATAATATCCCCAAACTGGAAACAACCCAGACATGCTTCAACAGGTGACCGGATCAACAGTTTGGCGTGTCCACGCAATAGAATGCTACCCAGCAACAAAAATGAGGACAGTATGGATTCATGCAGCAACATGGATAAATCTTAAATGTCTTTTTCTTTTTTATAACTTTTATTGAAGTTCAGGGGTACACGTGCAGATTTGTTATGTAGGTAAACTTGGGTCTGTTGTACAGATTTTTCCATCACCCAGGTATTAATCCTAGTACCCATTAGTTATTTTTCCTCATCATCTTCCTCCTCCTACCCTTCACCCTCTGATAGGCCCTGCTGTGTGTTCCCCTCCACGTGTCCATGTGTCTCATCTAAAATGCTTTTTTCTAAGGGAAAGGAGCCAGAGCCAAGAGATGATACTGTCTGAGTCCATTTATATGGTGTTCTGGAAGAGGCAAAACAATGCAGACAGAAAATAGATCAGTGGCCGAACATCGTGGCTCATGCTTGTAATCCCAGCACTTTGGGATGCTGAGATGGAAGGATCACTTGAGCTCAGGAGTTCGAGACCAGCCTGCGCAACCCAATAAGACCCCTGTCTCCACAGAAAAATTAAAAAATAGCCAATAGCTGTGCTCCTGTAGTCCCAGCTATTCAGGAGGCTGAGGCAGGAGAATTGCTTGAACCTGGGAGGCAGAGGCTGCAGTGAGCCGAGATCATGCCATTGCACTCCAGCCTGGGCAACAGTAAGATGCCAGCTCCAAAAAAAAAAAAAAATGCACAGTATGTCAAAAGGAAATTCAACAAATTTTTAAAATTATGTATTGACCACATTATCTGATAAAAATGCAATAAAATTAAAATCAATTATAGAATTCCAATAATTCTCCCAAACACACACACATATACTTTAGAAACTACAAAAGATACATCTAAATAATATTCATGGATCAAAGAGGAAATCATAAGAAAAATTATTAAATATTTAGACACATAAAAATGAAGCATAAATAAACACACACAGAGATGATGGAAAATAAGAGAGAAAAGCTAAGAAAGGCAGAGGATAAATTCAGGAGATCCAACATCTCATCCTAGTTTTTCCATAAACACCTAAAGGAAAAAGAAAAGTGAGGGTATTCTTGTAGAATTATAGAAATTTCCCTACTCTGTAAAAATATGAGTTTTCAAATTGGATGAGCTTACAAAGTTCCCAGGGCAATAAAGGAAAAGGACCCTTTTATTATAATCCTTGGTGACTTTAAAACTCAGAAAAACGGTGACGTTAACCCTGACGACATGCCTGTCAGGACTCCGCAGCATGGCAATGAAGGGAAATCCCAGCATGAGACCTGCACAGCAGGCGTAAAGCACAGGTCCAGGTTGGAAGGATCAGGCAGAGGATGCTAGGAGGGTTACATCTGTGAAAGAGAGACAATCTATCAAACACCCAACGTGTACGACAATGGTGGGAGGAGATCTGAATTACGGAGGAGGCCTTAGGAATGAAAGAATGATAAGCAAATGGAAAACTAAAAATCAATCAATCAATAAATAAAAGGAAATGTTCTGTGACTAATACCTATGTATATTTATAATAATGCAAACTCTGAATATTGATTTACTACCAAATGAAGACAAGGTTCTATTAAGAGGATGGTGGGGAAGGTGTGGGGGTAAATCTCATCTTCTGTAGTAGGAAGTCAGTAGATCATACGTAAACATCAAGAAATGAAAATATGTGGTGAAGAAACAAATACATAGAAATGAAACTATATCAGGTTAATTAGAAATAAAGCAATAAGGCAGAGCGCGGTGGCTCAAGCCTGTAATCCCAGCACTTTGGGAGGCCGAGGCGGGTGGATCACGAGGTCAAGAGATCGAGACCATCCTGGTCAACATGGTGAAACCCCATCTCTACTAAAAATACTAAAAGTTAGCTGGGCATGGTGGCGCGTGCCTGTAATCCCAGCTACTCAGGAGGCTGAGGCAGGAGAATTGCCTGAACTCAGGAGGCGGAGGTTGCGGTGAGCCGAGATTGTGCCATTGCACTCCAGCCTGGTTAACAAGAGCGAAACTCCGTCTCAAAAAAAAAAAAAAAAAAAAAGAAAGAAAGAAAAAGAAATAAAGCAATAAACTCCAAAAGAAACAGCTAAAAATATTTTTTAAATAGTTGTCTCTGTGAAGTAAGATTAGGGATGGGGATGTTAAGAAGGGAAGTGACTCTTTTTTTTTTTTTTTTTTTTTTTTTTTTTTTTGAGGCAGAGTCACGCTATGTTGCCCAGGCTGGAGTACAGCAGCCTGATCTTGGCTCACTGCAACCTTTGCCTCCCGGGTTCAAATGATTCTCCTGCTCAACCTCGTGTGCCACCACACCCAACTAATTTTTTGTATTTCTAGTAGAGTTTCGCCATGTTAACCAAGATGATCTCAATCTCCTGACCTCATGATCCACTCACTTTGGCCTCCCAAAGTGCTGGGATTACAGGTGTGAACCACCACACCTGGCCAACTCTTTTATTATAATCCTTGGTAACTATTTAAACTAAACATGTACTACTCCATGGGATGCAACAAAATCAGTATTTAAAGGGAATTCATATGCTTAAGTGTATGCATTAGGAAGAAATGGAAATTAATGAGCTAAGCACATGACTCTAGGATTTAGTAAAAGAGCATAGTTAACCCAAAGAAAGTAAAAGGAAATAATGAAAAATGATGAAATTAAGAAGAAATTAGAGAAATAAAAGAGAAATGAAAGCAAAAGCTAAATTTTTTAAATAAATAATAAAACAGATTTTACTTTCTGTGAGAGAACTTCTCATAACGGATACAATAAAACTTTAAGACACCCTAAAAAGATACTATGAACAACTTTGTGCCAATAAATTTGACAACTAGAAAATATGCATTGCCAAAATTAATTCAAAAAGAAATTTTAAAATGTGAATGAACATAAAGTATTAAAGAATTGAATCAGTCATCAATGTCAGAAGATCTCCAGGCTTAAACAGTTATCAATGAATTTTACCAGAATTTTAAAAAACAGATTGTTCCTATTTTTACATTAACACACTTAAGAGAATAGAAAGAAAATGAAAACTAAAGAATTCATTTTATGAAGCTTGGAAAACCTTAATATCAAAAGTGGATAGATGGGTTAAAAAAATATAGAATGAGTAAGGCCTAGTATTTGATAGCACAACGAGGTGACTATAGTCGAAAAAATTTTAATTGCACATTTTAAATAACTAAAAGAGTATAACAGATTGTTTGTAACACAAAGGATAAATGGGATCGATACCTCATTTTCCATGATGTGATTATTACTCATTGTGTGTCTGTATCAAAATACTTCATGTACCCCATAAATGTATATACCCACTATGTGCATTTTTTTTTTTTTTTTTTTGAGACAGAGTCTCACTCTGTCGCCAGGCTGGAGTGCAGTGGCACAATCTCGGCTCACTGCAACCTCTGCCTCTCAGGTTCAAGGGATTCTCCTGCCTCAGCCTCCTGAGTAGCAGGGACTACAGGTGCATGCCACCACGCCCAGCTAATTTTTTGTATTTTTAGTAGAGACAAGGTTTCACCATGTTGGCCAGGATGGTCTTGATCTCTTGACCTTGTGATCCACATGCCACAGCCTCCCAAAATGCTGAGATTACAGGCATAAGCCACCACGCCCAGCCCCGTGTCATTCATATGCAGCAGTACTAGCAGTAGTAGTGGTGATTGATAAGTTCTACTGAGCTCTTCACACACATCAGACACAGCTTTAAGGGTTTTATAAATATTAACTTATTTAGTCATCAAAACAGACTGATCATGAAGGTGCTATTACTGTAACTATTTTATAAATAAGGATACTAAGGTACAGGTAGTTAAATAATGTGTCCAGGATCTAGGCAGTCTTCCAGAGGTCTGTAATAGTCAGACTACTGCAGACTATAAAAAGAGAAAATACCTGGTTTCAACTGGTCATTTGAAGACACAGAGCTGATTTGTCGCAAGTACACAGCTGCATCAAGATAAGAAGACTGGCCAACACAATAAAACAAGAAAAAGAAATAATATAGAATAATAATAAAAAGAATAATACAGTTTGAAGAACAGACAGAATTATGTTTTCATAGATGATATAATTACCTACACTACAAATCCAAGAGTACCTATAGACAAATCATTAAAACTAATAAGTTCTTTAGCAAGATTGCTAGATAAAAGTTAATGGTTTACTGTATACCTGCAAAAATCTGTTAGGAATGATGCCTTTTTAAAATCCCATTCAAAGTGCTACCAAACTACAAGGTACCTAGGAATGACTCTAACAATGGATAGACAAGATCTGCACTGATAAAAGTTATGACTACCTTTTAAAAGGATACTACAGAAGATTTAAGTAAAGGAGAAAAATACTATGGTTTATAGATGGAAAACCTAATGTCATATAACAATGATAATTTTCCCCCAAAAGTCTTGTAAATCCAGACTAAATTCTAATCATGAAACCAACCACATTTTTCAAAGAAGTTGACAAGTCTTATATCTAACTCATTTGGGGAACTAAGATACAATTTTGAAGAAAAGTAAGGTGGGCAATGGGAGAAGGAGCATTCCTTGCCAAATAGAAAGACTTACCATAAAGCTACAATAATTTGTTAGAGTATGGAGTTTCTGAAAGAATACACAAACTTGGAAAAGAATAACCTAGAAACAGACCATTATATGGGAACTTGATATATAACAGAAGCTATACTATGAATCGAATCAAAAGCTCTGGTTAGTAGTTTCGGAGAATTTTTATTCCATTCCTATCACATCTTTTACTCAAAAAATAATTGTAGTAGATTAAAAAGCTACATGGGAGGCAGGATGTGGTGGCTCATGCCTATAATCCCAGCACTTTGAGAGGCCAAGGCAGGTGGATTGCTTGAGTCCAGGAGTTTGAGACCAGCCTGGGCAACATGGGACAATCCCGTCTGTACTAAAAACACAAAAATATGAGCTGGGTGTGGTGGTGCGTGCCTGTAGTCTCCTCTACTCAGGAGGTTGAGGTGGAAGGATCACCTGAGCCCTGGAAGTTGAGGCTACAATGAGCTGTGATCATGCCACGGCACTCCAGCCTGGGTGATAGAAGTAAGAACCTGTCTCAAAAACAAACAAACAAACAAAAATCTACATGGGAAAGGCCAAACTATAAAACTTTTAGAAGATAACGTGTGGGACTATTTATCTGTATCAGGATAGGGAAAGATGTCCAAAACAAAACGGAAATTATAAACCACGTAAGGAAAGCTTAGTAAAATTGAAAAAGTTAAAATAAAATGTTCTGTATGACAAAAGATACATAAACATGGTCTAAAAACAAATTACAGAGTGTAGAAAAATATTTGAATTGTGTACAATGAACAAATTAAAGCCAATCCTCACTATTTGTAGATTCCTTATTTGTGAATTCACCTACTCGCTAAAATTTACTTGTAACTTCAAAATCAATACTGATGGTACTTTCACAGTCATTCACAGCGGTACACAGAGCAGCGAAAAATTTGAGCGCCCTGAATTGCATGTTCCCAGCTGAGGCCAAACAGGCAGCATTCTGCCTTCTTATTTCAGCTCGTGTCATACTGTAAACAGGTGTCCTATTCAAGGTGTATTTAGTGCCACATTTTTGCATTTTTGTGCTTTTTGTGATTTTCCTGTTTAAAATGGCCCCAAAGCATACCGCTGAAGTGCTAATGTTCCTAAGCACAAGAGGCTGTGATTGCCTTGTGGAGAAAACACATGTTGCTTACTTATGTAAGAAACCTGCACATTTTGCACATGTACTCGGAACTTAAAATTGAAATTAAAAGAAAATATATGTGTTACATAAGCTTCCTTCAGGTAGGAGTTATGGTGCTGTTGGTCATGAACTCAATGTTAATTAATCAGCAATATATATTAAACACGTATCTTTAAGCAGAAACATACGTAAAACAAGTTTATGTCCTGCTCAGGTGATGAAAAGGTAGCGACCCCCTGGAACCTAACCCCGTGTTTCCCCTAGGAGCAAAGTATTCACTCATTCAGTGTGCTTTGTGACTTTATATAATGTAAGTACTGGGAATGAGAATCAACTGTACATTCATGAGTTTATGAAGCTCTACAAATCAAAAGAAAAAGACAAATAACCTGATAGAAAAATAGCAAAGTATACAAACAGACAAGACTCAGGAGAAGAAATCTGAAAAGCCAATAAATATGAAAAGTTGTTCACTTTATTTGTTCATCAGGAAAATGTGAACTAAAACCATAGGATGTCTTTCACACCTGTCAAATTGGCAAAGACACAGCTGTAAATGTTGAGGAGGAGATGGAGAAGACAGAACACTCATACATACATTATTGTTGAAAATGTACTTTGACTACTTTGGATAACAATGTGGCAATCCCTATTACGGTTGAAAATGCACAGTTGGTATGACCCAGTAAATCCACTTCTAGAAACACCTTGCAGAGCCCAGTGAAAGATGTATAGGATAAACAATAGTACTGGGGAAAAAATGAGATGGCCTGGTATGGTGTCATCGCAGCACTTTGGGAGGCTGACGTAGGAGGATCACTTGAG
This sequence comes from Saimiri boliviensis, assembly GCF_048565385.1. Lineage (NCBI taxonomy): Eukaryota > Metazoa > Chordata > Mammalia > Primates > Cebidae > Saimiri > Saimiri boliviensis. The sequence goes on along the minus strand of NC_133463.1, from coordinate 8,349,045 downwards.
TCCAGGAGTTCAAGACCAGCCTGGGGAACATAGTGAGATCCCATTTCTATTTGTAAAAAATGAAGTGTCTAAATGTCATTAATATGGCAATGAGTAAGTAAATTCCAAGTTATATATCAGTAAAACTTAGTAACTAGATAAACATATATCAAACAAATATCAAAAACATTTTGCAGACTGAAAATATGTTATAGAAGAATATGTATAATAGCAACTATATACATTTCTAAAGCACATACATAATTTTGCTTATGGAATCACAAAAACCTGTACAAGAATAGTTCAATGATGCATATTACTTTAAAGAGGAAAGAAATCGTATTTGAGAAGGGGCAATGATAACATTATATTAATACTAAAAACTTCACCTATTCTATAAACTTACTAACTTAATTCTCAAAATAGTCCTGTGAAGTAGGTACCATTATTCTGACTTTTCAGGTGAGAAAACTGAGGCACAATTAAGAAACATATTCAGAAATTCTTCTAATTGTAATATTGAGAAGGGGAAATATAAACACAGTTCCACATGGCTGGGCAGGCCTCACAATCATGGCAGAAGATGAAGGAAGGGCAAAGGGACTTTCTTACATGGCAGCAGGCAAAAGAGAGAGCTTGTGCAGGGAAACTCCCCTTTATAAAACCATCAGATCTCGTGAGACTTATTCACCATCACAAGAACAGCATGGGAAAGACCCACCCCCATGATTCTATTACCTCCCACCAGTTCCTCCCGTGACACATGGGAATTGAGGGAGTTACAACTCAAGATGAGAAGTGGGTGGGGACACAGCCAAACCCTATCACCCCACTTGCAGTATCCACCTCCCTGCTTAGACCCTCCATCCCAGTCAACTTTGGTGCACTTCCTTTGAGATGTCCCATGTCTCTCTTGGGGGCCTTGTTCTTTTCATAGCTACTGAACATTCACTAGGTGACCTCATCTTTTCATAGCTACTGAACATTCACTAGGTGACCTCATCTTGCCCCATGGCATTTTCAATACCTGCTGTGTGTCAACTCCTGAATTTGGACTCCAGCTCACACCCCTCCCCCACCACCAATCATTGTGCATGTCAAACTGCCTACTGGAACCTCCAAGCCCAGCTTGACCTCTCAGTCAAGCCTTCAGTGAAATATTATTTTCAGCTCTTCCCTGAGCATTATATAAACAAATAGCACTTTCACAGCATCACTCTCTATCCCACAAATTATTTCTTTTTCTTAGCACGTATCATCAACTGATATACAATAAATTTACTTCACTACTTCATCATGTCTCTTCCAACTTGATCTGCTTTGTTGGCTATGTGTCCCCAGCCTCTCAGTGCCAAATGTATTTCTGTTTCCTTATCCGCTGCTTTTCTTGTGGGTTAACACAGTATCCCAAGGATTTAGAAATGGTCACATTTAAGACTCACCTTCTCCCCTCCTCTTAATTTGCCAGTAAAATTGCTGCATTCCAGGTGCTATGAACACCGCCCATTATCCTTCTGGCTCTTAATCTGCCTGATAATTTGAGGATGGTGGGGAGAAATGGTTTTCCGAAGACTTTGCTGTATAAGCCTAGCTCTTATACTGACACGTTCAATATTAGTATCACCCAAAGTGTAATAAAAAGCAGCCAATAACTGTCCTCTGAAAATAGTTTAATTCTCAGTGTAATGGTGGTGGTCAGGTACAGAGGTCAAAAGCCAAGATTTTTCCTGGAGTTTACTTCTCTGTTGATTTATGTATGTCTTTATGACATTTTAAATTTAAAAAAATAACGAATGCATGTAGATACAGGAGAACTTCAAAGACATAGTCCTGAGACCTCCAATATTTAGAAGTGTGGAGATGGTGAAATTACTGAGAAAGAGCAAGAGAGGAAGGTCCCAGAAGCCAGAGAGCATTTCACGGGGGAAGTGATGAGCTGAGCCAAGAGCTGTTGCTGCTCTGGCAGAAGGAGAATGTGCAGGGAATGTCATGACGGTCTGGAGAGCTGCTCCAGTAGGAGAAAGGTGCCAAATCGGTGAGCAATGGTTCCGTGCATGATAACCAGCATGTCCAAGCAGACCAAACCCAAGCGATCATGCCAAGGGCTTTACGTTGCAATTCTGGCTCCAGTATCCGCAGGGTCACTGGGTCTCAGAGCAAATCACTTAAATGACTGCTCTTTAGTATACGTTGCAAACTTATGAGTGTAACAAATAGCATCTCCCCACCCCACAGAATCCTTGGATTCAAGGGTACAATGGAATGAATGTCTGTGCCCGCCCCATCCCACCCCACCCCTGCAAAATCCATATGCTGAAACCACAATCCCAATGTGATGATGTTTGGAAACGGGACCTGTGGGAGGTGATAAAGTCATGAGGGTGGGAGCAGCAATCTCAGCTGGAAGATAATGAGTGAGCATGTACACGAAGGACCTTTTAAGTTAGCAAAATTCGGTGTACACATTGGGTCCTATTTCAGACACTTCTAGGAGCCAAACCACCATATATCATGGGCTCAAACTCAAGAATTATGGATTCCTTTCTTCTTCTCAACATAAAGAGACTGTTTTTATAAAGTTCATTAGAATTTTTTAGTAGAAAATTTAGAAGTTTTAAGAATAGAAAATTGATTTTAAACGTATAGAATGCTGGTTTATAAAAAAAAAATTAAGCATTATTGTACTGAATCTTTGACCTTCAATGATGAAGAATTATATTTCAGTCAATGTATTGTACATCAAATATAGGTTTAAAAATGTAGTACAGGGAGTCACACAATTATACTATGATACTTGCTAGTACTGAGATGCTGCGCTACAAATATCTTGATTAAATCATAAAATTTAAATTATTTCTCAGTAACCAAGAATTTCTCCAATTAAGTTATCATAAGCAAATTGAGTACAACAGCTCATTCAGGAAACTTCTTTTTCAATATGGAGATAGAGTTTAAATTTAGGATGAAAACACAGAGCCTAACATTTCAGGTGCTGGAAATGGAGGCTGCGGTGTATAATCCAGGCTCTCCTGTTCTCTAAGCCGTTAACACCAGGGCAAACTATTCAGCTTCTCCACCCGGTGTTGCTCTCCCCAGTCTTGTTTCTTTCCCTCCTTTACAAAGAACCAATACCCTGAATTTGGTTTTCAGCATTCCCATGCATGCACTTGGGTTTTTGTAAAAGTAAGAATGTATGCCAATGTAAAGAAAATATAGTCTTGTTTTGCATTTTTTACATTTTAAATAAACAAAATACCACTAATTACAGAAGGTCAGCCTTCTGTAACTTAGCAGTTTTTTCCACATCACCTTTGATATTTATCTATGTTGATACCTAAAGCTCCAATTTCTTTATATTCATAAAAATGCAAAAAGAAAAAAAAAAGCAAAAAAATTTCACCTGACCTTTGGTGAAGAAAAAAACTAAAATAAAATACTCAAACTCCATTATGTTAAAAGGAGTTTAACATAATGACAATTTATTTAGCCATTCTCTTACTGATAGACTTTTAAGGCGTTTGCAATTTTTCGCTTTTGGAAATAATGCTGTAGCAATTATCTTTGCACGTATACAACTGACCTATGAATGGAATTACGGGGTCACAGGTTATGACGCATTCTAACTTTTAATGTTGCCAAATTACTCACAAAATCATAGTTCTAATTTGTATCCCTACCTGCATGAGTTTCTTCTTCCTTGCCATTTCAGCAACATTTCATCGTATCAGACTTGTAAATTTTTGCCTATCTAGTAGATAAGAAATAGTGTACATTGCAGCTCCAGCTGCCATTGGCCAGATCGCTGGGGAGGTTGAACGTCTTGTACTATTATGAAGATCGGCCATTTCTGTTTCCTCTTCTGACACTTTCTTATTGATATCATTTGCCTATTTTCTCTTTGGCTGTTCATCTTTCTGTAACTGATTTTTAGGAGTTTATTGCATATTCTTTATCTAAAGCTTTGTCAATTATACGCTAGGCAAATACCTTCGTTCAGTCTTTGTCTTTTAACTTTCCTGATAGTGCTTTACTTGAAGGTTATCAATTATGATTTGTGCTTTTTGTTTGCTCTTCTTTTTTCTAGAAATCACTTCTTGCCCTGGTGTTATAATATGTTGTTCTGTGTTTTCCAAAACTTTCAAAATATGGTTTTTCAAATAAAATTCTGAAGAAGCCTTGAGTACGTGTGTGTGCAATAGTCTAAGATAGCTATTAGTTTTTTTCACATCCATTCATTTCATCAATCTACTCTATTCATAAAATAGATACTGTCGGAATTGGCGGGTTAAATAAAAACTTGAAAATATATTTCACAGACTGGAGGCCACAGAGCTTGTCAGCAACCTAGAAAATCAAAGTGAGCATCTCCTTCTAGGTGAGCCCCAGGCATTTCCGTCGTATTAACATGTAAATCTTAAGTCTTATCTTCACTCCTCACTCACCTCCCACCCATGCTGCTCCTCTTACTGCCTTCAGCTGTAGTCCTAGGTTTTATCAGCCTGGCTACCGCCTCAACCATGGAGATGGTTGCACACTGGACTTCCCGAAAGCTACGTGGGCGCCTTCCCCAACCCTCAAGCAGAGATTAGCATATGATCAGTCTGGGTGAGGCTAAGCACTGATAGCTCCTAATGCTTCCCAGATGATTTTAACATAAAACCAGCCTGTTAACCACTAGATCAGTGTCTCCGCCCACCCCCATCCCCTGATAATTACTAATACCTGGAGGAGTTTTTGGTTGTTGGCTCCCCAGCACTCCCCAGGAGGTCAGTGATGCTGTCCAACCACCTACCATGCTCACGATGCCCAACCCCATAATCATTAGAGAAATCATTAAAGAAAGTGTCCACAGCCGAGGTTGAGAGTTGGACCTAGAGTATGCTACCTCCACCCTTCAGACTCAAAGTGCTGCTCAGTGGCATGACACGTGGCATGACATGGGTATCACCAGACGACCTGTTAGCCATGTGGAATCCCAGGGTCCTCCCCAGGCCTTCTGACAGAATCTACACCTGAACAGGAGCCCCGGGTAGCTCAGGTGCAGGTCCCAGTTCACGAGGCCTTGCACTGGGCAGCTGCCTCCCTCTCCCCTTCCCCCTGCAGATCTAATCAGATAACACATCCTGTCAGCATCATATCTTCATTCTCTTGGAAACTGTTCTGGCCCTTCCATCCTGAGGACAACTTTATCAGCCCAAGACTTCACAATTGGTCATCGGAAGTATTGCAATAACCTTCCAGTCTGACCACCTCTTCTGTCCTAGTTGAGCTCATCACCCTTTCTGAGAGTTATGACATATTTGAAGATGGAAGAACATATGCAAACCTTCCCAGGGAAAACGCACACACATAAACGCACACCTACGCACCCTCACATACTCCTAACATATTGTACACAATTCCAAAAGGTTCTCGGAGCTTCTAACATGCTCCTTAGACCCCTCCAGGCAAAAATCTCCACGTTAGTCTCTGAGTAAGCAGATGTGAACATTTGGGTCTTTTGCTGAAAGCCCCAGCTCTTTAGTGGGGGTACCCAGGCCCCCCCACAATTTCTCTCCACCACCAATAGCACAGCCCACAGCAGCCAACCACACTCACGGCAGCTGCCTGTGCAAGTGTTCCGCCCCACCCCAGAGTTTAGGAGATGCTGTTCCTCCTGCCCAACACACCCTTCCTTCCAGGGTTGCCTGCTCCCACTTTGGATTAGATTCCCTTAACTTGTGATCTCTTAGTTCCCAGAGCGTCTATCTGCCACAGCACTTCCTGAAGTATATTATAGGGTGTGTGTGTGTGTGTGTGTGTGTGTGTGTGTGTGTGTGTGTGTGTGTGTGTCTTACAAGTCTCTCATCACATCTGGGTCAGGAAAGATAGCTTTCATCTCTGCAACTTCAGTTCCTGATACAAACAGAAGCTCATTAGGTTACTAATAAACGTAAAAGAACAATCAAGGTAGCATTATTTCTACTCTACCACATTGCTTTCAATGTATGCCTTGGTAGCTTGGTATTTTCCTCTTATTAAGGTATAATGCTTTATTTCTTAGTCAGGGTAGTGAGTGTATGAGTGTCCATGCTTTTAAAATACATTTTCTTATATTCCTGAGACATAAGTAAAAAAAAATTAAAGGTATGATCACAGTAAATGAGTTAGTGCCTAGGTGTCCCCTGGGTTCTGAGGAAACGTACCCCAAGATCTATGCTGCCATGATATTGCCTCCAGAAGCTCAGCGCTGAGTTCTGCAGGTCTCCTCTGGGAATTCACAGCCATTCTCAGCTGATTATGGGAGATAAGAATCTAGAAACATTTTCCATGTTTGAATGTCCAGTTGAAAGAGCTCCTTAAGGACATAGATCTTGCATTCGGATAAGAGATAAAGGTTTTAGAGCTAGAAATGTTTATCACTGAAAACATTTTAATATAGCTGCAGAGATTACGAACTAATGAACTGAGAGCCTCCCTAACACCAGGTCATGAGTTTTCAGGTAAAAACCAGAATTTACAAACCCACCATCCTCATCTAGATAAATGTTGGGAAAGTGGCTTAATAAGAACAGAGCGGATTCATTGAAGGAAAGCCTTTTACAAACAAATAACATTAAAATATTTTACAGTCATGTTATTTTATATCTTCTACTCTTCTGCCATTACAGCTTTTCTCTCTGCCTTCCAAAACAAACAAACATGAAAATGTCCTTGGCTTTTAAGGTGTCACCTCTTCTTTGCTTTGATTTAGTACTCTTTGGCCACAAGCCCACTGGCACCCTGCCATGTCGTCAGGCTGCTCTGCATTGCCTTGGAAGGGAAGGATTTGGCAATGCAGCACAGGAAGCCTGCTCCCGCCAGCGTTCCTACAAAGCGCCCTCTGCATGGCAGCTACCATCTGTTCGGCCTTCTTGCCTTAGACAGGGCAGGTCCTTGGGATGCCCCATTCCCCTTCCCCCAAAACAATCCCTTTCCCCCAAGACACAGGCTCTGTCCACAGCCCCCAGGAAAACAGAAGGGCAGCCCCTTCTCAGGGACCAACATAAAGGAAACAGCAAACAGCGCACGTGTTGACAAGGTCCTGTCTATGGAAAACAACAACTAATAAAACAAAACAAAACAGCTCTCTTCCAAACACCTTGAAGTCCTCAGTCTAGAATCATTTCCTCGCTGTCCTCATGAGTTAGAGCCACACCGAATTTGTCGCTGCAGACAGGCAAGATAACAGAGAAAAACATGTCAACAGACCCCAAGCAACATGCTTCTGAGACCTTACATAAAGAGAGTGTTCTGCCAGTGTCTGGGGTTGGTCTTTGGTATACCTGGTTTGAGATCGGTTCTTCTACTTACCGGATCTATCTCAAACAAATCACAGAATCTCTGTGAGCATTAATTTGCTCCCCGGTAAGATCAGAATGGAGATAAAAATAAAACCCATCTTGTAACAGCCTCTCTCATACTCTTCTTTAATTCAAGGAGAAGTTTTGCTTGAATTATCAGAGTAAGAATTTACAATGTCCAAACATCTTTGCTGTATGAAGAAAATTTTTAACAGAAACCAATTTATGACAGTGAGACAAGTTCTCTGAATGGAAACTATCCTAGATTGGTATTTTCCCAGATTCTAAGTAAGAAAAACTAATCCTGGAATATTAGGAAAAAATAGTTTTCTCCCTTTGGAGCCAATACCTTTTCAACAAACATTCCCCAACAGTTAAAAAAAAAAAAAAAAAAAAAATACATGATTAAGAGATTATTCTGAGGCCGGGCGCGGTGGCTCACACCTGTAATCCCAGCACTTTGGGAGGCTGAGGCGGGTGGATCACGAGGTCAAGAGGTCGAGACCATTCTGGTCAACATGGTGAAACCCCGTCTCTACTAAAAATACAAAAATTAGCTGGGCGTGGTGGTGCGTGCCTGTAATCCCAGCTACTCAGGAGGCTGAGGCAGGAGAATTGCCTGAACCCAGGAGGCGGAGGTTGCGGTGAGCCGAGATCGTGCCATTGCACTCCAGCCTGGGTAACAACAGCGAAACTCCGTCTCAAAAAAAAAAAAAAAAGAGAGAGAGAGAGAGATTATTCTGTTAAGATTACAGCAGGAAAAATTCAGTTTGGCCTGCGATATCTGTCCAACTGCACAAAAAATCAGTTAAAATCTGTATAGTACAAAATTGCATGCATGCGCACACATTAACGTGTATATATGGAGGTACGTGTATTAGAATAAGAAACTAAGGTATTTCTCTTCCCTATGTGATAAGCTTTTAAATGCTTTATCATTAAACTGTGGATGTTCTGTGTCTTCACTGGGGGGTAAACCAGTGGATTACCACAAAAGAATCCATTGTGTGGCCAGGCGCAATGGCTCGCCCCTGTAATTCCAGCACTTTGGAACCCCAAGGCAGGTGGATTACCTGAGGTCAGGAGTTCGAGACCAGCCTGGCCAACATGGCAAAACCCCGTCTCTACTAAAACTACAAAAATTATCCAGGCACAGTGGTAGGCACCTGTAATCCCACTACTCGGGGGGCTGAGGTAGGAGAATGCCTTGAACCTGGGAGGTGGAGGTTGCAGTGAGCGGAGATTGTACCACTGCATTCCAGCCTAGGTGACAGAGTGAGACTCTGTTTTCAAAAAATAAAGAAAATAATCCATGGTGTATAGTTCAAATCTGTCCAATAAAGCATTGATATAACACTTCACAAAATGCAAAAACCTCTGCGTCTAAGGATCTAGTCACGTCTCAGGCTCTGAGGTCAATAATTCCCTTCCATTAACAACTTCCTGTTTTGCTCTATAGTATCCTTCATCACACTGGACTCTTTCCAGTATTTTGGTTCTGCTTTTTTTTTTCCTACCCGCAGAATCATTGCACCTAAACAAGAAGCTGATTTGTTTTTAAATCAGGTTTTCTTACAGAATCAGTGCCGTAAGAGGATTAATTGTTTTCAATCTTTTTCTCCTCCCAGAGCTATTTTTAAAACAAATTTTATTTTGGGATGTCCTGACTGGGATGATACTAAATTGAAAAGCCTGGTGCAAATTTTATTGACCTCCATTTCCTACTCTAAAGGATGTCCCCTACTAATCTGTCATCCACAGGGCAGACAAAGGCCAGAGGTTAGGGAAGCCAAAACAGATGGTGTGTGTAAGAAGCCCAGGACCAGACTCTTTATGTTTTGTTGATTGGTTTTAAAATAGTCAACTAGAAGAAAAAGGAAAAAACACATGGGCATTTTTCTTCTTATTCCAAGCTGTGCCAAACTAAATGTTATTCGCCACGTGCATGGCAAACACAGTGCCCACAAATATATTCTTAATGAGTGTTTCTTGGTTATGATAGAATGAATGGAGGGAATGATGGATGGATGATGGGAATATATGGGTGGATAAATAAATAAATGAGTGAATATTATTGACGATTTTCTATTTAAACCATGCCCAGAACACAAAAAGACAAAAGTTAGCACTTAGAAAACTGAATTACAAGCCAGTCATTCCACCTGCTGGTCGTCACACCCTCTCCCCTGCGGGCGTCCTGCTCACCGGCTCCGTTGTGTTGTTTCCAGATGCTGTGGACAATATGCGGCGGACGAACAAGCGACAGACAGCTCTATTATCAAGTCCTAAATTTCGGAATGATTGTCTTATCGGCACTAACGATCTGGAAGAGGTTAACGGTAATAACTAGCAGTGAAAGTCCAATTGTAGTGGTGCCCAGTGGCAGCATGGAACCTGCATTTCATAGAGAAAATCTCTTTCTAACAGATCAAGTTGAAGATCCCATATGAGTGGGAAAAAATTGTTGTTTTTAGGATAGAAGAAAGAGAGATTTCTATAGTTCCCCGAGACTGGAAGATTCATGAAATGCAAAATGGGCATATCAGGTTTTTGGCCAAAGGAGATAATGATGCGCTTAATGACCGAGGCCTCTATAAACAAGGACAGCACTGGCTAGAGAAAAAAGATGTCATGGGGAGAGCCGGGGAATTTGTTCCTTATCCTGGAATTGTGAGGATCCTCATGAATGACTATCCGAAATTTAAGTATACAGTGCTCTTTTTGCTGGATTTATTTGTGCTGGTCCACCGTGAATATGAAGTCTGCCTTGCTGTTCCCCGGAAGATGGCACACTTTTCGTTACTGGATGTTCGCAGTAGATATCGGTCTGGGATTGGTGGAATGGGGAACACACGTGTTGGCGCGTCTTGGCAGCACAAGTTTGCATTAGCTTCTATTTCCACACTAGGGTTTGTGTGGGTGGGTACATGTGCACCCCAGAGTGCACTTGAGGGGACTTTGAATCACAAGATTTCAAAGTTGTCATTGTCACACTTTCACATTTTTGTACGTCAGTGAATTTTTTATATTAAAAGGTTGAGCCAAAAAATAAAAAACAACAAAAAAGAAAACTCTGAATTACAAAGTGAATGCCTCCCTACTTTTTAGAGATTAACATGTGAAGTTTTGTCTATATCTTTCCCTATTTTGTCATATTTTAATATTTTTATTGTTTTATATTATCTATATATCATTAATTTTTCCCAAAATTATGATCGCCATAGTGATCTACATCTCACTTTTTTCACTTATACTCAAGAATATTTGTTCATGTCAGTGTATAGAGATGCACGTTGTTCTTCTTTAATGACTCCATGATATTCTGTTGTATAGCCACACTGTAAGCGATTTAGCCTGACTCTTATTGAAAATTAAATCATGTTCAATTTTATGACATTACCACAATACTGCAATGTACGGCCTCATACTTATATTACTATGTCACTGACTGTCTGTATTTTTTTGAATTGTTAATATGATTTGCTCTTTTCTGGATTGATTTCTTTGTCAATTTTTTTGTTGTTGTTTTGTATTTTTTGAGACAGGGTCTCACTCTGTCACCCCGACTGGAGTGCAGTGGCATGATTACAGCTCCCTGCAATGTCAAGTGATCCTCCCACTTCAACCCCACCAAGTAGCTGGAATTACAGGCACACATCACCATGCCCGCCTGATTTTTTAAATTTCTTGTAGAGATGAAGTTCTCACTATGTTGCCCAGAAACTCCTGAGCTCAAGCAATCTTCCTGCCTCAGCCTCCCAAAGTGCTGGGATTACAGGTGTGAGCCACCACACATGGCCTATTTTTTATTTATAGAAACTCTGTACATTACAAATTTCAACATTTGTCATTTGTATGTGTGGCAAATATCTTCTCTCAATGTGTCACTTGCCTTTTAACTTTGTTTCTGGCATCTTTCACTGTTTAATGCTTTTAAACTTTTCTATTGTCAAATTTATTTTTCCTTTATTGCTTTTTCTTTTCTAAATAATCCTGAGGAATCTTTCTCAACCCCAAATTTACAAAAATATATATCTATTCTTGTTAATTATCTTTTATGTTGCAACTTTAATGTTGACTTAATATCCATGTATTTTACCACATTCCAACCCTTTTTAGAATTAAGTTACATGGATGTGCCTCATTCTAGCCAATGAGATGTGGGCAGAGGTGACATAGGCAGTTCTATGTCACTTTTACCCCTGATCGTTAAGACCCCTGTGTGAACCTTCAGATCTCTCTTCCCCTTCAGCAGTACACCTTGAAACCAAATGGTTCACATTTTTGGGGAACCAAATGGAAGCAGCCTTGATCCCTGAGTCATCACATGGAAGGAAGCTTCCCTTGAAGAGTCTCCAGGCTCACTTCAGACTTCGCATAATCAAGAAACTTTCCTGGCTTGGTGTGGTGGCTCATGCCGGTAATCCCAACACTTTGGGAGGCCAAAGAGAGCAGATTACCAGAGGTCAAGAGTTCAAAACCAGCCTGGCCCACATGGGAAAACCCTGTCTCTACTAAAAATACAGTAATTAGCTGGGCATTGTGACATCTGCCTGTGATCCTAGCTACATCGAAGGCTGAGGCAGGAGAATTGCTTGAACGTAGGCGATGGAGGTTGCAGTGAGCCGAGATCGCGCCACTGCACTCCAGCCTGGGTGATAGAGCGAGACTCAGTCTCAAAAAAAAAAAAAGAAAGAAACTTTCCTATGTTAAGCCACTGTGATCCTAAGATAATTTTGCTATTGTAGCATAGTTAACCCAACAATGTTTTTTCCCTACATTTAGATGTTCAATTCATCTGCAGTTTATATTTACATTGTGCAATGTGAGAATAAGTTTGCTTTTTTTTTTTTTCAAAATACTGTCATTATCATAATAGTAAACTGTTTTAACTTAGAATCTTTAGAATGAAAACCACTCCTTCAATGATTAGATGAGACACAAGATGGAAATAAATATTTGACTACTTACAGGTCCAGGGGGTACACAGCATGCCTGGAGGCCACACAATCACACACACATACAAACACACACACACACACACACACACACACACACACACACACACACAGGTCAGAGAGTGTGTGGAGAAAGGGATCGATAGGCTAATGCAGGTGTCCCCAGACTTTTTACACAGGGAGCCAGTTCACTGTCCCTCAGACCGTTGGAGGGCCGCCACATACTGTGCTCCTTTCACTGGCCACCAATGAAAGAGGTGCCCCTTCCTGAAGTGCGGCAGGGGGCCAGATAAATGGCCTCAAGGGGCCACATGCAGCCCACAGGCCGTAGTTTGGGGACACCTGGGCTAGTGCTTTTATTGGAATCCAGGACATTATTCAAACAGATTTCCCAAGAGGAGTTATAGTTAGTGTATGCAAAGCAGCAAGCACAAATTCCAGGTCACACTGTGACTGAGAGGCAGTCACGGTAGCACACCTGCACAGTCCATCTAGGCTACAGGGGTCAGCAGGACCAGTCAGGTAGATTGTTTCCAGCTGCCCCATAGGGAGGGGGTTACCAGGAGGCAGTTATGTAAGGCAGATAGCTGCATCAACAACACTGAGCAACTGGGTGTGGGAGCGGGGTAAGCCTAGAACTGGAAACTATGTCAAGAGAGACAAACCGATAAGAGAAAATTAAATATTCAAAATAGTTGTTCAGGCAACATAAAATTACAAGATTCACTACATAGACCCATATATATCAATGTGTCTATTTCACATTCTCTCTTATGTACCACTGATCTATTTCTATATATACTATTAGCCAACCATTTTAATCTAAGTAAATATGTATTATCTTAGGGAGCAAATTTCTTCTTCTGACTCTTTTCAAATGCTAACTTCATTGTTACAAATAAATTTTAAAACCAACTTGTCTATTTCCCAAAACAATTCACTGGGATCCTAATTGGATTTGCGTTATCTTTGCATATTGACTTGGGAAGGAACAGCATCTGAATGCTATTTAGTCTTCCCATGAGGAATTATTACTATGTCTCATTTATTTTAGATCTATTTTATGTCCTTTAATAAAAATATCTATAGTGCTCTAAGTTATTCTTAGATGTTTTACAAACCAATTTGACAATATCTTGAACGTGATTTTTCCCATTTTAATTTCTAAATGTTCAATGCTAGTGAAAAAGAAAGTAATACTTATTTCTGTATTCCAGTTTATATAAAGCCATTTTAAAAATTTTTCTTAATAGTCTAACAGTGTCTTTTTTTTTTTTTTTTGAGACAGAGTCTCACTCTGTCGCCCAGGCTGGGGTGCAGTGGCACGATCTCAGCTCACTCAACCTCTACCTCCTGTCTTCAAGTGATTCTCCTGGCTCAGCCTCCCAAGTGGCTGGAACTACAGGCACTTGCCATCACACACAGCTAATTTTTGTATTTTTAGTAGAGACAGGGTTTTGCCATGTTGGCTAGGCTGGTCTCAAACTTCTGGGTTCAAGTGACCCACCCACCTTGGCCTCCCAAAGTGCTGGGATTACAGATGTGAGCTACCTTGCCTGTCCCAATCTGTTGAATTTATTAGATTTTTAGGTATATTGTCATATCATCTATAACTGATCACTGTGTTTCTTTTCTTCCAGGGTCCTTTTCCTGTATTCCTAGTTTATTTAAAGCTTTTTTATAAAGTGATGTAGGGGCCAGATATGGTGGTTTGTGCCAGTAATCCCAGCACTTTGGGAGGCCGAGGCGGACAGATCACTTGAGCCCAGAAGTTTGCCACCGGTTTGGTCAACATGGCAAAAACCTGTCTCTACTAAAAATACAAAAATTAGCCAGGTGTGGTGGTGCTTGCCTGTAATCCTAGCTACTCAAGAGGCTGAGGCAAGAGGATTGCTTGAATCAGGGAGGTGGAGGCTGCAGTTAGCCTAGATTGCACCACTGCGGTCCAACCTGGATGACGGAATTAGACTCTGTTCAAAAATAAAAATAAATAAATAAAATGGGACTTAGAATTCACTCCTAAATTTAATCATTTGTTTTTTTTGTGTCATCTATTTATATAATCATGATTTTCCCCTTAAAGTTTTAATATAATAAACAAATTTAATAGATTATCTGAGGGTAAACAATCTTATATCTCTTTCATAAACTCTAATTGTGCTATGTTTAAATCTTAACTGGAATGATATAAACATTTAATTCTGAACAGCTAGAAGGAAGCTGTAAGTCAGAAATTGACGAATCTTTCAATAAATTAATGGGAAAGTAACATTATGCAATATTTTATGACCACTAAATGTATGATGTATACTTGGCTTAATCTGTTCAGGCTGCTGACAGAATACCATAGATGGGATGGCTTATAAACAGCAGAAATTTATTTCTCATTTTCCTGGAGGCTGGGAAGTCCAAGATCAAGGCATCAGTAGGTTCAGTGTCTGGCAGGGCCTGCGTCATACACTGCTGTCTTTTCGCCTTTTCTCTGTGTCCTGACAAAAAGGGGAAAGAGATTTCCTACGGCCTCTTTTATAAGGACTTCACCCTCATGATATAATCACCTTTCAAAGCCCTACCTCTAAATACCATCACCTTAGACATCAGGTTTCAACATCTGGATTCTGGAGGACACAAATATTAACTCTTCAATAGCAATATCTAATTTTGAGTTTCGATTTTAAATAGGATCTAAGTAGAAGCTTGGTTGTAGAATCTTGGGTAAAAGCTGGAGGTGACCAGATACTGAGGCTCAGCGTATGCTAAAGCTGTCTAAATGCCTTCTGCAGAAATCAGGATTGATCTTGGCTACAGGAGCAGGGCTGAGACTCATAAGGAGGCCATGAAGGCTGGGGATCCAGCAGGACTTGAGAACAAGGGGTGAGCTGCATGCAAAGGATCCCCGTGTGTTTAAAGCATCATCGAAGCGGGAGTACCGAGATGGTTACAAAACTCTCATGGCGGCTATGGCTGCCTATGTATAATTCCACATTTAGAAACTGTGAGAACATCTTTATGTCACACGGTTTTATTGTTATCCATCAAATAGTTTATGATATTTACAACCAATAAAATTTGTAATGTTTTAAACACTTTACATCCAAATAGAATCACAAACATAAAAAAAAAAAAAAAAACAAAAACAGACCACATGTTGAAGACTGTTAATTTGGAGATTGCTCAACCCTGATTGTTAACCTTAAAACTCATAGTGGGAGTGTGACTGTTACGATCTCATAAGATCACTCAAATGAAACTTTTCTTTTACATCAAGAAGCCACTCTGCTTGCTTGGTACTGGCTGCCTGGATTGTGTTTGAGACGGATTCTGAGGTCAAGACCATGTGCAGAGAAGGGGACATGATAAATCAATGGTGGACAAGAGATAAGAGAATGGAGGCATTTGTGCCAAACTGAGACAATTTCCTCATCCTCACAGCAGCAGGCTCTGCAGGTTCCTCCCGGGTCAGGAATAGCAACATCTCCTCAATGCCTCATTCTCGCCAGTTTTTGAGATAGGAATCGCACTGGGTGGTCGCCGGAGGATGGAAAAACCCAAACAACAGCCAAAACAGGAAGTAGGCAAATAAACCGCAAGATAACAGAAAACCCAAAATAAGGGAGAAAATGGCCAAAACCCCAGTCAGGGTGACATGTTCATGACTCTTCCAGATAAACCCAAACAAGGGAGAAAGGGGATGATAACCAGGCGGCTCCCTGCCATCCCCACCTTTTCCAGAATACCTAATAATTATTCTGCTCATTCGTTAAACACCCATCGAATTAGAAACCCAAATCCATCGTGCACAAGTCATTCTCATGAGCACACACACACTTCTTCCATAAGTGCATGCTTTCACTTAGCAATGGAGGCTTCTTCTTGTCCCGTACTTCATTCTGACTCGTCCCTGAATTCTTTCTCACATCATCTAGGGCTGGGGTCTCACTGGCATCGGGAGAGCCTCCTAAGCTCTCCGACAACAGTTTTGTTGATACCCATCTATCACACTGCACTGGAGATTACACAGGTACTAAATTGTCAACCATTTGAAGGCAAAGAACATATTTCAATTATCTCTATCCCAGCAGCGATTTCGGTAACTGGCATTTAATAATTATTTGTTGACCAAATTAGTATCTTTGATGAGAAAAAATAGATACGATTCCTAAAAAATTCTCCTTGCCATTCTGAGTAACTGGCCCATTTCTGTTCCTAATTCCTCAAGAAACCCATCTACAGATTTCGATTTGGGTAACCACTAGCACAATAAAGAGACAAAATAAGTACATCAGTGCAAAGATTTTCCCTCACACTACTCCTTTTACGCCCACATTCCACCTCACTCCACCACCGCGAACTCCTGGCAACCACGAGTCTGTTTTTCCGTGTCTATGGTTTTGTCATTTCCATAATGGTACATAAATATAGTCACATAGTATGTGTGTGATCTGTAGAAATTGGCTTTATTCACTCAGCGTAATGTCCTTGAGATCTAGCCAAGTTGGTTCGTACATCGGTAGTTTATTCCAGTCATTCCTGAGTAGTTATTATGTGGTATGGATACACCAGTTTAACAATTTACCTTGTGTCTGTTTGTTTGTTTAGAGATTAGGTCTCCCCCAGGCTGGTCTTGAACTGCTGAGCTCAAGCTATCCTCTGGCCTTAGCTTCCCACAGTGCTGGGATTATAGAAATGAGCTATCACACCCGGTCCCATTTACCTAACAAGGGATATTTTGGTGGATTCTAGTTTTCGGCTATTACCAGCAAAGCCACCATCAATAATTGCATACAGGTTTTCGTGTGAAAACACAATTTCATTTCTCTGGGATAAATACCTATGCGTGGAATTGCTGGGTCATGAGGTAGTGTATGCCCAGTTTAAAAAAAAAAATACTACCAATACTACCATGCTATTTTCCAGTAATTAGTACCATTTTTCACTCCCCCCAGCCATGTGTGAGAGAGGCAGTTTTTATACACCTTTGCCAGGATTTGATAATTTCACTGTTTTTTAAAATTTCAGGCATTCTAATAGATGTGCAGTAATATCTCCTCCTTGATAGCTAATGATGCTGAACTCCATGTGCTTATTTGCCATCTCTAGATATCTTTGATGAAATGTCTCATGATCTTTGGCCCATTCTCTAATTAGACTGTTTTTTGCTGTTGAGTTTTGAAGCTTACTTACAAATTCTTGATATGAGTCCTTTATCTTATATGTGGTGTGAAATATTTTCTCCCAGCCAGATTGTTCTTCATCCTCTTAATAGGGTCTTTTGCAGAGGTAAGGTTTTTAACTTTAATAAGGTCCAATTTATTGATTTTTCTTTTCTGAATTATACTTTTGGTATCCATATCCAAATTTTTTTTTTTTTTTTTTTTTTTTTTTTTTGAGACGGAGTTTTGCTCTTGTTACCCAGGCTGGAGTGCAATGGTGCAATCTCGGCTCACCGCAACCTCCACCTCCTGGGTTCAGGCAATTCTCCTGCCTCAGCCTCCTGAATAGCTGGGATTACAGGCACCCACCACCATGCCCAGCTGATTTTTTGTATTTTTAGTAGAGACGGGGTTTCACCATGTTGACCAGGATGGTCTCGATCTCTCGACCTCGTGATCCACCCGCCTTGGCCTCCCAAAGTGCTGGGATTACAAGCTTGAGCCACCGCGCCTGGCCCCAAAACTCTTTACAAGCACTAGATCCCAATCTCAAATGAAATCTCAAATGGGTGTATGTCTGTGGTGATATTTCTGGGTCCTTTATTCTGTTCTATTGATCATTCTGTCTATCCCTCTGCTAACACCACACACAGTCTTGTTGCCAAATTTCCGTATGCACAGGTATTTCATACTCCTGATTTGTTAACTCTGATGACCTCTGCCGGGTTGATAGTGCTATCTCCTGTTTTATTCCTCATACCCCTAAGTTGTGTCTTCTCTTTGCCATAATAGACTTTTCCTAGTATTACTGATCTTTGCAAAGGAACAACTTTTTTTTCCGTTGACTTTCTCCATTAATTTTCTGTTTCCAATTTCAATTGTATTGATTTTTGCTTTAATCTTTATTGGTTCAGTCTTCTCCTTACTTTGGGTTTGCACTCTTCTTTTTCTAGGTTTTTGAAACAACAGCTTGTATTATTGATTTGAGATTTTTCTTGTTTTCTAATGTAAGTGTTTAGTGCTATAAATTTATTTCCTAGTATTACTTTAATTGTGCCCCACAGATTTTTATATGTTGCATTTTCATTTTAATTCAGTTTAATGTATTTGTTAAATTTCCCATGAAACTTTCTCTTTGACCTATGAATTATTTACAAGTGTTTTGTTCAGTTTCCAAGGGTTAGGAGATTTTTCCTGTTATATTTCCAATACTGATTTCTAGTTTCAGCCTTTATAAGTCAGAGAATATACTCTGAATCATTTCCATTTTTTAAAATTTATTGAAGTTTATTTTATCCCCAGGGTATGCTTTATACTGGTAAATATCCCATAGGCACTTGAAAAATAATGGGTATTTTGCTCTTAATGTGTGGAATAATCTGTAAAAGTTCATTAAATTCTGTTGAATGATAATGTTGCTGAGTTCTTCCATATCCTTGCTGATTTTCTATCAAGTGTTCTATCAATTATTTGCTCTCTTTTAATATTTACATAGTACATATTAATATTTTTCCGCTTACATGAGTCAGAGTTCTCCAGAGAAACATAACTAATAGGAGGTATATCTATATATCAGGAGATAGGTCTATTTAGATGTAGATACAGATGATATAGACATAGAAAGATTTGCAATCATGGAGGCTGAGAAGTTCTACCTTGTCCTGAAAAGATTTTCAGCTGGCAAGCTGAAGACCCAGGAGACCTGATATATACTTCCAGTCCAAATCTACAGAGCTGAAAACCAGGAGAGCTAAGGATGTAAGCTCCGATCTGAATGCCATTAGGGTTGAGACCCAGTGTTTCCCGAAGATAAAGGCCAGAAGGACCAATGTCCCAGCTGAGTCAGGGAGGAGGAGTTCCCTCTTACTCAGACTTTTTGGTCTATTAGTATCTTTAAATGATCGAGTAAGGCCCACCCGCATTAGGAAAGGTAGAGTAAACCTGTTTTACTCAGTCTACTGATTCAAAGGTGAATCCACCAGAAGCACCCTCACAGACACACCCAGAATATTGCATGGCCAAATATCCAGACACCATGTGACCCAGTCAAGCTGACTCATAAAATGAAATATCATACCATCCTTTTACGTTCAACCTCCTTTTATCATTACATTTGAAGTGAGTTTCCTGTAAACACTGATGTGTTAGAGTTGAAATATGCCATTTTATTTTCTGTTTTCTGTTTCTTTTTCTTTTTCTTTTTTTTTTTTTTTGAGATGGAGTTTCGCTCTTGTTACCCAGGCTGGAGTGCAATGGCGCGATCTCGGCTCACCGCAACCTCCGCCTCCCGGGTTCAGGCAATTCTCCTGCCTCAGCCTCCTGAGTAGCTGGGATTACAGGCACGCGCCACCATGCCCAGCTAATTTTTTGTATTTTTAGTAGAGACAGGGTTTCACCTTGTTGACCAGGATGGTCTTGATCTCTTGACCTCGTGATCCGCCCGCCTCGGCCTCCCAAAGTGCTGGGATTACAGGCTTGAGCCACCACACCCGGCTCCTATTTATTTTTCAATTCACATCTTCTTCTTGCTATCCTGTGTATTATTTGAAGATTTTTAAGAATTCCAGCTTGATTTCTCTGTGTGTTTGGGGCGTATTGCTTTGTATAGCTTTTTAAGTGTTTAGGTATTTCATTATATGTATATAACACAATGGGTGTTGACAAGTTAGCAGTTCAGATGAAGTGTAGAAACTTTATCTCCTGTTACATTTTTTACTCTCTTCCATTTATAATATAATTTTCAACCTGGAAATTTCATTACTGGTTATATATCCAAAGGATTATAAATCATTCTACTATAAAGACACACGCACATGTATGTTTACTGCGGCACTGTCCACAATAGCAAAGACTTGAAACCAACCCAAATGCCCATCAATGATAGACTGGATAAAGAAAATGTGGCACATATACACCATGGAATACTATGCAGCCATAAAAAAAAGGATAAGTTCATGTCCTTTGCAGGGACATGGATGAAGCTGGAAACCATCATTCTCAGCAAACTAACACAGGAACAGAAAATAAAACACCACACGTTCTCACTCATAAGTGGGAGTTGAACAATGAGAACACCTGGACACAGGGAGGGCAACATCACAACTGGGGCCTGTTAGGGGATGGGGGGCTGGGGAGAGATAGCATTAGGAGAAATACCTAATGTAGATGTCGGGTTGATGGATGCAGCAAACCACCATAGCACACAGTATACCTCTGTAACAAACCTGCACATTCTGCACATGTATCCCAGAACTTAAAGTATAAAAAAAAATTAAATATTTCCTATGCATACATCGAGAACCACTTAGATGGTGCTATGCTTTTTGCTTCAACTGTCAAACATAACTTAGAAAAGTCAAGAGAAAGAAAACCTATTGTATGTGCCTCTATTTTTGCTTACCATGTTCTTTCTTTATAACTAATGTTTCAAGATTCTTTTTGAAAAATGTCATTCCTTTTCTATTTCAAGAATCTCTTTAACCATTTCTTTAAGGCACATCTGCTGGTAACATACCTCTCTTAGTTTTTCTTTATCTGATTATCTTAGTTTCCTGTTGTTACTGTAAGAAATTACCATGAACTAAGTGGCTTAAAACAAGACAAATGTATTATCTTACCATTATATAGGTCAGAAGTCCCAAACGAGTCTCACTGGACTAAAGTTACAGTGTCAGTAGCTGTAGTTCCTTCTGGAGGTTCTAGGGAGAATCTGTTTCTTCCCTTTTCTACATTCTTTGTTTTATGGCTGCTGCTTCTTCAAAGCCAACAGGTAGCATCTTCAAATCTGTCACAAACTCTCTCTCTTCTCTACCTCTCCTCTGTTTCTATCATCGTTCTCTTTTCTCTGACATTGACCTTCCTTCCTTCCTCTTATAATGACCCTCTGATTACGTTGGACCCACTCAGATAGTCCAGAATAACTTCTCCACCTCAAGATCTTGAGCTGAATTACATCTGAAAAGTCTTTCTGTCGTGGAAGGTGACATGTTCTCAAACTCTATAGATTAGGGCATGAGCCCTAATTTGGAGGGGAGTAACTATTCAGCCTTCCTCACTGAGAAGGTCTTGATTTTCCCTTCAGTCCTGGAAGATATTTTCTCTGAGTATAGAATTCTGGGTTAACTGTTCTTTTCTTTAGGCACTTTAAAAATGTGCCAATTTCTCTTTAGCCTCCACCGTCTCTGATGAAAACTCCACTGTTACTTGAATTATTACAAATAATCTCTCGCTTGCTGCTTTCAGGGTTTTTTCCTGGTCTTCGGTTTTTAGAAGTTTGGTTATAAAGTGTCTCGACAGAAATATTTAAGTTTATCCTGTTTGTGGTCTGCTCCGCTCCTTGAATCTACAGGTTTACGTCTCTTGCCAAATTTGGGACATTTTTAGCTTCTGTGATATGCTGATGGAATAGAGCAGATATTATCTAAACATCATCTTGTTAGAAGGGTGTCTTAGTCCATTTGTCCTGTTATAACAAAATACCACAGGCCAGGTAATTTATAAACAATAGATATTTATTTCTTTTGGTTATGAAGGCCGGGAAGTTCCAGGTCAAGGTGCTGGTATGTAGTGTCTGGTAAGGGCTGCTCTGCTTCCAAGATGACCTATTGCTGCTGCATTCTCTGGAGGAGAGAAATCCTGTGTCCTCACATGGTGGAAGGGACAGAAAGGGCAAGAGACCACTTCTTTCAAACTACAGCCCTTTGATAAGGGTGCTAATCTCATTCATGAGGAAAGAGCCTTCATGACTTCGTCACCTCCCAAAGACCATACCTCTTAATTTTGCTGCACTGGAAATTAAGTTTCAATATAAATTTTACAGGGGACACCATCATTTAAACCATAGCAAGTGCGCTTTTCTTGGTCATTTGGCTAGAGAAAACAGATTTTCCTTTAGGCCATTCTAGTCTAAATCCATTAGCATTTTCACATTACCAGTTTCTCAAATACCCAATCTAGAGTATCTGAGGCAACCCAAAAACCCTGGTCCCAAGATTCCTAGTCAGTCCTTTTTGTTTATCAGCTTTAAAAGTCTTCTGATATTTACTTTTTACATATGCCCACAGTTTTTAGCTGTAGTTAGCAAGAAAAATAGAGAAAAGTACACCTATTGCATCTTCCTGGAGGCAGGAGCCAAGACAGCTTGTTTTTTACTATTTTGTTGTTGCTGTTTTGAGATGAAGTCTCCCTCTGTCACCCAGGCTGGAGAGCAATGGCATGATCTCAGCTCTCTGCAACCTCCTACTCCTGAGTCCAAGCGATTCTCCTGCCTCAGCCTCCCTAGTAGCTGGGATTACAGGTACATGTCGCCACACCTGGCTAATTTTTGTATTTTTAGTAGAGATAAGGTTTCACCATGTTGGTCAGGCTAGTCTCCAACTTTTGACCTCATGATTCGCCCACCCCGGCCTCCCAAAGTGCTGGGATTACAGGGGTGAGCCACTGCGCCCAGCCATGTTTTACACTTTTAAGTGACTTTACTCTTATATTCTCTTAATTGCCTCATGTAAAATTTTCTTAATAAGTATAAACATAATTAGTCCATATTTTCAACAGCATATCATCTTTTGCGTGTTTCTTCTCTTTTCACACATTTTACTGTCAATAAGAAATGCCTGAAAATGTGTAAAAGTATATGTAACTTGGGTACCCACTGTGGCTTTTTAAAAATAGTCAAACAGAAAATTATTTAAATGACTGTCAACACAGGATCTGCCTTTTACTTTCAAACAGGGGGATACTATGCAGCCACTTAAAAAATGAGTTGTAAATTAACATGTGAAAAAGTCTAGGCTATATTTTTATAAAGTAAGAACAATTAAATTGCATATCATTTTTTTACATTGTTATTTTCTGCTTTGAATTTTAAGTGCTGCTGAGCCAAATAAATAAGAAAGGTTTCCGTTTTCAATCGCTATTTCATATGACTTATCTCATTTGATGTTTACAACGTGTGTACTCAGAGCAGGTATTACTGCCAATTAACTTCTGCCCAACACAGTTTCTAGATACCACTCAATTTTCTATAAATTTCTTGAGTTCCAGATGCAAAGGTGCAATCCTGTTTTTCTCGTTAGTACCATCTCTCCAAAAACATCTGAAAAGGTAAGATAAATAAAAGTGACATTGTAGAGAGAACCAAAACTTGCAAAGCTTTGCTCCCAAATTCCTCAGAATTCATTTTCAACAAACAAGTGTTTCTCCTTCTCCATCTACTCTACATACATATCAGAAAAACAGCCTTAAAGGTTTTAATTACAAAGAGATCTATGACATCTGACTTCTCTGCTTCAAAGGACTCTAATAATAGCGCATGCATAGGAATATAGCACTCTGAGCAGAGTAAACAAACACTTCTCTCTCCTGAGAGAGATCAGATGAACCTGCTGATGTCAGATCTCTCCCAGAATTCCATTGTTGTCTCTCCAAACAGCCTTTAAGGAAAACCACCAAATCTGGGATGGGGAGCTTTTCTCAAACGTGTTTCCTTTCAAAACATAGGGAAACAGGATTTTTGGCCACGGGAGGTCAAGGTCAGCAATCTAACAGAATTGGTCCTTTTGAACTTCCTTTCTAAAAAACACATTATGTTATCTGATGAAGGCTGTTACACTGAAAATCCCATTGATATGATCAATTTTGTTCATCACCCAATGATCTCAGGAAGCACACCAATAAAATCCAGAAATCAGTCTGATACCAAAATGCATATTGTCAAGCTAATGTGAGCAGTGTAAATTCTGTGAGGACTGGAAGTATTATATCATTTTTTATGCACTGTACAAAGAACTGTATAGTGCTTGCACATTAGTAAATAATCAATAATTATTTCTTTAATGAGTAGTTATATTTTAACAGTAAAAGACAATGAAATTTATGAAAAAACACAAACTCAAGATTGCAAAGATATGCACATATAACATTCAAACTGAGCTCTTCAGAGACTGTATTACTTTCAGAGACCTGAATTTGTATGGAGTTATTTGCAAATGTGGGCATTCTTACCAAATAAAATAAAGTGCGTTTTTAATTAGTATTGCTTTAGTACCACGATCTTAGATTTGTACGGTATTTTCTTAAACACTTAAAAATTTTCCAGTAAATTTTGACATTTCAGTGTCCGAAATGTCTGGGAGGAAATAGAGATTTATCTAAAGGCACTCAATAACTAAACAACAAAGTTTGACTGTTCTCTAAGCTTTGCTCCTATAGATGGGCTGCCTTTCTTTGTTGCAAGGGAAGGCAGCTCCTGACGCTTCCGTCTCAGTAAGAAAGGATTCGTTTAGCACTGTACACACAGGTCCACTCCCTGATCACTTTCAGTGATCTGCTTTCTCCTGATACTCACAAGTAACTGAGCCTTGGTTTTGTTTGTAAGTTAGAAATACCAGACAAGAAGGAAACACATCAAGAAGAGGAGGTAGATATTTTGTCACGCCATCAGCTTTTCCTTCCATCTGATGGCCATGCCTTCAGTGGACACTGCCCACTTCCTGCCCAGAAGGAGAATGTTCAAGGAAAATGTCTGAGGCCCATTTCCTCTTGCTTTCAACTGAATCATGAGAACCCATAAAGATTTCTCACTCTTCACCAGAAAATGAGAATTCCTGGATATTGTTGCAGTTCTAAATTAGGAAATAAGAATCATTAAATGACAGAGTCGTTTGCTTACATAATGTCCCACCACATCGTTATTCATCACTTGGCCTAAAACCTAAGCTGGTATATTTCCGCTTAATGAAAGAAAGCCCCTGTTTTCTCTGTTTAAAGGCTCATTTCATTAAGAATCTATTTGGGAGATGTCCATTTGTTTTTTGGTTTATCTTTTTTTAAAAAAGAGTGCAACATCTGTCACCAACAAACCTCTGGAAACTGTAATAAATGACTAGAAAATAAATTTTCTTTTTAATGCCTGAAACACCCAGAAGACCCAATGCTGAACCATACTTTGTCTTGTGGCATGTTAATTACAAACTAGTTAAAATTGTTTTTGAGAAAGGAGCAAAATGTCTAGCCAGTGATCGTACCCAGAGGACACAAATGCTAAAAGTGGTTAGCATCATGGTGGTCAAACAGACCCGGTCATGGACACCAGGTAGCCAATGCAGCGGTCACATGCACCCTACCCTACGATATCGGAGGCAAACATCCCTGGCCCAATATGCGAGGCTGTCCCTGAGCCAAGCACTGTGGGCAGCTTCACAGAAAGGACTGCTCTCTTTAAGGGCTCTCACTTCCTCTTTTGCCCCAGATCCTCAGTTCCCACAAACAACAGCAAAAGTTTGAATCTCAAGGAAACGTACACGCACCTTAAGTGTATTGCTACTCTGGATAATGTGTCATCTTTGTTGGCTGCCATAAATACAATACAAGTCTACACCTTCCAGAACAGTATCTGGCACAGAGTAACAACTCGATTAAAGCACATCCAACTGGATGAACGGAGTTCTATTGGACTGTATGCTATTAGCTTTTTGTTAGAATTTCTGATAATCCTTTGAAAAGTGGTCTTGACATTTTGCTTTAAGAAACACCTGTATTCTCTTAAAGTAGAAGTTATTTTTCACTTCCAAAGAAAAGCAATGGCTTGAATTCTGGAACTGTACAACTTTAAGAAACTAAAAGTTTCATGTTGTCTGGTAATTCCTAAAATACTGTCAGAGACCACTGCTTAGCCAACTGGGAATCATCCTAGGGGATTGTTAAAAATGTAGATTCTTTCCCTGCTACCTGGAGAGGCTAAGTGCAGGTATTCTGACCAACAGCTCAGACACTCAAAAGCGGATGCCTTCATCACACCTGTAATCCCAGTACTTTGGGAGGCCAAGGCGGGTGGATCACGAGGTCAAGAGATCAAGACCATCTTGACCAACGTGGTGAAACCCCGTCTCTACTAAAAATGCAAAAAATTATCCGGACATGGTGGCACGTGCCTGTAATCCCAGCTACTCAGGAGGCTGAGGCAGGAGAATTGCCTGAACCCAGGAGGTGGAGGTTGCGGTGAGCCGAGATCGCGCCATCGCACTCCAGCCTGGGTAACAAGAGTGAAACTCCATCTCAAAAAATAAAATAAAATAATAATAATGATAATGGCAATAATAATGAATGATTATTTTATGCCACTTATATGCAGGCACACACACATACACACACACACACACACACACACACACACACACACGTACGTATATGTATATTCCAGGTTTTATTCAGCAGCTTGAGACCTGGAGTAGAGACAGTATGGGGTGTGACTCCAGCATCTGTATTTTTCACAACCTTTTTGGGTACTTTGAATAAGCAGTCACATCTGGAATCAGCTAATAATCTCTTAATCCCTTGTTTTTAAAATGAAATTAGTTGCTTTTTCCTTTTATTGCACAGCCAGTCAATGGTGGAGCATGGTTAAATTCCAGCAGACATGACTCCCAGCCTGGCTCCTGGTACCCAGAAGCATCACATCTGAGAGCAGGAATGAAGCTCTGAACTGCTGTCCTCCACGCTCACCCTCTTATCCCATCCACCCTGCCTCTGTCAGGGCTCAGGCCTGCAGGGCTCAGACTTGGTGGACCACTGCTCAAGTGTGAGTTGAAGATTCAGAAGCAAAAAGGCAGGTGACTTGGACACTGAGCCTGTTTTGGAAATTTTCTGCAAAGCTCACTCATCTTCAAAATATGGCAAGCAGCAGCTTTCAGAGTATTTTTTTTTTTTTACTCTAATTGTCTCCTATAACCAAACAGCCCATTTAAAGAAATACCCATGGTCAGCTAAGTGAACATGAGGATGTTCACCTAGAAGAAGCCTAGCTCCCGCCAAGAACAGGCAGGGAGGGCCCGTTGCTCCACCTGCTTCCTTCCCCCTGGACAGCAGAGGCAGGGCTGCTGAACTTCTGGCCATCAACAGCAGAACTTTCTTTTCAAAGTGCTGGTTGTGGAAAGAAAGCAGTTAGTGTGTCCATTTCTAGTAATCGCAAACTAGGTAAGAGGAAAATAGCAATTCTACTTGAAGGCAACAGAGTGCTAAAACAGTGAAGCATTTCCAAGACAGAAACTTAAAAAGTTTGGAGGACCAGGGAATTGAGTCCTGCACTGGGACATTTCTGCCCTAGGAAAAGTTGCCAATTCCGAAAAGAGAGACTGAGAAGCTAAAGGCTGAGGCGTAGTTTTGAAGGGCTCATGGGTCTAGAGGGAAAGGTTTTAGAATCCAGGCCCTGTCAGGCCCAGGTGAATGCCCCTCACTCCTACTGAGTTTGAATTTAAAGGAATCACCTCTGGAACGAGGGTGAACTGGAAGACCTATAAACACTGAAGGATCTTAGGTTCAGATCATCTCCATGAAGGGAGCTGGTCTGAAGTGAGATCAGCCTGGGAACACAGTAAGGACCCTGTCTCAGAGAAAAAAAAAAGTAACAAAAACTACTAAAAACTTTCTCTAGATTGGAGACTTTATAATCACTACCCTAATTATTGGAAAATAAGAAACAAGATACAAAATGTTATCAGAGAATTAGAAACTATTTTTGAAGTATCAAGCAAAAATTCTAGGACTTAAAAATGCAGTAACTGAAATTAAGAACTCATTATATGGATTAACAGTAGATTGAAGCAGGCTGAAAATAAAAATAACAATTTCATACAATCCTTTTGAGATAATAAAGAAGCCAACAACCTTGTTTTTAGGAAGCTAACAACCTTGATTCTAAATTTGACAAAGACATTTAAAAAAAGGAACACACAGACCAGTCTACTCCTGAACACAGACAAAAAGGCCTCAGCAAGGTATTAGCAAACAGAATCTATCAAAACACGCATCACAAACCAATTAGTTTTTTTAAACTTTATCAATTTTGGTTTAATTTAACATGACTTTTACAGCATTCTCAGGCTCTATTAGGACAGTGTTGTAAAAAGCAACAACAACAAAAACTCTTACTCTGAATTCTTTGCTGGGAATCTTACCCCTTACAGGAAGGGCTAGTGCATAGCTCTGACACTTCAGGACAGCATGACATGAAAATACACCAACTTTTCTCTCAACTGTCAATGCTAGCCCTCTGATTTTAATATCTTAACAAGTTGGTAACAAATAAAGATATGTTTTAGTTTTTGTACTTCCTGATGGAGAACTTTGAAGATTTTTTGTTTAAATGTATGTTACTTTTTGTTCCTCTTCTTTTTTTTTTTTTTTTTTTTTAAGACAGAGTCTCACTCTTGTTGCCCAGGCTAGAGTGCAATGGCACAATCCCAGCTCACTGCAACTTCCATCTCCTGCATTCAAGTGATTCTCTGCCTCAGTTTCCCAAGTAACTGGGATTACAAGTGCCCACTACCATGCCTGGCTAATTTTTGTATTTTTAGCAGAGACAGGGTTTTACCATGTTGGCCAGACTGGTCCTGAACTTCTGTCCTCAGGTGATCCCACCCACCTAAGCCTCCCAAAGTGCTGGGATTACATTTTCTTTCTTTTATTTCAACTATGTATGTGCTTTTTGATTTTATTTTACTAAGTTCTGGGATACATGTACAGAATGTGTAGGTTTGTTACATGGGTGTATGTGTGCCTTGGTGGTTTGCTGCAGCTATTAAACTGTCCACAAAGATCCCTCCTCTCACCCACCACCCCTCAAGAGTCCCAGTGTGTGATGTTCCCCTCCCTGTGCCCACGTGTTCTCATTGTTTAACTCCCACTTATAAGTGAGAACATGTAGTGTTTGGTTTTCTGTTCCTGTGTTAGTTTGCTGAAGATGAGGGTTTCCTTCATCCCTGTCTCTGCAAAGACACGACTCATTGTTTCTTATGGCTGCATAGTATTCCATGGTGTAGATGTGCCACATTTTCTTTATCCAGGCTATCACTGATAGGCATTTAAGTTGGTTCCATGACTTTACTATTCTAAGTAGTGCTGCAACAAACATACATTTGCATGTGTCTCTATAGTAGAATGATTTATATTCCTGTGGGTATATCCCAGTAATGGGATTGCTGGGTCAAATGGTATTTCTGGTTCTAGATCCTTGAGAAATCACCATCCTGTCTTCCACAATGGTTGAACTAATTGACATTCCTACTAATAGTGTAAAAGCGTTCCTATTTCCCCACAACCTTACCAGCATATATTGTTTCTTGACTTTTTAATAATCACCATTCTGATTGATATGAGATGGTATCTCATTGTGGACAAACCAATTAGTTTTATTACAAGAATGCAAAGTTAATTTACCATCCGAAAATCAATCAATATAATTCACTACATTTATAGGTAAAAAAGATGAAAAAAATGCACAGTCATCTCAAAGGGTTCAGAAAAATATTTTGATAAAATGTAATATCAATCTAATCAACAAATTACATAATTTAAAATTTTAAATAACATTTACAAATGTATGTTTATAATTATTTAAAATCTTAAACAATTTTAAAATTAAAACTATAAATAGGATGAAACTAACTTAATATGAGAAAGGTATTTATACCAACAACGATTCTTCAGAAAACCCCCTGTCTTCCAGATCAAATGCTGAAGGCTTTCCCTTTGAGATTGGGAACAAGACACTATTATCAACAGTATGAAAGAAGTAAAAGGCATGAGGATTAGAGAGGAAGACCTCAAGCTGTCATTACTCACAGATGACATGATTGTGGAACAAAAAAATCCAAAAGATAATTCAAACAATAAAAAGACAAGCTCCACACACAAAGCACTGGATGTCTGCTAAGATAATTGAAATTTCTTGTCTCTATGCAAATTTATACACACATATATACATATACATACACACATACATAGATGATTTGTAATTAACACATACACGCATACATAGATGATCTGTAATTAACAATACAAACTATAGTATGTAATAAATATAAAATACTTCATTTTCTTCATATAATATAGAGATTTTCCATATCAGCACATTACTTCTAATAGTTGTACAATAATCTACTGTAGTGTATTCTAATGATTTCTATTTAAATAATTTAAAGGTCTTTTTGCTATTACAAACAATGCAACAAAGAACTCTTATAATAATGTATTAGTGGCTGGGTATGGTGGCTCATGACTGTAAATTCCAGCACGTTGGGAGGTTGAGGCAGGAGGACCACTGAGCCCAGGATTTTGAGGTTGCAGTGAGCTATAATCACGACACTGCACTCCAGCCTGGGCACAGAGTGAGACCCTTTCCCTGGGGAAAAAAAAAAAAAAGAATGTACTAGTATGGCTACAAATGACAAGAAGGAGGACTCAGGGAATCCAACAGCTTCTCTAAGTTCTCCTTCCTGTGCCATGTCCTTGAGTCCAGAGTTACCAAGACAGCAACAATTCATAAGACAGAGGACCAGAGAAGAGAGAGCTGTTAGTGACATGGTCCATCTGGAGTATTCAGTGGAATGCAGGTCAATGGATTCATCTAAGAAAAATAGTTGAGGTTAAGGGAAGACTCACTCAAAAGTATTTGAAGGAATGCATGCTCACACAACATGAGGAACAGTGTGTGTTCCCACTAGCACAGTAGACAAAAATCATGACTCACGGAGTATTGAGTAGAGGCCTTACCTTTGAAATACAGGGGTAAACTGAATATTGCACTAGACTGACCTAACATATCATAAAAGTAGGACCCAAAAGGATCAAACTGTTTTTAAGGGACGTAGCCACGTCTCAGAACAAAGTCCAAAATGTATAGGAATACAAAAACACCCGGTATCAACAAGGCAAAATTTACAAGTCTAGCATCCAGTGAAAGATTACCAGCCATGCAAAGCAGGAAAATATGACCCATAATGAAGAAACCTATCAATCGATCAAAACCAATTCAGAACTGATAAAATTAGAATTAACAAAGTAGATATTAAAACCATTATTAGAATGGTTTTTCATATTGTTTAACTTCTGAGTTCAGCAGAAACATGGAGGAAATATATATATATTTATAAATATATGTAAGTATATAAACATATATTTATATATTAGATATTTGAGATATCTAATTATATATTAGAGATAGTGTCTCACTCTGTCTCCCAGGCTGGAGTGCAGTGGCCTAATCGTAGCTCACTGTAACCTCAAACTCTTGGGCTCCAGTGAGTCTTCCCTGTTAGCCTCCAGAGTACTTAATACTACAGGCACATACCACTATGTCCAGCTACTTTTTTTTTTTTTTTTTTTTGAGACGGAGTTTCACTCTTGTTACCCAGGCTGGAGTGCAATGGCACGATCTCGGCTCACCGCAACCTCCGCCTCCTGGGTTCAGGCAATTCTCCTGCCTCAGCCTCCTGAGTAGCTGGGATTACAGGCACGCGCCATCATGCCCAGCTAATTTTTTGTATTTTTAGTAGAGACGAGGTTTCACCATGTTGACCAGGATGGTCTCGATCTCTTGTCCTCGTGATCCACCCGCCTCGGCCTCCCAAAGTGCTGGGATTACAGGCTTGAGCCACCGCGCCCAGCCATGTCCAGCTAGTTTTTAAAATTTTTTATAGAGACGGGGTCTTGCTATGTTTCTCAGGCTGATCTTGAACTCCTGACCTCAAGCAATCCTCCCACCTCAGCCTCACAAAATGCTGAGATTACAGGCATGAGCCACCATGTCTGGCCCAAGGATATTGCAAAGATTGCAATTAAAATTAAACTTTTCTTTTTTAGACTTTCACTCTTATCTAAAAAAGAATTTTCATTCTTGTTGCCCAAGGCTGGAGTGCAATGGTACCATCTCAGCTCACTGCAACCTCTGCCTCTCAGGTTTCAGTGACTCTCCTGCCTCAGCCTCCCAAGCAGCTGGGATTAGAGGTGCCCGCCACTACACCCATCTAATTTTTGTATTTTTAGTAGAGACACAGTTTCGCCATGTTGGCCAGACTAGTCTTGAACTCCTGACCTCAGGTGATCCTCCTGCCTTGGCCTCCCAAAGCACTGGGATTACAGGTGTAAGCTGCCACGCCCAGCCTAAACTTCTAGATATGAAAACTATGTCTGAGGTGAAAAATAGACTGGAGGAAATGAAAGGCAGATTGGACATTGTAGAAGAAAGCGAGATTAGTGAAATTGAAAGTGTTGTAATGAAAATTATCCAAAATAAAGCACACAGAAAATAAAATTCCAAAAAATGAAAAAGCATAAGTAATCTGTGGGACAATTTCAGTGGCCTAATATATGAGTAACTGGAATCCCTGAAGAAGAAAGACTGAAAAATATATTTGAAGAAATAATGGCGGAAACATTTCCAAACTAAGTGAAACTATAAACCTACAGAACTAAGAAGCTCAATAAACACCAAGCAAAAGAAACTGAAAAAATGACACCAAACTACAGCATATATTGCCTTTTAAAAAAAAATGATAGTCGGGCGCAGTGGCTCAAGCCTGTAATCCCAGCACTTTGGGAGGCCGAGGCAGGTGGATCACGAGGTCAAGAGATCGAGACCATCCCGGTCAACATGGTGAAACCCCGTCTCTACTAAAAATACAAAAAACTAGATGGGCGTGGTGGTGCGTGCCTGTAATCCCAGCTACTCAGGAGGCTGAGACAGGAGAATTGCCTGAACCCAGGAGGCGGAGGTTGCGGTGAGCCGAGATCGTGCCATTGCACTCCAGCCTGGGTAACAAGAGCAAAACTCCGTCTCAAAAAAAAAAAAAAAAAAAAAATGATAAAGAGAAAAATCTGACAATCAGCCAGAAAATATACTCATATTACTTACAGAGAAACAAAGATAAGGATGACATCAGATTTTTGCAGGCAAGCAAGAGACATTAGATCAGCATCATTAAAGTACTGGAGAGTAGGTGACTGTCACTCAGTACTCAGTACCCAGCAAAAAATATTTTTTATAAATGAAGGTGAAGTCATTTTCAGACATCCAAAAGCCAAAATAATTTACCACCACCATAAGAAATCTCTGCATTACAAGAAATGTCAAATAACATCCTCAAGCAGAAGAAAAATGATATTAGATGGAAATCTGGATCCACGCAAAGGAATGAAGACCACCAAAAATATATCTACATGGGTAAAAATAGAATTGTTTCTCTTATTACTTAAATCTCCTTAAAAGATATGTGCTTGTTTAAACAGAAATAACAATGTATTACTGGGTTTCTAACATACAAGTAAAGTGCATGACGACAATAGCTCAAAGACCAAGTGCAGAGAAATGAAACTGTAATGTACATGAAGTGATATATCGCTTGAAGGTAGTTTGTGATAATTAAGGATGTATACATAAACAACAAAGCAACCATTACATAATAGAACAATGAGTTATAATTAAGAACCCCCAAGAGAAAAAACTGAATCATAGAAACAAATTAACTAAAACAAAAAAAGACAGGAAAAAAAGGAGAAAGAAAAGGAATAATAAATAAAGCAAAATGAAACAAATAAAAAGATGTTACACCCATACCTAACCTTACCAAAATCCCATTAAATGTAAATCGTCTAAACACACTAATTAAAATGCAGAGGTTGTCAGATTGAATATGAAAGCAAGACCCAACTATACGCTGCCTATAGAAAACACACTTTAAATATAAAGTCACAAACGTGGTGAAAAAAATGAAAGGATGGAAATATAGATATCATGATATGATTGTTTACCTCAAAAATCCTAGAGACTCATCCAAAAAGCTCCTAGAACTGAAAAAAGAATTCAGCAAAGTTTCCAGATACAACATGAATGCACACGAATCAGTAGCTCTGCTATACATCAACAGCAACCAAGCAGAGAATCAAATCAAGAACTCAATCCCTTTTACAACAGCTGCAAAAAAAAGAAAAAACTTCAGAATATATCTAACCAAGGAGGTGAAAGACCTCTACAGGAAAACTACAAAACACTGCTGAAAGAAATCATAGATGACACAAGCAAATGGAAACACATCCCATACTCATGGATGAGTAGAATCAATATTGTGAAAATTACCATACGGCCAAAAGCAATCTATACATTCAATGTAATCTCCATCAAAAAACCACTATCGTTCTTCACAGAATTTGAAAAAAGCAATTCTACAATGAACTCAAACAAATCAATAAGAAGAAAGCAATTCATATGGAAACAAAATAGACCCCACATAGCCAAAGCAAGACTGAGCAAAAAGAACAAATCTGGAGGCCTCATACTACCTGATTTCAAACTATACAATAAGGCCACAGTCACCCAAACAGCATGGTACTGGTATAAGAATAGGCACACAGACCAATGGAACAGAATAGACCCAAATACTTACAGCCAACTAATCTTCAATAAAGCAAACAAAAACATAAAGTGGGGAAAAGGACACCCCATTTGACAAATGGTGCTGGGTTAACTGGCTAGCCACATGTAAGAGAATAAACTGAATCCTCGTCTCTCACGTTATACAAAAATCAACTCAAGATGGATCACAGACTTAAATCTAAGACTTGAAACTATGAAAATTCTAGAAGATATCATTGGAAAAACCCTTCTAGACATTGGCTTAGCCAAGGATTTCATGACCAAGAACCCAAAAGCAAATTCTATAAAACAAACGTAAATAGTTAGGAATTAACTAAAGAGCTTTTGTATGGTGAAAAGAACAGTCAGCAGAGTAAACAGACAAGAGAGTGGGAGAAAATCTTCACAATTTATACATCTGACAAAGGACCAATATCAGGAATCTACAATGAACTCAAACAAATCAGTAAGAAAAAAGCAAACAATCCCATCAAAAAGTGGGCTAAAGACATGAAATGACAATTCTCAAAAGAAAGTTTACAAATAGCCAACAAGCATATGGAAAAATGCTCAGCATCATGAATGATCAGGGAAATGCAAATCAAAAGCACAATGCGATACCGTCTTACTCCTGCAAGAATGGTCATAATTAAAAAATCAAAAAACGGTAGATGTTGGCGTGGATGTGCTGAACATGGAACACTTCTACACTGCTGGTGAGAGTATAAACTAGTACAGCCACTGTGGAAAACAGTGTGGAGATTTTTTAAAGAACTGAAAGGAGAACTACCATTGGATCCAGCAATCCCACTACTGGGTATCTACCTAGAGGAAAAAAGTCATCATATCAAAATGATACTGGCACACGCATGTTTATAGCAGCACAATTTGCAAT
Organism: Saimiri boliviensis; assembly: GCF_048565385.1. Taxonomy (NCBI): domain Eukaryota; kingdom Metazoa; phylum Chordata; class Mammalia; order Primates; family Cebidae; genus Saimiri; species Saimiri boliviensis. The sequence goes on along the minus strand of NC_133463.1, from coordinate 8,313,553 downwards.
TGCAAAATAGTGGGACCTACCTAAATGTCCATCAATCAACAAGTAGATAAAGAAACTGTAGGCCGGGCGCAGTGGCTCAAGCCTGTAATCCCAGCACTTTGGGAGGCCGAGGCGGGTGGATCACAAGGTCAAGAGATCGAGACCACCCTGGTCAACATGGTGAAACCCCATCTCTACTAAAAACACAAAAAATTAGCTGGGCATGGTGGCGCGTACCTGTAATCCCAGCTACTCAGGAGGCTGAGGCAGGAGAATTGCCTGAACCCAGGAGGCGGAGGTTGCGGTGAGCCGAGATCGCGCCATTGCACTCCAGCCTGGGTAACAAGAGTGAAACTCCATCTTAAAAAAAAAAAAAAAGAAAAGAAAAAGAAACTGTACTCTGTGTCTCTCTCTCTCTCTCTATCTATCTATCTATATGATAGAATTCTACTCAGCCATAAAAAGGAATCAATTAATGGCATTTCTAGTGACCTGGATGAGACTAGAGACTACTATTCTTTTTTCTTTCTTTCTTTTTTTTTTTTTTTTTTTTTTTTTTGAGGTGAAGTCTCAGTCGGTCGCCTACGCTGGAGTGCAGTAGCATGTTCTTGGCTCACTGCAACCTCCACCTTCCTGGTTCAAGCAATTCTCTTGCCTCAGCCTCCCGAGTAGCTGGGATTACTGGCATGTACCTCCACACCCAGCTAATTTTTTGTTGTTGTTGTTGTTGTTTTAGCAGAGATGGGGTTTCACCATGTTGGCCAGGCTGGTCTTGAACTCCTGACCTCAGGTGATCCACCAGCCTCGGCCTCCCAAAGTGCTGGGATTACAGGCATGAGCCACTGTGCCCAGCCTGGAGACTATTATTCTAGGTGAAGTAACTCAGGCATGGAAAACCAAACATCTCGTTCTCACTGATATGTAGGACTAAGCTATGAGGACGCAAAGGTATTAGAATGATACAATGATACAATGGACTCAGGGGGCTTGCGGGCAAGGATGAGAGTGGAGCAAAAGATAAAAGATCACAAATAGGGTGCAGTGTATACTACTCCAGTGACGGGTGCACCAAAATCTCCCAAAGCACTGCTGAAGAACTTACTCATGTAACCAAACACCACCTGTACCCCAATAACCTACAGAAAGAAATAGTAATAATCCCATGCTCTAGTGATACCATACAGTACATAACCACCACCGGTACTCCTGTCACCAAACACACTATTTATACAGGGCTCTGAGATTTGGGCCCCGCGCAAGGAAAAGGGCATGTCACACTGGCCTCTTGATTCTTTTGGCACCTCTTATGTGCTAGGTGCTATGCTTGTGATTTGACTAAAGAGATCAAAAAGCCATGATCCAACCTTACAAGCAGTAAGTGTTATGGTCGATGTATAAACACACCGCAGCAACATGAAGGCAGGGACCCTGAACTATGCCCAGGAGACATCTGCTGAATAACAGAGAATGAATGCGAGTTCTCGAAGTCTAGAGATAGTGGATGGGAAGAATCAGAGACATGAGCGAGGCAAGGGGACCTGACCTTCCTAGTAAGTCTCCAAGAGTCTTGTTTTCTGCCTCTGTTGTGATTTATCACAGTGTAGTAGTACCTGCATGCCTGTGTGTCTCCCTGTCTGAAATGTAAGCCCTCAGAGGGCAGAGCTTTTATTACTCCGGCTCTTAGGACACTGTCTGACTCATAGGAGATGCAAAACGTCTTCAAGGAATGTTGTGTTTGAAAGAGTAAGTTAGGGGACCTGGCACGGTGGCTCATGCCTGTAATCCCAGCACTTTGGGAGACCGAGGCCGGTGGATCATGAGGTCAAGAGATCGAGACCATCTTGGTCAACATGGTGAAACCCCATCTCTACTAAAAATACAAAAAATTAGCTGGGCATGGTGGCGCATGCCTGTAATCCCAGCTACTCAGGAGGCTGAGGCAGGAGAATTGCCTGAACCCAGGAGGCGGAGGTTGCGGTGAGCTGAGATCGCGCCATTGCACTCCAGCCTGGGTAACAGGAGTGAAACTCTGTCTCAACAAAAACCAAAAAAAAAAAAAAAAAAAGAAAGAGTAAGTTAGGGATAGCAAGTAATTTACTATGAATAAAGTCAAACATGTACGTAGTATTATTTTTTCCAGACAAGGAATATCTAAGGAAGGCAGACTAATAAAAAGAAGATAATCAGTCTGGTTTGACATTCAGAAGATCTATACTATGTGGGTGAACTGTGGGTCCCAGAAAAGAGGGTGAGGGAAAGAGAATTTGGGGTCATCATCTAAGGTTGCACCATACTCAACCTCCTCCAAGCAACCTGAATAAAAACCAGCTGAAAGCCAGGAGTGGTGGCTCACACCTGTAATACGAGCACTCTGGGAGGCCAAGGAGGGAGGCTTAACTTGGGCCCAGGAGTTCGAGGCCAGCCTGGGCAATATGGCGAAAGCCCATCCCTACAGATAATATTAAAAATTAGCTGGGCATGGTGGCACATCTGTGGTCCTAGCTACTCAGGAGGCTGAGCTTGGGAGGTCAATGCTGCAGTGAGCCGTGATGGTGCTATAGCACTCCAGCCTGGGTGACAGAGTGAAACCCTGTCTCAATAAAATAAAATAATAAAATAAAATAAAAGTAAGCAAATAAAATAGTAAAAACAGCAGCTAACTGACCCCCTCTGTTGATGCATTCATGTATTAATTTTTTTTTTTTTTTTTTTTTGAGATGAAGTCTCCCTCTGTCACCCAGGCTGGAGGGATGTGGCATGATCTCAGCTCACTGCAACCTCCGCCTCCCGGGTTCCAGCAATTCTCCTACCTCAGCCTCCCAAGTAGCTGGGACTACAGGTGCGCACCACCATGCCCAGCTAATTTTTGTATTTTTAGTAGAGACAGGATGTCACTATGTTGGCCAGGATGGTCTCGAACTCCTGACTTCATAATCCGTCCACCTTGGCTTCCCAAAGTGCTGGGATTGCAGGCATGAGCCACCGCACCCTGCCATGCATTAATTTAACACATAGACTGAGGACCTACTATAGCCATACACTATCAGAACATGAACAACAGTACACAATATATCAGCTAGTGTACATGGTTATAAAGACTTACAAAAGGAGACTGCAAACATAGTGTAGCAGTTTTACCGAGTTCAGGAGACAGAGGTTGGAGTTTGGGAGACTGAGGCAACTAGAATTTGTGAGCAGAGTGGCAGAAAGGATGATGTGAGAGAAAGAGCTCCAGAAATTGCACAGTGGGTCCCTTCGAGTCTGCACCTGCGTAGGAATAAAATCCATGAGATCAGTCCAAGAACAATTTGATGTGCAGTTTGAAGATCACAAACTACCAGAGACCGGTCAGGGGAACTGTTTCCAGCGCTCCAAGAGCTATGAAGCCTCTCACTGATCGTTCAGCAGAGACAGTGTTTCCAGCGCATTTGCCTTCTCCACGGGAATGTTTGCTTTTCTTGCAGCAACTCACAGCTTGCCCCTCTGCACTCGCCTGCGCTTCTGTGAAAGCTTGATCCTCTTGGCTGGTCGCAATCCTCTCTAACATCTCAGCAGGAGTCTCACGCATGTAATCCCAGCACTTTGGGAGTCCAAGACGGGCAGATCACCTGAGGTCAGGATTCCGAGACCATCCTGGCCAACATGATGAAACCCCATCTCTACTAAAAATACAAAAATTAGCCAGGCGTGGTGGCACGTGCTTCTAATCCCAGCTACTCGGGAGGCTGAGGCAGGAGAATGGCTGGAACCCAAGAGGCAGAGGCTAGAGTGAGCCTAGATTGCACCACTGCACTCCAGCCTGGGTGACAGAGCAAGACCCTGTCTCAAAAAGAGAACAAGAAAAGAGAAGCAAGCTTGATCCTCTCACATGGACAGCCGCCTCTTGGCTTACCCCAGTCTGTACCTGGCTGCCACTTCCATCCTTGTAATAGTTCCCAGCCTTATGCAACCTTCTCAAACCCACCGTTCCTTTCCAGCTCACATCAGTTCTCTGGCTTTAAGGATAAGTTGACAAGTAGGAGCTTCTGGGGTGTTTCAGAGCAAGGGATGAGATGAGAAAGGAGATGAGATTCTGGAGACAGAAAGTCAAGGCAACTCTTTATAGCTGGCCGAGAAGAGGCCAGAGATTGTTCACTCACTTAAACGGAAGATCAGCCTAAGACATGGGTTTGCTTTAGGTCAGAGAAGACTCAAGTTCTGTGAAACACGAGGAACAAGCGTTAGAGTGGAAAGAGTTAGAGAGACCATTGCTGAGGGGGAATTGCGAGAGGAGTGCCCATTTTTCTCCTCTGTAAATTGGCATGGCCTCACTTCACAGACTTGTCCGCGGATGGAGTGTTACTACAGGAAAGTTTCTAACACAATTATTCAGATAGACTCGTGCTCAAGGACCATTTGCTTTTGCCCTCGCTGCTTCTTCTTCTTCTTTTTTTTTTTTTTTCTGAAATGGAGTCTCACTCTGTGGCCAAGGCTGGAGTGCAATGGCATATTCTCGGCTCACCACAACCTCTGCCTCCCGGGTTCAAGTGATTCTCCTGCCTCAGCCTCGAGAGTAGCTGGGATTACAGGAACCTGCCACCATGTCTGACTAATTTTTGTTTTTGTTTTTGTTTTTTTGTTTTTTTAAGTAAAGACAGGGTTTCACCGGGTTAACCAGGCTGGTCTCGAACTCCTGGCCTCACGATCCGCCCACCTGGGCCTCCCAAAGTGCTGGAATTAAAGGCGTGAGCCACGGCACTGGCCTCTTCCTCTTGAAATAACTATTGTCATTCCTGTATGTTAAGGAGTAAGATAGAGGGGTATTCTGAATAATTTTTAGTCACAGAGGATAAAATACAAAGTTTTTTATAAAGTTAATTTTTTGGGTTGTTTTAGAGATAAGATCTCGACACTCTGTCCAGGCTGGACTCAAACTCCTGGTCTCAAGTGATCCTCCCGCCTTGGCCTCCTAAATAACTGGGACTATGGGCACACACCACCATGCCCAGTTTAAAATCAATTATTATGCTATGACCATGACAAACTCGCTGAGCAGGCTCCCTGGGGCTGCACAATAACCCAAAGCAAGAAGAACAGAGTCTTACAGAGGATTGCTCAGCAGAGCTCAGGCGCATGCCTCCTGCGCAAGACTGTATCAGGTGATGCCAAGCTTGGCCCCAAGAGAGCACTTTGCTAAAGGTTTACCTAAGTCAGGAGCTCTCTCTGCACTGCCACATCTGTGAGAACCCCTCCCCATTCAGTTAACCTCTCTAGCAACCACATTTCAAAACAAGCAAGAAAAACATTATCAACAGAAAGGAAGCGGTTGCTGCAACTCAGACCAGATGCAGGGAGGACCGCCCCTGTGCTCTCATCTGATGACCTTAGGTTTTTTCTATTGTTCAGGTATGGGGCACCTTGTAATCTCCAGAAACTACTGATTAGCACTGTCAAATTCCCAAAGAGAACTGTTGACTTAGCATCAAGGCTTCTGCTTAGTTCTTTACCATTTTGAAGCCAAAGACTCCTTTGAAAGATGGAAGGAAATACTTGCCTCTTCTTCCATAGGAATCCTTACACAAAAACTTGGCATACAACTTGAGGGATTTCAGTTGCTAAAAGCACCTCAATGTTCAGCAAAGCAGACATTATATAAATCCTGAAATCCAAGCTCTATAAATCTATACCTGAGACTTTTTTTTTAACTAGGCTATAAAATGCTTTCAGATAAGAAAGAATGAAGCGCTATCAGAAAGTACAAAAGGGAATACAGGCTAAGCCATGTGGGCACTTTAGTTTGCCCTGTTCCATTTAAATATCTGTTTCTCCGTCTTCTAATCAAAGGCTTACTTCATGAGCATCTGAATGCAGCTGCCAAAGGAGTCCTAAAATCCACGGGAAATGAAAAAGACCAGGCTGTCTTTGTTCTATTCTACCACGCAGAAACAGAGCACAGTCTTAGGAGATATAGGGCTTGCTCCTGAGACTTCTCGTACCTGGACGGGATTTTTAATGAGGAAACCTTCAATACTGGCCTCTCCTAATGTTAGCCTCATTAGAAGAGAGCAACGGAGATAAAATTATTCATAGCTTGTCAAGCTTAATGTTAAGATATTATTTTATCTTAACCACTGCCCTAGGACCTCTTTCTTCGTGTTCAGAACTGACACGATAAACAAGCTTGAGCTCTAGAAATATAATAAGATATAAGAGAAAATCAGTTTAGCATCTTTCCCCGTGTTTTGTTTTGTACAACAGGGTCTTTTATTACTGAACCATTTCTAGAGAGCTCCAAATATGAAAATATCTTCTCCTCCACATATAAGTCATTAAAATTCTCTCAGTTCACTGTTCTTTCTTGTCTAGCACCATTCATATCAGAGCACTTGACAATGAAGTCTCTTAAAAACCAAGCTACCAGGGGATCCTGCTGCCATTTTATATTTTGTTGATTCTTCCCCGATCTAACCCAGTGTTCCCTAAACATACTTGACTTGTACTAGGCTTGTTACAATTAAATCCCCTACAGCTGGGCATGGCAGTTCACGCCTGTAATCCCAGCACTTTGGGAGGCCAAGGCCAGTGGATCACTTGAGGTCAGGAGTTTGAGCCAGCCTGGCCAACCTGGTGAAACCCCATCTCTACTAAAAAAAATACAAAAATTAGCTGGGCGTGGTAGCCTGTGCCTGTAGTCCCAGCTGCTTGGGAGGCTGAGGCAGGAGAATTGCTTGAACCCAGGAGGTGAAGGTTGCGGAGAGCTGAGATTGCGCCACTGCACTCCAGCCTGGTGCCTGGTGACTGAGTGAGACTCTGCCTCAAAAAAAAAAAAAAAAAAAAAAGTTGGCCAAATACCCAGGCCCTATCAAAGAGAGAAAGGCATGCACAGTGCACGGAACCTGCTGCCTTTGCCTTCGCAGGACGTGGGGGAGCACATGCAGCGCTCCTGGGGGCTTTGCTCACTACATGCAAGAGGCAAATCTGCTGTGAATTGGCAAAGGGAAATAAAAGTGCTGCACAAGAAGGTCCCAGTTACCCTGTGCTGCTCAGCAAGGGAGAGCTGCTCTAGCTGCTGGTGATTCTGTGCCAGACAGGGACAGGTGCGATCCGCCAGCATGCCGCGAAACCTGGGGAGCATACTGCCGTCTTCTGAAAAAAATGGGATCTAAATGGAAGGGTATCATGATGCTTTACGTAAAAATGTATACATGTCACCGCGCCCGGCCGGTGACAAATCTAAATGGAAGAAAAATGTATTTCTTCTCCTCCTCCTTCCCTTCCTCTTGCTCCTTTATTTTCTTCACCTTCGTGTTCCTCTTTAGAAGTGTGACATGGGCCGGGCGCGGTGGCTCACGCCTGTAATCCCAGCACTTTGGGAGGCCGAGGCGGGTGGATCACCAGGTCGAGAGATCGAGACCATCCTGGTCAACATGGTGAAACCCCGTGTCTACTAAAAATACTAAAAATTAGCTGGGCATGGTGGCACGTGCCTGTAATCCCAGCTACTCAGGAGGTTGGAGGTTGAGGCAGGAGAATTGCTTGAACCCAGGAGGCGGAGGTTGCGGTGAGCCGAGATCGCGCCATTGCACTCCAGCCTGGGTAACAGGAGCGAAACTCCGTCTCAAAAAAAAAAAAAAAAAAAAAAGAACAAACGCCCTCATTAAATTAAGACATAACAAAATTACATTTTAAAAGCATATTTGATTTGATTCCCCTTCAGCCACCAACCTGATAATTTAAAGCAGGCGTCCCCAAACTACGGCGGCCCCCTGAGGCCATTTATCCGGCCCCCCCACCGCACTTCAGGAAGGGGCACCTCTTTCATTGGGGGTCAGTGAGAGGAGCACAGTATGTGGTGGCCCTCCAATGGTCTGAGGGACAGTGAACTGGCCCCCTGTGTAAAAAGTTTGGCGACGCCTGATTTAAAGCATCACGGCCCATTTTCACTTAGCATCAAGGTGCAATCAATGCTATAAAGTACACGTTCTTGCATTCTTTATCTCTGCCTAACAGAGGAGAAAATTCTGTTTTAAACAGGATGTGTGCAGGATAAATTTTGTTTTAAACTGCAATAACAAGAAGCTTTAAAGTAAATCAGACACTGTAAAGTAAATTTACAATGCCTTGGAAAGAGCCCAAGACTGTGGATTCTTAAATAGGTTCTCCCTGGTAAATGGAGCTGCCACCCTCTCCTTAAACAATGTCTATTCCCTTAATAACTTCAAGAAATACCCACTAAAATGGATTTTAGTCTGATAAGAAAAAAAAGTGGAAATATGTCCAGATCTTTGAATTGTTTTTAACTCCTTGTAGGAAAGTTCTTTGCAGAAGCATTGTTCAAGTTCCCCCGACCCTGGCCCCAGAGCCTTGGGTTCTCCTCCACTCGGAACGGGCCAATGGACTTGACCTTCCGGTGCAGGCTTCACCTGCTCAGCCTCCATGCTGTGCACACCTTTCCTTCCCTTGACCTGTGAGAACAGTACACACCAGTATACAGCGGCTCACCGTGCACTTTACACATCCGTCGTTCCTTCTCAAAACATTTAATGGTTCTGCTTTTTATTTATTTCATCTCCCACAATTGAATTAAACTGATCTGAACCCCCAAATGTGTGACTAGCAGGAAGTACATTTTTGCCCTCCTGGGGGGGCTCTCTCTTATCCTCTTCTGGACCATTCAAGAACGTTGGAGTCACATGCAGTCCAAACCAAGATCCCTCAAACATTCACTCCCAAGTGGATCCAGGACTCCAGCCGCTCTGGAGTCTCTCAAGCCATTGCTGCTGGCATTGCCATGTCTCTGCCACCCAGGACTTCCATCAGTCTTCTCTCTGTCCAAAGCAAAGGCCCATCTCCCAGCATGGCCAGGACTTCTGAAGTTAGATGTTGCCCCTGTATGCCTCCACTTCCTCAGAGCCACACGTGATGCAAAGACCTTCTCACCATATTTTCCATGTGGTAGCCTAAGAGTCCCATCCTCTCAGTTCAATGAATGTCTGTTCTTCTCTGGGCCCAGCTGCCCTGAAGACATGTTTAGAGTCTACCTGTCAGGGATGCATCATCACAGGGCATTTATTCTGGGAGAAGAATGACCACAAGTGTTGAATCACTCACTTTTTTAGTTCTCAAACTACCAAAGCTCGCCCTGCTCCCTTCTCAAACTAAGGCGGTTGGATTGCCTCCAAAGGTGAGTGTCATGGAGGCAGAGTCTGGTAATTAAAAATGTACTTTCACCCTCTTGGGAGATGACTTGCCAACGAGTCATGTCCCCAGAAAAAGAAGGAAGGCTCTTGGGTGTTTCCCTTTTTCAAGAACGTACAGAAAGTCCTCACCAGCCCAGTAAGATAATTTTTTAAAAGGGGGGCATATAAATGTGGAACGATGAATTAAAACTGTCTTTATTCACAGATGATGTATGGGCCTACAAAGAAAATCTCAAATAATCTACCAATAAAGCTATTAGAACTAATAAGTGAGCTAGCAAAGTCACAAGCTAGTATTTTAAAGACTTTCATTTTAGGGTCAGGGGTACAAGTGAAGGTTGTTACACAGGTCAGCTCACGTCACGGGTTTGTTGTACAGATTTTCTCACACCGGTATTAAGCCCATAGTAATCTTTTCTACTCCTCTCCCACCTTTCACCCTGCACCCTGAAATAAACCCCGGTTCCTGTTGCTTCTTTGTGTTCATGAATTATCATGATTTAGTTTATAAGTGACAGTATGCAGTATTTTTCTTTATCCATTCTGTCATTGATGGGCATTTAGGTTGATTTTCTGTATTTGCTATTGTGAATAGTACACAATGAACATTTGTGTGCATGTGTCTTTATGGCAGAATGATTTTTTTTTTAGGTAAGTGCCTGTAGTCCCAGCTACTTGGCATGCTGAGGTGAGAGAACCCCTTGAGCCCAGGAGTTCAAGGTTGCAATGAGCTATGATTGCACCACTGCACTCCAGCCTGGGTGACAGAGCGAGAAGAAAAAAGGAAGAAAGGAAAAAAGGAAGGAAATAAGGACGGAAGGAAGGAAGAAAGGAAGGAAAGGAAGGCGGGAGGGAGAGCACAGAAAAACAAGAAATCAATAAAATTGAAACCAGAAAAACAATAGAGAAAACCAATGAAACAAAAACGGGTTCCTTGAAAAAAATCTATAAAAGTTACAGACTTCTAGCCAGCCTGACAAAGAAGGAGAAAAGATACAAATTACTATATCAGGAATGAAACAGAATATCCCTGCAGACGCTGCAGGTATCAAAAGAATAGTAAATGAATACTACGAACCATTCTATAACCATAAATTTACCGACTTAGATCAAACAGACCACTTCTTTGAAAATCACAAACTACCATTCAATATAAAACAGATTATTTGAATAATCGTATAACCGTTGAAGAAATTGAATCTATAATTTAAAAAGCTCTTAAAAAGGAAATCTCAGGCTGGATGTGGTGGCTCATGCCTGTAATCCCAGCACTTTGGAAGGCCGAGGTGGGGGGGATCACGAGGTCAGGAGTTCGAGACCAGACTGGCCAATGTGGTGAAACCCCCATCTCTACTAAAAATACAAAAATTAGCCAGGCATGGTGGCACATGCCCATAGTCCCAGCTACTCGGGAAGCTGAGGCAGAAGAATCACTTGAACCCAGGAGGTGGAGGTTTCAGTGAGCCAAGATCTTGCCACTGCACTCTAGCCTGGGCAACAGCGCAAGACTCCATCTAAAAAAAAAAAAAAAAAAAAAAAAGGAAATCTCCAGGCACAGATGGTTTCACAGGAAAACTCTCTCAAACAATCCAAAGGAAGTAACACCAATTCTACACAATCTCTTCCAAAAAACAGAAAAGATTTCCTAATTCATTTTATGAAACTACTATTACTCCGATCCAAAAACCAGACAAAGACAGTATAAAAAAAATAGTCTATTCAAACCCTTTGTCCATTTTTAAACTGGATTATTTGTCCCTTTATTGTTGAGTTGTAAGTATCAGACTGTGGATTTGTATTAAGTTTTGAACTCGAGAAATAGAAATTCTCAACATTTTTTTCAAGATTGTGTTGGCTATTTGAGGACCCTTGTATTTCTTTATGAATTTTAGAATCAAGCTGTCCTTTCTGCAAGAAAAGCAATTGGCATTCTAACAGGGATTGCATTGAATCTCTAGTCCAGGTTAGGAAATGTTAGATGAGCATGAATATATTATGCAAAAAGTAAGATACAAATGTACTATGTTTCCAATTTGAATTCCAATTCTTTTCAAACTGGACAAATATGATTTTAACTCTAAATAGAAGGATAAACATTAACTAATAGAAAAGTTAATTTGGGGCGTACAGAGTCTCACTGCAACCTCCACCTCCCGGGGTTCAAGCAATTCTCCTGCCTCGGCTTCCCAAGTAGCTGCAACCAGGTGCACATCACCACGCCCAGGTGATTTTTGTGTTTTTGGTAGAGATGGGGTTTTGCCATGTTGGCCAGGGTGGTCTCAAACTCCTGACCTCAGGTGATCTGCCCACCTCAGCCTCCCAAAGAGCTGGGATTACAAGCATAAGCCACCATGCCCAGCTAGAAAATAATTTTTAAAACAAGAATAGTAAATAGGAGCCAGGAATGGTGGCGGCACCTATAATCCTAGCTACCCAGGAGGCTCAGGCAAGAGGATTGCTTGAGTCCAGGAATTCAAGGGCAGCCTGGCCAACTTAGCAAGATCCTGTTCTCTGGGGAAAAAAAGGCGGGGGGGGGGTGGTTAATGAATAAGGTACAGGCTGGGTGCAGTGGCTCACTCCTTTAATCCTAGCACTTTGGGAGGTTGAGGTGGGTGGCTCACCTGAGGTTAGGAGTTCAAGACCAGCCTGGCCATCATGGTGAAACCCCATCTTATTTTTACTTAAAAAACAAATAATAATAAGGTACAGAAAAAATAGAGGATCCAGAACAAATAAAATCCAAGTATATATATGAGAGAGTTAATATATGACAAAAATGGTGTTTCAGTTTAGTGGGAAAAGAATACACATGTTAAGTATTATTATTTTTAAAATGACTATTTTTTTACCCTAAAGAAAAATACAGATGGTCAAGTTATATAACAAATAAAAATGATGGACGCAAATTGGGAGAAAACCAATTCATCATAATAGTAAAATATAAGAAAAGATGATTTCATTTTTCACCAGTCATATTCACCAAGATTAACAAAATGATATCATCTGGTTATGATACATTACAAAAATGACCACAATATTTTCCAGTTTGTCCCATGGAGAGGTATAGTTTATTTTCCACCCCATGGGTCCGGCTTTGACCAAATGACTTGCTTTGGCTAAAGGGATATTAGTAAATGTTACCCAAAAATACGGATGCAATGGAACTTTCATCTTCCAGTTCTTGGGAATCCACTGGCCATCAGTGATATGCTGATAGACAAGTACAAATGACCCAGTTTTCTCCATCACCCCACGTAACAGCCAGCCAACTGCCAGACATGTGAGCAAGGTCGCTGACCTCCAGCTGACTGTGAAACTGGAGCACTGCAGTCAACATAAGCGAGCCATCCCATCTAGGCCCTGCCAAATTGCTGATTCATGGCGTGGTGAGCAAATAAGTGATTGTTGGTAATAGTTTGTTACACAGAACAGGTTAACTGATACATTGGTCTTGGTGGGAGTATGGAAAAGTCAACATTGTTGTGAACTGGTGAAGTGCAACTGAAGGTAATCTGGCAATGTGAAATCTTTTTTTTTTTTTTTTTTGGAGAAGGAGTCTCGCTCTTGTTACCCAGGCTGGAGTGCAAGGGCGCAATCTCGGCTCACCACAACCTCCGCCTCCTGGGTTCAGGCAATTCTCCTGCCTCAGCCTCCTGAGTAGCTGGGATTACAGGCACGAGCCACCATGCCCAACTAATGTTTTGTATTTTTAGTAGAGACGGGGTTTCACCTTGTTGACCAGGATGGTCTCGATCTCTTGACCTTGTGATCGACCCCCCTCAGCCTCCCAAAGTGCTGGGATTACAGGCGTGAGCCACTGCGCCCGGCTGTGAAATTTTTAAACATGCATACCTTTTGGCAACAATTCCACCTCTGGAAGTTTGTCTTATAAAAAATCTGGACACATGCTCACAGAAATTAAAAAATGTTATGGAAAGCATTGTTCACATCAGGAAGAAAACTGAGGACAGTTTCTTTTCTTTTCTTTTTTCCTTTCTTGGAGACAGAGTCTTGCTGTGTAACCCAGGCTGTAGTGCAGTGGGGTGATCTCTGCTCACTGCAACCTCCACCTCACGGGTTCAATTGATGCTCCTGCCTCAGCTTCGTGAGGAGATGGAATGACAGGTGTGTACCACCATGGTTAATTTTTGTGTTTTTAATAGAGATGGGGTTTCGCCATGTTGACCAGGCTGGTCTCAAACTCCTGGCTTCAAGTGATCCATCTGCCTCAGCCTCCCAAAGTGCTGGGATGACAGGGTGAGCCACCACAGTCAATTTGAGTTCTCACTGTCAAAATTGTTTATTTTAGATTCAGAGGGGGTGCATACACAGGTTTGTTACAAGGGTGATGCTGGGGTTTGGGTTTCTATTGAACCCATACCTGAATAATGAACACAGTACCCATTAGGTAGTGTTTCAGCCCTTGCTCCCCAGCCTTCCCCATTTTCCAGTCCCCAGGATTTATTGTTACCATCTTTATGTCCATGTGTCCCGAAAGTTTAGCTTCCACTTATAAGTAAGGACATGTAATATTTGGTTTTCTGTTCCTGTGTTAATTTGCTTAGGATAATGGCCTCCAGCTGCAGCCATGTTGCTGTAAAGGACATGATTTTGTTCTTTTGGATGGCTGCAGAATATTCCATGGTGTATATGTACCACATTCTCTTCATCCAGTCCACCACTGACAGGAACCTAGATTGATTCCATGTGAAGACACCTTTAATAACCATTAACAGAGATTGGCCGAATAAACAACAGCACAGCCCTGAAATAGAATTACAATGAAGCAGGTTAAAGAACGCAGTGCATCTATACAGTGGGTACTAAGTAGTAGCAAGCATCCTCTCTCAAATTTTCTAAAAATAAAACAGCTAACCCTAAAAGCTCAGGCTCAGCCTAACACAATACCCGGTCCCCCTACACACAATAATTGATTCAACGAGAGGCATATGACGTCCCCCGCATTTTTCCGGCTGGAGCTGGTGGAGGGCACATATCTTATCTAGCGACGAGGCTGGAAAGAGCGGTCCCAATGGGTCCAGTATTATGGGGGATCCACAGCCCAAAGCAATAAAGCCAACAGGCCAAGAGAAGCTCAGAAGAGAAAAGAAGATTGTTCTATTTCTGGCCTGGCAAGAGCTCATGGGGTGACTTGAAACTGCTCACCCCACAATCAGCCGAGCTCACATGTACAAGGGGAAGTTTGGCTTCCCCCTCCAACTTCCCCTTCCACCGAGGTCCACATCAACCGTGCAAAGTTCAAGCCCTACTTGGCGGTGTGGATGCTGCCCACGGTGGAGTGCGCGGCTCTCCTGGAAGCAGCCAAGACCTTGGACCTGGTTGGGGTTTTCAAAGGGCTGATTCAGGGATATGAGCATTACAAGAAATTCCAAGGGAGACGCACCACTGGAGCTGGTGTTGAAGGCTCCCTGCAATGTGCAGAGCTTGGACATCTGTCCCACATCAGCCGTGGGGACCCCAACATCCTGCTGAGTGATGAGGAAACCGAGGCTGACCATGCCAGGCACCAGTTTTTTGCTTTCTGACTCCGGTACCTTTGCTGATGCAGATCGTGTTCACTAGTGCTGCCATGTGCATTCCCAATCCTTGATCAAAAGACAAACCAAACACACCTCTATAGCCCGGCAGTATACATCTGTATTATCCTTAAAGGTTCAAAACAGCAACAACAACAAAAGCGAAAAGAAGTCCACCTGTCCTTTCTGTGGCTTAGTTACATAGCCAATACTTCCTTTCTTCTTAAGAGTCCAGTCAGAGTTAGGTTTCTTTCGCATGCACATAAAGAATCACGACAAACACGGTCCAGATGTAATATTATATAAAGGAATTCAAAGTACTAAATGTGGACGATGTTTGTTTCTTACAATGGTGGTATGCTCTTACACTGTAATTTTGAATGTCTTTTTTTTTTTTTTTGAGACCAAGTCTTGCTCTGTCGCCCAGGCTGGAGGGCAGTGACATGATCGCCACTCACTGCAACTTCCACCTCCCAGGTTCAAGCAATTCTCCAGCCTCAGCTTTTTGAGTAGATGGGATTACAGGCTAATTTTTTAATTTGTAGTGGAGACGGGGTTTCACCATGTTGGCCAGGCTAGTCTTGAACTCCTGACCTCAGGTGATCCACCCACCTGGACCTCCCAAAGTGCTGGCATTACAGGTGTGAGCCGCCGTGTCCTGCCTTGAATGTCTTATAGATTACATAATAAATAATTATAAGTTAAATAATTTCTGAAGAGGAAGACAGGCTGGGCATGGTGGATCATGCCTATAATCCCAGCACTTTGGGAGGCCAAGGCCGTCAGATCACTTGAGCCCAAAAGTTCCAGACCAGCCTTGCCAACCTGATGAAGCTTGTGTCTACTACAAATACAAAAATTAAACAAGTGTGGTAGTGTGTGCCTGTAATCCTAGCTACTCAGGAGGCTGAGGCAGGAGAATCGCCTGAATCTGGGAGGCGGAGGTTGCAGTGAGCTGAGATCATGTCCCTGTGCTCCAGCCTGGGCGACAGAGCGAGACTCTATCTCGAAAAAAAAAAAGGAAGACAGATGTTTCAGGGAATGCAATAAAGGAGAACTGAACTCTGGCTCCTGATTTGATGTCTAAGCATCAAATTTGATGATCTTACCTAAACAAAGGAAAAAGGGAATTTGAGGAGAAGTGGCAGGGCTGGGAGAGAGGAGAGGTAGGGGCCATCTCACGACCTTCCGAAGTGCATAGACTTCTTCCGTGGAAAGTGGGCACCATGCAAAGTGGCCAGGCCCTCGTCATCTTGCCAGTGCACACCACAGAGAAAACTGCCTTCCAGGTGAGGGCGCCTGAGCACAGAGCTGTGGGCTTGCCGCCCAGGATGGGAGTTGAGAGGGAGGTGGATGTGGAAGTGGCCAGCTGCAGCCTGTCTCCCAGGAAGGAGGCAGTATGGTGACCCCTAGCACCTTCTAAAGCATCCCATGTGGCCCGTGAGAGAGTTGGACCCTGCCACATCAGGGATCTTAATCCAGTAAATGACCTGCCGAGAAGCACCAGAGATAAGTACAGCAGTGGCCACCAGGTAGGTAAAATGACCTTTGTCCGTCTCTCTCTCTCCTTCCTCCACACCCCAGCCTAAAGTGCACGCAGCAGGAGCCTGCCTTAGAGAGGGAGGGGAGAAGGGATATCTGTAAGGCGGGGTGTCCCTCCTCCTCCAGGCTGGTAGATAGGGTCCGGGTTTAATCCTTTAAGGAGGGAATAGAAAGGTTAAGATTTAAACTATGATTGAGGCTTTACAGCGAATTGACTTTTTGCATTCCTAGTTTTCAAATAAATAGTTTGATTTGAACAAAAGTAACTAAAAAGTACCACAACCTTCCCAAGGGATCATTAAAGAGCAAGGGGAGTTTTAAGAGAACAGAGTGAAAGCCATACAAGGAGACAAACAGCACTGGTGTTTCTGTCCTAGTGAATTATGATTGCTCAGGCGCGTGGTCACTCGGAGGTTCAGGCTGCACTGGTGGGTAGAGAACTGGGCTAGTGGGGCAGAAGCTCCTTCCCATCAGCTGCCCCCCCAGCTCCCGCGGAAATATCAGGTGAGAGGAACTCTGGTACACGGGCCTCCTCCCAATATCATCCAGACAGGCCCTGTGCAAATATTTCCAATCCGTACAGTGACTCGGCAGGTAGTGATTTAATATAATCACCTGCATTTTACAGGGAGGAAACAGACCTTCTGGTTGGGGCCCGGCCCCAGGTCACAGAGCTAGCTAGGGGGCTCTAAGAACACGAGCCCAGGTCACCTGGGCAGCGCCCCCCCGCCCCAGTATGCCACTTGCAGGAACTCTCACCAGAGCCCCTCAGACACCCCTGTGTCCCTGCGCCGGCCTCTCAGGCTGCTGACCGAGGCGCTCCCATCTCTCTTTGTCTGAGGCGGTCCTTTGCCCACCTTCGCTCATGGAGTTTTCAAGTCCTGCCTCTTGCATCATGTTCCTTCCCACTGTTCGGACTCACTGATCCTTCTGCTTTCAAATCTTCAAATCTCAAGACCCTGAATTCCCGTGCATTTGATGTGATCGTGGAGGGCCAGAGGAAGCTCTTCTCCAGGAACCCCTGAAGTTAAAAAACAGCCTCCAGCCCGGCCTGAGGGCGGAAGCCGGGTGGATCAGCTAGAAAGCATGTTGACCCCAAGGGTCAGACAGAGGAGGGGCCCTGTGGGCAGCGGGAAGTGAAAACAGGGAGTGCCTGGAAGAGATTGTTCATGCATTCAGCCAGGGCCAAGCGGCATGAGTAACGGGAGTGGGCGTGCGGGTGCTGGCCCACGCTCTGTGTCACCGCACCTGGAGACTCCCCCACAGACCGAGCCCTTGTGCCGGTGGTGGTCCTGGCCTCTACAGCTCGGCAAAAGCCTGAGAGCGCCCACAAAGAAAAGCTTGGGGAAGGAAGGCAGAAAGCCCTAGCCTCCTCTTTTTTGATTCCCTAGTGGACTGTAGGGTCCGGGAAGAGGAAGGCCTTTCTTCCTCTGCAAACGTGGATGTCGCCGCCGCCGCTAGGAATGCGCTTTCAAGAGAGAACTGACTGTACATGCACACCAGCGTGGGCTGCAGAGGGTCTGAGGATGCTCCGGGCATTCATGGATTGATGAACCCGGGTTCTGTCCTTGAAGGTCTTTGGGTGGCTCAGTCTCTCTCCAAGTAGGGGGCTCACCTTGCAGGGTCTGTGTGCCCTGTTTTTGGAGAGTATTGGACTTCTCTGGAGGAGGAGGGTTCCAGGAGGGCCCCAGCACGCATGCTTCCAGCCCCCCAGGCGCATCCCACCTCCTCTAGTGGGAAATTTGGGGAAAGCCAGCCACCTTCTGGAGTCCCATTATATCTTGGGTCACACAGTGCTCCTCTTGACATTGGGTGTTGTCTTTGTGCTGTCAGAGAGAGAGCCTGGCCGTAATGCTCAGTAACAGGATAAGGGACGGTTCTAGGATCTGGGGGAGGGGAGAGGAAAGTCAAGTGTGGGAAGTCAGGTGTCCCTCCAGGCTGAGCAGAACTGTAATTGACACCAGATGAATGGGGCTTTGCCTCAAGGTATCAATATGCAGCTGTGGGGCAGAATATTTTTTAATAATGAGTTTTAAAGTTTAGCACTCCGTGGTCAAGATCAATTAATTCTAACCGGAAGTTCTCAAGAGGGGTGCATTGTTGAAATCGCTTATCTGTAAAGCCTGCTATCAGTTACAGAGTTGGTAAGAGATGCTTTCTAGATTGGCTTTGAGCTGATAGCAACAGTTCCGCTGTTGCCTCTAGCAAAGTTTCTGAACTCCAGGTCTTTTGCCCCTAAACAAAAAAACAAAACAAAACAAAAATCCAGCTTCCGGAAGGATGTGTAAGGCTTCCTTTTCTCACTAGGAATCTCTGCCTTTTTTCTTCAGTATTTTCGTGTTTCTCCTGGGCTCTGTTTTGCATTTCAGTGCCTTGTCCCTCGTGTTCTCTCTTACCTCTCGCTCCTTTACATCCTGAATGATTTCCTTAAATCCTCTCCCACCAGACTTTTCCTTTCCCACTAGGTGGACGGACCCACTGGTGGGCATCTCATGAACCACATACGGAGAGGATCTCAATCTTCCTCCCCTCCCCCCACCATGGGGGGTTTCAGCACCCAGGTCCCTGAGCTCCGCAACGCCAGTGACTGTCACCCCCTCAGCAGCCCACCCTGCACATTCTGGCCACCCTGACCTACTTGTCTCTGGAAATCCCCCCCTGATATTTTCTCCTGTCATCCTGGTATCTCCCTCCCCTTTTTTCCAAGCTCTCTTCAGATCTCACCTCCATATGGAACTGGGAACTCTCAAACCCCAGTCTCACCAACACTCTCTGGCCCTCTTGTCTGCCTTCACTCCTGCTGTTGAAAGCACAGCTTTGGGTGAATCCCGCAGCCTCAGTCATCCCCGTCTACGTGGGAGCTTCTGCTCACACCAGCCTGAAGGACACTCCACTCTGATTTCACAAAGAAAACAGAAGGGAAACCCCTCAGCTTCTCCACCCTCTCATCCACAAATCCCCCAACCTCAACCCAGGAAAACCTTCCTCACCCCGTCTCCCACCCACCTTCCTCACTGGGCTCCCTCCTCCTTCAAGGCCTCACGCACACATCAGTACTCACTGGAGGCCGTCTTCTTCCATAGTTAGCCATTATTAGGTTTATCCCATGCCCCTTTACATGGAATCCATCACTCTGCCAGAGGATCGCTTTTGCCGTAGTTTTAATACTTTTTCTGGCATTGAACACACCATTACAGTTATTTGTCTATACATCTTTCCCTTCTACAGGATGACAAGCTCCGTTAGGACAGGAAATATATGTGCCTTATCTTTGAAGACAGTGCAGTGTCTGGCATATAGAAGTTCTGTAAACATTTGATGAAATAAATACCTAAATAAGTAACTGACTTCTCAGGTAGCTCTGTGATATCAATTATGTTCATCTATTTATGACAGCAATTAGCAACACTTCAAGAGATTTTAAAACTGAAACACCCTGACTGCAGGCCAAACCAATTAAATCAGAATCTCAAGGGGCCGGACCAAGCCTCGGTCTTTTTTTTAAAGCTTCCACTGATTGCAGTTTGCAACCTGCTTTGAGAATCACTGGCTTATAGAAGGTAGAAACTCAGTATCTAATTCAATATGTTGTGTTACAGCAAGAGTCCGATTCTAATCTAGTAAGAGAGACAAGCAAACCAGAGACAGATTCATGAAATGATGAGCAATAATGAATTGGGCAGTGCTTGGAGGAAGTGGGGGCTGCTCGCCACTCGCCAACAGGGTGTATGTGTTGTCAGCCCACAGCAGTCTGAATCTAACTACATCATTGATAAGACTTTGGAGAAAAGAAAGACCTTGGTGGGTCTGGAGGACAGGCCGTGCCGAGGTAAGGAGCCAAGGAGACATGACCCAAGATTCTCATCTAGTGACTTTTCTGAAATGACTCTTCAGTGTCCATTCCTGAACTTGAAGTATTTTAGGTTAAGAATGGTCCCTAAGGCCCAGCACTTTGAGAGGCTGAGGCAGGCAGATCGCCTGAGGTCGGGAGTTCGAGACCAGCCTAACCAACATGGAGAAACCCCGTCTCTACTAAAAATACAAAATTAGCCAGGCGTGGTGGTGCATGCCTGTAATCCCAGCTATTTGGGAGGCTGAGGCAGGTGAATCGCTTGAACTCAGAAGGTGAAGGTTGCAGTAAGCCAGGATTGCAACATTGCACTCCAGTGTGGGTGACAAGAGCAAACCTCCTATCTCAAACAAATAATAATAATAAAGAAAAGAGCCGGGCGCGGTGGCTCATGCCTGTAATCCCAGCACTTTGGGAGGCCAAGGCGGGTGGATCACGAGGTCAAGAGATCGAGACCATCCTGGTCAACATGGTGAAACCCCGTCTCTACTGAAAATACAAAAAATTAGCTGGGCGTGGTGGTACGTGCCTGTAATCCCAGCTATTCAGGAGGCTGAGGCAAGAGAATTGCCCAAACCCAGGAGGCGGAGGTTGCGGTGAGCAGAGATCGCGCCATTGCACTCCAGCCTGGGTAACAAGAGCAAAACTCCGTCTCAAAAAATAAAGAAAGAAAGAAAGAAAAGAAAGAAAAAGAAAAAGAATGATCCCTATGAAGTAAGTGTAGATCAGGGCTTTGCTCTCTGAGTATGATCGGTCAGCCCAGCCCGAGAACTTGCTAGAAGTGCAGAATCTTGGAACTTCATTTTAGCAAGATCCCCGGGAGGTCTGCATGCATATTCATTTGAAAGGTATTGTTCTGGACCAATCTGAAGTCGAAGTGCCAAGATGGTCTGAGATCCAGCATTTCTGGATGATCTCCTGCAATACAAATGCCAGTGGTTCAAGGAAATTCCATATTTGGTATCTCCTTGTGCCAGCCAGTAGAATTAGCATCACTGCTCTAGCCTGCCCTCTTCCCTGATTATCTGTTATGAATCCTTTTGTTTCCAGTGAAAGGAAAACAAGCTCATAGTAAATGAACTGCATTTGCTCATGTAACTGAAGTAGTCAGAGGTACAACTCACCCCCTGGGTTTGATTCTGGGGTTCAGTACTGTCACCTGGGATCCAGGTTCTCTGTGTCCTTGCTTTCCCTCCCACCACGATGGCTTTGTGTCCATTCTTCACTGGTAGTCTCCTGGCCCAATGCTCATGAAAACGGCTGTGTTGGTTATAGACCATCAGCCCCGCTGTGTCCAAGGAGGGCTGCCTCCAGTCACTACCCCCAACATTTTTTTTTTTTTTTGAGATAGAGTCTCACTCTGTCACCCAAGCTGGAGTGCAATGCTGCAATCTCGGCTCACTGCAACCTCCGCCTCCCGGGTTCAAGCGATTCTCCTGCCTCAGTCTCCTAAGTAGCTGGGATTACAGGCAAGTGCCACCACACTCTGCTAATTTTTGTATTTTTAGTAGAGACGGGGTTTCTCCATGTTGGTCAGGCTGGTCTCAAACCCCTGACCTCAGGTGATCCACCTGCCTGTGAGTCACATCTCTCCTTTAACTCGATAACAGGGCGGGGTGGGGAGGGCAGGGAATAGTCAATGCCAACAAGCTTGAGACCTTCAAGGCTCACCCCAGTGGCCTCCATCCAGACCTTCCGGCTGACAATGCTGGAAGAGCAAGTTCCCCAAAGGAAAACCAAAGCTCTGCTGGAGAGGCAGCAACAATTGCCACCGTCACATCCCATCTGAGAGCACAAAAAGGGAGCTGTGTCCTCGATTCTTAAACTGCAATACAGTGCTGGTCATGTGATATGACAGTATTTCATTTCAAAATTTATTTATTTATTTATTTATTTATTTATTTTTGAGACGGAGTTTCGCTCTTGTTACCCAGGCTGGAGTGCAATGGCGCGATCTCGGCTCACCGCAACCTCCGCCTCCTGGGTTCAGGCAGTGCTCCTGTCTCAGCCTCCTGAGTAGCTGGGATTACAGGCACGCACCACCATGCCCAGCTAACTTTTTGTATTTCTAGTAGAGACGGGGTTTCACCTTGTTGACCAGGATGGTCTCAATCTCTTGACCTCGTGATCCACCCGCCTTGGCCTCCCAAAGTGCTGGGATTACAGGCTTGAGCCACCGCGCCTGGCTCAAAATTTATTTAATAAGAATGCAGAGAATAGAGCTACACCTTTAATCACGAACATGCTTCCTGAAAAACCAGTTTTAGAAACCCTCTACAAAAATCATTCACCCGACATCCACATCCTTGATTCCAGGGAAAAGCACTCAAACATTACAGAGCTCTTTTGAAAACCATAGCTAATTTTTGGTCTGAAAGTAGCCAAGCTCATTCAAAGTCTTAAGTAAGTAGTATGAAAAGTAGCAAGATATACACTCTATGTTTATCATGGAGAACGGCATTTATTAATCCATTTTACTAGCTCACTCCACAGGTACTAATCTACCCCAACCTTTAGAAACTAGTATTTCAGGGCGGCCGGGCGCAGTGGCTCAAGCCTGTAATCCCAGCACTTTGGGAGGCCGAGGCGGGTGAATCACGAGGTCAAGAGATCGAGACCATCCTGGTCAACATGGTGAAACCTCGTCTCTACTAAAAATACCAAAAATTAGCTGGGCATGGTGGTGCGTGCCTGTAATCCCAGCTACTCAGGAGGCTGAGACAGGAGAATTGCCTGAACCCAGGAGGCGGAGGTTGCGGTGAGCCGAGATCGCGCCATTGCACTCCAGCCTGGGTAACGAGCGAAACTCCGTCTCAAAAAAAAAAAAAAAAAGAGAAACTAGTATTTCAAACTTCTCACATTGAAGGGGCAAAACACAAGCTCTTAAGAGGATGTCACTCAACCTTTCTAGGAAGTGATGTCAGCCAGAGAAAATAGGGAAGGAACCTTCCACCCGAGAATGTTGTATTGTTATTCATTTTTACTTGGGTCCCCATCTGGGCCATAAAGTTATTGAGGATGAGAAAAGCAGCAGCTAAGATTCTATCCTCCCATCCCTGACACTGCACACCCATAGTACGGTGGTCCATTTTATTCACTTCATTCTTAGATGCTCTGCTAAACGCCCTCCCATGAAGCTGCTTATAGGAAAGCCTGGTCCTTTCCACCTGGGTGTCACCCGGAATATGCCCTCTCCCTGCCCTCTCCCGGTGCCTGCGTCCACAGGCCTCGGGTCCTCTGGTTTGCAGGTTTGGCCAGGATATCAGGTGGGCAACAGGATATTCTCCAGGATTTAGTTCCTGGTCCCATCCTTCGAGGCCACAATCAGCAGTAGTTTTGCTCGACGTCCCAAGGTCAGAGCTCCTGGCTGGCAGGACTACTAAAGCCAAGGTCACTGTGAGCTCCAGGGACTGCTTTGCCATCATCCCAGTCAGGCCTGATAAGTGGAGCTTTGAGCGCCTGGAGCCCAGGATGCTTCCAGTCCCTAGATGGGTTCACATGTATAGACCATTCCTGATCTTTCTTCAGGCCCCCTTTAAGTACGTTAGCTGCTTCCTGCGGGGCCTCACACATACACACACTCTCTCTCTCTGTCTCTCTCTCTCTTTCTTTCTCTCTCTCTCTCTTCAGTTACACACACTCTCTTCAGTTAATTTTGCAGAATACAAAACCTACATACACACGTAATTTTTTAAGAAAAATGTTATTTTTCAAACTTACAAGATGTCAGTAACCAAGAACTTTAGAAATAATAACTTAAAATGCAGAAGATAATAATTGTTAGTAAAACGTCTAAAACGAGTTGGCAGAAGGTAACTTTTGGAGGAACAAAATCGGTTTCTGCCACTGCCCATTAATTTTCCACTTTTAAAATAATCAAACTTTAATGCAAAAAATAATGTGCATAAGTAGAAAATGGCAATAGATTGATTTTGCATATGCTTAAGCAGAGCACATTTTCATGGCCTCCTTTGATACGTTAACAATATTGAACACTGTCCTTACCGGAAGGTTCCTTCTGAGAAAGACAGGCTTAGTTATACGTGGTAAACTGCTAAAGAAACTCAGAGGAACCGGCGTTAAAGTCGGCACGCGCGCCTGGGCTGTTCCCAGGAGACCGGGCGGGCTGCCTGGGGTCCGCGCCGTCCCGAAGGTCGAGTATCCGGAGGGGCGACCGCTGTCCCGGCGCGCCGGGTGCTGTCGCGGTGGCTGCATCTGGAAGCAGCGCTCGCCGCCCGCCTCGGGCGAGACTATCGCCCACAGTTCACACGCACCGCGCCGGAGGGCGCCAGTAGGCCCGGCAAGGCGGGGACCAAGGGCTTGCAGTGGAGATCTGCGCTTAGCTGCAGGCGCCCGGCAGGCCCCGGGCATCTCGGGGCGAGGGAGGCGGGGTCCGGCTCCAGGCTGCCAGGCGGGGACGTAGGGCGTGGGCGGCAGCGGCGGTGGAGCGGGAGCGCACCCAGAGCCGCGTGCGGCGCAGCCACGGACACGCCGGGAAGGGCAAGCCCAGGCCTCCCAGGGGTGGGGGGCCGGTTCTGGTCGCTGGCCTGGTCCCCTAAGTACCCCGCGCTGCGCCGCCTCCCCGAGGAAGGCAGCTCCTCCGCCCGTACCCCCCTCCCTGGGTCCCCAGCCGATTCCCAAACTCACAAAGCGCAGACATTTCCCAAGAGGACAGGGAGCTGGCAGAGAGGCGCCCCACACACTTTATCACCCAGACGAACACAGTGTGAAAGGGGAGGTACACGTCAACCATCGCGCCAGAGCTGGGAGCCCGTCAGCCTACGATTATCCGGGCAGATCTCACCTCCGGGACAGA
The DNA here is from genome assembly GCF_048565385.1 of Saimiri boliviensis. Lineage (NCBI taxonomy): Eukaryota > Metazoa > Chordata > Mammalia > Primates > Cebidae > Saimiri > Saimiri boliviensis. Next base: position 8,288,650 of record NC_133463.1, on the reverse strand, counting down.
ATTGGCTTCTCAGGTCTCAGCCTTATGACAAGAGGGTCCGGGAAATGCCAACAAGCCATCCACGCAGGCCAGCACCTGACTCGGTAAGCAGGCAACGGAGGGACAATTCTCCAGGAGGAAGTAACCTAAACAAAAAAGTTTTCCATGCACCTCTCTCTGCCAGCCCCCCTGAGGCACAGAAAGCACCCATCTTGTAAAAATATTGCGCTTATGATGTGCACAATTTTTGCTCCTTGCGGAGTGAAACGTGCTCCCAGTGAGTCCTCTACGTTTAAGTACAGGTACTATCTGTTCTGTGCATAAACTCAATTTGTGCGTGTGTGAGGGGCCTCAGGGCTCAGATTGTACTTGATGTAAAGGATTAAGTCACAAACCGACAATGGACTGGAGACGGTACAAGTGGGGCTGATCCCAGGGAAGAATGGAGAAGACAATCAACCAGTAAAACGAAGTCCATCTTCTAGGAATACAAGACCACCGAATGTATACAGTTAACTGAAAAAGCAAGTTTCAGAATAATAGGAAAATGTGATCCCATGGGGGTTGGGGAAGAAATTCCTTTGTATGACTGTAGACAGAAAACGTGTGAACGGGAACACAGGACATAGTAAGCAATTATGATGTCTAAAGTTGGGACTGGGGCAGGGAAACTTTTCTATTCAAATGCTGTTTACATTTTTATGGAATAAGTAAATTTTAAATAAAGCTATGATGAAGAAGATAAAGGGTTTCAGACTGGTTTGATTAAAATAAACTCCAGCCATTTTATTTCTTCTCTTAAAAGCAAAAAGCCCGGGCGCGGTGGCTTACACCTGTAATCCCAACAATTTGGGAGGCCAAGGCGAATGGATTACTTGAGGTCAGGAGTTCAAGACCAGACTGACCAATATAGTCAAACCCCGTCTCTACTAAATAAATAAATCTCTCTCAATAAAACAATTGGGAGGGGGTGTCGCGCGCCTGTCATCCCACCTACCGGGGAGGCTGGGGCAGGAGAATCGCTTGAACTCGGGAGGCAGAGGTTGCAATGAGCCAACATAGGCTCTGTACTCTAGCCTGGGCGACAGAGCTAAACTCCGTCTCAAACAATAAACAAACTCTGGCCACGTTATTCTTTCTCTTAAAAGCAAAACAGGCCGGGCGCAGTGGCCGACGCCTGTAATTCCAGTACTTTGGGAGGCAGAGGCAGGAGGATCGCTTGAACCCAGGAGGTCGAGGTTGTAGTAAGCTGGGATGCGCCACTGCACTCCAGCTTGGGCAACAGAACGAGACCCTATCTCAAAAAATAAACAAACAGAAAAGCCGCTCCCTATTAACGTCAAAAGACCTACAGGTAGAGGTCACACTCTCCAAAACTTCAGCAACAAAAAGAGATCAAGATTGCAACCTGGGGCCAGGCGCAGCGGCTCAAGCCTGTAATCCAATTTCTTTGGGAGGCCGAGGCGGGCGGATTACCTGAGGTCCGGAGTTCGAGACCAGCCTGACCAACATGGAGAAACCCCGTCTCTACTTAAAACACAAAATTAGCCGGGCGTGGTGGCGCATGTCTGTAATTTCAGCTACTCGGGGGGAGGCTGAGGCAGGAGAATCGCTTGAACCCGGGAGTCGGAGGTTTCGGAGAGCCAAGATCACGCCATTGTACTCCAGCCTGGGCAACAAGAGGTAAGCAAAACTCCTTCTTAAAAAAAGATTGCAACCTGGCTGGCTTGAAATTCTAAAGCTTTAGGTTTTTCCTGAAAGGCTGTTAAATGCATTTCCAGGTCCATTTGTGGCGAGAAGTTTGAATCTGTAATAAGTCAGCACCCTTATTTACTCGATAAATGAAAAAGGAATACAACTTTTTTTTTTTTAACCTGGAATAAGGGCATTCTTTTTAACTTGAAATAGGGTTGTTTGTTTTGTTTTGCAGAACCTGGCCTGATTAGGAGGCACATTAAAACCTTTCTCTCAAGACTGCAAAATTTTGTGTATCATTTATACCTAGAGATAATTAACAACTTGGTTTTAAAACTTTTTATTTAATGTCATCTCCAGCCCCTAAGACGTTTCTGCACTTGCCGATCAAGTTCCCCTAAAGGGAAACAGTAAATATGAGAATCACTAGATAGGAGAGAGCTCTCGGAGGTAGAGCCACCGACCGGCAGTGCGGATGTTCGCCGAGCCCGGCGTCTCCCCGCGCAGAAGCCCAGCCCTCCCACGTCCGGGGCTCCCGGCGCCTCGGTTCCCCGCGCTCCGCCTCCCCTGGCGTCGGGCGCAGCTGGGCGTCAAGCTGGGCGGGGGTCCCTTGCCAGCTTCTGGCGCTCGACCTTCGCCCCACCTGGAAGGCGCCGGATGCGAGACTCGCCCTTGGCTCGGCCCGCCGCCCCGGCCGGCGCTCAGCTGCTTGCCGGCGCCTCCCCCTTCACCTTCGAGTCCCGGAGGGAGCTCGGCGACTCGGCCCGGGGACAGGGGCCCAGCTCGGCAGTCACCGCGGGCAGCGCGATCGGGGTCTGACTCTGGTCATCACTGGCGTATCCCGCATCCGGGCTGCTCTTGGCGCCCTAGGCCTGTCCCGAGCCCCCCGCAACTCTCCGCCGGACGCGCAGCCTCCCCCGACCCGGCGGAGCGGGTAGGGATACAGGCACTGAGATGGCTGAGGGCTGCGCGGGTCTCCCAGGCCGAACCCGCCATCAGCGTTCCGGGCCAGTCCCAGCCCACGCCGTAGCCAGCACCACCACCGGCCCAGCGACACTGCGGGCGCACAGGGGCGCGGGGCCTCTGCTGAGACCATCCCGCCTTGGAGAACCTGGGTTCCCGCCGCCAGGCTCCACCTGTACCTTGGAGAACTCGGGCGCAGAGCATCGCCAGATTCCCACCTGGCAGCGGGCGGCTACAGGGTTTGAATTTCCCCTTCACAGGAAAGACCGTGCCGAGGCCCAGACCCCCTGCCCCTTCCCTCCTCGGAGTAAAGGTCGCCCTGGGACTTTCCGAAGCCTCCGCGCGGCAGGCGGACTTCGAAGCCGGCGCACTGCGAAGCCGCGTTCTCACCTTCGAGTCACCGTGGCTTAGGCCGAGTTCACGAGCACTTTCTTCTAGCGCTGGGCGGACCGCGGCACTAAGCCAAGAGCTCAAAACCCCTCGAAGCGGGCGCGCGACGTCGCAGTCTCGTCTTGGGGACAGCGGTGGCCGCGCGGGTGGGGCCCCCGCTGGCCGAGTTCTCCTCGCCCCACTGCCCACGCCTTTCCCCCAGCACCATCAGACCTAAGATCTTTTACTTTTTAAGTTAAAGTGAATCCAGAGCCTCGTTATTGCGCCCTAATTAGCAGCGGGAGCAAAGTCTAGCGCTTTGTAGGCCCGCGCGAGTACTCCGCAGCCTGGCACCGGAGGGCAGGAGGGTGCGGGGAACCGGGCTGCCACTGCGCCTAAGGCTAGCCCCTTTTATAAGATTTAGGGAAACGAATTCTCTTTCCTAGTGGATGTAAGAAGTGAGTGAATTTAAAGTCACGACCATGGCCGTAAGCGGCTCCAATTGTCTGGGATTGATCATGCTGTAGCCTCTGTGTGTGTGTGTGTGTGTGTGTGTGTGTGTGTGTGTGTGTACCTTTTCATATGACGCGTGCATCAATATTCCGTGTCCTGCCCCCCACCCCATCTGTTTTTAAAAATCCATCTCCGCCGAAGAGAGGAGCAGCGCTTCAGGGAAGGGTGGAGGCACGGATGTCTTCACCTTTCCCAGTTAGGAATCAAGACTTCCCGCCTTCGAGATGGAACAAGAAAACGGTATGTAGTCCTGGACTTTAAAAGGCAGTAACAGAAGTGGAAATAGAGATGTAACCATTCTCCAAGGAAGAGCGGGGCAGGAAATTCTTAGCTGTCCTAGCAGAAAGCAAATGTCTAAAACTCATAAGTCTAAACTTAGCCACGCAGGCATGTTAATTAATTAACCACTAGACAAGCAGAATTATCAATGTAGGCAATGCCCGGTGTGAGGGGAAAAAGGATTGATTCTGACCTGTGGAAACGGGACTGCGGAGAGATGAGAACTTCTGACGACTCTGTGCATATTACAAGCCTGTCTGCCATGTTGTTTGAGTTTTTGTAACCATGTGAATCATTTACATTTTTAAAATTATTTTTAAATGAATAAACTATAAGTTTTCTATACTCACCCTCTTTATTGAAACTACAAACCTAAATTTTTATTTTCTATTTCTCCTTCCTGTAATCTCAGTATGCTTTTTCAGGTCGATATTCTTAGTGCACTCGTGTGAACCTCTGATCCTTGCTGTTGTATTCAAACATCCAAACAAATATTTATTTTAAAAAGCTGAAGAATCCACTATATAGGGGGCAGCTATAAAATTGCTCCTTTCATTTTGCTGGTGTCTACTAATTATCTTCCCGTCGGTCCATCCACATCCATCAGTTCATAGAAATAACTTCTGAGGACTGAGGAATTTAAAAGCCTGCAGATCGTGTTTCAGTATTACCTGGAATTACTGGAAGCCAGAATCTTTTCTTAATTTGCTGTTTTCTCCATTACACTCTGCTTATTTATCCTCAATAATTCAGACTCTGTTCAGTTCTCAAAAAGTAAATGGCATGGAAATATGACTCAGGACTTAAGAAACCATACTGTGGGAGGAGGGGCTAACAGAAAGAGAAATCTTGGCAAACTTGCTATTGCATTCATTATGTCCCAATTAACTGTCCCTTTTATAAAGATCTTAAGATTTTCATGCAAAATTGGAGTTCCTATGTATTAAGACATTATATACAAAGTCCTCCAACTGACATTTTTTTTTTCTCATTTTATAATCAAAGAGACTGAGCTGTCCAAAGCACAAAGTAAAACACAGATGCCGTGTCTCCAGCAAACACAATCTTACAAGGCTGTAAAATTCCCATTCCACTTAAGGAAAGCAGGGGTGTGGGGGGGGGCGGGGGGGGTAGGGTGTGGGGGGTGTAAGTTACCGTTGTTTTTTCTTTCCTAAAGGAAGAATGAAATTAAATACCCCAAGTCAGCTGAGACAGAGATACATAAAATCAAAAGGTATGGAAGTGGGAGAGAGGGAGAGAGATCACTTTCTGTGGCACCAAAGCACTTCCTTCAGCGTAATCTCGTCTAATCCCTACAACAATTCACTGAAGCTTTCAGTCATTATCCAGAGTCAACTTTGGCTAAATGTTTTACAGTCACCCCTGCTTTTTACAGATGAGCCGGATGGAGTGCAGAAATGGTCGCTGATGTCTCCAAACTCACAAAGCTAAGTTTCTGAGCCAGACTGCAGAGACTTTTCTTCCTCCGGAGGACAGACACAGCTGGCTTTATCCATAGAGCTATTCTCTAGTCCTCGCTCCAGTGGTTTACAGTCTGGGGTTAAATTTTCATGTCCAGATACATTATTTAAGAGAAGGGAATAATAGCTACCAGGTGACTGTCTCAAAGAGAAAAGACAGGCAAAGCAGGAACTCTTGAGTTCCCTTGGGGCTTCCCAAGAGAAAACTGAGGTACCACCTACCAAGTTACTCAGTTTTCTGAGCACTTACCTGTGCCAAGTCAGGTAACAGTGAAAATGAGACAATCCCTACCTGAGAGCAGAAAACTGCTGGGCTTAACTGCGCAGGCACCATGGCTCTTGTCCTTGCTTAACATTTATCAGGCTTATGGGCGGGCACTGACTCACAGAAGTAGGATCCGCGGCACCGCTACTGATGTTTAATTTTTTTTCATATCTGAACCTCCACCCAGTGTCATCACAAGATCATCATTTTCAGCATCAATTTGGGGAATACTTGCTAGGAGGTCAACTTTGGCAAAGATGTTTAAGACTTTGATTCAAGTGGAAATAAGATTGTCAAAGCCAAAATTTCTTCAGCAAGAAGAGATTTTTAAAGTATTTTATTGGATCTGAGCTACAGAGAAAACTTTTCATTAAAGAACATCACTATCATCACAACAACTTTTTAGCACTTGCTGTGTACTAGGTGCTGCACTAAGACATTTTAGTTTCCAGTATCTTGAACCAAGCTGGGAGAAATAGCAGTGGTGAGGGTCCAGTTTTTGTCTATGGAGGATTGTGCTAACTGAATTATCCCCATAAAGCTGCTTGATAATTCTGAAGAAAGCTCACAGCCACCTTCTCATTAGAAGGAGGGCAGGGTTATAGTGAAAAATTGAGATGCTGCTGGATTCCAGGCCAGAAGACCTAAAGAAATACTCTGTCCATTAGGAGTCTACACTACCGAGGAACTTGAGCCCACTCCAGATGGGGACTGGGTAGGAAGATCAGTGCCATTTTTCTTCAGATGAATATTGTGGACCCAGAAGGAAGCACCTTGTAAGCAGGAAAAATAAATTTGTGCTGAAATAATGGATGTAAAATACTTCTCCCTGTCCACTATTGTCAAAACAAATCAGAGAGGAACAGGGGGAGGAAGGGAATGTTGAACGTCTATTATGTGACAGGCACAGTACTAAAAACAAAATCAAAATGAAATGGGACATTGTTAAATGTTAGGCTGAGATGATGTCTTTTGGTTCATTGTACCCCTTTCATTTTATCTGAATTCCTTTGGCTTGTACCTGTTTTTCCTAATATCAGTACAAATTCAAGCTGATATCTTGTGCAGCGGGATTCAAACTGAAGGTACAATCATCTACTGATAAGAATAAGTAAATTGTTTCATTGTAATATTATCTCTTAGCAGCTTGTATAAGTAATTGACAAGTTTTTCTGTAACTTGTCAGACCCACCCAGTAGCTTTAACAGAGATGCAGTCGGTGTTCTCATAGGGGAAAAATACTCTCTTCCTAAAGGCTCCGGATGCACATTCTATACTGGCATCAAGTCTGGCTATCTTAGCTCATAAAAGAGCTGGGTTCTTACCTCCTAATGTAATTCTAAAGCACCAAAAGTAGATATGGGGAGAAAAGCAATGTATCCTTTATGTATATTTGTCTCCAAAATAAAACAGTAAAAACTTGAAATAGATTTAATGTTTTGTCTCCAAAAATCACTAGCTGGTACCTGTGGTCACTTCATCTGAATCTACTTGAGGAAATACAGGGGTCTACATACTTGGTGATGTCATGAGGGTATCCAGCACTTGGTGATGTCACAGAGATTTATGCATTTGGTGATGTCATGGTGGGGGGGGGTCTGTGCACTTGGTGATGACATAGAGTCGTCCAACAGAAGTTTTACCTTCTTTCACTTTAAAACCGTAATGGTCTTTAATGGCCCCCGAAGCTCAATTTCTAATTTTGCCACCAGGGCCCACATCCCTGTACTTTAAAATGAGAAAAGGTTTAAGGATACCAACTATTTTGATCCTTTTTTTGGTAATTTGAAACTACCAAAAAACAGAAAAAACAGAAGGAATAAGACCTAGTATGTGATAGCACAACAGGGTGACTGTAGTCAATAATAATTTAATTGTACATTTTTAAATAACTAAGGAGTACAATTGGATTGTAACACAAAGGATAAATGCTGGAGGGAATGAATATTGCATTTTACATAATGTGATTATTACACATTGCGTACCTCTATCAAAACATTTCATGTACCCCATATATATACTACGTATCCATAAAAATTAAGAATTAAAAAAAAAATCACTAGCTGCTACCTGCAGTCACTTGATCTGAGTGCTTGAGGAAAGAGAAATAATTGGCTTGATGCCTCTACCCCAAAAAATTCTTTGTGAAGACCAATCCCTCCATCCATGTAAATGCATGGATATTACCTCAGCAATTTTAGCTCTTACTGCTTTTCCACTGGCATTTGGTGAATAGTTAAGAATGCAATTTAATAGGACTTTAGATCCTTCCCCTAAGAACTCTTTTTTGTACTTATCTGAATATTGTTAAGAGGTGGCAGCCAATGTACAGCTGAGTTTCCCTGGGCTAAGTGTGACGAACACGCCAAGCGTCATCTGCGCATGGCTCTGAACCTGGGCTGGTAGCTCTTTGGCCCACTTTATCTGCTGGGAACTCTCGGGACACCCTGGGTAAGGAGCTCAGGCTGGACGCAGGAAACAACTCAACTGAGCTGAATTAGAAAGAATTTAACCTTTTTAAAGAAAGCCTGTTATGCCTAACAAAATAGACTTACCTTTCCTCATTGAAACTGTCTATGCTTCACTTTCTAGGAATCCCTTCAGAGAAACATATTCCACGCCTTTTTTCAGCACAATCCAGCCGATCATTTCGGCTCAGACATCTCTCTCATGTAAATGCTTAAAGCTGTCCTCAAGCCTTTCCTTTTTCTATAGCACTTGCTGGTTAGGCTAATTATAGTTTCTCACCACCAGATGTAAATTCACCCATTGCCCATGAATACACCCTGGTCCAGAGGAAATCAGGGAAGAAATATGTCATAAGAACTTGTAATACAAGCCTTCAGATACATGGCAGGGGAGGGCCTAACGCCTCCTTTTCTCACTTGCAAAAGGGAAAGAATAGCACTTAAGTCTGCAGGCTTGCTGAGGCTCAAAAGCTGTTCAGAAAGGCATTGAACAAACGTCTGGCACAGGAAATGCCCATTTAAGTCACCTGTTTCCATGTATGTCTCAATCTGTAAAATGTGGTAAGACGTGCCACAGTTATTAGCATGGCAGATTACAGGGGCTGATCCCCATCTTTTACTCACAACCCTGTTAACTGTCTCTTCGTAAGGTAATGATGGTGGTACGATAGGGTCCGTGGTAGCTTTAGCTGAATTTGTAGGACACTACACACCAACCATTCACGGATCCTCCCCCGAGTCTGTGCAGTCATCCATGTGTGTATTAAACATAAAAACAATGCTAAAGTATATTAAACATTTTAATGCAAATTTTATTTTAATTTGCTTCTGTGACTCCTTTATTTTAAACCCAGCAACACCACTTCCCAAGGTGTGAAAATGTGAAGATTAAAGGCAAACTCAATGTTGAGGAGTGTAAAGAGATGACAGAACACAGATTAAAAAACACCCGAAAAGCCTTTGTAGGCAGGTCAAGGTTACGATTCAACAATTAGAAAATCAAAATTACTTGGACATCCCCTTCTAGTTTAAGTGATATTCTGGAATGGAAAATATTAACCATTAGTTTCAGAAACTAAGATTACTTGAAATGAAGTAGGGTCATTCAGGATGCTTTTCTTTTTTCCTTTCCCGAAACAATTACATCAAACTTAGATATTCTCATGTTTATTTTTAGAGATACTCCGTGAAGGCATTTATGTTCACCCTTTTTAAGAGGATGAGAAATTTACATTAGTAACATTTAACATTGATCTTAAAAACTGTTTGTTTGTTTTTTTTAATAAGACTAGTGTGACAGAGGTACTTGTAGAGCGAAAAAGCAGGATTCCTGATCTTATTTTTTAGAAGACTGAAAAAAAAGCACAATCGGGACAACATTTCTTTGATCAATAAACTTTCAGGAAATGGAGGAAGCTGTTTTGGGACACAGTCAAAGCTGGTTAACTTGAACTTGGAAATAGGCTTTTGACAATGCGACTATGGGAAACAAATCTCTGAACAAATTTTAAATGAAACCTCACCCCCCCCAAAGTGGCAGACAAAATAAATTACCATAAATTATATGCCAAGACACCTTTAAGAAACAACAACAAAAAAGCCCATGAGGCTGAGGATTTCCTTAGCTCTCCAGGAAGTGTGTAACACTGCTTCTGGCCTGCAGGCTGGGGCGGATCGGGGACTTGTCACACATCAGGATAGTTGCAGTAATACACCGCGGAGCTGGCGTCGGACACCACGGAGGAAATGGCCCCGTGGCTGTCGGGGAGAGTCACACTCGAGTCATGCCCCTGGTAGGGGAGGCCCATCTCGGGCTTGCACACGAAGTGCAGATACTGTTCAAATTCCGTGCGGTCCACCTCCCCGAGGAGCTCGGCGGGCTGGCTGGGGTCCGTGCCGTCCCGGCAGGGCAGTGCCTCCGGAGGGGGCGACGGCTGCCCGGGGCCCGGGGGGTGGTGCTGGTGCTGCGGCTGCGGCTGCATCTGGAACCCGCGGCCCCCGCCCGCCCCGGGCGAGCCCATCGCGCCGTAGTACATGTGCAGGGCGCTGGGGGGCGCCAGGAGGCCCGGCATTGAGGGGCCCGAGGGCTCCGGGCCGAGTCGGGGGTGCATGGGGCCGGGGGGAGGCTCCGGGGGCCCCGCGTAGTCCGAGACCTGCGCGTAGCTGTAGGCGCCGGCCGCCGGGCAGTCCCCGGGCATCGGGGCGGCGAAGAAGGCCGGGTCCGGGTCCACGCCGTCCAGCGGGGACGTGTCGGGCGTGGGCAACGGGTAGCCGTCGAGCGGGGCCGCGCCCAGACCCTGGCAGTCGCGGTAGTGGCCGCCCATGTGAGGGGGCAGCAGCGGCGGGCCGGCGGGGAAGCCCTGCTCGGGGAACGGGAGGCCCAGGCCGTCCATCGCCACGCGGCCGCCCTCGGGGCCCAGCGCCGCCGCCTGCGGCTCGGCCAGGTTGTGCAGGAAGCCGCCCTCCACCCGCTTCAGACGCTTCACCTGCTTGCGCCGCCGCGGCCGGTACTTGTAGTTGGGGTGGTCCTGCATGTGCTGCACGCGCAGCCGCTCGGCCTCCTCCACGAAGGGCCGCTTCTCCGCCAGCGTCAGCGCCTTCCACGACTTGCCTGCGCGGTCGGAGGAAGCGGGACAGGGGCGCAGGGCTCACCGGCTGCGCTCCAGCTCCAGGCCCCGCCTGGCCCCACCTGGCCCCACCCGGCCCCACCTCTTCGCTCCCACCTCGAAATGAGCCACTCGGGTCAAGTGAAAGAGGGAGTCCTGGGACCCGGAGGCCGAGCCCTTGGGGAAGACCCGTCTTCTACAGGCACCCCTTTCTTTTGGTCTCCTGGAAGCGCTTTCCGCCCTCCCATCGAAAAACAGAAAAGGACACCTAGGTTGGGAGGCGTCGAGGGAGGGACACCACCGGCCCAGTTCAGAGCCAGGGGTGCTCTCGCGCCGCCCACAGGTGCCAGGAAGCCGCCTTTCCAGGGCCGTGGGACCCGCGCCCCGGGCCGGGCCAACCGGGGGATCGGGGCGCCGCAGAGCAAGGCGGAGAGCTGCTTTGGAGGGTCGGAGAGCGGGAAGCGGGAAGGGAATGCAGGGCCTTAGGAAGGACGTGGCGGCTGCACACTCCTGGTCTCTGGCGTCAGGCTCGCAAAGAACACCGTTTGGGGCTCAAGAAAGCCGCCTAGCGATTCGCGCGCAGCCGCCTGGGTCCCCGACCCGGACTCACCCAGCATCTTGCTCAGCTCGGCGTTGTGCAGGTCGGGGTTCTGCTGCGCCAGCCGCTTGCGCTCGTCCTTAGCCCACACCATGAAGGCGTTCATCGGCCGCCGGATACGGGACTCGCCCTTGGCTCGGCCCGCGGCCCCGGCCGGAGCTCCGCTGCTCGCCGGCGCCTCGCCCTTCACCTTCATGTCCCCGATGGGGCTCAGCGACTCGGCCCAGGGGCAGGGGCCCAGCCCCGCCATCACCGCGGGCAGCGCGCTCCGGGTCTGGCTCTGGTCGTCACTGGCGTATCCCGCATCCGGGCTGCTCATGGCGCTCCAGGCCTGACCCGCTCCCCGCAATCCTCCGCCGGACGCGCCGCCTCCCCCGACCCGGGGCACGGAGGTGCCCCGAGGGCTGCGTGGGTCTCCCGGCCCGAAGCCGCCGCCGGTGTTCTAGCCCGTCGCGGTACACTGCGTAGCCAGAGCCCCCCAGCCGGCCTACTGACACTACGGGCGCCCCTGGGCCGCGGGGCTTTTTCTGCACAGATGTGGCCAATGGAGCGGCGAGGGCGGGCCGGGCCGGCGTTGTTAGGCCCACGCCCAGCCCGTGGTCCGAGTCCTAAGTCCCAGTCCAACCCCACGCCCGCCCCTTGCCCCTCCCCCCGAACCCGCGCCCAGGGCTACACCTGCCCCCGAGAAAACTAGCGGGAGCCGGGCTCTGGCTCCGGTCCTCTCCCTCCTGGGTTAGGGAGACTCCTGAAAAGCCATCTGGGAGGGCTCATTGTACCTTGGAATAGACGTACTTGCCCAAGGTCGTTTAGACTAACCTACTGAACGTCCACTCTGTTCTCTTCAAAGCACATCTTTGTAGAAGCCGAGGGTGCTTCAGTGGTAGGTGACCACTTGAAGGAAATGCACCGGCATCTTCTTCAAATGTGTTTTCTCGAATGCGACAGACAGCGTTAATAATAAATTTAAAAATACAATTTCACCACCAAGGACTCACCTTGGCTGTTATACTCAAAATGCTGTGTCCAAGATAAATCCTAATTTTCTAAAGCAAGATTAAATGTGGAACGACTTTCTGTATGCAATATTCCATCACGTTGAAGAATTTAAAGCATTTACTCATGACAAACCAACCAGTTTTTATGTGTATCTTATACACATCATGTGCAAACGTGAAAGTGTGAAAATTTGTACATGATGTATATAATAAGATACGCATAACAAAACTCTTTCTCATGTATTCAGTAAGAGGTGAGCCTTAATACTGAGTTCTAAAATGTAAAGACAGCAGCAATATTTGTCTAAATGTCCGAGTTTGTTAGTGGGGAGAGAACAATCTTTTTTAGCTGCAAAGTAACTGTAGCTCTTAGAGTCAGTTCAAGGTGGTTATTCTGGCAGGTAATTAGATACGTTTGTTTAGACTGGAGTGAAATCTGAATGACTGTTAAACTTGTGTTTGGATCTGGGGGAAAAAGTTTTCAATGGGATTTTTTAAACAAGCCCTTATGCAGCGCTAAGACATGACATAACATGCCACTGCTATCTTAGCGCCCCTCCAGCATTGGCAAATGAGTGTATCTTCATAATAACCTTGAGGTAGACTCTATTATATCTTACAGGAGAGGAAACTGAGGCAGAGAAGTTACGGAGACTACAGCTTTGAGAGGGTGGAGTTCACACCCAACGGTCTGCTTTCAGACTTGGAGCTCTCAATCACTAAGCCAGGCTGTTATGTTTGTGTATTTGCGTTGTTTTTTGAGGGTTACTAACATAGCCATTCCTGCATAATTAAGATAACTTTGCAAAGAAGTCAATATATCAATCTCCAGAACAGATTTGCCTTTTTACAAAGGCGTGATCAAAAAGTAGAGCTTACACCTGGAATCTGAGAGGTAAAACGCTGCCGCTTTGAGTGTGATACTACAGCAACAAAGTCGTCTGTCCAGTCCCGCTTATTAGTGGCATCCACAAAAACATAGAACTTTTGCAAACTCCTGGCCTTCAGTTTCCCTGGCATTGCTTTTTCTCAAAAGAACTCTTGCACAATTGTTTTAAGCCAACTTATCTTTAATTCTGCAAGTAGCTGTGAAGCCTTGGCTAGGGGACAAGTTAAGAAAGTGTTTCTAGCTCCTGGGTCTCTAAGATTCAGACAAGAAAAAAAATTAAATCTGCGTAAAGAAATCATGGAGGGTGTTACTTTTATTTGGTAGTTTTGAAAGCAGTTGATTTTAGACAAATTTAAATGATGATGTACTTTTAAAGCTTTATTTTTTTCTGGAAAAAAAAGGGCTTCAGAATAAAGCCAAAACATTTTACAAATGGTTAAATAAGCAAAAAAACTATAGGAGGGAGAGTAATCTACAAATTAACCCCGTAGTACTTTGCTTTTTGCTTTTTTTTAAAAAAAAACATCTTTTCTAACTTTTCTGGATAATAAATATTTTTCAAAGATCTCAAAGTAGAATTTTCTCTTAACGCAAAATCTTTTATGAACTGAGTTTTCCTAGAATAAACACTGAATAAACATTTTGCTTGGAATCCAGAATCCATTTTTATCTTTCTAATCTGTTTCATTAATTCCTTTTTAAAAAGACTACAGGAAACACACAATCCAAAAAATGTACATGCACAGATTTAGCCTTGTATGCTTTCTTCATCCTCGTGCTCTTCATCACCCTGTCGGTTATCAGGGGAGGTGCGCCTGGGAGCCAAGAAGGTCGAGAAAATGATGAGGAAAGAAAACGCGGGGTTTCCCTATTTATTTTTTCTTTTCTTTTCTTTCTTTCTTTCTTTTCTTTTTTTTTTTTTTTTTTTCGGACGAAGATTTGCTCTTGTTGCCCAGGCTAGAGTGCGATCACGATCTCTGCTTGCTGCAACCTCCACCACCCGGGTTCAAGCGATTCTCCTGTCTCAGCCTCCCGAGTAGCTGGGATTACAGGCGCAGGCCACCACTCCCGGCTAGTTTTTGTATTTTTAGTAGAGACGGGATTTCATCATATTGGTCAGGCAGTTCTCGAACTCCTGACCTCAGGTGATCCGCCGGCCTCGACCTCCCAAAGTGCTGGGATTACAGGCTTGAGCCACCTGCGCCCGGCAGGGTTTCCCTATTTTTATTTGCCCTTGTTCCTGGGGACTGATCTTGATGGGTTAAGAGAAATCAGGTGAAAGTACACATCCTAGTTTGGAGTAAGAGCTTCAGATTTTGGCGCCTCTCCCCCCACTTCTTATAAAACCCTTCCTGGGATCATAAAGTCGCAGTTTACAAATTTACCAGGGAGGAATTGTGGTGGCTTTCCAAAACTAGTCCCTTTTACATACTGTGACCTAGATGTCATTTCTTCTGATCCTTCGCTTGTCACGTATTTTCGGGGGGCAGTGTGGAGGGCTGCGGCGTCACTGACCCGCGCGCGGTTGTATGTGGAGTCTTCTATTTCAGTCTCTTCACTTTAATACGCGGTAACCCGGGATGTTATCAGAGCCAGCCACAAATGCCACATGTAAAGCAGCAAACATCCGGAGTGGCTTCCTGCAAGCCTTGCTTTTCTCAACACGAGAGTTTTACGCAGGGGGGTGGAGGGGAACAAGTTTCACAAGAAAGAGCCGAGTACAAAGCTCTCGTAGCCGGCCTGGTGCGTTCGCACAGCAGTCAGGGTCGCAGGGCTCCTGGCTACTAATTACGCTCACTTCCCCGGGAGGCTCGAAAGGCTGAGCAAGGAAGCGACTAGCGCACCAAGAAGCTGTACCTCTGGCCAGTAGGGGCCTTTGGTCAGCGGGCGCAGAAATTAACTCGGGTAGGTGGCAAACGGTGGGGCTGACCTGGAAAAATCGGAGCCACGCTTATCCCTGGGCCCCTGAGTGACCAGGCAAAGGCTGGGTGATTTCCGGCAGGCTTTTGTGTTTTCGATGCTGGGAAAGCAGGAGCTGGAGGAAGGACACTCAAGTCGATCGGGAAGGATCGTGGGCACCTAGGCAGATCCGGGTTGGCTCTGGAGAGCGAGTCTGTGGGGGCGGGGGAGGAGAGTGCGCGCCGCAAACCCTGGGAAAACTCCGAGAGGCCCGTGGACGACTAGACAATGGTATCCCTGGAACAAAGAACAGCAATAAGGCCTTTGCATTTAAAAATCGTGCGCGGGCGGCTGCCGCCCGGAGCCCGGCTCGAGGTGGCGCGCGGCTTCGGAGAGCGGCGGAGGGTCCCGCACTTCCCAGGTAGGGCCGCGCAGCCGGACGCCGCGGATTCGCACCTCGAGCCCCGGCGCCGTCTAGGCGGCGGCGCCGCGCCCCTAGATACCTTTCACATCTCCTCCCTTTCCCGGGGCCAGTCCCCCGTGGGTCCGGGATGGAGGTCGAAGGTCGCGGGCGGGAGGGGAGGGGTAGGGAGGAAGGAGTGGCCCGGAAGATCGCGGCCACCAGCTCTGCCGCCGCGCGTCCCGGGCCTTGGAGGCTCCCACCAGGTCGGAGCCCGGCAGATGCTGCAGCGCGGGTCCCACACAGCTCCTGCGTTGCTCCTCGGCTGTGCGGGCCTCTCCTTAGGGACAAAAAAAAAAAAAAAAAAAAAAAAGGAGGGGGGCGACGGAGAGAGGGTATTTTCCCCTCGAGAATGGGAGCATACATTTTGCTTGGATGCCCTCTCCCCCTCCCTCCGCGCGCATCCCTCCCCTGTCCCACCGAGTCTTCTCAAGGCTGCCCCCCCAACCCCGCCCTGGCAGCGGGCGACTCTTTGACCGCGTCCCCGTTCCCGCTCGGCCCCGCCTGGGAATCGCACAGGCGAAGCAGGAAATGCGCTGTTCCCGGTCCACTTCCCTACTCAGAAACTCATCGGCGGGGTGTTTCTTAGATCCCCCCACCTCCAACTGTGGCCCCGGGTTGAAGTGTGTGGGCTACTTCCCTTCATTGCCTGGCCTGTGGAACCTCAGACTCCAGGGGGTGGTGGCGTTGGGAATGAGGGCCAGGGTCCCGCTCCTCACCCAAGACTTGTCACACACACAGCACTGAAATCTCACCCCTTTCAGGTCTGCCGCGCAGCCTTAAAAGGGATTTCAGTAGTGGCAGGGCGTCTACACACCCGCGCTGAGGCTGAGCTCCTACTCCCACCTTCCCCATCCACACTCTAAGAGAGGCCAGGGCTTTCCTTGGAGACCTGTGTCCTCAACTGACCAGACAGCCTTATCAGCAGCGTGCCCACTGTGCTCACGGCACTTCCACTCCCACCCGAAGGAGAGCGGACGCGGTCCCTGCCTCGGAGGAATGTACCGCGCAGTGTCATTAGTCTTCTTCCCTGATTCATTAACTTCCAGCTGGGTGTTCTAGGTTATGGTCTTCTGTAATAATTTGTTCCTGGCATGTAAAGGTGATGCTGACATCAGTAGGTCAAGCACCTTGAGATTTAGATTTTTTTTTTTTTAGTAGAGATAATAGGTTGCCTTTCCACTCTGAAAACTCTGGCTTGCCAAGTTTCCCTAGTAAGCAGGGCTGGATTGTGCCAGATGCTTGGTGAGGGCAAGGTGTGCATTCTGTTATCATGGAAGTGATCGAAATTAAATAAGTCATAGGACAGGCCACTTCTGACAGCACTCATTACCCAGTCTTTTGTACAACTTTAGCCACACACATGTCAGATTGTGAAAGGGTACATGAGTTGGCTTCCAAAGTTTCTGAACAGAAGAGAAAATATGAGAGATCCTTGTTGGATTCCTTTGCAGTCAGTATTTGGTTAACCTGTTGCCTAAATTTTCTTCTCTGTCCACTTTTTGGACCTTGCTAACAACTTTGTCAGTGCTCTTTAATAACAACACAGGGTCTTTGGTACATTTCATCTTTATGTCTCGAGAGCACATGCAATTCACAGATCTTCGATAAATTCTTCAGTATACTGTTACAGCTGTCATGGATGGAATCAGAAGGTCATCTCCCTGTAAGGCAAAGCACCGCGAATGATCTCTGTAGACCTTAGCAAAGACTGTTCTCATCTCAGACACATCTGTGTAGCCCTGTGGTCATCTGACTTCAGGTCTGTCATTTTCTTTTTCTCATTCACCAGGAGTTCAGTCTTCAGACATTAAGCATCCGAAATCTCACCTTTTTAAAAGATTAAGTCAAATTCTGTTTCTTTTCTGAACCCATTCCACTTGGAAGTCCAGGCCAAGAATGTACATGGACAATTTTTCATGTGCATATAATGCAAAAGCAAATGTCTATATTTGAAAAAATTTTCAAAACTGATCTTTAGTATTAACTTCTTCATAATGGTAGAGGGCAGTTTTCAAAGCTGTTTCACTAATTCCTCTGACCCTCCTGACAACCCTGGAGGTAGACAGGGCAGCCTTGGTTATTAGCCTCATTTTTCAGGAGATTGAGACTGAGAGAGGATAGGTGACTTGCTCAAAAGCACACAAGAGTGCTTGGACCAGCTATCTGCCCTTGCTGCTACCAGTAGTGGGTCTTCAGGACTTGGAGGCTACATTGAGCCATGACTGTACCACTGCACTCCAGCCTGGGCAAGAAAGCAAGATCCAGATCCTATCTCTAAAAGACAAAACATTAGTGAGTCTTGTTTTGAATTTATTTTCATGCCATTGCTACAATCAATAAGGAACCTAATGGAATGTGTAGGGACAAAATAAAGAGCGTGGATAGACAGAGATGGAGTAAGGACCCTTGGCACAGAAACTTCCTGTGTTATCCCTAGCAGGTCATGATCATTTTTAAATATTAGACATGTATGTTGTAAGAAGAAAGCATTTTCATTTGGAAGATCTATAACTTGATATTTTGATTAGATCACATAATCTAAGCCCTAGATGACATCTCATTTATTTTAACTATTATTTTATACAAACAAATTCCGATTTAACTGAACAAAAGAGAGTCCAGTTCAGAGTTAAATGGAAATGAAGTTCATGTGTAAGGAGGTTGAAGTTCTCTAACTTTTGCCTGTCTACTTCATGCTCATTCACATGGAAAGCAACTTAATTGTACTGAATTGTGGTTTTGTTACCTGTTTAAGGTATATGCTGTGAGCCTGCTCTAGATCCACTGCAGATCCAGTCTTAAAGACATAAAAACATATAGCAGGTAGGTAAAGTAAATGCTCTCCATTCTTAACTGTTGTTTGGAAGAGAAACGGATGGCAAATCTTATCCATTCTGTTTTACAAAGTGAAAAATTAAGTTACAGAACAATTGGGTAATTTGCTTAATGCTTTCAAATTGGCCTAAGAGACAAGAGAGTAATCTGTTCATTTAATCAACAAATAATTATCCAACACCTGTAAATCTGAGGCTTAGCACAGCATGACGCATTGGTTATGAACACGAATTTGGGAGGTGAACTGCTTGGGCTGGAATTCTAGTTCTACAGTTTACCACCGTGTATCCGTGGACATGTTGCTGAATCTTCTCTATGCCCCCCATCTGTGAACTGGAGGATGGTAATAGTAATGTCCTCAGGGAGTTTTGTGAGGATAAAATGCATTCATTATTCCTCAACTGCTTAGAATAGGACCAGGCACGTAGTAAGTTCTACACAGGTATTTAATAAATAAAATAAAATTTAAGTAAATGCCTGTCAGCATATGAAAACATTGGGAGAAAACATAAAACTACCACAGTGTTGGGGATACATGCATTATAACAGCTAGATGAAATGTGTAATATCATATGTTAACATCTATGATAACTAGTAAGAGCATTGTATTTTAATCAAAATTGTCTTACACTAGCAAAACTTTCAGAGATTTCTCTGTAAATGATTGTACACTTTCTAGTTATAGTTGAATGTGAACATTTTTACTATGGTGGTAAAAGAAGCCTTTGTTTTGTGAATGTCAACCTTTTAAAACCCTGTTACAACAGGCAAGCAAAAATACAATTGCAAAGCATTCAGTGATCTATTAGTATATCTTTGCAATGCAAAGAGATGCCTTGCAAATTAGCTTTTTCGTCAGTAGGCCTAAATTCTTCTCCTAAAGACATACAGAGGCAAAGTGCAATCTTAATAAGTGTGCCTGGTATACATGTATTTTAAAGGAAGAATAACCTAGCCTAGATCCTTCTGTGTTGTAGAGTGAAAAGACTCTAAAGTCTAGTCTTGGTTTGTCAGTAACCTTCTACTAGGTAAATTGCAAGTCATTTAAACAGCCTCACCCTCAATTTTCCCCCCAAAAAAAGGGGAGAATGTTGGATCTTTGTCAGATAAAGAAGTGAAAAAATGATCACAAAGTCTTTTGTATGCTAAAAGTGCTGAGTAAAACTCTGTGTGTGTGTGTGTGTCTAAAGATATAACAATTTAGAGAAAATTTTCTATACAGAAAAAAATAGCAAATTGTGATAAAATCTAAGCCAGGGATTGTAAAGAAGACTACACCGTTTTGGGTAATAATAGAATACTGCTTTTTTATACAGCAAAGGCTTTTTAAAAATATTTGAAATTAATTACTGCACAGAAGAGCTCACCTTTGATCCAGGGGAAAGCAGATTCTACTTTTATGAAGTTCGACTATGGATTTACTGTGTGGGCCATTGTGTTAGTAAAGTTAATCGATTCAGTGGCTAATCTAAAAGGAGAATTTGGGAATTTGGAGAGAGAATAGACAACTCTTTCTTTTTGGCATTTTCTGGTTATATAACATTTTTATAGGGGCTGAAAAAGACTATATAACTCACCCCCTGCCTTCCAAGTTCCAGAATTCCTAGAAAGAGTATTGAAATATGGAAATATTTTTCATATGAAATCCACATATTCCACTAAAAATGCAAGTGTTTGTTACTTATTCAACTATTTAAATGCACAGGTATTCTTTTTAAATCACTTATTTTGAAATAATGTCAAACTTGCAGAGAAGTTCCAAGAGTAACACAAAGAACTGTATCACCTTTTCTGAGATTGCTGTGTTCAATTTTTTTTTTTTTTTTTTTTGAGTCTCACTGTCTCCCAGGATGGAGTGAAGTGGCACGATCTGGGCTCGTTGTAACCTCCACCTCCCACATTCACTCGATTCTCCTGCCTCTGCCTCCTGAGTAGCTGGAATTACAGGCGTGCACCACCACACCTGACTCATTTTTGTATTGTTAGTAGAGATGGGGTTTCACCACGTTGGCCAGGCTGGTCTTGAACTCCTGACCTCAAGTGATCAACCCGCCTTGACCTCCCAAAGTGCTGGGATTACAGGCATGAGCCTCGCCTGCAGTTTATCTTTTGCTCTATCTCTATATAAATAAACATAAACATTTTCCCATATTTGTTCCATCTCATTCTTTTCTAAATATATATACATAAAACAATAGAAATATATATTAGTATATAATAAATATATACTTACATATTTAATATCTAATTACAGATGCTACATAAATATGTAATATGGATATATTGTTACATATTCTATATTGAATTATATGTATGTGTGTATGTATGTCATTAGTCTTTTTTTGACCCATTTGAGAGCAAGCTGTGGCACGATGTCTCATCACTTAATCTAAATACTCCAGTGTGTATTCCCCTAAAATGTGGACACTCTCCCCAAAACCATCAAATGCCATACAAATTAGGAAATGGACATTACCGCCATCTAAGCCACATACTAAATTCAGATTTTGCAAGCTGCTTCAACAATGTCTCTTTTCTGTTTGTGGTCCAAAATCCAATTCAGGATCACTTTACATTTACTTATCAAAGGTATTCAATATTTTTCTGTCTATCTTATAACCTTCGTAGTTTTTTTTTTTTTTTTTTTTTTGAGATGGAGTTTCGCTCTTGTTACCCAGGCTGGAGTGCAATGGCGCGATCTCGGCTCACCGCAACCTCCGCCTCCTGGGCTCAGGCAATTCTCCTGCCTCAGCCTCCTGAGTAGCTGGGATTACAGGCACGCGCCACCACGCCCAGCTAGTTTTTTGTATTTTTAGTAGAGACGGGGTTTCACCATGTTGACCAGGATGGTCTCGATCTCTCGACCTCGTGATCCACCCGCCTCGGCCTCCCAAAGTGCTGGTATTACAGGCTTGAGCCACTGCACCCGGCCATAACCTTCATAGTTTTAAAGAGTGCAGGCCTTTTGTGCCAAGGATCTCCCACAGCCTGGTCGGTCTGATGCTGGCTCATGCATTCTTTGCAGGAAAATCACAGATATGGCGGTGTGATCCCATCAGGGTATGACAAGGAAGGCCGGTGTCAGACGTCTCAGCATCACTGGTGATGCTAATCTGATTACCTGGTCAAGTTGGTGTCTACCCAGTTTCTCTACCTTCAGGTCACTATTTTCCCCATAGTAATTGAGAACTGTGTGTATGTGTGTGTGTGTGTGTGCATGTGTGTGTTTGTGTTGAGAACTCTGCCAATGAAATGGTATGTATTCCTTCTAAGGTTAGGAAGGTCTCCCTTCTTTTATTCATTTGTTTTTTAATATCTCTGTGGACTTCCTTTTTATTCAGTGGTTTGTATCAACAGTGTGGGTGCTGCAGTTGCCACAGATTTGGCCAGTGGGGTGCCTTTCGAGTTAGCTCCTGTATTCTTTTGATATGTGCTTATAATCCTTTGACCATTTTCATACTTCTTCATACAACATGATATTCCGGGCTCATTTGAATTTTCTCTGCATTTAGCCCTAGATCCAGTCATTTCTCCAAGGATCAGGAGCATCTTTGCATGGAGGGTGGCATTTAGAAGTAGAAATCTGGGCTCTCATCAGTGCTGGGGCTTCACTGCTTCCAGTCACCCTCAACAGACAGCTAGGAAATAATGCATGTTCATCTGTATATACATATGTGTCCACATACACACTTATCTATAACTATGTCTAAATCTACCTCTGTGTGTGTGTGTGTGCGTGTGTGTATATGTATATCTTGTGTTAGTCTACAATTCCTATCCAGCATCTTAGGGTTCATTCTAGACTGCTCCTTTGCTGTATTTGTGGGAATACTCTGTGGGAAGACAGTGTGGGAATACAGTGTGGGAATCCCTTTTCCCACAGTGAGGAACCTGGCTTCTGTTTCCCTCCACATGTGCACAAAAGTGCTCACCAGAATCAGGCTTCGAACCATACCACTGCCTGTTCCTAGCCCCCGATTTCTTGGCTTCCAGGCATGCCAGTGACTCTGTTCAGGCTTCTCCCAGCAACCTACTTCCTCCATGTCCCAAAGCAAGAGAAAGAAAGAATTACTTGTTGAAATCTATTTTAAAATGACTTTGGCTGGGCATGGTGGCTCATGCCTGTAATCCCAGCAATTTGGAAGGCTGAGGCAGGTGGATCACAAGGTCAGGAGATCGAGACCATCCTGGCTAACACAGTGAAACCCCATCTCCACTAAAAAAACTATTAAAAAATTATCCAGACATGGTGGCACATGCCTGTAGTCCCAGCTACTCAGGAGGCTGAGGCCGGAGAATCGCTTGAACGTGGGAGGCAGAGGTTGCAGTGAGCCAAGATCACACCACTGCATTCCAGCCTGGGCAACAGAGCCAGACTATGTCTCAATAAACAAACAAACAAATAAATAACTAAAAATTATTTTAAGTATCCAGTGTGACCATAAAGTCTAAGCTAATCGATGTTTTCTTCTTCACTCCCTTTACCTGCTGGCACGTGCCTCAGACATCAGTTAAAAACAAAATTACAAGGCAATATTTTTGTTTGTCTTGGATACAGTCACTCATCGATTTGAAACTGTAAGACTGTACCATTAAGAACTAAAAAATTGATGGTATGTGCCTATAGTCCCAGCTATTTGGGAGGCTGAGGCATGAGAATCCCTTGAACCCGGGAGGCACAGGGGTTGCAGTGAGCCAAGATCACACCACTGCACTCCAGCCTGGGCAACAGAGCAAGACCCTGTCTTAAAAAAAAAAAAAAAATACTGCTTGGGCCTTGGGCTTTTAGTCATGGCTAAAGCAAAACTAGAGATTACCTTGATCTAGTTGGATTTCTTTTCTTTCGTTTTTTTGTCTTTTTGATTTTTTTCCTTTTTGTGGAGAACGGGGTCTCGCTACCCTGCCCAGGCAGGTCTCGAACTCCTGAGCTCAAGCTATCTTCCTGCCTCTGCCTCCCTAAAAGCTGGGATTACAAGCGTGAGCCACAGCGCCCGGCCTTTTTCTTTTTTTGTTTTTCTTCTGTCTCCCTAGTTATCACACTGATACCCGGGTTATCATACACTGGTTTGGGCATGGCAACTAAGGAGACCAGGATTTCTTTTCTTAAAAACCATAAGAAAGAAAGAGGAGTAGGCATTAAATAGTATTTTCCAGATGTATTAATAAAATTCATGGCAGCTTTGAGGAAATACTTCATAAATATATTCCCTTTCCCTACTGTCAGCCACACCCACACACACACTACTCTCCATAATCGTAGATGAAGAAAATAATGCATAACAAGCCGGAAGAAAATAACGCATAACAAGCCGGATTGCATGACTTGCTCCAAGTGCAGAGACTGGCCAGTCTAATTTATACTGCTTCTTTGCACGATTGAATTCCCCTGAGTCATTTCCATCTTCAGTGTGAGAGGGAAAGTTCACTGGAACTACATCAAGATGAAGACCAACCCCCTTGTCTCCAAAGGCTCAGTGGCTCTGTATCCTCGGTATGGTGCTTTCTCTTAGGGAGCTCAGGAGCGGCACTGCTGGCAGCCTCAGCAAACCCGACGGTAAGCAGGTACAAGTTTAGCTGCAGGTCAAGCATGGTGGCTCATGCCTGTAGTCCCAGCACTTTGGGAGGCAGAAGAAGGAGGATTGCTTGAGGCGAGGAATTTGAGACCAGCCTGGGCAACACAATGAGTGCCTGTCTCTACAGCATTTTTTTTTTTTTTAAATAACCGTGTGTGGTGGTACACACTTGGAGTCTCAGCTATTCGAGAAGCTGAGGTGGGAGGATCACTTAAGCCCAGGAGGTCAAGGCTGCAATGAGCCGTGATTGCACCACTGCACTCCTGCCTGGGCAATAGAGCAAGATCCTGTGTCAAAAAACAAATACCCCAAAAGTGTAGCTGCAGTGGATGACCCAGGGCATGTAAACAGGCTCTTCTCTCCTTGGCAAATCTTTTCTTCCTTTCCAGAACTAATGGAGGAAAATCTGACAGGGTGTGTCTACAGAAAAGGTAATGATAGGACATCCCAGAACCAGAAGGGGCAGCCTCTGGTTAGGCAAGACTGGGAGCATGAATGACTTAATAAATAGCAATTATATGCATACCTACTAAGTGGTTTGGTCATTGTATGTAGTGTGACCCACAAATATCTAACATGTCAACTCAGTTTTAGGCTGGTTGTTCAAACTGAAGCTTTAATTCTTGAGCCGTCTAAGTCTTCAACAGTCGGAGGCCCTATGCTGATTTGATTTTGCCAGAACACATTTATATAGAAAATAATTCATATTTACACATGAATTATAATGGCATATTTATAAAGATGGTAATGGATAGTTGCTTTTTAACCTTTTGCCTAGCATTTGATTTAGGTACATTTTATTAATGAATGCCCCTTGCGTTTTCTTGTACACAATCACCAATTTTGATTTAATCCTGTGTCAATATCCTATCCATGCTGGTGGCCTACAAGGTCCCACATGAACTGGTTCTTTCTTTCTTTTCTTTTCTTCTCTTTTTTTTTTTTTTTTTTTTTGATGGAGTCTCACTCTCTCTCTCCCAGGCTGGAGTGCAGCCCGATCTCAGCTCACTGCAACTCTGCCTCCCAGGTTCAAGCAGTTCTCCTGCCTCAGGCTTCCAAGTAGCTGGGGTTACAGGCATCTACCACCATGCTCGTCTAATTATATATATATATTTTTTTTGAGATAGAGTCTCACTCTATTGCCCAGGCTGGAGTGCAGTGGCGTGATCTCAGTTCACCGCAACTTCCGTCTCCTAGATTCGAGTGATTCTCCTGCCTCAGCCTCCTAAGCAGCTGAGATTACAGGCAGTCACCACCGCACCTAGCTAATTTTGTATTTTTAGGCGAGACAGGGTTTCACCGTGTTGCCCAGGCTCGTCTCGAACTCCTGACCTCAAGTGATCTACCCACCTCAGCTTCCTAAGGTGCTGGGATTACAGGCCTAAGTCACTGTGTCCGGCCTATTTATTTGTATTATCTATCCCCTGCCTATTAGAATGCTAACTCCCTGTGTCGTTCATTGCTGTACCCAGCACCCCCATGCCCAGAACTACTGGCAGCTGGCCCATCATGGGAACTCCACAAGATTTGTTGAGTGAATGAAAGATCACCTGAGAAGGCACCTTACTCAAGGCACCTTACTGAAGGATTTCTTTAAAGCCACAGAGGGACCAAGGCTGGGGAAGCCTTCGACTCTTGGTTTGTCCTTGACCACACATTTTCATGTCTCCTCTTGTTCTTTAAAACACTCTCCCCCTTTAGAGCTTTTATTGAAGCTTCAATATGTCACTTGAAGAGGAGGAATGTCCCCTTCAGGGGACCCCTACTGACTTGTATTTCATTAAAAGAGCATTATCTCACAGAGCAAGCAGGAACTTCCGAAAGAAGGATAATGGTTATAAGAGCCTCTAAATAATTTTGACTGATTAGATATCTTAATCCAGTTGCCAGTTAATTGTGTTTGTTTGTGATGAAGAATATGATTTTCACCTGCTCCCCCTCCACAATCTCCCCGGTGTTTGGAGAAAGCCAATCTCCCTGCCCACTGCATATCTGCTTTGAGCTCTTTGAAGGTGTTTGCTGAGGGGATGAGACCACAGCTATCACCTGGAGCCAGGAGCTGGGAAGAAGGAATCCCTGCCAAGCCACCTGCAGGTTGACTCAGAAAGTTCCTCACCCCAAGTCAAACAACAGGAGATCCGAAGACAGGGCTCCCTCCCCACCCCCTCACCCCGCCCTTGTGTCACTCTTTCTATGGAGAAAATAACTCAGTCATTGAAATACCCATCAAAATTCCATGTTCTCACAGATTATCTGTAGAGCAAAATCAAGTTTTTCCTTTATTTTCAATCTGTCACACAGTGGTACTTTTAACATACAGTAAAAATAAATCACTAGAAAAATAAAACAAAGGCATATGAAATACAAACTCGCTTTTTTTTTTTTTTTTTGAGACGGAGTCTCACTCTGTTGCGCCCAGCCTGGAATGCAATGGTGCCATCTCGGCTCACTGCAACTTCCCACTCCCAGGTTCAAGCGATTCTCCCACCTCAGTTTCCCAAGTAGCTGGGATTACAGGGGCCTGCCACCACGCCCGGCTAATTTTTTGTATTTTTGGGAGAGACAGGGTTTCGCCCTACTGGACAGGCTGATTTCGAGCTCCCCATCCCAGGTGATCCTCCCGCCTTGGCCTCCCAAGAGGCTGGGATTACAGGTGTGAGCCATCTTGCCTGGCCAAGCTCACATTTTTTATTCAAGATTTCAGCAGGTGTTAGGTTCCTCTCAAATTGCTCCCAAATTCCCAACTGGCTTGCTTGCAGTTTCTGTACTTCCCCTGCAGGTGGGATACAGACAGTTCACAGGGGGCCTTAAGACAGCAGCCTTTTTCCCCCCAATTTTATGTTACTGGTCCTTATTTAAAAAAAAAAAAAAAAAAAAAAAAAAAAAAAAAAAAAAAAAGGCTGGGCGCGGTGGCTCAAGCCTGTAATCCCAGCACTTTGGGAGGCCGAGGCGAGTGGATCACGAGGTCAAGAGATCGAGACCATCCTGGTCAACATGGTGAAACCCTGTCTCTATTAAAAATACAAAAAATTAGCTGGGCATGGTGGCACGTGCCTGTAATCCCAGCTACTTAGGAGGCTGAGGCAGGAGAATTGCCTGAACCCAGGAGGCGGAGGTTGCGGTGAGCCGAGATCGCGCCATTGCACTCCAGCCTGGGTAACAAGAGCGAAACTCCGTCTCAAAAAAAAAAGAAAGAAAGAAAGAAAATATAATGAGACCTTAAACTGATTGTAAAAGTGCTATTAGATAAAAACTTCTGTCATTCATAAGCACCAAATGAACACTATGCCGCATATTGACTGCATTGTCTGCTGCAAGTTAGGTTATTTGCCTTATCATTCGGTTCCAGGTGCCCCGGTGAGTGGAGACGTGAATGCCTTCAGCTTTGCTGCTGGGGGTTAGTGTAGGTGTAGACCGAGTGAAAGGACTGAAAAGCAAACTATGTGGTACAGAGGAAAGGGGGAATTGGAGTTTTCAGGTTAACTTAACCTTCCAGTGACCTGCTTCTCAATCACAGATTTGAATTCTTTCTTCTGCTGCCAAATATTTAAACCTATTTTGTTAACCATAGCTACTCCTACACGTTAATTTTTTTTTTTTTTTCTGTTTTACTGATGGAGAAATGGAAGTGAAGTTTCTAATAGCCAATCTAGAGGATCTGGCGGCAGAAGCCCAAGCTAAAGGGTTTAGTTCTTTACCCACAGCATTTAGAGTGCGCGTCCCCTGGCCTGTGCCCGCGGCCCCGCCTGTGAGATGTGACAGGTCTGCTCCACACCTGGGAGGTGCCATTCGGCTTTCTAATGGCATCAGGGTTTACATCCAAACTCTCCTCACCTAGATATTTCAACTCATGCCTTTCGCGCTCTCTTTGAACTCATTGCAACTTCTAACTTTATAAATACATTTGGATTCCCTTTAAATTCCCATCTTCCTTTTGTGTCCACCACAGCCAACAAAGAGCTGGAGTTGCAAGTTTCCATATGTGGAAAATTAGAAGATATGAAACACTGGTTGCTTTGTACCGCTTATTACCATACTAAAGCCTTTGTTCAGAGGACTTAAAATTATTATTTAATGTGCCACTGTATTTTCTAGGCAGGCACTTGAACTGTTTATCCACAATTCCTTTCGTTCTAAATTGCACATAGCTACACTCTCAAAGATGCTTAAATTGGGTAGCCATATTCCTCGCATGTTAAATTTCTTTATAAATTGCTTCTTTGAATTAAAATCGTTGTTTTATTATTTTATGTATCTGTACGTTTTCTCTAACCCGGGTATTCACAAACATCATCAAGTCTTTCAGAGTGAGAACTTTCTGTATACAGGAGATTGGAAATTGTGAACGGATCAAAATCAATACAGCATAGAGCACTGCGCAAAAGGGGAAAATGGTTTCTTTTGTAGATTTATTTTCAGATGTAATAGACTTGCATGATATCTTTAAAATGGTATGTCATTTCGTAAAGAAAAAAGTTGTTAAAATAGTTGCCATTGCTTTCTAAAGGACATGAATGTGGAAAAATTATTGGTTGTTTTACAAAATAAAATAACATTGACATAGTGCACAGTACTCTTATATACACACTTCAATTTCATCATCAAAATAACCCTACCATCTAGATATTCTTACTCTTTCCATTTTTCTTTCTACAAGAGGAAAGGAGGTTCAGAAGGATGAAAGGGCTCCCCCAAGATCACACATGAGGAAGAATTGAAACTTCTCATATCACAGTTTATGCTGTCTGTGTCCCAAACTGCTAACACGGATTTTTTTTTTGGAGACAGAGTTTCGCTCCTTACCCAAGCTGGAGTGCAATGATGCGATCTTGGCTCACCGAAACCTCCGCCTCTTGGGTTCAGGCAATTCTCCTGCCTCAGCCTCCTGAGTAGCTGGGATTACAGGCACGCGCCACCACGCCCAGCTAATGTTTTGTATTTTTAGTAGAGACGGGATTTCACCATGTTGACCAGGATGGTCTCGATCTCTTGACCTTTTGATCCACCCGCCTCGGCCTCCCAAAGTGCTGGGATTACAGGCATGAGCTACCGTAACCGGCCTGCTGCTAACACGGTTTTACACATGAAGAGGGAAATTGTTAGCCACTGTAGCATTTACCCAAGACTTGAAGGACTTTGGTTCACTTTTTTCTTTTTCTTTTTTTTTTTTTTTTTTTTTTTTTTTTTGCAGACAGAGTCTTCTTCTGTTGCCCAGGCTGTAGTGCAGTGGCGCCATCTCAGCTCACTGCAACCTGCACCTCCCACATTCAAGCAATTCTCCTGCCTCAGCCTCCTGAGTAGCTGGGATTACAGACAGCTGTCACCATGCCCAGCTAATTTTTGTATTTTCAGTAGAGACAGTGTCTCGCCATGTTGGCCAGGCTCATCTTAAATGCCTGACCTCAAGTGATCCACCCATCTGGGCCTCCCAAAGTGTGGGATTACAGGCGTGAGGCACGGCGCCCAGGTCAGTTCACCTTGATTACTGAGAGCACTCTGGCTTGGTTCAAAGACAGTAGAACATGCTTCTTATTAAATATGTTAGTGAGGACACTTTCTATGTCCACAAACTAGGTGTCAGTAATGAATACAGTAACCCCGAGCGTCCTAATTTAGCTGATAAACCTCTAAAGGAGCATGCTGCAAACAGTTTTCCAAACTTTTTTCCACAGTTCTTCTTCTCAGGGGACCTGCAGAGAGCCCTGGGTATCTGTATTCGAGCACCCCAGTTGTTCTGTTCCCTAGCCAAGGCTGGGATGCAATGCCTTAATATATTAAAATTGGTAAATGGTTAATGATAACTGTTCCAACATAGATGAAAACTATCACCTATGCTAAGCTTAAATCCAGGATGCCCTGGGTGCTATTATTCCTAAAAAGCCAACAACAACAACAAGAAGAACTATCTTAGGTTCTTAGTCCTCTCATTATTTGTAAAATAATAAAACTTGTGAGGAAAGGATCCCCTTAACTTTATCTTATATATTTTTTTTCATAAGAGAGCTAGAGCCTTGGTAATCTTTAATGTCAGAAGGAAAAAAAAGTTATGACTCTAAGCTTTGTTGAGTACATCCTCTTTTGTGATTCCAGTGGTGTCTTACTCCCAGAAAGCAGTCACGCTTTATGTCTTTCATAGCTATTTTGTCATAATTTTGCGACAGAGTTCAGGTCACAGTGTAGACCACTTGTTAAAGTTGACCACCTTGTTTTATTCTTTATACTACTCCTTACCTCTTTGTACTAATGTTTGACATAAAGTAGGTGCTTACAAATACTAATTGGTTGTAATTCTTCCAACTGATTACGAATGATAGAAAAGGACTTGGTATCCCTATGACCTTCTTTTGAGACAAAGTTTGGCACTTGTCACCCAGGCTGGAGTGCAATGGCATGATCTCGGCTCACTGCAACCTCCTCCTCCCGGGTTAAATTGATTTTCCTGCCTCAGCCTCCCAAGTAGCTGGGATTACCGGTGCCCACCACCAAGCCTGGCTAATTTTTGTATTTTTAGTAGAGACATGGTTTCACCATGTTGGCCAGGCTGGTCTTGAACACCTAACCTCAAGTGATCGACCCACCTCTGCCTCCCAAACTGCTGGACGGACCTGTGACCTGTGCCCAGCTCTATGACCTTCTTAAGCCCTGTTTCCTATGTGTTCATTTTGATTGCAAGAGTCTTCGGCTTTCTTGTATGGTCTTCTGTTGCTTAACAATGTGGATGTATTCTGAGAAATGCTTCCTTAGATGATTTGGTCTTTGTGAAAACATCCTACAGTGGATTTACACAAACCTAGATAGTGTCACCTCCTGCACACCTAGGCTATGTGATACAACCTATTGCTCCTGGCTGCCTAGCATGTTACTGTACTGAATACTGTAGGCAATTGTAATGCAGTATTATAGGCACAAATGTATTTGTGTAACTATGCATATCTAAACACAGAAAGAACACTGTAAAAATACGGTGGTGTCATCTTATGGGGCTGCCATCGTATATGAAGTCTGTCATAGACCTAAGGTTCTTGTATGGTGCAAGACTATATGGCTGTATGGCTAGCAATGCCAGGCACATACAGAAACTCAACCTGCCTACATCAGCTACACATCTACCACTGGATTTCCATAGCCCTAAGTTCTACGACATTTTTAGAAATGCTCCAAATGACAATCCAAATTATTTATAAGCATTTGCAGACCATTCTTGTATAATTATAACCATTTTGAATGTTTGATTGCTACAATAACAGACATTAGAAACCTTAGAGACCTGATGAACAATACATGAATCTAGATAAGGGATACCTGGAGGCTTTTCAAACAATGCTTTTTAGCAACTTTTGTAAATTTGAAAGGATTCCTGAATTAAAAAAAAAAAAATTCATTGAACATTAAACCTTGAAGACATTTTGCTAACTGAAAGAAGCCCATCACAAAGAACCACAGATTGCCTGATTCCATTTATATGAGATGTTCAAAATAGGCAGATCTGTAGATAGAAAATCGACGATGAGTTGCTTGGGGCCAAGGGATAAAAAAGGGTTAAGGAGTGATGGCTAAAACGTATGTGGTTTCTTTTTGGGGTGACAAAAGTGTTATAAACTTGATTATGGTGATGATTACACAAGTCTGAATATACCAAAAAATCAGTGAACTGAACACTTTAGATGAGTAAATTAGTATCTGAATCATATCTTAATAAAACAGTCATTTCAAAAATTAAAAATCAGAGACAACCCAAAGACATAGATATTAAAAGTCTTGTTTGAAATTGGAAACTGGTTGAAAGGTGCAGCCACTTTACATAGAACCAGTCAGGATTCTCTCGTTCCCCTCCCCTCCCCCATGCAGTACATTCCACATTCGCAGTAAATGGATTCTCTCCTCCAGGGTACGTGGTAGACAAATGTTCTAGCACATAAATGAATTGATTTATGAGTAGTCAGGATAATGTTAACATCTGACAAGTTTGATTTTAACCTTTATCTGTAATTTTGTGTCTTACGTTCAACCTGAATTCATAGATATTTCTGGAAGAGTTTTGCCTAAGACATTGTACATGTCAGTTCAGAATCCTGAATGGCATGCTTCCTTTTTTCCCATCTTCCTGCATGGAATGGGTAACATGAGTTTTCACTCTCTCTTTTTCAGTTTTATTAAAATAAAATGGCAATTAAGGTTTGTACGGAATACTGATGAACCTTAAAAAAAAGAGAGAAAGAAAGAGAGAGAGAAGTTTACGTGAACTTAACCAAGTTAAAAATGACATTCGGGTAATCACGTGCATGAAAGAAAATCCACTTAACCTACAACCCTTGTTTCCTTATTTACGTATGGGCTAGTTTTTGTTTTGTTTTGCTTTGTTTTGTTTTGAGACGGAGTTTCGCTCTTGCTGCCCAGGCTGGAGTGCAATGGCATGATCTCGGCTCACTGCAACCTTTCCCTCCCAGGTTCAAGCAATTTTCTTGCCTAAGCCTCCCTAGTAGCTTCCCGTGTCACATCACGCCCAGCTAATTTTGTATTTTTAGTAGAGACAGAGTTTCTCCATGTTGGTCAGGGTGGTCTCGAACTCCTAGCCTCAGGTGATCACCATCCTCGGTCTCCCAAAGTGCTGGGATTATAGATGTGAGCCACTGCGCCCCACTGGGCTAGTATTTTTTTTTAAATCAAGCATCCACTCCCTGTTCATTTTGGGATTTAGTGAAATATACCAGATGAATTTAGTTTCATGTTCACTAATACTAAGTAAGGGTCGGATTGGATGAGCCTGAAAAATAATTGTGTAGGAGGAAATTTTTATCAGTAGTAAATATTTCACCTTTTTATATAAGAAAATAAACTATTTTGCAAATGGATTTGAAAGGTGCATAGCCATGTTCTGTGTGAAAAGGTTTTCTTCGGGTGCCTGCGGACTCATGACAAAGAGAATAGTTATTTCTCTGCAAATTAAGCTTTATACCAACCAGATTGTTTTTATTTAACCATGAGTGTCTGTGACAATATGCCAAAATGCGGAAATTGCTACAGAGTTCTACTTGGGTGTAAGAACACTGTCGCTTCTGCATAAATCAAGACAGCAAAGTTCAGGTGATGTGGCATCATTACCACGCAGAGAGTTAGCAAATGATTTTACCAACTGCAGTTTAAACATCTTATTTTTTCTTCCTTCCTCAAAGGGGAAACATTTTTCTAAAACTGATTGTGGTCTTATTTCTGTTTGGAACCAATTGTTAGAAGAGAAAATAGGAGTTCTAATGTTAAGTGATTAACCAAAGGCTTACTATTCAGTTTCTAAATTTACGAAGATTTTTTTCTACCAAAACCAAATAGTGTATTACAGTCAGAATGAATAACTTCTACTCATTTGGGTGTTTTTTATTATCCTATATTTTGGAGAACTTAGTCATTTTATTTTATGGTTCCCAAACAAGACACAAAACCAACAAAAAACAAAAACAAATTTGAATTAAAAATCGTGTATGTGCTGTTGTAATTACTCACATGTGCTTATAAACACACCAGCTCTCCATTTCTGATTTCAGAAAGTGAATTGGTGGGAGAAGGTTTAATAATTACTGTTTTGTATACTATTCTAGTTATTCACATTTTTTAAAGCTTACACTTAATTTCAGAAGACATAGCTTCTTAATATTGTCACATGGCATATTTAACTCAAATGGGGTGGCTATCGGCAGAACAGATACCTGTTTATAATATCACCTACACTAAATACTTCTTTGTTATAGTTTACAGTCTCGATTTGAATTTTGAGTTATCAGAAGCAAGATAATTTGCTAGAAGGGCGAGTCATTGAGTTTTGCTTAAAATCAGCTCTGAACTTGGGGACACTCATGAATCCCACAAGACTATCCCAAAGTATTAGTCAGTAGAAGTTAACCTTAAGATATCTAAGAAAATCTCAGTCTACTAAATATAGTATCATTAGTTCTGTTTGAAATAAATATAATTTCTCGTAGTGAAAAAAGGAACTTTGAAATTTAGAAGGCAGTCATTTTGACCTACTTTTTACACTGGAATTACTTTATTAAGTTAGATCAAACACAGGCTCCTTGCCTCAACTAAATGGACATGGTAAACTGGCTCCAAAGTTGATTTGTGGAACTCAATTATGGACTTCACAAAGTGTTCAAGGTTACTGTTCAATTTGTTTCAGCCAGAATCAATAAATCTCTCTCCTGGTTTCTTTGCTGTACGTACTGTACTGGTTAATCATGTATATACATGGCATAGCACATTAGACTTGGAGAAAGAGTTTTCTGGTGGGAGCCAATTTTTAACTACCGTACTGTTGAAATTTTAAAACAAAGGGAAACTGCTTCTGTTTATTATTAAGATGTGATGGGAACTAAGAGCCATAAATAATTCTGCTGGCCAATTTCCAGGACTGGAAGTAAAAAGTGAGAGAGAGAGAGAAAGGTAGGCAAGGGGAGGAAAAGAAACTATCTTCTGAAATTGCTTAGTGGAAGAACTGCAACATTTAGGAAATTCTTAATATTAATAGAGAGCCACGAGTCCTCACAAAGAAAAGGGGAAATAATCAGTTCTACAAATACGGACGTAAGCTTTCTTAGTATACACATCGTATTTTAAAAGACAGCATGAAATGCTTTCTGGAGACTAAATATTAAACTTCAGATTTATGTGAGTAAATGTGGAAGAGCTGTAGCAGAGAAAATTTTAAAAATCACCTCTACAGTAATTCCTTCCCCAGGATAGCTCCCCTCTCTTTTCCCAGGATTACTGTATTTATATAGAACTAAAATTGCAGCTTGGGCAGCAAGGCGAGACCCTATTTCTACAAAAATATTTACAAATTAAAAAATTAGCCAGGCATGGTGGTTGCCTGCCTGTGGTCCCAGCTGCCAGGGAGTTGGGGTGGTAGGATTGCTTGAGCCCAGGAGTTCCAGGCTGTGGTGAGCTGTGATTGCGCCACTGCAATCCAGCTTCAGTGACAGCATGAGACCTTGTCTCAAAAAATAATAATAAAATTAAATAAAACAAAATAAAAGAAAAATAGACAGTGAGCTGCGATTGCACCACTGCAGTACAGCCTCGGTAACAGCACAAGACCCTGTTTCAAAAAATAATAAAATAAAATATAAAATAATAAGGAGAACTAAAACTGGAGGTTCCGTCTAATGGTGGATGGATGTAGAATACATGTCAGTGGTGCCCAGTCAACCTAATTCTGCCCTAACTGAGCTGAAAAAGCTTCGCTGGGGGTCAGAACACCCAAGCCCCGTCTCCTGCTCAGTCTTGTGCTGGTTGTGCCGCTGACAATCTGTGTGGCTTTGGGCTAATCATCTTGTTTCTTCCTTCACAGAATAAAAGGACCACCCTAGATGACTCTTAGGTGCCTTTCAGTTTTCACATTCTGGGCTGTGGTCCTCTGCATGGAAATGAGATTTCAAAACTCCCACCTCTCTGATACAGTAGGGAAGTAGAATATTTTAAACCTTATCCCATTCTAGTGTGTATTAGTATAAAAATTACCTGGGGACAGACCTGATAGGTTTGAACTAGCTTCCATGGATCTGCATTTTCACCTAGCTTTTGCAGATGGTTCCTAAAAACTGGAGAGAAACCCAGCCCTAGGATATCTCTTAAGCTTCTAATGCCAAAGAAGGCTGTGAAGATCAAGACTTTTTAAATGAGTTTTCCTAGGGGTATCTTCAACATTCTTAAAGCTTTTGCAGCGAGGAAATTAACACATAGGAAAGGCAATTCCAGGAAAGAGAGCAATTGTCATAGCTGGAGGACAATTTCTGGGTTTAAGATGCTTGTTCATATTGTTTGCTGAAAAGAGTGAGTATAGAGATAACGAATGATAAGACCAATGCCTCTTTAATTTTAGTGGAAATTATTTACTGTAAATAAAGCCCGTAATAAACTCACATTCATTAAATCTAAATACAAATAGTTTTTTAGTCCTTAATACCATGAAGGATATTTCACATTTTTCTTTCACTAGTCTTCCTCATTCTGAAGGTATTTATTTGTTTATTTATTTGCTTATTTATTTATTTATTTATTTATTTATTTATTTTAGCATTCCGAAATCTTATTTAATAGAACTTTCTTCAGGACACTTCCTGAAATGTAAACAGCTTAGTGTAAAGAAGTTCAAGCTGATGGCTAAAGACTTATATGACTGCCTAAGGCAGAGTCTTGACATCTACCCATCCCTAACAGATTTTCCTAAAACTCTGTGGAACGACCAAGGAAAAGGTATATTCTTCCCTTTCCAAATGCTCCTCTTCCAGGAAGGTTATTTTACAAGCAGTAGCTTCTGAAAGCAGCAGCCACCCCCCCGCCCCCAATGTCAGTCATTTTGGCACCATCGCCTCCGGCTGCGCACTTTGGAAGCTGTCCGGCCTTGATTCTGACGTCGGAAGAGCACGTCCGTCCACTTCCACTTCAGAGAGGGTCGGCGGTGTCTGGCAGCCCTGTTGTCTGAGGTTCTACCCTTTGATCACAGCAATTGGTCTCAGTTTAGTGGCTTTCTTGCTGATTCCAGCATCATGGCGGGTATTCACCACATCTGTCACATTCTTATAGGACTCAGGAGCCTCTTCCATAACCAGTTTGGGTGAAGCAACACTGATTGCAATTCCCATATCTGCCCATTTGTCTAAGACGTCCTGGAAATCTAAATTACGTCCAGATTTTGCTTGGGACAATGCTCAGCCCGCTCCATGACAGGTTGTTCCAAAGGGCTCAGTCATGCCCTGTTCAGTGCCAGTAAGCACACAACTTCAGGTTCCCGTGGTGCCACTCGTGAGCCCTGGTTGCCTGGTGAGTTGGTATCAACAGCAATGAAGGGATGGTGGGAGGGAACGCGAGGGCAGATCCCTTCCTGTGTACTAACAGTGTCCATTCCTTTCCGTCCACCACGGGCCGCCCCACTTTGGCAATGTTGTGAGAAACTTCATAGATCCTGTGGAGGTCCAAGTCATCAGGGATTGTGCCGAAGACCTTGGTAAAAGCCTGACAGGTTAGGAAGGTCATGGAAGGACGGATGATCCAGGCACAGTTCCCAGCTGCTGCCATTCCCCTCGGGTGGTCTTGACCCTCTGGGGAAGCCATTCAAGCACAAGCCAACTGCCGATCATTGACTGTAACCTTGTCTCTCTTCACGGTCTTCTCCATAGCTACCAGCGCCTCTGTGGCTACTTGGTGGCCTAAGCCTCTGCTTCCACTGCGGATCGTCATATACACCCGTCCTTTATGGTCAATGCCCATTTTCTTAGCAGTGAAGAAACTCACTCATTGAAAATCTCATCTACAACCTGGATTTCTGCATAATGGTTGCCTGCTCCCAGGGTCCCCAACTGAGGAAGGCCTCTTTTCTTAGCCCTTGCAGAGATCTTATTGGGGTCAGCCCAGGCTTACCCTTCTCTTAAGGCACACCAGTCCACCCCATCTCCAAGGCTTCCTCCAAGTGTTTGGGATTCATTGGAATGATAACCTTTTGATCCCACCCCAAAAGGAATGTGGTCAAACATAGTTTGGGCAAGTTGCTCCTTTACAGGCCAGACATCACTTTCCTCTAAATTGGTTCTTAGCAAGCGGAGGCCACAGTTGATGTGACACCCAACACCACCTGGGGATACCACTGCTTCAGGGTCATTCATATCAAAGGCTGCCATATTCCCAATAGCAAACCCATATCCTGAATGGACATCAGGAATCCCAATAGACTGATGAACAATTCCAGGCAGGGCTGCCACATTGCCAATCTGTTTCATGCCTGGCAGAAAGCACCACCACCACCACCTCGACAGGCATTCCTTAATTCCTCAAACATCAATTTCTCCAGAGCATCGTTCACACAGAAAACGCCTTCAACCTGCATGTTGGGCACGAAGCCCTTCGTGATCCTCCCGCAGGTTTTATTCATTTTTTCCAAGAACCGCAGCTCATCATTATAGTTGCAACTCGTGGTGGAGACAATGAGAGCAAAACTCAGGCTCCACTTTGAAGAGACGTTGCCGCGTCGTCCGGCTTCCCAGAGCACCGCCTTCCAAGCCTAAAGTTATTTTATTTTATTTTATTTTTTTTTTTTGAGACGGAGTTTCGCTCTTGTTACCCAGGCTGGAGTGCAATGGCGCGATCTCGGCTCACCGCAACCTCCGCCTCCTGGGTTCAGGCAATTCTCCTGCCTCAGCCTCCTGAGTAGCTGGGATTACAGGCACGCATCACCATGTCCAGCTAATTTTTTGTATTTTTAGTAGAGACGGGGTTTCACCATGTTGACCAGGATGGTCTCGATCTCTCGACCTCGTGATCCACCCGCCTCGGCCTCCCAAAGTGCTGGATTACAGGCTTGAGCCACCGCACCCTGCCACCTAAAGTTATTTTTAAATCAATGTCACAAGTGGACAGTGGTGGATCTAGTGCTGACCCATTAACTCTTTTCTTATCATACTTTTTTCTTTTTTGATACAGTCTTGCTCTGTCGGCCACGCTGGAGTGCAGTGGCCGATCTTGGCTCACTGCAACCTCCACCTCCTGGGTTCAAGTGATTATCTTGCCTCAGCTTCCCGAGTAGCTGGGATGACAGGTGTGTGCCACCATGCCTGGCTAATTTTCGTATTTTTAGTAGAGACAGGGTTTCACCGTGCTGGCACGGTTAGTCTCAGACTTGTGACCTCAGGGTTTCACCATGCTGCCCAGGCTAGTCTCGAACTTGTGATCCACCCACTTTGGACTTCCGAAGTGCTGGGATTACAGGCGTGAGCCACTGCACCTGGCCAATTCATTCTTTAAAAGTGTACAAATTCAGTGGCTTCTAGTATATTCAGATATCTGAAACCATCATCACCATTAATTTTTAAATGTTTTCATG
Source organism: Saimiri boliviensis (assembly GCF_048565385.1). Lineage (NCBI taxonomy): Eukaryota > Metazoa > Chordata > Mammalia > Primates > Cebidae > Saimiri > Saimiri boliviensis. Next base: position 8,249,914 of record NC_133463.1, on the reverse strand, counting down.
ACCCCAAGAAGAAACTTTTAGCAGTTTATCCCCCAGATATGGCTCAAGGAAAGCACTACCCTATTTCATATCTCTATATGACTCTTAGGTGCCTTTCATTTTTGCCTATTGAGACATTTCACAGAAATGGAATTATACCATATGTGATCTTTTATGACTGGCTTCTCTCAGTGCGTTGTTTTCAAGGCTCAGTTGTGTTGTAGCATATATCAGTACTTCATTTGTTTCTATGGCTGAATAATATTCCATTGTGTGCTATGCCACATTTTATTTCTCCATTCACCAGGCAATAGATATGTTTGTTTCCACTTTTTTTTTCTTTGAGACGGAGTTTCGCTCTTGTTACCCAGGCTGGAGCGCAACGGCGCGATCTCTGCTCACCGCAACCTCCGCCTCCTGGGTTCAGGCAATTCTCCTGCCTCAGTCTCCTGAGTAGCTGGGATTACAGGCACGCGCCACCATGCCCAGCTAATTTTTTGTATTTTTAGTAGAGACGGGGTTTCACCATGTTGACCAGAATGGTCTCGATCTCTTGACCTCGTGATCCACCCGCCTCGGCCTCCCAAAGTGCTGGGATTACAGGCTTGAGCCACCGCGCCCGGCCCAGGGAGCTGTATCCATTAACAACAATCCCAGTTTCTCCCTGCCTCCAGCCCCGGCAATCAGTATTCTACTTTTTGTCTCTATGAATTTGATTACCTCTTATAAGTGGAACCCTACAGTCTTTGTCTTTTTCTGATTGGCCAATTTCATTTAGCATAATGCCCCCCAAGGTTCATGCATGTTGTAGCACGTGTCATAATTCCTTCTTTTTAAGGTCAAATAATATTCCATTACATGTATATATTACTTTTCAAAAAATAATAGAGACGAGGTCTCATGTTGCCAAGGTTGGTCTTGAACTCCTGGGCTCAAGCAATGCTCCTGTCTCAGCCTCCCAAAGTGCTGGGATTACCAGCATGAACCACTGCACCCAGCCTATATATTACATTTTATTTAGGTGTTTGATCCATTTTGATTTTAGTGTCATATATGGTATGAGGTAGGGGGTCCAACTTCCTTTACTTCAGTGTGGATATCCAGTTGTCTCAGCACCATTTGTGGCCAGTTTATTCTTAGCACAGAGAAGTAATCGAATTTAAATAATGTTATTATTTCAAACTCAAATTTCTGGGGAAAACCATTTTAAAGACTGTTTCAAAAGATACAGAGCACATTCAGGATACTTTGCGTATAGGTGACTCTGTATTTCAAGACAAATGTAAGAAACAACATGTGACAATGTTGTTTCTTCCTTGTTCCCTATAATTTTATTTTCCTTTTTCTTTCTCTCTCTCTCTTTTTTTTTTTTTTTTTTTTATGTAGAGACAAGGTCTCACTATGTTGCCCAGGCTGGTCCTGAACTCCTTAGCTCAAGCCATCCTCCTGCCTCAACCTCCCAAAGTGCTGCAATCACAGTCATGAGTCACTGTACCCAGCATAGAATTTTCTTTTTCTTTTTACTCTTTAAAAGTAGATTATCACTGCATTCTACTTTAAGGGTATTGTGAAGCTAAATAATACAACTCATAACTTAGAAGAATTCCATATTTGCATTATTACGAATATTTAAGAATATGTTTATATTTAAATATAATAGTCATAATAAAGCATGCATGCAGACATATACACTGGAAGAAAAAGAATCATCAAAATTATTTCTGCTCTCTCTTTAGTGAGAATGTCTGTCACAAAGAAGCAACACATACTTGACTACCAATAGGTGGCACTAAACATTTAGTCAGGATTCATTCATTTTTATGTTGCCCGCAATATACATAACTATAACCTCCTTTGGAAAAGAGGAGCAACGTCTACAAAATATTCAAAATGATCAGGAGGAAATGGGCTCTATGGAAGTCGTGTTCAAAACGTCAATACATGAAGGTAGCTTTCAATTCAACTGAGCAACTAGGGCATGTTTACAGATTGGAGTTGCTCCAACATCCCATAAGAAAAGGCCTTCTTACTACTCTTCAGGTGGCCCTTGAGGTCAAGGACACAATCAGACCCTCTTGGATCTACAAAAAAAAGTATCTGGGTAAACTGGAGGGGTTTTTGTTATTTCTTTAAGTCTTGAGAAGAAAAAAAATGCAATTACAGCAGAGAAACATACAACTGACTAGAGACAGATGTTTAAGAACCAACCAAAAACACGTGCACGATAGCAGGACAATTATTTGTATGTATTTTCTTTTTCTTTTTTCTTTTTTCCTGTTTCTCCTTCTCCTTCTCCTTCTTTTCTTCTTCTTTTTCTTCTGAGACAAGGTCTCACTCTGTCAATGAGGCTGGAGTGCAGTGACACCATCACGGCTCACTGTAGCCTTGACCTCCCTGGTTCAAACCATCCTCCCACCTTGGCCTCCCAGAGTGCTGGAATTACAGGAATGAGCCACTGCGCCCAGCCTGTTTATATTTCCTGTGTTATTACAACAGTTACCAATTTTCATCACTGGTAAATTTAAAATTATATACATATATATGTCTTTGTATAGATAGAGACCCATATATACCATGTATTGTTGTTACATTAATACTGAAAAATGAATAATTTAAAAACTGATCTTTCATTAAACATCTATATATCAGCTGGGTGCAGTGGCTCACGCCTATAATCCCAGCACTTTGGGAAGCCAAGGCAGGTGGATCATGAGGTCAACAGATCGAGACTATCCTGGTCAACATGGTGAAACCCTGTCTCTATTGAAATTACAAAAATTAGCTGGGCATGGTGGCACACGCCTGTAATCCCAGATACTCAGGAGGCTGAGGCAGGAGAATTGCCTGAACCCAGGAGGCGGAGGTTGCGGTGAGCTGAGCCAACACCATTGCATTCCAGCCTGGGTAACAACAGTGAAACTCCATCTCAAAAAAAAAAAAAAAATCTATCACAACATTACCACTTTTTTTTTAAATTTAATATGTAGTATTTTATTTAACATGCCACTGCACTCTAACCTGGGCGACAGAGCCAGACTTCATCTCAAAAATAAAAATAAATTGCATCTCGGCTCATTGCTATCTCTGCCTCCTGGGTTCAAGCGATTCTCCTGCCTCCACCTCCTGAGTAGCTGGGATTACAGGCATGCACCACAACATGGTGAAACCCCGTCTCTACTAAAAACACAAAAAAATTAGCTAATTTTGTTGTAATTTTAGTAGAGACGGGGTTTCACCATGTTGGCCAGGCTAGTCTTGAATGCCTGACCTCAGGTGATCTACCTGCCTTGGCTTCCCAAGGTGCTGGGATTATAGGCGTGAGCCGCTGCTTCTGGCCAAGCAAAATATTTTTAATAAATTCTGATAATGCAATAAATGAAGTTTCTTCACCAATCTTTTTCCTCCAGCAATATAAACTAGGTATTTAAAATTTAAAATGAACTCAGTTGCAATAAACTATACTTATACTGGTTCATTTCAAAATTGCACTGGTTCATTTGAATTCACTTCCAATAACTTTTAGAAATTTAGGTTTATTTAGCATGTGTAACAAACAATTGTCCTTCTTGACAGGATTCCATTGCATGCCCAGTACACATAAATTTTTATTGCAGTCCAGGGGACTGCTTGAAGGCAGAAGGCAGAAGAACTGTAGGTAGATTGAGTAAATTCGCCTGCTTGGATAGCTTTAAGATGATACCGTGTTCTGGGATCACCCTGAGTCTTCAGTTCTCCTTCTGGATTTTACATACAATGGCAGAGGAATTGTTTATTGTTTTTCAGAGTAGGGATCATGGGCCTGAGGAAACCTCAGACATATTCTTGGGGATCTATGGATTTTCTCCACAATTTTATGTTTTGATTTTGGTCGATTAAAAATATCAATATAGATACATTCTAGTTGTGTGGATAACCAGCTCCTAACAACCGCTCACAGCTCCAGTCTCCTGCTTGGACCTGTGTTTGCTTGCAGTGGCACCAAGCGACACCTCTTTAATAGTTAGGAGACGGTGAAACTGTTGTGAAACTGGATGCAGAGGTTCGTAGTGTTTGTCCGCTGTTGAAATCATACTCCTGTAGGTTTTCCAATACAGTTTAAACCTTTTTGTTTTAAAAATATGGGCAGGTTTTTAAGGAATCTTAAAATAATTCCATAGCAAATAGTTTAGTTTTTTTTGAGACTGAGTCTTGCACTGTGGCCCAGGCTGGAGTGCAGTGGCACGATCTCAGCTCACTGCAACCTCTGCCTCCCGGGTTCAAGAGATTCTCCTGCTTCAGCCTGCTGAGTAGCTGAGATTACAGTGTGTATCACCATGCCCAGCTAATTTTTCTATCTTTTTTTTTTTTTTTTTTTTTTTTTTTGAGACGGAGTTTCGCTCTTGTTACCCAGGCTGGAGTGCAATGGCGCGATCTCGGCTCACCGCAACCTCCGCCTCCTGGGCTCAGGCAATTCTCCTACCTCAGCCTCCTGAGTAGCTGGGATTACAGGCACGCGCCACCATGCCCAGCTAGTTTTTTGTATTTTTTAGTAGAGACGGGGTTTCACCATGTTGACCAGGATGGTCTCGATCTCTCAACCTCGTGATCCACCCGCCTCAGCCTCCCAAAGTGCTGGGATTACAGGCTTGAGCCACCGCGCCCGGCCAATTTTTCTATCTTTAGTAGAGACAGGGTTTCACTGTGTTGGTCAGGCTGGTCTCGAACTCCTGACCTCATGACCTGATCACCTCGGCCTCCCAAAGTGCTGGGATTACAGGTGTGAGCCCCTATACATGGCTGGTTCACATTTCTTAAAATGTTGGTGCTTCTAATACTATAGTGTCTATGTGATGATTATTTCTATGCAAATTACATTTCAGCTAAATAGCAGGTGTGGTTAGCTAGCATTTCAAGTATCAGAAACTTAACTGTAGCAATGGCTAATAGGCAGTAAACTTCTACTCTCTACACCATAAAATGTATTCACTAGCTGGAAAAAAGTATGCTAAATAATTTTTTTGTTGGTGAAAGTTGTGCTGTTCAAGATAAGTGGTGACTAGAAAGATCACCTAGGCCTTTTGCTCTCAAATGAACACATTACAGGATCTTAATCTCTTCTTCAGAGCCTTTGGGCAAACTAGAAAATGAATAAAACGCATGAGCCAGGCCGGGTGCGGTGGTTCAAGCCTGTAATCCCAGCACTTTGGGAGGCCGAGGCAGGTGGATCACTAGGTCAGGAGATGGCGACCATCCTGGTCAACATGGTGAAACCCCGTCTCTACTAAAAATACAAAAAATTAGCTGGGCGTGGTGGCACTTGCCTGTAATCCCAGCTACTCAGGAGGCTGAGGCAGGAGAATTGCTTGAACCCAGGAGGCGGAGGTTGCGGTGAGCCGAGATCTCACCATTGCACTCCAGCCTGGGTAACAAGAGTGAAACTCTGTCTCAAAAAAAAAAAAAAAAAAATGCATAAGCCATGCAGTTATTAATAACCCAGAGAGGTCTGAAACATGAAATTATAAAGAACCCTCCATATCAGGTTGTTTTCTGCCAAATAAGCTGTAAAAATAATTTTGATTTTAGTGTTGGGTTGTTGGGTTTTTTAGATTGCTTATTTTTACAATTTCAGGTGTGCACTGTGGACTTGGAAAAGAATCCATCCAGCTCACGTGGTCCTCACATCAGAACACAATTGCACCCAGGGCAGAGTAAACTCTCATTCAGGTCCTCTTTGAAGATCAGAGGGGAGGCCGGGCATGATGGCTCAAGTCTGTACTCTCAGCACTTTGGGAGGCTGAGGAAGCCGGATCACTTGAGGTCAGGAATTTGAGACCAGCCTGGTCAACAAGGTGAAACCCTGTCTCTACTGAAAATATAAAAATTAGCCAGGCGTGGTGTTGCGTGCCTGTAACCCCAGCTACCCAGGAGGCTGAGGCAGGAGAACCACTTGAACCTGGGAGGCAGAGGTTGCGGTGAGCTGAGATCACTCCACTGCACTCCAGCCTGGGCGACAGAGCGAGATTCAAAAAAACAAAAGAGAACAAAACGAAAAAATTAAAAACAAAAAACAGGGAAAGAGGGTTTCCCCAAGCATAAAAGATCAGAAAGTAGGAATTTTAAAATTTACTTGCCATATGTTTATGCATTTGTCGGGATTTGGTCCAAGATTTGCAAATTTGCCTGAGAAACTTACAGCCCCCTCCTACCCCACCAATCCCTGGAAACTGCTGACATTTATGAGAAAGAGGAGCCGTCAATGGAGGATGACCATAGAAGTGGAGGGACCTTCCGGACCATTATCCGTTAACGGGGAGGAGCATGAGTTCTGTGAGTCACAGCTTGAATTTCATTATATTAATCAAGGTAAGGACCGGAGACAACCGCGTATCAGATAAGACCAGGTTTTGCCAGTGGTTTTTAGAGCTGCTTTGGTTTTAGGATCGCGGGTAGGGAGTGGTGGACATGCACAGATTCTTCCTCTGGTTTGTTGCTCAGTGTTGAGAAAGTTTCTTCCCAGTGCCTCAGGATATCGTCACTTAGACGGAACGTCTTATATCTAGGATTAAAGCAGTTGCTGCCACATACAGTGCCATGAATTTTAAAAGTACCCTAAACATGTGGTTCTTTGAGTGCTTGCTACAGCAGTGGAATTTGGGTAACTTCCCAGAAAAGGAATTGATTGGAGGAATGTGGATGACTGAAAACACCCAAATAACACGCTGAACAGTGAAGAGTAAGACCCAAAGGAATGGAAGAAGCGGGGAGAATCGACTCCTGTATTTTCTGTGTGTGTTACGGCAGTCAAAACTGGGGACCTGGAGGAGCCGTGTTTGCAGTGCTAAATTAAATTTCAGCCTCTTGCCAAAGGAGGCCAGCTCTTTGACTGTAGGGGAAATGGGAGAGTTTCCATCCCTCGACCCATAACTCCAGCACCAAGGTCATGTCTTATGAGGACCAACTCATTTCCAGAACTTTCTGTCCTCAGTAAATAATGCATTATAAACTCATGGGGAAAGGAGCCATCCAGAGAAAACTACCGTTTATGCAACTTGTCTAAAAGTCTAGTTTCTTGTCTTGGTCCTGCTGCTTATTATGTGTGACCTTAAGCAGATCACTCCAGTATCTCATTTTTATTTATTTTATTTTATTTTATTTTATTTTGAGACGGAGTTTCGCTCTTGTTACCCAGGCTGGAGTGCAATGGCGCGATCTCGGCTCACCGCAACCTCCGCCTCCTGGGTTCAGGCAATTCTCCTGCCTCCGCCTCCTGAGTAGCTGGGATTACAGGCACGCGCCACCATGCCCAGCTGATTTTTAGTATTTTTAGTAGAGACGGGGTTTCACCATGTTGACCAGGATGGTCTCGATCTCCTGACCTCATGATCCACCCGCCTCGGCCTCCCAAAGTGCTGGGATTACAGACTTGAGCCACCACGCCTGGCCTTTATTTATTTATTTATTTATTTAGAGACAGAGTCTCGCTCTGTCACCCAGGCTGGAGTGCAGTGGTGTGGCCTTGACTCACTGCAATCTCCACCTCCCGGTTTAAAGGGATTCTCCTGCCTCAGCCTCCCCAGTGGCTGGGATTACAGGCTGACTTACAAGCCTCTTATTTTTAAAGCAGGTAATAATGGTGGTCTCATTCTATTGACAGGGTTACAATGAGACTCAAGGCAATGCTGGAGGTAAAGCACTGGGAACTCAGTATGGTCCCTGCAACAGTCATCAGTTGACATCAATATTAATCTGTTTCTTGGCAGATTTCAAACCAAACATTCAACTAAATGGTGACTCTTTAAGTCATTCTGCTGCATCCCTAGCTACACTTTAGAAGGAATGTAATTCACAAAGTAAATATAACAACCGAGAGAATGAGAAACTCCACAAAGAAGGACACCCAGGGAGGTGGTCCCTGAGTACCCTTTAAAGCCCAGAAAGAGGTTTACAGAGGGCACAGCCTCACTTTCCTTCCTGCAGTCATTCAGCCCACATCATCCCCAGAGGCTGGGCAGGCTCACCAATGCAGAGCACCCTGGGGCTTAGACACAGATTTCAGGTAGGTTTTAAGATGATGCCGATCGAATCCTTCCCTTTGAATATTATTTAGTTATCTCATTTAAACTAAAATAATCTGGAAAGCAGATATATTTAATACCTAACCCTCTATATTAAAAAAAAAAGAAAAAAGGGCCAGCACGATGGCTCATGCCTGTAATCCCAGCATTTTGGGAGGCCGGGGTGGGTGGATCACCTGAGGTCGGGAGTTCGAGACCAGCCTGACCAACAAGGAGAAACCCTGTCTCTACTAAAAATACAAAATTAGCCGAAAGTTGTGAGGCATGCCTGTAATCCCAGCTACACAGGAGGCTGAGGCAGGAGAATCGCTTGAAACTGGGAGGCAGAGTTTGCAGTGAGCTGAGATCATGCCATTACACTACAGCCTGCGACAAGAGTGAAACTCCATCTCAAATAAAATAAAATAAAATAAAATAAGCCAACGATACCATAGACTAAAAAGAAAGGGCATGTTCTGAAAACGTGCAAACTATGTTGAGAGCAGTGGCATATCTGAGCTGATAGGAGTTCTCGATAAGGAAGTTGACTCCAGCAGCTTCTCTGTGGACTCCCTGCAGCCTTGCCTTACTGCTCAAGACAATACAGGTCAGGAATTGCAGCGTATCAACTTGGTAAGTTTGAGGGAGTTTGGAAGAAGAAAGGAAGAAAATGTGGCCACAAAATGCTACTGAATTCTTAACGCAGGGCAATTCCCTTCTTTTCCTCTTGTCCCTGTTGCCTGCCAGCCCTCAGAGGATGAACAGAGAAGCCTGCGTTTGTTTTTTCTCAAGGCCTGCCTTTGCTTGAACTGCTCTCAGGGCAGTAGGTAGCATGAGGAAGAGGGGTGGGTGCTGGGTTTCCCTCCCTGGAGGGGAAGTGATAGTGGGGAATATGCCTCCTGGGCCAGGTCTGTGAATTAAAAACACGGAATGAGGCCTTGGGCAGTGGCTCACACCTGCAATCCCAACGCTTTGAGAGGCTGAAGCAGGCAGATAGAGTCCAGGAGTTGGAGACCAGCCCGAGTTACTCCAGCAAAACCTCATCTCCAGAAAAAAGAAAAAAAAGAAGGGAAGGAAGAAATGAAGGGAGGGAGGGAGGGAGGAAGAAGGGAGGGAAGGAGGAGGGAAGAAGGGAGGGAAGGAGGAGGGAAGAAGGGAGGGAAGGAGGAGGGAAGAAGGGAGGGAGGGAAGGAGGAAGGAAGAAGGGAGGGAGGGAGAAGGGAAGGAGGGATGGAGGGAAGAAGGGAGGAAGGGAGGAGGGAAGGAGGGAGGGAGGGAGGGAGAGAGGGAGGAGGGAAGGAGGGAGGGAGGAGGGAAGGAGGGAGGGAGAGAGGAGGGAAGGAGGGATGGAGGGAGGAGGGAAGAAGGGAGGGAGGGAGGGAGGAGGGAAGGAGGGAGGGAGGGAGGAGGGAAGGAGGGATGGAGGGAGGAGGGAAGGAGGGATGGAGGGAGGAGGGAAGAAGGGAGGAAGGGAGGAGGGAAGAAGGGAGGGAGGGAGGAGTGAAGGAGGGAGGGAGGGAGGGAGGAGGGAAGAAGGGAGGGAGGGAGGAGGGAAGGAGGGATGGAGGGAGGAGGGAAGAAGGGAGGGAGGGAGGGAGGAGGGAAGAAGGGAGGGAGGGAGGAGGGAAGGAGGGATGGAGGGAGGAGGGAAGGAGGGATGGAGGGAGGAGGGAAGAAGGGAGGAAGGGAGGAGGGAAGAAGGGAGGGAGGGAGGAGGGAAGGAGGGAGGGAGGGAGGGAGGGAGAGAGGGAGGAGGGAAGGAGGGAGGGAGGAGGGAAGGAGGGAGGGAGGGAGGAGGGAAGAAGGGAGAGAGGGAAAGTTAGCCAAGTGTGGTGGAATGTGCTTATGGTCCCAACTACTTTGGAGGCTGAGGCAGGAGAATCTCTTGAGACTAGGAGGTGAGAGGCTGCAGTGAGCTGAGATCGAGCCACTGCACTCCAGCCTGGGAGACAGAACCAGACCCTATTTGCAAATACAACAAAACAAGACAAGACAAAAACATGGTGTGGAGATCCAAGGTGAAAACAGGCTGGAAAAATTATCCCTGGTAGGGATACAGTGAAGGAATGCTGGTGACCGTCACCCTGTGGTTTCCTCACCAGCAGTGAGGGCTGCGGTTTTTGTCACGGGAGAAGCCCTTCACTAGGGGTAGCTGCAGAGTCTGAGCATCAACCTCTACCCCACAAGGATGGGCTTCCCTACTCCTGCCGTGCCTACTTTCTCTAAAATCAGCAATTAGAGGTAATCCTCAACCTCACTGGCAGCTTGTGCCGGATGATCAGACATCAGCTGACACAGACCTTTTCTGAACAAGGTAGAACTGAGGAATGCCCAACTGTCCAGCAGGCATCAACTGTCACACTCTGGCCCCGGGGGTGACAGAACAGGGAGACCTAAGAGATGGTGAGGTCCAGGACTCCACTCACATCCACAGGAGTGTGGTAGGGTGAGGGAGGCGGACAGGAGCCCTGATGCTCCTTTTCAATTATCTTTTATTAGAACCCATAAAAGGTAATTGGGCTGGGCTGCCTCATTGCAGAGAGGGTCATGTAGCCGGGAGGTGGGTGCCGGAGTTGGATTATCGTCCACCCCTCCCTTGGGGTGAGGGTAGCTGAGCTGGGAGTAGGGAAATCTGGAGAACTGAAGGAGGTGGGTTGGTTTGATTTAGGAAGAACCCACCCATACAAGAAGAAGGTTGGGGCCCGGAGGAGAAGGTCCCTGAGAGCAGGGACTCTTTGTGTGTCTGTTGATTTGTTCTAAGGCAGCCCAGATAGGGACAGTCCTAGACAAAGATATTGATTGCACTCAAAAAATATTATAAATCAGAAATCTGGAAGCATGGCCTGCCTTTTAGTGAAACATGTTCCAAACTGCCAGGACTCTCTCATAAAAGGTAATCTAAAAATCTTCCAGAACATTTCCTTTTCCTGCAGTTATTCTGTAAATTATGTCACCTCTTACTCTCAATAAAGGCCCTTTGATCTGATCCGTGTTAATGTCCTGTCCTGCAGAGTTTTATTCTCCATAATTCATGTGGCGGCAGTGGAGGGAGAGAGGCTTGCTTCTTTTCGGCCAGTTCTCTCTGTTTTCTCGGTAGAACTGACCGGAGCCTATGAAATCAGACCTTTAAATACATTCTAATTTTGATATTTATTATAACAGTATATGACTTCGGTTATAATTATTAAAGGAAAACCAGTTGATTTCAATGAGCAACTAAATAAAACAACTCCTGATGTGGAAGAGGGGAGTTTATTAGGATCCTGAGCTAGCATGGAAGATGGCCGTTTAGACTATGACAAAAATGTTTAAATTCTCCCAGTCAGTTTGATAGATCACATTTTTTTTTTTTTTTTTTTTTTTTGAGACAGAGTTTCGCTCTTGTTACCCAGGCTGGAGTGCAATGGCGCGATCTCGGCTCACCGCAACCTCCGCCTCCTGGGTTCAGGCAATTCTCCTGCCTCAGCCTCCTGAGTAGCTGGGATTACAGGCACGCGCCACCACGCCCAGCTAATTTTTTGTATTTTTGGTAGAGACGGGGTTTCACCATGTTGACCAGGGTGGTCTTGATCTTTTCACCTCGTGATCCACCCGCCTCAGCCTCCCAAAGTGCTGGGATTACAGGCTTGAGCCACCGCGCCCGGCCTCCATATTTTTATTTTTAACTATACACCAAAAATCCTTTCCTGCTTTGGAGAGATGTTAGTAACTTTGAGAAGGAAAATAATATGATCTATAATTTAAATTAAGCTTTAACTAATGAAAACACAAACAGCTTTCTTAAATGAATTGATCATTAAGCCCATGAAATAATTTCAGTGAGCATGCAGATCTTATAATTTAATTAAATGCCTTAGTTTATTTTTCTGATGGATCTACGATTTTCTTCTTCCCTTGTGATTGGTGAATGAGAATAAATTGGTCATTGCGATAGCTTCTTCTAATATGAACAATCTAAATATCACGCTTTGCACCCTATGTTTAAAAGTAACAATATAGTCAAACAAAATCTCCATGAGTTTCCTGACCAAAAACCTAGTTAGAAATCAACGAAGTGGAGTTACCATGTGTTATGCCTATTTCTTTTTTTTTTTTTTTTTTGAGACAGAGTTTCGCCCTTGTTACCCAGGCTGGAGTGCAATGACACGATCTCGGCTCACTGCAACCTCTGCCTCCTGGGTTCAGGCAATTCTCCTGCCTCAGCCTCCTGAGTAGCTGCGATTACAGGCACATGCCACCATGCCCAGCTAATTTTTTGTATTTTTAGTAGAGACGGGGTTTCATCATTTTGACCAGGATGGTCTTGATCTCTTGACCTAGTGATCCACCCACCTCAGCCTCCCAAAGTGCTGGGATTACAGGCTTGAGCCACCGCGCCCAGCCCTATTTCTTATTAAGAACAATTTTTAGATATTGCTGGGGACCAAAGGTTTATTTTTTTGTTTTGTTTTGTTTTTGTTTTTGTTCTGAGATGGAGTCTCACTCTGTTGTCCAGGCTGGAGTGCAGTGGCACGATTTTGGCTCACTGCAACCTCTGCTTCCTGGGTTCAAGTAATTCTCCTGCCTCAGCCTCCCTAGTAGCTGGGATTACAGGCACCCACCACCATGCCCAGCTAATTTTTGTAGTTTTAGTAGAGACGGGATTTCACCATGTTGGCCAGGTTGGTCTCAAACTCCTGACCTCACGTGATCCACCCACCTTAACCTCCCAAAGCACTGGGATTACAGGCATGAGCCTCCGCGTCTGGCCTCAAGGTTTCAAATCAAACGTTTTAGCTAGTTTGCCTGTAATCATAGACTTCCTGTGTATCACCCAACACAGAACTCAGCTCTGGAAGCTTACTGAGTTGTAAAGACATACTCTGACAGAGAATTCTCTGGCAACAGGGTCTCAGGCATCTTCCAGTCACCCGGTCTTGTGGAAGAGATAAGCCATTTCAGGCAGACACGTTTCTATCCAGGCTTGGAATGCATCCAAAGGAAACACAAAAAACTCGGACATCAGAACACACCTGTTGACTTTGGAGCATTCGTATCAATCACAGCCAAGCCCAGGGCAGCTGTGCTGGGGCCAGCTCGCTCTGTGGGGCAGAAGGAATGTCAGCTATGAACAGTCAGGAGGAAACAGAGATAGAGGCTTCCACATTCTTCTCTCTCTTTGTCTACATACCATTAATAGGATTAACATTTTTTTTAACTTGGCCCCCAAAACAATTCTAGGATGACATCTTCAGCTTTTCATTCACTTAAACAAAAATCTGATTTTTAGATATTTTAAATATCTAAAAATACCTCTTCTCTTCCTTTTTATTACCTTTTGTTATCTTATTTTGCTGAGTTCTATTTTTAGAATAAAATTTTGTTTTCCATCTTAAAAAATGGCCATATGATTTCAATAGATATTTCTCCAAAGAAGATATATAAAGGGCCAAAAAACACATGATAACGTGCTTAACATCATTAGTTAGTAGGGAAATACGAACCAAAATGACAATGAGATGCCAGTTCCCATTCACTAGGATTGCTGTATCAAAACAACACTAGATATTAATAAAAGTGTTGACGAGTTTGTCAAAAAATGGGAACTCCCATAAGTTGCTGGTAGGAATGTAAAATGTTGCACCACATTGGAAAACAGTCTGGTAGTTCCACAAAAAGTTAAACACAGAGTTGCCATATAATCCAGCTTTCCAGTTCTAGGTATATGCCCAAAAGCATAGGAAGTACATGTCTACACAAAAGCTTTTACACCAGTGTTCACGAAAGCACTGTTCACAATAGCGCGAAGGCAGAAACAACCCAGGCGTCCCACAGCTAATGAATGGGGAAATATATTGTGGTATATCCATATAATTGGATCATATTCAGCCGTAAAACATCATGAAATATTGGTACATGTGACAACATGAGTAAATCTTGAAAACATGCTGAGTGAAAGAAGCCAGACACAACCACCCAATATCATATGGTTTTAAATGCCCAGAGAAGGCAAATCTATGAAAATAAAAAGTGGATTAGTCATTGTCCAGGGCTGGGGGATGGAGCAATGAGGAGTGACTACTAATGGGTTTGGGTCTGTTTTTGAAAAGTGATGAAATGTGATGAAATTAGATAATGGTGATGGTTGGAAAACCTTGTGAATATACTAAAAACTACTGAACTGTATATTTTAAAAGGGTGCACATTATGGCATGTGGATCACATCTCTATCTTATTTTATTTATCTATCTATCTATCTATCTATTTATTTATTTATTTAGCGACAGGGTCTTACTAGGTTACTGAGGCTGACAATTCACAGGTGCGATCCCACTACTGTTCAGCACAGGAGTTTTGGATTTTTTGTTTGTTTTTGTTTTTGAAACGAAGTTTTGCTCTTGTTGCCCAGGCTGGAGTGCAATGGCGCAATCTTGGCTTTCTGCAACCTCCACATCCCAGGTTCAAGCGATTCCCCTGTGTCAGCCTCCCGAGTAGCTGGGATTATAGGCATGTGCCACCACACCCGGCTGATTTGGGGATTTTTAGTAGAGATGGGGTTTCCCCATGTTGACCAGGCTGCAGCACAGGAATTTTCACCTGATCCATTTCTGACCTGGGCTGGTTCACCCCTCTTAGGCAACTTGGTGGTCCCATGCTCCCAGGAGGTCACCATATTGGTGCCAAACTTAGTGTGGACACCCAATCAGCACAATGCATTACAGCCTAGAATTCCTGGACTCCAAGGGATCCTCCCGCTTCAGCCTCTGAAGTAGCTGAGACTATAGGCACACCCCACTGTGCTTGGCCATATTTCAATTTTAAATTAAAAAATGAAAACCAAAAACACCCCACAAGAACAAAAAAAAAAAAAACAAAGAAATCTAAAGTTTCCTAGCTGCAAAATGCTTCCTCCTTGTGTGTTTCCCTATCTGAAGAAACCTTATGAGGCATTTGGACTTCATCCTTCTCTGTAGGCCACGTTTCCCTGAGAGTCGACCTTTAGGTCTTTCGAGCGTCTTGACTCTGGTCCTTGCTCTTCACCCCTACTCACACTATCGTGGTTCTCAATGCCATCATCTCTTGCCCAAATCGCTGCAACTGCTTTCCAGGCTTCCAAACTTCTCCTTGCGCTGGTCCATTCTCTATGATTTAGCCAAGGGAAGTGATCTTTTAAAATACGGTTAGTTGTTTCTCTGTAATCTTGGGGAACGGTCCTAGGACCTCCATGGATACCAGAATCCGTGGATGCTTAAGTCCCTGATACAAAGTGGTGTACTATTTCCATATAATTTCTGCACACCCTCCTATATCCCTTAAATCATCTCTAGATGACTTATAACACCTAATACAATGTCAATACTGTGGAAATCGTAGTTAACTTACATTTTCATTTTTTTTGATTTTTTAATCGTATTGTTATTTTTATTGTTTTTTTTTCCTAATGTTTTCAAGCCCTGGTGGGTTGAATCCACAGATATAGAGGGCCAAGTATATACAAATTATTTTAAATCAAACCAAGATAATAATTGCTCTTTTGTCTCTTTTTGAGGGTTAATTTTCTTCTCTTATACATGTGAGCAAATACAGTATGATTTTGGAGATATAACAATGAAAAAACATAATACCGGCCTTAAGGGGGCTGTAGTCTAGAGAAAGTCCCCCCAGATAAACAGGTGATCAGTATGTAATATGACAAGGTAATGATCAAGGAGTCTGGCTGGATCAGAAAAGGCTTCTCACAGGTGCTGAAGTCTTAGCTGACTTGCGAAGGTTGAAGAGGAGATATCCAAGCAAAGAAAAGAAAAGGAAATTCCAGAAGAGGAGTTAACTTGAGCCGTAATTGGGAGGTAAGAGAAAGCCTGGAGTCTTCAAAAGATAGGGCCTGGTCACCAAGGGTCTTCTATCTGGAGCAGTCAAGTTTCTTTTGTTGTTAAGTTTAAAGATACGAATCTAAACAGAAGGCTAGGAGTGCAGAGGTTTGAGCAAGCTTGGAAAAGTCTCTGCTCAGTCTCTGCTGCTCGCCCATCTCTTGCAGGCCAGGTCCCCCGTGTCCAGATGGTCACTAGCAGCTCCAGGCTTGGATTCCACTGGTTTGCAAACCCAGCAGTAGGAGCGCTTGCTGCCCAGGAGTTCCCAAGAGTGATTTTTCGTGTGTCTGGTGGAATCAGTCACTGCATCAGAGAGGGATGATCCCTCTCTGGCCTGGAGCTGGCTTATCAGAGGAGGTAGAGAGGAAGGGGCGGGGATCAAAGCAAAAGGAAGGAGGGTATGGAGAGGGGGAGTTGCCCCCATGGAAAATCAGGCACTGTGACCAGAGGTAGGAGGAGTGGATGATGGACAGGGTAAAACAGCAGTGGCCCGTGAAACCACAGTAAGGCTGCTGAGCTCCTTCCAGCAAGCAGTGGAGCCAACAATGTATGCGCCAGAGACAGTTCTTATGATGAATGGCCATTGCACTGGGGACAGGGACACTGATTTGGAAGCTGTTACATTAATTCAGGTGACGTATTAACATTGCTGAAATGAAGGGAGTGTGAGGGCAAATAAAGAGCACTTGATAAATTTGAATGATAAGAAGCCGGCAGGACTTAGGTAACTGATTAAAGGTGGAAGCTATGTTGGGGGTGGGGTGGGGGGGGCGTCTGGGGAGATTGGGGAGCTAAGTGTGATTCAAGGTCTAAGGCTCAGGCAATCAAGTGAATAATGACTGTTGACTAGGGATGCTGGGGCAGGCGCAGCTCTGGGGAGGGGAAGAGAATCCAGTGATTTTAACACTACCTGTTTGATGTCTGAGTGCACTAATTGGCAGGTAGCTGCAGCTCCCAGTCAGAGCTCTGGGAAGGGCCCGAGGGTGTACTCCCGTTGCTGGGCACACATGCATTTTGAATGGAGCCCTGCTAAGTCGGGAGATAGGATGGTGAAGAAGACCTATTTCCCACTCTCGAGACCTCGTAAGTCACGTGGGATGATGGCTGTGGACACAAGTGACAGGCAGCGACATCGCTAGCATGTGGGTACAGATGACAGACCTTGCCCTGCCCTGCTCTAGAGCTTTCCCAGGGCCAGGAGGGGCTTTTCTCATGATGAAGCCTGGTGGTAGAGTCTTGAAGGGTGAGTGAGAGGCATACAGCTTCAGGACGTTCAGGGAGTGAGAAGACATCTGCTTCCTAAATTATAGTATTCTTTGTCTTCCCTAAGAAAGTGGCCTATCTGTAAAAATAAGCACAGCCAGCAATGGGGCTCTCTCATGAGGAGGTGGAAACGGGGCCAGCCATGAAGGAGGGTGAATTTGCCAGGCAGCCAAGAGGACAGCACCTGGGACATCGTCGGCCTCAGGAATGCCATGTCTTTCCCAGTTCTGCTTAAAGAGACAGAAAACGCTCTGACGTCTCACTTCAAGTACAGGTCCTCGAGCACCACGGCATGGAAGGGTTCATCTGACCAAAGACCCTGAAGAGCGAGTCACCACTGAAGCTAGTCCGAAGCCTGCCCTGCTTTCTCCCTTCAGATTTTCACCTGAAGATTTAGGAAAAGGTGGGCCCCGTGGCTCACACCTATAACCCCAACACTTTTGGAGGCCAAGGCGGAAAGACTGCTTCACAGCGAAGCAAGACTGTGTCTCTACAAAAAAAATAAAAAATTAGCTGGGCCTGGGGGCGCAGTCCGGTAGCCTTAGCTACTTGTGAGGCTGAGGTGGGAGGATTGCTTGAACCCAGGAGGTCGAGGCTGAAGTGAGCTGAGATCGCACCACTGCACTCCAGCCTGTGTGACACAGCAAGACTGAAGCCTGTCTCTCTTATTTTTTTTTTTTTTTTTTTGAGATGGAGTTTCACCCAGGCTGGAGTTCAATGGTGAGATCTTGGCTCACTGTAACCTCTGCCTCCCAGGTTCAAGTGATTCTCCTGACTCAGCCTCCCTAGTAGCTGAGATTATAGGCATGTGCCACCACGTCCAGCTAATTTTGTATTCTGGTACAGACGGGGCCAGGCTGTTCTTGAACTCATAACCTCAAGTGATCTGTCCACCCTGGCCTCCCAAAGTGCTAGGATTATAGGCATGAGCCACCGCACCTGGCCAACTCTGCCTCTTAAATTTAAAAAAAAAGAAAAAAAAAAAGAAAAAAAGATTCTGGAATAGACCACCAAAGCAAATGCAAAAGCTGGCCCCTGGTTGGCAGTAGACAAGACACTCAGCCCGCATCAGGACTCTGCATGGCGCACCCTGGAAGGAGAGGTTTTTTGGGAGAGGGAGTTAGAACAGGGGAAGCGCTCTAACAGCGGCAGCCCTGGAAGCTTCATTTCACCCCAGGGCTCCACAGCGATCTTGTTTTGTTTTCGATCTCCAAAAAGGGGTCTGCCTAGGATGTATGAGAAACTCCCTCACACAACCTGAGAGAAAAATTAAGAAACAAATTTCACTTCCGAATTGGAAACTGAAAAACCGGAGACGTGCCAAATGTCACTGCAAGGAAACGAAAAACAGGAGGCCATGTGTGCTGGGCAGATGGCACGTGGCTTTCTGTTCTTCTGTGGGTAATTACAGGAGCATTAAGGAAATGCGAGCAAGGCATCAGACACATGGCACAAAGGCCTGCTCATCTCCGCTTTTAAATGTCTCTCAGTTGAATGAAACCCTACAGTGGTAATGTAGAGTTTTTCAAAGTACACGTAAATGATGTTTTAGATTTGCTAATTCATTATGAATTGAAATATGTGATGACTCTTCGATACGCCATTTCTAAATCACCTCTAAAATTAAGACCAAAATAATAAATGCACATAATACTGACATGTCCGAAATGAGCTCTACCATTACTTATAGTGTCATGGTACAAACGAATACAATTTGTCAATATTTATTTGAAGAGCCAACAACGGTATAGAGGATATGGATTGACTGCTAAGCGAACGGCGCTAGAGACAGAAGGAAATGCAGCGCTTCCTCTCCTCGGGGTGATCTGTCGGCCTATCTGTGGGGGACTTGGCTGCTGAGTGATCTCTCTGTGCTATGTATAGCTTTGTTGATTTACATGGTTCTCCAAAAGGCACACACCCAGGGTTTTGTTTCAACTGAATGATGTTAACAGACACACTGTCTAATAATCCTGAAATGTTGTCCCAAGGGATGGAGGGAAAGGGAAGATCCTTGAATAATTTCAGTGTTTTCCTTCTTGCCTTGGGTCCTTCTGTCTGAAACTGACATGAAGGTTGGACTCACCGTCTTGGGTTCAGCTCAAGGATGTGTGAAATACGGGCGGGAATAAGATACTCCTCCCCCTGGCCTCTTAGGGAGCAGATGTGTCTTTCTCTCAAGAGAGTCCGTGTGGGGTAGATGAGTTGACTCGGGAGAACCCTAAAAAATTCGTAGCTGCATTCCTATATGGGTATCTTAGGGTCACACTGCATTACACAGTTTAGCAGCACCCAAGTGACTTGGCTGGGATCTTAAATGTGGGTAGCTTAGTAGAATCACAGTAGAGAGAGAAAGAAGTACTAGAAAGACCACGTCTTTGCAAATGAGTGACTAAGACACCCTCAAGTCCCGCAGAGTTATGCTGGGCTCCTTTGAATAAAAAGGAGCTCTTTCCAGAACAGCTAACACCTGTGTGCTCACGAGGTGCCGGACTCCTTGGAAATTTTTGAGCTCATGTGGCCATCACAGAAACCCTACCGCTGAGGCTAGAGAGACCAAGCAGCTGGCCCCCCACCACACGGTGGTTAGCAAACAACACAGCTGGAGGAGGAAGCCAGGCAATGTGAGGCCGGGTCCCTGTGTCGAACTGCCAAGCTACATTGCTTCTATGTTGAGAGGTCCGGCTCCAAGTCCATCTGCCTGCTTTCCTCTCTTTCATCTCTGTTTGTCAACAGATACAAAAGATTCTCGAGTGGTCTATTCTGTGTGTTCTAACACGGGGAGCTGACACTCCCGTGGCTGGTCCTGATTTCAGGATGCATCCAAGAGGAGCTGGCCCAATCTCTCCACTCCCTTCAGGCTTGAACACTCCATGATTCTGCGGTGCAAGTTTTGAGAGATTTGGACAAAGTGTTAAAGAAAAGGAAAAGTACGTGGCACTGAGGAGTTAGGTTTCTGCTTTTTTTCCTGCCCACAAATCCATCTCCCTCTGATGGGCAATCACTAGGCAGAACTTACAAAACCTTATTTGAATGATAGAACTGGTGAAACTGCTTGTAACTAAATGCTTAGTAAAGACTTTGGCCTTTGAAGAAGACTAAGACGAAAGATGGAGACTAATAATTCTGACTTGAAAATATAGACAAAAAGGAGATTTTTCTTAGAGGCCTTAATAATAGATGGGAGAGTGCCTTGAACATGAAGATTATAGCCAGGTGCAGTGGTTCATGCCTGTAATCCCGGAACTTTGGGAGACTGAGGTGGGTGGATCACTGGAGGTAAGGAGTTCGAGACTAGCCTGGCAAACATGGAGAAACCCTGTCTCCACTAAAAATCCAAAAATTAGCCGGGAGTGGTGGTTCACGTCTGTAATCCCAGCTACTTGGGAGGCTGAGGCACAAGAATTGCTTGAACCCAGGAGGTGGAGGTTGCAGTGAGCCGAGATCATGCCACTGCACTCCAGCCTGGGCAACAGAGTGAGACTCCGTCTCACACACAAAAAATAAATAAATACAAATGAAGGTTGTTATAATTTCTGTCTTTGCAAAAATATTTAGAGTTTTTTTTTTTGTACCCTGCTGACTTTAAAATAATTAGATGTAGTGTTATCTTTCAATGCCAGGCAAGCATTACCAGGAGGTTAAATAAGAAAGCATTTTTTTTTTTTTTTTGAGATGGAGTTTCGCTCTTGTTACCCAGGCTGGAGTGCAATGGCGCGATCTCGGCTCACCGCAACCTCCGCCTCCTGGGTTCAGGCAATTCTCCTGCCTCAGCCTCCTGAGTAGCTGGGATTACAGGCACACGCCACCATGCCCAGCTAATTTTTAGTATTTTTAGTAGAGACGGGGTTTCACCATGTTGACCAGGATGGTCTCGATCTCTTGACCTCGTGATCCACCCGCCTCGGCCTCCCAAAGTGCTGGGATTACAGGTTTGAGCCACCGCGCCCAGCCAGAAAGCATGTTTCAAACTGTTACCACATAATACTCAAATGAAACTTTGGATAATTTCATTCAACGTGTAGCTTATTACCAAGCAGACAAAAGTTTCATTTCTGGAGAAATCATTGCAAAAAAATGAGGGATTTGTAAATTTAATCCTTACGTTTTGCTGCAATTTTAAAATTAAGATTAAATTTCTATAGCTCTATCACTCTTTGAAGCCATTACCAGCTGTAGCCTAGATCTCTTATATGGTTTTGATTAAGAGTTATTTATGGCTGGGTGCGATGGCTCAAGCCTGTAATCCCAGCACTTTGGGAGGCCGAGGCGGGTGGATCACGAGGTCGAGAGATCGAGACCATCCTGGTCAACATGGTGAAACCCCGTCTCTACTAAAAATACAAAAAATTAGCTGGGCATGGTGGCGCGTGCCTGTAATCCCAGCTACTCAGGAGGCTGAGGCAGGAGAATTGCCTGAACCCAGGAGGCGGAGGTTGCGGTGAGCCGAGATCGCGCCATTGCACTCCAGCCTGGGTAACAAGAGCGAAACTCCATCTCAAAAAAAAAAAAAAAAAGAAGAGTTATTTATGACTTTTAATATTGAAGAATTTTAAGATTTGGCATAAATTTTATATGATTGTACAATATAGAAGAAATAATACAACAGTTGGGGTTGATAAGCATCTCATCAATGTCTTAAACCAAACTCATCATTATTGGAGCTAGTTCATCAAATGATTGAAGCCTTGGCTAGGTTTATTCCTAAGATGGCACCTCTGATCCGAAAAGACAGTTTCTTATTCTCATGCAGGAGCGCTGGACTTTTGACCCTGGAGTGCCTCAGAGAGAGAAATTACATGGACATGAGCGTCAGGGCAAACACACATTTTAGAGACAATATCAAGAAGCCTGCCTGAGCTTGGGCCCTGAAAAGAATTGTGAAGCTGCATCCTGTCAGGGTTTCCTCTCATTCCTGTATTTCTTTTTCCCTGTAGTCCCTTATTGGCAGCAAATGGACTATTCTTCAGTACTGTTTCTGTGCATTCTTTCCCACAATCTTTTTTCCTCTTCTTGTTCTATCTCCCTTACTCCTTTGGTACCTTTCTTCCCAAGTAACCCACCTGGTTTTCCCTTTTCCCCCAAATGCTTTCATTCCAGCATCTCTTTTTTCCCTCTAAATCTTGGTCCACATTGCTAATCCATGGGAGGAAGCCAACGATGAGCCTACAGGGAACAACCCAGATCCCTCCGTGAGGGGAACTTTGCTTCATCTACATCCCCCAAAATATTTATTTTGAACCTGTTTTTTCCCACAGTGAAGGAATTTAATATTTCTGTCTTGATTTAACAATGAAGAGAAAGTAATCTCT
Source organism: Saimiri boliviensis (assembly GCF_048565385.1). Lineage (NCBI taxonomy): Eukaryota > Metazoa > Chordata > Mammalia > Primates > Cebidae > Saimiri > Saimiri boliviensis. Next base: position 8,227,480 of record NC_133463.1, on the reverse strand, counting down.
GCAATTGTTTCAAAGAGAAAGTAAGGGATCCCTGTTTTGACTTCCCCCCATCCACCAAACGAATCCATTTGCACACCTATCAGTTGCCTTGGACAGTGTGTGGGGCACAGAAGAGACACAGCTTTGTAGGGAAATAGAGATGTAAGCCTATCTACAGTACAGGGAGATGATAAAGCCTGGTTCTACTGATTTGGGAATTTGCTAGATAAAGCAAGCAAATGTCCCTGGGGCTGAGAGAGAGGAAGCTCTCAGAGAGATGACCTCTAAAAAGGGACACATAGGTCAGAGGGTATGGACACCCTAGACAGAGAAAACCACCTGAGCACAGGCACGGGCCCATCACAAAGCATGGCTGGGAAACAGGGTAGAAACTCGGAGTGGCAAGACACTCAGTGGGAAACTCCATAGGACCAAACAATGAAGGACTCCTGTCCCTTTGCCTGCTTAAGGAGCATGAATTTCATCCTGTAGGAAAGGAGGAAGCATGGAAAAACGTTGACCGCTGGAAGTGACAATGCCACGTGCATGCTGGAAAGATCACCCGGACGAGTGGTGGGGAAGAAGGGGGTAGGAGGTGGCCAGGTGTAATGGCTCACACCTGTAATCCCAACACTTTGGGAGGCTCAAGTGGATGGATCACCTGAGGTCGAGAGTTCAAGACAAGCCTGGCCAACAGGGTGAAACCCCATCTCAACTAAAAATACAAAAAAACGGCCGGGCGCGGTGGCTCAAGCCTGTAATCCCAGCACTTTGGGAGGCCGAGGAGGGTGGATCACGAGGTCAAGAGATCGAGACCATCCTGGTCAACATGGTGAAACCCCATCTCTACTAAAAATACAAAAAGTTACCTGGGCGTGGTGGTGTGTGCCTGTAATCCCAGCTACTCAGGAGGCTGAGGCAGGAGAATTGCTTGAACCCAGGAGGCGGAGGTTGCGGTGAGCCGAGATCACGCCATTGCACTCCAGCCTGGGTAACAAGAGCAAAACTCCGTCTCAAAAAAAAAAAAAAAAAACAACTAAGTTGGGCATGGTGGCAGGTAATCCCAGCTACTTGGGAGGCTGAGAAAGGAGAATCGCTCGAACCTGGGAGGTGGAGGTTGCAGTGAGCCGAGATCACGCCACTGCACTCCAGCCAGGTCAACAAAGCAAGACTCCCTCTCAAAAAAGAAAGTGATCAACAGGACAGTTGTGATTGTTCAGGGAAAGGATGGTGTGAGCAAGAGTGACAGGAGGAAAACCAGGAAGTAGATACAAGAGGTTTTGGAGCTAGAATTGGATTTGGAGATTTTCTACATGGCAGAGGCGGGGGCGAGGAGGAGGAGGAGGAAAAAAGAACTTTACAAACGTTGTAAGCTACCGTTTATGATTTTCTTTCTGGTTGTTTCCAGATAAATGAATAATAATATTATTGACCCAAACAGCATGCAGATAAATGTGAGTTTAGGAAGGAAAACTTGTGAATTTCAGCTGGACATGCTCATTTTGAGATGTTTTCTCGGCAGGTATATGCATTTGAAAGGAGGACATCGAGCCCAGGAAAGAAATGCAGAATTGGAAATCATTGGTATATTGGAAGCAACTGGAGCCAAAACTTTGAATAAGAATACCAAGGAAAATATGTAGGTCAGTAAGAGAAGAAAATCTAGGTTGGAATCCTGAGAAATAACTTGCATATAAGGGCAAGGAGAAAGCCAAAGAGGATTGGAGAAGGGGAGGCAGAAGGAGATGGTGACAGTGTGTCACCCCAACGTCAGGGAAGAAAGATTTTTAAGTAGGGTGTATATAGGGCGCAGTGGCTCATGGCTGTGATCTCGACACTTTGGGAGGCCAAGGTGGGTGGATCAGCTGAGGTCTGGAGTTTGAGATCAACCTGACCAATATGGAGAAACCCTGTCTCTACTAAAATACAAAATTAGCTAGGCGTGGTGGTGCATGCCTGTAATCCCAGCTACTTGGGAGGCTGAGGCAGGAGAATCAGTCGAACCCAGGAGGTGGAGATTGCCGTGAGCCAGGATCGCACCATCGCGCCTCAGCCTCGGCAACAAGAGTGAAATTCCGTCTCAAAAGAAAAAAAAAAAAAAGAAAAAAGAAGGGTGTAGACAACAATGTAAGAGGCTTGAGGATGTTCAAACAAGATAAGGATTGAAAATGTACATTGGATTTTGAAATTTGGAATTTATAGATAATCTTACCACAAAGAGCTTGGGGAAAGCAGTAGAAGAAGAAAAAGCAGTATTAGCAGAGGGCTGAGAAATGTGTGAGAGATGAGGAAACCCCGATGAGAGGCATGTAGACCAGCAGGCCTCAAGTCTCTTGGCCCTGAGAACTCTTTATGCCCTAAAAATTATGGAGAAACCCAAATTCTTTTGTTTATGTGGGTCATATCTATCGATAGTAAGCATATTCGAAATTAAAACTGAGCACTTTTAAGCACCGTTATTTATCCATTTAAAATAACACATCTTCTATAGCCAACACAAGTAACATGCATTGATGAAAAATAACTATTTTCTAAAACAAAATTCGTATGTGAGATCCTCCATACAGAAATCATAAAGCATATTGCTAACCTATAGGTAATTGTGGAGCAACCTTTCTCCTGGTACAAAATTTAAACAGCCCACTTCGGTATCTTTTTTTTTTTTTTGAGACAGAGTCTCACTCTGTCACCCAAGCTGGAGTGCAGTGGTGTGATCTCGGCTCACAGCATCCTCCACCTTTCATGTTCAAGCAATTCTTCTGCTTCAGCCTCCCTAGTTGCTGGGATTACAGGCGTCCACCACCACACTTGGCTAATTTTTCTAGTTTTAGTAGAGACAAGTTTTCACCATGTTGGCCAGACTGGTCTCGAACTCCTGACCTCAGGTGATCTGCATACCTCGGCCTCCCAAAGTGCTAGGATTACAGGTGTGAGTCACTGGGCCTGGCCCACTTATCTCAATCCATCTTTCATCTAACAGATAAGAAAATGTTTGAAATAAGCATTTTTATTCCTTTCATAATATAATGTCACAGGTTATACTGCTCTGGATGATAGCATATGCCACGTGGATGAATAAAGACAACTAACAAATGTGTTACCAAGTGATAGACTTTAGGAAACTCATGTGAATGCTTCTTTTCTAATCTTATCAATATGATATCAGCTTGCATCTTCTGACTACAATATTAATAGTAAGACAAAAATAAAATATGTTCATTTTCAAACGTCTAATACCACTGTATGTGCTGCATCTTATCTTAGAAACGTCAGCCACATTCTTGAACTTTCTAGGTAGAATTAGAAGGATGCTTAAGTGTGGTATTTGAAATTCTGTCTTTGTACATGAGATACCTGAGGCCCAAGAGTGATAAAAATGTTTATTGGGCTGTTGAGGGGTTTAGCTGCAACTAGAATTTAAGGCTACAAACTATTTCCAGTGCTTTTTAATGAAAAAATATTACAGTGCTTCTCCTTGAATTCATCTTACTACTTTTCTTCTCAAGGTTTCTTTTCTTTTTTTTTTTTTTTTTCCCCCTGAAAATAGGAGAAGAGAGATCAGAGAGTCCTTGGCTCTCCCTCTCCTCCTCCACCCAGAGCACACTCAGCACAAGGTACTCCTGGAATGTTGCAACACCCAGCACATCCTGTGGCCCTCTCTGAGATTCGGCATTTCCCATTCAACAATAAAATCCATAAGTAATTTATATTGGGGTTTAAAAGAATGGATCAGGCAGTGGCTCATGCTTGTAATCCCAGCACTTTGGAAAGTCGAGATGGTCAGATCACTTGAGCCTAGAAGTTCCAGGTCAGCCTGTGCAATATAAGAAGACCCTGTGTCTACAAAAATACCAAAAAAAAAAAAAAAAAAAAAAGGCTGTGTGCGGTGGTGCACGCCTGTGGTCCCAGCTTCTCAGGAGGCTGAGGTGGGAGGATCACTTGAACCTGGTAGTTCAAGGCTGCACTGATGATGACTGCACCACTGCACTCCAGCCCGGAGAACATATGAGGTTCTGTCTGAAAGAAAGGAAGAAAGAAAGAAAGAAAAGAAAGAAAGAAAGGAAGGAAGGAAGGAAGGAAAAAAGAAGAAAGAAAGGGAAAAGAAAAAGGAACAGATCAGCATCCACCTACTAGAATGGCTGAAAGTAAACAGACTGACAGTGCCAAGTGTTGGCAAGGATGTGGAGAAACTGCAATCCTCATACACCCCTGGTGAAAATGCAAAACGGTCCAGCCACTTTGGGAAACAGATGACAGTTTCTTTGAAAGTCAAACTCACACATACCTGTACAATGCAGAAATTCAACCCAGAAGAAAAGAAATTACATCCACCTAGACTTGTACACAAGTGTTCATCGCAGCTTCAGTCATAATAGCCCAAAACACACCAAATGACAATCTACTAGAATCAGTAAATGAAATGTGCATATCCATTCCATGAAATATTACTCAGCAGTGGCTGGGTGCGGTGGCTCTTATCTGCAATCCCAGCACTTTGGGAGGCCGAGGCGGGCTGATCACCTGAGGAAAGGAGTTAGCGACCGGCTTCCTAGGGAGACCCCAGCTCTACTAAAAATACAAAAATTAGGCTGGGCACGATGGCTTATGCCTGTAATCCCAGAACTTTGGGAGGCTGAGGCGGGTGGATCATTTGAGGTCAGGAGTTCAAGACCAGGCTAGCCAACGTGGTGAAACCCTGTCTCTACTAAAACTACAAAAATTAGCCGGGCATGGTGGAAGGCACCTGTAAGCCCAGCTAGTAGGGAGGCTTAGGCAAAAGAATTGTTTGAACCTGGGAGGTAGAGGTTGCAGTGAGCCAAGATCGTACCACTATACTCCAACCCAGGTGACAAGAGCGAAACTGTCTCAAAAAAAAAAACAAAAAAAACACACACACACACACAAAAACCCCAAAAACCAAAACCAAATATTCCTCAGCAATAAATGAAAGAACTATTAATACATGCAATAGCATGGATGCATCTCACAAACATTAAGCAAAATGAAAGAAACCAGACATAAAATACTGCCTATTGTACGATAACATTTGTATGAACTAAACAAAAGGAATAGAGAAAGTATAGAGAAAGAAAGCAGTTAAACTGGTATGGAGGAGGAGCAAAAATTGACTGCAAGTGGGCACCAGGGGACATTTCGGGGTGATGAAATGTTCTAGGACTGAATTGTAGTGATATTTGGGCAATTGTATACATTTGCAAAAAATCATTGAATTGTATACTTAAAATGGATGGATTGTATGATGTGTAAATCATACCTCGATGAATCTGTTTTTTAAAAAAGAGAAGGAAAAGAATAATGAAATCCTATGTCATCACTTTTTGTCACTGAGAAAGGTAGCTGATTTCTCTTCTCCCAACTTAACCTCAAGGAGAATAGCCCCAACTTCGTGTTTATATTCACATGTATGAGAGGGGAATGAGCGTCAATAATGAATTTTTCTGAAATTTTCTATAAATATTTATAACTTTGTACTTTAGTCACCACCAAGATAAATACTAAACATTTGTGCTTACTTTCTTCTAAAACTATCTTATAATCCACACACCACACAATTCACCCATTTAGAGCGTACAGTTCTGTGGTCTCTAGTCTATTCACAGAGTTGCATACACATTACTATAATCTGTTAAAGAATATTTTTATTAACCCCCAAAGAAACCCTGATGTCATACCAGTTCCCCCAACCCTCCCAGCTTTAGGCAACCACTAACCTGCTTCCTGTCTCTATAGATTTGCTTATTCTAGACATTGCATATAAATATACAATACGTGCTGATTTCTGATTGGTTTCTTTCCCTTACCGTAATGCTCTCAAAGTTTCCTCCGTGTTTCAGTGTATATCAGTATTTTATTTCTCTTTATTGCAGATATTCCACTCTATGCCACTTTTTAAAATTTATTCATCAGTTGGTGACCATTTGGGTTGTTTCCATTTTGTCTATTATAGTGCTGCTATGAGTACTTAGGTACCAATTTGTGTGGATATGTGTTTTATCATTCTTGAGAATATGCCTAGGAGTGGAATTATTGAATCTTTTTTTTTTTTTTTTTAAGATGGGGTTTCACCATATTGGTCAGGCTGGTCTTGAACTCCCGACCTCAGGTGATCCATCCGCCTTGGCCTCCAAAGTGCTTGGATTACAGGCGTGAGCCACCGCGCCTGGCCTACTATTGGATCTTGTGGTGACTCTATGTTGAACTATTTGAGAAACCTCCACTTCTTCTAAGTGCTTTAAAATTTTAGCCCGTACCTTTAAATCCTATCTATTTAAAATTTTTTTATATGGCATGAGGTAAGGACCCAACCTCATTCCTTGGCATGTGAATATCCAGTTTCCCCAACACCATTATTGAAAATGCTGTTCTTTTGCCATTGAATTATCCTGGTACACTTGTCAAAAATCAACTGACTATAAATGTTAGAGTATTTCAGAACTCTCAATTCTGTTTGTTGATCTATATATCTATCTATCCTTATGCCACCACCATACTGTCTTGACTACTGTTGCTTTATATTACGTTTGGAAATTAGAAGTATGAGTCCTCTAACTTTGTTCTTCTTTCCAGGGAACAGTTTTGACTGTTCCCTGTTCTTTGAATTTCCACATTAATTTTAGGATCAGTTTGAATTTCTGGAAATAAGCCAGCTGGGATTTTGATAGGAATTGAGTTAAACGTGTAGATCAATTTGAAGAGTATTCTCATCTTTTTTTTTTTTTTTTTTTTTTTTTGAGACGGAGTTTCGCTCTTGTTACCCAGGCTGCAGTGCAATGGCGCGATCTCGGCTCACCGCAACCTCCGCCTCCTGGCTTCAAGCAATTCTCCTGCCTCAGCCTCCTGAGTAGCTGGGATTACAGGCATGTGCCACCATGCCCAGCTAATTTTTTGTATCTTTAGTAGAGACGGGGTTTCACCATGTTGACCAGGATGGTCTCGATCTCCTGACCTCGCGATCCACCCGCCTCGGCCTCCCAAAGTGCTGGGATTACAGGCTTGAGCCACCGCGCCCGGCCGAGTATTCCCATCTTAACACTATTAAGTCTTCTGATCCATGAATATGGGAGGACTTTTCATTTATTTAGAACTTTTAAAATCTCCTTCAGGCTGGGCATGGTGGCTCATGCCTGTAATTCTAGCACTTTGGGAGGCTGAGGCAGGCAGATTACTCGAGTCAGGAGTTTGAGACCAGCCTAGCCAACATGGTGAAATCCCATCTCTACCAAAAATATGAAAATTAGCTGGGTGTGGTGGTGCATGTCTGCAATCCCAGCTACAGGGGAGGCTGAGGAAGGAGAATTGCTTGAACCCAGGAGGCAGAGGTTGCAGTGATCTGAGATTGCGCCACTGCACTCCAGCCTTGGCGACAGAGCAAGACTCCATCTCCAAAAAAAAGGAAAACATTCTTTCAACAGTGTTTTGTGGTTGAGTACATGTTTTGCGCCACTTTTGTTATTCCTAAATATTTTATTTTTCTTTTGATGCTATTCTAAATGGGACCATTTTCTTAATTTTATCTGTGTTTCCAAGCTTACTCTTACCCACCACAAAACTGATATTTAGACTTCATGTCTAGATTAAGAAAGAAGCTTCAGATGAGGAAATCTCATTCTGAGATTCTTATGTCTGATCAGAAAATAAAGCTATAAATTTGACTCAAACTGTTTTAAGGATCTCAGATGATAAGTCTGGCACAAATCTGAACACACTGTTTAAATACATGCATCTAATACTTAGATTAAGAAGAAGCAGAAATAGGAATACGCTAATATGATGGTGTGGCTTCCTAGAACTGCTGATGGAAAAGCTACAGAAGTAGTAAGATTCCAAAGTAGACACACAAAGGTAACTCACTGGCCTTGGGCAAGGAATTAATAACAGTTTGTACAGTATTTGCAGAGTGGTTTTCAAACTGGGGTGCCCAGATTCTAGTGGTACACAGTCTGCTACTACTCAAGAAGAAAATATAAAAACTGATATTTATGTTTATTTATGTCACTCCTTTAGTTTTTTTTTTTTAATTGCATTTTAGGTTTTGGGGTACATGTGAAGAACATGCAAGATTGTTGCATAGGTACACACATGGCAGTGTGAACTCCTTTAGTTTTAATTTTTTTCAGGCTTTGTAAGTGTATATAATAGCATGGTGGTACGTTTACATACTTTGTATTAAATTAACAATTTGTCAGTTCATGCTCAATTTTTTCCTAATGGAGACTATTGACTTAACTCACTGCTCAGCACATAATGAGTGTTCAGTAAATGTTAATGATCATCAAAATAATATTTATAATTGTCCTAATATCATAATGAATAAGTCTGAAAGTATTAATTGTGCTTTTCTGGTTTGTTTCCTTGTCACCACTGATGAGCTTACATAGCCCACAAAAGTCAAAGATCAAAACAATCAGAGTGAATGGCCCATCAACTCAACCACACACACACAAAAATGATTTTATTACTATCATTTTAAAATACAGGAAGATAATAAAGTCCAAGAGAGAAGAATAGATATTAATTTTCATGTCCTCAGTGAGTAAACACTGACCACCCTGAAAAATATTTGCTGTTGGACCAAAGTTAACATCTACTCAGTTTTCTTCTGTTTGTTGAAACCTCGCTCATCTGAAGCACAGGATCCCTGGATTGTGGGAAATACAGACATCTCTGGGTTCCTCAAAGTGGCCAGGTCAGAGATTTAGGCATCTAATCTGGGAATGGCTCTCTCCAGCCCGGCCAGCTTCCCTGCCATTCTTTGCAAGGACTGTGTGTATGGCACTGGACTTATTTTCCCAGAAGTGCTTCTGGGACTGAAGTCTGCACAAAGGGGCTGTTAAATGTGTTTCCCTCCCTCCTGGCTCAGCTGGCTCCTAAGCCTCAGGGCACATAAGCTCATAGTTCCTATCAACTTTTCCCAAAGGACCCCTGGGCTCCTGCAGGAGCCAGTACTTCCCTGGAACAGGAAGCTCTATTTACACTGTCTTGGAGCCTGGTGCTCATCCATAAAAGGGAAAAGAGTCCTTTAGGAAAAGGGCAGGGTGCTTGGAAACTCTTTAAAAGTGAAAGCTTTGCAACCGGTTTCTGTTGTTTTACACTGTTGGTTAATACAATTTTTCAGAACATAAAAACACATGCCCTTTGGCTGAACAGTGCCTCTGAAAAACTGATGTGCCAGTAAACAAAAAAGCTGACGTGCCAATAAACAAAAAATATGGAGAGATTTTCATGGGAATCTTCCAGAGTGCACACCTAGGTCAGATCATTGTTTCTTTAGCCCTAAAGAAAGTAATTCCAGACAGACATACTGGTTTACATGTCAATAATCAAATGGTGCTTTAAATGAGGAAGAAGGGCTATCTAGGCTTTGGAATAGCATCATGTTTAGGTCAATGAATGATTTTTCCAATTCTCCATGCACGTGCCTATCACGTAACTTACGTTCTACCAGCTAACAGATACACTTGGTGAGTGATATGAATCTCAAATGAGCAAAAGATACACCAGGAAAAGACTGCAGTTGGTGTGGGAGAGAGGGCTTTAGGAATCGGAGCTCTGTGGGGGATTCAATCATAATGGTCAATAAATAATCATAATTTAAATTTTGGCAATAAATGTTTGTGGCTTATATATTATTTATTTATTTATTTAGAGACAGGGTTTCACTCTGTCACCCAGACTGGAGTACAGTGGCACAATCACAGCTCACTGCAGCCTTGAAGTCCTGGGCTCAAGCAATCCTCCACCTCAGCCTCCCAAGTAGCTGAGACTACAGGTGTGCACCACTATGCCTCGCTAATTTTTAAATTGTTGATAGCGACAAGGTCTCGCAATGTTACTCAGGCTGGTCTCAAACTCCTAGGCTGAAGCAGTTCTCCCACCTCAGCCTCCCAAATTGCTGGGTTTATAGGCATGAGCCACCATGCCCAGCCTGTTCCTGGCTTATCATCAATGGTAATTGCAAACAATTATTGTGAATTGTTACAAGGCATTGGGTTAAGGGCTTTATACCTGTAAACTCTTTTAACCTTCATAACCTTGTGAGTCAGGCACTGTCAGAATTCCCAGTGTACAGATGGCCCAAAGAGATTAAGTAACTTATCCAAAATCACAGTAAGTGGTGAAGCCAGGGTATAAACCCTGGGTATCTAGTCACATGGAAGATGCCCTAACCATTATGTTTCACTGCCTCTTGCGCTCTGTGCCTGACTCTGTTCCTAGCATTTTAACTTAAATAACACAAATAATGTTGTAGAATTTCATGAACTAAAATAGTAATTCAACCATTTTTTCATTTATTCTGTACCTGCTAACACCTAGGACCATACCTAGGCTAAATATAGTGATTCTGACATGATTGGGATTGCAGCGATAGGCTAGAGGCCAGGATTTGAGCACCCAGCCATTCCGGATCAGATCTCACATTGATCTAGCTCCATATGCCATTCCCACACCGTACCCCACGCCCCACAGGCACCTCACTTCCACCGTGGGCTTTCACAGTCCCACGTGACAGTTTCCCTGCCTGTCGCACCTGTTGATTTCAACTGCCTGGAGCGCGCTTCCCCAGAGTGTGCCGTCCGCGCATGCGCCGTTGATTTGTTGACCTGATGATGTAACCTTGGGAAAGTCACTTCCCCAAACCTGCAAGACTCTTCCATCAAGGACCACCTGTGAAAAACACTTCAGGAGGCTGAAAAGTGTTGGATTTTTTTTTTTTTTTTTTTTTTTTTTTTTTTTTTTTGCCGCGCGGGGTGCAGTTCTGGTCATCTCAAAGTCATTGGTGACCTTAAGAAAATAATATTGAGGTGAAATGTGAAAGGATTAGAAGATGAAAAAAATGACAAGACAACTCCACTGAGAAATCTGACTATGAAGGGCAGCAATGAAGAGGGCAACAGGTGAGGGGCGTAAGGCTGAAGGAGGTTTTTGTTTATTGTTTCTGCAGTTTCTGCTACTGTGGTTAAGAGGATCCAGACCTTTGTCTACTTAAGGGCTGAAGGCAACGGGTAGAGAGGAAGAAAAGGCGAAAGGAATAACTGACAGCTTAAGGTTTTGGAGATAGTAGCAATGGCCTCCCTTCATAGTGAAATTGCTTAAATGAGTTGTCTGTGACTATCTTGCTTCTCTCTTCACCTTCTAATTCCTTCTCACCTCACTTCAATATGGCTTTTATTAAGGTCACCCATGACTCCCATCTTGCTGGGAACACACAATCACCTCTCAGTACTTTAATGTCCAGAGCAGGATGGGAGATCAGTGTTTTTTTAAGAAGAGGAATGGCCACTCCACTGTAATGAGAAGAGAGAAGAGGAAAACCAGGACACATGCACCGTGTGTTCCAGATTTCCTGACCAGAAGTTGAGGGTGGTCTTTGCTGGTATTAACATTTCTTTGTACGACATATGAAGCAAAGTCATTGAGCAGGAGGTGAGATGTTTGAGGCAGAAGGAGATAGCGTCTGAAAAGCTTTTTCGGAGGGCAGGGCAGTGAGCAAGTCAGAGATGTGTAATGAGATGGCCAGCCGAACAGAGCCCCACGTGTGGTTGGTGACTGTGAGTTTAGAATGACCCCAACCTGCCTGGCTGGGGCTGCTCCTCAGTCCTCAGCTGTCTGAGAGCAAACAGACAGTGAGTGTAGGTGGGTTTGTCAGATTTCAAGTTTGCCAGCACGTGCAACAGAAAGAGGGCGCGGTTGACGTGATGGAATAGAATCCAGTGTGGATGTCAGGCAAGTTAACAGTGGGGAGCCACGAATAAGGAAAAAGTAGGGGTCAGGGAAAGTCACCCAGAAGTAGAGGAGGCTGTGCAGGGAAAGCTGGAGCAGGAAGCTGCAGGGCAGGATTTGCGGGCAGCGAGGAGGATGTTTGAATCTCTGATGCTGGAGGTGGGGCAGTTGCAAGAGATAACGTGGTTCAGACTCACATTCTGCACCGTGAGAAAGGGAAGCCGCGGCCCACTGGAAAGCAAGTTCACTGGGTTAAGGAGCTAAGAGGTCACAGAGTCGGATGTGTCCAGAATGAAAGCAAATGTGAGGATGAAGAGGAAGAATGTGGTTCCAAAGTCTCAAAAAGAATGATGAGTGTCCAGGTGAGGCCCTCAGCCATTCCAGCACTGGGCGCTTGATTGTTTGGTGAGTGATGGGAGATGGAGCGGGCTGGCTCTGAAATGCCCTGGTTGTCAGGCAAGGCGAGGTACCCTACACTCCCAATAGGTTGCATAGCCTTTAAAAATCATCAACTAAAACTGTGTTATTTGTTGGTGCTATAAAGAGATAGTGAACCCTACTGTACAGTGTGGAGTCTGGGTGGTAACGACGGGTCAGTGTGGCTTCCTCAGCTGCGGCTGACGGACCACCCTGGTGCAAGGTGTTGTTGATGGGGGAGGCTGCACAGGGATGGGGGGCAGGGATCGTGGGAAATCTCTGTGCCTTCTGCTTAATTGTGCTGTGAGCCTAAAACTGCCCTAGAAAAATTAAGTATTTAAAAAGAAGATTTCAGAGGAATGGATCTTTAGAGAAACATCAGAGAAGATGGGAGGCAGTCAGGTCAAAACAGACTACACCCATTTCACGGTCTCCCCGGGAACCAGCCTGGTCTCCAACATTGCAGACTGGATAACCCAAGGGACTCGGCTTAACCCGTTCATTCACATTTTTCTTGCCCAGCCCTGAAATAAACGCAGGGTCCACAGCTCTGCTTGCCTCTGGTTGAGAGGAAATCTCAGAAGAGTTGCTCTGGGTTTCCATAGCCGGAGGCTTCCAGGCTAACACTACACCGCACAGTTCATGTTCTTTTGACAAAGGTGGCCATGATGTCCTCAGAGTCTTGAGGCAGCTTTTTGTCATGTAATCAGAACTGGACCACCCTAAGCCTTCTTTCTCCTTCAAGATTCTCTGTCTCGCCTGGCGCGGTGGCGCGTGCCTGTAGTCCCAGCTACTCGGGACTACATTTTCCCACTGGAAACTGAAGCTCAAAGAGGTTAGTGTGCAAGGTGGTCATAAGACAGTTGGAAAACCAGTAGGGAAACCCTTTCCTTTGAAGCCCATTTTCTTGCTACACTTCTGAGTTGTACCTCTGGACCTTCTTAGCTATGAGAACTGGACACTCACGTCAAAGAGAAGAATAAAACTGTATTTTAAAAAATAATGCACGTGGGGCAGAATTTTTCTGTTTCCTATCTATTTTTCAGGTTTTCTACCTGCCACTTATAAAACTAGATTAGTCAAAGAAACATTGATGGTGGACCTAGCACCTGGAAGAGAGTGAGCTTTGGAAGCTTTGGGAGAGAGAAGGCTGGATGGCCCAAGTGGGTCAGCTCCGTGGGGAAGCACCGTTCAGGCTGGTGGAGAGGGTTTCTCCGGAGTATACCCTGAGGTTGGCAGACAGCCTGTGACCGCGCTGCTCATGGGCGACCGAGCTGTTCTCAGCCAGCACCAAAGAACACCGGAATTCAGCCAGCTTTGTCTCGTACTCTAACAAAAAAGACAAGCCTTCTATTTTCTTTATTGTCACTTTAGGGTCAGAAAACTCCCAAACGGGTTTCCTATATGATGAAACAGGCATTTTTCCCCTCCCCCTTTTGCTTGAAAACGTTGCCATTTCTTAGTAAAGATTACTCAGCTAGTCCTTACCATAACCCATGAAGGCAGTAAGTATCCTTAGTTCCATCTTCAGAGCAAGGAAATACACTCACAGACGGAAAACGATTTCACTAAGGTCATCCAGTGAGTCAGTGACAGGACCCTTGCGGGGGGAATTAGGCACCTGGGTCTCGGATATTAAACTCTGAGGCTCTACTAACAATCCAAGACCCAAAAAAAGCAGTCTTCCCATATCTTGTGAAAATAATTTTAATGCCAAGCTTCGTTGTATATTGATATCTGTTTATTAGCCATTGGACTACAGCGTTCTTTCCAATTGAAAAGCCCCACTGGGCTGGGTGCGGTGGCTCACGCCTGCAATCCCAGCACTTTGGGAGGCCGAGGCGGGTGGATCACGAGGTCAAGAGATCGAGACCATCCTGGTCAACATGGTGAAATCCCGTCTCTACTAAAAATACAAAAAATTAGCTGGGCGTGGTGGCGCGTGCCTGTAATCCCAGCTACTTAGGAGGCTGAGGCAGGAGAATTGCCTGAACCCAGGAGGCGGAGGTTGCGGTGAGCCGAGACCGTGCCATTGTACTCCAGCCTGGGTAACAAGAGTGAAACTCCGTCTCATTTAAAAAAAAAAAAAAAAAAAAAAAATGCCCCACTCAGTCTCATTTAAGGATGGTATAAGGTACAGGTGTAAAGTGCTGAGCATAACACACAGGATATAGTATCTGCTCAATTAAAAAAATGCCCCCTTCGCATGTGTGGGAATTCTGTGTCATTTACCATTTATCTTGTATCTGATAAAATAAGAGCTATGCCTACCAATCCATGATATCAGCAAAGTAAGTGGCAGGTACAAATAAAACCATGCACAGCCAGCTCACTGCAGTGTTTCCACTGGCTGACTTTAGCTTCCTGAACATGAATGAAATGAACTGGGCTCATTCGTTTTAGAGCATATTATCAAATGCTATTGGGTGGTTATAAACATAGCACATACTCAGTATTTTCTAAAATACAACAAATGAATATAAGAAAACAAAAATCACCCATCATTCTAATTAAATTCTAAACGTATTTTGTGATTTCCTAGGCCCCAAATAGATAGCTAATTATTTTACTCAAATTTATATTTCTTCTATTTTTATTGTGGTCATAAGTACAGTTATGAAGAGTCTGTTCAATACCTTTGCTCATTTATCTGCATTTATATGTTTCCTGTCAATTCTCAATCTAAAATTCTAAGAAAGATTGGAAGCTTGGAGTCCTCCCCCTCGCTGGGACATGCTCCTCACATGAGCAGTGGCAGGATGTTCTCTTTATTAGATGTGAGGCCACCATCAGAGAATGGCCGACTGCTAGCCATTTTGGAAGTTAGCACAGAGGAGCTTCTGACTTCACCTACTGTTAGTGTCTGTGTTTCACAGTTTTCTTGAAACCTACACTAAAAGAGTGTGTCCTAGGGCCAGGTGCAGTGGCTCATGCCTGTAATCCCAGCACTTTGGGAAACTGGGGCAGGGAGATCACAAGGTCAGGAGTTGGAGATCACAAGGTCAGGAGTTCGAGATCAGCCTGGAGAACATGGTGAAACCCCATCTCTACTAAAAATACAAAAATTAGCTGGGCATGGTGGCGCACGCCTGTAATCCCAGCTACTCAGGAGGCTGAGGCAGGAGAATCTCTTGAACTTAGGAGGCGGAGGTTGCAGTGAGCTGAGATCAAGCCATTGACTTCCAGCCTGGGTTACAGCCAGACTCCATCTCAAAAAAAAAAAAAAAAAAAAAAGAGGCCGGGCGCGGTGGCTCAAGCCTGTAATCCTAGCACTTTGGGAGGCCGAGGCGGGTGGATCACGAGGTCAAGAGATCGAGACCATCCTGGTCAACATGGTGAAACCCCATCTCTACTAAAAACACAAAAAAGTAGCTGGGCATGGTGGCGCGTGCCTGTAATCCCAGCTAGTCAGGAGGCTGAGGCAGGAGAATTGGCTGAACCCAGGAGGTGGAGGTCGCGGTGAGCCGAGATCGCGCCATTGCACTCCAGCCTGGGTAACAAGAGCGAAACTCCGTCTGAAAAAAAAAAAAAGAAAAGAAAAAAAAAGAAAAAGAAAAGAAAAAAAAAGAGTGTGTCCTAAATCCTCAAAGCTCAGAGCACAGCATCCAAATAAAACATGTATTTAGGAATAAGAAAAATATGCTCGTGTCTATTATTACCCGGTCGTACTTTAAAAAGAAAAAAAAAAAAACATTTGGCTTCTTTGTAAATCTTCATGCAATATGACCTACTTTTTGTCTAATTAAACTCTGAAATCTTTTTATCTAGATCAGGAAATGTGGTTTGATTAACGAGAGATTTTTTAAAATAATCTCTCTTCAGGTAAATAAGAGAAGGGAGCGTGCACACTAAATGACGACGTGGCACTGCTGTTTGACTTAGGGTGACCTAGGCTTTTGTTCATAGAAACCTTTTCCTCATATCGCCAGAGTCCCAGACAGAGAAGCTAAATGATGTCTCCGAGGGCAAACAGCTGCAGAATGAGAGAGCTTGGCTTTGAAGACAGACTTCCATCTATCAGTTCCCTGGGAGCCCTAGGCCAGCTCTGCCCAGTTAAACCTGCATTTGTAGAAACCATTGAGAGTTGGATGCTGTGCTGGGCTTTGAGGTTGCACAGATGCCAAGGAGACTGTCCTCCATCGGGCATTTGTCTGGCGCTAAGTCACCATAGGTCAGCAATGTCTCCAGATTGTAGGATGCACAGGGTTGAAGGCTTCCCCCAGAAGAGGCTGCCTAAACGGAGTCACAAAAATGGGAGTTAGTTGAACAAAGGCAGACTAAATAAAACAAGGCATTTATCTATACAATCTGGGAGTGAAATAAACATTGCCAAAGCCAAAGTTTCCAAATTTGCTTTGGCAGAGAGACTAAAGCCTAGCGTGTGAAACAGATAAAATGTGCAGCTTCCCTGCTGGGGAGGTGAGGGGCAGAAACCTCAGTCTTTCCCCTTCCGCCTCCTTCTCTTCGCTGACAAAGGATAGGTTATCTTCGGGGTCTTGTGAGGGTAGAAGATACTGACCAGAGGTGGGCACAGGGACATCTGTGTGGCTGGCAATGCCGTGTTTCTCCATCAGGACGCTGATTACACGGGTGGGTCCACTGTATAAACTTCACCAAGTTGGACCTTGAGGGCATTACGCTAAGTGAAATAAGTCCATCACAAAAGGACCAAATCTGTGTGATTCTTCTACATGAGGTACCCAGAGTAGTCAAATCCATAGAGACAGAAGGTACAATGGGAGTTGCCAGGGCCTGGGAGTGGGGGATTCATGTTTAATGGAAATGAAGCTTCAGCCTGGGAAGATGAAAACATTCTGAGTTGGTGGTGGTTGCGTAGCATTGTGAATGTACTTAATACCACTGAACTGTGCTCCAGAAAGTGTGCCAATAACAAATTTTGTGTTATGTATAATTTATCACAATGAAAAAAATTTAACCTATGTATTTGTGACTTGTCTGATTTTCTGCATTAAAAGTTAAAAAAAACCTAACCAAATCCTGGTTTTAAACACCACACTCTGGGAACGTTTGGAGCATGGTGTCTCTCCCGTCAAGAACCGGTGGGTCGTTCCTGCTTTTTCATCTTACCTCCAAAGTCAAACACACCAAGGTTTCACAGCTCAGCAACTCTCCCTTCCTATTCTTTCCTGAAATGGTCTGTGGCTATTTGTGAGTCTCTTTTACTTTTCTTGCCTCCCAAATGGGCTGGGTTGACAAGCATTCTCTCTAAGGATGAGACTCAGGTCTCACAGGGCTTCCTCCGCTCTGCTTTTCATGAGAAAACCCTGGGGTTAGACCTGGACGGAGTCTCACCCTTTTGCCCAGGCTAGAGGGCAGTGGTGTGATCTCGCCTCACTGTAACCTACCCTTCCCAATTCAAGGGATCCTCCTGCCTCAGCCTTCTGAGTAGCTGGGATTACAGGCGCACACCACCATACCCAGCTACTGTTTTTGTATTTTTAGTGGAGACGGGGTTTTGCCATGTTGGCCAGGCTGGTCTCAAACTCCAGGACTCAAGTGATCCACCTGCCTTAGCCTCTCAAAGTGCTGGGATTACAGGTGTGAGCCACTGCACCTGGCCCACTCCTGTCTTTTCTTTATCTCTTTCTCTCTCTTTCTTCTTTCTTTCTTTCTTCTTTCTTTTGTTTCTTTTTTTGAAACGGAGTCTTGCTCTGTCACCAGACTGGAGGGCAGTGGCATGATCTTGGCTCACTGCAACCTCCGCCTCCTGGGTTCAAGTGAGTCTCCTGCCTCAGCCTCCTGAGTAACTAGGATTAAAGACATGTGCCACCATGCCCGCCTAATTTTTCTAAGTAGAGAGAGGGTTTCACGATGTTGGCCAGGATGGTCTCAATCTCTTGACCTCGTGATCCGCCTGCCTCGGCCTCCCAAAGTGCAGGTGTGAGCCACCACACCCAGCCCACTTCTCCTTTATTTTTAAGTTCAATTTGACCATGCACTGAGAAGACCTACAATGATTCTGCATCTATTTGAATGCTCATGATTGATCTCTAAAAATGCTGAAGATTTATTCACAACTCTTTGTCTACATTAAGGATTAATTTCTTTTTCCCTGACTTTGTTGGATGCATTACTAATAATTCAGCCATCATCTATCTGACATTTACTGAGCGTCTTCTCTTTTCCAGGCACTATTTCTGCACTTTACATATTTGATCTCATTTAATCCTCCCTGTAGCTCTGCGGGACTGTTCTGTTAGTACCCCCAGTTACAGATGAGGGTACTGACACATAAATGACATGCAACTGATATGTGGCAAAGCTAAACTGCCAAGCAGACCTGACTCAGTTTCCTCCTCAATTTGATAATCGCGTGAGAGGCAGGTGCCACCAGCAGAAGTCAGACCCCTGCAGTGCCTGCGAAGTGGGACATTTTCCTTCTCAGTCAACCCAGATCTGTTCTCATGCACAATGCTGTGTCCACGTCTGGCCAACATCACATCCGCAGTCGTGTTGATACAAAACCTGTGCTACCACTGGATGATCACGGGTTTGGGAACAGGGTTAGAACCTCTCCTCTCCGCCACCGACAGCCCTTCGTTTGAGGCGCTTCCGCAGGCGACGACCCACCAGCCGCGCAGACAGCCCCAAGCTTCTCCCAGAGAGTTGAGAAAGAGTCGGGCCAAGAAAATCTGGTGCAAACTGGAGTCTGCCCAGTTTTCAATAAAAATAACTTTGAGGTTGACCTTTTATCTTTTATCACTTCAGTAAAGTAGGACTTAGAACATCTCAGGATTTCCTGACTTTACCTTTCCCTCTGAAGGAGAATGCTTCATTTGATAACCAACAGGGCCAACTATTTTTAATTAAACTCTTGAACTTTCTTGGCTTTGGAAAACTTACTGGAGGGAAATATCCAAATACTCTCACATTTTGTTTATTTTCAGAGTCCAAATTAATATCACCATCTACATCTGTGGAAGATTCTGGAAAATAGCTAAAGCCAGGATGAGTGAAGTAGTGTCTGGTGACACCCTGGTCAGCAGAAAATGATATAATGAATGTATAATGAGCACAGTGACATACAAACATTCTGCAAGAGAACCAGTTTGTTAAAATGCATGTAGAAAAAGCACAAAGTATACATTAAGGGACACAATATTTATAAAGCTCTTGGCATAGCAAACTCCTCACTTTAGCTGGGCATGGGGGCTCACATCTGTAATCCTAGCACTTTGCGAGGCTGAGGCAGGTAGACCGCTTGAGGTTAAGAGTTTGAGACTAGCCTGGATAACATGGTGAAACTCTGTCTGTGCTAAAAATATAAAAATTAGCCAGGTGTGGTGACAGGCGCCTGTTATCCCAGCTACTTGGGAGGCTGAGGCAGGAGAATCCCTTGAACCCAGGAGGCAGAGGTTGCAGTGAGCCAAGATCACACCACCACATTCCAGTCCAGGCGACAGAGCAAGACTCTGTCTCAAAACAAAACAAAAAAAAAAACAACAAAAAAAAAAGAAAAAGAAAAAAGAAAGCTCCTAATTCATTCATAGATTTTTTTTTTTTGCTTGTTTCACTCTGCAGGATCTACCTACACATATTAAAAGCAACAGATCAACACCCATGTGAGAAACTCAGCTGAAAAACACGGTCTAATCATATTTCACAATTCACAACATGGTCTATTCACAATTCAAATTGAAGCTACTCCTTAGTCTTCTTCAGACTCCAGTCTGAGAGAAAAGCCTTCATTTACTATGAAAAGTTTCTTTCTTACCTAAATACTTACCTAATATGTTGATTTAAGTATAACTTTGATGAGATATGTAGAAACAGGCTATTTGGTAAAATTCCACTCTGCTAAAAATGTCAAACAAGAAACACGATAGTGGTCTCAGTTATTTAATCTTCACCTTGAAAGAGGAGTTGATTTTTAAAGCTATGCAAAGCTATGTGTGCATTATGTATGCACTACCAAAAAAAATTATCTTTTACAAGATTAAAGAGTTGAGTCGAACTATATGAGAAAATGCTGAAGGAATTGGCATTATTAACATCAAGACTAAATGAATGAATGGAAATGCAAATGATCCTGCTCTTGCAGAACTTTCAGGGGTTAAAGAATTTGCAAAAGGCTTATACTAATGAATTTCTAGAACTTTATACTATTCAACTGGAAAAAGTTTACATTACAAATTTAAAATATGTTCCATACTATAGTCAAAATCGTCGATGATATAACATAATCAACTAACCACTAATGCTGTACAGAGAAACCATACAAGTATCTCGTAAAATTCTTCGTATCATTCTCTTTCTATGCGGCTCTCCAGAGCTCTGGACACACAACAGCATACTATGGCCACAATTTTGTGACTCTGCTTTACAGATAACAAAACAGGCCCAGCAGCTTTCCTGTTCTCCGCAGGCTTGACAATCAGTCAGCCCTCATCCTAAAAACTGCAATCGGAACCAACTCGTGCCCATAATCAGCTACGATTTAAATGTCAAACAATACCAAGTATTAGAAAGATTTCCTGACTTTACCTTTCCCTCTGAAGGAGAATGCTTCATTTGAGAGTCGAGAGGTCCAACTATTTTTAATTAAACTCTTGAACTTTTTTGGCCTTTGAAAACTTACTGGAGGGAAATATCCAGATACTCTAACATTTTGTTTATTTTCAGAGACTAAATTAATACCACCGTCTACATCTGTGGAAGACTGATGAGATCTCGAATGCACTGCTGGTACAGAAAAGAGAAAAAGAAAAGAATGTAACTATATCAAATAAGCCTGAAGACTGACGTTCTTTAAGTCCAGGTATTCCGCTCCTAGGTACAGGCACACCTCTTTTTTTTTTTTTTTTTTTTTTTTTGAGACGGAGTTTCGCTCTTGTTACCCAGGCTGGAGTGCAATGGCGCGATCTCAGCTCACAGCAACCTCCGCCTCCTGGGTTCAGGCAATTCTCCTGCCTCAGCCTCCTGAGTAGCTGGGATTACAGGCATGCGCCACCATGCCCAGCTAATTTTTGTATTTTTAGTAGAGACGGGGTTTCACCACGATGACCAGGATGGTCTCGATCTCTTGACCTCGTGATCCACCCACCTTGGCCTCCCAAAGTGCTGGGATTACAGGCGTGAGTGACCACGCCTGGCAGACACACCTCATTTTACCATGCTTTGCTTTATTGCACTTGACTGATACTGCATTTTAAACAAATCGTATGTTTGTGCCAGCCCTGCGTCAAGCAAGCCTGTTGGCATCATTTGCCCAACAGCGTGTGCTCCCTCTGTGCCTGTGTGTCACATTTTGGTAATTCACACAAGATTTCAAACTTTTTTCATTATTATTATATCTGTTATGGTGATCTGTGATCAGCATTCTCTGCCCTTACTGTTGTCATTGTTCTGAGGCACCACAAGCCACACCCACGTAAGACAGCAATTAATGTATGTGTGTGTTCTGACCGCTCCATAGACTATCCATTCCCCTGTCTCTTTCCCTTTCCTTGGGCCTCCTCTTTCCCTGAGATACAGCGATATTAAAATTAGGCCCATTAATAACCCTACAATGACTTCCACAGGTTCAAGTAAGAGGAAGAGTTGTATGTCTCTCACTGCAATCAAAAGCTAGGAATTATGATCTTAGTGAGAAAGGCATGTCAAAAGCCAAGACAGGCCAAAAGCCAGTCTTCTTGAATCGTGCAGTTAGCCAAGTGGTGAATGCAAAGGAAATGTTCTTGAAGGAAATTAAAAGTGCTACTCCGATTGCACCACTGCACTCCAGCCTGAGTGACAGAGTGAGACTCCGTCTCACACACACACACACACACACACAAAAGTGCAACTCCAGTGAACACATGAATGAGAAGACAGTGAAACAGACTTATTGCTCATATGAAAAAAATTTAGTGGCCTGGATAGGAGAGCAAGCCAACTACAGCATTCCTTAACTCCAAAGCCTCGTCTCAAGAGCAAAGCCCTAGCTCTCTTTAATTCCTTGAATGCTAAGAGAGATGAGGAAGCTGCAGAAGAAAAGTTGGAAGCTAGCAGAGTTTGCTTCATGAAATGTAAGAAGCCATCTCTGTAACATAAAAGTGTGACGTAAAGCAGCAAGTGCTGATGGGGAAGCTACAGCAAGTTATCCAGATCTGGGAAAGATCACTGATGAAGGTAGCCACAAAGAACGGATTCTCAGTGTAGACAAAACAGCCTTTGATTGGAAGAAGAGGCCGTCTAGGACTTTCATAGCTAGACAGCAGACATCAATTCCTGCCTTCCAAGGACAGGCTGGGTCTCAACAGGGGTTAAGGTAGCTGGTGACTTCAAGTTGAAGATAATGCTCTTTTTACATTCCGAAAATTCTAGGGTCTTTCAGAAATTTGCTAAATCTACTCTGCCTGTGCTTTATAGGTGGAACAACAAAGCCTGGATGATAGACATCTGTTTATAGCATGGCTTACCGAATATTTTAAGCCTACTGCTGAGACCTACTGCTCAGAAGAAAAGATTTTCTTTGAAATATTACTATTCATTGACAATACAACTGGTCACCCAAGAGCTCCAATGGAGACATACAAGGACACTAATGATGTTTTCCTGCCTGCCAAGCCAATATCCATCCTGCAGCCGATGGATGAAGAAGTAATTTCAACTTTCAAGTAGTATTATTTAAGGAATACATTTCCTAAGTCTATAGCTGCCATAGGTAGAGATTCCTCTGATGTATCTGGGCAAAGTAAAGCAAAAACCTTCTGAGAAGGATTCAGCGTTCTAGATGCCATTAGAACATTTATGATTCATGGGAGAAGGTCGAACTATCAACATTAACAGGAGTTTGGAAGAATTTTACTACAACCCTCATGGATGACTTTGAGGGCTTCAAGACTTCAGAGGAGGAAAGAACTGGTGATGGTAGAAACCGAAAGAGAACTGAAATTTCAAGTGAATCCTGAAGACTAGTGAGTGAATTGCTGCAAGCTCATGCAAAAATTTTAATGGATGAGGAGCTGCTTCTTATGGATGAACAAAGAAAGTGGTTTCTTGAGATGGAATCTGCTCCTGATGAAGATGCTATGAACATTATTAAAATGAGGGCAAAGTATTTAGAGTAGTACACAAACCTAGTTGATAAAGCGTGGCAGGGTTTGGAGGATTGACTCCAATTTTCAAAGAAGTTCTACCATTCGTAAAATGTTACCAGACAGTATTGCATGTTTCAGATAAATCTCTCATGAAGGGAAGAATCAATCTATGCAGCAAATTTCATTATTGTCTTATTTTAGTAAATTGCCACAGTCACCTCAACCTTCAGAACCACCATCCTGGTCACTCAACAGCCATCAATATGAAGGCAAGACCCTCCACCAGCAGAAGGATTAGGACTTGTTGAAGGTTCAGATGATTGTTAACATTTTTTAGAAATAAAGTATTTTAGGACAGCCTAGTGGCAGGCACCCGTAATCCCAGCACTTTGGAAGGCCGAGGCAGCTAGATCACTTGAGGCCAGGAGTTTGAGACCAGCCTGATCAACATGGAGAAACCCCGTCTCTACTAAAAATACAAAAATTAGCCAGCCATGGTGGCATATGCCTGTAATCCCAGCTACTTGGGAGGCTGAGGCAAGAGAATCGCTTGAACCTGAGAGGCAGAGGTTGTGGTGAGCCAAGATTGTGCCATTGTACTCCAGCCTGGGCAACAAGAGCAAAACTCCATCTCAAAATAAATAAATAAAGAAGAAGATAAGTAATTTTATTTTAAAAATGGACAAAGGATCTGAACAGACATTTCTCCATAAAAGGTATACGGCTAGCCAACAAGAACATGAAGACATGCTCAGTATCATTAGTCATCATGGAAATGCAAATCAAAGTCATCACAAGATACCCCTTCACACCCACTAGGATGGCTGGAGTCAAAAAGAGACAATAAGAGATGTTGCTGAGGTTACGGACAAGCCAGAATCCTCAAACACTGCTAGTGGGAATATGAAATGATGCAGCTGCTTGAAAAACAGTCTAGCAGCTCCTCAAAAGGTTAAACATAGAGTTCCCATATGACCCAGCAATTCCTCTCCTAGGTATACACCCCAAAGAATTGAAGCATGTGTCCACATAAAAACTTGTACAGAAATATTACTAGTAGCATTATTCATAATAGCCGAAAAGTAGAAACAAACCAAATAGCCATCAATGGGTGAATAAATAAATACAATGTGATACCTTCATACTATGGAATATTATTTTGCAATAAAAATGAAAAAATATAAATACATGCTATAGCACACATGAATGGTAAATACTGCGCTAAGTGAAAGAAACCAGATGCAAGAAGTCACATATACGATTCACTTTCTGTGAAATTACGAGACTAGGCAACCCTCTAGAAACGGTTGTCTAGGTCTGGGAACGGGGCAGGGTCGGGGGAAGAGAAGAGACTCTTCATTGGCACCCGTAGGTATTTTTGGCTTGGCATGAATGGTGGTGATGAAAATGTTCTAAAACCGATTGTACTGATGGCTGTGCAACTTTCCAAATATATGAGAAACCATTGAATTGTACACTTTGAATAGATGAATTGTATGGTGTGTAAATGATATCTCATTAAATTCATCAAAAAAGGTATGTACATTATGATTTCTATTCACATTTTTTTTTTTTTGAGACGGAGTTTCCCTCTTGTGACCCAGGCTGGAGTGCAATGGCGCGATCTTGGCTCACCGCAACCTCCACCTCCTGGGTTCAGGCAATTCTCCTGCCTCAGCCTCCTGAGTAGTGGGGATTACAGGCACGAGCCACCATGCCCAGCTAATTTTTTGTAGTTTTAGTAGAGACGGGGTTTCACCATGTTGACCAGGATGGTCTCGATCTCTCGACCTCATGATCCACCCGCCTCAGCCTCCCAAAGTGCTGGGATTACAGTTCTATTCACATTTTTAAACATGCAAAACTATATTACCTATTGCATGTATAAACACATGTGTGGAAAATGCAGGCAAAGGTGGTATTTGAAAACTGAAAATTGTGTGCTGACACTCTGGCCTTTTCACAGCTAGAGCCTGAAGAACATCAGTCCTGCAGGCAGGGGAAGGACAAAGTTCCGAAGGTGATCGCCTCTGTGCAGAGAGGGAGGAGCCCAGAGAGGACCCAGCAGGCTTCAACCATTTCTTTAAAAGAAAAGTAAATACAGCCGGGTGTGGTGGCTCCTGCCTGTAATCCCAGCTACCCAGGAGGCTGAGGCAGGAGAATTGCTTGAACCCAGGAGGCGGAGGTTGCAGTGAGCTGAAATCAGGCCATTGCACTCCAGCCTGGGCAATAGAGCAAGCGTCCATCTCAAAATAAAAAAAAAAAAAAGAAAAGAAAAGTAAATACAACATAGGGTTCAGATTGCATAAGAGTTTGTGGGTGCATGAACATTTAGTCAACGATCCTCTGTATTTCTCTGCATGTTTAAAATACTTTCCAGTTTTACAAAATCCTATCTTTCAAGGGCCCAATCTCTTAAGGGCCATTGCAAATGCCCCCAGCAGGACTGCTAGTTACGGAGAGCTGGTGGTTAAACATTTGCCAACACACTCCTGAATCCAGTCCAAAAAAGCCTGCCCGTTTTTCACAGAAGCAAGTAGCCAAACGAATCTTCAGGATTCCTTAGGAGAGAATGTATCTACTTAGGCACATTCAGGATAAATCAAGGGCCACCTTATTTGGAGCAGTTATCATCCAATTTTACTGAAAACTAGGTTTGTACTGTAATCGCAAGAATTCCCACAAAGTACAGAGCAGAGGATTTTGGCCCTGTGAACCCTGGCTGCCTGCCTGAGGCCAGCCTGTTCTGAGCCTCCTAAAGGAGCCCATACTGTAGCAAAGTCCACATCCCTGGGAACAGTGGCCTGCCAAAAACTTCCTGACCTAGAAGCAGAAAGTTTAAGAGCATTTCTGGTAACTGTCGGATTAAACCTCTGACTTCTGGGAGCAGGTTGCTGAAATTTTCAACTTTCCGACACAGGCATGTAATTTGAAAGGTTCGATCAGATGCTTAATAACCTAACTGAAATATTCCAAAGCCAAGAACATCAAACACAACTAAAAAAAAAAAAAAAAAAAAAAAAAAAGAACTTTCTCCTTTCTCTCTCTTGCCCTTTTTAAGACATTGGTAGTACCAGGGTTTAACAGGCTTTTAAATTTTTGAAATAATTCAATCTGATGGCTGTGGCTGAGAGTACTGTAACAGTTTAAACAAAATTCAGTCAAAATATATTTAAAAATATATTACATATATTAAAATATATTTCAACAGTTTAAATAAAATTCAGTCAAAACATTTTAAAATATAGTATATATATACAGTTTAAACAAAATTCAGTCAAAATATATATTAAAATATATTTTGGCTATTATGAGTAATGCTACTATTAATATTTCTGTACAAGTTTTTGTGTGGACACATGCTTCAATCACTCGAAATTAAAAGCAAGCTTTCTTCATTGCATTCACCCAGATTTTCCTCTTCCATGGCATCTCCTTGCTTTCCCAGGGATTAAAAATGGGAAAGAGAATAAGATGTTGGACCAACGTGAATAAATTGCATACGATGTTAATGAATTTTAAAGACCTTTCTGCTCCCCCCTTCACCCTTAAGAAGCATCAGGCGTTTGCGTACATTATATAAACTGTTAGGGGAGTGAATCCCTTTCCCCATGGGACTCATGATCGGAGCAGGGCCTTCCAGAGGGGATAAAAATACAATGGATTACGGCATTGCCGCGTCTGCAATTCCCAAGGAAGAAATGGCTTTAGACAGCGACACAGCAAGCCTGGCGACCGAGTGCGGGTGAGTGTGTCCGAGAGCAGTTGGAAATCGGACAGTTTGTGCTGCAATGCAAGGACAGGAAGCATTGCGCGTTTCTGCAGCCGTGGTTGGCTTGAGATAATACCATTGTATACGCAGCCCAGCGACCGCTCCCACTGCTGAGAGCCCCGGGCCTGGCGTCTGGCTCCTTGGCTGCGCGCCAGGCTGAGGTCCTGCCGTCTGAAGGCAGGGTGTGTGTCCCCTCCCAGGCGGTCCACACACACAGTGCCGGCCACACCTCACCTTCCAGAGGAAATCTGGCCAGAGAGCCAGACTTCATGACTTCTCCTTTATGAGCTTTCCCCACCCCCAGCCCTAGCCCGGCTTTTGTTTTCCACTTGGGTGCAGCGGCCGAATGCAGGCTGCGCTCAGATCGAGAGGGGAGCTGATGACAGCGTTATTGGAAAGATACAGTATCTCGCTGTGCCCTGCTGCCTCTGCGGTCAGCGCTGGGCCCGGCTCTTCAGAGAGGCTGCAGCTCTCATCACTCTCCAAACTGCCCTCTCACGGAGCCCTTCCACCCGGCAGGAGCGAGACTACTGACCAAGGACTCTTTTCGACGTATTTAGCAGCGATATTGTTTGATTTTAACTGGACATTGTTCTAAACACACAAAAGAGTTCAAGGATGTGGCTGCTGGGTTTTGTTCTTCTCCACCCCCTCCCAGTCCGCCTCCACCCCCCTCGAGCTGTCAGGTTTCTCTGGGAAAATGGGATGACAATGTTGGAGGACATTTCCACAATAAAACACTCTAAAACATTTTTTTTTTTTAAGATTTCCTTTCTAGTCATGTCAAGATTGTAACTCAAATCCGCAGAAGTCAGGAAATTCCAAATTTATGTTGACACTTTCCCCTTAAAACCCTCAGCAGATGATAAACAGTGCAGAAAGTCTGTTCCCATCGAAACGTTTCCAATGTAACACTGGGTGCCGGTTTCTCCCCGTGCAAAGGTGCTTCAGGGAGAGAAGGAATGACCCTTTAAGCTAGGACATGGGTCCCAGGGTCCAGAGTCCGCCACCTGCTAACACAGGGAATTTCCTATTCTTGTATTGGAAAATTTATTATGAAAATAAAACACATTTTAAAAGGAAGTATTTTAGAGCGTTTTCTTGAATTTTTTAGTAGAAAAGATGAATATTTCAGGTAGTTTGACTCCTTGATTTAATTTTTACACATGGAAAGGAGTTATGTTTAAAGACGGAAGCAAACCAAGGGGTGGTGGCGAGCTTCTCAAGGTGGAAATGCGCTCCCCTCCCGGCTCTGACAGCCAGGAGCTGTGTGACGCCTGTGTAAATCCTCAGACGCGTCCTCATCTACAAAACAGAGGATGGTGAGAGACTCTCCCCTCACGGGTAACTGGAGATGGAATGAGATAATGCATGTTACCGTATGAATATCTCTAAAAATTCCTCAATAAATAGAGAAAATAACAATCACCTGGAGAATAATATTCACAGTGTTAAGGAGCACCAGCAGTTGGCATGAGCTTCAGAGAAACATTTCAACATGCTTTAGATATGAGCAGAAAGGACCGGGGAGAAGAAAATCTTAGAGATCAAGTTTTACAAGGAATGTACTTTTCATAGACATTGCTAAAGTCACAGAAAATATACTGACAGAGAAATACAGTGACGGAAACAAAATAAAAATCGACCACTCTGTCCAGGGCCTGAGAAACCCATGTAGCTCCAGCTAAATTGAAAAAAAAAAGAAAAGAAAAGAAAGAGAGGAGAGGAGAGAGGGGAGGGGAGAGGGGAGGGGAGAGGGGAGGGGAGGGGGGAGGGGAGGGGGGAGGGGAGGGGAGGGGAGGGGAGGTGAGGAGAGCAGAGGAGATAGAGAGATAGTATATGGTTTTCAAGTCAGAATCAAAAAAGCAAACCATGAACAGGCATGGTGGCTCACACCTGTAATCCCAGCACTCTGAAAAGCCAAGATGGGCAGATCACCTGAGGTCAGGAGTTCAAGACCAGCCTGGTCAACATGGTGAAACCATGTCTCTACTAAAAATACACACACACACACAATTATCTGGGCATGGTGGCACATGCTTGTGATCCCAGCTACTTGGGAGGCTAAGGCAGGAAAATCGCTTGAACCTGGGAGGCAGAGGTTGCAGTGAGCCAAGATCATGCCACTGCACTTCAGCCCAGGCAACAGAACAAGACTCTGTCTCAAAAAAAAAAAAAGGAAACCACAACAAAAAATCAGATGGATCTTCTAGGAGATGCAAGTGGCAGCAGGAAAAAGATCTTAGTTACAGATGATCAAGGCAAACAGCAGCTCTAGGAAGAGAAGAACACACACCCTGGGCAAGGCAGGGCCTCTTTCTTCCTCTCCTAGCTTTGTGAGAACCGAGCTGGAATCTGTGAGCCCAGACCTGCAACCCCGTAGAAGGGAAGTCGAGCTCCATCAACACGAAGATGCTGACACCATGGGACCCCACTGATGCTCTCGGGTGACCCAGGGAAATTAAGTCCCTTTTTTAAAAACTATGGTGTGATAAGGAAGTCTTAGAGGACTGAAAAAAGCTAACACGTCATCTCTCACGCTAAAAAAAAAAAAAAAAAAAAAAGAAAAGAATAGTTCTGGACATTAAATGGATAGATTAGCTTAATTTTCCTATCTGTAAGGATATTATATCTAAAAGTCTTCTATCAATACACAACCAAGAAAACTGTGGGAAGAGGAAACCATTCCAGACCAATTTCATTTCCGTCTATGATAGACGGTGAGGTTGTGTCATAAAGGCAGAACAATGGACGTGGGATCCGAGGAAACCTGTGCCCCCACGTGCTCCCGGGCTAGGCTGGCACGTGGAGTGGGAGGGGAGCCGGCCAGGCAGGCCTTCCTGCTCCTTGGCTCTCAGGCCTGGCTCTTCTCCCTCCCAGCTGCCAGCCAGGGACTGCTTCCCTGCCACCGCGCCCACCCTGGCTCACTCGCCTGGTGCTGTTTGCTGTCAGACGTTTTCCGAGCCAACAGGGTCTGTTGTCTTCTGGGTTTCAGTGCAGTCCAGATTCTGTAGGGAAACAGGGGTAGGATTTGGAGGCAGGGCAAATGGATGCGTGGCTCTGTCATTCATTGACTGTGTGGACTTGGGTGAGCCACTGACCCTTTCTGACTTAGATATCCTCTCTTATCAAAGGGGGATCAAAATACCATCCTACGGTGATTACCATGAGGATTAAAAATCAAAGACGGCTGTAGTGTGTGGGTCTATACGTGTTTCATTCATTCTTTTTTTTTTTTTTTTTTTCTTTGAGACGGAGTTTCGCTCTTGTTACCCAGGCTGGAGTGCAATGGCGCGATCTCGGCTCACCGCAACCTCTGCCTCCTGGGTTCAGGCAATTCTCCTGCCTCAGCCTCCTGAGTAGCTGGGATTACAGGCGCATGCCACCATGCCCAGCTGATTTTTTTTGTATTTTTAGTAGAGACGGGGTTTCACCATGTTGACCAGGATGGTCTCGATCTCTTGACCTCGTGATCCACCCGCCTCGGCCTCCCAAAGTGCTGGGATTACAGGTGTGAGCCACCGCGCCCGGCCCATCATTCATTCTTAACAATTGATTTCACATCTTCTCCATCTCTGGGTTTTATCTGGGTCCTAGACCCTTATTGAAAGGTATGTTTATGCTTCCAAAAGTAATCTGCTAACTTGATTTGTTAGGTTTTTGGTTCTCACCACGGACCCCTCTCACTCGCATACACAGTTTGGATCAGGCCTGCAACCTCCTCCCTAAGGCCCGAAATGTTGATGAAAGGAAGTTCATCCGGCTCCCAGCCAGCCCCTCCCGCAGGGGCCTTTCGGCCCTTTCTCTGCATTCTTCATCTCCTTTCTTCCTTTTTTCTTCTTCTTTTTCCTTCTTTTCCCATTCCTATGTCTTGATGTTGACGATGAGGAAACTCACAGAGGCTACAAGCTCGTAACTGAGACCGAGCTCATTGTCAAGGCTGACTTATTTGGGGGATTAACTGAAAACAGCATTTCAATGCCTATTTGAATAAAATTGAGGTTAAAAAAAAAAAAACCAAAACGAGTTAGCACTCTCTCTCTCTGCTCTTGTCTGCCCCGGTCGCTACTGACCCTGAGTTGACTTAGCCGCAGGTCCTTGATATGATACACGTGGCTGTCCACAGAGCCGGTAAATATTTACTTGTGCAGAGGGGAGGAGATGACAGTTTCTGCATAGGGCCGGTGATCAGGCAGCTCCTCTCTCTAGGTCTATAGTGTGAAACAAACAATGGCAAGTGTGCGAGGGTGGCAGGTATCAGTTCGGTTCAGAGGAGTGGCTACCAATGGCCAGCGCCACCAGACTCCAACTCTGAGCATCTTGGAGTGGCCAGCCAGGGCAGGTTGCTTTCTGCCCTGGGTGTTGGTTCTTGGCTTGATTCTACCATCCTCCATCCCCGGAGAAGCTGTAGGAGCATTCCAATTCTCCCCAAAGGGCTTAAGAATCAAATGTGTCCATTGCTTTCTCATTATCTGTGGTCTGCTTAACTCCAACCCCTAACTCTCTGCTAAAAGTAAAGACAGGTGGTTGGGAAGATGTGGTCAGAGGAGTAGACGGAGAAGCAGACATGCCAGGGAGAAGCACGACTGGCAGCTGGGAGATGCCAGAACAGTGTGCAATGCCAGTGTAGGAAACTGCCCCCAAACTGTAGTCTGAGACCCCAGGGATAACTTTGCTACTGAAGAAAAGAAAAGTTAGTAAGGCTTCCAATGAACCAGCATCGTTTCTTTGATTTGAACTAACCAGATTTCGGCCAGGCATGGCAGCACACACCTGTAATCCTAGCGCTTTGGGAGGCTGAGATGGGTGGATCACCTAAGCCAGGAATTTGAGTCCAGGCTGACTAACATGGTGAAACCTCGTCTCTACTAAATACAAAAATTAGCTTGACATGGTGGTGCATGCTTGTGATGCCAGGTACTTGGGAGGCTGAGGCGGGAGAATCACTTGAACCTGGGAGGCAGCGGTTACAGTGAGCCGAGATCATGCCATTGCACTCCAACCTGGGCAACAAGAGTGAAACTCCGTCTCAAAACAAAACAAAATAAACTATCCAGAATTTTGTTCCATTATCCCTTTCAGTTTGGGCAAAATGGGTCTCAAAATATAAATGGAACTGACAAACTGAACCTTCAGCATATCTGAGCAAATCACTCTTTCAGGTATACAAAGCTTCCCAGGATACTACAATATTCGTTTATCATAAAATTACTTCTGACAAAAAAAGAAAATTTAAGTCAGAACTACGAGGCATTGCTGGTAGACATACATTCTTCCACAACAAGAATAAAATAAAACAAATAACAGTGCTCTGTCCCGACTAAAATGGTGCAATTGTTCATAATTAACAATATGTAAAGGATATATGTCAAATATCCTTTTGCTAGTTTAGCTTGAGGCAGGAGGTAAAAAAAGGAGTAAACAAAACACAATCAGATGCCACATATTGGATGCATTCTAATGAAGAGCGTGTCATAAACTCAAGCCAGTTGATTCATTATTATTTATGTAGCAGTATCGCTAGTCTACTTGTGTGACTTGTCTTCTTGGAAGGTAGCATGGCCTGTGGGAAGCATTTGGAATACAGATTAGGCCTAGGGTTAGAATACTGCCTCTGCCACTTTTCATTTTCTAGCTGTGTGACTTTGGGCAGGTTATTTAATCGCTCAGTGCCTCAGTTTCCTTAAATGTAAGGTGCAATGAGTACTAGCACCTCATAGAAAAGCTATGAGAATTAAGGGCAATAATCCAAACCAATCACCGAGCACAGTGCCTGTCACAGAGTAGAAAGTAAAGCTGAATAATAGCATCACATATAAAATGACTTATAGCATGTATGCTAAAAGCTGGATGCATGTCAGGTAAGTTTATGCTCATTATTAATAATATTTATTGAGCACCACACTTAAAGCAATATCCAAGGTACAGGGTTACAAAAAAGTAGAGAGAGAGAACATTTATATTAAATACATAAATAAAAGCAGTAGGGTGGTTCTTCAAAAAACTAAACATAAAATTATCAGATGATCTAGCAATCCCACTTGGGGGTATACACCCAAAAGAAATCAAAGCAGGGATTTAAAGAGACATTTGTACACTTATGCTCATGGCAACATTATTTGCAGCCGCCAAAAGGTAGAAAGGAGCCCGAGTGCCTGGCCTTGAACAGATGGATAAGCAAAATGTGACACGGACATAGGATGGAATGTTATTCAGCCTTAAAAAGAAACAATTCTGGCACATGCTTTGAAGACATTATGCTAAGTGAAATAAGTCAGTCACTATAGGACAAATCAGGTAAGATTCTACTTACGTGATGGACCTAGAGTAGTCAAACTCATAGAAACAGAAAGTAGAATAGTGGCTGCCAGGGCCTGGGGGGAGAGTGACTAGGGAATTATTATTTAAAAGGAAGAGAGTTTCATTTAGGAAAAGAATTTTGGTAGTGATGGTGGTGACAGTTACACAATAATGTGAATGTACTAAACGCCCCTGAATTGTACCCTCAAAAATGGTTAACATGCTAAGTTTTATGTGATGTATATTTTATAATAAAAACTCAAAACTCATTTTCTGACAATATTAACAGTGTCTTAGGTTTGCTGCTTCTGAAAGCGGAGCCCTTGAGAAAGTTGTTTTAGCCCTCGAGAAAGTTATTTCAACTTCGTCATCTGTAGAGTACAAATAATAGAAATAGCTACTTCATAAATTCATTGTGAGGAACAAATGAGGTAGCAAATACAAAAATACAGTCTAAAACAATTCTGAATAAATACCCAATAAATGTTGACAGTTATTTAATTTTCATCTACAAAAATAAAGGACTAAGTTCCAAATTTCAAAACTGAAGAGAAAGACCACTATTCATTAACACTACAGTCAGAATGGGGTTTGTCCACTCCCATCTGAAAACCTGTTTCATCCATTTTATCTAGAATGGACGGCGGGACAGCAGAGATGCGATCGGAGGAACTTACTACAGGAAGTAGAGAGAAGCTAAAACCCCACAACACCAAGTAAGTAAAGTTAATAAATGTGAAGAGCTTTCACTGGCATGCTCAGTGTGGATTTCATCACTTTATTAAAGAAGTCTCCATCTGGACGACGAGCCAGCCTTGCAAAGCTCTCCCCATCTTCTCTGTTTCCAATAATACTGGCTCACAATCACCCACCTTTATAGGCAGCAACGAAAGAGCTCTTCTGGTTCCCTGTTTTCCTCAGCTCCCTTCCAGTCTGCCAGTTAGTTCCTATCTTTAAGATCTAGCTGCCTCCAAAGCTCTCCAAATGCATCTTCTGCGTCTCCATCAGCAGCAGCATCTCCTTCCTGGACAACAGAGGGACGCTGACCACTCTGTCTACATCCACCCTTTCCTCAACCCCCATAACCACACAGAAGCCAGGGTAATGGTGTTTTTTTTTTTTGTTCAATTATTTTATTATGGTGAATTACACATAACATAAAATTGATCATCTTAGTCATTTTCAAGTGTACAATTCAGTGGCCTTAAGTACATTCACATTGTTGTAGAATTTTCATCACCACCCATCTCCAGATCTTTTTTAAAATTTATTTTTAATTGTTGTGGATGCATAATACATAATATTTCTGGGGTACATGTGATATTTTCATACAAGCCTACAATGTGCAGTGATCAAAACTGGGTACTTGGTATAACCATCACCACAAACATTGATCTTTTTTTGTCCTGGGAACATTTCAAATCTTCTAGCGATTCTGAAATATGCAATAAATTATTGTAACAGAGTTTTTTCATCTTCCCAAACCAAAACTCTGTAGCCATGAAACACCATGCCTACCTCCCCTAAGCCTTTGGAAAGCTCTCTCCTCCCTGTCTCTATGAATGTGACTACTTCAGATAGCTCAAATGTGGCTACTCCAGATAGCTCGTGTAAGTGGAATCATACAGTATTCAATTTTTGTAACCAGCTGATTTCACTCAGAATAATTTCTAAGTTTCATCCATACTGCAGCATGTGGCAAAATTTCCTTCCCTTTTAAGGATGAATAATGAAAATTTGTAATATATAAGTGTGTGTAAGAACAAATAGTAAAATTGAAAGCCTCAAAATAAATACAAGTTTGCAGGCATGTGAAACTATAACCGAGATTCTGTGGTTTGATTAGACTACAAAAACAAACCATGTAGACTTAAGCCACTGTTTGCCTTTCTATTACATCTATTTTGTTACTATAGGCACTCAATATCATTTTAGTAAATGGATTAAGTATAAAATGGGCTGTCTCAGAAGGTTATAATAGGAGGAATGTAAATTGTATTAAAATTATATCGAGAATAGTAACCATTTTCCAAATCAGCTGTAGAAATTTAAAAATTGGCTGGGCGCAGTGGCTCACGCCTGTAATCCCAGCACTTTGGGAGGCCGAGGTGGGTAGAT
The DNA here is from genome assembly GCF_048565385.1 of Saimiri boliviensis. Lineage (NCBI taxonomy): Eukaryota > Metazoa > Chordata > Mammalia > Primates > Cebidae > Saimiri > Saimiri boliviensis. The sequence goes on along the minus strand of NC_133463.1, from coordinate 8,192,110 downwards.
CACGAGGTCAAGAGATCAAGACCATCCTGGTCAACATGGTGAAACCCCGTCTCTACTAAAAATACAAAAAATTAGCTGGGCGTGGTGGTGCGTGCCTGTAATCCCAGCTACTCAGGAGGCTGAGGCAGGAGAATTGCCTGAACCCAGGAGGCGGAGGTTGTGGTGAGCCGAGATCGCACCATTGCACTCCAGCCTGTGTAACAAGATTGAAACTCCGTCTCAAAAAAAAAAGAAAGAAAGAAAGAAAGAAATTTAAAAATTATGCTCTAAGCTCTATTTAAGTGATATATATTATTCTCCTTGAGTAATTAAACACAGGAAAAACAAGAGGTTTTGTTTGAAGTTCTACTGTACTATTCAACACACAAACACATTTCAAGGCTCCTACTTCCCAAATACTCAACTTCAGTATCAAATTAATGGAAGAAAGGAATCACTTATAACCCATTCAATAGGGTAAGAATTCATAAGTCCATATGAGTAATAGGCGGGCAGGCAGGGAGGGAAGGAGAAAAAAGAGAGGGAGGGAGGGAGGGAAGGAGGGAGCTACAGAAAAGGAAAAAGGGAAAGCTCTTTCTTATGTAGAAAGCTAACTAATATAGAAGAGAAAAAATGGGTTTTAAAACATCATTTTGCAGCTATTATGGTAAAAACTGATGCAGGTAAGAATAATTAATAAATGTAAATCTGGGGCCGAGTTTGATGAAGAACAAGATAGTCTCAGAGTATCTCCCAACAAGATGGCCAGTAACTAAGAAAGAGAAATAGCGACTACACTGTGAAAAAGCAAACACCACCTTAACTAAGTGATCAAAATTAACATGACCAATATGAGGCGAATGAATGGACAGCATGTGCTTCCAGGTGGGATGTCCCGAGAACAGGACTTATGCACGCTTCTAGCCGCAAATGCACACCCAAAACTAACCGTAAAACAATCAGAGAAACCCAAATTGAAAGACTCTATAAAATAAGTGTCCTGTATTCTTCAAAGATATTGACAGTAAAAGACAAAGACTGAGGGGTTTTTCCAAATTTTAGAAGATTTTGGACACAAAAACAAACGATCCTGAACTGGATCTTATATAAGAAATAAAATTGCTATTAAGAACATTATTGGGATAATTGAGAAACAGAAATATGGAATCTCTGTTGGATAGAAGTATTGTACCAAATTTGAATTCTTTGTATTTGATAACTGAGCTGTAGATATGTAAGAGAAAAGTCCTGCTGTTGGAAGTATACACGGACAGACATAATATAGGCAAACTACATTCAAATGCTTCAGAAAAAAAATATAAACACACACACACAACACACACACACACACACGCACGCACGCACGCGCGCGCGCGCCCCTGTTCCCTGATTGCTTCCATGCTGGAGCTCATGATGTTGACAAGAGGGAGCTTTTCAATGGTCAGGAAGTAGATCGGGCAGGGTTTGGGGTGCTGCTTTGCAGTCTGGAAAGGGAAGGGGACTGAAAGCTACTTTTGAGAGCAAGGAAACCTGCTGGCCTTTCTCCTCTCTCACAGGAAAAAGGACAGGGAAGAGAGCAAAGAGCAAAGAAGGGAGCAGCAGGAGGTAAATGGGGCCTCTTGCCAGGCAGCACTACTACAATATGCAATATTGCATGAAGATTCACTTTTATTACTCAATGAAACTTGCTCGGCACATTTATGCCTTCTCTGCGGCTTATTGGATATGTTGCCTACTCACCCCAAGGAGAACTTAGGAGATTTGCATGAAAATAGCTTCCCTCATTTGATCAGTGAGACTATAAAGCACTCTCCCCTTTATCTCTGAGCACCCAAGAATCTGAAATTATCTATGGAGCCTAATTGATCTCAATAGACGGTTTCTTTCCTTGGGGTTACCATTTGCACTACGGATTCTTTAGTCAGTTATCAGTTCTCATTGAAGGCCTGGAAGAAAGTGAACTCTGAGTTGGAGAAAGCCTTTACTCTTTGAAGCTGTGTAATTCAGTACACAAGAGTCAGCCTACCTCTTCTCAAATCCTGACACTGGCACACCCTAGCTAAGTGACTTAGGTAAGCAGTTCCGTTTCCTTGTGTTTCAGTTTCCTCATCTACAAACTGGGCTTCTTCCGGGTGCTGAGAGGATTAAATGGAACATTATACATACATTCCTTGTGCATAACAGCACCTTGTGCGCAAAATCCAGTCAGTCTCTGTGAGCTGCTGTTACTGTTAGATAAATTAGATGATGCAATTCGATAACAACATTCTATTAGATTGGTGTAAAACTAATTGCAGTTTTTGCCATTTAAAAATGATGCTGGCCCAGCGCTGTGTCTCATGCCTATAATCCTAGCACTTTGGGAGGCCGAGTGCTAGGCAGATCACGAGCAGATCACGAGGTTAGGAGTTTCAGACCAGCCTGGCCAACATAGGGAAACCTTGTCTCTACTAGAAATACAAAAAAGTAGCTGGGCGTGGTGGCAGGTGCCTGTAATACCAGCTACTTGGGAGGCTGAAGCAGAAGAATTGTTTGAACCTGGGAAGTGGAGGTTGCAGTGAGCCAAGATCACACCACTGCACTCCAGCCTGGGTGACAGTGCAAGACTCCATCTCAAGAAGAGAGGAGGAGAGTATTATCATAAATCAGGTGAGAAATCTTGCTTCATGGCAACTATCTAGGGCTACAAAGGAGGGGATATGTATGAAATATTAACAAAGGATTAGCAGAATTTCATGGTATGACCTTGTTTCTAAAGGTTAATTATTGAGTTAGCTATAAGGGGTATGGGTTAACCCAAAGCCACTTGACCTTCTGAATTTTGTCCGCCCATTCCATGTACATGGATAAGTAATGGCTTTTTTCTGTCATTCCTTCCCTTAGTTTCATGAAACTCCCTTGACCCTCTCTGCTCTGGTTCAACAATGAAATCAATGACATCGCCGCAACTTAAAGAGAAAAAAATGGAGTCCCACAGACTCTCCGGGTCCTTTTTCTCAGAGAAAATTGATTTGGGTGTCCTTTAGTCAATGTCTAAAAGCACTGAGTTTCCCATAACAGATGAAGCCGCAGCAGCGCAGGTGACAAAGAAAAGGTCCAGGAAGCATAAACCTAAAAAAGCCAACCCAGCTTAATGACAAACAATCCATCTCTCCCAATGAGAAGCTGAGAAAGATAAGCGTTCTGCTTCAGTGACACCCGTGCACGGACCTGGGAGTAAAAGTTTTCCATCTTAAATGCCAAGGACAGGTGTAAACAGAAGCTCAGAGCTTCCTGGGAGGCGGCTTACAAAGAAGAACTAATCAGAAGCCTTTCATCTCTGACCCTTTACCTCCAGGTCTATTCCGGGGCATGGAGGTGATGGGGCTGCTGTCCTTTGCGCCCAAGGAAGCAACAGGCAGCCTGCTGATCAATAGCTCCTCTGGTAATGTCTTCAGAACTTAGACGAGGGCCAGGGAGCCAAGCAGAAATCAATACTCAGGTCTGGGGAGAAGGAGGTTACCGTTGCATTAATTTCATTTCTAAAAAACAGAGAAAACAACAAAGACAAACTGACCCCCTTTGTGCTCCTTGAGAAATGATGTGCCTTCTTAGGAAGCCTGGAGCTGGGTCTCAGATTTTAGTCAACCTCATGCCCAAGGAGAGACGCTGCTGAGTTGCTGAGTTTTGACGCCCTCCGTGCTGTTCACCGGGGCAGCATTACCTGATTTACTTCTGAGCATCACTAAGTCGGCAACAACTTGTAGCAGAAAAACATGAAAGGGAAGAGTTTCTGCCAACACACCTGAGGCTTGAGCGGTGAGCCGCCCAATAGATAAACGGGGAAGTTTGGGAGAAATCAACAAAGCGAGTCAGAGAATGGAGGGATTGATTTATGGGGAAGATTGCTCCTTTGATGTTTTGCTGAGCTAATCAATGATTCTTTTTTTCTTTTTTTGACATGGGTTAGGGGACAAGAGATGAATGGAGGATTATGATGAGTAACCTGCAAATGCCTTAAATAAATGAACTTACAGGAGACAGAGGAATTCCTTTTGAATTGGCCATAGAGTTGAATACTACCTGAGAAATGAATTCAAAAATTATTTGTGTTTCAACCCGTTGCCCTCCGGTTCACTTGCCTGCATTGCTTCTTACATTGAGGAGACACTCACTGGCTCTTTTTAGTTTAAATTTTTTAAAATTTACAATTTAACTTCTTAATAGGAAGACGTTTGAGAAAATTGCCTTCAAGAAACAATAAAAACTCACCCCATGAAATATTTAAAATTACCTCAGCACATAGGTTCATAGGTTGTATCAGATAGATGTGAAAGGACTGAATTTTTCTCTTCCATCTCTGGTATATAAAATGACCGCATTCTGTTAAACTTAGAAATTCAATAAACTCACTCTTCTTAATTTGAACAAGATTAAGATTTTTTTGGTAGATAAAATTTTTAAATTAAAAAAATATATTTTGGTTGTCTAACAACACAAAGTCTCCTTAGGTCTCATTTGATTTTTTAAAAGTAAGAAGGAGGCCAGGCATGGTTGCTCACACCTGTAATCCCAGCACTTTGGGAGGCAGAGGTGGGTGGATCGCCTGAGGTCAGGAATTTGAGACCAGCCTTGCCAACATGGCAAAACCCTATCTCTACAAAAATACAAAAATTAGTTGGGCATGGTGTCATACGCCTGCAATCCCAGCTACTTGGGAGGCTGAGGCAGAAGAATCGCTTGAACCCGGTGGGGTGGAGGTTGCAGTGAGCTGAGATCGGGCCATTTTGTACTCCAGCCTGGGCAAACAAGAGTGAAATTCCGTCTCAAAAAAATAAATAAATAAGAAGGATGCAGGGAGGGGCGCTCAGGGCTGCATCACTACACCGGCTCTTGGAGACGGCGCTGCTCTGCAGGAGGTGCCTACGCACTGCGCAGCCGCCCACCTGGTCCCGGCTCCTCCTCTTTCCGCCCTCCTGTGCTGCACAGGCAGAGGACGCTCTTCTAAGTGTACATTGGACCACATCTTTTGCCTGTGGATCAAGTCCCTTGCCCCTAAATGGCTTTCCATTCCACTTGGGATAAAACCCAAGCTCCTGCTAGCATCACCATCTGCTCTGACCCACCACTCCGACCTCACCCCATCACACGCCCGACGTCCCTCGGGCTCACTCCACCCACACACGCCAAGCCCAGTCCTGTGTCCAGGTCTGGGGTGTTCCTTCTGCCTGGATTGCCCTGCCCCCAGATCTGGGCAGGGCTGACACCCCCACTACCTTCCGGTCATGCTCAACCACTGCCTCCTAGAGGGACCGCCCCGACCAAGCTATGGTGAACAGCACACAGCACTCTGTTACACTTCATGACTTTTTCAGAGTGTTTATGATACTTTTGAGTCATGTTATTTATGCAGTCATGCATTGATGGTGTGTCATCCCCATTAGCTAGTACATCCCATGGGGGAGTGCTGTCCTGCGCACTGCAGGGCGCCAGTGTCTGGGGAAGTGCCAGCACAGGGAAGGCACTTGGTATGTGGTCACTGGAAGACAAAAAGGAAGAAAAGAAAGAAAGAGAAAGGAAAGAAAGAAAGAAAAGAAAAGAAAGAAAGAAGGAAGGGAGGGAGGGAGAAAGGAAGGAGGGAGGGGAGGGAGGAAAGAGAAAGAAGGAGAAGAGGAAGGGAGGGAGAAATGGGAAGAGGAACATAAAGAAGGAAGAAAGAAAGGAAAGAAGAAATGGAGGGAGGGTGGAAGGGAGGAGAAAAGAGAGGAGAGAGGAAGAAAAAGAAGGGAAAGAGGAAGGAAGGATGGGAAGGAGAAGGAAGAGCCGCAGCGCTCTGGAGAGAGCCGTAAATACGCACTCTGAGCTTCTGAAGAGCAAAATCGGTGTCCCTTTGTTACCAGCACTTTTTGTGTCTAGCACATAATTACACGTTCAAAAATAATTTGAAAGAGAGCAGAAAACAAATGAGCGAACGTTTAGGATCCAGCGGAGGATGTTCACAAAAAGGTAGCAGTGTAATGATCACCAGTCACACGGTCCTGTGATACTTCACTACAAACAGTGCGGTAGGAACCCTCACAGCATGCCGGCGTGGGATCCCATTACTGTTACCCCACTTTACAGTGTGGAACAGAAGCACCATCCACACAGGAGTTATTTGTCCCAGGTGACAGGCTAGGGCGTGGCAGAGCTGGAATCCGGGGAGAGGCCATGTAGCTCCAGACTCCAAGCCCATAGCCATCGTGTGATTGACACCACCAACCTGGTGAGCATCCCGCTCACATGGGACACGAGGCTCACAGGACGAGTGGTACTGAGTTAATTGATCTACTACTTACCTGCCTCTAAAGGAGATAACCAGCTATGGAAAAATTGTCTGCACGGTAACCTTTAGAGAGGTATCACTAGCACTGCTTTGCTAGAATTCATACGCAGAAGAATATTTACTGGTGCCAAGTGCCAGGCACGGCCCTGGGAGTGCTTCCCCTCCGTGGATAGACTGCCTCACTGAGTTCTTTCAGCCTAAAGTCCATGGACTGTGCCTCCAGCCTGCGCGTATTCATCTCCCCTTAAGCTTAATTTACCTTAAGCGCCACAGGGCCCAGAGGGACTGCGCCCTTGGCACCATCCTATACAACCTTGACAAAAGGGGTGGCTGCCTCCCCACTCCTCTGGACTCCCGGAGGGATTTCCAAAGGCCTTATCTAGGCCCTGGCATCAGCAGCTCAGACCTGACTCACCCACATTCGCCAGCAGATCCTGAAGGCCCACAATGCAAGGAAGTAAGCCATACACAATCGGGGACGCCTTTGTATGGCAACCGAGCTTCACTTTTCCTGGTTCTAAATAGCACCTACGCTAAGGCGACACCGACGTGCAGCGTCGCTTCTATTTTTAGTTCTTCAGCGCTAACTTTCTACTGTTTTACGTTAAACTGAATGTCAAGAGATGTTGTCTTTGTTTAATATTATGGCTTCATCTACAAAGTGTCTAAAGCACACACCCCCTTCAAAAATTTAGAAAAGCTATCTTCTCACTTTGCACATGGATGTGATGCCATCTAAAAATTTCCATCTTAAATCTAAACTGTTGCAAAGGATGTGATTTCCAGCGTATTTGAAATGTTTAAATATTTACGTTTGTAAATACAATTCTTTCTCTCATGTTCGAATGCATCCAGTGGAATAAACACTTCAGTCATTTGTTACTGACCAGTATCTGTTTAAAATACTGGAACCAGATTTTCGGTGAAAATCAAGAAGTTTACATCAATGCGTTTCCTCTTCAAGAGCTATATTCCACTCCATGCCCCTTCACAATTTGATTTTAACATAATATCTTCAGATGTTTGAGAGTTTTGTGATAAACTATCATTTATCCCTGGAAAAAATGTACATACATTGAAACTTAACATTTAATATAATTCCTGTGACCAAATGGCTCTAAATATTAACAGATTTATTCTGGATGGAATAACCAACATAATTTTTGCTACTGTGTAATTGGGCAAGACAGCGCATTTCCCAATTTTGATAACTAATTCTTAAAAATGACAGAAAACTTGTGGGAGGTGTGAAACTTTGAGGTGAAGATGTCAATGTTGTTAAAGAAGGCAACGCTTCCAACGGCTTCTTTTTTGATGCCTAGGAGATGTTTATACCTCGAGGAAACATATGATGGCAGAATGCCCTTCATTTGTCTACTGGGGTCAGGTCCCTGAGAAAGCAGAGGTGGCAAAGGACGCTGAGCAGCTTTAGGTCAGAGGGCTAAAGAAGCCAGGTCATAGCACATGGGCAAGGCAGGTAGGAAATTGACTACAGGGACCATCCATGCCAAGTACCTCTTGGAGAGTCTTCACAGACTGTGGGTGGGGCATGAATCCCAGGGTAAAGACGACCCTTCTACAAAGTCAAGTCAGAACACTGAGAAGAAATATGCAAATCACATAGTGGGTTTTCTCTCTGTTCAGATCTGCAGACTTAGACCATTTCAGGCAAATGACGATTCATTGTGTTACTGAGGGTCCTGAACATCTGTGATTCCGCAAACACCCTAAATAACATGATTCTTTTATTTGACCAGTAGTCATTGAGCAACTGCCATGCCAGGCACTGTACTGTTTAAGCACCGAAGATCCAGCGTCGAACAAGAGGGACGTTAGGGACTGGGTCAGTGGGACATGGGACTGTGCGATAATGGGATAATGAAGGTTGGGGGAGACAGAGCATTTAAGATGATCCCTCATAGTTCTACTTGGGCTACCTCAAGGGAAGTCGGAAAAGAAGCCAGGTTGGAGAGAGATAGAAATTAGTTTGGTGTCTGGTCTGTGTGACAGAGAAGCCTGGAGGCATTACAGGTAGAGGCAATTGGTTCTATGGACCTGAGGTTTAATCCAAAGATATAACCAATTAGAGCTTACGATCTTTTTCTTTCTTTCTTTTCTGAGGTGGAGTCTTGCTCTCTCACCTAGGCGGAGTGCCGTGGGGTGATCTCAGTTCACCGCAACCTCCGCCTCATGGGTTCAAGCAAGTCTCCTGACTCAGCCTCCTGAGTAGCTGGGATTACAGGCGTACACTACCAGGTCTGGCTAATTTTTGTATTTTTTAGTAGAGACAGGGTTTCACCATGTTGGCCGTGGTTGGCCAGTCTGGTCTCAAAACTCCTGACCGCTGGTGATCTGCCCGCCTTGGCCTCCCAAAGTGCTGGGATTACAGGGGTAAGCCACTGCATCCAGCCAGCTCATGATCTTTTTAAAAAACTGAAATACAAAGAACACTCGTTCATTGAGCATATATTTTATGCCACATGCTGTGCAAGTTTTGGGGCTTTCAAAAATGAAGAGACCTGATCATTGGTCTCTAGAAGCTCACGGGCTAATGGACATAGCAGATATGTAAGAAAAGAGAAGGCTAGGTACGGTGACTCACGCCTGTAATCCCAGCACTTTGGGAGGTCAAGGCGGGCAGATCACGAGGTCAGAGAGTTCAAGGCCAGCCTGGCCAACATGGTGAAACCCCGTCTCTACTAAAAATACAAAAATTAACCAGGCGTGGTGGTGGGTGCCTGTAATCCCAGCTACTCAGGAGGCTGGAGCAGGAGAATCACTTGAACCTGGGAGGTAGAGGTTGCAGTGAGCCCAGACTGTGTCAATGTACTCCAACCTGGCGACAGAGCAAGACTCCATCTCAAAGCAACAACAGCAACAACAAAAACAAAAAACAAAAACAAAAAAAAACAAAGAAGAAGAAGAAGAAAAAGAAAGAGAAAAAGGGAAAGAGAGGAATCCCTGGAGAGCAGGTTTGGGTTTGGCTCTTCTGCCAGACCTGGGCCTGGATCAACCAAGTATACTAGAATCAAGATGCCGATAAGGCAGTAGCGACTTGCGTCTCTTATTTTCCAGATAAACATCGAGGCGGTTTCTCTCAGAACTGACATGCAGATACCCAGGAGACTTCCTTTTGCATGTACTGCACACTCTTCAGCTCAGAACACCACTAAGCCATAGAGCAATCCTGACGGACCTTTAGAGCCCAGCACTGGAAATTGAAAGGTCACTGCTTACCAGCTACGTGCAGAGAAGCGTGGGGAACACTCTGCTTGCTGCCCACCGATGCACGTAGCTCCCCAGCTATTTTCTGGGAAAGTCTCTAAAGCCTCCTTAAATACTCTTCATGTCTTGCAGCGGGGGGGTCTAATAAGAAACTATTTTTCATTCAAATACAAATTATGGTTCTCCTAACAGGAAACATGGACGCTTAATCTTGAACAAATCCATCTTTTAAGGTAGGAGGTGATGAACAAGCATCTGAAATCAAAGACAAGAGAAAACAAAAAGCCTCAGAAATGTTCCCACCCTTACTTTGTGCTGCCAGTGTCTGATGGCCCTCTAGCCCTGGCCTCCTCGCCACCTCTGGGACTTGGGCCGATGTGTCCTCCAGTTCATCACTTCCATGGGGACCAGCAACTCTTCCCTGATTCTTTATGAGAACCTCACTCACCACACCGACTGTGGACAGGACACAGGAGCATGGGCACAGCTCCCTCTGGAATGGCCATATGGCCAATTCATCCAGATACATCTCAAGAGCCTTTTCCAAATCTCAACACTGCTTAGAAGCACAGGGCACGTCCTTTACCAGCTCCTATATAAGCACACGCTTCTGTTTTGTTGCATAGAAGAGACCTGTCAAAGATTCAGCTGGGACAGAATATCTCCTTCTGTTCTCAGCAGGGTTATTCAACTCTCAGAAGCTAAGGCTGGCTTCAGAGCCTGAACTTCCCCCCTACCAAATAGACCCCCTTAAACACATAGGAATTCTAGAATGATCCTTTTTCTAGGAAGTATGTGTCATTTTCTAAGTAGCAGACTAGAACTGGGATTTAGACCAACTCGCTTTAATCTTCAATGTTGTCCAGAGGTGACTACATCTGAAGTTAATGTAATTCAATATTCCCACTTGCACAGGCCCCTTCCAAGACCCTGGGAAGAATATTAGTATTGTGTTCAACTTTTTTTTTTTTTTTTTGAGACGGAGTTGCCCAGGCTGGAGTACAGTGGTGTGATCTCGGCTCACTGCAACCTCCGCCTCCCGGGTTCCAGTGATTCTCCTAGCGGGATTACAGGCGCCTGCCATCACACTGGGCTAATTTTTGGATTTTTAGTAGAGATGGGGTTTCACCATTTTGGGCAGGCTGGTCTTGAACTCCTGACCTCAGGTGATCTGCCCGCCTTGGTCTCCCAAAATGCTGGGATTAGGCGAGAGCTACTGCGCCGGGCCTGTGTTCAATATGTTTTTTAATTGAAAAAAAATAAGATCTCCTACAATCATCAGATAAGACCTGTGTGTCCTCCCACTCTGCCTTCTCACCGCCATACTTCTTCAGACAGCATTGGGTTGACTTGAACATTTTACACCTACAGCAGAGCTTACACAAAATCCAAAATCATGACACCACTCCAAGGAGAGCAGCAGTGACAAACTGATTCTGTGCTGTCCATTCTAGAAGCATTCAGAACTGCTTCACAAGCAAACTAGAAATGCCCTAAAATCCTATGCTCATATAGGAAGGAAACTTGATAGAGATTTTTCCAAATTTGATCATTATAAAGATTTGCACAATATTACCAATAACAAGTTGTAAAACTGAAAAAAAAATTCCACACCATCAAAACCTTTTTAAAAAATCTCTCAACAATGCTAAAAGAAAAGCTCATCCATCTCTATATTCTCTCTACAGAAAATCTGTTATAAAATTAGTGCTATATAGAGAAGTGTTTAGAGTATGGCATCAAAGTACAAAGAAAAAAGTGTTACAGAGAGATGGACAATTCGTTAATAAAATGTTATTCTTTGGATTTTATCTTTTGTGATGCATTGTTAACTTTTTAAAATTTGTAATTTGTAGTGACTTTCTCATTCAAAATAAACATTTGTATGTATTTCACAGAGTACTGAAATGTTGAAAGCAGAGATGCAGTAAAATTAGGTATTGATTGAAATACTCAGTGGTGCTTTATTGTAATTATTACTTGTTTAAAATTCTGAGAGAGGCTGGGCACCGTGGCTCATGCCTGTAATCCCAGCACTTTGGTGGTCAAGGTGGGTGGATCATCTGTGATCAGGAGTTCAAGACCAGCCTGGCCAACATGGTAAAACCCCATCTCTACGTAAAATACAAAAATTAGCTGGGCATGGCGGTGAGCATCTGTAATCCCAGCTACTAGGGAGGCTAAGGCAGAAGACTCACTTGAACCCAGGAAGTGGAGGTTACAGTAAGCCAAGATTGACCCACTGCACTCCAGCCTGGACCACAGAGAGAGACTCCATCTCAGAAAAAAAAAAAAAAAAAAAAAAAGAAAGAAAAATTCAAGAGATTGAATACAATAATTTTTAAAGATTTTTGACTATCCTATTGTTATTGTTATTAGATCTGATTTATCAGGTTACAGCTAGATAGCATTTGTTTCTTTTTGTCTTTGACAAATCATCTAATTAAGAATATTTACATATTTAATAATTTTAATTAATGGCTACATGCTTATCTTCATACCTGGGCGTAATATTTAAAATACCTAAGCTAAACATTAGATTCATCAAAACAAAAAATATTTACACTTATTATTAGTACCAGGGCATCACGACACGACACACTCTCCGTTATAATTCCTGTAATTCAGTTTATGCCGCTTGCTTTGTAGATACAATTTTACTGAAGGAAACAGGCATTTACTAAACAGAAAAAATAAGATGTCAGCCCTAGAGGAGCAGTGTGTACTCAAACTATCTCAGAAAGATAACAAACTAATTTTCTCTAAAAATCTTTTATGAGCCAGGACTTTTCAGACTACAAACGACGGAAAATCCAACTGAAACCGACGCAAAGAAAAACAGTGCTCCAGGCCCGTCCAGTGGGAAGTGCGGGGCGGGTGCCTGGCCTACAGCGCACACCCTGCTCTCCTCTCTGGTGGTTCCATCGCAAGAAGGCTCTCCCCTCGCAGTCAGGGGACTGCTCCCAGCAGCTCCAACATTATGACTCACAACTCCAAACCTGGCTGAAAAAGTGAGGTGCCTTTCTCTCAACCACCCCAGCAAAAGTCCCCAAGACTGGTTTTGGTGAACCTACCCCAATCCAGGACCGGGACCAGAAAAGCACACTCTACAGATGGGCCACGTCTGAGAGCAACATGCTGGTTTATTAAGGGAAAGGAAGGCTGGGCACGGTGGTTCATTCCTGTAATCCCAGCACTCTGGGAGGCCGAGACAAACGGATCACCTGAGGTCAGGAGTTCGAGATCAACCTAACCAATATGGAGAAACCCTGTCTTTTCTAAAAAACATACAATATTAGCGGGTGTGGTGGCGCATGCCTGTAATCCCAGCTACTCGGGAAGCAGAGGCAGGAGAATCACTTAAACCCGGAAGGCTGAGGTTGCTGTGAGCCGAGATTGCTCCATTGTACTCCAGCCTGGGCAACAAGAGCGAAACTCCATCTCAAAAAATAATAATAATACTTAATAAATAAAGGAGAAGGAAACAGAATGGGCAGAAAAAGCAATTGCTCAGTGTGATCATGAACTGTCAAAGAGTCCATCTGATGTCAAACTCAGGAAAGTGATTTTGTAGGTGCTGCCTCTGAGATCTTTTTTCTTTTTCTTTTCTTTTATTTCTTTCTTTCTTTCTTTTTTTTTTTTTTTTTTGGATTTGGTGCCTACATGAAAAACAAAATGTCCACTCACCAGGAACACCTACTTGGTAGTGAGGGGAATTAAAGTCCTTCCCAGGCTGTCAGAAATGAAGCTCAAGTGAGGTCATGGCAAAATGTTGAAGCATTATAAATTAGATTAGAAAAATAGTCACCTGCCAAAGCAAACAGTATGGGTGGAGGGGAAGGAGAGAAATAAGATGGCCAAGCTCAAAGTGGGCACGCTGACATTTCTTGCGGTTCACTAACTCGGCTTTGTGGACTTCATAAATTTCACTCAGAATGACTGTCAATGAAATTAATGAAATCACAGGCTGTTCAACAAAAGAAGTATCAATCTGTAGCTTTCCACTGGGTCAGCGAGACCTCCACCTATCGTAGGTGTGCTTCACGCCATCAAAAGTTGGGTGCTGAGTTGGCTTGAGTTACCTTTCAGGAATTTCACGAAGATTCTATATCAACAAAGTTCAGGGCTTTAAAGAAAAAAACCAACAACACCTTTGGGTATAGTAAGTCAGTTTCAATCTCTGTCTCTCTCCTTTCTCAGAATAAGACCTTCCTTCAGCTTTCTTAAAAAATACAAAAATTAGCCAGGCATGGTGGCATGTGCCTATAGTCTCAGCTACTTGGGAGGTGGAGACAGGAGCAGCGCTTGAACCCAGGAGGCAGAGGTTGCAGTGAGCTGAGATCACACCACTGCACTTCCCCTGGGTGACAGAGCGAGACTCTGTCTTAAAAAAAAAAAAAAAAAAAGTTTTTTGTTTGAAAAAAATTTCCACTTTCATTGTATCAAAGAGAAAGCAAGAGTTTTTTGAAACATAGTTCCAAAAATCAAGATGGAAAATGGACATCACAGAGACTTTGTTACGATATGTGTTTTTTTCCTAATGTCTATGGGAGGAGCAATGGTGTACACATGCACAGCTGTGTTTGAGTGTATACATAATAAACTCGAAGAGGAAAGAGGTTTTAAAGAAAATTCCTATTGGCATTCCATAGCTATTTTCCAAGGTATTACATAATTTGGGAAATGGCATTTTGTCTTACTTAGGTAGGAAATACATATGCATGATGTAAAATATATGATCAAGTCCTACATTAAAGAAAAACACTACATGCTTGTGTCAGATCTCTATCGCCCAGGCTGGAGTACAGTGGCACCATCTTGACTCACGGCAGCCTCTACCTCCTAGGTTCAAGCAATTCTCCTGCCTCAGCCACCAGAGTAGCTGGGATAACAAGCACACACCACCATGTCTGGCTAATTTTTGTGTTTTTAGTAGAGACAGCATTTCACCATGTTGGCCAGGTTGGTCTTGAACCCCTGGCCTCAAGTGATCCACCTGCCTTGGCCTCCCAAAGTGCTGGAATTACAGGCATGAGTCACTGCACCCAACCAAGGGAATTGAAAATTTGATTTCTTTTGTCAGGTCTATCATTTACTACTTAGACTACTTAAACATACAATTCAGGTAATTATTACCTCTATTTCTTCATGTGGAGAAGCCTTTTATTTTCCTAATTCTTCTTCTTCTGCTGCTGCTGCTTCTTTTTTTTTTTTTTTTTTTGAGATGGAGTTTCGCTCTTGTTACCCAGGCTGGAGTGCAATGGCGCGATCTCGGCTCACCGCAACCTCTACCTTCTGGGTTCAGGCAATTCTCCTGCCTCAGCCTCCTGAGTAGCTGGGATTACAGGCACACGCCACCACGCCCAGCTAATTTTTTGTATTTTTAGTAGAGACGGGGTTTCACCAAGTTGACCAGGATGGTCTCGATCTCTTGACCTCGTGATCCACCCGCCTCGGCCTCCCAAAGTGCTGGGATTACAGGCGTGAGCCACCGCGCCCGACCTTTTTTTTTGAGACAGGGTCTCACTGCGTCCCCTGGGCTGGAGTGCAGGAGTGCAGTGGCACGATTTTGGCTAACTGTAGCCTTGACCTCTGGGGCTCAGACGATCCTCCCACCTCAGCCTCCGAAGTAGCTGGGATTACTGGTATGCATCACAATGCCCAGTTAATTTTTTGTACTGTTAGTAGAGACAGGTTTTTACCATGTTGCCCAGGCTGGTCTCCAATTCCTGGGCTCAAACAATCCACCCACCCTGGCCTCCCAAAGTGTTGCGATTACAGGCGTGAGCGACCACCACACCCAGCCTATGTAATTCTTCCAACAGCCAAAAAACTAACAATCTTAAGAAAGAGAGAATTAATGTTCTGTTCTCGCTATTAAAGAATTCTGAGTTTTCCTTCTGTTGGAGTCTATCATTAAGTGTCTTTCCTTGGGTTAGTTTAGCTGCCTCATGTCTTGCCTGCATGAACTCTCTTTCCAACTAACTCCAGATCTTTTGCCAACCACAATGGGAAGAAACAATGAAATAAATAAATCCAGATCTTTCTCCAGAGGGATCATAGAATTTTGTGTGGGCTTCCAACCCATTATCATTGAGCAATATTCCACCTATCTAACTGCCATAAAGTGTTACCTGCCCTGTCTTTAGGCCATTTCACTTCCAACTGCTTGTTTCCTGGAACTACTCTAATCTTACATCAAATTCTCATCTTCCAGATCAGATAAAAATTAAATGTTTGAGGCTTCTGGGTATGTATGCTTTTGTGGAATGAAGGAGCATTTCAAGTATGTAGTGACTGATCTAACAAAAGATGGCATTCTTAATTAATCATCTTATTAAGAAGAAGAAACTCCAAAACAATAACAAAAGCTGCCATTTGCAGAGTTCTATGTGGGCAGCGCTGTTAAGTATTCCACTATGCGTTATCTCGTTTAACTCCCTTAACTACCCTACAAGCTAAGCACCGTGATCCTCGTTCGATGTGTAAGTAGACTGAAGTTCCGAAAAGTCACAACACTTCCCCAGGGTTCCACAGCTAGCAGGTGCCACGCCAGAAATCAAGAATTCAGGGACATGTGTGATTTGATTACAAAGCTGGGCTTGGACTCACCATCACTTACTGATTCCTATGGGACTTCTTTGATGATTATCAAGCTATCGTTGACAATTTTTTCATAGTACCTCAACATTCTCACATGTTCACAAAACGATGATTCGCAAATTTTATTTTACCACAGTTTAAACAAAGAGAGACTGGCCCAATTCTCAGCAATTTGTTGTCTTTCACTGAAGTCTCACGTTTGTCTTTTCTGGGTTATTTCAGAATGAAGAGTTGATCGTCATAGATTTTATCTGCTAAGTCACCCCCTTTTATCTGCTAGTCCTCTTAACAGCCATCACTCATGTATCCTGAGACACTTAAAAGTCAAGTGACAAAAGTGATGGTGAGGATGTAGAGAAATAGGAAACCTTGCATCTTACTAATGGGAATGTAAAATGGTGTGGTCCCTGTAAAAAAGAGTATGACAATTCCTCAACAATTAAACGCAGAATGACCACATGAGCCAGTAATTCCACTTCTGGGTGTATACCCAAAAGAACTGAAAGTAGAGACTCAGGCCGGGCGAAGTGGCTCACGCCTGTAATCCCAGCACTTTGGGAGGCCGAGGCGGGTGGATCACGAGGTCAAGAGATCGACACCATCCTGGTCAACAAGGTGAAACCCCGTCTCTACTAAAAATACAAAAAATTAGCTGGGCATGGTGGCGCGTGCCTGTAATCCCAGCTACTCAGGAGGCTGAGGCAGGAGAATTGCCTGAACCTAGGAGGCGGAGGTTGCGGTGAGCCGAGATCGCGCCATTGCACTCCAGCCTGGGTAACAAGAGCGAAACTCTGTCTCAAAAAAAAAAAAAAAAAAAAGAAAGAAAGAAAGTAGAGACTCAAACAGCTTTCAACCCATGTTCATAGCAGCATTATTCACAGTAGCCAAAACACAGAAGCAACTCAAATGTCCACTGATGGATAAATGGACAAGCAAAATATGGCATACACATGCAATGGAGTGTTATTCGACCTTGAAAGGGAAAGAAATTCTGACACACACTTTAACACACATGAACCTGGAAGACATTAGGATAAATGAAATAGATCAGTCACAAAGGACAAATAATGCATAATTCCACTTACGTAAGGCGCCAAGAGGAGTCAGATCCACAGACATGGAAAGCAGAATGGTGGTCACGGCCCGGAGGGAGGGAGGATTAGGGAGTTGCTTTATGGAGGCCGAATTTCAGTTTGATAAGATGAAAACTTCTGAAGATGGATGGTGGTGAGCTTTGCGAAATATGAATGTACTCAATGTTATTAAACTGTAAACTTAAAAATGGTTGAAATGATAAATTTTATTTTACCACAATTTTTAAAAAGAGAGACTTGCCCAATCATCGGCAGTTCATCGTCCTTCACTGAAGTCTCACTTTGGTCCTTTCTGGGTTATTTCAGAATGAAGAGTTGATAGGTTTTATCTGCTGGTCACCCTAGCTCTCCTTTACATTACGACCTGTCTTTGGAACTTCGGTACCAAGTTAACAAATCTCCCTTCGAGAGCTAATTTGTAAAATAATCTGATGTGCCTGCCCTTGAGTGGTTGAATGATGACAGCTACCACAGGGCAGAAACTGTGCTTAGCACTTTACATACATTCGTTTATTTCATTCTCGTCATCATTTTAGGAGCTTGTTTTGATTATTACCTCCATTTCACACTCAAGGCACATCTTAGGAAATCCAAGGAAACAGCGTGAGTTCACAGAGCGAGAAATTGTTGAAACTGAAAGAAAAGTGAGAGTGGAAGGTAAAGTGAGGTTCAGGTTGTGGGGAAAGTCTTCCAACAGGGAGATGAAGTTGGAAAGGTTGTTAAAATTTCCAAGGAGAAACAAGAGCAAACAAGAAAAGGTGTGTGTTTAACCTACTGTACTTAAAGCTAAAACCACACCTATTCATGAACAGTTGGAAAACCCTTTTGCATGACCGCATTGCCAGTAAACCAGGACCACGAAGGCAGGTAAAATTTCAACTTCAGAAATAATGAAGTTGGCCAGGTGCAGTGGCTCATGCCTGTAGGTAATCCCAGCAACTTTGAGAGACTGAAGCAGGCAGATCACTTGAACCCAGGAGTTCGACACCAGCCTGGGCAACATGGAGAAACCCTGTCTCTACAAAAAATAGAAAACTTAGCCAGACATGGTGGCATGTGCCTGTAGTTTCAGCTACTAGAGAGGCTGAGGTGGAAGGATCACCTGAGCCCAGGAGGTCAAGGCTGCAGGAAGCCATGACTGTGCCACTGCTCTCCAGCATGGGAGACAAAGCAAGACTCTGTCTTATTAAAAAAAAAAAAAAAAAAAAAAAAAAAAAAAAAAAAAGGCAAGGCGCGGTGGCTCAAGCCTGTAATCCCAGCAAGCACTTTGGGAGGCCGAGGCGGGTGGATCACGAGGTCAAGAGATCGAGACCATCCTGGTCAACATGCTGAAACCCCATCCCTACTAAAAATACAAAAATTAGCTGGGCATGGTGGCGCGTGCCTGTAATCCCAGCTACTCCTGAGACTGAGGCAGGAGAATTGCTTAAACTCAGGAGGCGGAGGTTGCCATGAGCCGAGATTGTGCCACTGCACTCCAGCCTGGGTTACAAGAGCGAAACTCCGTCTCAAAATAAAACAAAACAAAAGCAAACCTAAAGCCTCTGACTCATGGACTTAGATTAGTGACTTTAAAAAACATTTTTTAAATAATGAAATAATAGCAGAGAAATATACAGAGGATAACATAAGAAAAATTCTTGCATCCATTATGCAGTTTGCTGGATTCTTTAATTTGCTCCAGTTATGTATGTATACATGCTTTGTAACATTACAGACAGTCCCCATAGACAAAACATAACGCTGCAGTTCAATTATCCGATACCTGGGAACTGACAAACAAAACAGGTGAATTTAGAGTTCCAAAAATAAGGTAACGGAAATTTGGAGAAAAGATCTACTGCTTAGAAAAAACAGGGAAACGATCAAGAGGTGATCCTTGAATTATAGAAAGATGGTTTCTGAGACAGGCAAGGTTAATCTGCAAAGGCGAACCCAATAATAGATACCTAATACTCTATAGAAAACAGTGTGACTTATATCACTTCTTTAACATGTCACTTGGTTAGAAATATTGACGTGCATTACCACTCGTTACAGAGCTCACTAGCCTAGAAAGAAGACAAGTGCAGTCTCTATTAAATGAGGCAATCTTGCTACAAAGCTACCAGCTAATGAGAGTGGCTGAAGGATAATTGCTGACAGAGTGATGTGTGAGGGCTCTAACAACTCAGAATTTGTCATGATTAAGGAAATTCGACTTTGCATTTCCTGCCACAGTCTTCGCTAAGGAAAATTTTAAAAGTAACCCGAGAAACTCCTGTTTAAAAGTAGAGTCAATAACCAGGGAGAGCTCTTAGAAAATCATCATATACAAATATTGCTACGAAACCATCAGTGTGATCATTACTTGTGATATTTATCTTCTTATTGGGTAATCAAGAAAAACAATATTACCACATATCTGTATCTCCCTGTTTCTCTATTGATATATTTATGTTTATTAAGTAAAATAATCAAATATATTCTGACCTTCCCTTTTTATTAGTAGAGTTACTCTATGAACATAAAACAATAAAATTGTATTTCTTCAAAATAGTCTACACATCAAATTTTTAATCTTCCCCTCAAATAAGAAAAATTTCTGAAATTTTTATACAGTCAATAAAACCTGCCCATGTTTTTATAAATATTATTCCAAATATATTTAATCCATATAAACATTTATCTACTTATTTTTTATCCATGTCTATATTTACACAGAAGTATATTTTGCAAAATCTCTTCATAGTGGTCCATCCCAAGAACGTGATCAAATTACAGTTTCTTGCAGATGGTTAATATGTAATGTAGGCATTTTATGAACTAATTGCAGCCGATCACTGGTTGATTGAAATTGCATCGGTATATTTCTAGGCAGACAAAATCTTAGCTTTTAAAGAGGAGAATATGTGAAGTGATAGACATGATATTCTGGAATTAGACAGTGGACACCCAATATTGCAAATTTACGAAGCGCCACTGAGCTGTATACTTAGAAATAATGTTACGTGATGTGCATTTTACCACAATTTTTAAAAGAAATGGGTATTATATTCTTTCCTGTAGGAGAGTGACATTTTGTTCAGCCTGGCAGTCCTTTCTTTCTCTGGGAGTTATATCTGGTCCGAGGTAGACAACACCTATTAAACATCCTAATTATAGAACACAGTTTAAAAGATCATTCCAACCCATCAGTATGCTGCATCCAGATCCATCTCACATTCAAGGATACACAAAGACTCTAAACAAGGGATGGAGAAAGATTTACCAACCAAACAGAGAGCTAAAATAAATAAATAAAAAACAGAAGTTACAATTAAGCAACAAAGATCAAAAGAAGCAAAGAAGGACATTACATAATGATAAAAGGATCAATGCAACAACAAGAAGAGCTAAAGATCCTAAATATATACGCACCCAATACAGGATTACCTAGACATACAGGACTTATAAAGAGACTTAGACTCCCACATAATAATAGTGGGAGACTTCAACTTTAATATTAGATCAATGAGACAGAAAATTAACAACGATATTCAGGTCTTGAACTCAGATCTGGAACAAGTAAATGTAATTAACATTTATAGAACTCTCCACTTTAAATATACAAAATATACACTCTCATCAGTACCACATCATATCAATTTAGAGGTTTAAATGAAATCTTGGTTGGCTCCTTGTTTGTTATTCTCTTCCCTCATTTTCTTTCATGTCTCCATTATTGAGGACAATTGTAGGCATACCCATATTTAGACTGCATTCTAGCCTGGGCAATAAAGCAATACCCCCATCCTCTCTCCCTCTTCCTCTTTCTCTTTCTTCCTCTTCTTTATAAAAAAAAAAAAAAAAAATCATTCCACGGGCAATGGGAAACGTGGTAATTTACCAGAAGACTGGAAGCAATTTAGCATCTCTCCGTTTGTGGGAATTTGGCCTAAAACTTTGTTTGAAAATACCGAATTCCCATCGGGCCAAAAAATCTAAAAGGGAGACAAAATAAACTGTGGCCCACCTTGTAGACCCCACCAGCAGGCAAGCTGGCCTCCCTTCCTGGGTAGAAGGGAGCTTCTAGACAGCACATAACCAAGTGTCTTTGACAGAAAGGCCAAGCGGCTCCAGGCCGCGATGATAGCTTGCACTAACAAAGCAGGGAAGTCCAGACCCTGGTTTATTTACAAAGCCTACGTGCTAGAAACTACAGAGATAAAGCTGTTCCCAGGGGGACGGCATTGGCACCAGCCTGGGATGCTCCCGCCTCTCCTGTTTCTGAAACAATATCCAAGCTGACCAGACTCATTCAGAGAAGCCAAGGAATGGGACCAAGGAGCCGGGCGCTGTGGCTCACTCCTGTAATCCCAGCGTTTTGGGAGGCCGAGGCAGGCAGATTACCGGAAGTCAGGAGTTCGAGACCAGCCTGGCCAACACGCAACACGGTGAAACCCCATCTCTACTAAAAATACAAAAATTAGCCAGGCCCATATGGTGGCAGGTGCTTATAATCCCAACTACTTGGGAGGCTGAGGCAGGAGAATCGCTTGAACCCTGAAGGAGGAGGTTGCACTGAGCTGAGATTGCACCACTGCACTCCAGCCTAGGAAACAGAGTGAGACTCCATCTCAAAAAAAAGAAGAAAAGAAAAGAAAGGGACAAAGCCATGCTGAGCCTCAGCCACAGGGCAGATGGTCACACTCTAGCCCCTAAAGGGGCTCAGGGAACGCTCCATCTCCCCACCGTGCCCGGCCCCACACGTTTCTTCAGCGTGCTTGTTTAAAACACAAATCATCTCCAGTGCCAACAGCTTAGACTCCATCAACGGAGCGAAGGATACTGTGCTGCTGGTCTGCACTGGCCTGGGAGGAGCGCCTGGTAGCTCAGTACTCTTTCCACCTCAAAAGAGCTTCAGCACTGGGGTGAAAAATCTGTGCCGAGGTTTGCTAGAAGCAACTTGGAAGATGAGCCTGTGCTAATGAGGTGACAAATTCCCCCAAGGATTGGGCTCCTCTGCACCTCTGACAAGTAACCCTGTTGCACATGGTCCACAGTCTCCTCTTGGAGGCAGAGTTAGCAACAGCCTCCCCCTACACTCGCCACACACACACACTCACACACACTTTCACACACATTTTCACACACACTCATGTACTCTCTCACACACACATACACTCACATACACGTACTCACACACACACACAAACACTCACATACACACTCACGTACTCACACACACGCTCACACACACACACTCACACCGTCATATACACACGTGCACTTTCAAACACATACACACATTCTCACGTGCACACTCACACACACTCACATGCACACTTTCACACACACTTTCACGTACTCTCACACACACATACACACGTACTCACACACATACACTCACGTACTCACACACATAAACACTCACATACACACACTCACGTACTCACACATACACACATACACAGTCATATACTCACACACACACTTTCACGTGCACACTTTCACACACATACACACATTCTCACTTGCACACTTTCATACACACACTCACACGCACACTTTCACACTCATACACACATACACACATACACACACACACACACACACTCTCTCTTTCCCTTCAGTTGCTCAGTGGTTGCTTTGTGTCAGATCTTGTGTTAGACGAGAGAATGAAACCATGGCTAGAACAAGGGCTCTGTTTTGAGATCCAGACTAGTCAAGGAGAGAGGCCAGCCTACCTCACACCGAGCTGTGTGTGTGGAGTGAGGTTGTAGGAACTCTGGGTTCCAGTTCCCGTGGGATAGAAGCCCAGGTAGGCTGGGACCAGGGAAGCAGGGAAGGCCTGGGGGAGCAGCCAGCGCCCTGCCTAAGTGCAGCGTGAGAAGGAGGGGTGCACGCCTCTGTGCATGGTCACATGGTCACACAGTAACCCTGGAGTTCTCAATGCACATGGCCCATCAGCACTTCCCAAATACCAAACGCTGATTACCTGAAATTGATGAGAAGATGGGAACTCTAAATACTTAGGCCACTTGACACAAAAGGATAGTTTAAGACTGGTTTTAAATATTAAAACTTAAATATCTATGTATTCAGTTACCTAAATTCTAGACCCACAAATAAAAGCCCAGAAATTGCTTCCTGACATTTACTTACATTTGCTGACCTGGGACCTGGCTGGCTGATCTCACAGTTCCTTTTGGGGCCATTGTGTTAGCCCACGCAACTCTCTGCTGGCTTCCCTCCCCACCCTCCTCCCCTGACATGAGCCTGCTGGTCCTTCGAGCCAGCTACGCATGCCCTCCACTCCCGAAGCCTTGGCTCCTGTCCCCAGGAAGAGTGGGATGCACCATTCCAGGACCCCCAAAGCTCAGGGGTAGAAGATCCTCAGAGGACATTTACTATGCTGTACTTTAACTGTAAGCGCCACGTCTGTCTTCTCCACCAGATTGTGCTTTATTAACCTTCTTCCTTCCACATGCCAAAACTGTCCTTCCTCAGTATCCCTGGGGCGTTGGCTCCAGGACCCCGGAGGATACCGAAATCTTTGAAGTTCACGTCCCTGATATAAAATGGGGTCGCACTTTCACAGATGATACACACAGACTCCCTTATACTTTAAATTATCTCTAGATGACTTGTAATATCTAAGACAACGTAGATGCCAGGTAAGTAGTTGTTATACTGTATTGGGTTTTTATCTGTACTATTTTTATTGTCGTGTTGTTGTGTTTCATTGATTTCTTAAAGTGTATTTGATCCACGAGCGGTTGAATCCACGGATGTGGAACCACCCCAGGAAGGGCCGGCTGTGCTGGGCACACGGTAAGTGGTCGGGGGATCTGCTGAATGAAGATAAACAGGAACATCTGAGACCCAGTGGAATCCAGCTTCTCCGGGAGTGGAAGAAATGGCTCCTTACAGGAAATATCTGTGCTTCTGGAACTTAGTGGTACAATCTTGTCACCCCTTTACTTCCGAATATTCAGAGCAGCCCAGAATCTGTCTCCAGAACTGCATCCAGCACTGTGTAGGGAGCTGACTGCTATTCTGTGAGTGGCAGTGGGTAAGCCTCAGGGGCCTGGCAATGCCTGTCCAAGGAGAAGAAAGTCCCAGTTCCCAGAGCGGCGGCCCCTCGCCCTCCCCTGAGCCACTGCATTCCTGTGGGCAGCCCCCACTGTTACCAACCGACAGTCACGTGGCTGTCATTTCACCTGATTCCCTCTCTTCCACCACTTAGTTTCCCTGTTCTCCATCTTCTCTCTTGTTTTACATTTCCATTTTGCCTAACCTCTCTTCCTTCTCCTTCTCTCAGCTCCATTTAAACTGGTAAAGTCACTCTACACTGCATCAGAAGCCACAGTCAGGAATTACACCCAGCTGGGCTCTGCCCTGGCGGTACATCCCGAGCAATGCGCAGAACTTCTCGGAACCTCAGCACCTTCGTCTATGATATTAAGGCCTCATAAATTATCCTTGCTATATTTCTCTTACTACTCTGAGCTTTCTTTTCTCTCTGTCCTTACTTCCTTATCTTGTTTATTATTTTGTGTTACGAATTTAAGTAAGCTGCTCAAATACTTTTTAAATGAAATAATAAATATACAAATAAGTCTTTAGGAGTTACAGGGACTTACCTAGCTAAGTCTGCAATGAGTTTAGCACAACGTCTGGCAAATGTTAGTTCACCTACAATGTTAGCTCTTTTCCCAGCTTTCGTATAATACGATTTACTTATTTTCCAATTTATTTTATATATATTTAAAATGTACAGCATGACATTTTGATATACATATTATAGTGAATGATTACTACAATCAGATGAATTAATGTATCCATCATCTTCTTTTTTTGTATTAAGCATATCTAAAAACCTACTTTCTTCACATATTTAAGTATACGATACAATCAGCTTTTCATATCGTCCCATTCAGCATCCGTAGATTCAACCAATTGTAAATAGAAAACTTATTAAAATTAACAATAAAAAATACAAATGAAAATACAACCACTATTTAAATTGTATCAGGTACTATAAGTAACCTGGAGATGATTTAATGTATATGGGAAAGGCCGGGTGTGATGGTTCACACCTGTAATCCCAGCACCTTGGGATGCTGAGGCAGGCAGATCACCTGATGTCAGGAGTTTGAAACCAGCCTGGCCAACATGGCAAAACCCTGTCTCTACTAAAAATACGAAAATCAGCCTGGCATGGTGGCGCATACCTGTAATTCCAGCTACTCAGGAGGCTGAGGCAGGAGAACCCAGGAGGCAGAGGTTACAGTGAGCCAAAATCGCGCCACGGCACTCCAGCCTGGGCAACAAAAGTGAAAGTCCATCTCAAAAAATAAATAAAATAGAATAAAATATATGGGGGATAGGCATAGGTTATATGCAAAGACTGTGCCATTTTATATAAGGGACTTGAACATCCCCAGATACCGGTATCTTCATGGGTCCTAGAACCCAATTCCCCAAGAAGAACTGACTGTGAGTTATCATCTACAGTGTTCCTGCTGCACAGCACATCTCTACACTTATTCTACAGCTGTTGACTTACTCCACAAAGATATTGTGAGATTTAAAGGAAATATAAAGTTATCTTTAACCCTCAACAAAAAGTTTCCTTTTCTTTTTCTTCCCCCTTCTCTATTATTTTAGTCACTTAGAGTTCTTGCAATCAGACATGAACTAGTGATGTATTTATAGAAATAGACCTCTATTTAGTGCTGATTTTGTGATGCTCTGCTGTCAGCACTTTAAAGATATTAACTCATTTAATCCTCCGAAGAAAACTTCTAAGGACCTTTTGGAGTATCAGCGTTTCTAGCCCCATTTTTCTAACTATATCCAAACTGAGGCACTATGTTTAGTAAGCTGACCAGAGTTGCTGGTGTGAGTTCAGGTAAGCTGTGCCTTAGCCTGGGATTTCAGTTCCAACACTGAACTTTCCCTACATAGCAATTTGGCGAGAATTAGCTCCATCAATGCCGGCCTCCCTAGCTCTCTAATTAAAGCTAGGCGTTTTGGCTTGCCCCATTCCAAGGTACAGTCTGAAACGCTCCACAGCTCTGCCCAGAGGTGTGGCTCAGCGTTTTAACTTTTCCTTCTCATCACCAAGAGCTTTAGTCATCATGCATGGACTAAAGCTGTAATGATTGTGAGTGAGCTTGTTTCCTGGGGATGGGTCTGATGGCTCCCGGGGCAGCCAAGGAGGCCAGTACCGTGAGCTGGGCCAGTTAGTCACCCACCCAGAGGAAACCGTCCTGACCAGGCCCCGAGATGCCATATGTACAGGAACAGTCCGTGCAGACGTGGGGGTGCCGTCTTTTTTTCTTCTTCTTGTTTATGAACTGGGCAACTTCTGAGCCACCCCCACTGACTGGGCTAGGTAAGCCATGGAACTATTCAGAGGAAGGATTGTGATGTGGAATTCCTCGGTCCTCAGCACTCCAGCCTCAGCCGAGGCCCACTCCGCAGTGAGAAGGAACGTCCGCTTCAGATCAAGAGTCATTAGGAATGATGGGGTCAAGTTCTCCAGCCTCAGAACTAGCCCCACTCACACACTGAGGGGCCAGCAGTGACCTCATGGGCCCTCTCTCCAGAACCCAGGCTAGAAGAGTCAACAATGGGCTCTTTTTAGCAGGTAGAATTGTAATAAATTAACACTCAAAAGGAAGATGAAATCTACTCACACTATGTGTTACTGTCTGGGTAATTTGAAACTTGAAAGTTCTCAAGATTGAAGAACTTTTTTGTCATGTAATGTTTTAGCTTTACTCATAGATCTTCATAACTCTTTTCCCATAGTTACAAAGATTGGCTTGCAAGTAAGCCTCCTGTGACTTTAGTGACAAGATAAGAATGATTTGTAATTAGCATCTTCAGGCCTCCTGAGCATGTATGTGCCCGGGCAAAAGCAGCTGACTTGCCTGAGAGGAGCGAACACTATTATCTTATTGATGCTGTTACATTGTTTGGCAAACCCTCTCTCCTTAGATTGGTAGGCGGTATACTTAAAAAGTTTTGCGGAGAGAGATCCAAGATGGCTGATCACTAGCAGCTCAGGATTGTAGCTCCCACTGAAAGTGCAAAGAACGAGAGGACGCCACACCTTCACATGAATTCTTGTTGCTCACGCACCAGGAGATTCCCAGCGGAGGAGCCCCACGGGTCGCCAGCGCGACTCTTGTGACCGGCGAGGCGGTTTTGCCGGCACCTCGGAGCGTCGGTTCTTGGTGCAGAGTCAGAAAAGCACCATCAATCTTAACGCCGCTGATTTGGTCGGCGCAGTGGGTTGCTCAGATTTCGGCGCTGAGAATCAGTAAGTTGGACGTCCACTCAGAAACCTAATTACAAAGACGGTGAATTCAAAGACCACAGATGGATAAATTTATAACGAAGGGAGGAAAACGGCCAAAAAAGGCTGAGAATGCCCAAGATCAGAACGTCTCTCCCTCAGCGGGGGATCCCAGTTCCTCATCAGCAACGAAACAAGGCTTGATGGAGAACGAGTGTGTTCCAATTACAGAAGCAGGCTTCAACATGTGGATAATGAGAAACTTCTGTGAATTAAAAGAACTTGTTCTAACACAATCTAAAGCAACTAAGAACTTTGAAAAAAGATTTGACGAAATGTTAACAGGAATACACAATTTAGAGAGGAATATAAGTGAATTGATGGAGCTGAAAAACACAATACGAGAACTTCGTGAAGTATGCACAAGTTTTAACAGCCGAATTGATCAAGCAGAAGAAAGGATATCAGAGGTCGAAGACCAACTCAATGAAATAAAACAAGAGACAAGATTAGAGAAAAAAGGATAAAAAGGAACGAGCAAAGTCTCCAAGAAATATGGGACTATGTGAAAAGACCTAATCTACGCTTGATAGGTGTACCTGAATGTGACGAAGAGAATGAATCCAAGCTGGAAAATACGCTTCAGGACATTATTCAGGAAAATTTTCCCAGCCTAGTAAGGCAGGATAATATTCAACTCCAGGTAATACAGAGAACACCACAGAGATATTCCTCAAGAAGAGCAACTCCAAGGCACAGAATCGTCAGATTCACCAGGGTTGAAATGAAGGAGAAAATACTAAGGGCAGCCAGAGAGAAAGGTCAGGTTACCCACAAAGGGAAGCCTATCAGACTCACAGCAGATCTCTCAGCAGCAACCCTACAAGCCAGAAGAGAGTGGGGGCCAATATTCAACATCCTTAAAGAAAAGAACTTTCAACCCAGAATTTCACATCCAGCCAAACTAAGCTTCACAAGTGAAGGAAAAATAAAGTTTTTTGTGAATAAGCAAGCACTCAGATTTCATCACCACCAGGCCTGCTTTACAAGAGCTTCTGAAAGAACCACTACACATATGAAAGGAACAAACAGTATCAGCCTTTCTAAAAAAATTATCAAAAAGAGCATCAATATAATGAAGAATTTACATCAACTAATGGACAAAATAGCCAGCTAATGGCAGTATTAAACTCACATATATTATTATTAATTCTAAATTTAAATTGACTAAATCCCCCAATCCAAAGACAGGCAATTTGAATAAAAAACTAAAACCCATCAGTATGCTGCATCCAGATCCATCTCACATTCAAGGATACACAAAGACTCAAAACAAGGGATGGAGAAAGATTTACCAACCAAACAGAGAGTTAAAATAAATAAATAAAAAGCAGAAGTTACAATTAAGCAACAAAGATCAAAAGAAGCAAAGAAGGACGTTATATAATGATAAAAGGATCAATGCAACAACAAGAAGAGCTAAAGATCCTAAATATATACGCACCCAATACAGGAATATGCAGACATACAAGACTTATAAAGAGACTTAGACTCCCACATAATAATAGTGGGAGAATTCAACATTAATATTAGACAGATCAATGAGACAGAAAATTAACAACGATATCCAGGACTTGAACACAGATCTGGAACAAGTAAATGTAATTAACATTTATAGAACTCTCCACTTTAAATATACAAAATATACACTCTTATCAGTACCATATCATATCAACTTAGAAGTTTAAAAGAAATCTTGGTTCGCTCCTTGTTTGCTATTCTCTTCCCTCATTTTCTTTCATGTCTCCATTATTAAGGACAATTATAGGCATACCCATATTTAGACTGCATTCTAGCCTGGGCAATAAAGCAACACCCCCATCCTCTCTCCCTCTTCCTCTTTCTCTTTCTTCCTCTTCTTTATTCTTTTTCAAAAAAAAAAAAAAAGTTTTGCTTAGCTGCCTACAAATTATCACAGACTCCAAATAGTAGGATCTCTATTCATAAATGTGTACCATGCTTCCAATGGTCTGTTTCTGTCTATGGTGATGATGTAGACGGAGGGCGGGATGTGACTCTGAGGTCAGCCTCTCTTGAGATCGAAGAGCAGCAGCTGGAAACTCTGAACTGTTGTCGATCTCAACATAGACAGTAGGTGCTACATAATATTTGCTGAGGATGAAAAGGAGACAGGTGAAGAAGAGAATGAGGACGGAAAAAAGTGGGGCAAGAGAAAGGGGAAGAGAGAGAAAAATCATCTTTGTATTTTCTGAACCACAAATTAAACTCATTCAGCAGACTCATGCATTAGATGATGTTCTTTACGCAAGCCAGTTTTCTAAGTGTTTCTTAAATGTCATAAACCCTCCAGGATTATAAGAAATCCTAAGTATCTTTAAATTCAAAGTACCTAAAAATGAATGTGAAATACATATATTATAATTGAGCTGTGACATAATTATGTAGTTAACACTGTTATTAGATAAGATCACCACAGAAAGAGGCCTCATAAATATTGGATTGAAATAGAAGATGCTATTATAATTCTAGAATGCTAAAAATATGTAAAATAATTATTTTCATGAAGTACACTCCAAATTTCTAAAAATCTAAGATTATCCTTACATGGGAAAATAAGTTTTGGGTACAAAACTGTTTAATTTTCACTTGGACAAACTTTTACGTTAATGTAAATATTCCTTTTAAAAAGAGCATTAACACATTCCATAAAGTCAGAAGGAATTTCTGATGACTGCTCTATTTCTGCCATTTTTTAAGGGCATGCTGCTCCAAATGTCTGGGTGATTACATACCCACCCATGCATTTCCTCCTCATGTTTATTTCGGAAAGATGGCAGGTTATTTTGAAAGAAAGGAAGAAAAAACAGACTACAGAGGAAACAGAGTTGCCCTGTATCTCACAGGGCAATGGATTACTAAAATTACCACTTCCCAGAAGAGAAAAGAAAATTCACGGCTTTTGTTCATTTTCTTAAATTTCAAAGCAGTTACAGCAAGGTGATTAATATGTCCATATTATTAACACAAATAATAATAATAATAAACCTTAATTCAAGGAATTTTTCCTTAGGCACAAAACAGTAATGATAAGGGTGATATTTTTCCTGAGCTTTAGCTATCAGACAAAACTTTTTTTTTTTTTTTTTTTCGAGATGGAGTTTTGTTCTTTGTTGTCCAGACGGGCATGCAATGGTGCGATCTCGGCTCACTGCAAACTCCACCTCCCGGGTTCAAGTGATTCTCCTGCCTCAGCCTCCCGAGTAGCTGGGATTACAGGCATGCACCACCACGCCTGGCTAATTTTGTATTTTTAGTAGAAACTAGGGTTCCTCCATGTTGGTCAGGCTGGTCTCGAACTCCTGACCTCAGGTGATCCGCCCGCCTCAGCCTCCCAAAGTGTTGGGATTACAGGCGTGAGCCACCACACCCAGCCTCAGACAAAACTTTTTTCCAGTACTTTCTAGACCAATTTAGTTTTACAGCTGATGAGATAGCACTGGTAATTCAGTGAGATTAGATAATAATACAAAAATATAATGTAGGTGTTACAAATCAAAGTTTAAGATTTTGTTAAGATTTTTTGCCTAGAAACTGTTAATTTGAAGCATTCATTCATTCAATCAACAGAAATGTGCTAGGCACTTACTGTGTGCTGCAAAACTATACCAGGCATGGGAAAGTGACAGGCACAGCATCCGTGGCCTCAGATGTGGCAGTGAAAGTCACGAGAAAACAGCAGCTGAACACTGATGCTTGTCACAAAGCATCACCTCTCACACAATTCATTGAGTGAGCTTCTAAAAATGAGCCTTTATCTTTCTGAAGGGGAGATAGATTTTGCATTGATTTACATCTGAAGAAGTGTCCTTCCTCTAACAATGAAAAAATGTCTACTGTACAACATTATTTTAAGTGTGTCTCTGCAGGAAGGAACAAGTCCAGAGTGATCAAGACGGTTGTAATCAATGACCTCTTCCAAGATACCTTGAACTTTCTTTTGTTGATGGGACCGTCTAAAAGTGGTTTGGGAGTCAGACCACTTTCTGGCTTACACCCATTTTAAACATCGCTTAATCCCATGATGTGACAATTTGTTATCAGATGACCCTGTGCTCATACACAAACACAGCCACTATCAGGCACAGACAGGCCATAATCTGGCAAAACCTTGATGAAACAGAAATAAACACAATGTGTAGTGCATATTAATAAACGCAGGCATTCTGGCACACAAGAACACTACAAACACCCTCGAAAGGAAAATTCTATGAGGCTGTGTTTCCTTATATGAATCTTTCCATCTATATAAACAAGGATGGAGAAAAGGGAAAGAGGTGAATCTTTGGAAATAGCGTATCTCCTCTTCCATCTTGGAAACAGAAAGGCCCCTCTTAAGAACTAAGAGTTTCCTTAATGTGTCATTTTCTCAGAGGGAGGGGACTAAGGGACTGTTAGACACTCCCCTCCTGCCTGAGAGCTTACCCGTTTAAAAGTAAGTGGAAAGTGGGTTAGGACGGAGGGTTTTAGTTGCAGCCTAGTTCCAGTCTCAGGAGAAAGTTTTTACTGATCCTAGACAATGAATAACAAGACTGCTGGAAGGAATTTTTCACAAAGCTAATCTTTAAATGTATCTTTATTTATTTTTGAACGCACAACACAAACCTCAAAGAGTATAAAAGGGAATTCAGTGAAGAGTAAGTCTCCCTCTCTCCCAAAGCACTCTTGGGAGCGATTTGGATGGATCCACCCAATTCATTGTTCTGCACCATGCCTTTTTTAAAAACTTAATTTATCCTGGAGATCTTTATCAGCAGACATAGCCTACCTCATTCCATACAGCTGTTTTCACATAGGTTTGTATTATCATGCCATTTCTTTCTTTCTTTTTTTTTTTTTGAGACAGTCTCACTCTGTCGCCAGGCACCAGGCTGGAGTACAGTGGCACAGTCTCGGCTCACCACAACCTCCGCCTCCTGGGTTCAAGCAATTCTCCTGCCTCAGCCTCCTGAGTAGCTGGGACTACAGATGCAGGCCACCATGCCCAGGTAATTTTTGTATTTTTAGTAGAGACGGGGTTTCACCATGTTGGCCAGGATGGTCTCGATCTCCTGACCTCGTGATCCACCCGCCTCAGCCTCCCAAAGTGCTGGGATTACAGGCGTGAGCCACCACGCCCAGCCTATAATGCCATTTCTTTGATCCGATGTTGTTGATAACAAACTGAGTTTTTGGGGAAAAAAAAAAAAAAAAAAGCTCTTAGTTGGCAAAATTAAAATTTAGCCACCCTGTTTCTGCGTATGCACAATACCCACTTGCTAAGCATGTTTTTTTGTTGTTGTTGTTGTTGCTTGTTTGTTTGGTTTAGGGGGATGTTTTGCTTGTTTTTTGGAGTTTTTGATATGTTTGAGATGGGGGTCTTTGTCACCTAGGCTGGAGTGCAGTGGTATGATCTCAGCTCACTGCCGCCTCGGCCTTGCGGGCCCAAGCAATCCTTTCATCTCACCCTCCTGAGGAGCTGGGACCACAGGCACATGCCACCATGCCTGGCTAATCGTTCTATTAATTTGTAGAGATGGGTCTTTCTATGTTGCCCAGGCTCGTCTTGAATCGCTGGCCTAAAGCACTCCTCCCACTCTGGTTTCCCAAAGTGCTGGGATTACAAGCATGAGCCCCGGCACCAGCCACAGCATGGTATTTGTTAAAATTCCAGTTCATGAAATCTAGAAATCTAAAACCCACTGGGTTCTTATTTGTTTCTTTAGTGACAGAAAATTGGACTTGAAAGCTAGAGAACCAGAAAACAATGGTTAATGTTAAAATAAATGTTATATTATATTAAATGTATCATAATTGCCGTCATGTTAATTTTAAACTTTTTTTAAAACATGATCTCACT
Source organism: Saimiri boliviensis (assembly GCF_048565385.1). Lineage (NCBI taxonomy): Eukaryota > Metazoa > Chordata > Mammalia > Primates > Cebidae > Saimiri > Saimiri boliviensis. The sequence continues at coordinate 8,158,715 of NC_133463.1, read as the reverse complement.
CTGTTGCCCAGGCTGGAGTGCAGAGGTGTGATCTCGGCTCACTGCAGCCTCAACCTCCTGGGCTCCAGCAATCCTTTTACCTCAGCCTCTTGAGCTCCTGAGTAGTTGGAACTGCAGTCAGGAGACACCGTGCCTGCTAGTTTTTTTTTTTAGACACAAGGTCTCACTATATTGTTGAGGCTGGTCTTGTACTCCTGGGCCCAAGTGATCCTCCCACCTCGGCCTCCCAAAGTGCTAGGATTACAGGTGTGAGCTACTTTACCAGGCCTAATTTTTAATGTTTAATATGTAAAATATATATGATTTTTAAATTTTAATGTATTCCCCCGAAAGTTAAGATTTCTGCTAAAGAATAAACTGATTCTATTAGAATTTGACTCTGTGTTATCCAAGGCAGTTTCATGAGTGTCTCCATAATCTGTGTCACAGGCTATGAGAAGACTTGGTTATTAACAGCACACAGGAAAGCTAACATTCATCAGATGCACCGAAATTAACAGGCACTACAAACTCCAGTAAGTACATTTTAGAATTTATTTTAGAATAAAAGCTAAAATAAATCTTAAAACAATCAACAGGAAGGCTGAAATCAGTTTTAAAACAGTGAAAACAAAACTCAAAAAGCAGACTGAAAACAGTTAAAAAGCAGCTGGCTGTAATCCCAGCACTTTGGGAGGCCGAGGCAGGTGGATCACAAGGTCAAGAGATCGAGACCATCCTGGTCAACATGGTGAAACCCCGTCTCTACTAAAAATACAAAAAATTAGCTGGGCATGGTGGCCCATGCCTGTAATCCCAGCTACTCAGGAGGCTGAGGCAGGAGAATTGCTTGAACCCAGGAGGCGGAGGTTGCGGTGAGCCGAGATCGCACCACTGCACTCCAGCCTGGGTAACAAGAGCGAAACTCCGTCTCAAAAAAAAAAAAAAAAAAAAAAAAAAAAGCAGCTGAACGTGGTGGCTCATCCTGCTAAGCCTAGCACTTTGGGAGGCGGGGGTGGGGGGATTGTTTAGGTCCAGGAGACATGGCAAGATCTTTACAATATCCAAGACAGGCCAGAGCACGGTGGCTGGGCATGGTGGCGCACGCCTGTAGTTGAAGGTGCTCAGGAGGCTGATTCGGGAGGATCACTCGAGCCTGGGGTGTCAAAGCTGCAGTGAGCCGTGATCACGCTGCTGAACTCCAGTCTCAGCCATAGAATGAGACCTTGTTTCAAAAAATGAAACAAAGCAAAGCATTGAAGAAAGTCGTTGAAAAACATTTTAGTAAGGGTGTGTTAGGTCAAGTTAAAAACATGAGGGATTTTAGCATGGTTTTTAAACATTTTAGTCATTTCGCAGGCTTTTTGGTGTATGCAGTATTCTACATATCTGAAACTCAATATAATCTGCTCCAGAGAGCAGCCTAAATTTGGGCCAAAAAAACTGTCAAAAAAGATAATGATTTGATAAAATGTAATTTGCTTCAGACCCTTGTTTTTTCTAAAAATTGACACTAAGACTGTTCTAAAGATTTCCTCCGCTCCCTGAACTCTCGAGTAAAGGCCTGTCTTCCTATAACTGGAGGATGACATTTCTCCATCTGGCTCTGAAACTGGTACTTGAAGAGTCACCAGAAACCCCACAGCTAACCCACACGCTGAGCGTTGGTCCATCCCCAGCCTCCCAGCACTCTCTGATGCTGACTCCTTGACCCAAGACTCCGGCCTGGCTTGGATATCGCAACCCTGGGCACTTTCCCTGTGGGGGTTTCTACACTGCTGCCGGTTTCCTTGGTTGCTTCTAGTGCTCTTCAAGGCCATCATCCTCAAAGTTCTTCCTCCATAGTGTGCTCTGATCTAAGCTCACATTCTGCCTCCCTGTGGGTAAGTTGGTCCATGCCACAGTGTACCTCCCACCCCTGTACAAACAACCACCGTCTCTGGCATATTGCCGTAAGACCTTTCCACAAGCCTCAATCCATATTTCTAAGCACCTGATGACTGGTGACCTCAGACCCATCACTTACATCAGAAACCACTTCCTTCTCCCTCCAGCCACTGGCCCAGTCACAGGGCTCTCCACCAGCTCCTATGCCCTGCCAGCTCCACAGCTCTTTCACTGAAGAAGTCAGGCACTCCGCTGGGGCCACAGGGAGAGTCAGGAAAAGTTGACTTGCCACTAGCTGAGCAAAAGGACATCTTTGCTCTTAATCAGAAAAAAATCTCATTAGAATGTGGAGTGGCCTCCGAGAGCAGGGGAGAGAAACTGCGTTTTTTGTGATAGTTCTTCAAAAGCAAATCAGTTAAAAAGCTGAACCATGCAAGTACTGGATATAAACAAATTCATCAGTCATTTCCATCTGTAATTTCTATCAAGGAGGGTTATAGCTGGTCAGAGAGTTATTTTAGGATGTTGTGTCAATAGCAAGGACATCCCTGATTTCTCAAAGATTCCACAGGAACTTGATGACCTGTGCTCGATGTTTTTTTCTGTAGCCTTTCACCTGAGAAAAACATATTGTACAGTAGGAGAGGAAAAGAGAAAAAGGGAAAAGATTCAAGATAGCTACTAACAAATTACTAATAGCTACCATTCATTGATAGCATAAGATGAACTCAGTGTAATAAGCATTTCACGTGCCTTGCAAAACCGCATGAGAGAGATCATATCATCCCCATCATACAGATGAAGAAGGAGGTTCAGAGAGATTAGGGCATTTCTCTAGAGGACACACAGCTAAGAGCTAGGATTCAAACCAAGGTCTATCCAGTATCAAATCCAGTGCTTTTTTGCCTTATTCTCCCCCACTACCCCCAAAAAGAAGATTCCAGAAAAAAAAAATGCCATCTATCCTTGCAAAGAATTCTAGCCCTTTAAAACTACAATTAGCTGGCCTGGCCAGTGGCTTACTCTTGTAAACCCAGCACTTTGGGAGACTAAAGCAGGTGGATCACTAGGTCAGGAGTTCGAGACCAGCCTGGCCAATATGGTGAAACCTGGTCTCTACTAAAAATACAAAACTTAGCTGGGCCTGGTGGCGTGTGCCTGTAGTCCCAGCTGCTCAGGAAGCTGAGGCAGGAGAATGGCTTGAACCCGGGAGGTGGAGGGTGCAGTGAGCCGAGATTGCACCACTGCACTCCAGGCTGCGCAACAGAGCAAGACTTGTCTCAAAAACAAAACAAAACAAAACAAAACAAAACAAACAAACAAAAAAAACTACAATTAGCTGATGCTTCAGAAATCATTAATTACGTTAGTAATATATGTGGGAAAAAATTCAGTGTTTTTCTAATTTCTTCCAATCATGTAATATATTTATTCTTTAAAACAGTAATGGTTGATAGCTGGGCACAGTGGTTCACACCTGTAATCCCAGCACTTTGGTAGGCCAAGATGGGAGGATCACTTGAGGTCAGCCGTTCGAGACCAGCCTGGTCAACATGGCGAAACCCCATCTCTACTAAAAATACAAAAATTAGTCAGGCATGGTGAGGGGTGCCTGTAATCCCAGCTACTCAGGAGGCTGAGGCAGGAGAATTGCTTTAACCTGGGAGGCAGAGGTTGCAGTGAGCCGAGATTGTGCCACTGCACTCCAGCCTGGGCAACACAGTAAGAGTCCATCTTAAAAAAAAAAAAAAAAAAAAAAAAAAAAGATGAAAAAAAAACACAGCAATGTATAAAAAGACACATTGTAAAAAACTTGCCATTCAGAAACAAAGCATGAGGTACTCCCTAATTGTGAGTTTAGTGTAAGTTGTGTAGCTATCCTCCTACGTCCCCTGATGCCCCTTGCTAAACTGCCAAACTCTGCTTTCTCTAGGGTGCTCAGAGGTAAGGCGTGTTCCATAGCTAAAGCATATGCTCAACTGCCATTGTAATAAAGATTAACAAGCAACTGGTACTTGCTAAGCTAAGCCCTTCACCTAGGTGCACTGCCTAACCTCACCCTCCCAGGTTCCTTGAGACACAGGCATTGTGTATTTCCTTTTACAGATGATGAAGCTGGATGTTGGAGAAGAAGAAGCCCTAGCCAAGCACACAGCTAGTCAGCGAATTCCCAGTCATGCTGTGAAACTTCAGAATCTCTGTTCTTAACCCCCAGGTTGCAATCACTCTTCTCTTCCTCCTCGTCCTTCTCTTGACTTAGCATCCTCCTCTGTACAAATACATCTGTGTCAAGTACTTGACACAGATGAGAGATCAGTGCTCCTGGGTAGCAGAGTCTAAACACCACCTTTGACTCCAGAGTCTTTGGGGGGAGATGAAATTGTTCACTGCTCCCCAGAGACAGGCAACTGAATTTATTATGTCTATTACATACAGTTTCTAAGCAAGATTGTCTGTTCACTTGTCTATCACATTCCAAATATGTTGGGCTTTTTGTTGTTCTTTTATTATTTTCACACTTAGACATGTTTCCTGCACAGTTTGTCTCCCCAGTCATCATCCACAGGACTCTGGGAAGCTGTAGGAATATGCAGGCGCAGACATGATATATATATAATTGTTGTTGTTTTGTTTGTTTGAGACAGAGTCTCACTCTGTTGCCCAAGCTGTTGGAGTGCAGTGGCACGATCTCGGCTCACTGCAACCTCAGTCTCCCGGGTTCAAGCGATTCTTCTGCCTCAGCCTCCCATGTAGCTGGGATTACAGGCACACACCAGCATACCCGGCTAATTTTTTGTTTTTTTTGAGACAGAATTTCACCATGTTGGCCAGGCTGGTCTCAAACTCTTGACCTCAGGTGATCCACCTGCCTCGGCCTCCCAAAGTGCTGGGATTACAGGCATGAGCCACCAGGCTTCACCCTAAAGTACATTTTGAATCTGTGTCATCTCTTCTTCAGAACTACCACTCTAGCTCATACCATCATCATTCTTTCCCTGGACACCAAAATATTCTTAAAATTAGTCTTCCCCATTGCTTTTGTCTTCCTTTCCATTTCTTCTCCATCCATCAGCCAGAGTGATCTTTTTTTTTTTTTTTTTTTTTTTTTTTTGAGACGGAGTTTCGCTCTTGTTACCCAGGCTGGAGTGCAATGGCGCGATCTCGGCTCACCGCAACCTCCGCCTCCTGGGTTCAGGCAATTCTCCTGCCTCAGCCTCCTAAGTAGCTGGGATTACAGGCACGCGCCACCACGCCCAGCTAGTTTTTTGTATTTTTAGTAGAGACGGGGTTTCACCATGTTGACCAGGATGGTCTCGATCTCTTGACCTCGTGATCCACCCGCCTCGGCCTCCCAAAGTGCTGGGATTACAGGCTTGAGCCACCGCGCCCGGCCTAGAGTGATGTTTTTAAAGAGAAAAGGGATCGTGTCATTCCCTCGTTAAAATCATGCAATGGCTCCTAACTCAGTAATTTCAAACTTCTTCACGTCCATTAGGATGGCTATTACAGAAAAACAAAAACCAGAAAAATCCCAAGTGCTCGCAAGGGTGCGATGCAACTGGAGCCCATGTGCGCTGCTGGCCAGAGTGTAAAATGTGCAGCCGCTGTGGAGAACAGCATGGTGGCTCCTAAAAACTAGGATGTATAATTACCAGCGGATCCACAAATTCCATTTCTGAGTATATACCCAAAAGAACTGAAAGCAGCAACTCAAACAGGTTATCTGTACACCAGTGTTTATAACAGCGTTATTCGTAATAACCAAAAGATGGGAATCATCCAGAAGTCCATCAGGAGGCGAATGGATAAACAACATGTGGGTATGCATATAATGGGATATCATTCAGCCTTATAAAGGAATGAAATTCTCATGCATTCTACAACGTGGAGGAACACGTAGGACACAGTGCTAAGTGAAATGAGCCACTCAAAAAAGACAAACACTTTACAACTCTACCTACCTGGGGTACCTGGAGTACTCAAATTCATAGAGACAGAAAGGAGAACTGTGGTTGCTACGGGCTGGGAGGAGCGGGAAATGGGAATTGGTGTTTAACGGATAACAGAGCGTCAGCTTGGGAAGAGGAAAGAGTTCTAGAGCTGGAGGGTGGTGATGGTTGCACACAATGTGAATGTACTTAATGCCACCACTGAATGGTACACCTATAGTTAAGATGAGGCCAGGCGCGGTGGCTCACCCCTATCATCCCAGCACTTTGGGAGGCTGATGGGTGCATCACTTGAGGTCAGGAGTTCCAGACCAGCCTCACCAACATGAAGAAACCCCATCTCTACTAAAAAATACAAAATTAGCCAGGCGAGGTGGCGCATGCCTATAACCCCAGCTACTTGGAAGGCTGAGGCAGGAGAATCATTTGAACCTGGGAGGCAGAGGTTGCGGTGAGCCGAGATTGTGCCATTGCACTCCAGCCTGGGCAACAAGAGTGAAACTCAGACTCAAAAAAAAAAAAAAATAGTTAAGATGGCAAATTTTGTCTTATGTGTCTTTGGCACAGAAAAATCATACCAAAACACCCACAGAAAAATAATATCCAAAACTCTTACCATGATCTAAGAGGCCATGGGTGGTCTAGTCCTTGCCTATCTCTCGACTCGCCCTCTCATTAGTTCCCAACCTGGCTGCACTCTCTGGGCTCAGCAGTCCGTCCCTTCTGTTCACCAGCAGGCTCCTTCCTGCCTGGGAATCCCGGCCATTCTCTCTGCTTCACCCCCGTGGGCTGCTTCTCTTCCACCAGCCTCAGTAAATAGCTCCACAGAGAATCCTTCCCTCGCAGTTCAATCCTAAGCTGCTATTTTTCCCTTCTATTTTACTTCTTCCTAAGGGGTCACAGCAGAGTTCATATTCACACTTAGTAGCTTAATGGAAGCTGCCTCGTTCTTTAAGTAAAAGCCACGATCTCTCATCACCGGTGAGACTTCCACCCACGACTGAGGTAATATTCCCTTGGAAATAATAACTCAGGATGGTTGTGTTCCTTTAATGAGAACGTTTAAGTACTCTTTATTTGTTCACTTTACCCATCCTAAAAAGGAGACTTCAAACTGTTTAGCCAGACTCTTAATTTAGTTTCCACAGGAGGCGGGGGTACTCTTCAACTTTCAGATTAAAAAATAAATACATTTCAAAAGGCTTCCTTCATCCCTGCCTTCCATCGTGGGAGCCGTTCTGCAAGGGGGAATTCCTCTGAAATAAAATTGGGAATGGCTCCAAGAGAGTTCATGCTTCCAATATTAAGTCTTCTGACTTCTGAGGACATGGCCCGCCCACTCTTTAATCATATCTGAGGAAATTCCCCCAGCCTGGCTAAAATATCATAATATCTTAAGAAAGTTCATGAGCTCATTCAGAAAGCCAAGACACTCCCAGAAACCTCGTTTAAGCGACTTTTCCCTTTCATTAACCCCTTGAATTTTCCAGATCAAGACCATACCAAAGTTTAAATTATTTTCAACATAGCTTTTCTTCACTACACTGCAAAGCAGAGAACAGTGCATGCGCTATTTCTCCAAAACTCTTCCTGTTGCATTATCTTCACGAATACTAAAGAGCTCAGACAGATAAGCTTTAAACATGTTGTGAACCCCATCTTCTCTTAAAATGAATTTGGCGCTCCAGATGTTAATTTTCAATGTGATGATTACCTCATGTCCACTTGGAAATTGCATGAGAGAAAGAAAGTAGTACAGCAGCAGCAGCAGATCTCAGATAAGAAACAAAAAAGATTCCTTTTCTTTTCTTTTTCTTTTCTTTTATTTTTGAGATCGAGTCTCACTCTGTCACCCAGGCTGGAGTGCGGTGGCTCGATCTCAGCTCACTGTAACCTCTGTCTCCTAGTTCAAGAATTCTCCTAACTCAGCCTTCCCTAGTGATTGGGATTACAGGTATTCATCACCATATCTGGCTAATTTTTGTATTTTTTTAGTAGAGACAAGGTTTTGCCATGTTGGCCAGCTGGTCTTGAACTCCTGACCTCAAATGATCGGCCCACGTCAGCCTCCCAAAGTGCTGGGATTACGGGCATGAGCAACCGTGCCCAGCCCAAAAAAGCTTTCTTAATCACTAAAATGCTTAAAATTTGCAAGGAATGCCAACGATGTCGGAACTAAACGTGTCTGTTCACATGACATCATTCACAGCCCTCTACCTACCCTGCTTCTTCAAGGCAGGCGTGTAGTAAAATGAAGGAAATGTCACGAAGTATAATTCACTGTATGTGGAAAACCGTTCCCCACAGCTGCTGTAAACACTGCAGGTTCTACAGCTGCCATGTGTATTATTTATTTTCTGGTTTCCGAAAACAAAGGACTGAAACTTCAGGTGAAAATGAGGAATAGAGAGGGAAAATGATCTGCTATGAATCCCATTCCAACTAGTGTAAAGAAAGTGTAAGTCTGGAAATAAAGCATTTTGTAGATGACGGTTGTTTGTAAATGTGGAAAGCAAGAGATTTCCATTTACGGACGCTGAGCGCATTCCAGTACAGTGTCAAGTTTTGTGCGGCGATAAGGCCAGTGCAGGAAGCCACGCGAGGCCAGGAAGGAAGCGCTATCAGGCTTGGAGCGGGCAGGGTGGTGCAGGGAGCTGGGCAGGCTCAGGGCCTCAGCTGTGTAACCACTGCACTATTTTTAAAAGATAAACAGCACGAATAGCACAGAATCCGCATGGGGGCTGCCTCAGATTCATCTAAGCCACATAAGGAGCTCACTCTTCACTTTGGCCAGGCTTTGCAAGTCTCCCCAAAAGGAACAGGGGGCAGAGATTGCTTGTGATGATTTGATCACGGCTTTTGACCCAGTATCCGCAGCTGGCTTTCAGGCCCGCTCCTTTTCCTAACAGATTCCTATGTATCTTGCTTCTGTCAGTCACCCTCCACCCATTTCCACCACCTCTTGCTGGAAAGAAACCCTAACATGAGTTAAGGTAAGAAAAGAAAGTTCTCACCTTACTAAGGAACCAACAGGTATCTTGAAAATGCAGTCAGCCCACAGAACTCACTAGGCTGAAGACCTTGACGATGCTTTTCAGTCCGTGTTCATGTCCAGATCAACAGGCAGTTATTGGGTGTGCACTGTGCTGGATGAGTCGGCTTCCCCGGTCCTCATGGAGCACGCAGTGTCAAGTGTTAAGATGTTGACTCTTTTTTTAAGACACTAACACTTGGCTTGAACTGTGGTCAGGGTAGTGATAATTGGTATAGAGTAGACACCACAGGAAGACCAGTAAGAGGGTGCTAACCCAAGCTCAGAGTGGGAGTGGGGACCAAGAGAGACTCAAGTGTGAGTGGGCGCTGCCCGAAAGAGGTGAGAAGAAAAGCGAAGGAGGGAAGGAACCTTCCCAGCCACGCTGGCAGCATCTTCCCAGGCACAGAGGCCAGGGACAGCATGCAGCCGCCACCAGATCACGCAGCCCATGCAGCAAGAATGGGCCCCCAGGCACTTTCCAGTTGCTTTGAGGTGTGAACAGCTCCCTGGGGCTGGGAAAATGAAGAGGAATAAGGCTACAGGTTGGGAGGTCCAGGCGGATCCCTGGAAGCCTGTGATCTGACCTCTTGAGACCATTCTGCCTACTGGATTCTCCAGAGACACAGAGGAGCTCCCAGGGAATGTAAGGAAGGCAGGGAGGTGGCGCTTCCATGTGGCAGATGGAGACCAGGATGCTACAGATTCACTGGCAAGCCTAAGGAACATTCGGGGTTGAGATACAGCATCTCCTCTGATCCTCTCAACAATTTTGCAAGGCACTGATTCCACTTTATGGATGAGGAAACTGAGGCTTAGAAAGTTGAAGACACTGGCTCAAAGTCACCTACCTAGCAAAGGCAGAATCAGTAGCAGAGCCAACTTTCAAAACTTGTCCGACTTTCCAAGCCCAGTGTTCTCAGCAACTCACTCTCCATGGACCCTTTTTATCTGTAATATACAAATGTTTCAGGCACAAGTGTGACATGTGTTTGTCAAAACACTGGTTTTTACAAAATTCTTTATTATCACAAATGAGTATACATAAATAAGAAAATATTTGATTTTGGAGGAAGTTGATGTATCTTCTATAAAGGGAGAGAAAGACAGAGAGGGAGAGAGCGAGAGGGAGATGGGGAGGGGGGAGAGAGAGAGAGACAGAGAGACAGAGAGACAGAGACAGAAATGGGTTCTAAACTCCAATCATAAAGCCAAACGAAGCATCAAAGGAGAAAGCGAAGGCCGGGTGGGATGGCTCATACCTGTAATCCCAGCACTTTGGGAGGCTGAGGTGGGTGTATCACTTGCAGTCAGTCAGGAGTTCCAGACCAGCCTGGCCAACATGGTGACACCCTGTCTCTACTAAAAATACAAAAAACTTAGCCAGGTGTGGTGGTGAGTGCCTGTAATTCTAGCTACTCAGGAGGCTGAAGCAGGAGAATCGCTTGAACCTGGGAGATGGAGGTTGTAGTGAGCCGAGATCGCACCGCTGCATTCCAGACTGTGTAACAGAGCAAGAGTCTGTCTCAAAAAAAAAAAAAAAAAAAAAAAAGAGAGAGAGAGCGAGAGAGAGAAAGCAAGAGAAGAGGCAGGGCCTGTCCTGGTGCTCAGCGACACACACCCTCCTGTTTCCATGGGATACCACTATCAGACATCAGGTCTCTAAGCCCTGTTTAATGCACCACGCTATAGATTAGAAATGTAAGAGATTTTCCAGAAATTATGTTTGGAAAAAACCCCTACTCACTGGGATTTACAATTTGAAGACATTTTTCTCTATACACTTCCAAGGCTTTACTGCCTGTGTTTATAAAGCATAATTCTGGCAGTATTTCCATTCAGGACATTTTGGCTCAGAAAGTCAAAGTGGATCTCAGATTTCAAAGACCCAAGGGAAAAAGACTATTGAACACACCACTATTTATTGCTGAACCTACAACATTTAAGCTGTCAAATTAGGCTTTGGTTTTAATATTCCTCAGTGAGGAAAGGACATGTTTTCGGTAGTGTTCGTTCTTTCATTATGTTTTACCCAAACACCTTAACCACAGTCTAACAGCACACATTTTTAAAGCAAAGAAGTAAAATAGTAGGAGCCAATAACCTATCTTTACTTCCCAGCCTAAATTGCTAATCACATATTTGCAAGTTTAGTTTGGTCTTATAGCATGCTCCTAGTGATTTATGCAGCATTTGTATTAAATTTGTCAGTAAAAAAATGAAGACACTTCAAAGTTTGATATTATTCTCTTCCAAACATCCCCAAAAAGAGCATGTCCACAAAGTGCGGAAGAGCCTAAACACAGGATGAGATGTTGGTCAGAACCTGCACCTTTTACTAGAGAAAATAGCTTTTCTCCATCTATCATTCCAATTTAAACATCACCCGCTTACTGCCCTACGAGCTTTATTGAAGGATAATTTACATGCAATAACATTCCCCTCTCTTAAGTGTACAGTTGGATGATTTTGGGCAATTGTAAACAGTTGCATAACTATAACACAATCGAGATATAGAATGTTTTCATGACCCAAAAAGTTTCTTCCTGTCCTTTCGCAGTGTCTCTCCCCCTGACTGCTCTGCCCTATGTCACCATAGTTTTAGCCATTTCTAGGATTTCATATAAATTAGATCATACATGTGTAGTCTTTTTCTTTCATTAAACATAATATTTTTGAGATCCTTCCAGATCGTTGCATGTATCAGCATTTCACTCTTTGTTATTGTTGAGTAGTCATCCATATAAGGCCATGTCAAGTTGATCTATTCACCTATCGATGAATATCTGGGGTTTCCAGTTCTGAACTATTATGAATAACTCTTCTCTAAATATTCACATATAACTTTTTGCATGGATAGACGTTTTCATCTCCAAAGAAAAAATATCTAGGACTCAGACCGATGAGTCATAGGATCAATAGATATTTAACATTATAAAACACCGTCACGCTGTTTTCCAAGGTGACTGTACACTTGCGTTCCCACCAGCAATGGATGTGAGTTCCAGTTGCTCTGTGTCTTTCCCAGCATTTGGCATAATCGGTCCTTGCAGTCCTTTCAGTAACAGTCACTCTAGCGGACGCGTGATGGTGTCACTGCAGTCCTTTCAGTAACAGTCACTCTAGCGGACGCGTGATGGTGTCACTGCAGTCCTTTCAGTAACAGTCACTCTAGCGGACGCGCGATGGTGTCACTGCAGTCCTTTCCGTAATAGTCATTCTAGCAGATGTGTGATGGTGTCACTGCAGTTTCCATTTTCATTTCCCTAATGACTAAGGACGATGTCTGCCCTCGAAGACACATTGGCCATTCGCATATCACCTTTTATGCAGTGTGTGTTAACGTCTTTTGACTACTTTTATTTTAAGCTGTATAAAGTTGACTGTGTTGCACATATTTTCTATCTGTAGCTTACCTTACTGTTTCACTAACTTTTTTTCTTAAAGTGTCCAATGTTGATGAAGCCCATTTTGTAACTTGCTTCTTTTATACCAGTTTACTTGTCAGAACACCAAATGTCAATCTCTACATGGAATGAAGTGATATTTTCAATCTCTAGCCATCCCTTCCATCCTTCTATCCTCTTAATTCTTTGGGTACCCTAGTTATTTAATTAAAACTTGTGAACATCATTTAACTACCATGGTAATTTTTTTTCCTTCGAGATAGGATTTTGCTCCATTCTGGAGTGCAGTAGGACAATCATAGCTCACTGCAGCCTCAAACTCCTGAGCTCAAGCAATTCTCCCACCTCAGTCTCCCAAGTAGCTAAGATCACATTTGGCTGATTATAAAAAAAAAATTTCTTTTTTAGAGACCCCAATGGGAGAAACAGTCTCACTTTGCTGCCTAGGCTGGTCGTGAACTCCTGGCCTCAACCGCTTCTCCCAAAATGCTGGGATCACAGGTGTGAGTCACTGTGCATAAGCCCCTTGGTAATTTTTTTTTTTTTTTTTTTTTGAGACGGAGTTTCGCTCTTGTTACCCAGGCTGGAGTGCAATGACACGATCTCAGCTCACCACAACCTCCGCCTCCTGGGTTCAGGCAATTCTCCTGCCTCAGCCTCCTGAGTAGCTGGGATTACAGGCACGCACCACCATGCCCAGCTAATTTTTTGTATTTTTAGTACAGAGAGGGTTTCACCATGTTGACCAGGATGGTCTCGATCTCTTGACCTCATGATCCGCCCGCCTTGGCCTCCCAAAGTGCTGGGATTACAGACTTGAGCCACGGCGCCCAGCCCGGCAATTTTTAAAGATGCAACAGAAGTCAGCAAATCAGAACAGGAAGAGAAAACACATGATATAAACATTTCATTCAGCAAACTTATGTTAGAAGCCAAAAACAAGAAAAGCAAAAGTCTAAGGACTGGAAATTGAAGAAAGAGGGAACATACAGCAAAGAGTTATGTGGCTGTGAGTAACTGCTAGGAAAAATGTGTGGCCAGATGTCCACAGTCCTGCAAGGCCGACATTCAGGGATCAAGTCCACCTTCCAACCCGCGATCACTAAATAAATGGACAAAATACATGAAACAATGGTTTTTAAGACATGGGTCATCAAGCGATGAAAGATTATGATCTCCAAGAAACGCCACCAAAGAAGGTAAGCATATGAAGACGCTCAACATTGTTAGTCAGAGAAATGAAAATTAAAAACACAGTGAGACACTACTTTACTTCTACTAGAATGTGTAGAATTGAAAAGGCTGACCAAATCAAGGGCTGGCAGGACGCGGAGGAACTTGAACTTCCACACACTGCCAGAGAGAACTTTTAATCACTTTTAAATACCATTTGATTTTTTTTTTAAGTTAAACAAGCCCATTGACCCAGCCATTCCACTCCTGTATTTACCCAAGAGAAATGAAGGCATATTTTCAATACAAAGTCTTCTGCTTGAATATTCACAGCAGCTCTGTTTTTTCCCCAGTGGTTTGCAATTTGAGGTGATTTTGCTTCCCAATGCTTGGAGACATTTTAGGTTGTCACATTGAGGGGGGTGCAATTGGCAGATAATGGGTAGAGATCAAGAATCCTGCTAAACATTCTACAGTGCACAAAACAGCTCCCATGACAAAGAATCAGCCAGCCCAAAATGTCGACCCTGCATGGTTGGAAAACTATGTCTATAATCCCAGAACAGGGCAACCCAAACGCCCACCAACCAGCAAGTGGATAAGACAATTGTGGTGGATCCACACAGCAGGATTCTACTCAGCAATGAAATGAACCAAACTATGGATTCAGGCAAAAGCATGGATGAATCCAAAAAAACTATGCTGAGTGAAAACAGAAAGACCAAAAAAAAGTATCCACCGCACAATTCCATTTAGATAAGATTCTAGGAAATACACACTGACATATGGTGACAGAAGACAAACCAGTGGTTGCCAAACGTGGGGGGCATGGAGGGAACAAAAAGGAGTGGGAGGGAGGAATTTACCAGAGAGTTCAAGGAAGCATGTGATGGTAATGGATACGTTCATTATTTCGCTTTGTGGTGATGGTTCCAAGAGCATACACATGTCAAATTTTATCAAACTGGGTACTTTAAATATGTGCAGTTTATTGTAAGCCAATTATACCTCTATAAAGTTGTTAAAAATGTCTATCTGCAAGGCAACTGAAATTATTCCCCCAAAACTAATGATTATACTAATTCACAATACTGATTAAGAAAATGATTGATTTTAATAATAAAACAAATATTTGCCAGTCATTGATTACTTTGCTACACTTGCCAATCATTGATTAATTACTTAAAAATTTAAAAGCACTGAACTAGAAGGTTTGTAGGCCTGAGTTATGGTCCTGCTTCTAGTAAAACTTGTAAAAAACTTACTTATAAAATGCGACAGTTGGATTTAGTGCTTTCAATCATTATACTTTTAAGGATCTTTCTTTTTTTCTTTTATAAAGTATTTTTAATGGATTTTGGTGCTTTTAAGAATAACTGAATCAGTCTACTGTTACAACACTGAGATTATATAAATAATGGCAGCCAACCTCAAAGAAAATGTACAACCATGTGGGTCGCTCGTGCCCAAGGCCACCTGCTCATTGTCCTGGGCTGAAGGACTTCTTCCTCTCAGTCATGCCTTCTGACGACAAGGGCATTCAGCAGTAACTGCACTTAGATATGCTGTTCTGAATTCTCCTTAAACCACCTGTGGGTCTGGTAGAAAAAAATGCTCTGGCAAAAGCTAAGCCCAGATGATCCTGCATGGGAAATAGACTCTCATGGAGAAAAATGACTGAGAATTCATTGGAAAAAGCGAGGAATCTGGGTAGAGAAATCAGAGGCACAGGGAAAATCTGAAGAAAACCTGGGATTGACTGTTTCGGGGTAAAGGCACTGGGTTAATGAGCCCGCTGTGAGGGGACAGGGAAGGAGGACAGGGAAATGAGAAGAGAGAGCCAGCCAGAGGGAGCTGACACGTGCTCCTGGAAAGACGATGAAAGGGCCCCAGATATGAAAGAAGAAGAAAGAAAGAAAAAAAAAAGCAAATTAGAGCTTCCGCCTGCACAATGCCTGTGGGTCACTGATAGTGTCTTAGTGAACTCAATATCATGACATCTATGTTATAGATGGACTCTTCTGTGAATCTCAGGAGTGAAAAGAAGGGAAGGAAAACGGAGAGAGGCACCGGGAGAAAAGCAGCCCCTGGCTGAAATTCTGCCAGAATTTCTGAAGTTCCTTCAAGCATTTGACATCATGTTAAATGATAGAAAAAGTCAAATTAATCCCAGTCACACTCTTCCAAGAACGGTCATTTTAAGTTAACTTTTTTTCCATTTGGGAATTGCAAACTCTGGTTTTAAATGCTTCACTTGAAACTTTGGCCCACTGCTACATAGGAAAAACAAGAGCTGAAACTTGGCGGAAATACAGATGAGAGGCAGATTACAAACAGAACGATCTGTCACTTTCAGAGAACATAAACCGGGGCAAAGGATATTAAATAGCAGTTTGAACTGCCGTGCCTAGATGGCAGGAAGAGATCAAAGAAACATTCCCTTTGCTACGTGAGGAAAATGAGGAAAAATTATTTTACAAGGAAGAGCCATATATAAAATTAGCATGGATATGTTTATCCATATTTTGAGTACAGCCTTGTTTGTACTAAAAGAAAATAAGCAGAAAGCAGCCAAGCAGTAGGTACCACCCCTATGTTTTATTGGCAGAAAAGAGTTTTACTTGAATACCAAGAATTAGATCAATAGATGGACTCATTCTCTACTCAGTTGCCAACGTGTTTGAGTTGTTTTCTTTGTGTGTCACTCAAATGCTTCCATTTGTATTATCTTTGTTTTTATATCTCCTCAATTCAATTTTTTCTTGATGATAGTGTTGTATGTATGCTTGTATGTGTGTATGTATGTAACACACACACATACATGTCAATTTTCATTATTCACAATAATTGTGTCCTATAAAGTTACTTGGAACACTGAATTAGGAAATACTGAATATTCCTAGGGGAATTAAAGGGTTGGGTTCCTGTGAGCCTCTGGTGAAAAGACTTTTGTCAATTGATTAATATACCTAACCTGGTGTCATGTGTTTTTCAGTGACTCATTATATAATATACAGTCATGCATCACTTAACAGTGGTGATATGTTCTGAGAAGCGTATGGTTAGATGAGTTCATCATCATGCAAACATTACAGAGTGCACTTACACAAACCTAGACAGTGGTGCCGACTACACACCTAGGTTGTGTGGTATAGCCTATTGCTCCTAGGCTACAAACCTGCACAGCATGTTACTGTACTGAATGCTCTAGGCAATTGTAATACAATATGTATTTAAACATAGCTAAACGTTGAAAAGGTACAGTAAAAATACAGCATAAAAGATTAAAAATGGGCCAGGCATGGTGGCTCACTCCTGTAATCCCAGCACTTTGGGAGGTGGATCACCTTAGGTCAGGAGTTTGAGTCCAACCTGGTCAACATGGTGAAACTCTGGCTCTAGTAAAAATGCAAAAATTAGCTGGGTGTGGTGGCAGGTGCCTGTAATGCCAGCTACTTGGGAGGCTGAGGCACGAGAGTCGCTTGAACTCAGGAGACAGAGGTTGCAGTAAGCCGAGATCATACCACTGCACTCCAGCCTGGGCAACACTGTGAGACTCCATCTCAATAAATAAATAAAAATAGAAAAAAAGATAAAAAATGGTACACATGTACAGAGCACTCACCATAAATGGATCTTAGAGGACTGCAGGTTTTTCTGGGGGACTGAACAAGTGAGTGAAGTGAGGGCCTAAGACGTCACTGTGCACCACTGTAGACTTCATAAACATTGTACACTGAAACTGCACTAATTTATCAAATAGTTTTCTTTCTTCAGTAATAAATTAAACAGCTTACTGGAACTTTTTAGTTTATGTTTTTAAGTTTTGACTTTTTTTGTAATAGTGCAAAATAAATATATTATACAGATATACAAAGGTATTTTCCTCTTTACATGCTTATTCTATAAGCTTTTTTATTTTGAATTTTTAAAGGTTTTTTTTTTTTTACTTTTAAAACTTTTTTGTTGAAAACTGAGACACAAACACACACATGAGCCTAGGCCTATGAAGGTCAGAATCATCGCTATCACTGCTTTCCACTTGCAAATCTTGTCCTCAGGTGCAACAACACACTGGAGCTCTCCGCTCTATAACAATGCCTTCTTCTGGATACCTCTTGAGGGACCTGCCTGAGGCTGACTTACGGTCAACTCTTTATGGGTTTTTTGTTGTTGTTGTTTTTTGAGACAGAGTTTCCCTCTTGTTGCCCAGGCTGGAGTGCAATGGCATGATCTTGGCTCACCTTAACCTCTTTCTCCTGGGTTCAAGCGATTCCCCTGCCTCAGCCTCTCGAGTAGCTGGGATTACAGGCATGCACCATCACACCCGGCTTATTTCGTATTTTTTAGTAGAGATGAGGTTTCTCCATGTTGGTCAAGCTGGTCTCAAACTCCCAACTTCAGGTGATCCACCCGCCTCGGCCTCCCAAAGTGTTGGGATTACCGGCGTGAGTCACCGCTCCCGGCCTACAGTCAACTTTTTAAATAGAAAAAGTATACTCTAAAATAATGATTTGAGGTATACACTAAATACTAGGCAATAAGAATTTTCAGCTCTATTATAATCTTATGAGACCATCATCCTATATGCGGTGTGTCATTGACTAAAACATCATTATGTGGTGCATGACTGTATATCGTTGGTTTATTAACACTGAACTCACTGCCGCCAGCGCTGTAACTCATGCCTGAAGGAAGCTTATCTACCACGTGTTTCTCTGTAAGACACATCGCAGCCTTCCTGGGCTTAGGAACGTTGAACAGCAGTCCAGCACTATGCTTTTACACAGAGAAATCACCAAAACGGAAAGTGCCAAAGTCCAAAAAAAAAAAAAAGTGCCACCAAATAAGCCACCAAAAGGACACGTGCTCACAGTGTGAGGGCTGCAGCAAGCATGCAGAGCAGAGCCTGGCTCCGCCTCATGCGGCAGGCAGCTTGGGACCCCCTCAGCACATCTGCAAATGGCCATGGAAGCACCAAAAGCACTGGTCTTGGGGTTACAAAGAAATCTTAGAAAGTAAGTGAATTCACAAATACAGAATCTGTGAATAATGAGGGTTGACCATACTTCTTTTTTTTTTTTGACACAGGGTCTCATTCTGCCATGCAGGCTGGAGTGCAGTGGTGCCATCTTGGCAGCCTGGACATCCAGGACTCAAACGACCCTCCCTCCAAATCTCCCAAGTAGCTGGGACTACAGGCACGCGCCACCATGCCCAGCTAAGTTTTTGTATTTTTGGTAGAGACAGGGATTCACCATGTTGCCCAGACTGGTCTTGAACTCCTGAGCTTAAGTGACCTGCCTGCCTGGGCCTCCCAAGGTGCTAGGATTACAGATGTGAGCCATGGCACCCGGCCAGAGGGTTAATTTTATATAAGAATATCTATATTTCTGCACAACAAGTTCCTAAACGAATATATTAACAATCTGAGTGCAAATTACAGGTATCTTTTCTTTGAAGGTAGTTGCTATCTTATATATTAATAGTAGTCTTCACACTAAAATTCTTGTAGAGTGCATTGCCTATATACAAAGTTCTCAATTATAAGCCTAAGGTTTTTGATCAACAAAGAAAATTCTAGGCAAAGAATTCAACATGGTAACTCCAGAACCATCGCTGAGGTGCATGAAAATGCCTAGCAAATAACCGTCACTCAATAAATGTTAAGTGTGTCTAACTGTTTCCTGATTCTTGTTCTCCCTTATTTTTCTTATTTGCTTTCATTTTAGTAGCTCAAATTACCCAACATATGAATAAATGCAGAAGCAGGAACTTCACTTTCAATACATAAGGCTGACACACCGTCACTGAAGACGTAACCCCCTGTATTTACCGTCACGTCTTCTGCAGTTTCCCCCAGAGTCTCAGAAGGTCTTTAAGCTTCGAGAGGAAATAAAAGGAAAGCATAGGCCAGGCATGGTGGTTCACGCCTATAATCCCAGTACTTTGGGAGGCCAAGGCAGGTGGACCACCTGAGGTCAGGAGTTCAAGACCAGTCCTGGCAATGGTGAAACCCCGTCTCTACTTAAAATACAAAAATTAGCCAGGCATGATGGCAGGCGCCTGTAATCCCAGCTACTCAGGAGGCTGAGGCAGGAGAATCGCTTGAAACCAGGAGGCGGAGGTTGTGGTGAGCCGAGATCGCATCACTGCATTCCAGCCAGGGCAATAGGGTAAGACTCTGTCTCAACCACAATTTTTCATAAATTGATTTTTTTTGATGAAAAAAATAAATAGCAGTTCCAAATGTCAAAAAATACAGAAATTTTGTTTCTTTTCTAGAGAAGCATTAAGCAAATTTAAATCTCACTATAATAGTCAAGACTGTAAAGTGGTTTCATCTTTTATAGTGTGTTTTAAATACTATTTTTATTGCTACTCCACTGTCACTTTCAGAGGTAGGGTACTATTGGAAAAAAAAAAAAGTCAACAAATTCTAGCAGCCTTTTGCCTGCATAGAATTTATGTTGTATTATTCCACTAGGCAAACAATTGCCTAAAAAAAATTTTTTTTCTGTGGAATTGTCTTATTATAAGGACTTTTGAGTCTATTGGTAGCAAGCACCACTCCTTTAGTACATAAATAAGGCAGGACATTTGCTGTTGGACTGGAGATTCATTGAATAGTTTCATTAAGTCTGCGCACAGTGGCTCCTGCCTGTAATCCCAGCACTTTGGGAGGCCAAGGTGGATGGATTATTTGAGATCAGGAGTTTGAGACCAGCCTGGCCAACATGGCAAAACGCCGGCTCTACTAAAAAAAAAAATAATACAAAAATTATCCTGGTGCCGTGGTGTGCGCCTATAGTCCCAGCTCCCTGGGAGGCTGGAGGCATGAGAATTACTTGAACCCAGGAGGCGATGGTTGCAGTGATCCAAGATCAGATTGCCACTACACTCCAGCCTGGGTGACAGAACAAGACTCCGTGTCAGTTTTTCTTTTTTAAAAAAAAGAAGACTTAAGACATTTGGCTTTCCACTTTCTCAGCTCTGCTCTAAATTAAATCATCTTTCTTTTTCTTGGTCTCTGTATCATTAAAATAAAGTCGGAATAACTTTTGTCAAACAAGTGCTTTGAAATCTATAAAACGTTTAAAATTATTTGGTGAACTCTTTTCTATGCTTAATCATGAGGTGGATGTGCAATAGGATGAAAAGTGAAGACTTCAAGAGAAGAAAATGATAATGACAGAGTCCACTAATAAAAAGATAGCAGGTAGAATACATGCACCTATTATTGTTTCTGCTGCAATCTCACTAAAGCACCAGAAATAGATTTTTTAAAGACATAAATACGGAAAAGGAGAGAACAAAAAGGAGCTAACAGCAATAACTTTGGATGCTAGAAAGTAGATGGAGAGGGCTGGGAGGGTGGCTCACTCCTGTAATCCCAGCACTTTGGGAGGCCAAGGCGGGCGGATCACAAGGTCAAGAGATCGAGACCATCCTGACCAATATGGTGAAACCCCGTCTCTACTAAAAAATGCAAAAATTAGCTGGACGTCATGGCGCACGCCTGTAGTCCCAGCTACTCGGGAGGCTGAGGCAGAAGAATTGCTTAAACCTAGGAGGCGGAGATTGCAGTGAGCCGAGATTGCACCATTGCACTCCAGCCTGGCGCCTGGTGACAGAGTGAGACTCTGTCTCAAAAAAAAAAAAAAAAAAAAAAAGGAAAGTAGATGGAGAGTCACAAATGAATCAGCGGACCCAGGGCAGCCTAGTCCTATGGAGAGAGGTGACAGTCAAAGTGATTAATATGAATGCTCCAAAGCCTCTGAAAATGCCACATCAGATACCTGAAAGAAGGGGTAAATGGATGACCTAGATATACTTAGAAATTAGGTGACTGATTGAAAGTCTAGATAAGCAACTATCAGATCTCCAATTACCTTCCCCTATCAGAGCAAAAAAAAAAAAAAAAAAAAAAAAATGGAAGTGTATTCCCTGAAGAGGGCTAACCCGTCTCTGTACTGGGCCACCCCACATGTAAAGGTGGGTTACAACAGTGAAGCAAGGGAATCACGAAACAAGGGAACTGCTTGCTGAAACTTGGGTTCCTCTTCCTCTACGCAGCTTCCAAAACACTGGCAGGCTGGCTTCCAGCGGGAAATAAGAACAGCCTTCTCTAGAAAATATGACCTTCTCAGGAGGAAACACTTTTTTAAAAATTACATTAGAGATTGGTCAATATATTGGTCCAGACCATCACCTGAGAGTAACGACTTCACACCTCGGAGTTTCCAATCCACTGTTTTTTGCCCGTCCAGAATTATCAAAACCCAAGGAAATGGTTTATTATTGAAGAATGAGAGAAAGAGAGACAGAGACAGAGACAGAAACAGAGACCAAAACAAGCAGAAAAAACAACTTGGAAGAAACAAGGGAAGAAATGTCTATCCTAAAACTAATATGAACTAAGAGACGATATTGCAACCATGAAACATGAACAGGTAGTATAAAAAAAGGAATGTATATGCACATGGGGAAAAAGACTGGGAACAAAGATATGATGACAAACACTTCTACAAAGGAAATTCAGCGAAACAGATCCCCTTCAAAGGCTCATAATCATAATGGCTAAAGATGTCCCAACAGCAGCGTGGGAATCGAAAGGAAAAGTCTATGCGGCCAACTTATCTGTTAAGTATGAAGCTGGAATAAAGACATTTTTAGACATGCAAAATTTTATTTCCCATGTGCTTTTTTTTTTCAGAAAGCTATTTTAAAAGCTTAGGTATGAGTAAACCAAGGAAGAGAGAAATACGGCTTTTAGGAACAGGAAATCTAGCCCAGCGGAGGGAGTGGGAATCCTCAGACAGGAAGGGCAGCCAGTCAAGACTGGAGCAGGATCCAGAGCAACTTCCTCAGAACATTAATAGGTTACTTGATGCGTCTGAACATCCAGAGGTGAGCTTTCTTTACATCGTTGGCAAAGTGTCTAGGCTTGAGATACTTTTAAGTACTTAAGGAATTAAGTCAAAAGGAAAAACAGGCACCTATAGCAAGAGAGATTAGGAATGGGGAAAACTGGGTGAGGCGTATATGGGAACATTTTGTACTCTCTTTGCAACTTGTCCGTAAATTTAAAACGATTTCAAAATATAAAAGTTTGTTTTAAAAAATCGCTAGACACAGAAAAAGTTAAGAGGACTAAAATTTTACAGGCACGCATATACATAGGTGGGGGACGGGAGGGAAGATTAAGACAGGGAGAAAATCTGGGGGTTGAAGACTCCACCCACGGAAGGGCCTGGCCTAGCCCAAGTGTTGGCTGCCTCAAGAGAGCCTGCAGGAGCCTGTGAACAGAGGGCTTCCAAGCAATGCATTGGTGAGAGCCTGCGGCCTCCTGGGAAACGCTCACTGCCTGGGGTATGTTGGATTTCTCTTTCTGATCCCCGCCACCAGAAACATTCCCAATCCTTTCCTGTTCTCCAAAGGCCAACTCCAAAGGAAATAACGCTTGCTTTCAAAATTCCAAGAGACGTATGCACCTCAACACCCCTCATTCTGCCGTTAGAGAAGGTGAACCCAGACTCATCTCAGCACTCACCCAAAGTCATGCTGATAGCAGACCCAAGCCAGGGCACACCCAATGTCACCGGCAAAAGTGAGCCAGGCCACTTCCACAGCTTCACGTCACCCAACCTTTTCTTTTTAGTAAAATAAAATTGATGCAAAACATTTCAAAAGTGCATAAAGTGAACACCTTATTTATTCCCATGCCTCTAGCCCCGGAAGTATTATAGCTTCCTGACTTACTCCACATTCATACCCTCCTTGTGCCAATGAAGAAACTGAGTCCTGGAAAGGTGGTGTCGTTGGAGGGCTGAGCGGGGTGGAACTGGCTGGGGAGCTGAGGCTGCTGCAGACGATAATCTTAATCGAAAATTATTCTGGAGGTAGGGTGGTCATGAAAACTGGTGACTTCGAAGACATCAATTGTGGCTATCTTAAAACGTTGTACACATGATTTTCTTGTTTATTTTTTTCAGATGCTGAAACGTAAAAAGCCCCGCCTTCGAACAGCATTTGACTGAATTTAAATAGCACCAAATATACGCGATAAAATTTACTTTAAAATAAAAAATAAATAGCACAAGATGCTCACATTTAGGGGCATATCATTTTTGGATTTTTTTTTCCCCCTGTTAGCTTTATCCTCATCCCCAGGGTTTAATGCTTCCAGGGTGCAGAAGGAAAACCCTTCCATCATTACAAAAATGGTTCTGTCCTTTTCAGAGTCCACCAGCATTTATTTATATCCTAAAGGGGTTGGCTTGCACCACTCCCTAACAGGCTCTCTCTTTTACTGTATGATTGCTGTTAATTCGCAAAGGTCAAGGAATGCATGAAGGAAATCATTTGCGTGTGGGGCTTTTACTTTGAAGGGAAAGGGCTCAAATAAATTCAACTCTGTTTGTAAAGAGAAACTTCAAAGCCTTCAAGAAAGCACCTCCCCTTCATTCAGTTTGTGAGACTGCTCCCCTATTTAAAAGCTACAAAGATGAAAGAAAGTTAATCCTCCATAAATTCTCCCTGTTGTTACAGCCAGGGTTTCAATACAATACTTTTTGGTTAGTAATTCTACCAGTAACAGATAGGCAATCGCCAATAATTAGCAGAGTTGCAAATTGCTATTGTTTGACGGGTCTCCAGACGTCTCTTAACTTCAGGATCTCTCTCAAGGCTCAGATAGATTCTCATCTCGTTCCCACAACGTCTCAGCCTTCGGTCGGTTATTCTCCCTTCCCATGAGCTCGCTCCAGAAGTTACTGTGGAACTATAAGAATTCAATGCAATCTTTAACATAAATGTAGAAAACCATTTTGGAACAAAAGCTAAACTTGTCTTTACAAACTTCTGAAAAAAATTGTAAGCACTCCTTAAAAGTGCTTGGGTAAGCTACAATGTAGTTGATGCTTAGGGCTAAGTGTTTCACCTGCAAAAACAATGAGAACCTTTCTGTATCTTATTTCTAGTTTAGGATAGGCTTCCAAAATCCTACCCATGTGATTCTTGGCTTATTTGGAATAATTAGATGAAATATCCCCAGATTGGCTGAGGAGCTCCTAAGTATTACCAACGGATGTTCTTTTGGGTCTATGAAACCCCAAAGGCTATCTATGCCATGGCATTGTGCATCTGCATATTATTAAGCCCGGGACTTGGCATAAAGACATGCGTACTTGCCCACACTCAAGGTTGCTGGGCTAATGCGGAAGCAGAAGATTTTAAGTCATTTACCATTCCTCTCACTAGGATGAAAATGCAATACATTCAAGCTTCTTTCTCATGCAAATGATTCTCAAGAACAAATGCTAAGGGGAGAAAGGAAGTCACTGTATAATGGGCGCAGAGTTTCTGTTTGAGATGGTTTTTTAAAGAGATAAAAGTAAACGGTGGTGATGACTGTGCAACATTATGAACGTGAGCAATGCCCCTGACTCGTACACCTAAAAGTAGTTAAAACGGTAGATTTCTGTTATACATACTTTATCATGATTTTTAAAATAAACAAGAACTTCACATTTAAAATGTTAAGTAATTCAGGGCTAGGAATAAGTACAAAATAATATGTTTTGGGAGGATCAATTGGCACTAAAAGATAACAAAAA
Organism: Saimiri boliviensis; assembly: GCF_048565385.1. Classification (NCBI taxonomy): domain Eukaryota; kingdom Metazoa; phylum Chordata; class Mammalia; order Primates; family Cebidae; genus Saimiri; species Saimiri boliviensis. The sequence goes on along the minus strand of NC_133463.1, from coordinate 8,133,670 downwards.
TTTAACAGGAGGCCGGGTGCGGTGGCTCAAGCCTGTAATCCCAGCACTTTGGGAGGCCGAGGCGGGTGGATCTTGAGGTCAAGAGATCGAGACCATCCTGGTCAACATGGTGAAACCCCGTCTCTACTAAAAACACAAAAAACTAGCTGGGCGTGGTGGCGCGTGCCTGTAATCCCAGCTACTCGGGAGGCTGAGGCAGGAGAATTGGCTGAACCCAGGAGGCGGAGGTCGCGGTGAGCCGAGATCGCGCCATTGCACTCCAGCCTGGGTAACAAAAGTGAAACTCCGTCTCAAAAAAAAAAAAAAAAAAAAAAAAAAAAAATTAACAGGAAATCCTCTGACACTGAAATTTCCACTTCTGTTCATTTATCTTATGGGTATTATGTAAAAATGTGCACGAAATCTACATGAAGGACAGTGCTTAAGAAGACATCGTCTGTTGTAGCAAATCATTAAGAAAATGTTGGGAGGCGCTAAACACTCAGATCATAAATTCTGGTTAAATTTAGTGAACAAATGACCCTCCTCTCCTGGCCGCCCTCCCCTGCTATCTTTATTTCCTCTTCTGCCCCTGACTTCACTTTAAATCTAGGCATTCCTCTTCTTCTTTCCAAGTGTCTGTTTTAATTACCGTTGGTTCACTCCACAATTATTTCCTGCCACCTCCTGTGTGGTCGTTGTCGGGAACCACACTAGGTGCTGCAGATAAAGCCTTAACAACTTCAACCACGTCTCTTATCTCAACGTCTACGAACTTTGGGGAGAACACAAAGAAGAAAATAGGCAATGATAACATCACATGACTAGTGCTGCGATGGGAGGATGCAGCTCAGGCCCCTGCGCTACAGCCCGATGCATCCAGGATGCCTTCCTGGAGGAAGACGCTGCCTGAGAATGAGAAGAAAGTATTAATAGAAGAAATCCAAAGACAAAAGAAGGTTCCAGACAGGCATAATAGCTAGTATAAAGACTCTGGGGAAAATGAAAACGAAGTATATTTGAGAAACTGGAAGTATTTGAGAGGAAAGGCTGGCAAGGAACACATCTGTGCCCAGGTGACTTCAAACCAGACTCCACCTCAAAACCACGGACCTCACTGACCCGCCTCCCAGGTGTCTCCCCTTGAATAGGTCCGCAAGTCCTCATGCCCCACGCTAAGCCATCTGCATCCCGGTCTCCCCCGGTCCCTGGTTAGTTCTTGATTCCGGTGAGTAACTCTCCCCTCGGCTCACAGTCCCCTGCCCTCCAGCCTCTCACGGTCACTGCCACAGGTCAGGCTCCCCAGGAAGCAGCCTCTGAGATGGATGTTAGTGCCCTGGAGCTTTATTCGGGCGTGCCCTTGGATGGGCTCCTGGGGATCGGGGGAGGTCGAGGCAGACCTGGCAGAGTGGTGTTGAGCTGCCACACGGGCCCAGTAGCAGCCTCCTCAAAGGCCACAGGAACACGAGGCTACCTGGTCTGTAAGGGCTGCCCCACTTCACATGGTTTCTAGCAGGGCGGTAGGAGGTGGTCTGAAGTGGCCCCCGGAGGGACGTGCCCTTCCTCAAAGGCTACACGCCATGGCAGACACTAAGCCCTTTCCTTTCTACTGCCTCAATGTTGCTTGCATCAATCTTCTCTCTCCTGCTCTCTTTCTACCTTCTAAAACTCTGCCAAGACCCCCTCCCCGGTGTCATTGTCTGTCCCTGGTGTCCCCAAACCCCACCCACGTTCCAGAGTAATCTTTCCAAAACCCAAATCTGATTGTCATTCCTCCGCTCAAAACCCTTTGACTTTCTCAACATACTCAGGATCGTCTGAACTCTCCAACATACTCCTCAGCGAGGATCTCTCCTCTGACCTTGACTCAGCCTTGCCCAGGCCAGGCCCATCTTTATCCAGCTCTTCAATCCTGAGACCTCGCCCCTCCCAGAGCCTTCCGCTCTGTCCAGAGCACCCTCTGCTCTTGGCCTGGCTAATTCTAACATACCTTTCAAGTCCCACCTGAAAAATCACTTTTTCCAAAGCCAGATTTCTTTCTTTTTTTTTTTTTTTTTTTGAGATGGAGTTTCGCTCCTGTTACCCAGGCTGGAGTAACAAGATCATGCAATGGCATGATCTTGGCTCACCGCAACCACCATCTCCTGGGTTCAAGCAATTCTCCTGCCTCAGCCTCCTGAGTAGCTGGGACTACAGGCGTGCGCCACCATGCCCAGCTAATTTTTGTATTTTTAATAGAGACGGGGTTTTCACCATGTTGACCAGGATGGTCTCGATCTCTTGATCTCGTGATCCACCCCCCTTGGCCTCCCAAAGTGCTGGGATTACCAAAGCCAGATTTCTATCAGATGCCTAACTACATCATTATGGAGTGTATTCCAGCTTCCTGTTTCTTTATCCTTCACTGCATGATCAGCTTGTCATGGCAAGAGACTCTACCAACCTCATTAATATCGACAAGCCAGCCCAGAAGCCTAGCCTGGGATTGGAGGTCAGCATATGCACGAGAGCTGGCCTGAAAACAAGCCCAAGACACATTGCTCAGTGACAAAGGCAGCTTCCCAGACAGAGTTATGGTATTACCCCACCTGGCAGAGGAAAGGAAAATCTTTTTTTTTTTTTTGAGACAGAATTTTACTCTTGTTTCCCAGGCTGGAGAGCAATGGTGCGATTTCGGCTCACTGTTACCTCTGCTTCCCAGGTTCAAGCGATTCTCCTACCTCAGCCCACCTAGTAGCCGAGATTACAGGTCTGCGCCACCAAGCCCGGCTAATTTTGTATTTTTAGTAGAGACAGGGTTTCACCATGTTGGCCAGGCTGGTTTCAAACCCTTGACCTCAGGTGATCCACCCTCCTCGGCCTCCCAAAGTGCTGTGATTACAGGCGTGAGTCACTGCGCCCTGCCAGGGAAACATTTTCAAACAACAAATAACCACAGTGATAACTGAAATTGTCACAGGCACATAGTCAACCTACTTAGTAATGCAGTGAAATTATCAGTTTTTCGTGGTTTTGTTTTTTCTGTGCTTTCTGAAATGGGTGGAGGGGGCAGAGAACTGGTCACTTTTTTTTGCTTTAATAATCATAAAAAACAAAGAAGACATTTGTAGAAAAGTAACTTAGAAAATTCAAAATTTAAAGCTGTAAAAATTATTATTTCAGAATGCGTAAACTTGGCCAAGAACAGACTTCTGAATTAATGTGTGAAATCTACAAAAATAATGGAATTGACTTAACTCCTGACTCTTGAGTTTAAGGACTGGGATCCTCTAAGTTCACTGCACATTCTGCTTCCATTCAAAAGAAAAATATTGCAGCTTCCCTAGAAACAGGCTTTGTTTTTTAACGCTGGTGTTATCTTCACTCAATTTTTCCTCTTTTCATTAAATGTGTGTATTTTGGAAGTACTATCTGAAAGCACTTCACCCTCAAGTTATTTTTCTGGCACTAATGGACTCTTTCCTGCAATATTCTAGAAAGCAATGCAAGACCAAGCACACCACCCACCTTCTCACTGTGCTGAACCTATGGTTAGGTCCATCGGGTTGATCAGGATGAGACAATCGTATATCTAGGATATTTAGCCTACACGTGCTCTTATTCAATGCCATTATCTTAACCTCAAGAACAGCATGGTTTTATCAGTTATACATGAAAACTGCCTCACAGCGCGTAGATGATTTCTCTTTTTCTAGATCCTCTCAGACATCTCTGCTTCCTAGTCGCTCATCTCCCACCCCCTCTCCCCATTTCCCACCCCCTGATGGAGAACACCAGGTTTTTAGGGCAGCTACTTTTGAGGGTGGGCCCTGTGACCTCCAGCTGACTGAGAAGGTTAATCTAAGACCCACTGGCACCATCAACAGTAACTCCGCTTCGGTTTATCTTGGCACCCAGGTGAGAATGCTCTTTGCAAAACTGGAGCCGAAACACAGCTAGGTTTTGGAAAGGGGGAGGAGAGGGGGTGTGTAGGAAAGCATTCAAAGGAAAGGGTCTCTGAAAGATGGGCAGAGGGGACCAGCCTCTAGAGAGTGACCAAACATGAGGTTTGAAAGGGGACAGCAGCGGAGCAGCGCCGGTGAGAAACATCTTCTTGGTAACTTTCCCAGGCTTCTTTTTGAGGTCGTTTGCAGTCAGATAGCTCCGGAGCAGCTCTGTGGACCCTGTTGCCTCTCTCTTGCTAGGAGAGGAGAGACAGAACTGGGCACTCAGGAGAGCAGCTTCCATGCATTCATCACCTCAGTAACCATAATAGCATCCCTGCGAGGTGGGGGCGGGGGGTGTTGTATCCCCTCTTACAAACAGAAGCAGAGATTCACAGAGGCTCGGCGATGAGTTCAAGGTGTTGAAGCTCCTTGGAGCCCAAAAGAAAGGGCTAGCCCTTCAACCTCATCTTTTCTCCAACTCTCTTCATTCCCTCCAAGATCCCATCGAGTCCCAGGCTGCAAACGCCATCATGCCTCACTCCGGACTCAACCGCTATCCTCACTGTCCACCTCCCCCTCCACGCAGGGGTCTAGTGTGCTCCCTTGGCCAAAAGCAAACCTCCCAGGGGGTTTCTACCCTCAGAAACAGCAGTCCCCTTCTTCTAGAGAATGGGCCAGGAATCTCATAGGCATCTTTGATCCCGCTTTATCTCACTCCCCACCTCCGATCCAAGGAAAAATTCCAAGTACATCCCTGCCTCTACTGCCCTGCCCTGCCCTGCCCTGCCCTGCCCTGCAGACCTCACCCCCCTGTCCTAGCTGTTCTCCTGCCTCTGCCTGGCTCTTCTCATTGCCCCAAATGCTCCCCCCTCACTCAGCAAAAGCAAAGATCTTTCTGTGGCTCTGGAAGAACCCCCACACCCACTTGGGCCCCACTTTCTAACCCCAGGCCCACACTCTAATCTCACCGGCCTCTCTGCTGTTCTTCAACTGCGCCAGGGATGCTGGGGACTCTTGCCCCGATCCTCACTCTGCCGCTCTGCCGGGTGCTCTTCCACCAGACACGCCCTCACGTCCCAGTCTTGGCTGGAAGGACCCTCAGTGAGACTTCCCTGAAAATCCTGTTGGTCCTGCTCACCCCCTCTCTGCCCCTTGTCGGCTTTCTTTCCTTACTTTTTAAGGTTGAACGATGTTCCGTTGATTGTGTATACCATATGTGGTTCACCCATCCATCCATGCATAGACACCTGGATTGTTGCCGCCTTTTGGCTATTGTGAATAATGCTGCTGTGAACATGGGGTTCGCGTGTCTGTTTGATGGTTTCAGTTTCTTGGGGTCGTATACCCAGAGGTGGAATTGCTGGATCAAATGCTGTCTTAGTCCATTTTGGCTACCATGACAAAGTGTCATAGACTGGGTGGCTTAAACAACAGGATGTGGTGCCGGCATTCCTGTTTACACACTCCTCCTGGTTTGCACACTTCTCCTGGTTTACACACTCCTCCTGGTTTGCACATTGCTGCTTTTTTTTTTTTTTTTTTTCTTTTTTGAGATGGAGTTTGTGCTCTGTCAACCAGGCTGGAGTGCAATGGCACAATCTTTTTTTTTTTTTTTTTTTTTTGAGACGGAGTTTCGCTCTTGTTACCCAGGCTGGAGTGCAATGGCGCGATCTCGGCTCACCGCAACCTCCGCCTCCTGAGTTCAGGCAATTCTCCTGCCTCAGCCTCCTGAGTAGCTGGGATTACAGGCACACGCCACCATGCCCAGCTAATTTTTTTGTGTTTTTAGTAGAGACGGGGTTTCACCGTGTTGACCAGGATGGTCTTGATCTCTTGACCTCGTGATCCACCCGCCTCGGCCTCCCAAAGTGCTGGGATTACAGGCTTGAGCCACCGCGCCAGGCCCAATGGCGCAATCTTGGCTCACTGCAACCTCTGCCTCCAGGCTGGAGTGCAGTGGTGTGATTCTCTTGCCTCAGCTTCCCAAGGAGCTGGGACCACAGGCGGGCACCACCACACCCAGTTAATTTTTGTATTTTTAGTGGAGATGGGGTTTCACCATGTTGGCCAGGATGGTCTTGATCTCCTGACCTCATGATCTGCCCGCCTCAGCTTCCCAAAGTGCTGGGATTACAGACATGAGCCACGGCGACCGGCCTAAAGTCTGCTTGTTTAATAGAAGATTCCTCTCTGTTGTTATCTAAAACCAATCCATTTTTTTTTTTTCAAAGACTTCACTACTATTTATCTTCCAAAGGAAAAAGATATGTTTTCTTTTGTGCACAGAAACAAAGAGAAAGGAAGAGAGGAAATAAAAAGAAAATAAAAGACAATGGGTCTGTCTATGTATGAAAGAGGGAGAGAAGCAATTCTGTCTTGCAACAGAGGTACTAAATTCAAATACAAAGAGAAGTGAGTTCCGCCACTCCTCCAGCTTTGACCTTGACAAATCTCTATTCTCTGGGGTCCCAGTTTTCTCTCTCTAAAACTAAGAACTGAAAAGATTTTTAAGATTCTTTCAGGCTATAAAAGGCTACCATTTCATGGAAACTGAAGACCATGAAACGACAGAAAATATTGTAAAAAATTATGTATACCCAAGAATTGAATTAAACCTGAGTAGTTCCATTCTGAAATCTTCACTACTTCTCACAGACATCGACTGCTGTGATTTAGCGTGCCTGTAATCCCAGCTACTTAAGAGGCTGAGGCAGGAGGATTGTTTGAACCCAGGAGGCGGAGGTTGCAAAGGGCCGAGATGGTACCACTGCACTCCAGCCTGGGTGACAGAGGGAAACTCCATCTCAATAAATAAATAAACAAATAATTGGAGCTTAAAGATACTAAATATCCTGAATAATTTGAACAGAGAAAACGATCATTAAAAACACTCAAAATGGCCAACATTTACGGTGACCTGAAAATATCTTATATTCTATGGTAAAATAACCAGGCTTTAAGGGAGAATTAAAATACAAAAAAAATAAAATAAAATAGATCTAATTGGTGAATCTAGAAAAACACAATACTAATAAAGATGTCAAGTATATTATCTTCACAAGATCTTGCGTATGATCTTGTTATAGGAGTCAAACTAAGATCTGACTTATAAAATAAAGATATATGAATCAAAAATATTTTATTATATATTATATATAATATATTATTATATAGTAGTCTCACTAAACATTTGAAAATAGTTCAATCGGCCAGTTGCAGTGGCTCATACTTGTAATCCCAGCACTTTGGGAGGCCGAGGAGTGCAGATCACGTGGTCAGGAGTTCGAGACCAGCCTGGCCAACATGGTTAAACCCCGTCTCTACTAAAAATACAAAAATTAGCCCGGTGTGGTGGTGCGTGCCTGTAGTCCCAGCTACTTGGGAGGCTGAGGCAGGAGAATTGCTTGAACCCAGGAGGCAGAGGTTGCTCCAGGGCACTCCAGCAACCTGGGCAACAGAGTGAGACTTCATCTCCCCAAAAAAACAAAAAAACAACCACCCCAGGACCCAGCAGCTTAAAAAATATCCACTTAGGTATTTGCTCACAATTCTGCGACATGGCCCGGGCTGAGTGCTGCTTCCTGGGGTCTTGACAGTGGCCACGCCATGCAGATGCATTCAGCGGGATGCCTTGTCTCTGCTGAGCTAGGGTCGGGGCACAGCAGAGACAAGGAAGAGCAGAACTTCTCCTTACACAGTCTCAAGCCCTCTCCCTCTGCATGTGGCCTCGCTATATGGTCTCTCCAGTGGCCAGACTGCTTCCATGGGGACTCAGGACTTCCAAGAACACAAGGACAATTGTCAGCCTTCCTCAGCCCTGGCGGTCCCAGACCATGACTTCCACTGCCTTTTGCTCAAAGCAATCACAGGGCAGCCCAGATTCAAGGTGATGAGAAAGAGACATCACCTCTTGACAAGGACAGACCAGGCCACCCTGCAAAGAGCCTGTGGGGTGAGAGGCATTGCTGCAGCATCTCTGAGAATGTTTTCTACCACGGCTGCTATGTGATTTGTGAAAAGCCTGACAAACAAATGAGATATGTCCCAGGGCAGCAGGGATCACATTTAATCCACCTAAAAGGAAACTTCATGACAACAGGCATCTTACATGAAAGACGTATTTCACCTCAAGGAAATGAAAAACAGTTTCTGCCTCATTGTGCGGTTGAGAGATAAAATACACAAAAGAGGGGCCGTCAAGGTATTAGTTCACCCAACAAATATTTTTGAATGTGTAACGAGCTAGTCTTGTACCCTCCCAGCTAAAGTGTAACTCTTTGTAAGACCGCTTTCAGGCCAACGCTTACACTTCAGAAGCCTTGAGCATGTAGCAGTACGAAAGCAGCTGTCTCTTTCGTGGAAACTGCGAGTTGTTAGGAACTAAGCCAAGCACCGTCTCTCTCAGAACCTGGCAAAAGCTCCCCCACTGGTCAGTATACAGGAGAGAAAACTGGTGCTTGGAGGGGCTAAGTACTCTCAAAGTAACGCTCCTTCCTGAATACTAGTTAACAGATTGACTGAAGGAGACTTAGTTACTGAGAACATCAGAACATGTTTTAGAAATATTTTGTTTATGTACGTGTTTTTAATTTCCCATTTTACCCAGACAAGGCTCCCTGGACTTGGAGTAATTCCTCTCTAAGATGTGACGCTGTGTGTGGTTCGCTCTTCCTAATGCCCAGTGCCTTTACCCGGGAAGACGGGACAGCGTTCCTGAAGCATCCGCACGCACCTGCAGGGTGCCATCACCCGCCACAGACAGCCGCATAGTTCAAGCCAGAGAAAACGTCTACATGGCAACTCCCAACACTACTTAAGTCTGGATGGAAAAACACCCAGCTTTTCTCAAATAACCGTGGGTTGTCTTGTGCCCAAATTGGAAAACGCTGTTTCTCCCTCTTCCTGCCTTTGCCTCCCACAGGGCTACGCATGGATCTCGGAGGATCAGGCTTTCCCTCCCTGAGGGTGGGCTGCTCCCTCACACATTCAGGAAGAGGAAGAGGTGGACAGAAGGTGGAGGCGACCTCAGAACAGGGGGCCTACAGGCTGGAGCCAGTGCGAGCCAAAGCCAGAGGTCCCCTGGGGGGTAGTGAGCAGGGAAAAGAATGGAGGGGCCGAGCAGATAAGAATCTTGCATTCTCCCTCCTTTTCCTTGTTCCTCAGCCCTGCCCATGAGGCTCGCCTACCCTGGGCCTTTTAACTGTCAGGGAGCCAGTGCCAAGCGCTGGGCCAAGTCATCGCCAATGACATGTGAGTTGTGTGTGTTCCAAATGGGCCTTCCTGCCTTTCTGCAAGAAAAACAGACTGGAGCTGGACCCCAACAAACATGACAGGAAAAATAACAACCCTTGTTGAGGGCTGATACTGAAAGCGGCTGGTCTCCCCACCCACAAGCCAGCCCTGCTGAGGGCAAGACCAGCTCCTCCTCTGGCGTGGGGTCCTCCATGGTGACATACTGTCCAGGGCAACCAGGCCGTTCCTTCTGAGATTGCTTGGGAAAGCCCCCTTGACAGGCACTTTCTTGGTCCTACAATGACACCACAAGGTAACAAAGCTATTTGATGGAGTGGTAAGTCTGTGGCTTCGGGTAACGTCCTGATTAAGTGTCAGAGCTACATACGCTCACAGCAGCATCGAACTCTAGAGTTTCTACTTTTATGTTTTAGCTATTTTAGAAAAACGAGAGTTCAGAATGAAGGCTGTTGTTGGGTTTGCTTCCTTGGTAATATACTAAAAGTCTCTAATGAAAACCACTGGCCTATATAATAAAACGATAACATGAAATATTATCGTTATTATTTTAAATAATGTTTCTTCGTCAATTTGAAAGCCTTCCGTAAGCTAGAGTCTATCCTCTTTTTCACTAGTATTTTTCACTTGGTACACAAACAATGCTGTTCAATTAAATAGTGGGGTGGACTAAACTGAAATAACATTCTCCAGGCTACGAGAATCAATACTTACAGAGACCCAAACAAACTGTAAGCAGAAACTCCAAAAGACATTTCTACACTTGTGTTCAGGGCAGTATTACTCACAGCAGCCAAAAGAAAGAAGGGATCTAAGTGGCTGGCCATGGACAGATGAATGGAGAAACAAAATGTGATATGTACATGCAACAGACTATTACCCAGCTCTAAAAAGGAAAGGAATTCTGACATATGCTGCAACACGGATAAACCTCAAAGACAGTATGCTAGGTGAAACGTGCTAGTCACAGAAGGCCACAGAAATGTTCCAGGAGTCCACTTAAATGAGGTGCCTAGAGAGTCACATCCGTGGAGATAGGAAGTAGAATGGTGGTTATCAATGACTGGAGGAAGGAGAGAATGGGGGGTTATTGTTTGACGGTTACAGTTTCAGTTTGGGAAGATGATCGCTTTCTGGAGATGGAGGGTGGTGATGGTCGCACACAACGTGAATGTACGTAAGGCCACTGAACTGTATACTTAAAAATGGCTAGGGTGGGGCCGGGCGCGGTGGCTCACGCCTGTAATCCCAGTATTTTGGGAGGCCAAGGCAGGCAGTTCACGAGGTTAGGAGTTTGAGACTGGCCTGACTAACATGGCGAAACCTCGTCTCTACTAAAAATACAAACATTAGCCGGGCATGCTGGCGAGTGCCTGTAATCCCAGCTACTGGGGAGGCTGAGGCAGGAGAATTGCTTGAACCTAGGAGGCAGAGGTTGCAATGAGCCGAGAGCACACCACTGCACTCCAGGCTGAGCAATAGAGTGACACTTTGTTTCGAAAAAATAAAAACAAAACCACCGGGCACGGTGGCTCAAACCTGTAATCCCAGCACTTTGGGAGGCCAAGGCGGGTGGATCACGAGGTCAAGAGATTGAGACCATCCTGGCCAACATGGTGAAACCCCGTCTCTACTAAAAATACAAAAATTAGCTGGGCGTCGTGATCGCGAGCTTGTAGTTCCAGCTATTCGGGAAGCTGAGGCAGGAGAATTGCTTGAACCCGGGAGGCAGAGGTTGCGATGAGCCGAGATTGTGCCACTGCACTCCAGCCTGGAGGCTGGCAACAGAGTGAGACCCTGTCTCAAAAAAAAAAAAAAAAAAAATGGTTAAGGTGGTAAATTTTCTGTGTATCTTACCTTAATTTTTTAAAAAAGAATCAATATTGAGGCATCTGATAGATCTGTATTCAGTCCTGGCTGAAGGAGAGAAAACACTAAATAATGCAAACTAAATCTGGCCCCTGAGAAGGACTCTGTAGTTCTATATTTCCGTCCTTGTGGATGAACTGTAACCTATCTTAACAGTCTAAAATTGAAAACCTAACTTAATCATATGTACCCATGACAGTAGCTGAGTCTTGTCCAATCTCAGCGGCCATACTTAAATCACTCAGACTGCTGAGTGTTCAAACCGCCCTCAAGACAAACGCAGAGCTGTAACCAATCTCACCGTTTCTGTGCCTCACTTCAGATTTCTGTAAGTCACTTTAAATTTTTTGTCTATAAATTTCTTCTGACCACGAGGCCCTCCTGGAGTATACGTGAATCTCCTGTGATTCTGGGAGCTACCCGGCTCACGAATTAATTATTCATTACTCAATTAAATTCCTTTTTTCTTTTCTTTCTTTTCTTTTTTTTTTTTTTTTTGAGATGGAGTCACTCCGTTGCCTAAGATGGCGTACAGTGGCACGGTGTCGGCTCACTACAACCTCTGCCTCCTGGGTTCAAGTGATTCTCCTGCCTCAGCTTTAAATTTAACTCAGCTGAAGTTTTTCTTTTATCGTGCTGAAGCCTTCTCCACTGTACACCCGGTCCGGGAGGACTCAGCTAACAACATAAAGCCATCCTCAGACCCCAGCTTTAAAGTGAGACCTGGGACGATTGCATTAGGAATTTTGCAGATCCATTCTTCTGAAGATTTTAGAGCATTTCTAAGAGGATGGTTTCACAGGCTGAGGACAGACTGGGTCACTAACTCTTAAGCCTGGATGTGGAAAACAAAGAGCCTGCCTATGTTGCACTAATAAACTTTTCAGAAAGAAATGAAAACGTTTCGACTTGTGCGCTTCAGATCTTGAAAAGTTCTTCTAAACAAAGACGATTTTACTCCCACAACTCTTTTATATTATTATTTATTTGTTTGTTGAGGCAGGGTCTCACTCTGCTGCCCAGGATGGAATGCTGCGGCACAAAACTGCTCACTACAGCCTCGACCTCCTGGGCTCAAGCAGGCTCAAGACCTCCCACCTCAGCCTCCCAAGTAGCTGGGACCACAGGCACACCTCTACGCCCAGCTAATTCTTAAATTCTGTAGTGAAGGAGTCTCACCAAGTTGCCCAGCCTGGTCTCAAACTCCTGGACTCAAGTGATCCTCCCACCTCTGCCTCCAAAGTGCTGAGATTACAGGCGTGAGCTTCTGCGCCCAGCCGGATTTTTTTTCTATCTTTTAATGTCTTTTTAATTAAAACTTTCATTTTATAAAGCCCCGTTCAACTCTGACTATACAATAGTTTGCTTCTCAGAAGCTATATCAAATGTTAGGGGCTTCCTTCTTGAGATGACGGACTGCTCTTCAGCCCTGTGTAGGAGGAATATTTTAAATTATTCCGAGCCATTTTTAGCATAAAACTCTCGGGCATTTCCCCCCAAGTTTACTGAAGGCTTTTAATTAATTAAAAACAATGTTCATAGCAATAATCAAATGCTTAAAGAAACTACAATTTTTCTTAAGAATCTATCATCAAAGTTAAGCTTTGCCAAAGTCGATACTGTAAGGATTTTTATTTATGAGTACCATAAATTGCTTCAATTCTGTTCCATTTCCAAGTTTCTAAGCATTTATCAAGCTGCACCTGCCTAGAAAATAATAAATTTTAAAGATGAGGTAGGGAAATTGGAGAACTTGTGCATTGCTGATGAGAATATAAAATAGTGCAGCTCCTGTGAAGAACAGTAAGGTGATTCTTCAAAAAGTGAAACAAAAAATTACCATATGATCTAGCAATTTCACTTGTGGCGTGATCAAAAGAATTGGATGTGGTGACTCACGTCTATAATCCTAGCACTTTGGGAGGCCAAGGCGGGTAGGTCACCTGAGGTTAGGAGTTCAAGACCAGCCTGATCAATATGTTGAAACTCCATCTCTATTAAAAATACAAAAACTAGCTGGGTGTGGTAGCACACATCATAATCCCAGCTGCTCAAGGCAGGAGAATCACTTGAACCCGGGAGGCAGAGATTGCAGTGAGCTGAGATAGCACCACTGCACTCTAGCCTGGGCGAGATGTCTCAAAAAAAAAAAAAAAAAAGAAAGAAAAAAGAGTAAGAACTCAAAAAGATTATTTTCCCACCAGTGTTCACAGCAGCATTAGTCACACAGCCAAAAGGTAGAAGCAACCCAAATGTCCATTGATAGATGAACGGATAAAGGAAACGTGAGGAAGACCTACAATGGAATATTATTCAGCATTAAAAAGGAAAGGAGAATTCTGACATGCACTGTAATAAGATTGAACCAGGAGGATACTATGCTGAGTGAAATAAGCCAGATACAAAAACGACAAATTGTTGAAACTGATTCCACTTATATGAGGTACCTAGAGTAGTCAAATTCACAGGGACAGAAAGCAGAGTGGTGGTTGCCAGGGGCTGGGGGTCTGCGGGGAATGGAGAGTTCATGTTTAATGGGTACTGAGTTTCGGTTTGGGAAGAAGATCATATTGTGGAGATGGATGGTGGTGATGGCTTCACAACAACGTGAATGTACTTCATGCCTCTTTAAACACTGCTAAGATGGTGGGGGATTGGTGAGGGATAGCATTAGGAGAAATACCTAATGTAGATGACGGGGTGATGGATGCAGCCAACCACCACCACGGCACGTGTGTACACCTATGTAACAAACCTGCACGTTCTGCACACGTACTCCAGAACCTAAAGTATAATTTACAAACTTGCCAAAACAGTACACTTCATGTAATGTATATTTTATAATAGGAAAAGATAAAGTTAAAAAAAGAAAGCTATACCAGCCTGGATGACTATAATAATGCTGTCCTAATGAGAGTGGTGTAAGAATTAATAATGTAATAATACACGTATAGCACTTGCAACCGTGCCTGATGCTAGAGTTAATACATAAAAAACCAGCCATCACCGTTATAATCATTATTATTCTTAATATTATTATGTCCTATCAACATGTTTGATCCTATAGATTTACCATTTAAAAAAAAAAAAAATCCTGGTGTACTGAAAAGTGATCTCAATAGGTGGCTCCCTCGAGTACTTTTACGTTTCTCAAGGGGAATTTCATTGCAGCCTTTTCCAAAGCAGGTCCTGCCCTGGTTAGAGAACAGACTCCAGAGTTTTTCAAAGCCCTGCAAATCTTGTACTGAAGGGTCCCTGGAACCAGAGCAAGTTCTTCATCAACTCAGTCTACCCCACACATCTGGAGCCATGCAAACTATTTCTTAGGCTCATTAAGAATAACTCATTTTGTGGCTGGGCAAAATGGCTCATGCCTGTAATCCCAACACTTTGGGAGGCCAAGGCGGGTGAATCACCTGAGGTCAGGAGTTCAAGACCAGCCTGGCCAATATAGAGAAACCCCATCTCTGCTAAAAGTACACAAATTAGCTGGGTGTGGTGTGGCGGGCACCTGTAATCCCAGCTACTCAGGAGACTGAGGCAGGAAAATCCCTTGAACCTGGGAGGTGGAGGCTGCAGTGAGCTGAGATTGTGCCAGTGCACTGCAGCCTTGGCAACAGAGTGAGACTGTGTCTCAAAAATAATCATAATAGTAACCACTTTAAAAGACAACAAAATGCAAGTTAAAATAATAAATTATTCTTAATCTCTAAAACAGTATTCAGTACCTCCAGATAAATGATTTGTAGCACTTATCTATTCTTCGATCTTAAGGAAAAGTCAGTGGTGGGAGTGTTAGCTCCATTTTCCGGTGAGGAAACTAAACGTGGGAGAGTAAGCATTTTGTACAGTGGTTTCCAGCGTGTTCTGTACAAAATAGAGAACACTCCAGCCCTCTGACTCATGGCTGTGCTAGTTACAGCACACACTACAAAAACTGGAACTAAATCTACTTTATAATATCAAAGCTAAAGGAACTGCAGACATTGATTTGTCAAACTAAAACGAAGTGACTATATAATTGGAGACCCTAGACTTAGGTGAGTTCAGAGAATGATACACCCCGTGGGGCCCAGCCTGCGAAGCCTGTAAATTCTACTCATTGACATGGGTGAGTCAAAAGTCCGGTTGTTTGTCTAAAAAACTGAGCAAACCTGCAGACTGGGGAAATAAACACACTTCAGAAGAACTATTCCTAAGACAACTCCATCCGACTTCAAAGAAACACATACAACTTTATATTTGAAGAACCCAGATGTAGAATCCCCATACTGAAAATGTGATGGCATGGACCCACAGGAACATGCAGTCCTGGGGGAAAAGCCAACAAGTAAGCTGGTACCAGGTAAGTCCTGGAATGGGGAAGCCAGGCAGACAGCCTGACGCCTTATCCAGAGTGAGTCTCCAAACGGCCCAACTAAATGGACTTTTGCAACGATCAACTCAACTTGCCTAAGAATTCCAATACTGCCATGAAAAGCTTACCAATAAATCTCTTTAATAGTGTAGATTTTAAAGAATAAAACAAAGAGTACCAGAGATAAGAGAAAAAATACAGTCTTTTGCTTTGTTTTGTTTTTGTTTTTGTTTTTGAGACAGAGTCTCGCTCTGTCACCCAGGCTGGAGTGCAGTGGCACAATCTCTGCTCACTGCAGTGTCCACCTGCCGGGCTCAAGCGATTCTCCTGCCTCAGCCTCCCAGTAGCTGGGATT
Source organism: Saimiri boliviensis (assembly GCF_048565385.1). Taxonomy (NCBI): domain Eukaryota; kingdom Metazoa; phylum Chordata; class Mammalia; order Primates; family Cebidae; genus Saimiri; species Saimiri boliviensis. The sequence continues at coordinate 8,117,934 of NC_133463.1, read as the reverse complement.
ACAGGCACGCACCACCATGCACAGCTAATTTTTCTTTTTTCATATTTTTAGTAGAGAGGGGGTTCCACCATGTTGCCCAGACTGGTTTCGAACTCCTGTGCTCAGGCAATCCACCTGCCTCGACCTCCCAAAGTGCTAGGATTACGGACATGAGCCACTGTTCCTGGCCACAAAGTCAAAATACTAATTCCTGGCCAGGTAAGAAAATATGCATCAATACAGAAATTCACTGAGTGCTTCACCCAGGGAAAAGTCAGGGGTTGAAGGCAGTGGCAGTGTGCAAATGGCACTGTTGTGAACTAAGGAATGAAAACTAGCACCCTGGATAGGATGGGAGTCCACCAGTCTCTGCAAACTTTTGGCTAAGAAGTACGATTGTTCGTTGGCCAAGAAAAAGTCCTCAGCCCAGTTAGGAGCTGATGTACAAGGGTCTCTCCTTGCTGCTTTGTCAACATCCGTTGGCTAGAATCTGTTTTCAAGAAACGCAGCATTCAGTTTTTGTATCTCCTGGGCAGACGCTGATATAAATGGAAAAAAATTCCCTTATACATAGATTATAGCAACCACGTGCAATGCATGATGACATCAGAGTGGATATTTCCTTGCAAGAGCCATCAGTAAAGATATAGTGGGAATCTGAATGTGGTTTGGATGGTATATATACAAAAGAGGATAAATTATGGAAATGGAAATGTTTGGTTGACAAAATAGGTCACAATACAGTGTGCATTGTGTGGTGTCGTTTTGATAATAATAACAATGCACCTATATGTATGTGAAGAAAAATATCCAGAAGGATATGCACACATGGCCAGGCATGGTGGCTCACGCCTGTAATCCCAGCACTTTGGGAGCTGATCCTGACATCACCTGATGTCAGGAGTTTGAGACCAGCCTGACCAACATGGAGAAACCCTGTCTCTACTAAAAATACAAAATTATCAAGTTGTGGTGACACATGCCTGTAATCCCAGCTACTCTGAAGGCTGAGGCAGGAGAATCGCTTGAACCCAAGAGGTGGAGGTTGCAAAGAGTCAAGATCATGCGATTGCACTGCAGCCTGGGTAACAAGAGGGAAACTCCGTCTCAAAACAAAAAGAAAAAAGGGCATGTGCACAGGTTCTGGTAGTGAGTTCAGGTGAAGGAAAGGTGGTATGTTTTCATTTTTACTTTTGCTTTACTTTCTAATGTCTACAATGACTTTGTGCTGTTTCTGTAGTAATCAAGTGTAAAGGAGCTCCTTTTTTCTCTCCCTAGAATTTAAAGTTGAAATATGTTTTGAGATTACATTGGTTTCCAGAACCAGAACGGTGACTTACAGAGAGAAATCACAACCTGAGTCCTGAGAGCGATGGATGGTTGCCTCGTATCCACAGCTCTCATCTCAGCACGTGACAGCCCCAAGTGAGCCAGATCTCAAGGTGATTATGGAACACTCGGGGAATTTTGGCAACGCTTCCCATTCTTCACACCACCCACATGAATACCTGGAAGCTCACTGCCACCATGGGAACCCCCTGGGTCAAAGCAAGCTGGTCAAAGAGAACAGCCTGGGCACAAATGTCTGCCTCAGGGAGCTCAGGTCCAAGCCCAAAGCAGTAGGTGATTGCCAGGCTTCCTAACCCTTAGGGTCAAAAACCAGATTTCATGACAGGGAGACACAGCTCCCACTGATTTATCTTTCCTTTATCCTGCAACTGGCCATTTCAAGCAGTCTGTCCTGTGATTATATCAGGAATCGCTGGGTGGAGGTTTTTAAAAAATGCACAGGAACATTTTTTCTAAAGCAAAGCAGACCTGTAATTGGCAAATCCCAAAAGAGACCAAGCAGGATGGTAAGGGCAGACCCCGGATTTATCAAGAATAAAGAGGGGGCAAAGGGCAGAGATTCGGGAAAATCAAAACAGGCAACGACCGGATGGTATTAACTTAAATAAACCAAATGTAGGGTTAAAGAAGCCTGCTGATGTGAAAGGTTACATCATTACTCAACTTCAGCCGTCTAAAACAATAAAGAGATGTGAATAAAATTACCTACTCACATAAATCATTCTTACCCAACCCAAAGCCCAGAGAGGACTGAGGAACAACCTATCTGACAACGAAAGATAGATGAGTTCCCTGCACTCTTCGCAGTAACCTGCCTTACCACAGAAACTCACGCAAGGCCAGAGGGCGGAGACGGCAGGAGTTCAGGACCATCCAAAATGGCCCAGGGGAGAAATTTTCTATTGAATTTCATATTCTTATTTTAAGAATAGAAAATAGAATTAGATTATAAAAATGAATTGCTGTCCTTTCATGACAGTTGTGTTTAAAAAAAAAAAAAAACTTGGTTAAATAAAAATAGTTTTCCACTAAATTTCTATAAGAAGATACTTTCCCTATCAGATTTATGCAGGATCATTATTTTAAGGTTTTTTAAACTTACAATAAAAGTAATACACATGCATATTAGTTTAAAACTGGGATGGCAAGGACTTGTATGTTATTTTTTCCACTCCATTTGCTGAAAGTGTCCAATAGATGGTAAATTAATCACACTTGATTGCATCCCTAAAAATGTATGCTTTAGAATTTTCAGATCATAAAGATGCTCCGCACCAACCACTGTAAAGATTTCACTCATCAAACCATATACAGCAGGCCCTCGAATAGTGTCGTTATGTTATAGCATTTCTGAGAAAAATAATCTGTTCCTGCAGGGGCTCGCCACAACTGCAGGGGTTTTTCGGGTTCTCTAGTTTCCTACTGTGTCCCAAAGCCATGCTGTTTAGATTCACTGATGTGACTACATGGTCCCAATGTGAGTGTGAGTGTGGGGGCATGTGGGAGTGAGTGCGAGTGTGGAAATGTTTGGGAGCGTGGGAGTGAGTAGGAGTGTAGGAGTGTGAGTGTGAGTGTGGGAGTGTGTGGGAGTGTGGGAGTGTGAGTGTGGGGGTGTGTGGGAGTGTGTGTGTGGAAATATATGGGAGTGTGGAGTGAATAGGAGTGTAGGAGTGTGTGGGACTGTGGGAGTGTGGGAGTGTGTGTGTGGAAATGTATGGGAGTGTGGGAGTGAGTAGGAGTGTAGGAGTGTGAGTGTGGGAGTGTGTGGGAGTGTGGGAGTGGGAGTATGGGGGTGTGTGGGAGTGTGTGTGTGGAAATATATGGGAGTGTGGAGTGAATAGGAGTGTAGGAGTGTGTGGGACTGTGGGAGTGTGTGGGAGTGTGGGAGTGTCAGTGCGGAGGTGTGTGGGAGTGTGTGTGTGGAAACGTATGGGAGTGTGGGAGTGAGTAGGAGTGTAGGAGTGTATGGGAGTGTGGGAGTGTGAGTGTGGGGGTGTGTGGGAGTGAGAAGTATAAGAGTGTGAGTGTGAGTGTGGGAGTGTGTGGGAGTGTGAGTGTGGGGGGGTGTGCGAGTGTGTTTAGAAATGTATGGGAGTGTGGGAGTGAGTAGGAGTGTAGGAGTGTGAGTGTTTGTGAGTGTGAGTGTGGGAGTGAGTGTAGGAGTAGGAGTGGGGAGTGGGAGTGAATATGAGTGTGGGGGTGTGTGGGTGTGAAGTGTGTGTGAGTGTGGGGGTGGGCGTGTGCATGTAAGTATGAATGAGTGTGTAAGAGTGAGAGTGTGTTGGGGTAAGCGTGGGAGTGTGAGCATGTGAGAGTGTGAGAGTGTGTGGGTAGTGAGCGGGTGTGAGTGTGAGAGTATGGGAGTTACCCCTTCTCAGGGAAGGGATAACTCCCTATCTGGGGCTGGTTTCTGTCTTGAACCATGAGCTGCCATGGTAAACTCTGACTGCATCATGAGCTGGAATAAATGAATGAATGAATGAATACGATTATAAAATAAAAATGTGTAAAGTCTACAATAATCGCACAAATGATGTGGAATGAAATCATTCAGCAAGCCCACCCTGTTTGTGATGGTGTTCGAACTGTGTGGTGGGAGGAGGTGCTCCTTATAATTTCACTTTGCAAACATTTATTCCTTGATTTAAGTCACCGTAACTATGAAAACTATCACTCACTGCTTCACTAATAATTGAGTAAATAATTATCTTTGATGTTTTTATTTCTTTCTTAAATGTCTTTATAGCTCACATTTGTTTCCATTTTAATGTTAGAAGTGTTCCAGGTCGGCCGGGCGCGGTGGCTCACGCCTGTAATCCCAGCACTTTGGGAGGCCGAGGTGGGTGGATCACAAGGTCAAGAGATCGAGACCATCCTGGTCAACATGGTGAAACCCCGTCTCTACTAAAAATACAAAAAATTAGCTGGGCATGGTAGCGTGTGCCTGTAATCCCAGCTACTCAGGAGGCTGAGGCAGGAGAATTGCCTGAACCCAGGAGGCGGAGGTTGCGGTGAGCCGAGATCACGCCATTGCACTCCAGCCTGGGTGACAAGAGTGAAACTCCGCCAAAAAAAAAAAAAAAAAAAAAAAAAAAGAAGTGTTCCTGGTCTTTGGTAACTTCTTGTGACTAGGAATATGCCATAGGAACTTAACTCTTGATTATATCAATTAAAATTTATATTCACACTAAAATTAAAATTTTATATCAAGTAACATTGATCTCATTAGACATCAGTTCACTTAAAGTTTACAGTTTTCAAGAACCTATTGATGACATTGAGATGCTTACTGTATGCTTACATAGCATAATGATTAAATTTATATTTTAGAACACTTTCAAAAATAACTCTTTAAAACTTCTGGCTGGGTGTGGTGGTTCATGCCTGTAATCCTAGCACTTTAGGACACTGAAGTGGGCAGATCACAAGGTCAAGAGTTCGAGACCAGCCTGGCCAACATAGTGAAACCCTGACTCTACTAAAAATACAAAAAAATTAGCCAGGTGTGGTGGTGGGCCCCTGTAATCCCAGCTACTCAGGAATCTGAGGCAGAAGAATCACTTGAACCCAGGAGGCAGAGGTTGCAGTGAGCTTAATTCACGCCATTAGACTCCTGCCCCGGCGACAATGTGAGACTCCGTTTCAAAAAAAACAAAAAACAAAAAACTTCTAACAAAAAGGCCAGGCGTGGTGGCTCACACCTGTAATCCTAGAACTTTGGGAGGCCAAGGTGAGTGGATCACTTGAGATCAGGAGTTTGAGACCAGCCTGGCCAATGTGGCAAAACCCTGTCTCTGCTAAAAATACAAAAATTAGCCAGGCGTGATGGCAGGAGCCTATAATCCCAGCTACTCAGGAGGTTGAGGCACAAGAATCGTTTGAACCCGGGAGCTGGAGGTTGCAGTGAGCTGAGATCACACCACTGCACTCCAGCCTGGGTGACACAGTGAGACTCTGTCTCAAAAAAAAAAAAAAAAAAAAAAAAAATTCTGACAAAAAAAGCCACATACCAGCTTTCAACCCAGTGTGTGAAGTAATTTAGCTAGTTATTCAATGGAAAGTTAAAAGTAGAAAACACACAATGAGATGCCACGACACACCTATGAGAATGACCCAAATCCCCAAACCTGACAACACCACTCGCAGCTGAGAATGCAGAGCAATGGCAACACATTCATCTCTGATGGGAATTCAAAATGGCACAGCAATTTGCAAGACAGTTTGGCTCTTTCTTAACAAAGCTAAATATGGTCTTATAGAATTCCATAATCATGTCCCTAGGTTGTTTTGCTTTGTTTTGTTTTGTGAGACGGAGTCTTGCTCTGTCCCCCAGGCTGGAGTGCAGTGGCACGATCTCGGCTCACCGCAACCTCCGCCTCCTGGGTTCAAGCAATTCTCCTGCCTCAGCCTCCTGAGTAGCTGGGACTACAGGCACGCGCCACAACGCCCGGTTAATTTTGTATTTTTATTAGAGACGGGGTTTCTCCATGTTGGTCAGGCTGCTCTCAAACCCCCAACCTCATGTATCTGCCCACCTCGGCCTCACAAAGTGCTGGGATTACAGGCGTGAGCCACCACGCCCGGCTCATTCCTAGGTATTTATTCAACTTCTCTGAAATTTTACGTCCATAATAAACACCTGCGTGAATGTTTATAACAGCTTTATTTGTCATTGCAAAATACTAGAAACATTCAATATATGCTCCAATAGGTGATCACCTGAGGTCAGGAGTTTGACACTAGCCTGGCGAACATGGTGAAACCCTATCCCTACTAAAAATACAAAAAGTAGTTGGGCATGGCGGCAGGTGCCTGTAATCCCAGCTACTCAGGAGGCTGAGGCAAGAGAATCCCTTGAACCCAAGAGGCGGAGGTAGCAGAGAGCCAAGATCGCACCACTGCACTCCAGCCTGGCTGAGAAGAGTAACACTCCATCTAAGAGAAAAAAACCACAAACCCAAACAATAGCAAACCAAGGAAATCTGAATAAATATAAACTTCATTTACCAGTAATGTATTAGTTCCTTAATTATAATCAACATGCCATGCTAATATGTCAATAAGAAAGGAAACTGGGTATGGGGCGTATAGGAACTCTCTGTACTCTTTTCACAGTGTTCTGTAAATCTGAGACCATTCAGAAAAAAAAGTTTGGTTTTAAAAAATAATTCAAGCCATACTAGACCTAACTCAAAAAAGGTAAAACAACATCTGTTACCCAAAAGAAAAAAAAAAAAAAAGAAGATCCCTCAAATTGTCAGACACACCTTAGAATTTTACCCCAAGGCTAATCTGAACATATCTGCCCTTCCTTTAAAGTAGGAAAACAGAAGGCATATTAAAATTGCTGTGAAGAGAGTTATTTGTAAGCACCAAAACAAGTCAAAAAACCAAGTGATCATAGCGGGTGTTGTTTGTTTACTGAAGTAACCAATAATACGTCTTTTGTTTTGGAAACTTTTCACACCTTCGAAACAGGAAACAGAATAAGTCAGCAGAGGTAAAGGGCTTTGTTAGCTATATGTGAAAATATGGATCCAGAATTCAGGCTCCAGGGACATCACAGATACGGGGGACATACCCTCAGAAGCAGGTCTACAATGCAGGAGAGGATACTTTTAGTAAGGCTCCCAAAGGAGACCCCCAAATGATGGTGCTAACCAGCACTGACCCAGACCACCTTAAATCCTCCATTAACCAGAGGGTCAGGACAGTGTTCTGTCCAGAGCTCTGGGAGCAGGGCATCTGGAATTGTATTCAGAACCCCCTTGGACTCTGTTTTCTCTGCCTTTCTTCTCCTCTCTGAGCCCCAGTTCATGTTACCACTTTCGTTGCACACCTCTGTCACCAGTGAGAGAGACAGAACTATCTGCTTAAGATAAAGCCTCTGAAATTGAGTCTTTTTCTCCATTCACCCTCTACTACACCATTGGCAGAACATTTACTCAGTAGTGTTCAAAGTGAAAACATTTTCTAACACATTGTGGAAATTTCTGGAAGCACAACCACCTACAGCTAGAATAATCACAAATTGAGACTCCTCAGCTCCACTTAGCACAGGCCCATTCACAAATTAGCTCAGTGTCCATCTCTAGTTCGTATCAACCCACCCCCAACACTCGGATCCAAGCTAGAACTGACCTCATCATGGGGGAAGCAAGATCCTTTTTTTTTTTTTTCGGTCTGGTTCCTAAATGCACTGGCTTCTTAGAGTCACATTTATACTTTCTTTCTCTTCTGCAACCCAAATCCCTACACAGGATTCAAGCCCACTCATTAGACCCCTGGGATGTTTTCAGCGTGTTCTATTGCTTACAGATTCCGTTCATTTTTCACTGATTCAAAGCTCACTTTTCACACATTTTTTTCTCCATCTACAAGCATTCACTTAGTATGTTTCCTACACCCTTCAGGAAATATATAGTTTAGTAGGAAGGAAAACCAAAAGAGAGAGAGAGAGAGAGAGAGAGAGAGAGAGAGAAGCAAGTAACACAGAGAAAGAAAAAACACCTATAGAATCAAAGGCTTCCGCAGCTAATGACTTTTTTGATCACTCTTCAAAGACTTACATGGCTAGTCTTGGGGACCAGTGCTCCAATGGCAAGACAGGAGAGAGGCCATGCAGGTTAGCAAGGGCCAAATGACAAATCAGGAATCTCCATGCCTGGCCAAGAACTTTGACTTGACAGAAAGGCAATGGGAATTCCCCCTTGAAAGGTTTAAGCAGAGCAACGGCATGAAAATACTTGTTTTCTAAGGGAGTTACTCAGAAGGTAGTTGGAGGCAAAGGAGAAAGTGGAATAAGTGATGGTGGAGACCTGAGATAAGGTAATAGAAAAGAGAATGGAAGAATAGATACATCTGGGAAATATTTGCCACACAGAAGTGGAAATGAGGAATCCACAAGACTTGGTGAGGGACTGAAGGGGAACAGTGAGGAAAAGACCAAGGGTAACTTTCAGGTATCTGGCTTGAACCACTTTATTAAAAGAAGTTCTGGGCATAGTGGCTCACATCTATAATCCCAGAACTTTGGGAGGCCAAGGTGGATGGATCACCTGAGGTCAGGAGTTCGAGACCAGCCTGGCCAGCATGGTGCAACCCCGTCTCTATTAAAAATACAAAAATTAGCTGGGTGAGATGGCGGGCACCTATAAGCCCAGCTACTCGGGAGGCTGAGGCAGGAGAATGGCTTAAACTGGGGAGGCAGAGGTTGCAGTGAGCCGAGATTGCGCCATTGCACTCCAGCCTGAGCAACAAAAGCAAAACTCCATCTCAAAAAAACAGAAAAATGTAAAAAGAGAGTAGGAACCCATGAAGAAGAGAATGGACTGGGAAGGAAGACATGAACACAGAGTGGGACCTGTAGCGGTTCAAGAGCCTGTTTAGCACCCAAATAATGATATCCAATAAATAACAGAGGTTGGGGTCTGAGTTTCAGGAAAGAAATTCAGGCCGGAAGCATAAAGATGGAGCCCTTCAGCATGTAGAGGCTGCAGGTAGTTTCTGGGAAGAAGATTCTGAAATGGAGGTTGTTGTCCATGGAGTGGCTTTAGGGTTAACACGTGAGAAAATGAAGGAAACCAGATCACGCATGTGGAGAAGCTGACCCACCATCCCGTTACATCAAAGACTTCCCCTGATCTCAAAGGGAGCTTTGCAGGCAGAAACGGTCTTTCAGAATTGACTTAAATTGAGATGAGAAATTGGGCCTTCAAACAGGTCATGGGACATGGCTTCCCCTGGGAAGGGCCATGACCTTGAGCCAGGAGTCTGTCTTACACTGAGGGCCAGACAGGGACTCAACTGAGAGGGGACTCAACTGTGATGCCCCCAACACTGGCCATCACAGAGAGATGTTAAAGAGCTTGGCCTTGAAGCAGATGACCCTCCCCACTCCCAGAGGCTGTGTAGCCTGCAGAGACCCCAGTAAGGGGAAGACAGGCTTCCGAGGAGGCTGAGAAAGAGCTTACTGGGAGTTCAGAGGACCAGCCGCATTCAGGGGCCACTGAGAGAGAGATTCAACCAAAAAGGAGTGAATTAATACCCAAGTTAAATGCCACAGGAGTGTAGCAAGGGAAGAAGAAAAAGTGCACCGTGAATTTGGCAACCAAGGGGTCATTATTCAATTCCAAGGAGTCATGGGAGAAGCCCCTGGGTTGAGGCGGAGATGAGAGAAGCGAAGGCGGCGTGCAGCGGGGGTAGGGAGGAATGGGAAAGAGATTTTTCTTGTTTTTTTTTAAGTTGGGAAAAATTTAATCATGTTTAAATCCTAATGGATCAAGGGGGCAATTTACATTATAGAAAAATATAACTTCTCTCTTTTTTTTTTTTTTTTGAGATGGGATTTTGCTCTTGTTGCCCAGGCTGGAGTGCAATGGCACAGTCTTGACTAACTGCAACCTCTGCCTCCCAGGTTCAAGCGATTCTCCTGCCTCAGTCTTCCAAGTAGCTGGGATTACAGGCATGTGCCACCACGCCCGGCTAATTTTGTATTTTTAGGAGAGACGGGGTTTCACCATGTTGGTCAGGCTGGTCTCGAACTCCCGACCTCAGATGATCTGCCTGCCTCAGCTGCCTCCCAAAGTGCTTGGATTATAGGCGTGAGCCACCTCACCTGGCCAACTTCTCCTCCTCCTCCTTCTTCTTCCTTTTCTTTTTTTAAGAGAGAGAGAGAGAGAGAGAGAGAGAGAGGGAGAGAGACAGGATCTCATTCTATCACCCAGGCTGGAGGGCAGTGGCATGATCATAGCTCACAGCAGCCTCAAGGGATCCTCCCACCTCAGCCTTCTGAGTAGCTGGGAATACAGGTGCATGCCATCATGCCCAGCTAATTTTTGAATGTTTTGTAGAGATGGGGTCTTGCTGTGTTGCCCAGGGTGGTCTGGAACTCCTGGGCTCAAGCAATCGTCATGTCTGGGCTTCCCAAAGTGCTGGGATAACAGGTATGAGCCACCACACTCAAACAAACATAACTCTTACAAGACTAAAATCTAATTCCACTTATGATAGAAAGCTTCTCTTATTACGGAGAAGAGTTCGACTCAAGAGACTTCAATATGAAAACAATTTGCATTTAAAAAGATACAAACCAGAGGAAGCCTTCGAGGAGGATTTGGATTGGCCAAGACGGAAGGCTGGAGGGACTCACGAGGTAGGAGCTTCAGGTCGGGCAGCAGGGGGAGGTGGCCAGACTGTCATCACGCACGGTGGTGTTCTGCTCACTCCCCCGCTCACCTGTCTTCCCATCTATCTCTGTAATTCCATACTTAAAATGTTTAAACCTGCTAATTTTATAATGTGCAGCTCCAGTTACAGAAAAGCTTTCTAGGAGATGTACCTTTGATTTTATTTACTTATTTAGAGACAAGGTCTCACTATGTTGCCCAGGCTGGTCTCAAACTCCTGGGCTCAAGTGATCCACCTGCCATGGCCTCCCAAAGTGCTGGGATTACAGGTGTGAGTCACTGCACCTGACTATCTCCCAAGAAGTAAAAAGAGTTTCCAAAGAGAAAAATCAAACATGTGAACAATTTATGAAAAAAAATGGATATCTCTGAAATTCACTGTCAGTAAAAATTTTCTTCCTATTTTTACTAAATTATAGAAGCAGAGGCTGGGCATGGTAATCCCAGCATGTTGGGAGGCCAAGGCAAGAGGATCACATGAGCGCAGGAATTAGAGACTAGCCTGGGCAACTCGGCGTGACCCTGTCTCTACAGAAAATACAAAAATTAGCTGGGGGTTGTGGCCCGCACCTATAGTCCCAGCTACTCAGGAGGTTGAGGTAGGAGGATTGCTTGAGCCAGGGAGGTCAAGGCCCCAGTAAGCCGTGACTACACCACTGCACTCCAGCCTCGGCAATGGAGCAAGAACTTGTCACAATAATAATAATAATTAATACTAATAATAGAAGCAGGGGGAATTCCACTCTTCAGTGGTTCTCAAGATTTATTTGACAAATGTAACTGCATTTCTTCTCCACTTAAACCAGTCCTATTAACATTTGTGGGAAATGTGAAATACCTTTATTTAAGAGTAATTTCGGCCTAGCACGGTGGCTCACGCCTCTAATCCCAGCACTTTGGGAGGCTGAGGTGGGCAGATCATGAGATCAGAAGTTCGAGACCAGGCTGACCAACATGGTGAAACCCCGTGTCTACTAAAAATACCAAAATTAGCCAGTTGTGGTGGCAGGTGCCTGTGATCCCAGCTACTCAAGAGGCTGAGGCAGGAAAACCGCTTGAACCCAGGAGGCAGAGGTTGCAGTGAGCCAAGATCACGCCACTGCACCCCAGCCTGGGTGACAGAGCAAGTACTCTGTATCAAAATAAATAAATAAATAAATAAATAAGTAATTTCAGGACTTAGTTTCAAAATACCAGTTTTTGCCTTACAACTGAGTTTAGGAGGCCCATCAGCTTCTAATGGTTCAGTTAGCAAAACAAAATAACATCTAAGTGTGGATAAGATGGAGTTCTTGAGAACTACAAAGGCTCTGAAAAGTACAACTTTCTCCCCACTTCCTCCACATACACACACACTCAACATGACCGCAATTCTCATAGCAAACACCCAAATCCCTGCACTGCTAAGCAAGGTCTCACTGAGGCCAGCTAAAATCAGGCCTAAGAGCAAACACCCAACTTCCAAGATGGCGGAGGTCTGCTCTGTGACGGGTGGGAGGCCCGGACTCCCTTTCTGGCCAGTGGTGGTGACCGTGCCTCACCGAGTGCTGAGTGCCAGGCAACAGGACAGAGCACGAAACCACTGTAGCTGGAACAGGTGGGGCAGGTTCCACAGAGCAACCACTGAAGCCAGTCACACAGTGAGTCATGTTCCCCGGGACCATTTCTCAACTTCTGTACTTCAACAGCTCACAATTCAGAACGTTCTGACTTCGCCAGTTTGCCAGGCGTTGAGGACTGAAAGTGGGAGAAACCAGGGCCCCTGTGGGTGTCATCTTGGACCCTGGTGCCACAATCTCTAAGAATGATGAATTTGGACTTCTCTAAAGGCAGTGCCAGAACAAGAATCTGAGTTCTTCCCCTGTGGTCAAACGCCATAGGTAGTGAAGTCAGGCTGACACTTGAGATTTAGCAAAGTAACCTTGAAGGCTTTGAAAGGAAGTCTTAAATGATTACTATTAGTCTGGGTGACCCAAAGTCGACCTGGTTCCCTCTGTTTTGGGAACCGGGTTCGGGGCGTCTTGGTTGAGGACTCAAACAGGTGTCCTCTTAGGCGCTCCACACGTGCTTGGAATCGAGGCAAACCCGGTGTCCTGTCTACCCAGCCTCTTCCGCTTTCCCTACACTCAAGCCTAACGCCCTCATTGTCAAACTCCATTAGCAGGATTTCAGAAGTCTGCCACCCTTTACGAGAGGAGACTGCTCTTTGCAATTGCCCCACACAAAACAAGACCTGGAGAAATGTGTGGTCTGAGACTCTGCCCGTATCTCATCTTGAAAGAGCCTCTTATCCTCCCTTCATCACTAGCTCATGGGTGTGAATCAAGTTCTTTGTCTTTGGGATGGAGGGTCCCTCCCGGGACTCAAGGCTGGGTGATAGATGCAAAACAAACTAACTCAAAGCCAGATATTTGCATGTGAGTGGAACTTTACTGGGAGCACCTTCCCAGTGTTGGGGACATTTTTGCAATTGGGGGGTGGGAGAACTCATCGCTTGTACATTTGAAACCTTCCAAACAGCTAGATGAAAAGAGCACCTCTCATCCAGCACCTTATCAACTTAGCATATTTGACATTCGACTTCTGCGTGAATGAAAATAAACCAGGCACTAAAAGTCATTGATCACCAGGAGAGACAAGGAGTCAGGGCTCAGCTACGCACTGATCCCCCAGATGCAGGCGATACGGGGTCCGAACTAGGAAGCCAAACAGAAGCTTGAAATTAATTATGAGAGAACTCTCCGGAGTAACAGAAATTTCTGTCAACCTTGCGGAGGTAGTAGAATGAGGCGACTGAGAGCCAGACTGCCAGACTGCTTGCCTGAGTCCAGCTCTGCTTAGGGCTGTGTCACTGACATGTCACTTCCTCACTCCAGGCCACAGCTGTCACCCTATCAAATGAAAATAATAATAGTGCCTAGGTTTGTTGGCAAAATGAATTGGGTGACAGTATACTAAGCGCTTAAAGCAAGCTTGGCATTCTGTCTGTTGGGTAGTATTTCCAGTTTCTCAGCGTGTGGCTTTAGACTACCTAAGCAATCCATCTGTGACAGGTATACAACACACTTTTTATGCCCGTGTTCTAAGCCAGCCCAGGACTCAGGCTAACGCATACCTGGAACCAGAAATCTGCATCCAAAGAATCAGCGTGAAATGTATATCTGCCTCCAATTCTCTATTCAAAAATATATACAGATTCTATAGGACTTTTATAACGTTTTATATTTTGGTTTGGCTATTTAATTCTATAATTCAAAAAAAAATGCAGACTTAAACATCTTTTTTTTTTTTTTTTTTTTTTTGAGACTGAGTCTCCTTCGGTTGGCCAGGCTGGCGTCCAGCAGTGGTGTTATCTTGGCTTGGTGCACTGCAACCTCCACCTCCCAGGTTCAAGCGATTCTCCTGCCTCAGCCTCCCATGTAGGTGGGATTACAGGCATGTGCCACCACGCCCAGCTAATTTTGGTATTTTTAGTAGAGACAGTGTTTTGCCATGCTGGCCTGGCTGGTTTTAAACTCCTGACCTCAAGTGATCCGCCAGCCTCTGCCTCCCAGGCGTGAGCCACTACGCTCCTGTCCTAAAAATCTTTCTGCTTTTACATCTTGGTGATGATAAATAGCAAACCAGAAATCACTTTTGAAAGTACAGAAAAATATTTAACAATTACATTAAAGTACAGAGTAAAAACACGTTAATAAATTGTACTCATATAGTTTAAATTTGGACAGGACCCAGAGGAGGAGGGAGTTCATTTCAAATAACTTCTAGGGAACTTTAAAATTCCTACAGTTGTTTTCTTCTTAGGTGAAGAATTTAATGAACACCTGGAGATCAGTGGTCTCTGGGGAAAATGTGCAGTTCAGCTGGAATACAGAAGACTCAAGTTCTAGTTCTGGCTTCATCACTAATCTGATGTCTTCAGACAAGTTACTGGCTGTTTTGTGTGTCAATCTCTCCATCTATCGAATGGGGATGAAACACAGATGGCTAAGTGATTCTGAGAATTCAAAAATGGTTAAATGGTTGTAAAAATTAAAGGTTTAAGTGGCCATAAGATGTGTCGTTATGTTATTCTCCACTAATAAGTGTCATTATGTTAATGTTATTCTCCACTAATAAAAGAGATTCGGTCCCTTTTTTTTTTTTTTTTTTTTTTTTTCTTTTTGGAGACCTGAGCCTCCCTCTGTCACCCAGACTGGAGTGCACTGGTGTGATTACAGTCCACTGCAGCCTCAATCTCCCGGGCTCAAGTGATTCTCCCACCTCAGCCTCCCGAGTACTGGAACCACAGGTATGCACCACCACACCCGGCTAATTTTTGTATTTTCTGTAGAGACGGTTTCGCCATGTTGCCCAGGCTGGTCTCGAACTCCTGGGCTCTAGTGATCTGCCTGCCTCAGCCTCCCAAAGTGCTGGGAGATTACAGGTGTGAGCCACCACAGCTGGCCTCAGTCACCCTTTTTAAAGCTATTCCCATAGAAAAATAATCATGCTTTTGCAAAAATTCAAGCAAAATCGGACTTTTAAAATAGGATGTGCCTGTCCTTCCCTCCCTTCTCCCCAGCAGCTGTAACTGTTCATAGTATTATGTTACCCTGAAATCTCTTAGATAACAAATCTATTTAGCTTACAAAAGCAAAACTCCAAGATACCATATAACCACGTCTGCTCATTTCTACCTACTGAAAAAGAAAAAACCAGATAGCTTTTTTTTTTTTTTTTTTTTTTCCAGAAAGCTTACACTACTGAGAATAAACCCTCACACTTTTTCAGGAACCTTACACTATCCAAGAATAAAAATGTTTTTCTTAAGAGTAAGAGGCACCCTTCTAGATAATCCAACAATTTTCAGGCAGGAGCTATCTGGATACACAAGTGTCTAAAATATGAATGAACAATGTGACCATTTTTTAGAAAACAAAAACCCTGAAACTACCATTTAGGTCATGAGACAGAAGTTTACAACCATCCCAGAAGCTCTTCGTCTGCCTCTTCCCAATCACAAGCTCCTCTTTCCCTCAAAATAACCAATATTTTTACTTTAATGGTAAAGACTTCCTAGCATTTCTTTGTAGTTTTACTAGAAACTACAAAGTCTTCAACCTAGCATTATAGCTTAGTTACAACTGACATGAAGCTTTCTATGAATGAAGTTGTATGATACATACTCTCGTATCTGACATCTTTTGCTCAACATTGCATGTGTGAAGTTCATTCAGGCTGTTGGATATAGCCCGATTCATTCTCATTGCAAGATCGTATTCCATCTTATAAATATAACATAATGTATTCATCCATTCTACTGTTGAAAGACATTTGAGTTGTTTCTAACCAGGCAATTATAAAAGTAATGCCGTGGCCAGGCGAGGTGGCCCTCACCTGTAATCCCAGCACTCTGGGAGGCCGAGGTGGGCAGATCACCTGAGTTTAGGAGTTCGAGACCAGCCTGGCCAATGTAGCAAAACCCCATTTCTACTAAAAATACAAAAAATTAACCAGGCGTGATGGTGCACACCTGTAATTCCAGCTACTCAGGAGACTGAGGCAAGAGAATTGCTTGAACTCGGAAGGCAGAGGTTACGGTGAGCTGAAATCACGCCATTGCACTCCAGCCTGGGTGACAAGAGTGAAACTTTGTCTTAAAAAAAATAAACAATGCTGCAGTGAACCTGCACACATCACCTAGGGAACATGCCCACTCCATTCCTTTGATTACACACCCAGCAGCAGAATTTCTGGATCATGAAGAAGGCACATCCTGAAGTGTAATCATTCCCACTACAGAGTCTTCCAAAGTAATCTTACCAGGGCACATCCTCAGACAGTGTCCATTGTCCTTGCCAAAACTTGATGCTGCTGGTCTTTTTTGTCCCTTTCTCTGGTGAAGGTGTAGAGTATCTCACCACTGTGGTGGGATTGGCGGGTCCTGCTTCGTATGCTTATTGGACAGCCGGACTCCCTCTTTGGTGAAATACCTTTTCAACTTCACTTGCCTATGACACTAGATTTTCTTCCCTATTTGGTTGATTTATTGTTCTTTTTTTCTTTCCTTTTCTTTTCTTTTGAAACAGAATCTTGCTCTGTCACTAGGCTGGAGTGCAGTGGTGCAATCTCCACTCACTGCAACCTCTGCCTCCTGGGTTCAAGTGATTCTCCTGCCTCAGCCCCCCAAGTAGCTGAAACTACAGGCATGTGCCACCACGCCCAGCTAATTTTTGTATTTTTAGTAGAGACGGGGTTTCACCATGGTGGCCAGGATGGCCTCGATCTCTTAACCTCATGATATGCCAGCCTCGGTCTCCCAAAGTGCTGGGATTACAGGCATGAGCCACCGCACCTGGCCTGATTTATTGTTCTTTACATGTTCTAAACATACTGCTTTGTCTGTTAAATGAGTATTTCACCTTAAAACTAGCTTCCTTGGGGAGGTAATATAGTATGATTTTACTTAGATATTGAATTTCTTCAGGCCTTACGCAAAAGTAAGCTCCAAATGGATAAGAAATACAAATGCAGGAAATGCAACAGTGCAAACACTTAAAGAAACTCTGGTGAATTCCTTTATCAACTAGATGTAGGGCAGCATTTAAACCACATCTCATAAAAAATAAAAAAGCAATAACAGTAAAGATTCATGAATTTGATGTCATAAAAATTTTAAAACTTTTCCATAACAACAATGACAAGAAATCCCTGCAAAGAATATTAACAGGCAATGACAACCTGGAAGAAAGTATATGCAGTTTACATCCCAGATAAAGGGGTGATCTCTCAGATTTACAAGCACTTTAAATATTGAGGGGGAAAGTTAAAAGTGTATAGAAAAAAGAAAGACCAGAATAGCAGTTCACAGAAAAAAAATGGCACTGGAACATTTTTAAATACACTCAAGCTGGATATAGTGACTCACACCTGTAATCACAGCACTTTGGGATGCCAAGGCAGGCAGATCACTTGAGGCTGGGAGTTCAAGACCAGCCTGGCCAACATGGCAAAACCCTGTCTCTACCAAAAATACAAAAATTGTCCTGGTGTGGTGGGACACACCACTAGTCCCCACTACTGGAGAGGCTGAGGTGGGAGGATCACTTGAGCCCAGGAGGTTGAGGCTGCAGTGAGCCAAGATCACACAGCTGCATTACAGCCTGGTGACACAGCAAGACTCCGTCTCAAAAGATTAAAATAAAATACGCTCAACTTAATTCATAAGTAAAATGCACCCTGAGATTCCATGTCTAACCTAGCACATTCCTAAAAACTTTAAATTTGACAATACACTGTCTTTGTAAGTCTGTGAGAAGATAACCCTGCTATTAAATTGAGGGTGGGAGTAGAAAACAGCACTAACCATATAAAATGGGATTTTGCAATAGCTAACAAAATCATATACTTTGACCAGCATGCCCAATTCCATAACTAGGTTGTTCATAAGGCTTACAAGTGGCACCCTGGCCGGACGCAGTGGCTCACACCTATAATTCCAGCACTTTGGGAGGCCGAGGCGGGTGGATCACCTGAGATCAGGAGTTCAGGACCAGCCTGGCCAACATGGTGAAACACCATCTCTACTAAAAATACAAAAATTAGCCAGGCGTAGTGGCAGGCGCCTGTAATCTCAGCTACTCAGGAGGCTGAGGCAGGAGAATCACTTGAACCCGGGAGGTGGGGGTTGCAGGGAGCCGAGATTGCATCACTGCACTCCAGCCTGGGTGACAGAGCAGAATTCCATCCCCAAAATAGAAATAAATAAATAAATAAATAAATAAATAAATAAATAAATAATTGGCATGAGTGTACGCCATATTACTTGAGAATGTTAAAATCTGTTATAGACACAGGGAAGCACCTAAGGAGGGTAGAGAAACTAACTGAAGAAGGAAGAAGATTGTGCAGCTCGGGAAGAATCCATAAGAGGGGCCAAGTATAGATAAATAAGTTAGTGACCTCTGAGACACGCCTGACTACACTAAATGTAGCCCAAATATGCTGAACATAGAAAGGGACGGACACCCCAAAAGCACTGGATGTCACTGCTAAATATGCAGAAGATGTACATTGGCACCTAACATCCATGAGGTCTTAAAATCGGCCCCTCATTGGCACTGCCCATCCCTAGGCTAACTGCGCATCAGGCTAACTGGCCAGCCTCTCTCTGGAAATCTCCCACTCTGGGGCCTGCTGGCTGAGACCCCATCTCTGGTCTGCACCATCAGCCAGAAAGGTGAAGCCGGATCCAGGACTCAGGTGGTGTGTCACCTTGTTGTTGCTATGTTTAGTCAATTAAAACGAGCATATTACATTGGCTGTGAGCCTTTCTGTTGCACAATCGCAGAGAACTTGGCTGGGATAGGTGATCACTACCTTCCCATTAGTAAATTTTCCAAGCAACATGACTAAAGAGAAGGTATAGCCACAGGTACTGGGTGAACCTTGATTGGGTTCTGAATTGGGGAAAAATAGCATCTTTAAAAGGACATTTGGAAGACAAGTGAAGAATTTGAAATATGAACCATAGATTTGATTTGATTGTTGAATAAACATTTCTTCTCTCAGGTATAATAATGGTATTGGAGCCAGGCGCAGTGGCTCACGCCTGTAATCACAGCACTTTGGGAGGCCGAGACGGGCAGATTGCCTGAGGTTAGGAGTTTGAGACCAGCCTGGCCAACATGGTGAAACCTGTCGCTACTAAAAATACAAAAGTTAACCGCGTGTGGTGGCAAGTGCCTGTAGTCCCAGGTACTGGGGAGGCTGAGGCAGGAGAATCGCTTGAACCCAGGAGGTGACGATTGCAGTGAACAGAGATTGCACCACTGCACTACAGCCTGGGTGACAGAGCAAGACTCTGTCTCACCAAAAGGTATTGAGATTTGTAGGAAATGTCCTCATTTGTAGGACATGCATGCTAAAGCATTTAGGAGCGTGGGTGAGGGAAAGACAGCAAATGTAACAACGCATTAACAACTGGTGAATCTCGGTAAGGGATATATGGATGTTCCTTGTATCACTTATGAAAACTTTTATGTAATTTATGGCTTTCAAAATTAATTTGTAGAAACTGGCTGGGCGCTGTGGCTCATGCCTGCAATCCCAGCACTTTGGGATGTGGGCAGATTACAAAGTCAGGAGTTCAAGACCAGCCTGACCAACATAGTGAAACCCCATCTCTACTAAAAAGACAAAAAGTAGCCAGGCATGGTGGCAGGCACCTGTAATCCTAGCTACTCAGGAGGCTGAGGCAGGGAATCATTCGCTTGAACACAGGAGGTGGAGGTTGCAGTGAACAGAGATCGCGCCTCTGCACCCCAGTCTGGATGACACAGCAAGACTCTGTCAAAAAATAATACCCATGGTTTGTCTTGAGTAAATTTCTAGTTAAGTGTAAGCATCTAAGCACTTCTCTTTCTTTGTAATTTCTGTCCCTTGTGAAAAATGAAATTTCAGTAATGGCATATTTATGTATAGTTTGGATTAATTCAAGTAGCATCTTTATATATAAGTTCATGGCCTTGATTTCCTACAAACTATTCATCAGAAATTTCCCTTGGTTTGGAAAATAAAGTTGCTTTAACAACACTGAGCTTTATTATTTTGATGTTACTTAGTCATTATTATGTCTACGATAGCAACTGATTCATTTGCAAAATCAGAAAATCTTGAAGTCCTTCACTAAATACCTCTGGCTTACTTTTAGGAAACGTAAAAACTGGACGAAAGACTACTTGAAGTGCTCACAAAAGAGGCATAGAAGCTAGAGTACTGTCTACATTCTTTTACTTTATTGGGGCACTGTTGCATCAAGTATAGTTCCAAGAAATTTAAACTTCAAAAATTAGAAATTGAATATACAGAAGGTGTGTTGCTGGTAGGCTTTGTGGGTATGCTGGCAGCTACAGTGAGGGAACGCCTGATAAGTACCCTACCACAAGATTTACCAAGCCAAGTGTTGCTCAATGCTGGCAGGGAGGCATTGTATGAAAATGCGGTGCTAACAGCCCTGGGCAGGTCCATTGTTCAGCCCGTACTGTAACATGGTGGAGAAGCACACAGCAGGACCACAGAGCTTTGGAAATGGGATCAAGTACACAATAGCTGTGAAGATGGGGGAAGTCACATGACTGCATCAGAAAGAAAGAGACATGATTTCTAGCTCTGGGGAGAAATAAGATGACTTATTTTTTGAAGTAAGTCTATACTTACCTTTCATAATTCAAGAGATGCTAACAAAGGAATGGCTTTTCATGCCCTCTGTTTTACATTTAATGATTTTTAAATGCAATTATTTTAATAGATAATTACTGCACATAGAACAAAGTTTGAAAGAAAGAGCATGATAAACTGTGAAAAGTCAGTTTATTTCCTTTCTTTCTGACAGAGTTTCCACTCTTGTCACCCAGGCTGCAGTGCAATGGCACAATCTCGGCTCACTGCAACCTCTGCCTCCCAGGTTCAAGGGATTCTCCTGCCTCAGTAGCTGGAATTCTCAGTAGCTGGGATTCTCCTGCCTCAGTAACTGGGATTACAGGCACGTGCCACCACACCTAGCTAATTTTTGTATTTTTAGTGGAGACAGGGTTTCACCATGTAGGCCAGGCTGATCTCGAACTCCTGACTTCAAGTGATCGCAAAGTGCTGGGATAACAGGCGTGAGCCACCGTGCCAGCCATTTCTTTTCTTTTCACCTACTCATAGTTCACATGGCTATGAAGGCAAAAGTATGTTTACATCTTTGTAAGTCTTTTGTAAAGTTGAGGAAATTGCCCTTATAAATCCTGGCCCTCTCCTCCCTTCAGCCCTAGCTGTCTGCTAAGATCTTCTTTCTCCCTCCCCTTCTCCCTCTCGCTCTCCCACCACCTCCCCCACACCTGCCCTGGTGAGTGCGTCTCACCTGAAGCTGCCTCTGGCTCTCCCGGTAAGAAACTTTTGGACCCCTTAAGTCTTCAAAAAGCAGGTTTTTGTGACATTTTCTTTATTCCCTATTACACATGCATTTGGGTAATAATTTTGTTCATCCCCAACTATATTCATTGTACTCCTTTAAATTGCATTCATTTAATATGCCAAAATTTAGCTTCCTGATTAAAAAAAGAAGAGAAAAATAAAAAGAAAGTTGTCAGCCGGGCTTGATGGCTCTCACCTGTAATCCCAGCACTTTGGGAGGCCGAGGCCGGTGAATCACCAGAGGCAGGAGATGGAGACCAGCCTGGCCAACATGGTGAAATCCCATCTCTACTAAAAATACAAAAATTAGCCAGGCGTGGTGGCAGGCGCCCGTAATCCCAGCTACTCAGGAGGCTGAGGCAGAAGAATCGCTTCAACCCAGGAGGCAGAGGTTGCAGTGAGCCAAGATTGCGCCATTACACTCCAGCCTAGGAGACAACAGCAAAACTCTGTCTCAAAAAAATAAAAATTTTTTAAAAATAAGGTTTATTAAATAAAAAAGTTAATATGATTACCCCACTATAAATACCATTACATCTTCATGAGAAAATTATTTTCTTGTTTTTAACATTTCTCCTTTTCAACAATTCACATGAGCCTATTAGAAATTCAATATTGGGCCTGGCACAGTGGCTCGCACAGCACCTTGGGAGGCTGAGGCAACAGATCGCTTGAGCCCAGGAATTTGAGACCAACCTGGGCAACAATGGCAAAACCCTGTCTCTACACAAAATACAGAAGTTAGCCGGGCTTGGTGGCACACACCTGTAATCCCAGCTACTTGGGAAACAGGTGGGAGATTGCTTGAGTCCAGGAAGCAGAGGTGGCAGTGAGCTGAGATTGCACCACTGCACTCCAGCCTTGGTGACAGAATGAGACCCTGTCTCTAAACAAACAAGAAAAGAAATGCAATCGATGAAAATGCAGAGAGTATTGAAGTAAGGAGTGATTGGACAAAATTTCAAGTAAAGTTAGTAAAATCGGGAAAATCTTGACATCAAATGAATGCGTGCTTCTTACACTTGAATCACCTGGGGAATTATCCAGCAGGCCTGGGGTGGGGCTGAGAGTCTTCCCTTCTAACAACTTCCCGGCTAATGCTGATGCCATGGGTCCTCAGATAAAGCACTTTTCACAGCAAGGATGGAGGTAGGGGAATTTGAAAGCAAAGGAGCGCCCCCTCAGTCTGCAGGCTGAGATGTGCGTTGTCTGCCCTCTTTCTTCTGTGCCTGCGGGATCCCAGGCCAGCTCACTGGATTAGTCATTCCAGGTGGGCAAGAGGCAAACTCGTCCCTCTCCCCACACACGTGCACACGCCTGCAAGTTCCTTTTGCAAGTTCCTTTAGCTATTCTCCTTGCCTCCCCAGGCACACTCCATCTACAAAAGTGTTTAAGTGTTCAGTACCAGATCCTGGGGACACAACTGCCAGCAAGAGCTGCCATAAGGCGACATGGTAATGAGGGCTGATTGCAAGGCAGGGTGCTGAGCCAGGCAGTGGGACAAGCAGGGACTCTAGAAGATGCTGCACAAAACTCCCCTGACATTTCAGAGACTGTGAAGCTACACCAGATTGTCATTTTCTACCTTCTCTCACAAAGGTTTACCGGAAATCCACTTCATGTCATGGCTCAGAGCTGTCCCTTCAGCCACACACACACACACGGTAGAAAGGGATTCTGGACACCCCTGACGCCATGCATGGTTTACTAAGAGCTGAGGAATCAGTATATCAAGCCTTCCCTTGCATTGCCTCAGTTGTGGATCTGTAGTTCTATAGTGTGCTGGCAGATATATTTTTAAATTTATTTGTTTGTTTGTTTGTTTTGAGTCAGAGTCTTGCTTTGTCACCCAGGCTAGAGTGCAGTGGCACAATCTTGGTTCACTGCAACCTCCACCTCCTGAGTTCAAGCGATTCTCGTGCCTCAGTCTCTCTAGTAGCTGGGATTACAGGCATGGGCCACTATGCCTGGCTAATTTCTTATATTTTTAGTAGAGAAGGGGTTTATGGCCACTATGTTGGCCAGGCTGGTCTCGAACTCTTGGACTCCAGTGATCCACCTGCCTCAGCCTCACAAAGTGCTGGGATTACAGGCATGAGTCACTGCGCCCAGCCTGATATGTTTGAATTGAATTGAATAAAGATACAAATATTCTGTTTGGCTGGCACATGTTAAATTACTTTATGAAATGGGGGAAATGCCTCTCAGTAAGCCACAGGTGGTCACAGAAGTCCCCAGAAAAGTTGGCATCAAAGATGATGTTTAAAGGTTGGGGAGCACCCAGTCTTTAGCCACAGAGAGACCTTTTTCTTGATGGGGAAGAGCATCCAAGGAAATGATTTGCTGCTATGAGGCTCCCAGGAGACAGTGTGACCTGCATGAGGGCACATGTATTTCAGCACTGCTGGGCATAGAATCTGGGATGAGGATGAACCAGCAACGAGGCTCCAGAAGCGGAAAGACCAAGGCGAAAGCTCGGAGCCCCCCTCCCAGATTTTCACTGTTCATTTTCAGTTTATGGTTGTTTCTTCTCCCACCAAATTCTAGAACACCTGTTGAAGAGGTGGCAGGAGAAGGAGGAGGGGGCATTGGGAGTATGCAGTCTTCCTTGACCCTCATCATAGGATCACACTCTACTGCTCATCACATGCTATTTTGATGTAGTGATTTTTACAATGTCTCGCTTAGATGAAAAACTCTAGAGGAAAAGGGTAGTGCTCGATTTTTCTTTGTAATATGGTAATGCCATCTTTCATAGAGTTGGTGCTCAATAAATATTGAATGAATGTACGAATGAGACAGTTAGAGAGATCAGGATTTTATAAGTGAAGCGGGTTTTCTCTTAAGACTTCCCTGGGTCAGGAGTGGAGGCTCATGCCTGTAATCCCAGAATTGTGTGAGGCCAAGGCAGGAGGATTCCCTGAGCCCAGGTCGAGACCAGCCCGGGCAATATGGCAAGACCTCATCTCTATTAAATAAATAAATAAATAAATATGTAAATAAATAAATAAAAATTTAAACATTAAAATTAATAAAAGACTTCCCTGATTTATTTCAAATGCAGGGCACAGGCTACACATCTGTTGATCGATTTTCTCTAAATCCTTTTTCTGTTTTTCACAGTATTGCTTTACCACAGTATGTCTTTCAAGTGCATCATTATTTCCTGTTCCTGCAATCAGTCTCCTGATGAGTTCTTCCAAGAACAGGTATTCTGGGCAGATTCCTATTCTTCCAGGTTGCAATGGGGCATAAATTGCATATCCCAGCCTGACCGTAACCCAGCAGGATGGGAGCGGCTGGTTGGTCAAAGAAGGCTGCACACTGGCACTGCCCCTCCTTCATCTTCTGCCACCCCCCTCTTCTGGTTCCCCAAATCCCTTGCAAGCCTCACACTGTGACCCCAGATGATCTCAGCCCTTGGGCCAGCCAAGCCCCAGATCCTGGTAGAATCAGCTTCTGGTGGACCCATGCCGAGGAATCTTAGAGCCCTATACCAGAGTCTTATTACTCACAATAGAGATTTTATTTATTTATTTATTTGAGACAGGGTCTCACTCTGTCACCCAGGCTGGAATACTGTGGCACTATTAAACCTCATTGCAACCTTGACCTCCTGGGCTTAAGGAATTCTCCTGTCTCAGCAGGCGTCCCCAAACTTTTTACACAGGGGGCCAGTTCACTGTCCCTCAGACCTTTGGAGGGCTGCCACATACTGTGCTCCTCTCACTGACCACCAGTGAAAGAGGTGCCCCTTCCTGAAGTGCGGCGGGGGGCCGGATAAATGGCCTCAGGGGGCCGCATGCCGCCCGTGGGCCGTAGTTTGGGGACGCCTGCTCTAGAGTAGCTGGGACTACAGATGCATGCCACTGCACCCGGGTAATTTATTATTATCATTATTATTATATTTTGTAGAGATAGGGTCTCACTCTGTTGCCCAGGCTGGTCCTGAACTCCTGGGCTCAAGCTATCTTCTTGCCTTGACCTCCCAAAGGGCTGGGATTACAGGGATGAGCCACCATGCCTGGCCACAACAGAATATTTTTAAATCAAATGTCCTTTAAGGTAGTGCTAACTATGTAACCAATATTGTTTTCAGCACTTTATAGTAACTAATTCAATCTTCCTGGAAATTCTCTAAAGAAGGTATTATTCTTATACTCCTCGGCTATTTCTGCTATTTACAGGGAAGGAAATAAAGTCACAAAATGGCTCAGAATCCAAGGGCAGACTGTCTCTCACTTTTGCTTACTAAGAAGAAGTTTCTTCTTTTTTCCCTTTATTTCTAAAAGTAACATGTACACACATTCATCTCTTCTTTTTCTTTTCCTTTTTTTGGGGGGGTTGGGGGGCGGGACAGGGTCTTGCTCTGTTGCCCAGGCTGGAGTGCAATGGTGTGATCACAGCTCACAGCAGCCTCAACCTCCTGGGCTCAAGTGATCCTCCCACCTCAGCCTCCCAGTAGCTGAAACTACAAGCACACACCACCACGCCTGGCTAATTTTTGTATTTGTTTGTAGAGATGGGGTTTCACCATGTTGCCCAGGCTGGTCTTGAACTCTTGGGCTCAAGCAATCCTCCTGCCTCAGTCTCCCTCACTAATCCCTCCCAAAATGCTGGCACTGCAGATATGAGCCATGGCTCCTGTGCAGAGTCATCTCTTCTTTATTCAAAAACCCTGTGAAAGTGACGGCAAAGGAATAACAAAAGATACTGACTCAAAATCACAAAAAGAAGGGAAGAGGAGACAATCAAAGCAAGAAAAAAAACTCAGTAAATTGTGAAGACACAAAGTGGAAGGAGACATGGTAGCTGACTTAGCCCAATCTAAACATGTGCCTGAGGAAGCTGAGAGGCCAGCAATTCATTCCCAGACTCTCAAGGACAGCGTATCCTGGAAGGAAGGAGGAGGTGCCATGCAAACCAGAGAATAGTGTGAAACCGGACAAAGAAGACCCAGATGCTAGGTCGGCCCTGACATCACCCACAGCTGGCAGCTCCTTCCTATCTGCCCCCATTCTCATCCCCTCCCTCTTTTCTAAGACCAGAGCCAGGAGACAGCAGGCGTGAGAGGACAACTCATGCAGGATGCTTCCCTACCGGTCCATCTATGCCCCTTTGGAGTCTAGCTCTCTACTCTTCCCAGAGATAACCCGCAGCCACTTCTACCTCCTCATTGGGCAGAAAATAGAGGACTTTCCACCCAAGAAAGTCCTAGAGAAAATAGATCCAGATGGTGACACTTGTGAGCTCCCCAATGAAGCGGTTGTCTGTCCTGTGTGTCCTATGATGAAGCTCACCAGATGGCAAGTCCCTGCAACATACCAGGGTCCCAGTGAGCATTTGACTGCCTCACTCTTAGATGCAAAGACACAGCTGCAGATCCTTCTGCATTTAAAGAAAGTTTCTTACATGAAAAAGAATATCAGCTAGGGTCCTAAGGAAAATGGCTGGCATACTCAAACTTGGAAATTTAAAGTCAGTTGAATGGAGGAACAGTCCACAAAAGCAAGCAGTGTTCAGAGGCTAACAACAAAGTCCACTGAGCCACAGGGAGCAGCTGCTAACATCTGCAGAATGTCACCGTGGAGAGGCCAATCACCTGGAACTGTGGCCTGTCGGGGAAGAACCTAGCTAACCTGGCTAGGAGGAGCCTGGGGGAATCCATACTCTGATTCTCCTCTCCCCTGTCCTACTCTGTCACAGGCACAGAGGAAAAAGAAGCTGCTAGAGGTGAAAGTCACCACGGCAAAACGCAAAGGGTGGGGCTGTAGGGGCTGGAGCGTGGACTGGGAGGACAAATGGAAGATATTCATCACCAGACCAAAACAAACAGAGAAGCACAAGAAGGCAGGGACAAGAAGACGCAAAAGCAGTGCAGAGAACAGAGGGACCTGTAATACCATCACAGAAAGACGGGGAGTGTGTGTGTGTGTGTGTGTGTGTGTGTGTGTGTGTGTGTGTGTGTACATACCTATCTGAGCTATGGAAAGGGTTAAAGAAGAAAAAGACCATGCATTACATGAATATCAGATTTGAAATTTTAAAAATCAATGGAATGTTGGATGCTAAAATCAAATAAATGTAGATTATAAATGGAAAATAGGAAATAGGAAAAATATTTAATAGGTGGACCCAAAAGTTGTAACATCTGATAAATAGCATTCCATATAAAGAAACCAGGCCGGGCGCGGTGGCTCAAGCCTGTAATCCCAGCACTTTGGGAGGCCGAGGCGGGTGGATCACGAGGTCAAGAGATCGAGACCATCCTGGTCAACATGTGAAACCCCGTCTCTACTAAAAATACAAAAAAACTAGCTGGGCGTGGTGGCACGTGCCTGTAATCCCAGCTACTCAGGAGGCTGAGGCAGGAGAATTGCCTGAGCCCAGGAGGTGGAGGTTGCGATGAGCCGAGATCGCGCCATTGCACTCCAGCCTGGGTAACAAGAGCGAAACTCCGTCTCAAAAAAAAAAAAAAAAAGAAACCAGAAAAAAATTGAGGAAGTTTAATCATAACAAATGATTAGCTGAATAATTTCCACAAGAAGTGGAATTAGGTATTATTCAGCAGTTTGAAAAAATCCACCAAATACCCTCTACAATTATTTTAAATTCATGCAAAGACATATCATTGAAAATTTTGTCTCCCTATATGTGAAGGAAGAAAAGTAAGTCAAGTGACAAACCAAGGAAAAGGAATCCAAATGCCATCACATTTCTTAACAGCCAAGCTAGATGTTACAGGACTTTGAAATTCAAAGAGAATTTTATACCCGGTCAAGCAGTTAGTTAAGTGTGAGGATAGAATAAAAATGTGCAAAGAATCAGAAAACTGAGCTCTCATGTACCCCTCTTGGGTGCTATCAGAGGGTGTGTTGTGCAGTAGAATAGGGGGATAAACCAGGAAAAAAGGGAATATGGGAACTCACTGTAATTGAAATGTAATGTACAGAACTGATCCCTCAAGGAACAGCAGCGTGGAGCGCTGTGGGAGGAGGCAGATCCTTGCCTCGCCTGGCGTGGCTGGAGTGCCGTGGGCAGGGACAGACGCGATTCCCACGTCGCAGCCTTCTCCTGCTAGCCTACCTTGGTCCTCTCTGACTTCCCTGGCCAGTAGGCCCACTTCCTGCAGATGTGGAAGGTCAAGTCAGGGCCATTGGCCATGACCACGAGCAGCGGGAACAGAAAAGAAACAGTCACAAATAGATCATATTTTAGTGATGATCAGATGTACAACTTTTCCCACCCTAGCATGTCTAGTACTAGACTTCATCTCCCAGCTGATGACATTTACGGTGGATGAGGTGGAGGCGGATGCTGCCCCGACTCCCCTCCAACTCTGGAGTGTTGACAGAGGACAGCTCTTAGCCGGGTCTTCCTTTCAGAGATTTGCCAGCTGTTGGAGAAAGCTGCATCCAACATCCAGTGACAAGTCTGTCCAGGGGTACAAAGTTCTGACTCCCAAGCCCTCGTGCCAGACATCTTTGAGGGACCCCGACAGCAGCGTCCGCGTGGCTCTGCTGAGACTCCTCCCTGTTCAGTGCAGCTCACCCCTCCCGCTGCCCGGCCCTCTGCCCTTACTCCTATCCAGGCATTGTTCTAGGGTGCTCTCCCCTATCAACCTACACTCTAATCTCCTAATCAAAGGAACTGGCTTAAGTCAGCATGTCACGGTTTGATTGGGAGCTCCTTTTTCTTTCTTAATGTTCCATAAAAGAAAGATGTGACACACCATTAGATTCCATAGAATAAGGCAGGAGTTAGCCAAGAGCAAGGGTCACGAGGTGGGGAAACAGCCTGAGCAGCCAGTAGAGACTGGATCAGAGCAGCTAATACAGTCTGGGTTGTAAAAGGCCTTTGATGCCGCTCAGTTGAGTCTAGACATTGTCTTGAAGGAAAGTAATGTAACAAAATTTTGTTTTTGGAAAGATCAGCCTGGTTGAGGGTTGGATTCTGCTAGCGGAAGACAAGCTTTGGAGCAGAGGGAAAAGAACAAGGATGCTGAGAGAGCTTGCAATAGGGGATAGTGGTGCAGAAACGCAGACGAGTG
The DNA here is from genome assembly GCF_048565385.1 of Saimiri boliviensis. Classification (NCBI taxonomy): domain Eukaryota; kingdom Metazoa; phylum Chordata; class Mammalia; order Primates; family Cebidae; genus Saimiri; species Saimiri boliviensis. Next base: position 8,088,426 of record NC_133463.1, on the reverse strand, counting down.
TGTTGTGCAGGTGGACTCTGAAGTTTGGTGGCTATTAGGGCTGTGCAGATTTCTGGAAAGGGCAGGCTCTTGCTTGGGCACCACATTTGAACAAGCCCAAGACGTATCATTATTTTATGCACCACTGACAAAGAACAAATGAACGCACCCGGTCACACAATGACTTACCGTGCATTGTAAGACACATCCCAATGTCAGGGATGTGAAAAGGTAGAAAAGCGTCCATATTAGAATTGAAAAAAATGCAATACTTGTACTTTTGAGTCAGTTTCAGCCACCTACTATGGGAAGTTTTCTGGCATCCCTAGGATTGATTCAGATGCCCTTTGAGAGCTTTTAGAGCAACGTGGGTGCTCAGTCTTGTCAAAGAATTAGCCCTATTATCCTCTCAATGCTGTTATTATCTTAAACATTTTTAAGCGTGCAGTTCAGTGGTTTAGTACACTCACATTATTGTGCAACCATTACCACCCTCCAACTCCAGAACTTTTCAATCTTGCAAAACTGAAGATCTGTGCCCATTAAACAACAACTCCCCGTTCCCCTGTCCCCAGGCCCCGGTGAGCAGCATTCTACTTTCTGTCCCTGTGGACCTCACTGCTCTAGGAACCTCACATAAATGGAATCATACCGCATGTGTCTTTTCATGTTTGGCTTATTTCACTTTCCATAATGTCCTCAAGATTGTAATATGTGTCAGAATTCTCTTCCTTTTCTGAACCACATTCCATTGTATGTTTATACCAAAATTTGTTGATACATTCGTCCATCCACAGACACTGGGGTGACTTCCATCCAGCTCTCAGGTATTGTGAGCAGTGCTGCTTTGACCATGGCAAAGGTCTCTTCAAGACTCTGCGTTCGGTTCTTTTGGATATACACCCAGAGGTGGGATTATGAGATCATACAGTAGTTTTATTTTCCATTTTTTGAGGAACTGCTACATTATTTTCCACCATTTCACAATCCATCAGCGGTGTCTAAGTGTCCCAATTTTTCCACATTATAGCCAACGCTTATTCTCTGTGTTGATTTTTAAGTAACCATTCTAATGGGTTTGAGGTACATCTCAGTGCGGTTTTGATTTGCATTTCCTTGATGATTAGCAATATGAACATCTTTTCATACGCTTATGGGCCATTTGTATTCTTCTTTGGAGAAATTTCTATGCAAGTCTTTTTGTGTGTTTTAGAAAATGAACTTGTTCCTTAATGGGAACTGGGAAGGAGGGCTGTCGGGCTGCAAATGAGGTTAGGGTACCAGAAGCACAGACCCCTGAGGGCTGAGTCATCTGAGGCCTCCTGGATCTGTTCTGCAGCTTGAATGCAATCTTCTCATCAATTGTGGAAAGTGGCCACATGATAGCCCCCAGCACCCAGGGTACAGCAGCTGGTAGACACCAGCAAGCAGGCAGGCAGTAGCCAGAGGACCTCCCAGCAGGCTGTCAGCAGCTCCGGGTCCAGCGCTCCCATGGTCAGATCCAGCAAGGTGGAGCTGAAGAGTGCCAATCCCCAAAGCCACTGTGCTCATTTCATCATGGTCACTCTTTGCTCCCTGTCTCCCCTTCCCATGCAGCCCTGACGTCTGTATCCAGAAGTACTCTCTCTGCCCGTTTTTTAATTCAGTTTTTTTTTATTGTTATTGAGTTATAGAATTCCTTTATATATTCTGGATATAAACCTCCTATGAGATACACAATTTGCAAATATTTTCTACTATTCTGTAAGCTGTCTTTTCACTCTAGTAATAGCATCTCTCGATGCGCAAAAGGTTTTAAGTTTGACGTACCACCATTTATCTATCTGCGTATTTTGTTGTTGTTGTTGTTTGAGGCAGGGTTTCACTCTGTCACCCAGGCTGGAAAGCAGTGAAGTGAGGTCAGCTCACTGCAACCTCTGCCTCCCGGGCTTAAACAATCCTCCTGCCTCAGCCTCCCAAGTAACTAGGGCCTGTCACTACACCTGGCTAATATTTTGTACTTTTGGTAGAGATGAGGTTTGCCATGTTGCCAAGGTTGGTCTCAAACTCCTAGGCTCAAGCAATCCTCCTGCCTCAGCCTCCCAAAGTGCTGGGATTACAGGCATCATGAGCCTCTGTGTCCTGCCATCTGTTTTTGCTTTTTATTGCCTATGCTTTTGGTATCACGTCCAAGCACTCATGGTCATATCCAATGTGAGGAAGTTTTTTTCCTATGTTTTCTTCTATGAGTTTTATGATTTCAAGTCTAATTTTTAGGTCTTTAATCCATTTTGAGTTCATTTTTGCATACGGTATAAAACATGGGTCCAGCTTCATTTTTTTGCAAGTGGATATCCTGTTTGCCCAACACCATTTATTGAAAAGAAATCTTTCCCCCAGTGGGTGGTCTTGGCACCCTGCTGAAGATCATTTGGCCACATACACAAGAGTTTATTTCTGGGCTCTCTAGTCTATTCCATTGGTCTGTACGTTGTTCTTTTGCCAGTACCACACGGTTTTGATTAATGTAGCTTTGTAATACGTAGTATAAAATTAAGAAAACTTCACTTGCTTTGTTCTTATTTTTCAAAATTATTTTGGGCATTTAGGGTCCCTTAAGCTCTTAGATGAATTTTCGGATAAACTTTTTTTTATTTCTGCAAAAGACACCAAAGATATTTTGAAAGTACACCCAGTTTTTGTGCACATCAAGTTTGCAGTTTGAGTCCTATAGGTAATTTATATAGAACTCACAAGCACTGAGGGCAGAATCGGTCACCTTATGTAACGTGTCTGCCTTCCCAAGAAGGTTCAAGTGACTGGTGCCTCTCAAGAGACCGGCAGGAAAATAAATCACAAAAGAAAAGGGGAGGGTGGTTTTTTTTTTTTGTTTTTTTTTTTTTTGTTTTTTTTTTTTGCGCAAACTCAACTCACTGCAGCCTCCACCTCCAGAGTTCAAGCAATTCTCTTTCTCAGCCTCCTGAGTAGCTGGGATTACAGGTGCCCTCCACTATGCCTGGCTAACTTTTTTGTATTTTTAGTAGAGATGGGAATTTTTTTTTTTTTTTTTTAGATGGAGTTTCACTCTTGTTACCCAGGCTGGAGTGCAATGGCGCGATCTCGGCTCACCACAACCTCCGCCTCCTGGGTTCAGACAATTCTCCTGCCTCAGCCTCCTGAGTAGCTGGGATTACAGGCATGCGCCACCATGCCCAGCTAATTTTTGGTATTTTTAGTAGAGACGGGGTTTCACCATGTTGACCAGGATGGTCTCGATCTCTCGACCTTGTGATCCACCCACCTCGGCCTCCCAAAGTGCTGGGATTACAGGCTTGAGCCACCACACCCGGCCCGAGACGGGATTTTACCATCTTGGCCAGACTGGTCTTGAACTCATGACCTTGTGATCCCCCTCCTCGGCCTCCCAAAGTGCTGGAATTACAGGTGAGAGCCACTGCGCCTGGCTGAAAAGGGACATTTTGATGGTTGATATTTTCTTGCAAGTACTGCCTCAATTTGTCCATGGAGTCTATGCACGTATTGCACGTATATATTTTTTTTGTGTGTTTTCTTTTTTTTTTTTTTTCACATTAAATGGAAAGTGAGCACAATATTTTTAAAAGAAAGTCATTTGGCCTGATTCTCCTCAAAGAGAAAAATAAGACTTTCCTAAATTTGAGGGTGGTCACACTCTGCAAGCCAAGGAGGAGGTTATCATTTACTCCTGTCCTTTACCTTGACCCATACGCAGCAGCCCAATGCCCAGGAACAGCTTGGCAGGGTAGCCCAGTGGCCAGGCAGCCACCTTGCCCAAGCACTTCCTCTTCCCACCTGGCCGGCACCACAGCCCCACCACCACATGCAACTGCTTGGGAGGATGGTCAGCGAGGACACCGAGCTCAACAGGGAAGCACTCCGGACCAGATTCAGAATCCTGGGGCACGCGTCCTAGATTTATTCTTAGGAAATTCCAGGCGGGAATTTTTATTTTCTGCTAAATGGATTTCCAGATACTTCTACACAGTATAGTAAACTCTACAAAGAAATCACTCTTCCAGGGCTTCTCTTCTTTTGAAACTGTATTTCATTCTGGGATGCTAGAAGTTAAAGTAAAAAAAAAAAAAAAAGCTGGCGGTGGGGGTTCTAAGCAAGTATGTTCATAAAGCTTAATTGTCATAGGCTTTCTTATTTTACTTCATTTTCTGTCAATGCTCAGAGGGTGGCTAAGGGGGCCCATCTCCACAACCACCTGCATTGGATTCACTGGGAGTGCTTATTTAATTCATATTACTGGGGCTCACTCCACACCTGCTGAGGTCCGAGGATATGACCCATGAATTTGCATTATGAACAAGCTCCCCAGAAGATCCTTAAGCATATTAACATTTGAGAAACACTGAATAGAGCAAATAAATATCACAATCATAGACTATTAATGATTCCTGCATGGTCTCCAACATCGAGTTGCATATTCATTCATATGGCAAGACCTTTTATCCTTTCAGCATACGTTGATTCTCCATTAAACCCTATACCCTTACTTCGGTTTAAATCTTTTTAAACTTGAAGCTTTTTATTTAAGGAATACAAAAGTAAAGTTGACTTTCAGCTGGGTTACTGACTTGCTCTTTAAGATTGAATAAAATCCCAACCCTTTTCCCATCATGATTCTCACACTTGGGAAATCCTTTACACTAGCTGTTAAAATCACTAAGCCAATGTCCCTGATTTAATCTTTAAGGTTGACCAGCCAGCACTGAGTCACTGTAATCTTCTGGGTCAGGCAGGAAAAGAATTGACGTCGTTACAAAATACCACTGCGTAAGTGTCTTTGAGAAAATGGCAGCCAAGTGTACACGGTGCAGTAAGGAGAGGCGAAGAGCAGCGGGCCCTGAGCAGGGGAGCGGGAGGCCCTGGCACTCACGTCGCATCTCTGAGTGGCCCAGTGGGAGCTGTCGGGGATCCGTGGCACACTTTCTCTGACATAACACATCTCAGTGAGTTATCAAGGTGTTTCCTCTCTCCAGAACGTCAAGCAGCCTGTGAGAAATGCTCATTTGGCATGGGCTATTCTCCAGGGTCAAAGGCAGTCAGGGATGTCTCATACAAAGGGGCTTCCACCGTGAGCCAGCAATGTGGATGTGCAGCTAAAAACAGACACGTAAAAATAAACCTTCAACTTCTCACCCTGTGCGCTGAAGATGTTTTCCAGAAATCTACACACAATCTAAACAGCCTTGGACTCAGCCAGCTCCTTTCTCCAGCTTTTACTTTTTAAAAAAGGAAAAATAAAAATGTGGATCAGCTGACCTCGTTGGTTAATCTCATTTGACGGTAACACCGTCCCAAAAGCGAGTTAGAACGACAGAAGCATGCCCCAACAGTCTTACTGGGTTGCGTCTACTTTCAGAAAAAAACAAAAAAGTTATTATTAGCCATTAACCTAATATCTTAAATTAATAGGAGTACTCCCATGCTAGAAATTAATTTTAGCATTCAACTCAAATTTATTTATTTATTTATTTTTTACACTGAGTCTCACTCTGTCACCCAGACAAAAGTGCAGTGGTACGATCTCAGCTCACTGCAACCTCCGCCTCCTGGGTTCAAGCAATTCTCCTGCCTCAGCCTCTCTAGTAGCTGGGACTACAGTCACCCGCCATCACACCAGCTAATTTTTATAGAGACAGGGTTTTGCCATGTTGGCAAGGCTGGTCTGGAACTCCTAACCTCAAGTGATCTGCCCACCTCAACCTCCCAAAGTACTGGGATTACAGGCATTAATTCTCTCTCCCTGTTTCTTTTTCTCCGTCTTCCCCAGCCCTTTCTCAACTTAAGTCAAAGGGAGGAAAAACCTGAGATAATTATCTGAGGATGGAGAGAGAGAGAATTAGGTCACTCAGTTTAAATGGCCTGGGGCCTGTGATGGTGTGGACAAGCAACTTCAGGGACTACTGCACCCTAAAAAGAGTTAAGCAGTAAAGCAAGGCAAATCTCAAGGTAATTCACATCCAAATTAAATTTTTTAAAAATGCTGCGGTTTCCTGGAGCGTTGTGTCTATCGTCTATTTCACTGTCGCCACCGGGTCCTGCTTAGTAAGACAGGACAGTGCAGGCCATGCAGACTCAGTGAGTCTGACTCCCCCGGAGAACCAGTTTTGCACTGGAGATCATCGCATGGTGAAGACAGTGACTGAAGACACCACGCCTCCCCAGAGCCCGAAAGGCGACAGTCAGGGAAGCTAAGGGCAGGGTAGATCAGGACTAAATGTCCAGAACAGTGGGCTTGTGGCCAGCCCACACTTATGTAGTGTGTCCTTGACCGTCTTCCTCTCCCGGTTCCAGACCAACGATTTTCCCCAGTCCCTTCCAACGTCTAACATCCTTATTTAAGGTCCTACAGTCGAAGCTATATTCTACTTGGATCTTCTTTTTTGAATGACAGCCAATCCAGGCGAGTCCACTGAACAGTCGAGTAGCCAGGATGTGGACACAAAGTCTGTTCAAGCTCTGCCTCTGAGGTATGTGATTGGTCCCTTGAGGACTCTGAATGTCGCTCAGCTCCTCCTGGCCCAGGTCTCTCCATCTGCCCAGTGAGTGGGACCTCCCTGGTGATTTTCAAAGCCCCTCTCAGCCTGGGTGAAAGGCGAGGTTGTTCCTATTTCACTTCCTCCAACCATGGATCCACTTACCCATCCATGCTGGCATACTCATCCTCAGGGTAAAAAACACACACCAGTTCTTCGCATTCCCTTCCCCCACCCCTATGGTTGGGCTCTGACCAGATATTGGGGGAAGGAATAGAGGAAACAGCAACCATTCAGCCCCATCCTGAGCGTCGACAGGGTGCAAACTCTGGCAACTGCTCAGTGGCGCATCTGGGCAGGAGAACAGTGCTGCCCCCAGGGCCGTTCACCCGGATGGAACTCCATCCACCCCGCACCAGTCAGACCTGTGGAAATCTGAGCACTGGCCAGGTATCAAGGAAGCCGGGAAGGGAAGGAGAGAGAAACAGGGACCCTGCATGAGAATTCTAGGAGAGCAGGACTTCAGGGTTCTCGTCAGTATCAGCAGCAGTACTGAAATGATCATGTCTGCTTTCTCCCACCCATGTGTCATCCGGAGTGCTTGCTCCAGACCAGCTGGGCACCGCACGTCCACACACCGCTCCAGGCAGCATCACCAGCTTCCTGTCAGGCACAACCCAGTCAGCACCGAAGATCTGCAAACCCTACAGCCTGAGTGGTGGAAATTTTCAGTGCTGATTGGACACTCATCGCCAGCACCAGCAACTTACTAATTACCATGATAAATGCTAAAGGTGAGCTCTTACAGGTAAGAATAAAGGCATTCAAGACAGGAGAAATCGGCCCAATGTGGTGGCTCATGCCTGTAATCCCAGCACTTTAGGAGGCGGAGACAGTTGGATCACCTGAGGTCAGGAGTTCAAGACCAATCTGGCCAACATGGTGAAACCCCGTCTCTACTAAAAATACAAAAATTAGCCAGGCATGGTGGTGCATGCCTGTAATCCCAGCACTTTGGGAGGTCAAGGCAGGTGGATCACCTGAGGTCAGGAGTTCAAGACCAACCTGGCCAACATGGTGAAACCCTGTCTCTACTAAAAGTACAAAAATTAGCTGGGCGTGGTGGCTAATTCCTGTAATCCCAGCTACTTGGGAGGCTGAGGTGGGTAGATTACTTGAACATGGAAGGCGGAGCTGAGATTGTGCCACTGCACTCCAGCCTGGGCGACAGAAAAAAAAAAAAAGACAAGAGAAATGGTTCACAAAGTTCTCAGTGTGAGAAGAGAAAATAGTTCCAGAAACTAGTGGTGGTAGTGGTTACACAATATGAGTGTACTTAATGCCACTGACCTGTATACTTGAAAGTGATCATGATGGTAAATTTTGTGTTATGTATGTTTTACCACAATAAAAAAAATTTTTTAAGGGTTATACATGGCCCATCCTTGCATGAACAGGGAATAACGGTAAACCTTGTCCCCGGCACCCTTCAGAATGGTCCCTGAGGCTCTGTCTCTGCTCTGTCCTCACCTCTCCATTGCTTTAGGTGGATTTCTGAATGCTTCGTGTCAACTAGGAGATGCCAAGTCAGGCTCTAGATGTACAGACAGCATTTCACTAGATCAGGGGTTGGCTGACTTTCGCAGCAAAGGCCAGAAGGCAAATATTTTAGGCTTTGTGGACCACACACCCTCGGTTGCAACCACCCAGCTCTGCCCCTATGTCACAAAAGAGGTCACAGGCAATGACCACATGTTCTAACATTTCATTTTCAAGAATTTGGCCCGGAGCTGAGTCTGCCATCCCCTAATCCAGATCCTCAGAATGTTCTGTCTCCCTTGAGTGATCTTCTCAGGCCAGCTGAGGCCAGAGCTCTGGAGCTGGCTTTCCTTAATGTCTGCACAGGAGACACTCCGGCTGAGGCTCCTTCCCTCATGACCCGGAAGTGGAGTGGGGCTGGGTCAGGAGCCCTCATACCTCAGACTTCCGGGTGGTAGCAGCATCTGCCTCAAAGAACCCAAGAGCTGTGTGTGGCCACATGGGCTGAGGGCCCTTCACAACACCAAGAAGTAATGGAGAGCAAACCCCACGAAGAGTCTGCCCCCGCCTGGGATACAGGAGAGAATACATGCAAAATGTAAATAATTGCTCAAAAACGTGTAAAATAAGAACTGTGGTAGGGTTATAAAAGAAAGCTATTTAAGACTGGGCAAAAACAAAAAAGGAACCTATGAATTAGAATCCCTGGGTACAGAAACAGGTCTCTGACCCAAGCAGGACTTTACTGCACTTCCAGCGACACTAACTCAGCAGTGGGCACAGCTCTGGGGGAAAGAAGACTTCAGGGAGGAACTGAATTGGCGTAGGCCTCCAAACCGCAGAGGGACACCTTGATTGCGTGTGCGTGTGTGTCCACCAGGCTTGCAAATGACTGCCCAAATCTATAGGACAAAGCAATTTCTTTCTCCCTTCTGCCTCTGACTACAGCGGAGGAGGAGCTCGGGACTGGAACCAGTACTTCTACTGAGCAAGGGACTGCAGTGCGCACAACTTGACTCCAGACAGTATTTTATTTCTTGGGCAACCCTTGATCTCTCTTCTGGGTTTGATCTCCCTATGCCTGTATCAGCACACATCCTGGGTAGCTGTATAACACGGAAGGATATGACCAAGTTTTAAAATCCGATGAAATACTCTTCAGATACCAACTTCACAGTTGACTCAGTGTGCTCATCAATAAAAATTCCTCCTTGACAAGGTTACTATGAAAAGGCAAGAACACATTTGTTAAATAACACATTTTTTTCTGTAATTTTCTTGAGTTCTTACTAGGTGGTAGGCACTGTGTAAAAAGAGTTGTTGTTTTATTTTTTGTTTGTTTATTTTTATTTTTATTTTTATTTTTATGTTTTTTGAGACGGAGTTTCACTTTTGTTACCCAGGCTGGAGTGCAATGGCACGATCTTGGCTCATTGCAATCTCTGCCTCCTGGGTTCAGGCAATTCTCCTGCCTCAACCTCCTGAGTAGCTGGGATTACAGGCACACGCCACCATGCCCAGCTAATGTTTTGTATTTTTCGTAGAGATGGGGTTTCACCATGTTGACCAGGATGGTCTCGATCTCTTGACCTTGTGATCCACCCGCCTCAGCCTCCCAAAGCTTTGGGATTACAGGCTTGAGCCACCGCGCCAGGCTGTTTGTTTATTTTTTAGGACAGAGTCTCGCTCTGTTGCTCAGGCTGGAGTGCAGTGGTGTGATCTCAGCTCACTGAAACTTCCTCCTCCCAGATTCAAGTGATTCTCCTGCCTCAGCCTCCCAAGTAGTTGGGACTATAGGTTCTCACCATCACGCCTGATTAATTTTTGTATTTTTTAGTACAGACAGCGTTTCACCATGTTGGCTAGGCTGGTCTGGAACTCTTGACCTTAGGCCATCCACCCTCCTCAGTCTCGCAAAGTGCTGGGATTACAGGCTTGAGCAAAGCACCTGGCCAAGAGTTGTCATTTTAATGTGTTTGCCCTTTTAAATCTCACAACTCTTCAGGGTGGGCTTATTATCCCATATCACAGGTGAGAAAATTGAGGCTTATTCAGGTTTAATTGAAATAAAATTTTAGTCTGTGTGTGGTGGCTCATGCCTGTAATACCAGCACTTTAAGAAGCTGAGGCGGGGGCCAGGCGCTGTGGCTCAAGCCTGTAATCCCAGCACTTTGGGAGGCTGAGGCGGGTGGATCACGAGGTCGAGAGATCGAGACCATCCTGGTCAACATGATGAAACCCCGTCTCTACTAAAAATACAAAAAACTAGCTGGGCATGGTGGCGCGTGCCTGTAGTTCCAGCTACTCAGGAGGCTGAGGCAGGAGAATTGCCTGAACCCAGGAGGCGGAGGTTGCGGTGAGCCGAGATCGTGCCATTGCACTCCAGCCTGGGTAACAAGAGCGAAACTCTGTCTCAAGGAAAAAAAAAAAAAAAAAGAAGCTGAGGCAGGAAGATCATGAGATCATGAGACTAGTCTGGCCAACACAGTGAAACCCTGTCTCTACTAAAAATACAAAAATTAGCTGGGCATGGTGGCAGGCAACTGTAGTCCCAGCTACTCAGGAGGCTGAGGTAGGAGAATTGGTTGAACCCACGGAGGTGGAGGTGGTAGTGAGCCGAGATTGTGCCACTGCACTCCAGCCTGGGAAACAGAGTGAGACTCTGTCTAAAGGAAAAAAGAAAGAGAGAGAAAGAGAAAGGAAGGAAGGAAGGAGGGAAGGAGGGAAGGAGCCGGGCATGGTGGCTCACGCCTGTAATTCCAGCACTTTGGGAGGCCGAGCGGGCGGATCATGAGGTCAAGAAATCAAGACCATCCTGGCCAACATGATGAAACCCCATCTCTACTAAAATATAAAAATTTTCATAAAGAGGGCTTGTGAAAAAAAAGAAAAAAAATTAGCTGGTGGGGTAGTGGCACACATCTGTAGTCCCAGCTACTTGGGAGGCTGAGGCAGAAGAATTGCTTGAATCCAGGAGGCGGAGGTTGCTGTGAGTGGAGATCATGCCACTGCATTCCAGCCTGGTGCCTGGCGACAGAGCAAGACTCTCTCAAAAAAAAAAAAAAAAAAAAAAAAAAAAGCAAGAAGGAAGGAAGAGAGAGAAAGAGAAAAGAAAATTTTAGAGCATTTGGCACATAGTTGGCATTTAATAAATGGTAACTTCTACTGTTTCCAGAAATAGCCTAATTTCAAATATGCTGTGTTCTTTCCTCATAGAGATGTCGACAGTGGTGGAAGGTGATAGCTTCCAGCTTGGGTGGTATTTCTCTTCATATACTTAAATATGTGCCATTTATTTAATATCATTATTTAGTGTCTGTCATATATTTTAAAACCTGTCATGGTATTTCTCTTTAAATAAATTTAATCTTTTCCTTCCGCCAGTAAAATTTCATTATTCATATAAGTCTTATGCACTTTTTAGCTTTCTTCTTAGTATTTTACAAGTCTGTGGCCATTATTAATGGAGGTTTTTAATGATATTTTCTAGTAAGTCATTGCTGCTATAATGTTGGCCTCGAGTCCACCTATTGGCAGAACTCTTATTAGTTCTCACCATCTTGCCCTTGGCGTCTGCAGAAACTTATATCTGATGTCTTTGTATTGACCGGAACCTGCAGAATAAATATTGAATAAGCTGCGAGAGCAGCATTCTTTTCATATCTCTATCAAAAGAGGCTGAGGCAGAAGAATCACTTGAACCTTGGAGGCAGTGGTTGCAGTGAGCCGAGATCACACCACTGCACTCCAGCCTGGGTGACAGAGCGAGACTCCGTCTCAAAAATCAATGAATAAATAATAAAAATATCAGACTCTCAGATGATCTTTCCTGGATCGAGACAAGAGAAAGCCTGGCTGTCTCAGTGCAGATTCACTACAGATGCAAATCATCCCGATGAAGGACGGTTGTGAGTGCTCTTCTGTCTGCTGGCTCTCTAAACAGCCATCTCAAAACATGTCAAATGTATTATAAACTAAAATATCTTAATTTCCTTCAGTATTTAAGATATTTGTCCATGCTGTGCTTATAGGTGTAGCTCATTCGTTTTCATTTTAGTCTAGTTGAATCATTGTATGATTAAACTACCATGTGTCTATCCATTCTCTTGTTGCTGCCGCTGGGTTGTCTCTAGCTTGGGGCCATAGCGAATGAAGTTGTTATGCACATTTTTGTTCAAGTCTTTTTGTGGACACATGTGCTCACAGTTCTTGGGAATTGCTGCGTCATAGTTTGTATGTACATTTAACTGTATAAGGAGCTGCCAGGTGCTTTTCCATAGTGGCTGTACCATTTTACACTCCCACCAGCGATGTCTGAGACATCCAGTCATTCCACACCCTGGCCAACATTTGGCGTTTTCATTCTTAATGGGCATGAGGTTTACTTCCACTGTGGTTTTAATTTGCATTTCCCTGATAACTAGTGATTTCAGTAGGTGCACAAAGCATGTTTGTGCAATGAATGAATGAATGAATGACGAGTCTTCTGGGATATGGCTTATTCCAAATATTCTGTTTCTTGCCCTACAAGTACGTATTCTATGGTCCCATTTTAAATCCAACAGCGGGGCACGGAGCTGGATACAATGCCTGGTAACAATAAAGCAGTAAGAGTGACCGATTCTGCCTGGAAGGTAGAAGGTTGGAGAGCTTCACATTGTGTGTTTCGCAGATGACTTGACACTGTTACCTGTATGTGTCTCCTACCCTCATTGGACACCTCTTCTTTCTTCCTTACTCAAAAATAGCTAGAACCACACAACCTTATGTATTAAGCATACGATGGGATCCATTACCGACAACGTTGCATTCTTAAGGGGATAACGTGTAGAATCCGGAGAAGTAGAGAATCCAGGGAGCAGAGAGAGTGCCGGTAGGGAAAGAACCCATGCTTCTACCAAGACAGGACTTTGGAGAGCTTACCCCGGAACGCCACCTTTCTCATTTGTTACCCAGGTTTCGGGCCAGGAAATTCTCATGGTCAACAAACTAACTCCTTACTTAGCAAACGTCCTGTGTATCTCTATGATGAAGAAATCTTTCCGTCATAAGCAGGTACTCTCTAGAGACAAGGCAACCGAGAGGCATCCATCCCCTTACAGGACATAAGAGCACTCGTCGATGTGATGAATGCTTCCTGTTCCATCCAAGGAGAATTTCCACTCTTCGTCCTGTAGCAGGCCAGAGACAGGTGAGTGTCCTAGCTCCTAAAAAGTCTGGGCTCATGTTCTCACATAGTCTCTTTGTTTCCCCATTTCCCTGAACACAGAACTTGTGCCTTCAAACAGCTCTGAGTTCTGCCATGATCTTTGTACCTTATTATATCTAGCAAGCTCGAAGGCCAGCTATGCTCACCAAGTGTTTGACGGAGAGAGAAAAGAAAGGAGCTACACACTCTGCAACTGCAGAAGCTTCTCCCCCAACCTGGTGAAGCTGTCAAAGATAGAAGTTATGGTAGAACAAGCTCCAGAGCTGAGATCATCTTGACCAATGTAACGGACAGCCAGTGGATGTGAAAGCGGAGGGGATAGCTCTGGAGATGCACGTTTGGGGGCACAGCTCTAAAACTTGCCAGCAAGAACCTGAAGTTAAGGCTCCTAACTGGAGTTTTCAATCCATGGGTCCTGCAATCAATTTAGAGAGTTACAAATGGAATTCTTTTACTATAAAGTGAAAACATAATTGGAGTGGATAAGGGTAGATTGTGTCTTGTGAAACCGTGGCTTCCACTGTGTATGTGTTTGTTTATGTTTATAAGGGTCATACGGAAGACAGATTCCAACTGTGGGTCACAGGCAAAAGTACAAAGGTCTCTGTCATAGATTCTGGTTCTTTTCATTTAAAAATTAAAAAAGGCTGGGCGCAGTGGCTCACGCTGTAATCCCAGCACTTTGGGAAGCCAAGGTGGGCAGATCATCTGAGGTCAGGAGTTCGAGACCATCCTGGCCAACATGGTGAAATCCCATCTCTTCTAAAAATACAAAAATTAGCTGGGCATGGTGGCCAGCACCTGTAATCCCAGCTACTCGGGAGGCTGAGGCAGGAGAATCACTTGAATCTGGGAGGCAGAGGTTGCAGTGAGCTGAAATCGTGCCATTGCACTCCAGCCTGGGTGACAAGAGAGAAACTTCATCGCAATAAATAAATAAATAAATGTAAAAGTGTGAAGTTTTAAAAATAGAAACTTAGAATGAATAAGATCTAGCATTTTATAGCACACAAGGTCTCTACAGTCAACAATAATGTACATTTTAAAAATAAGTAAGAGTATAATTGGAATGTTTGTAACACAAAGAAATGATAAATGCTGTAAGGGATAGATACCCCATTTACTCTAATGTGATAATTACACATTGCATGGCTGTAACAAAATAACTCATATAACCCATAAGTATATGTATCTACTATGTACCTATAAAAATAAAAACTAAGCTGAACATGGTGGCTCATACCTGTAATCTAAGCACTCTGGGAGGCCGAGGCAGGTGGATCACTTGAGCTCAGAACTTCGAGATCAGCCTGGGCAACATGGCGAAATCCCATCTTTATATAAAAATAAAATTTTAAAAAATTAAAAATAAAGACTTTTAAGAGCCATACTCTCTCAAATCCCCCAAACATTCTTATTACAACTATTTTTATTTTCAGTTATTACTTTGCAGCACTTGTCCATATGCAGAAACGGTTTCTTACAGTTTTATATTCTGTTTTTTTATGTGACATTTTTTGGGGGGAGGCAGTAAAGCTCTCATGTTATCCTATAAAATAGCTGCAGGATAGATAATGTTGTAAACATTTTAGAGCACTGGGCATTAATATTCTATTCAGGTCTGTGCTACAACAAGCCTTTTTATGAGCAAGTTTTATTCTTTTTCACTTTTCTCTTTGGTAGGTTATAGACTTTGGAAAAATTATGAAGACTTCAGTGGTTTGTATTTACAATGCATTTCACTATAAAAAATGAGCGTGGTCCTTCATTAGCAAATAGCAGATTCTTCACCTAAAACAGCCAGTGATTGGGCTTGGGGATGAATTACACTGTTGGAGAATTTGGGCTACAGACGCATTTGAACTAATGTGCCCTTAAAAATCCATTCGCGCGATGTGCTCATCTCATTTAGAAATGGCCAGGAAAAGCAGTACTGTGGATTCCAGCAACGGAGAGCCCTGTGGCAAATCCCCAACATTTCCAGAGAGAAAAGCCCGCCTGGACTTACTGGAAGAATAGAGCAGAAGTTAAGTGATGGGGGAGGGAGAACAGGAAGAGACTTAGACCAAATAATCTGTAACACCCACATTGTGTGCAGCAGTTACAAATTCAAAGGGAGCTCAGCGCACCCAAGAGCTAGGATGTAAAGCCAACCTCTGAATGGGTATTATGTCCTATCGAAGTCTATTGTTTCATGAAGCCCAGGCCTAACAATGTCCCATTGTGGCAGATGCAAGGTTAAATCCCAGTTTTCCACATTTTCCCTTCATTTTCAGTCTCCAGGTCTGTCCCCCTGAAGATGCTTCCTCTCACCGCCTGGGCTGCCGTCATGCTGACCGTGTAGGTAAGGATGGTTTACAGGCCCCTCCATATGATTTGGAGACACTGGAAATCTCCTGTCTTTTCTCTGATTTTTATTAAGTATATATAAAGACTATGGCTCCTGTTTCAGAGTGATGACCCAGGAAAAACTCTCTGTGGAACTGCCAAGTCAGAGCTACTCCCTCCCTGCAAAGACACCTTTGGAATTACAAGGACGCTCTACACGCGTGGACAATGCTCTTACTGCTTTTATTTACTTTTTTTATTATTATTTATTTTTTATTTTTAGTAGAGACGGGGTTTCACCATGTTGGCCAGGATGGTCTCGATCTCTTGACCTCGTGGTCCGCCCGCATATCTGCGGATGGTTTGCTACTTTCCTTCTAAAGGGACTATAAAGGCCAACTTCAACTGCAGGAGATTGTTTTGCTGTACATAAGCCTGGAATGGGCATTAATCACTAAGTGGATTTTTTTAATCCCTGGATTAAAACAACAGAAGCTCTATGACTGCCAAGGGTCTTGCTGCGTACGGTTTCTGGGTCACGTGACATCTTTGTATTGGCACTGTCTGCACCAGGATTGAATAAGCAGCCAAGTGGGAGGATGGAAAATTACATGGAAATCATCTACTTCACGTCGCACCTCCTGCAAGGAGCCGGAGGTGACTTCTAACCAGGAGGTTGTAGGTAGCTGGGTGGTTTTCTAAAGAGCAGCCGGGAGACAAGAACGCAGATGTTTCCAAGAAGGAAAGTGTGGTGGCTGCCGGTGTGTTCTGCGATCGAGTTCTCTGCCTTTCCCTTCCTCCTTGGGTCAGAGGACCTTGATCCAGACAGATCTTGGTACTGATGCCCCAAGACAAGAAAGCCTCTGAGGTGGGGGTAACTCAGAAGGGAAAAGCTGGGTCTCTTAGGCTGACCGCTTCGAGAAGGATGAGCTGCCGTGTCTAACAAGTACTTCTGTGTCTGGAGACAGGAGTCCGTAAAGTGTAACTGGAATTAAAGCACTTCAGCCCCGACATTCACCTTTTGTGGGTGACCCCAGGCCAGCTGCTCAGCCCCTCTGTGCTCTCTTCCTCCGTCTATGGAATAGGGGCAATAACTGGCCTGTTTTTCTCACTGGGATGTCACGGAGGAACAAAGAGACCTATGCAGGTGGGCGTACTTTATGCAGGTAAATTATCTGTATTTTGTGTTGATGACCAGGCATGGAGGGAAGGATTGTACTGAGCATGTGCCATGCCCTGTCTTTCCGGGCTGTTACTGATAGTTGCACCTCATCTTAGCCTCTCTCTCTTTGTTCTTTTTTTTTTTTTTTTTTTTGGAGACAGAGTCTCACTCTGTCACCAGGCTGCAGTACAGTGGTGCGATCTCAGCTCACTGCAGCCTCCACCTCCGGGTTCAAGCGATTCTCCTGCCTCAGCCTTCTGAGTAGCTGGGACTACAGGCACGTGCCACCATGCCCAGCTAATTTTTGTATTTATTTTTTTTAGTAGAGACGGGGTTTCACCATGTTGGCCAGGATGGTCTCAATCCCCTGACCTTGTGATCCGCCCGCCTCAGCCTCCCAAAGTGCTGGGATTACAGGCATGAGCTACCACAGCCGGCCAGCTTCTCCTTTTACACTGCTCACCAAGAGCTTTCCGTATCTGCAGAAGTTATATTTCTTCCTTTCCTCATTGGGGTGGGGCGCCGGGGACACACTGATTGTTTACTCAGGCCCAGCAGGGACCCTTCTAAGTGTAAGCTCCGGGTAAAAGGTGGAAATAGGCTGGAGGAGGTGGAATCCTGCTTGGTAGACGAGCCCCAGTAAACATTTCTCCTGTTAGGCCCATTCGATCAAACCTCGCTTTGGAGAAATGGGACCGAGGTGGCATTTTCTAACTTGTGGCATGATCTTAACTGAAAGTGTCGGCTTTTTCGGTGTCCAGCTATATCATGTATTTTTAAGATTCTTTGGGTGAAGGTCCCAATTCTTGAGATCTAGACCTAATCCCCTGATTCATTAAAGTGTTATTTTCTTTCCTATCTAATTATAAAACAATAGAAACATGGCCAGGCCTGGTGGCACTCACCACTACTCAGAGGCTGAGGCAGGAGGGCTGCTTGAGTCCAGGAGTTCAAGGCTGCAGTGTGCTATGATTGCACCTGTGAATAGCCACAGCCCTGCAGCTTGGGTAGCACAGTGAGATCCCATCACACACACACACACACACACACACACACACACACACACACACAACCTAAACTAAAAAGAATAGAAATGTGTATGCTACCTCCCTAAGCGTGGTGGGCATCTAGGTGGTATTCATGGCTGAAGTCACGTGGAACATTCCTCGTGATGTAATCTTTCTGCGTGACCTTGTTCAAGCTCTGTGTCCCCATTGGTGAAATAAGTTTGGATGAGAGGCTCCCTACCAGCTCAGCACTGGAGTAAACATCTTTCAGCAATAGGAATGTGCTCCTCTGCTCTGCCGCACTTGCCTCTCCTCTTCCTCCCCTCCAGGGTTTTAGTAAACTCATCCTCCTGGGGTCTCATGAATTCCTCTGCTCAACCCTCACCCGTCTTTCCAGTATTCACCAGTGGGAAAAGCCCAGGTTTCTCTGAGCAGGAATGTGAGGACTGACTCTTAGAAGACAAAATCCATGCTAGGCTCAAGGAACATAAAACAGGCAAGTGCCTGTCTTTTAAGAGTCTTCCAGTCCAGTGGGGAGAGCGCCAGCCAGAAAAACTGAATTGTCATGTGATGAATTCAGCGCTTTGCAAGGCACCCACTCCAGGGAGGGGCAGAGGGCGAGCGAGAGCACTGGAGAGAAGACTGGAGAACACGTGAGCCAGTCAAGGCCTCAGCCAGAGCCCTGGGGACGGGTCCCACGCTACTGGAGATTGTTTGTGGGCTCCCAGGAGATTGTTTGTGGGCTCCCAGGCCGGTTTATAACAAAGAGAAGAAATTACAAAGCGTTGAAACTCTAAGGAAGATGGAGCTACTATATAAACATTCTAATATAATCAGATTTCATTCTGTTGGAGGTGTAAGACCAGTGGCCAAAGGGAGATCCAGGTCTCTATTAATCTTCACACAATAGGGCTGATAAAGCCCTCTCTACAAACAATGTCTTGGCAATCACTTTATCAGATGTAATTACATTTCTTAATCTTACAGTGGCTTCTTGCAGGTACTAAGGGAGTCGGGTTAAGGATCTTCCCGAAGGTTATCTGTGTAGGTTCCGTCCAGTTTAGGGTGGCAGGTCTCAGCTTTCCTAAGCATTGTCCCAAGCTGCAGGTAGCATCACAGCAAAGCAACCCCCTAACCCCAGACAGATCGACCCCCTGTGACAGGGGCCACCTAATCAATGCCTGTCTCTAAACAATGTCATCACTATGCTTGTGCCCCTCCCTCTACCTAGGAAGCCCGAGACTGATGCAGCCTCAAAGGCACTTGGAGAAATCTGGACCACGAAGGCAGCCTGCGTCGTTGTTCAGTGTTATCAGCCAAGCTCCATTCACCTCTCAGGTGAGGTCTGAACTACACATAGTTACTAGACTGATGGTTACTGCCAGGAGGCTATCAGTGTGATCACGTGACTAAAGACAAGCGGCATTCAAACCTACCCTTGTCTGACAATGCACCCAAACCCAGAGTTGGATGAGTGACCCCATGCAGGTACACGGAGTGACCCGGTGCAGGTACGTGCCTGGTCACCTTCCAGCGCTTCTTATTGTGAGTTAATCAAAGAGAAGAAAAACTCTGGGGAGTGGGGAACATGATGGCGTATATAGCACTAACCCTAAATACCTTAGTTACCCACTTTTTTTGGTGACTTCCTCTCTTTTTATGGACCTGTTTTGGATGTCATTCAGCTCTGATCATGCCGCTTGCTTGCCACTAAGTGACTCACAAGAGCTTTTACCCTCTCAGTAAACCACAAGAGACAACGCTCTCCACCACGCCTGATGCTACGAGGTTTAAACGCTCAGGGTTTCCCTCGTTTGAACTAAGAAAGAATACCTGGTTGGTTAAATCCTGTGAACTTGCAGATTAATTCTTTAGAAACAACTGCAATAACTTTCCTTTCTAATGCATGGGTCTCTGTTTTCCACCACGGTACCATTATCCACATCCTTTACCAGCCAGGTTGTTAGGATGGGGGACAGCAAAGGATTCTTAGAAAAAAGTCTCCCTGGGTTTCTGTTACAAATTTGTCTTTTCAGAAATGATCCATGTTTCTGACATCCACTTAATTCAAGGCATCAGGGGATGATAAAAGGTGATACGGGGTAAGGGAGCCCCTGGTCTAGTGTGAGCAGGGAAGTCACGCCCCATGTAGATGGGAAGCCTAGTGTTGTGGGATAACACGGGACCCAGAGAGCCAGTCACAGCTCTGCCACATAGCCAGCTCATGACCCAGAGCCGCTGGGCCGCTGCTGTCACTTCTGGGTGTAAAATGCATTTTGCGAGGGTCATACTGGTAAAGCAGAGAGTCCATGTGGCACCAGGACTTAGACTTGGACAGGGACCTTTCTGTCTTGTGCCCGTTTGTTTGTTTTTAAGACAGAGTCTTGCTCTTGGCCCAGGCTGGAGGGCAGTGGCGTGATCACTGTTTCCTGCAGCCTTGAACTCCTGGGCTCAAATGATCCTCCTACCTCAGCCTCCCAAGTAGGGATTACTGGCACAGGACACCATGCCTGGCTAATTTATTAATTTTTCTATAGAGACATGATCTTGCTATGTTACCCAGGCTGCTATTGAACTCCTGTGCTCACGCAATCCTCCCTCCTCAGCCTCTCAAAGTACTGGGATTACAGACTTGAACCATCACACCCGGCCTCTTGTGTCATCTTTGATTTATGAGAACTATTTAGTCTAATCTCTTTGTAAAAGTAGCATTTCTTTTGGGAGGCCGAGGCGGGTGGATCACGAGGTCGAGAGATCGAGACCATCCTGGTCAACATGGTGAAACCTCGTCTCTACTAAAAATACAAAAAATTAGCTGGGCATGGTGGCACGTGCCTGTCATCCCAGCTACTCAGGAGGCTGAGGCAGGAGAATTGCCTGAACCCAGGAGGCGGAGGTTGCGGTGAGCGGAGATCGCGCCATTGCACTCCAGCCTGGGTAACAAGAGCGAAACTCCGTCTCAAAAAAAAAAAAAAAAAAAAAAAAAAAGTAGCATTTCTAACATCAAGATGAAGACTCTGCCAGAGAAAACAAAATCCTAGGCACTTTTTAAAGTTAACATTTATCAAGTGCCTATAAAGAGCTAAGTAAGCACTTGCCAGGGCACTTAGCGAAATCTCACACCAACCTCTGAGATAGACACTACTATCCTATCTGTTTCTGAGATGAGGAAACAGGGGTACGGAGAGGCTGGGAATGTGCTCGGGTCACACACTGGTAAACAGCATAGCTGGGATTTGAGTGATTCCAGGCCTTATACTCACTGCTAGTATTTATGGTGTCTAACAGCCACAACTGTTTGGATTCCACCCATACTGTGAGCACCTGGGATTGCACGTAGCAATAACCTGTTACACAGGGCTCAGTTTGGGATTGACCTAAAATTCTCCTTTAGTTACATGAACTTGGGTTTTTGTAGATATGTATTTGGTCATCCTCTAAGATAAAATCTGTAAGTTCTCGTACAAATCAGAATAAGATCGTGTTGAGGATGTTTGTGGGGGAAGGAAGAGCATAGAATATCATTAGAGGGTTGAAGGAAATGATCAGTTTCAAGCTGCTTTGACTAATCAGCTGAACCGGTCTCTATCGGTTATACAAATAGAATGTAGTGCTCAAAGCCAATTTATATTCCTATCTTTGGGAAGTGATCATCCCGATCGCTGTGGTGCCTGCCGTTCCTGAATAGGTTTTAACAACCCCTCCCCCTACCTCCACCCCTTCCACCCCCAATTAGGCAAATCAGACCTAGAGACCTGAGACCCCCACCTCCCTGTAATATGCAGAGGTGGGAGAAAGTTGCAAGTAAGCAAGCAAGCTATGCCAAGAATGTGTGAGGACACAGAAGTTCACAAACGGGATGGCCTCCAAGCTCCCCAAAGCATCTCATTTCCAATCTTTCTTTGTACTAGAGGACATGGTCTGGAACCACAGCCAGCCAGAATGAAAAGACAAAGCCCATTTTCCCGGGGGGAAGGTAGCCCTCGCTCCTTCTCCACGTACCGCCCTTCCTCTCATATTCTACAAAATGATAATTTACTGGTCCTGAAAGTATCGACTCTCCCTTGAACCTTCCTTTGGTCTGCCCTGCCCCACGGATAACACTGAACTCTTTGATAGCCTCCTCCTTGAGTTCCGTGGACAGGTAGCCAAAAAAAGTCGGTGGGAGAGGACATCCAGGGTGAGAGAGCAGCTGATGCAGAGGCCAGGAGATAAGAAAGCACGCAAGCCTGGGCCACAGTGAACAGTTCACAAAGGCGGAGCAGAGCTTCTCCACCTTAGCTGCACAATAAAATCTGCGTGCTTCTGTGGCACCCAGATTAATGAAGTCAGGACCTCTGGAGTCGGGACGCAGCCATCCATGGTCCCGATCGCAGCTTATGGCCTGGCACGCAGAGTGAGCACAAAGGCAGGCCGGCAAAGAGGCTGGGGGTGCCATCAGGAAGGATGTTAAAGAGGCAATGCGGGCCGGGCGCGGTGGCTCACGCCTGTAATCCCAGCACTTTGGGAGGCCGAGGCAGGTGGATCACGAGGTCGAGAGATCGAGACCAACCTGGTCAACATGGTGAAACCCCGTCTCTACTAAAAAAATATAAAAAATTAGCTGGGCATGGTGGTGCGTGCCTGTAATCCCAGCTACTCAGGAGGCTGAGGCAGGAGAACTGCCTGAACCCAGGAGGCGGAGGTTGCGGTGAGCCGAGATCGCGCCATTGCACTCCAGCCTGGGTAACAAGAGCGAAACTCTGTCTCAAAAAAAAAAAAAAAAAAAAAAAGGAGGCAATGCGACCCCTATGGAATTGTCTGGTTTGTTGGGTTTTCCTTTCTTTCTTTCTTTCTTTCTAGTCCCTACAAACGTTGGGGTTTTAAACATTTTATTTATTTTTAGATGGAGTCTCGCTCTGTCACCTAGGCTGAGGCTGGATCGCAGTGGCGTGATCTCAGCTCACTGCAGTCTCCGCCTCCCGGGTTCAAGCCATTCTCCTGCCTCAGCCTACCGAGTAGCTGGGACTACAGAGCCGCATGCCACCATGCCTGGCTAATTTTTGTATTTTTAGTAGAGACGGGGTTTGGCCATGTTGGCCAGGCTGGTCTCAAACCCCCGACCTCATGATCTGCCCGCCTTGGCCTCCCTAAGTGCTAGGATTACAGGCGTGAGCCACTGCGCCCGACCAGGAATTGTCTGTTTTTTAATCATAGGAGGAGCATGACCAGATGCTGTAAGTGGATGGCTAGAGAGTGAGAAGACAGGAAGGGTGAAGCAGAAAAGGCATTGGAGAGGCTGTCATGGGAGCCAGGAGGGAGACTGCAGAGTCTGCCGGCCTGTGGGTACACAGCAAGGATCCAGCGCACACAGCATGCGGAGCTGAGATAGCAGAGGATGTGACGTGGGAAGTCAGGGAGTGGGGAGGGCTTCGTGACCCAAGACGTGAAGAATGAAGAGCAGGTGATGGCTTGCAAAAGCAGCCTCGTCGGCATCTCCGGCTGCCCTTCAAGATCTGCTGGCGGGGACAAGCTGACAAGACTGACAGCCTTCGGGGCTCCATGCTGCACTGTAGTCCTGGCCTCAGGAGCCACTGCCCCTACGTGTGAGGCACAGACTAAAAAGCATGGGCAAGGCCCCATGCCTGCATCTTAGAGCCCCAGGCAGGCTCCATCAGCTTCAAGAAGGTCTGCAGATTGATCATCTTCTCCAAATCAGGAGCTGAAACACAACCGCTGATTGTGCATTTTACTGAATTTTCGCTATAGTCTTGGAGATATCAAATATCTAGGTCCTTTTTATTTTGTGTGAATCTGAAGATAGGGCATGTAAAATAGGACTACTGAGCTGGGCAGCATGGCTCCCACCTGTAATCACAGCTACTCAGGAGGCTGAGGTGGGAGGATCCCTTGAGGCCAGGAGTTTGAGATCAAGCTGAGCAACATAGGGAACCCCACACCAACCTGTAAAGAAAGAAACAAAAATAAAATAAGATAGCCAGGCACAGTGGCTCACGCCTGTAATCTCAGCACTTTGGGAGGCCAAGGCAGGCAGATCACCTGTGGTCAGGAGTTTGAGACCAGCCTGACCAATATGATGAAACCCCATCTCTACTAAAAATACAAAAATTAGCTGGCATGCTGGTGGGTGCCTGTAGTCCCAGCTACTCAGAAGACTGAGGCAGGAGTTTGAACCCAGGAGGCGGAGGTTGCAGTGAGCTGAGATAATGCCACTGTAGTCCAGCCTGGGCAACACAGCAAAACTCTGTCTTGGAAATAAAATAAGACTATCCCAGAGAATTCCAAACATATAATCTCCATAATCATGGACTGCATGTATTGTGTACTTGATTTAAAATATTTTGAAAACATCCACCAAAAATGCAGCGTCCGAGCGGAGGGAGTAACTGGCTTCCTCATTTTTACAAACTCCACCGGAAGTGGCACTTAAGGCAGGCGCCCATTTAACTCAGTTCTCTGTGCTACCCCTGCCGAGTCATTTTTAATTGTTGGTTCAGTTTCACAAAGTGAACGTGAGCGTCGATCTTTCCAAAGTCTTTCGTGACTCAAATCTATGCAAAATTGTTTTGAGTGAGGAAAGGGGACCCAAGAAATAAAGACATTTTACAGAAATGACACACAAAAAAAAACAAGATCCTTTGATTATGCTGGTAGAAAAAAAACTAATTTAAATTATGAGATAAAGCTGAGGAAGAAACCAATCATGACTGCGAGTGCCACTAAGTACTTAGCATCCAGCACCTTCTTAAATTTTTCTCAGTTAGGGCACCAGTAAATCACGGTGACTGATGCAGATTCCTGAAAGGGGGCTGGAGAGCCCTGGGCCAGTCCTCACACCCTGCGGGAGGCGGCCCCCACTCCTTCCTGGCATCTGTCTAATGAACCATATGAATAAGTGGCTGTTTCTCCACTCTGCTGCTCATTAGAATCACTGGAGGAGGTGTGTAAACAGGCCAATGCTCCAGTCCTCACCACTCAAAAATTCTAGAACAGTTAAGCTGACTCTGGTGGTAGAGCTTGGGCATCGGTATTTTTTTAAAAAACCCTGATAGACACTAGGTTTTTTGTAGAAAAAAAAAAGAGAAAAAAAGCCCCCCTGAGTGACTAACGTAATTCCTAGAAGAGAGCTAGGTGATTTATGTGTTTTTTGTTTGTTTGTTTGTTTGTTTGTTTGAGATGGAGTCTCACTCTGTCGCCCAGGCTGGAGTGCAGTGTCGGGATCTCGGCTCACTGCAACCTCTGCCTCCCGGGTTCAAGCCAGTCTCCTGTCTCAGCCTCCAGAGCAGCTGGGATTACAGGTGTGAACCACTACTCCTGGCTAATTTTTGTATTTTTAGCAGTGACAAGGTTTCATCATATTGGTCAGGCTGGTCTCAAACTCCTGACCTAAGGTGATCCACCCGCCTCGGCGTCCCAGAGTGCTGGGATTACAGGCGTGAGCCACTGAACCCAGCGCGTTCTTTTTAGAAGTCTTAAATCTGTATTTCATGGGCACCTCTCCCTTGGTCTCTCAGTCCAGAAAGAAACTCCAGAACAGCGAGGGCTTCCTTTCGTTTTCAGCTGTGAAACATACAAGGGCAGACACACCACATGCGAAGGTCAAGACCAACATTTACAAGGGAAAATGCTTCCTGACCTTAATGTGATGTTTTTGTTTGAAGGGGGAATTCTAAATTGCCTCTTAGAGTGTGCTTGGGGCTCCAGGTGCACTGGAAGGTCTTCCCTGGAGCAAGGAGAAAATGCCAGTGGGACAGAGCCCCTGGGCAGGGGTGAGCGCTCTACCTGGATGCAGCAGCCCTCAGCACTCACGTGGGAAATGGTTCAAGGCAGCCCAGAGTCCCCACAACTAACTTCATGCCCAAGGAGTGAGCAGTTTCTCTAAATACAATAGAACCTCTGCCACTTTGAAGATAAGCTCTCACAGGCTGCTTAAAACAATAATTCTGTACTTTCTTTCCTGTTTCTAGATTTATTTTAAGTATTAGTATAAAATGTCAGAGCAGCTGATAGCAGCCAGATCAGTTTGTATAAAGCCCGACTGCCTGTTTGTAGTATATTACAGCTATATTTGACACAGGAAAGCACTTAATCATGCCTGCTATCAGCACACCACACCCACCTTTGTGAGGACCCTCAGAGGTTGTGAGATTTATCACTGTGAACTTGAACTGGATGGACAGGCCCTAATGGATCATGCAGGCTCCTTCTGAGAAGTTCGGGCTAAAAGTGTACCATCCACAACCCCAGTGCCAAGAGAAAGGTCAGGAACACTGAGCACCTCCCAGGACCGGCCTCAGTAGATCCAACCTTTGCCCTGAATTTTACCTCAGGCAGTTGAAGTCTGATGAGTATAAATCTGATGGCATGGTAAGAAACTCCCTCTGCTCCATTCTGCCCCCAAAGTGGCCTCTTCTGAGGACCCATTAGCCACGTTTTCCTCTTCATACCAACTGATAAACACTACTGCTCAGATAGAAAAGGCTAGCAGCATGTCTAAAGCATTCTTGCAGTTAGCCAACCTCTTCACTGAGTCTTTCTGCACCTCAGGGGGCCCTGGGAGGCTGGCGCCGTGGAAAGGGTGGTGCTGTCCAATTCACATGCAGGGTACCTGAGACCCACACTGCTAAGGGAGCTGGCTAAGGGGGACTGCAACCTGGAAGTCCTGTTCCTACATCCTTCCTCTGTTGGCATTTGACTAGAAGTGGAGAAACCTGGGCTCCACTCTTGGTTTCAGCATTCTTAGTGAATACCTGACCTCTCTAAACTTCTGCTTCCACCTCTGAAGTGGGGATGATGTCGCCTCTGCAAATCACAGGGGACTGGAGTAGAATGGATACGAGAGCGTTATCACTTTGCCATTAAATATTAATATTTAAAAATACCTATTTGGAATTACATTTGAATTCAGACTGAGTGGTCTCAGCCCTTCCAAGGCACTTGTCAGATCTCTCTGAGCCTCAGTTTCCACATCTGTAAAATAGCAACAATAGAACCCCATAGGTTTTCTCTTTTTTAAAAAATTATGGAAGCTTTCAATGTTGTTGTTAGTCTGTTTTTTAATTTTAAAATATATAATTGACAAATAAGGATTATATATACTCAAAGTGCACAACATGCTTTGATATACATCAGCAACGTGTAATGATTACCATAGCCAAATTAATCTAACACATCCATCACCACCCATGCTGTACGTTAGAGCCCCAGATCTTGTTCATCCTATAACTGAAAGTTTGGGCCTTTTGAACAACACTTCCTCCCTCATTTCCCCCTCCTCGAAGCCCCTGGTAACCATGGTTCTACCCTCTGCTTTTATGAGTTACGGTTTTAGAGCATTTTTTAAAAGTAAGTATAATAGTAAGCTGTCATGTATACATCACTGACGTATACATGGTCCTAAACATTTTTTTCTGGATTCCTCGAAAAATTCCTAGACATCATGCCATTTCACCCATCGCTGATAACCAGGATTGCATGTTTTAATGTGACCACCATGCCACTGTCACACCTAGCAAAACTAACAATAATTCTTCAACATCATGTCACATCTGGTCCAAAGCCAATTTCCCCAATTGTCTCAATTTTTTTTTTTTTTTTTTTTTGAGGCAGAGTCTTACTCTGTTGCCCAGACTGGAGTGCAGTGGCATGATCTTGGCTCACTGCAACCTCTGCCTCCTGGGTTCAAGTGATTGCCTGCCTCAGCCTCCCAAGTAGCTGGGACTACAGGCGTGCACCACCACATCCAGGTAATTTTTTGTATTTTAGTAGAGACGGGGTTTCACCATGTTGGCCAGGATGGTCTCGATCTCCTGACTCTGTGATCTGCCTGCCTTGGCCTCCCAAAGTGCTGGGATTGCTGGCATGAGCCACCATGCCCAGCCTCAAAGATGTATTTTTACAGTTGGTTTAGTCAATAGGGTCTGGATATTGGCTGTGGTTATTGTCCCTTTTTTTTTGTTTGTTTGTTTTTTAACCACATCACCATTTTGCTGGAGAAACCACATCATTTGTCTTGTGGAATGTTCCACATGTTCCACATTCTGGATTCGGTTGATTGCTTCCTTCCAGAGGTGTTTAACTTTTTTCTTCCGTTTTCCATAGGTTGGATTGTAAGGATTAATTAAGTTAATGCCTGTAAAGCGCTTAGCAGGTATATTCATTTTCCAGCGTTGCCAAAACAAAGTACCACAGTCTAGGTGGCTTAAACAACAGAAATGTGTCATCTCACAGTTCTGGAGGCTGGAAGCCTGAGATCCAGGTGTTGTCAGGGCTGCTGTTGCCAGGACTGGTAGAGAAAGGTCTGTTCCAGGCCACTCTCCTTGACTGAAGAGGTCCACTGTCTTCCCGTCTTCTCATCATCTTCCCCTGTGTCTGTGCTGAATTACCCCCGCTTTTTTTTTTTTTTTTTTTTTTTTTTTTTTTTTTTTTTTTTTGAGACAGAGTCTTGCTCCATTGTCCAGGCTGTAGTGCAGTGGCATGATCTCAGCTCACTGCAACCTCCACCTTCTGGGTTCAAGCAATTCTCCTGCCTCAGCCTCCCAAGTAGCTGGGACTACAGGCACACACCACCATGCCCAGCCAATTTTTTGTATTTTTAGTAGAGGTGGGGTTTCTCCATGTTAGCCGATGGTCTAGATCTGCTGACCTTGTGATCCGCTTTGGCCTCCCAAAGTGCTAGGATTATAGGCATGAGCACCTCGGCCAGCCACGTTTCCCCTTTTTATGAGGACATCAGCCACACTGGATTAGGACCTACATTAATTAATAACAATCTTATTTCCAAATAAGGTCACATTCCGAGGTACAAAGGAATTCAACATATGAATCAGGGCAGGCGACAATCCAACCACCAACATCACAATACATGGCCCATGGTAAATCTTCTATAAATATTACCGTCAGCCTTCAACCATTTACCTGTTACATTGTTACTTAAGGATTAAAAGTTAATATATGTAAAACCCTGAGCACAAAATAGAGAACATGGTAAAATTTCTATATAAATATCAGGTATTGGCCGGGCGTGGTGCTTCATGCTTGCAATCCCAGCACTTTGGGAGGCTGAAGCTGGTAGATCGCTTGAGGTCAGGAGTTCGAGACCAGCCTAGCCAAATGGTAAAACCCTGTCTCTACTAAAAATATAAAAATTAGCCAGGCATGGTGGTGGGCACCTGTAATCCCAGCTACTTGGGAGACTGAGGCAAAAGAATCACTTGAACCCAGAAGGCAGAGTTTGTAGTGAGCTTGGATCATGCCACTGCACTCCACCCAGCCTGGGAGACAGAATGAAACTTTATTTAAAAAAAAATAGATATTACATTGTAATATGCTACACTTTTATTTTGTAGTTGTTTTAATACTAATTTATATTCATGTTAGAATATTTCATAATTTTAAGTACTAATTTAATTCACAAGATTCCCAAGAAAGAGCCACAGCAGTCAACACTTTTGCTAGGTGGGGAGACAGTAGTAGGTCTGCAGATTGGGAGGCCTAGAGGGAGAGCAGGAGCTTGGGTGGGCGCTGGAACAGCCCAGAACCCCAGCTCAGGCAGGGCAGGGTCCTGGCTGTCCTGCGTCACCAGCCACAAGACACCAGGCAAGTCACTGTTCCACAATGGGGATTCCTTTTCTCTGAAATGATTATATACAATAGGTATTCTCCAAACCCCTTTTCACAACTAAAATTCTAGGTTCTATAAAGAAAAGGATCATGAAAGGCACAGCATGTGACTATCAGTTAAACAATAAGAAAACTATTTTGCTCTATTTGCAGGATGTCCAAAAAATCTTACAAAAACGTTTACCAGGCAAAATATCATCCTTTTTTTTTTTTTTTTTTTGAGATGGAGTCTCGCTCTGTCACTCAGGCTGGAGTGCAGTGGCGCAATCTCAGCTCACTGCAACCTCTGTCTCCCAGGTTCAAGCAATTCTCTGCCTCAGCCTCCCAAGTAGCTGGGATGACAGATGCCTGCCACCACGCCTGGCTAATTTTTTGTATTTTTAGTAGAGATGGAGTTTCATCATTTGACCAGGCTGGTCTTGAACTCCTGACCTTGTGATCCACTCACCTCAACCTCTCAAAGTGCTGGGATTACAGGCTTGAGCCACGGAGCCCAGCCCATCATTTTTAAAATGGACTAGGAAAGAAGGATTTTCATAAAAGCAGCCACGTGGACATGTACCAGTCTTCTCAGATTACACCACCATCGTCTTTACTTTGGTTTATCCCTAACTTTTTTTTCCTTCTATTTCATGGACCATTTTGACTTTCTGTTTATATGTGAATGGTTTTTTTTGTGTTTTTTTTTTGGTCTCAGTGTTGTTTGTGGTTATTTCTGTCTTCTTGTTTAAGCCTCTTACCAATCGTTTGGTTTGGTTTGTTTCGTTTCCTCTGGTTTTTTTTGAGACAGGGTCTCCCACTGTTATCCAGGCTGGAGGGCAGTGGTCCAATCGCAGCTTACTGCAGCCCTGACCTCCCCCAGCTCAAACAATCCAACTGCCTCAGCCTTCTGAGTAGCTGGGACTACAGGCACACACTGCCATGCCGTGCTAATTTTCGTACTTTTTGTAGACACAAGGTCTCGCCATGTTGCCCAGGCTGGTCTTGAACTTCTGATTTCGAGTGATCTGCCTGCCTCAGCCTCCCAAAGTGCTAGGATTACAAGTGTAAGCCATTGCGCCCAGCCCATTTCGTCTTTTTTTTTTTTTTTTTTTTTGAGATGGAGTCTTGCTCTGTTGCCCAGGCTGGAGTACAATGGCACAATTTCAGCTCACTGCAACCTCTGCCTCCTGAGTTCAAGCAGTTCTCCTGCCTCAGCCTACCGAGCAGCTAGAATTACAGGCATGCTCCAGCACACCTGGCTAATTTTTGTATTTTTAGTAGAGACGGGGTTTCACCATGTTGGTCAGTCTGGTCTTGAACTCCTGACCTCATGATCTACCCACCTTGACCCCCAAAGTGCTGGGATTACAGGCGTGAGTACCATGCCTGGCCCATTTTCTCTTTCTACTCCATTTCTTTTTGCCAGGCACTTTTCCCTGACTTGTGTTCTCTTTTATTCACCTCTTTGGTACACTTGTTTCTTCCTCTTATTTCTTTTTGAATCTGGATGGAAGACACAAAATTTCTCAATATGGAGATGGAATCACTTACAGCATCTCGGTGAGGCTTCATCCTGAAAACCCTGCCTACTTTGTTCGGATGAAAACAGCCCCGCCGGGGAGACATTGTGGCTGGGCATGAAGACGACAGAGCTCAGTGTGGACTCACAGCTTCTCATACCCCTGTAGGTGCATAAGTCCCCAGTCCAACAGAATGTCACTTGTGCCAGCTGGAACATTTGACCCTGGGGGCAGCTCTGTCAACAAGCTCACTGCCCACCAGCGCACTGGGAAGAATGGTGGTGGAGGGGGGTTAAGGGAGAGAAAGTGGACCCTGTTGTGCCAGGCAGGAGAGGACACAGCCTTTCTTGCTGTTGAGCATTGGGAGAAATGTGCTAACACACTTTCAGATCTTCAGAAAGAATTACTAATTGTAAAGAAAGCTTGGAGTTTGCCAAGGGTCCATAACATCTTCCTGTTGCCCATCGTCACAGTGGAAGTCTGAGAGGGCAGCCACAGCTGGGATGTGCAGAGAAGGGGACGGCAGTTCCAGCAGTCAGGAGGACAGAGGCCATCACCCCAGAGGACGAGGTCTAGAGGACTGGGGACGTGGAGCCAATTTCTATGGTGCCCTCATGTTTTTCCATCCATTCTCCAAGCAGCTTTTTGAAAAAAGTTGTGGGGTCTCCTTCTGTTCCCTGGGCTGGAGTGCAGAGGTACAATCGTACGTCACTGCTGCCCCCAACTCCTGAATTCAAGCCATCCTCCTGCCCCAGCTTCCCAAAGCACTGGGATTACAAGTATGAGCCACCCTGCCCAACCTAAGCAGCTTCTTTATCTTGATGTGACTTTCCCAACAGACTTCCCTCCTGAAAAGGCACAGTTCCCATTCAAAAGAATTACCTGGCCTTTCTGTCTCAGACCGATGTCACTTGCTTGAACAATTTAAAACAGTTTTCCCCCAGATTTCTTTAATTACTTTGGATAAGCTGAAAAGTCAAAATAATATGACCAGAACTTGGCAACTCTGGATATGAAGAGTAGATAATGAGAAAAGAGTCAGTGGTAATATTAAATTTGAAGTCAGAGTTCCCAGAAGAAGGATATACCACATACAGAACACAAAAAGGTAGACTCTGTTGCAGTATTGATCATCTTCAGGTCTCCTCTTACCGCCAAACCTCTATCTTAACATCTTGGGGTGGAAGCTCTGTTGGAAGCAAGCTGTCATTTCAAGGGCCATATTTCACTTCCATATTCATCTATAAATTCCATCTTAGTGCTTTTTATGTTCAAGATGGTGAACCAGGTGTTAGGAGAATGAACAAGGGGGAAAGATACAGCATACCATATGAGAAGATCAGAGTGTTGGCTGGGCACGGTGGCTCATGCCTGTAATCCCAGCACTTTGGGAGATCGAGGCGGGTAGATCACCTGAGGTCAGGAATTTGAGACCAGCCTGTCCAACATGGCAAAACCCTGTCACTACTAAAAGTACAAAAATTAGCAGGTGCCTGTAATCCCAGCTACTCAGGAGGCTGAGGCAGGAGAATCACTTGAACCCGGGGAGGCAGAAGTTGCAGTGAGCCAGGAGCGGGCCACTGCACCCCAGCCTAGGTGACAAGAGCAAGACTCTGTCAAGAAGAACAGAGAGTTAAGTAGAGAATACAAGACACACATAGAAATAACTAAAATGCAAACATACTGGTTATTCGTTATTTGTATTAGAAACCATTTAGGAGACTGTCACTATAAATAACAGAGAAATCCTACTTTTAATTGATTTTTTGAATAAAATAAATTTATTGTCTCACCAAAAATCTAGAAATAGGATGATTCTGGGGCTGGTTAATATAACAGCCTGAGGACTTCCATCTCCACCCTCTGCTGTCTGGGCTTGTTGGCCTTGGTCTTCAAACAGGTCCTCTCATGACACAATTGGGTCTACAGGTTCAGTCATTCCACAGGGGCACAGCCACACTGGATGAAAGAAGAGGGTCCAGTGTCCCCAGTTGTTTTTCTTTTGTTTTTATGGGCAGGAAACTGTCCTTGGAACCACCCCTCCCCCACGGCCTCTGTGTCTCACTCATCACAAGCACATCACATGACCATTCTGAGATGAGTCACCAGCAAGGAGACCATTAACCCGATTGCTTGGACCGATGAAGAGTCAACATTTCTTTGGACCTGGAGAGGGAGCCCCGGACACCAGACATCTAAAGAAAATCTGGATTCTGTTATAAAGGTAAAGACGGGGTAATGGCTTTCTTCGGATACAGAAGAGTATTTGCTGCGACGTGCCTGTTGTAGCTGGCACATTCACTTGAAGCTGTTTCGTCCCATCCAACACATGTTTAGACAATGAAGTGTCTGAGATCCTTCTATTGTTTTGCAAGGGAAAGGGTAAACACCATGTTCCGCCAGAACTGAGGACGGCTCTTGAATAAACACAACTACTGATTTCTGTGGCACCAGCTGTATGCCAAAGCCACGTGCCCTGCACCGCACTGCGCTAAGCACCTATCTCAGAGCTCATTATGTTCTTACCACAGTTCTGCAAAGTGGATGCTATTACTCTCATTCATGTAAATGAAAGAAAACAGACAAACCCTTGCTTCAAGGAAGTTGAGTAACTCGCCAAAGTCACAAGCTAAGCCACGACAGAGGCCAGAGCCAGCCCACACCTACCTCAGGCTCAGGCTCCTCCTCCAGCATGCATCTCCACTGCGCGAGTCCCATGGCACGCGTGCGAGGAGCAGGAGTTTCTCAGGTCTGTGTATGACAGTGAGGGCGGAGGAAGGATAGCTTTATGCCTTCCTGAAAGTACTATGCTGCCGTAGAACTGAAGGCCGAGAGTTGGGGTAAAAAGCAGTCCCTGAGCTTATCGAGGAGGTGCTTTTTGTTGATTGAAGACAGGGGGATCCCAGGAATCAGAGAACTTCACCCTCTTTCTGCCCAGAAAAGATGGGTTCTCAGCACTGCTGTTTATAATAGGGAAAAATAGAGCTGACTTAAAGAAACCATTAGATACATACACCAAAAGATTCAGGTTATTTCATAAAGGTTTTCATTAGGAACCTGACTTTGCACCCACCCAAATGACAAGGCTGGCAACAGGCTTGTGTTGCACTTCATAATACGCCAAGTGTCTCTACGTGCACCATCTCAGGCGACATCTGAGGTCCCTGTCACTCCCCCTCAGATGATGAAATGGGCGCTGATGGAAACATTCTTATCTGCTTGCTCTATGCCGTAGCCACAGCCACATGTAGCTATTGGGCACTTGACGGTGACAAGCGCAACTAAGAAACTGAATTTTTAATTTTAACTAATTTAAGTTTTAATTTAAGAAGCCATCTGTGGGCCGGGTGCAGTGGCACACGCCTGTAATCCCAGCATTCTGGAAGGCTGAGGCGGGCTGATCACCTGAGGTCAGGAGTTCAAGGCCAACCCGGCCAACATAATGAAACCAAGTCTCTACTAAACAATATAGAACTTATCTGGGTGTGTTGGTGCACCCCTGCAGTTCCAGCTACTCAGGAGGCTGAGGCAGGAGAGTCACTTGAATGCAGGAGGCGGAGGTTGCAGTGAGCTGAGATCATGCCACCACACTTCAGCCTGGGCAACAGAGCCAGACTCATCTCAAAAAAAAAAAAAAAAAAAAAGAGAGAGCGAGCGAGAGAGAAGCCACCTGTGGCCAGTGGTTCTGTATTGCCGGTGCACTTGTAATTACTGAGGACTTGCCCAAGTTCATGGCTCCAGTCAGCTGCAGTGCGATACTCTTCTGTTTCCAACAACAGATTGCAACACAAATTTTTTTCTGGGTTCCTTGAGTTAATTGTCAACCTGATTTGAATGCCAGAAATTCAATTCTGTTGTGAAAACCTCTCAAGGATGAATGCTATAAGGGGAACGGATCAATGATAGTTGAAATAAACTTTCCCTTATGTCAGGTAGGTCTGGATTTGTTGGGTAATGGGATTGTAGCACATATTCCAGTGCCTGAGTGAAGTTTTCAACTCAAGTTGCAGGGAAACAAATGAGCTTCTGCGCCTGGTAGTGTGGGCAATCGCCTGAAAATGACTATTCAATGGTGGGGGGCGGGGGGCGTGGCCATAGCTGTCCTTCACCTTCTGGGAGGAAAAATAGAATCAATTTACTGGTAACTGTAAATCTTAGAAGGTCCTAGGCACCAAAGAGAAATCTGACACTGTTCCTGACATCATGATCTGACGCTATTCCTGCTTATCAACACTGTTAGGGCAACTGAAGGGACATAGTATCGTTAAGGGGTGCAGGGAGGGAAGCGCATTCATCAGTGAAACCTCATGCTTTCATGGAAAAGAGGGACAAGGGAAGTAAGAATTAGAGCAAGTTCCCAGGGAAAACACCTCATCTGTTTTAAGGGTGTATGTATAGTCCTTTGTTAATCTAAACAAAGACTCCGTCCTGAGCTGTGATGAGGGCCATCAGCTCACACTCATTGGGGCCCCAGGTACTGTTTCCCTATCTCAACTCTTTGCCTACTCAGGGATTTTGGACTTGGTTGGGAAAACACGCCAATGACAACATCGACCTCTCCCACCCAAGTACGACCTTTGGGAAGCTTGGGTCACCCTGTTGTGTGAAGTCGAGGGATTCCCAGCGTGTTGGACATTCCTATCTCCTTAGCCTGCCTCCAGATAGCTCCCTTCCTTCCTGGATAGATAGAAGGGTAGGTTAGCCAGGCAGGTGACCCTCACCTCCACCCCGGATTTAGTCAGAAACTTCATTCCATCATCATTATTAATAGCTGGGCGTGCTAATGTTTCCTGAAGAACATGATAAGAACCACGCAGAATCTGAAGGAAACAAATCCATGACTCGGCACTTTCCCTCCTAGGCGACAGAGATGGAGAGTTCCTGGTTGACCCCAGAATATCTATGAGGCCTGGGACTCTTGCCCAATGTCTGTGTGAAAATCTAATCTTATGTGGGATAAGGGTGTGCAGCCACTGAAACTCAGAAAAATCATAGACAGCCTCTGTGTAATGTCACCCTCCAGCCCTGCAGCTGCCCGAAGTCAAGGAACAGAACCGCCTTCTAACTCCAGTGCCAGTTGCTGCTTCCTGAATTCCAGTCAGTTTGCTAAAGGGAGCAAACCTAAAGTTTACAAAGAATTGTCTTCAAGGTTTTTGTATGCATCGCAGATTAGTCCTTCCATCTCCCTGTGAGATAAGAAATATGGACTGATTGTAGAGATGGAGAAGCTGAGGTTCCGAGAAGTTAAGCGATTCGCTTAAGATCACACAGCTAATTAGAAGAGGAGCCCAAATCCAAACCTGATCCATCTGTCTCTTGGCACCGAGCTCCTACCGCAGGCAGCATGATCTGAATAAGGACTGTGTACCCACTGTTACGGACTGAATTATGCCCCCAATACAAAACAATGGTATGTTGAAACCATAACTCCCCATGTGACTGCATTCAGAGGTCAGGTTTTTAGGAAGGTAGTTAGGTTCAACGAGGTCAGAAGGGGAGGCCCAAAGCAATGGAACTGATGTTCTCCACTGGGTACGGTGGCTTATGCCTGTAATTCCAGCACTTTGGGAGGCCAAGGCAGGCGGATCACAAGGTCAGGAGATCGAGACCATCCTGGCCAACATGGTGAAACCCCATCTCTACTAAAAAAATTAAAAAATTAAAAAATTACCTTGGTATGGTGGCACATGCCTGTAGTCCCATCTACTTGGGAGGCTGAGGCAGGAGAATTGCTTGAACCTGGGAGGTGGAGGTTGCAGTGAGCCAAGATCATGCCACTGTACTCCAGGCTGGCATCTGGTGACACAGCAAGACTCTTGTCTCAAAAAAAAAAAAAAGAAGTGATGTTCTCATAAGCAGAGGAAGTGTGGGCAACACAGTGAAACTCTGTCTCTACTAAAAAAAACCAAAAATTAGCCAGGCGTGGTGGCGCACACCTGTGATCCTAGCTACTTGGGAGGCTGAGGTAGGAGAATCACTTGAGTTGAGGAGACTGAGGCTGCCATGAGCCATGATCACACCACTACATTCCAGCCTGGGTGACAGAGTGTGACTCCATCTCAGAAAAGAAGAGGAACTGGCACCAGGACTCTCTCCAAGCAAACACGAAAAAGAGTTCCTGTGAGCACCCAGTGGAAAGGTGGCCATCTGCAAGCCAGGGAGAGAGGCCTCACCAGAAACCCACCCTGCAGGCTCCTTGACCTTGCATTTCCAGCCTCCAGAGCTATGAGAAAATAAGTGTCTGTTGTTTACACCATCCAGCCTTAGGGATTTTGCAATGGCAGTTTGAGCAGACTAGTACCTTGGTGCCTTTAAAACTTTCTTTTCAAAACACCTCATGTAACACTCAGAAAAATGCTATGCTGACCTAAACCCATCTCCCACAGCACCTTCCTAACGCCTGCTGCCTCTCCAGCAGGGCCAGGGCTGCGTGAAGTTGGGGAGGTGCTTTCCCAGGGCACAAAAATTATGGGGATACCAAAAACTCAGTGATTAAATGACATTTTAATTAAATGCTTTTAAAAATCAAAATTAATGCCAAAACTCCATAAGAATTTGGCTACTTCACAATTTTTGCCCACAGCTAGTTGTGGTGGATAGCTTTTCTCCCTTGTTTTTCAATGTAAGTGGAGCCTCTGTGAGTTGAACCCAAACTCCATGCTTGAGATGAAGGAACTACCCTTTTTTCCTCATTACAGATTATTAAGATGTTAAGGCTAGGCATGGTGGCTCACACTTGTAATTCCAGTACTCTGGGAGGCCGAGGCACGTGGATCATTTGAGGCCAGGAGTTAAAGACCTGCCTGGCCAACATGGCAAAACCCCTTCTCTACTAAATATACAAATATCAGCCGGGAATGGTGGCATACACCTGTAATCCCGGCTACTTGGGAGGCTGAGCCATGAGAATCACTTGAGTCGGGGAGGCAGATGTTGCAGTGAGTTGAGATCATGCCATTGCACTGGCCTGGGGGAAAGAGCCAGACCCTGTCTCAAAAAAAAAAAAAAAAAAAAGAAAAAGATGTTAATAATAATCAACAATCATGGACTGGAAACCAGCTGTGTTGCAGGCTTTGTCCTGGGTGCGGAGTATTCAATAGTGAACAGGGTGGACAAGGCCAGCTTCATGGAGAGGGCAGTCTGCAGAGGAACAGAAGTAAAGGGCTGCAAGAGTCCACAGCACTGGGGCCACATGTGGTGCTTGAGAACGAGAGTGGGGCCGGGTGCTGTGGCTCACACCTGTAATCCTAGCACTTTGGGAGGCCGAGGTGGGCAGATCACCTGAGGTCAGGAGTTTAAGACCAGCCTGGCCATCACGGTGAAACCCCATCTTTAAAAAAAAAAAAAGAAGAAAAAAGAAAAAAAAAGAGAGAGAGAAGGAGAGTGAATGACAGAGGCATGTGGAAGACACCTAAGCTTAAGTGAAAGCATCAGGAAGGTGCCCGGGGGGAAAGAGGCATCTTTGGCAGTTCAGCGAGTGACAGAAGTGGGAAGACCCAGACCTAGGAAGAGGAGAAACATGGGAGCATCGTCAAATTGTTGCTGTTTACCGAGCACTGACCAGTTACAAACACTATGATGCTGAAAGCTCATGACATCCTGTAAGGGCGGTGAGCTTCTTCCTCACACGCTCCCACCTGATCCATTGACAAATTCTATTGGTTCCATCTTCAAAACAGGCAAGAGAGTCCAACCACCTCTTACCAAATCCATCCTTACCACCCCAGTCTGAGCCTCCTAAACAGTCCCTGGCTGCCACCTGCAGTTTAGATTGGTTTGGTTTGGTTTGGTTCTGTTCCGTTAGCTTCAGTTTGGTTTGGTTTTGAAACAGGGTTTCACTCTGTCGCCCAGGCTGGAGTGCAGTGGCGTGATGACTGTTCACTGCAGCCACACTTCCCTGGGCTCAGGTGATCATCCCACCTCAGCCTCCCAAGTAGCTGGGGCTACAGGCATGTGCCACCAGGCCCAGCTATTTTTTGTATTTTTTGTAGAGTTGGGGGTTTCACCATGTTGCCCAGGCTGGTCTCGAACTCCTGAGCTGAAGTGATCCAGTTGCCTTGGCCTCCCAAAGTGCTGGGATTGTGAGAATGAACCACATGTCCACCTCCTGGTTCCCCACCTTTGCTCTCTTCAGTCGTTTCTCAACGTGGGCACCAGAGTCATTCTGCTCAACAACAAAGCAGATCGTGCCACTTCTCTGGCTCAAACCATCCAATTGCTTCTCATCCTTACTCAAAGTCAAATAAATAAAACAATCTGCCCTGCAAAGCCTCCTCCCATGAGCCCTCTTCCCTCATCTTGTTAGCAAAACTCTATAATTTATGGTTTGGCTGTGTCCCCACACACATCTCATCTTGAATTTCCATGTGTTGTAGGAGGGACCCTGGGGTAGATAATTGAATCATGGGGCAGGTCTTTCCCATGCTGTCCTTGTGAAAGTGAATAAGTCTCATGAGATCTGATGATTCTATAAGGGGATGTTTCCCTGCACAAACTCTCATTTTGCCTGCTGCCATCCATGTAATATGTGACCTGCTCCTCCTTGCCTTCTACCCTGATTGCAAGACCTCCCAGCCACGTGGAACTGTAAATCCAAAAAAACCTCTTTTTTTCGTCAATTGCCCAGTCTTGGGTATGTCTTTATCAGCAGTGTAAAAACAGACTAACACGCTTGATTATAGTTGTTGACTGCCCAAACAACCACCAGAATAAAGCACGTTAGTCAGTCAAAACTGGGTTTATAAGATTTCCTGCAGTAAAGAAGCAGACCACTTTGACAGAATCTTAGTAGTGTTTCAAAATGAGACGTTAGAGCAGAGTTGTGGGGGTTAAAGGCCTCAGCTAGGTGATGCCAAGGACAATCTTGTAAGGAGGGAATTGGCTGGAATCAGACGATTCATGACATATCAGCTTTGAATGGATAGGAAGATTGAAGTGAGGGTCTTGTAGAGTTTGATACGTAAACTATTAGTCTTGACAAATAAGCACCATTTCCTGGCATTGTTTAACACATGAATTGAGAATTATTTCTGTTTTCAGGTCTTACACCACTAGAGTGTAAGTTCCACGAGGGCATGGATTGCTTTTTCTGTTTTGTTCAGCTGTATCCCATCTTACAGAATAATGCAGATATTGAAAGTAGATATCAACAAGCATTTGTCAAATAAAATAATTAATGTGTTATTATTTCCATTTTAAAAATAAGGAAGCCGTAACTCAAATAATGTCCCTTAGTCACATAACTCGATGAACACAGGGTTGTTTGATTCCAAAAACACTCCCCTGTATCACTGTGCTGATGGTAGCAAATGATTATAGAGGACACTGTGTTAAGTGCTTCAAATACAGTCATTGAACTCAATAACTCTACAGTGCAGGCACTATCATTGTCCCCCAATTAAGGATGAGGAAATTCACGGTTACAGAAATTAAGTTACCCAAGGTCCAAAAGCTCACAAGTACAGAGACAGTTCTCAAAATGAGGTTTTTGTGACAGAAAACACTGTGCTACTATCCAAAAGGTAAGAAAAACACGTGTCCGCTGATGGATGAATGGACATACAAAAGGTGGTCTATACATACAAAGGAATATTATTCAGCCATAAAGAGGAAGGAAAGGCTCATACTTATTACAACATGAACGAACCTTGAGGACATTATGCTAAGTGAAATAAGCCAGTCACAAAAGGACAAATACTGGATGATGTTACTTATATGAGGTACCTGGAGTTGTCAAATTCACAGAGATAGAAAGTAGAATGATGTTTGCCAGAGACTAGGGATAGGAGGAAATGGGAAATTATTGTTTAATGGGTACAGAGTTTCAGTTTTGCAGGAAGAAAGGACTCCTGGAGCTGGATGGTATAATGGTTCAGAAGTAAGTAAGTATACTTAATGCCACTGAACTGTACATTTAGAAATGAGTAAGATGGGCTGGGCACTGTGGCTCATGCCTGTAATCCCAGCACTTTGAAAGGCTGAGTTGGCCGGGCGCGGTGGCTCAAGCCTGTAATCCCAGCACTTTGGGAGGCCGAGGCGGGTGGATCACAAGGTCAAGAGATCGAGACCATCCTGGTCAACATGGTGAAACCCCGTCTCTACTAAAAATACAAAAAATTAGCTGGGCATGGTGGTGCGTGCTTGTAATCCCAGCTACTCAGGAGGCTGAGGCAGGAGAATTGCCTGAACCCAGGAGGCGGAGGTTGCGGTGAGCCGAGATCGCGCCATTGCACTCCAACCTGGGTAACAAGAGCAAAACTCCATCTCAAAAAAAAAAAAGAAAGGCTGAGTTGCGTGTATCACCTGAGGTCAGGAGTTCGAGACCAGCAGTTCGAGACCAGCCTGGCCAACATGGCAAAACTCTATCTCCACTATAAATACAAAAATTAGCTGGCTGTGGTGGTGAGCACCTGTAATCCCAGCTACTTGGAAAACTGAGGCAGGAGAATCACTTGAACCCAGGAGGTGGAGGCTGCAGTCAGCTAAGATGGCACCACTGCACTCCAGCCTGGGCAACAGAGTGAGACTCTGTTTAAAAAAAAAAAAAATGGTGAGATGGTAATTTTATGTTATGTGTAATTCATCACTATCTTTAAAAACTATGCTAAAGTGTGTTCTTCAAAATTGGATAACCTAGGTGACACAGACGAATTCCTGAAAACACACAATCTATCAAAATTGGCTGATAAATAATTAAAATATCTGAATAGACACAACTAGTAAGGAGATTGAATAAATAATCAAAACCTCTCAACAATATCAACAAAAAGCTGAGGAACAGATGGCTTTACTGGTGAATTATACCAAATGCTTCTTTTTTTTTTTTTTCTGAGATAGGGTCTTGCTCTGTTACCCAGGCTGGAGTACAGTGGCGTGATCACAGCTCACTGCAGCCTTCACCTCCAGGGCCCAAGCAATTCTCCCACTTCAGCCTCCCAAGTAGCTAGGACTACAGGCACGTGCCACCATGCTCAGCTAATGTTTTTAAAAGAATTCTGTAGAGACAGCATCTCCCTGCATTGCCCAGGCTGGTCTTAAACTCCTGGCTCAAGTGATCCTCCCACCTCAGCCTCCCAAAATGCTGGGATTACCAGCATTAGCCACCATGCCTAGTCTATACCAAATACTTAAAGAAGAATTAACACCAATCCTTCTGAAACTCCTCCAAAAACTTGAAGAGGAGGTAACACTTCTTAAGTCATTCTGTGAGGCCAGCATGACCCTGATGCTGCAGCCAGACAAAGATGTTGCCAAAAAAATAAAAACTGTAAAATAATAACCCTTGTGAATATTAATGCAAAAATCCTCAAAAAATTAGCAAACCAAATTCAGCAGCATATTAAAAGGATTAAACACCATGACTAAGTGGGATTTAGTCCCAGAAAGCAAGAATGGTTCAATGGAGCAAGACGGTTTTAGTGTTTGTCACCCCACTAAGACATCCAGAACAATGAATTAACAATGACATTGCAATAAAAATCACAGAGGGAGAGTGCCACCGTGCATCAGAGAAGTAACAGAAGCCAGGTGAGCACAGAAAATTGGAATGGTCACATAGAGAACAAACGGAAACACTGGGCCTCCTCCATCTCATTCCCTAACCAGGACTGGCTGGGAACCAGGAGGAACTTTCTCCTTTGGCAACGAGACAAGAAAGAGGATCCCAGCAGCCTGCATTAACACCTTGGACACCTACAGACTTCACCACGGGGGTCCCCTGCAGTCCTCACAGGAACTAAGCCCAGTGAGAACACTGCCTGGAATCCACGTGGCTGTGGTCCCACTAGAGAAGGCACCAACACGGTGCTCCACCTCCTGTGGCCTGCGAAACTACTGTGTTCTACCATCTTGGATTCGGAGATGGAGAGTGTCTTGTCTAGAGAGTGAGTAGCCATGGCTCACCTTCATCCTTGAGGCAGAGGCACCACTGAACCACTCCAGCCCAGTGGCCCAGCATCCCTAAGCTGAGCTGCAAGCAGCTGTTATACCCTTCCCCATGGAACCAAGTGGAGGAAAATCTCCTCCACCTACTCCTTCCCAGCCCCTCATGTCAGAGCTGAAGTGGCACCTGACTCCTGGGAAAATAGTACCTTGGACACATATGGCAGTCATGCTTCTCTGGTACCTAAATGGAAGCAGCACCCTTCATCCTAGGAAGTGATGCCCTGGCCACCCAGAGCAGTCACACACACAAACACACACACACACACACACACACACACACCCCAGTACCTAAGACACAGGGCATCCTGCATTTCAGTGAAATGGTTCCTCGGCCACCCAGAACAGTCATGCCTTTCCAGGCCTGTGCTGAAGTAGTTCCCCAAAGGAACTGGTTCCCTGGCTGAACTGAGCAGCTTCACATTCCAGGGTTGAGCTGAAATAGTATCCTGTGTCCCAGAGAAATGAAGCAATGGCTGAGCTGAGACAGTCGGCCCTACAGGCCAAACAAATCTAGTATTCTGCTTCCCTGGAGCTGGACTAGCCCACTAAAGTCTTAGCTGCTGAAACACCCTCCTTCCTGGGGAGTGGAGTCATCACTGCTTTCTTCTGCCTTACTCCTCAGCCCAAATGATAGCTGTGCTTTGCCATTCTGGGGTACTTGTTGCCACTGCACTTGGCCTCACTGAGTCTGGGATACTCCCAAGCCCAATCATCTCGAGGCCTA
Organism: Saimiri boliviensis; assembly: GCF_048565385.1. Lineage (NCBI taxonomy): Eukaryota > Metazoa > Chordata > Mammalia > Primates > Cebidae > Saimiri > Saimiri boliviensis. The sequence continues at coordinate 8,044,905 of NC_133463.1, read as the reverse complement.
GAGTCACTGCTACATAGTACCTCATCCAATGGGACCTGAGTTGTCACTGAGCCCGGCTGGGTTTTTTTGTTTTTTGTTTTGTTTTGTTTTGTTTTGTTTTGTTTTGTTTTGTTTTTATGTTAATGACTTTACTTTGAGACATGATGGAAAAATTACAGGTACACATGGAAAAGACATGATAACTGAGTGAAAACAATCTAACCGGAAAGTTTTAATGCCTGTCAGCTAAGTTGAAGCTGAAATTCTGGGAGCATGACATGCTGCAGGGCCAAAAGGAATGGATAATTAGTATTCCTCTCCTTCTTCTTCACCCTCTCCTTCAACAGAATCCACACCAACTTCCTCATAATCCTTCTCAAGGGCAGCCATGTCCTCACAAATTACAACCATACACTGCTTCCCAGGCTCAAACCTCCAGAGCATCTCTTCTTCCCCAGACTCAGGCTAGGGGCTGTGCCCTGCCTGCTAGGGCTATAATCTCAGCAACGATCCAGCCCCTGGGCCTGAACTGCTAGGGGGTGCCACTGAGTCACAGATCCTGGCTCTGAGGACAACCTTCATACAACGCTGCCACAAAGAGCAAACCTGCACCACAAGACCCAGGTGCCATGATAGGTTCATGAGACCGTGAACCTAAGGCCACAGCCCCACAACTGCTTAAAGCATTGAACCTGTAATCCAGTGCCACTGCAGATAATTGTAGGCTATGTCAGACCCAACACTGAGAGAGATCCCCTCAGCTAAATCCCCTCATTGAAAAGAAAACAATAGGAGGACTACAAAAGCCCTTCGTACTGAGGGTGTTAGCAATCGATGCCACCACTGCCACTGCCACAAATGTTTACAGCCTGGTCCACTGAGGTATCCAGAATTACTACTGACATTGAACACAGCAGAGGAAGCTGCATAAAGAGTAGACTACTACACCTATCCAGAAATAGGGTCACCACACCTTTCACAACTGGCACTCTAAAACCCAACTGCAGGTGAAAGTCTTTCTCTATGAAAGTTACTCTAAAACATTTGGAAGAGTCCATTGTTCCATCAGATGCATAGATGTAAATGCTGGGACAGAAGAAACATGAAAAAGTAAGGAAATATGACACCACCAAAGGCACATAATAAGTCTAGTAACAGTCCAGTGAAAAGAAAATCAACAAATTGCAGGCAAAGGAATTCAAAATAATGATTTGAAGGAAACTCAATGAAATAAAAGAAAATACAGATGGACAATTCAAGAAAATTAGCAAAACAATTTATGACATGAATGAGATGTAAAACAAAGAGATAGAAATTATTAAAAAGAACAAAACAGAAATCCTATAGCTGAAGAACTTAATGAATACAATAAAAAATACAATAGCTCAACAGCAAGTCTGCTGCTGAAGCTCAGCAGACTTGATCAAGCAGAAGAATCTCTAAACTTGAAGATGGGTTGTTTGAAATTACCCAATGAGAGAGCAAATAAATGAGAATGAAAAAGAGTTAATAGAACACAAAGAAAGAAACAATAGACTCGGGGGCCTATTTAAGAGTAGAAGGTAGCAGGAGGGTGGTATATATATAAAAAAAAAAGCTACCTATCAGTTACTAAGTTCACTATGTGGGTGACAGAATAATCTATACACTAAGCCCCTACAATATGCAATTTACAATACAACATGTATCCTTTGAGCTTAAAATAAAAGTTGGAAAGGAAAAAATAGAGAAAAATAGAGCAAATGAAGCCTAAAAGATTCATGGGACACCATTAGGTGAACATACTTTTATCATATGGAAACTTCAGAAGGTGAATAGAAGGAAACAGGCATAGAAAACCTATGTAATAAAACAATAGCTAAAAATTCCCAATATACAAACAGTCAGACACAGGAAGCTCAAAAGTCTCAATGTAGATACAACCCAAAAAGATCCTCCCTTAATGAGGCACATTATAGTCAAATTGTCAAAAGTCAAAGACTTTTGACAGAGAGTTCTAAAAATAGCAAGAAAAAAGTGCCAAGACACATATAAGGGAATCTTCATCAGACTAACAGCAGATTTCTCTACAAAGACCTTACAGGCCAGGAGAGAATGACATGATATACATATTCAAGTTGCTGAAATTCAGTTTTAAAAAATGCTAGCCAAGAATACTATACAAAGCAAAACTATCCTTCAGAAAGGAAGGAGAAATAAAGTCTTTCCCAGACAATCAAAAAAGTGAAGGAATTTATCACCACTAGACTAGCCTTACAAGAAAGGCACAAGGTGTCCTACATCTGGAAGCAAAAGGACAATAATCACTATTATGAAAACACACAGAGATATAGCGCTTACTGGTAGAGAAGATATACAAAAGCAAAAGAAAAAAGAATTAAAATGTATCACTACAGAAAACCAGCAAACCACAATAACAACAAGAAAGGAGACAAGAAGAATATACAAAACGACCAGAAAACAACAAAATAACAAGAGCATTTCCTCAGTTATCAAAAATAACATTGAATACAAACACACTAAATTCTTAAAGATACAGCCTGGCTGAATGGATTAAAAAAAAAAAAAAATCATGACCCAACTATATGCTGCCTACAAGAAACTTACTTCACCTGTAAAGACACATACAGACTGAAAGTGAAGGGATATTCCATTCAAATGGGAATCAAAAGCACACGGGCATAGCTATACTTATGTCAGATAAGACAGACTTTAAGTCAAAAACTGTAAAAAGAGGCAAAGAAAGTCATTATGTAATGATAAAGGTTTCAATTCAGCAAGAGGATGTAACAACTGTAGGCCAGGTGTGGTGGCTCACAACTGTAATTCCAGCACTTTGGTAGGCTGATGCAGGCAGATCTCTCAGAGCTCAGGAGTTCGAGACCAGCCTAGACAACATGACAAAACCTCGTCTTTACTAAAAATCCAAAAAATTAGCTGGGCATGTCAGCACATGCCTGCAGTTTCAGCTACTCAGGAGGCTAAAATGAGAGGCTCACTTAAGCCTGGAAGGTGACTGCAGTGAGCTCTGATCACACCACTGCACTCCAGTCTGGGTTACAAAGTGAGACCCTATCTAGAACACAAAACAAAAATTGTAAATATATATGTGCATTCATTACTGGAACACCCAGATATATCAAGAAATATTATCAGGTCTAAAGAAAGAAATAGACTCCAATGCAATAAAAGTTGGGGACATCAACACCCCACTGTCAGCACTGAATAGATCATCTACACAGAAAATCAACAAAGTAAGATCTAATTTAAAATGCACTCTAGACCAAATGGACCTAATAGATATTTATAAAACATTTCATCCAACAGCTCTAGAGTAGACATTCTTTTCACCAACACATGGAACATTCTCCAGGATAGACCACATATTAGGTCACAGAACAAGTCTCAACAAATTTTTAAAGTTTCAAATCATATAAAGTATCTTTTCAGGTCACAATAAAATAAAACTAGAAATCAATAACAAGAAGAACTTTTAAAATTGTACAAATACATGGAAATTAACATGCTCCTGAATGACCAATGGGTCAGCAAATTTAAAAAGAACAAAATTTGAAACAAATGAAAATAGAAACGTAACATACCAAAACCTATGTGATACACCAAAAGCAGTATTAAGAAGTAAGTTAATAGCAATAACTGCCTACATCACAAAGGTAGAAAGATTTCAAATAAATAACCCAATGATACATCTCAAGGAACTAAAAAAGCAAGAAAAACCAACCCAAACTCAGAAGAAAAGAAAAAATAATAAAGATCAGAGCAGAAATAAAATTGAGACAAGAAATAGAAAAGATCAACAAAACAAAACATTGATGTTTAAAGATTTAAAAAGAAGGGTATTCTAAACTCATTTAATCAGGCTAGCATTAAACTTATACCAAAACCAAAGAGATTACAAAAAGAAAACTATAGACCAATATCCCTGTTGAATAAAGATGTAAAAATCCTCAACAAAATACTGTCAAACTGAACCCAAGAGTACATTAAAAAGATTATTCACCATGTTCAAGTGGGATTTATCCGATGGATGCAAGGATGGTTCGACATACTAAAAACTAAAAGTGATGCATCAGATTAACAGAATAAAGGACAAAAGGCCATATATTCACATCAATAGATGCAGAAAAAACCATTTGATAAAATTTAATATCCCTTCATGATAAAATCTCTGAACAACTTAGGTATAGAAGGAACATACTTCAAAATTATAAATGCCGTATGGGAAAAACCCAAGGCACACATCACACTGAATGGGAAAAAGTTAAAGTTTTTCCTCTGAGAACTAGAACAAGACAAAAATGTCCACTTTGACCACTTTTATTCAACATGGTAGTGAATGTCCTAACCAGAACAATTAGGCAAGAGAAAGAAAGAAAGCATATCCAAATTGGAAAAGAGGAATTTAAATTTTCTTTGGTTGCAGATGACATGATCTTATAGTTTTTAAAAAATTGTAAATGCTTAATCAAAAAAACCTTTAGAACTGACAAATTAGGTAAAGTTGCAGGATACAAAATCATACAAATATCAGTAATTTTTCTATACACCAACAAACTAGTGGGAAAAGAATCAAGAAAGCAATTCTATTTACAATAGCTACAAAAAATGTAAAATATCTAGGAATAAAGATAACCAAGAAGGTAAACAATCTTTACAAGAAAAACTATAAAACATTGATGAAAGAAACTGAAAAGGACACACACACACACATGCAAAAATGGAAAGACATCATTCCATGTTCATGGACTGAAAGAACTGATATTGTGAAAATGACTATACTACCAAAAGTGATGAACAGGTTGAATGCAATCCCTATCAAAATATCAATTACATTAGTCATAGAAATAGGAAAAACAATCAGAAAATTCACATGGAATCAGAAAAAAAAATAGCCAAAGCAATCCTGAGAAAAAAGAACAAAGCTGGAAGTATCATATTACTAGACTTCAAAATATACTACAAAGCTGTAACAAATAAAACAGCATGGTACTGGTATTAAAAAACAGTCACATAGACCACATAGAGAACCCAAAAATAAATCCACATATTTATAGCCTACTGATTTTGGTCAAAGTTGCCAAGAACATTGATTGGGGAAGGAACAATCTCTTCAATAAATGGTGCTGGGAAAGCTGGATATCCATATGCAAAAGCATGAAACCAGACCCATATCTCTCACCATATAGAAAAATCAATGCAAAATGGATTGAAGACATAAACATTAGACCCAAAACTATAAAACTAATAGAAGAAAACAGAGAGAAAATGCTCCAGGATGTTGATCTTGGCAAAGTGTTTGTGGTTAAGACTTCAAAAGCACAAGCAATGGAAACATAAATAGACCAATGGGACTTATATTAAACTAAAAATCTTCCGCACAACAGAGAAAACAATCAACAAAGCAAAGAGACAATCTGTTGAATGGAAGAAAACATTTGCAAACTATTCATTTGACAAGGAGGTTAATATCCAAAATACACACACAAAAGAAATTCAACAGTGAAAAAAACTCTCAAATTATCTGATTTTAAAATGGGCAAATGAGCTAAATAGACATTTCTTAAGCAAAGATATACAAATGCCCAACAGGTATATGAAAAAAACTGTTCAACATCACTAATTAGCAGGGAAATGCAAATTAAAAGCACAATGAGATACTATCTCACTCCAGGTAGAATGACTACTTTCAAAACAACAAAAAAGACCAAGCACAGTGGCTCACATCTGTAATCTCAGCACTTTGGGAGGCTGAGGCAGGCAGATCATTTGAAGTCAGGAGTTCAAGACCAGCTTGGCCAACATATGAAACTCCACCTCTACTAAAAATACAAAAAACAAAACAAAACAAAACAAAAAACCGGGTGTGGTGCTGCATGCCTGTAATCCCAGCTACTTGGGAGGCTGAGGCAGGAGAATCACTTGAACCTGGAAGGCAGAGGTCTCAGTGAGCTGAGATCACACCACAACACTCCAGCCTGGGTGACAGAGTGAGATTCTATTAAAAAAAAAAAAAAGAAAAAAAAAACCCAAAACAAAACAGATGCTGTGTGTACATTAGTATATCTACTACGGAAAATAGTATGGAGATTTCTCAAAAAACTAAAAATACAACTACCATGTGACCTAGCAATCCCACTGCTGGGTATGTATCCAAAGGAAGGGAAATAAGTATGTGAAAGAGGTATCTGTACCTCCATGTTTACTGCAGTACTATTCACAAGATACACAGCCAAGATATGGAATCAACCTAAGTTCCATCTACAGATGAATGGATAGTCGATGGATAAGTGGATAAAGAAAATGTGGTACACATACGCAGTGCAGTATTATCCAACCTAAAAAAGAGAATGGAATCTTGTCATTTGCAATCACATGAATGGAACTAGAGAACATTATGTTGAGTGAAATAAGCCAGGCATAGAAAGACAAGTATCACATTTCTCACTCATATGTGGGAGCTAAAAAAAAAAAAACAAAACTCAGTGCATGGAGACAGAGAGTAGAATGATGATTCCCAAAAGCTAGGAATTATAGTGGGGAGGGGGAAATATACAGAGGTTGGTTAATGAGTACAGAAACATAGTTAGACACAGTGAGATCTAGCGTTCAGTAGCAGAAGAGGGACATTGTAGGTAACAATAATTTATTGTATATTTCAAAATTAGTAAAAGAGTGGCATTAGAATGTTCCTAGCAGCTTGGCATGATGGCTCACACCCATAATCCCAGCGCTTTGGGAGGCCAAGGTGGGAAGACTGCTTGAGCCCATAAGTTTGAGACCAGCCTGGACAACATGATGAAACACCATCTCTACAAAAAAAAAAATTACAAAAACTAGCTGGGCATGGTGGTGTGCACCTGCAGCTCCAGCTACTCAGAAGTCTGGGCTGGGGGCATCCTTTGAGCTGGGAGGTTGAGGCAGCAGTGAGCTGAGATCATGCTACTGCACTCCAGCCTGGACAACAGACTGAGACTTTGTCTCAAAAAAGAATATTTCTAGCACAAAGAAATGATCAATGCTTGAGGTGATGGATATCCTGCTTACCTGTAATGATTTCATCATTACACACTGTACATTTACATCAAAATATCATGTGTACCCTCATACCCCCATAAATATGTAAATATGTACAACTATCAGGTATTCATAAAAATTAAAGGTTTTAAAAACAGATGAATGGATAAAGAAAATGTGATATATATACACAATGGAATACTAGTTAGTCATAAAAAGAATGAAATTCTGTCATTATTGGCTTATAAGTGAGCTTGGAAAATATTAAGTGAAATAAGTCAGGCATAGAAAGATAGGTACTGCATGTTCTCACTCATAGGTGAAAGCTAGAAAAAGTTGATCTCATAGAAGTAGAGAGTAGAACAGTAGTCGCCAGTGCCTGGGAACGGTAAGTGGGAAGAGAGTATAGATAGCCAAAGGTCAGTTAACAGATACAAAAGTACAGCTGGATAGGATAATAAGTTCTAGTGTTCTATAACACTACAGGGAAACTAACAAAAATTTATTGTATACTTTCTTTTTTTTTTTTTTTTTTTTTTCTGAGATGGAGTCTCACCCTGTCACCGAGGCTGGAGTGCAGTGGCACAATCTCGGCTCACTGCAACCTCTGCTGCCCTGGTTCAAGTGATTCTCCTGCCTCAACCTCTCGAGTAGCTGGGATGACAGGCACCTGCCACTGCACCTGGCTAATTTTGGTAGTTTTAGTAGAGATGAGGTTTCATCATCTTGGCCAGGCTGGTCTTGAACTCCTGACTTAGAAATCCACCGGCCTTGGCCTCCCCAAGTGCTGGAATTACAGGTGTGAGCCACCGCACCTGGTCTATTGTATATTTTCAAATAGCTGCAGGAGTGGATTTTGAATGTTTCCAACACCAAAAAAAGAAAATTTTTGAGATTATGGCTATACTAATTACTATGATTTATTTGATCATTACATATTGTGTACATGTATCAAAATATCACAGGTTACCTTATTAATATGTATAATTATTAATTTAAAATAGTAATAAAAGCAAAAAATGAAATAAGAATAACGAAAAAAGAATGATTCAACAACAACAACAAAAATCAACCAATGTAATACCCTACATTAATAGAATTCAGGGGAGAAAAAGCACATGATCAACTCATTTGATGCAGAAAAACACCTTACGAAAATTCAACAACCTTCATGATAAAAACACTCACTATATTAGGAATAGAAGGAAACTTCCTCAAAATGATAAAGGTCGTGTATGAGAAACCCACAGCTAACATCATACTGCAAACACCTTTGCATACATGGTCAACTGAGTTTTGACAAGTGTGCCAAGACCATTCAATGATGAAAAGACAGTATGAAACCTTTTCCTCTACAATTATTAACAAGACAAGGCTGCCTGCTTTCACTATTTCAATTCAACATGGGATTAGAAATTCTAGCCAGAGCATTCAGGCAAGAAAAAGAATAAAAGTCATCTAAATTGGAAAGGAAAAAGTATATTATCACTGTTCACAGGGGGCAAGATCTTTTATGTAGAAAACCCTAAAGATTGCATGCACACGCACACACACACACACACACACACACACACACATGCAAACTTTAGTGCTAATGAATTCAGCGATGTTGCAAGATATCAAATCAACACACAAAAATCAGTTGCATTTCTATTCACTGGCAATGAATAAGCTGAAAAGAAAATTAAGGAAAACATTCCATTTACATGAATTCAAAAACAATAAAATACAGCTGACCTCCTGCCCAGTCAAAAATCCACATTCAACATTTGACTCCCCAAAAACTTAAGTACTAATTGCCTACTATTGACCAAAAAACTTGCCAAAAACAACCTGTTAACTGATACGTATTTTATGTTTTATGTATTATATACTATATTCTTAGAATAAAATAAGATATAGAAAATAAAGTGGTATTTTAAAAATCAGAAGGAATCTGAATAATGTCCGGATAATTACAAAAAGAGAGAAAGAAAAACAAAATAAAATCATACGGAAGAAAAAATATAGTTGCAAGTCATTAAGTGGAAATAGACTATCATAAATGTCATCAGCCTTGTCATCCTTACATTGAGGAGGCGGAAGAAGAGGTGGAAGAGAAAGGGTTGGTCTTGCTGTCTCAGGGGTAGCAAGGGTAGAAGAGGTAGAGGAGGTGGAAGGGGAGACAGGAGAGGCAGGCACACTTGCTGTAATTTTTATTGCAAACACTGAGTATAAATGAACCTTGCAACGCAAATTCATGTTGCTTAAGGATAAACCGTACTCAGGAATATATTTAACTAAGGAGGGAAAAGACTGTGCATTGAAAACCACAAAACATGACTAAAGGAAACGAAAGAAGAGAAATTAATGGATAAACATTTTCATTTTATCTTAATATCGTGAAGAGGACAAAACCACCCAAAGCAATCTACAGATTCAGCGAAACTCCTGTCAAAATACCAATGGCACGTTTTGCAGAAATAGAAAAATCGATTCTAAAAGTTATGTGAAATCTCAGGAGATCCTAAATAACCAAAACATTATTGAAAAAGAACAAAATTGGAAGAGTCACATTTCCTAATTTCAAAACTTACTTCAAAGCTATAGTATTAAAAAAAAAAAAAGTGATACTGGCATAAGGACAGATATATAAACCAGTGGGAAAGAATAGAAAGCCCAGAAATAATCCCAGAAATATGTGGTCAAATCATCTTCCACAAGGGTGTCAAGACCACTTAATGGGGAAAAGCCATTCTCCTTAACAAATGGTGCTAGAACAGCTGAATATTCACATGCAAACAAGTCATGTTGGATCCTTACCTCATACTTTTTTAAACTCCAAGTGAGTAAAAAATCTAAAGTTAAAAGCTAAAACTATACACTCTCAGAAAAAAAAAAAAAAAAAAAAAAAAAAAAAAAAAACAGGAAAATCTTCATGAACTTGGATTTGACAATGATTTCTTGGATATGACACCAACAACACAGTCAAAAAAGTAAAAATGAAAACCTTTTAATGAAAATTTAAAACTTTTCGCATCAAAGGACACAATCAGAGTTAAGAGACAACCCATGGAATGACAGAAAATATTTGCAAGTGACATATCTGAGACAGGATTCGTATCCGGAATAAAGAACTCCTAAAACTCAATGACAAAAACGATTCAATTCAAAAATGAGTATGACAAAACGTTGAGCCGCTCTGCAGCTAGGACGCCACGTGGAAACTGAAGTGGCAACTCCCACAGGGCCCCTCCCACCAGCCGGGCACCTCAGATGAGAGCTGCACCCAGGCCAGCACCAGCCGCTCAGCCGCCAGCAGTGGCACCTCGATCTGCAGTTGGCTGTCCTGCTGCTGCGTCCCGGCAGCCAGGTCTGATGGCCCAGATGGCTACCACTGCAGCTGGCACGCCTGCAGCTCTGCTGTGGAGGACACACTGGGTCATGCCTTACTGGGGCTTCAGTGGAGGAAGTAACGGTGAGCCCACAAAACCTGATGTCACTTACCAGAAGCCTCGGGGAATCGGGCTGGCACAGCAGCAGCAGCAGCCTTGTTTCCATGATATCAGTTTTGGGAGTGTGCCCACAGGGTGACATCAAGCTCTGTGAGGGTTTCAACGAGGTGCTCAGACAGTGCAGACTTGCAAACAGATTGGCCTAATCAAGAAGTTCAAATTGGAGAAATGAAAAATCAGTTCTCGCAACCAAGTTAATTCAGTACTAGAATATAATCGATAGTGAAGGTATAAAGTGTAACCCTCAGTTAAACCTCTCGTGTGTCATTCATAGCTTCCTTGCTTCAGAATTGAAATGGAAGAGGGTGTTCTTACTGTGTAGAATTTCATGAAGATGGTGTAAAATGTGGGGCTGGACAAATGTATGCGTGGCCTCCTTAAATTAGCTATTATGATTTTATTCTTTGTGAATTAATTAGAATAAAGTCATTCTCTTCCAAGAAAATGAATCTTTCTCTAGAAGATAAACAAATGGCCGACAAATACATGTCTTAGTCATTTGGAAAACACAAATCAAAACCTCAGTGAGATAGCACTTTACACCAATTAGAAGGGCTATTTATTTTTCATGAAAATAACAAGCGTTGGCCGGGCGCGGTGGCTCAAGACTGTAATCCCAGCACTTTGGGAGGCCGAGGCGGGTGGATCACAAGGTCAAGAGATCGAGACCATCCTGGTCAACATGGTGAAACCCCGTCTCTACTAAAAATACAAAAAATCAGCTGGGCATGGTGGCGTGTGCCTGTAGTCCCAGCTACTCAGGAGGCTAAGGCAGGAGAATTGCCTGAACCCAGGAGGCGGAGGTTGCGGTGAGCCGAGATCGCGCCATTGCACTGCAGCCTGGGTAACAAGAGCGAAACTCCGTCTCAAAAAAACAAAAACAAAAACAAAACAAAACAAGCGTTGGTGATGATGTGGAAAAATTGGAACCCTCATGCATTGCTGGTGGGAATGTAAGATGGTTCAGTTGCTGTGGAAAACAGTTTGACAGTTCCTCAAAAATTCAAAACATAAAATTACTATATAATCCAGCAATTCCACTCCTCAATATATACTCAAAAGAATTGACAGCAGGGACTGAAACAGATACCTGTACACCAATATCCCTCAGGGTCCATAAGGGATCGGTTCCGGGAGCCCTCTTGGATACCCAAATCTGAGGATGCTCAAGTCCGTTACATAAAATGGTGTCGTTTTGAGAAAGCAATCAGTAGATACAAGGCAAAAATATGGTGTACTATTTGTATATAATCTCTGCCCATCCTCCCATGTATCTTAAATCATCTCTAGATTACTTATAATACCTAATACCCTGCAAAAGCTGTGTGAATCATTGTTAATACTATATTTTAAAATTTGTATTATTTTATTGTTGTATTGTTGTGGGTTTTTTTTTTTTTTTTTTTTTTTTTTTGAGACCGAGTCTTACTTTATAGCCCAGGCTGGAGTGCAGTGGTGTGATCTCGGCTCACTGCAACCTCTGTCTCCCAGGTTCAAGTGATTCTCATGCCTCAGCCTCTCCAGTAGCTGGGATTACAGGTGCACACAACCACGCCCAGCTAATTTTGTATTTTTATTAGAGATGGGGTTTCACCATGTTGGCCAGGCTGGTCTCAAACTCCTGACCTCAGGTGATCCACCAGCCTCAGCCTCCTAAAGTGCTGAGACTACAGACATGAGCCACCACACCTGGTCATTCCAAGTACTTTTTAATCCATGATTGGTTAGATCCATGGACGCAGAACCCACAAATACAGAGAGCCAACTGTATTATTCATAGTAGCCAAAAGATAGACAGAAATGAAATTTCAATACATGCTACAACATGGATAACGCTTCAAAATAGTATGCTAAGTGAAATAAGTAGAAACAAAAAAAGACAATTATGGTATGATTCCACTTGTATGAGGTATATAGAATAGGTAAATTCATAAAGACATAAAGTAGGATAGTGGTTACCAGGGGCCTGGGGAGAGGGGGAGAAGGAGGAGTTACTGTGTAGTGGGTAGAGTTTCTGTTTGATGTGATGAAAAAGTTCTGAAAATGGATAGTGGTGATGGTTGCACAGCACTGTGAATGTATGTAATATCAATGAATTGATTGTACTCTCCAAAACGGTCAAAATGATAAATTTTGTTACGTATATTTACCACAATAAAATAAAACACTCTAAAAGAAAATTCAGGCTAGGCTTGGTGGCTCACACCTGTAATTCCAGCACTTTGGGAGGCCGAGGCAGGTGGATCACGAGGTCAGGAATTCAAGACCACCTGCCCAAGATGTTGAAATCCCTTCTCTACTAAAAATACAAAAATTAGCCAGGCATGGTGGTGGGCGCCTGTAATCCCAGCTACTCGGAAGGCTGAGGCAGGAGAATCGCTTGAGCCCAGGGGGCAGAGGTTGCAGTGAGCAGTGATCATGCTATTGCACTCTAGCCTGGGCAAGAAAGCAAGACTCCGTCTCAAAATAAAAAAAAAAAAAAATGAAAAATGAAAAAAGAAATTCAGTCCGCAGCAGAACCCCTACCTGCATTTTTTCCTGGATCAACCATGGCTCAATTGGGTTTCAGAGCCTTATTCTTTCATGAATGTTTGTCTAGTAAAGAGCCTTGAAGGATACTCATGTCTCCCTCTAGAGCAAAGGCAGTGTTGTTAAATTTTCAGTGTAATAATGTTTTATTCTAGAGCAAAGGTCAGACACACTCATTTCCAACTAATAGAGATTTGAGATTCTTAAACTTCAGATTCCTTTCTTGTACACAACCTAATGAATGCTCAGATTTCATCTGCTCCCCCGTCACATTACCCCATGGAAACTGAGCTTGGGGAACTGATGTAAATATGCCAAACTCTGGCTACTGCTATTGACATAAGAAATAAAGTCCTGGGCTGGGCGCAGTGGCTCACGCCTGTAATCCCAGCACTTTGGGAGGCTGAGGCGGGCAGATCACAAGATCAAGAGATTGAGATCATCCTGACCAACGTGGTGAAATCCCGTCTCTACAGAAAAAAAAAAAAAAAAAAAAAAATTAAGAAAGAAAGTCCTTTGTCTCTGGGCCAAGTGTCTCATGTTTTCTGCAAACACCCACGGAACTATGACAAGCTCACTTGTTAGCTTGCAAGTAGAATAAAACCTCAGACTTTTCACACTTCTTCTTCGTTTTTGTTGTTGTTGTTGTTGTTGTTGTTTTGAGATGGAGTATCGCTCTGTCACCCAGGCTGGAGTGCAGTAGCGCAATCCTGGCTCATTGCAACCTCCGCCTTCCAAGTTTAAGTGACTCTCCTGCCTCAGCCTCCCGAGTAGCTGGGATTACAGGTACCCGCCACCAAGCCCGGTTAATTTTTTTTTTTTTTTTTGAATTTTTAGTAGAGAAGGGGTTTCACTGCATTAGACAGGATGGTCTCGAACTCCCAACCTCATGATCCACCCGCTTGCCTCAGTCTTCCAAAGTGCTGGTATTACAGGTGTGAGCCACCATGGCTGGTCTTTTTTTTTTCTTTTCTTTTCTTTTTTTTGAGACAGTATCTTACTCTGTCACGTAGGCTATAGAACGAGGTTCAGTCATAGCTCCCTGTAGCCTCGACCTCCCAGACTCAAGTGATCCTCTCACCTCAGCCTCCCAAGTGGCTGGGAGTATGTCCTCTTCGTACATGTCCATGCCACCATGCCTGGCCAATTTTTTAATTTTTTCTGGAGATGGAGTCTCACCATGTTGCGCAGGCTGGATTTCACACTTTTTTTTTTTTTCAACAGAGTCTCCCTCCATCACCCAGGATGGAGTGCAGTGGTGTGATCTTGGCTCACAGCAACTGCCACTTCCCCAGTTCAAGCGGTTTTCCTGCCTCAACCTCCTGAGTAGGAGGGACTACAGGCATGCACCAACATGCCTAGCCCGTTTTTGTATTTTTGGTAAAGATGGGGTTTCACCATATTGGCCAGACTGGTCTCAAACTCGTGATCTCAGGTGATCCACCCACCTCAGCCTCCCAAAGTGCCGGGATTACAGGTGTGAGCCACCGCGCCCAGCCACGTCGCACTCTTGATGATCACTCTCACATCTTTTGTCCTGATCATTACCCAGGAAGCAGTCAAGAGAAGATAATTCCTTTCTGGAGACAACCAAATTCAGTGACCAAACTGCCTCACTGAGGTGCATGGACCAGGACAAGGTGAGAGAGCAGAGTGAGAAATTCTTTTCAGTCTGTTTTTGAGGAGGCAGTTTCAATACCCAACAGAGGAAGCTTGTGAATGGTAGGGAGCTGTGCTGGTCCATTTGTGTTGCTACAAAGTAATACCTACAACTGAGTAACTTATAAAGAAAAGAGGTTTATTTGGCTCACGGTTCTGCAGGCAGTACGAGAAGTGTGGCACCAGCATCTGCTTCTGGTGAGGATTCGGGAAACTTACAGACATGGCGGAAGGCAAAGGGGGAGCCCTTGCATCGTGTAGTGAGAGAGAACAAGAGAAACAGCAGGGAGCTCCAGGTTCTTTTGAAAACTCAGATCTTGGCCAGGCATGGTGGCTCACCTCTGTAATCCCAGCACTTTGGGAGGCCGAGGCAGGTGGATCACCTGAGGTCAGGAGTTCAAAACCAGCCTGGCCAACATGGTGAAACTCCATCTCTACAAAAATATAAAAATTAGCCAGGCATGATGGTGGGTGCCTGTAATCCTAGCTACTCGGGAGGCTGAGGCAGGAAAATCACTTGAACCCAGGAGGCAAGGTTGCAATGAGTCAAGTTGGTGCCATTGCACTCCAGCTTGGGTGACACAGAGAGACTTAGTCTTAAAAAACCACAAACCTCAGATCTTGCATGAACTCATGGAGCAAGAACCCACTCTTTACTGCAAGGATAGCACCAAGCCATTCATGACGGATCTGCCCCTATGATCCAAACACTTCCCACCAGACCCTACCTCCAACACTGGAGATTACATTTTGACATGAGATTTGGAGGGGACAGACATCCAAACCATATCAGGAACACATAAATTCTCCATCAAATACCTTGACTATTCGACCACTGTTGACTCCCCTTTGCAAAAAAATGCTCCTCATTGTTGGAATGCAAATGGTCCAGAAAACCAGACACATGACATGGATCAGTTTCACAGGCTACCATGATCTGACAGAAGTTGGCTAATCAGACTAGAACAATAACTCTGCAGCCTGAGGAAGTGTCAGCAATAGTGAAGCACCACTGATAGCCCTAAGAGACGTCAAGGATCCAGTGTGGTCAATGGACCAGGAGCAATCAAGGGCGATGTCCCATGTAACACGGTCTCCCATTCCGTGAGGGGAGGGAGGCTGGATGGCTGGAGTATGGAGACTACGGTGTAGTTCAGAAAAAGTTTCAGCAAGGGTGATGGAAAGTGCTAGAGCCACAGTGATCTGTTAGAGACTTCCAAGAACAGATCCTAGCATCCCTGCTGTAGTCAAGCATTCTCTGGGAGCAGCCATGAGCAGTGTATCCTCTGCATCTACGTAGTGATAGAGATCCGAATTAGCCATCTAGAACCGTGTTCAGCCACACACTCTACAAGCAGAAAACCTGAAAGATTCCTTCTCATGACCACCACAACCAGTGATGGTTAACAAAAGGATTCCACAAGATAGGTACCAAAAAAAAAAAAAAAAATGGAAAGAAGGAATAAGACCTGTTTGATAACACAATAGGGTAACTATAGTCAATATAATAAATTAATTGTATATTTTAAAGTAACATAAAGAATGTAATTGCATTATTTGCAACTCAAAGGATAAATGTACATTGCATGCCTATATCAAAACATCTTGTGTGCCCCATAAATACATACACTTGGTATGTACTCACAAAATTTTTTTTAATTTAAAAAAAGAGGCTGGGCATGGAATCTCAACACTTTGGGAGGCTGAGGCTGGTGGATCATGAGGTCAGAAGTTCAAGACCATCCTGGCTAACATGGCAAAACCCCGTCTCTACTAAAAATACAAAAAATTAGCAAGGCATGGTGGTGAGTGCCTGTAGTCCCAGCTATTCAGAGGGCTGAAGCAGGTGAATCACTTGAACTAGGGAAGTAGAGGTTGCAGTGAGCTGAGATTGTGCCAATGCACTCCAACATGGGTGACAGAGCAAGACTCCACCTAAAAAAAAAAAAAAAAAAAAAAAAGATACCATAAAAATTCTATTAACGGCTGGGCGTGGGGTCTCACAACTATGATCCCAGCAGTTTGGGAAGCCAAGGCAGGTGAATCACCTGAGGTCAGGAGTTCGAGACCAGCTTGGCCAACATGGTAAAACCCCGTCTCTCCTAAAAATACAAAAATTAGCCAGGTGTGCTGGTGCCTATAATTCCAACTATTCGGGAGGCTGAGGCAGTAGAATCAATTGAACCCAGGAGGCGGAAGTTGCAGTGAGCCCAGATCGTGCCACTGAATGCAAGCCTGGGTAACAGAGTGAGACTCCATCTCAAAGAAAAAAAAAACTCTATTACAAAGAACAAAGTGAGCACGGTGGCTCACAGCTGTAATCCCAGCACTTTGGGAGGCCATGGCGGGCAGATCACTTGAGTCTAGGAGTTCGAGTCCAGCCTGGCCAACATGGCAAAACCCTGTCTCTACCCAAAATACAAAATTCTACACAAAAATTAGCCGGGTGTGTTGGCACATGCCTGTAGTCCCACCTACTCCAGAGGCTGAGGTGGGAGAATTGCTTGAGCCCAGGATGGGGAGGCTGCAGTGAGCCAAGATCACACCACTGCACTCCAGCCTGCAAGACACAGCAAGACCCTATCTCAAAAATAAATAAATAAGAATAAAATAACACAGAAAAATAAGATTATTTTGAGTCTTATTTAGAATAAGTCTAGTTAGAATAATGCACTAATGCACATTGTCTCTCTCTATATATATATAGAGAGAGATATAGATATATATGAATATTTTAAATATGTAAAAGGCAAGGAACTAAGCAGAGTATCATAGGTAGTGTCAATTTCTAATATAGAAATATTTATAATTTATAAAAAGATTCTTTGAGGTACTAAAAACATCTCTAAAGCTCTGGAGAGAAAAGCACAATAAAAGGTATGTAATTTTTTTCAATGTCTTAGATCATCTTTTTCTTTTCCCTGTAACTAAAAACAGCCTGAAGGTTTTTTTGTTGTTAGTCTCTTTTCTGTCTGTGGAACTCAGACAAGTAAGAGGAAGGAGTAGAGAAACAGCTCCCTTCCTATCTCACAGCCCAGATGGATGAGGCCTCCCTTTGACTGTCTGGAACCGGGATCTGGTGAGAGGGAGCAAAGGGGAGCAGGAGTGGCAGCAGGTCTAGTAAGGGCATCATAATGTCTTATCACCCACCCCGCCAAGTGCCAGTTCCTTCAAAGGATATATTGAGATATAACTCATATATGTAAAAACACCCACTTAAAGTATACGAGGTATTCCCAGAGTATGTTCACAGAGTTGTATATCACCATCACCACAATCTGAGTTTAGGATCTTCACATCACCCCAAATAGAATCCCATTAGCAATGACTCTCCCAACAACTACACCCACACACTCACACACACACTCTCACCACACCAGCCCTAGAAAACCATTGACTACTTCTTTTTTTTTTTTTTTTTTTTTGAGACAGTGTCTCCCTCTGTCACCCAGGCTATAGTGGAATGGTGTGATCTCAGCTCACTGCAACCTCTGCCTCCTGGGTTCAAGCAATTCTCCTGCCTCGGCCTCCCAAGTAGCTGGGAGTACAGGTGTGTGCCACCAGTCCCAGCTAATTTTTGTATTTTTAGTAGAGATAGTTTTGCCATGTTGGACAGAGTGGTCTCGAACTCCTGGCCTCAAGTGATCTGCCTGGCTCAGCCTCCCAAGTGCTGAGATCATAGGCATGAGCCACTGTACCCTGGCATTCATCTGCTTTCTATCTCTATAGATTTGCCTATTGTGGACATTGATATAAAAAGAACCATACAAGAAGGTGGTCTTCTGTGCCTGGCTTCATTTACTTAGCATGTTTTCAAGGTTTATCCACATCACAGCATGTATCAGTACTTCATTCCTTTTCACTGCTGAACTGTACTCCACTGTACTGATGGATATACCACATTTTATTTATTCATTCATCATTTGAAAGACATTTGAGCTATTTCTACTTGTTGGCTATTATGAATAATGCTACTAAGAACATTCCTGTACAAGTCTTGGTGTGGACATGTCTTTTTAATTTTTGGGGGGGGCATATATGTAGTCAGGAAATTGCAGGCTCACATGGTAACTCTACGGCTACCATTGTGAGGAACTGTCAAACCGCCTTCCGCAGCAGCTGCCCTACCAAGAGTGTGCAAGAGTTCCAGTTTCTCCATATCCTGGTCAACACTTGTTATTGTCTTTCTTTAATATAGTCATCCTAGTGGGCTTGCAGTGGCATCTCATGTGTTTTTTGTTTTGTTTTGTTTTTTTGAGATGGGGTCTTGCTCTTTCACCAGGCTGGAATGCAGTGGCACAATCTCAGCTCACTGCAATCTCTGTCTCCCAGATTCAAGAGATTCCCCTGCCTCAGCCTCCTGAATAGCTGGGACTGCAGGCGCGCACCACCACAACCGGCTAATTTTTTGTATGTTAGTAGAGACGGGGTTTCACCATGGCTAGGATGGTCTTGATCTCCTGACCTCATGATCTGCCCACCTCAGCCTCCCAAAGTGCTGGGATTACAGGTGTGAGCCATCACACCCAGCCCTCAGTGCATCTCTCTAATAGCTGATCATGGTCAGCATCTTTCCACGTGCTGATTGGTCATTTGTCTCTCTTCTTTGGACAAATGGCTACTCAAATATTTTCCCGTTGTTTAACCCATTACTTATCTTTTTGTTGTTGACTTGTAAGAGCTCTTTATATATTCTGGATATCAGTTTCTTATCAGATGCATGATTTCCAAATACTTCCTGACATTCTTTGAGTTATCTTTTCATCTTCCTGTTGTATCGTTTGTAGCACGGAAGGGTTTAATTTTTTATATAGTCTTATTTTTCTATTTTTTTACTTGGATTCTTGTGCTTCCAATGTGATAACTAAGCATTGGCTAATACAAAGCCACATTTACTCTTAGGTTTTCTTCTAAGAATTTAATAATTTTTACTCTTTCATTTAGGTCTATGATCTATTTTGAGCTGATTTTGCATATAAGAAAGAAGTTTGATTTCATTCTTTTGCATGTGAGTATCCACTTCTTCCAGCAACATATATTGAAAAGACTAATTTTTCCCTCATTAAACTGCATGCAAATTTTAAGCAAAAAATGATTGCTCTCTATGACTGCAGTCTGAGAAAAGGATAATCAGGCTCATTGATTCAGTCTTCGCACATCCCAGAATTTCTAGCACTTGCTCTTTTGTGACATAAACCTCCTCCAAACATATCTGTTACCTAAACAAACACAAGAACTGTACTTAGCCTTGCTGAACTACCTAAGAATTTGAACCACTTCTGTTTGCTATAAATACTCAGTGCCGTGAAAGAGGCTGTTGGTTTCTATTGAAACTCAATTCTAGAGTATTTGTCTGGGAAGCTGGAGGACTGATTTTCCTGTTTTACCCATGACCTCTCCCAATAAATGCATTTATTAATTTCCATGAATTGTTGTGGCTGGTGGGAGCTGTGCAGCAGCCGCCAGTTGTATGGGCTGCCAACTGAAGGCCACAAAGACTATTGAATCTCTCTTCCCAACTTCATCGCTGCCTGGGCCCCTGTGAATTCATGCCCCTCCTGGCCTTTCCACCTTACTGCAGAGAGAATCATGGGGACACGGAAGTCTTCTTCAGGCTAGTCCCACTGCAGCAGTTTTTTTTGTTTTTTTTTTTTTTTAAGACCCCTGGACCTCATTCCCAGAGTTTTTAACTCAGTAGGCCTGGGGTGGGACCTGAGAACTCTCTCTTCTTTTTTATTTTTATTTTATTTTATTTTTGTAGAGACGGGGTTTCACCATGATGGCCGGGCTGGTCTCGAACTCCTGACTTCAGGTGATCCACCTGCCTCGACTTCCCAAAGTGCTGGGATTACAGGCGTGAGCCACTGCGCCTGGCCACTGCAGCAGTTCTAAAACAGCAGATGAGATTGTTCCCTTTGAGATGGTCCACGGAAGACCAGAGCTTGACAATAGTTAGACAGAACTGTGCTCAACTCTGAATACAGCAAGGGAAAGTGAGGATTTTATAGCCAAGGACCAGGGTGAGGGTCAGTGGATGGAAAATTATTAAGAGGAAACATCAGAGGTAAGAGGGAATCTGGCTGAACCAACATGAGAGGATTCTAGTTGAAAGTGGGCCAGGGTGATCAGACATCAACAGGATGGTAGGGGTGAAGAAGGTGACCAGATACTGAAAATCATTAGATGTCAATGGTGACCAGATATCAATGGTGGGGGATTGTGGCTAAACCAACTTTAAGGTATTCTCACTAAAGCTGGACGATGTGAAAATGGAACGGGAAGTCCAAAAGTCAAGGGCTAGTCAGAAAGAGGAACCAGAGGAGGCTGAGTTGGTCAGGGAGAGACCCTCGGTCAGTGGACCAGCTCATGCAAGCCACTTGGCACATTGAAGGCACTCAAAAAAAAAAAAAAAAAAAAAAAAAAAAAAAAAAAAAACCTATCAATAGAAAACATGAAAGATTTAACTCAAAGCCTAGACTTGCTGCATAGGACTCCAGAAACAAGAAAATACCCATTTAGGTGGTTTTTAAAAGGCCTACAAACAATCTCAGATGAAGAGTTATCATTATTTCAGAGAAGTCAATCTCTATTTCAACCTCTGCTGATCTTTCAGACTGTACTGTTCATTCCAATTCTTATACTACAAAGTCAGAGCAGCAGTTACTCTAGGGAAAGAACGCTTGCACCATGAAATCCTCTAGTCCTGGGCACGGCCTGGAGACACAATGTCCCAGTTCCCCCACCCAGTCAGGGTGCCAGATGGTGCCTGCTCCTCCCTAGGTAAGGACATGGAAAAACATAGAATGCCAGGATCTTAAATCTGTAAGAATAAAGATTCAGGAAATTCCCTTATTTACAGATAAGACAGCGAAGGCCCAAAGTATTAAGGGGTTTGACCTATGCCACACAGAGATTTGAAGCTGATGCAGAAATATCTGGAGCGTGCTAATGTTTTCCGTTTAAATCACAGATGTGAGATGGTTTTTCATTCCAATTCTGATACTTCAAGCACGCCACTGCCATGTGCAAACTTTTAAGCTGACGTTTTGCTAATGAATATAAGTGGTAGGTAAGATGGGACAAGGTGGTGTTAATTTCTACATCTTCAAACCAATCAAATCTAAATCTAATTTCTAGCTACCTTGTTGAGACACAAAACACATCCTCCAGCACCTTTTTCTCTGCATTACGTGCATTACAATGAGAGGTCAGTTGACCTTTGCTCCTTGGATTATTCTGACATTGTTCAAAGAGCCTCCCGGTTTGCAGCTCACAGAGCCCAGGTGCTGGGTCACCCCTGCACACAGGTCCCCAGACCTTACTGTCAAATTCAGCAATTATTTTCTGTCTCCCGCTCTCTGCAGCTGCACTCAGAAGACTGCTTTTGTGGGCCACCAGGAATTTCCTGTGATAGAATATCAGAAAGCTACTGGTGACTCGGAGGAGGTGACTTCACAGGGCAAAAGTTCCCTTTCTACAATAAACATTCTCAGTGTGGCCATGTGGGAGACTTCCTACACAAACCCCACACCTCCCAGCCACTTGTCATCTTGACACCAAATAGCCAGAGAAAGAAATAGAACCATTTGGAAGAGGTCATCTTTTTTTTTTAAGTGAACCGCCTATGGGTTCTGATTATGTTATATCATCACGAAAACCCATGGAGAAAGCTTACCTGAAAATGATTTTAAGAAAACATATGGGCTTTGGCTGGGTGCGGTGGCTCATGCCTGTAATCCCAGCACTTTGAGAGGCCAAGGCGGTCAGATCATGGGTCAAAAGTTCGAGACCAGCCTGATCAATATGGTGAAACCCCGTCTCTACTAAAAATACAAAAATTAGCCGGACATGGTGGCATGCACCTGTAATCCCAGCTACTCAGAAGGCTGAGGCAGGAGAATCACTTGAACCCAGGAGGTAGAGGTTGCAGTGAGCCGAGATCGTGCCACTGCACTCCAGCCTGGACAACAGAGTGAAACTCTGTCTCAAAAAAAAAAAAAAAAAAAAAAAGAAAGAAAAGAAAAAGAAAGGAAAAGAAAACATACAGACTTTATAAGGCAAATAAGCCAATCCACAGTTCTAAGTGAGGGATGAGGCTGCCAAATGATTATAAGACCCTTAAGCCTCTTGAGGCACCTTGCAAGATGTCTGAGAGGATAGTGGGGCTTCTCTCCCTCCCTAGCGCACCGATTTCTCAGCCACAGGACCCCACGGGGAGTCGGATGCACTCAGCCCTTTACTTCTCCAGCAGTCATTCCAAAAGGCACCATTTGAAAGAAAGTCACTGAAGAGAGAAGCCAGAACCACATGGTGATCAATCATCAGAGCCGGTGTATACCTGAGACGCTTACGGTCCTCACACATCAGGTGAGGGCGTGATCCCAGGGAAGGGGAGCCAGCACTGAGCCGCACTCAGAAGCCTCCAAACATGCACAGACACCATCACCAAAGGAAAGACAGCACAGCCGCAAAACCGTGACTTTCCTCCTCTGTCTTTCAAACAGCGCATCCTACTCCTTCATTTATCCTGTGTTTTCATAGCATCACGGATTCTCACCCACAGAATCTCATTCTTAGAAGCCGCTGGTATTATCATTTGTACATTTAAAAAACTATGTCCCATTAGCATAATAAAGGGAGAATCCATCCAAGAGGAGCTTTAAACTCATCCGTTTTCTAACTCTTGCCCGTCCACCTAGCTTATGGCCTTGACCTCATGACTTTCACTTGTCCCCTTTGGTCAACGTTTTCCATTCATATGATCAGTCTCCGCAAGGAACTAATAAGCTCCTCTCCTTTTTGTAAAATAGGACCTAATGCTTTGATTAGACTTGAGTTTTCCCAGGCTCGTGTGTGTGTGTCTGTATGCGTGTGTCCGTGTGTGTGTTCTCTCTCACACACACCACCATGGCGGGCCTAGAGCAGTTCTCAGGCTTTCTGTAAAGAGCTAATGGCTGACTGAGTGTGGTGGCTCACGCGTGTAATCCCAGCATTTTGGGAGTCTGAGGTAGGCCCATCACCTGAGGTCAGGAGTTCCCCACCAGGCTGGCCAACATGGTGAAACCCATCTCTACCAAAAATACAAAAATTAGCCAGGTGAGATGGCACACACTCGGGAGGCTGAAGCACAAGAATCGCTTGAACCTGGGAGGTGGAGGTTGCAATGAGCCGAGATCGCACCTCTGTGCTCCAGCCTGGGCAACAGAGCAAGACTCAGTTTAAAAAAAAATTAAAAAAGGTCACAGCAGCAAGGACCAACTGCAGGTGGAGCAAGCGGCTGCCCTCCCAGGGCCATTCCTGTCCCTTGTAGCCCCCAGACCTCTCTCCCCTAGGGGTGGAGTAGGAAGCCAGCTCTGTAAGCAGCAAAGGCAGAGTTTCGGGCATCGTTGGCACCACCCCTGGCAGAGCCGGGGCTGGATTCATCACAGTTCTAATGGCTCTCGCGTGTGAGGCATGAACTTCTCCATCTCCATCCTGATGTTGATCTGTTCCTACGGGAACCGGGATCACGGGCAGGACAACGCTGGCACCGATGTCACCCTTTCTGGGTGAAATACAGATTTGCTTGAATGACCGTCGCTTCCACCGCCTCCCGCTGAGGATTTGGCAGGGGCTCCTTTCAAGCCCGCACGTGTGGGCGACCCAGGCCCACCTCAGGCGGGCGTGAAAGTCCAGGCCCGTGGAACGTGTCCGACCAAGGGTGATGAAAAGGGAAGCAGCGGGCACCACGTGGCATGATTCCAGACCCCTCTTCATCCAGATTGTGGCTTGAGCCCTCAGCGATGCCGCGCTTCCCATCCCCGCATCCCACACGCAGCCCCAGGGTCTTTCCCTGGAAAGGCGCGCAGCCCAGGCTGCAGGGTTTGGGGGCGTCTCCACCCTCCACCGGGCCTGCTCCTCCCGCTCTGCCGGGGACCCCACTCCCGAGCTGCTGCCCGTGTTACTTCGCTCACGGTGTCTCCTTTCCCTAATGCCTGGGTTCAACCTTGACTTTGACCCGCTGTGTCGCTTCCCCCAGCCCCAACCCCAGACGCTGCACGTGGACCTTTACAAACGCAGGCTTTGGGTAGAATAACCCGGCACCGCCCTGTTCCCTACAGAATGTTCAGAAAGGATCTAGACAACGGGACCCAGGCCTGGAGGACGCAACTGGGAACTGGAGCGGAGTAACCCGGGCGCAGCGCCAGGCCTCAGCCTGGAGACCTTTGTAAAATCGCTCTCCCATCGAGGGCTCGAGAATGTCAGGTCAACAAGATGGCTTCTGAGCACCTACCTGGTCCCTGGCATAAATAGCCCAGATCCCGGCCCTGGCGGACTTGGCCTGGCGAGGACAGCAGACAGAAATCAAATAATTATGAAAATAAACTGAAACGTGTCTGAAGCGCTCCAGAGGCAAACTCTAAGGGCTCTAAAGGCAAAAAAAAAAAAAACCAGCCTGGGGCTTGTGATGGCGTAAACCTTCCCGCCAGCCCGGGAGCTCAGTCTGGCTGAGGAGGTGGCACCCTGGTGCCTGCCGGGAATCGCCCCAAAGCGTGGGTGCGGGCGCAGCGGGGAGGCCCCGGCATCGCCCAGCCGGGGGTTCGGGGAAACGCAAGAGCGGAGGCGCCGTTTAGGCCCCGCTGTCGCTGTCACCCCTCCCCGCCCCCGTCCTGGTGCAGTCGATGCAGCCCCGCCCGCTGCCACCACTCAATACACCTGGTGTCCTCCGCAGCAGCAGCAGAACTGGCCCTGGAGAGCCTCAGCAGAAAACTATGCCCTGTGTTTCTCTTACTCCCTGGGGAGCCTGGAGAACCGTACTCAGAAAACGGCGGGAAGCGCGCAGGCCAGGTGAGAGGAGTCAGGCCAAAATCACAGCCGAAGTGGGTCAAGCCGGCGGGGCCTCCCAGCTCAGCGCGCAGGCCCCAGGGTCAGCCTGTTCCCTTCACTCCTTAGTTCTTTTTTCTTCTTTTTTCCTTTGAGAGGGAGTTTGGCTCTGTCGCCCAAGCTGGAGTGTAGTGGCATGATCTCGACTCACTGTAACCTCCGCCTCCTGGATTCAAGCTATTGTCTTGCCTCAGCCTCCCGAGTAGCTGGGATTTCAGGCTCCCACCACCACAGCCGGTTACGTTTTGTATTTTTAGTAGAAAAGGGATTGCACCACGTTGGCCAGGCTGGTCTGGAACTCCTGGCCTCAGATGATCCGCCCACCTCGGCCCCCCAAAGTGCTAGGATTACAGGCATGAGCCACCGCACCCAGCCTGTACCTCTTAGTTCTATCACTTGTTATGAACAGCGGTGCAACCTTGAACAAGTTGATTAACCTCTCTGTGCCTCAGTTTCCTCATCTTCAAAATTAATCTTTAAAAATGCCGTATTTCAACAAATCTAAAGTGCTGTCAATTTTATGATGTGCTAATACTTTATGAGCCACTAAGAAGAATAATATGGCCAACTAAACTATGACACTTACTTTCTCATCACTTCAGGGGCTGGATTCATCACAGCCCCTGTGATTCATTCTCATCTTATCTTATATTTCGTTTAAAATCCTTAATTAAGCTGGGTGCCGCGGCTCACAACTGTAATCCCAGCACTTTGAGAGGCCGAGGCAGGCATATCTCTTGAGGTCAGGAGCCCAAGACCAGCCAGGCCAACTTGGTGAAACCTCATCTCTACTAAAAATACAAAAACTAGCCAGGCATGATAATGCCCACCTGTAATCCCAGCTACTCAAGAGGCTGAGGTGGGAAGATCACCTGAGCCTGGGAGGTTGAGGCTGCAGTGAGATCACGCCATTGCATCCCAGCCTGGGCAACAGAGCGAGACTCTGTCTTAGAAAAAGGTGGGGGGGGGGCCCTTAATTAGACTTTATTTAGATACAGGCTTTCATCATGCCATTCTTATACACACACAAAAAGGAACATAAAACTTTTTAAACCAGTTAGAAAAGTTCTAGATCTTTTTAAATTCGGAGTCCAAGTCTCACAGGGTGAGAGAACCATGTATTAGGTGTCAAGATCAGAAGCAGAATCCAGCGTTCCAAATTCTATCACCTGTGTGCTGGTCATTGTGGTCCATGAGTTTCCACTCAAAGGACATTGCTCTCTCTGCCATCAGGACACCGGTAGCATTTCCTCTTGGACTTTCATCAAGCCTCAGACGGCTCTTCTGCAAGTTTTGTTGCTTTCTTGACCTTACCTGGGGCATCCAAAAGCTTTCAGGACACAGCCACAGTCCTTTCTGAATGAGCTTCTGGGGGTCGTTATCTGGAATGGCGGACTTGGCATCCTTTTATGCCAGCGAGAAGACAACTAAGTGTGTGCATCATGGACAAAGATGACCGTGGGGCCGACGGCCATCTGATCATTCAGCAGGATCACAAGATGCTCCCAGGGACTGAGCCCGATCTCAGCACCAACAGGCATTCCTAACAGCCCCAGGAAGAGGGCTGCAAGGAGTGAGTTAATTTACATAAAGAATTTAGGCCAGGCACACGGTCGGTCATGCCTATAATCCCAGCACTTTGAGAGGCTGAGACAAGTGGATCACCTGAGGTCAGGAGTTCCAGACCAGCCTGGCCAACATGGTGACACACGAAATTAGCTGGCACACAAAAATTAGCTGAGGGTGCTGGCACACGACCATAACCTCAGCTACTTGGAAAGCTGAGGCAGGAGAATCCCTTGAATCCAGGAGGCAGAGGTTGCGGTGAGCTGAGATCACACCATCGCACTCCAGCCATTGCACAAGAATAAAACGCTCTCTCAAAAAAAAAAAAAAAAAAAGAACTCAGTCCTAAGCCTGGCACACAGAAAGCAGTCAATAAATGTCAGTTATGTGTGTTTGTTTGAAGAAACACTGTAGTCCATTTTGAGTGTTTTATAAAGTTGAGATTTTTGTTTTGTTTTGTAGATTGAGCAGGGCTTATGCAAACCTGCAAGGTAAGAAGTGACCACAACGGCTCCACCACTCACATGCTTTCCAAAGTCATTTATAATTTGGGGAAGGCTATGAGGGAGAGGAATAAATAAGCAAAATAATCTTTCCTAAATTCAGCCAGACAGCCAGGCTGTCCTCGTGATTAAAGTGAAGTGTACATAACCACGTAGGATTCAGACCAGCTCCAAGAAGTCACAGCACACAGGGATATTCCCTACGGTTCAGTGCAAGTGTCTAAATAATCTTTCTGGCTGTGTGCAGTGGCTCACGCCTATAATCCCAGCTTTCTGAGAGGCCGAGGCCAGTGGATCACCTGAGGTCAGGAGTTTGAGACCAGCCTGGCCAATATGGTGAAACGCTGTCTCTCCTAAAAATACAAAAAGTTAGCTGGGCATGGTGGTAGGTGCCTGTAATCCCAGCTTCTTGGGAGGCTGAGGCAAGAAATCACTTGAATTTGGGAGGCAGAGGTTGCAGTGAGCAGAGATCACACCGTTACAATCCAGCCTGGGCAACAAGAGCAAAGCTCCATCTCAAAAACAAACAAATAAATAAATAAATAACCTTTCCCCAATTTTTTCCACTTTCAGTGGTTTAAATTTATCTCAATTATCATGTGGTGTACGTAGGAACTAAAAGCAGCCTTGTTGGTTTGCTCTGTGTTATGATTTGGAACACTGGATTCTGCTTCTGACCTTGACACCCAGTACACAGTCCTCGCCCTGCAAAGCTCAGCTGGAGATGGAAAAGGTTGTCTCCGCGGAGGAGCTGTCAGAATAGCGAGTGGGAACAAAGACCAGGACACCCGCTCCCAGTTCCTGCTGCATGAGTAATCAGAAACCACGGAAGGCAGTGTGGCTCCGCTGGTTCAGGCTGGTGCTCTGCTCGACTGGAAAAGCCTTTCTTTCACAATCCTTTTTGAGTAATAGAAACTATTTTAACCCTTAAACACCATGAGTCCTTTGTCTATGCATTTACTTTCAGTGCAATTTGGTATTCCTAAGACTATTTGAAATCTAGATATGGCAACTCACTGGCTGCAGGGATCAAAGTTCTGCTCTCTTTGGATTTACCTATAAAATGAGAATAAATAAGTGGGTGCCATGACACATGCCTGTAATCCCAGCTACTCAGGAGGCTCAGGCAGGAAGACTGCTTGAGCACAGGAGTTCGAGACCAGCCTGAGCAACAGAGCAAGACCCTGTCTTGATTTTAAAAGAAACGAAAATACTGTTGCATCACAAGAAAAAAAAAAGAAAAAAAAATTATCGCTTGAGCTTCCAATGTCTGTGACTGATTTCCAATTAGAATCAACTAAAATGGCCAGGTGCAGTGGCTCATGCCTGTAATATGGGCACTTTGGAAGGCTGAGCAGGGCTGATCACTTGAGGTCAGGAGTTCCAGACCAGCCTGATCAACATGTGAAACCTTGTCTCTAATAAAAATACAGAAATTAGCCTACCGTGGTGGCACAGACCTGTAATCCCAGCTATTTTGGGAGACTGAGGCAGGAGAATTGCTTTAATCCAGGAGATGGAGGTTGCAGTGAGCTGAGACCATGCCACTGCACTCCAGCCTGGGCAACAGAAAGAGACTCTATCTCAAAAAAAAAAAAAAAAAAATCAACTAAGATGAGAATGAGTAGCATGGAACCAGGTGGCAGGTGCATGGGGAGCAGCAAGAGTTTGGGGCACCTGGCAACTCTCCCCATTTGCAGGCCATTTTGTCAGGCTTCCAACCTTAGAAAACAATTGTAAGCTTAGAACATGGTTTTGGACCAAAATATAAGGCTTTTAAATTTTGACATACACTGTAAAGTTGCCCTCAAAAAGAATATACCAAGTAGAGTCCCAACGATGGTGTAGGAAGGTCCACACATGCTCGCCGACCCTGGATGCTGCAATTATGATTTCATCCTTGGTAAGGTTGAGCACACTTCGTATGCTTATAGATTACCTTTCCAGATTTCTTATTTCCCTGTTGGGGTGTTTCATCCAGCCACAGTCTTTGCACCTTACAGCAGTAACCTAAGGTAGACATCCACACAGACAGAAGAGGACCCTCACAAGCTGGTGCAGTGGGAAAAAGAGAACTCCAATTCCCAAGGTCATTAGGCCCAACACAAGCCGGGACCCTCTCCCAGAAGCCTGCTCCTGAGCAGAGAGGATAAAAGTGCTTCAAGGAACGCTTACTGTGTTTCGCTATCCATGAAGAAAGTCAGTGGGGAGGCGAAGCCAGGAGGGTGAGGCCTGTGGCGATTCGGTGCGGCCCAAAAGTGCAGGGCGAGCAGCTGCCACCAGTTAGTTCTCCCTCCTGTCTCTTAGCCTCGCCTCGGAGTTCCCGTAGCTATAAGCTTGAAGTCTCCATTTATACATGTCTTTGTTTATTCTAAAGGAAAGAAGCAGGAAGTTCATTTTTACCAGTGACCTTGACTAAGGTCTTTGATGATCACGTTTAATGGGTTAAAGGTTCAACATCGTTTATTTATGTCATTATAGCATGACGCCATCCTTGTTGTTACATTTTTCACGTTTCTTTAATGAGTGTACTTCCTGAAATAAAGTACACACACACACACACATCATCATCATCATCATCATCATCATATCCACAGTTTAAAGCAAAAGTTTTTCAACTTAGTTTTTTTTGCACCTCCATTGCAACATACAAGTAATATGATCTCACGCTTCAGTATTTACCTGGGCTTTTAAAATAATTGTTTTAGTCTTTCTAAAACGTTTTAGACTTTAATAGAGAAATTTAATGTTTTTTCTCCACAATCATCCATCAAATATAACCTGTATATCAGAATAGCATTTTTTTTACTTTGTTCTCTCTTCCTTCAAATAGCAAAATGTCACGTCAACGGGAAGAAAAGAATTGCAAAACAATTTGCAGCGACTGTTCCAGATACACTTAAGAAGGGTATCTGGACACCCAAAATTTGAGGAAATAGCGCCACCTAGTGTTCTGAATGTTGTTCTGCAATAATAATGAGGGAGCCGTAACTTCTGTTTTTCAACCTTTCAAGTGCACAGAGATCATCTGGGGAGCTTGTTAAAATCATCTGGGGAGCTTGTTAAAATGCAGATCCTCATTCAGAAATTGAAGGCTGAGGACTGAAATTGTAACTGCTAACAAGCTCCCAGGAGGTGCCAATGCTGCTGGTTCATAAACCACTCTGAGCAGCAAGAATTTAGTTTATATATATGTAGCAAATTCAATGAATTTCACTATTAAGCCAATTGTCTAAATAGAATTAGAAAGTTTTTATGTTATGTGGAAAGACCATTCTAGATGCTAACAATTCATAAATCAAACTCATTTTCTCCCTTTCTACAAGAGATTACTTGAGACGAATTTGTGATGTTGAATTAACTATTACCAAAAAACAATTGCCCAAAATCAATCTACTTGAATGTCCAACTCTTACTTTTTTTTTTTTTTTTGAGGCACAGTCTGTGTCACCCAAGATGGAGTGCAGTGGCACAATCTCGGCTAACTGCAACTTCAGTCTCCCAGGTTAAAGCAATTATCCTGCTTCAGCCTCCCAAGTACCTGGGATTACAGGCACCTGCCACCACACCTGGTTAATTTTCGTATTTTTAGTAGAGATGTGTTTCATCATGTTGGCCAGGCTGGTCTCAAACTCCTGACCTCAGGTGATCTGCCCCTCTTGGCCTCCCAAAGTACTGGGATTATAGGCATAAGCTGCTGCACTCAGCCTCAACTCTTAATTCTATAACACAACATCTAAGAACATGTTCGGTTACTGCTTTGCCCACTGCCTAACTGTTAAAATAGTTCTAAGGGTGGCCAGGCACCATGGCTGATGCCTGTAATCCCAGCACTTTGGGAGGCCAAGGCTGGTGGATAACTTGAGGTAAAGAGTTCGAGTCCAGCCTGGCCAACATGGTTCAACCCCGTCTCTACTAAAATTGCAAAAGTTATCCAGGTATCATGGCTGGCACCTGTAGTCCCAGCTACTCAGGAGGCTGAGGCAGAAAAATTGCTTGAGATCTGGGTGGCGGTAAGCCAATATCATGCCACTGCACTCCAGCCTGGGCAACAGAATCAGACTTTGTCTTTAAAAAAAAAAAAAAAGAAATGTCCTAAGAGCAATGTTTCCATGCTCTATATTGTCTCCCTGGTTGGCACAGGCTAAATTATAGCTGACACCCAGACTACTGGTCTGGGAAAAATGAATTGAATCTTCCCGATGACAGAATAAAAAGTAGGTAAGTATTAAGTGACTCACCTCTCGCTATCACAGTTGCAGGAAAACGTAGCCCAACTGGTAGTATTTACTCTGAGATTCCGCTGCATACAGGAAGAAGTCTTTGTTGTGAGGAATCATCCTCGCCTGATGCAGTCCATAGAATTTCGGCAGGAGAATCGTGAGTCCCTGTGTTTACTGACATTCGCTCTGCCCAGCACAAGCTCAGTGATTTATATGCCTGCTCTCTCATCCTCAGCACAACAGCCCTATGAAGGAGGCACTGTGCTCTTTCCATTTTGCACATAAGCTTGCTGAAGCTTAGAGGTGGATTTTTTTTATTTCGGTTTGGTTTTTGGGTTTTACTTTATGACATTTATTCTATTTTATTTTATTTTATTTTATTTATTTTGAGATGGAGTTTCACTCTTGTCGCCTGGGCTGGAGTGCAATGGCCTGATCTCAAGGCTCACTGCAACCTCCGCCTCCCAGGTTCAAATGATTCTCCTGCCTCAGCCTCCCGAGTAGCTGGGATTACAGGCACCCACCACCACACCTGGCTAATTTTTTTTGTATTTTTGGTAGAGACGGGGTTTCACCATGTTGGTCAGGCACGTCTCAAACTCCTGACCTCAGGTGATCCACCTCCCTCAACCTCCCAAAGTACTGGGATTCCAGGTGTGAGCCACGTGCCCAGCCTATGACATTTATTCAAGGGGTGCCTATACAGGTTTGTTACATGAGTCAATTACATGTTCTGTGTTGTGAGGGTTTGGTGTACACATAATTTTGTCACCCAGATCATCAGCATAATCCCCTATGGGTAGTTTTTTGTTCCTTACTGTCCTCCCACCCTCCACTCTCTAACAGGCTCTAGTGTCTGCTGTGCCCTTCCTTATGTCCACGTGTACTCAGTGTTTAGCTCCCACATATAAGTGAGAACAAGCAGTATTTGGTTTCTTGTTCCTGTGTTAATTTGCTGAAGAAAATGGCCTCTAGCTCCATCCACATTACTGCAAAAAAAAAAAAAAGATTTTGTTGTTGTTGTTTATTTGCGACAGGATCTCTGTCACCCAGGCTGCAGCGCGGTGGTGCAATCATAGCTCACTGCAACCTCTGCCTCCTGGATTCAGGTAATCCTCCTGCCTCGGCCTCCCAAGTAACTAGGACTACGCTCCACCACGCCCAGTTAACTTCTGTATTTTTTTGTAGAGACAGGGTTTCGCCATGTTGCCCAGGCTGGTCTCCAACCCCTGGACTCAAGTGACCTGCCCACCGTGCCCAGCCTATTTCATTCTCTTTTGTGATGACTGCACAGTACTCCATGGTGGTATATATGTACCACATTTTCTCTAACCAGTCTACCGATGATGGGCATTTAGGTTGATTTCATGTCTTTGCTATTGTGAATAGTGCTGCTATGAACATACATGTGTGTGTTTCTTTGTGATAGAATGATTTCTATTCCTTTGGGTATATACCCACAAATGGGATTGCTAGGTTGAATGGTAGTTCTAGTTTAGGTTTTTTGAGAAATCTCTAAACTGCTTTCCACAATGGCTGAACTAATATACATTCCCACCAGCAGTATAGAAGCATTCCCTTTTCTTCACAACCTCACCAGCATCTGTTGTTTGTTCGTTTGTTTGTTTTCAGAAAGTGTCTCGCTCTGTCGCCCAGGCTGGAGTGCAGTGGCACGATCTCGACTCACCACAACCTCTGCCTCCAGATTCAAGAGATTCTCCTGTTTCAGCCTCCCGAGTAGCTGAGATTACAGATGCAGGCTACCATGCCGGCTAAGTTTTTGTATTTTTAGTAGAGATGGGGTTTCACCATGTTGGCCAGGCTGGTCTCAAATGATCCGCCCACTTCTGCCTCCCAAAGTGCTGGGATTACAGGTGTGAGTCACCGTACCTGGCCTATTTTTTTATTTTAATCATAGCCATTCTGAATGGTGTGAGATGGTATCTCATTGTGGCTTAGAGTGTTAATAGCCCTCTTGGGTAAGAAGCCAACTTGGAACATAAACCCGGGACCAGCTCATTCCAAAACTCTTACTTTAAACCACTTTGCTACCATGCTAGCTTGTGGCTGCACACCTTTTCGGGCTTCTCTTGATCAAATAGTATCCAGCTTTCAGATATATATGTATAATATGTAGTCTTAAGGGACTTTTTCAGAGTTTGCCTATTCTGTATTCTTAAGATGCTAGGAGGTAC
This sequence comes from Saimiri boliviensis, assembly GCF_048565385.1. Taxonomy (NCBI): domain Eukaryota; kingdom Metazoa; phylum Chordata; class Mammalia; order Primates; family Cebidae; genus Saimiri; species Saimiri boliviensis. The sequence goes on along the minus strand of NC_133463.1, from coordinate 8,010,859 downwards.
TATAAACGCAAGTTCAGAAGACTTAAGAAAGTTGACAGCTAAAAACAGAGAGATTATTAGCTCCAACTGTAAAGTGTTTCTGAGAGGGTCCAGTAAGCCTCAGGGTAGAAGCCAGTGTTACTACTTTTGGTTTGCTGGCTTTTTCTTTTCGTCGTTGCTTTCTTTTTTGGTCACCAACTTCTAGCAATAAAGAACTTGGGTTTGTGGTACCCAGATTTAGGTTCCAATACCTTTGAAATTAAAGGTGAACCGTAGTGTTGAGAGGCGAATTACTTGTAGCGTAACACCACACCGTTTATTTTATTGATTTGTCCCCTTAGCTATCTGTTCCCTTCTCCTGGTCTCTGTATGCTCATGGAGCAATAACTCTACCTTTCTAATTTTAATATCTCCTGGCTGGATGCGGTGGTTCACACCTGTAATCCCTGCACTTTGAGAGACCAAGTTGGGCGGATCATGAAGTCAGGAGTTCGAGACCAACCTGGCCAACATAATGAAACGCCGTCTCTACAAAAATACAAAAATTAGCCAGGCGTGGTGGCATGTGCCTCTAATCCCAGCTACTCGGGAGGCTGAGGCCGGAGAATCCCTTGAACCCGGGAGGTGGAGTTTACAGTGAGCAGAGATCAGCCATTGCACTCCAGCCTGGGCGACAGAGTGAGACTCCATCTTGAAAAAAAAATTAATATCCAAGTGTCCAGCATTGTGTCCTGTGTGTATTTCAGACTTGTTGAATTATAAATTCATGAATAATTAATTAATTCAATTAATTGTAGGACCAAGATCAAACCTAGAAATTCCCATTTGGTCACTAGGTGGCAGTCTTGCCTATTTCGAGCCGGCTCCATTCGTTTTTGCCATAACGAAACCTGCTTTTCCACTGGAGGGAAAAGGAAGATATTTGGAGCGCTCCAGAGCTAGAAGGCTTCTCAGGGCTCATTGCTCATGAGTTCCGTGGGTCCCTCACTCTAGTCTGTCAAAGCAGAGATCAGCATGTCACTCTCGATAACTACCGTATACAAGTAGCCAAAAGACTACTGGCCTAAAGAGGACAAAGGTGTGAGCCCTTCAGCTCTGCATTCGACAACTGGCCTGATCCATTGGGTCAGGCTCTGAAAAAAAAAAACGCAATATTACGCAGTCATCAAAAACGATGAGTTCGTGTCCTTTGTAGGGACGTGGATGAACCTGGAAACCATCATTCTCGGCAAACTGACAGGAGAGCAGAAAATCAAACACCGCATGTTCTCACTCATAGGCGGGTGTTGGACAATGAGAACACGTGGACACAGGGAGGGGAGCACTACACACTGGGGTCCGTTGGGGGGAAGTGGGGGAGGGACAGCGGGGGGTGGGGAGTTGGGGAGAGATAGCATGGGCAGAAATGCCAGATACAGGTGCAGGGAGGAAGGCAGCAAATCACACCGCCGCGTGTGTACCTATGCAACAATCTTGCATGTTCTTCACATGGACCCCAAAACCTAAAATGCAGTAAAAATAAAAATAAATAAATCATGGTCTATTTAACAATGAAAAAAAAAACCCGCAAAGTGAGACAAGTGCCTGCTCAAAGGCGCTTGGTGTGCGGTGGTGCGTCCCGGGCTATCAGCTTGCAGGCAGTGATGGCAGATGCATGTCCTGAGAGGGAAGCCACAGCGAAGCCTTGGACCAGCGTGGAGCCATGAAGGGGAGGTTGTAAGAGCAACATCTCTAACTTCAGACAATATCCAGCAGCACCTAGCACTTCTCATTCTCCAGTTAATGCAATAAAATCGCAGAGATGCTACATATGGCATTAACTAATAGGAAGCAATATGTGTGCATTCGAATAACTCCCTTCCCAGGGCCAGGGAGTTAGTTTTATTCTGACCGATGTAACTCCAGAGCAGAACTACTCACTACCAGCATCACTGAGCTACAGCTGGCTGCACTGGGCTATGGCCTAAAATTCCCTGCCTGTCACAGGTCCCTGTGCAAGACAGCAAATTTCTACCTCTGCCTTCAGCAACTTCTGTACACAGAACAAGAATCGTAACAGTGGCCCAATCCCGCCTGAGAATTGTCCCACCTACACAGGGGAGAAGTAATAAAAAGAGATCCAGCCTCCCCAGGAATTTCTCCAGGCCAGACTCACTCCCTGTATTTAAGATACTCAGCAGTTTATAACACCTGCTACATTATAAATCTTAGCCCTCAAGACCAGTGCTCTTGCATCTTAAATTCAGTTGAGTGATGATTTGATGTCAGTGTGATACTGAAGTCAGGAAATAGAAATAACCTCAAACCTCTGCCTGATAGGAGAAGGCACTGTGAAGGAAAAGGTTTAGGACTTACGGAAAGTACAGAAGAAAAAAGGATGGAATTCTTACGTTGGCAGATTAGATGTCAATTTACGGCATTTGCACATAGTATGTCTACTATTCTAGTTTTATTTTAAATGTAGGTTTCTGTACATTAAAAAAATGTTGGCCAGACACAGTGGCTCATGCCTGTAATCCCAGCACTTTGGGAGGCCAAAGTGGGCAGATTATGAGGTCAGGAGTTTGAGACCAGCCTGACCATCATGATGAAACCCTATCTCTACTAAAAGTACAAAAATTAGCCGGATGTGGTGGTGTGTGCCTGTAATTCCAGCTACTCCGGAGCCTGAGGCGGGAGAATCGTTTGAACCTGGGAGGTGGAGGTTGCAGTGAGCCGAGATCACACCACTGCCCTCCAGCCTGGATGACTGAGACTCTGACTCAAGAAAAGGAAAAATGTTTTGGGCAGGGTGCAGTGGCCCACACCTGTAATTCCAGTACTTTGCGAGGCCAAGGCAGGTGGATTGCTTGAGGCCAGGAGTGCGAGACCAGCCTGGCCAACATGGAGAAATCCCATCTCTACTAAAAATTTGAAAGTTAGCCAGGGGTGGTGGCAAGCACCTGCAATCCCAGGTACTCAGGAGGCTGAGGCAGGAGAATCGCTTGAACCAGGAGGCAGAGGTTACAGTGAGCCAAGATCACGCCACTGCACTCCAGCCCGGGCAGCAGAGCAAGATTCTGTCTCAAATTCTAAAAAATGTTTTAAATTAAAAGTTTTGGTTTATAAATGTTCTGATGGTAATATAAAAGTTATCTTTTGCCACATGCAAAGCAAATTACTAAATCAGAAATGAATGAGACAAGAGTCCCAACCCAAAATAAAAAAAGGATTATAAGAGACCTGGCATGGTGGCTCACACCTGTCATCCCCGCACTGTGGGAGGCTGAGGCAGGTGGATTGCTTAAGTCCAGGAGTCCGAAACCAGCTGGGCCACATAGCGAAACCTCACCTCTACTAAAAATACAAAAAATTAGCCTGGCGTGGTGATGCTTGCCTGTAGGTCCCAGCTACTTGAGAGGCTGAGGTAGGAGGATCACCTGAGCCCAGGAGGCTGAGGTTGCAGTGAGCTGAAACCACACCACTGCACTCCAGTCTGAGCAACCAGAGTGAGATCCTGTCTCAAGAAATATAAAAAATAAATAAAAGAATTATAAGAGAACACTGTGACCAGCCTGGCCCAGATGGTGAAACTGCATCTCTCCTAAAAATACAAAAACCATCTGGGCATGGTGGTGCATTCCTGCAGTCCCAGCTACTCAGGAGGCTGAGGCAGAAGGATTGCTGGAGCCTGGGAGGCAGAGGTTGCAGTGATCCCAGATCATGCCACTGCACTCCAGCCCAGGAAACAGAGCAAGTTTCTATCTCAAAAATAAAATAAAATGGCCAGGTGCAGTGGTTCACACTGTAATCCCAGCACTTTGGGAGGCTGAGACGGATGGATCACAAGGTCAGGAGATCGAGACCATTCTGGACAACATGGTGATGGTGAAACCCCCATCTCTACTAAAATGGAAAAAAAAAAAAAAAAAAAAAAAGCTGGGCATGGTGGTGCATGCCTGTAATTCCAGCTACTCGGGAGGCTGAGCGGGGGGAATCACTTGAACCCGGGAGTAGGAGGTTGCAGTGAGCTGAGATCTCACCACTGCACTCCAGCCTGGCAACAGAGCAAGACTATATCTCAAAAATTAAAATTAAAATTAAATAATAAAAATAAAGAGAACACTGTGAAAAATTTTGTGCCAACTAATTGGATAACCGAGGCAAAGTGGATGAATTACTGGAAAGACACAAACTATGAAAACAGACTCAAGAAGAGCAGAAAAATCACAGAAAAAGAGAAATAAAAAGAATAGAAAATCTGAAAAGATGTATAATAAATAAAGAGAATTATTCATCAGAAACTTCCCACAAAGAATATCCCAGGATCCGATGACTTCACTGGTGAATTCTACCAAATATGTAAAGAAGAATTAATGCCAATTTTTCAAAAATTCTTCAAAAACAAAAAGAAGAAGACACATACCAAAGTCATTGCGTTCGCTTAGTGTAACACCGATACCAAACCAAAGACATACGAAAAAACTACAAATAGATTTTAAATGATACATGCAAAACTTAACAAAATATGGGCAATCCAAACTCAGCAACATATAAAAGATGATTATATACTATGACCAGGTGGAATTTATCCCAGGTATGCAATGTTGGTTTAATATCCAAAAATGTATCAATGTCATATACCAAATCAATAGACTAAAAGACAAAACCACATGCTGATAACAGAGAGCCCACATTCATGGATTAGAAGACCTTTTTTTTTATTTTGATACATGGTCTCACTTTGTCACTCAGGCTGGAGCGAGGTGGCACAATCATGGCTCACTGCATCCTCAACCTCCAGGGCTCAAGTAATCCTCCCACCTTAGCCTCTTCCTGTTCCTTGAGTAGCTAGGACTACAGGCATGTTCCACCAGCTAATTTTTTATTTTTTTGTAAAGATGGGATTTCACCATGTTGCCTAGGTTGGTCTCAAACCCCTGGGCTCGAGTGATCCTCCCACTTTGGACATCAAAGTGCTGGAATTACTGCAGTGAGCCACCATGTCTGGCTAGAAGCCTTAGTATTGTGAAAACAGCCATATTCTCTGAATTGATCTACAAATTTAAAGCAATTTTAATCAAAATGCAAGCCTCCATTTTTGCAGCAATTGGCAAAGTGATTCTCAAATTTGTATGGAAACACAAGGGGCCCAGAGGAGTCGAAAACATCTTGAAAAAGAAAAACAAGGCTGGAATTTATCATTTTCAAAACTTACTACAAAACTACAGTAATCAAGACTGTATAAGAGTTTATGTATCAGCCAGGCGCGGTGGCTCAAGCCTGTAATCCCAGCACTTTGGGAGGCCGAGGCAGGTGGATCATGAGGTCAAGAGATCGAGACCATCCTGGTCAACATGGTGAAACCCCGTCTCTACTAAAAATACTAAAAATTAGCTGGGCATGGTGGCGCGTGCCTGTAATCCCAGCTACTCAGGAGGCTGAGGCAGGAGAATTGCCTGAACCCAGGAGGCGGAGGTTGCGGTGAGCCGAGATCGCGCCATTGCACTCCAGCCTGGGTAACAAGAGCGAAACTCCGTCTCAAAAAAAAAAAAAAAAAAAAAAAGACACTGTCAAGAAAGTGAAAAGACAATACATAGAATGAGAGAAAATATTTGCAAATAATATATATAATAAGGATTTAGTATCCAGAATACATAAATACAATTACAATTCAATAAAAAGACAAATGATACCATTTTAAAATAGGCAAAGGACCTGAAAAGACAGTTCTCCAAAGAAAATATACAAATGGCAAATAAAATCATGAAAGTGATTATCAGCACCATTAGTTACTAGGGAAATGCATATCAAAAATACAATGAAATACCACTTCACACCCACGAGAAAGGCTATAATCAAAAAGACAGACGATAACAAATCTTGGCAAAGATATGGAAAAAATGGAACTTCCATGTATGGCTGGCAAGAATGTAAAATGGTGCAGCCACTGAAGACTCTTTGGCTGTTCCTCAAAAAGTCAAACATGGAATTACCCTGTGTATTGGTCCGTTTTCATGCTGCTGATAAAGACATACCTGAGACTGGGAAGAAAAAGAGGTTTAATTGGACTTACAGTTCCACATGGTTGGGAAGGGCTCAGAATCAGGGCGACAGGCAAAGGTACTTCTTACATGGCAAGGGACAAGAGAAAAATTAGGAAGAAAAAGCTGAACCCTCTGATAAACTCGTAGTTATCCTATGTTAGCCTCGTGGGACTCACTCACTACCACGAAGACAACATGGGAAAAACCAGCCCCCATGATTCAATCACCTCCCTCTGGGTCCCATCCACAACACATGGGAATGCTGGGAAATATAATTCAAATTGAAATTTTCATAGGTACACAGCCAAACCATATCATTCCACCCCTAACCCCTCTAAGCCTTATGTCCTCACATTTCAAAACCAATCATGCCTTCCCAACAGTCCCCAAAAGTCTTATTTCAGCATTAATCCAAAAGTCCACAGTCCAAAGTCTCATCTGAGACAAGGCAAGTCCCTTCCACCTATGAGCCTGAAAAATCAAAAGCAAGCTAGTTACTTCCTAGATACAATTGGGGTACAGGCATTGGGCAAATACAGCCATTCCAAATGGGAGAAATTGACCAAAACAAAGTGGGTACAGGGCCCATGCAAGTCCAAAATCCAGCAGGACGGTCAAATTTTAAAGCTCCAAAATGATCTCCTTTGACTCCAGGTCTCACATACAGATCATGCTGACGCAAGAGGTGGCCTCCCACAGTCTTGGGTAGCTTCATCCCTGTGGCTTTGCAGGGTACAGCCTCCCTCCTGGTTGCTTTCATGGGCTGGCGCTGTGCCTGCAGCATTTCCAGGTGTGTGGTGCAAGCTGTCAGTAGATCTGCCATTCTGGGGTCTGGGGGACGGTGGCCCTCTTCTCACAGCTCCTCTAGGCCATGCCCAAGTAGGGAGTCTGTGTGGGGGCTCCAATCCCACATTTCCCTTCTGCACTGCTCTAGCAGAGGGTCTCCATGAGGGCCCCACTCCTGCAGCAAACTTCTGCCTGGGCATCAAGTGTTCCATACATATTCTGAAATCCAGGCGGAGCTTCCCAAACCTCAGTTCTTGACTTCTGTGCACTTGCAGGCTCAACACCACATGGAAGCTGCCAAGGCTTGAGGCTTCCACCCTCTGACGCCACAGCCCAAGCTCTACATTGGCCCCTTTCAGCTGGAGCAGCTGGGACACAGGGCACCAAGTCGCTAGGCTGCACACAGCTCAGGGACTCTGGAGCCGACCCACGAAACCACTTTTTCCTCCTGGGCCTCCAGCCTGTGATGGGAGGAGCTGCCATGAAGGTCTCTGATGTGGCCTGGAGACATTTTCCCCATGGTCTTGGGGATTAACATTAGGCTCCTTGCTACTTATGCAAATTTCTGCAACTGGCTTGAATTTATCCTCAGAAAATGGGTTTTCCTTTCTACTGAAGCTTCAGGCTGCAAATTTTCCAAACTTTTATGCTCTGTTTCCCTTTTAAAATGGAATGCTTCTAATAGCACCTAAGTCACCTTTTGCATGCTTTGCTGCTTAGAAATTTCTTCTGCCAAATACCCTAAATCATCTCCCACAAGTTCAAAGTTCCACCAATCTCTAGGGCAGGGGCAAAATGCCATGAGTCTCTTTGCTAAAACATAGCAAGAGTCACCTTTGCTCCAGTTCCCAACAAGTTCCTCATCTCCAGCTGAGACCACGTCAGCCCGGACTTTATTGTCCATATCGCTATGAGCGGCTTTTTGGGCAAAGCCATTCAACAAGTCTCTAGGAAGTTCCAAACTTTCCTACATTTTCCTATCTTCTTCTGAGCCCTCCAAACGATTCCAATCTCTGCCTATTACCCAGTTCCAAGGTCACGTTCACATTTTTGGGTATCTTTTCAGCAACATCCCACTCTACTAGTATCAATTTACTGCATTAGTACGTTTTCATGCTGCTAATAAAGACATACAGCCAGTGCTCGACTTACGACCACAATTGGTTCCGACAGACCAGTCGTAACACGATTTGGTCGTAAGTTGAGTAGGCTATATGTACAGTACTGTGAAATGATGTTATAAAAATCTTTAAGTCATATTTTATCATAATTTTCTTTCATTGTTATATATCATAATTTTCTTTGTTCATTTTATGCCATTTGTATCATCTCTACATCATTTTGTTTCTTACTGTATTTTTACATTCATCAGGTTTAAGTAAAACACTGCATTACCAGTACAACTGGTTTAATATTTGCAAAACATACAAAATTACAAAACACAGGTGCATACAAAAATACAAAATACAGGTGTAAAAAATACCATAGGAAACATTTTCCCACTTGCAAAACATATCAAAATATGTAAATAGGTACAAAACATTTTATTGGCCACAGGTGCTTGGCTGCGGATCATTGATGTCGTCATCTGAGGCAGCAGTTGGGGTTACCGGAGTTGGTTTTTTCATAAACATGGTGAGCTTTGTCTGAATTGTATGTTTCTTTTTTTCTTCATAAATTTCACGATACGGACAAAACACATCGTGCGCCATCCGTTCAATCCTTGCAAATCGTTCGATGTTTGGGTCCATTGCTTCGAAATTTATAAGAAGTTTATTCAGTAAAGATAAACCGTCTGATAATCCCTTAGTGGTCAACTTTCTGGCTCCTCCTCTTCTTTCTCTGCTTCACTTCTTTCTTCTTCTGTCACTCTTTCTTCTTCCAGTTCGATTAGCTCTTCATTTGTAAGTTCATCAACATTGAAAATCTGTTCGGCTAGATATCTCTCATCTGTAATTAATTCATCCAGACTATCAACAAACTTACGTGCTCCTTCCTCATCCGCACTCGCTGCTTCTCCAGTCACTCGAACACTATGCATCTGGAATCTTTTCTTGAATCTCTGGAATCAGCCAGTGCTTGCTACAAATTCTTGACTGTAATCTTCTCCAGCACGCTCCTTCAGAGTCTGAAATAAGACTCCTCGCCTTCATCTGCACAGTAAAAAGACTTAATGGTGTCCATTTTTTAATTTGATCTTCCATCCAAATATATAGCAATTTCTCCATTTCATGGATGGGCCAGCTTCGTTGCTTTGTGATAACTGTTGATTGCATGGGTGCAGAACCTTTCACAGCTTCACGAATTCTTTATCTTTCAAAATCGTAGACACAGTCAAGTGTGATAACTTCGCATCACGTGCGATCACATTCACTTTCTTTCCTCCTTCGTACTGCTTAATTACCTTCATTTTCGTGTAGAGAGCGATGGCCTTTCTTTCTTGGCAGGTTGAGGCGTAGACAAAGACAACTTCCTCTTGGTAGACATCTTGGGAGGGGTTTGATGAAAAATATCCAAGACACAAAACACAAACTGCTGTACCGAGTCTGGGATAACAGTTGACATGGTGCACGCGGAGATGGTAGTGCTGCCGGAAGCTGGTCCACACCGTCGTATGCCCAGCTGGGCAACTTTGCACTGACAGACGCGGAGCAGTCGTGGCTAGTGACTGTGGTCGTAAAGTCGAATGATGGTAAGTTGCAAAGGTCGTAAGTCGATCAATACCTGTACCCAAGGCAGGGAAGAAAAAGGTTTAATTGGACTGACAGTTTGACATGACTGGGGAGGCCTCAGAATCACCGCAGGAAGTGAAAGGCACTTCTTACATGGTGGCGGAAAGAGAAAAATGAGGGAGATGCGAAAGTGGAAACCCCTGATAAACCCATCAGATCCCATGAGACTTCCTCACTATCATGAGACTTTCTCACTATCATGAGAATAGCTCGGGAAAGACCGGCACCCCATGATTCAATTACCTCCCCCTGGGTTCCTCCCACGACACATGGGAATTCTGGGAGATACAATTCAAGTTGAGATTTTGGTGGAGATGCAGCCAAACCATGTCACCATGTAATTCCATTCCCAAGTATATATCCTAGAGAACTAAAACCAGGGACTCAAATTCTTGCACCCTAATGTTCACAGCATCTTTATCCACAATAGCTCAAAGGTAGAGACAGGCCAAATATTCATCAACAGGTATTGAATAGACAGATTGTGATATATGCATGCAATGGAATATTATTTAGCCATCAAAAGGCATGAAGTACTGGTTCATACTATAACATTGGATAAACCTTGAAAATATGTTAAGTGGGCCAGGCACGGTGGCTCACGCCTGTAATCCCAGCACTTTGGGAGGCTGAGGCAGGCAGATCAGCTGAAGTCAGGAGCTCAAGACCAGCCTGACCAACATACTGAAACCCCATCTCTACTAAAAATACAAAAATCAGCCAGGCGTGGTGGAGCACGCCTGTAATCCCAGCTACTCAGGAGATTGAGGCAGAAGGATGGCTTGAACTGGGAGGCAGAGGTTGCAGTGAGATGAGATTGCACCACTGCACTCCAGCCTAGGCAACAGAGCAAGACTCCACCTCAAAAAAAAGAAAAAAAAAAAGGAAAAGAAAGAAAATATACTAAGTGAAGGAAGCCAGACACAAAAGACCACATATTGTATGATTTCACTTTTCTTTTTTTCTTTTTCTTTTTTTGAGACAGAGTCTTGCTCTGCCGGCCAGGCTGGAGTGTAGTGATACGATCTCGGCTCACCATAACCTCCGCCTCCCGGGTTCAAGGGATTCTGCTGTCTCAGTCTCCTAAGTAGCTGGGATTACATGCACGCGTCATCATGCCCGGCTAATTTTTTGTATTTTTAGTAGAGATGGGGTTTCACCGTGGATGGTCTTGGACTCCTGACCTTGTGATCCACCCGCCTTGTCCTCCCAAAGTGCTGGGATTCCAGGCATGAGCCACCATGCCCGGCCACAACTCTACTTTTAGACTTTCAACTGCGTGAAGGCAAAGACCATGTCTTTTACCCACCATGGTAGAGGTTGGGACTTAGGAGGTACTCAATACACAATTAAACCTTGGAATGATTAATCAAATAAATACTAGAAAATTATTTGCACAGTGTCTTGTAGGCTGAGCAGGGCAAATAATCTGAGGTCAGGAGTTTGAGATCAGCCTGGCCAACATGGTGAGACCCTATCTTTACTAGAAAAATACAGAAAAAATTAGCCGGGCATGGCAAGAGACACCTCTAATAAATATACTGATAAATATACAATTTATTATTTATACTAATAAAATTTATTTTTGCATATGATTTATTGTAAATAATAAATAAATATACAAAAATTAGCCAGGTGTGGTAATACACACCTGTTATCCCAGCTGCTCTGAAAGCTGAGGCAAGAGAGTTGCTTGAACCTGGGAGGTGGAGGTTGCAGTCAGTTGAGATTGCACCATTGCACTCCAGCCTAGGCAACAGAGCAAGACTCCATCTCAAAAAAAGGAAAAGAAAAGTTCAACATAGAATTACCATATGACCCAGTAATTCCACTCCTAGGTATAGACCTGAAAGAACTGAAAGCAAGAACTCATGGCCAGACCTGTAATCCCAGCACTTTGGGAGGCCAAGGCAGGTGGATCACCTGAGGTCAGAAATTCAAGACCAGCCTGGCCAACATGGTGAGACCCTATCTTTACTAGAAAAATACAGAAAAAATCAGCCGGATGTAGCAACAGACACCTCTAATCCAGCTAGTCAGGAGGCTGAGGTGGGAGAATTGCTTGAACCTGGGAGCTGGAGGTTGCAGTGAGCCAAGATCGTGCCACTGCACGCCAGCCTGGGTGACAGAGTGAGACTCCGTCTCAAAAAAAAAAGAAAAGAAAAGAAAAGAAAAAGCAAGCAATAACTCATACTTGAAACCAATGTTCAGAGCAACATCAGTCATAGCAGCCAAAAGATGGAAACAACCCAAATGTCCCTCAACAGAGGAGTGAATAAACAGAATCTGGTATATACACACAATGGAATATTATTCAGTCTCGGACCGGAAGGAAATTCTGACACATGCTCAAGCTGAATGAAGCATGAGGACATTACGCTAAATGAAATAAGGCAGTCACAGAAGAACAAATACTTATGATTCCACTTAAATCAGGTATCTAGAATAGTTAAAGTCATTGGGAAGGAAAGAGGAATGGTGGTTGCCAGGGGTTTGGAGAGGGAAGAAATAGGGGGTTTTGGGGGGTATAGAGTTTCCATCTTGCAAGATGAAAACGTTCTGGAGATCTGCTGCACAGCAGTGTGAACATCCTTTTGAACTGCACACTTAAAAATGGTTAAGATGGCATTTTTTGTGTGATTTGGTTTGTTTGTTTTGAGACGGAGTCTCCCTCTGTCACCCAGGCTGGAGTGCAGGGGCGTGATCTCAGCGCACCGCAACCTCCAACTCCCAGGTTCAAGCAATTCTCCTGCCTCAGCCTCCCAAGTAGCTGTGATTACAGGCGCTCACCACCATGCTCGGCTAATTTTTGTATTTATAGTAGAGACTGGCCAGGCTGGATTGGAACTCCTGACCTCAGGTAATCTGCCCACCTCAGCCTCCCAAATTGCTGGGAATACAGGTGTGAGCCACCACATCCGTCCTTATGTGATGTGTATTGTACCATAATTAAAATTTTTTAAAACTTAAGAATGAAATTTTGATACATGCTGTTATATGGATAACATTATGCTAAGTAAATCGAAAACATTATGCTAAGTAAAATAGGCCAGACACAAAAGGAACAACATTGTTTGGTGCCACTCGTACGGGGTGCCTAGAAGAGGCAAATTCATAGACGGAAAGTAGAACGATGGTTACCAAGGGCTGGGGCAGGAGAAGATGGAGAGCTGCTGTTTAACTGTATGGAGTTCAGGCTTGGTACGATGAAACCGTTCTGGAAATGGATAGCGGTGATTGTTACATAACATTGTAAATGCACTTAATGCGTATCATGCACTTAAAGCCACTTAATATACACTTACCAATGGTTAAATGGTACATTTTATGTTATGTCAATTTTACCATAATAAAAAAACATTTTAAGTATTTTAACGTACTATGTATATAACCACAGTTTGTCTAGTATCTAAGAACACAGGCCAAGTGCAGTGGCTCACACCTGTAATCCCAACACTTTGGGAGGCTAAGGCGGGAGGATCACCTGAGGTCAGGAGTTCAAGACCAGCATGACCAACATGGTGAAACCTCGTCTCTACTAAAAGTGCAAAATTAGCCGGGCGTGTTGGTGCATGCCTGTAACCCCAGCTACTCGGGAGGCTGAGGCAAGAGAATGGCTTGAACCTGGGAGACAGAGGTTGCAATGAGCTAAGTTCGTGCCACTGCACTCCAGCCTGGGAAACAAGAGTGAATGTCCATCAAAAAAAAAAAAAAAAAAAAAAGAACATTGTCTCTGGAGCCACTTGGCTTGGGTTTATATTTTAGCCCTGATACTTCTAGCTATATGTGCATGTACTAAATACTTGACCTCTCTGTGTCTCAACTTTTTTCACCTATAAAATGGGATAGGCCGGGCGCGGTGGCTCAAGCCTGTAATCCCAGCACTTTGGGAGGCCGAGGCGGGTAGATCACGAGGTCAAGAGATCGAGACCATCCTGGTCAACATGGTGAAACCCCGTCTCTACTAAAAATACAAAACATTAGCTGGGCATGGTGGTGCATGCCTGTAATCCCAGCTACTCAGGAGGCTGAGGCAGGAGAATTGCCTGAACCCAGGAGGCGGAGGTTGCGGTGAGCCGAGATCGCGCCATTGCACTCCAGCCTGGGTAACAAGAGCGAAACTCCATCTCAAAAAAATAAAAAATAAAAATAAAAAAAATAAAAATAAAATAAAATGGGATAAATACAAAGATCTGGTGAGGATTAAATAAACAGATAAAGTTTTTAAAACTTCCTGACATATATAGATGCTCAATAATCATCAGAATTATCTTTATAAAATTTCAAGTACACAGAAGACCATGAAGTCTCTTACATACAAATGGCCAAGAAGCTATTCTTGTCCCACATGTTCCGCATCATTATTAGTGAAATGCAAATGAAACTCACAATGAGATACCATTTCCACCCACTAGAACGGTTATCATCAAAAATGCAGATAACAAATGTTGGCAAGGATGTAAGAAACAGGCACACTCATTGCTGGTGGGAGAATGTTAAGTAAATGTTACCGTAATTTTAAAAATTTACATTATTTTAATGTACTATTAATATAACAACAGTTTGTCTAGTATCTAAGAGTGTAGGCTGAGTGCAGTGACTCACACCTGTAATTCCAACACTCTAGGAGGCTAAGGGGGGAGGATCATGGTGCAGCCACTTTAGAAAACAATTTGGCAGTTTCTTTAAAAGTCAAACATGGGCCGGGCATAGTGGCTCAAACCTGTAATACCAGCACTTTGGGAGTCTGAGACAGGTGGATCACTTGCAACCAGCAGCTCCAGGGCAGCCTGGGCAACACAGCGAAATCCCATCTCTACTAAAAATACAAAAAGTTGCCTGGGCCATGGTGGTATGCACCTGTAATCCCAGCTACTTGGGAGGCTGAGACACAAGAATCGCTTAAACCCAAGAGGCAGAGGTTGCAGTGAGCCAAGATGGTACCACTGCACTCCAGCCTAGGTGATACATTGAGACACTGCCTCAAAGAAAAAGAAAACGTTAAACATACATTTGCTATTCTACTCGGCAATTTCACTGCTAAGTATCTTTCCAAGAGAAATTAAAACATGTTTATACAAAGACTTGCAAACATATGTTTACAGCAGCATTATTTATACTAACCCCAACATGGAAACAATCCACATGTCCACCAACGGATGACTGCATAAGCACACCACATGATGGAAAGCTATTTGGCCGTCAAAAAGAAATGAGGTAGTGGAACATGCCATCACATGGATAACTTTCAAAACATTACACCCAGTAAGGTGGAGCGAGGTGGCTTACACCTGTAATCTCAGCACTTTGGGAGGCTGAGGCAGGTGGATCACCTGAGGTCAGGAGTTCAAGACCAGCCTGACCAACATGGAAAAACCCTGTCCTCTACCAAAAATATAGAAATAGCTGGGTGTGGTGGCCTGTAATCCCAGCTCCTTGGGAGGCTGAGGTAGGAGAATCACTTGAACCCAGGAGGCAGAGGTTGTAGTGAACTGAGATCGTACCACTGCACTCCAGCCTGGGCAACAAGAGCGAAACTCCGTCTCAAAAAAAAAAAAAAAAAAAAAAAAAAAAAAAAAAAAAAAAAAAAAAAATTCTGCCAAGAGAAAGAAGCCAGACACAAAAGGCTTATATTACATAATTCCAGTTACATGAAATGTCCAGATTAGGTAACTGCACAGAGACAGAACGCAGATTGGCAGTTGCCAGGAGCTGAGGGAAGGGTGGAATGGAGTTTAAATGAGTAGGAGGTTTCTTTCTTGGGTGACGACTTCTAGAAATATGGTGATCTAGAATTAGACAGCAATGATAGTTGCAATTTCTGTGAATGCACTAAAAACCACTAAATTGTACACTGTAAGAAAAGTGAATTAAGTCAGGCGTGATGGCTCACACCTGTAATCCTAGCACTTTGGGAGGCCAAGGCGGGCAGATCACTTGAGGTCAGGAGTTCAAGACCAGCCTGGTCAACACGGTAAAACTCTTGTGTCTACTAAAAATACAAAAAATTATCCAGGCATGGTGGCAAGAATCCCATAATCCCAGTTACCTGGGATGAGGCAGGAGAATAGCTTGAACTCAGGAGGCAGAGGTTGCAGTGAGCCAAGGTCATGCCACTGCACTCCAGCCTGGGTGACAGAGTGCAACTCTGTCTCAAAATAAAATAAATAAATGCTTCCATTAATGGAAAGAAAAATGAAAAGTTTTCTTAAAAGAAAAAAATTAAGTCTTTCTATTCATATTAGTGAGTTCTAGACCTTATGTTTCCATTTAAATATCTTTTAAACAGCCGGGCGCGGTGGCTCAAGCCTGTAATCCCAGCACTTTGGGAGGCTGAGGCGGGTGGATCACGAGGTCGAGAGATCGCGACCATCCTGGTCAACATGGTGAAACCCCGTCTCTACTAAAAGTGCAAAAAATTAGCTAGGCATGGTGGCGCGTGCCTGTAATCCCAGCTACTCAGGAGGCGGAGGCAGGAGAATTGCCTGAACCCAGGAGGCGGAGGTTGCGGTGAGCCGAGATCGCGCCATTGCACTCCAGCCTGGGTAACAAGAGCGAAACTCTGTCTCAAAAAAAAAAAAAAAAAAAATCTTTTAAACAATAAATACTGAATTGGTGAAAATGACAAAAATCAGTTATATCTATAGAGAGAAAAACAAAAACCGGAGCATCGAATAGTCAAAATCTTAAGTAACTTAAATCTTAAATTAACTCTTTTTTCCTTTTTGTATTTCCAGATTTCCTCAAATACGTAGTTTTTAGAATCAGATAACATTAGCTATTTAAATGTTTCCCTATCAATTTAAATACCTATTCCAGAATTAATGGGACCTGAAGGTTTTGCAAACAAAAAAAAAATTTTTTTTTAAAGATGGGGTTTCACCATGATGGCCAGGCTGGTTTTGAACTCTTGACCTCAGGTAATCCACCCACCTCAGCCTCCCAAAGTGCTAGGATTACAGGCGTGAGCCACCCGCCCAGCTTGCAAAGAAAATTAGTGAGTAAGTCAGAAATTCAGCTTCACCTTCCTAGTTCTGGGTCTAATCCCGACCACGCTCCCCTTTCAAAACATACTCAATAGGTAAAAATCATAGTTTAGGCTGCATTTCTTTTCATTAATGAGATACAAGAACAATCCATTAAAGGCTAACCACAAAAATCTTGAGAAATGTTTTCACTGGGCACAGTGGCTCATGCCTGTAATCCCAGCAATTTGGGAGGCTGACGTGGGTGGATCATGAGGTCAGGAGTTGAAGACCAGCCTGACCAATATGGTGCACGAGCCGGTAGTCCCAGCTACTAGGGAGGCTGAAGTAGAATTGCTTGAACCTGGAGGTGGAGGTTGCAGTGAGCCGAGATCGTGCCACTGCACTCCAGCCTGGGTGACAGAGCAAAACTTCGTCTCAAAAAAAAGAAAATGTTTTCATAAAATGGCTATCACGTGAGAGGGGCTCTAAAAAATAGTTGATTTGTGAACACTTACGGGGCATTTATGTGTCAAGCGTTATGGTAAGCGCATTACACATACTGATTTCTTTCAATCCTCATAACCATATGCATTAGCATTAATCATCCCCATTTTTCAGATAGTGAGACTGAAGCACAGAGATGTTAAGTAACCTGTCAAGGTCACACAGCTAGTCTTGACGTCTGAGCCCAAGTAAACTGCTCCAGGTGGCTCTGCAAACTGGCTGACCTTGGTGTCTCCCCACAAATAACCTCATTGAGTTTCCCACACACGAAACACAGAGGTGGGTGTATCTCCATTTCACATGTGAGACAGATGAGAGCGCAGCAGTTAGGTGATGTGCCCAAGGTCACACAGCTGCTGTCAGAGCCTGGGTTCAAATCCAGGTGTGGTGACGTGGAAGCCGCGCTACTTCTACCATGCAAAGTCTCTTTAGTAAAACACCGAAATGCAGCCATTCTGGCATCTGTAGGAACATCAGAGAGCACGCTGTATTCTCTGACGCGAACCGCAATGGGTCACACTGCTGTTACCTGACATTTGGCCCAGCTATGGCAGAGCCACTCTCATTTTCAAAGAATAGAGTAGCATTACATTTTTAAAAAAGAAAACCCAGGAACTCAATAAACAGGAAATCCCTAGCAATGATTTCTCTAAGGAGTTAAAAAAATAATTTTAAAATGCGGATTAACTCAATGGATTGGATGCAAACTAGCCATATATACTGGAAGCCGCCACATACCACGAGAGGACTAAAATCTAGACTGAAGCATTCTTACTTTTATACTTAGATTTCCAAGGGATGTGAACCCTTAACAAAATAACAATACCATCTGCTAGTGCGCGCTCTGTCCCATTGTCCTTGTACATGGCACAGGGACCCTGGTATAGCAGCATCACAGTTAAAATGAACTTGAGTTTCCCAGCTATACAGCAATTTGAAGATTAACTTTATTCAACAGAATGGATGGACTTTGCAGAACGTGCCTGTTTTGGCTGAGAACTTATCTGCACGATTCTCATACTGAGACCAGGATACAGCTGGTTGTGACTAAGCCCGTGCTCACTGAATAAGTACTATCCGAGCATTATTTGTCAGCAGACATCTGTTTCCTGTTTTCGATCTTCCCTTTATCATCCTATCCCAACTTCCTTTCACCTGTAGGCCACCTAAGACAGCCCCGGAGAAGGCAGTCCAATGTGTGACTGTCTCTTTTCCCTTCCATAACTGTTGTCAGGGTAGTGCGGTCACATCACTTGGAGGATGGGGGAGGGAACCCAAGGGTCACTGCGAGCCTGGAGGGCTGTTGCCTGTGCAGTCTATCTTTACGTGACTAACTTCCTCCCTCGTTCCCCATTAATAATTCTTCCTGTTGAGGCAGCACCAGGCCCTCCAAACGTTCAATTGTGAACTGAATCGCAAAAGGAAAACCTCTTCAGGCACAAATAAGGCAAGACAGTAAGTTATCTAGAGCAAGGCCAGCACACTCTGAGAGGAAAAAAACGGAACCTCTTACATGGATATCACACAGGAGGCGTTTAAATTTAAGGAAGTTCATTTCCATGCAAATAAGTTGAGGTCAAAGTTTTCCTCAGCTGAAGGGTATCATCAGTGTATTACAACAGACTTCAGAGGTCATTTTACACAGTCTTCGTATTTTATAAAGCTGGTCACTGTATTTTACAGTTTAAAAGACGAAGTGGGCCGCGCGTGGTGGCTCATGTCTGTAATCCCAGCACTTTGGGAGGCCAAGGCCGGCAGATCACGAGGTCAGGAGATGGAGACCATGCTGGCTAACACGGTGAAACCCTGTCTCTACTAAAAGTATTTTTAAAATTAGCTGGTGTCATACACCTGTAGTCCCAGCTACTCAAGAGGCTGAAGCAGGAGAATCACTTGAACCCAGGAGGCAAAGGTTGCAATGGGCTGAGATCGCACCACTGTACTCCAGCCTGGGTGACAGAGCAAGACGCCATCTCAGATGGATTCCATTTTAAATGGCTTAAGAATAAAGGAGCGCAGTTTGAATACCCTAATAATAAATACTCAGAAAATGCGTTGTATGAAAGTTTAACCCTCCCCTTGACAAGGATAGAAGAGGCCCTGGGGCCTGACAACACACAGAGTTCCTGGCATCTCACTATGTTTGTATCTTCTTCTCACTGTATTCTAAACAATTTTTTTTTTTTTAATCTCAGCTCATTGCAACTTTCACCTCCCGAGTTCAAGTGATTCTCCCACCTCAGCCTCCCTAGTAGCTGGGATTACAGGTACATGCCACCATGCCCAGCTAATTTTTGTATTTTTTGTTTTTGTTTGTGTTTGTTTTGAGATGGAGTCTCGCTCTGTCACTCAGGCTGGAGTGCATTGGTGCTATCTCGGCTCACTGCAACCTCCACCTCTCAGGTTCAAGCGATTCTGCCTCAGCCTCCTGAGTAGCTGGGACTACAGGCGCCCATCACCATGCCTAGCTAATTTTTTTATTTCTTGTAGAGACAGGGTTTCACCATATTGGCCAGGCTGGTCTCAAACTCCTGACCTTGTGATTCACCCATCTCGGCCTCCCGAAGTGCTGGGATTACAGGCATGAGCCACTGCACCCTGCCTGATTTTTGTATTTTTAGTAGAGACAAGGTTTTACCATGTTGGCCAGGCAGGTCTTAAACTCCTGACCTCAAGTGATTAACCCACCTCGGCCTCCCAAAGAGCTGGGATTACAGACGTGAGCCACTGTGCCTGGACTGTATTGTAAGAATTCTTTATACATTCTGTGATATATTTTGGAAATTTTTTTTTCCAGTCTGTAATGTGCTTTGTAGACATTCTAAATTTCAGCAAAGCCCAAAATAAACTTTTTAAATTAAAAAATACTCAGAAGTCTTTAAACTCTGTTAGATATTTAAGCAAGTCCAGAACAGTACACCTAGTCTATCTCCTTTTGATTTAAAAAACTACAGCTCACAGTGGTTTAGTTAGTTACCTTTGGGAAGTAGTTCAGAGACAGGCAATAGCAAAAGAATATGCTTTTGCTTTTTACTTTTTATTCTTATATTACATAAGTTTCAAAACAAGCATGAATTACTTTTATAATGATTGGAAGTATTTTAGGTCTTTTCTCAGCAGTGATTTAACAAGAAGAAAATGTATTTTGGCCGGACGCAGTGGCTCACACCTGTAATCCCAGAACTTTGGGAGGCCGAGGCAGCTGGATCACTTGAGGTCAGTTCAAGACCAGCCTGGCCAACATGGTGAAACCCCATCTCTACCAAAATTACAAAAATTAGTGAGGCATGGTGGTGCACGCCTGAAACAGCTACTCGGGAGGCTGAGGCAGGAGAATCACTTGAACCTGGGAGGTGGAGATTGCAGTGAGCCAAGATCACACCACCGCACTTCAGCCTGGGTGACAGAGGAAAAGAGAGAGAGAGAGAGAGAGAGAGAGAGAGAGAGAGAGAGAGAGACAAGAGACAGTGAGAGAATGAATGTATTCTGCTCTTGACTCGCTGCAATAGTCAATAAAAACACATTCTTTGTTTTTTGAGATGGAGGCTCACTCTATTGCCCAGGCTAGAGCACACTGGCATGCTCTCCACTCACTGCAAACTTCACCTCCTGGCTTCAAGTGATTCTCCTGCCTCAGCGTCCCGAGTAGCTGGGATTACAGGCATGCACCACCACACCCAGCTAATTTTTGTATTTTTAGTAAAGACGAGGTTTCATCATGTTGGCCAGGCTGTCTCGAACTCCTGACCTCAGGTGATCCACCCACCTCAGCCTCTCAAAGTGCTGGGATTGCAGGTGCGAGCCACCATGCCTGGCCCCTTGGCGCTTTTCTTACCAACCTGCTTTGCATCTTACCCTCTCTTTTCCTCCATATGTTATATTCAAATATGACTTTTAAATTATTTAACATAGGAGGATGGCTTTATTGCTAAAAACGTTTATTAAAAGCAGTCATAGAAAAAAGTGAATGCCTCTTCTCAGATGGTTTCCTGTGCTTTGCCATTGTTACAGGAAAGGGGTCCTGATTCAGACCCCAAGAGAGGGGTCTTGAATCTTGTGCAAGAAAGAATTTGGGGTCAGTCCATAAAGTGAAAGCAAGTTTATACTAAGTAAAGGAATAAGAGAATGGCGACGCCATAGGCAGAACAGCAGCATCGGCCACTGGTTGGCTATTTTTATGGTTGTTTATTATATGCTAAACAAGGGGTGGATTATTCATGAGTTTTCTGGGAAAGGAGTGGCCAAGTCCCAGAACTGAGGGTTCCTCCCCTTTTTAGACCATATAGGGTAACTTTCTGACATTGCCATGGCATTTTGTAAACTGTCACGGCCCTGGTGGGAGTGTCTTTTAGTATGCGAATGCATCACAATTAGTGTATAATGAGCAGTGAAGATGACCAGAGGCTACTTGCATCGCCATGTTGGTTTTGGTGGGATTTCACCGGCATCTTTACCACAATCTGTTCTATCAGCAAGGTCTTTGTGACCTGAACCTCATGCTAACCCCATCTCACCCTGTGACTAAGAACGCCTAACCACCCGGAATGCAGCCCACTAGGTCTTTTACTCAGGCCCTATTTAAGATGGAAGTCACTGTGGTTCAACCGCCTGACACCATCACTCTTCAAAAATACTTTGTAAATCAAGATTAATAGATTAATCAACTTATTGGTTATTATCTGACTTACTGAACCTTGCATTCCAGATGGTATAGAATTAAATGATTGTACACTTTTCCTGTATTTGTCTACTGTTAAGTCAATTTAACTTCAGAGTTGAGGTTTCAACACCAACACAGGTGACAGTTCCCTTGCTGGTTGTCCAATACATCTATTCTCTTATGCACTCATCATAATAGAATTTTTCAGCTCAGCTCAGAAGGTGCCAAAGTAAAGGCTTCAACCCCCTTCAAAACCATGGGATGGTACTGGTATCCAAGTTCTGGCCAATGGTATATAAGTAAGGGTTTTACGTGGAACCTTCCTTAGGAAAAAAGCAGGCTTGCTTGCTCTTTGTCTACTTGGACCATGAAAATGAGCATCTCACTCTAAGAATGAGAGCATCTCAGGCTGAGACTTTGTGGAGCAGAGCCAGCAACCAGCCTTCAACTGATCTCAAGTCTTTGTGTGAGAAAAAAATAAATTATCTCATTGAAGCACTGTGATTTGGGGATCCTGTCAGTGGAGCCAAAATGAACGCTGACACACCAACTCTGTCACTTGGGTATCTGAAAAATAGAAGCATGTTTTTAAATTTCTGCCTATCCTTTGAAACTCATAGGATTTCATGTTATTCTAGAAGATGGTCAGCTGCGCACAGTGGCTGACGCCTGTAGTCCTAGCACTTTAGGAGGCTGAGGTGCACAGATCGAGGTCAGGACTTTGAGACCAGCCTGGCCAACATAGTGAAACCCCTTTTCTACTAAAAATACAAAAAATTAGCAGGGCATGGTGGTGAGCACCTGTAATCCCAGCTATTCTGGAGGCTGAGACAGGAGAATCACTTGAACCTGGAAGGTTGCAGTGAGCCGAGATCACACCACTGCACTCCAGCCTGGGCAACAAGAAAAAAACTCCATGTCAAAAAAAAAAAAGAAAAAAAGAAGATGGTCCTGGTCCTAATTCTTGTAAGTCCTGGGTTCTAAGGAATTGTTTAGTAACAAGTCAATTATATAATCCTGGATAAAAGCTGAAAGATACTCTTGGGACATAAATTATTTTAAAAATTGAAACTCAGAACAAAACATGAGATCGATAAGCAAACAAAGCAAATACTGCATTGTTGAATTTTTCAAATGTTTTAATTTTTAAGAAAATAACCAGCCAGGAATCATTTCATTTCTACTGTGGAAGAATTATGAATTATCTTTAATTGTTCAATGTAAATTAAGGTTTCACATGATTTGGATATAAAGTCTCTTTGAGAAGCTAAATAATCATACTAACTGCTTGCCTGAACCTGGAACACAGAGGCTGCAGTGAGCTGAGATCACACCACTGGACTCCAGCCTGGGAAACAGAGGGAGACTACCTCAAAAACACATCTTACTAACTGCTGAATCTTTTACATTAACTAAGTTTAATTCTCACGTTGCCAATTGTTTTTATTGCTCCAATAATATTCAAACCGTTTTTTCAAAATCATTTGTAATGACTGAAAGATGAAGGTCTCCAATGTCAGGTAAGTAAAATTGTATCAATTTAAACTAGAACACTTACGTTCTTCAATAAAACACGTTAATGGTTTAATCATCACTGTCCACTTTGACCATAGAACTGAGAAAATAAATTCACCTGCGGGTTTTTGTTCCTCTCACCTTCAACGCTGCTAGCAAATCTGCCTAGCAGCTACTCATCAGCCTCACACCTGAAGCATACATCCTGCTCTTACTCTTCGGGCGGAGGTTTTACCATCTTGACACTGGGTAGCAGTGCTTCCCTGAGGCTACAGATTAAGAGGCGTCACCAACGCACTCCCTCCGCTCTGGTCTTGGCGGAGCAGGCCTACAGGTCATTCCCATCCCACTTGCACATTCATTCTGATCTGTAACAGTAACAAGGCCTGGATGAAAAACATCATTGAAAAAACGAACGAGAAATAGCCCCAAATAGTTGTCCTTTACCTTCCACAGACTATCAGAGAGCTTGTATCTTTGAGACAGAACCCACACAGACTCAGTTTCCCTATGCAGTCCTTGTTTCCTGCCATTTTAATTTTAAATGAAAATGAGAGATCTGAGTACACTGAAAAGTGACATCATCATCTGGAAAGTTGTTCATAAGGATAGTGCAATGACAAATACACATCTTTCGGTCCCTATTCCAGTCCTCTTTAACAACTCTGCTTTCTCGGATGGGAATTCATGAGCTGTAATACTTAAGGAGATTTTCATCTGTAGGTTTTAGGATTTTCTTATCGGCCATATTCACCACCCATCCTGGAGCAAGACCAAAGAAAATCTGCCTTGGATCCTTCCTAGTACAGAGCATTTTGAAGAGTTCATCTTTAGTGATATCGGGTAAGATGTAACCGTACTTCCTGGCAAGTTCAAGTCGCGCTTCAGGAAATTTGGCAGGATCTGCCAGGTACCCACGATTCTTTGCATCGGTGTAATACGGTACCAGTTCTTCTGGTGGAAGCATTCTTTTTGGAATGGGTTGTCCACGAAGAAAGAATGGAACTGGTTTGCATACAATGTCTAAAAGAAAATTTAAATTTAAAAAGTGAGATGCAAATATTAGCTCTGTAGGCACACATAGAGATGTAACTCTGTCAACACAGAGACGTTACAGAGTTTCTCTTTCTCTTGATTCTGAATTTTTATTTTTTTGAGACAAGTTTTGCTCGTTCTTTTCCAGGCTGGAGTGTAATGGCACATCCAGCCTCAGGAGCAGCATGGACACCAGCGGACGTTTTGTGCAAAGGCGTGATCGTCCATGCTTCAAAAGGAACCTCGTCCCGTGTCACTCCACCGCAGATGAAGCAACAACACAGAGGCCACCTGAAGACCCACAGTCATTGAGGACAGAGGCTAGGACAGACTGGCAGTAGCTGGAGAAGTGGTCGAATGTGGACATGGGGTGAAGAAACAGCTCACAAGATTTATTAGGGCAAAAAAGAAAAAGTTCAGAACTCCACATTTTGGATGGACTTGTCATTTACTCACATCGGAAAAACTGCAAGAAAAGCCAGGCCGAGATAAAAAAGATGGGCTGGTCGCGGTGGCTCATGCCTGTAATTCCCGCACTTTGGGAGGCCAAGAAGGGCAGATCACTTGAGGTCAGGAGTTTGAGGCCAGCCTGGACAACATGGTGAAACATGACTCTACCCAAAATGAGCCAGGGGTGGTGGCGGGCACCTGTAATCCCAGCTGCTTGGGAGGCTAAGACAGGAGTATCCCTTGAATCTGGGGGACACAGGTTGCAGTGAGCCGAAATCACACCACTGCACTCCAGCCTGGGTGACAGAGCAAGACTCTATCTCAAAAAAAAAAAAAAAAAAGAGAGAAAAGAGGTATTTCAGACACGCTATATTTGAGGTCCCTGCTAGACATTCAAGAGAATTTGCCAGGCAGACAGATGCAGGTCTACAGTTCAGGGGAGGGGCTGAGAGTCTTTTTTGACCTTGGTATATCTGTCTGTGACATGCTGTATTCTTTAAATCATAATAATCCACATGGTAGATGTAGATCAAACACTATATCCAAACTACTACCAACATTTGCCATTCATTAAGTAATTAAAAAATAGCCAACATGAGACAGAGAAAGAAGATGACCATGGAACAAGCTTACCCAGACTTCTTGGATCATAGAAGGCTGTAGTAACAACACCACCATTTTTTTCAATTGCAGCAATAGCTAGTTCTGAAGCCAACTGTACTTCAATATTAACTTTTGCTGTAAAGGTGTCTGCACCCTGAAATACGTCAAAACAGTCTGTTGGTAAACAGCTTGGCTAAAAGTAAATTAAGTATGTCAAGCTTCCTTTTTAAACAGTGTTTTTCCCTCCAAAGTGCCTGTAATGTAACAGTAGAGTCAGCCATCCATATCTGTGGATTCCACATCTGTGAGTCAACTTGGATGGAAAATTTTCGGAAAAAAAGTAATAATAAAAAATAAGACCAGGCGCAGTGGCTCATGCCTGTAAACCTAGCACTTTGGGAGGCCAAGGCAGGGAAATCACTGGAGGTCGAGTTCCAGACAAGCCTGGTCAACATGATGAAACGCCATCTCTACTAAAAATACAAAAATTAACCGGCGTGATGGCAGGCACCAGTAATCCCAGCTACTTCAAGGCTGAGGCAGGAGAATCGCTTGAACCTGGGAGGCAGAGGTTGCAGTGAGTTGAGATCGCACCACTGCCAGTCTGGACAACAGAGCAAGACTCCATCTCAACAAAAACAACAAAATAATAATAATAATAATAATAATCCAACAAGGAAACAATTTTTTTTAAATACAGTATAACAACTATGTATATAGTATTTACATTACTTTCAACAGCAAAAGCCACAATTATTTGTGCATCAACCTATTACTAGGTTTTATAAGTAAGCCAGAGATGATTTAAAGTATATGTGAAAATGTGGCAGGTTATATGCAAATACTAGGTCATCTTAGATAGACAGAGACTTGATCATCTGGATTTTGGTGAGAGGAGGTGGTCTTGGAACTGATCCGAAGGGATGACTATAATTCCTTTTTTAAATATCTCTGCTTTGAGGGCCTATCACTTTTTTTAATAACATTTTTATTTAGGCTACCTTGTTTTGCCAATTTTCAATCGGTTTAAGACTGACTGTATTTCTATTTTATGAGTACCTACTAAGCACTCATTCCTTATACTTCATTAATAGTAGACTGTTTAATCCTCATTAACAACCTTATGACTGGATGACTGCTATGCTGACTCCACAGATGGAAATACTGAGACACAGAGAAGTCATATGCCCAAGATCACAGAGCAATGATTGTAATCCAGGGAGTCTAGTCACAGCATCTGTGTTCTTAACCACAGCATTATGCTGTCAGACATAAATACAAACTTATCCTCCTTATCCCTAAGTAGCAGGCCAGCAGGAGGTTAAACAAGGGGATATGCAGGCTGGAGCAGGTGGAAAAATAGAGTATCTGACAAAATCTGAGCTTTGGAAAAGTTGACCTCACTAGGGAAAAAGGGAGAAGACAACAGAAATTCACTTTGCGTTCACTATTGACTTTATTATAGCCTTGAAGCTGGAAAACAAATAAACAAACAAAAAAAAAAACCACCTCCACTGTTTCCTAGAATAGTCAACACTAGAAAATGTAGTGCTAGGCCAGGCATGGTGGCTCATGCCTGTAATCCTAGCACTTTGGGAGGCCAAGGAGAATGGGTCACTTGATGTCAGGGGTTTGAAACCAGCCTGGCCAATATGGTGAGACCCCATCTCTATTAAAAATACGAAAATCAGCCAGGCATGGTGGCGCATGCCTGTAATCCCAGCTACTCGGGAGGCTGAGGCAGGAGAATCGCTTGAACCTAGGAGGTAGAGGTTGCAATGAGCCAAGATCACACCTCAAAAAAAAAAAAGAAAAGAAAAAAGAAAAATGTAGTTCTTAACTCTTCAAAGCTAAATTTGGGGTCACAGGATTGCTATATTTTTCTCTAAATTCAAAGCAGATTCTGATAAAAAGATGGTAGCATTAACACTCTACGGCAATAGAAAGGCTTTATGTAGCTGAAACAAACGGGCTCCCAGCTTAGCTCCTTCTATTATTAACTTTTCATGTATTTCAGAAATATTACATCAATTCTACAATGCATTTTCACACTTTTTTTAATATCTAATACTGACATGTATTTGTAATCAATAGTACCTTTGCTTCAATAAAACTGGGTCTTGCTGTATCCTTTGTGACTTTTAAGCAATCCATAGCTTGCTTAACCGTCTCCCTATTACTGGCGTCAGTGCCAGTATTTTCAGTAGTATAAACAGCATTTTTAGGAATGTCTTTATAACAGGTTTCTTTCATTTTGCTTTTTCCTTGAGAACATGTATTTCCAAATTGATAGTTTTGTGCTAAGGGATCAAAACTGTCTTATTATTCACTATTTACTACAAATCTGAAATTGTAGAAGTAAATCAGTTAACAGAGATATAAATGATGTGTAATTGTACTTACTAACCACTGCCCTGGGGTACAGTTTTCAGGGTTACTTTTGCTAATTTAATAGACCACGCCTAAGGATGTTGGGATGTGCAGTTTAAGGGCTGATGAGGTCATGGATTTCCATAATGTTAAGTTACATGTGTATTTCCTTAAACACACAGGGTAGAATACTAAGGCTTAATCTTGTATTTGGTATTTTCTTTTCAAATTACTTTATTTGGAAAGCTTTTATCCATACAGTTCACTTTTTCAAAGGAATCTGAAAGGTTTTTTCATAAACATATGCTTCCCTCTAGTGGACACTTACATAAACAACCGTATTACTGATAAACAGTAGTTGATTTGACAATGTACAAAAAATTTGGCCCACGGGGTAGTTCACACCTGTAATCCCAACATTTTGGGAGGCCAAGACAGGCAGATCACCTGAGGTCAGAAGTTCAAGACCAGCCTGACCAACATGGTGAAACCCTGTCTCCACTAAAAATACAAAATTAGCCAGGCATGGTGGTACATGCCTGTAATCCCAGCAACTTGGGAGGCTGAGGTGGGCAGATCAACTGAGGTCAGGAATTTGAGAACAGCCTGGCCAACATGGCTAACCCCATTTTCACTAAAAATAAAAAAAAAATTAGCCAGATGTGGTGGCACATGCCTTTAGTCACGGCTACTTGGGAGTCTGAGGCATGAGAATCACTTGAACCCAGGGGGTGGAGGTTGGCAGTGAGCAGAGATTGTACCATTGCACTCCAGCCTAGGTGAGAGAGCAAGACTCTGTCTCTATTTAAACAAACAAACATCAACAATGACAAAAAAGTGGGCGAGGTCGTTCATGCCTATAATCCCAGCACTTTGGGAGGCCAAGGCAGGCGGATCATAAGGTCAGGAGATCAAGACCACACTGGCCAACATGGTGAAACTCCATCTCTACTCAAAATATAAAAATTAACTGGGCATGGTGACGTCTGCCTGTAATCCTAGCAACTCAGGAGGCTGAGGCAGGAGAATTACTTGAACCAGGAAGTCGGAGGTTGCAGTGAGCCAAGATCACACCATTGTACTCCAGCCTGGAGACAGAGCAAGACTCCATCTTGGGGCTGGGGGGTGTGGGGAATCCTTCTACATAACACCAAAAGATCTAATCCAGACTTACCTCTTCGACCAGCTGGACACCATAATCTCTTTTAAGTGGCTGGATGGTCACACCTCTCCCATTGACAAGCTGGGTTAAGTCAATAGGTTGAGTAGGATCAACCCGACCCAAATCAATAAGATACTGCAGTCTGTTGAGACTCAAAGGCTTATACTGGCGTCTGAAGCTGTAAAACAAGAATGTAAGAGCTGGAAAACTCATCTTCCTGTAACTTCTCCAAATGAACTCAAAGCTTTGTCCTGTGTTTTCCCCCACCACTTTTAATTATTTAACTAAATAAAACCCTCTTGAGTATAGCACAAACATGTAATATTGCTCAGTTTTGGTTAATGAAATGATAGCTATACCACCTTTGTTCCACTAAAAATTATTTCCCTCTATAAGCATTTGCTTCATTTATTTACACAAATAAACCTGTGGAAAATTTAACTTACTATGGAACTCAAAGTAATAATGGTAGTTACCATTTATTAGGTGACTACAGTGGACCAGATTTTTATATATACTGTCTATTACTGCTAATTCTTTTAACAACCATGAGGGCAGGCATTAGAATCTCCATTTTGCAGGTCTGAATGCAATGTCTGGGCTTTTCTTCCTTTCAATAATTTAGGCAAATTTTCATGACCAAAAAATGGTTCAGAGAAACAACAGCAAAAGTTTGCTTCAAAGTGAATTTAAAATTTCCACCAAAATTTCTACCGAACTATTCTTTAGGTGCTTCTCAATGGAAATTGGGGGCCTGTACTTTAAAAAGCAAAGCAATCTTACCTGTGTCCTTCGTTAAACCCGTATTTTGGGATTCGGATGTAAAATGGAGTCTGGCCTCCCTCGAAGCCCAGGCGAGGCCGGGTTCCTCTCTGTCTTTCTCCTTTGTGGCCTCTGCCACATTTTCTACCTCTCCTCCGACCTCTTGGTCGCCTCTCCTACAAGGAAGTAAGAGAATTCTGTGAATTTCGGATGCATTTCTAAAAACCGCATTTCATCTCTTCACTGTTTATCTTTTTGTTATGCTGTTAATTCATCCAACCAACCACTATTGTGTGACAGGCATGTCCTAGCTGCTCAAACGTCCACACGCTGTTTGCATCTTTGCCGCTAAAGACATAGCTAATTCTTGTACCCAAAGTCCAAGCGATGCATCACAACGAAAAAGTCAAGTTTTGGATGGGGACAAGGTTTTTACAACAGGCTAAAACTGAAAAAAATCCTAGAATTAAATATCCATAACATTTTAAATGATAGTCAGAAATTTTTTTATTTTGAAATTAGTTGTAAATATGCAAACATTATTCATAACCCTGTAATTTTATTTGAAACTAATTTGTTGAAGAAAATCTTCCTTAATTTACTTCCTATCATTTCACCAAAGCAACAAATTGACTGCTGAATTGACAGTACGCTGTCAACAGCTTTTCTAGCTGTATTTACTGAACTGCATAAGAGTCAGCTGCAATTCAGACCTTTCCAATGAACATAAAAATACACAGGGAAAGCACCTCTTTTTAAATCCAATTTTGCAGGACACAATGACTTTGTAGCTTCAGCGAGTCGGCTTCTCTGCCTAATATCTTCACGTTTTTAAAAATAAACCTTGGCCGGGAGCAGTGGCTCACGCCTGTAATCCCAGCGCTTTGGAAGGGCCAGGCGGGCATATCACGAGTTCAGGAGTTCGAGACCAGCCTGACGAACACGGTCAAGCCCCGTCTCTACCAAATAATAAAAAATCAGCTGTGCGTGGTGGCGTGCGCCTGTAATCCCAGCTATTCTGGAGGCTGAGTCAGGAGAAACACTGGAACCCAGGAGGCGGAGGTTGCAGTGAGCCAAGATGGCGCCATTGCACTGCAGCCTTGGCTACAGAAGAGACTCCGTCTCAAAACAAACTAAATAAAACAAACCTTATTAAGAACCGAGGGTGCGCGTGGAACGATCGCCCTCTGGGCAGTAAAGGAGAACAGGCACGAGGCAACCTTACGTTCACCCCAACACCCTCCCAGAAAGGGCAGTTTTCCTAATGACAGAGAGCGAAGGGCTGCTTCCATAGCCCCGGTCCCCAGCGTTTCCCCCTCAACGCCACCAGCCATTTACCGGTTTCCTGGAGCCGGGATTCGGCTTTAAGTTGGCCAGGCTCACACGCGGCAGGTCCCGGAGTAGGTCCAGCGCCCGGGACCTACCGCCCTGCAAAGGACCGGCCATAATTCCCAGACCCAGGAACTTCCAAGGGCGCCCCGAGCTGCTAGGAGGGCACGCGGCGTCGCGGAGTTGCTTTACGGCCGCGGCCCCGCCCCTGTCGCGCTGCGGTCGCGCTGCAGCCGCGCGCGCACGCCGGGGACGCGGGCAGAGACGTGTGACTCTGCAAGCCCGTCTCTGGGCTCCTTCTAGTTCTTGAGGGATGTGATCTTATTTTCCGATATCATGTTTTGTCCTCGGGGTCCCTTTTCATATTCTGAATGCAAAACCTTCTCCTCCACCAAACAGGAGTACGCACTGAAAATACTGCGTTAAATAAAGGATCTTTTTTGAGTCAGTGTTTGGCCTTGCCTGTTTGTCCAGGCAGTGCGTTCTCTGAGGTCCACGCAGAACCCAGAGTCCAGCATTATGAGCTGTCAATTACCAGCTTTTGAACTTGCGTGATTATACGCCGTGGGTACGAAAATAATGCTCATAGTGCACCTATTAAAATGCCTGGCTAATAGCATTTTTAATGCTTAACCTTTGAATAAGACTCAAAAGTATGAACTCTCATCCGTGTGCATCTGTATTGTTTTGAGTGAATCACAGCTGACCACGTAGACTGGCACTGTACTGATTGCCTGGTTGCCAGACCCTGTATTAAATTAGCCTTCCTCGAGTTACAGCCATTCTAGAGGTAGATGATGTCATTGCGATCTGCAGTCACAGCGAGGTAAGACTTAGCAAGGTCTGGTAGCTTGACCAACTTCTTGCAACAAGCGACAGAGCCAGGATTCGAACTTATACTGCTCCCTACTATAAAAGTAGTATTTTTTTAGAATGTAAAATTGAGTATCTCCATCACAAAATAACAAACATTACTCGAAAAATACTAGCTCTTCTATTTTTCTCTTCTGTTAGTTTAGTATAGAAAAGACTGTTCCTTTTTCTTTCTTTTAGTAATCGTGTGATATTTCACGGTCTTGCTGGAGAGTTTTTTCTGTTAGGTCTTATTAGGAATTACAAATAATGAAGGTGAGAATTTTTGGAAGGCAGCTGTCTTGGGTTTAACTACATATTTTTTTAAGTTCCTTTAAATCAAGTGTAAAATAACTACATAAAGAAAAAGTTGTATTCATTCCTTCAAGTACTATTTATAAGTAAGATGCTGAACTTGTTAGAAATACATACGGCGGCTGGGCATGGTAATTCATGCCTGTAATCCCAGCATTTTGGGAGGCTAAGGTGGGTGGATCACCTGAGGCCAGAAGTTCGAGACCAGCCTGGCCAACATGGTGAAACGCCATCTCTACTGAAAATACAAAAATTAGCCAGGCATGGTGGTGGGCGCCTGTAATCCCAGCTACTAGGGAGGCTGAGGCAAGAGAATCCCTTGAACCCAGGAGGCCGGGATTGCAGTGAGCCCGGATTGCACCACTGCACTCCAGCCTGGGTGACAGAGCGAGAGCCCATCAAAAGAAAGGCAGGAAGGCAGGAGGGCAGAAAGAAAGAGAGAGAGACAGAGAGAGGGAGGGAGGGAGGAAGAAAGAAAAAAGGACAGAGAGAGAAAGAAGAAAGGGAAAAAGAGAGAAAGAAAGAAAGGGAGAAAGAGAGAAGAAAAGCAAACAAGGTAAAACAAGCCAACCGTTTCTACAAGGAAAACTTCAGGTCTAATAGCTTTACTGGTAAATTCTCACAAACATTTAAGAAGAAATAATATGAATTCCATACAAACTGTTTCAGACTTTTGAAGAGAGTGGAATACGCCAACTCATTCTGAGGCCAGCACTATCCTGATATCAAAACCAGATAAAGATATTACAAGAAAAGAGAACTACAAACCAATATCCTTCATGAAGAAAATTCTTAACAACTTTTAACAAATTAAATCCAACGAAATATATAAAAGACGATAGGTAATGACCAGCTGGGGTTTATCCCAGGAAGGCAAAGTTGTCTTAATATTTTAAAAATTTGTCAATATAATTCACCATATTAACAAACTTAAAAATTATTTTAATAAATGTAGAAAAGGCATTTGTCACAAAAGGTTCATTTATTACAATAATTCCCAGCAACTGAGGAATGAAGGGAACTTCCTTAACCTAATAAAGTGTATATACAAAACACTTACAGGCCAGGGTGGGCACTGTGGCAGACGCCTGTAATCCCAGCACTTTGGGAGACCAAGGCAGGTGGATCACCTGAGATTAGTAGTTCCAGACCAGACTGCCCAACATGGTGAAACCTCATCTCTACTAAAAACACAAAAAAGTAGCCGCACATTGTGGCAGGCATCTGTAATCCCAGCTACAGGGAAGGCTGAGGCAGGAGAATCACTCGAACTGGGAGGTGCAGGTTGCAGTGAGACCAGATGGCACCATTGCACTGCAGCTTGGGCGACAGGGGCAAAACTGTCTCAACACACACACACACACACACACACACACCCTTAACAGGCTGGGCTCATGCCTGTAATCCTGGCACTTTGGGAGGCTGAGGTGGGTGGATCACTTGAGGTCAGGAGCTCAAGACTAGCCTGGCCAACGTGGTAAAACCCTGTCTCTACTAAAAATGCAAAAATTAGCTGGACATGGTGGCACGCTCCTGTAATCCCAGCTACTCAGGAGGCTGAGGCAGGAGGAGCACTTGAACATGGGAGGCGGAGGTTGCAGTGAGTTGAGGTCACGCCACTGCACTCCAGCCTGGGTGACAAAAAACTAAATAAATATAAAAATAAAGATCTCAAATTAACAACCTAATCTCCTATCTGAAAACACACACTTGCATGTGCATGCGCGCACACACACACACACACACACACACCGTAACCCAAAGTAAACAGAAAGAATAAAATAATAAAACTAGAGTGGAAATAAATGCAATAGAGACCAGGCTTCAGTGGCTCATGCCTGTAATCCCAGCACCTTGAGAGGCCGAGACGGGTGGATCACTTGAGGTCAGGAGTTTGAGACCAGCCTGGGCAACATGGAGAAACCCCATCTCTACCAAAAATACAAAAATTAGCCGAGTATGGTGATGCATGCCTGTAATCCCAGCTTTTCAGGAGGCTGAGGCAGGAGAATCGCTTGAATCTGGGAGGCGGAGTTTGCAATAAGCTGAGATGGCGCCACTGCACTGCAGCCTGGGTGACAGAGCCAAACAATCTCAAAAAACAAACAACAACAACAACAACAACAACAACAACAAACTTACAGCCAGGTGCAGTGGCTCACACCTGTAATTCCAGCCCTTTGGGAGGTTAAGGTGGGAGGATTGCTTGAGCCCAGAATTTCAAGACCAGCCTGGGAAACATAGTGGAACCCCCATCTCTACAAAACATTAAAAAAAAAAAAAAAAACAGCTGGGTGTGGTGGCTCAGGCCTGTAGTCCCAGCTGAGGTGAGGTGGAAGGATCACTTGAGGCCAGGAGGCGGAGGCTGCAGTGAGGCGTGATTGTGCTACTGCGCTCCAGCCTGGGTGACAAAGTGAGAGCCTGTCTCAAAACAAAACAAACAAAAACAAAAAAAAAAAAACAAAAAAAAAACCTTACACTTAACATTATATTTAAGGATGAAAGACTGAATACTCTTGCCTTAATATCTGGAATGAAGTGACGTTCATTCACGGCCTTAATGGAGATCATGGATAGTGTGATCCGGCAAAAGAAAAAAAATAAACATACTCATTGGGAAAAATGCAAAACTGTGTTTACAATTTGCGATTACATCATTATCTAAAGAATCCTAAGAAATCTACAAATAAAGCTACCAGAATTTTTACGTGGGTATAGAAAAATTGCAAATACAAAATCAATGTGCAAGGATCAATTCTATTTCTGTATCTAGCAATAAATCAAATTGAAATTTAAAATATCATTTAAAGTAGCAGGGAAAATATGAAATTCCTAGGGATAAATTTAACAAGAGACATGCAGACCTATACATTGAAAAGTATAAAATAAAGCTGACAGAAATTCAAGGTGACCTAAATAAATTGGAAGATATACTAGTTCATGGATCAGAAGACTCAATGTTCTTCAAATTGGTCTGCAGATTTAAGGCAATCTCAGTGAAAATCCTACTGGCCTTGTATGGAGGAATAGGCAAGCCAATTCCAAAATCAATGTGGAAATGCTCAAACAGCCGAAATAGCTTTGAGATAGAAAAACAAAATAGGAGGAGTTACATCATTGATTTTAGGCTTATAGAGTTAGACCAGTCCAGACGAGGTGGTATTGGCAAAGACAGACAGATCAATGGCACATCATAAAGAACTCAGAAGCAGGTTCACAAATTTATGGACAACTGATTAACATCTTTATTAAAATACAATTCACATATTTAAAATGTGCAATCGAGTGATTTTTAGTACACTCAGAGTTGTGCAACCATCACCACAATCTGATCTTAGAACATTTAAGTTACCCACAAATAAAACCCTATATTAATTAATAGTCACTCCCCATTTCCTCCTAAATCTCCCCAACCACCTGTCCCTAGGCAATCACCAATCTACTTCCTGTCACTATGGACTTGCATGTCTTGACATTTTATATAAATGGTATCATGCAATACGTGGTCTTTTTCCTTTCTGGAATTGCCCAAAATTTGGTGGGAGGAACCAGCTAAATTGTCTCCCATATGTAGCCAGTTAGTCCAATACCATTTGTTGAACATTTTCTTCTTCCCCCCACAATGGTTTGAAATGTTAATGAAATACCTTTCTCATATATACCTACTTCTTCCACATATG
Organism: Saimiri boliviensis; assembly: GCF_048565385.1. Classification (NCBI taxonomy): domain Eukaryota; kingdom Metazoa; phylum Chordata; class Mammalia; order Primates; family Cebidae; genus Saimiri; species Saimiri boliviensis. The sequence continues at coordinate 7,975,131 of NC_133463.1, read as the reverse complement.
TGTGTATTTTCCTCAGAGTTTAATTCTATTCTAGAAATAAATCCAAGTCACAAGAGTATTGAGTAAATGATCTGATTTGCTTTTTTTTTTTTTTTCCCCTGTGCTAGTAAATTGCTATTGCAATTTCTCTTATCCTAAATGATGTCATACATTGGGGAAGATTAGTGACGCCTCAATACTCCTTTTTTTTTTTTTAAGATAGATTTGCCCAGGCTGGAGCGCAGTGGTGGGATCTCCGCTCACTGCAACCTCTGCCTTCTGGGTTCAAGCTATTCTCCTATGTCAGCCTCCCGAGCAGCTGGGATTACAGGCACATGTCATAATGCCCCATTAATTTTTTTTTTTTTTAATACAGACAGTGTTTTGGCCAGGCTGGTCTCAAACTCCCGACCTCAGGTGATTCCCCTGCCTCGGCCTCCCAAAGTGCTGGGATTACAGGTGTGAGCCACCGTGCTGGGCCCTGTTTCTTTTTTAATATTAATGAATATTCCTGTATGTTTATTCTCCCATGTAAATAAATTTTGTAAGTATTTAAATTAAAAAGTTTTATTGGGCCAGGCACCATGGTTCACACCTGTATTCCCAGCACTTTGGGAGGCTGAGGCAGGGGAATCACCTGAGGTCAGGAGTTTGAGACCAGCTTGACCAACATGGAGAAACCCTGTCTCTACTGAAAATAGGAAATTAGCTGGGCATGGTGGCACATGCCTGTAATACTAGCCACTAGGGAAGCTGAGGCAGGAGAATCGCCTGAACCCGGGAGGCGGAAGTTGCAGCGAGCCTAGATCAAGCCATTGCACTCCAGCCTAGGCAACAAGAGTGAAATTCCATCCCCAAAATAAATAAATAAATAAAAAGTCTTATTCGGGTATTTAAATATCATTTTTATTAAAGCATAATATTTTCGGACTTTAATGGGGATTACATTGCATTAGTAGATTAATTCTGAGAAAATTGACCACCTTACAATATGAGATTTTCCTATCCAATTATATGTTTTTTTTTGTATTCTGGCAGCGTTTTACTTTTCCTGATATAGGTCTTGTACATTTAAGTTTGTTTGTTTGTTTTTGAGACAGTCTTGCTCTTTCGCCCAGGCTGGAGTGCAATGTCATGAACTCAGCTCACTGCAACCTCTGCCTTCCGGGTTCAAGCAATTCTCCTGCCTCAGCCTCCTGAGTAGCTGGGATTATAGGCTTCCACCACTAGGCCTGGCTAATTTTTGTATTTTTAGTAGAGATGGGGTTTCACCATGTTATTTAGGCTGGTCTCGAACTCCTGACCTCAGGTGATCCGCCCGCCTCGGCCTTCCAAAGTGCGGGGATTACAGGCATGACCCACCGTGCCTGGCCTGTGCATTCAAGTTTTGATTGCATAAAGTAAAACTGTCTTTGTTCGCTGTTGTCATAATCTTATTTACAGAAAATCCTAAAGACAACCAGGCATGGTGGCTCACACCTGTAATCCCAGTGCTTTGGTAGGCTGAGGCAGGCTGATCTGGAGATCAAGCGATCGAGACCATCCTGGCTAACGTAGTGAAACCACATCTTTACTAAAATACAAAAATTAGCTGGGCATGGTGGTGCACGTCTGTAGTCCTAGCTACTTGGGAAGCTGAGGGCAGAGAATTGCCTGAATCCAGGAACCAGAGTTTGCAGTAAGCAGAGATCGTGCCACTGCACTCCAGCCTGGCGACAGAAGAGAGTTCATCTCAAAAAAATAAAAAAAGAGCAAAAGAAAGCCTAAAGACTCTACCAAGAAACCTGTTATAATTAATAAACAAATTCAATAAAGTTACAAGATAAAAAAATCTACATACAAAAATAAGTTGTGTTAGTTACAACAAACTATTCAAAAAAATTTTTAAATCCCATTTATAATAGTATAAAAAATAATAAAATACTTAGGCATAATTTTAACCAAGAAGGTGAAAGATCTATGAAACTGTAAACCATTGATGAATGAGATTAGACAAAAATAAATGGAAAGATATCACGTTTATGGATCGGAAAAATTTATGTGGTTAAAAATGTCCATACTACTTATCAATCTACAGACTTACAGATTCAATGCAATCTCTATCAGTCCAATTTCTACCGAAATCCCAATGGCATTTTTTGCAGAAACAGAAAAAAATTTCTAAAATTCATATGGAATGACAAAAGGCTCTTAATTGCCAAAAGAATCTTGAGAAAGAACAAAGCCGGAGGCATCACACTTCCTGAATTCAAATTATTATGTCTTACAAAGCTATAGCAATTAAAGCAGTATGGGGTTGACATAAAAATAGATGCATACTTCCTGGATGTCAGATGAGCAAGAGCAAAAGCAAAAAAAAAATAAATAAATAAATAAAAAATAAAAAATAAATAAATAAATAAAGAGACATACACAAGTGAACAGAATAGAAAGCCCAGAAATAATTCCATGCATATAAATCAACTAATTATTAACAAGGGCACCATGAATACAAAATGGGAAAGGATAGTCTTTTCAATAAATGATATTGGGAAAACTGTATATCCATATGGAAAAGAATGAAATTGGATTCTTATTTACACACAATACACAAAAATACACTCAAAATGTATTAAAGTCTTAAACATAAGATGTGAAACCATAAAACTCTTCAAAAGAAACACAGGAAAATGATCTCCTTAATGTTGGTCTTGGTAATGATATTTTGGATATGACACCAAAAGCACAAGCAATACCAGCAAAAATAAACAAGTAGGATTATATCAAACCAAAAACTTCTGCACAGCAAAGGAAACAATCAACAAAGTGAAAGGGCAACCTACAGATGGGAGAAAATATTTGCAAACCGTGTATTTGATAAAAGGTTCATATTCTAAATATGCACAGCATTCATACAACTGAATAGCAAAAAATAAAATAAAATAACGATTAAAATATGGACAAAGGACCTGAATAGACATTTCACACAAGAGGACATGCAAATGGCCAGGAGAAATATGAAAAGATGCTCAACATCATTAATCATCAGGGAAATGCAAATCAGTACCTCAATAAGACATCATCTGACACCTGTTAGGGTGACCCTTATCAAAAAAGCAGAAGACAGCTGCTAGCAGGGATGTGGAGAAAAGGGAACCTTTGTACACTGCTGGTAGAAATGCAAATTGCTGTAGCCATTATGGAAAACAGTATGGATGGAGATTCCTCAAAAAATTATACATAGAATGATCATGTGATTTCACAATCCTATTCATGGGTATATAGTCAAAGGAATTGAAATCAGGATCTCAAAGATAGATTTGCATGCCCATGTTTATTGCAGTATTATTCACAGTAGCCAAGATATGGAGACAAACTAAATGTATATCAAGAAATGAATGGATAAAGAAATACAATGGGATATTATGTAGCCTTAAAAATACAAACAAAAAATCCAGCCATTTGGGATAACATGGTAGGAACTGGAGGTCAGTGTGTTAAGTGAAATAAACCAGACAAAGAACGACGAATGTCATATGATTTCACTTATGTGTGGAATCTCAAATAGTCAAGCTCATAGAAGCAGAATGTTGGTTGCCAGAGGCTGAGGAGAGGGGTAAATGGAGAAGTGAAAGATGAAGGGTACAAAGTTTCAGTTATGCAAGATAAATTCCGGAGATCTACAAAACACAGTGCTTATAACAATAGTGTATATTTAAAATTGCTAAGAAGATAGATCTTCTGTTAAATGTTCTTACGAAAACCAACCAACAAAAACAAAAACCTCCACAATATGTTATTTTCATTTTTGAGACAGGCTCTCACTCTGTGGGACAGGCTTTCACCCAGCCTGGAGTGCAGTAGTGCTTTTAGTTATTTATTATTATTATTATTATTATTTTTTGAGACGGAGTTTCGCTCTTGTTGCCCAGGCTGAGTGCAATGGCGCGATCTCGGCTCACCGCAACCTCTGCCTCCTGGGTTCAGGCAATTCTCCTGCCTCAGCCTCCTGAGTAGCTGGGATTACAGGCACGCGCCACCATGCCCAGCTAATTTTTTTTTAGTATTTTTAGTAGAGACGGGGTTTCACCATGTTGACCAGGATGGTCTCGATTTCTTGACCTCGTGATCCACCCGCCTCGGCCTCCCAAAGTGCTGGGACTACAGGCTTGAGCCACCGCGCCTGGCCACTATTTATTTATTTATTTTTATTTATTTATTTTGAAACAGAGTTTCACTCTTGCTGCCCAGGCTGCAGTGCATTGATGCGATATCTGCTCACTGCAACCTCTGCTTCCCAAGTTCAGGTGATTCTTCTGCCTCAGCCTCCCAAGTAGCTGGATTACAAGGGCCCACCAACGTGCCAGCTAATTTTGTATCTTTAGTAGAGACAGGTTTCTCCATGTTGGTCAGGCTGGTCTCAAACTCCCGACCTCAGGTGATCCGCCCACTTCAGCCTCCCAAAGTGCTGGGATTAGAGGCTGAGCCACAGCTCCCAACCCCGTGCTATCATGTCTCACTGCAGCCTCAACCTCCTGGGCTCAAGTAATCCTCCTGCCTCAGCCTCTCAAGTAGCTGGGACTGCAGGTGCACACAACACACCTAATTAAACAACAGTAGAAACAAGGTCTTCCTATGTTGCTCAGGCTGCTTTCTAAATCCTGGGCTCAAGTGATCTTTCCACTTCAGCCTCCCAAAGTGTTGGGATTACAGGCAAGAGCCAATGCATCTGGTTAAAAAAACACAGATCACAAGGTCAGGAGACCAAGACCATCCTGGCCAACAAGGTGAAACCCTGTTGCTACTAAAAATGCAAAAATTAGCTGGGGGTGGTGGCAGATGCCTGTAATCCCAGCTATTCCGGATGCTGTGGCAGAAGAATCACTTGAACCACAGAGGCAGAGGTTGCTATGAGCCGAGATTGCACCACTGGACTCCAGCCAGTGGACCACCGGAGGCAGAGTGAGACTTCATCTCAAAAAACAAAAACAAAATTAGCAGGGTGTGGTGGCGTATGCCTGTAATCGCAGCTACTAGAGAGGCTGAGGCAGGAGAATTGCCTGAACCCGGGAGGTAGAGGTTTCAGTGAGCCGAGATCACAGCATTGCACTCCAGCCTGGGCAACAAGAGTGAAACTCTGTCTCAAAAAAAAAAAAAAAAGAGGGTGGTAGGAAACTTTGGGAGGTGAGGGATATGTTTATGACTTTTATGGTGGTGATGGTTTCATGAGTGTATACTTGTCCCTAGGCTCATCAAGATGATGTCAATCATACCTCAAAAAAGTGGTTTTTAAAAAGTTTTTCCTATGTGTGTGTGTATATATTTTTTTCTTTTTCTTTTTTTTTCTTTTTTTTGTTTTTTGGAGATGGACTTTTGCTCTGTCACCCAGGCTGGAGTACAATGGCATGATCTCAGCTCACCGCAATTGCCATCTCCTGGGCTTAAGTGATTCTCTGTGTCTCATCCTCCCAAGTAGCTGGGATTACAAGCGCCCACCACCACGCCTGGCTAATTCTTGTATTTTCAGTACAGATGTAGTTTCCCATGTTAGGCTGATCTCAGACTCTCTGACCTCAGGTGATCACCCACCCGCCTCAGCCTCCCAAAGTACTGGGATTACAGGAATGAACCACTGTGCCTGGCCTTTTTTTTTTTTTTTTTTTGCGATAGTCTCACTCTATTGCTCAGGCTGGCCTATGTTTATTTTTTTAAATTTCTATTGTGAATCTTTCTCTTCAATTTACATATAACCAGCTATTGTTTGTAGCTAGAATAACCATTCCTTTTTGTATGTTGATTTAGTAATTGGTTATATTACTAATTTTTCCTTTTTTTTGAGACAGAGTCTCACTCTGATGCCCAGGCTGGAGTGCAGTGGCCCATCTAGGCTCACTGCAACCTCCGCCTCCTGGGTTCAAGTGATACTCCTGCCTTCTGAGTAGCTGAGATTACAGGCTTGTGCCACCACAACTAACTGATTTTTATATTTTTAGTAGAGACAGGGTTTCACCATTTTGGTCAGGCTGGTCTTGAACTCCTGACCTCTTGATTCGCCCACCTGGGCCTCCCTAAGTGCTGGGATTACAGGCGTGAACCACCGTGCCTGGCCTTACTACTGAATTTTCTTGTTAAAAATTTTTATTTCGTGGGGGGCAGGTGAAGACAGGGTCTTGCTGTACCATCAGGCTAGAGTGCAGTGGCATGAACAAGGCTCACTGCAGCCTGGACCTCCCAGGCTCAAGTGACACCCCTGCCAAAGCCTCCTGAGCCCAGCTAATTTTTTCTTTTTAATTTTTTGTAGACAGGGTCTGGCTCTGTTGCCTAGGCTGGTCTTGAACTCCTGGACTCAAGCAATCCTTTCACCTCAGCCTCCCAAACTGTTGGGATGACAGGTGTGAGTCACCAGACCCAGCGTGGTTAGTAATTTTTAAATGCTCTTATTATGTTTTTGCTTTGTACAAATCATATCCTCTAAATAAAGGATAATTTTGTCTTTTTCAATTATATTTATTTAATTCCCTTACCTGGGAAAGAGAGAGATCATTTCCACAGAAAGCTCCTTGGAGGGTCCATAACTTGGGTAAATGTTGCAGGTATAGTAGCATAGACACCTCGACTTGAACTGTCCTGCTTCCCACTAATGGAGTAAATCAATAGAATGATTGGTGGCCCCTAGAACTCTCTACTTATTACATCATAGAAAAACTCAGTATAATAGTGATTTGAAACATGTTCACAGTAAGAACTAGAGAGTTTTATTTTCTGGATTAATGTGAGAGGCATTAGAACCAGAGCGACTTCATCTTGAATGGAGGCAGGTAAAATGAAGCCGAGACCCGCTGGGCTGCATTCCCAGGAGGTCAGGCGTTCTTAGTCACAGGATGAGATTGGTATCACAGGACACAGGTCATAAAGACCCTGCCGATGAAACAGGATGTGGTAAAGAATCCATCCCAAACCCACCAAAACCAACATGGGAAGGAAAGCGACCTCTGGTCGTCCTCTCTGCTCATTATACACTTACTATAATGCATGAGCACGCTAAAAGACACTCCCGTCAGCTCCGTGACAGTTTCCAAATGCCAGGGCCAGGTAGGGAAACCTATGTGGTCAAAAGAGGAACCCTTAGTTCCAGGAATCTCTGCCCATTTAGCAGAAAACTCATGAATAATCCACCCCTTGTTTAATGTATAAGCAAGAAATAACTATCAGTATACTCAGTCCAGCTGCCCCTAGCCCTGCTCTGCCTACAGAGTAGCCATTCTTTTACCTTTTTGCTTCTCTAATAAACTTGCTTTCACTTCACTCTATGAACCCAAATTCTTTCTTGCCAGAGATCCAATAATCTTCTCTTGGCACTGGGTTCCCTTTCTAGTAACATTAACCTCACGACTAAATGCCTTAGCCTGATATAAATGTACACAAGTATATGAAATGTGAATCCAGCTAGTATCATTTTTGATAAATTGGCATCAATTTAAAACTTTAAGAGAATCCACAAAATGCACGTTGTCCAAATCCAATCCGCAAGAATGATTAAAAACAGTTTAAGACCCCAAATCCCTCACAACGCTGGTTTACAGGAAACCAGTCCCGATCCAGACCACAAGAGAGGGCTCTTTGATCTCACGCAAGAAAGAATTCAGGGTTGGGCAGACAGTGCTGGCTCACACCTGTAATCTCAGCACTTTGGGAGGCTGAGGCTGGTGGATTTTGTGAGGTCAAGAGTTCGAGACCAGCCTGACCAACATGGAGAAAACAGTCTCTAATAAAAATAGAAAATTAGCTGGGTATGGTGGCACATGCCTGTAACTCTAGCTACTCAGGAGGCTGAGGTCAAAGAATCACTTGAACCTGGGAGATGTAGGTTGCAGTAAGCCAAGATCTGTCCATTGCACTCCAGCCTGGACAACAAGAGTGAAACTCTGTGTCAAAAAAAAAAAAAAAAAAAAAGAATTCAGGGCAAGTCCATACAGTAAAGTGAAAGCAAGTTTACTAAGGAATAGACTGGTGGCTTCAAGCCCGTAATCCCAGCACTTCGGTAGACCAAGGAGGGCAGATCAGGAGGTCAGGAGTTGGAGATCAGCCTGGCCAACATGGTGAAACCCCATTTCTACTAAAGATACAAAAAATTAATCGGGCATGGTGGCAGACACCTGTAATCCCAGCTATTCGGTAGGCTGAGGCAGGAGCACCGCTTGAATCCAGGAGGCGGAGGTTGCAGTGAGCCGAGATTGCACTCCAGCCTGGGTGACAGGGTGAGACTGGCTCAAAAAAAAAAAGAAGAAGAAGAAAAGAAAGAAAGTAAAGGAATAACAGAATGGCTACTCCGTAACAGGTTGCCCATTTTTAATGGTTATTTCTCGATGATATGCTAAACAAGGGATGGATTATTCATGCCATAGAGGGTAACTTCCTGACATTGCCATGGCATTCGTAAACTGTCATGGGGTTCATGGGAATGCAGCAGTGAGGACGGCTAGAAGTCAGTAAAGCCGGCTTCTTTATGGCAAACTGTTTTATCAGCAAGGTCTTTATGATCTTTATGTATTTTTGGCTGACTTTCTATCTCATCCTGTGACTTATGCCTTAACCTAATGCCTTAACCTCTGGGAATGCAGCAGAAGTAGGTTTCAGCCTCATTTTACTCAGCTCCTAATTAAGATGGAGATGGAGTTGGCTGGTCGCGGTGGCTCAGGCCTGTAATTCCAGCACTTTTGGAGGCCGAGGCAGGAGGATCACGAGGTCAGGAGATCGAGACCATCCTGGCCAACATGGCGAAATCCCATCTCTACTAAAATAGTAGAAAAACTCAACGTAAAAAAAAAAAAAACAATAATAATAACCAGGCATGGTGGTGTGCGGCTGTAGTCTCGGCTACTCAGGAGGCTGAGGCATGAGAATTGCTTGAACCCTGGAGGCGGAGGTTACAGTGAGCTGAAATAGTGCCACTGGACTCCAGCCTGGCGACAGAATGAGATTCCATCTCATAAAAGAAAAAAAAAAATAGAGCTGCTCTGGTTCACACGCCCCTGACACCTCCGACATTGGTTGTTTTGGAGACAGAGTCTCACTCTCACTCTGTCGTCCAGGCTGAACCCACCTCCTGGGTTCAAGCGATTCTCCTGCCTCAGCCTCCTGAGTAGCTGGGATTACAGGCGCGCGCCACCACGCCCTGCTAATGTTTGTATATTTAGTAGAGGCGGGGTTTCACCATGTTGGTCAGGCTGGTCTCGATCTCCTGACCTCACGATCTGCCCGCCTCGGCCTCTGAAAGTGCTGGGATTACAGTTGTGAGCCAACGCGCCCGGCCAGGGTGGTGGTGTTTTTCCTTCCCAGTCGTTCTCTCAGGATTGTCTTCAGTATGTCCTTTGAGTTTTTTCACTGAATTGTAAACTTCTGAAGGTCGGGGTATTTTGGCTTTCAGTGTTTCTTTCTCGTCCCTTCTCCCAGATCTTACCACGTGTTAGAGATGCAATACATTTGTGAGTAAACTACACTTGAGGCCGTAAAGGCGCCTGTGCACAAAAGGGCGGTCCAGTTCCGCGCTTAAATCTGCACTGTGTCAATATCCGTCCATCAAGTAGCATTGTCGATCAATTTAAGGATTTCTGGTGACAAATGTTTTCCTTTCCAACGGGTGTAGCCCCAAACAAAAATACTGCAAAAGCTCCACCAGCCTCTCCCAGTCCATCCAGAGTTTTACAAATAATAGACCCTGGCCGCAGGAAACCAAAAAGCAGCTGGAGTTGGGTGAATGGGCTCTGGGGCTCGTTCTTTTCACTACAGCGCCAGGAAAGCGAAAGCCTAAGCCAGGATTCAAAAGACGGTCCCTAGTCCTGCACCTGGAGCGCATTTCCCCGGACAGCAAGGAGCATGCGCGGGCCGCGTGGCTCGGCCCTCGCTGCCGTCGCAGCCAATCAGAGGGAGGAAGCCGCCCGGCCTCTGTGACGAGCGGAGGGAGGGGAGGTGGGTGACTGGCAGGGCCGGGCCGACGGGGGACGCGGGGGCGCGCGCGGAGCCGGCGGAAGGAAGCGCGCCGCTGCTGAGCGCGCGCCCGGTGGGGCCGGCCGCGACTCGCCGCTCGCACGCCCTTGGGCCGGGGCAGGGCGCCCGCTGTTCCTTCCGCCCGCTGTGAGAGCTGAGCCGGTGTATGTGCGGCAATAACATGTCAGCCCAGCTGCCCGCCGTCGTCCCCGCCGCCCGGAAGGCCACCGCCGCGGTGAGTGGCGTCGGCGTGGGCTCGGATGGGCCCACTGGGCCCGCCGGCAGCGGCTGCCCCTCGCGCGGGGTGGGCGTTGCGGGCGGGTGGCCGGCGAGGACTCTCCTCCCGGCCCGGGTGGGGGGCGGGTGGTCGGCGCGGCGGGGCCCGCGGGGTGGGGCGGGGGCAGCCGGGGGGCGCAGCCGGCGCCAGGGCCAGACCCCGGCCGCGCGACCCCGGGACCCCCGCGGCCCGGCGTGCGCTTCTGCAGCGTGTTTCTGCCTGGTGTGTGGGTGGGGGAAACCTCGGTCCCCCAGGACATCGCTGTATTGTCACCTCGCGCTCTTGTCCTCAATGAAAGAAGTTGGAAGATTTAGTGTCCTGTACGGCCAGAGGCACTGTGTTTTTTAGGAAACTCGTGTATGAGAACTCAAACTTACTTTTGTCCGCGGAAGCTTGCTTTTGCGATGGAGAAATTCTACGGGCTATGTGAGATGTTCCGGATGTGACTTGAAAGACAAAAGCAGTTTTTCTTAGAGTGTGCAGAATGTCTCACTGGGACCTCTGAGTGCTAACCCCCCCCCATTCATTATCTCCGGAAATAAAGGCAGAGAAGTTGATTGGAATTTTTACCATTTAAAAGAGGTCGATGGAAATAAGTTGTCGAAGATAGTGGTGTGTAAATTCCCTCATAGGTTTCATTCCGTTTTCCACCTTAGTGTGTCACAATCCTGCGTGGGTTTATTTAAGCATTGCTTATTAATTTTTCGTCTTCTCTTATAGGTGATTTTCCTTCATGGATTGGGAGATACTGGGTAGGTACCATTATTATTAATAGTACCTGATGAAACTGGGTCATGCAACTTTATGCGTTCAAAGGTTTAATGTTTAAGTACACTAAACTTGTATTTTAAAAGATTGCTAGTTAGTATCTCTTACCGTGCGGTGATCTTATTTTTTGAAAACCCCCAGAATTTTCCCATTATCATCTTGAATTTATTGATTTTTAACTCCGGTTTCTGCAGCATAATAAAATGGCAGATTCCTCATTAGTTGGTTTGGGTATTGGATAACAGAGATCAGTACGATGTGCAATTGAGAGCTGTCCAGGGCAGTTAAAATTTCAGAGCAGATTGAAGAGAAGTAGTTGATTTTGGTAAGAGAACTAGTGGCAGCGTAAGGCATACAGCACTCTGAATAGGGGGATTAAATCTTCGGTGGCTCAAGCCTGTAATCCCCGCACTTTGGGAGGCCAAGGCGGGCGGATCATCAGATCAGAGGATCCAGACCATCCTGGCCAACATGTGAAATGCCGTCTCTACTGAAAATATAAAACTTAGCTGGGTGTAGTGGCGCGCACCTGTAATCTCAGCTACTTGGGAGGCTGAAGCTGGAGAATCGCTTGAACCCGGGAGGCGGAGGTTGCAGTGAGCCGAGATGGAGCCGCTGCATTGCAGCCTGGGCAACAGAGCAAGACGACTCCATCTCAAAAAAAAAAAAAAGAAAAAAAAGAAAAAGAAAAATGAGTCGAAAGGCAGAGGAAGCAATTCAAAGATTTATTTGAAACTTATCAAACACATTTTGTTATACTAACCCTGCTTATTTTTATTACTTTAGTTTGTATTTTTTTTGTCTATGTCTTTTGTTATTTTTAGAAACGGGCTTGCTCTGTCACCTAGGCTGGATTGCAGTTGTGGGATCATAACTCACTACAGCTTTGAACTCCTGGGCTCAAGTGATCCTCCAGCCTCAGCCTCCCAAAGCACAGAGATTAGAGGCAGGAGCCACCTGAGCCTGGCCTGTTTGTTATACTAACTTTAAATATGTGATTTATCTTTCACTCAAGCTTTTTCTGTATTGAGGCGTTTTTGTTTTTATATTTAATTTAAATCTGTGATAATCTGTGAAACAAGCAAAATATGAATGTTGTTTAAAAAATGCAGAAATAGGAGAAAACTGAAGATAAATACATTTTGATAAAGTAGCCCCAAAATGACTAAATCTTTAAAATGAGCCATGGGCAGGGCCTGGTCTCATGCCTGGAATCCCAGCACTTTGGTAAGCTGAGGCGGGCAGATCACCTGAGGTCAGGAGTTCGAGACTTGCCATTCGAGACCAACATGGAGAAACCGTGTCTCTACTAAAAGTAGAAAATTAGCCAAGAGTGGTGGTACATGCCTGTAATCCTAGCTACTTGGGAAGCTGAGGCAGGAGAATCACTGGAACCCAGGAGGCGGAGGTTGCAGTGAGCCAGGATCAAGCCATTGCACTCCAGCCTGTGCAACAAGAGTGACACTCCATTTCAAAAAAAAAAAAAAAAAAAAAAAAAATGAGCCATTGGGTCTGGTGCGGTGGCTCACTCCTTTAATCCCAGCACTTTGGGAGGCCAAGGTGGGTAGTTCACTTGAGATAAGGAGTTCAACACCAGCCTGGCCAGCATAGTGAAATCCAGTCTCTACTGAAAATACAAAAATTAGCCAGGTGTGGTGGTCCATGCTTGTAATCCCAGCTACTAGGGAGGCTGAGACAGGAGAAGCACTTGAACCCGGGAGGCGGAGGCTTCAGTGAGCCAAGATTACATCACTGTAATCCAGCCTGGGCCACAGAGTCACAGAATGAGACTCTGTCTCCAAAAAACAAAAACAAAATGCGATTGGGCTAGGGTTATTTTTTTTTTACTGGAGTCTTGCTCTTGTTGCCCAGGCTGAAGTGCGGTGGCGCAATCTTGGCTCATTGCAACCTCTGCCTCCCAGGTTCAAGCCATTCTTCTGCCTCAGCCTCCCGAGTAGCTGGGATAACAGGCATGCACCACTATGCCCCGCTAATTTTGTGTTTTTAGTGGAGAGAGGCTTCCTCTGTGTTGGTCAGGCTGGTCTCGAACTCCTGACCTCAAGTGATCCACCTGCCTCTGCCTCCCAGAGTGCTGGGATTACAGGTGTTAGCCACCATGCCCAGCCATTTTTTTTTTCTTTTTTTTTAAAGACAGGGTCTGCCCTGTCACCCTGGCTGGAATGCAGTGGTATGATCTTGGCTCACTGCAACCTCTGCCTTCCAGGTTCCTGGGCCTTCCAAGTAGCTGGGACTACAGGTGCTTGCCACCACGCCCAGCTAACTTTTATATTTTTAGTAGAGACGGAGCTTTACCATGTTGGTCAGGCTGGTCTCGAACTCCTGACTTCAAGTGATCTCCCAAAGTGCTGGGATTGCAGGCCATACCTGGCCCAGATTAGTTCTTAAAAGTGATTTCCTATTTTTTGTCTAAGTAGAGGTATGTAATACAGACCTTATGTGGAGTTACAGAAAATGTTGCAGGACTCTTTCTGGAAATCCAGTAGTCCCGTGAAAATGATGAACTTATTTTACCAAATGAAACTCAAATAGTAGAATTTCTATTTTATGGCCAAAGTAGTAGAATGTCTGTTTTATGGCCAAACCTTAATTGACGTTGCAAGTCAGAGAAGTAGCTTGCTACCCTGTAACTTTACCAACAATGAGAGCTTCTATGCCTGAATGACTAGTACAAGCAAAAAAAACTTCAGTCTAGGCAGATTCCACAGACTGAAGTTAAGTGAAAATGGTGACGGCTATTAGGATCAAAAATACCAAGAACATCCATGACATCTTGACCAAAAGTTAAGTTTATATTTAAAAATTATCCTCCTATTTAACCTGTTGGGATTTAAAAAAATAAAAACAAATTAAAGGCCTCCAGTTCTGAAAATATTTGGTGGGTTAGTGCTAAGGAAAAGCTGACTCTAGATTGGTTCTATGAGTACATGATGAAACTTATGAACCTGTCAGTCTGGTAAGTGGCAATTTGATTTTTAAGTTACTATAGTCTCCCCTTACCCGAAGGTTTGTTTCCCATGGTTTCAGTTACACGTGGTTAAGTGTGGTTAGAAATAAAAAATTCCAGAAATCATTTATAAGTTTAAAATTGTATACCATTCTTTTATTAATTACTTTTTAATTTTATTTATTTATTTCTTTTTGAGATGGAGTCTCGCTTTGTCACCCAGGCTAGAGTGCAGTGGCGCGATGTTGGCTCACTATAACCTCCACCTCCCAGGTTCACACAATTCTCTGTCTCAGCCTCTGGAGTAGCTGGGTTTATAGGCGCCCACCACCACGCCCAGCTAATTTTTTGTATTTTTGTGTAGAGATGGGGTTTCACTATCTTGGCCAGGCTGGTCTTGAACTCCTGCCCTCATAATCCACCTACCTCAGCCTCCCAAAGTGCTGGGATTACAGGCGTGAGCCACCATGCCTGGCCAGTATTCATTTTATTTTTTATTGAGACGGAGTCTTGCTCTGTCACCCAGGCTTGAGTGTAGTGTTGTGATCTCGGCTCACTTCAACCTCCACCACCTGGGTTCAAGTTATTCTTAGGCCTCAGCCTCCTGACTCACTGGGATTACAGGTGCGTTCCACCACATTTAGCTAATTTTTTTGTACTTTTAGTAGAGACGGGGTTTCACCATGTTGGCCAGGCTGGTGTCCAATTCCTGACCTCAAGTGAACCACCTACCTTGGCCTTTCAAAGTGCTGGGATTACAGGAGTCAGCCACCATGCCTGGCCTCAATGACTCATTTTAGAGAAGATTTAGTTGTTTTGGGGCTGTTTTATCAAAATGCCTTTATCTTCAGTTTTCTTCTATTTCTGCAACTTCTTCTGAATGTTGTGATGAAATCTCATTCCATTCCACCCAGGAAACAAATAATTCCTTTACCCAGTGTATCCATACTGTATGCATTCACCATCTGTTAGTCATCTGGGTTATCAGATCAACTGTTGCAGCATTGTTTCGCTTTTTTTTTTTTTTTTTTTTTTTGAGACAGAGTCTTGCCCTGTCACCCAGGCTGGAGTGCAGTGCTATGATCATGGCTCACTGCAACCTTTGCCCTCTGGGTTCAAGTAACTCTCCTGCTTCAGCCTCCCAAGTAGCTGAGACTACCACACCCGGCTAATTTTTGTATTTTTAGTAGACACAGGGGTTTCACCATGTTGGCCAGGCCAGTCTGGAACTCCTGACCTCAAGTGATCTGCCTGCCTAGGCCTCCCAAAGTGCTGGGATTACAGGCATGAGCCACTTCACCCAGCCTGTAGTGCTTTTATCCAAATAATCCTTACATTGCTTAATGGTGGCCCCAAAGGGCAAGAGAAGTGATGTCAGCATATTGTTGTAGTTGTTTTATTATTGTTTATCTCTTTCTATGCCTAATTTATACATTAAACTTTACCACAGGTATTATATATAGAAAAAAACATAGTATATATAGGGTTTGGTGGTATCCATGGATTCAGGCATCCACTAAGGGTTTTAGAGCATCCTTCACTGTTTATTTCTGGAATTTTCCATTTAACATTTTCAAACCACAGTTGACTGTGGGCAGCTGAAACCATGGAAAACAAAACTTAGAAGGACTACAGTATCTTAACCGTTATATAGTCACAGAACAGTTATCCCATTACATTTAACATTTAGTATTATCTAATATGCTCGTATTCAGTCTTTGCCAGATTGTTCCATTAATATTCTTTATAGCTGTCTCCACCCTAGTTACGCATTGCATTAGTTATCAGGTCTCTTTAGTTTTTTTTTGTCTCTTTTAATCTGGAGCAATTCCCTAGATTTTCTTTGTCTTTCATGACACTGACACTTCTGCAGAGAACAGGTGAGTTCTTTAATTTAGGTTTGTTGGAATTTCCTCATGACTAGATTCAGTTCATGCAATTCTGATATATATACTATGTAAACAATGTGTCCTATTCATTGCACACATCAGTAGACTAATGATGCTGAGTCCCTTTATTGATGTAACTTGGATCACTTGATTAAGGTGGGATCTTCCAGGTGTCTACTGCAGTTACTTTCCTTTTGTAATTAAAAAGCAAGTGTTGGGGAGATACTTTGTGACTATGCAGATTGTTCATCAAGCTTTCACCCAGTGTTTTTACCATCCATTGATAATTCTTGCTTGATTTTTTTAATTCTGTCATTACTTTTTTTTTTGTCATTTCGTTTATTAATCTGCTACTCTCCATTTAGTTAGTATGGACTCAGATTACGGGCATGAGCCACTGTGCTTGGCCAGAATTTGCATTTCTAACAAGTTCTCATTGGATACTGATGCTACAGGTCTGGGGATCATACTTCTGAGAACCACTAGACCGACGGAACGGAGGCCACACTTTTAGATAGTTGCTGAGTGGGGACTAGAACCCAAGATTCCTATTCCTTTTTTTTTTTTTTTTTTGAGACGGAGTTTCGCTCTTGTTACCCAGGCTGGAGTGCAATGGCGCGATCTCGGCTCACCGCAACCTCCGCCTCCTGGGTTCAGGCAATTCTCCTGCCTCAGCCTCCTGAGTAGCTGGGATTACAGGCACGTGCCACCATGCCCAGCTAATTTTTTTGTATTTTTAGTAGAGACGGGGTTTCACCATGTTGACCAGGATGGTCTCGATCTCTCGACCTTGTGATCCACCCGCCTCGGCCTCCCAAAGTGCTGGGATTACAGGCTTGAGCCACCGCGCCCGGCCTCCTTTTTTTTTTTATATAAGGGTTCCTAGTCTTATCTTCTTTTCTTTTCTTTTCTTTTTTTTTTTTTTTTTAAGACAGGATGTTGCTCTTGTTGCCCAGGCTAGAACGCAAATGGATTCTGAAGCCACAGAGAGTACCAAACCCTATGATAACGAAGTTTTTTCCTATACATATATACCTGATAAAGTTTAATTTATAAATTAGGCGGTAAGAGGTGAAAAACAGCAATAGAATAATTATAACAACATACTGTAACTAAAGTTATGTCAGTGTGATCTCTCTGTGAAAATACATTCTTGTTCTGTACTCACCTATTTTTCGATGGTGGTTGAATGCAAGTAACTGAATCCAGAGAAAGCAAAGCTATGGATGATGGGAAACTACTGTACTTACTGAGATATAATTCACATATCAAAAACTTCACTCTTCTATTCAATTCAGTGTTTTTAGTATATTTACAGAGTTGTGCAACTATCACTACTGTCTTAATTCCAGAATATGTTCAACATCCCCAAAAGAAACCCAGTATCCATCTGCAGCCTTATTTCCCTCCTTGACAACCACTGTCTCCTTTCACTTCTATGGATTTGCTTATTCTAGATATTGTGTATAAATGGAATCAGATAATATTTGGTCTTTTGCATTTGGCTGCTTTCACTTTATGGCATAATATTTTTCAGGCTCGTCTATGTTGTAACATGTACCAGTACTGCTTTCTTTCATTGCCAATTAAATAATTACCTGAGCATGGTGTTGTGCACCTGTAGTCTCAGCTACTTGGGAGGCCGAGTCAGGAGGGTGCTTTCAGGGCAGGAGTTCGAGTCTAGCCTGGGCAGTATAGTGAGACTCTGTCTCTTAAAAAGAAAATTTATGTAAAAACAATTCATTCATCAATTAATGAACATTCGGATTGCTCCTACTTTTTGACTATAATGAATACTACTACTCTGCACATTCATGTACAAGACTTTGTGTGGACATACGTTTTTAGTTCTCTGGGGTATACACCCGGGAGTCGAATTGTTGAGTCAGTGGTAGCTCTATGAGGAACTCCAAGACCGTTTTCATAGCAGCTGCACATTTTTACACTTCTACCAGCAGTGTGTGGGTGCTCTAATTTCTCCTTATCCTTATTAACGCTTGTTACTGTCTTTTTGAGTGTAGCCATCCGTGTGTATGTGAAGTGGTGTCCCTTTGTGGCTTTGATTTGCATTTCCCAGTGGCTAATGTTGAGCATCTTCTCATGTCCTTGTTGGTCATTTGCATATTTTCTTTGGAGAAATACCTGTTCAGATACTTTGCCCTTTTAAGAATTGGGTTGCGTTTTTGTTGTTGATTTCTAAGAATTGTGTATGTAGTCTGGACACTGGACTCCTGTCAGATATATTGTTCGTAAATACTGTCTCCCATTCCGTGGGGTGGCTTTGCACCCTCTTGGTAGGAAGTTTTGCAGCACAACAGTTTTTCATCCTGATGCTTTTGTTTTCTTTGAGATGGAGTTTTGCTCTGTAGCCCAGACTGTAATGTAGTGATGCAATCTCAGCTCACTGTAGTCTCTGCCACCCGGGTACCAACCAGCGATTCTTCTGCTTCGGCCTACCGGGTAGCTGGGATTACAGGCACACACTGCCATGCCCACCCAGTTTACAAGTCTTTCACTTATTTTGTTAAATTATTCCTCTAAGTATTTTATTCTTTTGGATACTATTATAAATGGAACTGTTGTCTTTATTGCATTTTTATATTGTTCATTGCTAGTGTATAGAAATATACATTTAAAAATTTATTTTTATTTATTTATTTATTTTGAGGCAGAGTTTTGCTCTTGTTGCCCAGGCTGGAATGGAGTGGCATGATCTTGGCTCACTGTAACCTCTGCCTCCTGGGTTCAAGTGATTCTCTTGCCTTTGCCTCCCAAGTAGCTGGGATTACAGGCACTCGCCACCACACCTGGCTAATTTTGTATTTTTAGGAGAGATAGGGTTTCTCCAAATTGGTCAGGCTGGTCTTGAACTCCTGACATCAGGTGATCTGCCCGCCTTGGCCTCCCAAAGTGCTGGGATTATAGGCTTGAGCCACCTCACCCGGTGATTTTTATTTTTATTTTTATTTTTATTTTATTTTATTTTATTTTTTTGAGACGGAGTTTCGCTCTTGTTACCCAGGCTGGAGTGCAATGGCACGCTCTCGGCTCACCGCAACCTCCGCCTCCTGGGTTCAGGCAATTCTCCTGCCTCAGCCTCCTGAGTAGCTAGGATTACACGCACATGCCACCATGCCCAGCTGATTTTTTGTATTTTTAGTAGAGACGGGGTTTCACCATGTCGACCAGGATGGTCTCGAACTCTCGACCTCGTGATCCACCCGCCTCGGCCTCCCAAAGTGCTGGGATTACAGGCTTGAGCCACCGCGACCGGCTATTTTTATTTTTTGAGACAGAGTCTCACTCTGTTGCCCAGGCTGGAATGCAGTGGCATGATCTCGCCTCACTGCAACCTCTGCCTCCTGGGTTCAAGCGATTCTCATGCCTCAGCCTCCCAAGTAGCTGGGATTACAGGCATGTGCCACTATGCCTGGCTAATTTTTGTATTTTTAGTAGTGTTGGGGTTTCACCATGTTGGCCTGGCTGGTCTCGAACTCCTGACCTCAGGTCATCTTCCTGCCTCGGCCTCCCAAAAGTGCTAGGATTACAGGCGTGAACCACCGCACTGCACCTGGCTTGGGTAAATATTTTGTAACCTGGGATCTTGCTGACCTCATTAGCTCTTAGCATGTTTTTGTAGATGCCATTGGATTTTTCTGTATATAGGATCATAAGATACTGAGCTCACAAGATCATGAGAGAGAATTTTACTGCTTCCTTTCCAATCCAGATGCCGTATTATCTTGCCAGTTTCTCTGGCTACAATCTTCAGTAAAATAGACTATGGTATTTATTAATGTTTTTATGTTGAGCCACTCTTGCATTCTAGGGAAAATCCCTCTTGGTCATGGTGTATAATCCTAATTATATGTAGATAGATTTGCTTTGGTAGTTTTTAGGGCTTTGTATTTATATTCTTTTTTTTTTTTTTTTTTTTTTTTTTTTTGAGACGGAGTTCCGCTCTTGTTACCCAGGCTGGAGTGCAATGGCGCAATCTCGGCTCACCGCAACCTCCGCCTCCTGGGCTCAGGCAGTTCTCCTGCCTCAGCCTCCTGAGTAGCTGGGATTACAGGCACGCGCCACCATGCCCAGCTAGTTTTTTTGTATCTTTAGTAGAGACGGGGTTTCACATGTTGACCAGGATGGTCTCGATCTCTCGACCTCGTGATCCACCCGCCTCGGCCTCCCAAAGTGCTGGGATTACAGGCTTGAGCCACCGTGCCCGGCCTGTATTTATATTCTTATGGGATAGAGTGTCATTTTCATTTTGAGACAAGGTCTTACTCTTGTCACCCAGGC
Organism: Saimiri boliviensis; assembly: GCF_048565385.1. Taxonomy (NCBI): domain Eukaryota; kingdom Metazoa; phylum Chordata; class Mammalia; order Primates; family Cebidae; genus Saimiri; species Saimiri boliviensis. The sequence goes on along the minus strand of NC_133463.1, from coordinate 7,954,988 downwards.
TAGAGTGCAGTGGAGTGAACACAGCTCACTGCAGCCTCGACCTCCCAGGCTCAAACAATCCTTCAAGTATTTGGGACCACAGGTGCATACCACCATGCCTGGCTAATTTTCTTATTTTTTGTAGAGTTGGGGTCTTAACCATCCTGCTCAAGCTGGTCTTGAACTCTTGGGCTCAAGCAGTTCCCCCACTTTGGCCTCCTAAAGCGTTGAGATTACTTGGAATTATGGGTGTGAGCCATCACACCTGGCTTGTCATTTTTTTTTTTTTCTTGTATGTATCCGTTGGTTTTGATATCAGAGTAATAATAGCCTGCCTTCTAAATGAGTAAGTGTTCCCTCTATTTTTGGGTGGAGAGGAATGAGGATTCTTTTAACATTGGATTGGTAGACTTCACCTTGAAGCCATGTGGTACTAGGCCTTTCCCTGTGAGACATTTTTGATTACTGATTCAATTTATAGGCCTGTTCAGATTTTGTTTCTTGAATCCGTTTTTGGTAGTTTGTGTCCTTCTAGGAATTTGTTTATTTAATCAAGGTAATCTAATTTATTGTCATGTAATTGTTTATACTATTCTCTTATAATCTTTTGTATGTGTCAAGTTAGTAGTAGTCTGTTCTTTGATTTCTGCTTGCAGTAATTTGAGTCTTCTCTTTTTTTTTCCCGCTTGGTTGATCTAGCTAAAGATTGGCCATTTTTGTTCGTATTTTCAAAGAACTGACTTTTGGTTTAGTTGATAATCTCTCTCTCTCTCTCTCTCTTTTTTTTTTTGAGATGGAGTGTCGCTCTTTTCGTTCAGGCTGGAGTGCGGTGGCTCCATCTTGGCTCACTGCAGCCTCTGCCTCCCAGGTTCAAGCGATTCTCCTGTGTCAGCCTCCTGAGTAGCTGGGACTACAGACATGTGCCATCACCCCCGGCTAGTTTTTCTATTTTTGATAGATACAGGGTTTCACCATGTTGGCCAGACTGGTGTCAAACTCTGACCTCAAGTGATCCACCGCCTCAGCTTCCCAAGGTGCTAGGATTACAGGCATGAGCCACTGAATCCTGGTCCCTATTGCATTTATTTCCACTCTAGTTTTTATTATTTTCTTCTTTCTGTTAACTTTGGGTTAGGATGTGTGTATGCGTGTGTTTTCAGGTAGAAACATCAGTATGCTGCTCAACTTTTCAGCTTTGCCAGACGTGACCCCGTCAGAAGTCGAGGTGCATCTGTATTCAGCTAAAGGTCACCAGATTTGGCTGAGTGTGGCCTTTTCTGAGCTACCTGCTGCTCACTGCTGATCTCATCCGTTTAAATTGCTGGAATTCTAATTTATCAAATATTCTTTTTTCTGAACATTTTGGCATTTCGTTTTTTTTCATGCAGATTTCTCATTGTACATTCTTAAAAATGAACATTTGCAGACATTATTTTTTCCTTAGAAAAAGCTTCTTAAAATGGTAATGTCACAAAAATCTTTTAAAAAATTAGGCCCTTGGCCGGGCGCAGTGGCTCAAGCCTGTAATCCCAGCACTTTGGGAGGCTGAGGCGGGTGGATCACGAGGTCAAGAGATCGAGACCATCCTGGTCAACATGGTGAAACCCTGTCTCTACTAAAAATACAAAAAACTAGGTGGGCGTGGTGGCGCGTGCCTGTAATCCCAGCTACTCAGGAGGCTGAGGCAGGAGAATTGCCTGAACCCAGGAGGCGGAGGTTGCGGTGAGCCGAGATCGCGCCATTGCACTCCAGCCTGGGTAACAAGAGCGAAACTCCATCTCAAAAAAAAAAAAAAAAAAAAATTAGGCCCTTGCATATATATTGTTAAATTAGTCTAGAAGAATATTTTAAAATCAGAGATAGAAGCTGAAGACACCTCTGATAAAGTAGGTTAAGATCACATAGTGAAGAAATGATTGCTGTGCTCTGTATTTGAATATTATCATGTAGCCCATAAGAACTCAAAGAAAAATCAAATGACAAATACTATCATTTTAGGAATGTTAGTCTAAGCAAATACAGTTCTAACTCTCATGCAAGCTAAAAATTATAATGAAAAGCTCGATTTTTCAGCCGGGTGCGGTGACTCACGCCTGTAATCCCAGCTACTTGGGAGGCTAAGGCAGGAGAATTGCTTGAACCTGGGAGGCAGAGTTTGCAGTGAGCCGAGATCACATGATTGCCCTCCAGCCTGGGCAACAAAGCAAGACTCTATCTCAAAAAAAAGAAACAAAGAAAAAAGGAAAGCTTGATTTTTCATAGTATGAATTTACAAAGAGTTCCCAGCTTATTATGGCTAAATTTATGATTTTTTCACTTTGTGATGGATTTATAATGATGTAAACCCTCCTAAGTTGAGAAGCATCTATATATCAAAAAAATACTTTACAACAGGGGTCAGTAATTGTGTTCTGTAAAGGACCAAAAAAGTCAACATTTTAGGCTTTGCCAGCCAGAAGATCTCTGTTGCAACCATTCAGTTCAGCCACCCAGGATGAAAATGAATCATGGATAACATGTAAACAAATGGATGTGGTTCATTTTGGTTCCATGTGAATTTTAAAACATTATTTTTTAATTTCTTGAAGAATGTCATTGGCAGTTTCAAAGAAATAGCTGATTTTTGTATTTTTAGTAGAGCTAGGGTTTCACTATGTTGGCCAGGATGGTCTTGAACTCCTGACCTCGTCATCTGCCTGCCTTGGCCTCCCAAAGTGCTGGGATTACAGGTGTGAGCCACTGTGCCCAGCCAAGGCTTTTTTTTTTTTTTAATGTAACATATGAATTATATTATTTGTCTTGCCTACTTTATAAACACATTGTATAAAGAGATTTTAAAAATATGTCTCTACTTTGGAAATTTTGAAGCCCTGTGGAAATATGTGAAGGAGCACACATTACTGTTCAGAAATCTGAGAAATCATCTTTATTCCTACGTAAAACTTAACTGTTGGGTTGTTTTTAGATTCATGGTGTTGTTTTAATAGTATTGAGGACCCACTTTTTTTTTTTTTTTTTTTTTTTTTTTGAGACTGAGTCTCAACGCCAGGCTGGAGTGCAGTGGCGTGATCTCGGCTCACTGCAACCTCCGCCTCCCGGGTTCAAGCAGTTCTCCTACCTCAGCCTCCTGAGTAGCTGGGACTACAGGCATGCACCACCACGCCCAGCTAATTTTTATATTTTTAGTAGAGACGGGGTTTCACCATGTTGGCCAGGACGGTCTTGATCTCTTGACCTCATGATCTGCCTACCTTGACCTCCCAAAGTGCTGGGATTACAGGCGTGAGCCAGAGGACCCACATTTTAAAGATATTTTTATCTTCAAGTTTTTTAAAGTATTATTTACCTTCATCTTCACAGGTTTTTAAAGTACTATTCTACTACTAACTTACTGGGGTTTAAAACAGGATATAATAGCATTATTCAAATGATTTTTCCACTAGGCACGGATGGGCAGAAGCCTTTGCAGGTATCAGAAGTTCACATATCAAATATATCTGCCCGCATGCGTGAGTATTTCTGATCTTCAGGCTTGTGATTCAGAGTCTGGAGAGGAGCAATTGTCATTGTTTTACCTTTCCAGAAAAGTATTTAAATATAATTAATTTTTATTATTTAAATATTCAGTTTAAAAATGAAGATTAGTAGAATTCCTTAAAACTTTATAAAATGATTTCTTAAATTGATTTTTTTTTTTCATTTTCTCTTTTGTTAAGCAATTTAAAGTATTTCTCTCTTTAAGGCCAGAAAAATTATTATTTTTATTTACTTATTTTTGAGACAGAGTCTTGCTCTGTCACCCAGGCTGGAGTGCAGTGTTGCAATCTTGGCTCACTGCAACCTCCACCTCCTGGGTTCTAGCGAGTCTCCTGCCTCAGCCTCCTGAGTAGCTAGGATTACAGGTATGTGCCACCATGCCCAGCTAATTTTTGTATTTTTAGTAGAGACAGGATTTCACCATGTTGGCCAGGCTAGTCTCAAATGCCTGACCTCAAGTGATCCACCTGCCTTGGCCTCCCAGAAAAATTATTTTAGATATACAAATACCTATAAAGTTCTAGGATATCACCAGGATATCTCTGAAGGGGAATTACCTGTTAGATTTGTAAGAAATCTTTATTATGTTGAAACCACTCTTTAATTTTATCATTTAGAGGCAACGTGTTGTACTGTGGAAAGAGCACAGACTTTGGAATATGATAGGTTTGGTTTTGAATTCTGGCTCTGAAAGTATTTGTGGATGTCAAAAAGAAATTAGTAAGTTTTGAACAAACTTAGAAAATCAATAAGATTGGCACGTTAGGTCAAGCTTGTGCAATCTGTGGCCCAGGTCATCTGTGAATGCAGCCCAGTACAAACCTAAGCTTTCTGAAAACATTATGAGATTTTTTTTTTTTTGCTATTTTTAGATATTATTTTATTTTGATTTTAGCTCATCAGCTCTTGTTAGTGTTAATGTATTTTTATATGTGACCCAAGACAATTTTTCTTCCAATGTAGCCCAGGGAAACCAAATGATTGGACACCCTTGTTTTAGATCAAAAGGTTGCTGATAAGCAATAGCCCTGGAGAAGACCAGAAGGGATTGGACATACTCATATAAGTTAGTAATTCATCCTCAGAAGTGTTAGTAGCAGTAGAGTTGGGACAGACACATGAACATGAAAAAAGGGAATGAGAAGAAGAACAGCTGAGAAGAGGATAAGAAAACATTTCTTCCTTTTTTAATCCTGAAATAGAGGGTCTGTCTTACCTCTGTAGGCTACAGTGAATACTGTGGCTAGGGTTGCTATGTCCTGTATTATTCTGCTGAAGCCAGAGACAGAATTCTTTTTTTTTTTTTTTTAAGAAGGAGTCCTGCTCTGTTACCCAGGCTGGAGTGCGGTGGCATGATCTCGAATCACTGCAACCTCTGCCTCCCAAGTTCAAACGATTCTTCTGCCTCAGGCTCCTGAGTAGCTGGGACTACAGGCACGTGCCACCACGCCTGGCAGAGTTTTGTATTTTTCACCATATTGACCAAGCTGGGCTCCAACTCCTGACCTCATGATCTGCCCGCCGTGGCCTCCCAAAGTGCCGGGATTACAGGTGTGAGCCACTGCACCTGGCCCATCATAGATTTGAATTGGCTCTAACGGACAGTTAGGCAAATTTTGGATTTCCCCCATTTATTTAGAGGTCTCTTAATTAGGCGGGTACCCAGCTAAGAACTAGAAAATTAGCAAAAGTGTAACCTGAGCATAGGCATTGAGGTTACAGTGTCGGTGTAATAAATGGCTCATTGTCCTGAGTCCCATACCAGAATCTCATAGTTTATACATTTCCAGCTGTCTTGGTTTCCAGTTTCTCTTCTCATGTCTGAGACGTTAAAAGTAGTAAGGACGAGTGTGGGAAGGGAGAAGGTATTTGTCAAGCTTAGTCCTTTGTCCCTGTTGCTCTGTCTTCAGAACACATTTGGAGGGGTGTGGAGAGCAGACTTGGACAGGTGTGGATGAAGTACACAGTTCATATATTAAAACTGTAGCATGTAGTATTGTGTAGGTCTCAAGTAATTACCTGTTTTAGATTAGTGGGATTTCTCAGTTTGTATGCTTTGTTATTCTTTGCTGTTTTTTCTGTTCCTTGTAGGCCTGTTATGCCTGTTACACTAAATATGAACATGGCTATGCCTTCATGGTAAGTGAGAATTTAATTATTCAATAAGAACATTATATTGCTTATTTTATGTAATGTTATAAGAAACACTTTTGTGTACAGCAGTTTTTATTTAGCTGTTTTTTAACTTGCAAAGTTGCATAGTTAACCTTTACTTATTTACATTTTTTGTGCTCTAGATTTAGGGCTAAACTTAAAGAGCTGTACAAACAGGTAGAGAAATAGGCGAGAAGGTATGAATAAAAATCATGTGGGAGGCTCTGTTCTGCTGCTTGATAAACCTTTGTTGATTTTAGTAACCCAACATTCAGATGACCCCTATGAAGCCACAGCCTCTTCACCTTTCCAATTTCTTGTCTCTCTGGGTTGTTTTTAAGGAAACCACTTCCCTTTCAGCCCTCTGAAGATATTCTCACGGTCCCCGTGTAGGGTCAGTTTTTGTTCCTGTGTGCTACTTCCAGACTTTGATTTTTCATGACTGTTCTCTGAGATTCCTACCATCAGGTTGGGAGGCTGAGTCCGAAGAATCACTTGAACCCAGGAGGCGGAGGTTGCAGTGAGCCGAGATTGCGCCAGTGCACTCCAGCCTGGTGACAGAGCAAGACTCCGTCTCAAAAAAAAAAAAAAAAATGATGACTTTAGGGCTGGGATTACACAACTGTAATCCCAGCACTTTGGGAGGTTGGGGCAGGTGGATCACAAGGTCAAGAGATCAAGATCATATTGGCCAACATGGTGAAACCTTGTCCTTACTAAAAATACAAAAATTAGCCAGGCGTGGTAGCACATGCCTGTATTCCCAGCTACTCGGGGCTGAGGCAAGAAAATCACTTGAACCCCTGAGGTGGAGGTTGCAGTGAGCCAAGATCACGCTACTGCATCCAGCCTGGCAACAGAGGGAGCCCCGTCTCAAAAAAAAAAAAAAAAAAAATGTTGACTTTAGCCAGGCGTGGTGGTGCACACCTGTAAACCCAGCACTTTGGGAAGTTGAGGCAGGTGGATCAACTGAGGTCAGGAGTTCGAGACCAGCCTGGCCAGCATAGCGAAACCCCATCTCTACTAAAAATATAAAAATTAGCCAGGCGTGGTGACATGCCCCTGTAGTCTCAGCTGTCCAGGAGACTAAGGCAGGAGAATCGCATGAACCTGGGAGGAGGAGGCTGCAGTGAGCTGAGACCGTACCACTGCACTTCAGCCTGAGCAACAGAGCGAGATTTTGTCTCAAAAAAAAAAAAATATATATATATATATTTCTGATTATCCCTTTAATCCAAGCTACCATGAATGTAGTAAAATATACTTAGTGTAATAATAGATTTTCTTAGAATCAAAAGGTTCTTTTTAGATTTGCCTTATTTTACAGGTTTGATATTATTGGGCTTTCACCAGATTCACAGGAGGATGAACCTGGGATTAAACAGGCTGCAGAAAACAGTAAGTACAGAAAATGTTTATAAAGCCAAAAGCATTCTTAAATGTTTTCAGTAGGTTCAGTAATCACATTGGTACTGGTTAAAAATTACACATTTGGGCCTGGCACAGTGGCTTACGCTTGTAACTCTGTAACTCACGTCTGTAAACTCTATCAGACATATAATAATTTTGCTTTGATTTACATGGGAAAATGGAGAAAACAGCAAAAAGTTTAATAGTTTTTGCCAGTTGTTTTCATTAAGGAGACTTGGAATAACAGTGAAAATAATGATATAATAAGTGTAATGATAATAAACAGTGACTATATGGCTGGATGCAGTGGCTCACGCCTGTAACCCCAGCACTTTGGGAGGCTGAGGTGGATGGATCACCTGAGGTAAAGGGTTAGAGACCAGCCTGGCTAACGTGGTGAAACCCCATCTTTACTAAAAATACAAAAAAATTAGCCAGGCATGGTAGCGGGCACCTGTAATCCTAGCTACTCAGGAGGTTGAGGCAGGAGAATCACTTGAACCTGGGAGGCGGAGGTTGCAGTGAGCCAAGATTGTGCCATTGTACTCCAGCCTGAGGGACACAGGGAGACTCTTATCTCAAAAAAAAAAAAAAAAAAAAAAAGTTATTAATTGTTAATTTTAGTGTGGTAATTATAATAGGTACCACTGATTAAGCACATAACTGTTTTCAAGCTAGGTGTTTCTTACAGAGCACCTCATTTGACACCCCTCTGAAGTATTAGCTCTGCTTTAGAAAACCTCAAAAGCCTTATCTCTGATAAAGAAGTCCATCTCCTTTATGATTATGGTACTTCTGTTTGTTTGTGGGGTGGAGCATAAATAACACTAACTTACTGAGAAGTGTCTACTATTAAGAAATATGCAGGGGACCAGGCGCAGTGGCTCACGCCTGTAATCCTAGCACTTTGGGAAGCCGAGGCGGGAGGATCATCTGAGATTGGGAGTTTGCGACCATCCTGGTCAACATGGTGAAACCCCGTCTCTACTAAAAATACAAAATTAGCTTAGCATGGTGGTGCGTGCCTGTAATCCCAGCTACTCAAGAGGCTGAGGCAGGAGAGTTGCTTGAACCTGGAAGGCAGAGGTTGTGCTGAGCCAAGATTTCACCATTGCACCCCAGCCTGGGCAACAAGGGCAAAACTCCGTCTCAGAAAAAACAAAAAGAAAGAAAAAGAAATGCACAGGAATGTCCTTTTCTTTTATACATATGTACTGAAATAGTTACGAGTAGAATAATATGAGGACTCGGATTGCCTTCAGGGTAATCTGGTTGGTGACTCCTGAGTGTGGGTGAGTGTAGGTGGATGTGGGCAGCAATGGCAAGACAGGGTGACTGAGAATTATTTTGGTTTTTGGTAATTTTTTATTTACATATTTATTTAGAGACACTGTTGCCCAGGTTGGAGTACAGTTGGGGATCATAGCCCACTGTAGCCTCAAATTCCTGGTCTCCAGGAACTCTCCCGCCTCAGCTCCTGAGTAGCTGGGACTACAGGCATGTGCCACCATGCCTGGCTAAGTTTTAAACTGTTTAGTTCACTGTAGGTGTATGGATTTGTTTCTGGGCTCTCTGTTCTGTTCCATTGGTCTGCGTGTGTGTTTTTATGCCAGTACCATGCAGTTTTGATTACTATAGCTCTGTAGTATAATTTGAAGTCAATTAATGTGATTCCTCTAGTTTTATTCCTTTTACTTAGGGTAGCTTTGGCTACTCTGAGTCTTTTGTGATTCCATATAAATTTTAAGATTGTTTTTCTATTTTTGTGAAGAATGTCATTGGTATTTTCGTAGAGATTCCATTGAATCTGTAGATTGCTTTGGGTAGTATGGGAAAAAATTCCATGTTCATGGATTAGAAGAATTCATGAAGAATAGCAGTATTGTTATTGGTTCTTCTATCCATGAACAGGGAATATTTTCTTTTTTTTGGTGTCCTCTTTCATCAGTGTTTTATAGTTTTCATTATAGGGATCTTTCACTTCTTTGTTAATTCCTAGGTATTTACTTTTTTATGTGTGGCTATTGTAAATGGCATTTTTAAAAAATTTTCTTTTCACGTGGTTCACTGTTGGCATATGAAAATACATTCTAATTTTGTGTTTTAATGAAGTGCTTTGAGTTTTTCACTCATTTCCACCTTAAAAGTAATTGTGCTTTTCTATTAATTTTTTCCTGAAGTTTATCAACGGCCTTAACTTTGAAAGTATTGCTGACTAACCTTCATGTTGTTTTTAGTAAAAGCTTTGATTGATCAAGAAGTGAAGAATGGCATTCCTTCAAACAGAATTATTTTGGGAGGGTTTTCTCAGGTAAGATAAAATTTGGGTGGAATGTTAGTACCATCAGTATATTTATCTAGAAGTCTGTGCTTTAATCCTTTCTATGGAGTAGTTTAATTAAGTCTGAATGTACTGGAACTAATTAATTTCTTCTTAAAATAACTATAATACCCATGTAATTAAATTTCTAAGCTAACAGAGTGTATCCTTTTAATTAATTAGAACTCTGATAACACAGGCATGAGTCCCCTCTCTAGGAGAAGACCACTCGTAAGAACAGTAAAGCAGAAGACAAGAGACTTTCTTCCCTTTACCTTCACTACTACAGGTTTAGGTATAAATGTGTGGTGTTTATTTTGGGCATCTTTCTTCTTCTCTGTACTTTGCCCCTGCCTTCTATACTTTCTCCACAGACACTGCTTCCTCATACAGACCTTGCGTGGCTACTGCAGCATGTCAGCTGTTTGCCATGGAACCAGACTCCAGATGCTCTAGCTTCTCATCTCGGTTTCTTTGCTTATCTGCTTTGTTTGCCTTTCCATCAACAGTTGGCCATCTTGGCTTTTGCAGTCTATTGCTTTTCTACCTCTTGAGTTTACATGTTACAGGTCCAGCCACACAGAGTGTGACTGGTGGTCACCGAATCCTATTTCCTCAGTGCTGGGAGAAAACATCACTGCCTGGGATGAAGAAGGCTCTCATGTCCTCATGTGTTGCAGTGACCCAATGGCATAGTCAGAGTGATGGGGGTCTTGGATGGCTGGCAGGAGTATAGCTTCCAGAATGCAGGGTGTTGTGAACTGTGTAGTCAGATAGTCTGCAGGTGTCTGCCAAGTAGTTCTTATTATCTTAAATTCTCATTTAGAAAGTAATACCAATTTAAGGGCTGGACGCAGTAGCTCACGCCTGTAATCCCAGCACTTTGGGAGGCCGAGGCGGGCGGATCACCTCAGATTAGGAGCTGGAGACCAGCCTGATCAACATGAAGAAACCCTGTCTCTACTAAAAATAAAAAATTAGCTGGGCATAGTGCTGCATGCCTGTAATCTCGGCTACCTGGGAGACTGAGGCAGGGGAATCGCTTGAACCCAGAGGTGAAGGTTGCGGTGAACTGAGAATACGCCACGTGCTCCAACCTGGGCAACAAGAGCGAAACTCCGTCAAAAAAAGAAAGAAAGAGAAAGAGAGCAGAGAGAGAAAAAAAGAAAAGAAAGACCATTTTAAGACCAGATGGGATTTTATACTTAAAACTCTGCAAAGGAGAAAATATAAATTCAGAATATTCCTAAGGCATGTTGTGAGTGCAGCAGTTTCCGATGCTACAAACTATGTCTCATTGGAAAGGAAGTCAGTATGTTCTCTGGTGAAGAGAACTGAATCTTTTAGGACATGGTGGGGTGTGTTTCCATTTCCACTGTTTGCCTCATTTGATTTGACATCAGCCACTGAGTTTGATTGTTTTATGGATATCATTAGTAAAAAGAAATCCCCTAAATTGATGCGTTCCATTGACGTTCCCTGCTTGTCTTTTCAGGGAGGAGCTTTATCTTTATATACTGCCCTTACCACGCAGCAGAAGCTGGCGGGTGTCACTGCACTCAGTTGCTGGCTTCCACTTCGGGCATCGTTTCCGCAAGTAAGTTGCTTGATGCACTCAATATGAGATTACTGAGCTAAAGGTAGCTAGCAGATAATGTTGGAGATAAAGTCATCTTATTTTTTTTTATTAATAAACTTTATTTTTTTGAGACAGAGTCTCGCTCTTTGGCCTAGGCTGGAGTACAGTAGCATGATCTCAGCTCACTGCAACCTCTCCCTCCTGGGTTCAAGCGATTCTCCTGCCTTAGTCTCCTGAGTAGCTGGGACTACAGGCGTGTACCACGATGCCTAGGTAATTTTTTTGTATTTTTAGTAGAGACAGGATTTCACCGTGTTAGCCAGGGTGGTCTCCAACTCCTGACCTCAAGATCTGCCTGCCTTGGCCTCCCAAAGTACTGGGATTACAGGCGTGAGCTACTGCCCTGGCCTAATAAACTGTATTTTTTAGAGAAGTTTTAAATTCACAGCAAAACTGAGCAGAAGGTAGAGTGACTGTCTACCTCCTGTCTCCCACGTGCACAGCTTCCCCACCGTCAGCATCCCCGCCTCCACAGTCATGCATTTGCTGCAGTCTGAACCTGCACTGACTCATCACCATCACCCAGAGTCCTTCACTTACAGCACTCATCTTTTGTTAAAAATAATTTTCTTAGACTTTTGTGATGTGTTACTAGGCCTTAGTATGCTATACTGTCTTTATTGTGGAGTACATAGAATGGAATTAGAAAGAAACCTTATTGTCACAAATTGTAGATTTGAAGGATTTGATACATTTTAGGATATATATGAAAATGAGGACGCTAAGCCACAGAAATAATATTTTTTTGTAGTCTAGGCACAGTGTCTCATGCCTGTAATCCCAGCACTTTGGGAGGCCAAGGCAGGCAGATCACCTCAGATCAGGAGTTTGAGACCAGCCTGGTCAACATGGTGAAACCCCATATCTATTAAAAACACAAAAATTAGCTGGGCAGGTGGTGCACATCTCTGATGGGAGCTACTTGGGAGGCTGAGGCACAAAAATCACTTGAACCTAGGAGGCGGGGGTTGCAGTGAGTCACAGTTGTGCCACTTCACTCTAGCCTGGGCGACAGAGCAAGACTCTTATCTTTTTTTTTTTTTTTTAAAAAAAAAAAAAGATAACTGAATAAAACAGCAACTCAAAGTACTAAAACAATCAACCAAACCAAAAACAGCAGAAAATATAATAAGCTTCAAGGAACTCATTCACTGGGAAGACAAATAATATGAAGCAAGGTAATCATAGATCCTATGGAAGTTAAATAAAGGGATGTGATGAGTATATGGAAAGAAGGAATTTTATTCTTTTGGCCAAATATAACTTCTAATATGTTATATATGCATGCATATTTATGTAGAATTTTAGATGCCTGGCATAGTGTCCTGTACCTTTACAAAAATAATACTGTTCCTTCTTTTGCTTTTTGCAGGGGCCTATCAGTGGCGCCAATAGAGAGATTTCTATTCTTCAGTGCCACGGAGATTGTGACCCTTTAGTTCCCCTGATGTTTGGTTCTCTTACGGTTGAAAAACTAAAAACATTGGTGAATCCGGCCAATGTGACCTTTAAAACCTATGAAGGTATGATGCACAGTTCGTGCCAACAGGTAGGTGTCTGGAAGCAGTGATCAGCACCATATTTGCAACTGTTTTCATGTGATATTTTTATGAAAAGTAACATTTGAATGCTTGGGGATTTAAATGGTTAATTTGCATTGGATCATAAGTTAGCAGGTCATTAGATGAGTGTGTATTCAACTTAATTCAACAAATATCTACTGATTGGCTATTACACACAGCCATTGTACATAATTCAAAGATGAATAATAAAATTCTCTTTCATTAAAATTTAATAGAAAGATGCATGTCTAAGTAACTGTATGGATAGCAGAAAGTGACATCCATTGTATTAGAAACTTTAAAAAGTGCCCTTGGAAAATAAACAATAGGAAGTGCCCTGAAAAACTGAGAAAAGATTAATTTTGTCTTAAGAGGCACTGAGACCGTGACGAAACAACTAGATTTTGAAAAATGTTGGGATTTGGTTAGCGGAGAAAGAACTGTAGGCCAGGAAGAGCAAGCCCTTCAGTCAGACTAGAGCCTTAGGAAAAGCTGAGTGTCATAGGACAGAAGACGTGGAACAGAGACTCTCTGCTGAGACGGGACTGACTCTCTAGGCAGCTGGAAGCTATTGATGTCTTTGGTTGAAGTGAGATGTCATCTAATCTACATTCTGGAGACAGGTGATCCAGTAGGATTTAGAGATTAATTCTATGGGGTGTAGCAACCCAGGAAGTATCAAAAGAGCCTGAGAGTTCTCGCTCTGTCACTGTCATAAAAAGTAGGTGCAAGAAACAGTTTTAGAGCAAAGGAAGGAGATAATACTGAGTTTAGTGTTTGTATTGAGATTGATGTGCCCCCATGATATCGATATAGGATGTTGGAAATACTTGTCTGAAGTTCAAGCCGGGAAATGGAGATTTGAAAATAATTACTAATACTATTGATCAATGAAGAATGATCTTGAGAAAGTATCATAAGAGAAAAAGCTCAGGGGCCAGGTGTGGTGGCTCATGCCTGTAATCCCAACACTTTGGGAGGTCAAGAGATCGAGACCATCCTGGCCAACATGGTGAAACCCTGTCTCTACTAAAAATACAAAAATTAGCTGGGCGTGGTTGCATGCGCCTGTACCCAGCTACTTGGGAGGCTGAGGCAGGAGAATTGCTTGAACCTGGGAGGTGGAGGTTGCAGTGAGCCGAGATCGCGCCATTGCACTCCAGCCTGGGTAACAAGAGCGAAACTCCGTCTCAAAAAAAAAAAAGAAAAAAAAAAAAAGAATAAAAACGGGGATAGAACTTCAGGGGACACGTTAAGTTTAGCCTAATGATAAAAGGAGTTAGGTGTTGAGAATATGGAAGGAGAGATTTTCAGAGTGGGGAGGAGATGTGTGATGTGTTTCAGGGAGGGGTTAAAGAGAAATAGGTTAGGAGGAAAATAGCCCATATTAAGCCACCTGTGACCTTGGATGTTTGGGTAGATAAATCCAAAATGCAAAGGACTGTGTAAAGTAGATAGGGACATGTAGAAGCAGAGGCACCATGTATAGACCTTTTTAAAAAGTTTTGGTAGAGAGGAAGAAGAGTAGGAAATCTGTTCTTTAACGGAAGCAGAGAAAGACCTGAGTGGAAGGAGGGAGGAAGAAGATGCAGTAAAGAGAAGGTAATTGATAGGGGCATTCTCAGAGGGATCATACAATAGAATGAAGTCCTGAGATGTTTAGTGCTTGCCTTAAAAGAGGAGAAAAAACATTTTCAATCAAGATAGAAAAGGACATGCCGGGCGACTATAAACAGATGGAGAGAGAGAAGAGAGTGCTTGGGAGCTCATATGAGATGTGCTTATATATATTTTTTGAGACGGAGTCTCACTCTGTTGCCAGGCTGGAGTGCAATGGCACGGTCTTGGCTCACGGCAACCTCCGCCTCCCGGGTTCAAGTGATTCTCCTGCCTCAGCCTCCTGAGTAGCTGGGACTACAGGCACCCCCCTACCACGCCCAGCAAATTTTTTGTACCTTTGTAGAGACAGGCTTTCACCGTTTTGGCCAGGATGGTCTCAAACTCCTGACCTCATGATCTGCCTGTCTTGGCCTCCCAAAGTGCTGGGACTACAGGCTTGAGCCATCAAGCCTGGCCTAGATGTGCTTATCTTTTCAGTCAAGTAGGGGATGTGGTCACTTGATAAGAATGAAGGTGGCCTGAATAGGTTTGGAGGCTTGAAAAGACCTAGAGTAAAAATTGATTCCTAAATAGTGAGATAGTCACACTGACACTTTTACAACCATTCAGCCTGCTTTAGGGACAGAGACAGAGGTGTTAATATGACTTACCCAAAAAGACAAGGGTGCCTGGGAACCTAGTGTGTTCCCCGGCTGATATAGAGTATTACAATATTGAATTCAGAAAAGAGAGGGCAGGGGAAGTCCTGGAACCCTTAGTGTGTGTAAGAGGGACTGAAGGTCTCTAGAGCAGCTGTTTTCCTCATGGGCTTTGCATTACAAATACCCTGGAGCTTCTTAAAAGCTCCACAGATGAGTCTACAAAGACTGGACTGAATGAGTAGTAGCAGAAAGTGATAAGTGGGATAGTGGGAGGTGATCTCACAGGAAACTGTTTGGGACTTCAGAGTATTGTGAAATGGAACCCTTTCATACTGCGGCTCTTTTCTGAGTGACTTAATTATAAGGCTGTAGGTTAGCTGCATTGCTAATATTTGTCACTGTGAGGCTAGGTAAGGCCTTGATATCTAAGAGCTGATAGCAGGAGGTGAGTTTGAGGGAGGTGAGAAAACTGAACCAGGTGCAAGAGGCTAACAGGAGAAAGTTTCTTCTATGATAAATCTTTGGTATATTAATGTTCATATCTTCCTAGGTACATCTTAGGTACATGCTCTCCAATGAAATGGTTAGTTGTATATAATTCCTTGTAAAAGACACAAAATAGTTAATGCTATGGATTTCGCATGGAATTCCAATTAGAGAGTGGTAGAAGCTCTGCTTTGTCACTCGTACTTAGTTGCAGTAATTGTATACTTACTGAGGCTTCTTGGTGTAGGTACTGTCACTTCTAAACTTCCCTGGCTACCTCCAACCCACCCCCCCCATGTCTTTTATTTTGTTCCAGTATAGGGAGATGCAGAACTAGATACTAGATGGGAGCTGTCATTTCAGTATACAATAATCATGATGGGAAATGTTCTGAAATTTCTGTTGGAGCCTTATTTCTCATTTTTATGTCTTATTTAATTGTAGTAAAAATGATTTCACCTTAACTGTGCACACCATGGATTTGATTAGTAGTGTTTTAGTGGGAATTTAATTTCTGATTTATGTAACTGCATATTAAATTACTTTATTCCAAACAGGAAATGATGGATGTCAAGCAATTCATTGATAAAATCCTACCTCCAATTGATTGACGTCACTAAGAGGCCTTGTGTAGAAGTACACCAGCATCATTGTAGTAGAGAATAAACCTTTTCCCATGCCCAGTCTTCAAATTTCTAATGTTTGCAGTGTTAAAATGTTTTGCAAATACACTCTAGTGACACAGATCAAATAATGTCTCCTCATGAGAAATGTATGATCTTTTAAGTTTCTATACATGTATTCTTATAAGAAGATTCAGGATATACCATATTAAAGTAGATGAAGCAGGTAGCTTCTTTTTTCTCAAATACAAGTCAGCAAAATAATATAGTACAGCCACCAGATTTTTTATTACGTCATTTGAAAATTAGCAGTATGCCTAATGAAAATTTGTTCAGGTAGAAATGAGCAGTTAAGATATAAACTGTTAGGCATGCTGTGACTTAGTCTATGGATTTATTCCAAAATTGCTTAGTCACCATGCAGTGTCTGTATTTTATATATGTCTTCATATGTACATCATGATTGTAATACATGATAAGAATGAGGTGGTATTATATTATTCCTAATAATAGGGATAATGCTGTTCATTGTCAAGAAAGAGTAAATTGTTCTCTTCAATAAATGGCCCTTTTATTTTGGGACCAGGTTTTTCTTTTCCCTGATAATATTTCTATTTAATATTCTTTACTCTTCAGAAAAAAAAAAAAAAAGTTCATTCTTTGTTTATTATCCTTCATAGCAGACCAAATATAGCCTCTCTGCCATAGACAGCTATTGTCAATACATACTGTAATTCGACATTTTGAGTCACAGATATAAGGTATTTAAAATCTATTTATGCTTTATAGAGAAACCAGGCATTAAAACTTCATGCACTACTTATTTCAAATTATTATACCTTATCCAAATTTATACCTATTTAGTTATTAGGATCTTCAGCCCAGGTAACAGGAATAATTCTGTGGATTTATTTTTCTGTAAACAACTATAAGAATTAGATCATATTCTAGTATGTTCTGAAATTTTTTTTGAGATGGAATCTTGCTCTGTAACCCAAGCTGGAGTGCAGTGGCATGATCTCGGCTCACTGCACCTTCTGCCTCCCCCATCTTGGTTCAAGCAATTCTCCTGCCTCAGCCTCCCAACCAGCTGAGATTACAGGCAGGCACCACCTAATGCCCAGCTAATTTTTGTATTTTTAGTAGAGATGGGGTTTCACCATGTTGGCCAGGCTGGTCTTGAACTCCTGACCTTGTGATCTCCGCAAGAATCTTGGCCTCCCAACTTGCTGGGATTTCAGATGTGAGCCACCGTGCCTGGCCATGTTCTGAAATATGTTTAAGACTGATCTTGAAAACTAATTTCTAAGATGATTTCATCTCATAGCAGAGAGTTTACTTTGTACACATGTTTGAAACCAACTGCTATAGAAGATGAGGAGTCTGTTGTAATTTTTTGCTTTATTTTCATCTGCCAGTGGGCTTATTTGAAATTTTCACTTCAATCAAATTATTTTTTGTGTTTTTTGTCCAAACATAAAAATAGCAATCATTTTAAATTGTCAAAATTTCCAGATTACTGGTAAAAAGTATTTGAAAACAAACTTAATGAGTAATAAAGGCTAGTCAGAGCCATATACATAAAGTGTAGTCACCAGATTAATATGTAGCAAAAATGTATGCTTGATACTTCTGAACTCTTAATTTTTCTGCTGTATCCCAGCTGATTAAAACAATATTAAGAATGCATCTTTATAAATGGGTGCTAATCAATAATGGAAATAATTTAGTAATGGACTATAGGATGTTAATAATGAAGCCATATGTTTATGTCTAGATTTAAACATTTTAAACAATCATTTACTGTGTCATTTTTCTTTACCTTGAAGAACATAAACGGTTGTTTCAGTTCTAAATATCAGCAAGATATTATTTGTGGCAAGAAATATTCCGTTGAATTGTTGTGCTGTAACATGGGAAAATGTAAATGTTTTTCATGGTTTCTATCAATGTGAAATAAAATTTAATTCTGACTTTTCTCTGACTTTTTTGAGTATTTTAATATTTGGAATGTTAACATTTGGAATATATGTATCTGATGAAAAGGAGGAAAATAACAATGTACTTAATATATATATATATATTCAGAGAGAAATTTTGATGATGGTATGGTTGGCTTAGAATGGAACTAGGCAGCCGGGCGCGGTGGCTCACGCCTGTGATCCCAGCACTTTGGGAGGCCGAGGCGGGTGGATCACGAGGTCGAGAGATCGAGACCATCCTGGTCAACATGGTGAAACCCCGTCTCTACTAAAAATACAAAAAATTAGCTGGGCATGGTGGCGTGTGCCTGTAATCCCAGCTACTCAGGAGGCTGAGGCAGGAGAATTGGCTGAACCCAGGAGGCGGAGGTTGCGGTGAGCCGAGATTGCACCATTGCACTCCAGCCTGGGTAACAAGTGCGAAAACTCCGTCTCAAAAAAAAAAAAAAAAGAATGGAACTAGGCATAAGAAATAATCTCATGTTACTCAGTTTTAATGAGCTAAAAAAAAAAAAATTCCCAAATTTGGTTTTCAGTGTTTCTACCTATTTAAGAAGTTTTATTTGGTGTTTATCTTTTATAGCCTTTTTTTTTTTTTTTTTCGAGACAGAGTCCTGCCCTGTTTCCCTGGCTGGAGTACAGTGGCGCAATCTCAGCTCACTGCAACTTCTGCCTCCTGGATTCAAGTGATTCTCCTGCCTCAGCCTCCTGAGTAGCTGGGATTACAGGAGCCCACCACCATACCTGGTTACTTTTTCTTTTTTAGATGAAGTTTTGCTCTTGTTGCCCAGGCTGGTGTGCAATGGTGCAATCTTGGCTCACCGCAACCTCCACCTCCCAGGTTCAAGCGAGTCTCCTCCCTGAGCCTCCTGAGAAGCTGGAATTATAGGCATGCGCCACCATGCCTGTCTAATTTTGTATTTTTAGTAGAGATGGGGTTTCTCCATGTTGATCAGGCTGGTCTCGGAACTCCCAACCTCAGGTGATCTGCCCACCTCAGCCTCCCCAAGTGCTGGGATTACAGCCATGAGCCACCGCGCCTGGCCTAATTTTTCTACTTTTAGTAGATACGGGGTTTCGCCATGTTGGCCGGGCTGACCTCAGGTGATCCACCCCTGTTAGCCTCCCAAAGTGCTGGGATTATAGGCGTGAGCCACTGCACCTGCTCTTTTTCTTTAACGTAGGAGTCACTGGGATTTTTTAATTAGTGTTGATAATCAGTTATCCAATTAGTTTTTCTCCTTATTTCAACATTGACTTCTGACTTTTCCAAATATAGAAATCCCTCTGATCTGTTAAGCAGTCCTTACTTTCTGGTTTTGGATACTTAGTGACCACCTCCCTTTTCTGTGAGGCAGCTTGTTCTATTTTTGGATAGTCCTCCTGGCAAGAAAAGTCTTTACTAAATATGTTATGTCTAACTTCAACTTGTTTTATAAAAGGTTAATCTTTCACATCAGCACTTTATTTCATATGATAATCTTTAGCGCATGATTCTTTTAAAAGTAAGTTTGTTCACTATTAAATATGGTCAGAGTTTGGTACTGTTATGATCTAATTACCAATGGGAAACAATAGTTGTATGTATATGTGAATAGTTGGGAAATTTGCCTACTATTGTAGCCACTCTTATTTAATATATGTTGGGCACTGTACTAAGCATTTTATATCCTTTAAGCATATAATCCTCTGATCAACTTTATCTTGATTTTACAGAACAAACTCTAGAGAGAGAAACTACTTAGGATTCCAGAGCTATTAATGTGCAAGAGCCAGGATTCAAATTCATGTGCCTAACTCCATGGTGTTTACGACCTTGCTCTGTGCCCCACTGGGGTAATTTAAATGCCATGCACCACAAAAATGATGTGTATTTTATATAATGCAGGACGTGGAAACGCTGAGTCGACCTATGATAAAAATAAGTTCACCAGCCTGGCGCAGTGGCTCATGCCTGTAATCCCAGCACTTTGAGAGGCCAAGGTGGGCAGATCATGAGGTCAGGAGTTCAAGACCAGCCTGACCAACATGGTGAAACCCCGTCTCTACCAAAAACACAAAAAATGAGCCGGGTGTGGTGGCACATGCCTATAATACTAGCTACTCGGGAAGCTGAGGCAGGAGAAACACCTGAACCTGGGAGGCAAAGGTTGCAGTGGCAACTGTGCAACCTCTGCCTTCTGGGCAACAGAGTGAGACTCTGTCTCAAAAAAAAAAAAAAGTAAAATCAGCTCACCATAAGGTACAATCTCCAGTGGCCAGAGAGAACTAAAAGGAAACTAAAAACCCACATGGCACAGTTAACTTTGGGGCTTAACATTAGATAAGGTGTGTAAATAATTCACCCTTATTTATTTTATCTTAAAATACTTTTGTAGAGATGGGGCCTTGCTATGTTGCCCAGGCTGGTCTCAAACTCCTGGGCACTAGCAATCTTTCCACTTCAGCTTCCCAAAGTGCTGGAATTGCAGAAGTGAGCCAACATGCCCAGCCAAGCCAGGATCCTTTTAAGGGCTATGCATGTAGGTGAACTGGAAAAAAAAAAAACAACAACAACAACAAACCTGCGCCCCCACCCCCAGCATAGGGAAGTGAAGGGAAAATTGTCTGTTTTGGTCTGGGCTCTGGACTGGGAGAAACGGAACGGAATCATCCCTTGAAATTTTTTGACCAGGAGTTTGTGTTCATGTGTGTTTTGATTTTCAAAGTATATTACCATTTATGTGGTCTGTCAACACATGAAGTTATATATTAACATCAGGAATCTCCCTGGACTGGCTTTACTCTTAGGTACCTGTACCTAATACTTTATGAAGAGTGACATTCTCAAAATTTAAATTCTGAGGTTGCATTTTTTTTTTTTTTTTTTTTTTTTTTTTTTTTTGAGATGGAGTCTCGCTCTGTCACCCAGGCTGGAGTGCAGTGGTGCGATCTCAGCTCACTGCAGCCTCCGCCTCCCAGGTTCAAGCAGATCTGCCTCAGCCTCCTGAGTAGCTGGGACTACAGGTGAATGCCGCTATGCCCAGCTAATTTTTTTTTTTTTGGTAGAGACGGAGGTTTCACAGTGTTGCCCAGGCTGGTCCCAAACCCCTGAGCTCAGGCAATGTGCCCTCCTCGGCCTCCCAAAGAGCTGGGATTACAGGTATGAGCCACCGCCCCTGGCCAAGGTTACATAAAATTAGCCTTGTCAAAAATGAGCTTTGAGCCCCCACATTTCAAATCGTAAGAGAAAATGGTTTACCTACAACTGAATACCAGGTGACCCAAAAGTTAAAAGGAAGGCTGGGCATGGTGGCTCACACCTGTAATACCAGCACTTTGGAAGGCCGAGGTGAGTGGATCACTTGAGGCCAAGAGTTTGAGACCAGCCTGGTCAACATGCTGAAACCTCATCTCTACTAAAAATGCAAAAGTTAGTTGGGCGTGGTGACATACACCTATAATCCCAGCTACTCAGGAGGCTGAGATAGGACAATTGCTTGAACCCGGGAGGCAAAAGTTACAGTGAGTCGAGATCACACCATTACACTCCAGCCTGGGCAACAAGAGCGAAACTCTGTCTCAAAGAAAAGAAAAAGGAAAGAAAGAAAGCCTTCAAATTAAAAAAAGTACCTGGGAGTGATGGTGCTTGCTTGTAATCCCAGCTATTCCAGAGGCTGAGCTGGAAGACTCCCTTGAGCCCAGGAGTTCGAGGCTGCATTGAACTATTACCACGCCATTGCACTCCAGCCTGGGCAACAGAGTGAGACCACATCTCTGGACAAGTGTTTAGTTGTGACAGTACAATGTTTGATATAACCAAACATGAATGAAGGTGGACCAGTTAAATAAACAATTAAACATCTATGCAATGGAAGGTGGAATTTTCTGACTGAAGGCAAAAGAAAACCATTTTTAAATAGTTTATAGGAAAATGACTATTGGCAGAACTTTTTAAAGATGTTTGTTCTATCAGAAGAAAAGTGAAAGGGAGGAAAGGAAAGATTCAGAGAATTGGGAACAAAGAGTGATAATCATCTGGGTAACTAAACAAGCACTGAGGATGCGTAAAACTAATAATGCTAATTTGGGGACTAAAATACTAGATAAAAATAAAACACATGCAAAAATCAAGTGCATTGTGTATACTAGCAGTGAGCACATGGAAATAAAAATTTTAAATACCATTTTCTCTTGCTAAAAAATAGTACTTTAGGGCCAGGTGTGGTGGCTCATGCCTGTTAATCACAGCACTGTAGAGGCTGAGGTGGGCAGATCCCTTAGGTCAGGAGTTTGAGACCAGCCTCGCCAACATGGTGAAACCCTGTCTACTAAAAGTACAAAAATTAGGGCTGGGTGCAGTGGCTCACACCTGTAATCTCAGGACTTTGGGAGACCGAGGTGGGCAGATTATCTGAGGTCGAGAGTTCAGGACCAGCCTGACCAACATGGAGAAACCCTGTCTCTACTAAAAATACAAAATTAGCCAGGCATGGTGGCTCATGCCTGTAATCCCAGCTGCTCAGGAGGTTGAGGCAGGAGAATCGCTTGAACCCAGGAGGCAGGGGTTGCATTGAACTGAATAATGCCATTGCAATCCAGCCTGGCAACAATAGTGAAACTCTGTCTCAAAAACAAACAAACAAAAAATAGCTGGGCATACAGGCAGGAACCTGTAATCCCAGCTACTTGGGAGGCTGACAGGAGAATGGCTTGAACCTTAGAGATGGAGGTTGCAGTGAGCCAAGACTGCACCGCTGTACTAAGCCTGGGCGACGAGCGAGACTCTGTCTCAAAAAACAAACTAACAAAAATCATACTTTGGGATAAATCTAAAAAATCTTGTATAGGAGCTGGAGGCAGAAAACTACAAAATGATAATGAAAGACATCAGAAAAGATCTGCCTAAATGGAGAGAGACAAACACCATGTTCATGGATTAAAAGGTTCAATATAGTAAAGTTGTTTATTCTGTCCACACCCATATACAAATGTAATTCAATTCCTATCAGAATCCCAGCGAGCTTGTTGTGGTTATATACAAGATGATTCTAAAATTTATATAGAAAGGCAAAGGGACTACAACACTTTAAATAATATTTAAAAAGAAGGGCCAGGTGTGGTGGCTCACACTTGTAATCCCATCATTTTGGGAAGCCAAGGTGAGAGGATGCTTGAGTCCAGGAGTTCAGACCAGCTGGGACAACATAGTGAGATCCCACCTCTAATATTAAAAAATAATAATTTGAAAAAGAAAATGGGGGTGGGGTTGTTGCACCAGATTTCAAGGCTTACTAAATTGAGACAGTAATCAAAACTGGTTATTGGCAGAAAGACATATAGATGAAAAGAACAAAGTAACACAGAAATAGTCTCACACAAGTGCAGCCAACTGATATTTGAAAAAGTGACAAAACAGTTCAGTAGAGGACAGAGAGTCTTTTAAGAAATTGTGCTGGAGCAATTGGCTATCCATAGGTAAAAGAAAAAAAAAAACACGCAAAAAAATCTCCATCTAAATCTTACATAGAAACTGGCCTAAAATGGATCATAGATTTAAATGTCAAACGTAAAGCTCTAAAACTTAGATAAGAAAACACGGAAACCTAGAGACCTAGGGCTTGAAATGTCTCCAAATATGACGCAAAAATACACTCCTTGCAAGAAAAAAAAAATGAATCAGACTTCATTGAAATTGAAAACTTTTGCTGTTTTCAAAGACCCTGTTAAGAGGATGAGAAGACAGCTGACACTGGGAGGAAATATTTGTAAACCACATATTCTGACAAATGACTAGCACTTAGAATATGTGAAGAGCTCTCTCAATTCAACAGTTACAAAAAAAGTCCAATTAGAAAATAGGTCAAAGACCTGAAGAGAGATTTTGCTGAGGAGGCTATATGAATGGCAAGCACATGAAAAGATGACCAACATCACTAAGCCATTAAGGAAATGAAACATAATCCCACCACTCAGCACTTTGGGAGGCCGAGGGGGAGCAAATCGCTTGAATCTAGGAGTTTGAGCCCAGCCTCAGCAACATGGTGAAACCCCATCTCTACAACATTTATAAAAATTACCCAGGCATGGTGGTGTGTGCCTGTGTTCCCAGCTACTTGGAAGGCTGAGCTGGGAGAATCACTTGCAGAGGTTACAGTGAGTTATGATCACTGCCACTACACTCCAGCCTGGATGACAAAGTGAGATCCTGTCTTAAAAAAAAAAAAAAAAAAAAAAAAGAGGGTCGAGCGAGGTGGCTCACGCCTGTCGTCCCAGCACTTTGGGAGGCTGAGGTGGGTGGATCACCTGAGGTCAGGAGTTCAAGACCAACCTGACCAACCCTGTCTCTACTAAAAATACAGTTAGTAGAGATTTTGTAATCTCAGCAACTCGGGAGGCTGTATGCCTGTAATTCCAGCTACTCGGGAGGCTGTAATCCCACGTGCCTGTAATCCCAGTTACTCGGGAGGCTGAGGCAAGAGAATCCCTTGAACCCAGGAGGGAGAGGTTGCAGTGGGCTGAGATTGTGCCATTGTACTCCAGCCTGGGCAACAAAAGCAAAACTCTATCTAAAAAAAAAATAATAATACCAATAAGATATCACTATATATTAGAATATCTAAAATAAGAAGCAGTGACAATGCCAAATGCTGGTGAGGATGCAGAGAAATGGAAGCTTTCATCCTTGCTGGTGGGAATGTAAAATGGTACAGCCACTTTGCAAAAATGTGGCAATTTATTTAAAATCTGACATACATTAATATAACCTTGCAATTGCACTCTTGGGCATTTATTCCAGAGAAACAAAAATGTGTCCACACAAAAACCTGTACAGGGTTATTTGTAACAATTTTATTCATCATAGCCAAAAACTAGAAACAAGCAAAAAGTCCTATGGCTGAAGAATGGTTAAACAAACTGGTGCATCAATACTAGGGAATAGTACGTAGGAATAAACAAGAAGGATGTACATCATGATTTGGATGGATCTCAAGGGCATTATTATGGTTTTTTCCTTCTTTTTTTTTTTTTTTTTTTTTTAAGAGATGGGGTCTCACTCTGTCGTCCAGGCTGGAGCAAGCACAGTGGCATGGTCATAGCCCAATGAAGCCTCGAATTCCTGGGCTCAAGTGATCCTCCCACCTCAGCCTTCAGAGTAGCTGGGCTTGCCACGTGCCTGGCTAATTTTTTTCTTTTTTTGAGACAGAGTCCTGCTCTGTCGCCAGGCTACAGTGCAGTGGCGTGATCTTGGCTCACTGCAACCTCCACTTCCCAGGTTCAAGTGATTCTCCTACCTCCGCCTTCTGAGTAGCTGGGACTACAGGCGTGTGTCACCACGTCTGGCTAGTTTTTATTTTTTATTTATTTTATTTTATTTTATTTTTTGAGACGGAGTTTCGTTCTTGTTACCCAGGCTGGAGTGCAATGGCGCGATCTCGGCTCACCGCAACCTCCTCCTCCTGGGTTCAGGCAATTCTCCTGCCTCAGCCTCCTGAGTAGCTGTGATTACAGGCACGCGCCACCACGCCCAGCTAATTTTTGTATTTTTAGTAGAGACGGGGTTTCACTATGTTGACCAGGATGGGGTTCCACCATGTTGGCCAGGATGGTCTTGATCTCTTGACCTCGTGATCCACCCGCCTTGGCCTCCCAAAGTGCTGGGATTACAGGCATAAGCCACTGCTCCCAGCCATGCCTGGCTAATTTTTAAATTATTTTGTGTAGCTGGGCACGGTGGTCCACGCCTGTAATCCCAGCACTAAAACTAAACGTTCACAGTGTAAGGCTAACTAACAAAATGAACATAAATAGAAGTAAATTCCAAAGTAGTGGGGATGGGGATGAAATTTTTAAGGCTCCATTAAAAAAAAAGATGAAAAAGGAGAAATAAAGCATATAAAACATAGAAGGAGGCATTGCATACTATGATACATACGAATCCAAAAATAACAGTAATTTCTACTGTAATGGACTAAATTTGTCAGTAAATGACAGAAGTTAGGCTGAACAAAAAGATATAAAGCTACACATACACACACACACACACACACACACACACACACACACACACACACACTTTGATTTTTGAGACAGGGTCTTGCTCTGTTACCCAGCCTGGAGTGTAGTGATGTGATCACAGCTCACTGCAGGCTTGAACGGGACCAAAGCCATCCTCCCACCTCAGCCTCCCAAGTGCTGAGATTACAGGTGTGAGCCACTAGCCGTGGCCGAAAGCTGTATTTTCATTACAAGCAATATCAAACATGTAAGGGCACAGAAAGTTGAAAAGGGATGGGAAATTCTAACAAGCAAATACTACCCAAAGTAAGCTGGCTTAGCTATATTTTTATGAGGTAAAATAGACTTTAAGGCAACAAACATATGTCCACGCAAAAACTTGTATAGTAATGTTCATAGAAGCTTATTTATAGGAGCCACAATGCAGAAAGCACCCAGATATCCATAACCAACGAGTGGATAAATAAGATGTGACATAGCCATAAAATAATATTCAGTAATGAAAAAGAATGCTGGCCGGGTGCAGTGGCTCACACCTGAAATCTCAACGCTTTGGGAGGCTGAGATAGATGGATCACCTGAGGTCAGGAGTTCGAGACCAGCCTGGCCAACATGGTGAAACCCTGTCTGCACGAATAATACAAAAATTAGCCAGGCATGGTGGTGCATGCACACCTGTAATCCCAGCTATTCGGGAAGCTGAGGCAGGAGAATCACCTGAACCTGGGAGGTGGAGGTTGCAGTGAGTTGAGATTGCACCATTGCACTCCAGCCTGGGTGACAAGAGTGAAACTGACTTCAAAATAAAATAAAATTAAAAAGCTACAAGATGGATGAATGATAAACCTAATTTTATCTAAATAAAGCTATTAAAAAAAAACTTTAATGCCTGGTAGGAAGGCTTTGTGCCATTTTTACTTATGCTTAATTATCCCTCCCAGTCATGGTGATGCTCTTGAAGATAACAGTTCACATTCCTGTGGGTTCCAGATATTGGAGGAACCAAAGTCAATCTTGTTTTCAAAGAATTGTTGTTGTCTCTCAGGTGGTTTCTTGAAGGACTAATACAAAGACTGCCTTTATTTTCTCTAACTCAGAACTCTCTCAGGGTGAAGAAATAGCTCACAACTCTCTGAGGGTAGAGAAGTGACCAGCACAGAGGGTGTTGGTCAAAAATATTTAAAGGCAAATGAACCAGTCACTACTACTTAGGGCAAATGATATATAAGTTGCAGCAAACAATAGACACACCAAAAAGCCTGGGAGGAAAGGCTCAAGAGGAGATGCTTTGGGGAAATAAAGGTTTTCAAATGCTTTCACATGTTTCTGGAAATCCAGACCATGTGTATTAACAGTTCAGGATGCAGGTTCAGAAAAGTGGCTGAGTGGCTGGTCATGGTGGCTCACATCTGTAATCCCAGTATTTTGGGAGGCTGAGGTGGATGGACCACTTGAGGTCAGGAGTTTAAGACCAGCTTGATCAACGTGCTGAAAACAAGTCTCTACTGAAAATACAAAAATTAGCCGAGCATGGTGGTGGGTGCCTGCAATCTCAGCTACTTGGGAGGCAGAGGCAGGAGAACTGCTTAAATCCCGGAAGCGGAGTTTGCAGTGAACTAAGATTGGACCACTGTACTCCAGTCTGGGAGACAAGAGTAAAGCTTTGTCTCAAAGGAAAAAAAAAAAAAAAAAAAAAAAAAAAGGGGCCGGGCATGGTGGCCGATGCCTGTAATCCTAGCACTTTGGGAGGGTGAGGCAGGTGGATCACCTGAGGCTGGGAATTTTGGAGTTCGAGACCAGCCTGACCAACATGGAGAAACCCTGTCTCTACTAAAAACACAAAATTAGTCAGACATGGTGGAGCAAGCCTGTAATCCCAGCTACTCAGGAGGCTGAGGCAGGAGAACTGAGAATCACTTGAACCCAGGAGGCGGAGGTTGCGGAGAGCCGAGATAGCGCCATTGCACTCCAGCCTAGGCATCAAGAACGAAACTCTGTCTCAAAAAAAAAAAAAAAAAAAAAAAAAATTGGGAGTTTGAGGCGGGTGGATCCCGAGGTCAGGAGATTGATACCAACCTGGCCAACATGGTGAAAACCCATCTCTACTAAAAATACAAAAATTAGCTGGGCGTGGTGGCAGGTGCCTGTAATCCCAGCTACTCAGGAGGCTGAGGCGAGAGATTCACTTGAACCCGGGAGGCGGAGGTTTCGGTGAGCTGAGATTGTGCCACTGCACTCCAGCCTGCTGACACAGCAAGACTCCGTCTCAAAAAAAAAAAAAAAAAAAAAAAAAAAAAAAAAAAAAAAAAAAAAAAAACAGAAAGAAAAAGAAAAAATAAAAGAAAAAGAAATCTGAGAAATTCCTAAGCTCTCATCTCTGGCTGAGCTTGTATCCTGGGCCAGCAGGACAGGAAGGTGAAGGCAGAACTGGAAGCTGACCATTTGAATATTACAGGCGTGCCCAACACAAACAGCCCAACTGCAAAGACTATGAGATTTTTTTTCTTGCTCCAAGTGTTTAAGAAAACGAAATATCTGTCAAAACATTAGGTGGACACTAAGTTAACAATACAGATACTTTAGTGACTACACATGACAGAGTTTAGAAATGTCATTAAACATATCAACTAAAAAACTCACACAACTGTAACAAGCAACAACAGTTCTGATTTTCAGAGTTACATTATCATCTTCAAAATGTCCATGTCTCACCAAAATTATGGGACACACAAAGAAGCAAAGCCTGGCCTGCAGTGCCAGCTACTCGGGAGGCGGAGGCTGCGGTGAGCCGAGATCGCGTCGCCGCACCAGCCTGGCGGCGGAGCGAGACTCCGTCTCAAAACAAAAACAAAAACAAAACGAAACAAAGGAACGTGGAAAACGACGAACTCCGAAACTTAATTGAGGGGACGCGGGTTCCGTTTTTCACCGTGGCCGTCGCCTACGGAGACACTGCCTGGCTTCCGACAGACTCGAACACCTGCCAACGTTCCGCGCTGGGAATCCGCCTCCGTTTCAAGCCGCCCGGGCCCCCGCGGCTTCTGAAAGTCCGGGCTGTCGGGAGACGACGGGGGGACGAAACCCCGCCCCGCGCGGGGGCGGGGCCGCAGGTGAACGCGCCGCCAAGCCGGGCGCCTCCCACCACGCTCTAGCCGGAAGCGGTGCCTGCCCCGACGCCCGCCTGGCGGGAACCTGGGCTCGCCCCATCCCGGCGATCCGCAGTCAATTGGTAGCGCCTGCACGTCGCGCGCGGAGTTCGATTGGCGTTGCCTGGGGAGGAGGAACCGCCGCCGCCGCCGCCGCCGCCGCCGCCGCGGGCTTCGTTGGCGAGGAAGGGCCTAGGCCCGAGCCTGCCGTGGTGGGGCTCGCCGCGCGCCGGGGCTCGCCTCCTGCCGTGTCCTGCGCTCCAGCTTCGCCCACTTCCCTTTGCCGGCGGGCTGGGCGCGGAGAAGACCTGCCGGAGCCATGGAGGACGAGGTGGTCCGCTTCGCCAAGAAGATGGACAAGATGGTGCAGAAGAAGAACGCGGTGAGCGCGGCGGTCGGCGCGGGCCGGGAGGGAGGCCGGGCCGAGGCCGGGTCCCGAGGGGGATCCCCTCTCCCTCTCCCTGCCCTCCCCTTGCGGCCTCCCTTCGGGGAGCCGTGCCCGGCGCCCCCGCGTCCCCAGGAGGGTGTCCGGGCCCGGGGCGTCGGGTCCCGCGGCCACCGGCGTTAGGACCCGATCGCTCTTCGATTTCCAGCCCCTCCTCCCTCGCGCCGCGTAGTAGAGCGGATCGATTTAGGGATTGGGGCACGTTCTCCGGTGATTGTGAACTTCCGTAGCGGTAAGCGCTCGGCAGTGTAGCTCGCGAATTGCCGCGTAGACAGCCCTCGGAACTGGAAAGCATGCGCTCTCCTGCGACCCGAGGCCGGCGTCCAGAGTGAGCAGCAGCTAGAGGCTTGTGATCAGGTGTAGGCACCAGGCCCTAACACTCCGGGATCTCGTGTTTGAAGAGGGCTAAGCATCCGCCCGCTTATCTCAACGACGCTGCATGTTTGCTGAGCGATCGAAAAGGTAAAATGTGCCAGTCTCTCGGCAGGTTGCTCGACGTTTTATAAGAAGTGGGTCTTGTGCTGTCGTCCTGTGCAGAAGAGTTAGGGCTGCAGCAGGCACACTCACCAGAGTGCTGGTAGAGAGATGTGCACAAGCGATACTGTAGGGTGCTTTCTGAGTGCTTTGCAGTTAATGCTGGGGGCGTTTTCTTGTTATGGATGCATATTTTTTTTTTTTTTTTTTTTTTTTTTTGAGGCAGAGTTTCACTCTTGTTACCCAGGCTGGAGTGCAATGGCGCGATCTCGGCTCACCACAACCTCCGCCTCCTGGGTTCAGGCAATTCTCCTGCCTCAGCCTCCTGAGTAGCTGGGATTACAGGCACGTGCCACCATGCCCAGCTAATTTTTAGTATTTTTAGTAGAGACGGGGTTTCACCATGTTGACCAGGCTGGTCTCGATCTCTTGACCTCGCGATCCACCCGCCTCGGCCTCCCAAAGTGCTGGGATTACAGGCGTGAGCCACCGCGCCCGGCCATGGATGCATATTTATGTGAGCGTGTCCTTTTGTGGTTTGTAAGAAGTCACACGACCGGTTTCCACAGTTTGTCCATTTGTGTGGCACTTTACAGTCCACCTTGCTTCAGACTCATCTGTTCTCAGCTAAACTTGTATAATTGTTTTCACTCCGATTTGTCCCACCATGCTCGGCACATTTTCACCATCAATACACCTGAAATAATTTTCTTCCATCTATGAAATGAATTCCATGTCAAACTAATGTGAAGACAAAAGGGATGCTCTCATTTGTACGCACTTTGGAGTTAAATAGCATCCGTGCAAAATTCTTTTGTGACTCACACAGAGCTGTGAGTACATAAAGAGTATCCATTTTACAGGTTAAGACACTGAGAAAGATTAAACACTACTACTAAAATTAAGTACTGTGTATTTGGAATAAGCCAGGATTCAGGCTTTCTTCTGAACAGCATGATTTCCACATGACAGCCAGATCAGGAATTAGTGCTAACAGTAGGTACGTAAGACTTCTAGCAACTTCTGTTCCTTTTTTTCTTTAACAGGAAATACTGGGCATTCTCCAGTATTTCATTTCATACCCTTTACTCTGTATTTGAAATTTTGGCCTTTTAAAGTATGTCCGGCCCCGAGCGGTGGCTTACGCCTGGCATCCCAACACTTTGGGAGGCTGAGGTGAGTGGATCACGAGAGGTCAGGAGTTCGAGACCAGCCTGACGAACATGGCGAAACTGTCTCTACTAAAAATACAAAACAAACAAACAAACAAACAAACAAAAAACAAACAAACTTAGCCGGGTGTGATGGCGGGCGCCTGTAATCCCAGCTACTCAGGAGGCTGGTGCAGGAGAATCCTAGAACCCGGGAGGCGGAGGTTGCGGTGAGTGGAGATCACGCCCCGGCACTCCAGTCTGGGCAACGGAGCAAGACTCCGTCCTCCCCCTCACCCCCCGCCAAAAAATTTCCTGTTCATTTTCTTTTACAGATATTACCAGTGCCACCCACCTCCCCATTGATATGCCCCTTCATTCCCCACTTCAAATTCTTATTTGATGAGTTATGTGGTTATTGGAACATTTCCGTTATTTTGTTTAAACTGGAAAATTTTTCTGTGTGCCTGGAGATCCCCAAACTTGCACAGCAGAAGCTCCCAGAGAAAAAAGCCTGGGAATTTTCTCTCCAACTTAGGCTGTAATAGGTATCCTTTAATCATCTCATGCATTAGGTGTTTGCTTGCTTTTCTCTCTTTCCTTCTTTCCTTTTAATAGGTGTTTCTTAAAACACTTTAGTGGACAAGTGTGGAGAAGATAAGTTCATATTTACCTGCAGTTCTCAAATTGTCAACAGATGTTCAGATCTTTTGTAATGAGCCTGCAAGAAAATGAGAATAAACCCCACAGATAATCCTCAGGTCTAAATTTTCTTCTCAAATCTAAGTTTTCAGATAATTCAAAACTACCAATATGAAAATTTGCCTCCCAAAAAGAAAAGTAAAACTGAATGGCTTTTACCTCCCCCCCTACCCCTCATCGTTTTCCCTGCTTGTCCTCTGGGAATTCAAACAGGCTGATGAAATACAGAGAAAGAGAAATGGTCAGAATGACACTCCTCTTTCCCCAAGTACAACCACAGATGACTTTTTTGTTTTTGTTTTTGTTTTTTAGAGACGAGTTTTCGCCATGTTGGTCAGGCTGGTCTCGAACTTCTGACCTCGTGATCCACCTGACTCGGCCTCCCAAAGTGCTGGGATTACAGGCGTGAGCCACCGCGCCCGGCCTTGACAGATGGTTTTTTAAGTGTTCAATAATTCAACAGAAAGTGTTTTAGGGCTTGTAGAATTATGGTATATTTGCTTCTCTTTTTTTCTGTGGTTTTCAGGTTTTTCTCTCAACTTTTTAAAATATTTTATATTATGGAAAAGTAAACTTTGGTTCTTTTTTTTTCCTGGAGACAAAGTCTCGTTCTGTTACCCAGGCTGGAGTGCAGTGGCACATAGTTTTGGTTCAGTGCAACCTCCACCTCCCGGGTTCAAGCAATTCTGTTGCCTCAGCCTTCCTAGTAGCTGGGACTACAGGTATGTGCCACCATGCCTGGCTAATTTTTGTCATTTTAGTAGAGATGGGGTTTCAGCATATTGGCCAGGCTGGTCTCAAACTCCTGACCACAGGTGATCTGCCTGTCCTGGCCTTCCAGAGTGCTGGGATTACAGATGTGAGCCACCACACTCAGCCTGAAAAAGTTAATTTTGAAGAGTAATAGTTGTCATCAGAATTGACAAATTTAAGTGCAAATTTGGGTATCATTTAAAAAATATTTTAACATGCTGCTGCTTTACCTGGCTCATTTCATTTTAATAAAACCATAGATGTCACACTTAACTAAAATAAAAACAGCTGCCATTTATTGAGCCATTACTCTGAGGCAAGTATTTCTGCTAAATACTTACCCACCTTATCCCATTTATTCCCCAGACAACTTTGCAAGATGAGTATTATCGTCATTCTGAAAATGAGGATACTAAGTATTTAGAAAAGTTAAGTGAATTGTCTTAAGCCAGATAGCTAGTAAGTGGCCAAGTGAAGATGTGAATCTAAACCTGTTTTGCTCCAAAGCTAGTACTGCTCTGTTAAGCTGCCGTGTCTCTCTAGAAGACCCTTGCGTCTGTTTTTGAACCATGTATGGATACAATTAAGTGAATAAAAAATCAGGAAGTAAGGGTATGAACTTGCTGTTTTGGGGCAGGTGAGTTTCCTTAAATACTTAAATCAACATCCTGACCCTAGTTCTACCCAGGATGTTGTCGCACGTGTGTACCTGATCTTAAACAGTCTTCTGAGCAGTTTTACAAGTGCACATGACCAAGCCACAATGAACCACAGAAAGTAGTTTGAAATTTTTATGTATCACCTGTTTTCTGCTTAAGCTTTTTCCTTGTCGCTTTGATTTGATATCAGTAACTAAGTCTGACTCCTAATGTGGGTTTAAATCCTGGTTTTTCTGAACTTTAGCTTTGTAATTTTAGGCAAGTTCTTTGTCATCACTAAAATGTTCTTCGTCATGGTAAATTGGAGATACATAGTAAAAATTAAGTGAATATAAAATGCTTCTCGTGTAGGATTGTAGACCTAAAGTATGTTCTAAGGCCTAAAAAACAATCTGAGGTTGCTTTTCTTTGTAAAGGATTCATGTAGATTACAGGAGGAGTGAGGCAAGAACATAAAGTTTTGAAGTTTCTGGAGAGATTTTGTAGGTAGTGTTGAGGTTTATTTATTTCATTGAAGGCTCAAATTTGAATGAAGTTAAATTGCAGGGAGAGAAATTGAAATTAGATGTTAGAATTTCCTAGGAGCTGGGATACCTGAAATATTTACATTTATAAGTCCCTGGGTTAAAACAATAATTGTGACAAAACTTTCATGTCTGTATCAGTTAGATTAATTGGCATAGCTGCACAATTTTTAATAACAGCTTTATTGAGAAATACAATGAAGTTCACTCTCATAGTTGACTCTTGAACAATTCAGGGGTATGGTTCTTTCGTCATCTCCCTTCCCTACCCTCCCTACCCACATGCAGTCAAGTAGTATAACTTTTGCAGTAGTGTAACTCTTGCAGTCATGTAGTCAGTATGAGTCAGCATGAACCAGTAGTATAACTCATGCTGTCAAGAGTATAACTTTTGACTCCTAAAACACAGCCTACTGTTGAACAGAAGCCTTACTAATGATAACTTAAACTGTAGATTAACACATTTTATATATTATATGTATTATAAAATTTTTTTTTTTTTTTGAGGCTAGGGCTCATGCTGTTACCCAGGCTGGAATGCAGTGGTACTATGGCTCAGCTCACTGCAGCCTTGACCACCTGGACTCTGGTGATCCTCCCACCTCAGCCTCCCGAGTAGCCAGGATGTAGCATGTGCCACCACACCTGGCTAATAAACTTTTTTTGTACTTTTTATTTTTTTGAGACAGTCTCGCTGTGTCACTCAGGCTGGAGTGTGGAGGCACGATCTGGTCACTGTAACCTCCACCTCCTGGGTTCAAGCAGTTCTCCCACCTCAGCCTCCCAAGTAGCTGGGACTACAGGTGCATGCCACCACCACACCCAACTGATTTTCTGTTTTTAGTAGAGATGGGGTTTTGCTGTTTTTCCCAGGCTCGTCTCTGCATCCTGACCTCAAGTGATCCACCTGCCTTAGCCTCCTAAAGTGCTTGGGATTACAGGTGTGAGCCACTGCACCCAGCCTTTTTTTTTTTGTATTTTTTGGAGAGGCGGGATTTCACCGTATTGCCAAGGCCATTCTATAACTCAACTCAAATGATCTGCCTGCTTTGGCCTCCCAAAGTATTGAGATTACAGACACTCAGCCTGGGTGACAGAGCGAGACAACGTCTCAAAAAAAAGAAAAGAAAGTCATAAAGGAGAGAAAATATGTTTACTGTTCATTAAGTATAAATGGATCATCATAAAGGACTTCATCCTCCTTGCCTTCACGTTGAATAAGCTGAGGAGAAAGGAAGAGCTGGTTTTGCCATCTAGGGTGGCAGAAGTGGAAAGAAATTCTCATGTTAAGTGGATCTGTGCAGTTTAAACCCATGTTATTTGAGGGTCACCTGTTAAGTGGGTTTTTAGTGTATTTACAGGTTTGTGCAGCTATTACTACTGTATAATTTTAGAACATTTTCATCACTCCAAAAAGAAACCCTGTACCTATTAAGCAGTCGCTTCTCATTCAGCCCTCATGTGCCCCCCACCAATTTCTCAGACTCCTCTGACAACCACTAATACATGCTTTCTGTCTGTGTGTGTTTGCTGAATCTGGAAAGTTTCTGTCTGTGAAATTATACAGTATGTGATCTTTTGAAACGGGTCTCTTTTTGCTTAATACAGTCTTTTTTTTTTAAATTTTTTTTGAGACGGAGTCTCATCTTGCTCTGTTGCCCAGGCTACAGTGCAGTGGTGCAATCTTGGCTCACTGCAACCTCCGCCTCCTGGGTTCAAGCAATTCTCCTGTCTCAGCCTACTGACTAGCTGGATTACAGGTGCAAGCCAACGTGCCCAGCTAATTTTTATATTTTTAGTAGAGATGGGGTTTCACCATACTGGTCAGGCTGGTCTTAAACTCCTGACCTCAGTTGGTCTATCCACCTGGGCCTCCCAAAGTGCCGAGATTGCAGGTGTGAGCCACCGCACCTGTCTTTTAAAGGTCAGTACATGTTATATTATACACTAGTATTT
Organism: Saimiri boliviensis; assembly: GCF_048565385.1. NCBI lineage: Eukaryota > Metazoa > Chordata > Mammalia > Primates > Cebidae > Saimiri > Saimiri boliviensis. Next base: position 7,919,227 of record NC_133463.1, on the reverse strand, counting down.
TATTACTTTTTATTGCTGGAAAGTACTCCACTGTACTGCAATTTGTGTGTTTTTGTTTTTTGTTTTTTGAGATGGAGTCTCATTCTTGTCTCCCAGGCTGGAGTGCAGTTGTGCCCTCTGGACTCACTGCAACCTCTGCCTCCCGGTTCACCTGCTTCTCAGCCTCCCAAATACCTGGGATTGCAGGGGCCTGCCACCACACCTGTCTAATTTTTGTATTTTTAGTAGAGATGGGGTTTTGCCATGTTGGCCAGGGCTGGTCTAGAACTCCTGACCTCAGGTGATCTGCCTACCTTGGCCTCCCAAAGTGTTGGGATTACAGGTGTGAGCCACTGCACCTGGCCACAATTAGTTAATTCATTCATCATTTGGTGGACATTTGGGCTGTTTCAGCTTTTTGGCTATTATGAATAATACTGCTAAAAATATTCCTGTAACAGTGTTTGTGTAGACATATGTTTTCATTTCTTTTGGGTATACACCTAGGAGTATAATTACTGGGTCATATAGTAACTATGTTTAAACTTTTCAGGAGCTACCAGACCTTTCCAGTATTGCTGTACCATTTTACATGCCCACCAGCAGTGTGTGAAGATTCCAGTTTCACCTCATTTTCACAAATATTACTTGTCTTGATTATAGCCTTCCTAATGGGTATAAAGTGGTATCTCATTGTGGGTTTGATTTGCATGTCCCTTATGATAACAATGTTGAGCATCTCTTCATTGCTTTGTGGCCATTTGTGTATCTTCTTTGGAGGAACAAATGTCTGTTCAGGTCCTTTGCCCATTTTTTTAAAAAAAGACTCAGGGTCTGGCTATGTTGCCCAGGCTGGAGTACAGTGGCTTTGCCCATTTTTAAATTGATTTGTCTTTTTATTATTGAGTTGGAAGAGTCTTTTATATTCTGAATACTAGATCCATATTAGATATTCAGATACTGTCTCGCATTCTGTGGATTGTCTGTCTACTCTTGGTCGTGGCTTTGGAGTATAAAAGCTTCTAATTTTGATGAACATGAATTTATGTATTTTTTTGTGCTTTTGGTGTAGTTTAACTGCAAATTTGAGATGACGTAGTACTATTCTAAGCCCTAGTTTTATAGTGAAGTTACCAAGCTGTAACTCAAGTATCTCTAATTCATTGTTTACTTTAAAAAAATAGATAACGGACCAGGCACAGTGGCTCACATCTGTAACCCCAGCACCTCGGAAGGCAAGGCAGGTGGATCACAAAGTCAGCAGATCAAGACCATCCTGGCCCACATGGTGAAACTGCGTCTCTACTGAAAATCCAAAAAATTAGCTGGTGTGGTGTTACCCGCCTATAGTCTCAGCTACTCGGGAGGCTGAGGCAGGGTAATTGCTTGAACCCTTGAACCAGGAAGGCAGAGGTTGCGGTGAGCCAAAATTGCGCCACTGTACTAGCCTGGCAACAGAGCAAGACTCCATCTCAAAAAAAAAAAAAAAAAAAAGACCAACCTGGCTAACATAGTGAAACCTTGTCTCTACCAAAGATACAATAATTAGCTGGAAATGGTGGCAGGCGCCTGTAGTCCCAGCTACTTGGGAGGCTGAGGCAGGAGAATAGCTTGAACACAGGGGGCGGAGGTTGCAGTGAGCCGAGTGCGTGCCACTGCACTCCAGCCTGCGTGACACAGTGAGACTATGTCTCAAAAAATAGATAACATCTTAATTTTTTACCTTGAAATCTTATAATAATGCCTGTGAAGAAGGCATTATTATAGAAGAAGTAACTGTTTTACTTGATTGAGCTTAAATATGCTCACTGAAAATGCTGGCTTATGGCTCTTGGAGATTATTGTTATGGTAGAAATAAGTAATTATTTGTGTATTATTGTACTCCTCATCTACCGTCCTATGTGTGTGTCAGACCTGTATTTTAATACTTCAGCTGTGTAATGTTGCCTCATTTGGCTATTGTAATTACCCATCAAGGTTGACGTATTATGCTCGCCTACATATAAAGAAGCTGAAGCTTGAAAAGGACCAATAACATTACCAAGATCTTACAGTTCTAGGAAATGGCAGAGCATGGATTTGAATCTAGATCTGTCATATATGTACATCATATTCTTGACCCTAAATCACCTATTACTCCCTCGCATTTTTACATCCCCTTGAGGAGAGGGATGTTTGTATCCTACATGGTCTTGGGTATACTGAACACATAGTACAAGTTTGAATATCATGGTTTATAAAGCACGTTTTTTCTGTTGCCAGGTAGGAGCACCAACAATGTGATAAAATAGTGTGATAGCTGTAGTTTATCTTTCAGCCAGTAGTGTGAACTAAATTTGGCTCTGAAAATTAAAGAAGAGTCTTTCTTTCTCTTGTATCATCTGTAGGAGATGCTGCAATCTCATAGACTTGGACATGTATTCTTTTTCTTTTCTTTTTTTTTTCAATAGAGGCGAGATCTCATTCTGTTACCCAGGCTGGTCTCGAACCCCTGGGCTCAAGTGATCTTTCTGTCTTAGGCCTCCCAGAGTGCTGGGATTACAGGTTGTTGTGCCTGGCCAAGACTTGGCATTTAGAGACAGGTGGTGCTTGGAAGGCTAAAGTACAGCTTCTTGTTTGGTAATAGTAGTCACTGAGTTCACAAAGGAGCACGGCCACTGCAGGGGAAAGGGCAGCGGGATAAGAGTCAGGCCACTAGTTCATGTCCTTACTACCCATCAGTGTGACCTTGGGCAAATCACTTTCCTTTTCCGGGTTTAAGTGTAACTAAGGGTTTGAAATAGATCATCAAATATTTCTGTTTGTTTTAAAATTCCTTGATATCAGAAAGGTTTGTGTCTTGCTCACTGCTATATCCCCAGCACAGTAGAGCTTGGTACATCTGAAATTACTGGAGTAGATCTCACCTTTTCTAGTTAGTAATCATAACACCTTGTGCAAGTTTCTTGGCACATTTCCTCATCTGTAAAATGGAGTTAATAGATTACCTGAATCTATAGGGTTTACAGTGAAGGTGAGATTAAATATATGTGAAGTATTTAATAATGCCAAGCACATAGTAACACTCAAAGTTTGTTGTCACTGAATTAATATGTGATTACCTATTTTGTGTTTGACTCATTCAGAGCATCATAGTTACTTCTTTTTGTTTGTTTTTGGGTTTTTTTTGAGACAGCATTTTGCTTTGTCACCCAGGCTGGAGTGCAGTGGCACAATCTTGGCTCACTGCAACTTCTGCCTCCCAGGTTCAAGCGATTCTCCTGCCTCAGCCTCCTGAGTAGCTGGGATTACGGGCGCCTGCCACAACACCCAGCTAATTTTTGTGTCTTTAGTAGAGATGGGGCTTCACCATGTTGGTCAGGCTGGTCTCAAACTCTTGACCTCAGGTTGATCTGCCTGCCTTTGCCTCCAAAGTGCAGGGATTACAGTTCTGAGCCACTGCACCTGGCCCATAGTTATTCTTAAAGACCCTTCAGTGAAGTATTTATTTGAATTGGTTGGAACACAGTGCAATTTTCAGAAAGGTCACAGTTTTATTCCTTGAGTGTTATTTTTAGCGTTTTCTTCCAACCATGACCTTACCAGAGAGCTGAGTAGAAAGGGAAAGAAACAAAGTTAATGCAAATATATTACCTCTACTTGGAAAACAGTTGAAACCGTATATTACATTGATGATATGTTAGAAGAATGAACTTAATGCTTAGGAGACCCTGCTTTTTAAGGAATTTTTAGAAGTATGATTCTTTATCGTTATTAATTGATTCTTGGTCAGAAGTGGATCAGAAAGCCTGGAGATGTGGGTAGAAGAAAATGTCAATGATAGAATACAGGCCCACAGTCTGTTTTTGTTGTTGTTGTTGTTTGTTTTTAAAATTTTATTTTAGAAATGGAGTCTCACTCTGTCCACACAGGCTAGACTGCAGTGAGTGGCGTGATCATGGTTCATGTAACCTCAAGCTTCTGGGTGCGAGCAATCCTCCTGCCTCAGCCTCCCAAGTAACTAGGACTACAGGCATTATGCCCAGCTAATTTTTTATTTTTATTTTTTGTAAAGAGGAGGTCATGCTGTGTTGCCCAGACTTCTACAGTTTGTTAATGAAAATTATTAGGGTCTGATACATTTGGTAATTCCAGATTTTTCAGATTTTCTAAAGATAATTTAGTACATATATCATAGATTATGTAATACCCCCAGCAGGATTTGGGCACTTCAGGAACCAGGCATTAATATTTCTCTAGTTGTAATATTCACATTACATGGCATAAATAGAACACAAATAGGTTTACATGTGTAGAGTTTAGGTTTAGCTGCCAAATGAGTTTTTAAACCTATCAGAAATCTAGAAATCTTTTGCTTTTCAAAGGTTTTTGGTCTGGGAATTTGCAGATAAGGGATTGAAGACTTCATTTATTCACAAAAATGTCATGCCTATTGAAATTCTTGTTTAATAATACATTTTAAGTCACTGTTAGTGTCCCTTTCCAACAACTTTAATGTTTTACTGTTTCTAGATGACTCTAAATAGGAAGAATTTACAGAATTTTAAGATCAGGAGAGATCTTTAAACAACAAATAATTCAAACAATTTATTTATAATAACCTGTCATGATTTCTGTTGAACTTAAATTTTTATTTATGAGGTATTGGGTTAAATTAAAATGATGTAACTCTTTGTTAGCAGAATAAAAGCTAATAGTTTTATTCTCGAAGGCTACACCTAATGTCTGTCACCTTTAAATGAAAAATTACTTTGCTAGAATCCTTTACTTGATTTTATATTTAAGAAATAAAGTGATACTTTGAGAGTCTTCGCTTGCTTTTTCCTTTGGCGTGTTCAATGAGGAATATGCTCTGGTTCTTTCTGGTTTTTGAGATAACCTGTGTTTCACTGATTTGCAGGGTGCCTGTTTTTCTTTTCTTTTTTTTTTTTTTTTTTTTTTTTTTGAGATGGAGTCTCACTTTGTCGCCAGGCTGGAGTGCAATGGCACGATCTTGGCTCACTGCAACCTCCGCCTCCCGGGTTCAAGCGATTCACCTGCCTCAACCATACATACCTATCCTGCTTTCTAAAGTGTTAAAGTATGAAAACAGGCACCGTAGGCCAGGCGCAGTGGTTCACGCCTGTAATTCCAGTACTTTGGGAGGCTGAGGCAGGCGAATCACGAGGTCAAGAGATTGAGACCGTCTTGGCCAACGTGGTCAAACCTCATCTTTACTAAAAATACAAAAATTAGCCAGGTGTGGTGGTGAGTGCCTGTTATCCCAGGTATTCAAGAGGCTGAGGCAGGAGAATCACTTGACCTGGGAGGTGGAGATTGCAGTGAGCCGAGATTGTGCCACTGCACTCCAGCCTGGGTGACAGAGTGAGACTCTCTCTCAAAAAAAAAAAAGTTATAATAAAACACTGTATCATAGTTAAATCATTTTTTCTTTATTAATGGTATATAAAGAAGTGATTTATCCAGATGTAGTATTTGAAGTAAATATTAGACTAAGTGCAATAGAATGTGGATGTATTTGATTAGATGAAATATGATAGATTAAAATAATATTAAATTAGAATATTTGGCTACAAGCTATAGGTGGTGCTGTTGCTCCTTATCTGATTTTATTCCTCTTTAGGTGCTTTCTGTGATTATCCCATGAACCTTATTTCTGGCTATTCCCTGTTTTACCATCTTGGGAATTCAATATGAAATTGTTTTATTTTATAGGCTGGAGCATTGGATTTGCTAAAGGAGCTTAAGAATATTCCTATGACCCTGGAATTACTGCAGGTATGTGCTTTTATGCATCACAGTTTTATAATAGGTAGTTGTCATAAAATACTGAAACATCTTCAGTCCCAATAAGTTTTTATACTGTCTTGATAATGGTGTAAACCATTATTAACTGCTTTTTTTTTTTTTTTTTTTTTTTTACACATGGCAATATAAATCAGTAATCTACTAAGTTGCCATTATAGAGCAATGTCGCTCTTCTTAAGAGGAATAAAACCTGAATCTCTAAGGTTGGCAGTAGCAGTGAAATCTCACTGTGAGAGGAAGTTTGATTCTTGGCCCTAATTTGGTCTCCTCAGATTTCCCTTTCTTGATCTATTATTGATAGCTGCTGCCAGCATGAAGCTAGCTTCAGGGTAAGGATGGCAAGGTGTCACTCCTTCCCCGCCCCCCCCCCCTTTTTTTTTTTTAAGCACCAATCAAGCATGTACAAAGTTGATATCTGGTAGACATTACAAAGATTCATTAATGAAGTCTTATTCTTTATTGATAATATTTGTACATGTTTATTGGGTTATCTGTGATATTTGGTTACATGCATAGAATGTGTAATGATGAAATCAGGATATTTAGGGTATCCCTCACCTTCAGTATTTACCATTTCTGTGTGTTGGAGCATTTCAAGCCCTCTCTTCTAGCTATTTTGAAGTATGTAATACCTTCTTAACTTTAGTGAACCTTCTCTGCTGTGGAATGTTAGAATTGATTCCTTCTATTAACTATATGTTTGTACCTATGAACAAACCTCTCTTCATTCCCTTGCCTTACTTACGCACCCTTCCCAGTCTCCAGTATCCATTAGTCTGCTTTCTATCTTTGAGAGGTCTGCTGTTTTAGCTCTCACATAGTAGTGAGAACATGTGATGTTTGTCTTTCTGTTCCTGCCTTATTTCACTTAACATAACTCCAGTTCCATCCGTGTTACTGCAAATACATGATTTCATTCTTTTTTATGACTGATAGTATTTCATTGTATGTATACACCACATTTTCTTTATCCATTCGTCCCTTGATGGGCGCTTAGGTTGATTCCATATCTTGGCTATTGTGAATAGTGCTGCAGTAAACATGGGGGTGCAGATATCCCTTTGTTAAACTGATTTCTTCTGGATAAATATTTAGTAGTAGGATTGCTGGATTATATGTACTTTAATTTTTAGTTCTTGAAAAATTTCCATACTGTTTTATATAATGGCTGTGCTAATTTACATTCCTATTAACAGTGTATGAGTTCCTTTTTTTCTTTGTCTTCACCAGCACCTGTTATTTTTTTGTCTTTTCAATAATAGCAATTCTGGGCCTGGCTCAGTGGCTCACTCCTGTAATCCTAGCACTTTGGGAGGCTGAGGTGGGCAGATCACCTTAGGCCAGGAGTTCAAGACCAGCCTGGCCAACATAGCGAAACCCCATCTCTACTAAAAATACAAGAATTAGCCGGGTGTGGTGGTGCACACCTGTAGTTCCAGCTACTCAGGAGGCGAGGCAGGAGAATCAGTTGAACCCAGGAAGTGGAGGTTACAGTGAACTGAGATCGCACCACTGCACTCCAGCCCAGGCCAGACAGAACGAGATTCTGTCTAAATAATAATAATAATAATAATAATAATAATAATAATGGGATGGGGAGTTGGGGAGAGAGAGCATGAGGAGAAGTGCTAGATATAGGTGATTGGGAGGAAGGCAGCAAACCACACTGCCACGTGTGTACCTATGCAACAGTCTTGCATGTTCTTCACATGTACCCCAGGACTTAAAATGCAATTAAAAAAAAAACTATAAAAAAATAGCCGTTCTGATGAGTAAGATGGTGTCTCATAGTGGTTTTGATTTGCCTTTCTTTAATGATTAGTGATGTTGAACATTTTTTCATATACCTGTTGGCTGTTGGGATGTCTTTTGAGAAATATCTATTCATGTTCTTTGCTCACTTTTTTTTTTTTTTTTTTTTGGAGACAGGATCTCTCTCTGTTGCCCAGGTTGGAGTGCAGTGGCATGATCATGGCTGACTACAGCCTCCACCTCCTGGGCTCAAGTGATTCTTACACCTCAGCACCCACACCACACCCCTTAACCCCCAAGTAACTGGGGAGTAAAGGAGCATGCTGCCATGCTTGGCTAATTTTTAAATTTTGTTATTTTAGAGATGAGTTTCTGCCTGTGTTGCCCAGGCTAGTCTTAAACTCCTGGGCTCAAGCAGTCCTCCAGCCTCGGCCTCCCAAATTGCTGGGATTGCAGGTGTGAGCCACTGCAGCCAGCGTTTTGCCCACTTTTTAATGGGATTATTTGTTTTTTTTGGTTGTTGTTGAATTGTTTGACTTCCTTGTGTATTGCTGATATCAGTCCCTTGTCACATGAATAGTCTGCAAATATTTTCTCCTATTCAGCAGATTGTCTCTTTACTCTGTTGTTTCCTTTGCTGTGCAGAGCTTTTTTTTTTTTTTTTTCCCCCCCTGAGACACAGTTTCACTCTGTGGCCCAGGCTAGAGTGCAGTGGTGCAACCTGCGACCTCCGCCTCCCGGGTTCAAGTGAATCTCTCGCCTCAGTCTCTGGAGTAGCTGGGATTACAAGCACCTGCCGCCATGCCCGGCTAATTTTTGTATTTTTAGTAGAGATGGTGTTTCAGTATGTTGGCCAGGCTGGTATCAAACTCCTGACCTCAGGTGATCCGCCTGCCTCGGCCTTCCATAATACTAGGATTACAGGCATGAGTGAAGTCTTATTTTAATGTTCCATGAAGACTGAAACATAAAAATAAAACTTGACAAAAGTCAAAGTGTTAAAAATGAAACAGTATAGCCAATAACATGAATATGGTTATTTTCTGCTTGACATTTTTTATTATCCACAAGTACTTCCTTGGATATTTCTATTATATTATGTCAGAATTTAGAGAAAGATGGCAGGGGTATGTGAAGATGATTAAGAAAAAAAGTCAGGTTTATTTTCATTAATGGCTAACTGAAACTAAACATTTCTTTCAGTTGTGAAAACACTAAACCACAGTTGTATTACCAGTATTTATGACTGAAACTAAAATAATTCACAAATGTTTTAACTTCAGTTTACTTATATTGTAAAAGTATTGAAATTGCTCATTATTATTGTTGCTGTTATACCTTATGCTAGGTCTTACTTAATGTTTTAATAAGGGAGGGCTGGGCGCAGTGGTTCACGCCTGTAATCCCAGCACTTTGGGAGGCCAAGGCCGGTGGATTGCTTGAGCCCAGCCCTTCAAGACCAGGCTGGGCAACATAGCAAGACTCTGTCTTGATAAAAAAGAAAAACAGGCCAGGTTGCAGTGGCTCGTGCCTGTAATCCCAGCACTTTGGGAGACTGAGGCGGGCGGGTCACCTGAGGTCTGGAGTTTGAGCCTGATAAACATGGAGAAACCCTGTCTAAAATTAGCCAGGCGTGGTGGCACGTGCCTGTAATCCCAGCTACTCAAGAGGCTGAGGCAGGAGAATCACTTGAATCTGAGAGGCAGAGGTTGCAGTGAACTGAAATCATGGCATTGCACTCTAGCCTGGGCAACGAGAGCAAAACTCCGTCTCAAAAAAAAAAGAAAACAGAGGTCAAGTGCAGTGGCTCATGCCTGTGATCCCACCTCTATAGGAGGTTGAGGCAGGCGTATCATGAGGTCAGGAATTTGAGATCAGCCTGGCAAACATGGTGAAACCCCATCTCTACTAAAGATACAAAAGATTAGCTGGGTTTGGTGGTGCACGCCCCGCAACTTGGGAGACTGAGGCAGGAGAATTGCTTGAACCCAGGAGACGGAGGTTGCAGTAAGCCAAAATCACGCCATTACACTCCAGCCTGGGCGACAGGGTGCAACTCTGTCTCAAAAAAGAAAAGAAAAGAAAAACAAACACAAAAATAAGGGAGCCACATACATTACTATCTTACATTTAAAAATATTTTGTAATTTATTATATAATTAGGTTTTTTTTTTGTAATCCTATGTATTTTATTTAATCAATGTTTAATGCATTCTGAGAAGAGATCCATAAGCTTCACCAGACTGCCGAAGGGATCCGTGGTGCAAAAAAAGGGTAAGAACTCCTCTAGGCCGCCCACATGGGGAAACCCCAGGCAACATGGTGAAACCCCGTCTCTACTAAACGAAACATTAGCCAGGCATGGTGGCACATGCCTGTAATCCCAGCTACTCAGGAGGCTGAGGCAGGAGAATCACTTGAACCCAGGAGACAGAGGTTGCAGTGAGCCGAGATTATGCCACTGCACCTCAGCCTGGGCAACAGAGCGAGGGTCTGTATTGAAAAAAAAAAAGAACTCCTCCTCCTCTATCTGTAGACCCCAGAAAGAGAAAGGAGACAAAGGCAGTAAGCTACGCAGTCCTACCTTCTCAGTTCAGGTTCCTGTCCAGTGATCAGCAACTTCTCTTGCAAATCAGCTCCAAGAATAAACTTTCCTTTGAGATAGGCCCTTACCAAGGCATAACTTTATCCTTGCAGACCTGTGTGGGGAAATCCACGTCAGAAACAACATAGTAATCCTAATATTTATTTAACAGGTATGTGTAGAGTAATAGAGTATGGAGGTTGGATAGAATTACTATTTATGACTCTCTAATTTTTTTCTGTGCTTCCTTCTTTGAACCGCCTATGTATTTATTTAACAAACATTTGAGTTTTTACTATGGATAAGAATAAGATAAGGCCTTTCCCCCTTATAGAGCTTAAAGTCTAGTAGAGGAAAACTGACATATAAACAAATATGTAGTTACCCAAAGAAAAGTCCATAGATAGTGTTCATTTGGGGGAAAGAAGGAGGATAGGAAGAAGCACGAAGTTTACTTGTCAATGTAAGTACATTATCTGGGAGGTGCAGAATGCCTTTATATAGGTGATAAAGCTGCAGCCACATCTCAAAAGATGACTAGGTTCTCCCTCAGCAGATAGACAGGGAAAGCTATGTCAGCAGAGGAAACAGTAGGTGGAAGCAGTGTGGCATTTAGAACTGAAAACAAAGGAGAGCTAGTCGCATCCAGGGTTAAAGACATAGGAAGAGCTAGTTGCATACAGGGTTAAAGACATAGGAAGACCTAGTTGCATACAGGGTTAAAGACACAGGAAGAGCTAGTTGCATACAGGGTTAAAGACATAGGAAGAGCTAGTTGCATACAGGGTTAAAGACATAGGAAGAGCTAGTTGCATACAGGGTTAAAGACATAGCTGGTATGGCATGCAGGGCTTCATACGTGATGCTGAGAGCATTACTACTGAGAGGTGTTAGGCAGGAGAGGATGTGACCAGATGTGCACATGGGAGGAAATGGGAGGCCAGAGCCTGAAAGACCTGTTGATGACTGAAGTTACTCAGGTGAGGAGCGATGAGGGCTTAAACTAAAATAATAGCAATAGAAGTGGAGAGAAGGGGAATTTGCTAATGAAAGACCGCCTGTAAGGATTGGTAGTTGATTGGATGGAGGTGAAGGAGTGGGGGAATTTAGGATGACTGAGATTTTTGCCGTGGTGACTAGGAAGATGGTGCTATTTAATAATATAAGAATATTCTAGAAAGATGGTATGAAGGTCAGCTTGGAATGAGAAGGAAATAAAAATAGAGGGATGAAGAGATAAAGGATAATTTGGATACATTGGGTTTTGAGATGCCTATAAAACAAGTATATACAAGTATCTCGTAGGTAGTTGAGTGTGTCCGCTCTAGCAGTGCCGTCAAGTACAGCTTTGCAGTGAGGGAAATGTTTTTGATATGAGTGTTGACTAATATGGTAGTGCTTAACTTCATGAGGCTATTGAGCACTTGAAATATGACTAAGGAACAGAATTTTAAATTTCATTTAATTTTAACAAATTTTAAATAGCCATAGATGTAAACAGCTCTAGAGTATAGGAGAAAGGATAGGTTTAGGAAACACTGGGGAAGTAACAGGATAGAGGTGGGCCAGATCTAGAAAAAAGGGAAAACGGAGGTGGGATATAACAGACCGGTTAAATCAGATGAGATTGGAAGAGTCCATTAGAGCTTACAGTTAGGAGTGCAGGAAACTGAGCAGAGAGAGTTGAAGGTGGGTACGGGTTGAAGGTGGGGAAGTAAACAGGAAGACAAATATTGGGGCTAGTAATAGATCGGTCTCATTTTGTAGGTTTTTATATATAGCAGATTAATTTATTCAGTAATTATTAAGTGACTGCTGTGTGCTAGATATTACGTACATGCTTAATATGGTGGCAAACAAGACGAAGTCCCTGCCCTCTCGGAACTTATTAAAAGGATACTAAACATAGCTTTATGTTTCTTTTTTTAAAAACAGTATTTTTGAGATATAATTCACATACCATACAATTCATTCACTTAAAGTGTATGATTCATTGTTTTTTAGTATATTCTGCTACTGTCACCACAGTTAACTGTAGAACGTTTTCATCATCCCGAAAAGCGATGGCATACCCTTTAGCAGTCATTCTGCATTCGCCCCAACTGCTTCCTCCTTCCAACCTAGGCAGCCACGAATCTTTCTGTCTCTATAGCTGATTTGCGTGTTCTGGAGTTTTCATATAAACGGAGTCATACAGTATGTGCCTGACCTTTTATGTCTGATTTCTGTCACTTAGCTTAATGTTTTCAGGGTTCATCCATGTTGCCGTTTATGTCAGAATTTTCAGTCCTTTTTAGGGCTGAGTAATATTCAGTTGCATGGATATCTCACATGTTTATCCATTTGTCAGTTGATGGATAGTTGGGCTTAGACTTTTTTGGCTGTTATACATCACACTGCTATGCATGTTTATGTACAAGTTTGTGTGAGCATATGTTTTTGTTCTTGTGTAGATACCTAGGAGTGGTATTGCTGGTTTATGTGGTAACTCTGTGTTTAACATTTTGATGACCTGCCAGACTCTTTTCCCAAACCACGGTACCATTTTGTATCCCCAGAAGGAGTAAATGAGGGGTTCAGTTTCTCTGCATCCTTGCAAGCACTTGAACACTTGTTGCTGTTTGTCTTTGATTATAACCATTCTAGTGGGTATAGTGGTATTTGATTGTAGTTTTAATTTCTTTCTTTTTTTTTTTTTTTTGGAGACAGAGTCTCACTCTGTCACCCACGCTGGAGTGCAGTGGCGCTATCTCGGCTCACTGCAACCTCTGCCTCCTGGGTTCAAGAGAGTCTCCTGCCTCGGCCTTCTGAGTAGCTAGGACTACAGGCACATGCCTCCACAGCCAGCTAATTTTTTTGTATTTTTAAAAGAGACGGGGTTTCACTATGTTAGCCAGGATGGTCTTGATCTCCTGACCACGTGATCTGCCCGCTTTGGCCTCCCAAAGTGCTGGGATTACAGGCCCGAGCCACTGTGCCCGGCTTGTAGCTTTAATTTCTATTTCTGTAATGTCTAAGGATGTTGAACATCTTTTCATGTGCTCGTTGGTTATTTTTATATCTTATTTTGAGAAATGTCTGTCTGCATCCTTTGCCCATTTTTAAAGTGGGTTGTCCGTTTCTTAGAGTTGTAATAATTCTTTATATATTCCAGTTACAAGTCCCTTATCAGATACAGAGTTTGCAAATATTATCTCTTTCTGTGAATTATATTTTTGCTTTCTTGATGATGTTCTTTGAAGCACAAAGTTTTAAATTTTGATGTAATCTATTTTTCTTTGATTTGCTTGTGCCTTTGGTGTCATATTTAAGAAACCATTGCCTAATCCAAGGTCATGAAGCTTTACTCCTATTCATATCGAGTTAATTTCTGTGCGTGGTATAAGGAAGAGGTTCAGCTTTATTCTTTTTTTTGAGACAATTTTGCTCTGTCACCCAGGCTGGAGTGCAGTGGTGTGATCTCGGCTTACTGCAACCTCCACCTCCCGGGTTCAAGTTATTCTCATGCCCCAGCCTGCCGAGTAGCTGGGATTACAGGCATGCAGCACTGTGCTGGCTAATTTTTGTATTTTTAGTAGACATTACATTTCACCATGTTGGCCAGGCTGGTCTCAAACTCCTGACCTCAGGTGATCCACCTGTCTTGGCCTCCCAAAGTGCTAGGATTACAGGCATGAGCAACCATGCTTGGCAGTTCTGTTCTTTTACATGTGGATATCTAGTTGTTCCAGCACCATTTGTTGAAAAGAATATTCTTTTCTTCAGTGAATTGTCTTGATATCCTTATCTAAAATCAGTTGATGAAAAATGTTGGAGTTTATTTCTGGGGTCTTAAATTTATCCCATTGATCTGCACGTCCATCCTGTTGCCAGTACCATGCTATCTTGGTTACTATAGGGAATTATGAGTGTTTCAACTTTGTTCTTCTTTTTCAAGACAGTTTTTGCTATTTTGGGTCCTTTACATTTCTGTATGGACTTCAGGGTAAGCTTGTCAATTTCTGCACTAAAGGCAGATGGGATTCTGATAGACATTGCATTGAGTCAGTAGTTCAATTTGATTAGTATTGCAATCTTAACATTTAAGTCTTCCAGTCTACCAACTTGGGATTTTAAAATTTTGTTTAGGTCATCTTTAATTTCTTTCAACAATGTTTTATAGTAGCGGTGTGTTTCTTTATCTTATCTTTTATATATATGTGTGTTGTGTTTTTAATGTATGTTTTACGTATGTGTTTTATAGTAGCTGTGTAGTAGCTATGTGTTTTTTACCTTAAGATTTAGTGGCTACGTTCGGATCATCTTGGCAAAAACTCATGAGTGGTCACGAAGGAGACTTTTCTTCTGGAGCACACCAAAGCTGCTTGTTTCCTGTGATGTTAACAGTGTCTCTTGATCTCAGTACTCATTCCTTTCTGCTTTACCATCAGTGTGCAGCTGACCCCTAAGGCTGCTTAATGTACTCTTCACCTTTCCAAGGTAATGTCTTTCTTTCTGTATACCTGATCTATAGAAATCATGGGCAAAGGCACATGTTTTATCTGCTGGAGTTTCACAATGTATAGTTTGTCTTGAAAGCTTTCGTTAGTCCTGCAGTCAAGAAAACAGTTTCCATCCCACAATTTCTAAGGTCACTTGCGAACAGAATATTTTCTTATAACCTACCTATTACATCCTGTAAGTCGTAGCATACCAATTTTAGGAAAAATTCCTAGGGAATTCTTAGTGGCAACTCCAGACTTGCTTATCCAAGTAAATAGCTTCATAATCTTTTCCTCTGTCTACTTTTTTTTTTTTTTTTTCTTTTTTTCCATAGTACCCCCAAAGGAAAAAAGAAAAACTTATTTCAAATCTTTGTTTTTCATTCTACCTCTGCAGCCTCATTTCTTATTATTTTGACTTGACAGTCTCTTTCTTAGATAAGCATGTTTATTACAGATAGCTATATTCTCATTATGAGTTTAATTTGCGGCCAAGTGGGATAATCATTGACTTTTTAGTAATCAAAACATCCTCTGATAATTAAAAAGTGGTCACCCAGCACTACACAATTTCTTCATTATCTCCTTATACCTTTGCTCTCCTGCAAGCCCCTACCAAAATGCCAGTTTATTTTTTTTGCAAATTTGTATCAGTTCTAAGCTTCAGAACTACACTATGTTCCTAGAAAACTAACCTTGTTAACCCCAAATTGTTTGGGGCTTTAAAATTGTGAAGTTCTTGTATCTTTCTGCTGTTCAATCTTACCTGCCTTGCTCAGCTTTCTAAGAGATACAGGACACTCCAGCCAACCACATATTCTAAATTCTTGAACATAACTTAGATCCTGAGTCTGTCTCTTTGTTGAGAGGATTGAATAATTTAGAAGGAAACCTCAAGTACCCAAGTATTTTTCTGCCATAAAGCTTATAGCAAGGGTTCTCTTCTTTTTTTCACAACTAAGAATTCCTTTCGTTATTTTTTCTTCCGCAAATCATATATTTGAAAGACTGTCTGCTAACACCAGAACTTACTAATTTACTATTTTTTATTTATCATCCATACTTACGCTATCATAACTTTTGTGTTCTTTGAGCACTGTTTGAAATCAGGTATGTGCTAGAAAGACCATGGACTTTGGCAGTGGACAAACCTGGATTAAAATCCCAGCTTTTGGCGGGGCCAGCGATTCACACCTGTAATCCCAGCACTTTGGGAGGCTGAGGTGGGTGGATCATCTGAGGTCTAGAGTTCGAGGTCAGCCTGGCCAACATGGTGCAATCCTGTCTCTACTAAAAATACAGAAATTAGGTAGGCAAGGTGGCCTGTGCCTGTAATCCCAACTACTTGGGAGGCTGAGGCAGGAGAATCACTTGAACCCGGGAGCAGAGGTTGCAGTGAGCCAAGATTGTGCTACTATTGCATTCCAGCCTGAGCTACAGAGTGAGACTCCATCTCAAAAAAAAAAAAAAAAAAAAAAACCAGCTTTGCCGGTTAGTAGTGGTATGATGCTAGGTACATTATTTATTGGTACTTCTAATCTCTTCATCTTTAAAAATAGGGATAATCTCAACTTTGAAGGGTCGTTAGAAAGATTGATAAATCTGGATGCTCTAAGCATAATTCTAGGCATGTAGAATCATCGCAGGTTAAATTCTACCTATATTTAGTGAAGTCCATTTTAATGTCTGTGATTATATTCTGATTCCTAGCAAAAATAAAAAAATAAAGCCTTTTAGAATTCCATAGGTGGTAGTTTTTGTTTGGATATCCTCCTAATTTGCAGCTGGTGCTCTATGAAGTAATCCATGTAGAATGTATAGAAACAAAGCAATGCATATATTAGTCATGATTGCTTCAGCCTGACTTATATACAACATTTTATATTTTATCCTCATTTATCTTCACTTCTCCTTTGTGGAAAGACTGACTTCAATTTTCTGGTTAACCAGACTTATTACGGTAGCGAATTTTATGCTTCTAGATCTTGGTGATAAGAACATTTATGAGTCTAGTGTTTCATCTGAAGAGGTATGTATCTTAAGAATATAGTTTGCCATTATAAGGATCCAAATAATTGAAGTTTTAAAATTCTAAAATGGAAACAGGAATCTGGGAAAGAAAATGTGGGTGAAATACTTATTTGTTTAAAATAAAATTAGTATAAATAATTGTTTTGTTATTGCCTTGCAGTCCACAAGAATCGGAATGTCAGTGAATGCTATTCGCAAGCAGAGTACAGATGAAGAAGTTACATCTTTGGCAAAGTCTCTCATCAAATCCTGGAAAAAGTTATTAGGTATCATTGATCTTTCCTTACATATATTTATGATGATGTGCTTTATTCAGATGGTTAGTGGTTAACATTTTACGGTTAGGTAATGGTTACATTTTTTTCTTCGTGAATACTGGAATCAGTGCCTCCTAATAAAGGTGAGGGGAGTTAATATGACCTTTAAGGTTTTTTTTTTTTTTTTTTTGCCTTTTAGACTAGTCAAATTTGGTTTTCTTAACTTTTGACACAACTGGATAAACTCTTTAGGTAAGAAGAATTTTCTCTTAAGGGAAAGGTGGTGCATAACCTTTTGAAATTGTTTTTGAAATTTTTGACTTGCAGAAAACTTGCAAGGATAGTAAAAAGAATGCTGTATCCTTTGTCCAGATCATCACTTTTTAATATTTGCCGTATTTGTTTTTATGAACAGCTTAAAAGTAGGTTGTTTTTCGCCGTTTTCTGAACCATTTGTTTTCCTGAACCATTTGCAAGTAGGTTGGCTATATCACGCTCTTTTACCCTTTAAATACTTGTGTGTATTTCCTGACTACACGCTTATTTTTTTTTTTGTGGAATCATGGTATTAAAAATTTAGGAAATTTAGCACTGGTATAGTACTTCATAGTTTACGTTCAGGTTTGTCAATTGTCTCATTAATGACTCTCTCTCTCTCTCTCTCTCTCTCTCTCTCTCTATATATATATATATATATATACATACATACACATACATACATACATATACACACACACACACACACATATATATATTTATATTTATATATATATATATTTATCACCAGGAAAATATCCAGTTCAGGATCACACAGCTAGTTTTCTAATTTGAAATCATTCTTAAGCCTTTCTTTGTCTTTTTATGAAATTGACAATTTGAAGAATACAGGCACCCTTTCCCATTTGTTTTTCCCCCAAGGCAGAAATGTTCCTTTCTCATTTGAAGACCAACCTGTTTACTTGGGTTCATGATTTTCTTTGTTTTTGGTCTGTGATTTTTCACTATCAGTTATCCGCTCTCTAGGAAATGTACTCTGTCCTCGTCCATAGGGTCCTAGCCCAACAAATATGAATTCCCTCCCCCTAAATCTTATTTTGGGGCTGTCAGTTTTTTATTGATATATTTCCTAAAAGTCAAATTTGGAAGGAAAGAAAATTGGAGACAATTTTGTCCTTCATGTGAATTGCAAAAACCCAATAAGAAAATTGTTGCCATGGGCCATGCTTTAAACTTTTATGTGTGTTTATGTATATATCCTGCCCCTCCCCTCATTCCTGGTCCCCTGCCTCAAGCAGGGCTAAAAGAAACAAATTCATTTCCTGTAGAAGAAAGTATGTGGCCTTCTTGAATATGTGGAGTTTAACTTTTTAATTTGACATAATAAGTGGCTCACAGAAAATTACCAAAAAAAAAAAAAAAAAAAAAAATGTACAGAAAGGTCTCATGTACCCTTTATCTAGTTTCCTCCTATGGTAATGTTACATAACTCTCATGTACAGAATCTCAACCAGAAAATTGACATTAATACAATCTACAGACCCTACTCAGATTTCATCAGTTTTTACAGGTGCTAGCGTATGTGTGGGGTGTGTGTGGGGCGGGTGGGGCGTGTATCCTTCTGAGCAGTTTTATCCTATGTGTACATTCATGTAATCACCACTAATGTGTATTTTTAAATATTCACTTCCATGCAAATCAATTTTTTTTTTTTTGAGATGAAGTCTTGCTCTTGTCGTCCAGGCTGGAGTGCAGTAGTACGATCTCTGCTTACTGCAAACTCTGCCTCCCAGGTTGAAGTGATTATCTTGCCTCAGCCTCTCGAGTAGCTGGGATTACAGGCGCCTGCCACCACACCCAGCTAATTTTTATATTTTTAGTAGAGACGGGGTTTCACTGCGCTGGCCAGGCTGGTTTCGAACTCCTGATGTCAGGTTATCCCTCCGCCTTGGCTTCCCAAAGTGCTGAGATTACAGGCGTGAGCCACCGTGCCCAGCCTGCAAATCAGATTTTTATCTAATTGATAATGGGCTTAAAAAAATAGAACTTGGATAAGTTATGCAGTATGCAGAAAATTACCAGATGTAACAAATGCAAAGTAGAATTGGATTTTGGTTTAAAAGTAAAATAGGATATATTCAAGGCAGAACTTCCCCACATTTTTAAGTTAGATCCTTGAAGCAAGTTTATTCCCCTATCCACCACCTTCCCCACCACTTTTTTTAAAGTTTTGGGATTGGGGTCTTGCTATGTTGCCTGGGTTAATCCTCTAACTCCTGGGTTCTAGCATTCCTCCACTTCAGACTCCTGAGTAGCTGGAACTGCAGACCTCTACCACTGCCCTCCTTTGTTATTTATTTATTTATTTATTTATTTATTTATTTATTTGAGACGGGGTCTCATTATATTTTCCAGGCTGGCCTTGGACTCCGGCTCAAGCAGTCCACCTGCCTCAGCCTCCCAAAGTGTTAGGATTACAGGCGCGAGCCATCACGTTTGGCCCCTCCTGTGTTTTTAATAGCATATTCTGTAATTGAGATGTACCTGCTTTTTTTTTCCTTGTGATTACATCATGTTGTACATCCGAAGTTGGAATACTATGTAAGCACGTTACATCCTTCTCAAGGTATCATATCCAGAGTGATTGATGATAATTTTGAGAATCCAATCAAAGCTACACTGTATAGTGTATTGTTTTTCCTCTTATAGCTAATAGCCATTCTGTGGGAGACACTTTTAAGATCCTGAAACTGGCTAGGCACAGTGGCTCACTTATGTAATCCTAGCACTTTGGGAGGCCAAGGCAGGCAGATCACGAGGTCAAGAGATCAAGACCATCCTGGCCAACATGGTGAAACCCCATTTCTACTAAAAATACAAAAATTAGCTGGGTGTGGTGGCGTGCACCTGTAATCCCAGCTACCTGGGAGGCTGAAGCAGGAGAATTGCTTGAACCTGGGAGGCAGAGGTTGCAGTGAGCCGAGATTGTGCCACTGCACTCCAGCCTGGCAACAGAGGGAGACGCAGTCTCAAAAAAAAAAAAATGTTTTTTAAATTAAAATAAAAAGATCCTGAAACTGTCTTATACCTTATCAGACTTCCCCCTTCCCCTCCCAATTTAGGAACCATTGATTTTTGCTCAAACTATTCCTTGTAGTGGTAGAGTGGTCATTGCAAAATTGTGATTTTTCTGACTTCTCTGCTTCAATATTTATAAAATCATCATTCTGTTATAAGAAGAACCTTCTTTTTACCCCTTAGCTATTTATCTATTAGTGTAGACTCACAGATTCTTTTTCTGTACAATGGATTATAATACATTACTATTAAATTTAGTTTCATAAATTTTGTCCCTACTATAATTTTACTTATGCTGTATGTGTACATTACTTTTTTAATGAAAATATTTTGTTTTTCCATCATAACTATCATTTTTTATTGGTTTCAGAATAATTTATTTGGTTCACTATACCATATTTTAGTCGGTCACTTGCCTGTTATTAGATTTATTATTGCTTTTAACTTAATGGCTGTTGGAACTAATGTCTTGATGGACATCTTTCTGCCTAAAGCTTTTTCTTCACATTGTTAGCTAGATTTCTACATTTACTACCACTGCTACTAGGTAGCACATTTTGGAATACTTAAGATGCCAAGCACTGTATTAGTGCATTTAATCCTCAAAACAATCCAATCCAGTAGATGCTGTTATAATCACCATTTTATGATGAGGAATCTGAGGCACTGAGCGCTTAAATACCTTGCACACAGTTGAATTGGTGGTGAATAGCCGAGCTGGGACTTGACTGCAGGCAGTTGGAGTCCAGAGCTGGAGCACTTCCTTCCCGGCTTCCTGGGCTGTGTTGCCTACAACACCATATCAGTTAATAGGGATGCTTTTAAGGCCACTCATGCCTCTTACTACTTTGCATTCCCAAAGGATTGCACTAATTTATTGTGCCAGAGCAGTGTGCAAGATCAGTTCTACTGTCCCTTTGGCAGCATTGGGTCCTTGCTGATCATATTTTGTTGTTCTGTCAGTTTTCCCTTTTAAATGCTTTCCACCCTATCACTTATGGACCATTTCTAGTCCTTGCCATGTGTCATTATTAATCTTTGTTTTCAGTGTTACAGTGCTGTAGCATCTTTGGAATTTGAGGCCTTCAAGGTAAATTATTGAGAATAACGAGGACAGTGAAATTATGTGAAAACAAAAGTGTATGTACACGTTTTATCAGAAGGCTTGAATTGTATTTTAGGTTTGACAAACTTCAACTTTACGAGATAAGTTCTACAGTTGTGATTTGAACCATTCTCTTAATAGTGATTCTCATCTAGATAACTATATATTTAAGTTGTCTAAGGAACTTTAAAAAATAAAGATGCTTGCGCCTTGCTGCCAGAGATTCAAATGGAAAACTCTTTCATTGACTCAACCTATTTTATGTATATTATTGCATAATATCTGATTGCTTACCTCTTTAAGTGTTAAAGCTTGTGTACTCTGTATTACTTTAGAGATCATTTAAGATAGAGAAGGTGCTCGGTAGGTCTTACTATCCTGAGGTATTTTCTATGAAAGTGTTTTTTGTTTGCCATCCCAGAAATATTTATTTATATTTTGGATACCACCTTAAGTTTTCTAACTTTATGAAAAATTATTAAAACAATATTGCTGTATATGCTTTATGCTTTTATTTTTATTTTATTTTACTTCATTTTAAGGCAGGGTCTGGCTCCATCGCCCAGGCTGGTGTGCAGTGGCACAATCTTGGCTCACTGCAACTTCCCCCTCCCGGGCAAAAGCCATCCTCCCACCTCAGCCTTTTGAATAGCTGGGACTACAGTTGTGCACCACCACACCTGGCTAATTTTTGTATTTTTTGTAGAGACAGCATTTTGTTATGTTGCCCAGGCTGGTCTCAAACTCATGAGCTCAAGTGATCCACCTGCCTCAGCCTCCCAAAGCACAGGCCAGTACAGGTGTGAGCCAGTGTACCAGCCTGTGCTTTTATTTTTAAAGTCACAGTGCAGATATTTTCGTATTCTTCCCATCTCTTTGTTCCATATACTTTCCTCCCTTTAGGTTCCCATGGCATATGAATTTGTAGTTCCCACTAAATGAAGAAATTTATTTGGGAGTGTTGACAGAACTTGCATTGTGAAAAATAGTACATATACTAATAGCTTACACAGACTTCATCTGCTTGTGGGAAAATTAGGGTTTTTGTTCATGTCATTGTGCAAATAGCCTGTTAACATACAGTATTTCAGTTGTTTTTATTTTATAAATGCTAGCAACTTCAGAGATTTCATAATTTTCAGATGGGCCGTCAACTGAGAAAGACCTTGACGAAAAGAAAAAAGAACCTGCAATTACATCGCAGAACAGCCCCGAAGCAAGAGAAGAAAGGTACTTCACAGTATAGACATTTATTTATATTGCAAGTCATAGTTTTACCTCCTCCATCAATTCCCCCATAATCTTATGTGCCCCTATTTACACTCCTTTTTTTGTTTTCTCATCAAATGGAAGTAGTAAATTGTATGTAGCCAAGTATTCTACTTTTTTTTTTTTTTTTTCAGATTTCTTGAAAATTTGAGAGGTAGAAGACACTGAATAAATAAGTTATGTATATTATACTCAACAGGTTTAACTGAATGGGATTACTGGATTAGGCACTGAGAATTGATAATGGAGGTAGTGATTAGGGATTCAAATGGTTACTTCCTCCATTTACCATATTTCATTTTTAGATTTATTTTGGCTCTTGATCTCTCATCCTCCTTTACATGCTTTTTAAATTCCTTTTGAATTTAACGATTTGTGACCAGGCGGTGGCTCACGCCTGTAATCCTAGCATTTTGGGAAGCTGAGGTGGGTGGATCACTTGAGGTTAGGAGTTTGAGATCAGCCTGGTGAAACCCTTTCTCTACAAAAAAAAAAAAAAAAAAAAAAAAAAAAAGCCAGGCATGGTGGTCTGTAGTCTCAGCTACTCGAGAGGCTGAGGTAGGAGAATTGCTTGAACCCGGGAGGCAGAGGTTGCAATGAGCCAAGATCACACCACTGCATTCCGGCCTGAGCAATGGAGTGAGACCTAGTTTTGAAGAAAAAAAAAAAGTAGTTTGTCATAAGAACTTAAATGAAGAGTTCAGATTGTCCCTCACCTCCTGTGAAGCCTTTGCATTTGTTTTTTTTCCTATTACATATTGTGAGCTATGCAGTACTGAACATGTTGCCATAATAGGGTACACATAGTTAAGTACAAATTGTTCCTCTGTTCTTGGGAATCTGGTGGGTTAACGGTCAACATTGATTTAAAGCCATGGTTCTCAAAAGTGTGGTCCCTGGTAGAGGAGGGACCCTGACAGCTTGTTAGAAATACAGATTCTCAGGCCTTGCCCTGTAACTACTGAATCAGGAATTCTGGTGCGGAGGGGCCCAGAAATCTGTTTTTTAATAAGCTTTTCAGGTGATTCAGTGCACTCAAGTTATGGAACCCATGCTTTAGAGCAGCAACTTCCAAACTCTGTTCTGTCCCTGAACTTTTGGCTGCTGTGTAAACCGCTTAGAGATGTAGAGGTGTCTACAGGCTGGCCCAGTCTGGAGTGCAGTGGCACGATCTTGGCTTATTATAACCTCCACTTCCTGGGTTCAAGCAATTCTCCTCCGTCAGCCTCCCGAGTAGCTGGGATTACAGGTGCCCACCATGCCTGGCTAATTTTTGTGTTTCTAGTGGAGATGGGGTTTTGCCATGTTGGCCAGGCTGATCTTGGACTCCTGACCTCAGGGGATCTGGCCTTCTCAGTGTCCCAGAGTGCTTGAATTATAGGCGTGAGCCACTGTGCCTGGCCTACTTTTTTTTTTGTTTATTTTTCATTTTTGAGACGGAGTCTTACTGTGTCGCCCAGGCTGGAGGGCAGTGGTATGATCTTGGCTCACTGCAACCTCCACCTTCCAAGTTCAAATGATTCTCCTGCCTCAGCCTCCTGAGTAGCAGGGATTACAGGCGCGCACCACCATACTTGACTAATTTTTGTATTTTTAGTAGAGACGGTTTCACCATGTTGGCCAGACTGGTCTTGAACTCCCAACCACAGGTGATCCACTTGCCTCAGCCTCCTAAGTGCTGGGATTATAGGTGTAAGCCACTGAGCCCAGACCATGTTGAGGTATTTAGGGCATTAAGGCTACTACTGATTTTAACTTCTGTTTCTCGGTATTTTCCCAAAGTTGACTATGTACTCCTCATGTTAATGTTAATATCTCATACACTGTTTGTATTTGTATTTGTATTAACTATATTAAATATATGTATTAAACATATATTAACTGTATGACTATATTAAAAGAAGTAAGTCAAAGGTGGGGTTAAACAACAATTGTTAATAAAATTTATGCATTTTTTTTTCTAACTTGTCATATCTGTTTAGTTTCCTTAAATCTGGAATAGTTCCTCAGTCTCTCACTGTCTTTGTTTTTATTTTTTCGAGATGGAGTCTCACTCTGTCACCCAAGCTAGAGTGCAGTGGTGCAATCTTGGCTCACTGCAACCTCTGCCTCCTTGGTTCAGGTGATTCTTCTGTCTCAGCCTCCCGAGTAGCTGGGATTAGAGCTGTGCATCACCACACCCAGCTAATTTTTATACTTTTAGTAGAGATGGGGTTTCGTCATGTTGCCCAGGCTGGTCTCAAACTCTTGACCTCAAGTGATCTGCCCACCTTGGCCTCTTAAAGTGCTGGGATTACCAGCGTGAGCCACTGCACCCAGCCTCTCATTATCTTTTATCAATTTTATATGCTTGACATTTAGGTCTAGAGCCTGTCCGCAAAAGCGAATTACTATGTATGAAGTCTGTTAAAGTAACTAATTGGTATCTATCTACACACACCACACCCCACCACACCACATCACACATACATGCACACACACACACACAGAAAAGAGGATTGGAGAAATGGATCTGAGAAGTCATGTAAAGAAAGATACAAGGTTAGATCTAAGTTGCTTGCAGCTAAGCAGGATTTTATATTTTGGGTGCAAGAGTTTAAGGAGAAAGTAATGTGTTTAAATGCTTAAAGGAGGGATCAGAATGTAGGAAATGGGACCAGCAATAGTGAAACTAGTGAGGAAAAGTTTCCCTCAGTTCATTTGGGCAGTTTCCCTTGGTTCCTGTGTAGCATTTGGCTGCAGACACAGAAGCAAAAGCATTTAATCAAAGTGTTTAAGAAGTGGGTGTTTGGCTGGGTATGGTGGCTCACACCTATAATCTCAGCACTTTTTGCAGGCCAAGGTGGGGGGATCACTTGAGCCCAGGTGTTTGAGACCAGCCCAGGCAACATAGGGAGACCCTGTCTCTACAAATAATAATAATGAAAATTAGGTGTGATGGCACATGCCTGTGGTCCCAGCTGAGAGGCTGAGGCAGGAGAATCACCTGAGCTTGGGAGGTCAAGGCTGCAGTGAGCCATGATTGTTGCCCTGCACTTCAGTCTGGATGACAGAGTGAGAGTCTGTCTCAAAGAAAAGTGGGTTTGGGGGCCTGGCATGGTGGCTTGTGCACTTTAGGAGGCCAAGGCAGGATTATCACTTGAGGTCAGGAGTTCGAAACCAGCCTGGACAACATAGAGAGACCCAAAAAGTTTTGTTTTGTTTTGTTTTGTTTTGTTATTTTTTAGGCAGAGCCTTGCTCTTTTACCCAGGCTGGAGGCAGTGGCCTAGTCAACGTTCTCTGACTGCAACCTCAACCTCTCAGACTCAAGTGAGCTTCCCACCATGCTTGGCTAATTTTTAAAACTTTTTTTTTTGCAGACGCTGTGCCTCACTATGTTGTCCAGGCTGCTCTTGAACTCCTGGGATTATAGGCATGAGCCAGCTTGCCTACCCAAAACATATTTTTAAAATTAGCTGGGCATGGTGGCATGCACCGGTAGTCCTAGTTACTCAGGAGGCTGAGGCAGGAGGATTGCTTGAGCCCGGGAGCTCAAAGCTGCATGAGCTGTCATGGCACCACTGCACAGCATTCTTGCTCTGTTCACCACTGAAGAGTCTTGTTCAGTTGCTCAGGCTGGAGTCTTAAAAAAAAAAAAAAAAGAAAAAGAAAGAAATGGTTTTTTAAACATTGGTTTGCTTATTTATTTATCACTGACAGACATTATGCCACATAATGAAAATACAAAGAAAAGTAAGTCCTAGTTTTTGCTCTTGAGAAACTCAGTCTGAGAGAGACAAAGTGTATAAAAAGTCATCATACACAAACCTGTGTGAATCAATCTTTTGGGAATACAGGGGAAAATCAGAGAAGGCTTCCAAAAGGAACTGACTAAACTTAGAAGGTACTAATAACGATCTTACCCACAGTGACCTGTTTGTGAAGTCTTAACAGTAGTTATGTTTTGGAGAGAAGGCAAGGGGATATGTTCTTGCAGTATTGCAGCAAGTCACATCTATGGATGGTGGATGATTTAATCAATCTTTGAAAAGGGTTATGGCAGCTATTCTCAATGAAATAAAGCTTAATTGAAACCAGGAAGATTATGTTGGAAAGAACCCATTTTAGAGATAATCCAACTTAAGAAGCTATTCAGAAGCAATTGAAAGGATTAGTTTGACTGGAAAATTATAAAACTGCTCAAATGTTCATATTGAGGTGATGTTTCTGGGGAGAAACACATTATTTTGCAGCCTCACGACTCATCTGTCCACATGATATTTGTCTCACTGGGGACCTCACTGTCTAAGTGGAACAAGGTTTTCCTTTTTCCTTTTTTTTTTTTTTTTTTGAGTTGGAGTCTTGCTATGTCACGCAGGCTGGAGTATAGTGGTGCAATCTTGGCTCACTGAAACCTCCACCTCCTGGGTTCAAGTGATTCTCCTGGCTCAGCCTTCCAAGTAGCTGGGATTATAGGTGCATGCCACCATGCTCAGCTAATTTTTGTATTTTAGTAGAGATGGGGTTTCACCATTTTGCCCAGGCTGGATTCAAACTCTGCTGGTCTTAAGTGATCTGCAGGTCTCGGCCTCCCAAAGTGCTGGGATTACAGGTGTGAACCACCATGCCCAGCGAAACAGGGTTTTTCAAGCATTCTTTCTCTCTCTCTTGTCCCTCCCTCCCTTCCTCTCTCCCTCCCTCTCTGTCTCTCCCCTTCTTCCTCTTCCTCCCTCCCTCTCTCTGAGCTTGCTCTCTGTCTCTAGTTTTAATTGAAAGCTGCCATTCTCTGGTCTCATCCCTTCATCCCTCTTCTCATACCAAGATCATTGCTTTTCATTTATTGTACTGAACTGTAATGGGTATTTTCTCTATTAAAAATACTGCTTAATATTGACCAAGCGTGGTGACTCATGCCTGTAATCCCAGCACTTTGGGAGGTCGTGGCAGGCAGATCACGAAGTCAGGAGTTGGAGACCAGCCTGGCCAACGTGGTGAAAGCCCGTCTCTACTAAAAATAAAAAAATTAGCCAGGCATGGTGGAGAGCACCTGTAATTCCAGCTACTTGGGAGGCTGAGGCAAGACGATCGCTTGAACCTGGGAGGTGGAGGTTGTAGTGAGCCGAGACCCGTGCCATTGCACTCCAGCCTGGGTGACAGAGCAAGACTCTGTCTCAGAAAAAGAAAAAAAATTGCTTAATATTTAAAAGGAGAATCAAAGATAACGTGTTTAGTTGGGTTTTTAAAAAGACATGAGCCTAGTCTCTTTACTAAATTGTAAAATTTTTAACTTCTTTTTAATCTGTATGCAGATAATGTTTTTTCCGTCACATAAAGGCCACTGAGATACTGTGTCATTTCTTTAGGCCTCATGATAGTAGTTTTGCCTGATGGTAATATTGTTACTTCGAGAGGATTGTTTTTGATTTCTTTTTGGGGTGTTTGTGTGTGCGTATTTCAGTACCTCCAGCGGCAATGTAAGCAACAGAAAGGATGAGAGAAATGCTCGAGATACTTACGTTTCATCCTTTCCTCGGGCACCCAGCACTTCTGATTCTGTGCGGTTGAAATGTAGGGAGATGCTTGCTGCAGCTCTTCGAACAGGAGGTAAGTCCAGTGCATGTTGCTTTATTTCTCAGCCCTTTGGTCACCACCACCAACCACTGCCGTAATGCTGTTTGATGAGTGTCACCCTGTGCATAGCCACCCAGTGCTGCTTAGCTCAGGGAGAAGTGGTTGCTGATAGTGGTCTGTTAAGTGGGATTGGAGGAGGAATACTGGGGCATTTGCTTGTTACTGTGTAATTGCAAGAAATAGATTCCCTCTAATACATGGATGTTTTCCCTGATTTCATAGTAATGTACACTTTTTTCTCACAAATCTTTTGTTTCCCCACAATTTAATCTGCAAACTATGTACCCGGATCTTATATTGAGAGTTAACAATACTGAATTATTAAATAAATAGTATGACATATAGTTTTGTATTCATAATTCCATTTTCTACTTAAAAAGTGGGGGCGGCTTGATTTATATGAGGGAACTTAATTTGATTTGAAAGGATCCAGTCTTAACAAGTAACATTTGGCTTTAAAGTTTTATATATAGGAATATTTGTCATCTTATACAAATTCATCCTTTTTCTTTTTTCTTATTCTGGACCATAGCTGGTTTGACCTGTTATTTTCCTTACTCTGCCCTTTCTAATTTGATTTCCTTACTGTCTCTCTCGCTGTCTCTCTCTCTCTCCCCAGATATATATATATATGTGTGTGTGTGTGTGTGTGTGTGTGTGTGTGTGTGTGTGTATACACACGTATATACATACACATATACATATATATGTGTGTATTATATAGAGAATATGTATGTATATATATTCTCCTAGTTTATTTCCTTTTATCCTTTTAAATATTTGTATAGGAGTGTGTATGTGTGATTGGCAGATTAAATGGATGGTTTCTTTGCATTGAAGCCTGAGTAGCAGGAGACAAGACAGTTCTTTCTATAACTTTCTCTGCTCTCCAGTGGAGCAGACAGAATTTATGGATTTATGAAAGAGGAGTTTCCTACTAGATGAGTTACTTCCCGTGTCTGAGGGATCAGAAGGCAGTGCAGGAGCACTGTGGGTATCAGGTGAAGCCCAGAAGAGGAAGTCTAGTGGACAGTGAAGAGACCAGACTCTGTTTTTTTTTTTTTTTTTTTTTTTTTTTTTTTTTTTCACAGCACAGTACATGGTTTAGAAGAGACCAGATTCTAATGAAACTAAACTGACTGGCTTCTTTATGTCAGGCAAATGGGTTTGAAGAAACAGAAATGCAATTTAATTACATGGTATTAGAATTTTCTTTTAATCTGTTATATTAACTTGACAATTCTTTATGCCTGTTTTTAGATGACTACATTGCAATTGGAGCTGATGAGGAAGAATTAGGATCTCAAATTGAAGAAGATATCCTTTTTGTATATAGTCGTAATTGTTTTAAGTAATTTGCTAGCTTAATTACAGTTTTTCCTGCTGGTATAGAATTCAAAGTCTTATTCTTCAGTTTCTATCTTGATTGTTTTGTTTTCTTGGAAAGGAGTGGAACATCTATATCATTTTATTTGTCTTGTTTTTTCTTTTTGTTATTTAAAAGTAAAGTATAGTATTGATGGCATTTAAGTTTTTTCTGCCTTATATGTAGAGAATGTAATGTCTGAATTTAAGTTGGAAAGCACACACACACATAAATGTGAAGACTTCTCAGAACCTCAGTTCACAGTCACCTGAGCGCATTATCCCAGAGGAAGTGTGTTCATACTGAGCACTGGGAAATGGCTCCAGGAGAGGGGTATTGTGTGTGGGTAGGGGCCGAGAACATCTAGGCAGCTGTGTAACATGGGACTGTCCTGGTTGAGGAAATTCCTGGTTGTCAGGAAGGGAGCGGTTCCAGGGTTCAGCTTTGGTAGTGGCCTCTTCTGCAGATGAAAAGAGCCTGCTGAGGTAGTTCCTGCTGAGCTAGGGGAGGAGATGAATCCCCACGGCCATGCTGAATGGTCTCTTCTCAGACACCCTACGGGAACTGTGTGACCAGAGAGACTTTCAGGTTCCTTCGTAGAATTCAGATTTGAGCAAGTAAAGTTTGAATAAGTTCAAGCTCTTTTTAAAACATATGCTTTCTCATGTTGAGTACTTGAGTTACTTTTTGAAATGCTGTTGACTTGCATGGTGCTGGCACTAAACCTTTAGGAAATAAAACATGACTAGTCCGGGCCTAGTGGCTCATGTCTGTCATCCCAGCACTTTGGGAGGCCAAGACGGGCAGATCACCTGAGGTTAGGAGTTGGAGACCAGCCTGGCCAACATGGTGAAAACCTGTCTTTACTGAAAATACAAAAATTAGCCAGACATGGTGGTGCAGCTGTAATCCCAGGCTGAGGCAGGAGAATTGCTTGAATCCAGGAAGTGGAGGGTGCAGTGAGCTGAGACTGCGCCACTGCACTCCAGCCTAGGTGACAGAGTGAGACTCTCTTCTCCTCCCTGCCCCAGTCAAAAAAAAAACAACTAGTTTATAGTGGAAAAGTAATACTGCTATTATTTGCCCATTTCAGTTCAAGGAATTAGATATGGTACCTTGTTTTTAACATAGTCTAAATTGGAAACAGTTGTTGTGAACTGCTTAGAAATTTCAGGAATTCTTATTTTGGCAGAATGGGGGCGGGAAGTGATCTTATTTTTTATAATTTTACCTTTTTTCCTTAATGGCTTTGTACCTATATATCAAGAAATAAGGAACACAGACATGAAATACAAAAATAGAGTACGAAGTAGGATATCAAATCTTAAAGATGCAAAGAATCCAAATTTAAGGAAAAATGTCCTCTGTGGGAATATTCCTCCCGACTTATTTGCTAGAATGACAGCAGAGGTGAGTATGCATGAATCTGAGGTTTCTGTAATGTGATTCCATGTTGCGAAGTGTAAAGCCTATTATCATCACAGAGTACTATATAAATATTGCACATGTAATAAATTGCCATTAGTTATTCTGATATATACTAGACAAATACTTAAGGTAATTGTATTTTTTATCATCAATACTTTGAGCAAACAAAGCTGTTTTCATGTTTTTAGGGTGATTACATTAAATAATTGTCCAAAAATAAGAGTATTTTACTTTTTATGAATTCTTGTAGAACCAGAGAGTTGAATCTCTAATTGCAAGTACACTTTGTGAGTGCCAACCCTTTTTCATGGTTAAACACTATGAAATTGGTCACATCTTACTGATTATTTTGTTTGTTTTTGCTCTTGTTGCCCATGCTGGGGTGCAACGGCTGTCTCAGCTTACTGCAACCTCTGCCTCCCAGGTTCAAGCGATTCTCCTTGTAGGGAATTATGGAAAAAAATGAAATTTATAGCTTGCTGTTTGTAGACATGGGTGTTCATAGATAATAGCTGTGTTGTATCTACAATTTCACTGTTTCAGTAAACATTCAAGAGGGTGAATTTTTCTTCTGTAAACAAACATACCTCAGAGATACTGCAAGTTTGGATTGGGCTACTGCAATAAAGTGAATATTGCAATAAAGTGAGTCACACAAATTTTTTGACTTTTCAGTATATATAAAAGTTATGCTTATACTATAATCTGCTAAATGCAATAGCATTATATCTAAGAAAACAGTGTACACCTTATACCTTGCTAAACAATGTACACCTTGCTAAAAATTGCTAATGATCATCTGAGCCTTCAGCAAGTCATGCTATTTCTGCTGGAAAAGGGAATTGCCTGTATGTTGACAGCTGCTGACTGATTAGGGTAGTGGTTATTGAAGGTGGAGGTGGCTATGATAATTTTGTAAAATAAGACAACAGTGAAGTTTGCCGTATTGATGGAGCAAATATTCATGAAATATTCTTTGTAGCTTATGATGCTGTTTAATAGCATTTGTCCATAGTAGATGTTCTTTCAGAATTGGAGTCAGTGCTATCAAATGCCACTGCTGCTTTTTCAACTAAGTTGGTGTAATATTCTAAATCCTTTGTTGTACTTTCAACAATGTTCATAGCATTTTCACCAGAAATAGGTTCCATCTCAAGAAGTCACTTTTGCTCATCCACAAGAGGCAACTCATCTGTTTAGCTTTTATTATAAGATTGAAGCAACTCAGTCACATCTTCAGGCTCCACTTGTAATTTTCCTTCTCATGACTTTTTCGCCACATCTGCAGTTACTTTCTTTTTTGGAGTAGGGGTGAGTGGGAGATGGAGCTTCAGTGTTGTTGCCCAGACTGGAGTGCAATGATGTGATGTCGGCTCACTGCAACTTCCGCCTCCCGGGTTCAAGCAATTCTCCTGCCTCAGTCTCCCGAGTAGCTAGGATTACAGGCGCCTGCTACACCCAGCTAATTTTTGTATTTTTAGTAGAGATGGGGTTTCACCATGTTGGCCAGGTTGGTCTCGAAATCCTGACCTCAGGTGATCCAGCCGCCTTGGCTTTCCAAAGTGCTGGGATTACAGGCGTGAGCGACCGTGCCCCTCTGTGGTTACTTTCTCCAGTGAAGTCATACCCCTCAGAGTCATCTATGATAATTGGAGTCAACTTCTTTCAAACTCTTCTCAATGTTGATATTTTGACCTCTTTCCAATGAATCACTAATGTTCCTAATGGCATCGAGGATGGTAATCCTTTCCAAAAGGTTTTCAGTTTACTTTACCTAGATCTGTCTGAGGAATTACTTTTTCTTGGGGAGCTAGAGCCTTGCAAAATGTATTTCTGAAATAATAAAACTTGAAAGTCAGCTTAGCATGGTGGCTTATGCCTATAACCCGAGCAGTTTGGGAGGTCAAGATGGGCAGATTGCTTGAGGCCAGGAGTTGGAGACCATCCTGGGCAACATGGTGATTTCCCACCTCTCCAAAAAAAAAAAAATTAGCCGAGCATGGGGGCATGTTCCTGTAATCCCAGCTACTCAGGAGGCTGAGGTGGAAGGATCACTTGAGAGGTGGAGGTTTCAGTGAGCTGAGATTGCACCTCCAGTGTGGGCAGCAGAGTGAAACCCTGTCTCAAAAAAAGTCAGAATTACTCCTTGATCCATAAACTGCAGAATGAATGTTGTTGTTCCCAGGCATGAAAATAACATTAATGTCCTTGTATATCTCCATCAGAGCTATTGAATGACTAGGTATATTGATGATTAGGTGCATTGTCAATGAGTAGGAATATTTTCAAAGAAATCTTTTGTCTGAGCAGTAGGCTTAGAATATTCAGTAAATCATGCTTTAAATAGATGTGCTGTCATCCCGGCTTTGTTGTTTCATTTGTAGAACACAGAGTAGCATAACTCTTAAGGGCCCTAAGATTTTCAAAATGGTAAATGAGCATTGGCTTCAACTTGAAGTCGCCAGATGCCTCAGCCCCTAACAAGAGAGTCCTTCAAAGTCCTTTGAGGCTTTGAAGCCAGGCATTGACGTCTTCTCTCTAGCTATGAAAGTTCTAGATGTCACCCTCTTCCAGTTTACATCAACATTGACAACCTGTTGTTTAGAATAGCCGCCTTCATCAGTGATCTTAGTTGGCTTCTGGATAACTTGCTGCAGCTTCTCCATCAGCACTTGCTACTTCACCTTGCATTTTATACTGTTCTGTTCTTTCCTTAAACCTCACGAACCTGCATCCTGTATCCTCTAACTTTTCTTCTGCACCTTCCTCATCTCTCGCAGCATTGAAGAGTTAAGGCCTTGTTCTGGATTAGGCTTTGGCTTAAGGGGATGTTGTGGCTGATTTGATCTTCTGTCTAGGCCACTAAAACGTTTTCATGTCAGTAGTAAGGCTATTTTGATGATTATTCATGTGTTCACTGGAGTAGCACTTTATGACTGGTGGAAGAGGCCTACCTTCTGGCTTATCCCAGCTTTCCACATGCCTTCCTTATTAAACTTAGTCATTTCTAGGTTTTGATTTAAAGTGAGAGACATGTTGACTCTTCCTTGTCCTTGAATACTTACTTAGAGGCCATTACAGAGTTATTAATTGGCCTAATTTCAGTACTGTGATGTCTCAGGGAGTAGGGAGGCCCAAAGAGAAACAGAAACGGGGAAAGAGTGGAGCAGTCAGAACACACACATTTGTCAAGTTTACCATCCTGTATGGTCACAGTTAGTGGTGCCACCAAAACAATGATAGTAACATGAGAAATTACTGATCACAGATCACCTAACAGATATAATAATAGTGAAAATTCTTGAAATCTTGTGAGAATTGCCAAAATGTGACACAGAGGCATGAAATGAGCACATGCTGTTAGAAAAATAATGCCAATAGATTTGCTCAGCACAGTGTTGCTGCATACCTTCAATTTGTAAAAAAAAAAAAAAAAATGCAGTATCTACAAAATACAATAAAATGAAGCACAATAGCGCAGAGTAAGATAAAGAAAAGTATGACTGTAGCTAGTAAAAACGGGCACGAGAAGATGACCCTGGCATATTCTGTGCATTTCTTGCCTCAAAACTGGAATCAGACATTCCTCCAGAGATTCCTGACTTCTTTCGGGGGTGGGGTGGAGGCAGTGGTATTAGAGGCTGTAATCTGATACTAGAGGTACTCATTGCTGTAGGTTTACGTTGTTCATGGTGTAATCACCTGACAGCTTCCTCCTGTCACTGCACAGACAAAACCAGTTCACTGAGATTACCCTTTGCGGTTGAGAAAGTTTTATTAACTCAAGGCTGGCCATGCAGGAGACGAAGTTATTGCTCAAATCAGTCACCCTGAAGACTTGGAGGTTCGAGTTTTTCAAGGATAGTTTGGTGGTGACTATTCCTAGGTGACTAGGGAATGGGTTCTGCTGATTGTTTGGGGATGCAATCACAGGGGTGTGGGAACTGGTCCTTTGGTACCTCTGGGGGAGGGGCCTGAGTTCTAGAGGGCTCAGTCTGAAAAACATCTCAAAAAAAGCAATCTGAGGTTCTACAATAATAATGTTACCTACAGGAGCAATTAGGGAAGTCACATACCCTGTGCCCTCTGGCCACGTGGCTCCTGAGCAGTGAGGGATTGTAGAAACTAGGCATCCTTTTTAGCAGAGTTCAGGCCCTTCCCATAATCCTAATCCGGCCTTCCGTTAGTCTTGCAAAGGTGATCTCAGGCTCTGAACGAGGAGGGATCGGTTTTACGGAAGGACGGTTATCATCCTTGTGTCAAAGGTAAACCATAAACTAAATTTTTCCCTTCGTTAGCTTGGCCTCGGCCCAGGAACGGGAAGATAGCCAGCCTGTGACACTAGAAGCAAGATGGAAGCCATGTTAGATTTCGCTCACTGTCATAATCTTTGCAAAGATATCATTAGACTTTAAATAATACTTAAATCTAACTTTCACATACAAACTTTTAAGGCTCTGAAAACATTTTAAGGCGGGGCACGGTGGCTCATGCCTGTATCCCAGCACTTTGGGAGGCTGAGACGGGCAGATCATGGGGTCAGGAGATGAGACCATCCTAGCACGGTAAAACCCCATCTCTACTAAAAATACAAAAAACTAGCTGAACATGGTGGTGCATGCCTGTAGTCTCAGCTACTTGGGAGGCTGAGGCAGGAGAATCACTTGAAACTGGGAGGCAGAGATTGCAGTGAGCCAAGATCTCACCACTGCATTGCAGCCTGGCGACAGAGCGAGACTCCGTCTCAAAAAAAAAAAAAGTAAAAGAAAAAAGAAAAAAATTTAAAAGAAATTAAACTCTTAAAAGGCCTGTGCCGGGCACGGTGGCTCAAGCCTGTAATCCCAGCACTTTGGGAGGCCGAGGCGGGTGGATCACAAGGTCGAGAGATCGAGACCATCCTGGTCAACATGGTGAAACCCCGTCTCTACTAAACATACAAAAAATTGGCTGGGCATGGTGGCGCGTGCCTGTAATCCCAGCTACTCAGGAGGCTGAGGCAGGAGAATTGCCTGAGCCCAGGAGGCGGCGGTTGTGGTGAGCCGAGATCGCGCCATTGCACTCCAGCCTGGGTAACAAGAGCGAAACTCCGTCTCAGAAAAAAAAAAAAAAAAAAAAAAGGCCTGTGAAGAAAAATCTTAATTTAATGCTTTTAAAACTTTAAAGGTTGATATGTGTTTTATTATTAGGCTAATTGAGCATAAAAGCGTTCAGGATATATATAGAAGGTGTCTATAACTGAGTGGTATTGCCCCCTCCCTAATAGGAAATGGCTAGTGATGAGCTGAAAGAGATGCGGAAAAACTTGACCAAAGAAGCCATCAGAGAGCATCAGATGGCCAAGACTGGTGGGACCCAGACTGACTTGTTCACATGTGGCAAATGTAAAAAGAAGAATTGTACTTACACACAGGTTTGTGATTGTTTATAAATTCTTACTTTATATTAAGAATGCTTGCAATTTCTGTTTTAAAATAAATAGCAAAGATAATTAGCAGCATGATAGTCCCTCACTTAGCCATGGAGGGTTATGTTCTAAGACCCTGAGTGGATGCCTGAAACTACAGATAGCACCTAACCCTATGTATACCATGTTTTTTCCTATACATACATACTGATAAGTTTTATTTATAAATTAGGCATAGGAAGAGATTCACAACAATAACTTAATCAAATTGAACAGTTATGACAAGATACTGTTATGTAAGTAATGTGAATGTAGTTTCTGTCTCTCACAACAATATCTTGCACTGCACTCACCCCTGTTCATGTGATGAGATGAAGCAGAATGAATGATGTCAGCATTGTGACTAAGTGTTAGGCTGCTGTTGACCTTCTGATGATCCATCGGAAAGAGGCTTATCTGCTTCAGGTGGTCCTGCCTCATCGAGCCCTGATGATATGGATGACTAATGGGTGGGTAGCATATACGGTGATGCACACTGGACAGAGGGGTGATCTGTATCCCAACTGGGACAGGGTAGGATAGTACAGGCTGTCCTCATGCTACTCAGAACAACGTGTAGTTTAAAACTGATTAGTTGTTTATTTCTGGAATTTTTCACTTAATATTTTTGGACCACTGGTAACTGAAACCATGGAAAGAAAGCCCGTGGATAAATGGGGACTAAGTCAAGAGGAGATCAGATTTCTTTCTTAAGTGTAAGAATGATTTCTTTTAAAAAAAAATTTTTTTTTTGGTAGGGATGGGGTCTTGCCGTGTTGTCCAGGCAGATCCCAATTTCCAGACTCAAATGATCCTCTCACCTCAGCCTCCCAAAGTACTGGGAGTACCAGCATGAGCCTCTGTGCCGGGCCGAATGCTTTCTTAATACTCATTCTAGTTAACTAATTACTCTCATGGAAGTAGTTACTATGAAAGCTAGGTCAAATACAACTTATAAAATGTGAGAATGGATAAAATGACCATGTTCTTTTAACAGTTCATAAATGGTTGTATTGGTTAATCCTTTTTATTTTGCCAAACTATATACTTTAAGCAAAGTTCTTCACTCTCCCTCACGTGGCTTATGGGTACTTTGAGCTTAACTTGCTTCTGGAAAATTTGTTCCTTTTTGTAACACTGGTAACTTACATTCACGTATGATATTCTTCAACAGCTGAAAAGCATATTATAGTTATTTTGGTTGCATGTGCATGTGTGAAAATTGTTTTTCTGACTGTCTTAATTTCATTTGCCAAATAGGTTTTTGTGCTATATCATCTGCTGTAAACTAAATTATCTCCTTAAGGGACAACTTACTATGTTTCAGACAGTAGATTTGGGAAACTGAATTTTCTCAATGATAGAAAATTAAGCAAAAATAGCATCACTAAACTGAAGGGAGGCTTTACTTTAAAATTTTGTTGGTAGTTATGTTTGTGGTTAAAAATTCAAAAGGTACAAAAGGTGGTAAGTAGCAAATTCCTTTCCCACTTTTGCCTGTGGCCACCTCCTTCTCCCTCCCTGGAAGTAAAGCAAGGTTACCAGTTTGTTGTGGAACTTCCTAGGTATTTTACATGTATACATGCAAATATTTTTGTTTTCCTTTTTCTAAACACATATGGTAGAATGTTATATGAGTTTTTCTGCCTCTTTTCTACTTTTTATAGGCATGTAATCTCCATTTTCAAATACACTTCATTTAACCCATCTGAAGTCTTTGACCTTTTTGAAATCTCATTTAGTCACAGTTGGGTATTTCCATGTTTCATTTTGTAGCAGTTTTACTACTGATTGGTACTAAAATGCATCAACATTGATAAAAGTGGTTTGGGAAAATTCTGAGTTTGAATTGCTCTTTTTGTTTTTTTGAGACAGAGTCTCACTCTGTTGCCCAGAATAGAGTGCAATGGCCTGACTTCGGCTCACTGCAACCTCCGCCTCCTGTGTTCAAATGATTCTCCTGCCTAAGCCATCTAGGTAGCTGGGATTACAGGTGCCCTCCACCACACCCATCTAATTTTTGTATTTTTAGTACAGATGGGATTTCACCATGTTGGCCAGGTTGGTCTTGAACTCCTCACCTCGTGATCCACCTTCCTTGGCCTCCCAAAGTGCTGGGATTACAGGCATGAGCCACCATGCCCTGCCAAATTACTGTTTTCTTTTAGCCAGGTAGAAATATCTTAGCAATAAAAATTGTACCCTAAAAATGCCATATATTAGAAAATATTAAGTATAAATAGAAAGTTATTTAAAAGCTAAAGTGTCTTTAAAATGTGCAAAGTAGAAGTGATATATAACCAAATTACAAATAGCTAAGACAAAAAGTCATAAATATCAAGTTTGTTTCTTTTAGCAGAAATAACCCAGCCTAAAGTTGAAGCCAGTATGATTTTCTTAGAATCGCAGTGTTCTCTTCAGATAGAAAACTCTCAAAAGTTCCGCCAGGTGCGGTGAGCACCTGTAATCCCAGAACTTTTGTGAGGCTGAGATGAATGGATCACGAGGTCAGGAGATCAAGACCATCCTGGCTAACATGGTGAAACTCCGTCTCCACTAAAAGCACAAAAAATTAGCTGGGCATGGTGGCAGGTGCCTGTAGTCCCAGCTACTTGGGAGGCTGAGGTAGGAGAATTACTTGAACCCAGAAGGCGGAGGTTGCAGTAAGCCAAGATCGCAAGCCACTGCACTCCAGCCTGGGAGACAGAGTGTAACTCAGTCTCAAAAAAAATTAAAAAAAAAAAAAAGAAGAGAAAACTCTCAAAGTTCTTATGGAAATAACAGATGTAAAAGAAGTAAGTGTAACTCTTGGTTACTATGTACCCCAGAGGGGATTAAAATTTTTCCCACAGAGCAAAAGATTCCTCATTTCTACTTTTGGGGCCCTAGATAACAGAATTAAGTATATATAAAGTATAGCAGGAGGTTTCAAACCATTTTTATCTCAAGGCCTTAACTAAGCAAAATACTGTTGTTCTGAGGATGGTGCTGCTTTGTCTTCCTTTGGGCCTTTGAGTAGGAAGTCATGTTAATAGTTTACTGGTGTCACGAAGCTTTGATCTTGGAAGTGGTGATAAGGTGGGATTTTATCATCTCATACTGCATTTCAATATACCATATTTAAAATTCAGCATTGTTAGTATTTAGGTTCCTGCCACAACTTAAACTGAAGAATAACATTTAACTTTAATAATGCTTTGTCATCTTCATTCAGAGAAATAACCTTTCTGGTTTTGAGACCTTTGGTTCTGGCAATTCTCTTCAGTTTAGAACTTCAGAAATTTATAAAGTTATTAAAAGCCATGTTAGCTTTCTCTCTCTCTCTCTTTTTTTTTTTTTTTTTTCCTTTTTGAGACAGTCTCGCTCTGTCACTAGGCTCTAGTGCAATGGGACAATCTTGGCTCCCTACAACCTCTGTCTCCTGGGTTTAAGGAATTCTTCTGCCTCAGCCTCCTGAGTAGCTGGGACTATAGCTGTGTGCCACCATACCTAGCTAATGTTGTATTTTTAGTGGAGATGGGATTTCACCATGTTGGTCACGATGGTTTGATCTCTTGACCTTGTGATCTGCCCGCATCGGCCTTCCGAAGTGCTGGGATTACAGGCATGAGACACCATGCCCGGCCAGCTTTTTTTCTTACTGGGTTCTCTTTCTAAGTTAAAAAAAGTAGTTGTGGTAGAATATATATAACCTCAAATTTTCCATCTTAACCAGTAATTTTTAAGTGAACTGTTCAGTAGTAGAGCATTCACAGTGCTTTGTATCCAGTCTCCAGAATGCTTTTCCTCTTGCAAAACTGAAACTCTTTATCCCTTAAACAATAACTCCCCATTCCTCCTCTGTCCAGCCCAACAACCACCATTCTGCTTTCTATCTCTCAGAATTTGACTATGCAGAGTACTTTACATTAGTGGAATCATATAATGTT
This sequence comes from Saimiri boliviensis, assembly GCF_048565385.1. NCBI lineage: Eukaryota > Metazoa > Chordata > Mammalia > Primates > Cebidae > Saimiri > Saimiri boliviensis. The sequence continues at coordinate 7,879,108 of NC_133463.1, read as the reverse complement.
TGTCTTACTGTGACTGGCGCCTATTTCACTTAGCATAATGTCTGCAAGGTTTATCTGTGTTGTAGCATATGTCAGACTTTCCCTCCTTTTTACAGCTGAATAATATTCCATTGTATGTTCATACCACTTTTGATACATTCATCCATCTGTTGATGGACACTTGGGTTGTTGCTTCTCCTTTTTGGCTGTTGTGAATAAAGCTGCTGTGAACTTGTGTGTACAGATACCTCTTTGAGACTCTACTTCCTTTCTTCTGGTTATATACCCAGCAGTGGAATTGCAGTAGGAACTGCTTATAGGAAATTAGGAAAATACAGAAAAACATGAGTAATAAATTTAAGTCATTCATTAAGCTACCTTCCAAAGAGAACGGTTATCAGTATTTTGTTGTCTGCAATATTTTGTGATTTTTTTTTCTATGTATAGTTGGAATTAAATACTGTAAAAACTATTTTACACTCTTCTTTTAACTTAGGTACCATAATGTAAGCATTTTTTTTCTTTTTCCAGAGAATAGTCTATTTGAGTTGCATAACATAAATCAGTGCCATACAAAAATAATAAAAATATTTTCCTCTTTTATTTACAAATTAATTTCATAAACAAACTATACGTAACATGATAAATAAAAGTTCTTTACTTCCATCCTTTATGGCTAGGAAAATAAATTATTTTAATAGCTATTTAAATCTGCATCCTGTTTCCAGAGAAATTAATGTATTATGTTTTTGTTTTTTTTTTTTCCAAATTATCCCTAACCTTTAAACAAACTTAAGAGTAGATACTGCTGCTATTTTTACATAGAATGGTAAACAGCCTTGTTAAAAAGTAGGAGAAGGCCAGGCTTGGTGGCTCACACCTGTAATCCCAACACTCTGGGAGGCTGAGGCAGGCAGATCACCTGAGGTCAGGAGTTTAAGACCAGACTGGCCAACATGATGAAACCCCCATCTCTACTAAAAATACAAAAAATTAGCTGGGCATGTTGGTATATACCTGTAATCCCAGCTACTTGGGAGGCGGAGGCAGGAGAATCACTTAAACCCAGGAAGTGGAGGTTGCAGTGAGCCAAGATTGCACCATTGCACTCCAACCTGGGCAACAGGAATGAAACTTCATCCCAAAAACAAACAAAACAATACCAAAAAAAAAAAAAAAAAAAAAAAGCTAGAGTAACTTTCCACTAGTTAGAATTGAACTTCATAAAATATAAACATTTTATAAACCCTACAGTTCAGGCAATTTGATTTAATTATGACTAATCTGTAGGAATATACAATACAAATTTGTCAGTCATCCACAGTTAAGAGCATCTATGAATAAAAATTTTATTTATGTTCAGAATAAGATTTTATTTGTATTCTTGAAAGGTAGCTTTGTTCCCAGTAAATCTCTCTCCTACTATTTCTGTATATTTTAGGAGATGTTTTCAATTCAAAAAGAAGTGACATCTAGTTATTTGACTTTTTATTTTGTTCTTGTTTGAAACTGCTCTGTTTTGGTCTTTTCTTTTCTTTTTCTTTCTTTTTTTTTTTTTTTTTTTTTTTGAGACAGAGTCTCCCTCTGTTGCCCAGGCTGATGTGCAGTGGTGTGATCTCGGTTCACCGCAACCTCTGCCTCTGGGTTCAAGTGATTCTTCTGCCTTAGCCTCCCGAGTAGCTGGGATTACAGGTGCCCTCCACAAGGCCTGGCTAATTTTTCTTATTTTTTTTTAGTGGAGAAGGGGGTTTCAACATGTTGGCTAGGATGGTCTTGAACCCCCAACCTCAAGTGATCCATCCACCATGGCCTCCCAAAATGCTGGGATTACAGATGTGAGCCACCATGCCTGGCCAGTTTTGGCTTTTTGATCCTTTTCTGGCATTTCCCAAAATCTCAGGTCCTTTGCAGCCTGCCTAAACTGCTAGTCACTGATTATTTTTTTTTTGGTGCCATTTAATCTTGCTGAACAAATGCTTGAAGGAACCAAATACATCTGGAGTTCTCTCCCTCTTAATTGTTTAAAACCAACAACAGACAAACAAGAAAACCTTTGTAAGCATTTTTCTGGCTGTGTAATATTTCATCAGATGGATATACTCTTACTTTATGTTATTTCCCTGTTGGATATTTGTTTTTAGTGTTGTGCTGTTACAAAATTATACTCTTCAAACATTCCTTGTATTTTTGTGTTTTTAATTACCATCTTAGAAATAGTTTAGATACTAAGTTTCTAGGTTACAAAGAATGCTGCCTAACTTTTAGAAAGGTTGCGGCAGTTAGGTTTTTTTACATCTTGTTATTTTGTAAGAGAAAATTGACATATGTTTAAATTTATTCATTTCTGTGCTTCTTATTGATGAAATTGTTTTTGAGATCCAAATAACTTATCGATTAATTTTAAAAATATTTATTAGCTGTTTGTAAAAAGTATAAGGTATGACTTCAGAAGATTTTCCCACTTACCTGGGATATATTAAACAGGAAAGACAAGGACTCAGGAAAGTGATGTTTGGAAATGTGCTCTGTTGACATGATTTTGCTTAGAACTTGTTTCAGACTTTTATTTATTTTATTGTGGTACCATCATGTTTATTAGGTATTCTGTGTCTTTATGTATAACATTCTTATTTGGGTGGGGTTTTTTTATAGTCCTGGAAAAAGTATGTTTAATTTAATTTTGCTGCAGGTGCAAACCCGTAGTGCTGATGAGCCAATGACAACATTTGTTGTCTGTAATGAATGTGGAAATCGATGGAAGGTATGGACCCTCTTGGATTCATATTATACTCGCTTATAATAGAATGATTTCTTCTGGTCTTTTCATAGGTCCATCTAGATACCTAAATATATACAGATATGCTCACACTATCCAGTACTCTTGTAGTTCCTACTTGTAATGGAATATACTGTTTTGTGTCCTACTAGAAATAAAGGGTATTAACTTGACTTTACTATCTTTATTTGTTTTGGTGCAGGAAAGAGGGAGTGAATCTTAACTGTTCAATTATTATATCACTGTCCTATATATCCTATATTCATTACATTGTTATGACTCTTTTACTTCCAGAAAATCTGTACATGTTTAGTTACTTGTTTTAATAGATTTTGATTTTGGAAAAAAGATTTTTCCACTTGTTGAAATCAAACCCAATGATTTTATTGTTTATTTTAGAAATTACTGATGAGCACTGATGTGATTTGGTAGGCTTTTCACTAAGCCTTCATATTGCCTGTGTGCTCTTGAAAGTAGTCCCACACAGCAATTTTATATTATTTCAATGATTCATTCTTGAGTGATTTTGTGAACCAAAAGAACAAAATTTAAATTTGGGAGCAGAAGTATACATCAGTATTAAAAACATTTTAATTATTATTGTAGATGTGAATGATAAGGGTGGTGAGGTTCAGAGGCTTACATGGTAGGAATTTAGTCTTTGGAATCATACAGGCTGATTTTGAACTCCCTTGCTACTTCTCATTACTGAGCTATATTGTTTTTACATATTAAATGTGAATAGTTCCTTTCATTTCGATTGTGAAGAGTAGAGATAATATATTTAGTGTGCCTGATAATTGTTGGTGTTCTAAAAATGCTGGCTATTTTTATTAGTTTTTCTGAAGTGTGTACAAAATTCTTTTGTTTTTCATTTATACTTACATAGACTTTTCAGTTTAATGCTTTTTGAAGTATTCACTTAGCTTAAAGCATTTTCTGAAAATCAGAAGTTAACTAGAAGCCATGGGCCAGGCGCGGTGGCTCAAGCCTGTAATCCCAGCACTTTGGGAGGCCGAGGTGGGTGGATCATGAGGTCAAGAGATCGAGACCATCCTGGTCAACATGGTGAAACCCCGTCTCTACTAAAAATACAAAAAATTAGCTGGGCATGGTGGCGCGTGCCTGTAATCCCAGCTACTCAGGAGGCTGAGGCAGGAGAATTGCCTGAACCCAGGAGGCGGAGCTTGTGGTGAGCCGAGATCACGCCATTGCACTCCAGCCTGGGTAACAAGAGTGAAACTCCGTCTCAAAAAAAAAAAAGAAGCCATGAAATTAACTAGAAGCCATTTGGGCCAGAGTCCCAAACCATATTGAGGATATCTATTTGGCATCTTCAACAACTCCACTTTAAAGGATTGGGGCCAGTACCTATTTTATTTATTCTTTTTTTTTTTTTTTTCCTATTTTTTTAATTAGAGTCTCACTCTGTTGCCCAGGCTGGAGTACAGTGGCTCTATCTCCGCTCACTGCTGCCTCCGCCTCCCAGGTTCTAGCAATTCTTCCTCAGTCTCCCAAGTAGCTGGGATTACAGGCACGCGCCACCACACCCAGCTAATTTTTGTATTTTTAGTAGAGACAGGGTTTCGCCATGTTGGCCAGGCTGGTCTCGAACTCCTGACCTCAGGTGATCTGCCTACCTCGGCCTCCTAAAGTGCTAGGATTACAGGCTTGAGCCACTGTGCCTGGCCCAGTACCCATTTTATTACATACAAGGAATTAGTTATGAGCTGGAAAGATTTACTGCTGTTGAAAGTGTCTTCATGGCATGAAACAGTATTTCCTCCCCTTCTGAGGTTGCAGAAGCTTTCCTTGGTCTAGGAGAGGGACATTCACCTTCTTTTTCAATCCTGTTGAGCAAATTTGGCCTATTCTCTTGGATTTGTTTTGCATGATGGATCATTTTTATTATGGTGATGAGACATGCAGTGCAGTTTGTTTTGAATACATTCAGTTTGTGACACAAGTTTTGACACAGTACTTAACTGAATTTAAGAAAGTTCAATTTGGGATAGAAAGCTGATGCCTAGGGTGTGGCATATTTTAACAATTCAAATTTGGAATGGTTATTTTTTTTTTTTTTTTACCTTTAAAACATTATAAAGAGGTATTTAATAAAAATGCTTAAATTGTTTTATACAAGTTCTTTAGTTACATGTTCCTAGTAGTTCTAAGTTGGGAAAGTTAGACACTTAAGATAGGTGATTTTCATGTGTGAAAAAATACAACATGTTTTTTAAAAATGCATCTATTTTAAAAGCAATATCAGATGTATGCTGTATTAAATGCAGAATGTACTTTATTGGTATTGAAAGGTCTCACAAAATGTTTTTTCTTTTTTGACAGTTCTGTTGAGTCGGAAGAATTGGCAAAATAATCTGGACCATTAAGAAAACAGATTTTGTAATTAGCTTTAAACTAGGCCAAGCAACTAGTTTTCCTGCAAATCAGATTTTTAAAGTAACATACATCCCTTGGGTTAGACTTTGGTTTTGACCTAACATTTCTTCCTTTAATGCCTTCCTAGTTTCAGATCTGTAAGGAGACTATATAATAATTGTATGGTATCTGTTTCAAAACATATTTTTTCCATGTTTATAAGTAACTTGATATTAAACTTTTATTAGTTAACCTTCTGGCAATATTTTTTCTTTTTCTTCTTTCTTTCTTTCTTTCTTTTTTTTTTTTAAGATAAAGTTTTGCTCTTGTTGCCCAGGCTGGAGTGCAATGGCACGATCTCGGCTCACTGCAACCTCTGCCTCCCAGGTTTGAGCGATTCTCCTGCCTCAGCCTCCTGAGTAGCTGGGATCACAGGCACGTGCCGCCAAGCCCAGCTAATTTTTGTATTTTTAGTAGAAATGGGGTTTCTCCATGTTGGTCACGCTGGCCTCGAACTCTTGACCTCAGGTGATCCACCTGCCTTGGCCTCCCAAAGTGTTGGGATTATAGGCATGAGCCACCCCACCCAGCCAATGTTTTTTCTTTCTTAAAGGAAAATATACCTTAACTTTTCTTTTTTTACAGTGTGAAACATACACAGTAGAAATTCTGTTAGTAATACATAAGTGAAAATACATTTTCTTCCATATTGGCATGTAGCTACAAATATTAAACGAGGAGAAAAGTTAATATAATTTTAGGTTTACCAAATATGGTGTGTATTCAAATAATACTTGACCAGCTTATCTAAAGTGTACATAATATTTGAGCTAGCTTATGAATTTGATTTTAATTATTATGTTTGCAAGCTTTGAATATTAGATATTATTTTACATCTGTAACTAACCCTGATCATTTCTTGTAATTTCTTGTACATGTATATTACTTGTTCTTAATAGATTTTACTTTTGGGAACAAGGCTTTGTTGAGATCAGTTTGGTTTTGCAGTTAATTTACCTGTTTGACTTTATAATGTGTTTTAGTTTTGCAGAAGAATACTGTTGTAGTTTAGAAGGCTTTTCATAAATCCCCTCACAGGTAAAGATGAAAATTTTTCATATTTTTTTCCCCTAGTAGGAAGACATACTGGAAAGAAAATGTTTAGCATCTTAGTATAGTGTAGCTGTTGTAAACAGTTCATGATTCGATTTTGATTTGGAAATCTCTGCTGACCAAGGATTAATCTTAAGGTTTGTGTAAATCATTAAATCTGTGGTCTTTTCTTGTGGAGATTGATAGAAAATATTTTTGTCTTAAGTCTTATTTGCTGACTTTTTCTGTCAATGAGTGAGATTGTTGAACAAACTGAATATATGGGCTATCGCAAGTAGCTTTACAGTACAGATCTTAAAATTAAGTTTTCCTTTTTGTTAAAGTGTGTACCATTTTTTTCTGTTTGGAGTAAGACAAACATTGTTTCCACATAGGTTTCTTAGGGTACACTTGCTGTAGCACACTTTAAAGGCCACTGTTGCAAAGTCTACATTTTATGTTGAATTATTCTGTCAGACAACCGTAGGAAGACCTCCGTACATGCTTTGCACTCTCCTTTGCTCCCTTTTTCCAGTTTCTTATTTTGTTGTAATACAGAAAGCAGCATTTTTAAATGTCCATGTTAAGAATTGGGCCACCGGTACCAACCCACCTCTATGTCGTCAGTTCATAGTTGAAGATTTTGTTTCATCATTTCAAAACTAAAGTACATTTTTGAAAGAATGAGTTTCAGAACAAAATAATCTCACTTTTAAATTAAGTGATCCATTTTAAAATTTGTAATTCAATAAAGTTTTTTTTGTTGTTAAACATATATTGTGTCATTTGATTTAGACATTGAAGCTTGCTTTATCTTTTATTTAACTACACATTCCCTCTCCCCTCCACTACTGAGGTATTTCTAAATTACAGTTTTAATTAAGTGAAGCCTGGTCTTCAGTAAAAACTAGTAGTCAGCAGTACTACAGACTTTCTTGTCTGTTCCTGGTCCTCTGGTGATGGATGGAATGGCAGGTTCTGAGTAAATATGTGAGCGCATCCCATGTGTATACTTAATTTAATGTGAGAGAATAAATTGTGAGTCTTGCTATTGGCAAATACTAGCCTTTTTTTTTCTTTCTTTCTTTTTTTTGAGCCAGTGTCTTGCTCTGTCTCCCAGACTAGAGTGCAATGGCACAGTCTCAGCTCACAGTAACCTCTGCCCCACAGGTTCAAGCAATTCTCCTGTCTCAGCCTCCCAAGTAGCTGGGATTATAGGCGCCCACCACCATGCCCTGCTAATTTTTGTATTTTTTAGTAGAGACAGGGTTTTACCATGTTGGTCAGGCTGGTCTCCAACTCCTGATCTCAGGTGAGCCACCATGCCCGGCCCAATACTAGACCTTTATAAAGTAACTGGAAGTAAATATTAAGGGTAATATTGTATGACACTTACTTTCAGGGCAAAGTAAGTGTGTTAAATGAACAAAGGAATTAGGCAAATACAGATAATGAAGAACCATCCGATGAAAGCGGAAAGAACAGTCTTGGTTTTCTGACTTACCTGAGTGATGATGATGAGCATTGGTTTATAAATTTTGCTAAGCTGTGGCAAAAATTCAGAAATATTTATATTCCCCCAGACATCTAAACCTATATATACATCTTACAAATGGCAGATATTTTAAGTATTAACAAGATAGCAAAAGAAATAACAGGCTATGCTTTGAATTTTTATAGCTATATAGTGGTTGTCCTTATGGGTCAAATTGTAATTTGTGTATCTGAATGGACTTTATTTCTCTCTTTTTTTTTTTTTTTTTGAGACAGAGTCTCACTCATTTGCCCTCACTGGTGTGCAGTGACACAATCTCTGCTCACTGCAACCTCTGCCTTCTGTGCTTAGGTGATCTCCCACCTCAGCTTCCCAAGTAGCTGGATTATAGGTGCCCGCCACCACACCCAGCATTTTGGTGTTTTTAGTAGAGATGGGCCATGTTGCCCAGGTTGGTCTCGAACTCCTGAACTCATGCAGTTCGCCTGCCTTAGCCTCCCAAAGTGCTGGGATTACAGACTTGAGCTACCATGCTCAACCATATTTCTCAAAATAAAAACTATAGTTAGAGTTGTGATTTAAAGAGTTTTAATCAATAGTTGTTCCCAGGCTGGGCTTGGTGGCTAACACCTGTAATCCCAGCACTTCAGGAGGCTGAGGCAGGAGGACTGCTTCAGCCCAGGAGTTCAAGATCAGCCTGGGCAACGAAGTAAGGCCCTGTTTCTATAAAAAAATAAATAAAATTAAAAAACTGGCTGGGCATGGTGGTGCATACCTGTAGTCTCAGCTATTCAGGAGGCTGAGGCAGGAGAATCCTCTGAGCTCAGAAGATTGAGGCTGCAGTGAGCTGTGTTTACACCACTGTACAACACCCTGGGGAACAGAATGAGACCCTATCTCATTCAAGGAAAAAAAGGCAGACCAGTGAGGTGGCTCATGCCTGTAATTCCAGCACTTTGGGAGGCCAATGCAAGAGGCTTGCTTGAGCTCAGAAGTTTGAAACCAGCCTGGGCAACATAGCGAGACCTTGTCTCTATATAAAATTTTTTAAAAAAGCAAAAAATTGTTTTTATCTCCACTTTATTAAAGTTGTAGAAAATTAGCCATTCAAGATGAATTGTGTATCCCACTGGGAAACACGATGAGGATAATCACTGAATCACTAGTGAAAGCCACATATGAGGCCAGGCGTCGTGGCTCACGCCTGTAATCCTAACACTTTGGGAAGCTGAGGTGGGTGGATCACCTGAGGTCAGGAGTTTGAGACCAGCCTGACCAATATAGTGAAACCTCGTCTCTACTAAAAATACAAAATGAGCTGGGCATGGTGGCACATGCCTGTAATCCCAGCTACTTGGGAGGCTGAGGGAGGAGAATGGCTTGAACCCAGGAGGTGGAAGTTGAGGCGAGCCCAATTGTGCCACTGCACTCCAGCCTGGGCAACAAGAGCAAAACTCTGTCTTTAAAAAAAAAAAAAAAAAAAAAAGCCACATATGAAAAAGGACCATCCTTAAGAATGCTACTTCATGGGAAATAGGACAGAGTTACTGACAAATTCCTAGGAAGTAATGGAAACATTATGCTGAACAATGTTTAAGTAAACTGAAGTCAGTAAAAAGTAATAGTGAAGTAGAGTGGAAAAAACAGCTCATAATCATGGCTATATTCGATAACCAACAGCTATAACTTAGTAGAGATGGAGTTGGTAAGTTTTTGTGGGAAATGTGCTCACTGCTGTATCTTTAGCATCCAGAAGAATGCCTGTCACATAGTAGGTGCTCATGAAATGGTTTTTCTTGGATGTGTCTTTGTCAGTGTGTTACATATTGTCCTTGGCCCTTCAGGAGCTAAGATATAAAGAAAGAATGTTCCATGGGTTGAGGACCAGCAGAGGTAGAATGGATAGTTACTGGTTGGTCATGTTTTAGACTCCAACTTTAAGGAATGTAAGGAGTTAGAGTCTTGGGAGATCCCTTTGGGTGCTTTATTTCTGCAAAGTGGTGCAACAGTTTCAGTGTACTCTTGTACTTGTTTGTGCAGCTGGGGGATGGAAGATGAAAGCACAGGGAGCTATCTCAGGTGACTGACCTTGTTCTGATTCCTCTCCCTGGAAGCTACATAAAGATGGCTAATTATTTTTCCCCTTAATGGCCGTTACTTCAGAAAGACATTTCATATGTGATATCCCATACAGTCTGGTTAAATTAGTCCAAGTGTTTTTATAAGTGGATGACTGAACTACTTTGAAATAAACGTTACTTATAATGCCAATATGAAAGTATAGCAGGTATTTAACAAGCAAAAACCGAGAGCACTGGCGTTGGACCGTGATAGCTATAGCTTCTGTCTACTGAGCATTAGCTCCCAGATACTTTACTAATTTATTTAGGGGCAACTTCACCCCTTCTTCCCTGTACATTACTCCGGGCGGGTCTCATTCACAGTGTCCCCGTGCCCCATGTGCATCCTCGAGATTCCCATATGAACAGGTACAGCTAAGCCAGCACAGCTGCACTTGGGGTCCCTGCAGCTTTTTGCCTAATATATGCAGAGATCCTTTGTGTACAATGAAGCCGAGGGGAGTTGAGATGGAGGGAGAGCCCTGCTAATATCGGACGTCTGGATCTAGCCATGTGGTGGCTCAAAAAAAAAAAAAAAAAGAAGGGAAAATGTATGTATATATATGTGTGTGTGTGTGTGTGTGTGTGTGTGTGTGTGTACACAATGAAATATTACCAGTAAAAAGGAAATCCTGCTGTGTGTGTGTACAATGAAATATTAGCCATAAAAATAAGGAAATCCTGCTCCATGTGACAGAATTGATGAATCAGGATAATGGATGAACCTTGAAGACATTATGCTAAGTGAAAGACAATTACTGCATAGAATAGTTAAACTCATAGAAGCAGAGAGTAGAATGGTGGTTGCTAGGGGCTGGGAGAGGGGAAGTACGGAGCTGCTGTTCTATGGGTATCAGGTTTCAGTTAATATTTCATTTCCTTCTTTTTTTTTGAGACGGAGTTTCACTTTTGTTGCTTAGGCTGGAGTGCAAGGGCACAGTCTTGCACCTCTGCCTCCTGGGTTCAAGCAATTCCCTGCCTCAGCTTCCTGAGTAGCTGGGATTACAGGCGCCCGCCACCCTGCCCGACTAATTTTATATTTTTAGTAGAGACAGAGTTTCTTCATGTTGGTGAGGCTTGTCTCGAACTCCCGACCTCAGGTGATCCGCCCGTCTTGGCCTTCCAAAGTGCTGGGATTACAGGCATGAGCCACCGTACCCAGCCTACATTTTCCTTTTTTTTTTTTTTTTTTTGAGATGAAGTCTCAACTTGTAATAACTCAGATGATAAATATTTGTGCAGAATACTCCTGCAACGTTAAAAAATGGCCTCTAACACAGTAGGTATGACTTAAGAGGTCAGGTTTCTTGCAGGAGGTAAATCTTAAAGAAATGATAGCAGTTTGCTGGGTAGAGTGGAATTTTAGAGGCCGGGTGTGGGGGCTCACGCCTGTAATTCCAGCACTTTGGGAGGCTGAGGTGGGCGAATCATCTGAGGTCGGGAGTTCGAGACCAGCCTGACCAACATGGAGAAACCCTGTCTCTATGAAAAATACAAAATTAGCCAGGCATGGCGGCGCATGCCTGTAATCAACTTGGGAGGCTGAGGCAGGAGAATCCCTTGAATCCAGGATGTGGAGATTGCGGTGAGCCAAGATCACGCCACTGCACTTTAGCCTGGGCAACAAGAGTGAAATTCCGTCTCAAAAAAAAAAAAAAAAAAAAAAAAGACTCCTTCAGCACTGTTCTCCCCCTGCTGTAGTTCTTTTTTTTTTTTTTTTTTTTTTTTTTTTGAGACGGAGTTTCGCTCTTGTTACCCAGGCTGGAGTGCAATGGCGCGATCTCGGCTCACCGCAACCTCCGCCTCCTGGGTTCAGGCAATTCTCCTGCCTCAGCCTCCTGAGTAGCTGGGATTACAGGCACGCGCCACCATGCCCAGCTAATTTTTTTTTGTATCTTTAGTAGAGACGGGGGTTTCACCATGTTGACCAGGATGGTCTCGATCTCTTGACCTCGTGATCCACCCGCTTCAGCCTCCCAAAGTGCTGGGATTACAGGCTTGAGCCACCGCGCCCGGCTTGTAGTTCCTACTGTCTCAGAGTTCCCACAGACCTATCAGTCGGCTTTTACTGAATGTAAATTACTAGAGGGCAGGGCTTATGTCTCATTCACAGTTACATCCTTTTTCTTTAGTAAGGAATGAGATTGGAAGACTTGGAATTGAAGCACAGGTAAGGGATTGACACCTCGAAAAGGAGGAAAGAACACATTGTTCTCTGGGACTGGACGGAGGGAGATGAGAATAGACACTGATCCATACATGTTTGTAGGTTGCATGGGAAGTTGAGGAGGCTTAGGGACACAATTTGCATAGTAGAGTAGGAGGTAAAATGGTTTCCTGAGAATGAAGGAGAGAGGCTTGGGTTTGGGGCTTGAATTGAGTCATGAAGATTCAGGCAGGCTATGGAGGGGCCAGGCAGGGCGAGGGCAGAGGAGAGCCATCCCCTGTGAGGGCGGGAGCACAGTGCCACCTCCTGCAATGCAGCGTGTGTCCCACTACTCAGAGTGACCCGGATTTTGAATGTGTTTCCCATTCGTTGTAGAGATGGGTTTCTTCAGGATGGGCTAGGTCTACCAACCAGTATTTTTACCTGTAAGCTATGAAGTTCTTTTTGCCTATGATAAAAGTAGTGGGATCTAAGCACAGAACCCTAGTCTGGGAGCTAAAAGATATGCTGCACGTATCCCTACTTTCTTAATCTTATATTTCCCAAATATGTACATATGGAAAAATAAAGATTGAGATAAAATTACTGTGCTTTATTTCTTTAAAGAATGAAAATGCCCATATTTCCCTCAATAATAAAAATGGAAATATGCTTATTTGACAATTTCGTTGTGAAGATGACCAAGTTGTGAATTTAAAAATTCATTCTTTAGGTTGGCAAATGCTAATAATAAAATAACAGTAATTCTTTTCTACAAAAGAATTTTCTAAGGACTCCTTCTGTTACCAGACACTTGAGACTGATCCACCTCAGAGCAGAGCTTTACATTAACCACGCAGAGATCCACACACGCACACGTGTCTCCACACAGACATGCTAAGATCAAGCGGAATGCCATTTTCACATGTAGTGTCGCATCTTTGTGAACTGTGAATTTGGGTCCTGTAATGGCACTGGTAAGTGAAATATTCAAACCAAGCTTCATGGACGGAAGAGGTGGTTGAGAAACACCTGAATATCTTCTCTTTAGGGGGACAGTAATCAGTTACCAAAGTCATGCAAAACAGAAGTGGTTCCCTTTGCTATGGTGGATGCACCTGCCCTGGGCAGCGGGGAGCCTTCTGTGTAGCCTTCACCACTGACAACATGCTACAGTTTTGTAAATGCAAATATGCTTTCTACAACAGCCATGTCCCTTGTTTTTTTTTTTTTTTTTTTTCCCGAAAGTATCACTAAAGGTGGCTGCAATTTACATTGTGAATATATAGCAGTCTGTTGAAGGAATCATCTGTTATTAAAATAGCCTGAGTATTACTCCAGCAGAAGATGCTACAGCCTCTAAATTCCCTGTGCTAGATGTAGCCCATGAGTTCTTTTATTATTTTATTAATAATAAATATATTTGAAAAATCCTATGCTTCAATGGATTTCTCCGATAAGGACTGAAGCAAGTCCTTATAGACAGTAGAGTTCATGAATCGAGGATACGAGTCTCTGTGCATCAGGGTGTAAATCTGAAGTTGAGCATCGTCGAATATGTGTTGGGATGGCTCCACCATGTTTCTGTTGATGACCTCTCTCACCCGGGAGTCTAAGCTCACCTGTCAACAGAAATGAGTAGAAGCTGTATTAGAGACTTCGGTTGGAGCTCCATCCCAAACTCCCAGAGCTTGTGTTTTTGTTTTGTTTTGAGATAGCCTCACTCTGTCACCCAGGCTGGAGTGCAGTGGTGCTATCTCGGCTCACTGCAACCTCTGCCTTCTGGGTTCAAGGAATTCTCCTACCTCAGGCTCCTGAATAGCTGGGATTACAGGCACTGCCACCATGCTTGGCTAGTTTTTGCATTTTTAGTAGAGACGGGGTTTCGCCATGTTGGCTAGGTGTGTCTTGAACGCCTGACTTCAGGTGATCTGCCCACCTTGGCCTCCCTAAGTGCTAGGATTACAGGCGTGAGCTGCTGCACCCGGCCTTGTTGTTTTTTTAAATGTCCCAAACCAAAGGAGATTGTCCCCAAAATCCAAACCACAGAAGGAGAAACCAAAAGCATCATCAACGTGGTTCTCAAAGGCCAGTGGCCTCAGCAGGCTCAAGGGCTTGTGAGACAGTAGCTGGGTCCCACCCCAGACTTGGGAGGTATAGGGGTCTCCTTGATTGCTTATTTCCCACAAGTTCTAACTGATGCTGGCAGTGCTCACACTGCTGCTTTGTAGAAAATAGACAGCACAGACTGCCCCTTGCTCATTTCCTCGTAACATGGGGGCTGATGCCTGGAGGCCCAGACTTCCCCTGCTGGTCCACAGTGGCAGGTCTTGGGATGAGTGCTGGCCTGCCCAGAGGGTTGGGCACAGGGGTGAAGTGGACGCTGACTCAAAATCCTGGGAGGTTCCAATCACAGGGCCCGAGGGCAGACGATCCTAGGGTTTAAATTCCATCCCTGTGACTGCATAGTTATAGGGCCTTGGGCAAGGTAAACTCTGTGTCCTAGTGAACTCCTCCTCTGAGGTGGGGATGATGATGATGATAGTGTCAATGTTTTTGGTGATCTAATGACAAAGTGCTTGGATTTCACTAACCCCGTAGGAGATGTCGCCTATTATTGCTCTGTTGTTTGGCTCTTCCTAGACAAGACTGTCTCATAAACCAGAGCAAACGACTGGGCTCACACTGTTCCTGTAGGACACCAGACAAACGAGTCCAGGCCGAAGGTGCAAAGATGAACTCACACATCTCTTCTGTGGAAGGAGCCTCAGCTGGGCCATCCCTGCACAGGCCGGCCATGATAGTTCCAATGCCACGCAGTGCTTTCATAAAAAACTGAAAATAGGCCGGGTGCGGTGGCTCACACCTGTAATCCCAGCACTTTGGGAGGCCAAGGCAGGCAGATCACGAGGTCAAGAGATCAAGACCATCCTGGCCAATATGATGAAACCCCATCTCTACTAAAAATACAAAAATTAGCTGGGCACAGTGGTGCGTGCCTGTAATCCCAGTTACTTGGGAGGCTGAGACAGGAGAATCATTTGGACGCAAAAAGGCAGAGGTGAACCGAGATCATGCCACGGCACTCCAGCCTAGTGACAGAGTGAGGCTCTGTTTCAAAAAAACCGAAATAAACGTAATTACTTAAATCATTAAATACTGGCTTATGTGATCTGTCTTTCCAGGTGCATATATCCACCTTCCCCCTGGAAAGCCTCTTTCTTACCCATAGGTGGGCACCTCAAACCCGATACTGTCAAAATGGACTCCCAGTATCTCCCAATCTTGTGAGCTCATGAAGAAATGGAGGTAGCTGTCCCCACTCAGTTCACAGCCCTGCTTATCCTTCCTCTTCCCCCTGGTTCTATGTTCAGTCACACAGTCCTACTGATTCTACTTTTTTATATTTATTTTGAGATGGGATCTTGCTCTGTTGCCCAGGCTGGAGTGCAGTGGTCCCATTATAGCTCACTGCAGCCTCAAACTAATGGGCTCAAGTGATCTTCCTGCCTCAGCCTTCTGAGCAGCTGGGGCTACAAGTGTGTGTCACCACACCTAGCTAACTTTTTTTTTTTAGAGATGGGGTCTCACTGTGTTGCCTAGGCTGCTCTCAAACTCCCTAGCTTAAGCGATCTTCCCACCTTGGTCTCTCCCAAAGTGCCAGGATTACAGGCATGAGCCACCAGGCCCAGCCCTCCCTACCTCTCTAACACCTGAATCTATCCACCTTCCCCCTTTCTGTCTGCCATGAGCCTTGGAGAGGTCTCTGGCCATTTCCCGCTGGACTCGTGCAGCAGCCTGCTAAGCGTTCTCCTGGCGCCGGTCTGGTGCTTCGCCAAATCCCGTTCCTGGGATCAGTCCAGGGGCCTCTTTCTAAAATGCAAACCCTGTCCTGACACGCCGGCTTCATACTCTGCTCTGGCTTGCTAGTGCTCTCAGGATCAAGTCCAAAGCTTATCAGATCTAAGTCTAAGCTGCTGAGGCCTTTCTCAATCTGTTCTGCCTCATTCTTCTCAAGAGCTGTTCTGAACCAGTTGCAATTTACACAAGGAAGGAGCTAGAAATACCTTGTCTTTGTTCCCTCTGTCTAAAATAACCTTTCCCTCTACCCTGCCCAAATCTACAGGTGTGATGATCCCTTCGTACACAGGAGGAAAAAGCTGCAGAGAGGTTAAAAAAGACACCTGCGGCCGGGCGCGGTGGCTCAAGCCTGTAATCCCAGCACTTTGGGAGGCCGAGGCGGGTGGATCACGAGGTCAAGAGATCGAGACCATCCTGGTCAACATGGTGAAACCCCGTCTCTACTAAAAATACAAAACATTAGCTGGGCGTGGTGGCGCGTGCCTGTAATCCCAGCTACGCAGGAGGCTGAGGCAGGAGAATTGCCTGAACCCAGGAGGCGGAGGCTGCGGTGAGCCGAGATCACGCCATTGCACTCCGGCCTGGGTAACAAGAGCAAAACTCCCATCTCAAAAAAAAAAAAAAAAAAAAAAGACACCTGCAGTTGGGCAGCTGAAAAATGAGAATTGGGGTTTAAACCCAAGCCAAGCTCATCCGACCTACGCTATGACCTATGCATATGGCTAAATCTATACTCTTAAGCTTTTTCAAGCTTTTACATTTCAAACAATAAATGCTTATATTTGGGGAGAAAGGGTCATCTTTTTATAATGTTTTTGCTTCACAAATTTCCTAAATTTTTTTTTTTCTAGATGTAGTCTTGCTCTGTCACCCAGGCTGGAGTGCAGTGGCATGGTCTCGGCTCACTGCAACCTCCACCTCCTGGATTCAAGCAAATCTCCTGGATCAGCCTCCTGAGTAGCTGAGACTACAGGCACACACCACCACGACTGGCTAATTTTTGTATTTTTAGTAGAGACGGGGTTTCACCACGTTAGACTGGTCTCGAACTCCTGACCTCATGATTCGCCTGCCTCGGCCTCCCTAAGTGCTGGGATTATAGGCTGGGATTATAATTTTTTGGCTGTATAATGCTTTAAAGGACTGAGGAAAAACCTTGCCTTGAAAAAGAAATCATGACAAAATAGAAATATGTAGAAGCCACAAATTAAAGGACAAAAATTACCTTGCTCTTAACAAACCAAAATAAAAATAACTTTCTGGACTCAGTATTCAAACATGTCAACTGCATATCACTAATTTAACATGAACTTAAGAAAGCAAAATGTAACAAAGCAAACTTAAGTAAGCCAACCACTCCACCACCTGGTCTGCCTATGCCAGGGATGTGGGAGTCATTTCGAGATGCTGGGGTTTGCCTCGTCAACCCTTCCCCTCTAGTGTCTTCGGCTGGCCTTGCTAGGCCCTCACCATGTCCCTTTGGACTCCTGAATTCGTTTTCTAATGTCTTCTGCCCTTGGTCTTCTCCAATTCATTTTGCAGGCCTATTGGTCTTTCAAACATCCAAATTTGGTGATATCAACGGGCTAAAATCCAAGGGCTTCCCAAGATAAAATCCAAACCCTGGCTTGATGCCCAAATCTCTCCATGTTCTCCGACTGTCCCTTTTCTAAGTCTCCTCCTGCTGCCTACCACCAGCCCTGACAGTTTGGTAAGCACCCTCCCAGTCCCTGTCTGCCACAACAGTCTGTGTACACTTGCAGTGATCACACAACTTCATGCTTGTCCCCTGGGCTTGCCTGGTCCTGTCTCCTGGGATGTCCCCATCCTGCTGTGTTTCTGGAAATCCCCTTTTCACCCTCCTTGGTCTATCTGCAGCCTTCCCAAGTACCTTTCTCATTCCTTCCCGCCCCTTTGTGGACGGCTCACCACCAAGCCCTGGTAAGCGCTGAGCATGTGGCCAGGGGTCCTGGTCTGCCCGCCCCCATCTCTGGGAGCTCCATGACAGGAGAGGCCCTGCTTCTTTACCCTGGCTTTCCTGTCGGCACCTAGTGGGAAATAACCTGCAGACTTATAATTAGAGCTACAAGGCACAAAATTGTGAGAACAATCTGACCTCCTTAATTTTATTTTATTATGATTTTTTTTTTTTTTTTTTTTGAGATGGAGTTTCACTCTCGTTGCCCAGGCTGGAGTGCAATGATCCGATCTCTGCTCACTGCAACCTCCGCCTCCCAGATGCCCCAGCCTCCCAAGAAGCTGGGATTACAGGCGTGCGCCACCACATTCGGCTAATTTTTTGTATTTTTAGTAGACATGGGTTTTCACCATGTTGGCCAGGCTGGTATTGAACTCCTGACCTCAGCTGACCCACCTGCTTCGGCCTCCCAAAGTGCTAGGATTACAGAAGTGAGCCACTGCACCCAGGCTGTCTCCTAAATTTTAGATTTGAAGAAACAGAGACTCTGACAGGTGGAAACTTGCCCAGTCTCATTCATTTGATCATTTCTTGAATGTGAAATGGCCAGCCTGGGGAAAACCTTGTCAATGTCAGTATCTCATCTGTGACGCTGTGCTCTGCAACATCAGGATACCTACATATAAGATTTTTTCTCAGAATAACAGGATAATTTTACTTAAAGGAATGTCTTAGGGTATAATATTTGTAAACAGCGTTCACAGTCAAACGCAGACTCCAGGGGATACTTTTTCCATAAAAATGCACAACATTTTTCAGAGATTTCAGAGGACACTTGGGACCCCTCTGCAGGTCCACAGTCAAAGGGATCTGAATACTGTGACTGCGGGTGCAACTATGTTCTGGGTCAAGCTAAACATGACCAAACCGAGAAGGAGTGATTAGGTTGGTGCAAAAGTAATCAGTTTTTGCCATTAGAAGTAACAGCGATTACTTTTGTTCTTTGAGATGGAGTTTCACTCTTGTCTCCCAGGCTGGAGTGCAATGGCACGGTGCGGTCTCGGCTCACTGCAACCTCCGCCTCCCGGGTTCAAGCGATTGTCCTGCCTCAGCCTCCCCAGTAGCTGGGATTACAGGCGCCTGCCACTGTGCCCGGCTAATTTTTGTATCTTTAGTAGAGATGGGGTTTCATCATGTCCATCAGGCTGGTCTCAAACTCCTGACCTCAGGTGATCCACCCGCCTCGGCCTCCCAAAGTGCTGGGATTACAAGCATGAACCAGCACGCCCTGCCTATAGCAGTTACTTTTGCACCAACTGAATAATTTTACCAGCAGCCCTGGAAGAAGGCATTTCGTAGTCACATACCTCCTTAGGGGAAAGGATAGATATGTAGTCTTCATAGATGATCCTTGCTTTCTCTTCAATAATGTTTTTATTAGCTTCCTTTTTCAGTTCCTCACAGGCCATCCAGAAGAGCATGTTTTCTTCACTGAATTCTGTTCGGAGGAACTCACGGAATGCATTCCTTCCTGCTGGAGTGACCATTAATTTGTCAAATGACTGAGCCCAGGCGTTGACTTCTTCCAGAGTAGGAGCAGGGCTTCGTGGAGAGTGAAACAGAGGCGGTAAAAGGGAACTGTTATTGGTAGTTAATTGGAATTTCATCATTAGAAACGTATCTTTTCCTCCTCCAAGAATGAAAAACAGATGCGTTTAGGCCCTTTTAGGAAGGGAAAGAGCTGTTTTCGTTTCCTTAAGCCTTTGAGAAAAACGCATGAATATGATACTTTCCAATTGTTTGCTGGATTGCATACGGAAAGGCTTGCAAGCCAAGTTGCTAGAATCGCTGCTAAGAACATGCTTGTTTACAACTGGGCATATCTTGCAATATTTTAAAAACTGTAAATGCAAAGAAAAATCCTACAACCCTATGACCCAAAATCCCCTGCAATGAGTTCTGAACTCTGACAGAACTAAATCAGACTTGACATTAAACCTCTAGATCAGGCGTCCCCAAACTGCGGCCCCCTGAGGCCATTTATCTGCCCCCCCCCACCCCCGCCGCACTTCAGGAAGGGGCACTTCTTTCATTGGTGGTCAGTGAGAGGAGCACAGTATGTGGCGGCCCTCCAACGGTCTGAGGGACAGTGAACTGGCCCCCTGTGTAAAAAGTTTGGGGACGCCTGCTCTAGAACAATAGGGCAAGTGTCTGTTTAATGTATTTTGAAATTCTGTAATATGTGAGAAAGAGAATATATGTAATATAAATGCAAGTTATGAAAGGTGACAATAAAACACTTTGTTTTTGACACAGTCTGCGCTGCCAAGGCTGGAGGGCAAGGGTGTGATCACCGCTCACTGCAGCCTCGACATCCTGGGCTCATGTGAGTCTCTTGCCTTGGACTCCCAAGTAGCTAGGACTACAGGCGCCTGCCGCCACGCCCAACTAACTTTTCCCGTTCTTGGTACAGTCAGGTCTCACTATGTTGCCCAGGCTGGTCTCGAACTCTTGGGCTGAAGCGATCCACCCACCTTGGCCTCCCAGACTGCTGGGATTACAGGTGTGAGCCACTGTGACCGGCTCCCCCATTTTTTTTTTTAAAATTACAAACGTTTAAAAAATATAATTAGGGGCTCCAAGTGCACTTTTGTAACATGGGTATATTGCACAATGGTGACGCCTGGGCTGTTAGTGTAGTCATCACATTGTACTCACTAGGTAATTTCTCATCCTTTACCTCCCTCCCACCCTCCCATCCACCTCTCTGAGTCTCCAGTGTAAGTGAACACTAATGAATGTGCCATTTTCTGTACGAACCAGAACAGCACTGCCAATGCTGCATTGATTTTGGTGCTACTTCTACTTGCTGCTCTCTCCCGGCTCTGTCTCCTAGCGAACTGCTGCACTTGATCGTGGGCTTATCCCTTTGAGTTAATTCTTACTTCTGTCATAATTGTTTTGAGGTGAGCAAACACAGCTTAACAATGATCCTTAATATCTCTTTTATCTTATTTCCATAGTTTTAAATGTATGTATGTAACACTGAAAAATATAGTCTTTAGGTTTGATTGATTTATTTTTATTTATTTATTTTATTTTTTTGAGACAGAGTCTCTCTCTGTCACCCAGGCTGGAGTGCAATGGCGTGATCTCAGCTCACTGCGACCTCTGCCTCCTGGGTTCAAGCGATTCTCCTGCCTCAGCCTCCCAAGTACCTGGGATTACTGGTGCCTACCACCACACCTGGCTAATTTTTTGTATTTTTAATAGAGACAGGATTTCACCATTGCCAGGCTGGTCTGGAATTCCTGACCTCAGGTGATCCGCCCACCTTGGCCTCCCAAACTGCTGGGATTATGGGTGTGAGCCACTGTGCCCAGCAGTTTTTTTAAAAATCAAAATGGTTGACTCTATCTTGTCTTCTGCAACTTGCTTTTTCCACTCAACATTAAGTTTCTAAGATTCCCCCGTGGTGTTGTGTGTGGCCAGATCCTGAGTAGGATGTACCTCTACCTTTCCATTCTTGAACAATCCTATTGGGTTGCAGTATCACCGTTACACTGGCCTCTCAGATACTGCATTCGTTATCCTAGAGTTGCCTGATCTTGGAATGATCTATTCCCGGAATGTTTTGTGGCCCTTGCCTGTGAAACCATCTGGATCCAGTGTCTCTTCTGTAGAAAGCTATTATGGGTTAAATTGTGCCCCTGAGAACGATACGTTGTAGTTCTAACCTGCTGTACCTCAGAATGGGACCTTATTTAGAAGTAAGGTCTTTGCAGATTTGGTGAAGTTAGATGAGGTCATTAGGATGAGATCTAATCTAAATGACTGGTATCGTGGAAGGGGAAATCTGGACACAGACACAGACATGCACAGGGTGAAGATGCCATGGGGAAGCACAGGGATGAGACAGCCACGTGACTTGAGTGAGGTATCTATAAGCCAAGGAATGACGTGCACTCTGGCAACCACCCAAAGCTGGAAGAACCAGGAAGGATCCTCCCCTGGGGCTGTAAGAGTATAGAGGAAGCATGGCCTGCTGACACCTTGATTTTGGACTTCCAGCCTCAAGAACTGGGAGGGAACAAGTTTCTGTCATTTTAAGCTACCCAGATTTTGGTACTTTGTTACAGCACTTGGGAGACCAACGCTGGCGGATCACCTGTGGTCAGCCTGGACAACATGGTGAAACCCCGTCTCTGAAAAATACAAAAATTAGCCGGGTGTGATGGCGTGAGCCTGTAATCCCAGCTACTCAGGAGGCTGAGGCAGGAGGGTCACTTGAACCTGGGAGGCGGAGGTTGCAGTGAGCCAAGACTGCATCACTGCACTCCAGCCTGGGCAACAGAGCTAGACTCCTTCTCAAAAAAAAAAAAAAAAAGAAAAAAGAAAAAAAAAAGGAATGGGTTAACAGTGTTTAATCTCTTAGAGGTTAGATTAGTTTCTTTACTTATACATCATTTAATTTTTGGCAAGCATCGATAACTCTTTCTTTCTCTCTCTCCCTTTTATTTTTTTATTTTTTATTTATTTTTTTTTTTGAGACGGAGTTTCGCTCTTGTTACCCAGGCTGGAGTGCAATGGCACGATCTCGGCTCACCGCAACCTCCACCTCCTGGGTTTAGGCAATTCTCCTGCCTCAGCCTCCTGAGTAGCTGGGATTATAGGCACGCGCCACCATGCCCAGCTAATTTTTTGTATTTTTAGTAGAGACGGGGTTTCACCATGTTGACCAGGTTGGTCTCGATCTCTCGACCTTGTGATCCGCCCGCCTCGGCCTCCCAAAGTGCTGGGATTACAGGCTTGAGCCACCGCGCCCGGCCTATTTTTAAAATTAACTAATTAATTATTTTTGAGACAGAATCTTGCTCTGTCTCCCAGGCTGGAGTGCAGTGGTGCAATCTTGGCTCACTGCAAACTCTGCCTCCAGGTTCAGGCAATTATCCCTGCCTCAGCCTCCCGAACAGCTGGGATTACAGGTGTGTGCCACCATGCCCAGCTAATTTTTGTATTTTAATAGAGACAGGGTCTCACCATGTTGGCCAGGCTGGTCTCGAACTCCTGACCTCAGGTGATCCACCCACCTCAGCCTTCCAAAGTGCTGGGATTACAGTCGTGAGCCACTGTGCCCAGTCAGTGTTTTATTTTTACAAGTACATTATAAAAAAATGAAATAACATAATATATTTTGTTAGGAAGCATTTATTTCTATTTGCAATTAGCAAAGGGATTAGACTAATAACGGAAATTATTTCTCTCCCTGTCATGCAATGAATTAAATGGAATTCTGCAGGGGAGGAGTGTGAGGCCACATAGCGATTGGCTGTTACTAAATTGCAGTTAGAGAAGGTGCATGTTCTATAGAAACGTACAAGGCAAAGAAAAGAAAGAGGTTGATGTTTCTTTAAGTTTAGTGAGGTAAAAAACGTGCTATTTCACCTTTCTTCCCAGGTTGGAAGGTCTGCTCTGAGTTCGTGGGAAGCTATTGCGGGCCTCTGATCTTCCTGGTTTCTAACAGTGAGACTGCAAAAAAACCCAAAAAACAACAAAAAAACACACACACATTTACATGTTGACAGCTCAGTCTCTGCCAAGAAAATATTTTAAAGAGAACTTCAGATCCCCAAGTATTAATAGAATTTCTTCCGCTCCTTGGAAAATAAAAATGGCCCTAGTTAGTTTTTCCCAAGCAAACCAAAAGTATGGCAATAAGGTACCAGAAACACAAATTATACTTATTTAAAACATTGTGGTTTCTACTATTGAGGAAGAGTTAGGAATTATTGTGCTCAACTGTACTTAGAATAATAATTTTTTTCATAAAAACAGATTCATTAGAAAATAGTTAAAAAAAAAAAAAAAAAAAAAGGGCTGGGCATGGTGGCTCATGCCTGTAATCCCAGCACTTTGGGAGGCCAAGGCAGGAGGATCACTTGAGGCCAGGAGTTCAAGACCAGCCTGGGCATCATAGCAAGACCCCCATCTCTATTTAATACCAAAATTTTAGAAATGAAAATAGTAAAAAAGTAAGATTGTCAGGAATGTTTTGGGGTTTCATTTCATTTTCTGTATCTTAAAAAAAGTATACATCCTCTAGGCTTTGTTTCCAGTCAAAATGGAGGCTTCATATTTATAGGCACATATACAAAAATAGTAGAGAAAACTGGGAAAGTGCATAACCGGTCTACTGTTGTATTTCTCAAGAGTTTGTTTTCTTATACACATTCTGTATGTTTGTCTGTAAACTTATTCCAAGTATTTTTGTTGTTATTGTAAATGGAATTTATACTTTAATCTCATCTTCAAAGTGGCTATTGTTTGTAATATGAATACTATTACTATTATTTTTATTATTATTATCTTGAGACGGAGTCTTGCTCTGTCACCCAGGCTGCAGTGCTGTGGCACGATCTCAGCTCACTGCAACCTCCACCTCCTGGGTTCAAGCAATTCTTGTGCCTCAGCCTCCTGAGTAGCTGGGACTACAGGTGTGCGCCAACACACCCAGCTAATTTTTGTATTTTTAGTAAAGACAGGGTTTCCCCATGTTGGCCAGGCTGGTTTCAAACTCCTGACCTCAAGTGATCCACCCACCCGGACCTCCCAAAGTGCTGAGATTACAGGCATGAGCCACCTCACCCGGCCACTTTTTAAATCACTTACTGACCTGTCATTTATATGCCATAGAGTTTATCTGTTGAAAGTGTACAATTCAGCGGTTTTTAGTATACTCACAAAGTTGTACAACCATCCCTAACATCTAATTCCAGAACACCGTCATCACCCGCAAAAGAAATACCACCCGTTAGCAGTCACTGCTCATCACCTGTATCTCCCCACTCCACCAGTCCTAGGCAAGGCGGAATCCACTTCCTGTCTCTCCAGATTTGCCCGTTCTGGAGCGAGATCTTCAGTGGCTGTCTCCTTTCACTTGGCATAACGTTTTCACACTCAACCCATGCCCTAGCATGTATCGGTACTTGATTTCTTTTTCCAGTTGAATAATATCTTATTGTTTGGATAGACACATCGCATTCTGTTTATCCGTTCATCAGCAAATAGACATTTGGGTTGTTTCCACATTTTGGCTGCATGAATCATGCTGCTATGCACTTTTCTGTGCAGGTAGGTGCAAATATATATTTGTGTTTCTCTTAAGTAGAAACCTCGGAGTAGAACTGCGGAGTCATATGGTAACTTGAGTTTGAACATTTTGAGGAACTCCTAAACTGTTTTACAAAGCAATTGTGCCATTTCACGTGGTGATATTTGAGGGATCCAATTTCTCCATGTCCTTGCCAACAGTTACTCTTGGTCTTCTTTATTCTAGCTTTACAAGTGGGTGTGAAGTGGTATTTCATTGTGGGTTTGATTTGCATTTTGCTAGTGACTACTGACACGGAACTTCTTTTCATGTATTTACTAGCGATTTGTACAGCTTCTTTGGAGGGATGTATATTCAGATCTTTTGACTATTTCTAAATTTATTTATTTGTATTTTCTTATTGAAATGGAAGGGTTCTTTATTTTAGATCCGAGGCCTAAAGACTATTATTTTAATGTTAATTTTATATCTTTATTTCTGAATTATTTTGTGTTTGTATCGGTTATAACTAGAATTCTCTTGGGGTTTCATCTGCAAATAGGGAGAATTTTACCTCTTTATTTCCAATTCTTAGGCCTCCAGTCGTTTTCCCTGTCTAATTAGCTAACACCTAAAATACACTGTTAAATACTAGTAGAGATTGTGGGCATTTTGCCTTATTCTTGATTTTAGCAGGAATGCTTTCAGCATCCCGTCAACTTAAAAATGGATTTTTATCACTGACAATTTGAGTTTTCTTTATGTTGTTGCTGCTGTATTTTCTATTCCTTTTATTATATCTTTTCTTAACATTCTTTATTTCATAAAAGTTTTCCAGCCTGTTTTCAGCACATCTGTTTTTATAAGTTTTCAGTGTGTAGTGTGTGTGTGTGTGTGTGTGTGTGTGTGTGTGTGTGTGTGTGTTGGGGGGGCGCTTTGTTTTTCTTTAAAGACAAAATGATTAGAAATGCAGGGACCCTTTTGACTTCTTTCATGATGCCAGGGCTAAAAAGTTTCGGTAAATAATGGCTTCTTTAAAAAAAAAAAAAATCCAACAGAGAAAAAACTTGAGAGGCATCTGGGTGGTACTGTCTCCACATGACTTCCGAGGCTTCTTTTGTAAGCAGAACACATGACTGCACAGTGGGTATGCAGAAGCAAAGAGGAAAATAAAGATGAATTTGACAGGAGAGTCCTCAGAGGACCAGAAGCTGTACCGCAAACTAAATAATGCAGAATTATTTAAGCTTTGACATATTTTTTTGCCTCATTCCAAGTAAGAATGTTTTTTAAAGAGACAATGTGTTTTTGAAAAAGAGAAGAATATGTTTTTTGTGTTTTCTTTACTGTGCTCCACTGTCATTGTTGCAGCAGAACTAGAGAACGTCTATAGCAGCCCAGATAGCTGCTCACAGTGTTTTAGGACTATTCAGCAAAAGAAGACCCATGGCGCCGGGCGCGGTGGCTCACGCCTGTAATCCCAGCACTTTGGGAGGCCGAGGTGGGCGGATCACGAGGTCAAGAGATCGAGACCATCCTGGCCAACTTGGTGAAACCCCATCTCTACTAAACATACAAAAAAAATTAGCCGGGCATGGTGGCACGCAGCTGTGGTCCCAGCTACTCGGGAGGCTGAGGCAGGAGAATTGCTTGAACCCGGGAGGCGGAGGTTGCGGTGAGCTGAGATTGCGCCACTGCATTCCAGCCTGGCGACAGAGCAAGACTCCGTCTCAAAATAAAAAAAAAAATAAAATAAAAAGAAGAACACCTATGGCCAGATGTAGTTTGGAAAAATTTTGAGTGATAAAGAGAAAACTTTCTGGAAAGGAAAAATAAGTTTATATTCAAGAGAACAAGAATCAGCATGCCCTCCCTTGTAACACCAAATCTTACCAGAGGGCTTACAGCAGCATGTCGAGAAAGATTCACAAGTACTTAGAAAACGTACTGCCATTTATCTTTCTTGAAAACTGACTTGACTATGTGTATTAATACGGATAGATTTCAAAAGTGTGGCAAAAGAAAGCAAGGAAATTCACTATTCAAACAACTGAAGTTTGCTGTGCACCTCGTTTCTCTCTCTACGTCTTTCAGTGCATAGTTATGCTACTATATTATATTCATGATCATATTTTTAAACATAGTATAACTGCAATTATGTAATATGTATTGCTTTATAATTTGTTTGTTTGTTTTTTTCCTCTAGCATATGAATTTATTTCTGAGACAAGGTCTCACTTTGTTGCCCAGGCTGGAGTGCAGTGGCATGATCACAGCCCACTGCTGCCTTGAGCTCCTGGGTTCAAGTGATCCTTCCACCTCAGCTTCTAGAGGATCTGGGACTACAGGCACATGCATACCTAGCTAAATATATTTTTTTTAGTGGAGGCAGGGTCTTGCTATGTTGCCCTGGCTGGTTTCAAACTCCTGGGCTCAAGCAGTCTTTCTGCCTTGGCCTCCCAAAGTGCTGGGATTACAGGCGTGAGCCACTATGCCTAACCTATTTATTTGTTTACTTTAGCTTTTCTAGTATATGAATTTAAATGCTGTATAGTAGTGCATTGTGTAATTCTATCACAATATATTCATTCATTCTCCTGTTTATGTCCTTTAGAACCATTTTCATTTTTGCTCACTCAGATGAATGCTGTAGTGAATTCTCTCATATCTGTCCCCTTTTGCAGGGGTGTGAGACGTTTTTCCAGGGTATAGGTTTTTCTTTCCTTTTTATTTTTGAGACAGTGTCTCACTCTGTCCCACATGCTAGAGTGCAGTGATGCAATCATAGTTCACTACAGCCTCAACTTCCTGGGGCTCAAGCAATCCTCCCACCTCAGCCTCCAGAGTAGCTGGGACTACAGGTGTGCACCACCATGCCTGGCTAATTTTTGTGCTTTTTGTAAAGACTGGGTTTCACCATGTTGCCCAGGCTGGTCTTGAGCTCCTGGGCTCAGGTGATCTGCCAGGGTATAGGTTTTAAATGGGTGTATATTTAACTTTCATTTATCTGATCCTTGTTAGTGGCAGTACAAGCAGATTATTTTCTGTTCCATTTCATTTGCTTACTCTTTTGGTTGTTATTTTTTTTATTAATGTATTTTAATGTTCTTTATTCTGGATATGAATTATTTGTTAATTGCATCGTAAGTATCTTCTCTGAGTATGTTTTCTCTTTTCATTTTATTTTTGTACCTTTTGTTAAATATATTTTTAAAATAGCTTTATTAAGATATAATTTGGCCAGGCACGGTGCCTCATGCCTGTTATCCTAGCACTTTGGGAGGATTAGGCAGGCAGATCACCTGAGGTCAGGAGTTCAAGACCAGCCTGGTCAAGATGGTGAAACCCTGTCTCTACTCCAAATACAAAAAATAAGCTGGGCATAGTGGTATGAGACTGTCATCTCAACTACTTGGGTGGCTGAGATATGGGAATCGCTTGAACCCAAGAGGCAGAGGTTGCAGTGAGCTAAGATTGCGCCATTGCACTCCAGCCTGGGCCACAGAGTGAGACTCCATCTCAAAAAAGAAAAGAAAAAAGAAAAAAAAAGAAAGAAAAAAAAAAGATATAATTTGCACACTATACAAGTTGCCAAATTGAATCATATCATTCTGTGGCTTTTAGTATATTTACAGAATAATATAAATATTGCCATGATTTAGAACATTTCATCATCCCAAAAAGGAACTCTGTACACATTAGCAGTAACTTCATCTTCCTTATTCCTAGGCAACTGCTCATCTACTTTCTGTCTCTATGGATTCACCTATTCCGGACATTTCATGTAAGTGTCATAATAAAATATGGGTCTTTTGTGTCTAGTTTCTTTCACTTAGGCCCTGGTGGTGTGCACGGGAAAACACGTGGGTGTTCGGGGGTGCCCTAGATGAGGAAGACACCAGTGGTGGCCGGACTGCGTTTAGGGGCCTTCATTCTCACTCTGCAAGTAGGTCTCCGTGTGGAAATGGGACGATCCCTTGAGAGATGTGCAGGACGTCGGGGTGCAGGTGAGACTCCAGCCAACGTTCACTCCTGCCCCTCCCTGCTTTCTCTGCTGCCCCCCACAGGCTGCGGTAGGCTGCCCAGATGCTGACCGGAACAAACGTATTGTCCTAACAGGGTTAGGCTAGTGGGCTGGGCAGGTGATTTCACAATTCATGCTATATTTTGGTGGTGTCAAGACTTCATTCCTTTTTCTTTTTTTTTCTTTTTCTTTTCTTTTTTTTTTTTTGGTGAGACAGAGTTTTGCTCTTGGTGCCCAGGCTGGAGTGCAATGGTGTGATCTCAGCTCATTGCAGCCTCTGCCTCCTGGGTTCAAGTGATTCTCCTGTCTCAGTCTCCCAAGTAGCTGGGATTACAGGCACACACCACTACGCCTGGCGGAGTTTTTGTATTTTTCTTTTTAGTACAGACAGGGTTTCACCATGTTGGCCAGGCTGGTCTTGAACTCCTGACTTTAGGTGATCCACCTGCCTCGGCCTCCCAAAGTGCTGGGATTACAAGTGAGAGCTACCGTACCCAGCCACTTCATTCTTTTTATGGCCAAATAATATTCCACTGTATGGAATACCATATTTTATATATACATTCGTTGACAGGAATTTTTTTCCCGCTTTTTCACTATTATGAATCATGCTGCTATAAACATTCATGTATGAGTCTTTATGTGAACATGTTTTTCTTTCTATTGTTAAACACATCTTAATGTTTTAATGTAGCCACATTTATGAATCGTTTCCTTTTATAGAATTTGCTTTATCTTTTTAAAAATAATTCTTCCCAACACCAACATGATAAAAACATTACCTTGTATTTTCTTCTTTGCTTTTAAGCCATTTGGAGTTGATCTTTTTTTAAAGGTGGGAATTGATTTTTGTATATGGTGCAATGTAGGAATAGAAATATATTTTTATGTATTTGGATACCAAGTCGGAAGAACAATCTTCCTGGTTTGCCTGAGGTTTTTAGGTTTTCTGGGCTGTGGGACTTCTCAGTGCTAAAACTCAGCAATGAGGCTGAGTTGGTACCCAAATCCCAGGTATTCTCCTGTTTACTGAATAGTTTATTTTCCCCTTTGCTGATGCTACTTTTGTCACATGTTGGTAGGTTTTCTAGATGTATTGTCTTCTACTGATGTTAAAACTATACGGTGTATTTTTGGACTAATTATGAATGCCATTACTTTTGAAATAAAATTTTCTTAAAATATTTTTTTCTAAGAAAGTCTAAATTACTTGATTTGTCCATTGTTGACAAGAGATTGTTTGCAGCTATGGTTTCACACTTTTTAACACAAAAGTAATTGCCACATTTTATAGCGATATCTGACCCCTCTGTATCTACCATCGTTATTTGTTTTCTGGATCTTTCCTCTGGGTTCACTTTTTTCCCACTGAAGTAGGCCCTTTCTTAGGTTCTTTTAGATTTGCAGGCAATAAACTCCGTTGGTTTTTCTATGCCTGAAAATGTCTTTTTTTAAACCCACATTCTTGAATTAGAGTTTGACCAAGTTTTCAGTTACTTTTCCCCAGCACTTTGAAGACATTGCTCTATTGTCTCTTCTACACACACCCAAGTGCTACAGAAGTGTTGGCTATGATGGTCATGACAGCGTCTAGGTACAGATTCTTATCCTTTATTTGCTCTATTTGGTACCCGTAGGAGGAGCCTGCTCTGGGACCTGCCCAGCCCGCTAGCCTAACCCTGTTAGGACAATACGTTTGTTCCGGTCAGCATCTGGGCAGCCTACCACGCCCTGCGGGAGGCAGCAG
Organism: Saimiri boliviensis; assembly: GCF_048565385.1. NCBI lineage: Eukaryota > Metazoa > Chordata > Mammalia > Primates > Cebidae > Saimiri > Saimiri boliviensis. The sequence goes on along the minus strand of NC_133463.1, from coordinate 7,848,481 downwards.
AGGAGGCAGGGAGGGGCAGGAGTGACCGTCGGCTGGAGTCTCGCCTGCATCCCTACGTCCGGCACATCCCTCAGGGGATCGTCCCATTTCCACACGGAGACCTACTTGCAGCGTGAAAATGAGGGCCCCTAAACGCAGTCTGGCCACCACCGGTGTCTTCCTCCTCTAGGGCAGCCGCGAACACCCACGCGTTTCCCGTGCCCACCACCAGGGCCTCTCGTCTGGTTTCCTGCAGAGCTGCACGGATTCCTACTGGGGGCTGAAGTCTCACCTCGACACTGCCTAGCCCTCGTCAGTCCCATGCCACGTTTCCCCTGGCTGTGGGAACGAAGAGACCATCGGTGGTTATCAGGATCTCACTGGTGGATGTTCAGTGGCTGCGTCCCTTCCTCCAGATTGGAAATTCTTGGAAATTAATACCAGCCTGAATCGGGCAGGAGCCACCGACCTTCGGGGATTTCACTTTCAACCTCCAATCTCCTCCCCAGCGATCAGTTCTGTTAGTTCCGTATCACGGTTCGTGATCGGTCCAATAGCAGTTTTTCTTCTTTCCCACCAGACGTTGATCTAACTTATTGCCAACCCTCCATACTTTTAGGATGATTTGATTGCGAAAGGGGTGCACAGACTTGGCTGGCACTAAGCACTCTTCAGATCTAAGGTGTCAAAGCTGTAACCTAAGGTTCCCATGATTTAAGGTGTAAATTCTCTCTTTTCCTCCAGACTACTCAGAGGGTCACGGATGTTTGATCTTCAAGTCGTTTCTTTCCTTTTAAAGCAATGACTGTGCGTCTTTCTCTACCTGGTAAGTTAGCATATATTTAAATATTTGTCTCTAACGCACGTCTTTTGACATCTCTATTTACTACAAAACAAAATTTATGAAATGGAAGCAACAATCCACAGGCTCCCTCTACTTCATGGCCCCAACATGTAAGGCCTATCTTAGATCCTAACCAGGATTGCCCGAGTTCACTTCTTTCTAACCATTTCTGCCCAAATGTTGATAATCAATTGGGAACCACCTCAGCTTGTTCTTTAGTTGTTTAACACACATTGGCCTGATTTGAGGGATCTGAGCATAAGCCCCTTGAGAGCTAGACAGGCATAGACACTTGTTATTTCTGGGGTGTCCCTCCGTCTCAGGCATATAGTAGTTTTTAAAAAAAACACCGGATTAACCATAGGCTGCCACCATTCAGGGGTGCCACTTCCCAGTCAGGAGCACATTAATTAAAAAGCCCCAAACCTTACCACGAGCAGCTACAACAGCAGCACCAGCAGAAGCAGCATGCGTTGGACCCACGGCTTCCCACTCCCGGCTGGCCTGGGGCGGCGCCTGGGGCGTCCGGGGCGGCGGGCACCTGCCGCTTGCGCATCTCCATCCGCTCTGATCCCATCGGCTGCAACAGGGAGAGGAACAAAGCGGGAGGAGGCTGCAGCGTAATGAAGGCGTCAGCCCAGGGGGTCAGCTGTTTGGATCATTGAAAAGATGCAATTGCTAATTCTGGTAAAATTTAGTGGTTAGAATCTTAGGATCAATTAGTGTATCCAACATGTAATGCCCATCCTCTGCCAAGCATAAAGATGCATTCCAGGGATAAACTAGCAGATGGAAAGCCCCGCCTTAGGCGCTCACAGTTCAGTTAGGGAGACAGACACACACGCACTGAAGACTCCGCAGTCAGTGCTAGCAAGGCCGTTTCCAGCTCCAGGCATCCCTGTGGCCTGAACCAAAGGGGAACAGGGATGGTGGCAGCTTCAAGAGGCTGCCCGTGAGGCCAACACGCAGTTATAGGAGGTCAACATGGGAAGGGCGGCCCAGCTAATGCAGGCTGAGGAGCGGTGAGAAGAGGAGGGCAGTCCTGGAGGCCAGAGTGGCTGGAGTCACATCTTTCCTAGCTGCGTCACCTTGCAGAAGTGACCCAAATTGGGGAGTGGAAGCACTCAGAACCCCGCCTGGTACAGAGTAATTGCTCAATTGTCCCCAGGAAGCCAGGCGGCAGAGCCAGACTGTGGCGTGCCCAGACCTGTCTTGTCATCCATCCCAGGGACGGTCACCCTCGCCTACCTCAATGGAAGCCAAGCCATAGGACACAAAACATCTGTGCCTTTCAGCCTCTGCCCTGTTGTTGGGGACTCCAAGAATGTGGAAGAAGAGAGACATAAAAGCAGCATGAGAAGCAAAAAACTGATAAGCCCATTGTACGTTAGATACTATCACTTGATGGAGCTAATTGCAAGCTAATATCAAGGACACATTAAAGAACCATAAATAGGCCGGGTGCGGTGGCTCACGCCTGTAATCCCAGCACTTTGGGAGGCCGAGGCGGGTGGATCACGAGGTCAAGAGATCGAGACCATCCTGGTCAACATGGTGAAACCCTGTCTCTACTAAAAATACAAAAAATTAGCTGGGCATGGTGGCGCGTGCCTGTAATCCCAGCTGCTCGGGAGGCTGAGGCAGGAGCATTGCCTGAACCCAGGAGGCGGAGGTTGCGGTGAGCCGAGATCGCGCCATTGCACTCCAGCCTGGGTAACAAGAGTGAAACTCTGTCTCAAAAAAAAAAAAAAAAAAAAAAGAAGAACCATAAATAGAACTTTGGAATTAATTTCTGGATCTATTATTCTACTTCAACATTAGATTTGTCTGTTCCTATTGATTATTTTCCAATCCTCTATACTACTGGACTTTGTTCTAATTATTATTATTATTATTTTTTGAAACAGAGTCTCGTCCTGTCACCCAGTCTGGAGTGCAGTAGCGCGATCTTGACTCACTGCAACCTCTGCCTCCCAGGTTCAAACGATTCTCCTGCCTCAGCCTCCCAAGTAGCTGGAATTACAGGCACCCGTCACCACAACCAGCTAATTTTTGTATTTTTAGTAGAGATAGGGTTTCACCATGTTGGCAAGGCTGGTCTGGAATTCCTGACCTTGTGATTCACCTGCCACAGACTCCCAATGTGCTGGAGTTATAGGTATGAGCCACCATGCCCAGCCTTAATTAGTCTTGCATGTAAGTTTCAGGACCACAAGAAAGACAGATCAAAGGGCTTTACTGCTCTTTCATCCACTGTGAAAACAATGCTCCCAACATCCAGAGACTGCCCACAGTGCTCTGCTGGGGTTACTGAGCTGGTGTGGCTAGAAGGTGGAGGCAGAGACGTGGTCAGCCACAGTCATGCTTTATGGGCACCACAGGGAGATGGCTTCAAAGGCAGAAGCTCTGGGCTCAAGGTGACTCCAGGCATCACCTCTTCACCTCACCTATGGAGGAGACAGCCTATCCAGCGTTCCACTTCATTCACTCAATTCAGGACACTGAGGCTGCAGAAGGCAGCACAATCTCCAAACTAAGATGTTTTGAACAAAAGATGCTCCCCGTAACTATTATTTCCTACGAGATATTGATGCAACTTGCCTCATTAAAAAAACATATCCCTTGGGAGGCCGAGGTGGGCAGATCACTTGAGGTCAGGAGTTTGAGACCAGCCTGGCCAACATGGTGAATCCCTGTCTCTACTAAAAATACAAAAAAAAAATTAGCTGGGTGTGGTGGTTCGCGCCTGTCATCCCAGCTACTCAAAAGTCCGAGGCAAGAGAATCACTTGAACCCGGGAGGCGGAGGTTACAGCTAGCAGAGATTGTGCCTCTGCACTTCAGCCTGGGTGACAGTGAGACTCCGTCTCAAGAAAAAAAGAAAACCATATCCTAATTAATTTCCAAAAGCAGGAAGGATTGTGACATGGTGCTGCCCCAAGGTCTCAGGGAAGTCCTGTTTCAACATCTTGATCACACTGGGTCTTCCCAGTGAGTCCATGAAATATCTGTTCACTGAAATCCTCTCTTACATGTGAGGTAAGGGTCTCTTCAAACAGGTTTTGCAGATTTTGGATAGGTTTATTCCTGAATATTTCGTAGACTAATTTTTGCTGCTGTCATAAATGACATCTTCCCCTGGCACCCAACTGTGTTTTTAAAATAGATATTTTGGCATATAGGAAGGCTGAGAATACTATATTGAATTCTCTTACGGTACCAGTAATTTTTCTGTTGATTCTCTAACTAGATGATCATACCGACTATAAATAATCACACTAGTCTCTTTGCTGCCTGTACCTTTTTAAGGTATCTGTTCTTACCCTGGTCTTATTTCACTGGACAGGAAGTTGAGTAAATATTGAAAAGCAGCAATAGTACTAGGCATCTTTGTCTTCTTCAAGATGTTCTTTAGTGAGAAGACTGTTAGTGTTTTGCTGATATATATGCTGTGCGTTGGAGGTTTCTGGAAGATAACATTTCAAGTTAAGCAGGCTTTCTTTCACTATTTGCATGGTATAAAATAAGTTGTGCTAACTTATTAACATTAAAAAAATTTTACAAATGTTAACCCTCTAGTCCTATGTCATAAGCTAGCATATTTTATTTGTTTATATGCATCTATCTCTTTGTAAATATCTGGAAGAACTTTAATGACTGAGTGAGCTAACTCTAGAGAACATCAAAAGATTGCTTAGAACCAAATATAGCCATTAGAAGCAAAAGGGAAATTCTATCACAGTCTGTTCTTACACTTTTTTTTTTTTTTCTTTTTTTTGAGACAGCATTTCACTCCTGTCACCCAGGCAGGCTGGAGTGCAATGGCGCGATCTCGGCTCACTGCAACCTCCACCTCCCGGGTTCAAGCAATTCTCCTGCCTCAGCCCCCCAAGTGGCTAGCATTACAGGTGCCTGTCACCATGCCTGGCTAATTTTTATATTTTTAGTAGATATGGGGGCCAGGCTGATCTCGAACTCCTGACTTTAGGTGATCTGCCTGCCTCAACCTCCCAAAGCGCTGGGATTACAAGTATAAGCCACCACACCCAGCCTGTTCTTATACTTTTTAAAAAGAAATTTTGAGGCCGGGCGCGGTGGCTCAAGCCTGTAATCCCAGCACTTTGGGAGGCTGAGGCGGGTGGATCACAAGGTCAAGAGATCGAGACCATCCTGGTCAACATGGTGAAACCCTGTCTCTACTAAAAATACAAAAAAGTAGCTGGGCATGGTGGCACATGCCTGTAATCCCAGCTACTCAGGAGGCTGAGGCAGGAGAATTGCCTGAATCCAGGAGGTGGAGGTTGCGGTGAGCCGAGATTGCGTCATTGCACTCCAGCCTGGGTAACAAGAGCGAAACTCCGTCTCAAAAAAAAAAAAAAAAAATTTTTTTTGAGACTGGAGAGCTCTGGAATCATACACATTTTTAAAAACATCTTTATTGGGGTCTAACAGACATCCAATAAACTGCACATGTTGAAAGTGTATAATTTGATAAGTTTTGACATGTATATCTGGGAAGCCATCACCACAACCAAGATGGTGAACACATGATCACCCTCAAAAGTTTTCTCAAAATCCTGCCTCTTGAGAATTTCTCTTTTATTGCCTCTGCTTTGGGTGCTCACTGACTTGCTTTCTCTCTATATCCATTAATTTGCATTTTATTGAATTTTATATAAAAGGAACCATACAACATCTATTTTTCTTTTTGGTCTGGTTTCCTTCACGTAGCATAATTGTTTTGTATGAGCCACTACGCCCGGCCATATTGATATGTAACAATATGTAACTGTTTGTTTATCCATTCATTTATTGATAGACTTAGACCTTTTTGATTGCTAAAAAGATTAGATATATTAAAACATTATCTTTTTTTGAACATAAAAATCTTTTTTTCTTCTTTTTTTGAGATGGAGTTTCACTCTTCTTGCCCAGGCTGGAGTGTAGCAGTGTGATCTCGGCTCACCGCAACCTCTGTCTCCTGGTTTCAAGTGATTCTCCTGCCTTGGCCTCCTGAGTAGCTGGGATTATAGGCACTTGCCACCACACCCTGCTAATTTTGTATTTTTAGTAGAGACGAGGTTTCTCCATATTGTTCAGGCTGGTCTCGAACTCCTGATCTTCGGTTATCCACCTGCCTTGGCCTCCCAAAGTGCTGGGATTACAGGCGTGGGCCACCACGCCAGGCCGAACATGAAAGTCTTTGATCAGACTAAATTAGAAGAGAATATTATTAAGACTGTATTCATGTTTACTGAACTATAATTTTGACATTGTAAGTCATTTAAAGATTTGATAACTAAGGGTACAGAAATACATGCTATTCCTGGAAACAATCTCTCACCTCTCTGTGCAAAAAAATTCTAAATTAATGGGAATGGCTTTCACTCCCTTGCTAAATGTTGGAGTGTGTAGTGGTGGGCATGATCATTCATACTATACAAGCTGCTGTCTGTGGAGTAAGGCAAGAGCCTGAGGGGAACCAAAAGTGTTAATAAAACATGAATATTAAAAAGCAGCAAATGCAGGAGGCTGAGGCAGGAGAATTGCTTGAACCCGGGAGGTGGAGGTTACGGTGAGCTGAGATCGCGCCATTGCACTCCAGCCGGGTAATAAGAGCGAAACTCCGTCTCAAAAAAAAAAAAAAAAAAAAAAAGCAGCAAATGTTAGTAATTACTGAAGTTGACTAACACACAGGGTTTGTTATACTATCCTCTTCATATTTGTGTGGTTGAAAGTTTCCTTAATGAGGTTTTTAAAATGTTAAATTCTGTTAGATTAAAAAAAAGATCTATTTAGATGAGCGTATCAGTTTCCTCCTTTGAATAGTTAATGAAGTGAGTTAAGGCATTTCTTAATGTTAAGTCAGCCTTACCTTACTAAGCAAACTCTTCTTAGGACTAAAAGATAATTACTCTTTCATTATACTACTAAAATAAATGCTACCTATTTACGAGATTGTAAAAAGATGCCATGAATGTATATGTTAATTCCACTAGTCCTTTCAGACATCGGAATAGGGTCTAATTAGCCAAACGAGCTTCCTACATCTTCTCTTTTGCCTTCATCATATCTGTGCGAGAACTTTGTGCATATATCATTTCGCTCTGTCCTTTCTAAATAGCATGGGACCAATGCCTTTTGACAGTGCTTGTCTCTCCTTTTATAGTGTGTCTTTAGGGAGAATGCTGCGCATCATTTCACTGTCCTTTGGGATGACCATGTAAGTCACACGCATCATCCTCCAGGTACTGGCTGCCTTCACCTGACAGTTCTGGGGCTCCGAAGTTAGATGAATGTGAAATCATCGTTAGCAACCTCATATGCTTACATGTATGGGATTTCAAAAGCAGCCTGAAGGCCGAACACAGTGCCTCACGCCTGTAATCCCAGCATTTTAGGAGGCTGAGGCGGGCAGATCACTTGAGCCAAGAAGTTTGAGACCAGCCTGGGCAACATGGAGAAACCCAATCTCTACAAAACAAACAAACAAACAAACAAACATGTGCACCATACCCAAATGTAATTAGCTGGGTATGGTGCACATGCCTGTAGTCGCAGCGACTCAGTCGAGGAGCTGAGGTGAGAGGATTGTTTGACCCCAGGAGGGTGAGGCTGCAGTCAGCTGTGATTGTGCCACTGCGCTCCAGCCTGGGTGACCGAGTGAGACCTTGTCTCAAAAAAGTCCCCAAAACCAAAAAACAAGAAAAGCAGCCTGAGGAAATGGGAATAATACAGGTTAATAACTCATTAAATATTTCAGATCTCAACCAGGAGATAATCCTTCTCAACTAAGGCTTTTTTCCAAATCCCTGGGAACTGGACATTTATGAGGACTTTCAAAATTCAGCTAAAAACCAAGGCAAACTCTTAATTTTGATCACAGTATTTTGGAACTGAAAAGCAGTAACTAGTTTTGAAAAAATTTTAACCTAACTGTAATTATCTCAGAGAAGCTATTTATTATTACTTGTTAGAGATAGAATCTTGCTGTGTCACCCAGGCTGGAGTGTAGTGGTGGGATCTCGGCTCACTGTAACCTCTGCCTCTTGGGTTCAAGTGATTCTCCTGCCTCAGCCTCCCGGAGCAGCTGGGATTACAGGTGCCTGTCAGCATGCCTGGCTAATTTTTATATTTTTAGTAGAGACGGGGTTTCACCATATTGGCCAGGCTGGTGTCAAATTCCTGACCTCAAGGGATCCTCCTGTCTCAGCCTCCCCAAAGTGCTGGGATCAGAGGTGTGGGTGACCGTGCACTGCCCAGAGGTTATTTCCTATTTTCTGGTAAACACACTTAGTTGCCAAATTCCATTAATAGTTTTTATTTTCACTATAGTTCCCAAATCCTGAAAATAGCCGTTAATGAATTACACATTGGGAATGCAATGAAACTCTAAGTATCGTGTTTAAAAGTATCTACTGTCTCTTAAGGCCTAAGATTCAACCTTCTATTCTAGAAAGATACAGAATCACAGATGAACCCCAAAATACATAAATTCAAAGTCTTCTTCAAAGACCCTAAGAAGCAGGATCCTACTATTGTGATAGTTAGGACAATAATATAAGAAAATTTGAGAAGACGGATTCTCCTGGAGACGACCTAAATCCCAAATCCATTTTCTTTTTTGACAGGATCTCACTCTGTTCCCCAGCCTGCAGTACAGTGGTGTGAACACTGCTCACTGCAGCTTCAACTTCTTGGGCTCAAGCAATCCTCCTGCCCAAGTCTCTCAAGTAGCAGGAACTACCGATGTGCGCCACCATATCCAGCTAATTAAACTTTTTTTTTGTAGACTTGGACTCCCGCACAATAGTAGTGGGAGACTTTGACACCACATTGTTAATATTCGACGGGTCAATGAGATAGAAAATTAATAGGAACATTTATGATTTGAACTCAGACCTGGAACAAGTAAACTCCGTGAATATTTATAATTCTTCACCCCAGGCCCACAGAACATACATTTTTCTCAGTATCATATTACACCTATTTTGAAAGTGACCACATAAATAGAAGTTAATCACTCTTCAGGATTTGCCTAGCATTTCACAGACTTAAATGAAATATTGGTTGGCTGTTTGTTATTTTCTTCCCTTATTCCTTCCTGTCTCCACTGTTAAGTACAATTATCGGCATAAAAGAGATTTTTAATACGTATTTTTAGATTGCATTCCAGCCTGGGCAATAGAGCAAGACTCCTGTTCTCTCTCCCCCTTTCTCTTTCTCTTTCTTTCTTTGCGGCCCTCCCCTGCTCCATGACGCGCGCCTCCCTCCCCTCCTCCGCCAAGAAAAAAAAAGAGAAAATATCAACATAAGACAAAGGAAGTTAGTAAGGGAGAATAAAAGGAACAGAGGAGTCATGAAATATATAGAAAGCAAAAAGAAAAACACAAAGGTAAATCTAACCATATCTATGATGACTTGAAAAGCGAGTGGATTAAACAATCCAATCGAAAGATAGATTGCCAGAATGAATACAAACATAATCCAACTATATATTGTCTACAAGAGACACATTTTAGATTCAAAAATGCAAATAGAAAGTGAAAGGACGGAAAAATATGTATCTGGCAACAGCAACCATAAGACAGCTGGAGTGGCTATAATAATACCCAATAAAATACTATTAAACACGAAAGTTACTAGAGATTAATAGGGACATTTTATAATGATAAAAGAGCTAATGTCTCAGGAAGAAAAAACAATTATAAATATATATACACCCAATAACAGAACCACAAAATACATGAAGCAAAAACTGACAGAATTGAAGGGAAAAACTGACAATTCAACAATAACAGTAATGAAGTTCAATACCTTGCTTTCACTAATGGACAGAACAACTAGGTAGATGATCAGCAAGGATATGAATAGAGGACATCAGGACACTATAAACTAACTACACCTAACAGATATCTACAGAGCACTCCACCTGCATCAGTGGAATACACACTCTTCTCAAATACACATGAAAATTCTCCAAAATAGACCATCTAACAGGCCATGAAACAACCTCAATAGATTTAAATCATTATTATAATACAAAGTATGTTTTCCAAACACAATGGAATAGAAAATAGAAATAGAAAAATACAAGAGAGAAAACTCATGAAACCAAAGCTAGATGTTTGAAAAGATCAGCAAAATTGAAAAACCTTAGCTAGTTGACCAAGACAAGCATAAGACTCACATTATCAAAATCAGGAATGAACGATGGGAAGTTACTACTAATCTTACAGAAGTAAAAAGAATGATAAGGGAACAATATGAACAAAGGTATGCCAACAAATTAGAAAACTTAGATGAAATGGAAAAAAAAAACCCTGAAAAATCATGAACTAAAAAACTTAACTAAAGAAGAAAAAATTGAAATATAACTAACAAGTAAAGAGATTGAGTTAGTAATTTTAAAAAATCCCACAAAGAAAAGCCCACATCTGTTCAGGCTGGTGTATTTAAAAAAAAAAAAAAAAAGAAAGAAAGAAAAGAAAAAGAAAAAAAAGAAAGTTCAGCTTGGATCAAGTTGGCTTCACTGGTGAATTCTCCAAATATTTAGCAAAGAATGACTACAAACTCTTCAGAAATTGTTCCAAAAAATGGAAGAGGAGTGAATACTTCCCAACTTTCTCTCTGAGACCAATATTATTCTGATACCAAAACCAAATAAAGACAACGTAATCATCTTCTATGAAAACAGTTGCAAAAATCTTAAAATACTAGCAAACTGAATCTAGCAACCTGCAAAAAAGGATTATATGCCATGACCAAGTAGAATTTAATGTAAGCATGCAAAGTTAGTTTAACATAAAAAATAAATGTAATAGCCATATCAATAAAATAATAGACAAAAATCACAGTAGACTGAGAAAAATTATTTGGCCAGGCACAGTGGCTCACACCTGTATTCCCAGTATTTTGGGAGGCTGAGATGGGTGGATCACCTGCAGTCAGGAGTTTAAGACCAACCTGGCCAACATGGTGAAATCCTATCTCTACTAAAAAATACAAAAATTAGCCAGGCGTGGTGACATGCGCCTGTAATCTCAGCTACTCAGGAGGCTGAAGCAGAAGACTCACTTGAGCCCAGAAGGCAGAGGTTGCAGTGAGCTGAGACTGCGCCACTGCACTCCAGCCTGGGCAACAGAGTGAGACTCCATCTCAAAAAGAAATTATTTGACAAAATCTAATGCATTTCACGATAAATAATATTCCGCAAAATAGGCATATTTAGGAAGAAAACTTCCTAAACCTGACCAAGGGCACCTACAACACACCTATATCTAAGATCATATTAAACATTGAAAGACTCATGGCTTTCTCTTTAAGATCAGAAATAAGAAAAAGAAATCTGCTTTCACCCTTTCTCTTCATACTATATTGAAAGCTCCAGCCTGGGCAATCAGGCAAGAAAAATAAATAAAAGGCATTCAAATTGAAAAGGAAGTAAAACTATCTCTAATTGCAAATGACATGATCTTGCTTATTAAAAAATCCTAAGAATTCCACTGAAAACAAACAAACAAAAAACCTATTAGAACTAATAAATGAGTTTGGCAAAGTTGCAGGATACAATATTAACAAACAAAAATTAATTGTATTCTGTACATTAGCAGTGAACATTCTGGAAGTGATATTAAGAAAATAATTCCAATAATAGTGTCAAAATAATAAAATAATTAGGGATAAATTAAATAAAAGAATTATAAGATTTATACACTGGAAACCATAAAACAATTATTGAAAGTAAAGAGTATCTAAATAAGGCTGGGCAGATGACTCATGTCTATAATCCTAGCACTTTGGGAGGCCAAGGTGGGTGGATCACTTGAGCCCAGGAGTTTAAGTTCAGCCTAGACAACAGGGTGAAACCCCTTCTCTACTAAAAATACTAAAAATTAGGTGTGCATGGTGGTGTGTGCCTGTAGTCCCAGCTACTCAGGAAGCTGAAGTGGGAGGATCACATAGCCCAGGAAGTGGAGGCTGATGAGCCAAGATCACATCACTGTGCTCCGGCCTGGGCAATGGGAGTAAGACTCTGTCTCCCAAACAAATAAACAAACAAAAACAAAAACAAAAAACCCTCAATAAATGGAAAGACATCCATATTTATAAAATACCAGACATAATATTGTTAGGATGGCAACATTCCTCAAGTTAATGTACAGATATTATGCAATATTATCCCTATCAAAATCCCAGGTGCCCGTTTTGTTTAGTTTTTAGAGATAGGGTCTCACTATGTTGCCCAGGCTGGACAACATAACACCTGGTCTCTCAGGTGATCCTCCTTTCTCAGTCTCCTGAGTAGGTCAGGAGAGCTACTTGGACAAAAAGGCCAAGCCAATTCAACGTGGGAAGGAACAGTCTTTTCAACAAATGGTGCTGATAGTAGTGAATATCTACATGCAAAATAGTAAAGTAAGACCCTTACCTCACACCATACACACAGATTAACTCAAGTGGATCTAAATCTAAGAGCTAAAACTACAAAATGCTTAGAAGAAAACATGACAGAAAATCTTCATGACCTTGAATTAAGCGAGAAGCTTGATAAGTGAGACTTAATACAAATTAAAATTTTTTATGGCCAACCGCAGTGGCTCATGCCTGTAATCCCGGCACTCTGGGAGGCTGAGGAGGGTGGATTGCTTGAGGCCAGGAGTTCAAGAGCAGCCAACATGGTAAAACCTCATCCCTACTAAAAATACACAAATTAGCCAGGCTTTGATGGCATGCGCCTGTAATCCCAGCTACTTGGAAGGCTGAAGCATGAGAATAATTTGAACCCAGGAGGCAAAGGTCGCAGTGAGCCAAGATTGCACCACAGCATTCCAGCCTGAGCAACGGAACAAGACTCTGTCTCAAGAAAAATTCAGTTGTGCTTCAAATGACACCATTAAGAAAGTGAAAAGACAACCCACAGAGTGGGAGACAACATTTGGAAGTCACATATCAGGTAAGGGACTTGTATCAGGATATAAAAATAACTCTTAAAACTTAAGAAAAAGGAGAGAAAACCTAATTTAAAAATGGAGAAACAGTATGACTAGATATTTTCAATGGCTAATATACACATGAAAAGATGATTAACATCATTAGTCAATAGGGCAATGGACATGAAGAAATTAGTATCTTCACATCCTACATGTGGGAATGGAAAATGGTTTAACCATGTTGGAAAACAGTTTGACAGGTCCTCAAAACGTTAAACATGAAGTTCCCAAATGACCCAGCAATTCTGCTCCTATATATGCCCAACACACACAAAAACTTGTAAACAAATGCTGTTTGTTTGTTGTTGTAAACATTACACATAATGGTCAAAAAGTAGAAAAACACAAATATCTATCAACTGATGAATGAACAAACAAAATATATTATGTCCATACAAGGCAATATTTATTTAGCTATGAAAAGGAGTGAAATACTGGATCCTGCTACAACACGGATGAGCCTGGCAGAGGATGAGGGGTACAGAGACTGGAGTTTCCCTCTGGACTGAAAAAGACTGAATGGGAGAGGCTGGATGGAACAGGCAGGTCTAGGAAAAAGGGAAGCAACCTAGCTACATGAATGGGTGCGTTTTTCCATAGAAGACGTGGAAGGTGGCCAAGCTCGAATCTACTTGAAGGATCCTGTGCAAAACAGTTGCATTGGGGATTGGATTTTATGTTGCTATCATGAACGGCCTCTCCCTTCATACAGTTTCCTTTTTTTGGTCATCCTTGTCCAGTTTAAACATTCTCATTTTTCTGCCTTTTAAAACGAAACTGAAAAATTTCCGTCCTTCTATTTATTTTTTGAGACAGAGTCTTACTCCATCACCCAGCCTGGAGTACAGTGGCCCGATCTCAGCTTATTGCAACCGCCACCTCCCGGGCTCAAGCAATTCTCATGCCTCAGTCTCCTGAGTAGCTGCGATTATAGGCACACACCACCATGCCTGGCAGATTTTTTTGTATTTTTAGTACAGATGGGGTTTCACCACGTTATGCTGGCCAGGCTGGTCTCGAATTCTTGACCTCAAGTGATCCACCAGTATCAGCCTCCCAAAGTGCTGGCATTCATAGCACAGACATGAGCCACTGTGACCGGCAATTTCCGTCTTTTTAATGCACTGTAACATCAGAATTGCCTGTTCTTTAAAGATATTGTAGAACTAATTGAGTCCTCAGGGCCTGATGCCTTTCTTTACTCTTTGGAGACAGAGTCTCACTGTGTCGCCCAGGCTGCAGTGCAATGGCACGATCTTGGTTTACTGCAACTCGCACCTCCCGGGTTCAAGCGATTCTTGTGCCTCAGCCTCCGGAGCAACTGGGATTACAGGTGCATACCACCACAGTCGGCTAAGTTTTGTATTTTTATAGAGATGGGGTTTCACGATGTTGACCAGGCTGATCTCGAAATACTGACCTCAAGTGATCCGCCGGCCTCAGCCGCCCAAAGTGCTGGGAGTACAGGCATGAACCCACGGTGCCCAGCCACTTCAGGATCTTTTGGTCCCGTATGACTCCATATTTTAAACCTACATTTTCTCAGAAAAGTATCTATCTTACCTAAGATTTTCAAATACATTGGCATTAAACTTGTACATGGTATTTAGTGGCTGTGTAAAAAAAGTCTTGATCTGGTTTTGCACCGTAACCCATTTCTGATGGTTGGCGCTTTCCTGTCCTCTTACCTGAATCAGATTTGCCAAAGGTTAGTCTGTAGTTCTGTTTTCCAAAGAACTGGCCTTGGGTTTTACGGATCAATTTTGCTTTGGTTAACTGTAAGTTTTATTAATTTCTGCTTTTATTTTCATTAATCTTTATCTACTTTTTAAAAAATGACTTAGTTTTCTCCTGTCCTCTCCCACTAAAGCTTTAGTTCATTTATTTCCAGTCACTGCTGGTTTTTACTAAGTGCGTTTAAAGGTATACATTTTTAGCCAATTACTGCTTTGATCATATCCACTGAGTTTTGCTCTGTAGCACTATTTTTATTTCCAAATAGCTCAGATCTGGTAGTTCACCTCTAAATACCTCAGATCTAATTGCAGCTCAGATTTCTTTTTTATCCACAGCCTTTTAGAATTTTATTTTTAATTTCTTGACTAACCTGACTAGTTTGTATGTTTCTTTACATTTTGATCAGAAAATGCGGCCTGTATGATTTTAACATTTTGAAATATATTATTACTTGGTAGATTGACTTGATAGTTTTGCCTTTTCCAAAATATACAAATTAAACCATATGG
The DNA here is from genome assembly GCF_048565385.1 of Saimiri boliviensis. Lineage (NCBI taxonomy): Eukaryota > Metazoa > Chordata > Mammalia > Primates > Cebidae > Saimiri > Saimiri boliviensis. The sequence goes on along the minus strand of NC_133463.1, from coordinate 7,833,420 downwards.
TATGCATTGTTTGGAGTCTGGCTTCTTTCACCTGGCACAGGGTTTTTGAGACTCACCTAGTCGTGTGCATCTGTGGTTCACTCTTCCTTATTGCTGAGTAGTATTCAATTGTATAATTATAACTGTTTATCCAGGCACCTACTGATGGACATTTGTGTTATTTCCTGTTTTGGGTGCTTATGAATAAAGCTTCTGTAAACATTTGTGCAGAGATTTTTGTGTGGGTGTAGTTTTCATTTCTCATGGGTAAATACTCACTGGGTCACATAGTAAGTACATGTTTATTCACTTTCTAAGAAAATGCCAACTTGTCTTTCAAAGGAGCTGTATCTTTTTTCTATTCCCACCAGCAAGGAACCAGAGTTTCAATTGTTCCACGTATTTGTTAGTGGTTGACATTGTCAGATTTTCTTTTTCCTGGCCATTTTTTTTTTTTTTTTGAGATGAAGTTTCGCTCTTGTTACCCAGGCGGGAGTGCAATGGCGCGATCTCGGCTCACCACAACCTCGGCCTCCTGGGTTCAGGCAATTCTCCTGCCTTTTCCCGGCCATTTTAATAGGTGTAAGTGGCAGCTCATAGTGAGTTTAATTTACATTTCCCTCTTGACCGATAATGTTGAGCATCTCTTCATATATTATCTGCTATGTGTACCTTTTCTTTAGTGAAGGATCTTGGTAATTTTTTTTTTGGCCCATAGCCTGAAGCAAGAGCCCCTCAAATACTAGCTCTGTGCTCCTGCTGGTACCAGGGCATCTGTACTTTTGCTGGCTCCACGGCTTTCTTCATGCTCCTAATAGTGCTTTGATTGATTCTGTTTTACATAAAAGTGTTTAATACGGGGCCGGGCACAGTGGCTCAAGCCTGTAATCCCAGCACTTTGGGAGGCCGAGGCGGGTGGATCATGAGGTCAAGAGACCGAGACCATCCTGGTCAACATGGTAAAACCCCGTCTCTACTAAAAATACAAAAAATTAGCTGGGCATGGTGGCGCGTGCCTGTAATCCCAGCTACTCAGGAGGCTGAGGCAGGAGAATTGCCTGAACCCAGGAGGCGGAGGTTGCGGTGAGCCGAGATCGCGCCATTGCACTCCAGCCTGGGTAACAAGAGTGAAACTCCGTCTCAAAAAAAAAAAAGTGTTGGCCGGGCGCGGTGGCTCAAGCCTGTAATCCCAGCACTTTGGGAGGCCGAGGCGGGTGGATCACGAGGTCAAGAGATCGAGACCATCCTGGTCAACATGGTAAAACCCCGTCTCTACTAAAAATACAAAAAATTAGCTGGGCATGGTGGCGCGTGCCTGTAATCCCAGCTACTCAGGAGGCTGAGGCAGGAGAATTGCCTGAACCCAGGAGGCGGAGGTTGCGGTGAGCCGAGATCGCGCCATTGCACTCCAGCCTGGGTAACAAGAGTGAAACTCCGTCTCAAAAAAAAAAAAGTGTTGGCCGGGCGCGGTGGCTCAAGCCTGTAATCCCAGCACTTTGGGAGGCCGAGGCGGGTGGATCACGAGGTCAAGAGATCGAGACCATCCTGGTCAACATGGTAAAACCCCGTCTCTACTAAAAATACAAAAAATTAGCTGGGCATGGTGGCGCGTGCCTGTAATCCCAGCTACTCAGGAGGCTGAGGCAGGAGAATTGCCTGAACCCAGGAGGCGGAGGTGGCGGTGAGCCGAGATCGCGCCATTGCACTCCAGCCTGGGTAACAAGAGCGAAACTCCGTCTCAAAAAAAAAAAAAAAAAAAAAAAAAAAAGTGTTTAATACGTATGTGACCAATGATTAGAGAACTAATAATGTATCTTTCTGTGTTTCACCTCATGACTCAGTGCATCTTTGCCCTTTCTGTTTGGTAACAGACCTGGGAACTTAATGAAAGGTCTGAACCCAGCCCAGGAAGGCGTTTGTTCCTGTTCTCTTCAACTGTCTACTGGTCACCTTCATTTCCCCAGTCTCAGACACTCTAGACACAAAGGACTCTAGAAGCAAAGACAGAACACACACCCAGCAGGCATTTTCCTTCCTTTAACTGCTGAGTTTCCATCACCTCTGTCCCTCCACATCAGTCGAAATTTGTCAAAGACAATGTATTACACACATTTAATCCATTTTCACAAATGGTTCATCGTTATTCACATAACAATTCCTTCCCTCTGTATTGCTACTTTCTCTAATGTCACTTCTCCACCGGAAGCAAGAAACCTCCAATATCAGGCACCAGGACGATGATATCATTCTTTCAGAAGAATGTATATAAAATATATTTATATATTACATATGTGTATATATTACATATTATATATAATGTATATAAAAGTCTATATATTTTCTAATATAAAGTATATGTAAAATGTATCTAATATATATCTCCAAATTTTTAGTATAAGCATGCATTTAAATACCTACCTGTACACTAGTATATCAGGGTTTTAAAAAATGGCATAATGGGCTGGGTATGGTGGCCCACAGCTGTAATCCCAGTAGTTTGGAAAGCCAAGGCCATGGGTGGATCACTTCAGCCCAGGAGTCTGAGACCAGCATGGGCAATATAGGGAGACCCTGTCTCTACAACAACAATAACAACAAAAAATTAGCCAGATGTGGTGGTACAGGCCTGTAGTCCCAGCTATTAGGGAGGCTGATGCTGGAGGATTGCTGGAGCTCGGAAGGCAGAGGTTATAATGAATCAGGATTACACCACTGCATACTAGCCTGAGTGACAGAGCAAAACCCTGCCTCTCTCTCTCTCTCTCTCTCTCAAATGGACCCAGTACCACCACTACCTATATGAGCACGGGCACCTCACTCCAAATTCTCTGTGTCAATTCAGGAAAAGAATAGTACGTGGTTCCTGGGGTTGCTGGGAGGAATAAATATGATAATTCCTGTAAAATCCTCACATAGTACCTGGAATTATTAAATGTTCAGCAATTATTGCCAAGTATATTTTTAAAAAGAATAACATCATAAATCCATCAAGCCAATATTTTAATTTTGTATTTCCTTCCCTTTGTTCATAAAAATTATTGACATGATTACAAGAGAGTATATATATGATTTTGAATGCTGCTTTGTAATTTTCTGTGCTGACATGATAGTTTGCTTGCTTCTTTATTTATTTATTTACCTTGAGACAGGGTCTCACTCTGTCACCTAGCCTGGAGTGCGGTGGTGCAATTATAGCTCACTGCAACCTCCATCTCCTGGGCCTCCGGTGATCCTCCCACCTCAGCCTCCTGAGTAGCTGAGACCACAGGTGCCGGCCACTGTGCCCAGCTAATTTTTTTTTTTTTTTTTGAGACAGAGTTTCGATCTTGTTCAGATCAGTTCAGATCAGATGTTCTGTTCAGTAGGATGCTGAGATAAAGCAATTCTAAGTTTGAAAGAATGCTGGCCCATTATCCAGCAGTATATCATCACCAGACAAAAGTCCATCTCTCACTGTGGCTCGTGAAACATTAATGAAGAGCTAGAATTACTTGCACTGACTTCAGCAGAAATAGACTAAAAAATCCAATCAAAGGAGGGCAATGGCGTGATCTCAGCTCACTGCAACCTCTGCCTCCCAGGTCCAAGCATTTCTCCAGCCTCAGCCTCCCGAGTAGCTGGGATTACAGGTACCCGCAACCATGCCTGGCTAAAATTTGTATTATTGGAGAGAGATCCAAGATGGCTGATCACTAGCAGCTCGGGATTGTAGCTCCCAGTGAAAACGCAAAGAACGAGAGGACGCCACACCTTCACATGAATTCTTACTGGTCACGCACCAGGAGATTCCCAGCGGAGGAGCCCCACGGGTCGCCAGCACGACTCTTGTGACCGGCGAGGCGGTTTTGCCGGCGCCTCAGAGCATGGGTTCTTGGTGCAGAGTCAGAAAAGCACCATCAATCTTAACGCCGCTGATTGAGTCAGCGCAGTGGGTTGCTCAGATTTCGGCGCTGAGAATCAGTAAGTCGGACGTCCACTCAGAAACCCAATTACAAAGACGGTAATTATAAAGACCACAGATGGATAAATCTACAACGAAGGGAAGAAAACAGTCAAAAAAGGCTGAGAATACCTGAGATCAGAACGCCTCTCCCTCAACGGGGGATCCCAGTTCCTCATCAGCAACGAAACAAGGCTTGATGGAGAACGAGTGTGTTCCAATTACAGAAGCAGGCTTCAAAATGTGGATAATGAGAAACTTCTGTGAATTAAAAGAACTTGTTCTAACACAATCTAAAGAAACTAAGAACTTTGAAAAAAGGTTTGACGAAATGTCAACAAGAATACACAATTTAGAGAGGAATATAAGTGAATTGATGGAGCTGAAAAACACAATTCGAGAACTTCGTGAAGTATGCACAAGTTTTAACAGCCGAATTGATCAAGCAGAAGAAAGGATATCAGAGGTCGAAGACCAACTCAATGAAATAAAACAAGAAGACAAGATTAGAGAAAAAAGGATAAAAAGGAACGAGCAAAGTCTCCAAGAAATATGGGACTATGTGAAAAGACCTAATCTACGCTTGATAGGTGTACCTGAATGTGACGAAGAGAATGAATCCAAGCTGGAAAATACGCTTCAGGATATTATTCAGGAAAATTTTCCCAACCTAGTAAGGCAGGATAATATTCAACTCCGGGTAATACAGAGAACACCACAAAGATATTCCTCAAGAAGAGCAACTCCAAGGCACATAATCGTCAGATTCACCAGGGTTGAAATGAAGGAGAAAATACTAAGGGCAGCCAGAGAGAAAGGTCAGGTTACCCACAAAGGGAAGCCTATCAGACTTAGAGCAGATCTCTCAGCAGAAACCCTACAAGCCAGAAGAGAGTGGGGACCAATATTCAACATCCTTAAAGAAAAGAACCTTTAACCAAGAATTTCACATCCAGCCAAACTAAGCTTCGTAAGTGAAGGAAAAATAAAGTTTTTTGTGAACAAGCAAGCACTCAGAGATTTCATCACCACCAGGCCTGCTTTACAAGAGCTTCTGAAAGAACCACTACACATAGAAAGGAACAAACAGTATCAGCCTTTCTGAAAAATACCAAAAAGTAAAGAGCATCAATATAATGAAGAATTTACATCAACTAATGGGCAAAATAGCCAGCTAATATTAAATGGCAGTATTAAACTCACATATATCATTTTTTTTTTTTTTTTTTTTTTTTTGAGACGGAGTTTCGCTCTTGTTGCCCAGGTTGGAGTGCAATGGCGCGATCTCGGCTCACTGCAACCTCCGTCTCCTGGGCTCAGGCAATTCTCCTGCCTCAGCCTCCTAAGTAGCTGGGATTACAGGCACGCGCCACCATGCCCAGCTAGTTTTCTGTATTTTTAGTAGAGACGGGGTTTCACCATGTTGACCGGGATGGTCTCAATCTCTCGACCTTGTGATCCACCCGCCTCGGCCTCCCAAAGTGCTGGGATTACAGGCTTGAGCCACCGTGCCCGGCCACATATATCATTATTAATTCTAAATTTAAATTGACTAAATTCCCCAATTCAAAGGCAGACAGGCAGTTTGGACAAAAAACTAAAACCCATCGGTATGCTGCATCCAGACCCATCTCACATTCAAGGATACACAAAGACTCAAAACAGGGGATGAAGAAAGATTTACCAACCAAACAGAGAGCAAAAATAAATAAATAAAAAGCAGAAGTTACAATTTTTGCGTCTGATAAAATAGTCTTTAAAGCAACAAAGATCAAAAGAAGCAAAGAAGGACACTGTATAATGATAAAAGAATCAACGCAACAACAAGAAGAGTTAAAGATCCTAAATATATACGCGCCCAATACAGGAATACCCAGACATACAAGACTTATAAAGAGACTTAGACTCCCACACAATAATAGTGGGAGACTTCAACATTAATATTAGACAGATCAATGAGACAGAAAATTAACAACGATATCCAGGACTTGAACTCAGATCTGGAACAAGTAAACGTAATTAACATTTATAGAACTCTCCACTTTACACAAAATATACACTCTTATCAGTACCACATCATATCAACTTAGAAGTTTGAACGAAATGTTGGTTGGCTCCTTGTTTGTTACTCTCTTCCCTCATTTTCTTTCATGTCTCCATTATTAAGGACAATTATAGGCATACCCATATTTAGACTGCATTCTAGCCCGGGCAAGAAAGCAATACCCCCATCCTCTCTCCCTCTCCCTCTTTCTCTTTCTTCCTCTTCTTTATTCTTTTTCTTATTATTCTTTTTTTCTTTCTAAAAAAAAAATTTGTATTATTAATAGAGATGGGGTTTCACCATGTTGCCCAGGCTGGTCTCAAGCTCCTGGGTTCAAGTGATCAGCCCAACTTGGCCTCCCAAAGTGCTGGGATTACAGGTGTGAATCACTGCTCCCAGTGGTAGTCTTTATAAGTTTTAGTAGCTCGGCAAGTCCAGTGTTTCACTTTTCTGTATCTCCTTTATCTATTGCTATATTCCAACTATTCCTTCTAACTTTCACGACATCTTTTCCATAGCTGCCTTGCCTGCCTGTGTCTGCCTTTATTTGCTACTTTCAAAGAAAATTTCTAAGAGTTAAAAAAAATCACCCATCATCCCATCTCCCAACGTTTTCCATCTTTTCTTTCCATACACAGACGCCGTTTTCAGTAGCTTCAGTGTCACTGATCTTCAGATCGAATGCTCTCTGTCAAGCATCATGAATGCATCAGGCAGCGTCAACCTTTCATCACCCGCCTCATAACTGTATTGAACCCGAGGTACTGAATGCACTTCTAGATGGATTTTTTTCTGGACTGGCATTGTGACTATTTCAGGGTCAGGGTGACAGTACCTCCTACCTCTGATGGCTCCACAATGACCCAAAGGCAGGAATCCCAAACCTCACCCTTAGACATGGTAGCTGGTCGTGACCTTTAAACTCAATGTGTATCCTGGTTAACTCTTTTGGTCCCTCATCTCCTTCACCTCCAAAATGCAAAGTGTAAACTTGCCATTCATTTTCTGGGATCCTAAGAAACCTTGAGATGCAGGAGCCTGTTAGCCTGGCCTCTGGCCTCTGACCTCCCAGGAGAATCGTTATCTGTCCCGCCACTCCCCAAGAGCGTCTCTCTTACTCTTTAAACATTTTGGAAAGATTCTTTAAATCTTTTTTCTTTTCCCCCCCTGAGATGGACTCTTGCTCTGTTGCCCAGGCTGGAGTACAGTGGTGTGATCTAGGCTCATTGCAACCTCCACCTCCACCTCCCTGGGTCAAGTGACTCTCCTGCCTCAGCCTCTTGAGTATCTGGGATTACAGACGTGCACCACTATGCCCAGCTAATTTTTGTATTTTTTAGTAGAGACAGGGTTTCACCATGTTGGCCAGGCTGGACTCCTGACCTCATGATCTGCCCACCTGGGCCTCCCAAAGTGCTGGGATTACAGGCGTGAGCCACCAGGTTCAACCAAGATTCTTTAAATCTCAATAGATACAGGAAGGCTATCAAGACATAGAAAAATATCAAACGCTTCACAAAAAAATGTGGTTTACAAGCAGGAGGAATGCTTTGTGATCTGACATAAGGAAGAATGGGACCAGTGTGAAGACATCTCTGATACCAAGCCACTCAGCCACTTAGCTTATTTGCTCCTTCCCAGTTTTTGTTACGATATGCTGCAGTTAACTGATGGGACATTTGACCCGCTTTCTATTTTCACAATAAAGAAATGACTCATGGCATTAAAATGGGGTGGAATGTGAAGCCAGAGAGCTATGCCTGGGGATTTTACAGCTTTGGTAATCCCCAAAACACCAACTATAGCAGATGGGCATGAACAAGGGAGTCTCCCTCCTAACTCTCAGCTGCATGCCTTCCCCTTGCATTGCACTAGGATGCTATAATTTTACCTTAGTCCCCAGTTATCCCACTACGTTTTTGAGCCTGTTCAAATGATCGCGTCTTTGTTGAGCTCCACATGAAGAGCAAAGCTCCTTTCCTCACAAGCCTCATTCATTTCAATTTCACTGTGTTTTGAGCTCCCACTGACTGTGGTTCCCAGGTGCGTAGAAGGCACGGCGATATTCCAGGAATATCCTCTTGTACTGCGGCCTCAGGAGACACTCTCATTTCCTTGTTCTCTGCAGTCACGTTTCTGAGTATTTAGCATAACGTGTTCCAATGTACTCCTAATTTTACCTTCCTCTTGGTCATCCTGCCTTTTAGGATTCTCCTGCCTGGGAAATCATTCTCTAATACTATTCTGCCTTGGATGCAGGATGATTTTCCACAGACACCACCTTCGCCAGCACATCCAGGGGCCACTCAATACACTAAATAGCAAAGCAGCAGAGTGTTGACTGAGTTTGTCTTAGGGTCCTCTGGTCTTAAACACTGGGTCTTAAAGTTGGATGTTCACATGTAGGTGGGAGGAACCCGTGATCCAGGAGCCTCTCACCCCATGTGTGCCTCTGACTTCAGAGAGAACTGGAAGTCAAGTGAATGGGAAGATAAAGACGAAAAAGCCATTTGGCTGAGGTCAGGAGACATCAAGTATGTTGGAGGGAGGGACAAATCGCATGTGAAGGGCTGTTGGCTTCCAGAGCCTGAAGGAAACAGTTTGTGAAGATGTTTGGCTTTGAGAAGGATGAGCTCACAGGAAGTCTTTTTTTTTTTTTTGGCTCCTTGCTAGATTCTCATTCAAGAACCTACACAATGAGGTTAGAAAAACAGACCTGCCAAATCCATGCTAAACTCTCCCTGGGTTTATCTGCCTACCTGAAAATAGCAATAGGGGAATGTGGCTTTCTCTGAATCATTTACCGCAAGGTAACACCGGATCACCAGATGCTGCTGAAGTCACAAACAGGCCCTCTGCTGCCCAAGGCTTCTACCTGTTACTGTGAGCAGCTGAGACTGAAGCTGAATGCTGGTCAGCAGTGACGTTCTGTTCAGTAGGATGCTGAGATGAAGCGATCCTAAGTTTGAGAGAATGCTGGCCCATTATCCAGCAGTATATCATCACCAGACAAAAGTCCATCTCACTGTGGCTCATGAAATATTAATGAAGAGCTAGAATTACTTGCACTGACTTCAGCAGAAAAAGACCACAAAATCCAATCAAAGCTCTACCTTCCACTACATTTGATATAGAAAGCTAACAGTTTCTTATCTGGTGGGATTTTGTGGAAATTCTAAACTTTGCCTCTGAGCAAATCTATGAGTTTTCAAAAATATCTGTCTCTTGGTTTTATTGTCTATTTTGGTTTTGTCTATTTTAAGAAAAAGCTGGTCCATTGTTTTCTAGTAGGGGAAGTGAGCTGGAAGCTTAATAGTAACAAAAGACTTCTGAATTACAATCACTTCCAGATGGATGCTTACAGATGTCCTCATCTTTTAAAAAACCATTTAAGCATCTTACCATCTGTTTTTCAGTGACTAATCATGGAAATCTTTACACTTTTGTTTACATAACCGTTGCCAAATGTGTAAGCCCCGGGAGGTTTTAAGCCGCTGAAGACTTTAAGACTATAATAAGAATGTCTTTCTCTTCTCTTCTGCCATTACTAAATGAACATCCTATATAACTCAACTTTCATAATGGCCTTTTGGGAAGTATTAGAAAGAACAAGAGAGTGAGACCTGAGGGAAATTAATAAATTATGAATGTTTTTATTTGTTCTTTCCTAAGGTCAGGCAACAATGAAGGAGCATTTTGCAAGTACTGATTGAAATCTTTATTAAGACTTTGCTTATCCCAGAAACGGTGGCATTCTGAAGAAAACTGCCGCTGGAGTGCATTCCCGGTGAAAACTTAGCCCAGAGCACCTCTGAAAGTATTAAACGGTTGGGAAAATCTTTGTCTGTGGCTGCTTTAGGAACTCTTCAAATGGCTCAGGACTGTGTCAGGCTATCATGAACAGTTTGCATGAGAATGGCCAGCTCTTTACTGTTTCCCAGTAAGGAACAGGCTCCCTAATGAGAATTTCTATGTAGTTATTGCAAATTATAGAAAAAACAGGCAACTTACTTACAACGTAGAAAAGTTAACGTCTAAAATCAATGCTATGGCTGGAATGGTGGCTCACGCCTATAATCCCAGCACTTTGGGAGGGAGAGGCAGGAGGATCACTTGAGGTCAGAAGTTTGAGACTGGCCTGGCTAACATGGTGAAACCCGGTCGGTATCTACTAAAAATACAAAAATTGCTGCTCGTGGTGGTGGGCACCTGTGGTCCCAGCTACTTGGGAGGCTGAGGCAGGAGAATTGCTTGAACCTGAGAGGCGGAGGTTGCAGTGAGCCGAGATCACACAACTACACTCCAGCCTGGGTGACAGAGTGAGGCTTGATCTCAGAAAAAAAAAAAAAAAAAAGTCGAAGTTATCTCCCAAGACAAACCTACCCCTTCTCGCTTTTTCTCTCTTAGTAAGCAGTATTATTATCTGTCCAGTACAGTTGTTCAAGAAAACTTGTCATCAACTCTTCCCCGTTCTAACTCCCGGGAAAGGCAAAGGAAGTCTGTCTGCCAGCATGCCTCTCACGTCTGCCCTGTTCTCCACGTGCCATGGCCCTCATTAACATCTCAGGCCTGAAAAATGGTGGAAGTCTCCCGGCCACTCATTCTGCCTCCATTCTCACCTTGAATAAAAGATAAAATTCTGGGAGGAGCTATGAGAGCGCCACAAATGCCCTTCTTCCCTCTGTGGTCTTTCAGCTCTGCTCCTCCTTCTGAAGCAGCATCTAGTGCTAAGACTTGGTAGGGAGGGACCTAGCTAAAGCCTAAAGGGTGAGTGTGCTTTTCTTGGGAAATACGTTTCATTGTGGAAGGTGGGGTAGGCAAGGCCAAGGGACAGAAGAACAAGTTCCCTTATGCTGCTTGGCTCAGGCTGGGAAGAAGCATGGAGAGTGCTGAGCTGTGTAAGTGACATCACCAGGGCTGCAGAGGTGGCAGAGATCCTAGGCAGAAACCTGTTTGCTGCTCGTGGCTTCTTGGGTGGTGTCTCCTGTCAAGGACCTAACTGCTGTGGAAGGTGACTGGCTGGGGTGCAGACATAGCCAGAATAGGATCAAAATGAATTCTGGGACTGTGTAACAAGCATTCCAGATCAGTCAGTTAATAACATTTTTCTTTTTCTTTTTCTTTTTTTTTTGAGACAGAGTTTCACTCTGTCATCCAGGCTGGAGTACAGTGGCACGATCTCAGCTCACTGCAACCTCCACCTCAGCTGTTCAAGCAATTCCCCTGCCTCAGCCTCCCAATTAGCTGATTACAGGCACACATGACCACGCCCGGCTAATTTTTTGGTATTTTAGTAGAGATGGGGTTTCACTTTGTTGGCCCAACTGGTCTGGAACTCCTGACCTCAGGCAATCCACCAGCCTCTGCCTCCCAAAGTGCTGAGATTACAGGTGTGAGCCACCAGAGCCGGACAACATTTTTCTGAATTGAGATTTCCTTTCTTGTAACAAATATTGTAAGCCTCATTGTTTGTTCACTATGTTCAGATTTTTAAAAAAATCAACAGTAAAACAGCAGTGCTTTTTTCATGATGGTAGAACAGTGTCTAGCATATAGTAGGCACCTAAAATATGTGTCCAGCAAAATATACAGTTATGTATGTACATACACATCTATGTATACAAGTACACACATGTACCATATTGATAGCACAGCTGCTTCATACATTAACCTGTCCATTTTTATTTAGAGGAAATGAAATTAACTGCCAGTGTATGAACTGATCCATCTGATCTCTTTGTCAAAAATATAAGAATCAATTATTTTGGGCTGGGCACGGGTGGTTCACACCTATAATCCTAGTACTTTGGGAGGCTGAGGTGGGAGGATCACCTGAGGTCAGAAGTTCAAGCCCAGGTTGGCCAACATGGTGAAATCCTGTCTCTACTAAAAATACAGAAATTAGCCGAGCGTGGTGGCACTGGCCTGTAATCCCATCTACCTGGGAGGCTGAGGCAGGAGAATCTCTTGAACCTAGGAGACAGAGGTTGCAGTGAGCTGAGATTGCATCACTGTACTCTAGCCTGGGCAACAGAGCGAGACTCCATCTCAAGAAAAGAAAAGAAAAAAAAAAGAACCAGTCATGTTGTTTATACATTTAAAAGCTTATCTTTTTCTTCATTTTCACAGCAGCATCCATAACCTAATGGTCAGGGTAATGAGCCAATGCAAATACTGCAACCATGCATAGACAGGGAATGACATGCACATCCCCAAGTGAAAGAGCAGCTAAAATAGCGAAGGAAATGCCAAGTGATGAGGTGAGAGAGCAACCAGAACTCTCCCGCAAGCTGATGATGGAAGTGTACATTGGTATAAGCAGTTAGGAACACTCACAGAATGTGTTTCAGCTGACCATGTGCACACCCTCTGACCCAGCCATTGCGGGCCTTGGTATGTACTCCTTGAGAACATTGCACCAAAACCACGTATTAGGATGTTCTTGGATGTTCTACACCGAACAGACTAAAACTATTCAAATGCTCATCAATAGTAGAATGGAGCTGGGCACAGTGGCTCACGCCCGTAATCCCAGCAGTTGGGGAAGACACAGCGGGGGGACGGCTTGAGCCCAGGAGTTGAGGCCAGCTTGGGCAACACAGTAAAAACCCATCTCTACCAAAAAAAAAGAAAAAAAAAAAAGAAAAAATTAGCCAGACGTGGTGACATGTGCCTAGTCCCGGCTACTGAGGAGGCTGAGGTGGGAGAATTCCTTGGGTCCAGGGGGCGGAGGCTATGGTGAGTTGAAGTCGAATCAGTATACTCCAGCCTGGGTGACAGAGTGAGACCCTAACTCAAAGAAAAAGAAAGTAGAATGGATAAGTGAATGTGTTTATATAATGGGATATTACTCAATGATGAGAATAAACAATCTCCAACTACTTCAGTTTGTGGATTAATCTCACCAACGATGTTGGCAACTGCAATTCTGTATTCTATTTTTTTTATTTTTATTTTTATTTTTATTTTGAGACTGAGTTTCGCTCTTGTTACCCAGGCTGGAGTGCAATGGCACGATCTCGGCTCACCGCAACCTCCGCCTCCTGGGTTCAGGCAATTCTGCCTCAGCCTCCTGAGTAGCTGCGATTACAGGCATGCGCTACCATGACCAGCTAATTTTTTTTTTTTTTTGGTATTTTTATTAGAGATGGGGTTTCACCATGTTGACCAGGACGGTTTCGATCTCTTGACCTCGTGATCCACCCGCCTCGGCCTCCCAAAGTGCTGGGATTACAGGCGTGACCCACCGCGCCCAGCCTCTGTATTCTACCTCTATAACTTCCCCTGCTTTTTTTTAGGGTCGCACTCTGTTGCCCACACTGGAGTGTAGTGGCTATTTACAGGTACGGTCATCCCACTGCAGCCTAATCCCCTGCATTAGAGCGATCCTCCTGCCTCAGCCTCCCAAGCAGCAGGGACTACAGGTGTGTGCCAGCTCTGTCTCTATAACTTTGACTACTCTAAGTACCATGTAAGTGGAATCATACAATATCTGTCTTTTTGTGTCTGGCTTATTTCATTCAGCATAATGACCTGAAGTTTCAGCCATTTTTGTAGCATGTGTCAGAATTTAAGGGTTGGGATTTTTCAGAAAAGGGATGTTTTAGAAGTGACAGTAGACAGCAGAGATACTCACTTTACGTCTAAGCCCTGCAGTGGCAGAATTTTGGTGGGTAATTACCAGGGCCATACGGGAGGCAGTGTTCTCAAAGACTAGCCAGATCTCAGTAAGAAATCAAACAGAAAGGGACATTAAGAGACAAGCATGGGCCGGGTGTGGTGGCTCACACCCGTAATCCCAGCACTTTGGGAGGCCAAGGAGGGGTGGATCACCTGAAGTCAGGAGTTCAAGACCAGCCTGACCAGCATGGTGAAACCCCACTTCTACTAAAAATACAAAAATTAGCCGAGCATGGTGGTGCACACCTGTAATCCCAGCTACTCTGGAGGCTGAGGCAGGAGAATCACTTGAACTTACGAGATGGAGGTTGCAGTAAGCCAAGATCGCACCACTGCACTCCAGCCTGGGCAACAGAGCAAGACTCCATCTCAAAAAAAAGCAAAAAAAAAAAAAAAAATAAAAGAGAGAGAGAGACAAGTATGAAGGCCAGGGCATGCTGCTGCTGGCAGACCAAGGCCCAGAGAGCACAGCAGGATGCTGTGAGGGGCGTGGAGACGTGGCCCACGAAGCCAGGTCAGGATGCGAGCAGCCCTGCTGTGACTGGGGACAGAGGGCCAAGTGGGAATATCGAGTTGACCTCGAGGAGTCCTCTGAGTCCTGGGCTGGCCTTCTGGGCCACAGCTGGTCCCTACAGAACACTCGCTGGAAACAGAGCACCGGACCAGGATGTCCAGAAGCCCAGCGCGACAGCAGGAGGACAGCATGGGGTATCCAGTCAGAGCAGCCCTGCCATCCTGACCTCCGCCTCTTGTGAGGCCCGGACCAAATTACTTCACCTTCCTAAGCCTCCACCTCCTCACGTGTATAACATCAGCTGCCTTGAGACTTGTTAAGAGGATTAAATGAGAGAATGTAAGTCAAAGGTCTCTGAAACCCAGGTGCTACTCCGGTGCCATTCTTTTTCAAAATTTAGTCCTTACTGATACTTTATAATATTGATATTTTGGTTTACATTTCTTGTTATACAAACGTATTGATATTTAATGTAAAAATAGGATGAGTAATATGGAAAGACCTGATAGGGGTTTAAAGATTGTAAACAAGGCTGGGTGCTGTGGCTCACACCTGTAGTCTCAGCACTTTGGGAGGCTGAGGCAGGTGGATTGCTTAAGTCCAGGAGTTCAGGACCAACTTAGGCAACATAGTGAGACCCTGTCTCTTAAAAATACAAAAATCAGCCAGGTATGGTGACGTGCACCTGTAGTTCCACCTACTCAGGAGGCTGAGGTAGGAGGATAGTTTGAGCCCAGGAGGTTAAGGCTGTAGAGGCTGAGGTAGGAGGATAGTTTGAGCCCAGGAGGTTAAGGCTGCAGAGCTATGATTGCACCAATGCATTCTAACCTGGGGGGGGAGGCGGGGGGGAGAAAGACTGTAAACAAATTGGCCAGTACCTTTGTGTCTCTATTCAGCAAGGACTGAAATAGCAGGGACCCTGTTTACCCACCCTCAGACATTTGGCACCTTGACCATTCACAAACCTAGAAGTAACCCAGAATGCCTCCAAGGATACGCAAGCAATGACAAAAGTATCTGGGCAAAGCTGAGAACGGAAAGACTAGAGAACAGGCATGTAAATCTGCCAGTTCACCAAGCAGAGCACCTTTGCACGAATGTCAGGGAGGCACCAGGAAGCCTGCTGAGGGCAGTGAGTGGTGAAGGGTCTGGCTGGGTCCTCATGCTTCCCCTGCTAAGCTCTGTGACTGGAGACTGAAGCCACCTCCTTAGGCCTTGCTTTCCTTCTCTGTGAACTGGAGGCAAAATGAGCACCAAGTTTTTCTTCTCCTTTTAACATGCCACGGCTACCTGCCACTACATGGCTGACGTGTGCAAACAGGATGCTGAGTGAGAGAAGCCATCTAGAGAGGGACCATGTATCATATGAATCCATCTATATGAAATGTTCAAAACGGGCAAATCTGTGGAGATAGAAAGTAGCTCAGCGGCCGCCTGGGGCTGCTGGAGGAGGGGACTTGGTGGTTGACGGCTAAGGGGTGCTGGGTTTCTTCTTGGAGTGATGAAAACATACAGTCAGCAGAGTGAATCGGCAACCAACAGAATGGGAAAAAATTTTTGCAGTCTACCCATCTGACAAGGGGCTGATATCCAAAATTTACAAAGAACTAAAACAGATCTACAAGAAAAAAACAAACAAGCCCATTCAAAAATGGGCAAAGGATATGAACAGACACTTTACAAAAGAAGACATACAGGAGGCCAACAAACATATGAATGCTCATCATCACTGGTCATCAGAGAAATGCAAATCAAAACCACATTGAGATACCATCTCACACCAGTTGGAATGGCGATCATTAAAAAATCTGGAGACAACAGATGCTGGAGAAGATGTGGAGAAATAGGAACACTTTTATACTGTTGGTGGGAGTGTAAATTAATTCAACCATTGTGGAAGACAGTGTGGGGATTCCTCAATGACCTAAAAATAGAAATCCCATTTGACCCAGCAATCCCATTACTGGGTATATATCCAAAGGATTATAAATCATTCTACTACAAGGACACGTGCACACGAATGTTCATTGCAGCACTGTTTACAATAGCAAAGACCTGGAACCAACCCAAATGCCCATCGATGATAGATTGGATAGGGAAAATGTGGTACATATACACCATGGAATATTATGCAGCCATCAAAAACGATGAGTTCGTGTCCTTTGTAGGGACATGGATGAACCTGGAAACCATCATTCTCAGCAAACTGACACAAGAGCAGAAAATCAAACACCACATGTTCTCACTCATAGGCGGGTGTTGAACAATGAGAACACATGGACACAGGGAGGGGAGCACTACACGCTGGAGTCCATTGGGGGGAAACGGGGGAGGTACGGGGGGGTTGGGAGGTGGGAAGAGATAGCATGGGGAGAAATGCCAGATACAGGTGAGGGGAAGGAAGGCAGCAAACCACACTGCCATGTGTGTACCTATGCAACAATCTTGCATGTTCTTCACATGTACCCCAAAATGTAAAATGCAATTAAAAAAAAAAGAAAATATTCTAAAATGAATTGCAGTGATGGTTACGTATCTCTATGAATGTATGTCATAAAACAGTTTTTAAATGCTGGTATTTTAATTTACCTTAAAGGCAGCACAGTGGATTGAGTACCAAAAAAGTATAGAAATGCAGGTTGTGAGTTCTCTCACTAACTTGTTCACCTGACATAAGTCAGTTACCTGCTCTGGGCTGCTATTGGCTGAGTCATTTTCCTTTCTATTCCATAGAGTCATGATTCTGTGACTTAAACCTGAGACACATGAGAAAAGGAAGGAAAAAATACCCCAGAAAGAGAATAGAGAGACAAAAGGCAGTGGGCATAGCAGATGTGGCATGTTGGGCAAACACGGGTACACAGGCACTGGGGTACCAGAAGGACAGACACAGGAGCATCGCATGGCATCGTGTGGCGTGGTCAGTGCAGGGGCCAGCTGCCTGACTTCCAGAGGAAATGCTATTGATACATCACAGCTGGGAACATAAAGTTCCTAACAGCAGAAATTTTAATATGTATTTGAACGAAAAATGCACCATAAAAAAAACCTTCCCTGACCATCGTGCTATGGTGTGAAATGCAAATGAACGTGCCAGTCACATTACATAGCATTTCAGTGTTTTCCTTTATAGGCATAGGTCAGTACAAAGATCAGAAATGCAAGCTCTTTCCTTGGTTAAAAGCACCCGCAGTGCTCTTTCACCGAGAGTATTATTGTATTTATAGTCTTTTCAACGTTCACCAGGTGAAAAAGTGGGTTCCCATGGTGCGTCTGGAAAAACAGAAATGCATCTTAACTAATTACAGTTCAGGTTTTATTTAACAGAGAAAACAATAAATATGAGCAATCAGTGCCACATGAGCCCTTACTGTATTCAATCTCATACATATTTCATTTCTCTCTCTGGTTTCGAAATCTAAGTAATCTAGAGCCCACGGGGTGTCATGTGCTATGCGTGCTTCAATATAACCCTAAAAAATGGGAACTGACATTTGATATGAATTTAAATCCTCCATAGAGCCATACTTCCATTAAAGTGCCACAAGACTATTACATGGAAGTAATGTTGAAGGCAATGGAGCGTTAGGAGGAGGCCAGTTTCTTCTTTGGTTCTGATGTGATGGAAGGAACACAGCCTTCCAAAGGGAAAAGAAAAACAGTCCTTCTCTGCTCCCTAATGGTCACGCTTACTTCTAGGTACACTCTGAGTACCCTCAATACCAGGACAAGGGTCTGGGTAACATTTGATGAACATTTGATGTCCTCTGAAGGTGATGCATTTTCCTCATCTAGAACATCCTCCAAATTAACTGTGCAGAAGGGAAATGCAACCTCGTCATCATCATCATCACCCCTCCTCAGGTCGGGCAGGAAATTATAGCCAGGGGGAGGCAGAGCAGAGTAGCTCCCGTTGGTGCAAGGCAAGCAGGTGGATCTAGCCCCACAGGCATCAAGGAGGTATTCCAGCCCTGCTGAGGAGCAGAGCTCCCAAAGTGTGGCCTGGAGTGGACACTCAAGCTTTTTCAGCAAGCAGAGGGACCCTGTGGTAAGAGTAGCACCTGTTGCCTTTGCACTGTGTGCCCAACGTGCGTTGTACCTGTCAGCCACTCTGTATACTTTGGACCGACCTATCAAGCTTTAGAAATAACGTCCTTTGCACACCTAAAAGTGAGCCAATTGTGCAGACATTGTGTCTCTCTGATGTGATGCAACAGGAATTTATCGGAGCCTTTAGGTCTAACATCTAGTTTGCAGAAATTTAGGGAGTACAGGAACAAGTTAGCAACTGAAGGAAGCAGCAAATGAATTCAATGTGGGACCATGGATGGCACAGCAGGGCCAGTTTCTTCAAGTTGGCGTACGAAAAAGAAGATGGGGCTGGGCGCGGTGGCTCATGCCTGTAATCCCAGCACTTTGGGAGGCCGAGGCGGATGGATCACGAGGTCAAGAGATCGAGACCATCCTGGTCAACATGGTGAAACCCCGTCTCTACTAAAAATACAAAAAAGTAGCTGGGCATGGTGGTGCGTGCCTGTAATCCCAGCTACTCAGGAGGCTGAGGCAGGAGAACTGCCTGAACCCAGGAGGTTGCGGTGAGCCGAGATTGCACCATTGCACTCCAGCCTGGGTAACAACAGCAAAACTCCGTCTAAAAAAAAAAAAAAGAAGATGGATGATAGGAAGTAAAGAGACTGATGAGAAAGAAATATGATATAGTTATATATTAGATGATGCTAACTGCTTACTGCTAATTTTGTTGGGTATGACAAATGTATTGTGGTTATTATGTGGGTATTATAAAGTATGCTTATTAAAAGATTACCTTCCTTAAAATAACATTCATTTTTATTTGAACTGGCTTTAATGAATAACAGTTCTGTTGATGCTTCCTACCACTGCCCCTAAATTATTAGCCAGAACCGAGGAAACTCTTATGGACAGGGCATCCTAGTTTGACCACAAGTGAGAGCAGGCCCTTACCCAGTGCTGCAGGAATCCACCTGCAGTCAGCTCCAGTCTGCCAGGGCAGCTCTAAACCATTCCGCTTGTGCTGAGCACAAATCTTAACAGACATTAGGCCTGAATGAATATTTGCTAAAGATCTTCCTCTCCATCAATTATAGCAGATGGGTTATGAAATGTGTTAACGTACATGCAAATTAAGGATAAAAATGTACAAAAGATGTGTTTGTAAGTAACTGGCTTTCTCTACTTCTTACAGGAATGTCTGGGCAAATTTTCTCTCTACATTTCTTTTTTCACAAATTCCACTTATGCCCATAGAAAATTCTCTATGGTTCCCCGTGGACAGTAGCATTGGCTCCTCAAACTTTGTCTTGTGTCCATTATTAGAATATTTTATCCTGGGATGATTCTCCTACGATAATGATATGAAATAGCAAGCTCCTATTCTATTTAAAGCTTTCAAGCTGTAAGTAATTTGAAATCTCTGAAAGCCATCTGAGCTCTCTTAGCCACGAAACCTTTGTGCATATTATTTCCCTGTGGTCCTTCTTCCTTAGGCCTTTCGGGGCTTGTTAATTGCTATTAAATTTTCCTGTTAATATGAAAATGCTGAATGTTCAAATAGTGGATACCCAAAGGAATCTTAAAGTTGGGTCCTTTGGTTTTATTTCCTATAGGATATTGCCTTTAATTGGATGTTTGGTCTGTCTTAGGACATGTTTTTAAAGAATGGGCTATTTCTGTAAGAAACAAAATTGTTATTGCTTGAACTTCATATTTACTTTCATACAGTTTGTTTCTTACAAAAACCTAGTAATACCCCACACCTACTTTTATGCTATAGTCCAGATGTAGACAAACGTTTTCAGTAAGGGACCAGAGCATATATACTGTGCGCTTTGGTCTGTCTGTATTGTTCACGTGGTCTGTCTGTAACTACTCAACTCTGCCTCTAAAGCACAAAGGCAGCTTCAAACATTAAACAAATGAGCATGGCTGTGCTCCAATCAATCTTTATGAATGCTGAAATCTGAATTCTATAAAATTTTTATGTGTCACAAAATATTCTTCTTTTTCTCTTTTACTTTTTTTTTTTTTTTTTTTTTTTTGAGATAGCGTCTCCTTCTGTTGCACAGGCTGAAGTCTAGTGGTGCAATCCACAGCTCACTGCAGCCTCAACCTCCTGGCTCAAGCGATCCTCCCTCATCAGCTTCTTGAGTAGCTGGGACTAAGGCTCATGCAACCACATGTGGCTAATGTTTTATTTTTTTGTAGAGGCAGGGTCTTGCTTTGTGGCCCAGGCTGGTTTCAAACTCCTAGTCTCAAGAGATTCTTGCACTTCGGCCTCCCAAAGTGCTGGGATTACAGGGACGAGCCACCGTGCCTGGCCTTATTCTTTTGATTTTTTTCTCCTAACAGTTAAAAAATGTAAAAACCATTCTTGGCCAGGAGTGGTGGCTCACACCTGTAATCCCAGCACTTTGGGAGGCCGAGGCAGGCAGATCATTTGAGGTCAGGGTTTGAGACAACTCTGACCAACATGGTGAAACCCCATTTCTACTAAAAATACAAAAAAATCAAATGGGCATGGTGGTGGGCACCCATAATCTCAGCTGCTCAGGAGGCTGAGGCAAAAGAATTACTTGAACCCAGTAAGCCAAGATCCTGCCACTGCACTCCAGCCTGGGTGACAAAATGAGACTTCGTCTCAAAATAAAATGAAAGAAAGAGACAGAGAGAGAAAGAGGGAAGAAAGAAAGAAAGAAAGAAGAAAGAAAGAAGGAAGGAAGGAAGGAAAAAGAAAAACCAGTTTTAGTGTTCAGAGCATACAAAAGCAGGCAGAGGGCTGGAGGTGGCCCTGTGCCTTGTTTGCTGACTCCTGTCATAAACAGAAACTCTTCATAGAGTTTATGGATAATTGAGAAAAGGAAGCGTAGATTCTATAGCAGTAAAGCCTATGGATTATGCTCAAGAGATTCCCACCATAACTTCATGATCACTTAGTGTACCACAGTAGGGCAAGCTGCACATCATCAGAGCCTAATGAATCCACACTTCTGCCTCTAGCCTAGGCCATTCCCTGGCTGCCATACACAACAGATCCAACCAGCTGCCTAGCACCACAGCTGGAACTCTCCTGGACATCTCCAGGGTCTAACATGGAATCCTGTATCTCCCCCTCCAGCCCCTCTGTTTCCCCTCCTGTCTTCTCCATGGCCACACATGGTGCCACCATCCACCCACAACAAGGAGTCACCTTGATTCCTCGTGCGTCCTGGTCTTCTGCATGTCACTCATTAGCAAGCTCACTGCGTCTCCAGGACTCACACCGAGTCTGCACTGCCTCCCCGCTGCTTCTCCTAGGCTGGCAGCCCCCTCTCTCGTCTGGATGGCTACAATTAGTCCCATATCGAGTACCTTCCCTCTCCCCTACAGCTTTCTGCCACAGTAGCAGAGTTGAGTAGTTGCAATAAAAAGCACATGGCCCACAAAGCCTAAAATATTTACTAACTGTTTTAAAATAGAATCTAGATCCAGTCAATCCCCTCCTGTGAGCTTCAATGGCAAATCCTGACGCTGGAATAAATCCAAGCTTGATCAGAGCCTAAACAGTGCAGAATGTCCCCCTGTGTTTCCACGAGCAAAGGCATCACATCTCACATTTAATATCTGCAATGATTTTGTGGAGATTTTTTGAGATCCCATTAATCAATGGGGGAAACTCAGCCTCCAGGAGGTTGGCCTAATGTGCCTGACATCTCAGCCCCAAAGAGACATGAATCAGATCTCGTGGCTCCTGGCACAGGCGCATCTGTCACCCCACAGAACTGTGCCCCTCACACCACAGCTCTGAGTAGCCACAATTGGATGGACTTGGATTATGTGTGTAGGCCCATCAGTCAAGGCTTCTGGAGTCCTTTTCCCAGAAGAACTGCTGTTGATTCGAATGGACTAATAGAAACTCCAGCGCATAACTTTGTCCCACACAGCCTTAGCATTCCCAAGACACCTCTCTGGGCTCAGCTGACAGAATGTTTTTGTCTGCAGTTCCTGGGATGTGTGTGGGGGAATCTGTGCTCCTCAAGGTTTCAGTTTTCTACAGTTTGCACCAAAATACCTACTGAATTTTAGATCTCCTTCCCCCTAGGACTTAAGTGTCAAATAGTGGATACGCTGAACAAACAGATCTAAAATTGAAGAACTTTCAGACTTGAAATGATCAGTGGTTATGCACTTCAGACTCTTTGCAGGGAATCATAGCAATTTATAACCTTTCAGTGAGACAACATATGGCAGTTGGATACAGAGACTTAGGACAAAGACCCCGGTGCTAACGTATTGGGTAAAAGGCTCATATAGGATCTGATTCAATTAAGAAAATGTAAGTTATATGGGCTGGGCATGGTGGCTCACGCCTGTAATTCCCGCACTTTAGGAGGCTGAAGTGGGCAGATCACAAGGTCAAGAGATCAAGACCATCCTGGCCAACATTGTGAAACTGTCTCTATTAAAAAATACAAAAATTAGCTGGGAGTGGTGGCTCGCACCTGTAGTTTCAGGTACTTGGGAAGCTGAGATAGGAGAATCACTTAAACTCGGGAGGCGGAGGTTGCAGTGAGTCAGAATCATGCCAGTGCACTCCAGCCTGGCAACAGAGTGAGATTCTGTCTCAGGAAGGAAAGAAAGAAAGAGAAAGAAAGAAAGAAAGAAAGAGAAAGAAAGAAAGAAAGAAAATATAAGCTATATATAGCCTCCTAATTATTAGAACCGGTTTGATAGATTTTAACAAATGTTTTCTCTATCTAAATCAGTATTTATAGTTTTCATGCCCTCATGATTTTGAATACAGATCACTAGAAGATAAAGGAAAGAAATAAAGCCTATTTGGTTTATGACATTTGTTTAACATGCTCGTGCTCGGGGTGTGTTTACCTTTACTAGATTTTGCATACTTTTATTCTTTTTATGCATTTTAATACTCTTTCATCCTTTAAGCTAGATTTATTCTACAGGGTCCGGTTATGATGCTCTGGTGTTTTTGTTAATAAGTATTTCATTTTGCCAAAAGAACAGCATGGCCTAATCAGTCACTCAAGGGGCCAGAGGCGACTTAAGTGTTTGGCAAAAAACTTAGCTCTAGTGAGAATTAGATAAATTGCAGGTTGTTGCATAACTAGATCCCATGGTAAGGAGAGCAGTCGTTCTTGGAACATGGATGCCAGAGCAGCGAAGCCGGCTGTCACTGCAGCTAGCTGTCATCACAGTAAGGACATAAAGGCTGAGACAGTAAGAGTGAGATGACAGGTGAGACAAAGGTAAGTCCAAGGCCTTGGGGACACACATCCAGCACTGTCCTCCTGGCCCAGGTCAGGAGAGTCCTGCTACTCTGCCTCCAGGTTTACTATTTTCATCTCAGGTTTAGAGTAGAATCTAACTGTTTCCATATATTAGTATGGTATTCTTTTTTCAGGAAGCAAACACCATAGTCAAAATAAAAGAGCAACTTGGCAACAGGAAATTTAATATGAAAATTAATTATAGTGAAATCATTCATGGAGATAATGCTAAAATTATAGTCCCCACAGAGACTCTTCTCTGCAAAGGTCAACCAGCTGTTCTTTCCAGAAAATACTGTTAGCCGTTTCTTAATTTTTTAAATATTGTTTTCTTATTGCCGATATCTTACAATAAGCCCTACTAAATATAACACAAAGTGGTTAAATGGGGATTTTACTGAGCGTGACTATTTTGAATACAATTCTTTCTGCAACTAAATTTTTTCTAAATTCTTCAGTTTCAGGAGATAATGTTTGGAGGGGTCTATAAGTGACAAAGATTAGGCCAAATATGAATTAATAAACTAATTAGTAATATTTTCCTGGATATTAAGTCATGGTACAGGTCTTTTATATTAAAATTTTTTAAGAACATTGTTTAGCTGGGCGTGGTGGCTCACACCTGTAATCCAAGCACTTTGGAGGCCACGGCAGGTGGATCACCTGAGGTTGGGAGTTCAAGACCAGCCTGACCAACATGGTGAAACCACATCTTTAAAAGTAATAATAATAATAAATAAAAATAAAAGAATAAAAAAAAATGGTTCAATTGGTGAAAATTTTAGAAACTGTGCCAGATAGAAATATATCAAAATATAAGTGTTTAAAATCAAATTATCCATGGTTGGAGGCTTAAAACAATGATAACTATTAGAGAAATATTGGTAAGAGGTACCACTTACTGATATTCTCTTGAACACCACAGCTGTGCAAGAGAATAGCTCTGCCATGCATGTATTACTTCAAAACAAGTATTCTTATCACTACTATACACATTCAGATTCAGAGGCTCACAAAACTAGTGATCAAAGTCAAAATTTGAGCCCAGTTCTCTTTCATTCCAGTGCTCATGCTTTCTATATTACACAACTGCAATTTGAAGCATAAAGAGTTGCAAAAATTATAACATACTTCTTTCATTTCCAATGTTTCCAAGCTTACAAAACATGTATTACATTTTACACACAAAAATGGCAAATTTAAAAATACACACTTTCTGAATTGCATTGGAAACAAATGATATAAAAGAAAGATAACAATGTAATCCACAGAAACCTAATTCAAGAAATATGTAAATAGGTCAGGGAAAATTACTATTTTATTTTATTTTATTTTTTGAGACAGAGTCCTGCTCTGTCACCCAGGCTGGAGTGCAGTGGCATGATCTCAGCTTACTGCAGTCTCCACCTCCTGGGTTCAAGTGATTCTCCTGCCTCAGCCTCCTTAGTAGCTGGGACTACAGGTACACGCCACCATGCCTGGCTAATTTTTTTTTTGTATTTTTGGTAGAGATAGGGTTTTGCTATGTTGGCCAGGCTGGGCTTGAAATCCTGACCTCAAGTGATCCACCAGCCTTGGCCTTCCAAAGTGCTGGGATTACAGACGTGGGCCACCACACCTGGTCCAAATCACTATTCTTATGCAACAACTTAAAAACCCCAGATAAATAAGTGAAATTACATTTTTAAAGTCATCAGAGAACTGTGAAAGCAAAAAGATTACATTAACAAAAATTTCTGAGTAAGAGAGCACTTCCAAGCTGAGCAGTCACCAGCTGTTTTTCTTTCTGAGGAAATCTGCTGACCATTAGCACAAGCTGAGGATATAAAGGGACTCTTTTCTCATGTGGGAGAACAAGTCCCCTTCAGTAACAAGGCCTTCCTTGAATACATGGCTGGCTCCCTAAAGACATTTACCAAATGTGGAGGCCACATGGGGAAGCTGGAGGCAAAGAGCAAACCTAAAACCTTTGAAGGCAAGCCTGAGTCTTCCATTCTTTTGAGACCTAGGAGATGGAAGTCCACCAGGCTCTCATTTCAGAACCCAGGAGAAAATTCTCAAGGAACAAGAAAGAACTGGGGATAAGCTAAATCTTATTAAAACTGCAGTCACAGCTGGGCACAGTGGCTCACACCTGTAATTCCAGCACTGTGGGAGGCCGAGGCAGGCGGATCACCAGAGGTCAGGAGTTTGAGACCAGCCTGGCCAACATGGTGAAACCTCGTCTCTATTAAAAATACAAAAATTAGCCAGGTGTGGTTGTGGGTGTCAGTGGGTGCCGGTAATCCCAGCTACTCAGGAGGCCAAGGCAGGAGAATTGTTTGAACCCGGGAGGTGAAGGTTGCAGTGAGCCAAGATTGCGGCATTGCACTCCAGACTGGGTGACAAGAACAAAACTCTGTCTCAAAACAAAACAAAACAAAACAAAACAAAACAAAACAAAACAAAAAACAAAAACAAACCACGGTCACTAGCCTGGGTAACATAGTGAGGCCCATCTCTACAAAAAAAAAAAAAAAAAAAAAAAAAAAATTTTAATGGCCAGGTGAATTGGCATGATCCCAGTCACTCAGGAGGCTAAAGTGGGAAGACTGCTTGAGCCCACAAGTTCTAGGCTATAATGGTGCCATTGTACTCCATTCTGGGGGTGACAGAGGGGGATTCCATGTCAAAACAAAAAAACCCAAACAACTGTAACCAGACCTGACCCATTCTAATATCTGCTGGCCTGAAGTGATCAGCTCTTCAGTCCTTCATCCTTAGACAGGAAATCCCTCCAAGGGAGATTCTATCCTTGCTGGTGGAATAAATTACCAGAACTTACACAGTTTCTTTATATACAATATCTACATATAATAAAAATTACTAGATTAAAATGTGGTGAATAAAAAATAGATATAGGCACACAGATGATCTCATTGGATTTAGCAGACAAAAATTAGATGAAATTGATGAAATGATAGGAAATTTCATCAGATAATTTAAATGTATTAAAATGAATCAAATTGGTATGCTACATTTAGAAGAAAGGAAGTTCTGAAATGAACAACTCACTAGATGGTTTGACAGAAGACTTAGGCACAGAGGAAGAGAGCTTAATTAACTAAAACACAGGTCAACAGAAAATATTCAAATTGAAGCAGAGAGAGATGAGAAATGAACAAAACAGATCAGACAACAAGAGACATAAAGGAAAAAGTGCAACATATGTATGAGTTGAGTTCCAGAAAACCAGGCAAAGCCATATTTGAAGAGACAGTGAGTGAAAATTTTCCAGACTTGATGAAAGACATCAATCCACAGATCCAAGAAGCTCAGTTAACCCAAAGCAGAATAAATAAAATGAAAACCACATATAGGCACATTATATTTACTGTGGTAAGTTAAAAACAAAGAGAAAAACTTTAACGAGCCAAAGGATAAAGATATGCTACCTTCAAAGAAGTGTAACTTTTCAACAGAAACTATGAAAGTCAAAAGATAATGGAATGAGAGTATACAGGTAGGCCAGACTGAAAGAAGAGATTTGCAGTGTGCGCCTGCACATGCATATACACACACACACACACATTTTTGACAGATGGCCTGTATCCAGAATATATAAACAACTCCTACACATCAATGATAACAATAATAACAGATCCACAGCACAATAGAAAAATGGTCCAAACAGAAATTCAAGACCAGCCTGGGCAACATGGCAAAACCCTGTCCCTACCTGCTCCCACATCCAAAATTAAAAAAAAATTAGCTGAGTATGGTGGTGCACACCTGTAGCCTCAGCATCACAGCTAGTTGTGCCACTGCATTCCAGTCTGGGCAACAGAGTGAGACCCTGTCTCAAAAAAGAGAAAAAAAAAAAAAGAGGGAGAAAGAAAAAGAAAAAGAAAAATGGACCAAAGTCTTGTAGAGGCACTTTAAATAGAAAATATACAAATGACTTGACCCAAAAACATATAAGAAGATGCTTAACATCATTAGTAACTAGGGAAATACAAATTCAAACCACGATGAGATACTGCTACACAGCCACCAGAATGGCTAAAGTTAAGTGGGCAAATAATACTAAGTACTGGTGAGGATGTGAAGCAATACACACTTTGCTGGTAGGGATGGATAGAAAATTATTTGGACTATGAAACAGTTTGGCAGTATCTACTAAAGCAAAACATATACTGGACTTATTACCCAACAGTTTTTATCCTGGGCATATACCCAAAGGAAATAAGTTCATCAAAAGACATGTGAGAATGTTCATATTAGCATTATTCATAATAGCTTCACACTGGCAACAACTAAAATGTCTTCAGTAGTCGAATGGATAAATACACTGCAGTGTATTCACAGAAAGGGACGCTGCAGAGCATTAGAAACAATACATACAGCAACAAATGAATCTCAAAAACATAATGCAGAGCTAAAGAACGAGATGCAAGGATTATATGCTGTATAATGGTAGACGAAGTTCAAAAGCAAGCACAATTGGTATATGGTGATAGAAGTTATAAAAGTGGTTACCTGTGGGAGTACTGAAAGGGAAGAAGTGAAATGGACTCTTTGGGGGGGCCCAGGGGGCCTGAAAATATACTATATCTTGATCTAGAGCTGTGGTGAGTGATTTTATCCCCAAGGGGACACCTGGCAATGTCTAGACACATTTTTGGTCATCGCATCCAGGGAGGGGTGCTACTGGACCACCCAGTGGGTGGAGATCAGGGATGCTGTTAAACATCCTACAGTGCAATGGGCAGCCCCCCTCAATAAGGAGTTATTTATCCCCAAATCTCCACAGCGTTCAGCTGAGAAACCCTAATCTAAATGGTGGTTCTCTGGGAGTACACTCACATAAAGTTTATTAAACTGTACTCTTAAGATGTGTAAACTTTACTGTAAGTTATAACTCAAGTAAACAAAGTTAAAAGCTGTCATAAACCTCACAAAAATACCAAATAGCTCTTCACTAAAACGTAACAAACACATAGATATAGAAACCTTGTTTCAGTTTTAGAAATACTCTAATTTATTAAAAAGTCTTAACAACCTAAATTTGCCAGGATTATCGTAAATCAGAAAGAATTAAACCCTTTATGTGAAGTCCCCCTTAAATGCAAATAAATATCTATACCTTTCTTTATGGCAAGAGATGCATAAATTATATCTGGGTAATCACTAGAAATAAACATTTGTAAAAACCAATAAATGTACGTGGAAGACCCCATACATCTAAGATTCTTTTGGAGTCATCAAAAGATAGAGAAAAGTATTGTTTCTCTATCAATAGGGAAAAAATACTTTTCTCTGTGGATTGTGTGCGTGTGTGTGAGACAGAGTCTCATTGTGTCACCAGGCACCAGGCTGGAGTGCAGCGACCTTGGCTCACTGGCAACCTCCACCTCCCGGGTTCAAGCAATTCTCCTGCCTCGGCCTCCCGAGTAGCTGGGACTACAGGGCATGCCACCACACCCAGCTAATTTTTTTGTATTTTTAGTAGAGACAGGGTTTCACCATGTTGAACAGGATGGTCTCGAACTCTTGACCTTGTGATCCGCCCACCTCGGCCTCCCAAATTGCCGCGATTACAGGCATGAACCACCATGCCTGGCCTTTTCTTTTTTCTTTTTAAGTCAGGGTCTCACTCTGTTGCCAAGGCTGGAGTGCAGAGGCAAGATCATGGCTCACTGTCACCTCGATGTCCCCAGGCTCAGGTGACCCTTCAGCCTCAGCCTCCCAAGTAGCTAGGATGACAGGGTACACCACCACACCCAGCGAATTTTTTGCATTTTTTGGTAGAGACAGGGTTTCACTATGTTGTCTAGGCTGGTCTGGAATTCCTGGGCTCAAGTGATCCACCCACCTTGGCCTCCTAAAGTGTGGGAATTACAGGCATGAGCCACCACGCCTGGTCACATACACTTTTTAACAGTAGTCTAATCTGGGTTCTAAGGATAGTGACTTCCTGCCACTAATTATCAACATGACTTTGATACAAATTAAGAAATCGATGGGCGTGCGCTCTTGGGCTGCTCTCTGGCCAGCACCCTCTCCTGTGTCAACTCTCCTGTGTCCACAGTCTAACCCATCTCTTCATTTCCCTCACCCTCAAGTGGAGGCGCCACCAAAATGCAGATTTTTGCAAAAACTCTTACAGGGAAGATCATCGCCTTGGACGCTGAACCCTCGGATACAACAGGAAATATAGAGGCCAATATCTAGGAAAAGGAGGGAATATTCCTCCTGATCAGCAAAGACAAGCAACTGGAAGATAGATGTAACTTCTCTGACTACAACATTCAAAAGGAATATGCTCTTGAGACTTCATGGTAGTTCTAAAAATAGGAAGAAATCTTATATGACTCCCAGGAAGAATAAGCATAAGAGAAAGAAACTGAAGCCAGTGTCCTGAAATACTGTAAGATGGATGAGAATGGTAGAATTAGAGGCCTTCGTCACAAGTGCCCTTCAGACGAATGTGGTACTGGAGTTTTTATGGACAGCCACTTTGATAGACATTATTGTGGTTAATGTTGTCTGACTATTGCTTCAACAAACCAGAAGACAAGAAATTGTGTATACTAGTCCTTTAAATCTCATTATCACCCCACCCTGAGACATAAAAGTTCATTATAAGGGTGAGGTAAGGGGCAGGCTGCATAATTCTTTCTACTGTTGCACAAATGCAACAGCTGTATAAGTGTTCATTCTAGCCAGTCAGCCTTAAAAGGGTGAAAGTGCCTGGTATTTTTAGCCTTAGAGCAGTACAGACTTGTGCTCTAGCCTTGAGCAATCACAATTCAGTCAGCTTCAGAGGGGCACAAATGCAGACAAACCAGATAGCAGGGCGCTCTCCACTACCTCACTGTTAAATGGAGGTGCACAGTGTACAACCCAGCACCTCAGGAAGCCAAACTAGCATGTAATTTCGCATGAGATCCCTTTGCCTCAAACCCAAATTCTCATATGAAAAAGATGTTACACTTTAGAGTAAAATGAATGTGTACCTAACTCATGTAAAATATCACTACTGAACAACAGAGCATATTGCTCATATTTCACAAGTGATTCCCCATGCAAGAACCACGACTCTAATCAGCTGGATTAGATTCAAGGTAATCTACTCCATGAATTCATAATCATATAATAGTACCTTGAGCACTCAGCCACATAAAACTTGATTGTGAATGGCCTCTCCAAGAGCCCATTCAATTGTACTATGAACTGACTCACTCCATGCAGCGTTGCCTTAACTCTTGAGCTAGCTGAGCAAGGTAACATTCAGGGACCATCTCAGATTGTGCCGGGTAGTCAGTGACTCACCCTTATTGTACTAAATGCTAAGCTCTGACTCAGAGTGAACCCTATTAGTTGCTGACTGACAGTGTAGTTGTTTGAATAGAAGCTCACATTGTGAGTCACCTGGTGGTGCACTGAAAACCAATCTGAAATATTCCCAACTGGACAGTGATTCACATTATAATCATATTGGGATTGACTTGAAACATGTGATTTCAAAACTAAGTTCTGCCAAACTGGCTTGGGAGCATGCTAGAAAGTCACTCCCTTCTTAACACCCTGTCCTTCTGTTTAAGAACATGTAGTAAGCATCCCAAGATGCAAAATCAAGAGTAGGGCATTCATGCAAGAGGTTTCATGGGGGCCAAAGAAAAAAAAAAAGAGCAAGATACTCAGTATCCAGTTCACACACTGGAGAAAACCACAGTTTCCTTTTTCAAGGATGCAGGCATAATTCCTAGAAGTACCTTCCCTGGAAGACACACAAGCCCTATAAATAACTTTGAACGACCAGATGTTAACCAGAAAGGCTCTGCCATATAATTCTTAAACTGCTCATGTGAGGGCTGGACCTTTTTTTTTTTTTTTTTTTTTTGATATGGAGTCTTGCTCTGTCGCCAGGCTGGAGTGCAGTGGCACAATCTCGGCTCACTGCAACCTCCACCTCCTGGGCTCAAGCATTTCTTCCACCTCAGCCTCCCAAGTAGCTGGGACCACAGGCATGTGCCACCACACCCGGCTAATTTTTGTATTTTTAGTAGAGACAGTGTTTCACCATGTTGACCAGGATGGTCTCGATCTCTTGACCTCGTGATCCGCCCACCTCAGCCTCCCAAAGTGCTGGGATTACAGGCGTGAGCCACCATGCCTGGCTGAGGGCTGGACCTTTAAGCCATCATCTGCCTCTGTCCGTGGAAGGTAAATGTTGTTAAATGGCCCCATGCAGAAACAGAACAGTAGGATTTCAGGAATTGATACTCAAGTGCCTGGAATGAAACCAGTTACAGGCTACTGCATTAAAATAAAAAAGCTTTTTTTCTCCTTTACTCTCGCTAGTCCATAAAATCACCTTCCGTGTAATTTTGAAGACCTTTCTAAAAGGCTTTCTTATAGGAAAGACCTTCAAAGCCATCAGGAAGGATATTTTAAGAATTCAAAAATAGCTCAAAAACGATTTCTAAACTGTTAACAAGAGATTAATAGAATATGCAATCAAATGTCTACCTAAGTAGGGCCTAAAATGCTAATACTGGCTCTGACAGTAGCTTGATCTGTGACCTTACCTTACTTGAAGTGAGTCATGTGGTCATGTCTTATAATGTGAGGGACCAAGATAAAGCTGTGGGACAACAGTAACCACGACATGACTGCCTGGTCTTTGTTGGGGCTATAGATAGCACATGCTTGTACACTTTTTTTTTTTTTAATGTATACTTTCTGTCTGTTAAGAGTTCACTAATCCATAGTAAACAGGAAATTAGCAGTGTGGTGTGTAAGCGCCCCGGGGAATGAGTCAGAGATCCTCATTCTGTTTTGGCCCCTAATTAGCAGGAGATCTCTGGCCCAGACCCTTAACCTCTCTCAATGTTTCCTCATCTGTAAAATGAAGGAGGTGGAATAAGAAACCTGATTTTCATCATTCTGTATTTTTTCTGTAAGGGGTGTTTCAGCTAAAACGTTTACAGTCTCAGACAAGTTAGCACTTCGAGCTCGTAAGGTACATTTTCAGATTCTTGTAAGCTGGCTGTTCACCAGCCCTGGCAATATAGCGAGATCTTGTCTCTATAAAAAATGAAAAAAGTAGCCAGGTGCAGTAGCAGCCACCTTAAGTCTCAGCTACTCCTGAGGCTGAAGTGGGAGGATCCCTTGAATCTGGAAGTTCAAGGGTGCAGTGGGTCTCGGTTGTGCTGCTGCATTCCAGCCTGAGTGAGAGAGTGAGACTCAGTCTCAAAAAAAAAAAAAAAAAAAAAAAAATTGGCCGTTTTAAAAATTTTGATGATGGACATGTGTTTCATTATGCATACTCTTTATAGTATACAAAAAAATACGCATTCTGTTCCTAATCTTATTTAAAGTTTGAAGTCTAGCCAATTATATCAATATAATAATAGTAATAACAGCTGTTGCTTGGTATGTACCAACCAGTTATAAGAGCTCTGTTACTAGTTTACTGAATGCTGTCAGCTAGCCCATTAGGTAGGGTTCTTGTTGCCAATGGCTCAATCTCGGCTCACTGCAACCTCTGCCTCCCAGGTTCAATCGATTCTCCTGCCTCAGCCTCCCGAGTACCTGAGATTACAGGCATCTGCCACCATGCCTGGCTAATTTTTGTATTATTATTATTATTATTATTATTATTATTATTATTATTATTTTTTGAGACGGAGTTTCGCTCTTGTTGCCCAGGCTGGAGTGCAATGGCGCGATCTCGGCTCACCGCAACCTCCGCCTCCTGGGTTCAGGCAATTCTCCTGCCTCAGCCTCCTGTGTAGCTGGGATTACAGGCACGCACCACCATGCCCAGCTACTTTTTTGTATTTTTAGTAGAGACGGGGTTTCACCATGTTGACCAGGATGGTCTCGATCTCTTGACCTCCTGATCCACCCCCCTCGGCCTCCCAAAGTGCTGGGATTACAGGCTTGAGCCACCGCGCCCGGCTATTTTTGTAATATTAATAGACACGGGGTTTCACCATGTTGGACAGGCTGGTCTTGAACTCCTGACCTCAGGTGATCCACCTGCCTTGGCTTCCCAAACTGCTGAGATTACAGGCGTGAGCCACCGTGTCCAGCAGAGGTAGGTATTCTTATCATCCCCATTTCACAGACCATGAAACTAACTCCCAGAGAGGATAACTAGTCCGAGGTTATGCAGTTAGGTTGGGATCTGAACCCAGTTCCAGAGCTCAAGACTCTCACCAGTTAGGCAGCACTGCCTTTCATATGCGTTACTAACATGTGATAAGAAAGACGTCACTTAATGAACAGAAGATGAACAGGATGAGGCCCAACAGAAAATTAGGTTTTGACCAAAAAAAATTTTAACAAAAATAATAAATTGCAAACCATGGTTGTGCCAAAAAACGTACAGATGGTAATTTCACTAGAAATGCCCTTGTTAAGTGTGGGGAGGAAGTCAGACCATTTTATGCACTTGAACATTTGTTTAGTCAATTTCACGGCCTGGAGCCACTAGAAGTGAAATGAAACCAAGCCACGCCAGGGCCCCGTCACCTGTGTCCCAAGGAGGGAGGCTGGAGACTGATGCAGAATCTCCTTGCCCCCCACACTCCGGAGCAATGAGGAACCCGCGTGCAGGTGCCTGATTCTGCTAGCCAGTGAGTGAGGGTCCTGCCGGCACCGAGGGCACCGGGGCTGGGGTTGCGACACCAACCAGCCAGGAAACTGAAGAATGTGGGGAGGAACCCCAGTCAGGAAACTGAGGGATGTGGGGAGGTTGACAAAGAGCGATAGGCTTTTGCCAAATTCTGAGACCGACAGGAATCGAGGAGATTTTCCCTCTAGCGCTCTCCACCTTCGGGACAAAATCCTGTCAACCACGTTCCCTTCTCCAGCCTGAGCATTGCCGGTGCCCCAGGGGCAGCAGCTGCTTCCCCGGGATCCCCCTCTTCTGTCCCCGAGCGCTCCGCACCGTCGCGTCCCTGTTGCTGGGGTTGCTCGCTGGCCCTGGCTGCACGCCAGGGTTTTCCTTCGACGCAGTCAAGTCCGGGATGCTCAAGATGCACCTCAGTGCCCGCGCGCCGCCTATCCCAAAGCCCCTTCGCCACTCACTCCCCCACAAGCGCGGAGGGAGCCGGGGAGGTCACGGGGCCTATAGACCCCCTCCCGGGGCCCACTCTCTCCCGCCCACCTCTCTAGCGGCGGGAGGGCCGCAGCGCAAGCAAACCTCTCCCCAAAACGCCCACCCCCCTCTCTGCAAGCAGCTTCTCTCAGGGCTCCTCCCCCACCCATTCCTCCACCGGAGCTGGGTGGGGGCATCGCGGCTCACAGAGCCGGGAAAGCCACCCTGTCCCGGAGCGCCGCTTCCCTAGAGGCTCCTGGCCCATCCGTTCCCCCAACGCAGGAGGACAGCAGCGCATACAGACCTTCCCCTCCAACGCCCACCTCAGTCCCCCGCTGCTTCCCGCACCTCCAATCCCCGCCCCCAGTCTCCCGCCCTCCGCCCCCAGCTTTCCAGTCTCCGCAGTCCCGGTGCCCAGACTTGTTGCGACTTCCCAAGGCAGCTCCGAGAGTGCGGAAGATGAA
This sequence comes from Saimiri boliviensis, assembly GCF_048565385.1. Classification (NCBI taxonomy): domain Eukaryota; kingdom Metazoa; phylum Chordata; class Mammalia; order Primates; family Cebidae; genus Saimiri; species Saimiri boliviensis. The sequence continues at coordinate 7,798,402 of NC_133463.1, read as the reverse complement.
GCCCCCGGGTTTGTTCCAGGAAAATCTCTGCAGCACCCCCACGTTAACCTCCTTGGCGCAGGCGAAGGGTGGAGAGCACTTCTGTTCATCTGGTTTTAGAGAGCGTCACCAGAGGCCCCGAGTGAACGCCCACACCTTGTTGGCCCTCCAGGGTCCACGCGTGGGGCGCCCACTTCTCCACCCCGCCCCTCTGTACCCCCGCTCTGGTTGCACTTTTCCTAAAAGGAGGCGCTGCGATTCCGGGAGGGTTTCCTTTTCCTTCCCAGCGGCGCTCAAACCTCCGGCCTCGGGCGCCCTGGCCCTTCCTTGCCCTCTCCCTATCCAGTGAGAACGCCGACGCTTCCACCGCCTGGACTTTCCAACACACGCTTCGGGTGGTCAGTGCGATTTCTAGGGTCTAAAGTCTAGACTCCCGCGTCCTCCACCGACCCGAGGCCGCAAAGATGGAATCGCGGACGCCCTGGCAGATCCGGGACAAATGGGTCCTGGTGGCGCGAAGCCCCTCTTCGGACGCGACGCACCCGCAAGCTCCACTCCCCCAAACTCCCACTAATGCTGCGGGCAAGCACCCCCGACTCGCACTCGTTCCCGCCCCGCAGCCACGGCGACAGCCCGCCGTTCCGACGAGCTGCGCGCCCCTCCCAGCCTCGGCCACTTCCCAGCGCGAAGCTTAAGAGCGAGCCCGAGAGGAAGAAAGAGAGGTCGAGGAACCGGGATACTCACGAGCCCACCGTCCACCCCGCCAGCCGGAGGGGAAGCCCCGGCCGGCTCGCCTCCGTCCGCCGTGCGCATGCGTCCCGCGGGTGCCTTCTTGCTATTGCCGCGCCGCGGGCTGCCCTCTCCACGTCGGCGATCGCTTTCCGCGCCTTTCCCCTTCCTTCGGCTCACGGTCTCGGCTCTAGCACTCTACTCCCGGCCTGGCCTCTTCCTCCCCTTGCTCTGCCTTCTCCCCGCCCCCTCACTCCCTTTACCCGGCGGGGCAATCCCACGCCTCGCCTCCCTCCAGCGGCGGCGCACTCCACCAAGGCGGGGGCGAGGGGTACCCCCGAGGCCCCACGCGCGGCGCGACTTCCGCCCCAGTCGCAGCCCCACTGCTCCAGTCTCGGATTAGCAAGTCCCAAGAGTGTGGATGCGAAGCCAGGCGCGCGTGGAGGGCGTCGTGAAGCCCCCTGTGTCATCACTTTCCCTCGGCGCGCGGGGGCCGAGCGCGACTCAAGTGTGCGGGGCTGCGTGCTCGGACCTTGTCAATGAAGGGAGCGGGAGGGAGCAGCGGGGGTGGGCGGCGAGCGCAGAGGGGGTGCTCGGTCCCCAGAGCTTCGCGTCGGTGGACTGCCCGCCTCTGGAGGGCAGCCCCCTATCGTCTCCTCGGCCCGGGGCGCCTCTCCGAGCTCTGTCCCCGCCCCACCCCGGCGCAGCCTCCGCCTCCGGTCTTCCAGCCCGGGAAAGCTGCCCTCGCCCTCTCCCAGCGCGGAGGCCCCACTCGGCAACCGAGCTGGGGGTAAGGGGAGGAACTAACCCCTGACTCCGGATCTCGCTGAGACCCTCGGTAGTCGCCCTCCGCGCCCCCTTCTCCAGGGACTTCGGAATCCTGGGAGAGGAGTAGATCAGAGCGTGGCCGGGGAACCCAGCCGCCCAAGTATCCGGACTCGCAGCACCGCGCGTCCCAGGAGCCCGCGGCGTCCCCTGGGGAGTGGGGCCCGTTGGGGCCGCGGGGGTAGTTCCCCGGAGCCGGGAGGGCTAAGCTGAAGCTGGAAACTGACCTGACACAAAAATAACATCACGTCATTTCCTCCCTTGCCTGCCGAGAGGGCAAGGGAGTGGGAGAGCGAGCGCGGGGAGCCGGCGGAGGCGCGTCTGGGGGAGGCTTGGAGTAGGGAGAGGAGAGCGCGACGCGGAGAGTTTGAAAAGCAGCCTCGGGGGGAAGAGCGAGGGCTCCCTTGTGTTTTCTTGGACCCTGGAAAAGAAATGGCCCGGGAAAAAGTAGCTTGGAGTGCCTTCCTGCGGGGAGGGGCGGTGTCCCGGGAGCCGCCAGCGTCCCATCCTGGGACTTGCACAGCCATGTCCCGGCCTTCCCGACCTTGCCACCCTCCCCGCTGCTGGCCCCGGCGGAGCGGGTCAGTTGGGGTTAGGAAGAAGCGGGAGAGGCTGGTGTCCTGGGGAGGCTGAGTGTGGGGCGTGGTGGAGACCATGGTACTTACCGGCGTGGGCGAGCTCTGCCCAGCGGTGGCGTCGTCTTCCCTGGTCTTGGTGACCGGATGGACGGGCCTCAGCGGGCGACCCCCCAAGGGTAGGCCAGACAATGCCAGAGCCGCCCCGAGCAGGAGCGAGAGGCGGCCTGGCAGCTCCTCGTGCCCCCGCGGGAGCCGGGCGGCCGGCAGGGCGGGAAGCAGCGGGGAGAAGTCCGGTCGCCTCTGGGAAGCCTCGGGAGGGGGTCGCCGGAGAAGGTGAGAGAAGAACCTTGCTAGGCTGGAAAGCGGGCTAGAAAGGAGGCCGAGCAGCTTCGGGGCAGCGGGCGAGTCTGGGAGCTGTGCAGGCGTGAAGGGCTGGGCGGGGAGAGAGAAACAAAACCAGCAGACGGTTACTGTGGTGTCTGGCCGCTTAGACAGGGCTCTGTACTACAGAATTTTGAGGCGTTACTTTGGGGGTGCAAGGAAAGGTCGGTGAAAGCAGAAGGAAGGGCCTATGGTTAGATTCTTTCCCCTTCCACTCCTGTTTTTCCTAACTCCGTGTTACTTCAAGTGTGGTCCGTGGGCCAGCAGCTTCGCCAACACCTCGGAGCGTGTTAGAAATAAAGACTCTTGCCAGGCGCGGTGGCTCAAGCCTGTAATCCCAGCACTTTGGGAGGCCTAGGCGGGTGGATCACGAGGTCAAGAGATCGAGAACATCCTGGTCAACATGGTGAAACCCCGTCTCTACTAAAATACAAAAATTAGCTGGGCATGGTGGCGCGTGCCTGTAATCCCAGCTACTCAGGAGGCTGAGGCCGGAGAATTGCCTGAACGGAGGTTGCGGTGAGCCGAGATCGCGCCATTGCACTCCAGCCTGGGTAACAAGAGCGAAACTCCGTCTCAAAAAAAAAAAAAAAGAAAAAAGAAAAAGAAAAAGAAATAGACTCTTGAGCCCCACCCAGCCTACTGCATCGGAATCTGCATGGTAACATTCCTAGCGGACTCCAATGCGCACTGAATGTGACATGCAGTATGCAGAAGGGTCTGTGTTCACATCTCTTGGTTCTTTAGAATTTGGATGAAAATCTTGGTTCACTTTTGCAACTGTTGCTCTTCCCCTCCCTTCTCTGGTCTTCCCTTGTTCCTCCTGTCTTTTCCGATCTCACTAAGTGTTCAGGGCTCTGCTTGCCAGAGGCACAGAGTTGGACTTGGCTACTAGATTCTATTAAGGTAATTGTCTATGGGGGGTTCAGATAGTGGCTGAAGGTGGCTGACGGGCCCCAGACCCTCCACAGGCTGGTTGGAGGAAGGGACTGGCCAGTGTGGCTATGAGTATGCTGCTGGAGCAGGGGACACCAGGACTCCATGTTGGGGCCGCTGCTACAGGTGAACCCTCTGCAGGCCCCCTTTCCAAACTCCGTGTGTCCTTCTTATTCTCGGGAACGCCGGCCTTTCCACTTTCCACTTGTTGCTTAGGAGGCCTAAGCAAAGAGGTATTTGTTTCCCCTTGAAAAGTGGAGGGCAGCATTAGTTTAGAAGTCAGAAGCCCACTGTTCTAGACCCAACCTTACCCCTCACTTCGTGGCTAACCTTGGGAATGTCTCTTTATTTTTTGAGTTCATTTATAAAGGAGTTGAACTCAGTGGCTTTTTAAGGTCACCTGCCTCGTTCAGGCTCTCATCTTTGAGAAGCTTTCAATTTCTTGATACATTAACGTTTAGTGTAAATACAAACCGGAATCTAGCTCGGCCAATGCAAACACCCCCTCATGGCAAACAAAAAACAATTTAATCTGTCTGTGAAAAACAAGAGCGGTGGTTGCCAAAAAAAAAAAAAAAAAAAAAAAAAAAAAAAAAAAAAAAAAAAAAAAGAAGAAGAAGAAGAAGGTGGAGGGGGGAAGCAGCGAATAAAGTACCGAGGTGGGGCGGCGCGGGCGGTGAGGGCGGGCGCTCTGGGCTGGGCGCGGGTCCCCGGGGCGCGGCGGCCGCTCTCCAGGGTCCTGAAGGCGGGAGCGGTCGCGGGCGGCCTCGTGGGCCTGGCGCGGTTCCCTCACTCCGCAGTCACCAGGCCCGGCCTGTTTTCTTTCGGCGGTGGAAATCTTGTGGGAAGCGATTGTCAGGAGAGAGGGAAGGAAACCTAGCAACCCATTCTCATTCATGAGGCCCTTTCTGGGAAGCCGCGAGTGCAGTGGCTGATTTGTCTTTCTGTCGTTTGTTTGCTCCCGGGTGAGCTGAACTCGGTTTGCATTTCCGAGTAAGTTCACACTGTTTCACTTCCCCTCATTACCTTTTCCTGGAGAATGGGGTCGTTCTCCTAGTATTCTCACTCTCCCCGTTCAGCTGCTCCCCTCCCCCGCTTTCTGGCAAGGTGCTTTTATTTTAGGGGCTGGAACTGGGAGCCGAGGAGGCTTCTGGAGAAGCGCCAGCCGCTCGCTCGAGGGGGGAAAGTGGGCGACTTGGAAATCGGCCTTGGCCCCGAGGGAATGAGCTTCGGAGCGTTGGTCTCGCCCGAGAGGAGGGCAGGGGACGCGCTCCTCCGGCTGCAGCTTGGGGTGGAGGCCTCCGCGGGGCAGCTGGTCCTGGCCTGCACCTGCGGGGGACTGCGGGCCCACGGCCGCGTCTGCGCCCCGCTCCGGAGCTGGGGCCCTCGGCGAGGGGCGGAACCTCGGCGGCTGTGGGCGCCCGGGCCGGAGGGACCCTACACTAAGAAGTCGAGAGAGGACCAGCCGGGTTCCCAGCGACCTAAAGCCAGACTGAGCCTATCCACGACCTTCCCGATCCCACGCAAGGGCTTGAACAAAGCCGAAATGCCGAAAGCGAGCTCCCAGCACTCTTCTGCGAAGCACGCCCAACTTCGAGGAGCCGAGCTCCAAAGGCCTTTCGTGGGTCCCAGAATTTGGCGTCTCCAGCTCATGTTTTCACGTGGTTTTGTGATAACGCGCGTACTCGTAACCTCGTTTCTCCCCTCGCCCCAGCCCTTCTTCCCAAGTCACTTGCACGCCCCTGCCCCTTCCTCCGGCACGCTTCATTAGGCATTTTGCTTCGGTCCTGTGCTTCAAGACAGAGACTCTTGTGAGGGAAGTCGTCGAAATGTTCAGACAGAATAAAAGTCCCAAACCTGATCCAAGAAAAACAAAACTCAGCTCCTTTGCTCAGTCACCGCTTGCTGGCCCCATACTGGCCTCCTGATCAGCCGCCTGCTCGCCTACAGCTCTGCAGCCACCGCGAGCCTGGCGCGGGACCCAGGGGCTTCTCCAGTTAGGGGAGGGGATGAGGGTGAATCAAGCAAGGTGTTGGGTGCTGGAATCCTTCCGCACCTCAGGCAAAAACAGAGCCGAAGAGTATCAGTGTAGCCATACAATTCGATCTGAGGAAAGTTATCTGAGGAATGACTTTCAGCTGCCCGCAGGGCTTGCACTTCAGAGAGCCTTGTCTCTTTCAGGCCAGATTCTGTTTGACAGTCTGAGGGTTTCAATAATAGTCACAAAATGGAATCATCAGGACTGTAATTCCTGGAAGCACTGGTCCTTAGGGATCCAGAAGATTTAGGGATTATTTTATTCTGATTGAACCACCACTTCCCTAATCAATCATGTTGGCTACTGAACAGTAACTAGAATGCATTTACACAAACGAAAATCGCCACAGCCCAAATCTGTATGAACCATGTTCTGGCCATTTCCAATAGAAGGTTTGTAAATAGCAGCATTTCATAAGGGAAACATCCGTAGTAGAATAAACGACATCTGTACCAAAAATTTCTGAGCGCCTTTAGAATTAAAGTCACAGTTCAAATAGAATTTGAAGTCAGTTTTAATTTTACGAAATGACTTATTTCCTCCTGAACTTTATTTTTAAGTTCCACTTTGCTGTGGTTTAGTCATATTATACATTTTAACTTTCTGTTATTTGGAAATGTAATTCTTCCACTTGGACCGAAGAATCTAGCTGACAGTGAAAACTATAAAGGCAAATCTTTCCCGGCACTGACCATAAATTATGCCGATTGAAAGGTGGCAATATAAATAAGCTAACAGGTCCTGGCTATTAGAGCCACGGGTTAATATTAATTTGAGGTGAACCCAATTCTTCATAATATGTTTCTATTATTAAGGTTCCTTCAGAATCTCAATGTTTCTCATGAAAGTACAACTCTTAAAAAGAAGATTTCTGCAGCTCATAATCAGTTCTGACTTGTTCCATTCTTTTAATAACTTTTAAAATGTATTTATGCCTAAGGCTTGTGTGGAGATGTCATAAAGAGATGTTGTGTAATTGAGGCAATGGTAACGAGGGAGGAAGGGCTGGAAAGGGAAGTGGTGTGGGCCAGAAATGAGAGCTGCTTAGAAGACTTGTATGTCTAGGGAAGAGAAACACTCAAAGGCTCAGTCTGCCCTGCTCCTGCAGAGATAACTGGGTCCTCTCTTCTCACCACAGGTATTACTGCCAAGTAAGGGACTTAGGGTAGGAGATGGTGCCCCACCCCCCCGCCGCTTTTTTTTGACAGAGTCTCACTCTGCCGCATAGGCTGCAGTGCAATGGTGCGATCTTGGCTCACTGCAACCTCCATCTCCTGGGTTCAAGCAATTCTCCTTCCTCAGCCTCCCAAAAGTAGCTGAGATTATAGGCATGCACCACCATACCCAGCTGATTTTTTTATTTTCAGTAGAGACTGGGTTTCACCATGTTGGCCAGGGTCGTCTCAAACTTCTGACCTCATGTGATCCTCCCACCTTGGCCTTCCAAAGCACTGGGATTACAGGCATGAGCCACCACGCCCAGCCAGAGATGGTGCTTTGAAAACTTATAATATAAAAAACGGAAATCTTTCTATTCTCCAAACTTTCTCCTCTTGCTGTTGTCACCATCTTAGTAAATGGCAACTTAATTACTTTTGATCAAGCGAAAAGCATCATTGGAGTATCACGGACTCTCTTTTTAAAATTCTCTGGCCAAATCCAACTATGTCGTATTCACAGCTGTCACCCTGTGTTATAGGTTGACCTGCACCTCCCAAATTTAAATATTAAAATTCTAGAACTTAGTACCTTGGAATATGACCTCACTTGGAAATAGCATTGCAGCAGATGTAATTAGTAAGATGAAGGCCACCCTATTCCAATATGACTGGTGTCCTTATAAAAAGGGGACATTTGTCACAGATACACACACAGAGAGAATGCCATGTAAAGGCAGAAATTGAGGTGATGCATCCACAGGCCAAGAAATGCCAGAGACTGACAGCAAACCACCAGAGGCTAAGAAGAGGCAGGGAACAGATTCTGCCTCAGAAGGAATTTGGCCTCAAGATTGCAACATGGAAACCCTGACTGAGTTTCCAACCTTCCTGTCCCGTCCTGTGGACTTCAGAATGAAGACTGCAACATCAACTCTTACTTGAAGTTCCAGACTGCTGGCTTGCCCTGCAGATTTCAGACTTGACACCCTCCACAATTAAATGAGCCAATACCTTAAAGTAAATCTCTCCCTATGTAACACACACACACACACACATACACACCCACACACACATTCTCTGGGGAACCTTGACTGATGCACATCCCTCCCTGGTCTTTCTCCTTCCCTTTGCCGTGTTTCTTGTCATAGTCACATCTCAACAGGGAAACCAAGGTTATCCTTGAAAATGTCACTCTGCAGCTGCAGACTTTGTTTCTCTTTCTTTCCTTTTTCTTTCTTTCTTCCTTTCCCTTCCTTTCCTTTTCTCTCTCTTCTTTTCTTTTTTCTTTTATTGAGACAGAGTCTTGCTTTGTCGCCCAGACTGGATCACAGGGCTCACTGCAGCCTCGGCCTCCTGGGTTCAAGCAGTTCTCATGCCTCAGCCTCCCAAGTAGCTGGGATCACAGGTGTGTGCCATGACACCCAACTAATTTTTGTATTTTTAGTAAAGATGGTTTCACCATATTGGTCAGGCTGGTCTTGAACTCCTGGCCTCAAGGGAGCCACCCGTGTTGGCCTCCTAAAGGGCTGGGATTACAGGTGTGAGCCACTGTACCCATGCCAGCTCCAGACTGTCTATTGACTTCTCATTTCAGGGTAACATCCAAAATCCTTACTCTAGCTCCCAGGGAACTACATGAATGATTCCACTCTGCCTCAGATTTCTTCTTCCTCTACAGTTCCTCTCTGCGATATAGTTTTTTTCTATAGCACTTGTCACCATCTCATATAGTATATATTCACTTGTTGATCTTTAAGAACTAAGCAATAATTCTGTCTTTTTTGCTAATTGCTGTCTCCATAGAGCCTAGAACAGTGCTTGGGTGGATAAAGTATTCAATTAATATTCTTTGGACGGATGAATTAAAAACAAACTCAGATATCACTCAGCCATAAAAAGGAGTGGAATTCTGATACATGCTATGACATAGCTGCACCTTAAAAAACATGATGTTAAGTGAAAGATGATAGACACAAAAGGACAAATATTGCATCATTCCATTTCTGTGAGGTGTCAAGAATAGGCAAATTCATAGAGACAAAGTAGAATGGAGGTTACTAGAGGCTGAAGAAAATGGAGAGTGATTGTTTTGCGGATACAGAATTTCTGTTTGAGATGTGTATTAGGCCATTCTTGCACTGTTATAAAAAAACACCTGAGAATGGGTGTTTATTAAAAAAAAAAAAAAGCAATTTAATTGGTTTATGGCTTTGCAGGCTGCATGGAAAGCACGGTGCTGGCAGCTGCTCAGCGTCCGGGTAGGCCTAAGGGAGGTTTTACTCATGGTGGATATCGAAGTGGGAGCAGGCCTGTCACGTGGCAAGAGGGGGAGCAAGAATGAGCCCAGAGGAGGGAGGTGCCGCGTATTTGTAAACAACCAGATCTCCTGATAACTCACTCACTATCATGAGGACAGCACCCAGCAGAGGGATCTGCCCTCATGACTCAATCGCCTCCCACCAGGTCCCGCCTCCAACACTGGGGATTATAATTCCACATGAGATTTATGGGGGACAACATCTGAACTGCATCAGGAAGATGAAAGAGTTCCGGAAATAGTGCCATTAAATTGTATGCCTACAATAGTGTATTTTATGTTATTTATATTTTACTACAATTTTTTTTTTTTTTTTTTTTTTTTTTTGGAGACAGAGTCTTGCTCTGTCCCAAGGTGCCAGGCTGGAGTGCAGTGGTACAATCTCAGCTCACTGCAACCTCCGCTTCCTGGGTTCAAGCAATTCTCCTGCCTCAGCCTCCCGAGTAGCTGGGACTACAGGCACGCGCCACCATGCCCAGCTAATTTTTGTATTTTTTTTTCGTAGAGACAGTGTTTCACCATGTTGGCCAGGATGGTCTCAATCTCTTGACCTTGTGATCCACCTGCCTCGGACTCCCAAAGTGCTGGGATTACAGGCATGAGCCACCGCGCCCGGCCATATACTACAATTTAAAAAAAAAACCTCAAGATGTGAGCTGAGAGGAGCCCAAGAAGTCCACCCAGGGAGAAAGGATGGCTGAATTAATTACTCTTCGTTCTGTCATTGAGTTTGCACCTATCTCTTGGGGTTCTCTCACCTCATTTCTGCTGCCATCATCAAAGTGTTTATAAGAGAGACATTGCCTAGTTTCATTCTGCTCCTAGCATTTGGTGGAACATAGATTGTGACATGGGGGAGTAGTAAGAAAACAGCAGAAACAGAAACCAGACCAGGAAGGGTCTTGTAAGCCACTCACTTACTCATTCTTTCAACAAGCATTTATTGTGTGTCTCCTGTATACCAGGCACTGTCCTAGAGGCTTGGGATTCCGTGAATGAGAAAGAACATGACCTGCTCTCAGCATGTGGTGAATGGGAGGGTAGTAAGGGTCGGTATAGTTTGAATAGGGCAACCAAATCATGGTAAGGATTTTGGATTTTATTTTATTTATTTATTTATTTTTTGAGACGGAGTCTCGCTCTTGTTACCCAGGCTGGAGTGCAATGGCGCGATCTCGGCTCACCGCAACCTCCGCCTCCTGGGCTCAGGCAATTCTCCTGCCTCAGCCTCCTGAGTAGCTGGGATTATGGGCACGTGTCACCACGCCCAGCTAGTTTTTTGTATTTTTAGTAGAGACAGGGTTTCACCATGTTGACCAGAATGGTCTCGATCTCTTGACCTTGTGATCCACTCACCTCGGCCTCCCAAAGTGCTGAGATTACAGGCTTGAGCCACTGTGCCCGGCTGGATTTTATTTTTAAAGCAATGGAAAATAGGCCGGGCACGGTGGCTCATGCCTCTAATCCCAGCACTTTGGGAGGCCGAGGTGGGCGGATCACAAGGTCGGGAGATCGAGACCATCCTGGCTAACACAGTGAAACACCGTCTCTACTAAAAAAAAAAAAAAAAAATTAGTCAGGTGCGGTGGCACACACCTGTAGTCCCAGCTACTCAGGAGGCTGAGGCAGGAGAATCGCTTGAACTCAGGAGGCAGAGGTTGCAATGAGCCAAGATCACACCATTGCACTCCAACCTGGGTGACAGAGTGAGACTGTCTCAAAACAAACAAACAAACAAACAAACAAAAAAGCAGTGGGAAATCATTGAAAGGTTTTCCGGCAAGAGAGACATTTGGTTTATATCTTTAAAGACTCCTTTGGCTGCTGTGTATTGGAGTGAATTAGGGAGGGGCCAAGGGTTGGAAGAAGAGAGAAGATGGTGACTTGGACAGGTCATGTAAATAAAAACATAAATAAATGGGCAGGTTTGGCAGAAGTTTTAAAGGTAGAATTAAAGAGGACTGCAGATGAATTGGAAGTGGAGGCTGAGAAAAAGAAATCAAAGGTAACTTTGAGCAGTTGAATGGCTTACAGAACGGAGAGGACTGGGGAGGAAAATCAAGACTCCTGCTAAAGACAGATTTTTCAGATGCCTATGAGTCATTCAAATGGAGATGTCAGACAGGTTGATGTAGAGGAGGCTTGAGCTCAGGTAGAGAGGTCTGGGTGGGAGTCTAGGAGATGTGAATTTGGAATCATTAGCATACAAAGGTATTTAAAGCTACTGGAATTGGATAGGATCCCTAAAGACAAGGAAAGAGAGAGTCAGAGAAAGAAGACTGAATCTTTTTTTTTTTTTTTTTGAGGCAGAGTCTTGCTCTGTCTCAAAAGCGGCTCACTGCAACCTCTGCCACCCGGGTTCAAACAATTCCCCTGCCTCGGCCTCTGAGTAGCTGGGACTACAGGCATGCACCACCACACCCAGCTAATTTTTTGTTTTTTTAGTAGGGTTTCAGCATGTTGGCCAGGATGGTCTTGATCACCTGACTTCGTGATCCGCCCACCTCGGCCTCCCAAAGCTGAATCAATTTAAGTAGTTTGAACCTATCTAGGTGGAAAAGGGGATTCCCTGACAACAGTTAATCAGGAACATGTGTTAATCACAATCATGTGTGTGTTTTTGAAAGATCTCTGTCCTCTAGTGTTACTTAGAAGCAGGTGTGCCTGGAAGGGAGACCAGAGACAGGCTGTTACAATGATGCTTTTGTTCGTTTGTTTGTTTTGAGACAGAGTCTTACTCTATCACCCAAGCTGGGGTGCAGTGGCACTATCTCGGCTCACTGCAACCTCCATCTCACAAGTTCCAGCAATTCTCCTGCCTCTGTCTCCCAAGTAGCACCATGTAGGTGCTGCCAAAGGAGGGAGCACCTGCACTTTTGTGTCAGCTTTCCCAGACGTGGGGCAGACTGGCGGGGGAAGGAGTGACGGGGACTAGAAGCTACCAAACATTTAAAAAATTGATTCTGTATCACAGGCTCATTATTACGACAATATGAAGAATAAAATATATACAGTACAGTGAGTCTCCATCCTGCCCACTGCCAACCGCCATGCTCTCACCCAAGGCAACCACTCTTCACTTTTTTCAGCTCCTATGCTCCTTTGGCACACCTGCAGGAAGTTCAAACCACGAAGTCCTAGCCCTTGCAAAGGAGAACCCTCCACTCAGTCACACGGTGAACCCCAAGCCACGCTCCTGTCTCTGCTGTCTTGGCCAACTTTGGGTCTGCTTGGGGTCCTGCCCTGCTCTGCTCAGAGAGCCTTGATATTTGATCAATAAATCTTTCCATGCTCTCTTGGCGTGTGTAGCCTACCGGTCCTGAAAACTGTAAGGCTATGCTGTTTTAACTTTGTGTTGTTTCTTTTGTTTGTTTGTTTTGAGACTGAATCTCATCCTATTGCCCAGGCTGGAGTGCAGTGGTGCGATCTTGGCTCACTGCAACCTCCACCTCCCAGGTTCAAGTGATTCTCCTGCCTCAGCCTCCCGAGTAGCTGGGATTACAGGCACCTGCCAGCATGCCCAGCTAATTTTGATTTTTTTAGTAGAGACAGGGTTTCACCATGTTGGCCAGGCTGGTCTTGAGCTCCTGACCACAAGTGATCTGCCCACCTCAGCCTCCCAAGGTGCTAGGAATACAGACATGAGCCACCACGCCCAGCCCCTATTTTAATTTTGAATGTTCCAATAAATCAATGTGAATTAACTAAACAACATTTTAAATGACAGGAATACAGAGTCCATGTGCCAAAGTCCTAAGATTCCATAATCTACCTGTGCTTTCTCTTTACTTTTTTAATTTGCTGACTCACTAAAAAGAAAAAAAAACATGAAAATAAAGTAAAGCTCCTAATTTTATTCTGCAGCATTCTATATCTCCAGAGAGCAGGACAAGAATTATTAGTATCAGAAAACTGAAACATTTAAAACTCATTTTTGAAGCTGCAGGATGTTTTTCTGGGATCCACAGATCTATAAAAATTGCATTTGTCGCCAGGCACAGTGGCTTATGCCTATAATCTCAGCACTTTGGGAAGCTGAGTTGGGCAGATCACCTGAGGTTAGGAGTTCAAGACCAGCCTGGTCAATATGGTGAAACCAAATCTCTACTAAAAATATATAAGTTAGTCAGGTGCAGTGGTGTGTACCTGTAATCCCAGCTACTTGGAAAGCTGAGGCAGGAGAATTGCTTGAACCTGGGATGTGGAGGTTGCAGTGAGCAGAGATAGCCCCACTACACTCCAGCCTGGGCAACAGAGGGAGACTCCATCTTAAAAAAAAAAAAAAAAAGAAAATTGCATTTGTCCAAACTACTATATTTTCTTATCATAGAGATTTACAATTTTAAAAATTCAGTATGTATATCTATATCTAATATATACATACGTATATATTTACCAAAGAAGCTATTCCTAGGCAATAGTAGACAGAACCCTATAAAAACACTCACTATGTTTTGTATACTTATCTTTATTATAAAAATATTGGCTTTTTGTACCCCGAGGTATAAACATTTAGAAAATGTCCCTATAAATGTTATTTCAGTAATTACTCCCTCCTACTCCCAGCTATTCGATGAGTAAACTGCAGACCAGTGAGGCTGGATGATTTCTGTTAGTGCTAGTAAGGAATAGAACTGGTTCCCCAGCCCCGCCTCCTGGCTGTCATGCTCCTTGACACCATATTCAGGAGACAGTCATTGTTAACTGATACTGATGACTGTAATTTATGACAGTGATATTGTTGGTTCCTATTCTCCCAATGCCTGTTTATGACAGTTTCTAGGAGTAGTTAAGTACTTTTGACCACATTCATTGTCTTAGACCAAAATTTAAATTTGTCATCCTTCTCACAGTTAGCAAATAATGGGAATTCAATGACTAATTACTAATTCCATATTTCCAAGCCTACACAGAAGGTTGAATTTACTGACTTGAATTCTATAGGTACTAGCTCCGTTAGTCACATGGCTGCTAATTCTCCACTTTACTTAGTAAGTTGATTAGTTCTCTGAATAATATAAAAAGAATAAAAAGAATGACAGAGCTTTGGCAAGGCGCAGTGGCTCATGCCTGCAATCTCAGCACTTTGGGAGGCTGAGGTGGGCAGGTCACTTGAGCACAGGAGTTCAAGACCAGCCTGGGAAATATGGCAAAACCCCATCTCTACAAAAGATACAAAAAATTAGACAGGTGTGGTGGTGTGCGCCTGTAGTCCCAGCTACCGGGGACGGACTGAGGTAGGAGGATCACCTGAGCCCAGGAGATTCAGGCTGCAGTGTGCTGAGATCACACCGCTGCGCTGGTGATCTGAGACCCTGTGTTGGGGGTGGGGGAGAAAGCAGAATACTACTTCCATAATGGTTGGATTTACCTAAAGTTAGGAAACAGTATTTTAGATATTAACAGGGCATTAGAAATGACAGAAGCCCCTGACATTTTGCATAGTAAAGAATACACACCAAAGTGAAGACGCTTAGCAGAATCTGCCTCACATAATGCCAGACACCTTTGGTAAATTAAATCCCTGGAGTTCAGAATATTGGTAGTCTGTAAAACAAATCAACAAGGTTCATACTGTAATATTTCATCCTAAGGTTTTTTGAAGATGGATGTCAGTAACTCTAAGAAATGAAAAACCGTCTCATCCAAATCCCAAGAGCTGCTAGAAGCAGATGCAGGCATGAAAATGTAGCGTGAGAATTGTAGAGGACAGAGTTGCTTAGAATAAATGTTTAAAAAAATTAACTTTTCTTTTTTGAGTGGCGTGAGAGATAACTCACGCTGCCACCATTTGAGTTGTCACGGTTTCCCAGGCTCTGCTGCTCTCCTGAGGCACTGGTGAAAGGAAGGGGGACAGTTGGCGAAAGCACAGAGCAGTGGAGCAGGGTCAGGAGAGGGAGACCCGACCACACATTTCCCTTGTGACTTTGGATCCATCTGTGTACTTGCCCAGGCCTGAGTCTCCTGGTCTGTGCCATGGGGTTTAGTGAAGATGGTCTTTAGGGCTTCTAACTGAGCTTGTGTCTGGATTCAGCATGGGGCCCATTCTCTGATACGTCATCAGTCTCCAGTGCCCTCTCTTAGGACACACACACATCCGAACCCCAAACCTTCCACCTTACAGAAGAAGCATACAGAAGAGCATAATCCCCAGAGAGAGTTCCAGAACCAACCTGCCTCCTCAAGTGCACACTTGTCAACATCCCAACGGTGACTTCCCAGCTCTCTGAATTAAATTACAGTGGCCTGCTAAACAGCTCCAGCCTTTGCCCCTACACAGCGCCTCTGTCCACTCCACTCCATTCCCCACCTTACAGATGAGGAATCTATTTATTTATTCCTTTTTTTTTTTTTTTTTTTGAGACGGAGTTTTGCTCTTGATACCCAGGCTGGAGTGCAATGGCGTGATCTCGGCTCACCACAACCTCCGCCTCCTGGGTTCAGGCAATTCTCCTGCCTCAGCCTCCTGAGTAGCTGGGATTACAGGCACGCGCCACCATGCCCAGCTAATGTTTTGAATTTTTAGTAAAGACGGGGTTTCACCATGTTGAACAGGATGGTCTCGATCTCTTGACCTCATGATCCATCCGCCTCGGCCTCCCAAAGTGCTGGGATTACAGGTGTGAGCCACCGCGCCCGGCAGGGATCTGTCTAAAAGGTAAATGTGTCCTGTTCTTTTCCTTTTAGCTTCACAGGGGCTCCTTATTTCTCTGCAGGATGAAGTTCAAGTGGCTTCACGTGGCATAGAAGACCTTCTGCGATTTGCCGATGGGTACTCTGTCTACCCATCTTTCTGCCACCTATTCCTTGGTACTCAAAGCACCGTTCACATTCATGTTCCTTCCGTTCCTAAAATCTCCTTGTTCATTCTCATGCCTGGGACTTTGTGTCAACTACTCCTTCTTCCTGAATCACTCCCCTCTGCAGTTTCTTCTTTCTGTTCCCAAGCGCAAGCTTCTCTCCTATTTATCCTTCAAGTCCCAGCTTAGACACCATTTCCCTCGGGAAGTTCTCTCATGTCGGGGTTTCCTGTGTGCTCTGTATTGTGATAGTCTGTTTTCCCATCAGGCTCTGAGCTCTGTGAGCCTCAGGACTCTGCAATATTCAGATTTGTGTCTCAAAACCCTAAGCAGTCGGCTAGGCGCAGTGGCTCACGCCTGTAATCCCAGGACATTGGAATGCCGAGGCGGGCAGATCACTTGAGGCCAGAAGATCAAGACCAGCCTGGCCAAAACAGTGAAACCCCATCTCTACACAAAATAGAAAAAATTAGCCTGGCATGGTGGTACACACATGTAATCCCAGCTATTTAGGAGGCTGAGGCATGAGAATAGCTTGAGCCCAGGAAACAGAGATTGCTGTGAACCGAGATCATGCCACTGCACGCCTGGGTGACAGGGCAAACTCTTTCAAAAACAAACAAGAAAATCCCACGAGAAAACCTAAGCAGTACTGGGATATAACACGGACTTAACGAATATCTGTTAAATGAATGAACTTCAAAATGGCATCATCTGGAGTTGATAATGGTTGAAACTGGGTAATGGGCACATAAGGTTTTATTATGCCGTTATGTTTAACACTTTTGTAATAAAAATATTTTTTAATTGATGGAGTTTTAAATTTCCGAACAATGCATCTCATCTCCTTATCCATTATAGAGGCGAGAGACTGTGGGATAGAGGCTGCCACAATTGCATGAGTTGACCCTGAGGTTACGAGGTTTGTTGAAATGGGTGTTCAGAGAAGGCGTGACACAAGAGGGCCACTCCATTTGTCCTCACGGTCCTGGGCCGGATCTCCCGATTTCACACTGATGGAGCCTGAAAATCAACAAACAAGATGGCAAGAACAGGGAACACATTGTTCTCTCCAAAGTGGACAATTTGTGACAGGCTCAGGAAGGCTGCCTGGGCTTTGTAGCTTTTCCACTGGTTCCTAATAAACCGGGCTTTGTGCAGGTTTCGCTCAGGCTGTGCAGGGCCCTACCATTCTAAGGCTTTCTCCCTCCTCTGGCCCGGCTGCTGGGAGAACTTGTTAGTGGGCATTGATTTCTTTGAGTTGGACACGGCTGAATTAGACTGCTTTGCTTGGCATGTTAAAGGGATGTTTTTCTTGGGTAACTTGGAGGTTGGCACTGCCTTGAAATGAAACATTCTGGGGGCCATTCGGGATTCTTAACCGTCATTAATTTCTTTTCTTTTTCTTTCTTTTTTTTTTTTTTTTTTGAGACGGAGTTTCGCTCTTGTTACCCAGGCTGGAGTGCAATGGCGCGATCTCGGCTCACCGCAACCTCCGCCTCCTGGGCTCAGGCAATTCTCCTGCCTCAGCCTCCTGAGTAGCTGGGATTACAGGGACGTGCCACCATGCCCAGCTAATTTTTTGTATTTTTAGTAGAGACGGGGTTTCATCATGTTGACCAGGATGGTCTCGATCTCTTGACCTCGTGATCCACCCGCCTCGGCCTCCCAAAGTGCTGGGATTACAGGCTTGAGCCACCGCGCCCGGCCGACAGTCATTAATTTCTTTCAGGGCATATGAAACATTTGTCTGAAGAAAGATTTTGGCAATTTCAGTTTGAAGACATCAAGAAATACTGTATGATCTCTGACCTTAATCAGATGAAATCTTGTTTCATCCACACGGTAGAAAAAAAATTAGGGAAATAATGCATTTCTATAGCTACTAATCAACTGGCCAATCAGTATTAACTGGGCTCCTGTCCTGTGCCCAGTAGGTTTGAGGTCCACCTGCAGACGGAAATAACTAGATGAACAACTATTATGAGAAACTGGCTACAAACCCAGCCCATAGGGTTCCAGGAGTTTCTCGGGAGGTAGCACAGGACTGATGAAAAGCTGGACCCACTGATGCAGGCTTTAGAAAACACCCAAAAGTATCCGAGGTTTTCTTTTTTTGAGATGGAGTCTTGCTGTGTCACCCAAGCTGGAGTGCAGTGGTGCGATATCAGCTCGCTGCAACTTCCGACTCCTGGGTTCAAGTGATTCTCCTGCCTCAGCCTCCTGAGTAGCTGGACTTATAGGCAACTGCCATCATGCTTGGTTAATTTTTTGGGCATTTTTGTAGAGATGGGATTTCTCCATGTTGGCCAGGCTGGTCTTGAACTCCTGACCTACCTCAAGTGATCCACTTGCCTTGGCCTCTCAAAGTGCTGAGATTACAGGTATGAGCCACTGTGCCCAACCATATCTGAGTTTTTTCATTTTTTTTTTAAAGCCTATGTCTTTATAGTTTACCAGCGTTTTTACATGCCTTGTCTCATTTGATTTGTTTCAAAGCAAGCTGTTCAAATTATATGTAAGAAGTATTACTGTCTTTATTTTATTTATTTATTTATTTATTTATTTATTTATTTATTTATTTATTTTGAGACGGAGTCTTGTGCTGTTGCCCAGGCTGGAGCACAGTCACACAATCTCGGCTCCCTGCAACCTCCACTTCCTAGGTTCAAGTGATTCTCCTGCCTCAGCCTCCTGAGTAGCTGGGATTACAGAAGCGCACCATCATGCACAGCTAATTTTTGTATTATTAGTAGAGACAGGGTTTCATCATGTTGGCTAGGGTGGTCTTGAACCCCTGACCTCAGGTGATCCACCCACCTCAGCCTCCCAAAGTGCTGAGATTATAGGCGTGAGCCACTGCGCCCAGCCTTGTCTTGATTTTATAGAAGATAAAACGAAGACTCAGAGAATAAAATCCAACGTAGCTCTGAATTAAAAAACCAGTTCTTGGCATTTCAAAGACGTTGCCCTTTTTGTCATCATCCTGCTTGGTGGCAGTCTGTACCTGTGTCAGCCAAAGGGGCGCTATCACTGAGCTTTTCACTTGGTAAAAAAGGACATCTTCAAGTACACAACTTCAGTTAGTTCCAGCTGAGCCTCAGGTCGTACTGGTTTGAAGTGCTGCGATGCCTGGATTTCCACCAGATGTCACCATTCGCCATTTTCCTACTCCCTGTCTTTAAAAGGCATTAGCAAAGAAGAGCCCATCTGGTGGCTCTTGTGCCCCCGAGAATGCTTGTTGCATCCGGGAGTAAGGGGAGGGCTGTATTCCAAGAACGGAGCGACAAGCTCTGAATCTTGACTGGGGAGAAGGAATCTGAAAATGTCATGAACTCTGGTTCCCCGATTTCCTAAAATTTCATCCCCCTCCACCCCGTTGTGATTTCGTGTATCGAAAAGCCCAGCCCATTTCTGACGGGTAAACCAAGCAGAATTATAACCTGGCTTTTGGCCAAAACTGCTTAGAAAAGGAGGAGATTTTCTTTTCTTTTTAGAGACAGGGTCTCGCTCTGTCACCCAGGCTGGAGTGTAGTGGCGTGATCATAGCTCACTGCAGCCTCTAACTCCTGGGCTCAACTGATCCTCATGCCTCATCCTCCTGAGCAGCTGGGACTTAGGGGCATGTGCCACCCACCCAGTTAATTTTTAAATTTTCTGGTAGAGACAGGATCTCTCTTTGTTGCCCAGGCTGGCCTCAAACTACTGGCCTCCTCAAGTGCTGGCATTCTAGGCGTGAGCTGCCATGCCCGGCCCTCCAGCTAAGTTTTTATAAAGGAGGAGGTTTTGAGATGAAGACAGAACTGAGGAACACTGCACTTTCTCTGTGATCAGAAGTAGAAGCCCGTGGGATTTGCTCCATGCTGGAGTGTGGCTTCTGAGGAGGGGCTGGAGGTAGCCCTGAACCCCAAGTCTCCCACCTGCTCAGATTTTATATGGTCTAAATTACACTCCTCAGGTTCATTCTTGTGGATCTAATATGAGTGTTCCTTGTAGATTTCATGAGCAGGAGTGACATATGAATTCACTTACATCTAAGTGCATATGAATTTGAAGTTTTATTTCTTTTTTTAAACGGAGAAACTAGGCTGGAATGAGAGAATGAGGTTCCTAAGGTATGTCTGTGGATGTTGGGGAAGAGTCTAAGGTGAGGGGTGGGTGAGAGACAGGGGAGGCAAACTTCTCTTAACTTCTAGTTTGGCCCAGGCTGACGACCAGGGGCCTGAGGGATCCTCCTTTGCCTCCTGTTTCTCGCCCTCTCCTCCCCTTCACTCTATCATCTCCAGGGGTAGAAAAGAATGCATGTGGGGCAATGGCTTGCTTCACAAAGCCTGGACTCCCCACGGGCCAACAAATGATGGGAGATGTCTGGCTTCTCCAAAACTGCAGCTCTGGGAAAGGGAATGCTTACAGATCTTACAGATACTAATAAGTTGTTAAAAATAGCCGGGCACAGTGGCTCACACCTGTAATCCCAGCACTTTGGGAGGCCAAGGCAGGTGGATCACAAGGTCAGGAGTTCGAGACCAGTCTAGCCAATATGGTGAAACCCTGCCTCTACTAAAAATACAAAAAAATTAGCTGTATGTGGTGGCATATGCCTGTAATCCCAGCTGCTCCGGAGGCTGAGACAGGAGAATGTCTTGAACCCGGGAGGCAGAGGTTGCAGTGAGCCAAGATCCCGAAACTGCACTCCAGCCTGGGAGACAGAGCAAGACTCCATCTCGGAAAATAATAATAATAATAATAATCATCATCATCATCATCATCATCATCATCAGGTACAGGTATTTTTAAGACAAGGCAAAAATAGAGAAAAAGGAAGAAAGGAAGCAATAGTCCTGGATTTTATTTGCTGATCATAAGGTTATTTTTTAATCCAGCAAACTTGTTCTTCAACAAAACTCTGTAAAATTAACTGCATGTTCTCCTGGGATGGTGTTGATGATAATAATGCTTTCTCTTCAAATGAAAACTTCAAAAATATATCCTTCAGAGCATGATCCTCTGGGCAAATGGTCACAGATGAAAGCCTTAAATCTAGCTCACAGAAGCAAAGAGAGCAGATGTAGTACAGAATTCAGAAATGCAGTGTGACATTGGTAATATCAACTGCTTTGATCATTTCTTTCAAGAAATGTTTTATTCATTTCATTTGGTCATATTTTGCTCAACTATTTTTATGCAATTTCACACAATCTATATATTTTGTTGATAACTTATGGGTAAAAATATTCATATGTCAGTGTGGGTGGGTACCAATGACCCACACTGTGTCAACTGGCATAACTCAAGAAAGGATAGAGGGTCACAGAAGAACTTCACGGCCCGTGTCCCCTAGGGACTGAGGGTCTGTTGCCTCCAGACTTTAGTTTTGTGGGGTTCATCCATAGATACTTTGCAGAATATCTGGTGATGGGAATAGGAGATAAACAGAGAAGATGAGTAGATTTATCTCTGGGGCGTGATTGTAAAGCTTGCAAGTGATAGATATAAAAATGCCAGCCTCAAACATCTAACTCAGGGCTGTCTACTTCAGATGTCATAGTTGATTTGGGGATCCTATAAGCTTGCTCAAAGTTGCAATCACTTGGCCGGGTGTGGTGGCTCACGCCTGTAATCCCAGCACTTTGGGAGGCTGAGGCAGGCAGATCACGAGGTCAAGAGATCGAGACCACCCTGGCCAACATGGTGAAACCTCATCTCGACTAAAAAACACAAAAATTAGCTATGCGTGGTGGCGTGCACCTGTAGTCCCAGCTACTCGGGAGGCTGAGGCAGGAGAATCACTTGAACCCGGAGGTGAAATCCCATGGTGAAACCCATCTCTACTGAAAAATACAAAAATTCGCCGGGTGTGGTGGCACAGGCCTGTAATCCCAGCTATTTAGGAGGCTGAGGCTTGAACCCTGGAGGCAGAAGTTGCAGTGAGTTGAGGTCGCGCCACTGCACTCCAGCCTGGTGACAGATTGAGACTCCCTCCTCTGGCCCGGCTGCTGGGAGAACTTGTTAGTGGGCATTGATTTCTTTGAGTTGGACACGGCTGAATTAGACTGCTTTGCTTGGCATGTTAAAGGGATGTTTTTCTTGGGTAACTTGGAGGTTGGCACTGCCTTGAAAGTCAACATTTTGGGGGCCATTCGGGATTCTTAAAGGTCAATAATTTCTTTCAGGGCATATGAAACATTTGTCCGAAGAAAGATTTTAGCAATTTCAGTTTGAAGACACCAAGAAATACTGTATGATCTCTGACCTTAATCAGATGAAATCTTATTTCATCCGCATGGTAGAAAAAAAACTAGGGAAATAATGCATTTCTATAGCTACTAATCAACTGGCCAATCAATATTAACTGGGCTCCTGTCCTGTGCCCAATAGGTTCGAGGTCCACCTGCAGAAAAGAAAAAAAACCTCAAACAAAAAACCCACAAAGTTGCAATCACTCAAAATATATGCTGGACAACCCCTTAAGATTCTCTTACTAACTACAGAACAGTCAGGGCAGGTGGATCTTTATTTTCTTTCTTTCTTTCTTTTCTTTTTTGAGACAAGGTTTCCCTCTGTTGCCCAGGCTGGAGTGCAGTGGTGTGATCTTGGCTCACTGCAGCCTCTGCCTCCAGGGTTCAAGCAATTCTCCTGCCTCAGCCTCCCAAGTAGCTGGGATTACAGGTATGTGCCACCATACCTGGCTAATTTTTGTATCTTTTAGCAGAGACAGGGTTTCACCATGTTGGCCAGGCTGGTTTCAAACTCCTAACCTCAAGTGATCTGCCTGCCTTGGCCTCCTAGAGTGCTGGGATTCTAGGCAAGAGCCACCTCACCCGGCAGGGCTGACGGATCTTGAGACAGAGACCACATCTATACTGGGCCAAGTCCTCTCTCCTGGGAATTTGGAATGAGAACATGGAGCCACAGCTATCAGAGGCAGTTTGCAGGTGTTAAACTGTCTTTCTAGCATCTTCTGCAGATTCCTTGCCTGAAGTTCCTGGGCTGCTAGCCTTTTCTCATAGAATGGAATTAAATGGTTTCTAGAGAACTTAGGAAAACAAGCTTACTCCCTGTAATAGTTTGGCTGTGTCTCCACCCAAATCTCATCTTGAATTGTAGCTCCCATAATCCCCATGTGTCATTTTGTATCTATCACCCACAAGGTTTATAATCATACCTCAGAGATAAATCTACACATCTTCTCCGTTTATCACCTATTCCCATTACCAGACATTCTGCAAAATATCTGTGGATAAACCCCACAAAACTAAAGTCAGCAGACCCTCAGCGCCTAGGGGACATGGGTCATGAAGTTCTTGTGTGATCCTCTGTCTTCTCCTGAGTCAGAAAGTTGACCCATGTGTCGTGGGAGGGACCTGGTGGGAGGTAATTGAGTCATGTGGGCAGGTTTTACTCATGCTGTTCTCGTAATCCCAGCACTTTGGGAGGCCAAGGCGGGCGGATCATGAGGTCAGGAGTTCGAACTAGCCTGGTCAACATGACAAAACCCATCTCAAAAAAAATTTTTTTTTTTAATTAGCTGGGTGTGGTGGTAATCCCTGCTTCCTTGCTATTTCTTCTTGTCTTCTAATCACATGAAATTTGGACAGACAGTTACAAAAATGTGTTGAGACTATGTCTTCCATATTTTAGTTCATTTCCAGTCTTATTTTGAATAAAATTTCTATCACTTGAATATAAATTCTTACAATTTTTAGTGTTGAGAATTTAAAATCATATAAGCCAAATATAGTCTTATGAAAAAACATATTTGGTTACATAATTGATGTCAAATCAAATTAGTTTTGTAGCCTGTGATTTGGATTTCTTTCTTATTTGAATAGATTCCAATTGTCACTATATGGTTTAAACTATTATCCTTTCAACATATTTGCTTCATCTTAAAATTTCAGTTTTCAGTCATTTTAAATGCAGGAGCTATAAAACCATTCTATAGAGGTTTCTAAAATAAACTCTTAAATGACACAAGCTTGATCTGGATCACCTGTTCTCATAGAATGGAATTAAATGGTTTCTAGAGAACATAGAAAAAACAAGTTTACTCCCTAATATGGTTTGGCTGTGTCCCCACCCAAATATCATCTTGAATTGTAGCTCCCATAATTCCCATCTGTCATGGGAGGGCCCTGGTGGGAGGTAATTGAATCAAGGGGGTGGGTTTTTCCCATGCTGTTCTTGTAATAGTCAATAAGTCTCATGAGATCTGGTTTTATGAAGGGCAGTTCCCCTGCACATGCTGTCTTGCCTGCCACCATATAAGATGTGCCTTTGCTCCTCCTTTGCCTTCCACCATGATTGTGAGACCTCCTTGGCCATGTGGAACTGTGAGTCCATTAAACCTCTTTTTCTTTATATGTTACCCAGTCTCAGGTATTTCTTCATAGCAGTATGAAAATGGACTGACACACTCCCTGAGGTTCCCAATATAATTTATCCACATGTTTATCTTGCAAGAGGGTAAAGCTTTCATGTAAATTTTCTAAAGCATTTGCAGTGATTTTATGGCTTTGTTAAGACTGGCTTGATTTCAGCAGGGAAGCCAACATGATTTTTTGAGACCTTTTGAACAATGGAAATGATACCAGATATATTTTCCCCTAACCATTAAAACCATTTAAAATCTGAGAGTTGTAAGATCAATGAAAAGACAAACAAACCAGCACACTAAAGCTAGCCAGGATTTTTGCAGTATGCTTCTTTGATTTTCATATGGGATTTTTTTTGCCATTAAAAATATTCCCTTGAAAGGTCAAGGTGATTTGCACAGTTACTCAATGTTTGCTAATTAGTGAACACAACAGCTCCCCACTGTGGTGTATAAATAAAACATGAAATGTTTATTTGTTATTTAAATTCAAAGGTGCATTATAAGCTCTAGTCTTTGGGATTCTTAAAAATAAATGTATTATGGGCCGGGTGCAGAGGCTCACGCCTATAATCCCAGCACTTTGGGAGGCTGAGGCGGGTGGATCACGAGGTTAAGATCGAGACCATCCTGGTCAACATGGTGAAACCCTGACTCTACTAAAAATACAAAAAATTAGCTGGGCATGGTGGCGCCTGCCTGTAATCCCAGCTACTCAGGAGGCTGAGGCAGGAGAATTGCCTGAATCCAGGAGGCAGAGGTTGCAGTGAGCCGAGATCGCGCCATTGCACTCCAGCCTGGGTAACAAGAGTGAAACTCGGTCTCAAAAAAAATAATAAAAAAAAAATAAAAAAAATTAAAAAAAATGTATTATGTTAATTTTCAAAATGTAAAAAAACTGAGTGACTATTGTCATGAACTCTCATATTCATTACCCAGTTTCAATGATTAACAACATATTGCCAATTCTGCGTTATCCTTTATGCTCCTCCTTCCCTCCTTCCCTGGATTATTTTAAGGCAAATCAGAGATCACATGTCTCTTCTGAAAACACTTTCAGTATTTCCCAATAACTCTGCCCCACTCCCCATGTTTTCTTTTTTTCTTTTTCTTTTTTTTTTAAACTAAACACTATACTAGTGAGGATCTAAAAAAACAAAAACAAAAACAAAAAAAATGTAACCCTGGTTCCATGGCTGGATATTTTTCAGACAGTCAAGGAGGCATTGCACATGGCCTACAGGTTAAAAAAAAAACGGGGCCACATTAACTGTAGCAAACAATCTTTTGAGCTTGCCCCAGCTGATTGCTGGAGACCCTTCTCTACGTTCCTTGCTCGGGGGCTTCTCAGTTGCTTCTAGAACCTCTAGAGTGAATCAGCTATCACATGCCATCTTCCTTTTCACGCTTCCCTACCTCTCTTTCTGCGGCACTGCCACCTCTGGCTCTTTGCGATATTACCTTGACTTTTTTCAAGCCAATGTATACATGAAAAGCACAAATAGACATTATGCTCTCTTTCAGGTATGCGCATATATACGTTTTTAAAAGGATGTGTGTGTGTGTGTGTGTGTGTGTGTGTGTGTATGCATCCATTTTTGATACAAAGAATGCTTTACTTTTTATTTATAGTCACTTGAGTTTTCTATTTATGACCTCTCTTGCTACCAGATGGCCTTACCGTAGTGAGATGCTTGTCTGTTTCATTGATAGAACGGCTTTCCATTTTTCCTGTTCAGAGTCTCAATCAAATTGTAAGCGGAGTATGTAAGTGTTCAGATTAGAGGCCAGTGGGTGGTGTGGTGGAGGCTGCTGGTGTTTACTGGTGTCTTGGGCTCCTCTATGCTTCCAAGCCTGCTTTGTAATTAAATTGGTGGTGGGCCGGGTTTCGTCAAAAACAATGTGGATGTGAGTGTAATCAGTGGGATCACTTTCCTCCAGCATGACTGGGGTTTATTTGTTACTGTAGCATGATCCAGATTACCTGACTGCTTTAGACAGGTTGTCTGAGTTGGGCTACCCGCATTGAGGTACTGATATTTCTTGCCTAGTGTTTTCATCAGTGAAGGTGAAATGTATTTCTTTGTTATTCATGAACACATCATTCACTTCTTAAGTTTTATGAAAGTTATGTGAGGGATTTTAAAGGTTACCTTTTGCCATTCACGTTTTTATTTATTTTTTATTTAGAGACAGGGTCTCACTATGCTGCCCAAGCTGGTCTCGAACTCCTGAACTCAAGAAGTCCTCCTACATCAGCCTCCCAAAGTGCTAGGATTACAGGTGTGAGCCACCGTGTCCAACCTTCCCAAAATGCTGGGATTGCAGGTGTGAGCCACCACGCCTGGCCATCATTTACTTTTAAATTGATCACCATTTCATTTATTACTTTGAAAGGCATTAGCTGGTACCTTAGGTACTTCATTAATGTGAGGGATTGTCCAAGCTGGCGATGTAAGAAAAGTCTCTGGGATGATAATAAGTACCTTTTATGACAAGTCGAAAGCTATTTTATTTATTTTTATTTTTAAGGGACACATGATAATTGCATATATTTATGGGGTACAATGTGATGTTTTAATATTTGTATACATTATAGAAACCTTAAATAAAGCTAACATACCCATCACCTCATCTATTTATTTTTTTGTGATAAGAAAGTAAAAAATCTACTTTTTTTGTAACTTTGAAATATACACAATTACAAGCTGAGCATACCTTACACAAAATGGTTGGGACCAGAAGCGCTCCGGATTTCAGATTTTTTTTCAGCGTTTGAAATATCTGCATTATATATGCTGGTTCAGCATCCCGAATCTAAAAATCCGAATCCTGAAATGCTCCAATGAGCATTCTTTTTGAATGTCATGTCTGCACTTAAAAAGTTTCAGATTTTGGAGTATTTTGTATTTTGGACTTTCAGATTACGTATGCTCCAAGCTGTGTTAAGTACGGTCACCACACTGTAGAACAGACCAATAAAATTTATCTCTCTAATCTAACTGATACTTTGTGCCCTCTGACCAACATCTCTCCTTTCTTCATTCCCCCTCTTTGTTTGGTTCTCAATGTCACATGGATTGTCCTGGGTTGGGAGCTTAGAGGCTGAGTAACTGAAGACCTTTTTTCACTTTTCCAAAGATCATACCCACGGTCTTCCTTATGGTCTCCATCAAAGGAAAACCATGTAAGTACTGCTCACTGAGAACCCAAGGCCCTGAGTCCCAGGCCCGTGTAGTCACAAGGCCCACATCCCCCTGGCCTCAGTCAGGAAGAACCCGAAGCAGGTGCTGGAGGACAGCCAGCGAACAAGTGCATGCTAGCCGGCAGAGAGAAGCATGGCTGACTTCCAAATAAGCCTTTTCCTCAATAGGTTTGTGAATATCTCAAGTGTTAAACTAATTACTACGGAATTATTTTCGGAGGGCCTTCAGGAAAATAAGAAACAAGGATATTCTTTTCAGCGAACTTCCTTTTTCACAAATGGAGGCAGGACAGAATTATGCTGAATACACTCATGGAAAGGTATTTGGCCAACAGGCATAATTGCTCCCTTACTGAGCTGTTTTTCCTTTCTTCTTTTATCTATCCTTTTCATCACACAAGGCTCCATTGTCTTTGTAGCTGCCCTTTGGTGCCTTGAGATTTATTTTCTCCTTTTCGAGTATAAGGTTTCAAAATAAGTGCTTTGATCATCTGCTCAAGGGATCACAGGTCTGGAACCGCAGGCAGACCTTTTAAGTGGTCAGACCACTTAGAAGCCAACACTTTCAGAAGGGCATTGACTTTGGAATGGGCTGAAAAGTAGCATTGTGGAAACAGCTCTCCTGTCTAAGCTCTGACCATGTTTATTACTGAAAAAGAACGCACACACACAAACATATATATTTATGTGTTGACTTCTCACTAGAGTGGCTGTAACCTTTCTCTTCCTTATGTTGATTGTCTAGAAAAACTGCTGGCTTTGGGTTCACCCAGCCTCCCACTTGCATTGCTGCCATGAAAAGAAACAAAAATCCTGACAAAGGAAAAAAAGAAAAATCTAATCAGCCAGGCACAGAGGCTCATGCCTGTAATCCCAGCACTTTGGGAAGCTGAGGCGGGTGGATCACCTGAGGTCAGGAGTTTGAGACCAACTCAGCCAACATGGTGAAACCCTGACTCTACTAAAAATACATACACACACAAAAAAATTAGCTAGGCGTGGTGGCAGGCATTTTTAGTCCCAGCTAGTTGGGAGGCTGAGGCAGGAGAATCACTTGAAATTGGGAGGTGGAGGTTGCAGTGAGCTGAGATTGTGCCACTGCACTCCAGCCTGGGCAACAGAGTGAGACTGAGTCTCAAAAAAAAAAAAAAAATTACAAATAAATAAATAAGTAATCTGATGAAGACAAGTATGTGAGTGTATGTGCAGGTGGTGGGGGTAGTAGTTTATTCTGTAGTAAATTAGTGGCCCATGTTGGAGTATTTTGGGCAGAATGTGTAGAGAAAGTACTATTAAGAAGGTTGGCTTCAAGCTCAGAGAACTACAGTCCACTTTTTAAATCACTGTCAGAAGCTACCAAATATATATAGAAATAAGTGTCAGAAAATCGAGGTTCAAATCACCTCTCAGCTGAATTCACATATGCAATCAATAGTATATCCAAACTAATTTTCTCATCTCTAAAACAGGTCAGACCACATCAATGCTACGAACCCAAGGATCCAAATGAAAAGAACAACTGGAAGAGCCACAACAATAAACGCAGGCAGTTTGTGTGTCATAGTCTCATTTAACCTGCCTCTAGAGGTTTGCTTTAAAAAGTTTTTAATTTTGAAATAATGCTATGGTCATAGGAAATCACACACACACACACACACACACACACACACACACACCCCTACAGAGTGGTCCCGTGTACCCATCACCCAGGTCCCCTCAATAGAGACTGCGTAACTTGGGCCGGGCGCAGTGGCTCAAGCCTGTAATCCCAGCACTTTGGGAGGCCGAGGCGGGTGGATCACAAGGTCAAGAGATCGAGACCATCCTGGTCAACATGGTGAAACCCCATCTCTACTAAAAATACAAAAAATTAGCTGGGCATGGTGGCGCATGGCTGTAATCCCAGCTACTCAGGAGGCTGAGGCAGGAGAATTGCCTGAACCCAGGAGGCGGAGGTTGCGGTGAGCCGAGATCGCACCATTGCACTCCAGCCTGGGTAACAAGAGTGAAACTCTGTCTCAAAAAAAAAAAGAGAGACTGCGTAACTGAAGGACAATAGCAAAACCAGAAATGACATTGGTAGCATTCACAGAGCTTATTCAGATTTCACTCATTTCTGTTTGTGCACGTGTGTAGTTGTATGCAGTTTTGTCACATTACACACATCATATGTGCAATTATCACTGCAGTCAAGACACAGAACTGGTTCATCACCATTAGGCTCCCTTTAAAGTGTGACCCCTCTGTAGCTATATCCACCACCCTACCTTTATCCTTAATCTTTGGCAACCACGAATCTGTTCTCCATGTCTATAATTTTATGTTGAGTGGCTTAGACAGGCTGGGCACAGTGACTCACGTTTGTAATCCCAGCACTTTGAGAGGCCGAGGTCATATTATTTCCTTTGGACTGGGAGTTCTACCTAGCACTTAGGCAGAGGCGTTCAGTAAAAATATTTAAAATCAATGGGCTCATTAAAAACTATATAATCTGTGATACTTAGCAATGAAAAAAAAACCGTATATAATCATGCACGTGTTATTTAATCTATCTGAACAGTTATCTACTCATTTTTAAAAGAGTATAGGATAGAGGCCAGGCATAGTGGCTCACACCTGTAATCCCAGCACTTTGGGAGGCTGAGGTGGGTGGATCACTTGAGGTCAGGAGTTCGAGATCAGCCTGGCCAATATGGTGAAACTCCACCTCTAATAAAAATACAAAAATCAGCTGCATGTGATAGGGTGTGCCTATAGTCCCAGCTACTTGGGAGGCGAAGGTGAGAGAATCGCTTGAATCCAGGAGGTGGAGGTTGCAGTGAGCCAAGAACGTGCCACTGCACTCCAGCCTGTGTGACAGAGCAAGACTCTGTCTCAAAAAAAAAAAAAAAAAAAAAAAAAAGAGTGGCTTATATAGAATCATACACATATATGCAGTATGTGATCTTTTGGAATTGGCTTTTTCTCCCCCACTCAGCTTCATTCCCTGAAGTCTATTCAAGCTGTTTTGTGTATCAGTAGGTCATTCCTTTTCATTGCTCCATGGGATTCCATGGTATGGATGTACCACAGTTGGTTTAATCATTCATCCCTGGAAGGGCTTTTGATTTTTTCTGATTTTTGGCTATTACAAATAAAGCAGCTGTGGACATTGGCATACAGCGTTGATGTAAATGTAGGTTTTCCTTTCTCTGGGATAGATGACTAATGGTGACATTGCTAGACCATATGGCAGCTGTATGTTCAGTCTTATGAGAAATTGCCAAATTGTGTTCCAGACTGTTATACTATTTTACATTCCTATCAGCAATGCACGAATGATTGTTTCTCTGCATCCTTTCCAGCAGGTGGTGTCACAGTTTTAGCCATTCTAGCCACTTTTATAGCCACTATTTTTTTTTTTTTTCATTTTAGCCATTCTGCTGGGTGTGTACTGATATGTCACTGTGGCTTTTTTTTTTTTTTTTTTTTTTTTTTTTTTTTGAGAGGGAGTTTCGCTCTTGTTACCCAGGCTGGAGTGCAATGGCGCGATCTCGGCTCACCGCAACCTCCGTCTCCCGGGTTCAAGCAATTCTCCTGCCTCAGCCTCCCAAGTAGCTGGGACTACAGGCATGCGCCATCATGCCCAGTTAATTTTTGTATTTTTAGTAGAGACGGTGTTTCATCATGTTGACCAGGATGGTCTCCATCTCCTGACTTCGTGATCCACCTGCCTCAGCCTCCCAAAGTGCTGGGATTATAGGCGTGAGCCACCACACCCGGCCCCCACTGTGGCTTTAACTTGCATCTCTCTAACGGCTAAAAGTATTGCCTATCTTTTCATATGTTGATTTTCCATCTGCATATGCTCTTCAGTAAAATGCCTGTTGATGTCTTTCGCCCAGATTCTTGTTGGACTGTTTGCCTTTTACTCTTGAGTTTTGAGAATTCTTTATTCTAGGTTCAAGGCCTTTGGCAGACATGGGGGTGAAAGTCTTTGCCTGCCATCTGTATGCTGTCTTTCATCCCTCAGTAGAGTCTTTGGCATGACAGAAGTTTTAAAATTCTAATGAAGTCTGATTTATTGGTTTATTTTCTTGAATGGATCATGATCTTTTGATGTCTGTGTACTCTTTGCTTAGCCCTAGCTCATAAAGATTTTCTCCCATTTTTTTTTCCTATAAGTTCTATAGTTTCACATGTAGTTGTACATTGAAGCCCATAATCTATTTGGGGGTAATTTTTACATAAACCGCAAGGTATAGGTTGAGGATTTTTGGAGAATTTCTCACTGACTCCTGGACATATAGACACATTTTAGCCCAAGTTCCCTCTTTCTGCCTCTGTATATGTGTTCTTAGACATTATGTCACATCTACCTTAAATTTCGCTGCTTTCATTCTAACACTAGGTTTCTTCAATTGTCTTGTCCTATCCCGATCATATTCCTTCCCTAATATCTTACTGATTGAAAGAATGCACAATAATTATGTAGTTATATTATTGACATGAGTCATGCTGATAATATGCTATATACTTGTCTTTCTCGATATAAAGTAAGTCTCTGGAAAGGAGGGAGCATATCTTGCTCTTTCTCTTTATTTCTTACAGCTCCTAGCCCAAGGTTTTGCAGTTTGTAAGGATACGACGATATCTGCAGACTCAAAATGAGCTGAGTGTTTCCATCCTTCACATTTGCTAGAGGGGCACATGTTTCCTCTTTCTGTATTCAGATGCAATATAAAAAGACTTTTCCTTTTTTCTTTTCTTTTTTTTTTTTGTTAAAAAGATTTTTTTCAAAAGGCAAAACTGAGTGAAAGAGCCAGGAGCATCCCAGCTGGATTCTCCCTTCTCCCCTCACCTGCTGTTGTGCAGGCTGGAATCTGTGAGCAGGTTAGTGAGGTTGGGATAGAAGTTAGGCTGCTCAGCACCAGCGTGTGTGGTCGATTCTGGGAAGGGATAATATTGATCCTTCAATATTTTTGCATTTTGTCTTTGATTCTACTTAGCGCATACCTTCTCAATACAGTTAGAACTCTGAAATTGTATATGTGTGTGTTCACGTATATACATACACACACATACGACGGCGCACATAGGCATCATACAATGGGTATATTTGTTGTTGCTGTCTGTTCCCTCAAAGTAGCCTCCACGTTCTGTATTTTAGAAATATCTTCTGCGTGTGTTGCCTACATTTAGATGTCCATTAATTCCAGGCTCTTGGTCACTACATCCCACTTCATTGCAGTTTGCTAAACTCCTAGTGCTCAGATGATAATTTGTGTTGACCCTTTTTATTTTTATTTTTTTCCCCTCTGCTAATGCCAAATGGTTAAAATAACATTAGGAGAAAGGGCAGATCTAGAGAATTATATAAAGAATTTGCAAATAAATAATGATTATTATCAGAATATGAACCACGGCACAAGAACAGGTGAATTTTCTGGTGTTAAAGTATTCGAACAGTTTTATAGTTTTGCAGCATTTAATTCTGAGTGTGCACATCGCTCGTTAGACATTAACACATGTCCATATTCTATACCAAGTAACCTTTCATGAGATGGTTCTATTAATAGCTAAGAGGATTTACAGACTCACACTGTATTTCCTTCAAAGACACATATAACATCCAGCAGGAAATTGCCACTCTTTGCATAAATAATGTAATTACCTACTGATAGAAACTCATGCTTAGGAAATTCACCTCGGGAAACTTTGAATTTGGAAAAATCACCCCTTAACTCTTTAATGTTCTTATGTTCCTTTATTAGTTTATCAATTTTTTTCCCTAGGAATTATTTTAGAAAGCAGTCTATAATTTTTCTTTCAGTATTATTATATGAGATATAATATTTATATCAGAGAAAGATATCCAAGGGCTGACACCAATAGCCACAAAAATCTGTCTAGATTTGCTGAATGCTATAGCCTGAAACATGCAAACAAACAAAAAAGCAATAAACCGTCATTTGTTTTGGTAAAGGGAATCTGTATAGATTGGAGAAAATTAGATAGATCAGGTAATTATCTTCTAGGTTCTAGATTTCCCTTGGGGTTGGTTTGAAAACATTTTTGATCATACATTAAGATAAGTGAGCAATGGCACTAAAACTTGCCTATAGTTTATATTCTTCCTGGGTAAACACTTTCCCTTGACAGGAAAGGATCATGGATTGTGGAGATCATCTTACCTTGAAGTCAGACACAGCCCTGGAGTCTCCTTCATTTTCTGTGGTTTGGTGAATGTCTGCGTTATATCTCTGAGCCCTAAACAGGGGCAGAAAGTGTGTCCATATAGATGGCCTGGAGAAATGTTTCTGGAGGTACTCTTGGCTATCTTGGGAAAGCTGGGGCATGTTTTTACAATAAAGGCCCCAAATGAGTCCTGCTGCCTGGTTTTGCCGATATTAGCATAGGATCCACTCTGTTTCTCTTCGTTTGGCTAATGCTGGGCTGGCTCTGACTCTGTGGGGAGGCTCCTTGGAAAGTTACACTAATGAAAGCAAAAGAATTATCTGCTTTGTGGATCAGCAGCTTATCCATAGATCTTTAATCTTCTATTCTTGGTAGAGCTGCTTATTTGAATGTCTAGGTACTGTATGTTATGAGTGCCCTCTAAAGGTAGAAATGTATTCTTAATTCAAATGTAATCCTAAATAGAAACGGAAAGAAATGATCCAAGTGATATACAGCTTAGCATATAGTAATAAACAGATTTCCTGGCAAAAATTCTGTATTAGTGGTGTGTGATAGGGAATAGTATTTGACAATCTTGGGCTGTGCAATTGACAGATGGTTGGCCCAATCTTTCCAGGTTTCTTAAGAAGTCATTGTAATAGCAGTCAACTCTTTTTTTTAAATTTATTTGATTTTATTTTTTATTTTTAGAAAGAAAAAAAGAATAATAAGAAAAAGAATAAAGAAGAGGAAGAAAGGGAAAGAGGAAGAGGGAGAGAGAATGGGGGTACTGCTTTGTTGCCCGGGCTAGAATGCAGTCTAAATATGGGTATGCCTATAATCGTCCTTAATAATGGAGACATGAAAGAAAATGAGGGAAGAGAATAATAAACAAGGAGCCAACCAACATTTCATTTATACTTCTAAGTTGATATGATGTGGTACTGATAAGAGTGTATATTTTGTGTAAAGTGGAGAGTTCTATAAATGTTAATTACTTTTACTTGTTCCAGATCTGAGTTCAAGTCCTGGATATCGTTGTTAATTTTCTGTCTCACTGATCTGTCTAATATTAATGTTGAAGTCTCCCACTATTATTGTGTGGGAGTCTAAGTCTCTTTATAAGTCTTGTATGTCTGGGTATTCCTGTGTTGGGTGCGTATATATTTAGGATCTTTAACTCTTCTTGTTGTTGCGTTGATTCTTTTATCATTATATAATGTCCCTTTTGCTTCTTTTGATCTTTGTTGCTTTAAAGACTATTTTATCAGACGCAAAAATTGTAACTTCTGCTTTTTGTTTATTTATTTTTGCTCTCTGTTTGGTTGGTAAATCTTTCTCCATCCCTTGTTTTGAGTCTTTGTGTATCCTTGAATGTGAGATGGGTCTGGATGCAGCATACAGTTTTAGTTTTTTGTCCAAACTGCCTGTCTGCCTTTGAATTGGGGAATTTCATCAATTTAAATTTAGAATTAATAATGATATATGTGAGTTTAATACTGCCATTTAATATTAGCTGGCTATTTTGCCCATTAGTTGATGTAAATTCTTCATTATATTGATGCTCTTTTTGGTATTTTTTAGAAAGGCTGATACTGTTTGTTCCTTTCTATGTGTAGTGGTTCTTTCAGAAGCTCTTGTAAAGCAGGCCTGGTGGTGATGAAATCTCTGAGTGCTTGCTTGTTCACAAAAAACTTTATTTTTCCTTCACTTATGAAGCTTAGTTTGGCTGGATGTGAAATTCTTGGTTGAAAGTTCTTTTCTTTAAGGATGTTGAATATTGGTCCCCACTCTCTTCTGGCTTGTAGGGTTTCTGCTGAGAGATCTGCTGTGAGTCTGATAGGCTTCCCTTTGTGGGTAACCTGACCTTTCTCTCTGGCTGCCCTTAGTATTTTCTCCTTCATTTCAACCCTGGTGAATCTGACGATTATGTGCCTTGGAGTTGCTCTTCTTGAGGAATATCTTTGTGGTGTTCTCTGTATTACCTGGAGTTGAATATTATCCTGCCTTACTAGGTTGGGAAAATTTTCCTGAATAATATCCTGAAGCGTATTTTCCAGCTTGGATTCATTCTCTTCGTCACATTCAGGTACACCTATCAAGTGTAGATTAGGTCTTTTCACATAGTCCCATATTTCTTGGAGACTTTGCTCGTTCCTTTTTATCCTTTTTTCTCTAATCTTGTCTTCTAGTTTTATTTCATTGAGTTGGTCTTCGACCTCTGATATCCTTTCTTCTGCTTGATCAATTCGGCTGTTAAAACTTGTGCATACTCCGCGTAGTTCTCGTATTGTGTTTTTCAGCTCCATCAGTTCACTTATTTTCTTCTCTAAATTGTGTATTCTTGTTGACATTTCATCAAACCTGTTTTCAAAGTTCTTAGTTTCTTTAGATTGTGTTAGAACAAGTTCTTTTAATTCACAGAAGTTTCTCATTATCCACATTTTGAAGCCTGCTTCTGTAATTGGAACACACTCGTTCTCCATCAAGCCTTGTTTCGTTGCTGATGAGGAACTGGGATCCCCTGCTGAGGGAGAGGCGTTCTGATCTTGGGTATTCTCAGCCTTTTTTGACTGTTTTCTTCCCTTCGTTGTAGATTTATCCATCTGTGGTCTTTATAATTACCGTCTTTGTAATTGGGTTTCTGAGTGGACGTTCAACTTATTGATTCTTAGCGCCGAAATCTGAGCAACCCACTGCGCCGACTCAATCAGCGGCGTTAAGATTGATGGTGCTTCTCTGACTCTGCACCAAGAACTGACGCTCCAAGGCGCCAGCAAAATCGCCTCGCCGGTCACAAGAGTTGTGCTGGCGAACCGTGGGGCTCCTCCGCTGGGAATCTCCTGGTGCATGAGCAACAAGAATTCATGTGAAGGTGTGGCGTCCTCTCATTCTTCGCGTTTTCACTGGGAGCTACAAGCTGAGCTGCTAGTGATCAGTCATCTTGGATCAGCAGTCAACTCTTGAGCTAGAAACTGATGCAAAACTCATACCCAAACTTAAACTCAAGAGTTATTGTACTTTTTACGTACATCATGTGGAATAAGTTAAATTGATTTTTTTATGAGACAACTAGACAATAAGCCAATAATTGACTTTTAACACTATACTTCATATTTATAAACTGCTTTATAAATATAAGATTATTAAGCAGAAAGGGAAAGGTAGAATACCTTTCTGTTAAGAGGTAACTAATGCCCAAGTAGCTTCTGTTGGGTTTGAGGGTGCACAAAGATAAGGGATGTATACTACTGGGTCTATAAACTGAAAAAGTTTCCTTTTGTAAAACTGCTTTATAGATTCAAGGCAATCTCTATCATATCTCAGCTCCTTTCTTCTGCAGAAGTTGACAGTAGATTCTAAACATTCATACAAAATTTTAAGGAGCCGGGCACGGTGGCTCATGCCTGTAATCCCAACACTTTGGGAGGCCGAAGGGGACAGATTAGTTCAGGAGTTTGAGAACAGCCTAACCAACATGGTGAAATCCCATCTCTACTAACAATGCAAAAAAATTAGCTGGGTGTGGTGGCTGGCACCTGTAATCTCAGCTACTCAGGAGGCTGAGGCAGGAGAATCACTTGAACCTGGGAGACAGAAGTTGCAGTGAGCTGAGATTGTGCCACTGCACTCCAGCCTGGGGGACAGGGTGAGACTATGTCTCAAAATAAAAATAAAAATAAAAATAAATTACAAGGGACCTGGAATATCCAAAACAGTCTTGAAAAAAAAAAGTTGAAGGATCACATTTCTCAATTTTAAAATGTAACACAAAGCTACAGTAATTACCATTGACATTCTTCACAAAATTAGAAAAAACTATTTTAAAATTCATATGGAACCAAAGAAGAGCTCATATAGCCAAGATGATCCTAAGCAAAAAGAACAAAGCTGGAGGCATCATGCTATTGGACTTCAAACGACACTACAAGGCTACAATAACCAAAACAGCATGGTATTGTCACAAAAACAGACATATAGATCAATGGAACAGAATAGAGAACTCAGAAATAAGACCATCTACAACCATCTGATCATCAACAAACCTGAAAAAAAAAAAAAAAAAAAAACAAAGGCAGGGGGGTGCTTGGAAAGGAAGAAAGTGACTACTATGGGCAAGAGGTTTCCTTTTAGATAGACAAAAATGTGCTAAAACTGATTGTGGTGATACATGTATCATGTGATGTATGTACCAAA
Organism: Saimiri boliviensis; assembly: GCF_048565385.1. NCBI lineage: Eukaryota > Metazoa > Chordata > Mammalia > Primates > Cebidae > Saimiri > Saimiri boliviensis. Next base: position 7,760,724 of record NC_133463.1, on the reverse strand, counting down.
AACCATTGAATTGTATCTTTTAAATGGGTGAGTTATATGGTATATGATTTATATCTCAATAAAGCTGTTAGATTTCCTAAAAAGAAAGGCAACTTCCTCAAGTGACCAAATGTTTAGAGTGGGGCAATAAGTCTCATGCACTATCACAGTTTCAGAAACTGAGCTGCAGTACAGCTGTGCTTTCTGGCATCAGGTCTCTTGCAGGCTGCAGTGAAGGTGTCGGCTGCTGACATTTCAAAGCTCAGCTGGGCTTAGTTTCAGGCTTACCCATGCAGTTGTCCATATTTATTTCTTTGAGGCCTGCTGGACTAGGGGCTTCAGTATTTTACTGGTTGTTCACTGGGGACTATTGTTAGTTCGGCCACATCAGCCTCTCTATGTTTCACAACATGGCACCTTGTTTCATCAGAGTGGGCCAGGTGAGAAGAACCTGAGAGAAGGCAAGCAAGACAGAAGTCACAGTCTTTTGTAACCTGATCTCAGAAGTGACATCCCTTTACTTTTGCCATTTTCTAGTCCTTTCAGGAACATAAGGGGACCAGCAAGTGTAGATCTAGCCCACACTTGAGAAGAGAGGATTACACAAGGATATGAGTCACTGGAGGTGGGGATCATTAAGAGCCATTTCAGAGGCTGTCTACCACATGGACCATATTTTTAAAATGTCAAGTTGTGGGAGGTTATCCTTATGGGGCCAATGGTGCAATGCAATGAAATTAACTTACCTGGGAAATCTGAAGCTTGGTTGCCATAAGAATTCAGGACACTGGTACGGAGTGTAAGTGAAAACCTGTATAATTGATGATAGATGTGCTTTGGCAATACCAAAGAAATCAGAGGCTATTAGGGCAGTTGGTTAGAGCACTTTGTGAAGGGGGTCATGTTGTCACTATTCACTGCTACTGTTAGGCCAAACTAGGCCAGCTTCTTGCAAATGCCTATTGTTCCCAAGGCAACTGCGTGAAAGAATGGAAAACCATTCTTCCATGAAACTAGCAATTTATTCAGTGAGCTATACAAACTTCTCAAAGTGTAACTGAAGGTAGGCTGGTAGCATAATCTTCACTTGGGGGTGGTTAGGTTTTCATGACAAATATTTTAGAATAGGATTTTCTTTGCCTAGAACTCTTCTATTTCTGTGGGCAAAGGTAAGTTCAATTTATATTTGGAAAGAAAAGATTGGAAATGTTGATGTTTACAGCAGTCCATATATTTCAGACTGAAGAAATTTCCTCGAGGAAATAGATTATTACTATTATTTTCTCCTGTCTGTATAGATTTATCTAATTTCCCTTATGTCATTTCTCAATAACAAATCTGAAGCTCGCTTTTAAAGAAATTACAAAGTAGTTCAATGCTACCTTGCCTATGCTATAAGGCAATGGTCCCTAACCCTTTTGGTACAGGGACCAATTTCCCGGAAGACAATTTTTGCACAGACAGGGTAGGGGGTGATGGGGCTGGTTTCGGGACGAAACTGTTCCACCTCAGATCATCAGGCATTAGATTCTCGTAAGAAGTGTGCAACTTGGCTCTCTTGCAGGTGCAGTTCACGACAGGGCTCATGCTCCTGTGAGAATCTAATTCCGCTGCTGATCTGACAGGAGGCAGGAGGTAGAGCTCAGGCGTGAATGCGTGCTGGCCCACTGCTCACCTCCTGTTGTGCAGCCCGGTTCCTAACAGGCCATGGACCCCACCAGGCTGTGGCCCACGGTTTGGGGACCCCTGATAAGATATATTATTAGGCAGTTGACTTCACTGCTGTGGTCTGGATGTCTGTGTCTCCTCAAAATTCCTGTGTTGAAATCCGAACTCCCAAGGTGATGGTATTAGGAGGCGGGAGCTTTGGGAGATGATCAAGTCATGAGGGTGGAGTTCTCATGAATGAAATTCATGTCCTTATGAAAGAGACCCCAGAGAGCTCTCTCACTTTCTCTCCACCATGTGAAGCGACAATGAGAGGTCAGCAGTCTGCAACCTGGGAGAATCCTCCACCAGAACCTGAGCATGCTAGCTCGCCGGATGGACTTCCAGCCTCCAGAACTGTGAGAAAATGAATTTCTGTTGTTCATAAGCCACCCAGTCTATGGCACTTGGTTATAGGAGCCTGAATGGATCAAGAAAAGTCTCCTATACAAGTGTTAAAGAAATAATGTTAGGAGAGATAATAACAGGAGTACCTGCCTCTTCTTTCTCCCTATGCCAGACAAATTGGTAATGCTGTGATGCTCGGAGAACACCAGCCCAGGTGACCTGTGAAGCAGCCCCCATCTGCTCACTGAGCAGTTCCTGATTTTGTTCCATATCTTTGTGCCTCCCGGAAAAGAGGGGAAGTGGGGGAGCCTTCCGAAAACTCATGAGACTCGCTGTATCACACCAGTCTGTGGCTGAGGTGATACAGAAAAGAAATGTGAAGATCAGGCCTCCTTGCCAGCTTTGCTTAGTTAGTTAAGCAGAAAACACGCTGTTTCAGCTTTTAGGAGTTTATTAGTACATGATCGGTTTCTGTTTCTCCTTTATGAAAGTTTTCCCCCTTAGATTTGCTTTCAAAACAACACTCAGACTTTTACTTCTGGCTAAGATAGAATGAGTGGCCTAGTACAATCTTCAACACTGTTACATCTTTATTCGTAATCAATGCATGATTTCGATTATTCTGACTTTAGGTAATTTTAATAAAAATTAACATTTTTAGTAAACATGTGGTTATAGTTATAAATTCCTTTCAATTTTTTTTTCTTCTTTTGAGTCAGAGTCTCACTGTTGCCCAGAGTTGGAGTGCAGTGGTATGATCTCAGCTCACTGCAACCTCTAACTCCCGGGTTCGATTCTTCTGCCTCAGCCTCCGGAGTAGCTGAGACTACAGGTACACACCACCGTACCCGACTACTTTTTGTATTTTTAGTAGAGATGGAATTTCACTGTTGGTCAGGCTGGTCTTGAACTCCTGACCTCGTGATCTGCCCGCCTTGGCCTCCCAAAGTGCTGGGATGACAGGTGTGAGCCACCAGCCCCGGTCCTTCTCAGTGCTTTTTAAGGAAAACATACAGTCATATATACCTCAGCTTCAGGGCGGTGCATTCTGATTTTAAGGCAAAGACAGTAGCTGAGGCCTGGACTAGGGGAAAATTTGGGCTCCAGACGGGAGTATCGGATAAAATACAGGACGTCCAGTAAATCTGAGTTTTAGATAAACAATGAATAACTTTTTAGTATAAAAGTAAATACTGCAATGGGATTTATTATTTGCTAAATATGCAACCCTAGGTCAAAAGAGCTTTTCTGACCCACTTCTTAGCCTTAGTTTTCTATTTGAAATCGGAATAAGAAGGCCTGCTTCATGGAACTGTTAAATCCAAATGAAAATTAATTTGAAAGCGCTAAATCAAACTTTCTAAAACTTTTTCTTTATTATTTATTTTATTTTGTTTTTTTTTTACCCACGGATATCCACGCTAAATACCTACGGTGAGAGACCCATGATCCAATAGGCAGGAATGCCTGTGACCAGCAGGAAGCTACAGAATAAATCAAACTTTTCAAAAGAATGACGGTTAAAATGCGCCGGGCGCGGTGGCTCACGCCTGTAATCCCAGCACTTTGCGAGGCCGAGGCGGGTGGATCGCGAGGTCAAGAGATCGAGACCATCCTGGTGGACATAATGAACCCCGTCTCTACTAAAAATACAAAACATTAGCTGGGCATGGTGGCACGTGCCTGTAATCCCAGCTACTCAGGAGGCTGAGGCAGGAGAATTGCCTGAGCCCAGGAGGCGGAGGTTGCGGTGAGCCGAGATCGTGCCATTGCACTCCAGCCTGGGTAACGAGAACGAAACTCCTTCTCAAAAAAAAAAAAAAAAAAAAAGAATGACGGTTAAAATAAGAGCGTTTTGGCCTCGCTGGCTGCTTCCGGGGTAGGGGGGGCGGTCTTCGGCCTCCCCCGGGCGAGGCGCTGGGTCTGGGGGCTGGGGGGGTCCTCGCGTGCCTGCCGCGCTCGCCGCCTCCCACCTGCCCTGGCTGGCGAGCCCTGGGTCGCTCCCGGACCCAAGTTACGGACTCCGGGGCTCCCGCCGCAGCGCCCGCCCCTCCTCCGGCTGCTTTGGACTCTCCCGGCTTCCGGCTTCCGCAGCGGTCACGTGCCTCCGATCACGTGACCGACGCGTCTGTCATCGTACTGCGGCCGCGCTGGCTTCCTTCTACCTGTGCTGCCCTCCACGACTCCTTGGTGCGGGGCCCGCTTCACCTTTCGCTCCCGGAGTCTCTCACCGCCGCTGACACCTCCGGGACTGACAGGAGACGCCGACTTGGCTCTGACTCGGCGCCCCAGCCCGGCTGTGGCCCGGGCGCCCCGGACCGCCGCACCCTCCCTGCCCGCTTTGGGTGCCCTGTGGGGTCCCGAGGGTTCGCGAGGTACGGCCACCCTCGGGTTTTTCGGTCTCAGGCTCCAGACCCGGTCAGGCGCCCCTGCAGTTTCTGCAGCTTGCCTGCTGCGTGCTGCTGTCTCGCCGCTCGGGCCCCTCCTGCCCTCCTTCGGCCCCCGGTTGCCCGATTGCTTTTCTTCCAGGCCTCAACCAGGTTGACGAGACTCAGGAGCCTTTCTCGCAGGGAGAAGAAACTTGAGGGAGGGCAGGAGAGTGGAGGGAGAGGGTCAACTTCCCAGGACTGGGCCGTGGGCCTGGCTTGCTGGGGGTGCGAGTCGTTCAGGGACTTGGGTGTCCAGAGACACCTTGAACTACCCCAGGACGGGCTGCTGGGGCTGAGCCCCCTTGGCTGCAGAGTCCCAGCCTGGCCCGGTGGAAGCCCGTTTTTTCCTGGTCTCGGTCTTTCTGCGCGGGCCCCGTTTGTTTAGGTAGCAGATCTTCCGATACGGAGATTTAAGTTCCGAATTGACCAAGATCACTGGGAACCCGGAATAGCATTTTTGGTAGGATTTTAGCTTCTTTGTGGCCATGGTCATAAATTTATATTTTGCAAATGGCAACCTGTATTTTGTGTTGTGATAAAATCAGCCGTTTGTATCCGGAAGTTTAGGAGTGAGAATTACGTAGAATTTCATTATTGTGTGTTCCTCTTGACCGACCAGACCTCCATTACCTAAATTGTAGTAGGTATTTGTTCCAAAAATTTCTCTCCGAATTGATTTTGCAAATACTGTGAATTTTGTTTGCAAAGGAAAGCGCTGTCTTCTGAGAAATTAGGTTTCCACTGTGTATTTTGAGTAATTTTAGAAAGGACTTAACAATTTTTAATTTGCCACTTCAAAATGATGCTTAGTAAATGTTTGTAAGGTAGCTAGCCTTATCTGTACTATCCATATTCTTATTGTTTATGAGAAGAGAAAAGTTAACCACAATTGTATACAGTTACAGTATTTTTCCATATTTATACCTATTCTATTTAATCATGATTTCTGATTTCAGTATATTAAACGATTGCTTTAAAAATCTTATTTCAGTGTTAGTGTCAACAATGAAAAAATCTTTTCTAGAAAAGCAAAAGCCTAAAGAAAGAACTCTTTTATGGAGTGGTGGACAAAGTTTGAAATATAATGATACGTTCAGACCTAGAACATTTAATATTTGAGTCGAATACCTGGGGAGATTAACGTGATTATGATATTAATAGTTTGTAAAAGAAACACCTAGTATTCTGTTTGTTTTTTTTTTCCCCCCCTTGCACCTAAATTGAAGATCTGTTAAAAGACATTCAAGGTTACAGTTTAGATGACCAAAATGGATATCCGAGGTGCTGTGGATGCTGCTGTCCCAACCAACATTATTGCTGCCAAGGCTGCAGAAGTTCGTGCAAACAAAGTGAACTGGCAATCTTATCTTCAGTAAGTACCGATTTGCTGTGAATCATGGACAGTCATGTGCTTTTGCCTCAGACTTTTTCATGGTCATGCTTCTATGAGAGAAATACTGGGAAAATATTGATAAATGTGGAAGAAACACTTCCTCCTCAGAATAATTAGCTGTCTTAGGGAGTTAAGTGTAGTGAGATGGAAACAGCTTGGTGCTCTAGTGAGAAATCAGAGCTGCTCATAGTACTTTTGACCTTCCCTGGCTGGCTGGAGGTACTTTTTGAATGAGCAGGAAACATAGGAGGAATGTCTTTGGGCTCGGAAGGGAGGAGGGGATGCGGGGGAAAAACCTGCTAGACGGGTCTAATATGCCCTGGCAGTCAGCAGGGGGGCAGATGGCCTTTCTAGAGTAGTGCTTACAACGAATAAGAAGCATAGATGTTTGAGTTGAGGGACTTGGGTTTGAGTTTTGGTTCTTGCAATTAGTTTGGTGATCTTAAGCCAATCATTTAACCTCTCTGAGGTTCAATAAAGTAAAATGTGAAATGGGGAGACATAGCCCACAGGCTTGTTGCTGAAATAATGTATTTTAAAGAATTCACACAGTAGAATACAAGCATTAGTATGTTAAATACCATAAATTTTAGTTCTCCCTTCTTTCTTGTGTGTATTCATATTTAATGTGCTGGTGTTTTAGTATTCTGTATTTGTCTGTAAAGGGAGCATTCGTGTATTCTTGACCATATTTTATTGAGTTCATATTTATTTTGGTATATTTATAACCGAGTAATTAAAGAATTCAGTTGATTTGCATATGCATTTTGAAAAACAAATTGAGGAATCTCAATTTTTTTTTGTTTTTTGTTTTTTGAGATGGAGTTTCACTCTTGTTACCCAGGCTGGAGTGCAATGCCGCGATCTCGGCTCACCGCAACCTCCGCCTCCTGGGTTCAGGCAATTCTCCTGCCTTAGCCTCCTGAGTAGCTGGGATTACAGGCATGCGCCACCGTGCCCCGTTAATTTTTTTGTATTATTAGTAGAGACGGGGTTTCACCATGTTGACCAGGATGGTCTTGATCTCTTGACCTCATGATCCACCAGCCTCGGCCTCTCAAAGTGCTGGAATTACAGGCTTGAGCCACCGCACCCGGCCAATCTGTAGTTTTATATTAGTGTTAATTTTATATTAGTATTAATAGTTTATGTTGTTGTATGAGGAATATATAGTATGCAAAAACAATCCTGTCATTTCTGTTAATCTATCATCAAACATTTATTGATTGCCAAGTTTGAGGCATTTTTCCAGGCTTTGAGGCTACAAAAATTCCATATAGAGTACTATCCCTAAAGCAACTCATACTCTAGTAGGGAAGTCACATGTATTAATAGATGGTTTTAATTCAGTATGCTAACTGTGGCAACAGAAGGATGCACACGGTCTGGCAGGTGCACATAAAAAAGACAACTAATTCTACCCTCTGGAAGTTTTCCTGAAGGGGCCGGTCCCTGAACTGAGTTTTCGAGAATGAGGGGTATTTAGCCATGTGGCAAGTAGGAGCAGCTTTGGGAATAGAACAGATAGCAGGAGCAAAGTCAGGGAAGCAAAATCAGCACTCTGGGTGAGAGCTGTACATGTTTTGGAGACAGACAGTGCAGAGAGCTGGGGCTGGAGAGGCAGCCAGGGGCTGATGGTGAAGATGCTGTGTGTGGGTGTGTGGTTGGAAGGAGTTTGGACTTGATCCTATCAGTCAGTGCTTTTCAAGCTGATTTTTAAGCCATGAAAACAATGGTTGATGTGGAGTCAGCATGTAAAACAGATGAAAATGATAGAGTGGAGATGGGAGTGTGTGTCTTAGAGTCCTCTTCTTGAGACCATTCGCCGTTTTCCAAGGAGCTGTAGGTGTTGGAAACTAATGAATCTTGTAGCTGGGACTTAAAGGACTAAATCTGTCTCTTGACTGAATTGTTCTACCAGCAGCATAAAGGGCAGGTTTGTGGATGATAAGGCTAGAGGTAGAGAGAGGCTATAGCAGTAATTAAGGTATGGAATAGACAGAATTGGATACATTTGAGAAAGTTCTTAATGATTGATTTGGTGTGGGAGGGTGAAAGAGAAGTCTTGGATGACTTCTGGATTCCTGCTTTAAGGAACTGGGTTATTGTGGGGCCACTGACTGAAGGACCGGAGCGGGGGAGGCTTGCTGATATTTTTTCTGTTCGTCAGCATCTGTGTAATTGTTTAAATCCCTTGTGAAATTGGGATTCTGAGCTCTGTTTCCTAATTTCTTGGACCAGAGTGCATTTAGACTAGAGGACAGGGAGTTTCATGTTTATAAAGCCTGGATCTGTTTATAGCCTACATAGAATAATGTTGATCATAAAGCACTGTCGGTCTGGCCGGAGCTCCCCCTAACATTGATGTTTGGAGTGTTTTTAGTTACGTGGAATTTTAAACATTGCTTTGTTTCTGTTCTTCGCTACCCACGGCCTATGATATATATTCCCCGTTTTCCTGTATTTGTCTGTCCTTTGTTCTGCTGTCCGTCTCACAGATTTCTTTGATAAAACCCTTCCACTCTGTAGGTGTGTGGGCAAGTGGTCACCAAATGTTAACTGCGTGCCTGTTGAGCCTGTTCATGTGTGGGCACTAGTGAGTGTGAAACGTGCCTCTCATAAAAGAGCTTACAGATTGCTGGAGGCTGGACACAACGTGAAGAATCGGGGAATCTTCTATCACATTCCGTACTGAGATAGTAAGACCTGTGGAAGAGCTCCCTAGTGTCGAGAGCTCAGTATGCTTTCGTCCCTCACAAATTCACGTGTTATTATGAAAATGTGGTATGTGAAACATGCATTTGTATTTGATTAAGCTTTTTCTTAATAACTAGACAGTACATAAATGAATGGGTAGGGTCTGTATTTAGAGATTAGGATGGGGTTTGCTGTGGGATGTTGGAGTCCCTGAGGAGGGTGGAAGTTGGGAAAGTTGAGCTGCGTGCCTTCTACCTCCTGAGATAGTCTCACCATTTTCAAAGTCAGCATCCTCACCACTGGGGAAGATAACAGTGGTGAGGATACTGACTTAGAAAATGGTGGGACTATCTCTGGAGGTAGAAGACAGTGGAGATGATTGAGTGAGAAGGAAGGTGGGAGTCTTGACTGAATCTCGCACAGAAAGTAGTTTGGAAATCAAAAGCAAGATTTCTTTTTATTTATTTATTATTTTTATTTTTTAAAGGCGGGGTTTCACCATGTTGGTCAGGCTGGTCTTGAACTCCCGACCTTAGGTGATCCGCCCGCCTTGGCCTCCGAAGTGCTTGGATTACAGGCGTGAGCCACGGCGCCCGGCCAGCAAGATTTCAATGATCGAGTGCTGGGGAGGAGGCTTGAAGGATGAAGAGCCAGTGATGAAACGACCCCTGGAAGATAAGGAGGAAAATAACAGACTGTGGGGTCAGGATGGGCAGTTGTCTCCAGAGAGGAGGAAAATCAGCTTTTCCCTCCTTTTTGTCTGGATGGAAAGAATATGCTAGAGAAAAATGGCCGTAGAAATTCATATAAAGTGGCTTTGGACTTGATAAATTAGAAAGTCATGTGAATTGTTTGGCTTAAAAAGGGGAATAAGGGTGGGACTCTGGGTTGTGCTGAGAGGTGACATTTTACTGAATGCTTCCTGTTTGCCAGGTGCTACTCACCACCTTATGTAAATTTAATTTCATCCTCAATACAGCCCCTTAGTGACAATGTGATAATTATTTGCATTTTGCAGATAAACTAGATCAGGTTGAATTCAGGTCTCTCTGATACCAGGTCCCTTGCATCAGCCCTTGTGGTTTGCTGCCAAGGAGAGAAGAGAAAGACTCAAAATTCCTCTATCACTTGCTTACATATTCATCTCTTACTGAACAAAACATCTTATTCTTACTTTCTAGGGGACAGATGATTTCTGCTGAAGATTGTGAGTTTATTCAGAGGTTTGAAATGAAACGAAGTCCCGAAGAGAAGCAAGAGATGCTTCAAACTGAAGGCAGCCAGGTGATGGATAAACATTGTATAATGAACACTTGCCTGTGTCATCCAAAAGTTTAGGAAAATCTTAGTGATTATAAGTGACTTCTGGTTTTCTTGTTAATTTGGAAAAAACGTTATATTGAATATGTTTACCTTCATCCTTTTCTGCATTTCTAAATAATCTTCTTAGAATATGCTCCTAGAAGACAAATTTCAGGAAAAGAAATTACTGTTTCAGAGTATATTATGTTTTAAAAGTTGCTTAACTTTTTTAAAGATAATTTTTCTACTTGATATTCTTATTAGTAATGTTTGAAATACCTAATATAATTGAAAATCTTTGAATTTGCTAAGTTAAAAGGGACGTCTTATCACTTTGATGACATGGGATTACATTATTTTCCTGTTGATTCATTAAGTATTTATATCTTTGAAAAATTTTTTTGGGAGCATTCTATTTTTTTTAATCTATGGGGTTTTATCACCTTTTGATACACAGTCTTCTTACATACAAAATCTATTACTGTTTGTCACATTTAGAGCAAACTTTACTATTTATCTTTGAAGCGTTGTGGGTTTTTTTTGTATACAGTGGTTTAAAACGTTTAGTTACATATGTTGACGTTTTACCTTCTTTTGTGATACATTTATTATAGAAAAATAAAATACTATTAAGCAAAAAAGAAAAGTTAGTCTACCTGATATTTCTCTGTTCAAGATGACTTGTTAACCCATAGTGTATACCTCTCTAAATATTTTTCTGTGCATGTAACTTACACACTTATTTCTACAAATGTGAACTTTTTACAAAAGGGGTGATATGTATATAGCTTTGTTTTCTTTGTTTAACTGTATATTCTTCCCTCCCCTACTATGCCTGTAAAGATATTTCTGTGGCATTTAAAATAATTATTAGTTTCCATTTATGGAAAGTTCCATTGTGTAATTTTCCATTTAATGGATGAACCATAATGATCTAAGCTAATTCTAAACTGTTGCATATTTTGGCTACTTCCAGTTTTTCTGTTTTGAGATGAACATTTAGTAATCTCCTCATAATAAATTTTAGAAATGCAGTTATCTGTATTACCTGTAATCCCATCACTTTGGGAGGCTGAGGAGGGCAGATCACTTGAGGTCAGGAGTTTGAGACCAGCCTGGCCAATATGGTGAAACCCCATCTCTGCTAAAAATACAAAAAACAAAAAAATGAAGTGTAATTATTGATTAAACTATTTGAGCATGTGAGAGTTTTGGATATAATGAGAATGCCCTCTTGTTAGATTGTACCAGTTTGCAGGTCCTGCCAGCAGTATATGAGAGGGCCCATGCTCCCCTGCTCCAGCACCCACTCTAGGTCCAGCCATTCATCTTTTGGTCATTTTGATAGGTGAAAGATAGTATCTTTTTTCTTTTTTTAAAGATGGGTTTCACCATGTTGGTCAGGCTGGTCTTGAACTCCCGACCTCAGGTGATCTGCCCGTCTTGGCCTCCAAAGTGTTTTGATTACAGGCATGAGCCACCATGCCTGGCCGAAAGATAGTATCTTAATGTAATAGTGTTATGCATTGTCAGATGGTTTTTGGCACCTTTTGTACCCATATCAATTGCTTCTATACTGTCATGCGTTGACTACATAAACATGTTTTGGTAGGTGTCGGACTGCGTATGCAACGGTGGTCCTATAAGATTATACTACTGCGTTTTTACTGTACATTTTCTGTGTTTATGTTTAGACACACAAATACTTAGCATTGTGTTACAGTTCCCTGCAGTATTTGGTACAGTTACAGACTGTGCAGGTGTGTAGCCTAGGAGCCATAGGCTCTACCATAAAGCCTAGGTATGTAGTAGGTGCTACTATCTGGGTTTAAGTACACTCTAGGATGCTCACACAACAAGGAAATTGCCTAATGGTGAATTTCTCAGAACTATCCCCATTGTTAAGTGACACATGGCTGTATGTTTTTAATTTACTTATCTGTGGAAGTGTTTTTAATCTTATTGATTAGTCAGATTCCTTTATGTTTTAAGTATACCAGCTTTGTGCGTGCCATAGTTTCCCAGATTGTTTGTTGAATTTTTGACTTGGTTTATGGGGCTCTTTGGCATATTGAAGTTGAAGCTGTGTGATGAAATCTAGTTCTTTCCTTTCTTTGTGATGTCTGCTGTTGAAAAAGCTTTGAAAAAAAAACCTTTGAAAAAGCTTCCCCACCCCAGCTGCATGTACAATGGAGCATGCAGCTCATTCACTATTCGTTCAGTACATGCACACTGAGTCCCTGCCATGTGCCTGGTGGCACTGGGGATGTGTGTTAATAAGACTTTTCCCTTAAGTTAGGAGTTAAAGTAGCCCTTTCTTCTTCTTCTTTTTTTTTTTTTTCCATTTTTTAAAAACCTGTTTCTTATTAAGTGTGCAAAAACAGTTCTTTCTTAATTGCAGTGTCTGGTGTCATGGGCCTTTTATGGGGCAGATGCCAGGAAACTTTTTATCTAAACAAAATGGCAGTATATCTGCAAAGAGTTCTGACAGAAATACCATGGGTAGCTTGTATCTTTGTGTTTTTTTTTTTTTCTTCTACTTAAAGAGGTTAAAGTGTTTAATGTTTTGATTAAAAAACCCAATTATTTGTTACTGTTAACTTTTTGCATTCAGTATGGTGAGTGGACTGTCTATCCATGGAAGACATGATTCATAGATAGGCATAAGTTCTAGGATGAATATGATTTTGATAAGGTCTCCATTTTTTTATAGCACGGCTTTTATCACATGCTCTTTGTTACATTGGGGAATTATTGAATGAATGGATACTGAGTGAAATATACTTCACTTTATACATCCTTAGGGTGGGGAAGTTTTTCAAAGTGTGACTCCAAACCTGTTACTGAATGATGTTGCATACTTAAAACCATGTTTTTTGAGGGTGATTTGAGGGATTTTTATAGAGTGTTTTGATTTGTACCCTGTTTAATTTATATGCTGAGTTTAAACCTGGCCCCATAATAAGGTCCAATTCTGCTGCCTATCAGAGGGGCATGGTTGGCTGAAGGAGCCCCATGTACAAATTGGTCTGATTCTCACAGCAATCCTGGGGAAGTTCAAAGAGCTAAAAACAGAATAGGTAATATATTGTTGGCCCAGTTTATTGAATTATGGAGAGGTTGTCATACAGCTGATATGCTGTAGAATGGAGGCAGGGCAGGGCCTTCTGATTCCAATCTTCAGCACTCCTGTTGCTCTAGTGTTCTGTTTCCTTTAAGTACAACAAATAAAATACTCAAAACTGATTGTAATTTTGCTTGCCTATATCACTTCATGCTGTCATGGGTAATCAAGAGTTATTAGTGGCTAGGTATATCTATTGAAAAATAGTAAACATTCTAAAAATTATCACTAGAAATGATCACAGCCGATGTAAGTCAAAGTAAGATCCTCCCATACTTCATCATAATATTTGTAAAAGGTATACGTTTTTAAGTAAAATGTATTGGTTAATAGTATTTGTATTCTAATTTATGGAAAGAGAAACAATGTTTCACTGAAGTTCCATTAAAATGTTGTGTTTGCAAATAAAAACAATAACATTAATTTCATTTTTTTTTTAGTGTGCTAAAACATTTATAAATCTGATGACTCATATCTCCAAAGAACAGACCGTTCAGTATATACTCACGATGGTGGATGATATGCTGCAGGTGGGTGTATCCTTTACTTAACACATTTGGTGACTTCATCTTTTTGTGTACCTCTCAGTAGCAACATTTTTGGTGAGGTTTCTCTTATACCACTGGTACTCTTCTAGAGTGTGATAATATGTTTTTCTCATTTATGTGGGTTGTAATTTGCTAATAGAGCTAAAGACAGAGATACCCACACACAAGCTATTTTTGTTTTTCAGAATGCCAAGTAATCAATATCTATATTTTTCTGAGATGCCTGAGAGTGTTTTGTTGAATGCCAGCAAAGCTTGGTGAATCACCTGAGGCTTTCTGGATACCCTGTGTACTTACAGCTGCTATGGCTCCTTCTTATTCAGTCAGTCAACATGTTTCAGTGCTCATATGTTCTAGGCCATTGTGAGACCGTGGAGGTTTGGTGCTTTTGTTCCTTTTGGGAACAGTTTTGCTTATCATCAGAAACTTTTCCAGTTTTGTACAGTTCCTATTTTATGCTTTACCATCCCTGAACCCAATTATAGAGGACTCCTTTATTTATGTTTATATATTTTACACTAGAATATAATCTAGGCTTAGATTGTTGGTATGTAGAGCAGTTCTTATGAGATAGGTCTTCCAGCTGCTGAATGTCTCAAGATACTTGAAAGAAAAAGTCTGGATGTCTAGGGAGGGTGATTCTGTTAACCTACAAGGAAGAAAAAATTTACTAATGGCCTTCTTTTCACCAAGCACTGTACTATTATTGGGAATACAAACGTTGGGCAGAGTGGTGCTGTCTTCCTAGGGGTCATCATGTCCTTTACAGGAATCTAGTGATATTATAACGTGAGGAAGGATCAATATCAGGCCTGTCTGAGAATGACCTTGGTCTCTCTGAGCACTTTTTCATTTAAAACAGTAAGGTTTAGAAAAAAGTGCATGTTATGATCTGCCATGGTTATGTTGGTTACTGTATGGGACTGTGCCTAGAATGAGGGAGTTGTGAGTCGTGATGCAGACCCTGGTTGCTCATATCCCCAGTGACTGTTCACATGTTCCTATCTGTAAATTAACACCATGACATGCTGGTAGCTCCCATTACATGTCAGCTGAGCACCACAGGGTTCTTTCTTGTCTCTCTTTTCCATATGTGTTCCTCTTCTGTAACAGTGAGATTGTGAGTTGCTCTTATCCTCAGTGTATTTACTTGTTTGTTCTACACTATAATACACAGAAGATAGTTTCAGAGTTGTGGGCTCATGCAACTCAATCACTCAGGAAAGCAGTGTGGTGAGTCTTCAAAGACCTAAAGACAGAACTACTGTTTGACCCACCAGTCCCATTGCTGGGTAGATACCCAAAGGAATATAAATCGTGCAGCCATAAAGACACATGCACATGTATGTTCATTGCAGCGCTGTTCACATTAGCAAAGACATGGAATCAATCTAAATGTTCATCAGTGGCAGATTGGATAAAGATAACATACGTATACTCCATGGAATACTATGCAGCCATAAAACAGAACAAGATCATGTCCTTTGCAGGAACATGGATGGAGCTGGAGGTCATTATCCTTGGTAAACTAACACAGGAGCTGAAAACCAAATACCCCATGATGTCAGTTGTAAGTGGGAGCTAAATGATGAGAACACATGGACACAAAGGAGAACAGCAGACACTGGGTTTACTTGAGGGTGGGGGATGGGAGGAGGGAAAGGATTAGAAAAAAATAACTACTGGGTACTAGGCTTAGTACCTGGCTTATGAAATAATCTGTACAACATACCCCCTGACATGAGTTTACCTATATAACGCACCAGCACATGTACACCTGAACCTAAAATAAGAGTTGAAAGAAACATGTACACATAAAAAAACAAGCCTTTTACCTAGAGTTCAGTGTTTGTTTTTAGTTTTTTTGTTTTAAATTGAGGATATGTAGTCACAGTGTTGTGTTCAAGTTTCAGAGTGGTTATTTTTCATGAACTACTGTAAGACTCATTTGTTTCTGTTGTATTCTATTTTAGTTTTTCCCTCATCCTTGTGTATTTTATTATTATTATCATTTTTATGTATTTTTTTGAGATCGGGTCTTGCTCTGTTGCCCAGGCAGGAATGCAGTGGTGCAATCTCAGCTCACTGCCACCTCCGCCTCCTGGGTTCAAGCAATTCTACTGCCTCAGCCTCCTGAGTAGCTGGGTTACATGCACCTGCCACCACGCCTGTCTCATTTTTGTATTTTTTTTTTTTTAGTTGAGATGTGGTTTCACCGTGTTTGCAAAGGTGGTCTTGAACTCCTGACCTAAAGTGATCTGCCCGCCTCGGCCTCCCAAAGTGCTGGTATTACAGATAAGAGCCACTGTGCTCAGCGCAATATAATTTTTTTTTCCGTGAACATAGATAGGCAGACACATGTATATTTTCTTACTTCCCCCTCTTATTTCTACAAAACACTTACTAGATATAGTCTCTTATTTTTTGCTTGTTTCACTTAACCAAATATGTCAGAAATCATTACTTGTCAGTTCATAGAGATGTCACCTCCCTGTTCTGTTTTTGACAGCTACATGGTACCCCATTAGTGGATGTACCATAGTTCACTCAGCCTCTGATATAATAATGGATGTTGTGGTTGGGTAGAAATCATGAAGCAAAGAATAACCTTGTGCAAATGTATTTTTGTGTTGTTGGGTATGTATTTCATGGTAAATTCTTAGAAATCGGATTGCTGGGTAAGAGGGAACTTCATATGTAGTTTGTTAAGATATTGCCAGATGTTTCGTTTTGCATTCTCATCAGCAGTGTGTGAGTGCCTGGTTCCCTGTAATGTTCTCGAGAGAGGATATTGTCAGGCTGTTACATTTTTGCCTATCAGAATGGTATCCAAGGTTGAACATCTTCAGATGATCTTAAAGGTTGCCTTTACATTTTTGCCTGAATTGTTTGTTCATGTCTTTGCCCGTTTTAAGAGTTCTTTATATGTTGGGCATTGTTGAGAAATGCTGAGTGTATGATAAATTATATTGTTTGCTGAGAATGATGGCAAGGAAAACCTGGCTGGCCCCCTGCCAAGTGGAAAGCTGCTTGGGGCGTTCTAACATAGTAAAACAGTATGTGTGTATCATACACCATTTAAAACGAGTCTTTAAGCACTGGTTATGTGCCCTTGCCCCCGTGGCTCCCTCGTGGAGAATACTTTTTAGTCTGTCTGTGATCAGTGGTAAGCAGGTACCAGCTGCCTGCCTAGTTTATCTCGGTTCTGTGAGAAAACACAGAACACCTGTTTGTTAATAATAATCAGCTGTTCAGAGAGAATAACTACGTGGGTCAGCATCTGCTCGAGGCCCTCAGCCTGGAATGCTGTCAGCACCCTGAGGCTCTCAGCTCAGAACGCTTTTGGCCCCCCTGATAGTCCCACTTTGCTGTTCTGTCTTGGTGTCTGCTTCTTAATGTCTTCAGTGCCGCCTGTGTGTGTGTGTGTGGGGGGGGATCTCTACAGCCGAGCTGGTCTCAGTAGGGCGTATATCTCTGATAGAAAGTGCAAATATTTTTTCCCTGTTTGTTATTTACCTTTGTCTTAGCTTATAACATTTTTCACAGGGTAAAACAATTTTATTTTTATTTTTTATGTGGTCTAATTTATCAGGATTTTTTTTTTTAATCTAGATTTTGAGGAATAGAAAACTTCCTTATACCTGAGTTTATAGTGGAATTCACCAAGGTTTTTTTGTAATACTTGTATAGTTTCATGTTTAGTTAGACGTTTGGCCTGCTTAGAGTTGGTTCTTGTCTATGGTGTAAGGCATGTGCCTAATTTCATTTCCAAATGGCCATTCAGTTGTCCTAGCACCATTTATTAAAATGTCAGTCTTTGCCATAGTGTTGGAAATGCTGCCTTTAACATTAAACCTCCCTGTATAACTGGGTTTATTTCTGTACCTTTTATACTTTGCTTCTGGAATGCATGTTCCAATACCACCTAGTTTTAATTAGAGGATCTTATGGTTAGTTCCCTTCACAGTTTGTTTTTTTTTTTGCCCCCAGTATTACTTAGGTATTCTCGATTGTTGGTTTTTTACTTGTATGAAATGAAGGGTCAGCTTATATGATCTATGAAAAAGTTTGTTGGTATTATTACCAAGTTGTGTTAAATCTGTAAGTTACTATTAAAAAACAATATCAAAGCAAGGCCTGGCACTGGCTCAAGCTTGTACTTAGAACACCTAGAAGGAGGCTGAGGTGGGAGGCTTACTTGAAGGCAGGAGTTTGAAACCGGCCTGGGCAGCATAGTGAGACACTGTCTCTATTAAAAAAACTGGTAATAAATTTGTAAGTTAACTTAGGGAGAAATGATGTCATTTGTCGGCAATGGTGGATGCCTCTCCCCTTGTACTGAATTTTTCTGTCCGAGGACAAGGTATGCCTTTCTTTTTGTTATGTATGTGTCTGTGTCTTCAGGAGTGTTGTAATTTTCACATAATGGTTTTGTAACATTTCTTGTTAAGTTTTTGCCTTAGTATTTTATCTTACTATTACTGTTAAAAATAGCATTTCTTTTCCATTTTATCTCTGCTGAACTTTTGTTAATGTATGTGAAAGTCATTGATCTCTGTGTGTTTTCTGTTTTGGTGCCTTAGTGAATTCTTTTATTTGAATTACTTTTGCGATTGAATTTTCCTCTGATTTATAAAGGTACATTCTGCAAAACCAGATTATTTGACTTGTTTTTCAGTTCTTACTGGTTATTAAACGGGTGATTTTGCTTCTTTTAAAATTCTTGTGGGTTATAAGAACTTGTCAGTTCTTATTTTTTGAGTGCTATTATTAAGAATAGGTGTTGAATTTTGTTAAAGGCTATTATTCTCCGGGCATCTACATAGATAATAGAATGACTTTTTTTCCCCCTCTCCTTAGGTATATAAATATAGTGAATTATAGTAATGTTTTTTCTGATACTGAACCAACCTTGCATTTGAGGTTAAATCCCACTTGGTTATATGTCTTTGTTTTCTTGATATGATATCAAATTCTCTTTTCTGTTATTTAGGATTTTTGCCCCAGTGTTCATATGTGTTACTGGTTTATAATTTCATTTTATTTTTTGCTTTCTTGATTTGGTTTAGGTATTAGCATTATAGTTGCTTTATAAAAAGAATTTGGAGATTTTTCTTTATTTGCTTGTGCTTTGTAATAATTTATGTAGCATTAGGACTACAAAGGCCAAGTTTTGGTAAAATTCCCTTGCGAATACATCTGAACCTGCCGTTCTTCGATAGCTTTCTCTATGTCTTCTACAGGAGTTGGTCATTTGAAGCTTTCTATCTCAAATGGTGATAATTTGGTAATCTGCATTTTTTTGGGAAATCATTACATTGAAGCTTTTACATTTATTTTCACAGAAGACTGTATGTAATCTTACTAAATGTTATGCTTCAAATTTTTTTCTCTATTTCCATATTATGTCCCTCATGTCATTTCTTATTTTGTATATTTGTGCTTTCTGCTTTTTTTTTCTTGATTTACTAGTGTGTCTCCCCCATTTTGTTGATTTTTTTCAGTCAGGATTTTCATAATAATTGTTCTATATAGCTTTTCTGTTCTCTACCTTAGCTTCTGCTTTTGGCTTTATTATATTCCTCCCTTGCTTTTTTGTTGTTGTTGTTTACCTTTTCTAGCATTTTGAACTGGGAATTTAATTTCCATTCTTTAATTAAGAATAAATAAATATTGGCTGGGCATGGTGGCTCATGCTTGTAATTCCAGCATTTTGGGAGACCGAGGTGGGTGGATCATGAGTGCAAGAGTTCGAGACCAGCCTGGCCAACATGGTGAAAATACAAATACAGTGTACTAAAAATACAAAATTAGCTGGGTATGGTGATGCACGCCAGGCTTGGCCTTCCAGAGTTCTGGGATTCAGGTGTGAGCCATTGTACCCAAGATGGAGTCTCATTCCATTGTGTAGGCTGGAGTGCAGTGGCATGATCTTGGCTCATTGCAACCTCTACATTCTGGGTTCAAATGAGTGTCCTGCCTGCCTCCTGAGTAGCTGGGACTACAGGCATGTGCCACCGCGGCCTGGCTAACTGTTTTATTTTTAGTAGAGACAGGGTTTCACCATGTTGGTCAGGCCGATCTAGATCTCCTGACCTCAAATGATCCACCTGCCTCGGCCTCCCAAAGTGCTGTAATTATAGGTGTGAGCTACTGTGCCTGACTTCTTTTTTTTTTTTCCTTGTGATATGCAGTTTGTTTTATTCTCTCTCTCTCTCTCTCTCGCCCCCAACCCTTCCTTGCTTTCTTTTTTTTTTCTTTTTAATTGAGATGGAGTTTCGCTCTTGTCCAGGCTGAAATGCAATGGCATGATCTTGGCTCACTGCAACCTCTGCCTCCTGGACTCAAGGGATCCTCCTGCCTCAGCCTCCTGAGTAGCTGGGATTACAAGTGTGTGCCACCACACCTGGCTAATTTTTATATTTTTAGTAGAGACAGGGTTTCACCACATTGGCCAGGTTGGTCTTGGAACTCCTGCCCTCAGGTGATCTGCCTGCCGGGGCCTCCCAAGCGGTGGGATTACAGGCGTGAGCCGCTGCGCCCGGCCTTTTAGCTTCTTTTCCTTTTCTCCTTTTCTTTTCTTTAGTTTTCTTTTTTTGAGACAAGATCTCACTCTGTCTACCAGGCTGGAGTGCAATGGTGCCACCATAGCTCACTGCAACCTCAAACTCGGGCTCAAGTAGTCCTCCCACTTCAGCCTCTTGAGTAGCTGGAAATACAGGCACTCACCACCACACCTGGCTAATTTTTGAAATTTTTTATTTGTAGAGATAAGGCTCTCACTATATGCCAAGGCTGGCAGTTTCTTTAATAGATGACTTTTTTTTTTTTTCTTAAAACAAAACAAAACAACAAAAACCCCAAAAATGTTGGTGTATTTGTAAGACCTGTAAAGCCCTTAGATGCCAATGCTATCATCTCTGACTTTCTGGGTCCCTTTATTGACTGACTTTTCTCCTGGTTATGGAGCACATTGTTCTTTTTTTTTTTTTTTTTCTATAAAAAAAAGAATAAAGAAGAGGAAGAAAGAGAAAGAGGAAGAGGGAGAGAGGATGGGGGTGTTGCTTTATTGCCTGGGCTAGAATGCAATCTAAATATGGGTATGCCTATAATTGTCCTTAATAATGGAGACATGAAAGAAAATGAGGGAAGAGAATAACAAACAAGGAGCCAACCAAGATTTCGTTTAAACTTCTAAGTTGATATGATGTGGTACTGATGAGAGTGTATATTTTGTATATTTAAAGTGGAGAGTTCTATAAATGTTAATTACATTTACTTGTTCCAGATCTGAGTTCAAGTCCTGGATATCGTTGTTAATTTTCTGTCTCACTGATTTGTCTAATATTAATGTTGAAGTCTCCGATTATTATTATGTGGGAGTCTAAGTCTCTTTATAAGTCTTGTATGTCTGGGTATTCCTGTATTGGGTGCGTATATATTTAGGATCTTTAGCTCTTCTTGTTGTTGCATTGATCCTTTTATCATTATATAATGTCCTTCTTTGCTTCTTTTGATCTTTGTTGCTTAATTGTAACTTCTGCTTTTTATTTATTTATTTTAACTCTCTGTTTGGTTGGTAAATCCTTCTCCATCCCTTGTTTTGAGTCTTTGTGTATCCTTGAATGTGAGATGGGTCTGGATGCAGCATACTGATGGGTTTTAGTTTTTTATTCAAATTGCCTGTCTGTCTTTGGATTGGGGGATTTAGTCAATTTAAATTTAGAATTAATAATATATGTGAGTTTAATACTGCCATTTAATATTAGCTGGCTATTTTGCTCATTAGTTGATGTAAATTCTTCATTATATTGATGCTCTTTTTGGTATTTTTTTAGAAAGGCTGATACTGTTTGTTCCTTTCTATGTGTAGTGGATCTTTCAGAAGCTCTTATAAAGCAGGCCTGGTGGTGATGAAATCTCTGAGTGCTTGCTTGTTCACAAAAAACTTTATTTTTCCTTCACTTACGAAGCTTAGTTTGGCTGGATGTGAAATTCTGGGTTGAAAGTTCTTTTCTTTAAGGATGTTGACTATTGGTCCCCACTCTCTTCTGGCTTGTAGGGTTTCTGCTGAGAGATCTGCTGTGAGTCTGATAGGCTTCCCTTTGTGGGTAACCTGACCTTTCTCTCTGGCTGCCCGTAGTATTTTCTCCTTCATTTCAACCCTGGTGAATCTGACGATTATGTGCCTTGGAGTTGCTCTTCTTGAGGAATATCTCTGCGGTGTTCTCTGTATTACCTGGAGTTGATTATTATCCTGGCTTACTAGGTTGGGAAAATTTTCCTGAATAATGTCCTGAAGCGTATTTTCCAGCTTGGATTCATTCTCTTCGTCACATTCAGGTACACCTATCAAGCGTAGATTAGGTCTTTTCACATAGTCCCGTATTTCTTGGAGACTTTGCTCATTCCTTTTTATCCTTTTTCCTCTAATCTTGTCTTCTTGTTTTATTTCATTGAGTTGGTCTTCGACCTCTGATATCCTTTCTTCTGCTTGATCAATTCGGCTGTTAAAACTTGTGCATACTTCACGAAGTTCTCCTATTGTGTTTTTCAGCTCCATCAATTCACTTATATTCCTCTCTAAATTGTGTATTCTTGTTAACATTTCGTCAAATCTTTTTTCAAAGTTCTTAGTTACTTTAGATTGGGTTAAAACAAGTTCTTTTAATTCACAGAAGTTTCTCATTATCCACGTTTTGAAGCCTGCTTCTGTAATTGGAACACACTCGTTCTCCATCAAGCCTTGTTCCGTTGCTGATGAGGAACTGTGATCCCCTGCTGAGGGAGAGGCCGTTCTGATCTTGGGTATTCTCAGCCTTTTTTGGCTGTTTTCTTCCCTTAGTTATAAATTTATCCATCTGTGGTCTTTGTATTTACCGTCTTTGTAATTGAGTTTCTGAGTGGACGTCCAGCTTACTGATTCTCAACGCCGAAATCTGAGCAACCCACTGCGCCGACTAAATCAGCGGCGTTAAGATTGACGGTGCTTTTCTGACTCTGCACCAAGAACCAATGCTCCGAGGCGCGGGCAAAACCGCCTGGCCGGTCACAAGAGTTGCGCTGGCGACCCGTGGGGCTCCTCCGCTGGGAATCTCCTGGTGCGTGAGCAACAAGAATTAGTGTGAAGGTGTGGCGTCCTCTCGTTCTTTGCGCTTTCACTGGGAGTTACAATCCCGAGCTGCTAGTGATCAGCCATCTTGGATCTCTCCGTGTTTTTCAAGCTTTCTTTTGGTGGGAGGTAGATTGTGTGTCCTTGGAGGTTTTTTTTTTGGTCTTATTTTGTCTCGCAGAACCCTAGTTTTCCCTTTTGTTTTTCTTTTTGCCACCCAATCTTTTAAAGATGCTGCTGCTGCTTCTCCCCACCCCACCCACTTCTGAACAAAATGTTTTTGAACAGAATTGCTTATATTTCCTCACATGCTGAGTTTTTAGCACATGATTTTGAGGATTAAATTCTTTTCTATGCCTGGATATCAACAGCAGTTGCTGTTTACCTGAACTGAAGGATTTCTTTATCCTTATTCTCTTAAAGCTTTGTAGCCTGGGTGCCTCTACCAATGAAACAATGATGGCTCACCTGAATTTTGGGTTCCTTGATAAAATCATTATTACAACTATTTCAATTGTTACTGTGAGCAATAATGACTCATTACCTAAGGAGACAGTAGGGTAATCCTCGAATAGGTAATTATTAGTGTAGACCAATATTAACCAACAAAAAGCACTAAATTTAAAAGTAATTAAATGTTAATCTGAAAATAGGAATTTTTGTTTAGGCAGTTATTTGTGTTTTTAAAAAAGTATTACTACTCATGCACTAGTACTAAAGAAATTACTCATGCAACCAAATACCACCTGTTCCCCAGTAACCTATGGAAATAAATAAAAGTTTAAGCAGAAAAAAAAGTATTACTGCTGATATGGTGGTGTCGTAAAAAAATTTTTTTTAAGAAGTATTGCTATTTAACAGCTATAGTCATTTAATGAACCAGAAAGTGGATCTCAGCCAGTGATATGTAAAGAAAATTGAGGTGAGAGGTGAAGTTTTCATGATTGGAACTAAGAATTCCCTCCTACGTCCACTGGCAGTATTTGCTGTTTTCTGCCGTGTTTATCCCAAATTTTCTACCATGATATGCTAAGAAGTAACCTTGAACATTTGCAATTCATTTAATTCCATTTGCCTTGCCTGTTTGTTAGTAGTTTGAGGTGCATTTTTTTCCCCGGTACTCTTCCTGCTTCCTTCCTGGTTTTGATTTCCCTCACGTGGTAGCCAGGTGCTCCCACTAGGGTGTCGGTGGTGGGTGTAGACCTGCTGCATTGGGAGTAGCAGGTCAGAGGTGCAGGCTGAGACGTGTGAGTTACAGTCTTATTTGTGATTTAAAATAATCATCAAAGGTGATTTTATTAGTAAAATATCTTTGCCTACCACCATCCCCGCCCTCTGCCCTGTAATGATAATGACAGAGTGACAAATCACACATATACACACACATACATTGAAAAAAGAACACAGACTGATGGGATGTTGAGAAGTGGTACATAATCGTTATATTCTTTAGCAAAATGTGTTCTGATTGGTGATATCATTTCTTTTCTTTTCTTTTTTTTTAGGAAAATCATCAGCGTGTTAGCATTTTCTTTGACTATGCAAGACGTAGCAAGAACACTGCGTGGCCCTACTTTCTGCCAATGCTGAATCGACAGGATCCCTTTACTGTTCATATGGTAAATTGTGAATTCATTGGATTCTTTTCTTTTTAATTTTTTTAAAGAGGGGGCTCTTACTGTGTTCCCCAGGATGTTCTCAATCTTTTGTGCTCAAGCAATCCACCTGCCTCAGCCTCCCAAAGTGTTGCGATTACAGGTGTGAGTCACTGCACTCAGCCAGATTTTTCTTTTTAAATGCAAGAAGAAAGGGATTTATTTTAAAATTTTTATGTTTTTTTAAATGTGCCAGATAAAACTGTGATCACATTCTCATTTAGGTAAGAAAGAAATCTGGGCCTTTTATGACTTAGTAACCCGTCCGTTCCCATAGGGGAACTACTATGACATTTGCTTTTCAATATTGTTCAGTAGAGACAGACGTCGGTAGTTGGAGGGAGATAGGGTTGCTCTGACACAGTTAAGGTTTTGTAGACTCTAAGGAATTGATCAAAGCCTGTGGAGAATTCTCACATGTAAATAGCTCTACAGTGTTTGTAGCGGGATTAACCACATTTTACTACATAAATTAAATTTCACTTTGAAGCAGCTACTGTGTTTCATTTTTATTTTATGTAATTACTTGATTGCTTTTCAGTATCTTAAATACACTCTTGTTTTAAACTTAAGCTATGTTTGGAAGTCCTAGTGCTGCAGAATCTTTCATGGAGTCTGAAAGCAGGGTTGAGAGAATAAACTTTTGTACAAACAGGCCTTCTCTGTTCCCACTGGGGAGTGGGCTGTGGGGATGGGGATGGCAGGAGCTGGTTGGGGGCATGTGGTAGCCCCAGAGGCTCTTGTTTCAGTAGATGTTTTTAAAGTTTTCAAATCAAGGGCCACCGGCAGTGAAACATCTCTGAGCATGTGTGTGGTCTCCTTCCCTCTTCCACATGTATATGTATTCATACAGTATATTGTATTCATATAGCATATTTACGTGTTGTGTACATTATGAAATATCTAAAAAGAGAAATTAAGGACTGATGAAATAAACTGTATTTTAAAGAATACTTTTTCTTCTGTCATGTATTTCAGTAATGTATTTCCCTCTTTAAAATTGTAGAGGCTTATCTTCACTGTTCAGTTTGAATGTCCTCCTCATGCTGTAACAAAACTGACAAATACATTAAACAGATACACACTTAGGGAAAGGTTCATTATTACTGCACAGCCAAACCCATGTTAACTTCTTGATGATTTCATTTACTTTTGGCCAATCTTACACATTCTGAGGGGCAGACTGCCACTGGTTTACCATGTGCTAATAAAGAGCTTATGCTAGGAATAAATGTCAGGTCTCTTGTTTCTTGGTCTTGTGCATGCACGGCTAGTAATATTTTCAATCCTTGGCCTCCTAACAGGAATTCTTTTAAGTCAGTTGCCTATTTTGTGACAGCAAGATGAGTTTAAACTAGATAATGTATCTATAAGTTCATTTAGCTGGGCATGTGAAAACCTCAGCCTGTCACAACTCAATGAGTGACTAAAGGCACTCCAGTTAGTCCCTATGTTGTAGAATTCTAAATACACCAGAACGCTTAAGTATCTGACATTCTGACCTTGGAAGTGCACCAGTCAGTCTGGTTTGCTGTATTCAAATATAAGAACAACATGAGTCTACTAGCACAGGAAATTATTTTGAGGTAGCCTTTCGTTCTCTACTAGGATGAATTATTGCTGAATGATTTGGAGTTTTAAGACAGTGAGTTGCTCTTAGTACTGATAGAATATGAAATTGGTTTGTGTGTGGAGAAGTAGTACTTTATATTGCCTATTTAATTAAAAAAATGATGGTTATATAGCGTGAAGAAAATGGAGAAATCTTTGAGGAGAAAGGATATTTGTTTATGTTGGGAGAGATAACTAATACCTAGGATGTATATTATCCCAAGAAATGGACTTTTAAGTATGAGAACTCCCAGGGGGCTTGCATGAGTGTGGGAGAGGTTGGCCATTTGTTGTAGAGATTGCTTAGAATTCTGGCAAGTGGTTTGGTGACAGTCTGCTTCTAAGAAAGATTTTTGTGTTCTTTTTGTTTTGGTGGTCATGTAATGAATCCCAATCTTCTGAAACTCAAAATAATGCAGGGAGTGTCAAGACATTCCTAAGACTCAGCTAATTTTGGTTCACTTTGATGGAAATACTTAAAAATATATTTTAAATGTTTGTTTCAAAATATATTTTTAAAAATGAAATATAAACTATTTTTAGAGGAGTTGAGTGTTAAGAAATTGTGTAGCAAAATGGTTACAAATCCTATTTTTAAGGTATATAATGTGATTTTTAGAATTAATGTTGCATTCAAATGTATTTCTTACTCGTTTTCAGGCAGCAAGAATTATTGCCAAGTTAGCAGCTTGGGGAAAAGAATTGATGGAAGGCAGTGACTTAAATTACTATTTCAACTGGATAAAAACTCAGCTGAGTTCACAGGTAAAAGAATTTTTTTTAAAGTATCTTTGAAAAGAATGTAACATCCATGTTCTTTTAAGCTTTTTACAGTAAATATGTTGAATTACAAAAATGTTTTATTAAAATAATGCCATTTTGAACTTGACAAGTAAACCAAACTACTCTTAGATATGGTAGTGTGCTTTGCTTTTTCTTTCTTTGACTGGCTTCATTTCAATCCTTTCTGTCTTTTCTGCCACTTGGGGTTTCTTATTCATGCTTTTCAGGGGTCAGGGAGTACCTTTCTTCTAGGTGGCTGCCAAGATGACAGAGGCTGGAGACTTGAAAGGACCCGCACAGCTCCAAAGAGCACGCGCGTGTGAGGCTTCAGTAAAGGAAAAGAAATGGTGCAGCAGGAGAGAGCGTGCCTCGGGCCGAGAGACTTCCAGGCGCAGCTCCCTAGGCTGCCCCAGGATTGTGAACCACCAAGATTTGTGCGAGAAATCTTGGTTTTGGGAGCGCTCTCTGAAAGTTTCGAGTGAGATCTTTTATGCCCTTTTGATTACATAACCATGCTAGGCTGTCTAACCGAGTACATTTCAAACTGCAGACAGCATGCTCTGGATCATTGTTAGCGAATCTGTTTGTCCTTGTCTGGCCGAGTCCCTCCCATGCTTCCAGCTGTCCCTGGCTGAGCCTGGAACTGCCCAGTCCAGCTGTGAAAGGATGCTGTCACACACACTGGCTTGTTCTCACAATTTCACAGTTTCAGGGTGGGATTGGTTAGGCCTAATGAACAACGTGGAGACTGCCTACTGGTCATCTTGGTTGCTTGTAGGCCTTCCTAGCTCTGTGTCTCTGGAGGAAAATAGCTTGGGTGTAATGACTGGAAAAATGACAAGTTTTCAGTTTTGTCTTCATGTTTCCTCAGAACAGGGCAAAAGACAGGGTATGAGTGTTAGTTTCAGGCTTACAGGGATGAAGTGTAGGTATGAAGAGGTTTGGTGGGATTGATACTCAGAAGAGGAGAGAACAGAAGGTGGACAGGAAGGAGGATTCTGGAGATGAAAAGGTAGAAGGGAATGAGATTTTTGATGTGAGGGTGACCTGTCAGAGGAATGGGACCAGGAGAAACAATATTGTTAGGTTACAAATAAATATCTATTTGAAATTTTTTGAAAGTTGTCATTCAGATTTCAGGTGACTTTATTATTTTAATAGATTTTAGTTTGAGGCGTAAGAAAGACACCATATTGTGCTTAGATTTACTTTCTGTCTTATTGCTGCCTGCCTTTTTTGGGGGCGCCTAATTGCCATTTATATATTTGGGTAGAGATACTTTAGAGTTTGTTGAACAAAATTCTTTTTATGTTAATAGCATCAATTTTAACTGGCTTGGGGCTTGGTTTTTAAAAAGTGTTTTTATAAGAGCCACCAATTTGCAGATTTCATTGAGTTTGTGAGATATTTAAAAAAAAACAAGATATTTAAAGCATGTAAGAAACAAGCTTGTGAAAGTGAGATTTAAAATTTCTTAATGTAGCATATCATTTGGCATCAGAATGTTTAGTTATATAGCATATACCTCTCCCTTTTTTCCTACTTTGAAATAATCGCTCCCCTTAAATAGACTTCATTCCGGGCCTGGTGCAGTGACTTAATGTCTGTAATCCTAGCACTTTGGGAGGCCAAAGCAGGCCAATTGTTTGAGCCCAGGAGTTTGAGATCGGCCTGCACAACATGGCAAAACCCTGTCTTTACAAAAAATAGAAAAATTAGTTGGGCGTGGTGGTGCACATCTGTAGTTCCAGCTACTCAGGAGGCCAAGGCAGGAGGATCACCTGAGCTTGGGGAGGTTGAGGCTGCTCACGCCACTGTACTCTAGCCTGAGTGACAGAGTGAGACTCTTGTCTCAAAAACAAAAACAAAACTTCATTCTGCTATAATGTTAGCTTTCAGGTATAGTCAGTGTCTAGAATAGTTTTCATTAGAATTGAGTTTTTATAGATCAGTGCTCTTCAAGTATTTTCTGTGTCTTTTTTGTGCACTCTTTTTATCATAGAGTCTTTGGCTTTAAGTTGTGGACTTTGACTTGTGCAGTGCCTCTGCTCTGCGAGTCCTTCTGCTGTGGGGGACCTCATCCGGGCACCCAGGTGCAGCCTGGCCTTGCCTCCTAGTCTGGTTACCGCTTCTGCTTGGCCCTCATTGCACTGTCTCTCTTGCTGCAGGCAGGTGCTTCTTCATAGCCTTCTATCATGATTAAAATCCAGACTCTTCATTTTAAAAAGTAACAGTCATTTCTGATACTACCTGCCACTTTGCTCAGTTGTCATGCGATAGTGCCACATCTGGAGTGTCTCTTTTTTCTCTATCACAAGTGTTTTTCTCTCTCACAAAAAGTACCACAATTTCATAGTTTTAATAGGAATAAACTTTCAAAAGTCCAAGTTAGTGGCAAGTTTAGATGTTTTGTTCTTTGACCTTATGGTGGCCTTCAAAGCATTTTTGGGTAGTTTGGAGTGTTGCATTTGGGTTATGGGGACTCATGCCTGCACTTCATAGATAGTAGTTATTGAATAAAACAAAATAAAAATTTCCTTTCAGAAATTCATTATTGCTTTTCTCTCGCACTTTCTGCCTTAAATTTTCTTTGGTCATTTCTATATGACATTTCAGATTTTGATTGTCATTATAATTTTTTAGCTTTGCTGTGCATAGCCAAATCGCATATTGTACCTTCCTGACATCAGGCACCTATTTTTCAAAGCTTTGCTACAGAATATAGTGTGGATAGTTCAGTGTAAGGCAGTCATCTTATTGGAAAAACAATTCAGTAAATCTTAAGACTTGGAAATTCGCACTAGCTTCACCCATGAAATTTACCTTGACCTTAGTAGTCAGTTTATTATTGTTCCATTTTTAGCTATTTACTGGTTAATATATTGTCTCTAGAAGAGTGTAACGAACTTTAGAACTTTTTATGTCATCCCCTTGCTTTTTATTGAGGAGGATTAGGAATAAAATTATAGAGGAAAAGTTATTATGGAGAAAATGTGCTTAGCTTCCTTTTGTAAGCTGATAAATTAGGATAAAATTAAAACAAAACTAAATAATGAGTTATTTATTTTGTAATAGAAACTGCGTGGTAGCGGTGTTGCTGTTGAAACAGGAACAGTCTCTTCAAATGATGTAAGTATATTCCTTCTTAATTCACTGGCCTCCTAAACACTCCAAAAATAAATTATTTTGAGTTATAGAACTTAAAATTTTGAAGGTGTTTACTAGTTCCCCAGCTATCAATCCATGGTCACCACCAGCCAGGCGATAGTATTATAACTATATATAAATATTGGCGGTCTGTGAGGATCATCTTTTCTGTGGTAGTCATAAGACTTGTTTTTCCCCATTGCTCTGTTTTCCAGGCCACTAATTGTTTCAGACCTGAGAATCAAAGTAAAAATCTGAATTCAGAACTGGAGCAAATATTCATAAAGTTTTTCTCTTTAAACTTCAGTTACCTGATTAAATTGGTATCTGTGTAATCAACAGGTGATCAAAATGTCAGACATTTAAAAGAAATTCAGTTACTTTTTTTTTTTTTTTTTTTTGAGATAGAGTCTTGCTCTGTCCCCCAGGCTGGAGTGCGGTGGCACAGTCTCAGCTCACTGCAACCTCTGCTTGCTGGGTTGAAGTGATTCTCCTGTCTCCTGAGTAGCTGGGATTACAAGCATGCACCACTCTGCTTGGCTGATTTTTGTGTTTTCAGTAGAGACAGAGTTTCATCACATTGGCCAGGCTGGTCTCAAGAACTCTTGGCTTCAAGTGATCTGCCTGCCTTGGCTTCCCAAAGTGCTGGGATTACAGGTGTGAGCCACTGCCCCCAGCCAAGAAATTCAGTTACTTGATGGCACTAAAACTGGCTGCTGCACTGTGAAGCTGCAGGCTTCGTGTGGGGCTACATGGTGGCCAAACCCCTTGCCTGACCTTTTTTCTTGTTTGACCAATCTCTTTCCACATTTTTGGAGAGCCAAAAGGTTAAAGGTTAAAACTAATTATGGCTCCTCAAGTTCCTTTCTTGGCTAAAGTTACCGTTCCCATTTGGGAATGACTTAACTTTGCTGTGCTCTAGGAATAGCTCAGGAATTGGAAGTAAGATTGGACAGATAACGACGTTCACGATGAGAGTCGTTTGAGAGAAAGATAGGGAAAAAGGAGATAAAAACAGAAGTACATCTAGGTTCATTTGTTGGCAATATGGCTAGGAAATTAGGAAGCATCTTAAAAGGGTCGTTTCTGTAACCTGCCTGCAATAGACCTGAATGAGCTCTGTAGGAGCTCATCCGTATTGGTTACGGACGCTTCCATTATCTGAATGAATGCTATGGGCATGTATGTTCTAAGATCATAGATGGCAGCAGAATCCAATTTGAAACTGGGCTTCTTTTGGAGCATGGGTTGAAGTGTTTGATGACTCATGTGTTAGGCCAGAAAATGGCTATTAGCCTTCTGAAGTGGAATCAGAAGAAGATACAGAACTAGTGTGATCCTGGGGCCTGGTAGGGTTAGAAAATGGTGGGTTGGGGAAATGGTGAGTAGGAAGTCTTGTTTCTCAGTCAGAAGCAGATGTTTACATTGACAATCTTTATTTTGTTTCAATTGGAAATCTTTATTTCATGTGACTTGAATTTCTACCAGTTTGAAAAATTATTTATCTTGTTTTAGACTTAGACTTATTTATTAGAGTTTAAATAAGGAGGTACAAACTCTGCTGACATGACATTCTTATTTTGCTATTTTCTGTGCAATGCATTAGAAAAACAAAATTAACTGAATTGGTGGTGTGTTGGTGTAAAGTGGTTTATCTGGTAGATGTATAAGAATCCATCCCAAATGGAATTCACATCAGGAGTGATTGTGAGTTAGGAAAAGATGGCCTTTGGTTTCTTATCTTCTTCTAGTACCTCTCAACTCTAAACATATTTTTGGTCTATTCCTGAAGCTCTTACTTTTTTAGATGCCTGTCAACTTGAAAAGCAGACCTCCATGTATTAAGAGTAGAGTGTCGGCCCTTCCTTTCATGCTTGTATTTCCAAAGGGGAGTCTTAATCTAGCAGCTAATATTTATTGAGCACTTACTGTGTCCTGGACACTTACTCATTTTACATTTTCATCTCCTTGAATATTTACACTTCCTGTTCAATGTAGGTCATATCACTAGCCACATTTTATGAATGAGTAGTAAGACCGAACAG
The DNA here is from genome assembly GCF_048565385.1 of Saimiri boliviensis. Lineage (NCBI taxonomy): Eukaryota > Metazoa > Chordata > Mammalia > Primates > Cebidae > Saimiri > Saimiri boliviensis. Next base: position 7,728,844 of record NC_133463.1, on the reverse strand, counting down.
AAAAACACACCAGCATTCTTGGGGTCACACAGCTGATGAGCCGCAGAGACTCTGAAGAAATGAATTGCTTAGAGAATTACTCTTGAGGCAGCTGAGCTGGAATTGGATCTTTAGGCATTCCTCAAGTCACATTGCTTACTCAGACTTCTTAAGGTATCAATATCATTAAATCCCTTTAGGTTTTCAGAGTGGAAAAAAGCTGTTTGATAAACTGCATTACAAATTATTGCCACTTGATGTCAGTATAAAACAAGTTTTATACTGCAAAATGTTAACATGCTTCAGCAGTCTTACCTTTTTAAAACGGCTTCAGAAGCATCGTTTTAAGTTACGAGTGGATCATCAAAAACTTTTTTTTTTTTTTTTTTTTTTTTTTTGAGATGGAGTCTCACTCTGTCATCCAGGTTGGAGTGCAGTGACATGATCTCAGCTTACTGCAACTTCCGCCTCCCAGGCTCAAGCAATCCTCCTGCCTCAGCCCAATACCCCCTTCAATAGCTGGGACTACAAGCACGTGCCACCATGCCCCACTAATTTTTTTTGGTATTTTGGTAGAGACAAGGTCTCACTGTGTTGTTCAGGCTGGTCTCGAACTCCTGAGCTCAGGCAATCCATCTGCTTTGGCCTTCCAAAGTGTTGGGATTATAGGCGTGAGCCACCATGCCCAGTGCAATGTTTTTATACGGAACTGGAATTTCCTTAAAGTGTGTTACGTTGTCTTCTAATTGTGAAAGTAGACATCAGATTATATGTACTTTAGAGTTCTCTACTGATCCTTAAATGTGAATTGTAAGCCTTTTCTTCTGAGGAAGGCACTAGAGGGAGGAAGTGGATTGTTATGCTGATGCCCTGCTGAAAGAATACTGTGACTCCTTCACAAACTTTGGAAGGTTTAGAAAGATCCTGGGGATTTGTTTCTTTCTCTGTTTTCCTTTTTCTTCTGCCGAGCTTCATTTGTACGGTATGCATATGCAGGAGGAGGATACATGAGAGAGCCCACATGTGTCTGCGTCCTGTTCTCCGTGATTTTTGTTGCAGAATCAGTCTGGCCTGAGTAGTTGTTAGATGAATGCTGTGTCACTGCTAGGGACTTAAGTTGCCAGGCACTCCTTGTTTGTTTCATCTTGCCTCTTGTTTCATCTTGCCTCTTGATTTAACGGAGCGGTCGTGTCCAGTAGAAATTTCTGTGATGGGAGAAATGGTCACTATAGCCGCCCCGTCCATTATGGCAGCCCCTAGCCATATGTGGTTCTGGAGCCCTCGGAAGTGTGAGTGAGGAAGCGAATTTTCAATTTTATTTAGTTTTAAAAATAGCTTTATTGAAATATATTTCACATGCCATAAAATGCATCCTCTTGCAGTTCAGTGATTTTTAATATATTTACGGAATTGTGCGACCATTACCACAGCCTAACTTCATAACATTTCGACATCTCAGAAAAACCAACCAACCAACCCTGTGCACATTTAACAGTCTTGCCCATTCCTGGTCTTGCCTCCAAGCCCTGGCAACCGCTAACCTACTTTCCGTCTCGGGATTTACCTCTTTTGGACATTCCGTAGAAATGATATCATACATGGTCTTCTGTGACAGTTTTCTTTCGCTTAGCATAATGTTTTCAAGATTCATCTGTGTTTTAGCATGCAGTAACAGTATTTTAGATTGAGAGGAAAAAAGACTTAGGTTTTTTATTTTATTTTTTTTAAGTTGAGATGGGGGGTTTCGCCACGTTGGCCAGGCTTGTCTCGAACTCCTGATCTCAAGTAATTTGCCCACCTCAGCCTCCCAAAGTGCTGGGATTACAGGTGTGAGCCACTGTGCCTGGCCTAGAACTTAGTTTTTTTTTTTTTTTTTGTCTTTTGACCAGATTGCTTAAATTGTTTTCTATGGCAGTTCTAATATTCTTGTTAATGGAGGCTAGTTTCACTGCTTGGACTTTGTTTTTAATTTAATGCTGTGCTGACGTAATACTTGTCACCCCTTCAGAAGAGGTTGGGGACTTCCTTTAGTTCTTTACTACTTTGACTGCAAGGCCATCAAAAGTGCTGAGTAAGTAGCAGAAGTCAGTGGGCCACATCAGTAATTCATGTGGTGCAGGCCTGTTCTTAAATTGTAGTCTGCTCGAGCTGGTGAGTTGTGAAGTTTGTGGGGACCTAGAGTAACTCGCAGACAGTTATAGATAACAGATAGTCCCTGACCTATGATGGTCCAACTTAATGGTTTTTCAACCTTACAGTTGTGCGAAAACCATATACATTTGATAGGAATAGTTCAGCAAGTATCCATACAACCATTATGTTTTTTGCTTTCAGCACAGTATTCAGTAAATTACATGAGCTGTTTAATACTTTATTATAAAATGGGCTTTGTATTGAATTTTGGAAGGATTGCCTGGAGATATATTCTGAAATGCAAAAGAAAATTAACTGGTAAAATATTTAGCTATGAATTCCTTTTACATGTCATTTTCAAAGTATAGCACTGATAACAAAAATAAGCCAACCTAATACTGTGTATTTATTATGTTCTCGGAAGTTGCATACAAAGCAATAATTTATAAAGTAAATCACTTTTTAAAAATTAGGCCCATATTTTTTTCTATAATAAAGATTCCCACTAGTCATGTAATTGAATTACTGGATTAAGCACATCAGATTGAAATTAGTACTTTGAAGATTTATAAATTTGTAAACCAGTAGTGAAAATTTTTTTTTTTTTTTTTTTTTTGGTAAAACTGTATCTTAATTTAGATATGACTGTTGACTGGAGGATCTCTTTTAATCAGCCAACTTCAAGAGAATTCTTGGGGTATATATGTATTTTTATTCCTGAATATTGACGATAATAGTACTTTGCAATTTAGTGTTTTATAGAAATTGATTTCAGTGTCATAGCAGTTTTTTTTTTTTCCCTTTTCCCACTTTGGTAGAGCTGATATTATTTTTCTTTTTCTTTGCTAACAAGAAAACAATTTTCAAGAAGTTAAGTGATTCGCCCAACATTATGTGACAAAACTTCTGATTCCTGTTTCAGTGTTCATTCTGTCCTTCTCCTCTCTATTCCGCTTTTCCTTTTTCTCTGTTTTTTCTTCTATCATGTCGTAACTTATATAAAGGAAAATGTACCAATGTTAAATGTTCAGTGGGATGAATTTATACCTCATAATTCCTCCTACTGCCTTCACCTCAACTCGCACGAAGGTTATTATTATGACATCTATTACCATAGAGTTGTGTCGTCTGATCTTCAACTCCATTTAATGGACTCATATACAGTATAAGCTCTTATGTGTTTGAACTCTCTTGCTTAACATTGTGCCTCTGAAATTCATTCATTGCCTTTAGCAGTAATTCTTTTTCATTGCAGTGTAGTATTTCATTATAGGAATATTACTCATTCTCTTATGAGTATTTGGGTTGCTTCTAGTTTTTTGACTCTTGTGAATAATCTTTCTGTGAACATTCTTGTACGTATCGTTTGGCAGATGTATACCTTTATGTCTGTAGCACCTAATTTTAGAATAGAATTGCTGATTAATGGGGTGTATGTAAATTTAATTTTAGTGAGTCTTGCCAGTTTTTTCAGTTTGTTTGCCCTTCAACAAAGTATGAAAGTTCCACTTGTGTCAGTTCTTTACTGACACTTGATATTGTCCTGTATTTTTTTAAGTGTCTTTGTAGAAGCAAAACTCACACATACACACATGCATACAATCACCTTTTACTTTTAAGAGAAAGAGAGTGGTTTAATAGTCATGAAACATAATAATTACTTTTAGAACTTTGGTCAGCATCTTTTCATTTCACGTAAAACTGCCTTCTAGGCTATATTTTAGTCAATTATGTTCGAAAAGTTTATCTCCGTGCTTCACTGATAACAGTGTACTGTGCATTTTCACCATGTCTCTGTGGAACAGATGCCTTTTACTGCAAGCAGACTTGTTTTCTCAACTGCTGACAATTTCAGAATTTAGATGAATACTGTTTTTATCCTTTTTCACTTAGTTTGTACTTAAAGCCTAGTATTATGGAGATGAATATTGAAAATTTGTCAACATTTTTATAACATTAGTTTTACTTTGTACACACAGTACCATTGATATTTTTATGTTTCTTTTATTGCCTCCTTATTTTGCAGTTCCTCAGTTACTGAATTTGTGATTCTGTAGTGTAGGGATCTCTGAGACACATTCACCAAGAAGGTGAATGTTGTAGTTGCTATTTTCTCTGTGTTGTGACTTTCACTGTAATACAGTAAGAGTTTGCATTTTCAGCAACATTGGATAATTTTTCTAAATCATATTCTTTTTAATGTGTTGAAAAGTGAACATAGTGTTTTTCTCTTGACCATCGAGCTTTGCTGCATAGAAAGTGCATGTTGTGGCAAATTCTTAGCCCAGAATGCTTGGCACAGTACAAAGAATACCACCTCAAGCAGGAGCAGAGTTGACTTCTAGTGCCAGTCTAAGATTAACTAACTGTTTTCCTTTTTTTGAGACAGGGTCTCACTGTGTTGCTCAGGCTGGAGTTCAGTAGCACTGTCTCTACTCACTGCAAACTCCGCCTCCTGGGTTCAAGTGATTCTCCTGCCTCAGCCTCCTGAGTAACTGGGACTACAGGTGCATGCCACCACGCCCAGCTATTTTTTGTATTTTTAGTAGAGACAGGGTTTTGCCATGTTGGCCAGGCTGGTCTCAAATTCCTGACCTCAAGTGATCTGCCCACCTCGGCCTCCCAAAGTGCCAGGGTTACAGGTGTGAGCCACCGCGCCAGGTCAACTCAGTATTTTCATTTCAGCAAATTATATCACCTGTTTATGTCTTGGGTTCCTCTTCTGAAAAAATGGGTATCACAATAACAAGCTGTTGGTATCATAAAAGTGGACATTTTTATTTCCTCTTTAACTTCGGTTTAAGTGAAAAACAAGAAAGTGATGCAGTCTGCTTGGTGTAATTGAAGACAATAGTTTAATCATTTACCAGTGCTGTTTCTGTCTATACTGTGAAAGTAATCTCTGGAATGGTATGGCTACTGCCTGATTGTGTGCAATAGGAGAGAGTATGTCAGCTTTAGGACCAGCACCTTTTATATGCTCATTTGTAACGGGAATACTGAAGCTAAAATAACAACCAAGAATTCGTCCTTGTGCAACAGAAAAGAAAGACTTACCCTGAAACAAAGAATTTTTGTGATGAGAGGAAACTGATGATAAATGGAAGAGAAGAGGGTGCTCAAGGTTGCCTTTTCATTCATTCGTCTAGAAATCTTGCTTGGTCATCTCTCTAAACAGGAAAGATGGGATTCGTCTTCTTTAGAGAAAGTTTCTACCTGATAATTGGGAAAAAAAAGTATTGTTTTCATTATGAAATACTGTTTTAGAGCTGAAAATGCACTATTTCACTGTCATTAATTTGTGCTAATGTTTTGAGTTTTCAGGCGAATTGTATTACTAGATACATTGTGTTTTTGTGGAACTAAATTAACTGCTTTTTAGGTACAATCAAAGATAACCTTTTCTTGATAATGTTTGACTATTCCACCAGATGTACTTATATTGTTGTGTTTTTGTGTTAGAGTGCCTGGAATTTCTTTGAAGTGTTAGCCTTTTATGAACAGTATTTAAATTAGAACAAGGTTTAGTAGTATCATGTATATTAGGTTCTGTGAATTTATATAAACACTCATGATTTTTTCCTTAAAAAGTTTGTGTGTGTGTGTGTGTGTGTGTGTGTGTGTGTGTGAAATTAGCATGTTCATCTTAAAGGCTGTTCTCTGAAATTTCCTTTCCTTTCTCTACTTTTATTTGTTTTTTTGAAATGGGGTCTCAATTTGATGTCCAGGCTGGAGTGCAGTGGCATGATCTTGGCTCACTGCAACCTCTGCCTCCTGGGTGCAAGTGATTCTCCTGCCTCAGCCTCCTGAGTAGCTGGGATTACAGGTGCCTGCCACCATGCCCAGCTGATTTTTGTATTTTTAATAGAGGCGGGGTTTTACCATGTTGGCCAGGCTGGTTTTGAACTCCTGACCTCAGGTGATCTGCCTGCCTCGGCCTCCTGAGGATTAAAGTGCTGGGATTACAGGTGTGAACCATCATACTCAGCCTCCTTTCTCTACTTCTTAAAGTTATAGGGCTTATTGTACATATTTAAGGAGAAGTCCTGCTCAGATGTTCCTACTAACTTTGGTAAAATGAAGGGGCATGCAACTTTCTGGGATTATTATTCCTATTTAAGTTTCAGGTTTAAGCATAATTTCTAAGGGACAGTGTTATTGAACTGATGGTTTTAAAAATCATAGTCTTTTTCAAGTGTTTAATTAGACTTTTTATGTCATGGATTTTTTTTTTTAAAGTTTTAATTATATTGAGTTCCTATGTATGTCTAGCTGTGTTGTGAAATGAATTATTTATTTACTTTTTTTTTTGAGACAGAGTCTCTTTTGCCCAGGCTGGAATGCAGTCATGTGGTCTCGGTGCACTGCAACCTCTGCCTCCTGGATGCAAGCAATTCTTATGCCTCAGCCTCCCAAGTAGCTGGGATTACAGGCACGTGCCACTATGTCCAGCTAATTTTTTGTAATTTTAGTAGAGATGGGTTTCGCCATGTTGCCCAGGCTGGCTTCGAACTCCTGAGCTCAGGAAGTCCACCCACCTCAACCTCCCAAAGTGCTCGGATTACAGGCTTGAACCACTGTAGCCAGCCTGAATTATTTTCCTTAAATCTAACAATATTGAGGGTGCTTGGCAGTGTTCTCGTAAGGATGAAGAAATTGCATATTGAAAAAGTTCAGTAACTTGTCCGAGGTCATTCACATACAGGCCTATCTTGAATTATTTACTTTTCTTTTTGTTAATTTTATTGCTCTTTGATAGGTCTGTAATTATGTGAAACAGTATTCTGTATACATAGTATCTTTATTCAGAGGTATGTGAAACGTTGTAAGGCAATATGCCTATCAAATTATATCAAATATAAAGTATTTCATTCCTGATTATCCCAACTGTGTGTTAAGTAGTCTTGACTTGTGTAGATTTAATTCAGGAGACAAAATCATGTTTATTTCTAAGAGGTAGAGATAAAAGCAAACATGAGAATTAAAATTTGAAAAGAGGTTAGGGAATTTTCGATGCTCGGATACTAATTCCAGTAGGTAATTGGACTTTTCATTTAGAAATGCGTCTGATCGCATGATTTTAAATGTTTTCCAATTTAAAAAGCGTGTTCTTCTTCTTGTGCAGAGTTCGCAGTATGTACAGTGCGTGGCTGGGTGTTTGCAGCTGATGCTCCGGGTCAATGAGTACCGCTTTGCTTGGGTGGAAGCAGACGGGGTAAATTGGTGAGTGCCCTTTACTTTTAATGTAAAATAACATTTATAAGCATCTCTCCTTGACATTTTCAAAGAAATACATAATAATCTAAAAGAGGTATTTTTTAAAAATACCTGTTTAACAGTTGGCTATGCTAGCCTTCTTGGAAGTGAGAACTATCGAACCCCTTTCTTTGCTTGATCTGTGCTTTTATAGGAGATTAAGGCCTCTTAAGAACCTAATGCTTAACAGGACAGATTCCAGGTACTCAGAATATAAAAAAATTTAAAAAATGTTTTATGGTGAATGTGGCAAAAATCAACAGGAAAAGTTCGTACCCAGGAAAGAGTGAATATAAACCTTTCTAATGCCATATAATTTAGCCCAGTCTTTGTGGGATCCTAATTTGCGGGTATAAAAACTTTGAGGAGCTGCCTGTTCAGGCTTATATAGACAAGCAACTGAAAACCTAACAATGGAAATCTTGTTTTACCATCAGAAAATCAATTTATTCACAATGAAAGCTCTGACTGCTCTTAAGCCAAATATTCTTTTCAGTTAGCAAGGCATTGTTTCTCTGTTAGAAAATCTACAGAGAAAGTTAGGTTATCAATAGTAAGTTACTTGGTGGATGAGGATTTAAAGCAAGCATTGGACTCTTAACCCTGTATCTCCAGTGTAGGATATACTTGTGAAACGGACCCAAATATTCTAGATCTTCTCAGTCAATATTTGTATGCAATTTCTTAGAATGAGGTACTTCTGCAAATAGGCTTTCTTAGGAATTATATTTGCATTGTTGCATCTATTCAATATCCATCAGTTTAGCAACTTACTAGTTATTTTTCTATTACTCCATAAAATTTCTGCTTGTTCTTGGTTATTTAATCCTCAGTTAGTAAAAATAACCATCACAGTTTGCCATCTGGGTCCAAAAGACCCTTTCAAATATATTTTTAGTCATTTTGTGAAATGTTAACCAAACTAAGAATAAAGAGTGAAAAACAGCTATTAGAAATTTCAGTAAAAATTAAAATATAGCAAACCTTTTTGTAAAAAGTACATTTTGATACACAAATATCATGAAAGATGACAGAAAATCATCACATGTCCTTGAGCAAAATGGTCTAGGTTCTTGCCACAAAATACTGCCTGGAAGTCTTTCATGTTCAGTGACTAACTAGGTGAGAGTACTATATTTCTTTTTTGTCCTTAGAAATATATTCCTTACTTATCAGTTCTTGAGTTTGAAAAAATTCACTTATGATATAGCTATCTAGAGACTTACACTTTAAGATTTCACTTATTTGACCCATTTCACCATTATTGTTGGAGAATAGAGCGCAGTCTGTCTGTTTTAATCTTCTGAATAACCTAATGATTGTGAAACACTTTCCTCTGTTGGTCATTATTATGGGCAGAAAATCAAATTCTGAATTCTCAGCTGTGTTCACACTCTCAGGATATTAATTAGAAAGACTCACGGACTTAGTATATAGTTGTATTCACAGATAAGATTTATTACAGAGATGTAGTCAGGACGCACAGCTGCGTGGGTGCGAGGGGCCGAAGGTGGAGGAATCCATGTGCAGGCTCCCTCACGCTCTCTTTCCCCCAGAGGGGTCACGCAGAGTGCGTCTTCCCCCAGCATCAGCATCGAAAATGCAGCAACATTTGTGTGAGATTCAGAGACTCAGATCCTAAGATATTATTAGAGGTTAGTTATGCAGACAGGCTCTACGTAAAACACACCAAAATTTCAAGCTCCTGAAACAAAGTAGGTTTCGGAATTCCTTTGCGCTGCTGTAACAAAATGCTGGGCGGCTTATAAACAATGGGAACTTAGTTCTTAGATTTTGGGAGGTTAGGAAGTCCAAGACCAAGGCACTGGCAGATTTGGTGTCTGCTGAGGGCCTGTTTCCTCATTCATAGATGCTCATCTTTTCACTGTAAACTCAGATAGCAGAGGGGACAGGGATCTTTCTCAGGACCCTCTTAGAAGGGTACTAATCTCATTCATGAGGGCTCTGCCCCCCTGACCTAATCACCTCCCAAAGGCCCCACCACCTAATACCGTCACCTTGGGGTTAGTCTTTCAACATGTGAATTTTGGAGGGACACAGACATTTAGACCATAGCAGTAGGAATTCAGCATAAACCACGCGTTTGTACAAATGGTTTAGTTTGATCAGTGTAGGAAACTGTCTACCAGCCAAATTCCCAGAAGCCAGTCAAGGGCCAACCTTGGTACGCAGGTCTTTCTGAGGCCAGCAACCTCAGGACTTTGCTGTTAACTCTTTTCTGTACAGAAACCTAAAGGTGAATGACAAAAATGGTGTTACCAGTCTTTTTACCTTTGTAAAAGATAATGCTGTATTTTGGGCAGTGCAATAGAAAGGGTAATTATTTATTTCACTATTATATCATCTTCCTAGGTCAGTCTCTAACTTTATTAGTTTAGTTTGTCATTTCTTAGTATAATTGGTTTTAATCAATGAATAATGATAAAGTAATATATAGGATGATAAAATAGCCTGAGACAACTAAAATTTTGTAGTTTATAAAAGAGCCCAGTAGAATTGTTTGGCAGAGTTAAAATTCATTTTATCTTATAATTAGGGTTATTGTATGATAAAATGAATTTTAATCCTGCCAAACAAAAATTAGATTTTTTTTTTTCCTCTATGGAGGACCTGGAAGAAACAATCAAAGTCATGAATTAGCAATCTCTACAAATAGTTAAAATTGCTTATAAAACAAACTCAAATACCAAAATTTGGTCCCTTGAACTCTCATGGTATGCTGAGGTATAACAAATGCTGCTCTTCTAATGACTAGTACTTAGCATTTTAGAGAACATTCAGCAATGTTAACTATTCAGCAGCAACAAGATCAGGTATAAATAAGATCTAGGCTATTTCATGTTCAACAATATATTTTGATATGCTAATGACCGCTAATAAGATTAGCAGTAATCAGATAAACCTTTAGGTAGAGAAATAGGCATTAATAAAGGTATAATATCTTAATTGCTGAAAGTATAGCAATTTCAAAAAGTCATTTAATCTTTTCATTTTTTCAGAAATAAAATGTACTTTCTACTTTTCAAGTGTCTGCTTTGCATTGAATTTGTGTGTGTGTTTGTTTCTCACATTGCAAATAGGAATAATGTGAGGAGAAAAAATTTCAAGTATAGCCCATTTGAAGAGAGGAAGATAACGGAGGTCTTAAAAAAAAAAACCCAGTACATTTTAATCTATATAATTTGCTGACTTTTTTTCTTGTTAAAAAGCCTATCATCTACATAATACAACACTATTTCTGAGTATTTGTATACCTATATAAGATAAAAAGAGTTTACTTTGCATTGTGTTATATAGTGTAGCTTCACAAGAAAGTCTGAAGGTTAACATTGACTTCTTAAATATTGGAGCTGTGTAAGTGGGCCTTTGCTAGGGGTAATTGCCTCTGCTGCCCAAAGTAATTTATAGATTCAGTGCTGTTCCCATTAAATTACGATTCACATTCTTCTAACAGACAATTTGATATCAAGAATCATTAACCAGTTGTACATTTGCTAACTGATTTCTTTTTGTATTGTTTTGGACATGTTTTTGTATTATTATGTTCTTTTGATAGAGATGAGGTTTTACCATGTTGCCCAGGCTAGTCTTGAACTCCCGGCCAAGAGATGAGCCCACCCTGGCCTCCCAAAGTGCTAGGATTAGTGGCTTGAGCCACCATACCCAGCCACTGATTTTGTTTAAAATGAAACGACTACAACAAAAAATGACTCTTGAGTGTCAGAAAGATAGCAAGTGCAGATAGCACCCGTAAGGCGGGGTAGGGGAGGTAAAGAGGGTGGGCAACAGTAAGAGATTGGAATCATTAAAATTTGCATGCTTGGAGGAGAGGTGAGTACAGTTGAAATTTAGACATTTGAGGAGGAGGTTTGCCCAGCTGATGTTGGTGTCTCTGAACTCCTAGGAAGAGCCTCATGGATCTGGAAACCAGGACTCTGGGGAGGGGAAGCCAGTTGGCTAGTGCTGGTGTCTCTGAGGAAATGTGATGAGGCTTGTTCTGCTAGAACTGGAAAAACTGCAAACTGAATTTGGCTGCTGCCATGGAAAAGAACTGGTGCTGCCGGGTTAAAGGAGTGTTCCTGGGGTAATGCTCTCAGGAACAGGAAGCCGACAGGAGGAAGTCCCTTCTTCCTTCCTTGAAGTCAGCCTCTAGCTCCTGTTCTTGGTGTAGCCTAACAGTGAGCCAGCTGGTAGAACAGAAATATAGTTTTCAGGGTCTGAGCCACAGCATCACAAAGCCAAGCGGAGAAGGCTCGGCTTCATAACTGGAACAGAGAGCAAGGGAAACCAGGGACGAGGGTGTTTACAGTATAAAATGACATGATTTTACGGCAGCTTATGTACTGATACCAATATCAATTAAAAAGTAAGTGTTGCCTAACAACCAAAAATAGAGGAGGTAAGACAGAAGCCATGTGTGAGAAAATTAAAAACAATTAGTGAATGGAGCTATATACAAATCAAATAAATGGAGAAATGACACAGATAAAAGCCTTTCAGTAAGTTACAGTAGGTTTAGATTGTAAAAATCAGGCTTAGAATTTTAAACATTTATATTATTAGAGTGGCTTTAGTTTTACAGAAAAACAAAGTGCAGAGAGTTCCCATTACATCTTCCCCCTCTTCCCCACAGGTTTCCCTTATCATTAACATCTTGCATTAGTGTGGTCTATTCCAATCGATGACCAATGCTAAGAGGTTTTTATATTATTAATAAGTCCCATAGCTTACATTAGGGCTCACTCTTTGTGTTATGTATTCTGTGGTCTTCGAGCTCTTGACCCCTCTGGTCTTTTTATTTTTCTTTTTAAATGGTAGGCTTTGCTCCAATATGAAGGTCATTTTTAAATTGTCTTATTAGATGATTTCTGAACTGCATTGTTTGAATGTAGGCGTTACCCACAGCAATGTCCTTAGCTCTTCCTCTGTTGTATTGTCTCTCTTGGTGTAACCTACTTCATTTCCATGGCATTTTCCTAGTTTCCTTATTGGTAAAGTAAGAGATAAAGCTAGAAGCTTCCCGAGGTTTTTCCTGACCTACAAATTCAGTAACTGACTGTGTCAAATTTGAACCCATCACAGGTTTTCACCAAACTCATCCCTTCTTTTCTCTGTTTCCTTTATTAAAGCTATCAGTGGTCTTATTGGTTTCCTAGACTCCAAATCTCCATTCACATTTGGCCCTGTTGTTTGTCTGGTGCTTCTTACCATTCCCATTGCCATATTGCAAGTCTTTGTTCCCTTTCTTGTTGCCACACTGCAAGAGCTTCTGCTTCCTGAGGTCCTGTGACTTTTGGAGAGAGGGTTAAGTGGAGCTGAACTGGAAGTGGTTCTCTGTGAGTAGCAGTCTAGCTGCTTGTTACTGCTGGCAGAAAAGAACAGGACATATTTTAGAGAGACTTATTCCATTAGTGCAAAAAGAATAATTGCTTCTTTCTTCTGCTGTCATATTAAATGTTTTCTAAATATGTGTGTGTATGTTTTTTTTTCCAGCATAATGGGAGTGTTGAGTAACAAGTGTGGCTTTCAGCTCCAGTATCAAATGATTTTTTCGATATGGCTCCTGGCATTCAGTCCTCAAATGTGTGAACACCTGCGGCGCTATAATATCATTCCGGTTCTGTCTGATATCCTTCAAGAATCTGTCAAAGAGAAAGTAACAAGAATCATTCTTGCAGCATTTCGTGTAAGTGTTTTATGTTGGTTTGTGTGTGCGTGAGTCATTTTCCACCATGCAGTACATTTTAAGTTTTTAGCAAGCGGGAAAAAGTTATTACTTGTTCTTCATGTGGTCATGAAACCATAGCACAGGCGTCCCCAAACTTTTTACACAGGGGGCCAGTTCACTGTCCCTCAGACCGTTGGAGGGCCGCCACATACTGTGCTCCTCTCACTGACCACCAATGAAAGAGGTGCCCCTTCCTGAAGTGTGGCGTGGGGCCGGATAAATGGCCTCAGGGGGCCGCATGCGGCCCGCGGGCCGTAGTTTGGGGATGCCTGCCATAGCATCTTGATGAACATAAAGTATCACTAGTTTGTATTTGTGTTGTGGGCAGTGGGATTGGTAGAGGAAACCATCTAAGTGAATGAAATGTGTGAGTTACAGCACGCTTGTAGGAAATGCAGTTGGATTATGTTCAGATGCAGGAAGTCTGAACTGAACTTTTCTGCTGCCGTACTTTCCAAGAGACTGTTTTGGAAGGAGTTTCCCTGTTATGGAGCATGTATTCTTAGTATGGAGTTGTGCCTCAGATGCTGGATCTATGGACTGCAGTACATTTTTGAGCCAACTATAAAGATCTATAATTATTTAAACGGTAAAGTTATCCTATTAGAATATTAGATTTGTTAGATCTAAGTCAGCTTCCTCCTTTGAACAGATGAGGAAGTTGAGGACAAGAGAAACCCTTGCTAGAACCTAAATCCTAGGTTGCCAAGCAGTTTTAATACTTGATATTGCTAATTGTTATCAAGAGCCAGTGTATTTGCTGTGCCAGTTGTCTACTGATAATTTTATTGGTCGCTTTAGATGGGCTTCTGTGGGTGGCTGGGTTGAAGTAATGTGTCTAAGAATGCTATTCAAGGTTAATAATAGTGGATATGTCTCATACAGTGCTTACCCTCTGCCATACATTGTTCTAAGCATTTAACTCATTTAATGTTCACCAGAGCCCTATAACATAACAGTTGTTGTTGTTGCCGTTAGTATACAGGTGTCATTGCTATACATGGGGATTACTGAGGCATGGAGGTCACATTGCTGATAGATAGCAGACATGCAAATCCAGGATGTTGACTGTACAATCTGTACTTTTAACCATTTTTGTTTTTATACTTCTCAAAAAAAAAAAAAAAAAAAACGGTAAAAAATAAAAAGCGATACAGGTGTATTGCAAAATGTAAATAATGTCGTTATCACATTTGCCAAATGTAGTTACTAGCATCTTTCAGATGTTTCCAAGCACAGAGATAAATCAACAGATGTGTAATTTTGTTTTGTATTTAAAAATAAAAATGATGTATAATACTGTTGTACATCTTTATTCTTAATATGTTAGGAATATGTTTTCATTTCTGTATATGTGGATATTCAGTATTTTTAGAGGCTATTTTCCACTGTGTTGGTGTAAAGCTATTTATTTAACCAGTGCTCTATTGATGGCCATGTGGTGGTGTTTCTGCTTTCTTTTACGTATGTTTGCCCACTTTGATGAATATTTCTTTCGGATTGAGTTCTAGAGATGGAACTTCTGAGTCAAAAGAATGTGTTTTTACACTTTTTTTTTTTTTAGGCAGAGTCTTGCTCTGTTGCCCAGGCTGGAGCACAATCTCAACTCACTGCAACCTCCATCTCCCAGATTCAAGTGATTCTCGTGCCTCAGCCTCTTGAGTAGCTGGGATCACAGGCATGCACCACCATGTCCAACTAATTTTTGTATTTTTAGTAGAGACAGGTTTTACCATGTTTCCTAGGCTGGTCTCAAACTCCTGACCTCAAGTGATCCACCTGCCTTGGCTTCCCAAAGTACTGGGTTTACAGGCATGAGCCACTGCACTCCCCATTTTTTTTTTTTTTTTTGAGACAGGATTTTACCGTCACCCAGGCTAGGGTGGAGTGAGGTGATCATAGCTCACTGCAACCTCAGACTCCTGAGCTTGAGGGATCCTCCTGCCTTAGCCTCCCAAGAAGCTGGCACTATAGGTGCATGCCACCAAGCATGGCTAATTTAAAAAATAAAATATTTTGTAGAGGCGGGATCTCGCTCTGTTGCCCAAGGTGATATTGATCTCCTGGGCTCAAGTGATCTTCCCGCCTCAGCCTCCCCAAAATTCTGGGATTACAGGTGTCAGCCACAGCACCTGGCCTACACTTTTATCATATACTTTTCAAAAATGTGCAAATTTACCTTTCCATCAACTATATATTGGGAGTGTATATTTTTCTTCTCACTAGCATTTAATATTACCCTTTTATTTTTTTACAAAATCTTGGGTGAAAAATTAAATCATTGTTATAAATTTGCATTCTGTTAATAATGAATGAGGCTGAGAATCTTTTAATATTATTGGCCATTTACATTCTTCCTACAAATTGCTTATTCGTAGCATTTGTCACCTTCTCAATTTTAAAATTTGATGTGTAGGAACTCTTAGATGTCTCTAGTTAATAGCTAATGTTTATTGAGAGCTTATTCTGTGTCAGGTACTGTTCTAATTTTAAATGTATTACACATATAATTGTCCCAGGAACTCCATTTAGTGGTCAGTAGGACACGAGAGGTTAAATAATTTGCCAAAATAGCTAAGAAGTGGCAGAGCAGAGATTTAAACTCGGGCAGTATGCCGCATGCTTTTAACATGCTTTTAACAGTCATGCTAACCTGTCTTTGGTGCAGAGAGTAATGATCGTTAAAATTTATTAAGTGATTTTTATGCATTGCCTTATTTAAGCTTCATGATGACCCTGTAAATTCTATTACTATTTTTATTTTATTGATAAGGCACCAAGACTAGGAGATAATTCCTCAGTAAGTGAAAGAATCGGCATTTCAGCGAGAGCTGTCCAGCTCCCTAGCCGTCCTCTTAACCACTCTGCCACTTGCCTCAGTGCATTTTCTCAGGATCCTTAAGACTGGCATTAAAAGGGGGATAACGTGAAAAGGAAAACCAAATCTAACATCAGGGGAAGATTTCTTTGCTTGAAATGCCAGCTGGATGTATTAAGCCCCGTGTATTCCCTGGCTGCCTGGCAAGGGCTGAGTGAGTGAGGGATAGCGTGGAGGAGTGGTGTTGAATGTGGATTCTGGGAGAGGCTGGACAGTGAGATCTGAGTGTGTCCTGCTGGGTGTGATAAACGCTGACCAGCTGTTGGCCAGGTGTTGGACTGGGCATTAGATTTTCTTTTGATTGTGTTTATTTTTCATGTAAAAATCATTCTGTGGTCCTTGAAGTTCACTCTTGAGAAACAGGCAAATGCCGAGCCTCCTTGCTTCCCTCCCTCACCATGGTGGCTCTGCTCTTTGCATTTCCTGTACACTCTGTCCATATGAGTTGTCACGGTGAATTTCAGTCCAGCTAAAATAATTATCAGTTCTTGAATCGGAGTAGGTTGTATTAATGAGGCTTTACTTTGAAGTGTTTTAGTAGGTAAACTGAATGTATTTTTTTCTTCTACTTAAGTACTTCATTATCCATATTCTTATTTAGTAAAAGTAAAAAATTCCAGAAGTGGAGCCTTTTGCCAGTCTCTCCTAAATCACAAAACAGTTGTGGGTTCCATGTTTGTGCCAGCGGCTATGCTGATTATTAGGGGACACAGATGACTAAGATAGAGCTGGGCATTGGAGGTCTTATGGTTTGGTGAAGACAGACAGCGTGAATAAGCAATGCCGGTGCAATGTGGTGATGAGTGATGAAGGAAGGAAAAACAGTAGAAGGGAGGAGGACAGCCAGAGGGGGATGGTGTGAGGAGGTGGGTGTGAAGAGAAGAGAGGGCTCACCAGGCTTAGTTGCCTTGGAAGTGCAACGGTGCGGAGAGTTGAATGTTAACACGTGAAGAAAGAATCTTCTGGAATCATCAGTAATTTGTTCTTGTAGGGTTTATTATTCCTCTTTACCACCCAGGGTGAAATCCGAGAGAGTAAATGGAGCACATAAATCTGGCTCTTGAAGATGCAACCCTGGTACTTGTGGCTGTTGAGTTTCTGAAGGCACAGACTTGCCCTGTGAATGGATCTTTTGGCTGTCCCATTCTGTGCGTAGAACTAGTGGGGCCAACGTGAATGTTTCAGTCATCTTGGTTGTGAGCTGACACTAACTTGTCTTCACACTCTTGGACATCACTCACCAAAGCATGACACCGTCAAATAAGATCTTTTGTCAGACCTACTTTTAGCATTTTATTTTGTACTTTCCTGCTCTGAGAGAATGTGGAATAAGGACTGATTCCTCTTTTAAATTTACTCACTGTGGCAAAATAGATATTGCATCTTTCAACTCAATCACTTCATGCTCTGAAGGCTTAATGCTCCTTCTGTTCCATTTGCCTTAGTTTTGAGTTTTCTCCCTTGTCTTTCCTTTTTTGAAATTCTATTATTGTCACAGGAGCCTTTATTTTGCCAGAATCTTCTAGTGTAAATTAAGCATCTACCTTTTGGAAAAATGGAGCTAGTTTGATCTTGTACTGTTATAAAAATAATGTGGTTAAAAAGACATGATAGAAAAATAGTAAGTAAAATTATAAATTACCTACAATATCTGTCCCACATATGGAGCCCCCTTGACGTTTTAAAACCTGGAGTTTATGATCTCTGTTCCCTTACTACAGCTAGGCTTGAACTGTGGATGAATTGCGGTAGGCACTGAATAGCCGAAGGAGTCTTTGAAATCTCTCCACGTGATTTGGGTGAATCATGCTTGGTCTTCCTCACTACAAAGTATGTGTGCACTCAGGCCGGCAGTGAGTGTGCCGGCATGTGCAGTGGTGGTCAGGTCCGTCGGCCTCCTCCGCTGGCCTCCTCCGCTGGCCTCCTCCGCTGGCCTCCGGGCTTTTGGCCAAGTTGCTTAGCCTCTCTGTGCCTTAGCTTTTTTCATGTGTCCTGTGAGAGTAATCTCCTAAATCTATCACTTTGTGGATGCTCACATGATAACAGCCTTTGAAAAATGTGTGCTAAATGAACCTCTGGCACTTAATATACCCTCAGTAAATATTTGTAACTGTGTAAGGGGCTGGTCGTGGGGTTGTTGTTGGCACCAGGGCTACAGCAGTCGTGCTGAACTTACTTCAGATTGTGTGAGCACTGGGTTCATATACTTGTCTCTGTGGGGTTTGTCTTTGGATGTTACCTACACAGAAAGAATAGTGAAAAGCCTTTTGGAACAAAAGTGAGCTATTTACGAAGGAATTGTGATCCAAGGAGAAGTTACCTGGAAGTAGAGATTGGTCTGGTTACTGAATATTCATATTTTAAAAATTAAGAGAGAAATAAAACATGTTTACTTAATTTGATGAACATGTCACAGAAAGCAAGACTAGAGAGAGAGGGGTCCCTGTTTTCTGTTAGTGCATGGACTTCTGTCTAAATTGGGAGCTGTTAATGAACTTGGTATGGAAAGCTTTTTTTTCACAAAAGGAGATATATTTTGTAATTGCTAAACTGTTAGGAAAGATGGTTACCTTTGACTTGATGTCTTTGCAATCAGATTATCCTAGAAAGATGAATTATTATTGTTTTTATTATCTTTTGTGTGACTTTCACTTATGGGCAATAGAAAGGTCAACAGTTTCCTAAGTAGTTCATGGGGAAGTGAATAGTACTATTTTTCCATTTATCTCTATCTGTTCTTTTCTGTATGTTATATATTTTTTGCAATTAAAATACTTATTTTTAAAAATGTTAAAGACTATAAAAATTTATAATTATTTCTTGTTGTAGGCTTTTGATAATTTGTTAATAACTTGTCTATTTAAGGTAAAATAGAGGCATGGGAAAGAGCTATAGTAGAAGTCAGGGTCTTATTTTAGCTGCCCTGTTGTTTCAAAGAATATATCTTTACCTTGTATCTTTTCCTCTCAGTTTCAGGAAACTACGTGGCGTTTAAAGGTATTATTTAGATAATATTTTAAGTGCTTTAAGTTTCTGTGAAAAAATCAGGTACTAATAATTTTTTTTTCTTTTCGAGACAGAGCCTTGCTCTGTCGACCAGGCTACAGTGCATCACTGCAACCTCCTCCTCCGGGTTCAAGCAATTCTCCTGCCCCAGCCCTCCAGAGTAGCTGGGACTACAGGCATGTGCCACCATGCCTGGCTAATATTTATATCTTTGGTAGAGATGGGGTTTTGTCATGTTGGCCAGGCTGGTCTTGAACTCCTGACCTCAAGTGATCCACCCATCTCGGCCGCCCAAAGTGCTAGGATTATGGGCGTGAGCCACCACACCTGGCCCAGGTACTAATAATTTTTAATGATGGGCTGAGGTTTCATCTCAAGCCCCCCAAAAGCTGCTTTAATCATTGTATGACGTTCTGTCTAAGCTTCCCACATACCCTACTTAATTTTTTGTTCCCACTCAGTTCCTTCTCCCTTCCATTATTTTCCGTTTTGAATCATTAAGCAAAATAAAAGGGTTATTGGAAGCAGGTATCTAATACTGTAATGTCACAGAAGAGAGATGTTAGTTGATATCAATTGAATCCTGCCTTTAAGTTCTTCCTTCACTTTCTCTCCTGTTCTTCCTCTTGTAGATTATTTATTCATCTCTCAATCAATGCATCAGATATTTATTGAAGACCAAACATGTGCGATTCGTTGGTTACTGAGGGTGTGGAAAGATGCGTAAGACAGGATACGTTTTCTCAGGGCCTTTGTATTTGGCGTAAGCCTTTGTTTTGATAGAGTAACTTGATGAAGTCACTGTGTTTAGGATATACAAGCTCAAAAAAAATCACCTGAGATTCTTAGGTTTTTCTTTTGACCTCATTTGGGAGCTTTCTGAATTAATTATGTACTTTTATGGAAATTTGGGAAGTAGAGTCATGTAGCTCTTTCGTAATGGTACAGTAGAAGGATAGAGAAGAATCTTTCTGGCGTGGGTAGACCTAGATGTGAATTCCAACACCTGATTGTTTAGTGTTGGGAGAGTGGCTTGGACTCCCAGAGCTAGTTTCTTTATGGTGAAAGGTGGTATATGGTACTTAACTCATTTAAACGTTAGAGAAGGAATCCATGAAATAACAGTTAAAGTGTCTGCAATAGTAAATATATAATACGTGTTTATTTTCCTGCCTTCTTTCTTCATAAAATCATGGAATAATAGAAGTTTTCCTCTTTATCTCTGTAAGTTGGATTCTTGCTAAGTTAATATTAAGCCCAGGTACAGATCTAGTGCTGTTTTGTTTGATTTAAAAGAGGCAGGGTGAATATGTGACTTTAATATTTAGCAAGACTTAAAAATCTTATATAAAATATATAATTTCAATTTTTTTAACCTACAATGGATAGAATTTAATAACTTATGGACTTCTATTGCTTAATTTTGGTTTTCAGAATATTTAAAATAGACCCAGTCCAATGACAGAAATATTAGGTGTTTTTTTTTTTTTTTTTTTAAGATTCTCATGTGCTAAATTTGGGGTAGTGTTATCATGCCATGAATATGCTGAGAGCAGAAAGTCAGAAGAACATCTTTAGACATCCACAGTTTTGATATGCACAGTGGAACTAAAATTGAGCCATTGATAAAGACACAGTAAAGCCATTTAATTTATACCATCAAACTGATTTTAACAATGATGATTTTTAAAGTACTTCGAATTCCTGTAGCCTTTAAAAAGGATTTTACTGATGAGGTTATTTGAAGATAGTCTTGTCACATCCTAAAACTTGGAGTTTTTTTTGTGAGAGGCTTTAGGAAGCTTGTTGAGCTACTGTGAGATGAACAAATCTAGCAGCTTCTAATTATTATTATTATTATTTTCCATTTGGCTGGATGAATTTTAATTTTGAGCATATCAATCTCACTTAATTGTAGTACGTGCTGAACTCCAGGTCTCTGCAAATATTACTGCTATTGGTTAAATTGATTTGTCAATCTTTAGGTCCTTGAATGAAGTAGGATATTTTGGGGCTGTGACTGATAAAGACATTGAAGATCATCTTTGTTGCCTAGAGTTTTACATCCTTTGTTGTGCATTTGATTTCTTTTTTGGGCTCTGTTTAATCAAAAGCCTATGTTATCTGTCATATAAAGTGAATTGTTTTTTTTTTTTTTTTTTTTTACAATGATATGCTTTTCATCAGAAAGCCTTAATAATTACGGCCAAATTGCATTGTTCTTTTTATTAGATAGATTAATGATGATGTTTAGTTCACATATACACATGTATACTCACCAGACATAAACATGCACATGCATGTACATGCATTTTCCCATGTAGGCAGTTCATAGTCATAACTCTTTCAAAGAGGCTAGCTCTAGTCCGAGTGTGTGGGGCCGTTTTGATCACTGCTATGGCGTGGAGGTATTGCCATGAAGAAGTTTTATTCTGGAGTCTAGCCACTTATTCCCTATTTAAGGAATTGTGCCTCAATCTCTTTGCCTAACCTTTATGTTGCTTAGTAGATACCAGGTTTGGATGAGGTCTAGCAAGACAGACTTTTTAAATTTTGGGGTGAGTTATTTAATACAGCAGTTTTTAAAGTGTGGTCCACATTATCAGTGCAGTACAGTGAACTCTTTGTTAGTAACCTGCAATGGATAAGTACAGAAAGTGAAAGCCAGCATTTAGAAACTTGTAGGAATTTGACAGAATCATGATTTATTGAATATTATAATATGAAAACTGAGCTTGTATTTTACATGTCTTAAAATTCATTCTTACTGTGTTTTATAAAAGTATTTGCTCATGACTGATTGAAAGTCAAAAAACTAGCAAAACCGGTCTTCGCCACCAACGGTTTTTGAAGCACCGCTTTTCACGTATGCTTCACAAGGCCAGCAGTTCAGTTTTGTGGACAGAAAGGTAGGAATTGTCACCTGATTCCACCTTGTTTTTGGATATGTCAACACCCCTCTACACTATTAATTTGCCAAAGGCAAAAAGGATGTTTATACCAGATTAGTCACTTCTGATTGTGTTGAGGTGAAGATACCATTTACTTTTAGAGAAAAAATAACATATTTCACAGAATATATTGCTGTCAGATTAAGTAGATTGTTTCTGGCAGATTCAGTTTCTAAACTACTTTTTATAACTCATTCATTCCTTTTCATTTTTTATAGTAAGATGAAGCAGTGAAATGAGAACATGTATTTAAGGAAGAGTAGATAAGGCTTAATGATTGATTTGGCACAGTTGAAGAAAAAGGGAGAATAAAAAATGACTGATCTTTGAAATGTCATTATCTTGGACAATTGAGAGGGAAGTTGGTTTTAGAATACCATAGGGCTGTTCTGTTCTGTATTAGTTATTGAATGTATTGAAGTAATAGTTGAAGCCATTAGTTATGATAATATCTTTTTTTTTTTTTTTTTTTTTTTTTTTTGAGGTGGAATCTCACTCTGTCGCCAAGGCTGGAGTGCAGTGGTGTGATCTCAGCTCACTGCAGCCTCTACCTACTGTGTTCAAGTGATTCTCCTGCCTCAGCCTCCTGAGTAGCTGGAATTACAGGCACGTGCCACTGTGCTTGGCTAATATTTGTATTTTTAGTAGAGATGGGGTTTTACCATGTTGGCCAGGCCGGCCTCGAACCCCTGACCTCAGGTGATCTGCCTGCCTTGGCCTCTCAAAGTGCTGGGATTGCAGGCATGAGCCACAGCACCTGGCCAATAAATATCGTAAACATGGAGTTTAATTCTCTGGGCAACAATATATGGAATTAACCAAAAAAACCATATAAACAAAAAAGCTTTGATGTATTTCTAAAGTTAGAAGAGAGGGTAATAGGAAAAGTAACTGGAAAAGACCATACAAAGTTTAGTAGAAAAGTAAGTAAAATCTCATAAAAGGAAAGGAAGAGGGGAAGAGTTTTATAAGAGGAAGAAGTTAACAGATTTATGCCTTCCCATAGTTGAAGGACTCAGAAAATAATTGGTTTAGAAAGAAATAACAGGTGTTTTGAAAGAGAATAGTTTGTAGGAGTAGTCATACGAGGAACTGGGGATCTAGTATGTCATGTTTACTAGGATCTCACATTTTAGTAAAGGAGACAAGCATGTAAATAATACTAGTGTATTATGATTTCTTCCTTGACTATGGATTACATAGGAGTGCATTGTGAAATTTCCAAATAGAAATTAGAAAGTTACTGGTCTTTAGCTTAACTACATTATGGTTAAGAACATATTCTGTAAGATTTCAATCCTTTGAAATTTGAGACTCATTTTATGGCTTGTCTTGCAATCTATCATAGTGGTTGTACCAAGTGCACTTTAAAAGAATGTATATTTTGCAGGTGGAGTAGTCTGTGTCATTTAGGTCAGGGTGGTTGATAGTGTTATTTAGATCTTTTGTTTAGTGGTTCTATCAATTGCTGAGAGAGCTGTTAAAATCTCTAGCTATTGTTGTGGATTTGTCTGTTTCTCCCTTCAGTTTTGTCAGTTTTTGCTTCATGAATTTTGAAGCTCTGTAATTAAAACACTTAGAAATGTTACATTTTCCTGATGAACTGGTCTTTGTATTATTGTGAAATATCCTTCTTTATCACTGGCAATGCTCTTGGTTTACTTTATTTGAAGTTAGTATCACACTCCAGCTTTCTTATGCTTCTGGTTGCATGCTGTATCTTTTTCCTTCTCAGTTTCAACTTACCTGTGTCATCTTTAGTTTGTCTCTTTTAGGCAACACATTCTTGGGTCTTGAATTTTTATCTATTAAAATAATTTCTGCCTCTTAACTGGAGTGTTTGGTTCACTGGCATTTAAAGAACTGTTGGTTTGATTAGATTTAGGCCTACCATTTTACTCTTTGTTTTCTGTTTGCTCATCTGTTTTTTTGTTCTTTCATCTTCCATTTTTGCTTTCTCTTGGATTAAGTGCATCCTATAAAAACCTTCATTTTACTTAACATAATGACCTCCAGTTCTGTCCATGTTGCTGCAGATGACAGGATTTCATTCCTTTCCGTGGCTGAATAAACTTCGGCTATCAGAAGCTGAGAAAGGTACCGTGGTAGGACAGGATGAAGTGAGATTGGTTAATGGGTACAAAAATACAGTTATATAGAAGAAATAAGACCTAATGTGCAATTCAGTAGGTTGATAGTAAACAGTAATCTATTGTATATTTCAGAATAGTTAGAATAATTCAAATGCTCCCAACATAAAGAAAAGATAAATGTTTAAAGTGGTGGATGTCCCAATTACCTTGATTTCATAATTATAACATATATGTGATTCTATTAAAATATCATATGTACTCCCCAAGAGGTACATCTGTTATATATTAACAAATTTTTTAAAATATTGTAACATTTCTTTGGAGTCTTTAACTATTTCTTTTTGCACTATTTTATTTCTTACAGGTGATCTTGGAGTCACAATACACATCCTCTCTATCTTACTATCTTACGTAAAATGTAAGCAGTTGTAATCTTTTATGCTACGGTTGTCATATTACTGTATTTACATATTATAAGCCATACAATACAGGGTTTTAACTTGTGCTTTAAGCAGTCTCATGTATATTATGAAGTAAAGAGGGAAAAACCATGTTTTATATTTATCCAGCTACATATTAATATATCTGCAGTTCTTCTTTCTTTTCTGGACACTCAGCTTTCCACTTGTGGTTTCACTTTCCATTAGCTGCAGAATTTTCTTTAGCCCAGGGATCAGCAAACTATGGAAGCCTGTGGGCCAATGTGGCCTACCTGTTTTTATAAAGCTTTACTGGAACACCGCTTTGCTCATTTATTTTTTAATGAATGCTTTTGCACCATAATAGTAGAATTGTGCAGTTGTGACAGAGACTGCAAAGCCTAAAGTATTTACTCTTTGGCCTTTTACAGAGAAAGTCAGCCAATCCCTGCTTTTTCCTGTCTTCCAGTGCATGTCTGCTGGTGACCGATCTGTTTTGTTTTATAAAAATGATATTTTACTTTTTATTGTGGAAGGATATTTTTGCTGGATGTGGTTCTTTTTTTCTTTCAGTACTTTCAAGATACCATTCCACTTTCTGCTAACCTCTCTCCTTTGTCTTCCTCTTTTTTTTTTTGCTCTCTCAGAAGAATCATTTCCATTGTTTCTGATGAGAAGTCAGCTTTCCTTTGTATTTTTGTTTCCCTGTATATAATGTGTTGTCTTTTTCTGGCTGCTTTGAACATTTTATTATATATTTGGTTTTCTGAAGATTGACTGTGATGTGTCTGGATTTAGTTTTATTTGTATCTACCTTTCCTAGTATTTACAGAACTTACATGTTTGTAGAGTTATGTCTTTTACTAAAGATGGAAAATTTTGGCTATTATATTTTTAGGTATACATTTGCACCTTTTTACTTATCCTTGCTTTCTGGCATTGTGATTCCACTTATATTAGACCTTTTGATACTGCACTGCAGGTCATGGAGCCTTTGTTCACTTTGTGGGAAGGAATAAAGAGCATTTTTCCTATCTGCCTCTGAAATTGAATAATTTCTATTGGTCTGTCTTCATGTTCACTGATTCCTTTGTCATTTCCAGTCCCCTTTTGAGCTCATTTGTAAATTTTAAATGATCAATATTTTTATTTCTAGGATTTCCATTTGGGAATTTAGTGTTTGTGTCTCCACTGAACTTTCTTTTCTTTTTTTTTTTCTTTTTCTTTTTACCACGTTCAGATGAACTTTCTTTTTTTGCTTTTTTATTGGTACCATCTTTTTCTTTGGGCATAGTCATAATGTGTACCTTAAATATTCTTCTGCTAACTCCAACATCTAATTCATCTCAGGGTTGGTCTTGCTTGATTGACTTTTCTCTTGAGTATTGGTTCCATTTTCCTGTTTCTTCATATGCTTATTAATTTGGGAGTGTATTCTGAATGTTGTAAGCAATACACCCTAGAACTGGTGTCTGTTACATTTCTCCATAAGACATTGAGGTTGTTTAGCAGGCAGTTAGCTTGGCTGGGCTCTAACTCCAACTCTGTCTTCCTGTGGCGAGCAGCAGCTTAAATCTTTTTTCAGTTCTTTTAGACATAGCTGGGCTGCTGGCATTCTGTCCTTACATTGTATAAGTCAGTTGTCAGCTAGAGATTTGGGCAGAGTTCGTACGCAGAATTTGGGGCTCCTTTATGTTTCTCTGATTTCTCCTCTCACTTCTAGCTGCTTTGGTCACTCTGAACTGTCCTCAGGCTGATGAGGTTGTGGGTTCTTTGTGAGTTTTACCTGAATTTTTCTGAGTGGGACCTGTCCTTGGGAGGAGAGCCATATACAAAACTAGAAATTTTCCTAGTGCCATTCCTTTTATTTTTCTTCTCATATCTAGACTACATTCTAGTTTCTGCTGCCTTTTGTTCTTTCGGATAATCTTTTATATATCATCTAGATTTTATCATTGCTTTCTATGAAAGGGTTGATCCAATAGAAGCCATTTTACCATTACTGGAAATGGAGTCTCTGGAATATGTTTAAAATTGAACCAGTGAATAAATACATTTTGTTCACAATTGAAAGGATAAAACAGTAACACAATAGAAATTCAGAAGTGCTGGGACCATTCTTAATGTGTGTGATAAATTATATTGTTTACTGAGAACGACAGCAAGGGAAACTGAGCCAGCCCCCAAGTGGAAAACTGTTCAGGGAGTTCTGAAGTGGTAAACACTATATGTATATTATATGCCAGTTAAGCTAGTTCTTTAAGCATGGGATGTGTGACCCTGCCCCCACTGATTTCTCTTGGAGAACGCTTTCTAGTTTGTCTTTGATCAGTGGCGGGCAGGCACCAGCTGCCTGCCTAGTTTATCTTTGTTCTGTGAGAAAACAGAACACCTGCTTGTTGATAATAATCACCTTTTCAGAGAATAAATACGTGGGTCAGAGTCTACTTGAGGCTCTCCGCTGGTGAGGCTGCCAGCCCTCTGTCGCTCTCAGCTTGGAATGCTGTTAGCCCCCTAATAGTCCCCCTTTGCACTCTTATCTCTGTCTGTTTTGTAATACCTTCAGCACCACATGGATCGGGGGTCTCCACGACTGAGCTGGTCTCGGTAGAAGTAACCTGATGAAAAATACCACAAAATTGTAGTTTTGTTTTTCTGACGTAAGGTAACAGTTCGCTTTGAACTGTCCTCTGTCTCTGAAATGAATACTTTGTACTTTAAGTAGATGGAAGCTTTGCTGACTTAAATAGGCCCAAAGAACTTACCAGGGTCACTTTGGTTCTTACGTTTTAGTTTTGTCTTTTTGTCTATGAATTATAAATTCAAAATTCTGTATGCAACAAAAACATTCTTCAAACTTTTTGTCAGCTTGACAGTGCTATGCCTTTGCTTGCACTTGGTGTTCATTGGACATCTTGTGTCTGAAAATTTCTCTGACATTGAATGGAAAACTTTCAGCCGTTATTTCTTCAGATAAAATCTCAGCTCCATTCTCTTCCTCCTCTCCTTTTGGTATTCCAATTGCACATATGTTGGACTGTTAGATAATACATAACAGGACCTGGGCCTCCATTCATTTCATAAAAGACCTTTTATCTCTATTTTTCTCCTTGGATAATTTTAACCTATCTTCAAGTTCACTTTTTTTTCTGTTTTATCTCCACTTGGTTCTTAAGTCCATCAGCTGATTTTTTGTTTCAGAAATTGTAGTTTTACTTCTAGGATTTCTGTTTCTTTTTTAAAAATTTATGGATTTTTTGTATGAAATTTTTCGTTTATTGAAAGCACTTTATTTCATTGAGGATTTTTATGATAATTGCTTTGAAATCTTTTTCTGTTAGTTCCAGTATCTGATTCATCCTGGAGCTGTATTCAGATAGGATTTGGGTCCCCTTTCTTGCTCTTTGCTTTCTGGGGCTTCCTGAGTCTTACCCACTTCAGCGTTCATGGTTTTCCAGCTTTGCTTTTCTGGTTCTTCAGGCCAGAAAGACTATTTTCAGCTTTTCAGTGGGTTCTCTGCCACTGTGCCTTAGTTTCAGGATAAAAATTGGAGTGACAGGAATGTACTTGTATTGTTCCTGACTTTCCTACTGTAGGTGAGTATACTTGATACCAGACTCTGTCTGCTTCTATTTACTGTTCTTTTAAGTAGTCGCCTTTTCAGTCTGTTCAGGGGTGTGTGTGTGTGTGTGTGTGTGTGTGTGTGTGTGTGAGAGAGAGAGAGAGAGAGAGAGAGAGAGAGAGAGACTTGCTGTGTTGCTCAGGCTGGAGTTCAGTAGCACCATCTCAGCTTACCACAATCTCCACCTCCTGCGATCAAGCGATTCTCTTGCCTCAGCCTCCCGAGTGGCTGTGGCTGGGACTACAGGCACATGCTACCATGCCTGGCTAATTTTTTTTGGTATTTGTAGTAGAGATGGGGTTTCACTGTGTCAGCCAGGATGGTCTTGATCTCTTGACCTCGTGATCTGCCCGCCTTGGACTTCCAAGGTGTATAGTTGTTTTCCGCCAGAGAGAGGTTGGTTCAGTAGGTTCTTAAATCCATCATACCTGTGTGTAAGTTCATGTTTTAGTTTTGAAGTAATTCTAAAAGCAAATTAATTTAGTTATACTGTTGCTGCTACTTTACTCATCATTATCTAATTATAATGAGGAGGACTGCAAGCAATTTGTGATAGCTATAGATGTCAGCACTAAGGAGGAATATTAGGTTCACAAATATTTTATTATTGAATATCAACTCTGAGCCAAGCACTTGTGATTGAAAAATAAGACAAACTACTCTCAAGGTACTTAAAATCTGGTAGAAAACTAAAGGGAAGATTGGTGGGAAGATTGATCTCACTGACTTTCACATGCTAAGCTAAATCACTTTTTGCGTTTGTTCAGCTTCATTATTAGGGATAGAACTTGTAAAAAAAAGAAAAAAGAGATTTCAAATTTTGTTACAGTTGGAGTTAATTGTTACTTCCTATTTTTTTTTTTTTCATTCCACAGGCTTTTTAAACTAGCTTGGTGAAAGTAGCTTTTTGAAAACAGAGGCCTGTCTTGTTGCTTCTTGTTCTAAGAGCTTAGCCTGGTCCTTACTCAGAAACGTTAGTTAATTCCATGACAGTTTATTGTGTAAATTTGTGGATTCTTTTGCTGTTTTGTTAAGTACTCTTACAAATAGAAAATCATAGAAGAGAACTAGGGAATTTGCCTGAATGTTGCAAAACTTTTCTGATAATTGTTCAAACAAGGGAGTTTTAAAAATTGTTTTCCCTTGTGCACTTACAGGTTGATAAGAGGGGGGAAAATTGTGACAGACTGGAGAACGTGACTGAGAACTTGAAGAAACACTCTTTCTTAATATGCTGTAGGTGAGCAACAACCAAGAGCTCACAGCCAGAGGAAGTCCATGAGAAAGGATTGTGGCGGATTTCATTGTAAATGTTTTCAGTGTTGTAGGGCCCGTCTGGGTCAAGAATTAAAGATATTTAGCAATCTAGGAAATTCAAAAGTGATCGGAAGTAGGCTTCTGATATAGGACAGATATCAGGAGCAAAGTAAGGATTTGAGATACAGTCATCCACTTAAAGGTGAAAGTTAAACTTGAGAATAGGAGGAGGAGAGAAACCATAAATGAATGCGCAGAGGTCTATGAACATCACATGACAGATTATATAGTTTCTCACTATCACTTTGTCTAACCCAGAACTTCTTAGAAAAATCAACTGAAAGAGAAACTCGCCAAGAATATGCTCTGGCTATGATTCAGTGCAAAGTTCTGAAACAGTTGGAGAACTTGGAACAGCAGAAGTACGATGATGAAGATATCAGCGAAGATATCAAATTTCTTTTGGAAAAACTTGGAGAGAGTGTCCAGGACCTTAGGTGTGTTATTCTTTTTAATTCTCATATGCTGGATATATTGGACTTTGTTTGACTAGCAAGAAAGTTCAAGAAAACCTGAATTTGTTGCCACCTATGTAAGTCAAGAGTTCACTAAAATACATTAATGTCTGCTGTGAAGACATCATTCTCAGATGGCCACAGCTGGTCAGAGCTGTGTGTTATCTCTTCTTATAGGGAGATTTCCACTGTTTTCTGCTGTCTAAAATCTTACCGGCTTTACTCCCTTAGGATGTGACTCCACCCTGGAGTTCCTTGAGAGTCTTCTGTTAGAGGCTTTTTAAGCAATAAAGGTGATTTATTAATTAACGAAGGAGGTTTGTCTGTATATGGAGAAAGTATTTGTTTTTCTGGTTTTTGAAGGCCTGTTGGCTCAGTTTTTATATTAAAAATAATGTAAATAAATATATACAGTAAAGAATTAGCCCATATGGAAGGGACTGCATGCCACTCCCACCATCTTCCCTACCTCACTCACCTCACTCTGTTCTGGTGTCATGTGTTTGCTTCCAAAAAGCCTTCTAGCCCCTCTCTGCCCGCCCCCGACAACCCACAAATGGGGCTCTGCAGATTCTTTTGGATCTTGTTCTTTTTCGGTTTTATACATAATATCTTGATGATCTTTGCCATTAACACTCGTATTCTTTGTTTTACACCATCGGCATGTTTTTAAAAGAGTTTGTCTCTGAAAATAAATGCTTCTCTTAGATGTATTGGGGTTTGGAGCCAGGCTGATTCTTGAAATTGTTTGGCTTTTTTTTCCACGTGTGGCCTCACACAAGCTTCTTGACTTTTTCAAGTCTGTTTTCCTTTTGGTAAAATCGTAATAAAAATGCTAACCTTGCAGTATTTGTTGTGAGGTTCTGTCTGCCCTGCAGGCGCCTTCAGCAAAGTATGTGCTCCAGAAATGTATTTACCAGATGATTCAATGCAGCCATAATCCCAAGGCTCGAAGATTTCCCAGAGGTGGGAGGTGTTACCTGTATCAGTGGTTTGTAATGGATTTTGCAGAGGAAGAAAAATGATTTTTATGGCTCTATGATTACAAATATTTAAAATATGGATACATTGATTCTAATAGGCAGACCAGGAATAGGCTTTACAGCTGTGCATTCTTTACTATGTTTATTAAAAACTTATGACTGGTTCTCTGTAATAATCATTTAAGGCCTGTTTTTGTAAAAACTAAGATTAGTGATAGCTTTTACATGATTTAATCCATTTTAGCTAATTATTGATTTTTCACCTTGAATTTGGTAATTTGAAAAATACCACTTACATAAAGCTAATAGGGTAATGGGTACAGCTAAGAGACTTGGCTTTGTTTTTGCTATTATAGGATTAGGATATGAATATTAAAAACACTGTTATACTTCTTATACTAACTAGCCCTACATTAAAGTATTTCACTACTTTATTCAAATGGGACCCTCTGATCAACTTACCTAGTACATCCTGATTATACTGAATTACTAGTAAAATTTGAATGGTTACATCTTTTTAAATTTTACTTGAGAGAAAGTCCAAGTATGTTCTGACAGTGTATTTGTCTACTGGCTAACCACATTAAAAATTTTCATACTTTAAAGCTTGGAATAATCAAGTTACTCTCCAGTGAATGGTTTTTAAATTAAGGTGAATTGCAGTTTGTTATATGTACAGAGGCTTTTGTCTTTGGTCTATAATGGATTAGCTCAATTAATTATGTCTACACTCTTGGTAATCACATTGTAAAATACTGTGCCAATGCATGTGATTTTGTTTTTGTGATGTATTTTTATAGTTTATGATATTTATACTATAATAGTATGAGTTTATTGTTTTATGTTAAAGTACTATGCTTTTACGTAATATATTATTTTACATTAATATGCCTATTGGTCTGGGAAATACAGTATTTCAAGTGTCATGGTAGAAATTCTGATTTTCAGTTTTTTTACTTACACACATTCATGTATATATTGGAGTAAGGATTTTGAAAGCAAGTGCTGAGTTTTGTGTCTCATACCCAGCATTCAAATTTGACAGGAGGGTTGGACCTTACTGTACTGAATAAAATTTCACATGATTTATTAAAGATTATTTAAACTTTAAACTTCGCTTAATGGTAATTTGTTAATGTACAAAGGATGGTCATTCCTTTTATAAATAATCAGTGAAGACATTTTATTTTGCTTAATTTTGGAGTAATTGTCAGATTCTTATAAATCTTAAATTCTTTATACATTTTTGTAGTTCATTTGATGAGTACAGTTCGGAACTTAAATCTGGAAGGTTGGAATGGAGTCCTGTGCACAAATCTGAGAAATTTTGGCGAGAGAATGCCGTGAGATTAAATGAGAAGAATTATGAACTCTTGAAGTAAGTTTTTTGTTTCACTTTACACTCTTAATACGCATTATCTCAAATCCTCAACAGCACTTGTTTTTGTCACTCTAAATTTAAGATATTCTGTGGTTTTAATTTGTGTATTCTTGCTGACTGATGGGGGTGAATACCTTTTCCTATCCTTTTGACCATCTGGACATCTTTTCTTGGAGAAGGGCCTGTTCGAGTCTGGTTTCTTTCATTCTACAGGAGTTCTACATGTATTCTGACCTTGAGTTTGTTGTCTCATATATATAAATTCATCACAACCATTTTGTCCCCACTCTGTTGCATGCCATTTTACTTTGTAATGGTGTCTTAAGAGATGCTGCAAATTTTGATGTAGCTCAGTTCATCAGTCTTTCCCTGTATGGCTAGTGCTTTTCTGTGTCTTGGTTAAGAAGTTTTTGCCTCTTCCAGGTCATGAAGATGTCTTTATATCTCCTAGAAGCTTTATTGTTTAACTTTTTACATTTATATATCCAGTTCATCTGGAATTGATTTTTGGCTAAGGCGTAAAGTAGGGAACAGGATTTTTTTTTTTTTTTTTTTTTTTTAACATAAATATCTAATTGAACCAGCTCCATTTATTGAAAACATTTCCTTCAGTACTCTCCAGGTTTACCTTTGTCATAATAAGATGATTAATATGTGTAGGTTTCTTTCTTTTTTAGTGAGATATAATTATAGCATACAGTTTATCTGTTTAAACTGTAAAATGCATTGGATTTTAGTGTATTCAGATATTTGTACTCATCAACAAAGTCAGTTTTAGAACATTTTCATTGCTTCAAAATGGAACCCCATATCTTTGGCCACCACCTCTTTATCCACCCATCTGTCTAACCCTAAGCAGCCACCGATACCTGGATTTGCCTGTTACAGAAATTTCATGTTAATGGAATCATGTAATACATATTTTTTTGTGGCTGGCTTCTTTCACGTACTGTAACGTGTTCAGATTCATCCATGTTGTGGAATTTATCACTACTTCATTCCTTTTTTATGGTTCAATGATTTTCCATTATATGGTTAAGACCACATTTTATTTATTCACTGATCAGTTCATGGACTTCTGGGTTGTTTCTACCTTTTGGTTATTACGAATATTACCAGTAATACTTATGGTACAAGTTGTTGTGTGGATATGTTTTCGTTTGTCTTGCTGTTAGATACTTGGTGTGAAGTTGCTGAGTCATGTGTTAACTCTGTGATTAACCATTTGAGGAACTACGAGACTGTTTTCCAAAGTGGCTACACAATTTCCTATTCTCACCAATGATGAATGAGGGTTTTGATTTCTCTACATCTTTGCCAACATTTGTTACAACCTGATCTTTTGATTCTAGCCACCTGAGTGTGCAGTGATAACCTCATTGTGGTATCTATTTGTATTTCCTGATGACTAATAATGTCAAGCATTTTTTTCATGTGCTTATTGATCATCTGTATATCTTCTTTGGAGAAATATCTGTTCAGATACTTGGCTCATGTTTAAATTGGGTTGCCTTTTTATTACTTAGTTGTAAGAGTTCTCTATATATTCTGGGTACAGGTCCCGGATCAGATAGGTGATTTGGAAATACTTTTAATAGAGACAGGCTTGCACCATGTTAGCCAGGATGGCCTCCATCTGACCTCAAGATCTGCCCTCCTCAGCTTCCCAAAGTGTTGAGATTAGAGGCATGAGCCACCGTGCCTGGCTTTTTCCCACTAAAAGAAAGCAGGATCTAGCTCTGTTACCCAGGCTGGAGTGAAGTGATGTGATCATAGCTAACTGTAACATCAAACTCCTGGGCTCAAGAGATCCTCCCATCTCAGCCTCCTGACAGCTACGTCCAGAGGCACACATCACCGTGCACCAGCTATTTTGTTTGTTTGTTTTAATGTTTGTGGAGATGGGATGTCACTCTGTTGCCTAGGTTGGTGTCGAACTCTTGGCCTCAAAGCAGTCCTCCCGTCTCTGCCTTCCAAAATGCGAGTAGGCACGAGCCACCATGCTTGGCTTAGTACTGTGTTTTTAATTTGAAATTCCAATTGTTCATGGATAGCGTATGAGAAAGCAGTTGACTCATATATATACCTTGTATCCTGTGACTTTGCTGTAATTATTTCTTTTATTTCCTTTTTTGTCTTATTACACTTAATATACTTCCAATGTGATAGTGAATAGAGTGATGAGAGGGTATATCCTTGCCTTGCTCCTGATCTTAGGGAGGAAAAGATCTAATTTCTCATTGTTCAATATGATGTTAACTATAGATTTCTTTCTTTCTTTCTTTCTTTTTTGCACATCGTCTTTATCAAGTTGAGAATGTTTCCCTGTATTCCTAATTTGTTGAGAGTTTTTATTATGAATGGATGTTAAATTTGTCAAATAATTTTCCTGCATCTATTGATGTGATTTTTTTTCTTTAGCCTGTTGATGTGATGGGTTACATTTCTCAAATGTAACACTAGCTTTGCATTCCTGGACTCAATCCTGTTTGGTCATAGTTTATAATTTGTCTTACATGTTATTGATTTGATTTGCTAATATTTTTGTTGAGGATTTTTGCATCTGTGTTCATGACAGATAGTGCTCTGTAATTATCCTTTCTTGTGATGTCCTTTTCTGATTTTGGGATTATGGTAATGTTGATCTCATGAATGAGTTAAAGGGTGTTCCCTCTGCTTCTATTTTCTGGAAGAGATTATAAAGAATTGGTGGTGTTTCCTTCTTAAATGTTTGACATAGTTTACCAGTGAGAACATGTGGGCCTGTTGCTTTCTGTTTTGTAAGGTTATTAATTACTCATTTCTTTAATAGATGTAGGCCTATTCAGATTATCCATTTCTCCTTAGGTAAGCACGGTGAAGGCCACCTACCTCCCTTAAGATTGGACTCCTTGAGATTTTTATTTCTCTAGCTAGTCCTTGTTCAATCTTTAGCAATTAGTCTGTTA
This sequence comes from Saimiri boliviensis, assembly GCF_048565385.1. NCBI lineage: Eukaryota > Metazoa > Chordata > Mammalia > Primates > Cebidae > Saimiri > Saimiri boliviensis. Next base: position 7,693,674 of record NC_133463.1, on the reverse strand, counting down.
CCCTTTAAGTGTTTCTACCAGTTGATAGATCCATCAGTAGTTTCTGCTCCCAATAAGCTTTGATTCTTTGTCTCCCATTTCTCTAACTTCCAGGGAGGTGGTTTGTCCTGGCACCTCAGTTCTGTCTTGGATCTAAGAAGAGTTTTGTTCAGCTTTTTGTTTTTCTTGTTGTGAGGATTGGAGTGAAGACTTTCAAGCTCTTTACATGTTGTACCAGAAACTGGAAGTCTGCTCTTTTTTTTTTTCCAAGATGGTTTTGGCTATTCTGGGTTTCTTAGCATTTCATATGAATTTTAGAATCATCTTGTTAAAATCTACAAAGACGCCAGTCTGGACTCTAATAGGGATTCTGTTGAAGCTGTAAATCAGTTTGGGGAGTAAGTTAGTATTCAGATCTATGAACTTGGGATGTTTTCTGATTTGTTTAGATCATATTTAATTTCTTTCAACAGTGTTTTACAGATTTCAGAATGCAAGTTTTGCATGTCTTTTGTTAAATTTATTTCTAAATATTTTGTCCTTTTGATGCTGTTGTAAACGAAGCCGTTCTTTTCATTTTCAATTATTTATTGCATGTTTATAAAAAAACAGTTGTTTTGTAGCTTGACCTTATAGTCTTTGATCTTTCTGAGCTCTTTTTGTTACTTCTAATACGTTTTTCTCTATTGGATTCCTTTGCATTTTCTGTCTACTGTTGGCCTTTGAACAATGCAGGATTTAGGGGTGCTGACCCTCCTCCCCGACAGTCAGAAAGCCACATATAACTTTTGGCTTCTCCAAAACTTAACTACTAATAACTTCCTGTTGACTAGAAGCCTCACTGGTAACAAACAATTGATAAACACATGTTTTAAATGTTACATGTATTATATACTGTATTCTTACAATAAAGTGAACTAGAGAAAAAATGTTATTAAGAAAACCATAAGGAAGAGAAGATGTATTTACTGTTCATTAAGTGGAAGTGGATCATGGTAAAGATCTTCCTCCTTGTCATGTTGAGTGGGCTGAGAAAGAGAAGATGTTGCTGTTGCCGTCTCAGGGGTGGCAAAGGTGTAAGAAAATCCACGTGTAAGTGTGCCTGTGCAGTTCAGACCTGTGCTGTTCCGTGGTCAGCTGCACAAGATTATGTCCTCTGTCAATAGAGACTTTTCCTTCTCACTTTTTCAAGCTGGGTGCCTTTAATTTTTGTTTTTTGCCCAGTTGCCCTGGCTAGAACCTCTCCCATGCAGTTGTCTTTATGAATTATTTGTTGTATTCCATCATCTATTTGTCTGTTTTTACTCCAATACTGTGTTTTATTAATTGCTGTTCATTATTTTAAGTCTCGGTGTCTGATAGTGTCAGCATTCCTGTTCTTCCAAGGTGCCTTGGTGTTTTTTGGACTCCTGAGTTTCTGTATGCATTTTAGAATCAGCCTGTGAAGCAGACATTTTGAGTGGTATTTTGGTTGGGATTGAAGGGATAGTTTACTCGAGGGGGAATTGATATTTTTTTCACTTGGAAGGAGGGTCCTCCAATCCATGAACATAGTGGTATATCCATTTATGTAGGATTTCCTTTGGATAATGTTATGCTTTTGTCCGTCTTTTATTAAGTTTATTCGTGTGTGTGTGTGTGTGTGTGTGTGTGTGTGTGTTAGTTTTCCTATAGATCATGCATTACAGTTTTTCACCTTCTACTTCAGTTTCAGTGAAACTTTGTGTGATGATAGAAGTGGTTTATACCTGTGCTGCTCAGTACAATAGTGTATCACTAAAGAGCACTTGAAATGTTGGTAACTGAGAAACTAAATTTTAAATTTAAATTTTAATCAGTTTAACTTAAATACACATGTGGCTAGTGGTTGTCAGGCAGCACAGTTTGAGTCTGGTATCTAAAAATACTGGTATAAACAGTTTTGTGTTGTAAAATCGATTGCTTCTTGGCTTACCTTTTTGCCAGCTTGGTATTTGGTTTTCTCATGTTTAACATTTGTTCTGACTTCCCACTTCAATATTTTATTGTTTTTGTTTCATTTCCCATTTTGTTCTTCCTTAGAGATTTATACTTTTAAGAAATTCTCTTAGTGTCATTTAAATGAGGCATCCAGATGTAGCATTTTTAGGTCCACCTATCTCTGTTGTTTAGACTCCATTTTCTGTGTATTACCAAAACCTGTACATTATTCTCGTTTAAACAAAGTGTGGCAAATTAAAGTGTGTGGTTTATGATGTCAGCAGAACTGACAGAATAGGAAGAGGATAAGAGTGGATTAGTTTTTCAGTGTTACCTTTTGACTTTGAGTTTTAACAAAAAGAGCTTGGATAATTTTTAAATCTAATTCTTAGAAAACTTGAATATAATGGAGGGGAATGTTTTACAAATTATTAAAAAGTATTATATATATATTTTATGATACACTTAAGCCTTTTTAAAAAGGTACATTCTATTTTCTGGTGTTAGGTTTTCATTTTTATGGCTTCTTTAGATTACTCCCTTTGCCTTTGTATGACACTGTGATTTTTCTGAATAACAAGAAACAATGGTATAGTTATTTTTCTTTTATGTTTATATGATGATGAGAAATTTGAAATTATTGTTTGTCTTTAGTTTTTTTTTCTTCTTTCTTTTTTTTTTTGAGACAGAGTCTTGTTCTGTCACCCAGGCTGGAGTGCAGTGGTGTGTGTGATCTTGGCTCACTGCAACCTCTGCCTCCTGGGTTCAAGCAATTCTCCTCCTTCAGCCTCCCCAGCAGCTGGGACTACAGGCACATGTCACCATACCCAGTTAATTTTTTGTATTTTTTTAGTAGAGATGGGGTTTCATCATATTGGCCAGGCTAGTCTCGAACTCTTGACCTTGTGATCTGTCCACCTCGGCCTTCCAAAGTGCTGGAATTACAGGTGTGAGCCACCGTGTCCAGCCTTGTCTTTCATTTTTATTCTTGTTAATGGAAAAATCGAACTCTATAAAGTATCTTTAAAAGGTTTCTTCTGAGCCAGTATGAGTAACCACTATCTTGGGAAAAACAGTCTTAAGGAGGCCTGAGAAAGGGCACCTGATTTCTGTTTTATACTAATGGTGGCCAGTTATGCCTAAACTCCAAAAGAGAAGGCACAACTGGCCACTATTAGTATAAAATGAGTTGTGTCTGACCCCTCTTGCCATCATAGCCTGAAACTCAGTTTGAGGTTTCTCTGGGGTCCTGTTGGCCAAGAAGGAAATCTGTTCTGTCAGTGGGGTTGTTACCAGTGGTGAATCTGTGTGGATCTCCAGCAACTCAATCCTCGCCTCCTTGGCGGAAGTAATTCTGCTGGGGGCGGAAGTAGATGTAAGACAAAGTGAGAGACAAGAGCAAGTTTGAGAGCAGGAGTGAAGGCTTATTAAAAATAAGAGCAGGAGTGAAATGGAAGAGGGCCAAGTGGGTGACTTGGGAGATCCAAGTGCCCTGCTCTGCCCTTGACTTGGGGTTTTTGTGCATTGGCATGGTTCTGGGGTTTCCATTTCTCCTCCCTAGATTTTTCCCTTGGGCTCGGCTGTCTGCATGTTCAGTGGCTTGCTAGCACTTTGGAGGGGCCGTATGCACAGTATGTTTACTGAAGTTGTGTACGTGCTCACTTGAGGCATTTTTCCCTTTCCAGTTGAGCATTCCTAGAGGAAAGTCATATACCGGTTAAGCTCTGCCATCTTGCACCTCAGTGCACATGCTTTAGCCAGCCCACCCAACTCGTGAGATACTGTTGGGAAGCTGCTGATCACCAGCTTCAGGTGTTTGCTGTTTGTTGGGAGACATCTTCCCCTGGCACCTTAATCCTTTAAATCCACAGGGATTGGCAATGTGAGTCGGTAACTGCCCAGGAAATAAATATTTTAGACTTTTTGAACCATTTTGTTTCTGTCCCAAATTGCTTGACTTTGCCGTTGCACTGCCAGCTATGGACAACAAGTAAACGAATGAGCCTGTGTTCCAGTAAAGCATTTACAGAAACAGGTGGCATCAGGTTTGGACTTGAGCTGTTATTTCCTGACTTCTGGTTTGATGTATTCAGATGTCAGTCTTAAATAACAAAATTCAGATAATAAAATGAAATACAGAGATAGTTCGAGCTCAAAGCTTTTGAGGATGGCTGCCTGGGAGCATAGGTTCAGGTTGCCTTGAGTATACATAGACTCCAGTTAGTAGCAGTTACAAGTGGGCTTTTAAGGGAAAAGGAGGAGGCAGTTCCTAAGTCATTTGCCAAGAATTTACATTAAAATGACATGTCCAACAGCTGTTGGATAGCTGTTCATTGTTCTTTGTATCACAAATTCCAGGAACATGAGGGTAATGAGTGGGATAGTCAGGGACAAATGCCTTCTGTCCTTAGTGTGGACAAATGCCCACACTCTTGTCTCTGGGTGTGATAACTTTGATATGTTTCACATAGCTCTGATGGCTCTGAGCTATTTTTCTTTTTTTGAGAACAAATGTTATATTTTAAAGAATTTTTATTAATGTAATTTGCATATAATTTCATAAAAATTCTTATTTAAATTATCAAAATAAAAACAGAAGTAATTTTTTTGAAACGATCAAAATGTTTCAGTTTAATTAAATTTAACTTAATTTTAGAATAATTTGCAAGTTGTCCTTTTAAAAACATACATAGTTTGAAATGTTAAAAAAAAATACAGATACATACATGAAAAACTGAATGTATGGTCCTGTTTTATCTTAAAGGCAGAGAGAACTGAAGTAGAAAGGTATCTTCACTGCCGTTCAATCTCAGACTCCTCCTGAGAAGGAACAGGGTCAGCAGGCCATAGTCTCTGGTGTTCTTTCAGTGCCTAGACATACCTTACCTACATCTTCATATACCATTACTTGCACATGTCACAGACTAAATGTATTAGTCTGTGACCTGTCTATTTTTTCTTCCTATGGCTTGAAGTCATTTAACATGACTGTCTTAATATATATTAAAATAGCAGGTGGTGATTAGTACTATGAAGAAAAGTAGCGTAGGAAAAGAATGATGGGGAGGATACGGCCTTAGGGTAATCCTGGGCTCTTACGCAGGAGATGACATTTGAGCTGAAAACTGAATATTGTCTCTCAGTGTACTGGTGGGTTCAGTTTGCTAATCTGTTAAGGTTTTTATGTGTCTTTCTGAGTTATTGGACTATTAGAAAGAGTTGTTTGGTCTTCTACCAGGCCATTTAAAAAATATTCATTCTGACTGGTTATCACAGTTATGCTCTGCTTTTAGAATGAATTGAGAAGTTTTCCATCTATTTCTAGGCCCTTGAGTATTAAAATAACAGAGGAACAACCTATTCCTTGAATGATCTCTGCTTGCACGCATGAGGAAGCTAGTCCTTTCCAAGCTCCTTGGATTCTGAGCAGCGCTGTCTCTCTTCCCTTTCACTTCCAAGGGCATATGCACATCTTGGGTAGCTGCACCCACTCCCTGGTGGTCCTTGAGAAGGGCGGCAGAAGCCGGCGCAGGGGGAGACTTCTTTGCTACTGGTTCCTGGCTCCTTTTCTCAGAAGTACCCGTCAGGCTCCAATAGCAATTTATTCTATGTGGTTGCATTGGAGAAAGTACCAGAAGGGCAAGGTGACAGGATGGTGGATTTGGGCTGCCATCTTCTACGAAACATTCCCTTGCTGTTATGGGCTTTATTATTTAGAAAGTATATATTCCAGTGTTCTGTTAGAGCTGGGGCAAGAGAGAGGGGAAGACACATGTGCTTCGTGCCCAGTACACCCTCTTATCATTGCACACCAACAGTCACTTGTCCCACTACTGCTGTTCTTCGGGTTTACAAATGGCTTATTAAAATATATATAATTAGCAAAGATCTATTGTAGTTTTGTATTTTAGCTTTTATTCATGTTCTACTTTTTTTGAGGGGGAAAATCTATTTTTTGGATAAAAAGTAGTTTTTTATCCCTGATATTTTGGAAATTGTGCATGGTCTACATTGTGAATGTGAAAGGAACTTGTTACATATGTATAAAGGTTTGAAAACTGCAAACTAGGGCCAGTTGTGGTGGCTCACACCTGTAATCCCAGCACTTTGGGAGGCTGAGGTGGTCAAGAGATAGAGACCATCCTGGGTAACACGGTGAAACCCCATTTCTACTAAAAATACAAAAAAAAAATTAGCTGGGCATGGTTGCATATCCTGGGTAACACGGTGAAACCCCATCTCTACTAAAAATACAAAAAAAAATTAGCTGGGCATGGTTGCATGTGCCTGTAGTCCTAGCTACTCAGGAGGCTGAGGCAGGAGAATTGCTTGAACCTGAGAGGCAAAGTTGCAGTGATGAGCCAAGATCGTGCCATTGCACTCCAACCTGGCCAACAGACTGAGACTCTTTCTCACAGGAAAAAAAAAAAAAAAGAAAAACTGCAAACTTATGTGTAATAGTGAAATCCTTAGAAGAATATTAATATATTAATGTTGGTTTTCTGGAAGGTATCTACATTATACCTGTGCTCTGTGGTGTGCCATAGAAAAATTAGAACTTGATCTCTCTTTGGATAAAATTTATTTCAGAATCTTGACAAAACTTTTGGAGGTGTCAGATGATCCCCAGGTCTTAGCTGTTGCTGCTCATGATGTTGGAGAATATGTGCGTCATTATCCACGAGGCAAACGGTAAGAGAAAGCCATTCATTTCGTCTGGTTTCTTGAAACCTTCAATGTAGAATCCTAAGTAATGTACTTACCCAAAATGGAGTAGGTTAGCAAAGGAGCTAACAGACACCAATGCAGAGTCATGCAGTGAGTAAGTGCCCAGACTGAACTTGCCTGCGTGGTCTTCAGATCCCAGCTCTCCCACCTAGACCCTGTGAGATTGGGCAAGTCCCTTAACCTCTCTGTTCCTTGGTTTCCTCCTCTGCGAATGAGGAGTGAGTGAGTTAATACTCATTAATAATAATGTAAAACACTTAAAGTCATGCTTGCTACATAGTAAGCACTCTTTAAGTGTTTGTTGAAGCAAGTAAATCAGTAGTAGTTCAATTGTCAAGTAAAGTTGTCTGCTACTTCAAGCAATGGCAGTTCTACGCTTTTTGATATCATGGGATTTTTTTCATCTTGAATTTTGCTTCTCCAAGAACATTATGTTTGTTATTAACTTCGTGGTGGACTTTTTTTCTTTTTTACAAGTTTCTCAGGAATGAAGTGTCAAAATGTTGTCTCTGGCAGAGTTTCGACCTTTTCTCCATCTCAAACAACATTTGTCAGTTGACAGAATTTTATAACGGAAATATTCTGGAGACTACAAGCAAATGTTTTGCTGGTCCATTGATATATTTTTAGATACAGGAAGTACTCTCTTAACATCTTTCATAGGTTCTTGGAAACTGAGACTTGAAGTGACAGCAGATTCTCGAGAACTGTCCTTTGCTTGTTTTATGTCATTTCACTGGAAGTCAGTTTCCAAGAACCTATTGATGTTAAGTGAGGATTTACTATACAGAAATCATATTTCCTGTCCATGCTTTTCTTTGATCACTGTTAGGGGTGTCTCAGTATGCAGATTTACATCTACTTCTTAATGTGGAGCCCTTTTTCACTCTTGTTTTATGTGTGTGTTATTTTCATGATGGTTTTTGTAGTTCAAAGAAACACTTTTGATCTAATTACTTGTTTTTATAAGTTTGGGTGCAGAGCATAAGATGACAGTTAATTGTCCCCCAGTTGCAAATTTAATAATTATTAATAAATGCAAATAACACAAAAATAAATGAACTTACGTTATGAACTGTACTGGCCAATTGAGTTCTTTTAACAGACTTGTAACCTTTAAGATGGTAACATTCTGAGAATCAAACACAGTTGAGCATTAATCTTACTTTTCAAATATACACGATGTACGAGAGCACCACTGTTCCATTGCTTTTTCTTCAGGAGGCACAAACCACCTGTGGCCCCTGATAGAAGGCGAGAAGTCACACCATGATGATTAATGCCCAGCATTCATCCTTAGGGAATGTGTCCCCTTTGCACATATGATTTAATAGCACAAGACTGATGTAATGAACATTGTTTCAACAATTAAAACATTGTGACATTGGGAAAGCTGTATCAAACTCTCTTACAGGGCTTGTACAGCTACATTTTTTTTTTTTTAAAGGAGTCTGGCATCTAAACCACTTTCCTGTGTTCTAGGAATTCCCCATTTTACAAGACATGTGATCTCTCCTGTTATAGAAGATTAAAATGACAAATTCACTTTGCTATCCTCTCTTGCATTTAGTCACATGCCCATGGCCTAAAAGCTCAGTTGTAAGCCAATATAGCTGCCCCAGACCTCCAGCAGAAACTAAAGATAGAGGGGAAGTGGGGATAGCCAGCTCCGCGAGGAGGGGGCACCTGGGTGTGAACAAAGTAAGCTGTGGGGTCAAGGGCTGAGCTGAAACAGCACCCTCACTGGACTATGTGATTTTGATGGTGATTCAGCCTGGCCATTCTTCGAGTACAATTGTCCAGCCTTCCAAGCCATATACAGTTACCTTTCAATAAACTTTTGCTGCAGAATTATCAGGCAGGGCAAAGTTTTTGTTACTTGTAACCTAACATACTGACTGATACTCTGTTTAATCTGACAAACCACTGTATTGCCTTTGAATCCAAATACAAATGTCCAATTTTCTGTGCTTTCACAGGATTCTGAATATATTAATGCTTCTGTTATGTAACACTTTTCATTTTGTAGAATGACAATGTGATGATGTCTCTTTCACCTCACTAGACTGTGAACTTCTCAGAAGAGCCACCTGTATTTGCCTAGACCAGGTGTCCCCAAACTACGGCCCCACGGGCCGCATGCAGCCCCCTGAGGCCATTTATCCGGCCCCCCGCCGCACTTCAGGAAGGGGCACCTCTTTCATTGGTGGTCAGTGAGAGGAGCACAGTATGTGGCGGCCCTCCAAGGGTCTGAGGGACAGTGACCTGGCCCCCTATGTAAAAAGTTTGGGGATGCCTGGCCTAGACAGTGTTCACCACACAGTAGGGTATATTTGTTGACGGGAAAAAAACAATCAAAAGAATTATGCTTGTTCTCTTAAAATACAGACTTTTTTATCTGGTAAATATCTCTATGTTCCTTCGTACAAAGCCTAGCACAGCACATGCAAATACAAATTAATTGTTTGATAGTGACACAAACATTTCATGGATTTTTATTTTTTAATTTATAGTCATCATGAAAAGTAACAAATGCTCATTATAGAAAAATTTAAAATACAGAAAAGAATAATGAAGAAAAAGTACACCCTTAATACTAAAAGTATGGGATAAAAATTATTTTTTAGTTTTTTCCTGTGCATATATAGTATGTATTTTTTTTATCAGAAACTGATATGTGACATCTCCTATTTCCTGCATTTCCTCATTTATCACGGATATTTTCCATCTACAAAGTTTTAAAAATAAGGTTTAATGCTATATATAGGTACACATGTTCTAGTTTACTCAACTCTTACTACTTGGCTTGTACTTTGTTTCTAAATTTTCATTATTATAAAAACAGACTTAATATCTGTATAAACATTTCTGGTTATTTGCTGGCCTCTTCAAATAGATTTAGTGAGATGATATGAGTACTTTTGAGCCAGAAAGATTCTTTTCACGCCTTTTTTCAAGGATTCATGATATTGGGCATTTGTATTACCTGAAAATAATTGGTACTTCAAGTGCATCTGAAGTTGAGAAGATGAGAAATGTCTGTTTATTTCAATAGCAGTGTGAGTTTCGGTGGGGTGAGATCATCCGCTTGGTATGAGACCTGCCAGGCTCTGGGGTGGAGAGCAATAAAATATAGTTTACTAAATGCGTAATAAATAAATATAATATCAATCATTAAAAGCTCTTCCAAATTTTATTGGCTGGTGGTAATAAGGAACAAAGGTTTAGAATGTCAAAAACACTGCTTTTGCTAAGCAGTGTATTTGTTGTCAGAATTATGAGATGAAAAATACGAACATGTCAGCACAGTGCCCAGCGTGGGGGAGAGTGCTCACATTTGATATTACTGTAAATGGTGTGTGAGCTCTATGTTTTTAATCAGTCCTATTTTGCTCACCACATGGCAGTTTTCTGAGATTGTATATTGATCCTGATTATTCACAGATTCCAGATTTGTAAATTTTCCCACCTAAAAAGGTTTATTTTCAACACCCGTATCAATGCTGGAGATGCTTTTGCAGTTATCCGTAAAGTGGTGAATTACTGGAGTCGCTAATGGACACGTTTCCAGCTGTGGGGGAACAAGGCAGCATGCTAGCATCTTGTATTCTCTCTTATGCTAGAAACAAGCATCCTTTATGCAGTCTGCTTAGTGCCACTTTTTTTTTTTTTTTTTTTTGCATTTTTGTGGTGTTTTGTGTGCACGTATGGTGATTTTGCTGTTTAAAATGGCTGTAATGTTCCTAAGTGCCAGAAGGCTCTTATATGCCTATGGAGAAAGCTCGTGTGTCAGAGAAGCTTCCTTCAGCTATGGTGCTGTTGGCTGCTAGCTGAGGCCTCAGGGGCAGTGCAGAGGGCAAGCGGCCTGCGACCGTGCTCTGTGAAGCTCAGAAGGGTTCCAAAGCCATCTGTGAAAGGATCTTGTCAGCTATTTTAAGGATTTGGGTCCTTTTGTTTTATTTATATTTATATTTTTTAGAAACTGGCTCACTCTGTTGGTCCAGCTGGTGTGCAGTGGTGCGATCATAGCTCACTATATCCTTGAACTGGGCTCAAGTGATCCTCCTGTCTCAGCCTCTTGAGTAGCTGGGGTTCTACAGGTGCGCGTCACCGTGGCTGACTAATTTTTTATTTTTAGTTTTTTGTGGAAACAGCATCTCACTGTGTTGCCCAGGCTGGTCTCGAACTCCTGGGCTCAAGCAGTTGTCCCAGCTTGGTCTCCCAAAGTACTAGGATTTACAGGCATGAGCCACCGTGCCTGGCCTGAGTCCTTTCGTTAAGAGAAGCAGAAGCTACTGAATTGTTTTAAGTAGTAAAAATGAGATGCAGAGTTTTTTGCTAAGATCCCTTTGACTACAGTGAGAGTAGGAGGCAGGAGAGCAGCCCTGTATCATCATCATCATCATCATCATCATTATCATCATCATCGCAGCAGCAGAGCTGGGCTCAATGTTCTGCAGGAACGTAGGCTTTATGGCCTTCAATCATCACAGCAATGCTGTAAAGAGGTCCTTCTCCTCACTATTTGTCAGGGAGGAATTTACCAGGTAAACGACCTGTCTAATTAACATGTTTGATGAATGGCTGAGCTGATATGTTAGATAATGTTTTAAAGTACAGTGCCTGGCATGCAGTAAGCACTCAGTTAATGTTTGATTTTACTTATATTATATTCTTTTTTTCCCCCTCAGTTCAATGTATATTTTTTTTAAAAACAGGCTTTAAAAAATAAAATATGAAAAGGTATGCAGGTAAAAGCTTCCCTCTCACTCTGACCCCTATCTACTTAGTTCTTCCTAACCCAGAAACCTTACTGATCTGTTAGATTGTCTTAAGCCACCAACCACCATACTGCATTAAGGCATCACTTGCCACTGACTATGTAGTAGGTATCCTCCACTAGACAGCACTGGTGGCTGAAGAATGGGCAGGGCGGTCCACACTGTTGTGTGATAGTTGAGACTCCACAGCTCTGTAACCACACCTTTGCAGAGGAACAGAGGACCTGTTTCTGTGCATGAAGAAAATAGCCCTTTTCACTTTCTTTATGTATGTAATAAGTGAGTTTTCAGGGTGTCGGAAGTGTGGTGCTAGAAAGCAGTGCCAGTCGTCAGTCATCTCGGTGCCCTGGAAGATACGCATGTCCCTCTGTCTCATGCCCAGGTCACGTGGCATATCACATTGTTGTGAGAAAGAGGTGGATATCTTAAAATCAGTGGTCTTTTCCAGGAAATTAGTATGGGTGCACTTTAACCCTCTGTTCCCTGCTGCCTACATCTGAGCCCGTATGTATCATGCAGTACAGTCACTGGTAGGCTTGATATTGATTGTAGATTGTTATAAAAATTAGATGGTATTCAATACTGATACTAGGCAAGCAAGAAATACTAATAATAAAGATGTTAATATTCAACCACTTAGAAAACCATAATCTTAAATACTAGTGACTGGGTGGGGTCTAGGCAGATGATACTTTTCTGAATTAGAGATGAGAAATGAGAACAACTGTTGGATTTATGATTAGGAATTCAAAAGAGAAAATATTTGAATACTGTATATCTGTGGCTTAGAAAGACACATATTTGGTTTATTTACATAGATTGTTACTTTCCTTTTTAGTGTATTGGCATTTGAGCTGCCTGCTTGCAGATGAATTTGAGAGTCATTGCATCTCTCATCACGTCTCTGTTGTTCGCAGGGTCATCGAGCAGCTCGGTGGGAAGCAGCTGGTCATGAACCACATGCATCACGAAGACCAGCAGGTCCGCTATAATGCTCTGCTGGCCGTGCAGAAGCTCATGGTGCACAACTGGTATGCCCTGGTTTTTTCTCACACTCGTACATCAGTCTCAAGACTCTCACTCGCCATTCTAAAAGTTCTTATGTAAACATCAGTGATTTTGATGAAAAATTTAGAAATATATTTTAGTAATTCAGAGCAATGACACAATAGTTTTAAAAAGACAAACTGCACTAAGGGTCTCAAGGCATGTATATTCAAAATGATAATTTCAGAAACAACTCCAGAAGTAATTAAAAGGACCCTGTAAAATACGTCAGTCAGTCCTTTTTGGAGTTGAATGCATTTGTACTGCTTATTCCTTTAGAAATGCCACAATTTTGCAAGGCTTAACTATTCAGCATATGGTAACCTGAGTGAATTTACCAATTCACATAAAAACATTAAAAGCTGATTTAATCACCTCAGATTCAGCTCTCACATTTCATTCGCTATAGTTTTTGCTTTTGAAGTAACTAAATTTGTGCTTCTTTGTTGTTTTTATTTTTAAAATAAAAATTACTGACTTTTGTACCCACTTAAAACAAGATGAAACGTAACCACTTAGACATAATGGTGAGCCCTTTGTGTACGTAATAGAAGAGGTGAAGACTCCCGTTGGCATAGCTGCTTTTAGCTATAGGTTGGGTGTTCACTGCCTTCAACACTATCCTAAACAGTTCAGATGCCTCTCCATTCCCCACCCTCTGGAAGGATGCTCTGTTTTGGACTGTTTTTGTTAAAGCATCAGGAACAAATATACATTGCTTGTAACTTACATAATGCTACCAGCACTTCCAAAGGAGAGGATTGATGATTCACGAGCATGGGTGTGTTTGAAATTGCAAACAAATGCGGTGTAGGAGAATATCCAGGAGTGCTGCTGTGGTATCATGTGTTAAATATTATTTTTCTGCCACTTAAGCACTTTTCTTATAAATACTGCCATCTGTGTAAATTCTTACAACTGCTTTTTGAGCACTTGCTTTGAACCCTGATAAGTCAAGTGTACAGTTTTGTACCCTGATAAGTTAAATGAAACGTTAGGTATGATGGAAGTGGGTGCAACTTTACATAGGACGATTAGAGAAGGCCTCGCTGAGTAGGTCCTACAGCGAAGTCGACAATTACGGTAAGGAACCAGCCATACAGCTCAGTTACTGGGGCGAATAAGCATTTGAGGTAGAGGGAATGAGAGATGAAAAGGCCGTGAAGTACTAACGAACTTGGCCTGTTTAAAGCAGTGTACGGGGACTTACGTGGTTGTGACACTCGGGGATGGAGGTGTCTGACTGTGGAGGGGACCTGATTGTGTAGGGCCTTGTAGGCTGTCATTTGACTCCTGTAAGATGAGTTGAAAACCATTGCAAGGATATTAAATAGGGGAATGACAGGGTGTGGTTTATGTTTTAAAATGGTCACTTAGGCCACTCCCTGGAGAATGGGTTGTTTGTTCAACGGTAAGTGAGAAAGCATGAAGAGTGTTTTAGCTGGTTCTCATGGTGGTCTAGGGCTGAGACAGATGGTGCCTTGGCCCAGGTGACACACGTTGAGATAAGAAGTAGATGGACTTGGGGTGCATTCAGAGCTAGTGCTGGCAGCACTTGATGGGCTGAAAATGCTTTCACTTTTTTCTGTAACTTCAGTACAAGAAGAATGGGATCAAAACAGAAGGCAAAAACCCCAGAATGGTTTTAGCAGGAGGAAAAACTTCAAGTCTGTCAGTAAAACATAGAATATACCACTGGATTTCTCTCTCTACTTCATGTTACCCTGAGCTAGATTTTTCAACATAAATCAATTTAGTAATTTCCTGTCTTATAGTTTGTTTTTATCTCTTTCAGGAAATTAATTTAAAGGATGTTGGCATTTAATAGAATCTGAGGCCATTGCAACCAATGAGCTTATAGTTGGCAGATGTTTTTCTAAAGTTTCTATGAAAGCCATCGTGTTAAAATTAGGGATCTTGAAATGTAATTATTTATCAGTTTATCTCTCTTGAAGTCTTTCTTGTTGGGTTTAGTGGGTTTTTTTTTTTAAATTAAAAAAATGTGTATTCCTAATATGAAAGGCAAGATGCATATGAAATAGGATGTTGACCTTTTCCCTTTCCCAGTGGAGGAAATTTTTTGGTTGAGAATTTTTGTTGTTCAGATGATCATGTATTGAAGATGAAATATTTAAAATTTGACTTTTTTCTTGAATTTATGAACTTGAGTTAGTCTCATAGTACATTTCTCCATGTAGAAGAGGATTCTGTATTCTGTCTTTATAGGAAAGGACTGGTTTATTTGCTCTTTATCATTAACTAACTGATGACAGAATTTTTTTTCCTCTCTCTTTCTAATTGTATGCCAAATTTTAAAAATTTTAATGTTTTAACTATGATAAAGCTCCTTTGCATTTAATGGAGAAACTTATTGTTAGTATTTTCCCACAGTTGCTTCATAGAGAAGTTTTCGTATGAAGGAAGATTAAAATTCACCTGTGATCTCAGTATTTGGTTGTGACTTAAAAATTTCTGTGGCTCCCTGTGCCAGAGAATGAAATTTGCTCGAGTAATAATTTATTACAATACCAATTTAATATGATACTAAATAGAATACCATTTGGAAAATAATCTTTTGCAAAGTATATTCCAAAATGTAAAAGAGATTCGGATCAATACCTTTTTTCAGGTAACCTAGTTGTCTATACTAAACTGTACTCATAAAGACTACCTTTCTACTTGCCTAAAATAGGGGCTTTTTAACCTAAAATATGCTACTGGTGTTCTAAAGATGTTTATTGATTGAATCTTAGAAATTTCCCTAAATTGTTTTCTCTCATACCAAGTGAAAACTTGACAATACAGTAGAGTTTTTGTTTTAGCATTGGCTTGATTTAAATAGAAACGAGTTATTATAAGTAGTGTGTTTCAGCCCTCCAGTGAAGTAATTATTTGAACATAATTAAGATGCAAGCACGGATGAAAGCACGAAGGTCTGTGTGACAGGCAGCAGCAGCAGCACTTTGCCTGCGTCCCTGGGCTTTTCTGCCTTGAAAGATTTTTAGGTTTTTGATACTGCATTATTGCTGAAGTTTTTGTTTATCAGCTTAAATCACAACTTTGGATACAGTAAAGTTAACATTTATTACTTTCTTCTGTGAATTAAAATTTTAAGTATGATTTCAAAATTACATTTTAAATGTAATTTATGTTACTTATGAAATCATGGAACTGGGTCAGATGGATTTTGATTTTGAATCTGTTATAAGGAGTTAAATACTAAGTTTCTTGATAATATAGAGATAAATTTGAGTTTCTATCACGTGGATGGAGTATATAGTGTTATATAATTGGAAAATAATTATTTTTATGATTGATTTCAAAACCATTTCCTTGAATTGTAGGTCTTAGAATACCACTGTTTCTCCCCTTGCACATCACATCTGTATTTTCATGCAATAATAGATTATGAGTAACCCTGAGTGACAGTGGGCGAGGAATGATGGGGAAGAATAGAGTTGGTGGGGAAGGAGAGGACAGTGGCGCCCACTGGGTCCCCTCGCTTGGGATGCCTGAGCAGGCCAGTCCTACTCGTGGGCCTCCCTGCTAGTGACAGGTGTGGGTCTCATCTTTTTGTGCCCACCATGGCATTCCTGGTGCGTCCCTTGTTCTTTTGTGGAGTGCTGAATTTTTATATTCATAAACTTGGCAGAATATATAAACAGTGACAACTTAGAGAACTTGTGTATATATACCTAGTGAATCCGTTTCACATCATAAAATATCATCGTTTTTCTCCCACAGAATGATTTTAAATGTAATCAGCCTCTAATTCAGAAGCAACAATATGTGCGTATGGACAGCTCAGGACTTCAGGAAAGAAACCCTGACTTTTGTAGGTAGAGGATCTCGTGTAGAATTTTCTATGTGCATCTCTAGATTCTTATTCAACCCTTTCTTAAGCAGCATAATAAGTTATAAGAGTGTTACCATCTCTAGATTTCTTTTTTTTTAAATTAATAATAATAGAAAAACTCAGCAGGCCAAGGATGTGGATGGTACTGCTTAGTTCTCTGGTGTTTTTATCTGCTTCGGATGTTCCAGTTATTCTGTAAGTGCAGAGCCATAAATACAGTGACTGAAAGTAACTAGTTCATAGGTAAGAAAAAAAAAACCTCTTACGTGTTTTAGCTAACATTTAGGGTAATAATCAAGTTACCAAACATTCCAAATGATTTTTCAATAAACATAACATTTCTAGATTTAACATTGTCCAGAATTAATTTAGAAATTAATTTCTAATTTCTAAATTAGAATTCTGATTTCTAAATTAATTCTCCTTCTGGGTCTCTGGAATTTTCTGTGTGCCTGAAATTTTCTGGGTACCTGATCTCTTTCTGGGTACCTGGAATTCTCCACATTATTATGACATTCTTAGTGGAGGAACATTTGAAAATGTCTCTAATGTCATATGTTTTGTGTATTTGGAAAAAACAAATATAACTGGATTTTTTCAAATATGAAAACCAATTCTAGGTAAAGAGGAATTCTTTACAGCTATTATCTATCAACTGAGTAATTCAGTCTCCTAATTGAAGATTGCTTGCTGCTGCTTTGTAAGTTAGAAATATTTCCTAAGACTGTATTAACTTTAACTTTTCTGGACACTGTGTACCACTGAATTACAGTTGATTTGGAAATGCCTGCATAATATAAATCTCAGATCGTTGCAAAGTATCAGCATAAATAAAAATTCAGAAGAGTTGGAAAATGAGCATTTTGACAGTAAAGAAAATAAAACTCCTGATGGATAATACAGTCTATGCACTTTGTAATTAAACAAAAAAATCAATTACAGGTTTCACACATAGGTGCACATGACTAAGTGTGGGGATCTGTGGATCCAGTTCATGTTTTGGTTTTGTTTGATTATGATTGGCTTCTTAGAGAAACAGGTACTTGAAGTGGGATTTAAAGGATCAATAAAGCATAGATGAAAGAAAAAACTGGTCTAGTAAGGAGAGGTAGAGGAAAAGGAATTAACTTGCTTTGTTTTCATTGCTCTGTCGTCCTTCTGTGGGTGAGGCAGTTACATTTGTGGTCACTTGGCATATTTCCTTTCATGGGCTTTGTATATGTGTGCACGCGCATGCATCATTTAAATCCAGTAAACCTTAATAGAATGGTTGGCAGAATATACTAAAGATTTCATGATAATTAAGCAAACCTTATATTCACTCTCAAAGAGATTTGAGTTTTTGAATTATTTTCTCAGTTTCCCTTCATATGCGTCGCCCAGATGTTATGTCTTGGTGGGGGAAAATTATTTCATAGGTAATGGAAATGAATTTATTAAATTTTAAAAGAATTGTGCAGCAGTGCGGCAGTTAAATTTTAAAATCTAAATCCTCTTAGGTGAATTAGATGAAGTTTATCATCTGTTTTTACTTAAATTTGAAATATTTATATTTTATCATCTGTTTTTACTTATATTTTAAAAAAGGAATTCAGCATAAAGGTGCCAAAGTTGTTAGTACAAGGCCAGAGGTTTTCCTAAAAGACCAGATTTTTACTTATAGTTTAAATATTTATATTTTATCATCTGTTTTTACTTATATTTTAAAAAAGGAGTTCAGCATAAAGGTGCCAGAGTGTTAATACAAGGGCCAGAGGTTTTCCTAAAAGACCATGTCTCCTACCACACTGTATAAAAGCTCTACCCCATTCTCTTAGAGGCACCTCTCACACTAGTAGGAGCTATGCTCTGTGCTCTTCTTGCCTTATTTTCCTTAAGAGCCAGGCATTTGTAGAAGCCTGAAATGAAAACAGCTTCTTGGATGAGTTTTTCCTGCCTTGCTAAATATCCTAGAAATGTATTCGGAGAAAACATTTCAGTGGTTTGAATATTATGCTGTTCCATTTGTATTCAGCTCTTTTCTCAGTGAAGAGAGTTATGGGAGTATTTACCTTTATCTCTGTAATTGTCTCTAATTTAGTTATGAACAGGAATACTTGTTAGAAAATTCAATTTGTGCTAAAGTAGAGAAATACAAAGTTGGAAATAAAGACAGCACACATTTTCAGTGCAGTGCGGTGAGAGCTGTGACAGAGTGTATGTCAGTGTCACAGGATCCTGGGAAGAGCCAGGAGCAGGGAGGGCTAGAGGTTTTAAGGGTTAAGGAGCGAGTTGGTGGAGATGTGGCTGGCGTGCCTGGAGGACTTCCTAAAGGCGAAGGCTCCCTGTGAGCATGCTGTGTGTGTGGAGTCACAGCAGTCTTGTCGGAGGCAGAACTGGGAGACCAGCAGGAGCAGAACTAACACCAAACGGCATCCTTTGAAGTTATGTGAAGGCTTAGTAAAACTGCAGTCATCTGAATGCCATTTTACTTCTTTTTGGATTTTAGTAAGTGAGGGGTTTATCTTTCTCATGTCATGTGGACTGTGCATGTTGCTGAGTTCGGAGCCTGACGGAGTCGCGAAAGAGCCAGGATCCCTCACCCTACTGCTCCCCTCCCTGCAATGTGGCACTTTCGTGCCCCTGGTTGAGGTGGAAGAGGGAAGTGTGGAAAGAAAAATGTTCTCATGAGTCTTTGTTTTTGACTTTCTTAATTGGAAAGAATTTTAACTACTGAAAAGCTGCTTTCATCGGTAGTCGCCAGCTTTGACATGGTGCTGCATTTGTGTGTGTTCTTTCTCTCGTTTTCTGAGCTGCTCGAGAGTAATTGGCAGACATTATGGCCCTGTAGCCCTGAATGTGTGGGCACGGATCTCCTCAGAAGTGAGATGTTCTCTTATGTAAGTGAGGTACATCGATGCAATATATAGTGTGTACTCAGTCTCATGGTTTAGGTAAAATTGATTTTTTATATGATAATTTAAAAGAATGTTGCAATGTTTTAATAAATTCAACAAACTATAAGAAATAATGTAAGCGATCAAATTATAGAAACAAGTTAGCCAGTAGAAGGTCCATCAGAACAAAACAGGAATGTAATTGATTCTGCTAGTGAGAGTACCTTAGTTAACTACATGTTTTTGTTGTTCTTCTCCAAGAATAGTTCGTTTACGAGAAATAAATGCCTACTCAAGTTAGCTTAAATATAAGGAGATATGTGACAAGGATATTGGGTAGCTCACAGAATCTAAGTGAAGTGAAGTCACACAGTCCACTGAAACTGGAGAGCAGAAAGCAAGGCAGGTAGCGGTGTCTTCTACCCCCCATTCTTGCGTGGTTTCTTACAGTCATAGCCAGGCTGCTCACTTCTCTGTAGACTGCTTTTCCTGCCCAAGACCCTGTCATAATTGGTCTAGAGGAGCAGGCTGAGCTGTGTCATCGTGATGTTCTAGCCCAGCTTTCCATATCCCGTCGGCGTGGTTTGGGTGTGCCCTTCCAAATTCCTGGCTGCAGGAAGCTCCCTTGATTTCGCCTGGCCTGTTCATTGGCTGGTTGTCTCTCCTTTACCTGCTGAGTGAAGCCAGAGTGGAGGATGGCTGAGACTAGTGCAGTGCCTGAGGCCCGCTCCTCAGAGGGCTTTGAAGGACTTCCGAAGACCTGAGACTAGACTTTCTGCCCTCTCTAGGACAGTTCTGGTGGCCTTGGACAGACCCAGTTCTCTCCCCTTGCTCACTTATTGTTATTCTCACAAGAATAGCAACAAGATAGCTGGGAATTTAATATCCCGAGGTAGGGAAAGACTGTCTGGAGCAGCCCAGGCTCCATTCTGCACTCCCTTCCCTCCCTACCCCAAACAGGGTGAGCTTTAGCATGTTAGCCAGGCACATCATGTGGACCCCAGGGCATAAAACTCCGGGTGGGCTGCTTCCTGAGGTCCTTCAGCTGCCATGCAAGCGAGGCATGCGCAGATGAGACTTCATCTACCCTGGGCTGCTTTCTTGCGCCTTGGGGGCCTGGCTTGCTGTGGATCCCACGCCGCTGTTGTCCCTTGCTGCCTGTCTGTAAATCTGCTTCATGTAGCCTCTGTGCGTGGGTCTTCTGTTTCTCCAAATTTAGCCGAATTAGTAACCAGTGCACAGTGAACCTGTTTCAGACTTTCTTCTTCCTCTCTTCCAAAATACCAGCTTTTTTCTGGTCTGGTTGTTCTAATTTTAAAGACACAAAGTCTAACTTTAAAAAACAAAACAAAACAAAAAAAAAACTGTTCTGGCCAACAAAACAAAACAAAAAACAAAACCGAAAACAAAAAAACAATGTGGTGCTAGTTTTTTATGTTTGGTGTGGGGAGGTTTGAGGAGGGCAGCTGCTCTGGCCCAAAGGTTTTCAGCCACTGCCCTCTTAACTTCCAGCTGTCAGTCAGCAGCCAAGAGCAGACCTGGAACCACAAGACTGATTGTATGCGTTATTAGTTTGTTCATTAAAGGTTTGTTGAGCACCTGATTTGTGTCAGGTCCCGTTCTAGGCTATGGTGATGTACGTTTCTGCCCTCGTGGAGCTAGCGACTGTTGGTGGCAGAACCGACAACTACCGAAGGTGACGGCACAGTGTGTTGCATGCTTAGCTAGGACCGAGCTCTGCATCCCTCGGGGAAGGATGAGTGAGGCATTTGTCTTGGTCCTGGTGAAATCAGGACCGTCTTCCTTGGAGGCTGGAGGCCTATGCTGAGGCCTTACGCAGGAGCCGACCCAGGTGACAAGGCGGGGAGGGCGGGGCCTTGTGCTTTGCTGGCCCTAAGTTAGCTCACGTTTGGTGCCCACCTCAGGACAGCAAATACTGTTGAGTGCATCGTGTCACCAGAAGGGACAGAGCAGGGGACTGGCCTGGAATTGTTGCCTGGAGGAGCACGGCCCAGTGAAAACGTAATGGGAGCCACACAGGGAAACGTGAACATTTCAAGGAGCCATATTTTTAAAGGCTAAAAGTGAAGTTAATTTTAAAAATGTATGTATTTTACCCAATAGATCTACATCACTATTTCACCAAATAATACATGTAAAAGTTTCTAATGAGGTATTTTCCATTTTTTTCACACTGAGTCTGAAAAATCTGGCCAGTGTTTCACACTGGCCCAGCTCAGTCTGCACGCGCCCCATTCCTGGAGCCACCCATGCTGAGTGGCTCTTGGCCCCTCTGAGGCCGAGGACGGATGCTGAAGGGGCAAGTTGGGAGAGATGCGGCTGCTGAAGTAGGGGAGCCTTCCTTGTCACGTTAAGGAGTGTGGACATTTTCCTGGAATTACGGAAGCAGTTGGAGGACTACCGTGAGAAGGCTCGTGTTTGACGTAGTAGGGGCTGCCATGAGAAGGCTTGTGTTTGACGTCACCCTTCCTGCTGTGTGGCAAGTTTAGAGGCAAGGAAACCAGGTGGGAGCTGTTAGATCACTCTAGAGATGAGGCAGTTATTCCCTAGGTCATAATGGCGATAGCAAGGACAGAGGAAAGAGGACAGTTTTTTCGGTGCTTAAAACCATGGAAGTGACAGGACTTAATGATTGCATGGAGCTGGTGGCGAGTGAGTCACGTCAAGACTGACAGCCAGGCTTCCAGCCTGCAGCCGGACGTGTCCCATTGAGTCACGCAGGAATGTGGATGGAGGAACAGGGTTAGGGTGGTACTGAGGAGTTCATTTTTTAGAAATTTTGAATTTGATGTTTCTGCATTCTAGCCAAGGAGACATTCAAAAGCTGGAAATACAGGTTCGGGGTTCAGAAGCAAGATGTAAGCTAGAGTGAGAGATTTAAGATAATCAGTGGAGTGAGAGGGGAAGTCATGGAAGGGGATAAGATTACTTGAAGAAGGGTGTGTAGAACAGGGGCTCTTCACTGGGGAGGTTTTGGATGAACTCCCTGAAATTGTACGCAGTAGGGGAAGCGCCCAAGCTTTCCACGGGAATGTCAAAGAGCGGTGTGATCGAAGAAAGGCTAAGAATCACTTGCCGCTGTGGACTCTGACAAAACATGGACTAGGCTGATGGAAGAAGAGTGGTTTTTACACAGGGAAAGTGGGGTGGTAGCAGTTAAGACCTTAACCGCTTAACCCTAAGGAGAACTGGCTGGAAAATAAGGTGAAAACCAGGAACATGTGCTGTTAGGGAAGCTAAGGAAAACAAGTGTATTTCAGGAAGGATGGCGTAGCGGTGAGCAGTGTAAAAGAAGCCGAGAGGATAAGGAAGGGGAGGGCTGAAAAGTGTGCAATGGGTGTGGCAGCGAGAATGCCATTGGCCACCTGGGCTAGGTGATTGATGGAGGCAAGGCCCTGAGGAGCCAGGATGGGATGGTTGCTTAGGGAAGGTAGCCAGGTGGGACTGTCTACCATTAAAAGTGTAGAAAACTTTCATGCCGGCTATGCCTTCTGCTAGTGAGACCAAAGCATCTGTCTAGACTAGCTCACATCGACTAACTTAGCAAGTACATGTTTACTGAAAGGAACTGCTAGTTCAGGGTTGGGGTGAGGCGTCAATACATGCTAAATAAATGTTTTCCTCATAGCTAAAGATTTAACTTGTATGGTGTAAACTTGTGATTTGGGAGTGCAAGCAGGGCTAGAGAGTGAGGAGGAAGCAGAACCATTCTTTAAATATGGTCAGAGTATTCCCTGGTCTTTCTCCGTGATCGTGTGTGTCACAGATAGGTGGGGGAGTGGAGGGAGACAGTCCTTTTCCAGGTGATGGGAGCAAAGACAATTAGCATTATTGAGGCACTAAGGAGGCATTAACAGAGAAGATAATCTTTTGAATCTTTACACATCTCTGCAGTAGATGGGTAGATGCTCTCCTGTTTAGAGACAGGAAGTCCAGGGGAGAAGGGGGCTAAGTAATTGCTCAGATTCTTTTCCTAATGGAGTTACATTTGAGCCCAGGTCTGTGTAGATTCCAAATTTGTTCTTTAATCCTGCACTTCAGTAAGGCATATTTGGAGCTGAATGGGCTTACAGCTGCTCCTACCCACTCTTGGAGACAGTTCTTCCTAACAAGATATGTATCCTTGCCCCCAGCCCTTGCCATTTCTATCTTGATTGCAGCTACCATGTCTGCAGTTGGGGGAGTGATTTCATTTTTTTTGGAGGCTTGGGGGTCTCATCTTTCCTTTTGTTCCCCCGACAACCCCGAGTTTTGTGTGAAGCTGGCTGTGTGCAGGTCTTGTCCAGCAATCGGAGGCTCCTGTCCCACAGTCTGAGACTAATAGATGGGCCCCAGTCGGTTGATTGCCTGACTGCCCTTTCCTTTTCATCATGTAGTCACTGCCTGCCTCTCCTGGCTCTTCATTATGGAAAGAGATATCTTTCTTCCTCCATTTCCCAACTTCACTTTAGGTTCAGGGCAATGAATTCTGTTGCCACTGAAAGGGAAAGCGACTTACCTCCTGGGTGTTAAGGAAATGACTTCTAAGGGCATCTGAACTCTGCCTGGCTCCTAAGCCCTAAGTTCAGCATCTTCCCACGTCTTCCTAGGCGTAGACAGAATATGAAGTATAAGCGCTTTTATCAGGTAAGTATAGCTGTCAGTCTAGCCTTCAGATTTTACAGATCAAGTTAATACTCTTTGTTCCTTTTTCTGATATATCTTGACTTTGCAAGTCATGACTTATATTTAATTACTTTATTATCCCCATTTGTAGAGTCAAGAAAATGAATTAAATAACATTAGTCATTTAAAATATTCTAAAACCTCTGTTAAATCTATATTAGAAATATCCATTTAAGAATTTTTTTTGCAAGTGGTCATTTGTAACTTGTCAATTTCGAAACCTATTTTTTCCCCCCAAGTAATTGTATTTGGAATTATTTGTATTATATATCATCATACGTTAAAAAAAATGCCTTTTTACCATTTGTAGTCTCTTTGAAAGTAGTGTTTCCCATACTTCTCTTTTTTATGCCTTAGGGTTTCAAATAAACAGAAGTAATTGGCCGGCGATAGAATATTTTTATTGTTTGAATCTCTGTTCTTTAAATAATACTCTGAAGCTCCTCTGGGTAGCAGGGCAGCATAGGATCTATTCAGAACTTGGTAGTCATGATTTACTTCAGTCTTGTTGAAACCTTGTTGAAATCTCTGTCAAAATAAAAAATTTTAAGTATCTTTGATTTTAAATGTATACTTTAAAAAAATCGTTACTGTATAAGAACAGTCTTTTTATATGGTGGCAACTAAGGAACAGATAGTTTCCTGAAATTTTCAATTTGAAGCTCTAAGGGAGAAAAGCTTCCAAGTTAGAAAATATTGTTAGAAATTATTTTGCCCTTATATCAATGTTAAATGAGAGCAAATATAAAATATGGATATATAATCAAGATTGACCATCAAATATAAAAGTAAATGTATAGAGTTGTCTATACAACAGATAATTTACTGTTGAAAGTGTTCTTATTTGCAGCATAGCGCTAGAAAGAGTAACAACTTTTTCAAAGAACAGGTAACTATTAGAGTGGCTTATAATAATGTTTTTTTAATTGAATAATCTGTAGATCGTTTTGAGTATAAGTTGTGTTCTAAAATGTTTAAAACAGAGTTTTGATTTATTTTGTATTTTGCTGATTAAAAATTTTGCCTAGTTTTTTCCCCATTAAACGATTTCTTGTCAATGGTCAGTGCCCTTCCGATCAAATTGTTCATATATTATGCTTCTGGAAATACCATTCACATGCAATATGAAACGTAGAGCTCTTTCTAAAGGATAACATGAGAGCAAGTCATCGTACTTCCCTCAGCTGTTTTGGTCTCTCTTCCACTCCTGTCTTCTTTCTCTGTTTAAATTGTGCTAGTCTGCCAGTAGGTGATAGTTTGATATGGTCCTAATGTATTTTAACCTTGCTATCTTTTTGGGGTACACAAGATTTTCTCTGTCATAAACTTTATATTGTTGGTTCTGGCCTGATATCAGAATCTGCCTTTCTGCTCTTCTGTGTATGGGAATTAGACGGCGCCATAGGTGACAGGCGGGCTGTCAGTTGGAAATCGTTTCAAGACTGCTGCATGCTGAGACAGACCACTGAGCTAAGTGTCTTTGTCCATTTCCCGATGCTTGTAATGGAATACCTGAAACTGGGGAATGTCTAAAGAAACGGAATTTATTTCTTACGGTTACGGAGTTTGAGAAGTCCGGGTTGAGGGGCTGCGTCTGTTGAGGCCCTTCTTGTTGGTGAGGTCTCTGCAGAGTCCTGAAGTGGCACAGGCGTCACATGTCTGGAGGCTGGGCACCTGCTCGTGCTAGCTCAGGTCTCTCTCTCTCATGAAACCTCAGTCCTACTCTTGTGATAACCCGTTAACCTGTTAATTGACGAATGGATTAATCCGTTCATGAGGGCAGAGCTCTCAAGATCCAGTCACCTCTTTCAGGCCCCTCTTCTCAATACTGCCACCCTGGGGATTAAATTTCAACATGAGTTTAGAAGGGGGCAGATATTGAAACCATAGAAGAAAGTTTCAGAATTCCAATATTTGAGAAAATATTAGTTCTATTGTCCTGTGTCTAGATTTGTTTAAGTTTGTAGTAAGCTGTTCCCTAAATATATTTTAAATCTCAAGTTGACCGATCTAGTCACATACACTGGCTTTAATGCAAGTATATGTCTGGTATAGGTGCTGCTGTGGATTTTTTCCAGCCAAGGTTTTGTCTCAAGGATAGTTAGTTACCCTCAAGAGAACAGTAATCAGAAGGATAGGCTCATCTAATGATGTGACAGAACCCCCAAATACCATGACTTCAATACCAGAGACATTTGTTTTATCAAACATCCAGGCGTGGGCTGGGCAGACCGGAACTAGGCGAGCACAGGGATCCAGGCCTCTTCAGCTCAGCGCGCTGCCACCCCGGGGCGTGACCTTGTCCTCTTGGCTGTGGGGGTTGGGAAGATGTTCCAGGCCTGGCGAGGCTCCTAGAAGTTGCCCCTCAGCACTTCCACCTTATACCCTGTTGGTCCTTACCCAGTCTTCTGGCGGCATAGCTGCAGAGGAACTGGGAAATGAGATCTTATCCTCTGAGAGGCTATGTGGCCTACTAAGATGAAAGCGTTCTGTTAAACTGAGGAAGAAGCAGAGAAAGAGGATATTAGCAATGTCCTGGAGTTAGAAATCTATACTCGTCTGTATTAAATTATAAATAATTGGCTTTGATTTTAATTCTTAGGTTTTGTGGGGTCATACGGCCTACCTCCACTGGCAGATAATTCAGAACGCTGTGGTTGTGCTTGGGTTTCGGGACCTTTTAATGCCCCTCTTCCTTTCAGAGTTTGAGAAAAGTCTTGCAATCCCTTGTTAGTAGTTTTTTGAAAGTTAATATTTGGTCATTCTCATGGCATAGGCATTGCCAAGAATTTTTGTTTGCATGTTTGAAATGTGTAAGAAATTAAAACAACTGAAGTAGTTATACTACTTCTGTTGGCTTATTAACTTAGAAAAATAGTGAATTGTAGATTATATTTAAATGAGATGATATTATTATTAGTATTAGTATTAGTATTTGAGATGGAGTCTTGCTCTGTTGCCAGGCTGGAGTGCAGTGGCATGATCTTGGCTCACTGCAACTTCCATTTCCCAAGTTCAAGCGATTCTCCTGCCTCAGCCTCTCGAGTAGCTGGGGCTACAGGCGCACACCACCACACCCAGCTAATTTTTGGATTTTTAGTAGAGACAGGGTTTCACCATGTTGGCCAGGATGGTCTCAATCTCTTGACCTCTGTAATCCACCCACCTCAGACTCCCAAAGTGTTGGGATTACAGGCGTGAGCCACTGTGCCTGGCCAAAATTTATTTTAATTTCATTTAAAAACTGGTTTTTGACAAGAGAGGGTTGTTGATAGTAGGTCCATTCATCACCCACTTGTCAAGTTTATATTGGATTGACAAATTTAAACAAGTCTAACTTTATTTACTGTTTTAGGGAAAGCTAGATGGTTCATCCCGCGGTGAGTCAGTAGGTGCAGGCTGCGTTGTGACCCCATGGGAAGGACGTGTGGCCACGTGACCATGTTGAACTCAGGCTTCAGCCCAGGAGGGTTCTGGGCAGAGAGGAGTTGGGGACCGGGAACAGAAGGAGGAAGTGAGGGAGAGAGCTGTGCATGCGAACACATTCCGGTAGAGAGCTCCCCACCCAGCTGGGGAATTACCAGACAGCTGGAGTCTGTTATGAAGCCAAAATAAAGTTGGAGACATGCGTGGTGGCCACATGACAACGAACCGTGTCTGCTTTGATGTTCTGAATTCCTTCCTGGATGATGTGGAAAACCACTGAGGGGTAAAATAACAATGTCATTTCAGCAAGACCATTTTAGAAACAGTGGTTGGAGGGAGGGTACTGGATTCTGAATTGCAAAAGACTAGAGGAAAAAGACCAGCAAGGAGGCTGCAAATCGAATCCGGCCATGGCGAGAGGTGATACGGGGGTGAGGAGGATGGGAGAGTCAGTATATGGAGGAGAGAGGAGCTGTGAGACCTGGATACCGGTTGGATGTGGAGGAGAAATCAGAAGGAGGAGGCCAGTGACTTCCCAGTTTTATCTTTGACATTCTTAGTTACTAAACAAAATCACACACACAAATCAAAAACCTGTTACCTTCTATGTAGTGCGCCAAAGTTGCTTAATCTACTTTATTCTTTAAATAACTCTGAGACCCATTTCAGGTGATTATAATTCATATTGAAGAAACATCTGGCCCACGTGTTTTGGTTTATTTTAGTTTCTGCATATCTTGTGGAAAAATTGATCCTCTAAAGAATATAGTTTTGAGGCTAGGAGATCCTTCAAGTATAATTATAAAGCTGATTTAAGTCACTTTCTACTACATATCATTGAAACATTGAACTAGTCTTCTAAGATATTGTTTCTGTACTGTGGATTTGGCTGAGCTTTCTTATATGCAGATTCTAATTAAAAATAATTTTAAATTTTGTTTGAGCAGTTCTGCAGTTAGGTGATGGAGTAGTTGGTAGCTTTAACTTCTGAAGACTTTGTCTCTACTGGTGTTGCAGCACGTTTTCCTTTAGGAGAAAGATGCATCCTTTTCCAGGTCTAACTCTCCTGTAGGACTCTTCAGCTACGTTTTATTCAACAGTGATTGATCTCTTAGTTTGTACTAGGGACTGATTTGAAAACTGGAAGACAATGAATGGGACACCGTCTCCACCCTCATCTGCTCTCAGTCTTACATTCTAAATAAAATGCAAGAAAAAAGGAGTCTGCAATAAGCCTTAAATGGGGACTTTGCTTACATGCTATCTTTGTAATAATAGAAGTTCTTGTAACTGTAGGCATTTCTCCCACACTGCGCGTTGCGTAACTGGGTTCGTATGTGCTTGGCTAGGGGTGTGCCCTGTGTTATGCAGGTTGCTTTTGGTTGTAACTACTTGCTGATCAGGAACCAGTATTTAAAAGGTTAAGGAGTGTGTGCTGCCAACTCCAGTGCTTTGAGTGGCTGAGTGTGTTGCCTGCCTATCAGAACCACACGTTAGAAAAGCGATGAAGCACGAAAGATACACTGATCTGTGACAGAGCTGGTGGAAGCAGGTGAAGAGGACAACTCTGAGCATAGCCAGAGATAAATGCAGGTTTTGTTTGGTGGCATTTAGATTTTATAGCTGGTTAAAAAAATATTTTTTTGATTAGTGGAATTCCTGTAGGAAAAATAACTTTGTTATTGCAAATTTTACATAAATTGCTTTTAGAATGTACTTTTTAATGGAATTGCTTTTAAAATGTACATTTTTATTTCTTAGGACTACAACTCCTATAAATAGACTCTAGTATAGACTTTTGGAATCACTGAACTCTTTTTTTTTTCCTTTTTAATTTCATGGATCACCTCTTTAGGGAGACTGCTAATCTGTTGGTGTTTGAGTTTAGATGCTGTTAGTGAAGTGTCTAGTGCTTATGAAAATATGTTTGAGAAAATAAATTGAGGATTTGTACTGTGATGTTCTTAATCTTTTTTATTCTCACAGCTATACAATAATATGTACCCAGCCAGTGAGAGGTAGAACAAGGTACCATGAGGCAATACTATTAGTTATTAAAACTGAATTTTGAAATCATACTTGGTACAAATACACTCCCCTACACTAAACTAGTTGTCCTAACCTTACAGAGTCTCAGTTACCACTGCTAAACTCGAGTTATGCGTCTATAAATGGGGCTCATCTGTACCTTTCTGGGTATTCTTGTGAAGAGTGCATAATAAAGTATATGTCAAGCAGTACAGTGCTTAGTTAACTAGCAGGCACTAGAAAATGATATGTGTTGTGATGTTAAATACTATTTTTCCTAGGCTGAAATCAAAATACCCTAGAAAGGGTTGAACTATATTGTATTTACTCTTAGAATTTAAATGTTTTTGTAAATTAGATGCAGGTGATAGAGCACTGTGGTTTTTATGTGGTTCAGTTGTAACATAGGAAAAACAATTTGTTTTTTTTAGTTCATAAAAACAAAGTTTGCTTTATGTTCAAAATTATGATAAAAGCCAGGGGAATCGCTAAATTTATAACTAAACTATAGTGAGTTAGCATTAAAGAAAGTAGAACTATATAAAATTATTGATGGTTTATTTTTCTCCTTTACCGATTATAAATCTGTATTATAAACAACTATAAAGTTTACAATTTCTAAGATAAATTTCGTTTCTATATTTAGAAAAAAATAGTTTGTTAATGATTTATATTATACCAGGTTGTTTTCCAAAACAGGACACGCAAAGGTTAAGAACATGTAATTATGTCTCGATTGAAGTTTTAATGATTGTTATGACACACAGAAAGAAGTAGGCTATAAATTCCAACAGCATTATGTCTATAGTTATGAAAATTTTGCACACCATAGGAAGACTAGAGAAAACGGTATGAAAATGCTGCTGACAATGGGTTTTCTACTTGGCTTTGTGGGCAGGCAAGGCCAAAAAAGGAAAATAAAAGAGACTTAGTAGTTTTCATTGATTAATATATTTGTCAGTAGAAAAATAGGTTTTTTTCTGTCACTAAATTACACAGCTGAAGTTACCACGTGTTTCAAGTTATATAGGTGAAGTTAGCATTTTGGAATACTATTATAGTCAGTGTCTTCAATTACAGTTTTAAAGAAAGGCACATTTGTAATGTTTGAGTCTTTAAGTAACTAAATATACTGTGAAGGTAAGACATTTGATTAGGATGGGTAATGGTCTTCCTGTTGTTTGAAGAGTTCCTATAGCCTAAGTAAGTGCTTCCTGGCGCCCTGTCTCCTAACAGAATAGAACCTAGATAGATAGTCACTGTCAGAATGCCACTGTCAAGAGTCACCCAGCTCGGTGGTACCTTGTGGGAAGTGGAAGTTAGTTTTTCACTGTTTCTTCATCAGATGTAAACTCTTTTGCAGCAGTCTGATCTCTTTTGTGAGCTGTTTATGTACTTGGGCTTTTAAAAGGGGGAGTAGGTTTTCAGACTATGCTTTTTTCAGTTTCAGAGATGTTGAGATCCCAGGAGATTTCAGGTATGGATGAATTTAAAGAGAAGAAAAATATTGCACTTCACAAATTTTGCATCTTAGGTAACAGAAGCAAAGATTTAATGTCAGATTCCTATAGATTGCTTGTACAAGTCAGGCATCTTTTGAGTGAATTATAAGTTGAAATTTTATTGTATTGATCTTCATGTATAGAGAGAAAGACTGACTAAATACTCGGATTAATTCACAGAAGATATCCTGGCATCCTTTGTTGTAGATAATAATTATTATTATCATCATCCCCTGAGGTTAAATCTATACTAGTTTTTCCTTTTGCCTGACAGTAGTGTAACTTTAACCTGAAGAAATTTTCACACCCTCTTGTTTTCTAATGTATAAAAATAGGAAGTGTCTGCCTTCCCTACCTTTCCAGGCTCTTACTGGAAGCCAGGCAGCCCCACAGTAAGAATAGAACCAGAACCCTGAGCAGGCGCTTTGCTCACTTTGCCCTCGGGCAAGTTAATGAAGTTTTCTGAGGCCCTGTTTCCTCTTTTATAAAATGGAGAAGATATTAATAATACCTGGCTCACAGGGTGCTCTGAAATGAGAGGGGAGAATGTATGGGCATACCTGTGCTAAAGCTTCCATGGTGGCTCGGAACGCAGTGCAGATGGAAACAGCCATCCTGTGTTCCCAGCTTTAGGCCCTTGATGCCAGGAACCCCCTGTGCCCGGCACAGAGGATTCAGAGGCAGGCTCATGTCCCCCAGTCTTGGGAATGTTTTCATTGATTACTTAAGGTCATTTGACACTCAGGGGCACAAGCTATAATACTTTATAGGCCAAGTTTAAAGGAGTAGATTTTCCCTCAAGTTCCCATAGGTGAGGTCTTTTTCTGTAGTACAATGGTCTTTTCCATTTCGCCACAGTTCAGTTCCTCCTGATAGGTTAACAAGTCACCTAACACCCCACATGCCATAACAAACAGCAGTTTCAAGAAAGCTCAAGGAGGAAATTGGATTCTTTTCGTGAGTCCTGTCTGGGTTCTTCTCTTGCTGGGCTTTTGCCATTCTGACCTCCATTATTCAAGCCAGGCTCACAAAGTTCCACCTGGGGCCCCTGATGTGCAGGTTCTTCGTCGAAACCCTTTTCAGCTATATGAGTCCTTGTTCGTTCTTCCCCCAAATCCAAATTACATAAACCCTCAAATAGCAGTCAGAGGAGGAATGGAGGTGAAAGGAAAATGCTGATTTTCTTTTTTTTTTTTTTGAGTTGAAGTCTCACTCTGTTGCCAGGCTGGAGTACAGTGGCGCGATCTCGGCATACTGCAACCTCCACCTCCTGGGCGATTCTTCTGCCGCAGTAGCTGGGATTACAGTCACACACCCCCATGCCCAGCTAATTTTTGTATTTTTAGTAGAGATGGGGTTTCACCATGTTTGCCAGATAGTCTTGGTCTCTGGACCTCGTGATCCGCTTCCCTTAGGCCCTAAAGTGCTGGGATTACAGGCATGAGCCACCACGCCCTGCTGAAGTGCTGATTTTTCTATGTGTCACATACTTAGGTCATGAAGAAGTGGATGCCACTGGGCAAAATGAGAGTGAAAGCCTGCCTGGGCGCAGTGGCTTATGCCTGTAACCCTAGTACTTTAGGGGCTAAGGCAGGCATATTGCGAAAGCCCAGGAATTCACGACCAGCCTGGGGAACATAGCAAAACCCTGTCTCTACAAAAAATACAAAAATTAGCCGGGCGCGCACCTGTAGTCCCAGCTACTCAAGAGGCTGGGGGTGGGAGGATGACTTGAACCCAGGTGAAGGCTGCCGTGAGCTGTGATCGCACCACTGTACTCCAGCCTGGGCAACAGCGCAAAACTCTGTCTTCCCCCTGCCCCCCCAAAAATGTGTAGAAGATGTTACTTGTAATTGTCTCTTTGACCAGGAAAACGAAGAGTGGGAGATGGTGGGGAGGAAGCCGTGGCTGCACGTGTCTTTATGTTCTCTGCTGGAACAGCTCACCTGTGCCCTGTTTTACCGTCCTACTTCAAAACGGTTTCTTTTGTGAAGAAATCAATTATCTTCACCAATTCTTGTCTCCTAAATATAAGTGAAGTCTGGTATGGGGAATGAACTACCCTCAGGCCTCTGGAAGGGATGGGGCAAATGGGAGCCTGGCTGTGACCAGCTGCACAGGACCCTTTGGTGGTAACTTAACCAGTTTCCTGCCTGAGCTCCTGGAGGCTTTGCCGAACTGTTACTAGTTGTTTTTGGAAACTGCCATTTAGAACTTGGTCCTTGACACCAGTCCTTTAGGGAGAGAACCACATCTTACTGTTACTGAAGAGTGGCACAGTGTCTTTGAGTATACTTTTTAAATGTTTTCTAAGGCTTCACACTAAATAGTCTAAAATGGAAATATTTCAAGACCTCCTTAAAATGAAGCATATCTCACTTCAGGCTTAATTTCTCAGATAAATGTAGGAAAAAATATATTTATAAAATCTGGAAATTTGCCATAAATATTATTACTCCCTCCCACCCCACCCCGCCACCAAGCAAACCAATCTGTGTGTGACCACAAATGCCCCTAAGTTGCAGGCATTCTCAGAATAGCAGCATTAATAGTGACTATAAATTCTTGTTTCCTGTTTAACAAAGTTAATCGGAGGGCTTCCCTTTCAGCCTTTGCATGAAATAGACGTGACTATTTACTTAACTCCTGGTTGGAAATAAGAGCCCATTGTCTAAATTACGTCAGCACAGTTCCTGGTGGCACAAGAATATTAGACACCTTAATGTGACATCCAACATTAATGAGTCAGTTATAGGGAACTTTCCTAGAAGGATGGAAAAGATCCTAACCCATTTTGATTTCCTGGGAGGCTTCATTCAATCTCACGGTATTTGAAAGTGAACAGCCTTCGAGGGGGTGGGGAGTGATGCTTTGCATGTGCTGGGCCACCAGTTCCTCCTCCCTGCTCCTCCACTACTGTGTGAGCTTTCCTCCTCCTCCTCATTCCCAGTGCTTCTGTCTTAAAAATCTTTGCTGCTTTATAGTAGCAGGGGGAGAGCAGGGCAGGTGAAATGCCTGCCTTCTTCTGGACCTCTGGGGAGACAGGTGGAGTCATATTTACCTGTGGATGGTGGTGGCCCCCAAAGGTGGTTGGACGGCATTGACAGTGTGCCTGCCACTTGCAACCCCGCCAGGACCTCCACATTCACTGCCTCCTGGAGTCTCTGTGGGAGTGTCTGGGAGGTGATGGAGATGGGACGTAAACCCACGTCTGTATTCCAGAACTCATGCTTTTTTTTCTTTTTAGAAGAGGAAAACTTTAAATAGTTGTTTTTGGTTGGTTTGTTTTTTAAGTCTCTTTTTCCTCCTGATTGGTTGTAAAACAGAAGTTTGGGCAAGTGCTTCACAGGAAAATAGGGACAAGATCATTTTCTGTCCTGGAATTCACAGTGGTGCCTGTGTGTACTTTAGAGCCGAGTATGCACATACTGTGGGCACACACTTATTTTCTGAAGGAGGTGATCTAAAGGGATTGGGGACCACTGCTCTGAGCCCCAGTTGCCTCATCTGTGGAGTCAGTACTGCTACTCAGCTCCTGGGATTGTTCTGTGGCTCTAGCCTGTCAGTTTCTGTGCAGGTGTTAGACCAGGCTGATGCAGAGAGCGCCCCGGACCAATAGCTCCTGTCAGTGTGGGGACTCCGATGCTACTTCCAGTGAGTTATTTACATGTGCTCTTGTGTCATCCCAGGTGTAGGTATGCACATTCTCTAACAGCAGGACATTTGTGTTTCATTTATGAGGTCGTTCATTCCGAATGCATAGTAATTGAGGTGATTTTGAACAACTTAGATTGCTGAAGTGGCAGTAACAGTAAACAAGACCTTTATCTGAATAGGAAAGTAGCTTTTCCCCAGGAGGGAATTATGCTTCCTTGTAATCACCTGTTTGGGTAACTGTAAATAGCTATATAAGTTATTAATAGAAGTACGAGAGTGACTAGTTTGTCATGACTTGTTTGTGTATGATACATGAAGTAGCATTCATACAGTGCAAGCACTTTCGAAATTTTAATTTTTTAGGATTTTAAAATTTTAAATGTTTTAAGTGTATATGACAGTACATAGTATGTTTCAATTTTGGAAGTGATTCTTTGCTACTGAAATTCGAATCCTCCTTATTTCATTCTTTCTTTTCAGGGAATACCTTGGCAAGCAGCTCCAATCCGAGCAGCCGCAGACCGCTGCCGCCCGGAGCTGAACCTGCCCTCTGACCTTGCCCTCACCTCCTCCGGCAGCACCAGGAGTGGGAGCACCGGTGTTTAGAGTCACAAATGAATACTGTTTGATTTTACTTGTAATTTCCTCTGTTACGTGGCTTTCCCCAATGCTAATTTCCCACAAATAAACAAACAAACAAAAAAGTGTTTGCCTGTTAAGTCGTATAAAAGTAGAAGATTCTGTATCTAAGGAAAATATTACTGTTGCATATACTGCTTACAATTTCTGTATTTATTCTCTGGAAATAAAAATAGTTATTAAAGGATTCTCACTCCAAACATGGCCTCTCTTTTTACTTGGACTTTGAACAAAAGTCAGTCACCTGTTGTCTCTTTTCAAACCAAATTGGGAGAATTGTTGCAAAGTAGTGAATAGCAAATAAATGTTTTGAAATCTATTAATCTGTGTCTCTATTATCCATCCCTCTGTTCATCTATCTGTATATCATCTATGTATCTACACACACAGACACACTCTCTCTCTCTCTCTCTCTCTCTCTCTCTCTCTCTCTCTCTCTCTCTCTCTCTCTCTCTTTCTTTCTGCAGCTATTACTTTTATCCTTGGTTTTTAGTGCCTTAAGTTTGTTTCGTCTTAATACGTTTTGGCTTAAGTGTTGCCAATAGATATTTTATTCTCTTCCCTTTTATTTCTAGAACCACAGCCCTTTAGTGGGACATACGCGGCATGCAGGCTCCCTGGGAGACTTGTTTTTTAACCCCATCAGCTGGTCTCTCATTTTTCATTCATTTTCATGTTGTTTTCACTTATTATTCCTAGCAGTTCTATGAATGTTGAGTAAATGTGGTAAGGCTATTAAAACATTTATTCTAGTAAGTTTTTTCTCCTATGGAACGACACTCATAGAATCCATCTACTGTTTAAGAATCAAAGATTGTTTCATTTTCAACATAGAAATCCTGTGGGAGAAGTTAGTTAAAATGATGGATAAATTAGTCTGTGGTTCATATGACTTGAATGATTTTCCTTAAAGGGGTTCATATTTGCCAGAATAGAGGTAGTCTGGTCAAATCAATTTTTTTTTTTACTAAAAGTTTAAAATTTTAAAAATTGCTTATACATAGTTCTTTTTACTTTTGGAAACGTGGAAGATCATTAGAGCTTTTTTCATAGTAATTACAGATCCTACATTAGCAAAAGATCATTTTTCATGTTGATATATTAATGCTCTGTAAAATTGAGGATTTTAAGATACTCAATTTCTAGAAGTCCTAGTAACCAGAGACACAGCCATCTTCAGAATTTCATAAGAATACATCGATGGTTTAGTGTCATAGTTTCTGATTTAAGTTTCATTTTGCACAGCTC
The DNA here is from genome assembly GCF_048565385.1 of Saimiri boliviensis. NCBI lineage: Eukaryota > Metazoa > Chordata > Mammalia > Primates > Cebidae > Saimiri > Saimiri boliviensis. The sequence goes on along the minus strand of NC_133463.1, from coordinate 7,657,262 downwards.
CGTAGTTCTAAAGTAGAAATCAGTGACAGTCATTCTTGTGGAAATTATTAGAGCTTTAGTTCTAAGAAGCGCTTTTATACATGGGAAGCAATACTCTCATGTAATCATGCTTTAATTATCTCGTATATTAAAATTAACTACCTTGAGGCACCTTTTTTCCTCCTTATACCTTTACACTCAGCTTACAGGGCATATAACAATTATGAAAGTCACTGATTTTTCCCTATCAATGCTTTTGATTAATGCTCAGTGCTTAAGTCCTCCTTAAACTGTAATACCACCTACATGTTCAATTAAACTGCAAGTATCTAATGGAGTAGACTTCTAAATATGACAAACCAAATTTTGGAAATTGCTTATAAATCTAATACAGGTTAACTATCTAGGGATATAGGTAGTAAAAATACTGTTAAGCATTTTTTTTTTTTTTTTAAAAGACAGTTTTGCTCTGGTCACCCAGGCTGGAGTGCAGTGGTGCGATCTCAGCTCACTGCAACCTCCGCCTCCCAGGTTCAGGCGATTCTTCTGCCTCAGCCTCCCGAGTACCTGGGACTACAGGCGCATGCCAGCATGCCCAGCTGATTTTTGTATTTTTTAGTAGAGACAGCGTTTCGCCTTGTTGGCCAGGGTGGTCTTGATCTCTTGACCTTGTGATCCACCTGCCTCGGCCTCCCAAAGTGCTGGGATTACAGGCGTGAGCCACTGCGCCCTGACTGTTAAGCATTTTTGAGCTTCCTTTAAACAGCCCAGTTATTACAAAATGTGTTATTTCGTCTGTATAAACACGGTTTACACAATGTGATCAGTATGATAGGATTGCTGAATTTTATTTTCTCTGTACTTATGTTTATGTTTTCCCTGGTCTCATACGTCCTCACCTAAGCAAGACCAGGACTGGGCATTTCAGGCCAGCCACGGTTAATGGAGTAGAACTGTTAGGGATCACAGAACTGTGGGTGACACTTTGTGGTGACATGTGAGGCTGCCACAGGGGCTAAACAAAGCTTGAGACTGGCAGTCGTAGAACTTGGGTGTGACAGTCTGGATGCGGGTGGGGTACATTTCTTTCTGTGCTCAGTCTCCACCCCCACCACCTGTCTTTGTCAGTTGAGTTTTTAAAATCCATGCTCTTCCACTGGGTTCGGGGTTGTTACCTACATGTCTCTTTTTTGCAACCCTGTGTATGAGGGGCTTTCTAAGCTTTTGGATGTGGCTCATGGCAATGATGTATACAACACTGAGTTAAGTGTTGTATGCCTTCTCCGATAGGAGGCCGTTTCTCCCCTTTCTAGCTTCAAATCCTGTTGTGTCTTGTTGACCCTCCGAGGTCTGTTGTCAATTTGTCAGGAATAATTTCATTGAAAGTCAAAAAACACTGGGAAAAAGAACTTAGCCTAGAGTTGGATTGTTTCATTGGATTTTTTTGTTGACATCATAATAGGTTATACAAAATTTAACAGAAACCAAACAAACCAATCGCTGAAATACCCAATCTGAGCAGGTATACATAGTAATTACATACAGGTATTGATCGACTTATGACCTATGTAACTTACCATTTGACTTTAGGACCACAATCGCTAGCCACGACTGCTCCGCGTCTGGCAGCGCAAACGTTGCCCAGCTGGGCGTACGACAGTGTGCGGACCAGCTTCTGGCAGCACTACCGTCTCTGCGTGCACCATTTCAACTGTACATATAGCCCACTCAACTTACTACCAAATCATGTTACGACCGTTCCTTGGTCCTGACTGTGGTGGTAAGTCGAGCACTAGCTGTATATATATTTTATTATACTTTTGGTTCTGGGGTACATGAGCAGATCATGCAGAATCGTTGCATAGGTACATACATGGCAATGTGGCTTGCTGCCCCCATCCCCCTGTCACCTGCATCTAGCATTTCTCCCTATGTTATCCCTCCCCAACCTCCCTACCCCCACTGTCCCTTCCCTAGTCCCCCCCACCAACAAACCCCACTGTGTGATGCTCCCCTTCCTGTGTCCATGGGTTCTCATTGTTCAACACCCGCCTATGAGTGAGAACGTGCGGTGTTTCATTTTCTGTTCTTGTGTCAGTTTCCTGAGAATGATGGTTTCCAGATTCATCCATGTCCCTACAAAGGACAGGAACTCATCATTTTTTAGGCTGCACAGTATTCCATGGTGTGTATGTGCCACATTTTCCTTGTGCAGTCTATTATTGATGGACATTTGGGTTGGTTCCAGGTCTTTGCTATTGTAAACAGTGCTGCAGTGAACATATGTGTGCATCTGTCTTTATAATAGAACAATTTAAAATCCTTTGGATATATACCCAGTCATGGGATTGCTGGGTCAAATGGAATTTCTATTTCTAGGTCCTTGAGGAATCGCCACACTGTCTTCCACAATGGTTGAACTAATTTACACTCCCACCAACAGTGTAAAAGTGTTCCTATTTCTCCACATCCTCTCCAGCGTCTGTTGTCTCCAGATTTTTTAATGAACGCCGTGCTAAATGGTGTGAGATGGTATCTCAATGTGGTTTTGATTTGCATTTCTCTCATGACCAGTGATGAGGAGCATTTTTTCATGTATTTGTTGGCCTCATATATGTCTTCTTTTGTAAAGTGTCTGTTCATATCCTTTGCCCACTTTTGAATGGGTTTCATAAAATGATTTGGGAAGGATTCCCTCTTTTTGGGTTGTTTGGAATAGTTTCAGAAGGAGTGGTACCAGCTCCTCTCTGTACATCTGGTAGAATTCGGCTGTGAACCCATCGGGGCCTGGGCTTTTTTTGGTTGTTATGCTATTAACTGCTGCCTCAACTTCAGCCCTTGTTACTGGTCTGTTCAAGGTTTCAACTTCTTCCTGGTTTAGGCTTAGGAGGTTGCAAGTGTCCAGGAATTTCTCCATTTCTTCCAGATATACTGGTGTATGTGCATAGAGTTGTTTGTAGTAATCTCTGATGGTAGTCTGTATTTCTGTGGAATCTGTGGTGATATCCCGTTTATCATTTTTCATTGCATCTATTTGATTCTTCTCTCTTTTTTATTAATCTGGCTAGCAGTCTATTTTGTCGATCTTTTCAAGAAATTAGCTCCTGGATTTACTGATTTTTTGAAGGGTGTTTTGGTGTCTCTATCTCCTTCAGTTCTACTCTGATCTTAGTTATTTCTTGTCTTCTGCTAGATTTTGAGGTTTTTGATCTTGCTCCTCTAGCTCTTTCAATTTTTATGATAGGGTGTCTATTTTAGATCTTTCCTCATTTCTCATGTGGGTATTTATTGCTATAAATTTTCCTCTAGACACTGCTTTAAATATGTCCCAGAGATTCTGGTACATTGTGTATTTGTTCTCATTGGTTTCAAAGAATATCTTTATTTCTCCCTTCATTTCATTGTTTATCCAGTCAACATTCAAGAGCCAGTTGTTCAGTTTCCATGAAGTTGTGCAGTTCTGAGTTAGTTTCTTAATCCCGAGTTCTAATTTGATTGCACTGTGGTCTGAGAGACTGTTTGTTATGATTTCTGTTCTTTTGCATTTGCTGAGGAGTGATTTTGAATTAGCAATAATCACGCCTCGGATAAACCTCACTGGCTACGATATTGCCACTGCGCAAAGCTGCTGAGGAGTGATTTAATTCCAATTATGTGGTCAGTTTTAGAGTAGGTGCAATGTGGCACTGAGAAGAATGTATATTCAGTGGAGTTGGGGTGGAGAGTTCTGTAAATGTCTATTAGATTTGCTTGGTCCAGGTCTGAGTTCAAGTCCTGATATCCTTGTTAATTTTCTGTCTCGTTGATCTAATATTGACAGTGGAGTGTTAAAGTCTCCCACTATTACCATGTGGGAGTCTAAGTCTCTTTGTACGTCATTAAGAACTTGCTTTATGTATCTAGGTGCTCCTGTATTGGGTGCGTATTTATTTACGATCGTTAGCTCTTCTTATTACATTGATCCTTTTGCCATTATGTAATGCCTTCTTTGTCTCTTTTGATCTTTGTTGGTTTAAGTTTATTTTATTAGAGACTAGGATTGCAACTCCTGCTTTTTTTTTTTTTTTTTTTTTTCTTTCGCCATTTGCTTGGTAAATCTTCCTCCATCCCTTTATTTTGAGCCTATGTCCTTGCATGTGAGATGGGTTTCCTGAATACAGCACACTGATGGGTTTTGACTTTTTATTCAATTTTCTAGTCTGTGTCTTTTGATTGGGGCATTTAGCCCTTCTAGTCTGTGTCTTTTGATTGGGGCATTTAGCCCAGTTATATTTAGGGTTAATATTGTTACGTGTGAATTTGATCCTGCCATTTTGATGCTAACTGGTTGTTTTGCTGGTTAGTTGACGCAGTTTCTTCATTGTGTTGATGCTGTTTATCATTTGGTATGTTTTTGGAGTGGTTAGTACTGGTTGTTCCTTTCTATGTTTAGTGCTTCTTTCAGGAGCTCTTGTAAGGCAGGTCTGGTGGTGATAAATCTCTCAGCAATTGCTTGTCCATAAAGGATTTTATTTCTCCTTCGCTTATGAAGCTTAGTTTGGTTGGATTTGAAATTCTAGGTTAAAAGTTCTTTTCTTTAAGGATGTTGAATATTGGCCCCCACTCTTCTGGCTTGTAGGGTTTCTGTGGAGAGATCCACTGTGAGTCTGTTGGGCTTCCCTTTGTGGGTAACCTGATTTTTCTCTCTGGCTGGTGTTAGCATTTTTTCCTTCATTTCAACACTCGCGAATCTTGGGGTTGCTCTTCTTGAGGAATATCTTTGTGGTGCTCTCTGTATTTCCTGGACTTGAATATTGGCCTGCCTTGTTAGTTTGGGGAAGTTCTCCTGGATAATATCCTGAAGAGTATTTTCCAGCTTGGATTCATTCTCTGTCACATTTAGGTACACATATCAAATGTAGATTAGGTCTTTTCACATAATCCCGTATTTCTTGGAGGCTTTGTTCATTTCTTTTCACTCTTTTTTCTCTAATCTTGCCTTCTCATTTTATTTCATTGAGTTGATCTTCCATCTCTGATATCCTTTTTTCTGCTTGGTCAATTTGGCTGTTGAAACTTGTGTATGCTTCGCGAAGTTCTCCTGCTGTGTTTTTCAGCTCCATCAGGCCATTTATATTGTTCTCTAAGCTGTTTATTCTTGTTAGCACTTCGTCTAACCTTTTTTCAAGGTTCTTAGTTTCTTTCCATTGGTTTAGAACATGTTCTTTTAGCTCAGAGATGTTTGTTATTACTCACCTTCTGAAGCCTGTTTCTGTCAATTCATCAGACTCATTCTCTATCTGGCTTTGTTCCCTTCCTGGTGTGGAGTTGTGATCCTTGGAGGAGGAGAGGCATTCTGGTTTTTGGTGTTTTCATCCTGTTTGCACTGGTTTCTTCTCATCTTTGTGGATTTATCTGCCTGTGGTCTTTGTAGTTGGTGACTTTTGGATGGGGTCTCTGAGTGGACATCCTTTTTGTTGATGCTGAAATTATTTCTTTCTGTTTTTTAGTTTTCCTTCTAACCACCAGGCCCCTCTCTGCTGTAGGCCTGCTGGAGGTCCACTCCAGGCCCTGCTTGCCTGGGGATCACCCACGGGGGCTGCACAACAGTAAGGGTTGCTGCCAGTTTCTTCTACTGTTATCTTTGTCCCAGAAAGGTACCTGCCAGATGTCCACCTAAGCTCTCCTTTATGAGGTGTCTCTTTGGATATACAGGGGTCGGGGAGCTGCTTGAGGAGACAGTGTGTCCTTTGTAGGAGCTAAAGTGCTGAGCTGGGAGCTCCGTTGTTCTGTTTAGGGCTTCTGGGCAGGTACGTTTAAGCCTGCTGTAGCAGAACTCATAGACACCTTTTCCCCCAGGTGCTCTGTCCTGGGACGGTGGGGCTTTATTTATAAGTTCCTGATGTGCTGTTGCCTTTTTTCCGAGATGCCCTCCCCAGAAAGGTGGTAGTCTAGCCACAGTCTGCCAGCAGAGGCATTACTGAGGTGCTGTGGGCTCTGCCCAGCTGCTGTGTGAACTTTCTGTTAGAACTGCCTCGGTAACGGTGGTCTGCTTCAGTAATGGTGGACTGCCTCGGTAATGGCAGACTGCCTCAGTAGTGGTGGACTGCCTCAGTAATGGCTGACACCCTTTCCCCACCAAGCTGGACTGTCCCAGGTCCAGCTGCACTTGCTGTGAAACTCTCAATCCAGAGCGTTTCAGATTGCTTGTCTTTGTGGGGGATGGGACCCACTGAGCCAGATCACCTGGCTCCCTATTTCAGCCCCCCCTTTTTTTTCAGTTGAATGGGTGGCTCTGTGTCCCAGGTGTTCTGGGCACTTGTTGAAATGGCCACCCAGATTTGTGCGAGTTTTTGTGTGGAGACCCACAGCACCAGCTGAAACAGTCATGCTGGAAACTTGTGGCACTTTTCAGCCTGGGAATCTCCTGGTGTGTGGGCAGTAAAAACTCGTTTGGAAATGTGGTGATCCCTCACTCTCTGTGTTCTTCTCACTGGGAATTGCACTCCAGAGCTGTTCCTATTTGTCCGTCCTGGATCCCTCTGCCTAGTAATTTTTTAAAAAAACTTCTGATTTTCAGATTTTGAGAAGCATACAGATATTAAAGGGAGAACCAAATTAATTACATGTTGTTTTCTTACAAAACTCTTATAGTGGGTGTTGTTGCATGGAATTTTTAAACGGATGCATGTTTTAAAAAGATGCACCTCCCATTGGCAGGTGCAGCTCATTCCCACACATTGTTCTAGCCAAGCACAAATATTAAATTTACAGAACGTCACCAGGTAAAACGTGCTTCTTTTTATTTTGCTGTATCAGAGTAATTTGGGTTAATTTTCATATAATTAAAATTTAAATAATTTCTAATCTCTAGCTCTTAAATCTTGGAAACCACACACCCAAGATTTATCTGAAAATTATTTTAAAAGTTCTTTGTTCTCATTCTTTGAAAATAAGATGATTTTGGACTAAATTTTGAAACCACTCAAAGTTGGTAGGTGGCAAAGTTATTTCCTAAATATGAACCTTGTGATGAAATCTCTTTTTAGTTTGAAATTTCTCTCTTGTTTTTCTGTACAAAATGTTCTGTTCTGGTTCAGAGATGTGCCTTCTTTAATTTTCTGAACAAATTTCCAATGAAAAAGTCAGTTGGAAAGAAGAAGCTATAAATAATTTTAAATTCCTTCACCATTGTATGCAAATCTGACACAAGTTCCCTTCTTTTTTAGTCCTTAAAAAAAAGTGTTGATTATTCTTCCAAAAATGGGATAAAAGTGGAAGAAACATTTCCCTGATTGAATGAATGTTAGTCTGAGATGCTTTTACCTTGCCGCACTGTGTAGGCCTGTGTCTTTTCCCCTTTACAGAGGAAGAAAAAATATATCTAGGCAGTTGGTTGAAAGAACCAATCTACAAAGAACACCAAGTAATCATGTTTGTAACATGTAGAAATAAAATATTTGAAATGATAGCACAAAGATTGCATAGGGAGGAAATGAAGTTTTCTTGTAAGGTTCTTACATGAGATATAAAGTGATATCTTACATTAGCTATGAAGTAGACTGATGAGTTAAGGATACATAGTTAATTCCCTAGAGCAACCACTGGATCACCAAACTGCAATCACAAGGTATAGCTAGCTAAAGAGCCATTGGTGGAGATAAAATCGAATACAAAAAATAATGGATTACTCCAAAAGAGTGCAGGAGAAGAACATGGGAGAGAAAAATAGAAAACGAGTAGCAAGGAGGCTGGGTGCGGTGGCTCACGTCTGTAATCCCAGCACTGTGGGAGGCCGAGGCAGGTGGATCACCTGAGGTCAGGAGTTTGAGACCAGCCTGGCCGATGGGATGAAACCCCATGTCTCCTAAAAATACAGAACTTAGCCAGGTGTGGTGGCACGTGCCTGTAATCCCAGCTACTCGGGAGGCTGAGGCAGGAGAATTGCTTGAACCTGGGAGTAGAGGTTGCAGTGAGCCGAGATCATGCCACTGCACTCCAGCCTGGGCAGGAGAATGAGACTCAGTCTCCAAAAAAAGAACAGAAAAGAAAAAAGAAGAGTAGCAAGGAAGTAGATTTTAAGTCCACAAATAACAATAGCTACGGTAACAGGCAAGGATCCGGGACTCCTGTCCTTACCCATCCAGAATTTTAAGTGTTTCGGCACGGCCACCTCCAGGAAACCCATTGCTTCTAGGGCTCAGGTTTGTGGAGGTGATATTTTCTGGCATGCTACGTGACTTATTTCTGTCACCACTCCCAAACCCTCACCTCTTTGCAGGCTGCTAATAGAGTAGACAAAGCAGAAACCTAAGTTAGCGTTTGTCCACCAACTCTCCTGCTACCGAAATGGTCCTGATAGCGTTTGCTGTCATCTCTTTGTTTTCCTTGTCCTCACGGGCTTATTCCTTTTACTTTCTTTTGTTTTTTCCCCACCCCCCTCACCTTTTTAAAAATCCCTTCTAGCCTTTCAAGTGAGGTCGCAAAGGAAGCAGAAATGAATATGTGCGTTTAGTTCATCATGTTTAAACTGAAGTCCCAAATGTAATTTTTTTTGTTTTTGTTTTTGCTGTTTTTGTTTTTGAGATGGAATTTTGCTCTTTCTACCCAGGCTGGAGTGCGGTGGTGTGACCTCGGCTGAGTGCAGCTTCTACCTCCCAGGTATGATGTCAATCAGACTGTATGGCCATGACCTGCCTCCTGAAGTGTTTGGAGAAATGATTGCCCAAGTAAGGTTTTGAGTTGGCTGGTTGCTGCAAAACAATCATACTATACAACATGTGTGTGCACATCTGTGTGACCCTCTGGGGGCCAGCCCTTTGAGGGGCAGCCATGCTCTTCATTGCCCTTGAAGTTGTGGGCTTGGCTGGGCTTCGTGTGGCGATGTCACCCGGGTTGCTCTGTGACTCTGCACTGGCACTGCTGGCTGGATCTGGGTCAGGGTCTGACCCACAGGCAGCAAACAGGAGATGCTGACCATCGTCTCAGGTGCCTGCTGAAAGATACACGTGGAGTGCCTTTTGTTTGGAGTTAATTCCCACTGGCAGAGGAGCAGGTGCTGCAGTGAAGCTTGCATGATGAAAGAAGAGACAAGCTTGTCTGGGAAAAAGCATTTCTGTTACTTGCAAATGGAAGGGTCGGGCCAGTTATGAAGGAGAGTGAACTATGCAAGGTCAGAGGAGAAAGAGTTCCAAATCCTTCCTGGCCGTCCAGGTGGGTTTATTCCTTATCGATCCACCTTTCTGTCTACAGGTCCATCTGCCCATCTGCTCACTCATTCTTCCCTTGCATCATCTATCACAGTTCTGTTTTATTGCTACTGAGACCTCAGTGCTTCAGAGGCCTGAGCGTGATTGTGAAGATGAACTTGTTGGCCTCCAGTCTTCTTAGGCTGATTCAAAGGTGGACTTTCTGACCTAACTCCTGAATACAGTGCTTCATCCTAGCGAGTTTCCAATCAGCCTTGCCTGGTCGAATGCACGAGGGAACAGACCCCCGGGTCCCTCTCTCCAGGGGCCCTCCCCACCTCAGACAGAAACCTTGGCCCCCCAGGGCCTACCACCCTCCCCAGAAATGACCGGACCCCAGTGGAGTCTCTTCCAGGGACTTGGAATTGGGATCCATTCAAAAATATAAGTCTCTGTGGTGTAATATAGCAGTCCCCCACCTTTTAGGCAGCAGGGACTGGTTTCCTGGAAGACAGTTTTTCCATGGACTGGCCAGGAAGGGATGGTTTCAGGGTGATTCAAGCACATTACACTTAAAGTTGTGTACTTTATTTCTATTATGATTACATTGTAACAAATAATAAAATAATTGTACAGATCTCCATAATGTAGAATCAGTGGGAGCCCTGAGCTTGTTTTCCTGCAACTAGATAGTCTTATCTGGGGGTGATGGGAGACAGTGACAGATCATCAGGCATTAGATTCTCATAAGGAGCAGGCATGCCACCTAGACCCCTCACTTACACAGTTCACAGTAGGGTTCGCGGTCCTGTGAGAATCTAATGCCACCACTGAGCTGACGGGAGGCGAGGCTCAGGCAGTCACGTGAGCAATGGGAAGTGGTTGTAAATACAGATGAAGCTTCGCTCACTCACTGCTCACCTCCTGTGGGGCAGCCTGGTTCTAACAGGCCACGGTCTGTGGCCGGGGCGTTGGGAACCCCTGGTGTAATAGACTCAGGTGCTGTAGGCAGCCATATTGACTTTAATACAAGGTCACTCCTTATTTTGATGTAATTTCACACATACAGAAAAGCAGCAAGAAGAGGAAGAAGAGCTCCCGTGTGCCTCTGCCTGGGTCCATCTGGCTTTATTGCTGATGTTTTATGATTCCTTGTAAGATCTTAGGCCCAGCTCTGATAACTGTTTTACCCTTAACACTTTTTAGAATTATTTTTTTGTCAGTTTCTTTTTCAAGATGAGATTCAAATCATTTTTTTCAGGTCTTAAAACATTCCATTGAGATTTTGATGTGATTTATTTTAGTCCATGCATTAATTTGGGAAGACTTTTATAGTACTAACTTTTCTCATTCCCCAAAATTGAATGTTTCTCCCTTTACTCAATGCGTCTGAAGTTATTGGAGTTTCAACATATAAATTCCATAAATTGTTTTAAAGCAATTTCTACTTGTATTTCAATTTTGTTGTTGTAAAAGGAGTTTCCGTTATATTTTCTAACCACTATTGCTAGCATATAAGAACATTATTTATAATTAGCGGTAATTAGTTATCCTATATCTAGTTGTTTTACCAGATTATTATTAACTTTAACAGTTTTTAGTCTTTTTTTTCAGGGCATATAATTACATATTCCACAAGTAATGACAGTTCTATTTCCTTTCCAATGGGAATGCAATTCACTTCAGTTTTATGTCGGTAACAGAGAGATCTAGGCTCAGTACGCTTTGCCTCATACTGTGAATTCAATATTATGCGATTTGTTTAGGCTTCAGCTTTGTTGCCTGTCAAATAGAAAAATGACAGTACCTATGACACTGTACATAAATAACAAGCACTTAAAATGCTCCTTATTAGTTATCGTATTGGTCTGAATTCACAGGACATTGCTGCTTAGTGGGCCATCTTCAGCGGGGCTTAATTTTAAGGCTGACGCCCAGGGGGTTTCTCTCTTATGCAAGATATGGCTGTCGATCTGAGATATTTATGTGAAGGAGGGATACACCTGCTCCTGGTCTATTTTGAGTTTTCTCCCCATCAGTGACAGATGTTGAATTCTCTCCATTCCCTTGTGGCAGCTATTGAAATCATCCCGTAGATGTTCATATTTGACTTATAGATGTAATCTCCTAAGGTGACCTTCAGATTAATCTATGGATTTCCTAATACTAAGATACCTTTACAGTTGTAGAATAAATCACATTTTCTCATGGAAAATTATTATTATAATATACAAATAAATTCTGTTCATATTTTCACATCCTTTACCTATGATTAGTTTATTAGCGATGTCTCTCAGCTTTGGCCACTTGCCCATTTATTTTATTTTATTTTTTACCCTTTTGAGACATGGTCTTGCTCTGTTGCCAAAGCTGGAGTGCAGTGGCACAATTAGAGCTCACTGCAATTTCAAACTCTTGGGCTCACCCAATCCTCCTGCCTCAGCTTTCTGAGTAGCTAGGATTACAGGTGTGTGCCACCATGCCTGGCTAATTTTTTTTAAATTTTGTTGTAGAAATGAGGTCTTTCTGTGTTGCCCAGGCTGGCCTCAAACTCCTGGCCTCAAGCTTGTCCTCCTTCCACAGCCTCCCAAAGCACTGGGGTTACAGGCGTGAGTCACTGCACCTGGCCAATCTGCATTGCATTTAATAACTATAACGTTTATGTCCTTATCCAAGTGGTTGATTAAAATACTGATCGGACCATGAACATATAAATAGATGAAAGGAATCCAAACATTCAGGTTAGAACTTCAGTTCTATGATTCATCTAACTTTTTATTGTACAATTCCTTATTGGTAAGGCTATAGTAAACAGAATTGAAATTTTGAGTTTGTTATAATAGCTTTGCTCTGCAGTGTATTTAGTGATGAGTGATGAGGCCTGATCCTCTAAGTCTTACATAAGTGTATCCTTTAAGATACCTTTGGTTGCGAGCAGTAGGAAACGTGACTGAAACAAACTTACAGACAATAACTGAATCCCCTACAAGACGCTCAGGTATGTCAGTCTCTGAACTATCAGCTGGGCCCACAGCCCTGTGACTGCACGCTCAGCCGACTCCCCTCTGGCCCACACAGCAGGCTTCAGCTCTCTCCGTGTCTTTTATCTACAGGTGCCTACAGTGACCCACTTGCTTCTCGTGGGCTGAAAGCAGGGCATGGTCAATGGCAGGGCAGCGTCAATGGCAGGGCAGCGAGGTTAAACAGGGTGGCCTTGCCTGCTTTTACAGTTGGTGGATTTGTCCATTTTGTGTTACTGTAAAGGAATATCTAAGGCTGGATAATTTATAAAGAGAAGAGTTTTATTTGGCTCTGAGTTCTGTAGGCCGTACAGGCAAGTTCTGCAGGCACCAGCATCTGCTCAGCTTTTGGTGAGGCCTCAGGAAGCTTTTACTCCTGGTGGAAGGCGAATGGGGAGCAGGTGGGTCACATGGCAAGACAGGAGCAAGAGAGAGAGGAGGAGGTGCCAGGCTCCTTCTAACAGTCAGCTCCTGCGGTAACTAATAGAGCAAGAACTCACTTGTTACCAAGAGGTTAGCACCAATTCATTCATGAGGGACCCACTCCCCCAACCCAGACACTTCCCACTGGGCCCACCTCCAACATTGGTGATCACATTTCAACTTGAGATTTGAGAGGGACACACATTCAAACCATTTAAGTTGGGATCTGGCCAAGCACCACCTTCCCTGAAGCAGGTGGCGGAGCGGAGGTACCTGAAGGTAGCAGGGTTTCACTGGCAAAGAAGCCCAAGGCAGCAGAGCTGGATCCAGAAACCCCTCTGACTCTGGGATGGTGCAAAGCGCGACCTCCCAGAGACCCTGGAGGACTGGAAGGAAGCAAGGCCTGAATTGTGATGTACACCTTTGCCAGTGTAAGAAAAGCACCAAAATGGCCAGGCGTGGTGGCTCACCTCTGTAGTCCCAGCACTTTGGGAGGTCGAGGCAGGTGGATCACAAGGTCAAGGTCAAGAGATAGAGACCATCCTGGCCAAAATGGTGAAACCCTATCTCTACTAAAAAAATGCAAAAATTAACCGGGCACGATGGCACGCGCCTGTAGTCCCAGCTTCCCAGGAGGGTGAGGCGGAAGTCATTTGAACTGGGAGGCGGTTGATGCAGTGAGCCGAGATCCCGCCACTGCACTCCAGCCTGGTGTCAGAGCGACACTCCGTCTCAAAAAAAAAAAAAAAAAAAAAGCAGCACCAAAATAATCCTTACTTAAAGGGAATGTTACTGAGCTCCCCAACAAGGCTACGCTGGCAGCAAGTCAGAGGAAATCGCTATTCTGTAGTGATGCTTATAATCATTCAGTACACACTGTACTCACCTTGGGCAAGAAATCCCATGGGATTTGCAATGTGAGTCTGCTGGCTTGGGTGTGTTGAGCTCCCCTAAGGTACTTCCTCCTCCGTTTCTCTGTCGGGGTGGCTTCTCGGGGAGCCAGGGGTTAGGAGAGTGAAGTGTGGGTGTGCAGGAGGAAGGGGATCTGGAAGGGGAGCCCTGCAATGGTGGGCATGGGTCCAGCACATCAGCTCACCCTGAAGATGACTGCACTCGTCCCGGGCCTTGGAAGACTGAGTTCCCTCATGAGCACAGTCAGAAGCTGATGCTGGTGCCCTAGAAGCGGATTACACAGGCGCTGCCTGCTTTTCCTAAGTCTGTCACCAGCAGGCGGCCCCAAGAAGGGTGCTCCCTGAAGGCCCCTGCCGGGCGGGGGGGCTGTGTGTCCCCAGGCTGGAGGCTTTGTTTTTTAAAATACTAGTCTGAAATTTTGAATTATTTTATAAAGTGCACTTATACCGGGAAAAATCAATTCCTAGCTTTCTGGGAAGCTATTCAGTGGTAGGGGACTATAACCCATCAATGATAAACGTTTCACTGGACTGGGCTCTCAATATCCTTTTAGCAAAGAGGACCCATATTGTCCTTGGCAGGTACAACTCCAATGGCTTCCTTGAGGATGATCCCGACTTCACTGGCTTGGATTCCATTCTGAAATGCTTGTTTTGCACCACTGTGTGCACAGCCTGGGGAAGGAGGGGACGGTAGATGGAGGTGAATACTATTAGAGATGAAGAGAGAGCTAGATCTCGGTACAATAGCCGGAGACTTCAACACCCCACTTTCAGCATTAGACAGATTGGCTCTAGAGAAAATCAACAAAGAAACATCAGCTTCTTAATATGCAGTATTAGATCCATTGGGTCTATAGTGCAGATGAAGATATATCAGATGCTGTTTCTTCATCTGCACTCTAGACCAAATGGACCTCATAGATCTTTACAGAACATTTCCTCTAATAACTGCAGAATACACATTCTTCTACTGAGCATATGGACCATTCTCAATGCTAGCCCACATGTCAGGCCACAAAGCAAGTCTTGAAAAAACTGAAGTTTATCTCAAGTATCTTCTCTGACCACAATGGAATAAAAGTAGAAACCGTAAAAAAAGAAAGTTGGGAAAGTACATAAACACATTCAAATTTAACAATATGCTCCAGAATGACTGAAGGATCAATAAAGAAATTCAGAAGGGAATTGCAAAATTTCTTAAACAAATGAAAGTGGAAACACAATATACCAAAACCTATGGGATACAGCAAAAGCAGTACTAAGAGGAAATTTTAGAGCAGTAAGTGCCTACAACAGAAAGCAGAAAAACTTAAACAACCTAACGATGCATCTTAAAGAACTAGAAAAGCAGGAGCAAATTGAACCGCAAACTAGCATAAGAAAGGAAATAAGAAACATCAGAATAGAAATAAATGAAATTGAAATGAAATAAACCCAAAAGATGAATAAAATGAAAGGCTGGTTTTTTTTTTAAAAAGATAAGCAAAATTGACAAACCTTTAGGCAGACTAAGAAAAGAGAGAAGAATCAAATAAATAAAATCAGACATGAAAAATGAGACATTGCAATGGATGCCACAGAAATTCAAAGGATCATTAGAAATGAGTATGAGCAACTATATGCCAATAAATTAGAAAACCTGGAAAAATGGATAAACTCCCAGACACAATCTTCAAGATCGAATCAACAAGAAATTCAAAACCTGAACAGACCAATAACAAGTAATGAGATTGGAGCTATAATAAAAAGTCTCCCAGCAAAGAAAGGCCTGGGACATGATGGCTTCACTGCCAATTTTTTATTTTTTTTTGAGACGGAGTTTCGCTCTTGTTACCCAGGCTGGAGTGCAATGGCGCGATCTCGGCTCACTGCAACCTCCGCCTCCTGGGTTCAGGCAATTCTCCTGCCTCAGCCTCCTGAGTAGCTGGGATTACAGGCACACGCCACCATGCCCAGCTAATTTTTTGTATTTTTAGTAGAGACGGGGTTTCACTATGTTGACCAAGATGGTCTCGATCTCTTGACCTCATGATCCACCCGCCTCGGCCTCCCAAAGTGCTGGGATTACAGGCTTGAGCCACCGCGCCCAGCTAGGGAAGGCTTTTTAAAGCATGATCACCAGTCCTGAACCTTAACACATAAGCCGAGATTCACCAGCTACGAGGAGAGGAGACCTGGACTCTTGCTGCCTGAGAGAACTTGTTGTGTAAGGGCCAGGGGTCAAGAAACAGCTCTGTTTGTGTGAGGAACAAATAATGCAAACTTCCTAAGAGGCGAAGTGGACTGGGGGACATGTAAGATGAGGCTGGAGAGGTAAGTGTGTAGGGTGGGCTTTGTTTTCTATATTCAGCTGTGGCCCGCACCTGAGACTCATTTTCCAAGAATTCCCTGCGACTTAAGTAATGTGTGTGTGTGTGTGTGTGTGTTCTGAGACGGAAAAGAGAGCTCATTTTTTGTTTCAAAAAAAAAAAAAAAAAAAAAAAAGTTCTGTCGCCAGGCTGGAGTGTAGTGGCGAGATCTCGGCTCACTGCAACCTCCGCCTCCTGGGTTCAAGCGAGTCCCCTGTCTCAGCCTCCCGAGTAGCTGGGACTACAGGAGTGTGCCACCACGCCTGGCTAATTTTTTTGTATCTTAGTAGAGATGGGGTTTCACCATGTTGGCCAAGATGGTCTCGATCTCCTGACCTCAGGTGACCCGCCTGCTTTGGTCTCCCAAAATGCTGGGATTGCAGGTGCGAGCCACCACACCCGGCCTTGGCTGATGTGTCCTGACAGTGAGATGTGTGAAATAGGCTCGGGGACTTTCAAGAAGAGCGTTCCTGCTGTGAATCGGCAGTGGCACGTGGCTGTCAACGCCGGTGCCATGTGAGTACAGTAGAGCACGCGGGGCGCAGAAGGAGAGGCAACTGGCATCCCAAGGACTGGCGTGGTGACATCGGGAACCCTGTCCTCAGGCTTGGGCCTCGTGATTTGTGAGAAACACTGGAAAACCAGAGAACGCTGAGTGTTGTGAGAACAGCCCTTAAAACTGGGTCAGACAAAAGAGGACAAAAAAAATTAGAAAAGGTTGGACTCCTCAGTATTGTCAGGTCATAGATTTTTGGTCCTATGCAAAGAAGGAAATTTCTACTAGAGTTGTGCAGAATAAAATGTTGCTGAAAGGTAGTATTTCTGAAATTAGCTAGTACACGATGAGTCCTACTTTGTGGGAGGCACTGTGGGAAATGTTTTAAATGCCTTATCTCATTTCAAGCTCAGAGCAGCTGTATTGTGAGCATATGATGCTGACGTTCTTTTTAGAGATTAGGAAATGGGTCTTAGCAAGCTGATGTGACTTACCCAAGCTGACGGGATTTGAATTTAGCTTTGGCAATTACTTGGTTGGGATCAGGAAAATCAGGAATAGCAACATGTCCAAGATGTTCTAAAGTCAAAATGAATATCAGATTTCGTGGGACAGGCAACTTTCAAAGGTTATAGTGCAGTGAAGCCTGACTGTGAATGGAATCCCAGTATTTATCACAGACAATAGTGGACTTGCTCTGTATTAACACGAGGATAGAACAGTGCACTGTCTTCCCCAGCCCCCCATGGTGCCTGGACCTCGAGCACCTTTGAACATCCTTAGGACTTAACCCTGCAAAGTTTGAAAAACTTCTGAATGAGGTGACTTTTCATAATCCTGTGGTTTTTATGGGCATGAGGAGTGGCGTAGGAGGACTCAGGTGGAGAAAGTTGAAAAGCCGCTGAGGTCAGAACCCAAAGGCCCAGACTGCTGAAACCTTTTTTTTTTTTCTTTCTTTTTTTTCTTTTTTTAAAATTAAACTTCTTTCCCAAGCGATTGTGGATTCACATGCAATTATAAGAATACAGAGATTCTGTGTACAGTTTACCCAGTTTTCCCCAAGGATAGCACCTTGTAAAATTCTAGTACAATATTAAAACCAGGAGATTGACGTTGATCCAGTCAAGAATATTTCCATGATTGAAGGATCTCTCCTTAGGTACCCACACCCACCTCCTTCCAGTCTCCTTCCTTAAACTGTGGCAATCTCTAATCTGTTCTCCACTCCTTTTATTTTGCATTTCATACAGTCAAACACTAAGTGACCTTTCTGGATTGGCTTTTTTTTTTTTTTTTTTTTTTTTTTTTTTTTTTTAACTCAGCTTCATCCTCTGTAGATTCATAAAAGTTGTTGCATGTATCAATCGTTTTGTTTCTTTAACTGTTTACCCATTGAAAGGCATCTGAGTTGTTTCCAATTTAGGGCTACTTTGAATACAACTGCTATAAACATTCATGCAAAGATTTTTGTATGAACGTAAGTTTTCATTTCTCTGGGATAATTGTCTAGGAGTGTGCAATTGATAGCTGGATCAAATGGTTATTGCCTATTTAGTTTTTTTTTTTTTTTCTTTTTAAGAAACTGCCAAACTGGCCCCCAGAGTAGCTGCACCATTTTACATTCCCATCAGCAATGTGTGAATGACCCAGTTTGTCCACGTCCTCATCAGCATTTGGTATTGTCACTATTTTTGAATTTCGCCACTTTAATAATAGGTAGGTAAGTAGTATCACATCATAGTTTTAATTTGCATTTCCTTAATTGCTAGTGTTGGTGAACATTTGTCATGTGCTTATTTGCCATCCGAATAGCCCCTCCAGGAAATGTCTTCATGTCTTTTACTGATTTTCTAATTGGATTTTTAAAAACGATTTGAGTTTTCAGAGTTCTTTATATATTCTAGATACTAGTCCTTTGTCAGGTATATGGTCTGCATGTCCTTTCATCCTCTTAAAAGGATCTTTCACAGGGCAACTGTTTTACATTGGGATGCAGTCCAATTTCTCACTTTTTCCTTTCTAAATTATTTGATTGGTGTCATATCTAAGAGTACTTTGCCTCGGCCTAGATCCTGAAGCTGTCCCTTATTTTATTGAGGGGGCAGCAGTTAGGGTGTGATTAAACTACTTATAATATAAAATTTACTATCAGTGACGTTTAGTACATTGACAATGTTTTGCAACTGTCACCACTATCTAGTTCCAAAACATTTTCATTGCCCCAAAAGGAACCCCAATGCCCATGAAACAGTCACTCTTCACTATCATGTCCCCCTGCCCCTGGCAACCATTGGTCTCTTTTCTGTCTCTGTGGATTTGCCAACTCTAGATACTTCATATAATTGGAATAATATAATATGTGGCCTTTGTGTCTGGTTGATTTCACCTAGCATAATGTTGTCAAGATTTATCCATGTTGATGTACGTATCATACTTAATTCCTTTTTATGACTACAATTTTATTGTATGGATATAACGCATTTTCTTTATTCATCAATTGATGGACATTTGCTTTGTTTCTACGTTTGGCTAATGTGAATACTACTGTTATGAACTTTATGTACAAGTATTTGAACACCTGAAAGAATTCATGTGCATCCTGGCCATTTTTATAACTTTTCCAGAGAAATGACTATCCAAGTCCTTTGCCATTTTTAAATTGGATGGTTATTTTGTTGCTGAGTTGTGAGGGTTCTTTATACATTTGATACTAGGTCCTTATCAGACATATGGTTTGCAGATATTTTCTTTCATTCTGTAGGCTGTCTTTTCACTTTCTTGAAAGTGTCCTTTGGGGCAAAACAGTTTTAAATTTTAGTGAAGTCCAATTTATCTGTTTTTACTTTTGTTTCTTGTGCTTTTGATGTTATATCTGAAAAACCATTGGCAAATTCAAGGTGATGAAGATTTGCCTAATGCTTTCTTCTAAGAGTCTAAAATATAACCTATAATATAATTTAGATCTTTGGTACTTTTTGAGTTATTTTGTGTGTATCACATGACACAAGGCTCCAACTTCATTCTTCTGCATGTGGATATATCTAGTTGTCTTTCTCTATTAAATGGTGTTGGCACCTTTGCTGAAAATCAACTGACCACAGTTGTTTGGTCTCTAGGCTCTAAATTCTATTGTTCTATGTATCTATTCCTATATGAGTACCACATTGTCTTATTATTGTAGATTTGTAGTAAGTTTTGAAAATGAGAAGTGTGAAAACTTCAACTTTGTTCCTTTTTCAAGGTTCTTTTGGATATTTAGAGTTTCTTACATACTTACTTAAATTTAAATATCAGCTTTTCCATTTCTACAAAATGAACTATTGAGATTTTGGAAAGGATTGTGTTGAATCTGTAGGAGATTGTTTTCTGGAAGAGTATTGTCAATTTAACAGTATTTATTCTCTCAAATCATGAACTCAAGATGTTTTTCTATTTACTTTGGTCTTTTAACATTTCTTTTATCAGTGTTTTATAGTTTTCAGTGTATAAGCTTGCACTTCCTTGGTTAAATTCATTCCTAGGTATTTTATTTTATTTTTGATACTGTATAAGCAAAGTAAATGGAATTAATTTTCTTTTTGGAGTACAATGTTAACTATTAGTTTTCATAAATGCCCTTTATCATAGTGAGAAAGTTCTTTTACATTTCCAGTTTTTGGAGAGCTTTTATTATGAAAGACTGTTGAACTTGTCAAATGCCTTTTCTGTGTCATTTGAGATGATCATCTGTTTTTTTTTAAAAACACTTTCATTCTATTAATGTGGTGTATTACATTGATTGATTTTAGTATGCTGAATCGTATTTGCTTTCTGGGGATAAATCTCACTTAGTCATATGGTATAATCATTTTAATATGCTGCTGGATTTAGTTTGCTGATATTTTGATGTGGATTGTTACATCTATATTCATAAGGGATATTGGTCTCAGTTTTCTTTTCTTGTGGTCTGTTTGCCTGCCTTTGATATAAAGGTAATACTGGTACTATAGAGTCCGCTGTAAAGTATTCTTCCTTCTATTTTTTGGAAGAGTTTGAGATGAATTAATATCAATTCCTCCTTAAAGATTTGGTAGAATTCACAAGAAGCCATCTGGTCCTACACTTCTCTTTGTCAGAAGGGTTTTTGACTGACTCAGTATCTTTATTTCTTATAGATGCGTTGAGATCTTCTATTTCTTCTTGAGTCACACCCCACCACGCCCAGCTAATTTTTGTATTTTTAGTAAAGACAGGGTTTTGCCATATTGACCAGACTGGACTTGAACTCCTGACCTCAGGTGATCCACCCGCCTTGGCCTCCTAACTTGCTGGGATTACAGGTGTGAGCCACTGTACCCAGTCTGGCTTTTCAAAATTAGATTTACCAAGTTCTGAAAAGTTGTTTCTCTCTCTCTCTCTCTCTCTCTTTTTTTTCCCAATTTAATGGGTGCTTCAGTGAGGAAACTAAATAACTAAATCTTGATCCTCTCTACTGCACCATTTTCTGTGATGTCAGTCCTATTTTTTCCCCGAAAATAATAGTTTTACATTTTACACTTCACTCCATGATCCAGTTGGAGTTAAGTTCTGTGTAATGTGTGAGACTTAGATTGAGGTTATTTATTTCTTTTTTGTCTATAAATGTCTAACTCCTCCAGGATGATTTGTTAAAAGACTGTCTTTCCTCTCATTGATTTGCTTTTGCACCTTTTCCAAAAATAAACTGGAGCATTTGTTTAGGCTTACTTTTTGGGTTTTTAAAGATTACATTTTATTGATCTTCGTCTATCTTTACACCAATACTACACAATCTTGATTATCAGTACTATATAATAATTCTTGAAATTGGATAAACTTACTCTCCTTACTTTGTTCTTCTTTTTCAAAATTATTGTAGGGATTCTAGGGTTTTTGTTTTTTGCTTTTCTGTATAAATTGTGGGATACTCTTGTCAACATCTACTTTTGCTTAAATTTTGGTAGAAAATGCTTTAAATCTGTTTATCAGTTTGGGGAAAATGGACATCTCTATGATGTTGAGTCTTCCAATTTGTAAACATAATCTGTATTTTCATTTGTTCAGATCTTATTTTTTATCAGCATTTTGTAATTTTTAGCATAAGAATCTATATATGTTTTGTTAGATTTATACAACCTATGTACTTCACTTTCTTTGAGTGAATGCATATGGTACTGTGTTTTTAATTTTCGGTTTCCATATGTTCATTGCTAGTATGTGGAAATATAATTACTGTTGATTTTGTGTCCTACAGTTCTGCTGAACTCACTTACTATTTTTTTTTTTTTTTGAGACGTAAGTCTCACTCTGTTGCCAACTGGAGTGCAGTAGGGTGATCCTGGCTCGCTGCAACCTCCGCTTCCTGGGTTGAAGTGATTCTCCTGCCTCGGCCTCCTGAGTAGCTGGGACTACAGGCACATGCCACCATACCCAGCTAATTTTTTGTATTTTTAGTAGAGACATGTTAGCCAGGATGGTCTTGATCTCCTGACCCCGTGATCCACCTGCCTTGGCCTCCAAAAGTACTGGGATTACAGGTGTGAGCCACTACACCCAGCCCTTACTATTTTTAAGTTTCAAAAAGACTTCCTGGGATTTTCGATGGAGACGTCACACCATCTGCACATAGACACAATTTTATTTTTCCCTTCCTGATATATATGCTGTTTATTTTCTTTTTTGGTATCAACAACCAGAGTGTGAAGCATTCTGTTAAGAGTGGTGATGGCACACGTCCTTGTCCTGTTCCCACTCTTGGGAGCATGTATTCAATCTTTCACCATTAAGTATAATTTAGCTTTGGTTTTTTTAATAAGAACGTTGACCACACAGTGATATGATTCTTATTATTCAGCAAGAAAAGTGAGACTGGGAAGTTTAATTAATGAGCATTAAAAAATGTCCAACACAGCCAGGCATGGTGACATGAGACTCTAAATCCTACTTACTTGGGAGGCCGAGGCAGAAGGATCACTTGAGCCCAGGAGTGTGAGGCTGGAGTGCACCATGATAGCACCTGTGAATAGCCACGACACTCTAGCCTGGGCAAAAATAAAAAAAATAAATCAAACCCTGGATCCTAATTCAGGTCAGAAAATCAGAATCTCTGCAAGTGAAGCCTGGACACAGGCATGTCTAAAGTTTCCCAGGTGATAGGTAAGGCAGCATCGAAAGTGACTGGATGAAATGATTTGCCTCAGTCCACTGAACTAGTGAGTAACAGATTTCAGGACTGTTTTACAGAGGTAAATATTTTAAGTCAATCCTCCCATTCACTGACTACAATGTTTTTCTTATTTTCTCACCACTAACGTTTTTGAAAGGGTAATCGCTATACCGGTAAGTCTCGTAGTGTGACTTCCAGACCCGAAGCATCAGCCTCACTTAGGCATTTGTTAGTAAAAGTCAAAACTAAATGGTACACTTAAAAGTGGTCAAGATGGTGTGCCATAGCTAACCCAGAGTTAGAACCTAAGCAATGCCATCTTAAACCCTGTGCCTTGCAAGCACCAAGAAAACCGTTTTTTTCCAAAAGTAAATTGTAACTACTGCCCCGTTTCCTTTGTGATAACTGTTTGCTGCCCCGTTTTCCTTGCAATAACTGCTGACCTTGGCTTCCGTAAATAAAAACAGCTAGCTTGCTGTAAAGTTGCTTGTCCTGCATCCCCTCACCCGCTTGGTCCTAAAACCAGGATGTGGTTTTTCAGTTTAAAAACCCTGCTCCCCCTGAGCTCGGGGCCATGGGTTGGAGAGACATGAGTCCTCTGTGGCCGCCAGCAATAAAGACCCTGCAATTTGGCATACTTTCGTCTTGGTGTTAATTTGTTATACTCGATCTGGTATAACAGTGCTACACATTGTGTGTATTACGTCACAATACAAAACCCGGCTGGTAATCCTTTTCATACGATACAGTGGATTCTCGGTTGTTTGTGTTGAGGACGCAGAACCGCAGCACAGATTGCTGAAAACAGGAGCGGGTCCCCCGCTCTCTTCACGAGGGCACAGTTTCTCTCCGCTGGAAACAGAAGGTTGGCCACTGAAGGTGCCTTGCAGTGTAGGACGGGTAGTCTGCAGCATCAGAATCGCGCATGAAGTCAGAACGTGCTTGGCCACGTAATTTCAGGAGCTCTAACTGGGATGGCAGCCTGGAGGCGGCCTTCAGAAACCGACTGTCCCGGGGCAGAGTCTCTGCTTGGCCACTCCCAGGCTGTGACCTTGGGCAAGCCTCCTCACTCTGAGGGATGTTTGTCTTCTCTCCTAGAACGTGGGGGATAATAATCGTACTGACTTCAGGGGGTGACTGTGACCCTCAGGTGAGTGCACAGCATGGGCGCGGGTGGCTGTCACTGCGCTCTCCACAGCGATGCCCTTGCCACTGTCAGCCGATGCTTTTCCAGGCATGCGTTTGAAACCCAGCCTCTTTGCAGGATCATCAGACACCCAGGTATCAATGTTGTATATGGAATAAAGGTCTAAAAAGAGAAAGAATTATAGTGTAAAACACTGTATAAAATTCATTCACTCATTCCTTAAGATACGTCGTGAATGTTACATGCCAGACACTTTGGTTAGACAATCGAATTGGAATCGAGCCTGAAGACTGAAGTGGATGTTAGGTTCTGGGTTGTCTTAATGACATTCAGAGGAGCTTGGTACAGGATGGGCCTCTGGATTATTAAGAGATGGGATATGATCGGTGTGCACTGCCCTGCAGATAGCATGCATTACGCTGTTCGTGTCCAAGTAAAAGCTGCTTGCTGTGCCGTTAAATGTACCTCGGGCAAATCATTTGACATTCGCAGCACTCACTTTTCTCCGGTACGGTGAGAATCTCGGATTCAGATGTGGATTGCTAATTATTTCACTCTGTGGTATGGAAGCAGCGGTGGCGAGGGTCTGGACCAAGCTGGCCACTTGCAGGCCACAAACTCGGGGTGTGAATCCTGTACTCTTTTTTTCGTTTTTGAGATGGAGTCTTGCTCTGTCGCTCAGGATGGAGTGCAGTAGTGTGATCTCAGCTCACTGCAACCTCTGCCTCCTAGGTTCAAGCAATTCTTTGCCTCAGCCTCCGGAGTAGCTGGGACTACAGGCGCCCACCACCACGCCTGGTCAATTTTTGTGTTTTTAGTAGAGACGAGGTTTCACCATACTGGCCAGGCTGGTCTTGAACTACTGACCTCACGATCCACCCATCTTGGCCTCCCAAAATGCGGGGATTACAGGCATGAGCCATTGCGCCTAGCTAAATCCTGTACTCTTAAGAGAACTCGACTCAGTTCTGTTTTGAGCCTTTCTTCCACTGAAGGCAGAAAATTAAAATTCAGGTCCAGGCCATTCATTCAGAATTTCTGGGTTGTGCAGGGATCTACCCCCTTTCTCCTTCCCCTCTGAGCTGCTCTCTCCTGGGCCGTGGTGGTCATCTCCCACCTTGTGCTGGTGTCTGTGGAGAGGGGCTGTGGTCCTGCTCACTCAGGGTCCTCAGATGCGGCCACCCCAGCCTGCTGGCTCTCCCTGTCACCATAGAGGAGTCCCATTTTTGGTACCCATTTTTTCTTCATTGCTGGGCAATGAGCCGCTTAGGTGCTTTCCGTGTTATGCCTGGGTCGCACAGTCCCTTCCTGCCACGGCAGTCCTGCTGCCCCACGCCTGGGGAGGCAGCCACAGGGCAGATAAAGGCTACTTAATATAGAGTCCTCTGTTACCCTCTGCAGACAATGAAGGTTCAAAGCTGCGCTCAGTGGTTAAGCTTTGATCTCCTTGGGGATGTGGGAGGGTGGAGGGTGGAGAGGGTGGGATGCCTTTAGCTTTGTAAAGCTCTGTCCTGCTTTTAGGCAAAAGGAGGGCAGAGAGCTTTCCCCGTGAACCTGCTACCCCCTGGCAGCCCTTCATGAGCAACACTTTCTCTCTGATCCTACAAGCCTGTGGAGAGGCTGGTTCTTCCCTTCCGAGCCTCCTCTCTCTGTGCACCCTGCTGGGGCTGAACCCTTCTCCCGTGGGTGGGTGGGAGGTGGGGCCCTCTGAGCTCTTCCCCTCTGCTGCTGGTCCTTGCATGTAGAAACTTTCTGAATTCTGTCTGTTCATCTCTGCTGCCTAAATTTGTTGTTTATCTGCCACACCTATTTCAGGCAAGTCATCCCATTTAGTAAAGACACAGAACTGATGGGTCTAAATCAGGGAATCTCTGAGTTTTATGGTGTCACAGACCCCTTTGAAAATAGCATAGATTTCATGAATCCTGTTTCCCCCAAAATGCCGCACACATACACACACACACACACACACACACGAACTATTTCAGGGAATTTGTCAATATATTAGTCTATTCTTGCATTGCTATAAAGAAATACTGGAGACTGGGTAATTTATAAAGAAAAGAGGATTAATTGGCTCGGGGTTCCTCAGGCTGTACAGGAAGCATGGTGCTGGCATCTGCTTGGTCTCTGTGGAGGCCTCAGGAAGCTTCCAGTCATGGCGGGAGGTGAAGGGGAGCAGCCACATGACATGGAGAGAGCAGGAGGGGTGGGAGGGTAGAGGCTATTTACTTTTAAACAACCAGGTCTTAGGAGACTCACTCATGATCACCAGAACAGCGCCAAGGGGATGGTGCTAACCCATTCATGAGAAATCCAGCCCCGTGATCTAATCACCGCCTACCAGGCCCCACCTCCAACATTGGGAATTACAATTCAACTTGAGATTTGGGCAGGGAAACACATCCACACCATATCAGTCAACTTTTTGAAGCCAAGGATTTCATGTCCCTGGTGCTAACCACTGCTCTTGATCATGCATTAGACAGAAATTTCACTACCTGAATTTCTAGAACACAAAAGACCCTTTAGGATAGAACATACTAAGAAAGTTCAATACAGTAGCCTCACAGAGTAATTACAATAGAGTTACAGGAGGGCTGGGTGTGGTGGCTCACGCCTGTAATCCCAGCACTTTGGGAGGCTGACGTGGGTGAATCACCTGAGGTCGGGAGTTCAAGACCAGCCTGACCAACACAGTGAAACCCTGTCTCTACTAAAAATACATAATTAGCCGGGCGTGGTGGTGCACGCCTGTAATCCCAGCTACTCGGGAGGCTGAGACAGGAAAATCGCTTGAACCCGGGAGGCAGAAGTTGTGGTGAGCCAAGATTGTGCCATTGCACTGCAGCCTGGGTAACAAGAGCAAACCTCTGTCTCCCCCACCCCTCAAAAAAAAAATAGAGTAATAGGAAAGATTTCTGGATGTCTTTATTTTAAAGATAAAGAAGAGAGATGGTTGCCAGGTCACTTGGCAAACTGTGGGTGGAGGATGCTTTGTTTGCACACCATCACAAATAACAAATTTCCGCATTGTAATTACAATTTGGGTCTACTGCAAATCAGAGGAGGCCAGAGTCACTGTCCTGCACCCGGCTCCTCACGCGGAGCAGAAGATGCTCAATGTGTGTGCGAACAACGTGCACGTGGAGTGGAATACTGTCCAGTAAACAGGCTCCGGCGAGGCCTTGGCAAGCGTGTTCAACAATGTTGATCTCTGATGGCTTGGATCAGGACTCATTTTAATTTCCTGTCTATACATTTATGTATTTTGCATTTTTTTTCTCAATGAGAATTAATTAATTTTGAGATCAGAGAAAAGCCTTAAAAAAAGGCAGGCCAAGGAAAGAACGCCCACCCCCTGAGGTTTCAGCAAAGGGAGGATGGATTCCAGGATTCTGGGCAGACCCCTTGTGGGAACACAGAGTTCCGGGCGGAGGCAGTCCTTGCTGGTGCCTGGGCTGCTGGGTGGGAGTGAGGGAGGCTGAGTGGCGCTGCTCCGGTGCCCCAAGGCCCTTGGGCTCTGGAAAAGAATGGAAAAGTGCGACTACAGCATAGCAGGGAGAGGCCCTTTGGGGCTAAGTCAGCCTTTTGAAAAAGTAAGAGGTGGGAATGAGTTGCTTGATTTCTTCCAGAGTGCACTCACACGGCGGGCCTTGGAGGCAGTACCAGAGTCTGGCGGGGTGCCTCCTGATAAAGAGTGGTGATTTACACTGGAGCCGTGGGGTTCCAATGCAAATCACCACCAAAACAAGAAGGGCTCATACTGGGGGTTCAGTTTTGCCATGTATAAAATGGTGTTAATAGTGCCTGTTTGGCAGCTTGGGTATGCAGATGAAATGAGATCGTGTGTTTTAGTTACGGGCTTATTACAGGTCCTGACACATGGTGGGTGCTTACTGACTCCAGTAACCAGGAATAAATTCTGTGGGATCATCTCCCTACAAGAGAGAGGCTTCCCAGGATGGAAAGGTACGTCAAAATTGTGCTGTACAATTCTGACACAAAGGTGGAGGTAAAGATGGCAGGTTCTTGGCTTGAGATTCTTAGCTAATGCTCTTGCAACTCCATAAGCAAACAATTCATAAAGACAAATTATAAGGCAGCACATAAAATAATTCTAACATCAAAATAAAATCCAGCCCGCCACACCCATCCTCAGGGCTGTAATTTTGGAGCCATTTTCTCGAAGCACTGACTGGCCCGTAATTGTCCATTCTTTCCTCTTGCCCTAAATTTTCAAAAGGAGTGGGTGTTTTCCAAGTTACCTGCCAATATCCACTTTTTAAATACTCCTCGGCAATTACTGTTGCCACGCTAATGTAGGTGAACAAAACACAACAGCATTCTTTTTAACATTTCCATTAATGCAAATGGGTTTTTGGAATTGAATATCATGGCCTTGTTTTGGTCACCGATGCGTGGGTGGACATCGTGAAATGTCATTTCCAATGGCAGCTTGGTTTTTTTTTTCTTTGACCCACAAGTGACGTCTCTGCAGTTCCTTTCAGTGAGAGAGGACAGTGGAGATGACACTCTGCTCTTGCTTTCTCGCTTGTATGTGCACATCTGGACCAGCTGAAAGCTGAGCGGAAAAGCACTACTTTCTTACGATTTTCAAAGGTGCACTGAAGATAAACGTCATCCAAATTGTGAAGTCAATCTTCACAGCAGAGGAAGGAAAATTGTGAGCAGCGCAGATAGGAAACTGCGGCAAACCGATGTAAGACGTGGTCTGGCTGAGTCGTGTTCCTATTCCCTTCAGATGTTCCTGTGAGAGGCACGAGGCAGATGAAGGTGGAGGTAAAGATGGCAGGTTCTTGGCCGAATCCCTTGTTCTGGCTTGAGATTCTTAGCTATTGATCTTGTAACTCCATAAGCAAACAACTCATAAAGACAAATTACGGGGCAGCACGTAAAATTTCTAACATCAAAATAAAATCCAGCCCGCCACACCCATCCTCAGTGCTGTGGAGTGTTTATGGGGCGTCTCTGGTATCTTCGAGGTTGTCTCATTTACTCCTTTAGTAAGCTCGGATGTCCCCAGGCCAGTGGTGGGGAGGGCTGGGATGTGGACCCAGTGCCACAGTAATCAAGGGATTAGGCTGGTGTGTATGTGTTGGCAGGGGAGTGGGCATAGGGGATAACAGAAATCATAAAGCTGGGAATGGTGTCTAACTGGGTCTTTAAAGGGTCAGGGAAACATGTCCAGGAAATTCAGCTTTTGAAGCCAAGAGGCTGAGAATTAGGGAGGAGAAAAGGGACACCTGGGGTGGGGCACTTGCCCCAGAGGCTGCTGTGGGATTTGGGTGAGTGGCATGGCTGTGATCAAAAGGCCAGGATGGGGTCAGGGGTCCTTCCAAGGTCACAGCAGCTGGGACGCAAAACATTCTGCACGCTCAGGACCAGGGTCTTTCTGAGCAGCCAAGGGAGGCTCACCTAGACGTGCTTTCCTTGCTTTGTGCGCATTGTAACCACTCAGAAGCACTCAGGAGCATGCGCAAAAGTGAGGCGTGAGCTCCTGGGCCTCTTCAGGCAGCTAATATCCCTAATGTCCTTCGAATCGCAGCCCTGCCGGTGGCCAGCATTTGCCATGACAGGACCATCTTCCCGCCCTCCCCCTCAGCTGCATCATCACGCTCTGTGGTGTGATCAGAGCCTGGGCTAGGGAGACAGAGGGCCTGAGCACAAGTCCTGGCTCTGCCCCTCACTCACCAGCTCTGAGGCTTTGGGCAAGCGACTTGACCTCTCTGTGCCACTGTTTCTGCTTCTGTAAAATGGTGATAACAAGAGTAGCTACCTCGTAGGGCTGCTTTGGGAATGCGTGAGATATGGCCTTAGGGCTCAGCACACAATAAGCTGTAGACGTTGTGAAATACATCCCATCCATTAGTGCCTAATGTCCCCGCCAGGTTTTGGAGTGTTTGAAGTAGAACCAAACGGACAACAACATCAGTAACAGCTGGCGCTTCCAGCGCAGAAGACATGTGAGCGTCCTGGGCGGAAAATCTGAGTCTCACTGGGAGATAAAGCCATGTTCTTTTTTCACACAGCCCCAGAATGCAGCTCTGTGTGTCTCCCCGTTCTGTGTGTCTCCAGCCCATTTCCAAAGGGGAATCTGTCCGGACGATCTGAAGATCTCAGGGGACCGATCGGCTCCTTCCGCCAGTGATTGATAATTTTCTCGAATTGCTTTGTCTTGTTTTGAGTCTGTGCTGCTAAGCAACGCGCGCCGAGAGCTTTCTCTTTCTGATTCTTCCTTTACTCCATCCAGCTCGGTAGAAGGAGCGCCTTTGAACCAGGCACACACAGCGAACAAAGGCAAATGACAAAGGAGGGAGGCAGCCAAGCGGAGCGAAAGGTCCCGGCCCCACACCGCGCGGAGCCCCGCGCTGCCGGGAGTGCGGGGGGCGCCCCCGGAGCGCGGGTGGGGAGGAGGGTCCGGCTCTGCGGAGGGGAGGCCGGGTGGGAGCTGCGCCCCAGCGGCTGCTGCGGAGTGGGGGGCTGCCCCCGCCTTCCCCATCAGCCTCTCGCCTCGTCTTCTCTCAGGGTCTCCTTTCCTGCCCCCGCCTGGGTGAGGGCGGGGGGACGGCGGCGGGCGCCCCGCCCGCGTGGCCCTGAGCCCAGAAGTCCCGAGTCTGCCTGGTAGGATGTGCGGGGAAGGGTCCTTTGACGTGTTTGTGGAAAAGGTGTTCAGCCCGGAAACTGTTGTGGCCTTAACACAATTGAGAACTGCAAGGCAACCATTTTATTTCGGATTCTGCACCAACTGCCCCAGCCGCGGCGGATCCCCGAGGCTGAGCCTGCCTTAGTCTGTCGTCCCTGCGCGCTTCTCCGACGCTGCAGCGCGGTCCGCAGGGCGCGCCTTGGCGCTGCCCCTCCTTCTGCAGCACCCACGGGACCGCGTTATCTGTCGAAAGAAGCGGATAGTGTTCACGACTGTTCTAGTATTTGTTTTCTCAAATGCACAGAGCCGACCGAGGTCTGGAGCCCCCGCAGGTGCAGCGTGAGGGGTAGTCAGATGGGTTTGCTTCCCCCCCGCGGGTGGAGCAGGACCTCGCGCATGGAGCAGGACCCGACCTCTGACCTATCTCACTTGGTCTGCAAAACAGGAGGCCAGGACGTCTGCTGTCAAAGGAGCCAAGCAGAAGGCACGAGTGTTTTCTGCCTTCCTAATGATGCAGCCAGAGCGCTGGGAGCCCACACAACCTCTTCCCCAGCCTGCGGTCTCTGTCTGCCTTTGCTTTGCAACTTTAAACATTTTGGTTTATCAAATACTGGATACCTACTAAAACACATTTGCATACATATTTAAAGATCTAGGTAATACTGTAGTCCACCAAAAATGGCGATGGTGATGATGAGGACTATACCTGGACACTTCTCTCTCTCCCCACCTGTTTAAGGAAAAGCTCACGTGAGGCCCTTCCAGGCTCCCTGGCCCCTCTGTAATCCCTGTCCCTCCCTCATCTTTCCAGTAAACGCTGTCTTGAATGTTTGCGTTTAGCATGCCTTGCTTTTCTTTATGGTTTACTTCAGGTCCGTGATTAATGAATATATTATTCAATTTTGCATACCTTTAATTTTTATATAAATAGACCCACACTAAGTATTTTTCTGCAACCTGTTTTCCAAAGTGTCAATATTACTTTCCAAAGGTCCATTCCATGTTGATGAGTATAGCTGGGTGTGGGGTCCAGCCCTCCAGGGTCCTGTGAGTCCCTCTCTCCAGGTGTGGAGACGAGAAACTGTGGAAATACAAGACACAAGACACCAAGAAAGAGAAAACAGAGTTTGGGCCCAGGGGTCCACTGCCACCCGAAGCATGGAATCCGGCAGTGGCCCCTAGTGCCCGGACACTCTGACTTTTACTGAGTACAAAGCAGGGGCAGGGTAGGCAAGGTGAGGTAATGGCGGTCAGTGATAGGGTCAGGTAAATCAAGCGTCTTGGAGACAGGGGTCCAGGTCTTTCAAGTAGCCAAGGGGAGGAGAAAACCTAATGCATCAGCACTTTTTCATAGTTGCCAAGAGAGAACAAGGACATTAAGATTTATGTTACTGTTACTGATTTTATCTTTTAAGAAAGGGAGGGACCAGTTGCAGAAGTGCAACACGAAAATAGACATGGAATGTGACCGCTGAAGCACAGCCTCACATAGGGACAGTTAAGCCCCCGGATGTCTGTGGGCCTCCCTGACAGGTGCCAGGCCAACTGCAAGAGCTTGGAGGAGTGGCGTTTTCTCCTAACTCCTCCAGAAAGGGTATGTCTCGACCATTTTGGACGTCTCCTTCCCTGGCTGGCTAACCAGCAGGTACTTTCCCAGTGTTGGCACTGCCACACAGCTGACATGCCTGCCAGCAGTCTTCATGCGGGCGTGACAGAGGGCTTAGAGCATCTTGCCTTAGGATCACTTTGTTCACAATGTCACCTCAGTTTCATGCTTCATAACCCGACAGTCATTAGGAAAATTAAAGGTTATATTGAGTATATATATATTTCTGTGGTTACATATGAATAACGATGTGATTATTCATGATTATATATAGGAATAACTGTGTAACTATGTCTCTAATTCTTTTCTAATTCTGTATTCATATGGGAACAGGCTGAGGCTTCAGACCCTTGCCTCAGCCCTTGCAGGGTCTCCCACAGGGTCTCTCACCCACACTGGGTTCCTTCTTTTCTTTAACCTAATCTATGGAATGAATATACCAGCGTTTACCCATCTGTTCTGCTGCTGTTGGTTATCGGGGTTGGCTCCATTTTCTTGTTCCTCCAACCAATGTAGGCCTGGCCACACTCGCAGAGTTCCTGTGCAGAAGGCAGCAGTTCTTAAACGTTTTGTTCGCAGGACCTTATAATTATTATTATTATTGAGACGGAGTCTTGCTCTGTGCCCAGGCTGGAGAGCAGTGCCTCGATCTTGACTCACTGCAACCTTTTCCTCTGTGGCTCGAGGGATTCTCCCACCTCAGCCTCCCGAGTAGCCGGGGCTATAGCTGCCACCATGCCTGGCTAATTTTTTAATTTTTTTTGTAGAGACGGGTTCTCACCATGTTGCCAAGGCTGGTCTAAAGCTCTGGGGGGTCAAGTGATCTGCCTGCCTAGGCCTCCCAAAGTGCTGGTATTATAGGTGTTGAGCTGCTACACCTAACCTTCCAAGACTCTTTGATGCTCTTAACAATTATTGACAAAAGGACTTTTGTTTATGCAGGTTATGTCTGTCAACATTTGCTGTATGGAAAACTAACAGTGAATAATTTTAGAAATATCAATTCATTGACTGGGCACGGTGGCTCAAGCCTGTAATCCCAGCACTTTGGGAGGCTAAAGCGGGTGGATCACGAGGTCAAGAGATCGAGACCATCCTGGTCAACATGGTGAAACCCCGTCTCTACTAAAAATACAAAAAATCAGCTGGGCATGGTGGCACGTGCCTGTAATCCCAGCTACTCAGGAGGCTGAGGCAGGAGAATTGCCTGAACGCGGGAGGCGGAGGTTGCGGTGAGCCGAGATCGCGCCATTGCACTCCAGCCTGGGTAACAAGAGTGAAACTCCGTCTCAAAAAAAAAAAAAAAAAAAAGAAATATCAATTCATTGAAAAAACAATAATTGCATGTGATCACAAATAGCATTTTAATGAAAATATATTTCTCAAAACAAATAATGAGAAGAGTGTTAATTGTTTTGTAGTTTAGCAAATCTTTTGAATGTCTGTCTTAATAGAAGATGACCAGGTTCATATCCACTTCTGCGTTTGGTCTGCTGCAATTGGTTGTTTTGGTTGACATATATGAAGAATATCCAGCTTCATGCAGATATGTAGTTGGAAAGAGAGAAACATTTTAATAACCGTTTTAAAGAATTGTGGATATTCTTTGATACTATATCAAAACTAGATAAGAGATAGTTTCCTAAAAGTTCATTCTAATGAAGAATCTGAAACATTTCAATAAACGCTTTGCTGTTGCATTAAAATCCATAACTCTGTGAGTGGATCTCACATCCAAGCATGGTTTTCATGAATTAGTCATTTGAAAATATTAGTTTGATTAGAGCACAGAGCTTAGCTAATCAACCATTATTTTCATTTTGTTTGTTCTAAGAGGATTGAACATCAGTTTAAATGTCTTTCTGTTAGGCCTTTCTTACAATGAAGAGATGATTCTTCTAGTTTATGGTTAAAAGTTTTTGAAGTGTTGCAAAAATATTTTACTATCTGTAACCCTAAAAAAAAAAAAAAAGCTCACTGAGTTACGTGAGTCTTCTAAATATTGACACATTCCCTTAACAATACAAAAATGCGTTACATTAATAAACATCACTTCTAATCTCATTAGAAAAGTCTTTTATGTCTTTGGGAGTTTTGAAGCCTTCATAGTACCAGTTGCAAGTTTTTTGGAGTTCTGATTTTTGCTTGAAAGCTCAAATTCTGCATGTTGTTAACCAGAAAAAAAAAAAAAAGCTTAAATTTTAAAAATTATTTACAACAAATATGACCAGCTTTTTTTAAAAATTTTTTTGAGGTGGAGTTTTGCTCTTGTTGCTCAGGCCGGAGTGTAATCTTGTGATCTCGACTCACTACAACCTCCGCTTCCCTTGTTCGAGCAATTTTCATGCTTCAGCCTCCTGAGTAGTTGGGATTTTAGGTGCACGTCACCACGCTCAGCTAATTTTTGTATTTTTAGTAGAGACGGGGTTTCATCATGTTGACCAGGCTGGCCTTGAACTCCTGACCTCAGGTGATCCACCTGTCTCAGCCTCACAAAGTGCTCAGATTATCGGTGTGAGCCGCCTTGCCCAGCCACCAGTCATTTTTTTTTTTAAGGGAAGAGCTCACTGGGTGGTTTTTAAAAAGATATCAGGCATTCTTTCGACTGAAATATTGTTCCATGAAAAAATGGTTAGTTAAAAAAAAGCCTGCCTAAGTTCACAGCTCAAACAGCTGCACAGACACTTTTCTTCAGTCTAACCATTGTGCACACACGAGTGTCCTGTGCTTCCTATCTAGTCACACAGAATATTAGAAAGACATGTAATCAGGGCCTTAGGTTTTATAAAAATCAATTCAACTTTAATTTCATTGGAGCGAAATGGTTAAGTGAAACTGGCTGTTTACTTTTTAAAGGAAATGCTTGGTGGTGGTGGCCACAGGACTACTAGTGCGGTATGGTGCCATGGCCTTGGGTCATGCTAAACGCCAGCAATTTTACCCACAACGGCTTTTGCACCGTCAGTACAAATGGCTGCACAATGTAAAAGGCAAATAATGTCTTAGTATTATTATGAAAATAGTTTTGACCTGGTAGACCATTCAAAAAATATCTCTAGGGACCCCCCACTCCCCGCTGCCCCGCCGCCAGAGTTTTGTAGAACATACTTCGACAGTCACTCCTCTAGGGTACAAACTTAGAAATGGAACTGCTGGGTTGTAGGTTGTATTTGTGTTCAACCTCCAAAATACTGCCAAACTGTTTTCCAAAATGAATGTACCAATTTATACTGAAACCAGCAGTGTGTGAATTCTGGTGTCTTTGTCTTCCCTAAACTTGGTACAGCCACATATCTCTTTTTTTTTTAAAAAATTTCTTATTACTATTTTTTTTGAGATGGAGTCTCACTCTGTCGCTCAGGCTGGATTGCAATAGCATGATCTTGGCTCACTGCAACCTCCTGGGTTCAAGGGATTCTCCTGCCTCAGCCTCCTGAGTAGCTGGGATTATAGGTATGTACCACCACACCCAGCTAACTTTTAAAACATTTTTGGTAGAGACAGGGTTTCACTATGTTGGCCAGGCTGGTCTCAAACTCCTGATTTCTGTGATCCGCCCCCCTCAGACTCCCAAAGTGCTGGGGTTACAGGTGTAAGCCATAGCACCTGGCCACATATCTCTTCTTAAATTTGTGCTGTTCTAACTAGCATATTGAAGAATAAATTTAGTATTGATTCATTGATTGCTTATTTTTTGATAAAAATTTAAAACCTTATTGAGATACATTAAGGAAAACCTCAATAAATGGAGACAACATGTTAATTGTATAATTGTGTTGTTATAGATAAATGAGCTTACTAAGTACCAGAACTTTCTATTACTGAATCTTTACAACAATCTTAGAGAGTAGTTACTATCCTTTCACACCTGAAAACTGAGGTGTAGGAGGGGTTAGGAAGAAAAAGAGAAAAAAAACAAGAAGACACACATTTGTTTTTTAGATAAGACTGTTAGTGGGCTGGGTGCTGTGGCTCATGTGTGTAATCCCAGCACTTTGGGAGGCTGAGGTGGGTGGATCACCTGAGGTTGGGAGTTTGAGACTAGCCTGGCCAACGTGGTGAAACCCTGTCTCTACTAGAAGTACAAAAATTAGCTGAGTGTGGTGTCGGGTACCTGTAATCCCAGTTACTCCAGACGCTGAGGCAGGAGAATCGCTTGAGGCCAGGAGGTGGAGGTGGCAGTGAGCTGAGATCGAGCCATTGCACTCCAGCCTGAGTGACAAGAGCAAACCTCTATGTCAAAAAAAAAAAAAAAAAAAAAAGAGCTATCACAGATTTCTAACAGAATGTTGGCTGGGATTTATTTGTATGTAGACTTTCAAATTGTTATAAATTTTTCTGACTTGTTTAATGCCCACAGTATTTTATCTGCTATACAGTACTTCAGGGAGGAGACTGATTTATTCCTTGAAAAAGTGGAGTGATACCATTAATTTCAATTGATTTCAGCTGTTTTCTTACTACGTTAATACAGATGCTCCTCAACTTACGGTGAAGTTATGTTGCAATAAATTTGTCCTACACTGAAAATATCATAGGTCGGCCTGGGTGCAGTGGCTCACTCCTGTAATCCCAGCACTTTGGGAGGCCGAGGCTGGTGGATCACCTGAGGTCGGGAGTTTGAGACCAGTCTGACCAACATGGTGAAACCCCATCTCTACTAAAAATATAAAAATTAGCTGGGTGTGGTGGCAGGTGCTTGGAATCCCAGCTACTCAGAAGGCTGAGGCAGGAGAATCGCTTGAACCCAGGAGGTAGCATTTATTTATACATATGGCATAACCAGCCCTTTACTTATCTTCCTCATGCTCAAAAAGAGAGTGAGAAAAAGAGTTGTGGCTTCCATCCTAGCTTTAGTTAGCTTCACTGGATGCCCCAAAACGAGTGCATGTAACGCGTAACTGAACAAAAAAATGGTCAGTTACGCTTTGCATGCACCTGTATTTAAGCATCCACTGATGCTAATTTGGGTTTCTTTTGAATTGTGATTGAATGTCTTTTTGGCTGCATGGGAGCTGTCTTGAGAAAGGCAAAAAGAGAAATGATGAGTAAATCTGGGAACTATATAACCAAGAACAGAAGAGCTGCTCATAAGATTTCTGCCAAGATAATTTGGTATTAGGATTTTGTTTTTCTTGGCCACTCAGAAGATACAATGAACATTGCCAGTGAAGTCTGGGAAGCCGCTCCGCACTCGAGGAGAGCACAGTGTGAAGGAGAGGTGTCTTCCACGTGAGCTGCTCTTTGCCTTTTACCTTACTATAAAGCAGCTGTCTCCCTCTTTCCTCTGGAGAGGCTAACAGGAAGCAGAGTGGAAACCAGCATTCTGCGAGACAGTGGGAGGCAGGGAGCCAAGACATGGATGATGGTGGATCAGTTGTTTGGATGCTTTTAGGGTGCCTTTTAGTTTTCAAGTCTATAATATTCCAATAATATATAGTGATTTTTAACCAGGGGAGGAGAGAGGAAGTGTTTGTAACATATTTACGTTTATTAAAGGAATTATAGATTTAAAAACCTCAAAGTACGCTCATGAGGAGGACTTTTTTTTTTTTTTTTTATTCCCTGCCTGTCTTGGGGGATGTGGAGAAAGTGGACTCTCTTAGATTGTGGGGAAAATGTGAAATGGTATATAACCTTTATGGGAAGCAGTTGGGCAATATCTATTAAAATTAAAAAAAAGTACATACTCTTTTTTTTTTAATAAGAAAAAGAATAAAGAAGAGGAAGAAAGAGAAAGAGGAAGAGGGAGAGAGAATGGGGGTATTGCTTTATTGCCCGGGCTAGAATGCAGTCTAAATATGGGTATGCCTATAATCGTCCTTAATAATGGAGACATGAAAGAAAATGAGGGAAGAGAGTAACAAACAAGGAGCCAACCAACATTTCGTTTAAACTTCTAAGTTGATATGATGTGGTACTGATAAGAGTGTATATTTTGTATATTTAAAGTGGAGAGTTCTATAAATGTTAATTACGTTTACTTGTTCCAGATCTGAGTTCAAGTCCTGGATATCGTTGTTAATTTTCTGTCTCATTGATCTGTCTAATATTAATGTTGAAGTCTCCCACTATTATTGTATGGGAGTCTAAGTCTCTTTATAAGTCTTGTATGTCTGTGTATTCCTGTATTGGGTGCGTATATATTTAGGATCTTTAGCTCTTCTTGTTGTTGCATTGATCCTTTTATCATTATATAATGTCCTTCTTTGCTTCTTTTGATCTTTGTTGCTTAATTGTAACTTCTGCTTTTTATTTATTTATTTTAGCTCTCTGTTTGGTTGGTAAATCTTTCTCCATCCCTTGTTTGGAGTCTTTGTGTATCCTTGAATGTGAGATGGGTCTGGATGCAGCATACTGATGGGTTTTAGTTTTTTATTCAAATTGCCTGTCTGTCTTTGGATTGGGGGATTTAGTCAATTTAAATTTAGAATTAATAATAACATATGTGAGTTTAATACTGCCATTAGCTGGCTATTTTGTCCATTAGTTGATGTAAATTCTTTGTTATATTGATGCTCTTTTTGATAATTTTTTAAGAAAGGCTGATACTGTTTGTTCCTTTCTATGTGTAGTGGTTCTTTCAGGAGCTCTTGTAAAGCAGGCCTGGTGGTGATGAAATCTCTGAGTGCTTGCTTATTCACAAAAAACTTTATTTTTCCTTCACTTGTGAAGCTTAGTTTGGCTGGATGTGAAATTCTGGGTTGAAAGTTCTTTTCTTTAAGGATGTTGAATATTGGTCCCCACTCTCTTCTGGCTTGTAGGGTTTCTGCTGAGAGATCTGCTGTAAGTCTGATAGGCTTCCCTTTGTGGGTAACCTGACCTTTCTCTCTGGCTGTCCTTAGTATTTTCTCCTTCATTTCAACCCTGGTGAATCTGACGATTATGTGCCTTGGACTTGCTCTTCTTGAGGAATATCTCTGTGGTGTTCTCTGTATTACCTGGAGTTGAATATTATCCTGCCTTACTAGGTTGGGAAAATTTTCCTGAATAATGTCCTGAAGCGTATTTTCCAGCTTGGATTCATTCTCTTCGTCACATTCAGGTACACCTATCAAGCGTAGATTAGGTCTTTTCACATAGTCCCATATTTCTTAGAGACTTTGCTCGTTCCTTTTTATCCTTTTGTCTCTAATCTTGTCTTCTAGTTTTATTTCATTGAGTTGGTCTTCGACCTCTGATATCCTTTCTTCTGCTTGATCAATTCGGCTGTTAAAACTTGTGCATACTTCACGAAGTTCTCGTATTGTGCTTTTCAGCTCCATCAATTCACTTATTTTCCTCTCTAAATTGTGTATTCTTGTTAACATTTCGTCAGATCTTTTTTCAAAGTTCTTAGTTACTTTAGATTGTGTTAGAACAAGTTCTTTTAATTCACAGAAGTTTCTCATTATCCACATTTTGAAGCCTGCTTCTGTAATTGGAACACACTCGTTCTCCATCAAGCCTTGTTTCGTTGCTGATGAGGAACTGGGATCCCCTGCTGAGGGAGAGGCGTTCTGATCTCAGGTATTCTCAGCATTTTTTGGCCGTTTTCCTCCCTTCGTTATAAATTTATCCATCTGTGGTCTTTGTATTCACCGTCTTTGTAATTAGGTTTCTGAGTGGACGTCCAACTTATTGATTCTCGGCGCCGAAATCTGAGCAACCCACTGCGCCGACTCAATCAGCGGCGTTAAGATTGACGGTGCTTTTCTGACTCTGCAGCAAGAACCGACGCTCCGAGGCGCCGGCAAAACCGCCTGGCCGGTCACAAGAGTCGCGCTGGTGACCCGTGGGGCTCCTCCGCTGGGAATCTCCTGGTGCATGAGCAACAAGAATTCATGTGAAGGTATGGCGTCCTCTCCTTCTTTGCGTTTTCAGTGGGAGCTACAATCCCGAGCTGTTAGTGTCAGCCATCTTGGATCTCTCTCCCGAGGATGACTTTGCAGGTGATAGCTAGCCCTATTTGTTTTTCAGTATCTAAGCATTAGAAGGAATCATGTTAGAGCTACCTTAAGCGCTCTTTTAAAAAAAATATATATTTTATTGCGTTTTAGGTTTTGGTGTACATGTGAAGAACATGCAAGATTGTTGTATAGGTACATACATGGCAATGTGGTTTACTGCTTTCCTCCCCTTCACCTGTATCTGGCATTTCTCCCCATGTTATCCCTCCCCAACTCCCTACCCCCTGCTGTCCCTCCCCTATTTCCCCCCAACAGACCCCAGTGTGTAGTGCTCCCCT
This sequence comes from Saimiri boliviensis, assembly GCF_048565385.1. Taxonomy (NCBI): domain Eukaryota; kingdom Metazoa; phylum Chordata; class Mammalia; order Primates; family Cebidae; genus Saimiri; species Saimiri boliviensis. Next base: position 7,617,105 of record NC_133463.1, on the reverse strand, counting down.
CCCTGTGTCCATGTGTTCTCATTGTTCAACATCCACCTATGAGTGAGAACATGTGGTGTTTGATTTTCTGTTCCTGTGTCAGTTTGCTGAGAATGATGGTTTCCAGGTTCATCCATGTCCCTACAAAGGACACAAACTCATCATCTTTTTTTATGGCTGCATAGTATTCCATGGTATATATGTACCACATTTTCCCTGTCCAGTCTATCATCGATGGGCCTTTGGGTTGGTTCCAAGTCTTTGCTATTGTAAACAGTGCTGCAATGAACATATGTGTGCATGTGTCCTTATAGTAGAATGATTTATAATCCTTTGGATATATTCCCAGTAATGGGAGTGCTGGATCAAGTGGAAAAAGCCTGTGTAAAGATCTCTGGTAGCTCACAGTGGGTGCAGACAGCCCTGCAGAGAGCCCTCAGCAAATAATTAGGAGCTGAAGTTAAGGCATGATGGATACTAATTCACAATCAGTGCATATTTCCTGTACACTTAGTTCAGGAGGTGGAAAATGGAAGCCATTTAGACACTTGCTGCACGACAGTCTTGGGTCAGCCCCTGCTCCTGTCTCCAATCTTGGCTACCCCATTAAAAAAGTGGGATAATAGGGAATATTGACATGGAAGAAAAGGACTTGGTGCTCCTAGGAGCTCAGTTTGGAGGTAAATTTTAAGCCAGGGTAAAAAATTGGGCAAAGGTGTCTTGACCACGAGAGCCTTAAACAGGGCAGGTGGTCACGCCAAAGAAACAAGAAGACCAGGAGCCTTGGAGACGAGGTGAAGAAGTGTTCAACAGCAAATGAGAAAAACTGTGTTGCTGTCTTCTTAAATTTGAATTCCGAAATCACTCACTCTGCAATGGCTTTTCGTGTCCTCATTTCAAAGACCTTTCCAAATGCAGCTCTATCACAGGCAGAACTTTCCTAAAGATCGCATAGTAACAATGCAGGGGACGCTTGTCGGTTTACACAGGTGTGCATGTCGTGCTGTGAAAATGCACTTTCCTGTTTCTCCTTTCTCTCCTTTTCTTTGTGTGTGTGTGTGTGTGTGTGTGTGTGCTTTAGAAACCACTGTGCTTCCCACTTTAAAAGGACATTGGGTGAACTACCCACTGGTTAAGTCACCCCTCCAAGTCAAAGGCCTTGGGTATTCTGGGTAAAGAGGAGATGAGAGAAGGCCGGGCGCGGTGGCTCAAGCCTGTAATCCCAGCACTTTGGGAGGCCGAGGCGGGTGGATCATGAGGTCAAGAGATCGAGACCATCCTGGTCAACATGGTGAAACCCCATCTCTACTAAAAATACAAAAAAAAAAAAAAAAGAAAAATCAGCTGGGCATGGTGGTGAGTGCCTGTAATCCCAGCTACTCAGGAGGCTGAGGCAGGAGAATTGCCTGAACCCAGGAGGCGGAGGTTGCGGTGAGCCGAGATCGCGCCATTGCACTCCAGCCTGGGTAACGAGAGCGAAACTCCGTTTCAAAAAAAAAAAAAGAGGAGATGAGAGAAAAAGTCAGTCAATTTCTTATTTGCATATAGCGCCTTGACATGTTACTAAAACAACTGAGAATGACTAGTCATAATCTTCTCATGTTATGCAGTATATATCTCATAGCCTTACTCATTAATGTGAAATGGAAATGAGGGCTAAATAGGTATTTTAGCCATAATTCCATTGTAGAGATCCTCAGGGATCTACATTGTACTTTAATAAAGCAATAACTTAGGGGAATTTTGTTCTTGCTGTGAGTTTTGGCTTAGTATTATTGCTTTAGAGAAAATTTAATTCTAAAAATCTCATTTCCCATTTGCACAACTGAAAATATGTTGACTTATCAGTTTTTTTCTCAACAGTTGGTTGTCAACTTTTAATTTCTACAATCATTAGCTTTCTCCCTAAAAACTGATCCTTTCTATGCACCTCAGAGTCTCTGTCCTTGAACTCTCCAGCCCTGGGGAGTCACCTTCCTCTTGAATATCTACCCAAAATAACGAGCCTTATATTCCATGATCGTGGGAAATCAGTCTCTTTACCAGAGTGTCTTTCCAGCCTGGGCAATACAGCGAGACCCTGTCTCTACAAAATAAAAAGATTAGGCAGGCATGGTGGCTCAGGCCTGTAATCCCAGCTACTCAGGAGGCCAAAGTGGAAGAATCCCTTGAAGCCAGGAGTTTGAGACAAGCCAGGTTGACATAGGGAGACTCTGTCTGTACAAAAAATTCAAAGTAAAGAAATTAAGCAGGGAATAGTGGTGGGTACTTGTGGTCCCAGCTGCTTGAGAGGTTCAGGCAGGAGGATCCCTTGAGTGCAGGAGTTCCAGGATGCAGTAAGGTACGATACAGCTACTGCACACCAGCCTGGGCGACAGAGAGAGACCCTGTCTTGGAGTTTGAGACCCGAAGGGTGCTTCTGAGGATCCTGGTTTCTTCTTAGTCCCCCACCCCCCACCGTCCCGACCCTGGTTGTTGCTTCTTTCTGCTTGCTTCAGGTGGCTTCTGCTGTTTGCCATCTCTGGCCACACAGGATGTCACTGACTCTGCTTATTATTGTGAATTTCATCCTCAACTCAGATATTCAAACAACTCTATTCCCTTAGCTCACAAAACAGAGAAAATGAACACAAAGCTGGTGTGGAAGCCAGGAGGCGAGAGCAGAATTAGAACCCAGAACAGGAAACAGCTTACACCTTGCTAGCCTCCTAGGCATTGCCTGCACCCTGCAGAGTGCGAGTGTTAGAATTAAATTTTCTCTAAAGCAGTAACACCAAGTTCCTGCTTTCTTCAGTATCCTTTCGTTACATTACTGACTTGCATCTCCTGGGGGACAGGGCTGTTAGGGGGTGCAGGGGTGAGCTGTGTGGCTCCTGACTCATGTCTTTCCTTCCCACAGAACACTAGGACCCCAAATTTCATGATTGCAAGCCTGTTAGTGGAAACCCCAAATCCCTTACCTCATAATTATCCCAATAGAGACACATTTCACCCATAATAGAGGAAACTTTTCCCATACGTAATCATAATGAAATGAATGTAGAAACATCTGGATTTGGAGAATTTCACCAAAGTTCAAGACAAGGCTCATACCTGTAATCCTAGCATTTTGGGAGGTAGAGGCAGGAGGATTGCTGGAGCTTAGAAGTTTGAGACTAGCCTGGGTAACATAGTGAGACCTCATCTCTACAAAAAATTAAAATGTAGCCAGGTGTGGTGGAGTGATCCTCTAGTCTCAGCTAGTCAGGAGGCAGACAAGAGAATCACTTGAGCTTGGGAGGTCGAGCCTGCAGTGAGCTGTCATCGTGCCACTGTGCTCCAGTCTGGATGACAGAGAGAGATCCCCTCTCCAAAAAACAAAACAAAACAAAGTTAAAGACAAGTTTATACCTGTATGGACAAAATTGCTTCTAAAAATGGCCCTTCTCGGGACAGAGATAAGGTTTTTCAATAGATAAATGTCACCATCTAACCTGGATAGAGTTTTAAAAATAAGGTGAGGAGGTTACTTACCTACCTCTGCCTACTTTTCTACCTTCAGACCTATCTATCCATATAGTTGGAGGCATGGCTACATATATATGTATAAGGACATACCTATGATGGTAGATATCTTTGACTTCAGCGTGTCAAGATGCATTCATAGTTGCGTCATTTTGCATACCTTGAGAAGTGTTGTAGAAATTTCAGATAACTTGGGAGCAAAACTTAAACAGTTGACACACCAAAGTTGACTTAGACAGTAGTCATTAAACAATTACACTTAATAAAATAAACTAGCAACACACAAAATGAGCCAGAAAGCTGGCTGCAACTGACATTCTCTAGAGATACTTGGTGTTGAAAGTGATTGTATAGTGTGGTGGTCAGAGTGTAGACTGGCTGAATTTAAACCTAGGCTCTAACATTGATGAGCTTCACGATCTTGGGAAAATGACTTAATTTCTCTGAGCCTCAGATCCCTTATCAGAAATGATGATGATGATGACAGTAATATTTGTCCCATGTCTGTTGGGAGGCTGATGTGGGTGAATCCAAGTGAAGCCCTTAGCACTATGTCTTGTGTGCATCTCTGATTATAATGCACCAGCACACTTGTTCATCCCACATTTCATAACACATGGTTGACTTCCAGCAGAATCACGCTTTGGTTGGGAGTCACTTTTCCTTACATCACCAACTGATGACCTTTTCAAGTTTCTCTGATGTTTTAATCTTTCATTTGATAAGTAGGTTTTTCCTTGGCTCAAGGATTTCTGGAGCCGGTTCAATAATTCTATTTTCTTGTCTTTCTAGACTATGTGGTGACTATGTTTAGGAGAGAACGATCACTCATGGTCAATGCCAAAATCCTGTTTAATTAGTTTATTTGAAGTTTCAATTTTCTCTAACCTGTGAATCATCTAACTACCAAACTTCATCTTTTCCATCAACAGTTGGAAATCAACAGTTCATTTCCTTTTGATGGTCATTTCACAAAGAAACCAAATTTTCCTTCACAAGGGTCACTGGGTCTGGCAATTGGTAAAGAGCAATGGGCTGGTGTGACATGTGCTTCCTGGCTGGCATGTGCTCCCCACTGTGCAAGTCAGACCTGCAGCCTGGAGGTGGTGCATACCTGTGCTTTGAGCGAGGTGACAATCCTTCATTTTTGAACACTCTAGGAACTTTGTCAAAAACAGTACATGCAAACCTTGCAAAGTAAAAGATTGTTAGCTTTTGTCATATGACAAGTATATGAGAATAAAAGTAGTAGAGTTGGCTATTATCTCTGGCTGCTAGCACACTTCTCACCTTAAAATCTTGGTGAGAGGCTGACTCCATCACATAAGGGAAACCAACCCTCTTTGCAGCTATGTACAGGAAAGTGACTGTATTAGTCAAAGTTCTTCTGAGAAACAGAACCAATAGGTGAGAGAGAGAGAGAGAGAGAGAGAGAGAGAGAGAGAGAGAGAGAGAGAGAGAGAAAGAGAAAGAGAGAAAGACGGAGAGAGAGAGAGAAAGATAAGGAGGGAGAGAGAGAGAGAGACTGAGATTTAATTTACTGATTGCACTAGCTGCAGATTCATGTAAGAGCTGAGGATGCCATCTTGAGTATGAGGCGGGACACTCAGGCAGAATTTTTACTTTGTAGTCTGGAAACAGATTTATTTCCTATTCAGGAAAGCTTCATCTTTGAAGGTCTGCAGCTGGTTGGATGAGGCCGGTCCACAATATTAAGGGTCATTTGTTTGACTCAAACTCCACTGAGTTAAATGTTAATCACATGTAAAAAATACCTTCAGGGCAACATCTGGTGGGGTTTGAGCAGGTACCGAAAAGGGTACCGTAACCTGGCCAAGTGCACACCAAACTTGTCCATCACAGTGAGCCAGCTCCCTTAGTCAGAAGCACCTGGGCTGCCTTGGCTCAGGAGCTGGTGTTCCAAAGAAGCAGGGGCTGCAGGGACTCCTTACTGCTGAGGATGGCAGCAAGGGTGGTGACCGCTCTTGGGACAGCTGGTGGGGGGAAGGGCTTCGAGCAGAGTGTCCACAGTCTGGAGTTAGAGATGGCAGTGGGGAGGGCTCCCTACGGCAAGTTTGTGGTGTAATTTTTCTCAGCTATGTAACCTCAGCTGCTGGCTTTCTAGCCGCTCAGAGATATTTTGGATATCTCAATATCCTTTGCTAAATTCCTTCTGAATTAGCCGAAGTCCATTTCTATAACTTACAAATAATTCAGGAGGTCATATTCATATCACCCACGGGTGTCTGCCGTGCTATAGGCTAAGGGAGGCATTTCCACAGTGTGAGAAGAACTCATTCTCTGTAGAGACAGAATCCAGAGCTGGGAGAAGGGTAGCTCGAGAAGCCCAGCTGGAGGGGGCAAGGTCATGGACGTGTAACCCAGGGAGGGAGCGGGGGCGTCCGGGAGAGCTCCCAGTTCCCCGAAGAATGGGCAAAGGGGCCCCGGAGGCACGGTGTGAGCTTACTGTTTGAATAAATAGGATGGACCCAAAGAGTTTTGCAGAAAAGAGATTTATTAGGCAGAGAACTGGCGCAAGAGTTCCCACGCTGCCGTGGGAGGGGAAGCGGGCGGGGACATCCGTGCAGGTAAGCGCGGCGGTGTTTTAACCCTGGAGTTATTCCCGCCCCATTCATATTCTCGTCCAATGAGAGGAGTTCTTTCCAACGTCCTCTGGATGATTGATCTTTGACTCTGATACTGGATTGGCTGCTTCGTCCGCAACAACAGAGTCCCCTCCTCCCAGAGCTTTTTTTTTTTTTTTTTTTTGAACAAAGTTGCCCACGTGGATTTGTCTACCCAGCCCTGGACGGGGGGCAAGTCCAAGAACTCTACCTTCACGGAAGGCGCAGGGATGGAGGCGCGGTGCTGGGAAACTCCCGCCTTTGAAGCCACGCCCCTCGTGGACCCGGGAGGAGGAGTTTTTTTTCCTTAACAGTCCCTCGGAAGGTCTGGTGTCTGCTTACTAACCCACGTGGGATTTACACCTGCTATTGGCATCCTCTAGATTCAGGAAACACAACTTCCTATGCTGAGAGCACATTGTGTGCCCATTTCATGAGAAGGCCTGTAAAGGACTTCCATTGTATAGGAACGATGTGTGGTGCTGGCTCCTGCCCAAAACAGATGTGATTTCTGCCTGGAAAAAAAAATATATATATATATATATACAGAGAGAGAGAGAGAGAGAGAGAGAGAGAGAGAGAGAGAGAGAATCTTGTAAAATACTTCAGCTGGATATTTTCAGTACCCTGGAATCACATAAGGTAATTCTTTCTGCTTGCAGATACAGTGTTTCCTTGGATTGCTCTAATTACAGTGGTCCTGGCGCTACTTATCTTCAAATTTTCATGTAGCCCTGATACATTGCCTGTGAGCTTTTTCATCTTTTGCAAGTGTCTCAGAGTTCTTTTTTTTTTTTTTTTTTTTTTTTTTTTTTGTTTTTGAGACGGAGTTTCGCTCTTGCTACCCAGGCTGGAGTGCAATGGCGCGATCTCGGCTCACCGCAACCTCCGCCTCCTGGGTTCAGGCAATTCTCCTGCTTCAGCCTCCTGAGTAGCTGGGATTACAGGCATGCACCACCATGCCCAGCTGATTTTTAGTATTTTTAGTAGAGACGGGGTTTCACCATGTTGACCAGGATGGTCTCGATGTCTTAACCTTGTGATCCGCCCGCCTCGGCCTCCCAAAGTGCTGGGATTACAGGCTTGAGCCACCGCACCCGGCGTGTCTCAGAGTTCTGAAGGTTAATCATTTCCTCAGATTCTACAGACAGGACAGTGGGAGGCAACAGCAGCTTTGGATAGCTTGGCAGCTTTATATTTGTATGTAACATTGCAACACATTTGGCTGGTTCTCCCTCCCAATTTCTGCCCCCAAGTTAAATTTTCCACACGTGGAGTCAGCCAGAGAAATGTCCCGTCCAAGGCTACATTGTAACATGATAATGTGTTAAATTGAAACTCCCGGACCCTGAGCCTGGCAGACATTCTTCATTTCTCACTGGAATTGGTAATTGACTTAGGGAGAATTCAGCTTGTTTCTATTAGGCACCAAATTTCATAAACAATCAACAGTGATAAGCAGGTAAACAAAACTTGTATAAATGAGAGAAACAGAGCTTAAAAACAGTACCTCAACAAATAATCTATGCAAATGGTTGACTGGGCAAGAGAACAACGAACTGGTTGCATCCTATGCAAACAGGGCACACAAAGCTCTCCCGGGCAGGACTGCAGGGCCAGGTGAGGCAAGGGATGTTCCTGTGGTGGCTGTGTCTCAGCAGGTGGGGGAAGGCAGGCAGCTAAGAACGGGGAAGGAGGGAGACGGTGGAGCTTCAGCAGAGGGGCTGTAATAAGGACGTGGCTGGACAGAGAAGCAGGTAAAGCTGGCAGGGAATTCACAGACTGGATTAAATCAAAGGGGTCAGCATCCTGGAGGTGCTGTGGAAAGAATGGAGATGAAGTTCATACAGTCAGAGAGAAGTATGTTTCAATTTACAGTTTCAAAGGAGGATTGTCTCAAGTGTTGACAATTCTCAGGAGTCTTCATGAGCAAGAGGGTGGCAGTGGCGGAAGAGGAAAGGGCTGGGAGGCTAGACTGTACTGAGAAGCCTGCTGACAGCTGGCCTCGTGCTGTACATCAAACCATGAGGTACAGCAGGATGGAGGGGCTGGGGTGGAGAGAGGGTCCGAGCTCGTGTCTCAATCTTTGTAAAGAAAATGTGGCATGTATACTCTATGGGCTACTACACAGACTTAAAAGAGAATAAAATCATGTCCTCTGCAGCAATGTGGATGCAGCGGGAGCCCGTTATCCTGAGGAAATTAACACAGAAACAGAAAAACGAATACCACATATCCTCACTTAAAAACTAAAAATGGCTATACATGGGCACAAAGATGGAAACAGTGGACACTGGGGACTCTAAAAAGGGGAGGTGGGGAGCGGGCTAGGGCTGAAAAACTGTCAGGTGTTCCCTGACAGTATGTTCCCTATTAGCACAATGGGGTAATTAGGAGGCCAAACCTCAGCACTACACCGTATGCCTACGTAAGAATGCTGCATATGCCACTGCTTGAATTTAAAGAAAAAAAAATCTTTGTGGTGGAGAGAGGAGGTGATATAGGTGAACAGCAGGAACTTAAAAGAAATAGGGCTTTTCGCTGAGGATGGAGGAGGCTCAGCCTGGGGAAGGAGTGATGGAGGAGGCTCAGCCTGCGGGAGGAGTGATGGAGGAGGCTCAGCCTGGGGGAGGAGTGATGGAGGAGGCTCAGCCTGCGGGAGGAGTGATGGAGGAGGCTCAGCCTGCGGGAGGAGTGATGGAGGAGGCTCAGCCTGGGGGAGGAGTGATGGAGGAGGCTCAGCCTGCGGGAGGAGTGATGGAGGAGGCTCAGCCTGGGGGAGGAGTGATGGAGGAGGCTCAGCCTGCGGGAGGAGTGATGGAGGAGGCTCAGCCTGCGGGAGGAGTGATGGAGGAGGCTCAGCCTGCGGGAGGAGTGATGGAGGAGGCTCAGCCTGCGGGAGGAGTGATGGAGGAGGCTCAGCCTGGGGGAGGAGTGATGGAGGAGGCTCAGCCTGCGGGAGGAGTGATGGAGGAGGCTCAGCCTGGGGGAGGAGTGATGGAGGAGGCTCAGCCTGGGGGAGGAGTGATGGAGGAGGCTCAGCCTGGGGGAGGAGTGATGGAGGAGGCTCAGCCTGCGGGAGGAGTGATGGAGGAGGCTCAGCCTGGGGGAGGAGTGATGGAGGAGGCTCAGCCTGCGGGAGGAGTGATGGAGGAGGCTCAGCCTGCGGGAGGAGTGATGGAGGAGGCTCAGCCTGGGGGAGGAGTGATGGAGGAGGCTCAGCCTGCGGGAGGAGTGATGGAGGAGGCTCAGCCTGCGGGAGGAGTGATGGAGGAGGCTCAGCCTAGGGGAGGAGTGATGGAGGAGGCTCAGCCTGCGGGAGGAGTGATGGAGGAGGCTCAGCCTGCGGGAGGAGTGATGGAGGAGGCCCGGGCATCCTGCACTACACAGGATGACTTCAGAGGCCTTTCAGGGGGACGCTTGGGGGGCTGGGACTCAGTGGAGAAAAGCAGGGGACAGGAAACTTTGGACAATGGATTTACTGGTCTTTATTTGCTTTGCAGTAGGTGCTAGTGGAAAGGCCTTGGAGAGAGGAGAGCAGAGGGAAGTTGAGTTAAGAGTATAAAACACAGGGCTGAGGGGCAGGGCCAAGATGGCCAACTAGGAGGGGCGGGGAAAGGAGACTCCCATTGGAAAGATCCAAAACAGCATGTGAATCCTGCTCTGGAAAATGAGGATCCAGGTTCTGTCACCAGGACTGACTAGGAGGCTGGCATGACATGAGAGGAAGAAAGAGCAGTGTGCTGTGGCAGCCCACCTGAGAGCCACACGGGGCAAGGGAACCCCCAAAGGAGGCAGTGAGTGAGCAGAGACTCGGAACCAACCCAAATGCCTATCAATGATAGACTGGATAAAGAAAATGTGGCACATAAACACCATGGAATACTATGCAGCCACGAAAAAGGATGAGTTCATGTCCTTTGCAGGGGCATGAATGAAGCTGGAAATCATCATTCTCAGCAAACTAACACAGGAACAGAAAATAAAACACCGCGTGTTCTTACTTATAAGTAGGTGTTAAAAAATGAAAACATATGGACACAGGGAGGAGATCAACACACACTGGGGCCTGTCGATGGGTGGGAGGGAGGAAGGCGAGGGGAGGGAGAGCATCAGGACAAATACCTAGTGCATGCAGGGCTTAAAACCTAGGTGATGGGTTGATAGGTGCAGCAAACCACCATGGCACACGTATACCTATGTAACTAATTTGCACGTTCTGCACATGTATCCTGAAGCTTAAAAAAAAAAAAGTATTGGCAAAGAACTAAATCCAATTTATAAGAAAAAAGAAAAACAAACCCATCAAAAAGTGGGCAAAGGATAAGAACAGACACTTTTCAAAAGAAGACATTTATGCAGCCAACAAACATGAAAAAATGCTCACCATCACTGGTCATTAGAGAAATGCAAATCAAAACCACATTGAGATACCATCTCACACCAGTTAGAATGGTGATCATTAAAAAGTATGGGGACAACAGATGCTGGAGAGGATGTGGAGAAATAGGAACACTTTTACACTGTTGGTGGGAGTGTAAATTCGTTCAACCATTGTGGAAGACAGTGTGGTGATTCCAAGGATCTAGAAATAGAAATACCACTTGACCCAGTAATCCCATTACTGGGTATATACCCGAAGGATTATAAATTATAAATTTATAATTATAAAGGATTATAAATTATAAATTATAAATTCGTTCAACCATTGTGGAAGACAATGTGGTGATTCCAAGGATCTAGAAATAGAAATACCACTTGACCCAGTAATCCCATTACTGGGTATATACCCAAAGGATTATAAACTGTTCTATTATAAAGACACATGTACATGTATGTTCATTGCAGTACTGTTTACAATAGCAAAGACTTAGAACCAACCCCTAATGTCCATCGATGATTTTCTTTATCCAGTCTATCATTGATGGGCATTTGGTTGGTTCCGAGTCTCTGCTCACTCACTGCCTCCTTTGGTGGTTCCCTTGCCCCGTGTGGCTCTCAGGTGGGCTGCCACAGCACACTGCTCTTTCTTCCTCTCACGTCATGCCAGCCTCCTGGTCAGTCCTGGTGACAGAACCTGGATAAAGAAAATGTGGCATATGTACACCATGGAATACTACGCAGCCATGAAAAAGGATGATTTAATGTGCTTTTCAGGGACATGGATGAACCTGGAAACCATCATTCTCAGCAAACTGACACAAGAACAGAAAACCAAACACTGCATGTTCTCACTCATAGGTGGGTGTTTAACAATGAGAACACATGAACACTGGGAGGGGAACATAACACACTGGGGTCTGCTGGGGAATGGGGGACTAGGGAAAGGATAGCAGGGGGTGGGGAGATTGGGGAGGGATAACATTAGGAGAAATACCTAATGTAGGTGACGGGGGGATGGAGGCAGCAAACCACCAAGGCGTGTGTGTACCTATGTAACAATCCTGCAAGATCTGCACATGTACCCCAGAACTTAAAATATATTTTAAAAAAAAGTATTGCAAAAGAAGAAAAAAAAGGGAATTACAGTTATTTCAATGATGTGTGTTAGAAACTAAGCTTTTGATGGCTATACATGTTAATAAGATTTGCACCCAACCTCAATTTATAAGCAAAATAGTACATATTTATACAGTTAACTACAAATCTAGATATCTTAGTGCCAAAAAAAAAAAAAAATTAAAATTCAGGGCTTTGAGACCTGTAGCAAATCTTATGCCCAGACAATCTCACAGGACTGATATCACTTGTTTACACCTATACCATGGTGTGTAGAACAATTTGATGTTAACTCGGCTAGGCCATGGTATTCAGTGTTAGGTTAAACACCAGCCTAGATGTTGCTGTGAAGGTATTTTTAAAGATGTGATTAACGTCTTAGTATACTTTGAGTAGATTACCCTCCCTAGTGTGGGTGGGCCTTGTCTAATCAGGTGAAAGCCTTAAGAGAAAAGACCGAGGTCCCAGGAGGAACAGGAAATGCTGCCTCCAGACTTGAGCTGTAGTATTTACTCTTCCCTAGGTCTCTAGCCAGCAGGTCTACCCTGCAGATTCAGACTTCTCAGCCCAATAATTACATGAGCCAGTTATTTAAAACTCATCTTCCTATTTATATTCACATTCTGTTGGTTCTCATTCTCTGGGGACCCCAGATGAATACACACGCTTACTATCTTCCAGTCATTTTTTAAGTACTTTGTGGTTATTAGCTTATCTTACCCTCACAGGGATCTGAGACCTTCTGGGATCAGTGGAGAGAGGGAGGACACAGCCCTCTCTGGAAGGCGTAAAGAGCAGCCTGGCCTGATCTTGCCTTGGATGAACCATTGGCCTGGGGTTTAGGCACTCAGACTAATGAGAAGGTCCAAGTCCCTGGGGAGAAATTAGATTATACATTCAATTCTATACATCTCTAGGGTGATACTGAATTCTTCCTTTGGAAATATGAGAATGTCTCCTAGTGTTAAAAGGAATTTAATAACACAAAATGGAGTTTGAAAAATCCAGGCAACAGTTGTGTTAGAAGTGATTAATTCTAGGGACTTTTAAATTAGGTTATTAGAGCACGTGTGGAGGTCTGAGCATTGCAGGTCAATGTGTGAATGTATTCAGGTTCTGTCTGCATCTGTAATCATAATAAAGGGTTGAGTTTCTTACAGCAAGAAAAACAAGGCAGACGATAAGCCCATTTGCTCTTCTAGATGAAATGATTAATTCACTAACGTATATTAGAAGACATGGATTCATGTCAATCATAATTAGTGAGTGTTGCTTTCTCATGGACTTAGTCTTTCAACTTTACTTCGTAAAGGCTACCTGGAATACTATATTAAATGGGCTTTTCAGATTGCACCAGCACATTCAGCCACAAAAATATTAACTGAGCACCTACTATGTGTAGGTGCCAGGTTAGACGTTGAGGGTATGATAGCAAACAGATAGACCATCCCGGTCCCTGCTTTCAGAGAATTTGAAGTGTGATAAAGAAGACGATTAATCCAATAGTCCCAATAGAAGAAGAAATGCTATGTGAGGACAGATGGGGCACAGCTGAAACATCTCACCTGGTCTAGGGGGTCTTGGAGAGTTCCCTGTAGGAAGCAATGGTCAAAGCTTTGTGGAGGCAGAGAGGAAATACGAAGGTGATGTTTACAGTGGCATGGGAGAGGCCATGGTATCTTGTGTTCTATATTTATCTTAGACCCAGTTAGAAGCACTCAGGTAAGTTTTCAAGAGGGGGCACATGGTTTTGGGGTGTCTTGTAACTACCTCCATAGTCAGTTAAAAGGGAAAGCTGGGATGACGAAAAGTCAACAGGAGGAGTAAGCGGATCATCCCCACTGGGAAAACGGCCTGATGGTTTCTCAGCAAATGACACCCGCGACTTCTGACTGAGCCAGCAATCGCACTCCTGGGCAGTTATCTAGAGACATGGAAATTTGTGTTCACACAAAAGTCTGCACACAAAGGTTCAAAGCAGTTTTCTTTGTAAGTGCCTAAATTGGAATGAGCCCCGTGTCCTTCCATAGGTGAATGGTGCGGTCCAGCTGTACCATAAAATGCTATTTAGCAATGAAAAGCATAAAGTATTGATACAGGCAACAACCTGGATGAATCTTCATGAAGTATGCTGAACGAAAACGATTATATATGGTACGAGGTTCCATGCTGTATAACAGTTTGCAAATGGAGAACAGATTAATGGTTACCAGGGAAGAGAAACTGAAATTGATGTAGTTATAAAAGGACAAACTGAGGGGTCCCTGTGGAGTGTGAACTGTGTTGGTAGCTGTGGATGCACAAGCCTATATTGGTGATATAAATGTATAGGATTTAATACACGCAGAGTTCCAATTAAACTAGGGAAATCTGAGTAAGGTCAGTGGATTCTATCGGGGTCAAGATACTGGCTGTAATATTGTGTTACAGTTTTGCAAAATGTTACTTCTGGGGGAAACTGGATAAAGTGTAAAAGGGGCCTCTCTGTATTATGTCTCAGAATTGCATGTGAATATATCGTTATCTGAAAAGAAATAGAGAACTAGAAAAACACTTAAAAGTCAACGAACATTCTACAAAGTCCAGAGACGTGAGAAAAGTGTGTTGGGGCAAAGGAGGCTGTGAGTGTTGGGGCATGAAAGGAACTCCCTTAAGAGGCTGAATGAAGGATCAAAGCTAAGGCTTCAGGGAGCTGGACAGCAGCTTCATCATGAAATGCGGTGGCTTTGAATGAAACTCTTCAAGAGCCTCAGCAGGGGATCCACCTGCATGAACCCTTTTGGGGTGGTCTTAGCGGCAGGGCCTGCATGGCAGGAATAGCTTCAATGACACAACAGCAATATGAAAGCTTAAGAGTTCCCAATGTTTATGGACCCTGGGACATACACGGCATTCTGGGAGCACAGGCAGGAAGGCAGAGGAAAAAGCTGTGGGAAGTAGCAGTACATACAGGGTGTGGGTCATGTTAAGTTCACGAGCAAATGCTCAAATGGAGCCTTTAAAGAGAGTGGTGGGGAAAGCCAGGAGCCAGTCCACTAGGTGGAAGACATGCCATTCTCATATCTGACCCCGGCTAAGGCCATGTGGGTGTGGTGCAGAACTGAGAACTGTGTTGGGGGTGTTTGAGCCCTGCCTCTGAAACAGGAAAGCTGACCTGCCTTTGAAATGGATGTGGAGGCAACATGTATGAAATAAGCACTACAGCCCCTCACACGTTAGCCTGGCAGAATAGTAACCTTAATTTTGTATGTCAAAAATTTAATGGTGGCTATTCTTTAAAAAACCCTGATTCTAGGAGCAGGGAGTGGTGGCTCACCCCCCGCAATCCCAGCACTTTGGGAGGGCAAGGCAGCAGGATCCCTTGAGCTCAGGAGTTCAAGACCAGCCTGGGAAACATAGTGAGACCTCATCTCTACATAAAAAATTAAAAATTAGCCAGGTGGGGTGGCGTGTGCCTGTAGTCCCAGCTACTTGGGAGGCTGAGGCAGGAGGATTGCTTAAGCCTGGGAGGTTGAAGCTGCAGTGATAGCATCACTGCATTCCAGCCTGGCTGACAGAAAGAGAGACCTTGTCTCAGAAACAAACAAAAACAAACAAACAAACACAACCTGATTCTTTAGAAACAAGGACACTAACAAATAGATTGGTGTCATGGTTGGCTGTGTCCCCACCCAAATCTCATCATGCATTGTAGCTCCCATAATCCCCAAGTGTTGTGGGAGGTACTGGGTGGGAGGTAATTGAATCATGGGGGCGGGTTTTTCCCATGCTGTTCTCGTGATGGTGAATAAGTCTCACACATCTGATGGTTTTATAAAGGGCAGTTCCCCTGCGCATGCTCTCTTGCCTGCCGCCATGTAAGACGTGCCTTTCTCTTCCTTTACCTTTCTCCATGATGAGGCCTCCCTAGCCATGTGGGACTGTGAGTCCATTAAAGCCCTTTTTCTTTATACATCACCTAGCCTTGAGTATTTCTTCAAAGCAGTATGAAAATGGACTAATATAATTGTGCTTCCACATTCCCTTGGTGGAAAGGCTGTGTTGGGGGTTTCCCAGATTATCCCTGGGTTCTGATGCGCTAAGAGGACTCACAGCGTATACAGTGACACTTGTGGCTATAATGTATCACAGTGAAAGAATCAAAGTAAAATCAGTAAAAGGAAAAGGCATATGGGGCAACATGCTGGAAAAAGCAGGTGTGAACTTCCAGGAATCCTGTCCCAGTGGAGTCATGAGGGATGCATTTAATTCCCCTCAACAATTTGTTATGACAACACATGTAAAGTGTGGCCTACCAGGGAAGCTCACTAGGGACTCGGTGCCCAAGGTGTTTATGTGCTGTCTAGCACGTGTCAAAATCCCAGACTCCTAAAAGTAAAGCAGGTATTCAGCATAAACCACAATGTATGGTGGTCCACAGTGATCCCTTATTAATTAGGGTGGTGGGAACCCAACCTCCCTGAAATGCAGGTTCCCAGAAACCAGCTGAGAACCTCATAAGCAGATCTTGTAGAGGACAGCAGTCAGAACTGCTATGCTAACCCTTTTCTGCATGTAAGCCTGCAGTAATCCTCTGTTTCTGGCTGAGGCTTGGATGCTTTGACACATCTGGAGTCTTGCTGACCCTGGAGAGACTGCTCCTGGGGTGGCCAGTTCCTAGAAAGAGAAAAGGACTGACCTGCAAGCTCACCTTTCGTATGCAAGCCAACCAATCCAGAGCCCACACCCCAACCACACCTTTACTGAGCTTTTATACTCTGGGCCAGTATTCCCCTGTCCTAATCACCCCAGTGCCAGGTAACAGACAACTAAGGACAGCCTCTATGCCCCAGAGTCCACTGAAATCATTCCAGCCAGCCAATCTTGAGCCTGCTTCTCCTGCCTCTCTCATTCCTTCCTGTGGAAACCACAGTGAAGGCTCTTACCCACGATTTCTCTCTCCCTCTGCCTTCTGGCCCACGCTGGTGCTTCCTCCTGCGGCCCCTCCCCACCCCATGGTGGTGTTCCCCCTCTTCTTGGGATCCGTAAGTAATAAGCTGTCTTTTCAATGACAGTTGTCTCCTGGTCTATTGACCTCACTATACCTGAATAATAATGAAACCTACACTTAAATCAAGGTCAAGCATCGTACACATATATATATGTAACAAGAGATAGGATATTGAAATGTCATTCAAGTTAGCATGTCCTTACTAGCTCATGTGGGAAGACTGACATGCAGCAGTGCATGCAGAAGGTGGCTCAGGGAGCGGGACCCTGAGGCTCTGCCTTGGTCTAGGAGCTGATAGGTGCTCTCTCCTCTGAGGCTCATGGTGCTGGAAGAGGATTAGGGCTATCAGTAGCTGAAAACCTACCCAGCCACTTACTAGCTTTGAGATGTTAAACAAGTTATATTCTAAATTTGAGTCTCAGTTTCTTTACCTGTAAATGCATTTCATCTTATTGTTGTAAAAATTAAATGAGAGGAGGCATGCGATGTCCCTGGCACATCATAGCCTCTCAATCAGTGCTTGTTCCCCCAATCCTCCAAGCGAACTATGGTTGCCAGGTGGGGAAGATTTAAATGCTGCATAATTACAAAAAGCTGATTAGCAGGCCACATTCATTATAAAGAAAAACTAAATTGTATAAGATGTGATATGTATGTGTAAGCTGACAGTTTCACAAAAGTAGTTAGCATTGTAGCACGTTGGCCTGGACGTCATGAGAGCATCAGGACACTTACCCTTACACCTTCCATCAATATTAAAAACAAATTATGTATATAGCAGTTCATACACCTTTATTGTGTTTCTTTATGAGAGAACATTTTATCTAACAATGATCATTAGAAAAAGAAGATTTTCAAGGTTTCTGCATATTAAACACACTTCTAAAGATCAATTAACTTCTCTTTACTAGATTAAAGAGTTGGAAAATTAACTAAGAGTATCACATATCAAAGTATTAAGAGTGTGAAGGCACTAAATAAATCTAGCAACAGATGTGGGAGACCTCCATTCAGAAAAGCATGAGATATGGCTCAAAGTGACTTAGATCAGTGGGAAGCGGCCACAGTTGTGGATTGGAAGACTCCATATTGATACTGAGTCTGAGTAATTGTAATAAAAATCTAGCAGAAGTTTCTTTCTTTCTTTTTTTTTCAATTTGACAAGCTGATTCTGAGGTTCATAATAAATGCAAAGATCAAGAATGGCTAAGACACACAAGGAGAAGCAGAGAAAATGGAGTAACTGGGCTTATCAGATGCTAGGACATTATCAAGGCACAGTAAGTGGGAAGGGAGGTGTCAGTGCAGAGGCAGGCTCAGGGTAAAAATGAGACTAGGGGCTCCAGAAAGAGACCAAGGCACTATGGACACTTGATATATGACAGAGTTGGAACTACGCAGCAGAGGGGAAAGAACATTCATTTTAGTAAATGGTGTCGGGCAGTTGGATAGCCCAGTGGACTCTAAGTCACACCGTATTTGAAAATAAATTCTGGGTAGGGTAAATAACTAAATAAAAAAAAAGCGAACAAAAGCAGGTCAAAAATAATCTTAAGTGAGAATCTTCATAACCCAGGACTGAGGGAATAATTTCATAAAAAGACACAAAATCCACTAGCCATGAAGGAAAGTACTGATAAATAAAATTAAATACAGGCTGGGTGTGGTGGCTCACATTTGTAATGCCAGCACTTTGGGAGGCTGAGGCAGGAGGATTGCTTGAGGTCAGGATTTTGAGACCAGCCTGGGCAACAAAGCTAGATTCTGTCTCTACAAAAACATTAAAAAATTAGCCAGGCACCGTAGTGTGGATCTGCAGTCCCAGCTACTTGGGAGGCCAAGGTGGGACGATCCCTTGAGACCAGAGTTCAAGGCTGCAGTGAGCTATGATTGCACCCCTGCATCCAGCCTGGGTGACGGAGCAAAACCCTGTCTCAAAAAATAAAAGAAATACACAAAAATTCAGTGCAAATTTCATCAAAACAATACATTAAAGAGACTGAAAAGACAAGCCATCTAGTAGAAGATATTTGTGACATATGTTATCTGAGAAAGAACTTGTATCAAGTTCTCATTATATATTCTTGATACAAGAATATATAATGTGCTTCTGCAAGTTAGCCACTGTTCTCAGTCATTATTTGGTGTTTTTGCCAGGTATTTGGAAGGAATATAATTTAGAGAGTACCATGTCGAATAGGAGCTGTGAGAGTGGGTATCATTGTCTTGCTCTGGTTCTCAAGGGGAATGCTTCTAGCTTTTGCTGTTCAGTACCATGTTGGCTGTTGGTTTGTTATAGATGGCTCTTATTATTTTGATGTATATTCCTTTGGTTCCTAGTTTGTTGAGGGTTTTTAACAAGAAGGGATGTCGAATTTTATAGAAAGCTTTTTCTCAATATATTGAGATGATCATGTGGTTTTTGTTTTTAGTTCTGTTTTTGTGATGAATCCCATTTACTGATTTGCATATGTTGAGACAACCTGTACTCCAGGAATAAAGCCTACTTGATCCTGGTGGATTAGCTTTTGCTTGTGCTGCTGTATTTGGGTTGCTAGTATTTTGTTGAGAATTTTTGCATCTATGTTCATCAGGGACATTGCCCTGAAGTTTTCTTTCTTTTAATTGTGTCTCTGCCAGGCTTTGGTATCAGACTGATGTTGGCCTAATAGAATAAGTTAGGGAAGAGTCCTTCCTTCTTAATTTTTTGGAATAACTTCAGTAGGATTGATCCCAGCTCTTCTTTGAATGTTTGGTACAATACGGTCGTGAATCCATCTGGTCCAAGGCTTTTTCTGGTGTTTTGTCATAGATTCAGTTTCAGAATCTGTTACTGATCTGTTCAGAATGTTAATTTCTTTTTGGTTCAATCTTGTGAGGTTGTATGTTTTCAGGTATTTATCCATTTCTTCTAGGTTTTCTAGTTTTTAATCACAAAGTTGTTCAGTTCATAAGTCTCTGAGGGGTTTTTTTTTTTGCATTTCTGTGGGATTGATGGTAATGTCACCTTGGTCATTTCTGATTATGTTTATTTGGAGCTTATTTTTTCTCTTTATTAATCTAGCTAGCAGTCTATCAATCTTGTTTGTTTTTTAAAAATAAGATTTTGGCTTCATCGATCTTTAGTATGGATTTTTGTGTCTCAGTTTTGCTCAGCTCTGATTTTGGTCATTTCTTTTCTTCTGCTAGTTTTGGAGTTGGTTTGCTCTTGCTTTTCTAGTTTCTCTAGGCATGATGTTAGGTTGTCAATTTGAAATCTTTCTAAATTTCTGATGTAGAAATTTAGTACTATAATCTTTCCTCTTAATACTGCTTTAATGTGTCCCAGAGATTCTGGTATGTTATATCTTTGTTCTCATTATTTTAAAATAAGTTTTTGATTTGTGCCTTAATTTCATTCTTTACTCAAAAGTCATTCAGGTTAAGGTTGTTTAATTTCTATGTAATTATATGGTTTTCAGACGTCTTCTTGGTATTGATTTAGATTTTTATTTTTATTTATTTATTTTTGTATTGCATTTTAGGTTTTGGGGTACATGTGAAGAACATGCAAGATTGTTGCATAGGTACACACGTGGCAGTGTGATTTGCTGCCTTCCTCCCCATCACCTGTATCTGGCATTTCTCCCCATGCCATCCTCCCCAACTCCCCACCCCCCACTGTCCCTCCCCTATTTCCCTCCAACAGGCCCCAGCGTGTAGTGCTCCCCTCCCTGTGTCCATGTGTTCTTAATGTTCAACACCTGCCTATGAGTGAGAACATGCGGTGTTTAATTTTCTGCTCCTGTGTCAGTTTGCTGAGAATGATGGTTTCCAGATTGTTAATACACTGTGGTCCATGAATGTGGTTGGTATGATTTCAGTTTTGTTGAATTTGTTGATAATTGCTTTATGGCTGAGCATGTGGTTGATTTTAAAGTAGGTGCTGTGTGTAGATGAGAACAATGTATATTCTGTTGTTGTAGGGTGGACTATTCTGTAGATATATGTTAAGTCCAAATGGTCAACTGTTGAGTTTAACTCCTGAACATGTTCATTAGTTTTCTGCCTTAATGATCTAACATTGTCAGTGGGGTGTTGAAATCTCCCACTATTATTGTGTGGTTATCTAAGTCTCTTCATAGACCTCTAAGAACTTGTTTTATGAATCTGGGTGCTTCAATGTTGGGTGCATGTATATTTAGGATAGCTAAGTCTTCATGTTGAATTGAATTTTTTATCATAATGTAACGCTCTTCTTTGCCCCTTTTGATTATTGTTGGTTTAAAGTCTGTTTTGTTTGAAGTAAGAATAGCAACCTCTGCTCTTTTTTGCTTTCCATTTGCTTCATAGATATTTCTCTATCTGTTTACTTTGAGTCTGTGGGTATCATTTCATGTGAGATGGGTGTCTTAAAGACAGCATACAGTTGGATCTTGCTTTTTATCCAACTTGCCACTCTGTGCCTTTAAGTGGCATTTAACTTGTTTATGTTCAAGATCAATATTGATATATGAGACTTTGATTCTGTCATCATGTTGTTACTTGGTTGTTATATAGACTTGATTGTATAGTTGCTTTATAGTGTCAGAAGATTCTGTACTTAAGTGTGTTTCTGTGGTAGCAGGTATTGGTCTTTCATTTCTAGGTTTAGCACTCCCTTAAGGACTTTTTGGAAGGTAGGTCTGGTGGTAACAAATTCCCTTAGCATTGCTTGTCTGAAAGGGATCTTATTTCTCCTTCTCATATGAAGTCTAATTTGGCTGAATATGGAATTATTGGTTGCAGTTTCTTTTCTTTAGCAATGGTAAACATAGTTCCCCAGTCTCTTCTGGCTTGTAGGGTTTCTGAAGGTTCTGTTAGTGTGAAGTGGTTCCCTTTGCATGTCCCTTTTTTCTAGCTGCCTTTAAGATATTTTCTTTCATGTTGATCTTGGAGAATATGATGGCTGTGTGTCTTGGAGATGGTCATCTTTTATAGTGTCTTGCAGGGATTCTCTGAATTTTCTGAATTTGCATGTTGACTTCTGTTAATGAAGTTGGAAAATTTTTTGTGGATAATATCCTCAAATATGTTTTCCAAGTTGCTTGCTCTCTCTCCATCTCTTTCAGGTATGCCAATGAGTTATAAGTTTGGTCTCTTTACATAATTCCATGTTTCTTTGAGGTTTTGTTCATTTAAAAAAATTCTTCTTTCTATATTTTTGCCTATCTGTCTTGATTCGAAAGAGTAGCCTTTGAGCTTTGAGGTTATTTCCTCAGCTTGGTCTATTGTGTTGTTAATGCTTCCAGTTGCATTATGAAATTCCTATAGTAAATTTTTTATTTCCGGAAGTTCAGTTTTGTTCTTCCTTAAAATGGCTATGTTGTCTTTCATCTCTTGGATTGTTTTACTGGTTTCCTTGGATTGAATTTCATCCTTCTCCTGTATCTCGTTGTGCTTTCTTGTCATTTCAATTCTGAATTCTATGTCTGCCGTTTCGACCATTTCAATCTCGTTAAAAATAATTGTAAGGGAGCTAGTGTGGTCATTTGGAGGTAAAAAGGCACTCTGGCTTTTAGAGTTTCCAGAATTCCTACACTAGTTCTTTCTCATCTGTGTGGGATGCTATTTCTCTAATCTTTGAAGTTGCTGTCCTTTGGATGGGGCCTTTTGCTTTTATATTCTTTGATGCCCTTGAGGGTTTGACTGGTATAAGCTGTCTTTAGTTGATTGGTTTTGTTTCTGGATGCCTTCAGGAGACTAAGGCTTAGCTAAGCACTTCTGCGCTGCACACTCTAACTCTGAGGGGCTGGGACAGGCCCATGGCTTTGTTCTCTGGCCCTTCAAGGTAAAGCACCTGTTGTGCTGGAGGAGCTGAGAGGTTCCCAGTCTGCTGGCAACAATACTCCAATGGTGGCTGGAGGGACCATGGGAGAGTGTGTTGCAGTTAATGGCAGCAGTTAAGTATGCATTATTGGGAAGCAGGGTGGGGGCATGCATCTCTTGACCATGAGCCTCCACCAGGCACTGAGTAGGAGGCAGGTATAGTGATGGAGGCATCTGGAACCCAAATGTTGAGTTCTGATTCTATCAAGAACAAACCACCTAAACAGAGCTTCCATTTCCTCGTCTTCAAAATAGAGACAATAATGCTTATTCTACAGGGAGTTCATGAGGATTTGAAGTATTGTGTGCATAAACTCATGACATCTGTTTTCCCTTGGCTAAAAATTTTGGCAGAAAGAATGGCTGATACTGTTTTAGCATGTAAGTTACCTTAGCTGACAACATGTACTGATAAAACCTAAACCTTGATTTCAGTTTCAAACAGAATAAGTTTTTGGTCGGATTGTCTAATCTATGAGCATCTTCCTTATGAGAAGCAAAAAGCTGTAAAAAAAAAAAAAGCAAATTTATAGGAATCCACCTTTGTAAACCTCCCATCTTCTCCTGCTCTGGAAAGTGAAGGCATACCTGGAAGAGGGTGACTGTACAGTGTCCTCCCTGCCCCGACATGAAGAGCCACTGTTCAGGATGTCTACAGTGAGCAGAAAGACACCTGCTGAGGATTTTTACCAGGAATGCCATGAGGGTGCGTAAATAACACTACATCTGAGACATGTGCCGTAAAGATGCAGGACACGGTGGCTCAACAAGACCCCAGTGATGGAACAATCAGGTCCTATGGTTTGGGGCACTAAGAGAATCTCAATGCCCCCTAGCTCTTGATGTCCATACCTGTGTGTCCCTTCCTCTTGAATGTAGGCAGAACCTGTGACTTGCTTCTAAGGAATAGAACATAGCAAAGGTGATAGGATAGTATTTCTGTGATTACGTCACATCAGAGTATGACTTGTGTCTGCCAGCAGACTCTCTCTCTTGCTGGCTTTTCGGAGGTAAGATGCCACGTTGTGAGTGCCCTATGGAGAGGCCCATGTGTTCAGGAGCTGAGGGTGGCTTCTAGCTGATAGCTGGCAAAAAAAGAAAAATTAGGTAAGGAACTGAATTCTGCCAACGACTGCGGGAGCTTGGAAGCAGATCTTTCCCTGGTTAAGCCTTGAGATGAGGCTGCAGCCTTAGCCAATACCTTGATTGCAGCTAGTGAAGGACCCTGAGGCAGAGGCTGCACCTGAGCCATATCTGGATCCCTATCCCACAGGTGCTGGAATATTATAAATGGGTGCACCTTCAAGCTGTTACATTTCTGATGATTGGTTACATAGCTGTAGATTGCTAATACAGATCTTAAAGGGGCTGAGGAAGGTTATGGGGGAGAGTTAAAGCAAAGATATTCTAGAAAAAGCAGCAGCAAATGAAAGTGACATGGCCTTAGGGAGTACGTGCTGTCACGAAACAGGGCAAGTTCATTGTGGCTTTTTGTGAAAAGTGTGAGTAACATCAGATGTGGATGGAGAAAGGGTTTAGAACCAGATTGTAAAAGGCATACCATGTACTGCGGGGCTCAGGCTACAACCTGCAGACTTTGGGGAATGATCAGAGGGTTTTAGTCTGGGATGGCAGGTATCAGATTTTTTCCTGAATAAGGAAAAAAACAAAACAAAACACAGCAGTATAGAAAATGAATGGAATTAGAGAGATGGGTCCAGCCAATTGCTTAAGAGTGATGCATTATGTGATCCTTATCACACCTCCTTCACTATAAGCTGGGTCCCTTAGTCTGAGGCGATAAGGGATCATGCTGTCCCATATGGAGGATCCCATAGTGATAAAAA
Organism: Saimiri boliviensis; assembly: GCF_048565385.1. NCBI lineage: Eukaryota > Metazoa > Chordata > Mammalia > Primates > Cebidae > Saimiri > Saimiri boliviensis. The sequence continues at coordinate 7,592,815 of NC_133463.1, read as the reverse complement.
GGCACTCTAAGTCTTCAAATAATAGTGCTCACAGCAGCACAGCATGCAGAGAAAACAAATCAATATAGAGTCAATTCTGTGGCAATAAATTGCTGCTCCCTCCAGCGTAGGAGATATTCAGAGCAGTTAACCTAGCAGCGGGTTAATTACCAGTAGCTGGATTGTCTGCTCCAATGCTCTGCTGCTGGCTTATGGGGCATCTGGGTAGGCCATAGTAGGTGGAGGCTATGCGGCTGGGGCAATGAGCAGTGTTCCTCCTGTACCGCCACCATGGTGGCTCCACTCGTGGGCCACTGTCTGCGCACTGGGCGGCTGAGGACGGAATAAGGTACTCTGTCTACCTTGTTGTCTCCTCTACGGCACATGCTCTCCGGTAGCCATTGATGTGAGAGAGAAAGACCCACCTGTGTGTGCCCTGAAGTCCCAAAGGCCTATCCTCACATCTCTGCAACTGGGCTCTTACTGAGGACCATGTGCCCAGCTGGGTTTCATGATGGATATAGGTGTGTAGTGACCACTTTGTGTCTTCCGTTTTCTTTCTTTTGGATTGGAAATGTCTGCTGTACTTCTCCCCTCATGGACTTGACATTGTATTTTGGGTGCATCTGGGGTGGATACCTTGTCTTTGGAGTCCACAGATCTTCTGACCAGGAAGAGCTGCTCCCAGAGGGCTGCTTCCAGCCCTGATTGAGATGATGATGATTGAGATGAAGCCAATGGGTTCTGGGTCTGAGGAATGGCTCATACCTGGGGAACCTCAAGACTGAGCCTGATTCTATAATGGAACAAAACCGTTAGGCACACTGAGAGCTGGGAGTAGATTTGTAACATGGATCGTTAAGGTCTACAGTAGGCTTAGCAGCTTCCACTTTTGTATTTTTGGGAACCCTGAGCCTCCAAATGAGACAATCACGACTCTGACCCACAAAATTGTGAGGAAGTAAAATTGTTGTTTTAAGCCACTTACTTCTGGGGGAGTTTGTTACATAGCAATAGATAACCAAAACATGGCTATTGCGATGTAACGAATACCAGCAACACCTAGCTCATGACGGTCAGCTGCAATTGATTGTGTGGATACGTGCTCACTCCTTAGCAGGGTCCAGTCATGCACAGGAGCTGCTTTTCGAAGTCCTCTGCATAGCCCTATTCCAGATGCCTAGGGGTCCCTGCCGTGCGTCTCCTACTGGGGTTTGCCAGAGATTCCATGTGGTCTCCTAATCTGCCTTGGAGATCTCTAGCCTATTTGGATTTGTCAGCTCATGGCTTGCTTTGGAAGCTTGCCCTGGAGCCTGGACCTTCTGTAGAACCCTATGGCTTGGTAGCCTTTTGGGGTCACCTAACGTAGAGACTGAAGTTGAATGCTCAAGTGTGGTAGATGTTTCCTGAAAAATCTAAATCAAGTGCTGGGCCTCTTTCTTAGTGGTGTGGAAGGCAATGTATTATGTGTGACCTTTCTCTAGGCCACTGGACCCCAGAGAGCATCACAGATGTGGGAGGACCCGGAGTTATTATTAGGTTTATCTTTCACACGTTTCATGCATGTTTCTTATCATTGCACTTACAGTTTTTGCCACTCCTGTGCACTAGGTACAGTAAGTATGATCTCGCCAATGTAGTGGACCTTGCAAAGCTATGTGGATCGTCAGGTTATACAGGCCCCTGTAAAGTATTTTGGGATGGGCCAGGAGGGCTCCCCAAGACTTGGGGCAAGAGAATGAATGTGCACTTCTCCATTACCATGAATGTCAATGACCTTTGGTCTCCTTTAGTGATGGGGATTGAAAAGACCACATTAATCCGGACCGTGGCTGTGTACCAACTACCAGAGGCTGTGCTATTTGTTCAAGTAACTATGCTGTATCTGGCCCAGCAGCAATGAGGAGGGCTACTGGTTGAGTTCACAGTAGTGTGCTGTGATGGTTTTAATGTTTGTGTTTCCTCCAAAATTCCAGTTGAAGTTCAATCCCCAAAGCAATGATTTTAAGACATGGGGCCCTTAGGAAGAGATTAAGTCATGAGGGCAGAGCACTCATGAATGGGATTCACAACCTTATAAAAGGGCTGGAAGGAACCAGCCAGGCCCCTTCTGCCCCATCTGTCTTTCTGCCACGGGAGGACACAGAGTTTATTCCCTCCAGAGGACGCAGCAACAAGTAGAGACTGAGTCCCCGCCAGAGCGCAAACCTGCTCGTGCTGTGATCTTGAACTTCCAGCCTCCAGAACTGTGAGAGATGAATTTCTGTTTCTTAGAAAATGGATTATCCAGTCTCAGGTATTTTGTTATAGCAGCGTGAACAGACTGAGACACGCACCATTCTCACCTCATTCTCTCTGGCTTTTGCAGGGGCCATGCAAGTGAGTTAAATAGGGATAGGCTGCGGACCGTCAACCAGGGTATTGCTTATGATTTATTATCTTGGCTGGGAGGGGGCAGTTTCAGTGGCCTCTGTCTGGCTTTTCTTACCGTAAGGGTTTATTCCATCCAACAGAAAACCACTGTGAAGGTTCTGCTCATCTGCACGAGCATAGCTCAAATGCCAAAATGCAGGATTATGCATCAGGTTTGGCAGCTAGAAAGGTTTTTAGTGAATTTTTCAAAAACAATTTCATTTGTGGGTACACATACCTGAATCTAAGCACAGAGAACTGGTTAGGAAGTGAGAAAGGAGGGAGGGAGCAGAAAGACTGTGCCCTTCAGATATTTGAAAGCAAAGGGAAGAAAGCAGAGAGGATGAGGAGAAAGCATCTTGAGGATGGTGGAAAATTGAACTTGTGTGAAGTTTGATGGAAGGTTCAAAGCAGGAGAGAGAGCTCAGAGACAGGAGAGATTGGAGGTGACAGTGGGACAGGATTCTGGAGGTCAGCAGGTGATCCTCATGCCCAAAAGTGGAAGTCAGCCTCCCATCTTGCCGCAGGGAATTGGTTAGGTGAGGCAGTTTCTCTTCTAAGTAACAAGCAAAGTCAGGGAAAGGCAAGAGAAAGGACACTTAGTAGATGCTGCCATGAGCCATGCAAGTACTCTCTTCCCAGACTGTGTCCTCCAAAATTGTTGAAATTGAATCTTCAATATAATAGTATTAAGAGGTGGAACATTTAGAAGATAATTAAATCATGAAGGCAGAGCCCTCATGATGGGAATAGCACCTTTATAAAAGGCATGAGGGGCTGGGCGCGGTGGCTCATGCCCGTAATCCTAGCACTTTAGGAGGCCGAGGCAGGCAGATCACTTGAGCTCAGGAGTTTGAGACTACCCTGGCCAATACGGTGAAACCCTGTCTCCACTAAAATACATAACATTGACGGGGCATGGTGACCCACACCTGTAATCCCAGCTACTCAGGAGGCTGAGGCAGGAGAATCACTTGAACCCGGGAGGCAGAGGTTGCAGTGAGCCGAGACTGCACCACTGCACTCCAGCCTGCATAACAGAGTGAGACTCTGTCTTCAGAAAAAAAAAGGGCGGGGGGGCTTGAGGGAATCGGTTCACTCAGGGAATGGGTTCACCACATTCAGGGCACCTTCTTGGAAGCAGAGAACAGCCCTTACCAAACACTGGACCTTCTGGTGCCTCACTCTTAGATTTTGCAGCCTCCAAAACTGTGAGAAATAAATTTTTATTATTTACGGATGACTAAGTCTCCGGTGTTTTGTTATAGCAGCACAAACAGACTAAGACACAGATTGTCTGTCTTTGTGGGTTTTGACACATGATTGACAGTGCGCTTGTCAGAAAGTGTGCCATACATCATGGGAGGGAATGTTTGGACTGTATGAAGGAAAAGAATGATTGATGTGCAGTGGTAGACAGTGGACAAGGGACCATCTTTACACGAATATGAGCTAGTGTGAGAAATATTAGTTGGTTTTATTAGGTGGGGAGGGAGAGCATGGCCATGAACAGTAAAGTCACAGCATGATCCTGCAGGCAGTGAGAGCCCAATGACAAGAAACAAGGGTGAGGTCTATTTCCCCACGGATTGGCATACTTGACCTCAAATCTTGAGGACTGGCTCTTGCAACCTTCATAGAGATGGGATCTCTGCAATCATGTGGCTTGTGGGGAAAAAGAAAAAGTAAAAAAAAAAAAAAATACTGTATTCCAGAGACTACTCAGGCCCACACACTATGCCAGGCACTTCATGTTCATCAGCTCAATGCAACCTCCTTAAACTCGAATGAAGTGTGTGCTACTATCTTGTTTCTAGATGAGAACATTGAGGCTTGGATAGGTGAAGTAACTTGTTCATAATTAACAGAAGCAGATTCAAAGCCAGGTCTCCCGACACCAAACCTTTCCCCTGCACACTCATGGCCTGGATGGCGTATCACCCTGCCCAGCTGCCCTTGTGCTCAGAGTTCTTTTCCAGGTGATCCATCCTCTGAGCTAAGATACAGGTTCTCAACTTTGGTTGCGTATTAGAAGCTCCTGAGGAATCTTTAAGATTCCTGGCACCCTGACTGCTATTCATACAAATGAGCTTGAAAATTGCAGCTGCAACTCAGCCAGTCATGCCTTTAAGGGTTTTCAGCTGAGGCCAACATGCAGCCAGTGTGATGATGTCATGGCTCATTCGGGCACCTCTTTAGCTGCAAATACTGCAGGTCAGAGCATTCTGTCATCAGCCACCAATGTCCCCATTGCAGGTCCATTTACCAGCTAATAAGAAAACAACAGGGAACAGGATGTGAGAGGGTCAGGTCCTGAGCAGGTCATTTTTACTGTGGGTGTGGGTTTCTTGAAAGATCAAGGGCATGGGGACATTAACAGGGAGACCTGGCCATGGGGACGTAGAGGCAGGTGAAGAAAGGGAGAGAAAGGAATAGAAACAGACATTCGTTTGCCCCAAGTCAAGATGTAGCTGCTGATAACCGTACCAGTTATCAGAGCTGAATGCTCTATGCGGATTTTACAGTTTAATTTATGCAGTAACTCAACGGAGTTGGTACTTTTAATACTTCCATCTTGCAGGATACAAGTATCTGGAGAGTTTATATGGTTTGCCCAAATCCACACAGTGAGAATTATTTAGTAGATCCAGGATTTGTACCCCAGAGGTCTGAGTCCAGAGCTAGAGTCTCAAGCCATATTGCTCTCCTGGGTTCTTATAGCTGAGGAGGGGCCCAGCGGCACAGCCACTGAGGATGGGAGAAAAGGCAGGACCCACCAGCGTTGGAGAAGCCTGAGGGGCTGGGGCCTGATTCAGGTAGGGGTTCAGCTCAGGAGCTCTGCACTGGAGGGAAGTGGGGTGGGCAGCGGCAGGATGGGGGTGTTGAGGCTGGGTTCACACTGCCCTGAGGGGTGGCTCCTCTCTCTGATGGCCGGAAATGCTCGGCATGGGGTGATTCTTCAGAGCACAGGTTGAGCTGTCAAACAGGCGGTGAGCGGCAGGCCCCAGTTTTGGGGACCTCCCTGTCCAGAGTGAAGGCAGGTGAGCAGGGGAGCCCAGTCAGGCGGCACCGGGAGTCCTAAACTTCCTGGCTGGGCTCATCCCCTACTCCGCCGTGCCCAGGATGATTCCAGTGCTGGCGAGGTGTGCCTTTGAGAAGGATCCGAGTGGACAGAGGCAATCGCAGGCAGCCCCGCAGCCCCCAGGCTGGGAAGCTCTGCTGCAAGGGCGCTGCACAGCCCCCCCGGCTGAGCATCCCTCCCACACCAGGGCACTGGTCACCTGTGCCTCGTCGCCTTCACGTCTGCGGCATCCACCAGCCGCGCCGCCGCAGTGCCTGATTTCCCGGCCGCATGGGGTGGGGCTGGTTGGGTAACTTCTCTAAGATGAGCCCCGAGCATCGGACCGGGCGTCGGAGCCGGGCAGTCCTGGGGGCGCGGGGCCGTCCTGGGGGCGCTGAGCTGCAGGGCAAGGCGGGGGATGGCGCTCCTGGCCGGGAAGGAACAGGGCCCCACTAGGCTCGGGGCGGGATTGTGGGGAACCAGGGTGCCGGGTGGGGCCCTCCATGCCAACCCCGGGGTCCACGGAGGATGGGCACCCGCGCCTGGCCAAGCAGACAGCACCGCGGGGCTCCGTGCCGCACCTGCTGGGCCTCCGGCGTTACGCGGCTTCGCTGGGGCCGGGCTCCTGGAGCAGGATCAGGGCCTGAGGAGTTCGCCTGGGGCTGGTGCGGCTGGGCCTCCGCCTCCAGGTCTGTCATCCCCGGGCTGGGTAGCGCTCAGGACCGGCTGCAGGGCTGCTGGGGGCGAAGGGGAAATACAGGAACCATCGCAGCCACTGTGGGTGGTGCATTGCTGTGTTTGTGGGTGTGGCGCGTATGTGTGTGGGTGATGTCTGTGGACACATGTATTTTGTATAGTGTGTATGTGTTGTGTGGGTTTGTAGGTGGTGTGTTGTGCATGTTATGTGTATGTGGTGTGTGTATATTGTGTGCGTATGTGGTGTGTGTAGTGTATATGTGGTGTGAGTGTATTGTGTGTATGTGGTGTGGTGTGTCATATGTTGTGTGTGTATTGTGTGTGTACTGAGTATGTGCTGTGTGTGTACTATGTGCATGTATAGTGTGTATGTGGTATGTGTGTATTGTGTGTATGTATGGTGTGTATGTGGTATGCGTGTATTGTGTGTATGTGATGTGGTGTGTCTTGTGTGTTGTGTGTGTATTGTGTGTATATCTGGTAGTGTGTTCACTGTGAATTCACAGGCTCAGCACCAGGCCATGTCCCATGGGAAGTACTCAAGGGATATAAGAATCGGTAAGAACTGGTTTCTGCCTTTTGAGAGAATGGGCTTACTGAGGGAGAGATCAGATTCGTCACAGCTAAGCATTATCAGGGCATTCTGAGTTTCAGAAGTTTATAGGGGTTTGCAGAAAGAAGGTTTGCTATGTGCCGGAGTGGAAACACTTCTGAGAAAGGTGGGACTTTCTTGGAGTTGGAAGGGTGAGTCTAATTTAGCCGAGCAGAGTGAAGGAAGGAAAGTGTTCCAGATAGCACCACTGTTTGGTGCACTGTCCTTCCAGCCGTGGCGAGTGAGCAGCATGCACATGGGGCTCCGTGCTGGCGCCCTTCCCGTCACGTGTGAGCTCCGAGGCAGGCTCAGTTCAAGACGGGAACTGACACCAACTGGGGTCCTGTTTTCTCCAGGAAAATATGCATCTTTACTGAAATGTCATATTCATCAAACACTACTTTCTGATCAGCCTTCTATGCAATGATTGAAGAAAATATTAAAAACAAACCTTCGGATAGACGTGTTGTCAGCCCGCCCTGCCCATGACACGTGGCTCAAGTTAGTCATCAAAGTGAAAATGTCAACTGCCTCCTCAACACTCTGTTTCTAAATCTGACATTTTCTAGCCTTGTTTCCTCACCACCTTTTCCGTGTCTCCGAGAATATGCCAGCTTGGGTGCTGAGACTGAGCTTTCCACCCCTGTGTCCTTTGTCGTGACTGTGAAGCGAATCTCCTGGTGGAGCTACCGCAACTCTTTATCTTGGCTACTTATTTCAGCTCCCGGATTTGGGGGATCTTTCTAATTAGGATTTCCTTTGGCAATTCACTTCTAATTCATTCATTCCATCAGATCTCTCGCTTTTTTTTTTTTTTTTTTTTTTTTTTTTGAGACCGAGTTTTACGCTGTCGCCAGGTGGGAGTGCAGTGGTGCTATCTCAGCTCACTGCAGCCTCTGCCTCCTGGATTGCAATTCTCCTGCCTCATCCTCCCACATAGCTGGGACTACGGGCATGCATCACCATGACCAGCTAATTTTTGTATTTTTAGTAGAGATGGGGTTTCGCCATGTTGGTCAGGATGGTCTCGATCTCTTGACCTCATGGTCTGCCTGCCTCAGCATCCTAAAGTGATAGGATTATAGGCGTAAGCTACTGCGCCTGAACAAAAATCATTTCATTTTTATTTCGACTCTTTATAAAATCACTTGTTGGATATAAAAGTACCTGAATCTTATCTTTATTCCTGTGTCTTTAAAAATACAATTCAGAAAAATAGAATTTATTCTGTTATTCTTATGCAATAGTTTCTAAGGGATGGGGTGTGTGTGTGTGTGTGTGTGTGTGTGTGTGTGTGTCAGAGGGTGAAGGGCGAGAGAGGAAGAGAGAGAGAGAAAGAGGCAGAGGCTAAGTGCATAGCGCAGACCAACAGGACAAGTTCAGCTGACAGATTCCAGAAAGCCTTGGGTGCTGAGTTGCCGAGCCAGGGCTGGCTGTGAGTCTAGGTGAGAACAGTGTGCCCTGGAGCTTGACCTCCTTCACTCCTGAAACCAGGGCAGCAGTGTCAAATCCACGGTAGCAGTCAGCTTTAAATCCACTCCAGCAGACACAGACACGTGGCTCCCTTCAGTCCTCTCTCCCTCTTCGCTGCAGTTCCTGTTTCTTTTCACATCTGTATCTCCGTTCTTAGTGGAGTGAGAAATAGCTTCCCGTTACTACCAATGCAACTTGGAGACATTTATCGGAGTCCTCCTAGGCCCTGATATTTCAATAGAGAACAGAGCACTCCCCTTTCTCTCCGACTGTTCTCAGCTGGCCCATTTCCTTCTCATTATGTTTGTCTTTCTCCTTGGGCCACTTTCTGAGGTCTTCAAATTTCACTCATTTCTGGACTCCTGAGTTAGGGCACCGTCCATATGCTAGGGAGGCTCAGGGTCACAAGCACTTCTTTTTTCTTCCATATTGTGTGCTAAGTGTTCACAGAAAGGTGCTGCGATCCACCTGACAGCTTCAGTGACTTTGCCGTGGAGAATGAGAAAGGACAGAGGTAACATACAGCCATTTCAGAAAATATTAGGTCAAACAGTGGATGTGTAACAAAACCAAAAAAAAAAAAAAAAAAAAAAAAGGAGAAAAAGTTAAAAAAACAGGTGCAATCTTCTGGGCTCTGTTCTGAGAGTCTGGCTGACCTTGGCAGGTGGCGGTGGGGGAGGTGGTGATAATCTCTGCCAGCTTCTCTCTGTTTCTCCCGGGTGCTACCAAGTTGCTGCCGGGAGCTCTAGCTGAGCTAAAGCGCAACTGAAATGGATTGAGTTTGGCAGTGTGTAGGTGGCTCGGTAGAGCTTTCAACCCCTACGGTCAAGATGAAACACATCTGTGATCTGTTTCAGTTACTTCTGTGGCCTTGGGCGAGTCTCTTTACCTCTCTAGACCTGTTTCCCCACCAGCTACGTGAAGGATTTGGATGGGCAGTCTTACATTCCCTAGTCACTTTCAAAGGCTGTGATTTTATGAAGCCATTGCTATGTGCTTCCTGCAGTAGCACCCTGTGTTCCGAAGGTACTCGGAGGAACACAGGGGTGTTGAGGCGGGGGGTCTGTGTGACAGCTTAAGTTGGGTGTCCGTTTAATCGCAGAGGTCCTGGAGGGGTTGGCCAGTGAAAATCCTTTCCTAGAGATTTTCCCATTGGCCACTATTACCCCTCTTTCCCTAACATATTTTGAGTGCAAAATTGTCTACAATCCCATTTTAAGAAATTTCTCTAAATCGCTATTTGCTGGCATTTTCCTCTTAAAGCAACTGGGTAGATTTTTCCTGCAATATCCTTCGAAAGTAGAGCTTTATTTGTTTAAGGCTGATTTATGGACAGGACGAATGATGGCCAAAGACAGGGTTGAGCCAGGGACCAGGAAGCCGCAAGGTAACAAAGAGAGATATCTGGATACAACACAGGAAGCCACTATCACTCTCAAGAGCTGAGAAAGCTTTTTCTGAAACAATAGATTTCCTGGAGGCTGAGGCCTTGAACTTGGCAGATTTGCGTTATGAAACAAGCCATCCTGTGCACTCTTTTATCTGCTCTTAAGAAGTACCAAGCTACAGGCTGAGAGTGCGGTGGTTCACTTGAGTAATCCTAGCACTTTGGGAGGCTGGGGCAGGTGGATCATGAGGTCAGGAGTTCAAAATCGGCCTGACCAATATGGTCAAACCCTGCCTCTACTAAAAATAAGAAAAATAGCTGGGCATTGTGTCGGGCCCTCCTCTCCTCCTGCTTCAAAGGCTCCTGACTTGTGGTGTTGAGTGCAGTGTAGTCCCGGCTATTCAGGAGGTGGAGGCAGGAGAATCTCTTGAATCTGGGAGGCATAGGTTGCAGTGAGCTGAGATTGTGACCACTGCACTCCAGCCTGGGTGACAGAGCGAGACTCCATCTCAAAAAAAAAAAATATCTATCTATCTATCTATCTATCTATCTATCTATCTATCTATCTATATATCAAGCTGCATATGCCAGTGAGTGTAGTATTTGCACTGGGGTTAGTGGAGGTGAGGGAGATCAACCATCTCCCATCCTTCTTTCCCTACCCAAGATAATAAAGAATCTCTTGCCATCTCTTCCTCTCCTGCTTCAAAGGCTCCTGACTTGTGGTATTGAGTGTGGTGTGATGCTGTGTGGTGTTTATGCTCAGTTTTGGGGCAGGGGAGTGGCATTTGAGAATGAATTGGAGCCCAACCTGATCCAGCCAATTGGAGCAACATCTCATCCTGTCTCTGACTTCATCTCCGACAAACTCTGCCAGCTCTCTCCAGAGGCCCCTGTGGCGGAGCAGATTGTCCATGGGCATTTGCTGTTAGGCTGTTGAGACAAATGCCCGTCCTGATGTTTTGAAGGCCATGTGCCTGTTTCCTTTGTGCCTGTGCAGAGTTGGCCAAGGTGACAAAGAACAGAGGTTGACTTAGTGGCCTGTGGTGAGTGACAGCTGCGCATTTCACCCATCCTGGGGACGGAAAGGGAGAGGAAGCAACGGCCACGAGTTTTGCCTGGCATCCTGGGATTGGTGCCATCTGCTTAGTGAGTCTTTTGTTCCATCCTTGCTCATCCAAGGAGAAACTATGTGAAGAGAAGCCTGAAATTGGTAGTTTCAGCAAGGCGAAGTGGGGGTAAGCACCAGCTCAGCCCCCACACAGAGCCTATTAGGAGAGAGAGTCACGTTGCCAGCTCGTCTGATTTGGGGAACTGAAGTAAAAACTTTGCAATCTACTTCTCAAGTGACTAACAGCTTTAAGAAATGCACCCAAAGTTTAAACAATATCAATGACTTGCAGACGTGCTATTTCTCACTACAGTTTCAGTGAAAGCTGTTCACTCAATTTATTTTTATTAGCACAAGCACAGAGGCAGGAGAATGGCATGTGAGAATGAATGAGAACCCAAATGCCACTCATGCCACTCCCCTGTGCAGAGTTGGGCAATGTGACAAAGAACAGAGGTCTATTTAGTGGCCTGTGGTGACAGCGGCACATTTCACTCATCCTGGGGACAGAATGGGAGAGGGAGCAATGGCCACACAGGACAAACATGCAACATTGGAGCACCTTAACTTTTCCACAGTCCTTGATGTTCCTCATGAATGTCTTGGTTGAGAATCATAATATTCTTGGTGTAATGAGAATGTAAACACACCCGCTGCAGTGCAGTGAGTGTCAGATCCCAGGCTGAACTTTGGTGCTAAGTTTTGGCCAGGCACTTCCAGCTCTGTGGTCTCAGCCTAGCAGCAACCACCCCAACTCTTTGAAGATGGTGATGCTCAGTGTGCCTTTTGTTCAGGATGGTTGTGTGGTCTGTGTGTTATGCTCATAAAACATATCTATATGTATATTTGCTAAAATTCTGGAAATGCTGCCAGAATATTTCCTATCACTATCGGATCATTGTTTAATCAGCAGTTTCTCCTCAGAGTCTGCAGTATTCAGCTGCCCACATTTATTTTTGGATAATACAATGAAGAGCATTTCAGTGTCATTTCTTCCCAGGTTGAGAAGTTTTTCCTTCTTCATTTATTCACATTTTCTTACTAACTATCTGATAAAGGGCATAATGTGTAATTTAAAAACTTTTATACTTCATGTGTTATATGCACTGATTTAAAAGAATCCTCATAAAAATACAAAGGTAAATAGATTTAAAATTATCTGCTCTTTTGAATTTACCAAGTTATTATCTATATCCCATTAGTTAGATTATCGAGAATTGATTTGAAGTCACTTCTCTATATTTAAGAATTAATGTTTTCTTAATTATTTTCTATAAGATTAGGATAAAGTAGGACATCATGTAATGACTGATGATCTTTAAGCCTTTCAGAGATAGGCTTAAAATGATCACGATGATTCTTAATATTTTGTAATCAAAAATTAATCAGAACTTTATTGTTCTCTAAGAAACATTTATTTGGCATTTTGGAATTTGTAAACTTGAAATGACTTGGTGATTCTGGGCAGGTTTTTCCTCTTCAAGCTTGGAGGAAGAATTGCAGTGATGAGATGGAAAATACAGTTGGAAGGGGATCCTTTCCTCACAGGAGCCACCATTCATGAACGTGCTGTTCACCAACCTCTCACCTGCATGGCTTTGCGTCATCAGTTGCTACCCATGGTTACTTACCTACTGTGAACGATTCCAGAATTATCAGGCTTGCCAGTACCTCATTTTTTTTTATTTTTATTTTTCTTTAAATTTTGAGATGGAGTCTCACTCTGTCACCAGACTGGAGTGCAGTGGCATTAGCTCACCGCAACCTCCACCTCCCAGGTTCAAGCCGTTGTCCTGCCTCAGCCCCCCGAGTAGCTGGGACTACAGGCACACACCACCACACCCAGCTATTTTTGTATTTTTAGAAGAGGCGAGGTTTCACCATGTTGGCCAGGATGGTCTCGATCTCTTGACCTCATGATCCAGCCTCCTCAGCCTCCCAAAGTGCTGAGATTAGAGGTGTGAGCCACCGCGCCTGGCCTTAGTACCTTACCTTCGAAACTCACCTTAAATTTCTGCAAACTCCTTCCTGTGCTTCTTCCAGAATGATCTCCCCACTCACTCTTAGGGGAAGTCCCTTGATAGGGAACTTAAATAATTCCCCCAAGGCCCTTTGAAGGCTACGAAGTATTAACTGGGGTATAGAAAAACAAACCAGGGTATTCATCCAGTTAAAGGAAAAGAGGGTCAGAGAGCATCTTATAATTTCTAAATTGGCTTCATCCCAAGAGTTGTTCTTTTCTGCCACAAATGCTTCGACCTTTCCACACCCATCTAGGAAGCGCAGGTGGCACATCTCTACCGCACATCTTCTGGAATCGACATTCAGAGCAGGCAAAGGGCGAAGGCTCATACATTTAGATTAGCCTATTAAAGTGGCTGCTGTCAGTCTCTGTTCAGTCAGAGATTACTCACCATTCTCTGGAGATTTTAGAGCTTCCTCCTTTAGTGCTTCCTGCTGGGCAACATTGGCTTTCTGTCGTGATGGCAGAGATGGAAATGTGGGCTGTGATCTATGAGTATCTCTTTGGGTTTCCAACGAAAACTCCACGTGTGATTATCTTTAAAACCCACACAAAGCCAGCAGAGTTGTAGGAATCTCTGTTATCTTGCATTTAGAGATAATGTGAATAATTTATTTCTTCCTGCGATTAGCATTTCTGGATTTTCTGTTAACGATTTATTCCTAAATGCTTTCATGTGTCAATCTGAGAGAAAGAGGGCAAACTTGGTTTTAAAGGTCTGGAAAACTGTTACGTTATTCTGGACAAGCTTGCAGATAAAACTTCCAGGGACAGGGAGCTTTTGAGGCATTGCATACTTAGAAAACCCTTCATTATTCTGGTACTAGAAGGGACAGGCAATGAGGGCAACGCCGCCTATTGGAACTCTCTGCTTGATGAGTAGGAGCTCCTTAATCCTGTGCTATCGTGATTCTCAGAGTGGAGTGCGCACGAGTCACTTAAGAAGCTGATTGAAAACGCACAGTCCCGTGCCCACCCTAGAAATTCAGCATTGAAAGGTCTGGGTCTCCTTTTTTTTTTTTTTTTGAGACAGAGTTTTGCTCTTGTTGCCCAGGCTGGAGTGCAGTGGCTCGATCTCAGCTCACTGCAATGTCCGCCTCCCGGCTTCAAGCGATTCTCCTGCCTCAGCTTCCTGAGTAGCTGATAGGCATGCACCGCCAGACCCGGCTAATTTTGTATTTTTAGTAGCGATGGGGTTTCTCCGTGTTAGTCAGGCTGGTCTCAAACTCCCAACCTCAGGGGATCTGCCCTTTTCGGCCTCCCAAAGAGCTGGGATTACAGGCGTAAGCCACCGCGCCTGGCCATTCGGCGTATTTAACAAGCACTCCAGATGAGTCTGCAGCAGGATTCTTCTGAAGATCACTGTCTGGGAAACCCTGGCTCTAGAGAACAATATGCCAAATGTCTCGTTATAGAGCCACAGCTTATGATTTAGGGCTTTCCAGGTTTTCTAGAGTAGCTTTTATTTTGTATTCATGTATTTATTCATTTTGACCAAATTTTTGGGTTATACTAAATGAGATATTCAAATTCTCTGCTACTCGAATTTTTTATGTAAGAAAGAATATGAGTATAATTCTGAAGTGAGCAGGTTTTCCACTCCGTGGTACCCGCCCCCCCTCTGCCCATTTCAGCTTCCCCTCCGTGTACCCAGCCCGCAAAGGCTTCCCTCCACTCTCTCTCTCTGCGAAACATCCGTTTCAACCACTCATCACTTTCACACAGTTTTCTTCCGTTTTTGCTGTGTGACAACCATTAGCCTGACATTATCACAGATGTTTTTCCATTCTCCGTTCTTCTTTTCACAACAATCTACACAATGTTTGCACCATTATTTTCAGTTTATAGAGCAAGAAACTAAGACCAATATGCTCAAGATAAATGTAGCTGGTAAGCAGGAGAGGTAGAATTCTTGGGGGGTCTGAAACTCCCAGCCCTATGGCTATTGTCTGTCACAAGTTCAGTTCAAGGTAACGTGTTGGGAGCAAGTCACTGAATTCCAATGCTGGGACTTGGCTGAGATGATAGAATCCAAGGCTTTTTTGCTATTTGGGAAACTGAGGTACAGGTTGGAGAAATTACTTTCCAATTAAACATTAAACGCAAAATCAAGTCCACATTTCTTGACTCTCCATCTAAATTATTTCCATATCATTGGTTTGTCACTTCTTAAACTCTTTAAGTTTATGTTTGAACAGTATAGAGTTGAGGACAAGGAATGACTCGTGTTTACTCCATTTCGTTAACTCTCATTATATAGGGCCAAGGAAATGAGGTACTTTTGTGGATGGTAAATATTTTGTTTTTATTTTCAAGATTATACAAGATGTGAAAATTAGCATGTCAAGTGCTTTAACATAAAAGAGAAATTGGATGCATTTCTACAGTGGTAGAGAGGCTATATTAGGTGGGAAACTATTCGTTTCCAACAATTCTAAGAAAATGTTTCCCTTGTCAAGAGCTCAATTTCCTCCTAAGCATTTTACATTTCTTGTCACAAACCATATTTTTTTCTGTATAAGCCTGCAATTTCTATACATCTGGTATGTTTGAGACCTATTCCATTTACCCATGAGGAGCTAGGCATACTGCTTTATATGTGTGCAGTGCCCTGGGGGCTGCCTTTCTCTCCTGTGGATATGACGTTCATTCAATACTGGCAGCCCCAATCTGGAAGCAAGAGGGTTTTCTGGAGTGGGATTGGTTTTCCACTAAAAACAAAAAGAAAAAGGAAACAAATAAACCCTCTCAAAGTTCTGTTAACCCTCCAAGGTCTAGTGTATTCATTAGTTCAATTAACAGTAAAGGAATAAGTAAGGGTAGTGAGAGTGATGAGCCTGCTGCTAGCTGGCTGTTTCCCTGGTGCTGCAGGTTTGGGGTGTGCTTTATCTCAGGCTGTGTTTGTCTTGGTCTCTAGACTCAGAGCTTTAACAGCTTCCTTGAGCTGATGTCATCTTTCAATGCAGTTTTAGCCACGAGTTGAGGGGTCTGTGTGTGTGTGTGTGTGTGTGTGTGTGTGTGTGTGTATTTGTGTGTGATTGCATGTGTGTGTGCATATTTGTGTGTGATTGCACGTGTGTATTTGTATATTTCTGTGTGTAATTGCATGTGTGTTTGTATATTTGTGTGTGTGATTGCATATGTGAGTGTATATTTGCATGTGTGATTGCATACACACATATAGTTGTGTGTATGTGTATGTGTGTGTGTACATTTGTGTGTACGATTGCATGTGTATGTATATTTGTGTATGTGATTGCATATTTGCATGATTGCATACACACATATTTGTGTGTAGGTGCATGTGTGTTTTTCTATGTGTGTGTGATTGCTCTGTGTATATATGTGCATGTGTGTGTATATGTTTGTATATTTACGTGAGTTATTGCATTCATGTGTTTGTTTATTTGTGTGTGTGATTACATGTGTCTCTGTGTATGTATTTGTGTGTGTGATTGCATGTGCATTAGTCTTTGTATATTTATGTGTGTGGATTGTGTGTGTGTGAGTGTGCACGGATGGATTTGAACCTGAGGAGGAGGCCTTGCTGGCTGGTGGCTGTGTGCTAAGGCTCTGGAGCCAGACTTCCTGGAATCAAATACTTATTCCATTACCTACTGGTGGTATGAGGTTGGGAAAACGGCTTGACTACTCACTTCACTTTCCCTGGCTGTTAAATGGGGATATTCTGGTACCTACCCAATAGGGTTATTATGAAGACTAATTGAATTAATTAATAATTATACATTACTTGGAACAGGATGCCACATATAGTAAATGCTCAAAATAAAAATGAATTATTACTTACTGAGAGACATCAGGAAGTTGATGTAGACACAACTAGCCCCTAAGAAATAAAGCTTAAACCAGACAGCCAGCTGAACAATCCCCAAGAGCAATAACGTCGTTAAGTTCTGTTGGGCAGGCAGTATCATGAGATGAGACCAGGCAATAGAAAATGCCATTGTCAAACGCGCTCCCCTCAGGGAAAAAGGAAGAAGGGAAAAGAGATGGTGACATTATAACAGGTTGAAGCTCACAAGGGCTGAAGAATTTCCTTATCGCTGTGTGAATGGAGTTGGTTGCATAAACCTGTTTCAAGGGTCAGCTGGTGTGTGTAGCAGGGAATCGACGGTAAGATGTGGGTATGACTTACAGGCCTGAGGGCAGTGGGCAGCTGGGCCTCAGGGGAGACTGAGACAGGGCGCTGGGAGGCTACTGGAATTCGTGGGGCGCTCTCTCCTCTCTTCCCTGCTTATCTTTCTGCTTCTTTTTCAGGGTTCTCACTCTGTAGGTGACCTCCGCTTGTCCTTAGTTGATTGGATGGGTGGAAGGTGGCCCCAGCAGCTCTCAGTCCGTGTGCTATTGCTCTGCCATATGGTGATGCTCACGTTTTTTTGCCCTCACCCACAGGCCCTCATCCTTGGCAGAGGAGGTGGGAGTCATGTGGTATCAACAGGGCATGAGGAAGTGTTATGAGTCATGTATGAATCATGTAATAGCAACACCACAGCAGGAAGCCTATCACACTTCTCGGGGTGCCTCCAAGGAACACTGTTCACATGGCTCATGACTGTAGCCTCAACAGTAACACCCACCCTTTATTTTATTATTGTATTTATTCGGTAGAGACGAAGTCTCACTATGTTGCCCAGCCTGGTCTCGAACTCTGGGCCTCAAGTGATCCTCCCACCTCGGCCTCCCAAAGTGCTGAGATTAGAGGTGTGAGCCACTATGCTTGGCCCTTTCCTCCTTATCTGGAGCCAGTAGGTGTTTAAATGAGTTCTCTATAACAAATAAGTTTCTTAAAGATACCGCTTCCACTTTGGAGGTAACACCACTTAATTAAGCAGGTCAGTTCTGTGGAAGACAAACTTGCCACTGCGTCTTGTTCCTTTCATCACTTTCCCAAAAGTACGTTAAAGAAAAACAAAATGGCAGGTGTGTCTTTCAGATGAGGAAGTTATCTGATCTCTAACGGGAGGTTCCAGAGAGGGCATCCACCTGCCTGGGACCGAGGCAAAGTGAACTGAGGCACTCACTCCTTGTCTCATGCTTTCTGGTGTCTTAGATTTTGTGATGTCTTCTTCATCCAACTGATAGGACAGGTTTCTCAGCTTATTGTCACGTAGGGACTTCGATTTTTGAGTGAATGAAGTTTCTGGTGGAATGGCTTCATAATTTCTGATCACATGGCAACAGTGGGATTATTTTTCTGGCTAGTTGCTCCTTCTATAAACACACAAAATAATAATATATGGTCTTGTCCACCTCATTTTTACTTGAGTATGTTCTAAAAGGAAAAAGTAAGAAACTTCAAAAAACATATTGTCATGGCCTCCCTTCTGGTGAGGATTACATGGTACAGCCAGGTGGTCAGCTTCAGCGTTACATTATGATAGCATCTGCATTCCTCTTTCATATTCACCGTGCATCTCTTCCTGAATGTACTAGGAATGTGAGAGCTGCGACTGTAAAGTTTTAATGCTCGATTGAGAATGTAATTTTCTTTTTAGGATCATAGAAGAAAAATATGACAGCCCTTAAAAATCACCAATAGATCCATAAAGATTTAGAAATCTGTCTTTTTGATGATGTAGGAATCAGCAGGGAAGTGATGGCATGACTGACACTCACGGTCACGTCTTGTTGACACACCTTTGTGTTGCTTTCCCCATCATGCCAATGACTAGCTTGGTGACTGGTGAGCAATCAGTACTTAACGTGTTTGCTGATTAATTATTATTATTATTTTTGCTTTTGAGATGGAGTTTTGCTCTTATCGCCCAGGCTGGAGTGCAATGGCATGATCTTGGCTCACTGCAACCTCTGCCTCCCGGGTTCAAGCGATTCTCCTGTCTCTATCTGCTGAGCAGCTGGGATTAAACGCGCCCACCACCATGCACAGCTATTATTGTATTTTTAGTAGACACAGGGTTTTGCCACATTGGCCAGGCTTGTCTCGGACCTCAGGTGATCCACCTGCCTCGGCCTCCCAAAGTGCTGGGATTATAGGTGTGAGCCACCATGCCTGGCCTTATTAATTGATGATTAACCAGCTTCTGTCACTACCTATCAGTATATTGCCTTTAAGTCTCCATCTTTTTATTTCTCCGCACTGATTTTCCATTGAGATTTCACTCAAAAGGAGAGATGAAGCCTGGGGTTAAAGCAACAAAAGTAGAAAGAAGGTGAAGCTAGAAGGAAAGATCAACTTTCTACCCAGCCGGGGAGACTGTGCCTGTCTCTGGGTTTCCATTTCTACACCTTAAGGATTTAGTAACAGATAACCCTAGAGGATTGTTCTAAATTTCCCTTTCAGTTTCAACATTTCTGCCAGTGATGAGGCCAGAGTATATGAGATGTGGTTCTGCTCATGACCAGGTATTCCGAGGACACATTTTACCTTCCTTCCTGGCTCCTTTTATGTCTGGAAAGCTGTTTTTCTTTCCTTTTTGTGTCCCGTTTTGACTTGTATTATCTGGTTGGATTTTGTGTGCCCTTTTAGGTTACCGTAAATCCTTCCTGGACAAAGCAAGGAATGCATTTTAAAATATGTGGTATCATGGAGTCTTGATTGATCCCCTAATATCTCTGAGCTGAAACACGGCCTCATTTATTGTATTTCTGAACCTGATCTTATTGTGTAGCCACATGGTATTGCTGCTATGGATATTTCTACCCCTGAAGGAGGGATTTATAGTTATAAGAATATTCTCCCCAAAGTCTCTTTTAGGAGAAAGAGCTTTGCTTCATTAAGGTTATTTCTTCTTTGAAGTGTACAGTTTAAAAATTCCTTCTATAAAAATATAATTAAAATAAAAAAATCTATTTAGGCACAATGTTACCCATCCCCTTGTTTATTTTCTAAGTTTTAAAAGCTTTTACATGAAAAGCGGTTGCCCGAATAATTAAAATGCAGTGAACTCTTGGGCTTGAACACATTTAATGGCCTGAACTGCCTTTTGAATAATTTTTTCCCCCTGAGTCTTTTAAATGTAAACTTCAAGTAACAGTGACCCCGAGCAGTGTAATTGAGAGGTCTAACACTCTCACTGCTTGTCAGAAAGTCCTGCTAGCTTAGTTTGGAAAAAACACACTTTCTGGAAGGAGTTAATTGGAGAGTTAGCCGTTCATCAGAAGTGAAAATAAACTGTCATTCACAGCTCACTGGTGTTGGCTCTGAGCTTCTTCCCAGACTCTATTTCCACAGGATGGAAAAGTCTTGCATTGTCCAAAGCTTTGCCCTGGACAGCTGCAGAGAGAATAGGCAGAACTAAGGCATCAAGACCAATCGTATTTCAACACAATGTTTAAAATCAATCAATGCAAAAAAAAGTCCATGGTCTTCAAAATACAACATTTTAAATAAAGACAGGGTAACTCTTACGCTAAAGCATCTTATTCAGAGCCCTTTTATTGGGGAAGAGATCTGTATTAGAAGTAATTTTTTCTTAGTGAAGGGGCAAAAATGGACTAGTTGGAGAAGGTGCAAGGATACCCTTTTGCATATTAGTTTTTCTCCAACTATTTTCTTATCCGTTTCTCTAAGGTTAAGTGGGCAACCGACTCTGTACTTGGTTGCCTGAGGGAAGTTATTTGGTACAGTGAAAATCAGAAATGTAAGATCCTGTGCCTTTTGTTTTCCCAAACCACAACTCTTGACATGAATATGGAAGGCTTTCAAAGGAAGTAAAAATGTTGAAGAGAGTTCCATGGTACAGACAAAGCGGTTTAGGCAAAAATATGAAGGGGGAAGGATTTTCCTGAGCTTGAAAGATTCTTTTTAAGGACATGAGCCTGCAGAGGGATGGTAAAAAAAACTCCCTACATGACTGAGGTCAATAGCTTTGCCTGTCTGGTAGGAGTGAGGGCTCAAATAGAAATTGATTGCATTCATTGTAATATAACTGTGTGATATTTCTCAAACACTTTAGTTTGTGAACTAAGAATCATACTTAGGGCTGTCAAATTGTATTTTACCAATATAGAGTTTAACATAATTGTCTCTATTCTTATTACCAAAATACATGATGTACGAGAGCAGGGACTTTGTAAATCTAGGCACCATTGTTTCCTCTGGCATAGAGTATATGCTGAATTAATGACATGGTAGATAAATGAATTTCAGTGCACGAGATAAATGAATTTCAGTGCACGAGATGGTTGTTTAAACTCTTCCGATTAGAAAAGCAAGTGTCCAGTGTACGTTTTAAAGAATAGTGTGTAATATTTATATATTTCTGTGTGTGTATGTATACCATAATAACAGTAATAATCATGTTTAATGTAACTTAATGAAAAAGTCCTTTGAAAGTTATGAAGTGTGCTACATGAGTAAGGTATTTATCACGTTAATATTAATACAACATATTCTTAGACTGGCGCCAAAGTTTATCAGCAATGTATCCTGCAGTAAGCTTGGTGCATTTGGAGAAAACTGGGCTCTAGAAGTAAATGCATCTTTGGAAACACTGTGACAATTATGTGAAAGTGCAGGTAATTTTGATGTCTTTGAAAAATAGATGATAGTGGCGTGGAGTAAGGGGTAAATTGAGCTGGAAAATAATGAATGGGATTGGAGGACTCTGTTTTGTCTGGAGTTAAGCTGAGCTAAACACCCTGACACATGACTTGAGTTCTGAAAGATGTTGGCCGATGCAAAAATAAGGCATATTGTTTGCGATTGCTTTCATGCTGTCCCAGTTGTCCTGCTGAATCACTGCCACTATTTCCTGAGCTTCAAGTTAGTGCTGAGACCCTCAGAAGTCTCATCAGTCAACATCTTCCATGGTCCACAGATTCATGAGAAGTTTGGAGCACACAGTCACTGGCTGCATTTTAAAGCAGCAACTTAATGGAGCCTGACATTTTAAGTTATCGTGGATGGAGATCAGATTGTCTACCTACTTTGTGGGAATCTGGAGAGGGTTGATGAGATGAGCTCTTTGGAAGAATTGTTGCTATATAAATATGCATCAGAGCAAAGACAATAATTCTGCCTCCAAATTGCCTTAGGGTTAAACAGTGTTCAATAAACATAGTATCATATCGTGACTGTGTTTATAGCTGTTTTCCAAACCTGTTGTGTTAAACCCATCTTCATGATTTTTGCTGTGAACTTAGGTACTATGTATATTATTCTTAGCAGATAGTTTTAAAATGAACTCAAGTTATTTTTAATGTTTTTTATCATGGAAAATTTAAAAATACATAGAAAAGTAGAAAAATTAGCATAACGAGCCCTCATGTGTCCAGAGCAAGCTTCAATAATCAATAACTTAAGGTCAATCCTCAATAACTTGAGGTCAATCAATCCTTGAGGTCAATCTCTCCCCATACCCTCTTTCCTCTGCATTTTTTGAAGTAAATCTCAGACATCCTATCACTTTATCCATCAATAATTAAAAGTATGTCTCCAAAAAGAGGACTCTCTAAAAATGCATAACTATACTGAGTTAGGAAACCAGCAGTACTTGTTTTCTGGTTACAACGCTGCTGACCTAAACAGGATACGGTCCAGACAGGATAAAGTGAAGAAACCCTCGGGAAACAGCAGATGGCTGTTGCACAAAACAAAAGTGATCCCCAGCTGCTTTCCTTGCTCGTTGACATTAGGCACTCCCGCCAGGCCATGACAGTTTACAGGTGTCATGGCAACAACCTGGAAGTTACCACCCTTTCCATGACAATAACCTGGAAGTTATTGCCTTTTTCCTAGAAAAATCTTAATAACCTCCTCAGTCGTTTGCATTCACCCACCCCCTAATTTGCATGCAACTGAAAGTGAGTCTAAGTACAGATACAGTTGCCAGGAATCCAGACCTTGCCAACCCTGGTGCACTGCCTGGGAGGCAGCCATGTTCCACAAGGAGCAGCACCCTTCAATCAAAGATTACTGTCTCACACAACGGGCTTGCTCTTAACTGTTGTTTTTAATTTGAGACAAATTCTCACTCTGTCACCCAGGCTGGAGTGCGGTGATACAATCTTGGTTCACTGCAGTCTCCGCTTCCTGGGTTCAAGCGATTCTCCTGCTTCAGCCTCCCAAGCGGCTGGGATTACAGGTGCCCGCCACCATGCTGGGCTAATTTTTGTATTTTTAGTAGAGATGGGGTTTCAGTATGTTGACTAGGCTGGTCTCAAACTCCTGATCTCAGGCGATCCACCTGCCTAAGACTCCCAAAGTGCTGGGATTATAGGCATGATCCACCCTGCCTGGCCTTTTCCTGGAGAAAGCTAAGAATTCTTTTGGGCTAAGCCTGGAATTTTTGAGGCTGCCTGTCCTGCAACAATGCTAGCATTATTACATTAAGAATTGTAGCAATTTTGTAATGCTCTGTAATATAAAATATTCAGTCAGTGTGCAAATAGTCCCATAGTCTCTGCAGATTGAATCCAGATTCTGAAATGTCTATACATTGCAACTGGTTCATATGTCTCCCAAATTTCTTTATTCCATATGTTCTTACTTTTCTCTTCACACTTTATTTGTTGCTAATAAACGATGCATTTGTCTGGTAGTGATTCCTTTAATCTGAATTTCGCTGATTACTTTCTCAAGTAAAGATACTTTTCAGTCCCTTACACTTGTAATAATTCAGAAACCCTTCAGCCAAGAACATTTTCCAGGTGATGTTAGGTTATTTTATCCAGTTGTCTCTTTTACTGCTCACTGACAATCATTACTTTGTTTCATTATTCCATTAAGGGCTGCAAAATGGTGATATTCTAATTCTATCATTCTTTCTTCATTAATAGCTAGAGCAAGTCTGTAAAAGAACTCCATTTGATCAATTATTTGATGATCTGTGGTAAAATTATACAGGAAAGGTGAATAAACGCAAAATTCCTTTTTCAAATTTACTACTTTTAAAAAATAATGAGTTGCTTTCTTAACATCCATAAAAGATGACCCATGAATGTTTAGTATTATCATCAATTTCATAGATCTAAAGAATTTTGATGTGTTTCAATCCATTGCAATAATAATCATCATCATCATTATCATCCTCCTCATCATCAAAGGCTCAAATTACTCTATCTTTGGCCATTCTGAGCCACTTCTGAATCCTTTCGACATGACCCAATGGTCCTTGATAGCTTTCTTGCTTCTGGTGTAAAGATATTTCAGCTTCACCATGTATATTTATATTTATCATGTATATGAAGATATGTATTTATGTTGATGTATATGACTATACTCCACTTCTACAAAGAGTCTTGGTTCCTTGGTGTGGGAAAAGGTATTTAGGAAGTGTATTCTGTGTTCTAGAGCTGATCACTGCTACTGGTTTGCTCATTGTTTCTGTACTTTTTTACTGGACATAATTTCAAGGAAAAAGTATATCTAGTTTACATCAATATTTCCAGCTGAAATTTGGAACTACAGGTTCTCATTCAGCCTTATTGATCTCAAATGTCTATTTCTCTTCTTTCATGCTGAAAATATCAGTCACCAATGACATTAGTACAATAGTGCATTTGCTTTTTTCCATAATATATACGGAACTTTCTCAGAAAATTAATGCTATTACTAACCATATAATTATTGAAGAAAGTAGGAGATTTACTTTTGGGCAATCTTTTTATCTTTAGGATATATCTCTCTAAGGATATGCGATCAAATTAGTGCTTGTAAAGTTTCTTGAGATAATCTCTACATGTGGTTACGACACCAACTTGACATGCGGTTAGGTTCATTTATTTCATTTTGCTTAAGTTTTTAGGAATTATCTTTTCCCTTTAATTTTGTATTTTTTAACTTTTTTATTTTGAAATAATCATGGAGTCACAGAAATTCACAGATAGGGTAGAGATGTCGTAAGTACCCTTTACCCAGTTTCTCTAATGGTTTCAGCTTACATTATTTTAGGACAATATCAAAGTCAGAGATTCGAATTTGATAAAATGTGTGCATATAGTTTTATGTTATTCTGTCTATTAAATACATTTGTGTAATCAACATCACAATCAAGATACAGAACTCTTCCATCCACAAAGATCTCCCTAATGCTACTCTTTTATAATTATGCCCATGCCCTCCCACTAGCGTGCCTGACTCTGACAACCATCAATCTGTTTTCCATCTCCATAATTCTGTTCATTTTGAGAATGTTATATAAACGGAATTATATATCATATGATATTTTGGGTTGGCCTTAAAAAACAGGATAATGTCCTTGAAATATATTCAAGCTGTGTATCAATAGTTGGTTTCTATTTCTGAATATTATTCCATGATATGAAAGCACCACAGTTTGTTTAACCATTCACCTGCCGAGGTCATTTTGGTTATTTCCAGCTTCTGACTACATGAGTAAAGCAGCTATAAACAATAGCGTGCAGGCTTCTGTGTGGACATGAGTTTACATTTCTCTGGGATAAACACTCAATAGTGCAGTGGCTGGATTCAATGCTAAGTGCGTGTTTAGTCTTAAGAAGCTGGCCGGCCAGGCGTGGTGGCTCACACCTGTAATCCCAGCACTTTAGGAGGCCGAGGCGTGTGGATCACGAGGTCAAGAGATCGAGACCATCCTGGTCAACATGGTGAAACCCCGTCTCTACTAAAAATACAAAAAATTAGCTGGGCATGGTGGCACGTGCCTGTAATCCCAGCTACTCAGGAGGCTGAAGCAGGAGAATTGACTGAACCAATTGACTGAACCCAGGAGGCGGAGGTTGTGGTGAGCCGAGATGATTGCGCCATTGCACTCCAGCGTGGGTAACAAAAGGGAAACTCCGTCTCAAAAAAAAAAAAAAAAAAAAGAAGCCTGCCAAACTGTTTCCTGGAGTGGCTGTACCGTTTTAAACTCCTACCGGCAATGTATGAGAGATCCAATGTTTCTGCATCCTCACCAGCATTTGATGTTGTCATTACTTTTTATTGAACCACTCTAATAAGTGTATAGCAATATCTCATTTTGCTCTTACTTTGTTTTTCCCTAATGGCTACTGATGATGAACATGTTTTCATGTGCTTTTTGACCATCTGCATATTATCTTTGGTGACATATCTACTTGTGTCTTTTGCTCATTTTCTAATGGATTGTTGTTGTTGTTGAGCTTTGAGACTTATACATATGAGCCCTTTGTCATAGATGCAGTTTGAACATATTTTTTCCCAGTATGTAGCTTGCCTTTTCATCTTAGAGCAAAGCATTTTCATTTGAAGTCTAATTTATTCAGTTTTTGTTTTAGGGATTATGCTTTTGGTGTCATGTCTAAAAATGCTCAACAAAACCCTAGGTCCTAAAGATGTTCTCCTAAGTTGTCTTCTAATATTTTTTATGACTGTACATTTTACACTTAGATTTGTGATTAATTTTGAGTTAATTTTTGGATAAGGTATAAAGTGCAGGTAGAGGTTCATTTTTTAACCATAGATATCTAATTACTGTGATTCTATGTGTTGAAAACCCTATCCTTCCTTCATAAACTGCTTTTATACCTTTGTAAAAAATCAGTTGGTGGCTGGGCGCGGTGGCTCACGCTTGTAATCCCAGCACTTTGGAAGGCCGAGGCGGGTGGATCACGAGGTCAAAAGATCGAGACCATCCTGGTCAACATGGTGAAACCCCGTCTCTACTAAAAATACAAAAATTAGCTGGGCATGGTGGCGCACGCCTGTAGTCCCAGCTACTAGGGAGGCTGAGGCAGGAGAATTGCTTGAACCCGGGAGGTGGAGGTTGTGGTGAGCCGAGATCGTGCCATTGCACTCCAGCCTGGGTAACAAGAGCGAAATTCCGTCTCAGAAAAAAAAAAAAAAATCAGTTGGTTATAGTGCATGGCTTTATTTCTGAGTTTTCTATTCTGTTCCATTCATCTCTGCGGATCAAATGATCCTCAGCCAACACCCCACTGTTTGATTGCTGTGACTACATAAGTCTTTAAGTCATGGAGAATGACTACTCACTTTATTTCTCTTTCTTCAGAATTGTTTAAGCTCTTCTAATTAATTTGCTTTGCTATATACATTTTAGAATAGGCTCAGCATGGTGGTGAACAGCACTTTGGGAGGCAAGCTCCAGAGTTCAAGACCAGTCTGGGCAACATGGCAAAACCAATCTCTAAAAACAAACAAACAAACAAACAAACAAACAAACCAAAAAACAAAGAAACCGAAAGATTAGTCAGACGTGGTTGGGCAAGCCTGTATTCTCAGCTACTTGGGAAGCTGAGGTCAGAGAATTGCTTGAGTCTGGGAGGTTGAGGCTGCAGTGAATCGAGATTGCACCAATTGCACTTCCGCCTAGGCAACAGAGTAAAACCATGTCTCGAAAAACTTTTTAAAAAGTGTAATCTTGTCTGTATCCCCATAAAAATCTTGCTAGTATTTTGACAGATGTCGTGTTAAACTAGTATTTCATGTTGGAGAGAACTGACGTCTTAAATCACACAGTCAATATGGTATGCCTCTCCACTTATTTAGATCTTCTCTTTTGTTAGTTTTCAGCATAACAGTTCTGAATGTGTTTTATTACATTTTATTTTTCTTGAGCTATTGTAAAGGCTATTGTGCTTTTACTTTTGGTTCCCCATGTTTACTGCTGATGTGTACAAATACAAATGCTTTCTGTACATTGATCTTACATCTCACAACTTTGCAGAACTCACTTAGGAGTTCTATATGGCATTTTTTTTTTTTTTGGTAGATTCCTCGGGAATCTCTATGTAGACAACTCTGTCTTCTGCACATGGACCAGTTTATTTCTTCATTTCCAATCGGTGTAACTTTTATTTCCTTTTCTTACCTTAGTGCTCTGGCTACAACTTCTAATATGTTGAATAGCGATGGTTACAGTGAACATCCTTGCCTCTTTCCTGATCTTATGGGGAAAGCATTTTTCCCATTTGGGTTTCAATTATTTTATTCAGTCTGTTGGTTTATATTTTCTGCCAAGGGGCAATTTCAGCCATTACTCCTTTGAGCACCTTTTCAGCCTCACCTTCTTTCTCTTCTTTTTCTGACTCTTCCATGACAAAAGTATTAGAGCTTTTACTGTAACCCTGCATGTCCTTGAACCACTGTTCATCTTTCTCAGTCTATTTTCTCTGTTGTTAAGACTGGTTAATTTCTATCACTCTTTCTTCTAGTTAATTAATTATTTTCTTTATCTTTTCCAGTCTGCTGTTGAGTCTCTTCTTCGAGTTTTTTTTTTTTTTTTTTTTTTTTGTATCTTGGTTATCACAATTTTTGATTCTAAAATGTCCATTTGGTTCTTATTTATATCTTCTATTTCTTTGCTGAGACTTAATAATTTCTAATTTAAGTGATTTTATATATGCTGTTGAAGCACATTTATGACAACTGCTTTAAAATCCTTGTTAGATAATTCTAATGTCTGTGTCATCTTACTGGTGGCCTCTTTCAATTGTCTTTTTTTTTTTTTTTTTGAGATGGAGTTTTGCTCTTGTTGCCCAGCCAGGAGTGCAATGGTATGATCTTGGCTCA
This sequence comes from Saimiri boliviensis, assembly GCF_048565385.1. NCBI lineage: Eukaryota > Metazoa > Chordata > Mammalia > Primates > Cebidae > Saimiri > Saimiri boliviensis. Next base: position 7,564,627 of record NC_133463.1, on the reverse strand, counting down.
CCGCAACCTCCGCCTCCTGGGTTCAAGTGATTCTCCTGTCTCAGCCTCCCGAGTAGCTGGTATAACAGGCATGCACCACCATGCCCTGCTAATTTTGTATATTTAGTAGAGATGGGGTTTCTCCATGTTGGTCAGGCTGGTCTTGAACTCTCGACCTCAGGTGATCCACCCGCCTTGGCCTCCTAAAGTGCTGGGATTACAGGTGAGAGCCACCTGTTGAAGAAATTGCTGGTTCTTGGTATGATGAGTGATTTTCAATTGAAAATTGGAAATGTTGGGTGTTATAAGGTTCTAAATATTATTAAAATCTTGCATTTTAGGTCTTTGTAACATTGCTCCATGTTTAAGGAGAGGGGACACTGCCCTTTATTGCTAAATGATGATGAAAGTCTATGTCCCCCAGTCAGACACTGTTGACATCTGGGGAGAAGGGGATCCTTGTCATTGCTGGGTAGGGCTGAAGATTCAAGCTCCCCACTGGATCTCTTTTGATAACACCATGTCTGAGAGGAAGAGGGGCAACTTGTTGCATCTCCCCATGTGGTTGCCACTAACACTGTGGTGGTGGGTGGTCAGTGTTTTTTACTGTTGAGCAGGAGTGAATGTCTTGACTCTCCACTGAAACTCCTCTGATCCAATCCCAACCTAGAGAGTGTGGGAACCTCTTTACTACTGGTGTGGGCTGGAGTCCAGGCTCCCTATGTGGTTTCCACTGACACTAGAGGATGGGGAAGGCAGCGGGGACAAAAGTCTCAGTTCCTGATTCGTCCTTTGCTAACAACTCCCTGGAGGAGGGGGAGATGTGTGCTTCATGATAGCCCGGTACAGGTCTAGGACTCCAGTTGGCTTTTGCTGGTGGGTGTGAGTGGGGCTGTGTTCTGTAGTGTTGGGTTGGAGTAGAGTGGTTACTGTCAAAATATTTTCTCTCTTGCTAGGCTGTCCCTTTCCTGGTCCTTTGAGTTGAAAACCAGAGGCTCTTCTTGGAGAATCTTTTTGTCTGTGTTCTCTGGAACTTCTAGGTTGCCAGTTTCTGCAGTATTCAGTATGGGTATTTGAAGCAAAAAGAATATTTTTATTATGTCCTTCTTCAGGTCTCAGGGTCTCTTGCTAGTCTGCCTTCTTGCCATCTTTTAGCCTGCTTATATTTATGTAAATGTGCAGGATTTTAAGTTGTAATTAGCAGGAGGAATAAGAAAAAGTTATGTCCATTCCATTTTATTGGAAGCAGCATTCACTAATTTTGTTTCATCATTATGCAAAAACATTCATCTATTTCTGAGGTCAAATCTTCAAAGCAAATTATATTCAGATAAGACTACCCTGTATTCCTGTTGCCTCCACCCTGTTACCTCTTCCCCTTTAGATAATGTTACAATGTTGTTGTTGTTGTTGTTGTTTTTCAGTTTCTGGTTTCTCTTTCTCTCTCTCTCTGCGTGTGTGTGTCTGTGTGTGTGTGTGTGCGTGTGTGTGTGTCTGTGTATGTATATTCTCCCAGTTTCTAGAAAATGATAGCCCACTATATGCACTTGTCTATACCTTGTTTTCCTTGACTTAACAGGCTGTGGGGTGACATTGTGGTATTTATAGGAATATTTCTCTTTCCTTTCACAGCTGCATAGTACTCCCTTGTGTGGATGTGTATCGTTTACTCAAGCAGTCTTCTACTGATGAACTTTTGAACAAAGGCTGTGGGTCCGCAAGGATGGTGGCCCACCTCCCTGCAGGAGCCCCCCTCAGCTGAGGCTTGGAGCTGCTGCCCGAGACCAGGCCTGAGAAGGTGTGCCGTGGGTGGCTGGAGTCCCAGGCCGGTGGTCTTACCCCGTGGGGTGCAGGGGCAGTGAGGCCTGCAGACCTTCGCTGCTCAGCCCTGGACTCAGCCCCTTTCCCGGGTGTGTGAGGGAGCCTGACTCCCCGCTTCCCTGGAGGCCTGATCGCCCTTCTTTCCTGGGGGAGTATGTGGGAGCCTGACTTTCCCCCTTTTCTGGGGCCATGTGAGGGGTCTGACTTCTTCCTTTCCTGGAGCTGCAGCTGCTATTGCTGGGATTCCCAGGGATTCAAGGCTCTCGGGACCCTACAGGTGCCCGACGGGCAGTTCTGCCCATCTCCCTGTAGCTCTGCAGGTCAGATTGAAACCCTGGTGGAGTAGGTTCACAAATGGGTCTCCTGGCCTGAAGGTTGTGAAGGTCTGTGGGGGAGTGTGGGTCCCCAGGGTCTGCCACTCACTCACCGTTTCCCTGGGCGGAGGAGCCTCTGCGTTCCCTCTCTCAGTTAAGTAGTCTCACCCTCTACCTAGTGAAGCCACCTTCACAGCACAAAGAACACAGTTGACTTTCCGTTTTATTACTCAGTCATCGAATGCTGTGTATGTTATCTCTGAAATATATGTCACAAAAGTTTCAACTTTTTTTCTTTCTCTATCATCGGGGTTTCCTATTTTGTCTCTGCCACCAGGGTGCGTAATCCAAACCAAAAATGTTAGCTTGTCCCTATCCTACTGAAAATTTTTCAGTGTGAAGTCTTGGTTCTCAAGCACTGGACATAAGGCTCTGCAGACCTGATGGCTGCTCCATTTCTGTTGCTGTGGACATGTGTAGTTCACAAATGCAGGTAATGCTTTTAGTTCCGGAATGTACCACACTGTTTTTCTTCTCCCTTTCTCTGCCTGTGTTCTTTCTACCTAAAATGAGTTCTTCATTCCCTATCACTTCTATTGCTATTAATCTAATAATCTCGACAGACCCAGCTCCATGCACACCTTTCCCAGACACTCTCATTGACAAATGTCATAGACACTGGTACAAGTAGGGCTAAGTGTTAAAAAGAACGGTAATATGTGGTTTGGGGTGCTAATTAGACGGGATGAGGAGTGGGCATCTGAACTGAGATCTGAAAGGAAGCGGTGTCAGGGAAATAGTGTTCCAGGGAGAAGGAAATCAAATGCAAAAAAAGGCCTTGAAGTGAGAAGAAATCGGATCTATTGAAGAATAGAAAGAAAGACAATATGTCTGCAAGCGAGTGGGCAGAAGGAACAGCAGGTGGAGATGAGCTTTGAGAACCAGATTGTGTAATTCTTTGTAGCATGTAAAGAAGATTGGACTTTATTCCAAGCGGAATGTGGTGTTACTATAGAGTTGTAAAGACCGTTTTATTGAAGTATAATTTAATACAACACACTGCACATATTTAAAGGACACAATGCGATATATTTTAGCGTATGTATATGCCTGTAACACCAACATCACAATCCACAACCAAGATAGTGAACTTATCTGCCACCACTTTGTACCTCTAACTTCCTCTCCCGGCAGCTCTGTCCACAGCCAACCGCTCACCTGCTCTCTGTTGCTTTAGTGTGCAGTATCTAGAATTTTTTATATAAAGAGGATGACACGAAATGTACTCTTTCGTGTGTGGTCTCTTCCACCAAGCAAGACTATTTTGAGATACATCCACGTGTGGCATACATCAATAGTTATTTCTTTGTGTTGCTGGGTAGTATTCTGTGGTACGGCTATGCGACAGTTTACCCTTTTACCAGTAGATGGACATTTGAGCTGTTCACTGTGTTTGGCTCTTAAAAATAAAGGTGCTGTGAGTATTTTTTACAATATTTTGAGGGGACATATGGTTTCATGTCTCTTGGGTAAGTATCGATGAGTGGAGTGGAATGGTTGAACCATGTGATAGGTGTGTGCCCAACTTTTAAACTAACTAAGTAGCTGTGACATTTTACATTCTCACCAGCAGAGATGAGGGTTTGAGTTCTTCCACAGACTCCCAGACATTTAATGTGATCAGCCTTTTAAATTTTAGTCTTTCTAATAGGCATATAGTGGTGTCTCACTGTGAATTTTATTAGCATTTCCCTTTGAACTGATGACGTTGAGCATCTTTTCTTGTGCTTCTGGGAAATACATCTATTTTCTTTGGTGTGATGCCTATTCAGATTCTATGCCCATTTTTTAAAACATTTTTTCTTGTTATAAATCTTATATCAGATAATATTTGAAAATATTTTCTCTTGGTTTGTAGGGTGTCTTTTCATCCTCTTAACAGTGTTTTTCAATGAGTAGGTGGTTTTAATTTTGATGATGCCCAAATTATCAATGTGTTATTTTGTGGTGTTATATTTAAAAAGTTTACTTGGGCCATAACATTTTCTCCCATGTTTTCTTTTACATTTATGTAGTTTTAAGATTTGCATTTCGATACATGATCCATTTGGAGTTAATTTTTGTATATAGAGGGCATTATGTATTGAAGTCTTTTTTCTTTTTCTTTTCTTTCTTTCTTTTTTTTTTTTTTTGCATAAAAGCATCCAATTCTTTCAGCACCGTATGTTGGAAAGACGATCTCTTCTCTATTGAATTGCTCTGCATTCGTCTCAAAAACCACTTGCTCACCTAGGCATCCATCCATTGGCCTTGATACCAACACATTGGTCTTAACACCAAGACAATATGTCTTAGTTATTTAAACTTCATATGAAGTCTTGATAGCAAACTGAATTAGTTCTCCAATTTTTTAAAGTTATTTTCATATTTTAGGTCATTGGAACTTCCTCATAAATTTTAGCATCGGTTTGTAAATTTCTATACAAAAGCATGCTGGGATGTTGACTGTGATTGCATTAAATCTATCGATCAGTTTAGGGAGAATTAAAATGTTAATAATGCGTCTTCTGAACCATAAACCTAGTATATCTCTCCATTCATTAAGGTCTTCTAAACATTTTTTATTGATGATAGCTTATAGTTTTCCATGCAAGCATATTTGTTTTCTGTGCCACATATTAAATTACTGCAAACTTAACAACTTTAAACAACACACATTTATTAGCTGGTAAACCTAGGTACAGTTTAGTTGGGGAATCTGATCAGGGGTTCCCAAGGCTGTGTGTTTGGCCTGCAGTCTCATCCGAAGCTTCTAGTGTCTCTTCCAAACGTAGCTGGTTGGTCTTTGTGTTTCTATTCTTGCAGCTGTGGAAATCATGGTGGCTTGCTTCTCAGGGCCAGCAAGGAAGAGGGAGATGTATATATATCTGCATCTGATAATGATTCGAAGAATGGCTTCATTCAAGATAGAGAAAGGGAGCAAGGAAGTGACACGTGCTTTTATAGTAGGCCAATGCTTGTGATCTTAAGAGGGCCCATTATACTTATGCCACTTTTTATTTCAAATCCCAGTTTCACTTACAAAAAGAAAGATGTCTGATAATGTCTCTCTCATATATATATATATATATATCCCAGCATGCTTTTGTATAGAAATTGACAAATCGATGCTAAAATTTATGGGGAAGTTCCAAGGACTTAAAATAATGGAAACAACTTTAAAAAAATTGGAGAACTCATTCAGTTTGCTATCAAGACTTCATATAAAGTTTAAATAACTAAGACATATTGTCTTGGTGTTAAGACCAAGATATCTTTATATATATATATATATATATATATATATATATATATATATATATATATGAGGGAGGCGCGAAAGAGAGAGAGAGAGAGAGAGAGAGAGAGAGAGAGGGACAGGGAGGGAGAGAGAGAAAGTCTTTGGTTGCTGCTTCGGATCAGCTTTTCAATCACTCACCTGAGTAGGTCAGGCCCATTTAAGATACTCTCCTTTTTGATTAATTTAGTCAACTTATGAGTGATTTTATTAGAGGCCAGCTAAAGGTCCCACCCACACACAAGGGGAGGGAATTATACAAGGTCATGGCTGATTGGGGATAATTTTAGAATGACTCTTGCTGTGACAGACAGGTCTTTCACACCTGTGACATATTTATCCTAAAGCAGTTCATATTCTTCTGATGCTATTGTAAATGGCACTTAACGATTAATTTCTAACAGTCTGTTATTAGTATGCAGAAACAAAATCGGTTTTTGTCTGTTGCTCTTGCATTCTGTAACCTTGACAAACTGATTTGTCTAAGCCCCAGTGATTTCATATTTAGGATGATAATGACAGCACATAGTTGTTAGGGTCATTTGAAGAATTTAATGTGATAAGAGTCTGACACATTGTAAATACTCAATAAATGTTAAATATGATGATGATTAACTTTGAGCTTATATTTTGTGTGTTTTTCTCTCTTTGTGGACTGTGAGCTCCTTGAAGGTAGGGACTAAATCTAATTCATTTTTGAATAGTACCTACCTTCCACATTACTAGGTGCTCAATAAACATTTAGTATTTGTTGACTGAATGGTAGTGCAAATGAAGAGAAGGATATTAAAGGAGGAGACAGAATAAACAAAATCATTCAGCTTTGGAATGAGAGTAGAATGGAGGAAGTGAGATTGAGTGCTACATTCCTGGCTTGAGTGATTGGTCAATGAGAGCCCTGTTCACCATCGGGAAGGGGAAACTAAAAGTTTTGGGAAAGAATAAAGCATTTAATTAGAACTCATGCATTGAACATCACAACAGTCCATCTCGGTGTTGATGTAACAAAGGTTTTGGCAATACACACACATATATACACACACACATACACACACATACACACACACATACACACACACACATACACACACACACACACGCACACACATACACACACACATACACACATACACACACGCACACACATACACACACACATACACACACACATACACACATACACACACACACATACACACACATACACACATACACACACGCACACACATACACACACACACACATTTAAATTGAGCTTTTTCGAAGCTCTGATTTGGATCCACTTTTGAGAAATTTGATCACAACTGTTTAGATGGATCAATTAAATGAATTATAGTAATTATTTATAAGTAACATCATTTTAATGGATAAATATAAAACATGATATTGTAACGATTGGAAATGATTTGTGGTCTTTGTATAAGATTCTTATTATTGGAGGTATTTTTCAGGCAAATACTGAGTCATTTATGCAAGCTGGCAGAGGCCAGGACAGGTAATTGCTACCTGTTCTCCCTGGCAAAGCAAGGGTGAGACCATATCCTAAAGGTTTATATGGGTTTTTTGAACTAACATACTTACTTTTTCCTTCCTTTCCCTCCTTCCCTCCTTCCTTCCTTCTTCCCTCCCTCCCTCCCTCCCTCCCTCCTTCCTTCCTTCCTTCCTTCCGCTCTCTCTCTTCCTCCCTCCCTCCTTCCTACCTTCCTTCCTTCCTTCCTTCCTTCCGCTCTCTTTCTTCCTTCCTTCTTCCCTCCTTCCTTCCATCCTCTCTTCCTTCCTTCCTTTTTTTCTCTATCTCTCTTTCTTTCTTTCTGCTCTTTTCATGTTAAGAGGTCTTAGCCCCTGTTATCTGCTCTTGGAATGGCAGGTCTTGAACATTTCAGATACATGATTCTACTGTGTATAATGAAGTCAAGGGCAGGGCAGATGCTCTATGGCCGAGTGGTTCTGCTTGTCTGAGGGTGGAGACCAGCCCCAGTGTATTGACTGAGACTCTATGTGCTCTTGAGGGTCTGAGAGAATGAGGGGCAGGTGGTGGCCCCCTTTAAAAACTTTAAAGTTGCCTTTCTGAGAACTCCTATGAGATTTATTCCTTTGGACTTCTCAGAGGGAATTTAAGGCAGATAACAGAGGTCACTCTCACCAAGGTAATGTGGGTTCTATTGGGATGCTGGGAACATCTGGTGCCAGGAATACAAACAGTGAGGGTGTTGTAATAACACACAAAAGCCTGCAGAGTGCTTTGACCCAGACTATTTTAAAGTGTGCTACAAATGCCATTGCTGTAAATGAACTAAGGGGCAAGGTTTCTGCATTCCAGCTTGACGGCATCTGGTTGGGGTGCCATATGTCTTCAGCTATTGCTCATGACGAGTGATTCAGAGAATGACTTCATTCAAGATAGAGAAAGGGAGCAATCTGAAGAGGGCCCATTGTATTTACATTGCTTTTTATTTCAAATCCCAGTTTCACTTGCAAAAAGAAAGATCTCTGATAACAAATGCCTTTTTAAAATGACTTAAACAGGCTATTGTAGCAATACAAGCATGGCAGACCTGGCTCTGTCATCCCTTTCTGTTTATATATCTGTGATCCCTGAAGTTATAGGTCAAGTTGAAAGCAATGCAATCGTGATTATTTCTCCTGTGCATAAGAGCAGGTCAGTGTCTAAAATGAAGTGTTGTTCATTTTATTCTTGCACAAATGAACCTTGTCATGAAAAGATTAACTTAAATGGCATTTGCTAATTTTGCGCTAATCTTCAAGATACCTTTGGAGGTGGGACAGTTCTACGTGTTAACATCAGCCACCATAAGAGTGACACCCCCAATCTTGTTTCCTTCACACAAGTCTCACCTGAAGCAGATGAGGACAAGGGGCTTGCTCCATGTAGCTGGCATCCAGGAGCTTAGACTGAGTGAGGCTCTGAAGTTTCAATGCATGGCATTTGTGGCTGGCCTGGTGCTGATGTCTAACAGGGAAAAGGGAGAGAAGGGAGACCCTGAGAGGATCACGTGGGAGGTTGATTTGGACCAGACCTGGAGGTGGCATCTTCGCTTTCACCATGTCCTGTAAGCCTGAATCGCATCCCTTGACACATGAATGCTGCAGTCCCTACAGCATGTCATCACTTTCAGCAACATCTCTTCTATGTAGAAGCTGGAGATATAGAAGAAGCTGCCCGTCTCTGCTATCGGTATCATGTGAGACAAACAATTAAATACATTTTGTTTAGGTAAATTGAAGGAGATGCAAACATTTATGCATAAAACTATAGAAATTCATCTAAATTTTAGTACTGGTTGTAACTGAAAATGAAAATATGAATAAAGTCTTATTTATTACATTTTAAAGATATTCCTCAAATTGTCTTTAATGAGTACTCACTATATTTATAATAAAAACTAACCAGTGTTTTATGAAGTGTAATAATCTGTTTTCTGGTGAAGTCAGAGCATGTGTGATATGCACTTTAACTTAGCCTTTTTCATATGTCAATTAGGTAGAAAATGCTAACTATTCTTTGCAGTTTACTATTTGGTTATCTTTGTATAAAAATAATTTTCTGGGAAATTGACATAAAAGTGAATACATTTTATAAACAAATTTATATTTAAGAATAATATATAAAATCTTTATTCTAATGTTCTGAAATCTCTAGATTATTGTGTAAATATTTATTTTCATTGTATTTCTTGCTGTAGAAGCTCATGGGAAGGAACCATACCTTTAATTTGTAATTCCAGATAGTCAGATAAGAGATTATTATTATTTTTTAAATTCAATATCTTTAATTTTTTTGATTTTTAAAATTTATTTATTTTACTTTAGGTGCATACTATACCTGGCATTTCCCCCTGTGTTATCCCTCCCACCCTTCCCTCCCTCCCTATCCCCCCATTGTCTCTCCCCTACCCCCCCAACTGCCCCCAGTGTGTGATGCTCCTCTCCCTGAGTCCACGTGTTCTCATTGTTCAACACCCACCTATGGGTGAGAACATGCGGTGTTTGGCTGTCTGTTCTTGTGTCAGTTTGCTGAGAATGATGGTTATTTTTTATAATTTATTTTCTGAGACAGAGTCTTATTCTGTCACTCAGGCTGGAGTGCAGTAGCATGAAATCTGCTAATTGAAGCCTGAATATCCTGAGCTCAAGTGATCCTCCCACCTCAGCCACCCAAGTAGCTGGGCTTACAGGTGTGTGTCACCACGCCTGGCTAATTTTTGTATTTTTGGTGGAGACAGGGTTTCACCATTTTGCCCAGGTTGGTCTCGATCTCCTGACCTCAAGTGATCTGCCCACCTCATCCTCCCAATGTGCTGGTATTATGAGTGTGAGCCACTGCCCGTGGCCAAGCGATGTTTTAAGTTCATGTTAAAACCTAATTTAATGATGCTTCCAACTTAACTGGACCTTGGCTGGGAGGCCTTCTCTCTCTCTTCCCCTGCCCTTACCGTCCATAGTGAAGAACACAAACCATTGTTCTTCACTACTGACAGTACTATCTGCTGGCAGTATTTGCTTCTGGCTGGTATCTTTGGAATGCATTATCTTGATGTTCTGTCTTATATCTTTAAAATAGTGTGACCAAACAACTCAGTTCCCAGTGAGCATGGGGCCTCTCTTCTCGGCTGGTGCTCTCTCCCTGGAAACCTGCCCAGCATTGTGAGGCATTGTGACCCCATGCTGCGTTTGATCTCTTCATGGAGTATCTCCTGCTTCTAAGTTTCCCCAGCCTGGCTGGTTTGGAGAAGGAGGGATTCTTTCCCTGTGTTAAAGCTATGTATGGCTGGGGTGTAAGTGAGGTGGGGGTCGAAGGCAATTCAAATCTGTTTTAATGATACCTGGGATTTGTTTTAATCAAGTGTGATAAGATATGCAGTCAGTCTTTTGTACAAAAATTAGCTGGGTGTGGTGGCCCTCCCTCCATAGGGTCCCACATGGGGAAGAACCGAGGCAAGACGAGCAGAGGGAGAGGGGGCTGCCGGTGGGAGCCTTTACTGCGCTGTCTTGGGAAGGAATGGGGCAGCCGGGTTAGCATTGGCTGATTTGAATCATTCGGTGGGCTCTGGGACTTAGGAATTGTTCCTTGTTGTCTTGCCCCTGGCCTTGGGTGACCAGAGCAGGGGGACAGGAGCCAGAGTGTAAGAGCCACATAGAGGACATGTTGGGAATGGGCTCTGGATTGGTTTCTTTGTGTCTGAAAGGCATGAACCTGGGTGAGCTACTTGTTTTCTCTAGGAGAGCAAACTCTGGGAGGGGCAGTGTCTCCAGGTGAGCAAGGCCCCAAATGCTAAAGAATCAAGAACACGGAAAATAAGAAAATGTAATGAATACCAAGTCCAATACTGCACCTCAGTACTTTCACTCCAGTGGGGTAGATATGAAAACTTAGAAACCAACTAGAGGTTGCCTGCTGAAGTTACTTTTATTTATGGCACAATGACTTGACAAACAGAAGATTATCTAATGCATAACTATTACATCTATCTCAGTTAGGGCTTCCTATGGATACCCACCTCTCTCTGTCTCACACACAGAGTTCTTTGAAAATATTTTTGTATATTTTTATTTTTTTAGATTTAGGGGGTACAATTGCAGTTTTGTTACATGGATATATTGCCTAGTGGTGAAGTCTGGGCTTTTAGTATAAGTATCATCCAAATAGTGCATGCATGCATTAGGTAATTTCTAATGGACATATACACTATTTGGATAATAGTTACACTATTTGGATAATAGTTACATTAAAATGGCTGAGCATAATAACCAATGGAGACTCGGGAAGGTGAGTGGGTGGAAATGAAGTGAAGGAGGAGAAATTACTTAATGGAGCACCAGTGGCTATTATTTCACAATCAATGTCCATATGTATACATTATTTAGCTCCCACTTATAAGTAAAAATATGTGGATGTAACTTTCTGTTTGAGTTATTTCACTTAATGCCTCTAGTTCCATTTATGCTGCTGCAAAAGACAGAATTTCATTCTTTTTCGCGGCTGTGTAGTGTGCCGTGGTATATAAGTATTACATTTTCTTTATCCAATCATTGGCTGATGGGCATTTAGGTTGGTTTCGTATCTTTGCAATTGTGACTAGTGTTGCAGTAATCATTTGAGTGCAGGTATGTTTTTGATATAATGATTTCTTTTTTGGAGGGAGCAGATACCCTGTGGTGGGTTTGCTGAGTCAAATGGTAGTTCTGTTTTCAGCTCTTTGAGAAATCTCCATAATGTTTTCCACAGAATTGTACTAATTTATACTCCCATCAACAGTGTTTAAACATTCCATTTTCTGCATGTCCACACCAACATCTACTATTTTTTCTTTGACCTTTTGATAATAGCCAGCCATTCTGACCAGTGTAAGGTGGTATCTCATTGCGGTTTTAATTTGCGTCTCTCTGATGATCAGTGATATTGAGTACTTTTCATGTGCTTGCTGGTCATACGCAGAGTTCTCTTGGGCAAGGCATGGAAGGCTGTGGCCCTAATATCTAGGTGCGAGTCGGCCTCAGTGGTCCCTGAGGCACCCTCTGGGTGTAGAGACTCCCTCTCCTGGTGACCGCGGGCACCATCACTGTCAGATGAATCTCATGCAAGAGCACGTGTCTGAGTGAGGGCCTATCATCTGGGCAGAGACTGGATCTGAAGCATGAGAGACCAGCAACCTGCCAGGAACATAGCGTCATCGAATTATGGAAGTTCCGTGTTTTTATACCACATGAACCCAATGTTGATCTCAGATATGATTAGTGTATGCTGTGCCTGCTTATGTGCATGTAGTACTAGGTTTCCCGTGTATGTAAGCTAGGCACGCTATCACATGCATCCTCATGAGATGGTGCAATCCTCCCTCACCAGCTGTGACTGCTGTCATGTACTGGTATGATAAAAAGCTGTGGTCAGCCCTGGGATTCAGAGACATAACTCAAATGCATGTGCACTTTACACCTGGCTTTGCTTTTCCAAGTGCAGAGATCTCTGCTCCAGGGACATTCCTTTCCCCTTCTCCTTCCTCTGCAGTGAAAGAGCAAGTCGCCCAATGGGCCACTGACCTTCCTCTCCGAGTGGGTGTAGCTAATCTCTGAACAATCTGAAAGCACCGAAGGTTGTTCCCCTCTTTCTTCTCATAGCCCTGGCTGGGCACCCCGGCTGTGTGACCCCCTGATTTCCTCCCAGGACCCTGGGACTCACACATACACCCACACCCTCACACCAACTCATCAGTAATGAAGGTGCTATTATGATCTCCATCTAGTGGGTGTCCAGTTGTCCCCTTTCTCAACGGTTACAAATGGCACTGGAGAAGAAAGAAATGCTGTTTGCTGTCCTCTGCCCTCCGGCATCGCCCGCGCGTGTCCACATGTATGGTAGGATGCAGAGTGCTCTGGGCAGGCCACTCAGAGGCTCGGGTCTGCTATGTGGTCCCAGGCGTTCCCTGGACCTGCTGGTGGTCTCCCGGTTTGTTGAGTGGATGAGTTCGTCTGAAGGGATCTGTGATGATGTGTGACTTCTTACTGCAGTCACAGTAGCACTCGGAGGCCTCTCCCTGAGCCTCGACTTTTCTCCTTTGGGCTCCCCAGGGACTTCCTGAGCAGGGTAATTTAATGCTTGAAGGCTGAGGGTTTCCACCCGCTGAGACTGGGGCCTGGCAGTCATCTAAGCTCAAGATGCGAGAATGGGTGTCAGAAGCCACCTGAAATTGTGCGAGAAAGAGTGTACACGAGGATCTGGGGCGTGTGAGGGAAGGTTTTTGCGGGTCCTCCGAGGTTCCCTGGCTTCCCCAGTGGAAGGAACTGCTGCTGTGGAGAAGGTTACCAGGGTAGCGTGACCTGCCGTGGGGAAACGGAGAAGCACAGACAGCCGAGATCGGCTGTGTCGCTGTGTGCCCTCCCGTCTCTCCCAATGACAAATGCAAATGCAGCCCGGGGAAGTGTAGCACTATCTCATCACGATGTGCAGTAATTCTCCATCTTTCCACCTGTTTAGTTGGACTTCAGAATAAAGAGAAGATCCTGAATAAGACAGTTGAGATTTGAGACCAAGATATCATGGTTGATTCCAGTGTCAAAACAGAAAATGATTATATTCCCAAATCGATTAAGAAAAACCTTAGATTTTTGGTGGCTCATCCCTGTAATCCCAGCACTTTGGGAAGACAAAGTGGTTGGGTCACTTGAGGTCAGCCCGGTCAACATGTTGAATCCCCATCTCTGCTAAAAATACAAAAAATTAGCTGGGCATGGTGGTGGGCATCTGTAATCCCAGCTACTCAGGAGGCTGAGGTAGGAGAATCGCTTGAACCCGGGAGGCGGAGGTTGCAGTGAGCCGAAATGGCACCACTACACTCCAGCCTGAGTGACAGAGTAATATATATATGAAAAACCTTAGATTTTGTTCTCACGTAGAGGTCTCTATGGAGCAAGTGCACCAGGTAGTTCTCTAATTTTGGACTGTGTGGGCATACTCAACTTTTACATTACTTGCTAATCTTTCTCTAGTTCAGAGACTCTAAAAGGATTGTCTTTTGTGACAAACCAGTTTAAAGCCTACAAACCCTTTTCTACTATGCTGAACTCTAAAAAATTATGGTGTTCTGCATCTCTGTCTCATTTCTCTTGCTGTTTCTGTTTATATTGGTCTCAGGAGTGACCTTATATGACACATGATCCAAAGCCTCTGTGTTCATAAACTACGTAATTGTAAGAAAAATTGTTATCCTGCTTTTGAACCATCTGGGCTTTCAACTTGACATCCACCCCATCAATTAATTCAGAGTCTAGTAATTCAGAAGAATAAATGATATCAAGAGAAAAGAAGTGGTTATGACTGAGCGAAATGTTTTACTAGCAAAGGAAATAAGCCTGAGGGGGTCGTTGGCGTGCTTGGTCAAGGTGGAATTGAATGCTTGCAGAAAAGAGACTGAACATCATACTCAACTAAGTAGCAATGCTCAGTGCTCTTAGACAGGGTTATAATGTGCATTGATTTTGTCTCTTGATGATGAATTAGCTCCTGAAATTCTGAGAGTTGACTTTGTGGATGCAGAAATACCAACATGTTTGCTCCTTAGTTGAGGATCAGGAAATTGTCTTCAGCTTTGCAGCCCTCTTGGTAGAAGCAAAAATGGCAACAAAGAGAAACATAGAAAAGTTGTTTCAATAATCTAGACATTTATTTCTCTCTCACATAACAGCCCAGAGCCAGGCAGATAGCCCAGGGTAAATTAAATGTCATTGTTCCATGAGGCCACCTTGTCACCAGGCTCCTTAGGTGGCGCTGCCATCCTCAACAAGTAGCTATCTCAGCGTCCCGGCAGGCTTCTCCAGCAGTTGCCATTTTCCAGCCAGTGAAAAGTGGGAAAGAGAAAGTGGATGTAAGCAGCTCCTTGATGTGATGATACAGAAGTTGCACGTGACTTACCGCCTGCCTTTATTAGCTAAGTAGCAGCCATGTGACCATGCCCACGTGCAAGGAAGGCTGAGAAATGTCTGCATGTTATAGGTCAGGAAACCCATAGATGATAAGTCAATGGCTCTACGTTATAAAATAGCAACATCCCATTTTCTGACTCTTGGTCCAGAGTGCTTCCATCATACAACTCAGCAGGCATTATTACACTCTTTTAGCGAGCTATCGAAGGAGAACACAAACTGCTTAGATAATTTGCACATCCTTCGGGTGGCAGCTCGTAAGGGGCCTTCTTTATGATGCCTCCCCTGACTACTGAAAGATTGCAGTGTTCCTTGGGCTCCCCTTGAAGCTTGTTTCCCACCAATGTCTCACGGGTGGGGTAAGCCAGGGACACACAGCATGGCAGTTCTCAAGCCTCCTGGTCTCAGATCCTCTTCATTTTTAAAAATTGCTGAGAGCACAAAGAGCTTACATTTATGTGGGTGATGTCTATATTTCCCATGTCAGAAATTAAACCGAGAAGATTAAAAATATGTACTCATTAAATCCATTTAGAAATGAGAATGACAATTATATGACATAGAAATAATGCATTAAAAAAATACCTACAGGCCAGGCACGGTGGCTCACGCTGGTAATCCCAGCACTTTGGGAGGCTGAGGCGGGTGGATCAGTTGAGGTCAATGATAAGTTCTGGCTATTAAAGAATAATGAAATAGAACAGGTTCAGGCAGAGAGCTGGGAAGAGGAAACAACTCTGTATCGGGCTAAGGAAGAAGCACGGTCTGCGTGGGCAGCAGTCAAATCTGCAAGGTGACCCATTTCACTCCCTATCATCCTTAGCGTTTCTCTCTTTCACCGAGTCTGGTCTTCTATTTTTAAATTTTTTTTCTGGCCTTGTCTTATTTGTCCTTTTTCTTCAAATACAATAACTGAAGATACAGACAGTATGCAATACAACAAAATAAACGAAACAAATTCTAAGAGACTGCAATGCCACATGCTATGTTTAACCTAATTTTATTCATGCTTGCCTTGGGGTGGGGAATAGACCATTCAGTAAAAACATACAGTAAAAACAAAATATCTTATATACAACTTTTAAACTCCAATAATGATGTACTTTAATTACTTCCATGCACACAAGTCTAACATGAATTTTTTAAATAAACACAATTAAGACTTCTAGGATCATTTTATAATAAAGTAATTCCTAATTATTTTTTGTAGATAGACCAAGCGCCTACAAAATACAAATTGCTATACACAGTGAGCACTTTACTTAAAACGAACCCTTAAGCAAATTAAGTATGTGGACAGCCTTAGGTAGATCTTATACAGCTAGGTAGACAAAGCACAGTGCCAAGTGGAACACGTGTACCTGCAAATAAATATTTAGAACTAAGTTTATTTTTATAATTAAATGTAGAAAGTATACTGATATGCTAAAATAAATAAGATGTAATGTATTAACACCTCACTATAAAGAATGCATACCAAAACATTTATAAATAACAAATGGTGGGCATTTGGGTTGGTTCCAGGTCTTTGCTATGTAAACAGTGCTGCAATGAACATTCGTGTGCATGTGTCCTTACAGTAGAATGATTTATAATCCTTTGGATATATGCCCAGTAATGCGATTGCTGGGTCAAATGGAATTTCTATTTCTAGGTCCTTAAGGAATCGCCACACTGTCTTCCACAATGGTTGAACTAATTTACACTCCCACCAACAGTGTAAAAGTGTTCCTATTTCTCCACATCTTCTCCAGCATCTGTTGTCTCTGGATTTTTTAATGATTGCCAAATGCCCATTGATGATAGAGTGGACAGGAAAAATGTGGTACATATACACCATGGAATATTATGCAGCCATCAAAAACGATAAGTTCGTGTCCTTTGTAGGGACATGGATGAACCTGGAAACCATCATTCTCAGCAAACTGACACAAGAGCAGAAAATCAAACACCGCATGTTCTCACTCATAGGTGGGTGTTGAACAATGAGAACAAGTGGACACAGGGAGGGGAGCACTACACACTGGGGTCTGTTGGGGGGAAATAGAGGAGGGACAGAGGGGGATGGGGAGTGGGGGGTGGATAGCATGGGGAGAAAAACCAGATATAGGTGAAGGGGAGGAAGGCAGCAAACCACACTGCCACGTGTGTACCTATGCAACAATCTTGCATGTTCTTCACATGTACCCCAAAACCTAAAATGCAATAAAAAAAATAACAAATGAGTCTCAGTAAGAATAGTTTACTACAATAAATGCTGGCTAAGTAGAAGTGGATATTGTGAAGCCCTGTGGGTGGTATGTTTGGCTACATACTCTTGTGACCTTGAGGTAGATAACACATGTACCAGATTCGGCATTCATTTTCAGTTGCTGCTGGGATCATGTCTTTTAAGAAATGTGTACAGTATGAAAAACTTGAAAATACTCATGAATGAAAAATGTTTTGGGAAAAAAATAGATATTTTCATGCAATTATGTACAGTCTCACTGTGTAAATTTCAAGGGAAGGTTTATTTCCTGTAAAACAAATCATCGTTCTATGAGAGAACGTTCTTTACACGTCTTAGTGCATTTCTTTTGCCTCCTCCTGCCTTGCATTATTTTGCTCCATTCTTTAATTTGTGTGCAAATGACATGCCAGTTAAAATGAAAACTATTTCACATGTAGAAGAGAGTCTGCATTTTAAAAACCAATAATAAAATAAACCAACGAATAAGATTCTCACTAAATGACACCATCTGATTCAAGTGAAAAATGACTTAAATACTAGTAATAGGAAAAGACAAATCACATTTCATGAAGAATACAAAGATAAATGTCTGCTGAGTGTTTTAGTTTGCGCGTTTCAGAACGCTGCTGTATGTTCTATGAGGAATTTGAGGGGAAGATTTCATGGCAGAAGGTGTTAATGTGACCTGTATGGACTTCAGTGGACTGTGAAACTGCGGGATGCCTATGGTATCAAAGCTGCTTATTAAAGAGGAACTCCCTACTGTGAATCAGAAATCCTTCCTCATTTCCTCTCTCTCCAACCTTCCCATTCTTCGCTGGCTCAGTTTCTTGCATTTCAGGATTTTCTTTCCTGTTAAAGAACTTATCCAACTAGTGTAAGTGTTTTTCTTCTCAACTTGTTCGTTCTCCCTTACCTCACAAAACTGATGAGAAAACAGTCCTCCGTTCCACTCACAAACTGGCTGTCCCAAGAAGATGGGTACAAGGCTTCCAACTGAGCCAGATTTGCCATTCCTTTTCCCTGTTTTTCTTGGCTTACCAACTTTGTTATCAAACTTTTCAATTCTACTTGGGACACTGAGCTATTCAAGCTATTTAATTTACCAACAACATCAGTTGGCTCGTGTTGGGAACTAAGTTGAATGGTTCCTGCGATAAAGGAATCAAAGTCGAATCCCGGATTCTTTTCTCTTTCTTTTCCAGCCAGTTGTGTGGTGCTTCCTCTAGTGCTAAATGGGGTTTAACCAATCCATTCTTTTCACATTTTGACTTGCCTTTCTTATCAGATTTTTTTCTTTGCTTTGCTCTTTCCAATTGGAAAGATCTATAATAAGCCTGGGTTCATAGTAATGGCTAACTTCACTCTCTTTCTATACTAAGTTATCTAAATATGATGATGACGTCATTTTGTAGTTGCAGACATGGCTACACTCCAGATCATAATATTTGTTTTCGTGATGATCTGGCTTACAAGGCTCAGTAGAGTAATTGGTATCAAAAGCAGGATCCTCCAGATATTTTTGCTGATCTCCCTTCAAACATTTTCAGGGATCAAATTGTACTTCTTCATCAGTGACATCAGACAGAGATCTTAGATCAAACTGAACTTCATCAATATCAAATTTGTTATGTATAGGCCAATGCTCTGAAAACTGACAATCACTGTACCTTTCTCAGTTATAAATGTGACTGTGAGTTTCATCCATAAGCAAAACATCATCAACTTCATCTTCCATATGAAAAGGATGACTTGAAATTCATTCATCCATTGGAAAAGGATATATGCTCACGTAAGGATGAGAGAGCACTTCCGGTGTTAACTGATCTATGGGGATAAATGTCAAATTTTGTTTCAGGAAACCCAGTGCTTCTCCATTAATTCTTGCCAACAGCTGAGTTAAAGGTTTGTGTGGCTCGGTTATGTCATTTCTAATGTAAACTGAAATTATGCCAAGAAGCTCCTGATGATCTTCCTCAAGTACAACAGGAATAGATTCTGAAATCAGCTGCATCTGTTCAAGTTCATGTGCATCTGCAGAAAGGGTTTTACCAATTAGCATTTTGCAAAGATGCAGCCTGCAGCCCAAACGTGGGCTTAAGTATAATTATTAGGAGAAAGTAAAAGACATGGAGATCTGTACCATTTAGTAACCAATCCTTAAGAAAGATGACCCTTCACAAAGTGGAATAATGAGTATCCATGATACATGCAAGACCAAAGTCACCTATCTTCAACACAAAGTTTTCAGTATTAACGAAAAGATTAGCTGGTTTGAGATCTCCGTGCAGCACATTTGCAGAGTGAATATACTTTAGTCCCAGCTGATACATGAAAAACCTGGCATGCTCTTCCAGTAAAGGGCCCTGTCTCTGCACATTAGCCAAGTCTCCTGAGCAATGTAAACACTGTTTAATTTTGTAAGAGAGCCCACATCATCTCTTAATTGGCTTCCACTGGGACCAAGAATTTCAAACACTTTCACAGCGTTATCACAATCAAGTCTTCTAATAATTTTGATTTCACGTACATCATGTTTGACACTCTGGGGATCAACAAAGAAAATTTTCTTGATGGCTACTCTTTTTCACAGTCATTGTCTGCAGCAGAAAAAACCAAGCCATTGCCTCCACAACCCAATGGCTTTAAGTCCATATATATGGAACCCAGATCAAAACCATGAATGTTCATGAGACTTCCAAATTTCTCTGCCATTCTGAAAACCCTTACTGTTGCCTTTTCCTTTTGAATTGTTGAATTTGTGTAAACAAGCAAGAAAACTGGCATCAAAAGGAAATATCTTTCAAAAAGGGAGAAGAAAAATAATTATGCTTCCACAGCAAGATGGTTTCTTGATGTTCACTGCATATGCCAAACAGTCCTGTTGAATTTCCCGTAGATTTAAAGCTCAAAAAGCTCTACTCATATTGAGGATTAAAAAGATTGCAGTACTCATAGTTCAAGAAAGGGGCAGTAACTCCGCAGAGATTAAAAGAAAACACTCAAGAAACTCAAACGGCATGAAATGACATATTATGCACTCAGATTACTGTGCTAAATGATTTAACATTTAACAAACATGTGAATAAGTATGCACACAACAGGCTTGTATGAACATTCTCGTCACAGTACAGATGCTTTCGGTGTTGGACTGGTCCTGAGCAGGATCCTTCTAAGGCGCTGATAGGGATTACGTCCGTTTTGTTTCTTTGCTTCCTTTGTTGCTGTATATTTCAACGGGAAGCCCTGGGGGCTGTTGGTTAACAGAAGATGTCTTTTGTTACTGATCAGGTGGCTGCAGCTCATCACATTCGCAACCAAAGGTATCGTCCGTCTTACTCCGATACAACCGGACTTCTCTAACTCCTCGAGAGAGTGCGGGGCAGGGGCAGACCCGGGGTCAGCTCAGGTCTCTGAGGTTCTCGCTTTGCTGCCCTGGCCGCCTTATAACTGTGACCCGATTCTGGTCTTTTTTTTTTTTTTTTTAATGTGGATGTGTTCTTGGTGGGCAGGGGAGGATTGCATGGGGGTGGAAGTAGACTGTCTGTATCTGATGGGGAGCTTTGGTTGATCCTTCTAGAACCAAACCAGGCTAGAAGACTTCGTCTGTGCTGCGGGTTGAAATCAGAAACCAGGAAATGACATCAGTTAAATTTGGCAGTGGAATGGCACTGCTTCCATGAGGGAGAGTCTGTCTATGTAGATTTAATCTCACAATCCATTATTCCAGGTGACACTGATGGATCATTTCTATATGCTGGTCTTTGCATATATTGTCTCATGAGCACCACACAATAACCTTATAAGATTATTTTATGGATACGAGTATGGTCTCAGAGATGTTAGGACACTTGCTCAAGGTCAAAAAGTGTGAAAAATTCAAGCCCAAGTTGTTCTAAAGGTGGCTGTGTTGGGAAGGAGGGTGGGATGCGCTTTCACTTGAAATACTAGCTTTGACTCTAAAGGGCAGCAGTTGAATTTAATTGCTTGGAAATCTAAGGATTTCTCTCTGTAAGTAATAGGAGGGCCCACTTCACTAGTAGAGAGGCAATAAATTGTCCACCTTTCAGAGGTGGATGGGTAGCTTCAGGGTATTGGGCTGCTATTTAGCTAATTACTTTGCTGATGTATTAAATGGCTATTGATTCTAGAAGGTGAGCAGTTCATTTCCTACAGAGCAATCAGGTCAAACATAGTTTCTGTAATAATAATAATTATGCAATGTATATTCATGCAAAAAAGGGAGCTTGTCACGAATGTGATCCAAAGCTAAAGGAGGGTGAAAAAGTACGAGAGGAAAATCATCAACAAGAACGAACTGAACATGAATCTTTAATGGAAACCTAGCTACCCTTTAAATGGGAGAGGTAATTGAGCTGTTGAATGGATATTTTAATTTTACAGGCTATGAGATTGTAGTTTGAAAAATTATCTTTGAAATAATAATGTGCACAGAATTTATATACTGAGTTACCATAGAAATCACCTTCAGTGCTATTAACACTGCTAATCATGTTGCCTCACCCTTAATGTGTTTCATAAGAATAAATGCTTCCTAGCAGCTACATAAATCTATCTTACTTTATGATTTAAGACTACTTCTCTTTTTTCTGATTCTTTGATAAATTAAATTCTCTGAAAGACACCCAGCCTATAAATTTAAACAAACACAAAACAAAACTCATATTTTCTGGTAGCAAATGTCAGTTTAGAATTCTATTACTTGGGTTCAATTTTTCATATTTTTATGTCAACTAGTATTTCTAGAGTCTGCTTGAAGCCATTACTTCATTGTCTATGCACCCATCTAGCCATCCATGATCCACCATCCATCCATCCATCCATCCATCCATTTATCCATCCATCCATCCAACCATCCATCCATGATCATCCATGATCCATCAGTCCATCAATCCATCCATGCATGCATCCATCCATCCATCCATCCATGCATGCATGCATGCATCCATCCATCCATCCATGCAACTATCCATCCATCCATCCATCCATCCATGCATGCATCCATCCATCCATCCATGCAACCACCCACCCATCCATCCATCCATCCATCCATCCATGCATGCATCCATCCATCCATCCATGCATGCATGCATCCATCCATCCATCCATGCAACCACCCATCTATCCATCCATCCATGCATGCATGCATCCATCCATCCATCCATCCATCCATGCAACCATCCATCCATCCATCCATCCATCCATCCATTTATCCATCCATCCATCCAACCATCCATCCATGATCATCCATGATCCGTCAGTCCATCAGTCCATCCATGCATCCATCCATCCATCCATCCATCCATCCATGCATGCATGCATCCATCCATCCATCTATGCAACTATCCATCCATCCATCCATCCATCCATCCACCCATGCATGCATCCATCCATCCATGCATGCATGCATCCATCCATCCATCTATGCAACCATCCATCCATCCATCCCTGCATCCATCCTTCTAGCCATCTTTTAACTCTTTACATAAATTAAGCACCAATTACATGCAAGCCTTTGTGCTACACAGGCACTCTGGGGCTTATAAAAATAAATTACACAATATGCCTCCTATAATCAAGTTTGAAATCCAGCAAGAAAAACTAGACCCAAATATACACTGTGTATGTAAGAAAGTTTTTGATAAATACCAGAAAAGTATTCATGTAAAAATGTTATTGGAGTAAGAAATCACTTCTGAATAAAGGCTGATATTTCTTCTTAGATATCTCATATGCAATAGGCAACATAATCTGTACATTTCCCACTCAATTCACTAAATCTTCCTTCACCAGCCACTAAACTTTCCCATCATTTGCATTCCCCATATTCAGTGGTTTCACCTGCTACCCACTTAAATTAGAAATTGGAAATAATAGAGCCATCCTTGATTCAGATTTCTACTATACCTGAATTAATCACCAAGTGATAAATACTTTGCTTTCTAAAATTTTCTTGGATTTATTTAGTTCTTGCCATACTTGGCACAAGTATCTTGATAGAAACTTTCATGAGTTTATCCATTAGATTATTGCAACAGTTTATCAACTAGTTTTTCTGCCTCTTATCTTGTGCCTTGAAAAATCTTCTCTCACATAACAGCTGGTGTGATATATCTAGATAAAATCCGAAGACCCTTGATCAAAAGTCTTCGATGGTTGGTTGCCTGTAGCTGGTGCCTTCCCTACTACGTTGTGTGCAAAGCCAACCTCGACCTGTTCTCTGTATCTTTCTAGCCTCATCTTCTTACTCAAGAGCTAGGCTTTAGAATCTTTGAAATAACTATTTTTTTTCTTTTTGTAAATTATTTTATTGCTTCCATGATGATTTAGAGGGACTGACTATCTTCAAATCAGTTCAAATATTTCATAATTAATATCTGACTGTTTTCTAACCAATTGAGTAATTTGTTGCACAATAAGCCACCTCACATCTTTCAGGAAGAAATACATTACACTTGAATAGCAAAGACATTCCAGAATAAATTAGGACACAATTCAAATTTGCTTTAAATATTTCTTTGGAGGAAGAGACACCTGACTTCTACTTAATGAAAAGAAACATCTTTATAGTCCAGAGGTCTTTTATTTTATTTTATTTTCACACTGAACATGCCATGAATTCATAGGGAATAGGTTCCAGCAGCTCAGGCTCCTTCCCACTGGTTCTCACAGTGTGCTTCTCTGGGTGGAGCAGGCTGGTGCTTCAGCTGAACCCAGGTACTTTCTCTTTGGCTTCTTTCTTTTTCTGATCATTTTCCTTCATGCGTTTCAGGAAGCTATCTAGGCTCTTAGAGTGCTTAATGTGCTCAATATGTACTTTAATTCTCTTGGCAAGAATCTTGCCTTAACTTCTTTGTTACAACGATGCCAGCAGCATGCTGGGCAACACTGTAGACTCTTCCAGCTTTGCCATGGTAACCCTGGTGGCACATTCCTTATTGAACAGCACCCCTTCCCTTGATATCTACACTATCACCTCTCTTACAGATTTGCATGAACGTGGCCAAAGGAACAACACCTGTTTTCTGAAAGGCCTATAGAACATCTGTTGGGTGCCTCTCCTCTTTCCTTTCGTGTTCGTCATTTTGGTGAATTACTGGAAGATGGCAGTTCCAGCTGAAAGGCCAGTTTTTTCTTTTAATTAGACAAGGTCTTGCTTTTTCACCCAGGCTGAAGCGTAGTGGTAGCATTGCAGTTCAGCGCAGCCTCGAACTGCTGGACTCAAGTGATATTCCCACCTAAGCCTCCCAAGTAGCTGGGACCATAGGCATATACCACCAAACACAGTGAATTTTTAAATATTTTTGTAGAGTGGTGGGGAGGGGTCTCACTATGTTGCCCAGGCTGGTCTTGAACTCCTGGCCCCAAGCAGTCCTCTTGTTTCAGCCTTCCAAAGTGCTGAGATGACAGCTGTGAGCCACCATCCCTGGCCTTGTTCCGTTTATACAATTGCCTTTTCTAGATTCTCTGTCTTGTACATCATTCTCAAATACATACCTACAATGGTTTCACCTATCTGATTCCTGTGTATCTTTCAAGTCTCGACTCAAGAGCCACGTTTGTAAGAAGCCTTTCCTAATCAGACAAAACTGAGGGAGTAGGAGCCCTGCCTGTGTGCTTCTGTTTTATCCCATCCATCCCTATTATACCCTCAAAAGAGACAAAAAGACTTCTCTTGGAAACATCTGGGCAAACATGGCAGAATAAAAATGGATTATAGAATCTCTGTCGCTTAATACCTAGTAAAATGGTCATTACTGTAAAATAAACCCCAAAGGCTCAGCTTCTCTAAACAGTCTTCCTTCCTGCCCCCGACTTTACCACTAGAAGTCAGACAATGAGCAAAATTGAATGCCACTGACTTCAGAAAGTGATGAACAGGGGAAGGAAGAAGATCCTTCTGAGGGAGAGTCACTTAAGTCTGGCAGCTCCAGGTTGCAGTGAGCCGTGATAGCACCACTGCTCTCCAGCTCGGGTGAAAGAGCGAGACCTTGTCTGATTAAACAAAAACAAAAACCAAAACTCCACAACAACTGTAGTTATTCCAGAGTTCCCAAAGCCCAGCCCTCGAGTAAGGAGATGAGGTTAGAGAGATACAGAAGACAGTCAAGCTTGCCTTGCAGACGCCATACTAGGGGAGGTGCCAGCTATAGAAAACCATCAAAGACTTTTCGTCAAGGGACTTCAGACTGTATTGAAATAGATTGCACCAGCTGTTGTGTGAAAGAGGATTTGCAAGTTACATGAGAAGAGGCAGAAAAACTGTTACAATAATCAAATGGGAACTCACGAAGGTTTTTACTAACATAGTTGTATCAAGCATGGAGAGATGAGAAAGGGATACGTCTAAGAAAATTTTAGAAAGTAAAATATTTGTCACTTGGTGATTAATTCAGGAAGGTATAGTAGAAATCTGAATCAAAGATTATTCTATTGTTTCTAGTTTCGACATTAAGTGAGGAGCAGGTGAAACCACTGAGCTTAGGGAATGCAGATGATGGGGAAGTTTAGTGGCAGGTAGAGGAAGAATTATTGAATTTAGTCTGAAAAATGAAGGAGTGGAGGGCATCACAGCTACCACCCTCCTGAGGAGTTGCTTCCTAGAAGCGTCTGGACTAAGATCCAGGAGCAGTCTGGCTGATGGGGGGGTGAGGCTTCACACAGTGAAGATGGCTGATGAAAGAGAAAGACCAAACCTGGGACCCAGCCTAGGACAGTATCTGCAAGCACAGATTTTGAAGCCAGACAGCCTCTACCTCTAGTTATGTGATTTTTGGTGCAACACCTAACTTCTCAGTGACTCAGCTTCCTCATCTGTAAAGTGGGGATGAGAATGGTACCCACCTCAAAGCGAAGCTGTAAGGGTTAAAATTGGTTAATACATTTAAAGTGATTAAGATAGCGTGTGCATGTGGTACCCCTAGGTAAGGGTCGGCTACTCCTATCCAAAACTCAGGATAAAAGTGAACTATGTGGGCATCGTTGTTTCTGCTCTCTTTTGTCTGGTGGGCAGCAGAAATGTTGGGGAAATGGGAGAAGCACATTCTCAGGCCCTACCCTGAGGTGGGGGCATGATCCACCACCTGCTGTTATCCTCTGAAGAGAGAGTGGAGCCCAGGCGTCCCCACAGAGCCTGCCTTGGGGCTCTGCTGGGTTTGCCCATCTGCTCTCCTGTGCCTTCAGCTTAGAGGAAAGTGCACAGCTAGGTCTTCCTAGGCATCAAACTATAGTGCTGAGGGGACACAAAGAGACACCTCCTGCACTGTATGTCAGCAGGTAGGGTCTGGTCCTGAGCACAAGATAGGTTCTGAACATGAAGAAAAATGCCCCAGGACAGTGAGGGGCCAGCACATCATGTGGAAAATCCCCAAACAGGGACAAGTTCACTCCAGTAATTTACATTATAGAAAACTATAAAAAACTTACGTTCAATAAGGTAAGCCCTTAAAGAAAAGTTGATAAAACTTGGATGAATATCACAGAACTAAAGAAACAGGTTATGAACCCAAACTACATTCTCCCAGAACTATTACCTATATTGAGAAAAGCTTAGAGGAAAATAGGCACAGCTGAACGCAAAATCATAAATAACTGGCTTCAGCTAATCAAAGGGAACCCAGAGGAACCTGAAAAAGATGAACTCATTCAGAGCAAAAAGGAATTGATAGAGAAGACGAAATAATCCGACTAAACGGTAGAGTCCTAGGAGGACAGAGTTCACCAAATGGGACAGGAAAATAATCATGTGAATATAAAATAAGACCAAAATTTCCTCCATGAAGAGCCATGTGTGTGGGTGGAAAGATCACACTATGCTCAAGGAAAAGCAGATAAAGAATTGCTGACCCTGAATTCAATCCTCACAAAGCTGTTAACCTTGCTGAAAACGAGGGCCATCTTCAGGCGTCCAGGCAGACCCTCCCCCCCCCCCCCCCCCCACCGCCAGGTTCAAGGCCAAAACGGTGTCTGCAGGTTTCCATGGTAATGAAGCTGTGACCAAAATATACACCGGTCAAAACTGACATTTCACCCCAGTACTCTGGGGCAGCATAACCAGTTCTAGGTTGCACAGTCGCGGTCAGGATGGGATGGGACGTGTGGATGGAGACAGGGATGACGGTTGCTTCCTTTGCGGAACTGCGTGCCTGGTTTTCCCTCACGGACGTGCTCCGCCGCCCTGAGCTCCTGCCCACCTTGACGTTTCACACTTGGTGTTTCCTGGAGTGCCCATCTCCTGCCTCTGGCCTCATCCAGCCCCAAAAGCTGACCTGTTCCGTTGCCTCCTCACGCAGACTGTCCTGCCACCTGCTGTCCTCCCTCCTCCCATCCCCACCTGCAGCTTCGGCTCCTGTTCATTTCCTTTATGGCCCTTGCTTTTTACTGTCTGCCTTTCAGGGAATGAAGCCCAAGAGCTCAGGGGCCTCACTTTCTGTGTCCTTAGTGCTTAGAGCAGGGCTTGGCATCTATTAGCTGCTCAATAATCATTCGTTTGAGCAGAGAAGGAAGGAAAAGAGGGAGGGAGGAAAGATGAAAGAGGAGCCTGAGCTCAGCCTTTAGAGGTGGATTGAGTGTTAGACGGACTCAGAGGATTCCGGGCCTATGGGGTGATGAGTAGAAAGAGAAGAGGAGAAATAGGCGTCTGAAAATCCAAGTCCCACCCAGAAAACACCTCATCAAAGATGGCCCTTTAATTGGGCTGTGAATTAGATGTTAACTTCTTATCCCGCTACCTTTGAGATGATGATACATTACAAAATACTCTTTGTAGCTATTTTATTTTAGTTTTTAAAAGACAGGGTCATGCTTTGTCACCCAGGCTGGAGTGCAACGGTGCCATTGACTCATAGCTCACTGCAGCCTTGAACTCCTGGACCTGTGACTTGGACCACAGTCCTGAGACACCATGGCTGGCTAATCGCAGCTCTGAGTAGCTGTATAATAGGGACTCTTATGAACTGGGCATCAGCAGCAGAACACTGTAGAGCAGGTTGCTTTCGGGCTGGCTTGAGGGTGGATGATATAAACCCTGGGATAAATTATGATACGGGGATTTAGATGCTTGAACTACAGATTTTTTCCAGAAAAGGATTCTTGCTAGCTACTGGGATTTAAAAAAAAAATAAATGTTTTCTGTTCTGTGATTATTTTCTTAGAAATATACAATTGCTTCTTCCCATTCGTGTCAGTTGTATTCTATAAGGTCGCTGTGTACTCTGAATTAGTAAATACGGAAGCATTGCTCCCAGGAAAAACACAAGGTTAGGTCACTGCAAGCCTGTAGTCAAAACATTTTTGTCCACCAATCAATACATGAGCTTGCTTTATGTGTGTTTCTATTTAAACGCACCTTACTTAATACATATCATTGATTCATTAACATGGAAGTCGTGGAGAACAGCTCTAAATGACGCTTGTCTAATGCACGTATTTTCCCCCTCAAATAACATCACAGCTTTCTTGCGCGTAGGAACCCGAGATAGCACTATAGTTAGGGAGTTACGTTAAACAGCAGAAACATCAACAAAAAGCCCTACAAAATGCAAAAAGCATGGTACCGAATACAGTGTGGGGAGGATTCTCGTTTGCAGTATGAGAGCTGAGACAAGAAGACAGAGGGTTTGACCTCGGCTGGGCGTGTGCGTTGCGTTTCTCAAATGTTTTGCCTCCCTGTCCATGTCTGCACGGACTGTACAAACGCTGTGAATATTGACCTTGGAGTGACAAATACATTTTAGTAGGTAGATGAATTCACGAACCTCGAATCAGCGAATAACAAAGATGGAGTGTATTTTTTTTTTTTTTTTTTTTTTGAGGCGGAGTTTCGCTCTTGTTACCCAGGCTGGAGTGCAATGGCGCGATCTCGGCTCACCGCTACCTCCGCCTCCTGGGTTCAGGCAATTCTGCCTCAGCCTCCTGAGTAGCTGGGATTACAGGCACGCGCCACCGTGCCCAGCTAATTTTTTGTGTTTTTAGTAGAGACGGGGTTTCACCATATTGACTAGGATGGTCTCGATCTCTTGACCTTGTGTTCCACCCACCTCGGCCTCCCAAAGTGCTGGGATTACAGGCATGAGCCACCGCGCCCCGGCCTATTTTCTAATTTCTTAAGATGTGAGTCTGAGTTTGGTAAATGTTAGTAAAGATAGGTACTCCAAAGTCACCCAAATCACATTAGAGCTCTGTTGCTACTATCAGAAGCCCTTGATTATGGTTTAGATTTTTAAAAAGTTTTGAAGCATTTTCAGCTCATGGTGAATATATGTATTGATTCATGATTTAATAAATGTTTGTATGAACACATGCTTTCTATTTGGAGGCTTATAAAAACATAAAACTTTTATAATAACATAGAGTTGCTTTGTGATTTCCAGATTTTTAACTGCTCTAATGAGCACATCTCCTTTAATCCTCCTGACCCCCTGAAAGGTGTTTGGGAACCCAGTCATTAGTGGCATTTGTGGAAGGTCTGAGAAGTGGGAGCAGCTCTCTAGATTCTGGGGATAACAGGTAAGGGGGAACCGGCCCTAGAGAAACTTGTCTGGCTTGCAGCTAGAGTACATCATGAGGCCAGCACCAGAAGCCAAGTTTTGTTTTAATGACCACATCCCACGGGCTCCTTAGCCAGTCACTAATGATGTGATCCTAGAGCCTTCATGCAGACCAGCCAGCCCAGGCAACAGCGCCACGGAGAGGCGGGCAGGTGCCTGCAGGAGGCTGTGAAGTACTCTAAAAGCAAATGAGAAATTACGCAAAGCATGACGAGGTGGACCCGCTGTTGGTCAATAAATGTCACCTTGCACGGTGTTAAGTGCATGATGTCTGAAGCCAGATATCCTGGGTTCCAAATCAGCTCTGTTTCTTAATAGTTGTGTGACTTTCAGGGGTGATGTGTTTAGCCTGTCTGTGCATCAATGTATTTATCTGTGAAAGTTGGACAATAGTATACTAACATCATTAACATCATAAGGCTATTGTAATAATGAAATAAATTACAACTATGAAGTGCTATATAAGCACAGATTGTGACAGGCATTTTGTGGGTCCCATTCTGGACCACTGCAGTAAAGCAAACATTGCAATAAAACGAGTCACATACATTTTTCTTAGTGTATATAAAAGTTATGCTTACACTGAACTATAATCTGTTGAGTGTTCAGTTGTGTTATGTGTAAAAAGTAATGTACCCATCTTAATTTAAAAATATTTTATTGCTAAAAAATGCTAATGATGATCTGAGCCTTCAGCAAACCATCATCTTTTTGCTGGTGAAGGGTCTTGCCTGGATGTTGACGGCTGCTGAATGATCAAGGTGGTGGTTGCTGAAGGTTGCGGTGGCTTTAGCAGTTTTTTTTTTTTTTTTTGAGATGGAGTTTTGCTCTTGTTACCCAGGCTGGAGTGCAATGGTGCTATATCGGCTCACTGCAACCTCCGCTTTCTGGGTTCAGGCAATTCTCCTGCCTCAGCCTCCTGAGTAGCTGGGATTACAGGCACGCACCACCATGCCCAGCTAATGTTTTGTATTTTTAGTAGAGATGGGGTTTCACCATGTTGACCAGGATGGTCTCGATCTTTTGACCTTGTGATCCACCCACCTCGGCCTCCCAAAGTGCTAGGATTACAGGCATGAGCCACCACACCTGACCGGCAGTTTCTTAGAATAAGACAGCAGTGGAATTTGCCACACTCTTCCTTTTGTGAAAGACTTCTCTGTAGCACGCAGTGCTGTTTGATAGCATTTTACCTAAAATAGAACTTCTTTCAAAACCGGAGCCAGTCCTCTCAAACTCTGCTGTTGCTTTATCAACTAAGTTTATGCAGTATTTAAGTCCTTTGTTGTTACTACGGCAATGTTCACAGCACCTTCTCCAGGAGTAGATTCTATCTTAAGAAATCATTTTCTTTGCTCCTCCTCCACAAGAAACAATTTCTCTTCTGTTCAAGTTTCATCCTGAGATTGTAGAAATTCAGTCCCGCCTTCAGGCTTCATTTCTAGTTCTCTTGTGATTACTATCACATCTGCTGTTACTTCCTCCAATGAAACCCTGATCCCCTTCAAAGTCATCCGTGAAAGTTGGAATCAACTTCTTCCACACTACAGTTAATGTTGATACTTTGACCTCCTGAATCATGAATGTTCTAGAATGGCATCTAGAATAGTGAATCCTTTCCAGAAGGTTTTCAGTTTCCTTTTCCAGTCCATCAGAGGAATCACCATCTATGCCAGCGATAGTGTTGGAATTTGTTTCTTAAATAACACGACTTGAAAGTTGAAATTAGTCCTTGAACCATGGGCTGCAGAAGGGATGCTGTGCTTGGAGGCCTCTCTGTCAGGACTCTCCAGTGACCAGGTGCATTATCAATGAGCAGTGATATTTTGAAGGGACTTTTGTTTTGGAGTCACAGGTCTCAGCAGTGGGTTTAAAAGATTTGGCAAACTTTGCTGTAAACAGCTGTGCCATCATCCCAGCTTTGTTTTTCCATTTCTAGAGCACAGACAGAGGATACTTAGGGTAATAATTAAGAACTCTACGATATTTTTGAATGATAAATGAGCATTGGAGTCACAAAGTCACCAGCTGCATTAAACCCTAACGTGAGAGTCAGCCTGTCCTTTGACGTTTTGAAGCCAGGCATGGAATTCTTCTCTCTGGCTACGAAAGTCACACATGGCATCTTTTTCCAATATAACGCTGTTTCCTCTAGCTGGGAAGCCTGCTGTTTGGGGTTTAGTGGTAGTCTTCATTGATTAGCTTTACTAGATCTTCTGGATTACTCGCTGCAACTTCTCCATCAGCACTTGCTGCCTCACTTTGCACTTTGAGGTTATGGATATGGTTTCTTTCCTTACACCTCATGAACACATCTGCCCGGTGCCCGCCGACCTCGAGCCCTCGGACGGGACGCGCACGTGCGCCAAGCTCTACGACAAGAGCGACCCCTACTATGAGACCTGCTGCGGGGGCGCCGCGCTGTCGCTGGAGCCGGGCGCCGACCTGCCCTCCCTGCCCTCCAACTGGGCCAGCACCGCCTCCCCGCTCGTGGTGGCCCCGCGCTGCGAGCTCACCGTGTGGTCCCAGAAAGGCAAGGAGGGCAAGACGCACAAGTTCTCCACCGGCACCTACCCGCGCCTGGAGGAGTACCGCCGGGGCATCTTCGGAGACTGGTCCAACGCTATCTCCGCGCTCTCCTGCAGGTGAAGCTGACGCTTTGCTGCTCTCTCAGCTGCAGCTTCCACAGAGTGCTAAGCCCCTCACTCGGCCTGTCCCTGGGCTCTGCTCCGGGGCCCCAAGACCCAGAAGGAGGAGCGTTCTGCCTGCCCCCTCCCACCTCCCCTGCAATACAGCCTTTTCCTATAGTTGCTTCGTACAGTCTGTCATCTGCTTGTCCCTGGGACCCAAGTCCTCACTAGACTGGGTGGGATGGAGGCGAGAGCAGGGTGGTGGGGCCTGGGTCAGCCCGTAACCAGGACAATGCCTTGGATGAGGATATGCCATAGATTCGGACATGGTTTTAGGCGTGTTCAAAGACACGCCCCCACAGAAGGACATATGAGTGAATCACAGAGGGACCTGGGCTGACGTTAATGTGAAATGTGCCCCACCCTTTTCGGTAAATAGCCCTTCCTTAGCCAGGCGAGGTGACTCAGGCCTACAATCCTAGCATTTTGGGAGGCTGAGGTAGGTGGATAACTTGAGGTTAGGAGTTCGAGACCAGCCTGGCCAACATGGTGAAACCCCATCTCTACTAAAAATACAAACATTAGCTGGAAATCGCTTGAACTTGGGAAGCAAAGGCTGCAGTGAGCCGAGATCGTGCCACTGCACTCCAGCCTGGGCAACAGAGCGAGACTCTGTCTCAAAAAAAAAAAAGCCCTTTCTTGAGCTGTTTCTGGACTCCCTCCATGGTTCCTGCAGGGGACAGCAGGGGGCCTTCTAGGACCCCGCCCAGGGTTAGGACTAGGATCCGCAAGTGATCAGATTGGGGCCTTGAACTTAGAGGTTGTCAAATACTTTTAATCCCCACATCCCATTAAAAAAAAAAAAATTGAGGATAACACATCTGTTAGCTTCAGTTTTTTCTTCTGCAGCTTCCTCACCTCTCTCAGCTTTCATAGAATTGAAAAGAGTTAGGGCCTGGCTCTGGGTTAGGCTTCGGTTTGAGGGAATATGGTGGCTGCTTTAGTCTTCTATCCAGAACATTAAAACTTGCTCCATATCAGCGATAAGGCTGTTTTCCTTTCTTATCATTCCTGTGTTCACTGGAGTAGCAAGTTTAATTTCCTTCAAGAACTTTCCCTTTGCATTCACAACTTGGTTTCTTGGTGCAAAGACCTAGCTTTCAGCCTCTCTTGGCTTTCTACGTGCCTTCCTCACTAGGCTTCATCACTTCGAGCTTATGATTTAGAAGTGAGAGACGTGCGATTCTTCCTTTCACTTGACCTAGAGCCCACTGTAGGGTTACTAATTGTCCTCAATCCAATATTGCTGTGTCTCAGGATATAGGGAGGCCTGAGGATGGGGAGAGAGATGGGGGAATGGCTGGTAGGCAGAGCAGTCAGAACACACATGGCATTATTGATTAAGTTTGTCATCTTATATGGATGTGGTTTGTAGTTCTCCCAAACAATTCTGATAGTAACGTCAAAAGCTACTGACCACAGATCACCGTCACAGATATAGTAATAATAAAACGTTTGAAATATTGTGAGAATGACTGAATGGCTTGTTTTGTGGTGTGGATCTCACTCTTATGTGCCGTAGAGTAACTGTGAAGATCGGCAGCACGCGCAGATCCATCGGAAAGATTTTGGCTTGAGAATGACAAGGAATAATGAGATGGCATCAGTTACTCTTCAAAAAATACCCACACTTTTAGATAGGCATAGAGCCAAAACTTTGTTTTTTGAGAACGAAAGAAGAAAAATGACCTAGATGAGCACATCCTAATATTTGAAGTGTTGGCCAAACTGAATCCTTTTAATGAATTGTACTTTATAATAAAAATATACATGCAAAACTTCTTGCCCTTAAAATTGTCTGAGGCTTTTGATAAGAAGAAGTCCTAAAATCCCATGATCTTGGTTACCTTCCAACTCTTCCTCCTGGGAAAATGCCCTGGCTCAAAGGGGGCAGAGCAGGCACCATCCTCATTCTAATCTCTGGCCTCTCAGATGGTGACAAAAACATTGTCACCTAGCAGAAAGGACTTCCAAATTTTAGAAAATTGGAGACTTTATTGTTGGAAAACTTGAAAGAAGAAATCCAAGGAAAGTGAGACAAACCATGATCAAAATCAAAAACCAATTCACATAATATGGTTTTAAAGGGAAAGCTGGCTTTTCAGGGGATGTGCATATTCTTTTTTTTTTTTTTTTTTGAGACGGAGTTTCGCTCGTGTTACCCAGGCTGGAGTGCAATGGCGTGATCTTGGCTCACCACAACCTCCGCCTCCTGGGTTCAGGCAATTCTCCTGCCTCAGCCTCCTGAGTAGCTGGGATTACAGGCACACGCCACCATGCCCAGCTAATTTTTAGTATTTTTAGTAGAGACGGGGTTCACCATGTTGACCAGGATAGTCTCGATCTCTTGACTTCGTGATCCACCCACCTTGGCCTCCCAAAGTGCTGGGATTACAGGCTTGAGCCACTGTGCCCGGCCTGGATGTGCATATTCTTACACCCTAGAAAAATAAGAAAAACTCATTATAGCATTATTGGTTATTTTGGAGATTTCAGATCATATGTGTATTAACTCATGCCTTTCAAAAACTGTTACTTGCGCAAATAATTATCAGTTTAATATTCAGGGTAGTTTATTGGGCAGAAATTCATCCTGACCATAAAGCAAGTCTGTAGCAGATATTTACTTTATGTTTTTCATAGTTCTCTGTATTCAAATATGGGCTGCATCATTTTATCTGAATGGAGAAATAGTGTAATCATGAAATTGTGACTTCATCCACTGTGACCCCTGGTCCAGTATGGAGAGTCCAGTTTCTGCCATATTTCCATCTCCCCACTACACATCCATGACAAGAATCTTCTAAAAATAAAAATATCTTTTTTAGTTAAATTACTAGAGAAGGCTGGGTGCGGTGGCTCGTGCCTGAAATCCCAGCTCTTTAAGAGGCCAAGGTGGGTGAGTCATCTGAAGTCAGGAATTTGAGACCAGCCTGGTCAACATAGTGAAACCCCATCTCTACTAAAAATAAAAAAAAATTAGCTGGGTGTGGTGGCACATGCCTGTAATCTCAGCTACTTGGGAGGCTGAGTCAGGAGAATTGCTTGAACCTGGGAGATGGAGGTTGCAGTGAGCTGAGATTGTGCCACTGCACTCCAGCCTGGGTGACAGAGGGAGACTCTGTCTCCAAAAAAAAAAAAAACTTCAGAAGTTCTCCATGATCTCTAATGTACATAGAGACTGCACATCAAGATGTTAATAGGTTTCCCATGAAAAATGTATTCTAATTTAGTCTAAGAAATGTTGGTCTAAACAATTATTTTCCTGTAGGAATTCTAAGTGTTTAATGTGTTATTATGTGCCATGAGTCTAAAGGTGTAGACTGATGTAGTGTACAGTGTCCCAAACATATTTCTTACAAAACCTCTTCATCACAGAGAACCTATGAACGTTTTCAAAGGTCAGCCTTAAAAGACAAAACTGACCCACAAGATGCAATTGGGTCACCACACCCCTCTAGGTACTGCCCCTTTCCATTTTCATGGACTGCGTTTTGCTCCCAAGCTTTTGTAATTCTTTGAATGCACTGTGTGTTCTCTGTGTGTGCATATAATGTTTCCTCTGCCTAACCTTTTTTCCCATTTCTTTGACTTTTAAACTTCTACTTATCCTTTGAGAATCTCATTTAAGGCTTATCCTTCCATGAAACCTACAGGTGAAGCTTCTTCGTCTGAGCTCCCCTAGCACAGTGGTTCTCAAGGTGAAGCATCAATCAGGGTCACCTGGAAGGCTGGATAAAGTACAGACTGCTGGACCCACTCCTAGGATTTCTGATTTGGCAGGTCTGAGGTGGGGTCTGAGAACTTCATCAAGTCACTCATTTTACATGGAGACATAGATCCAGAGAGGTTCACAGAGGTAGAGTGGTCTAAGGTAGGAATCAGCACACCTGAGGTCTTGCACACCTGTACCTCTCAGCAGGCTGAGTGATGCTGAGAGAGTGCTTTATCCTTCATGACTTCCTCTGTAAAACAGAGTATGAATGCCTGCCCTGTGAGGTACTGAGGATGAGTGAAACTCTAGAAAAGCATGCTGCCGAATAGGGTGGTATATTAGTGTCACAAACTACCACAACTGGGTGGCCTGAAGCAGCAAACTTGTTCTCTTACAGTCGTGGAGGCTGGAAGTCTAACACGAGGTGTCGGCAGGGTCCGCTTTGGCTGCTGGTTCTGGTGGTTCGCCGGTAGTCCTGGCGCTGCTTGCCTTGCGCTCCATCCTCTGCCTCCATCTTCACGTGTCCACCTTCTCTGTGTCTCTTCTCATCTTACAAGGACACCAGTCACATCGGATTGGGGCATTGTAATCCACGATGACTTGGCTTTAACTTGATTACACGTGCAAAGATCCTGTTTCCAAATTATGTCACAGGAACCAGCACCAAGACAGTAACATGTATCTGTGGGGCGTACGATTAAACTTACAACAGCTGGCAGTGGTCACAGCTAATAAAGGCGGAACCCACCTGATGATTGCCTGGTGCCCTTTCTACCACAAGGCCCTGGACTTCACTTGCAAGATGATGTAATGCACATCTGTTTTCCATCCTTTGCTCCTCTGCTTGAAAGTCTAGACCAGGCGTCCCCAAACTTTTTACACAAGGGGCCAGTTCACTGTCCCTCAGACCGTTGGAGGGCCGCCACATACTGTGCTCCTCTCACTGACCACCAATGAAAGAGGTGCCCCTTCCTGAAGTGCAGCAAGGGGCCGGATAAATGGCCTCATGGGCCACATGCGGCCCGCAGGCCGTAGTTTGGGGACACTTGGCCTAGACAGTTAATGTCAAGGACTTAATTGTTCCCTAACATTTTGAAGGTTATTAGTGCTGACAGGAGACCTGAAACTGACCTGAAAGTGGTCATACGACCTGACACAGCAGGGAAATGGAGAGGTGGCCATTGACTTGGGGATGCTGTTAAGAAAGAAGCAATCATGTGGAGCTGGAACATGAGTCACATTTGGTATCGCCCTAGATCAGGGGCTGATGAGCTTGGGGTTCTGTGAAGGCATCTGGCACACAGAAAATCCACATGTGGACTGGGGATCTGAGTCTCGGCTATGCATAAGCTATGCCATGGGGCCAGGGATGAGGCTCACCTCCAGGGAGGTTGCTAGTGAGAAAGAAGAGCAGAGATTTGAGAGCATCGTACTGTGTCTTTCATCTCATTGGTTGATGTTTTAATTTGTTATCTGTGGTTCTTGCAGTAGCAGATCAAAAACCAAGGTTTTAGAATAAATAGTACATTAACTTGTTTGAAATACTTGTCGAACATGTAATGAATTCACAGTGCTAGGACTAGGCATTTATGATTCCAGAGATGGAAGGATATGTGTTCTCCATCATCAAGGAGTTTGCAATCTGGGGTTGGAGACAGATGCTAAAACCACCCAAAGCAGGGAGCTTCAGTTACTTCTGACTTGGCCCCTACGAGAGCGTCTTGATCTGTTTTGTGCTGCTGTAACAGAGTACCACAGACTGAGTAATTTATAAAGATGGACATTTATTTCTCCAAGAGCAAGTGGCTGGCATCTTATGAGGGCCTCGTTGTACCTCGTTCCATGGCAGAAGGCACAAAGGCAAAGAGACTTAAGGGACAGGCTGATGGGAACTGAACTCATCCTCTTACGAGGAACCCAGTACTGAAAGGACAGATCCATTCCTGAGACACGACATTCATCCATTTACCAGGGCAGAGCCCTCTCGCCCTGATCCATTTCTTATTAGACCCCACCTCCCAACGCTGTTGCATTGGGGATTAAGTTTACAACACAGGGTTGTGCTTGAGGGAAAACACATGCCTGGGGGGAAAATTCATCAATGAAGACCTTCGGGGTGGGAAAAACTGCTCCTGAAAGGAGGACACATTTAGACTACCACAGACAGGTACTGGGTAGGTGGCACCTGACATAAACCTTGATGGATCAGCAGGTGTCAGTATGCTGAGAAAGGAGCTGGGAAGGAGGAGAGGGATGGAAGTCTCTTTACTTCATTTGTGACCCTCGCTGTGCTGCGTCATCTCAGAAGCAAGTGAAGAGAGATGCAGAGGATGTGTGTGGGGTCACGTGTGGAATGAGACCGCTCGGTGAAAACTGAAGGGTAGGCATTGATCCAAGAGGATCTGCAGAGAAAAGTAGACCAAGGAGAGAAAAGATGAAGGCTGATCACTGCTTAGATACATTTTATGTTTTTTTGGGGGGGTGGGTGGGGATTCAGTGATAAAGAATTTCAGGGATGAGATAGCTCCTAATTCCTTTGGCTGATCCTTATGTTATCTAGTTTGGGCTGTCCTAACAGAATCCCATAGATGGGTAGCTTAAACAGCACAGAGGTACTTCTCACAGTTGCAGAGGCTGAGAAGTTCAAGTTTAGGGAACTGACATATTCAGTGTCTGGTGAGGCAGTCCTTTTATTATTGTATCCTTACATGGCAGAGAGTAGAGAGAGAAAGAGGCGAGGAGAAAGCGAAGGAGCCAGCAGAGAGATGGAGAGAGAGACAGAGTGAGGGGACAAGTTCTCCCCTCTGTTCTTATAAGGTCCCTAATCCCACTTATGAGGACTCTGCCCTCATGACCTAATCACTCCCTAAAGACCCCACCTCCAACTACCGTCAATTAGGAATTAGAATTTCAACACATGAATTTGGGTGGAGTGGTAAAGAAAAATGATTTCTCTACTTACAACACTTGTGAAATTAGTGAGCAGCTTTTATTTTTCTTTGTTATTAAAATTTTTAGTTCCAGGACACATGTGCAGAACACATAGGTTTGTTACGTAGGTAAACGTGTGCCATGGTGGTTTGCTGCACCTAGAAACTGATCGCTTGGGCATTAAGCCCAGCATGCATTAGCTATTTACCCTGCTACTCTCCCTTCCCATCCAACCCTGACAGGCCCTGGTGTGGGTTGTTCCCCTTCCTGTGTCCATGTGTTCTCATTGTTCGGCTCCCACCTATGAGTGAGAACATGCGGTGTTTGGTTTTCTGTTCCTGTGTTAGTTTCCTGAGGATGATGGCTCAACAGCTTAATCCATGTCATTGGTGGGCATTTGGGTTGATTCCTTGTCTTTGGTATTGTGAATAGTGAATGAGCAACTTTCCTACATCAAGCAGTTCGCCAAATCTCTGCAGAAACTAGTGAACGTGCTGCAATTTAATTTGCTTCTGACACCACCCTGAGTGCAGATTCCAAGGTTATGAGGTAAGTGCCACAAAACTGTGCTCCACTTCAGATGCCGATCACAAGTAATTGGTCCCCATGGTGCCCACACTTCTCTCTGATTGGCTACATACTGGTGGTTCCCACAACCTCCTCCTAAGTTTCACCAATTTGCTATAATAGTTTACAGAACTCAGGAAAACACCTTCCGTACATTTACTGGTCCATTATAAAGGACATTTTAAAGAATACTGGTGAGCAGCCAGATGAAGAGACACCTAAGGTGAGGTCCAGGGTGATCCCAAGCATAGGAGCTCTGTCCCATGGAGTTGGGTAACACCGCCCTCCAGATACATAGACACACTCACCAACCAGGAAGCTCTGCAAACCCCATGGTTTAGGGATCTTCACCTTCATTGCGTAGGTATCATGGATTATTAACTCAGTCTTCAGTCCTTCTCCCCTCTCTGAAGATAAGGGGGTAGGGCTGAATGTTTCAAGCTTCTCACCATGGCTTGTTATCTCTGGTGCAAAGTCCCCATCCTGAAGCTATCCAGGAGGCCACCGAGAGTTACCTCTTAGAATAAAGATACCTATATTATCCTTGCAATTTTAAGGGGTTTAGAAGCTCTGCATCAGGAACCAAGGGCAGAGATCAAACACGTATTGCTTATGTCATAGAGGGACACAAATTTCAGCCCTAAACAATCCTCTTGCAGGTTTGTGTGTTGCCTGCACAGAAGCAAGGCTTTATGAAGAATATATATGGTGTATTTATTTAAATGTGATTTCACAGCTGAAAGTATTTTTCTAAAAGTCTAAATTAGTTTCAAAAGATGGTACCAAATCCCTTAGAACTGCAGCAAAACAAAAACAAAACTCAGCAGGATTCTAAACGCTGTTCTGAAATATATATATATAATTTTTTTTTTTTGAAATGGAGTCCTGCTGTGTTGCCCAGGCTGGAGTGCAGTGGCACGATCTCAGCTCACTGCAACCTCTGCCTCTTGGGTCCCAGTTCAAGTGATTATCCTGCCTCAGCTTCCCGAGTAGCTGGGATTACAGGTATCTGTCACCACACCCAGCTAATTTTTGTATTTTTAGTAGAGACGGGGTTTTACCATGTTGGCCAGGCTGGTCTTGAACTCCTGACCTTGTGATCCACCTGGCTCGGCCTCCCAAAGTGCTGGGATTATAGGTGTGAGCCACTGCACCCAGCCTATAATTTGTGTTTTAAGTTGGCCTCCGATGCTGTTCCTCATAGCAATGCTTCTAAGTCCTAACTGCCACCTTTTGAATTACATCCCAACTCTCCCCTTCCTTCACTTGACCCTTCCTCCCATTTCCTGGCAAAAACACACATCCCCAGACATGAACTTCCTTTTTTGGTGGTTTCTGGCTTAGACACATGTGTTTCTCCATTATCCCCTTCTTTCCGCTCTCAAAGAAAGGATGATTCCTTTAATTTTTGGTCCTTTCTTTCTTTCTTTCTTTTTGGGGGCCGGGGGGACGGAGTTTTGCTATTGTCTCCCAGGCTGGAGTGCAATGGCACGATCTTGGCTCACTGCAGCCTCCGCCTCCCGGGTTCAAGTGATTCTCTTAGACTTCTGAGTAGCTGGGATTACAGGTGCGCACCACCACACCTGACTAATTTTTTGTATTAAGTAGAGACAGAGTTTCATCATGTTGATTAGGCTGGTCTCGAACTCCCGTGCTCAGATGACCCACCCATCTCAGCCTCCCAAAGTGCTGGGATTATAGGCGTGAGCTACTGCACCCAGACTTTTTGATCCTTTCTTTAAAAAAATTTTATTGTAGTAAAAGCACTTTACATGAGATCCATCCTCTTAACAAATTTTAAGTGTGCTACAATATAATATAATATAATATAATATAATATAGATAAACGTGTCAACGATCATGCAGTGAAGACTGGCATGATGGTTGTCAGGGGCTGGAGAGGGGTCATGGCAGTTGCCCATCAGTGGGCATATAGTTTTAGCCGAGCAAGATGAAGCTCTAGAGAGCTGCTGTCCCACAGGGCACTCCCTACCTTGTCAGTTTGTCATTTCATTTTCGTGTTAAGTCTGTCAGCTCAGCTTGTCCTTTGGGTCAATTCTTCCCGTATCTCCTCCAGGCTTGTTGTGGAGACCATTCTCCTCTTCTGGCCTGTGTTCAGTCTTTCTCTATAGGCCCCTTGTTTATTATCAATAGCCATGCTTTTGGGTCGTCCTTTCAAAAACATGAGTTTTTAAATTTGCTGTCTTCCCGAGTTACCACTTGATCTCTCTCCTTTGCTTCTTCAAAGAATAGTCTACAAAATCAGTCTGCACTTCTGACCTTTCCTTTTGCACCCCCCCAATGTGTGAAGCATGGCATTTGTCTTGAAGGACGTTTTGAATCTCGTGTCTTAAAGGTCGGCTCTGACTGACTCCCACACCTGTCATGGCTGAGCTCTCTTCTCAGTGCTCTTTCTGTCCACAGCTCGGGACACGTGTGACTCTCCATCCTTCCCCCACCCTCTCCGGCAGGCCTTCCACGATCCAAACTTTTCTGGTGCATACATGGAAAGGCCACGAAGTACAAGCCTCTGGACTTGGCACCAGGCATACGAGGGTGGAAAGTGTCATTTCTGCCAACTTCTTATGGTCCTGAGGCGAGACAGTCACGCAAGGGGATAAGTCCAGTGACTTCTGAGCACTGTCAGCCTCACTTCCTGCGTTTCCTCTCGCCAAGTTAGAGCTGCCTAATGGCCAAGATTTTTTTTGCTCTTTTTTTCCTCACGCCACCAACTCTTTCCAGGCAGTGCAGTCCACTCCCATCCACCAGTCACTGTATGCAGATGAATGCCGATTTTCTTTTTTCTTTTCTTTTCTTTTTTTTGAGACGGTGTCTTGCTATCTCCAGGCTGGAGTGCAGTGGCATGATTTCAGCTCACTGCAGTCTCTGCCTCCCAGGTTTCAGTGATTCTCCTGCCTCAGACTCCTGAGTAGCTTGGATTACAGGTGCCCGCCACCATGCCCGGCTAACTTTTGTATTTTTAGTAGAGACGGGGTTTCACCCTGTTGGTCAGACCGGTCTCGAACTCCTGACCTCATGATCCACCCGCCTTGGCCCCCAAAGTGCTGAGATTACAGGCGTGAGCCACTGCCCACAGCTGAATGCCAATATTATTCTTTCCAGCTTAGACATTGTTCTTGGATTGCAGACGTGAGGTTTGACTTGTTTACTGGACATCGCTGGTTGAGGACCCCTCGCGTAACATGGCCCAAGTTTAATTTATTTCCAAAGCTGTCTCATCTCCTTTGTTCTCTGTAATGATGTTGCTATCCACTCGGTCAACATACCCAGAAATATCACCCTCTCCTTCTTTCTTCCAGGATAAGCGAGTTGCTCACAGCGTGATCTTGTTTTGGCAGTGCACTCTCTCCATTCCGATCACTTAGTAAGAGTAGTCTAGGTTACGCTGAAGTATAAAGTTAATCTCCAAATTTCACCGGCTCACTACAGAGAAAGTCCATTTCTCCCTTCTGTGATGCACCCGAGGCAGGTCTGCACGGTCTCTGCTGCATGTGGTCCCTCGGGGACTCAGGCTGAAGAGGCCCCCTTGCCTTACCTGGCCATCTCCCCTGCACACGGCTCAGCATTTTCCATGCCAGGGATTGAGCAGGGCTGTTCAGTGCTGGGCCTGGATGTGACATCAGATGCTTGTGCTCACAGCCTTGTGGTCAGAACAAGTCACATCATCCCTCCTAATTGCAGGGGTGTTGGGCAGCGTAGTCATCCTTGGATCAGGAGAGGGAGCAGAGGCAGGTGTTCCGGGCTGCAGTGATCTCCACTGCACTCCTGAGGGCTGAACTGTGCCCTCCACCACGTCAGGCTTATGTGCTGCCAGCCTCACCTTCTGTCCTTTAAAATGTGGCTGTATCTCCAGAAAGGATCCTTACAGAGGTAGTTAAGTTAAAGCAAGGTCATTAAGGTGGGCCCTGAGCTACGCTGACTGGTGCCCTCTTCTCTTTTTTTTTTTTTTTTTGAGATGGAGTCTCGCTCTGTTGCCCAGGCTGGAGTGCAGTGGTGTGATCTTGGTTGCAACCTCTGCCTCCCAGGTTCAAGTGATTCTCCTGCCTCAGCTTCCCAAGTAGTGGGATGATAGGCAGGTGCTACCATACCTGGCTAATTTTGTATTTTTTTTTTTAAAGTAGAGATAGGATTTTGGCATGTTGGCCAGGGTGGTCTTGAACTCCTGACCTCAGGTGATCTGCCTGCCTCGGCCTCTCAAAGTGCTGGGATTACAGGCGTGAGCCACTGTGCCCAGCCTGACTGGTGTCTTTATGAGAAGAAATTAGGACTTACAGGGAGAGACACTAGGAATGTGAGCAACAGAGAAAAAAGACTGTGTGAAGACAATGAGAAGGCAGCCGTCTGCTCTCCAGAGAGAGGCAGGTACAGCCCTTCCCTTACAACCCTCAGATGCAACCTGCTGTCACCATAGCCTTGTACTTCTGGC
Organism: Saimiri boliviensis; assembly: GCF_048565385.1. Classification (NCBI taxonomy): domain Eukaryota; kingdom Metazoa; phylum Chordata; class Mammalia; order Primates; family Cebidae; genus Saimiri; species Saimiri boliviensis. The sequence goes on along the minus strand of NC_133463.1, from coordinate 7,520,586 downwards.
CTTCAGAACCACAGGAAAGTACATTTCTCTTGTGTAGACTGCCCAGCCTCTGGCGCTTTGTTACAGCTTCTCACCTAGTTCTGACCCTTTTTAAATTGATGGCTGGGCCTTTGCTGTTCTTGCTTCTAATATATTCTTCTCTCAGTTTATTTCTGGAGGCTGCCACCAGAGGAGCTGAACATCAATTGCACCTTTAATCGAAAACCTTGCTGGGATCATGTGGTCTGTAGCACGGGGTTGCTAAAGCACCTTCCATTGGAATTCTGTGAGTGTCGTGTTAGGTGGGTCTGGAAAACACTGAGTTTAAAAAAGTTAAATAGGTTTCTTTCCCATAAGATGTTTCAGAACCTTTAATATGCTACTCTGCTCTATGAATCTCCAGGCAGGAAATCATGTAAAACGTGTTTCTAAAATGAATTCGTACACACATCCCTGTTTTCTTAAAGCCTCTGATAGTGGGTGAAATGCACAATCTCTAGGGGGACATGCAAGACTGTACAATTGGGCAGACCTATTTCTTTTCACCTCATTGCCCTCCGTCTACCTCTATGGGGATGCTCCCCTCGCATGAAAGTTCTCCCAATCACTTACACATGGGGTGGCAGCTGTGAGATGCACCCATCACATCTCCCTCCAAGAGACCTTACAGGGGAGCACAGTTGGCTGGCAGCCCCCCGTGTCTGAGCCTCCGGGCCCCCTGCTCCCTTGGGTGGCTCCCAGTCAGTGGCAAGGTGGCAGGGTTCTAGAGGAGGCTCATTTCTACCTGGGGGTCCTCTAAGAGGCAAACTGCTCAGAGACTCCACTGTGGCCCTGCTGAGGCTGTCTGAGAACTGTGCTGTGGTCCGAGCGCTTCCTCCCCATCCTCCCTCCTGCCCCCGCTCCCTGCGCAGGCCTTAGGCCAGCTAGCTGTCTGCAGGCTTTCCCTGCCCGCAGCTGCTCCTCCTTCCCCTTTGCAACCATTTCCGCCCACCTGTGCGCGGCGTGGCTCATGCCACCTTGCCCCCCGCTTCTCTGAGGACCTGAGCTGACACACAGCGTGTGCTCCTTCCCTGTCCTTATCCCTCCCCGGCGGATCTTCTCCCCACCTCTGCTGGCTGTCTGTTGAGAATCTTGAAAAAGGAATTTATGAGTAATGTTCCAGACAGTCTAGCTTTTGGGGTGAATGACTGGGTCTGACCTATGTCAACACATCCTTGGGTCATGCCAAGAGCTGTGGGACGATCAAGGACCACAGACTAGTGACCTGGAAGTGTCAACGGCACCAAGCTGCTGGCACTAGTGTCCCTGGAATTACTGACAGTGTGATTGTTAGAGTTACAGGCACGTTTCTCTGGCCCCACAAATGTGTTGGATTGGGAATTACGGGACTCTTGAGTATGTAGTGAGTGGACAATACGCAATTGTGCTATATGTCGCTCGCTGCTTTGCACGAGCAGCAATTTTAGGCCATTGAAGGAGCTCAGCTGTCCTCCACATGAGTCATTTCTTAGATAATGCACTCTGCAAAAGCCCAAATAACTTGATGGAGGTAACAGTTTAAGCTGTTATCAGTCATGTATACCCCACTGCGATAAGAGTATATCATCTTTCACATAATATAAAATAGAAATAACATCATCAATTTCACTTTCTTATTTCTCCTGGAAGCCGCCATGCCCTAAATAATTTCCATTCTAAATTTCAAAACATCCAAATATTTCCGAGCTTATTTTATTTGCAACACAAATTAGGATTTTTCTTTTTAAACATGAGCTAAAAACTGTCATTTAAATAGTTTTCTACTGCCACTTCTTCTTCACTCTCTCAATACACAGAGTTTCTATCATTGGTTATTTATAAGAGTCCCATATCAATCTTTGACTGAGATGTGTTAATTGATTAGAGATGCTTTTGTGATTGTGTGATTGTATGTATGTATGATTACACTAAAGTTTAATGAGGGAGGAATGCAGAGGTTCACAAGAAACGTGAGGAAGTGTGACAAGAAGAGAAAGGGCCTGGGATAGGAAAAGTGATGTTAGGAAAATAAACGGAAGGCCACGTGGATACTGACTGGAAAACATGGAAGGTTTACTAATTTTTTTCTTTTTGACACAGAGTTTCAGTCTTGTTGCCCAGCCTGGAGTGCAATGGTGGGATCCCAGCACACCGCAACCTCAAATGATTCTCCCGCCTCAGCCTCCCAAGTAGCTGGGATTACAGCCATACGCCACCACACCTGGCTAATTTTGCATTTCTAATAGAGACGGGGTTTCTCCATGTTGGTCAGGCTGGTCTTGAACTCCCTACCTCAGGTGATCTGCCCACCTCAGCCTCCCAAAGTGTTGAGACCACAGGCGTGAGCCACTGCGCCTGCACAGAAGGTTTAGTAATTAATCAGTGCTAGCACGACCACAAAACGTGTCACCATTTTTACTATTGGAACCCACTGTTTAGTAGTCCAAGTTGTAGGATAAGTATCTGAAAAGAATGTAAACAGATAAAATGATGAAAGTGTAAACAGGTACATCTTTTTTGAAGGCAGTTTGATGTGCGCTAAAGTACAAAATATACTTGCAATTCTACTCCGATGAATAGAACGGAAAGAAATTACTGACCCGGGCGTGGTGGCTCACACCTGTAATCCCAGCACTTTGGGAGGCCGAGGTGGGGAGATCATTTGAAGTCAGGAGTTTGAGACCAGCCTGGCCAACATGGTGAGACTCTGTCTCTAATAAAAATACAAAAATTAGCCAGGCATGGTGGTGTATGTCTGTAATCCCAGCTATTTGGAAGGCTGGGGCATGAGAATTGCTTGAACCTGGGAGGCAGAGGTTGCAGTGATCGGAGATCTCACCACTGCACTCTAGCCTGGGTGAGAGTGAGACTCGGTCTAAAATAAAAAATAAAAATAAAAAAAAAAGAAAGAAAGAAATTACTGAGAAAATATATTTTTAAAAAGGTACAAGGATGCTCATTACAGTACAGTAAATCACTAGCAGGAAAATCCTAAATGTGTTATGTTGATACTAAAGTAATTGTGGTCTTTGCTGTTAAAAGTAATAAATCCATGGAGGATAGGTTAAATAAATGATCATCTATCTATACATGCAAATACCATGTGGCTGCTAAAAATAATGGTGGAAATGATATTTACAGACTGATAAAGATAAAAAGTATCTGGGATGAAGCATTATTTAAAAGAAGACAGGCTGGTGAATACCATAATTATTTTGTAAACGTCTTTTATGGACATAAATTATACACTTACCTGGCCATATTTAGCACAGGAAATATGCAAAAGGAGACATATCCAATAATAGTGGCATATTTGTATCTTCTGGGAGTTTTGCAGGTGTGTCCCTCTATACACCGTTACGTCATCTGAAGTTTTGTTCCGATTCTGTATTACTTTCATTTCTAAAAGAAGAGCCTAAAACCAAGTGCTGTTTTCCTGGTCTGTGGAAACAGAGTCTCCGAGGAAGTAGGCTAGACATGGTAAGAACAAATTTCTGTGCTGATAAAAGCTTTGGCCTGAGGTTCCAACCTTTAAGTTTGCCAGCTCAGACTTGATCTTAAACAAAGGCGGGGTTCTGTGACTAGAGACCATTTTCTCTCCCTTTGTATTTGCTGGTGTGTCCAAAATCCTCAGAACTCCCAGCTTCAAGCTTCTTTGAGGGCAGTGCTAAATTGGTTGAAACCGTATTTGAGGCAGTTCCTGAAAAGGGTAGGCGAAATTTCCTGCTGATGAAAGGCATCTTGTGCCTTGTTCATCCCTAGCAAATTGCCAATTAGCAAGGAGAGAGTGCAGAGGAAGGACCAGCCAATCTGAAATTGATGTGAACTTCCATCAAGGTGTATTAATTCATTTTACCTAGATGACTCGAAATCAGCTGCTTTTTTCTTTTAATCCTAAAAGGATATTTTCTTCAAGTTCTTCTTGTCACATCAGCCAAATCCGGTGGTGCCAACTTTCAGTAAATTTATCTTAGAAATAACTATGAACAAATCTAGATCTTTCTCTCTATATCATCTATAGTTCAGAGATTTAAAAACTCTTACCGCTTAGTTTGAAATTTTATTTTAATTTATAAAATGAGATAATTCTTACAGAAAAAAATCAGACAATAAAGATGTTTTTAAAGTAAAAGGCAGACGTTGTCTGTTTTAACATGATCCCCATTTTTTCACTCCCTCAAGGAAACTACAATGAACCACTTCGTCTGTCCATACACACACTTACATGCCAAGCCTTTCCTCTCACAGAATATGCACTATGTTTCTTTTTTTAAAGAAAAGAAAAAACCTTCAATATTATAGCATAAACATTAATGGCTGCATGGTATAGCATAATGCGAGCATATCATCATTTATTTAACCGTCCCCATGACAACCAACATTTAGGTTGTCTCTCTATTTTTTTTTTCTGTTTTAAATAACACTTAATGTACATCTTGCACATTTATATGTTTATGCAAGTCGAGAATCCTGGATGGAGAATTGTCAAGCCAGCAGTGCGGGCAGTTTGACAGGCGAAGTAACCACAGGATTGATGAGGACTTTGCAGCACTTGACAAGACCTACTGCAAACCTTTCTTTCTCCCAGTCGCCCTCTTCTCTGTGTCCTCCAACAGGCAAAGTCTGTGACAGAAAAGAACAGGTTCAAATTGGCTGCAGGTTGAAGCTTCCACGGAGCCCATAAGAATCATTTGCATATTCAGTCTCTCACCAGGGAGCTCCTGGAGCTCAGACAGGCCCTCAGCGAGGCACACCCCTTCCTGTAAGGACGTGGGGATCTGGGCAGTGCTGCACTGAATGACGTAGCATGAGACATCCAGACTCAAGTGTGTTAGCAACAGGAACAAAAGAACAGGGAGCGCCATGGACCCACTGCTTCCCCTAAAACTGCGTGATACTTTTGTTTCTTCTATCTATGCTATAACTTCACAGGATAATTTTACTATAAAACCTTGTGATAGAGAATTCTGTCATTCATAGGAAGTGTTTTGCAGGGCCAGGCGCGGTGGCTCACGCCTGTCATCCCAGCACTTTGTGAGGCTGAGGGGGGTGGATCACGAGGTCAGGAGTTTGAGACCAGCCTGGCCAACATGGTGAAACCCCATCTCTACTAAAAGTACAAAAATTAGCCAGGTCGTGGTGGTGGGTGCCTGTAGTCCCAGCTACTTGGGAGGCTGCGGCAGGTGAATTGCTTGAGCCTGGGAAGCGGAGGTTGCAGTGAGCCGAGATCATGCCACTGCAGTCCAACCTGGGCAACAGAGGCAGACACTGTCTCAAAAAAAAAAAAAAAAAAGAAGAAAAGAAAGTGTTTTGCAGGTGTGGGCAGCCCCAAAGCCATGGTGCCTTCAACTTACCTGCAGCATCTGTTTCCATCCTGACCAGGCATTGGTGTTGACAGGATTTAGGGCAACAATCCCCCTTGTGGCTCCATCAAGATGCGTTGGGCTGCTTAAAATCCATGTATAGCATGCAGAGTTTCCCAGTTTCACATGCTGCCAATACTGAGGGTCTGTTGATTTGTTTCTCCACTCCCCAGAATTGTCACCATTTTTTGTCAATGACAGTTGCAGAGCTTGGCCACCCCTTTGGAGGCTGATTGTCCCTGGAAGGAGGTGCTGCCAACTGTGGCAACGGAGCAAGGACTGCTGAAATTGGAGGGGTAGATTCCAATCATCCAATAAAGCCTTGTGTCCTGGAAGATAACTGTCTAAGGTGTCGTGGAATTGTGACATGGTGGAGTAAGATCGAGAGGGGAGGTGTTACACAGTCAGGACACTTCCATGCAGAGCCAGCTGAAGGCTGATGAAGCAAATTCACTCATGTAAATTCCCTCAAAATACATTTCTTGAGCGCATCCTTGGCACTGTTCTACAGGCTGGAGGTATGGAGATAGAGTCCCTGGGCTTTAGTGATTCTCCTGCCTCAGACTCCCAAGGAACTGTGACTGCAGGTGTGTGCCACCACACCTAGCAAGTTTATAAATTTTCTGTAGAGACAGGATCTCATTATGTTGCCCAAGCTGGTCTTGAACTCTTGGGTTAAAGTGGGTGGTGGGGTGAGTGGTGGTGGTGGGTGATGGGTGGTGGTGGGGTGGGTGGCAGGTGGGGTGAAGGGTGGAAGGTGGTGGGGTGGGTGGCATTATTGCAGTGGTGCAATCACAGCTCACTGCAGCCTCCTCATCCCGGGTTCAATCTATCCTCCTGCTGCAGGTGGGAGGGGTGGGTGGAGAGTGAGTGGTGGGGGGTGTTGGGGGGTACGAGGTGGGTGGGGATGGGAGGTGGTGGGTGGGAGGTGGGAGGTGGAGATGAGGTGGGTGGTGGGGTGGGATTTCTCAACATTTTCTGTTTCCCAGGATCGAAGGGCTCAAGCAAAGTTTAACATTGTCATTATAGTATTTTTAGGGCTGGACAGAATTTTAGAGTATAGTTTCACCCTCTCATTTTACAAAGGAAGAAATCGAGGCCCAGACAGAGTTTTCCACCAAATCCGTGGAATTGGTTAAAGCCATGAAGAAACTGCATGAGGGATGCTGATACTTAGAGCTGTTCTTCTAGTCTTCGTGAATGTATATGGATGGGGTTATGGTGAGGTCCAAATGAGATCATTTTGAAGATTCTTTGGAAACTTGAAAGCAAGACATAAAATAAGCTTAAAACATCTAGAATGGACATTCATTCTCCCTCTCAGCACCCCGACCTTGTTCTTCCAGATCTAACAACCTGCGATTACCTACTGTGTTGACTTTTCATCTGTCTCTCTGTGCTACAACACAAGCTCTATGGGAGTAGGGATTTTGGTTTTCTAGTTTGTTACTAGTGTGTTGTTGATATGTAGGATGGTTCTTACAGGCTAGATGCTCAATCAATATTTATTGAAAAATCAGTAAGCCCAGGGAGTCATGAGCCCTGGAAATAAATCTTTAAAATATCAGCTTTTTGATAGGCTTATGCAACATCCAGCAATTATCTACGGTGAACTTCTCCGGATCTGGGTTTGAGCAGTGATGGAAATGGACCACGTCCTGCTGATCTGCCTGTGAGGGCAGCAACTGGGAACTGATGCAGAAGGGAAATATCAGACAGTGACCCAAAGAGTGACAAGAATTCAAGGAGGGAATACCACGTCTGAGACTGGAGGTCAACATAGAAGAATGATCCAAACAGTGATGAGAATTCAAGGAGGGAGTATCACGTGTTAGATTGGAGGTCAGGGTAGAAGAAAACTCTCTGGGTCTAACATGTAAGCAGATGTTGAAACGATAAGATAGTCAAGTGAACCAGCAAGGAAAGCATTCCAGGGGGCAGCGCAGGAGAAACAGCTTCCTGCAATGTACATTTATATAGTGGTTTGTCTTTTTCCAAATGCCTTACCGTCATCACCACCAAGAGAGCCCTAAGGATTAGAGGTTTTGTTATCCCAGTGTTTGGTTCATTAGAAAGGTCTCTAACGTTTGTCTCTCATTTGGAAAACTGCTGTTTCTGTTTATCCGAATAGAAAAGAGGAAAGCTAACATTGGGACCAACTGTTTTAATTTGCAGGAAAACCTAGATTTCTAATAACAATGGATAAGAGAGAATTGATGCAGGCAGATCTGAGATATTCGTATGTCTCTGCAGTATATGATTAGGAAATGCTACATATTTTTTGTATTTACTGTGCTGATGTTGAGAGAGGACACCTGAGTCAGATCTGGTAGGTTCTCAATAAATCTAGCTCGGTGATATCTCTTTGAGTTATAAGTATATATCCTGTCTGTAGAGAAAGAAAGGGAGAAGCAACATTGGTTTTAATGGAAACATCAGGAAGAGGTTGAATGAGCTGACATAAATGAGACAGTCATTAAAAAATATTCAAATGAAATCTTGGGATAATAAGAATGCTCATTTAAAAAGCCATTTTGATTAGTGTCAAGCTAGAACAGAAAAACACTTTTAGAAGGCTGCACTTTAGTCTGTGCCGGCATATTTGCTACACAGAAACTTGGATACTTTAATAAGACATTTATCAACATTGAAATATATGAGTTGTTACAGTAAAATGTAATTCCAGAATCCCTGAGTATAACAGGTCTGGACCATAACTTCTAAGGTATTTTGCAATGATGTGTCTGAGGTCATGGTGGCACACACCTGTAGTCTCAGCTACTTGGGAAGCTGAGATGGCAGGATCCTCTGAGCCCAGGAGTTCCAGGCTACCGGAGCTGTGACCCACTGCAGCCTGGGCAACAGAGCAAGATCCCATCTCTAAAGACAGACAGAAAAAGAATCTGAGACGGTGTAAGAAAAATTCCTTCAGTCACTCATCAAGTATTTATTGGGTGCTTGCTGTGTGCCCAGCAATATGCCAGAGGCTGGGGATATAGGAATAAAAGCTACCAGCCGTGCCCTTGGTCAGCGCCTAGTTCTAGGTCAGCAAATAGCATCCAACTCTACATAAGCTGGAGTTATATTTGTTTGCGCACTTTACAGAATAATACGTAAGTGGCCGATTCTATGAAAATGTCCAAACAATGCTGTTAGGCAGACGTCACTCTGCACACTCGTTTAGTGGGTGCCAGTGCCTCACTAAGGAGCAGCTCCAGCAGCCCACCAGAATCAGAGCTGTCCCCTCACGTGGCAACCTGGGCTTCCCCAGGAAAGTAAAGAAACGGACACAGTGTAAGCCAATCACGATATGGAAAACAGAAAGGACTCGGGAGCCTACCAACATTAACTGAACTGTTAAAAATGGCATAAACATATTTATGGTTTGATTTATAATAAAAGAAGTGCTTGAGTGTGTGTTTGTTTTCTTGACAGCTCTGTCACAGGCTGCAGTGCCCTGGTGCAATCATGGCTCACGGAAACCTCCCCATCCCAGGCTCAATCGATCCTCCCACTGCAGCCTCCTGATTGGGCAGGACCTCAGGTAGGCACCACCACTCCCGGCTAATTTTTTTTTTTTTTTTTTTGGTGTTTTTAAAAATAGACACAGAGTTTTACCATGTTGCTCAGGCTGGTCTCCAACTCATGGGGTCAAGTGATCCACCGATTTCGGCCTCTCAAAGTTCTGAGATTGGAGGCGTGGGCCGCCACGCCTGGCCTGTGTGGTGGATGTAAGGGCATAAGCTATAATTCTTCCCGTCCTTCTCGTTTTCAATTTTTCTTCCGTGTTTGCATAGCTAGGCCCTTGTGAAGTTTGGCTGACTTTTTTTTTTTGTATGCTTTTAATTCCCCTCTAAAAGGAATTTTCTACATTTTACAAAGAACTAAGAAAAAAACCAAAGAAAGCACTGGGTCCTGGGGATTTGTGGTCTCCTGTTCCCTGCGGCCTGTTTCCGTGAGCCCTGTTGCTTGTGAAAGCCTTAAACAAAGTCAATATTCTGTGATGAGACCATTCCGTATCTGCGATCTGCCCGTGGACTCCCAGAGATGCTGCTATTTTCATAATGACATTTTCTAGCAGAGATGAAACAAATACTGAGGCGTTGAGCTCCTTTCTTTCTTGTATCAGATTAGAATGTAAGGCCAATTGCATCCAGCTCAAGGAATAAAAATCTAGACTTCCACAACAGATGCACGAGGTTTGAATAAAGATTCACCTGAAGGTCCGCGCATGCTTTCTCCCCCTTACATACTGTTTCTTGAAGTGATCTTTTAAAACCGAGGTCTGATCCCATAATGTCTGATGCTTACGACCTTTCCAAGCCTCCCCTCTGCTTATGGACAAAGCATTTTAACATGATAGAAAATGTCCTTCCAGCCCATTCTCAGCTCTGCAGGTCACTGGCGTGTACACACGCCCAGCTCCACGTGTGTGTCCACTGCTCCTGTGGCTGCTCTGTCTCGTAGTCTCCAAGTCACTGAGGGTCTCATCACAGACCCAAGGTGTGGTGCGCATGGTTCTTTCACAGGCGATGGAGGGATGACAGCCCTTTGCCTGGTGAGGCTTGGAGCGAGGACTTGCCATAACCAGGTGTTGTGCTTCGATGCCAGGAGTGGGCTCTGGAAGGCTGTGTAACCCCTTGGTGTCCTTTCCCACCCCTCCCCCACTCCTTTAGACTGGAAGGTAATGCCTTAATACTCACACTGCGGTCCAAGTGCCAGCAACGTTGACTTCAGCTGGGAGCTCATTAGCAATGCAACATACAAGGTCCCACCGTGGACTTAATATGCCAGAAACTCTAGGGAGGAGCCAGCTGTTGTGCTTGAACCTCTGGGTGATTCTGATGAACAACACAGGCTGGCTCTCCCAGGTCCCGCTGACGTATTGAAGCAGATTGTGTGTGCCAACAGGAACCCACGATTCGTGTGTGCAGCACCGTTCAGAACTCGCTTCCTCGACTGCACACATTCTATTCCTACTGAGCTGTTCTCAGGTGGGCAGCAAGGAGGAGCAGTATAGACCGAGTCCTTGCCTTTACAAAGGCTGCATTCCAGGTGGGAGGGTGGTGTGACAATAAGAAGGTGGGGAAAGCAGGTAAAATAGTTGCAGAGTAATGGCTCGGAATCAAAGGGAACAGCCAGGTGGGAGGACATGGGAGAGAGACAGAGAAAAGGGTGGAGAGGCAGGCAGAGAGAAAGAGAGAAAGAGAGAGAGAGAGAGAGAGAGAGAGAGAGAGAGAGAGAGAGAGAGAGAGAAAGGAGAAAGGAGAAAGGAGGGACAAGGTGAAGACAGTATGGCCAGTGAGGCCTCTCTCTAGTGGAGCCAGCCTGTGCCCACCTGGGACCACGTTTCTCTGTGGGTGCTGTGACATGGCTGGGCCTGCTGCACAGTTTCTGACTCAGTAGGTCTGTTGTGGGGCCTCAACTTGCTGTGTTGTCAACGAGCTCCCAGGACGGGTTGTTGCTGCCGGTTTGAGAACCCCAGATCCAGGAGATCATTCCGGAAAGAGGGCACATGTATTTAGACCTTGGGCCTTGGGGCAGGAGAGGGTGGGACAGCTGTGCCGCCCAGTCTGGGGGCAGAGGCAGGTGGCACCTCGGGGGCCGAGCCTGGCAGGTCAGCAGGTGCCATGTGGGCTGTGTGATTTTGTTCTCTCTGCCCAGGAGAGCTAGTGGTGGGTTGTGGCAGGAGAGGGATGTGGGGCCTGATTTACCTTTGTAAAAGGTTGCTCTGATTTTCCATGGGAAGACAGGTTTGTGGGGCAGAGATGGAAGCAGGGGAGGTTAGGAGGCTATGGTGGTAGTTGGTCGCTGCCAGAGATGATGGTGGTCTGGATTCCCGTGACAGTGGCAGACAGTGGTAAAAGGGGGGCAGATTTAGGGTACATGGTGCAGGTGGAGCGGATAGCACTTGCTGGGCACTTGGGGGTGGGAGAGAGGAAGAAAGGACCTGAAGGTGCCTCTCAGCACAGTGCGTGGTGGAGGTGAAGCCACTCACTGTAATGGGAAGCTGGGGTTGCAGCAGGTGGAAGGTGGGGTGGGAGACCCGGTGTTCTCTTTCAGACATGTCATGGTGTATGTGAGGACAGAGGAAATCCTCTAAAAGCCAGGTCCTTTCTACTGGGGTCTCTGCTGACCTTCTGTGCCAGCCACCACTTCACTCAGCCCCTCCCGCACATGCCTCGATGGAGTTTCCAGCAGCTGGGTCTTTGCACCTTGGCTACTTCAGCCTCATGCCCTGGAGGCATGGCGGTGCCCCACTGAGCCGGGATCCGCCCCCACTCCATCCTGCTCACCCCCATGATGCGGAGATGTTTTATCAGCTGGTTACTATGTGTAGTCCTGGTCCTCAGAACTTGGAATAGGATGGACATTTTTCACTTAAAAAATATTCTCTCCAAATACAATTTTCAGATAAGCTCTTTCAACTTGATTTTCTTTTCCTTTCTTTTTTCTCTGACTAGAGGCTTGTGCAGGTCTTTAAAGAACCTCTGTGTGACTGTGATTGATTCTTTGGTCTGAACATGGCAGCCTTCTGGTCAATTTAGCTACTATTGAGTCACACCAAGACTGAGGAGCTGCGTGTTCCTCTAGCTGACTGTCTTTGGCAAGCCAATGTGAAGTCTTAGAATTAAGTGACTATCCATTCCGTGCCAAAATACTCATTTGAAAAATCCATGCTCTTGCCTTTCCTAAGAAGCACCTTTGATTTGCTTTTACATTCTTATTTTTCCCCCATTTTATAAGCTCAGTTCAATTCATCATAATCAGCTATAGACAGCTCCAAATTTAATAATGTCACCTGGGTGAGTCACGCCTAAGGGAACACTGAGTTGGTCAATACATGGTTTCTGCATGATCTAAATTAAAGTCAACTTTGAGGTTGACTTGAACAGAGTGAATGCAGCCAGTTCTTTCCATTTCAAAGACCAAGCTGGTCTTGATTGTTTGTACATGATAAAGTAGGTTATCCTAGTTTACAGACGAGTCTCAAAGAATGTCAGTGTCTTTTGGAAGTAGCGGATGTTGGGATGGAGAAACGCTAAGCACTATCAAAGGGCTAAATACTAAATACCCCAGCGGACTAAAAAACCTTACGCTGTTTGCAAAGTGCCTCAATAATGACGCTCTGGAATACCTGGTGTGTTGGGGAAGTTTATTTATTTTAGCTTAATCAGGGACCATATGATACCGTGTCAGGAAGCGGCATTGGGACCTTGACTACTCCCAGGCCAAATACAGTACGATTACTATTTGCCTGTCACAAGAATAATAAAGTGCTATTATTTGCGTTGAATTTTACTGAAACCTAAGTTAGCATTTATAGAGACATTTATAAAATAGGTATGATCTCTTCTGTCCCTGATCAGTTTCCAGGATATTACCTTCCTCCTCTTTCAGGACCCAGGAGCAAAGAATTGATTTTCCCTCCTCATTTAATTAACATGTGTTGGGTGATTGCTGTGCACAGGCATTGCTCTACGCCTGGAGGACACAAACGTGAGTACCGTCATGGCCTCTGTTGGCATGAGGCTGAGAATGTGGTGGTAGGAATTGACATGTATTAATGCTGTGTGATTAGCAGAGGGGCGTCTTTCATGGAGGTGAGGCCCGAGGCTTCTGGGGGCCATGCGGCAAATGTGCATAAGTATGTATTTTGATAAGAATGTGAACACTGGTTGCAAGCATGCATCGGTACCCCCACAGCATACATGAGGCATCTCAGAATAGGAAAAGGAAGGACTCAGGAGCCAAACAGCTCAGGCTGGTTCTGCAAAGATGTCCCAGAGAGCTTGCTGGTCATCCCTGGGGCACTTCTACCTGGGGTTCCATGTAGATTCCCCACATGCCGTAGGTGTTACCAGTATAGCACTCTATTCTACGAGGGAGGCACTGCAGGGCCTCTTATTACCTAGTCTCAGGAGGCACCTGACATCGCTTCCACTATATTCTAATAGTCAATGTGGTGAAGATGGTAGCCCAGATTCAAGACTCTGCCCTGCCTGGGAAGAGCAGCCTCAGATTCCAGGAATGGAGGTGCTGATCGACTGTGGCCATCTCAGAGAATAGAATAATTTGGGAAAACCCATCTCAAGGGTTTTCCTAAATATTTAGAGTAAAAATTATTGCATGGATAGAGCCTAAAAGTGTTTTTCAATTGTAAGTAGGAGCAAAAGCACTCTTAAGACTCCCATACTGAACCAGGTTGCTTATTAAGTGTATTGGTTCACTAGGGCTGTCATAACAAAGTAACATTTTTTTTTAGTATTGCCTCCAGTACTAGAGGCTGGATGTTTGCATCAAGTTGTTGGCAGGGTTGGGTCCTCCTGAGGGTCCGTGGGAGACTCTGTTCCACGCCTTTCCTGTTTAAGCTGATTGTGCTAACCTACCCTGTGTTAGCCTGACAGACTCCCATCTTGCCGAGAGCCAGACAGACTCCATCTTAACCTCCACCTCACCCGTCCCACCATTTCTCCCTTGAGTGTATATCTGGGTCACCTGGTGCTGGGTCATGTTGTACTTAGAACCATGGAAACATATAACCGTTCTAACCATATCCTGCTTGAGAAGCCCACTTGCTGTTGTGAATACCCCTTGAATAATTGTATGGAAAGTACCGAATGCCACCCCCCCCAACCTTGGTAACCAGCAATCATGGGAAATGCTTGTGTATACCCTCCTTAGTTAATCAACAATCATGGAAGCCTCCCACCTCCTAGTTACCAGCCTCCTCCCCTAACTTGCTTATTTTCCTTCTGTAAAATTCTGCTTTGTCCCCTTACCCTGAGCAACATATAAAAGGAATTCATACCCCTTCATCGGGGCCTAGAGATTTTTGAGCGTGAGCTGACTCTCGGTCGCCGGCAATAAAGGACTCGTGATTCGAACTCAGAGCGTGGCCCTTTCCATCTAACTTGTTTGGTTATAACATAATGAGTGGCACACATTAGCTGCTGATGACCTGCTCAACATCTTTGGTGTTTCTTGGCTTGTAGAGACCTAGTGCCCCAATCTCTGTCTTCATCTTCACATTGGGTTCTTCCCATGTGTGTAGCTGTGTTTGAATTGCCCTTTTTATAAGGACACTGGGCATATTGGATTAGGGCTCACCTTAATGACCTCGTCTTAATTTAATTATATCTATTCCAAATGAGGTCACATGCTGAGGTCCTGGGGGTTAGGATTGAACATATAGATTTGGGGGAACACAACTCAATCCATAACAACTAGTGTTTATTAAATAGTCATTCAGCATGCCTTTGCAAAGTTCCAGCACATTGAACGGAAGTATCAACAAGTAATCATAGTCAATGTAGCAATTTTTGTAAGACAGATAAGAGCAAAGTGCCCCTGATAAAGAAGCAAATAATACCCTCTTCTTGGGAGAACCAAAGAGGGCTTTCAGGAGGAGGAATTTATAGTGTTTACAGAGGACAGGCTTATAAAAAGCAGAAATCCCCCCATGCAAGAGCCAGGAGCAGATGGGCCTTGGCAAAGGGTGAACTAGAGTCTGGAGGGCTATGCAGTTGATGTTTTAGCCAGAGAAGAGGTTCGAACTTGAATTTCTGAGAAAAAAAAAGCCTGTTTGTGTACCTTTCTTTTGTCTTTTTTTTTTTTAAAGACAAAGTCCCGCTCTGTTACCCAGATTGTGCAGTGGCACAATCTCAGCTCACTGTAACCTCCCCCTCTTATGTTCAAACAATTCTCTTGCCTCTGCCTCCCAAGTAGCTGGGATTACAAGTACATGTCTGGATAATTTTTGTATTTTGAGTAGGGATGGGATTTTGCCATATTGACCAGACTGGTCTCGAACTCCTGACCTCAACTGATTCGCCTGCCCCAGACTCCCGAAGTATCGGGATTACAGACGTAGTTACCATACCTGGCCCATTTTTCCTTTTCTTGTTTTTACATCATGTCCTTTATTATTATTTTGGTTAAGGTGCCTCTACATATATATTTCTGCATTTTACCCTTAAGATAAACTAGATTTGATTACTTTACAGTACTTAATAGTACTCCGTCTATTAAGCTGGGCACTGAGGCCTGAGGAGCAGGCTCCCGGGTGAAGCTGGCCCGGCAGGAGCAGGTGTCATCCCCTCCAGGTGTTTCCATGCACCTCACTCCTACCTTCTCGAAGGTCCTTGGCATGGGGTTGCAGCATTGTTCTCAGCTCACCTTCATCATCGGCATTAACTCCACAACAGCCCTGGGAGCAAGGCATGGGACCTCGCTTCATTTTACTGAGGAAGAAGCCGTGTCTCAGAAAGGGGAGTCTAAGTACCTCACAGAGGCCCTGAGAACACCTCGTTCGGCTCTGTCTTTGCCTGGAGAGGAAGCTGAGGCTCTGCAGGGCAAAGGGACTTGGCAAGGCCCCAGAAGGCCCAGTGACCAAATAAAGCCCAGGCCCGAGCCCCCTCCCATCCATTGTCCTGGGCTGCTTCTAGGTTATCACTTTCAAGCTTCCTGCCATTCTCCATGTCTTACCATAATGACAGAGGGAAATAAACAGCACTGTAGTCTCAAGGGAATTCTTTTTTTTTTTTTGGTTTTGTTTTCTTTAAAGACTTCAGTGCACTTTGCAGACTCCTATTAAGTATGCAAAGTGAAGAAACAACTTTGCATATTGATGCCTCAGATGCTGGAGTTGGAAGGGTGCTCCCTGGCTCTCTCGGAAAGCGGGTGCTCAGTGTCCATGTGCTGCCACGCCCGAAGCTTGGGGCCATGCCACGGGAAGCACAGGCTGTTCTTGCTCCTGTTGCAGGAGGAAAGCAAGTTTCAAGGCTCTGCAGAGGGTGGCAGCCCCTCCCCCTGGACAGTTTCCTTCGTCCCGCCTTCCCTCACTCAGCAGCTCAGCTTCTTTCATGCTCAAGTCTCTTGCAGCTCTTGTAGATGTGTCCTGAGTAACACAGCAGCTTGTGACCCGTGAGTATAGGCCTGTGACTGGTTGTTAGTGTTTGTCTCCCTAACTCAGTGGGATGAAGCCATGCATGTATTGTTCCCCACTGGAATCTCATGACTTAGCACAGCCTCGGACACACATCAGGGCTGCATAGCTATTTGCTGAATGCATGAATCCAAGAGCCCACTCTCAGCCATCAAGCTCTACTGCTTTCTCCACTAGGGGGTGGGGGTGGGGTGATCGTGGGCTGGTACGTTGCAAACATCAGCGACCTGGCCTTCCTTCTGTGTGGGCGGGAGCATCTGCTCCTGGCTAGTCTCACTCCAGCAGGCACGCTGCTCTTCATGTCAGCATGAAGTCCGTTAGAGTGATGGCGGCTGCTTGTTGATCTAAACAAATGTGTTGAGGATTCTCCAGGGCCAAATGTAAAAAGTCCCTAATTGTTTCCCTCACAAAAACCCAAACCAGCACCTGGTGGGCTGGATGGGTGGAGACCCCGTGATGTGAGCCTTCTGTTGGCACCAAAGGCAAAGTCAGTCCAGGCCCACGGTTTTCTGCTGCCAACTTCAGTCTTTCGGTTCCCATGGAAAGAGGGGCTGGCTTGGCAAAAACATGGTATACTAAAATCTTTTAAGTGGAAAAGATTGCCGAGCCCTGACCTTGACAGTGCCCTTGGCAAAGAAGACATGAGAAGCTGCTGACAGTCAGGTCTCATTTCGGTGGGGACGCACCTTGCAGTTCCAGGCTGCTCAGTGTCTCCACTCCTGCTTCCAAAAGCTGACAAGCAAATATATACAATCTATTCAGCTGGCTCTTTTGGCAAACTTTGTTTTCTCCTTGCTGGCTATTGGCTCATTTTTATGGTTAATTATTGGCATTTTTTTTTCTTTTTTCCTCTTCCTTTTTCTTCTTCTTCTTTTTTTTTTTTTCTAACAGACTCCAAGACTCAAAGGTTTGGAAGCCATCTGGATGCCTCTGGCCGCATCTCCTCCTCTTTCTCTCCCAGCCAGTGCCTCCTTCCTCCAGTCTCACCCCAGGAGTTCAGCAGCCTGTGCTGCAGATTCTGCGGCAATGCAGAACAATTTCGTTCTGAGTGAACTCGTCTGAAGGCTTGAAATGCCTTTCTTAAACAGAGACACTTCTTATTCTCATAAAAGGTTACTTAGTTTTCTTTACACATGAAATCGAGGTAGCTTGCCATGGTGTCCCATATTGAACCTCCTCTCTTCTTACCCCAGTGAACCCACAGACTCCTAGAGACCTGGAGGATGCAGGTACCGTGTGGTCATTGCCACAGAACCATGATGTGTCAGGAAGATGGCAGAGGACAGGCAGAAGATGTGCATGTTCTTAAATGACAAGGGTGGGAAACTCAGGGAGTGGCTGGATAAAGCATGGGATGTTCTGGATGATGGCAGGGCTGCAGGCTTCCCAGATCCCCCTGTGGGGACGGTGGTCCTTTGGATCAAGTTGTGGTCGAGGTACATCATCAGATTCTCCACCACAGTGGAGGCCTCCGGGAGGTTTGTGCCCATGGCTTGTCTTTCCACGTGGGTGTAGCGGGACCTCTGATGGGTGCTCAGGGGACAAATAAAGACTGCAAAGCAGCCCACAGTCTTGCTGAGACTTTGTGGCTGGGGGAGGTCATCAGTTTCAGCAGGCCCTGCCAAGAGTCATAGACATGATTTCACCCATCCCATTATTATTATTGTGATTTTCTTGTATATTTATCCGTCCAGTTGCAGCATCCTAACTTAATCTGTGAGGACCCCGGCCCAGAGAGGCAGCCGACTTGCCCAAGTTTGCAGTGAACAGCAGAGCCAGCTCAGCCCTTCCTCCTTCCTCTAGGCTTTCCTAGAGCTCCCCTCGCTCCCCCCCTGCCTGTCTGTCCGTGCCATTCTGAGTGTGGTCCTCAGATCAGATACAGCATTCGTCACTGGTGGAGAAGAGCAGGGCCAGCCCCTGCCCCCAGATCAGCCCTGTCACTCAGCTGCAGGGCTTTACTGAACCTGCCTTACCACCTGGAGTCAAAACTATAGATTCCTGTAGTTTTGATTGAAGGACTAGTGCTGACTCTTAGTACTAAACCAAGCTCTTACCAAGATATATTCTAGAACTGGAGATCAAGTATAACTTCCTGTTTCTTCCTAAATTCTCTCAGTGTGCTGTTCCTCCTAAATTCTCTCAGTTTGCTGTTCCTCCTAAAATGGGCTTATATTCAGATGTCAGCAGGATAAAATTGGTTGAGTAAGATAGCATTAAAAACGTACATTAAGGAGAACAATATTGGATGCTGAGAAAATTGAGTGACACTGAAAATTTTCCTACTTCTAAAAAAAAGTCCGAACTAGACAACATTTTACTATAAATAAATGATTTATATACAAATGACAAGTTAAGAGCTGCAGATCACAGCAAATGTAGAACATAAAATATTCTGAATACGTTAGGGGTAAATTGAAGTCTGTATAGGATGAAGGTGAGTACCATTTGTAAGTTGTTCTCATCCTAAGCTTTATCTATCTATATGACTTTATCCAAATCAGTTCTTCTCTTTTCTTTTCTTTTTTTTTTGGGTGGGGGCTGGAGTCTTGCTGTGTTGCCCAGGCTGTAGTGCTATGGCACAATTTTGGCACCCTGCAACCTCCGCCTTCTGGGTTCAAGCAATTCTCCTGTTTCAGCCTCCTGAGTAGTTGGGATTACAGGCGCACACCACCACACCCAGCTAATTTTTGCATTTTTAGTAGAGACGGGGTTTCACCATGTTGGTCAGGCTGGTCTCAAACTCCTGACCTCAGGTGATCCACCTGCCTCGGCCTCCCAATATGCTGGGCTTACAGGCGTGAGCCAGTGCACCTGGCCCCAGTTCTGATTTTTTAGGTTTAGTGATCTCATCTCAGATGAAGAGGTAATTACATCTACACTGGGATGATGCTGAAGACTTTCCTAGCTCTTACATTCTATGCTTCATTGTGTAAGAATGTGTATAACTGGGTGGTAAGTAGCTGGGATTGGAGATTAGCAACTGAGAACTGGATAATACCTTCTTTAGTTGGTTAGAGTTTTGCTGGAGCTGTTTCACTTTAGAGATCAGGATTGATATTTCTTTGGCTGGAATGGGAAGTAGGTTTCTGTCTCTCTTGAAGAAGAGGCTCTCTTCGTGTGCCATTTATCCTAACATCCACCAGCTGAGCTGTAAAAGGGGCTCCACAGGGTTAGTTTTCCAAGGGTAGACAGATGTCGATTTTCACGTCATGCTGTTTGTGAGACATTTCATAGCAGGAGGACTTTAAACAATGTTAAAAAATATTCTCCTTGGCATTATCCAGGGCTGAAGATCACTTTCTTATTTTATCTCTGCAGATCAGGGAGAGGTTCTTGTTGTGAATTATGTCAGCATCTTAAAAAACAGCACTATTACCCAAGGGATAAATCAGCAGAGAAGAGGGACTGGTTGTGCACATTGGCACTGTGTGAACTTGGAACAGATACTGTTCACAGTAGACCCCAAACCGAATCGTCATTGAAAACAGAAGCCAAGTAATCAAATATGATGTCATTACTTTGGGGATTTATATATTTTTAAATAACCCTAAGCAAACTAATGCAGGAACAGAAAAGAAAATACTGTATCTTCTAACTAGGTGCTTATGGACATAAAGATAGGAACAACAGATACTGGGGTCTCCTAGAGCAGGGAAGGAGGACGGGGAATGCATTGAAATACTAATTATTGGGTACTTTGCTCGGTACCTGGGTGACGGGATCTGTACCCCCCAAACTTCAGCATCATGCCATACACCCATGTAACAAACCTGCACGTGTAGCCCCATTTATCTAAAATAAATGGTGAGATTATGTAATAATAATCATTTCACCATCAGACGGCGAAATATCGTGATATTGAAAATGTTCCTGCTTCTAAAAAAAATAGTCTAGACAACCTTTCACTATAAATAAATGATTTATATATGAATGACAAATTAAGAGCTGCAGATCACAGCAAAAGTAGAACATAAAATATTCTGAATATGTTAGGGATAAATTCAAGTCTGCATAGGACGAAGGTGACTATCATTTTGAGATGGAGTCTTGCTCTGTCACCCAGGCTGGAGTGCAAGGGGGAGGGCCTTGGCGAGAGGATACCAAGGGGGAGGCCGTGAGGGGAGGATACCAAGGGGGAGGCCGTGAGGGGAAGCCGATCCTGCAGTGCTGAGGACGCAGGCTGCCTCCCTTCCAGTTTCAGAAGGAAACACGGACGTGGGACCAGCTGCGCTCAGGCCGGCACAGTACGTGTCCTTCTTACAACCCCACGTACTCTAAGTTTGCTTAGCAGTTACACTTGTGGCAGCCCTCTCAGGAACATGGGCCATGGTCCTCCGAACTGACGGGCAGGGTGCTAAGCCATGTCTGCAGCGTCTGTAAACTCGGCCTCTGTGACGATGCCCGATGCCCTGTTCTGGACGGCCTGAGCGGCCCTGCCTTGGCCTCCTCCTCCCTCGTCACCACCCCCCACAGTAAGAGGGGTCCTTCTCCTGGGGTGTGATTGTCAAGGGCAAGCCACCTGCTCCGGAGTCCGCACCCCCAATTGCCTCC
This sequence comes from Saimiri boliviensis, assembly GCF_048565385.1. Lineage (NCBI taxonomy): Eukaryota > Metazoa > Chordata > Mammalia > Primates > Cebidae > Saimiri > Saimiri boliviensis. The sequence continues at coordinate 7,499,727 of NC_133463.1, read as the reverse complement.
CTTGTCTGGCTCTCACACGCTGAACCACCGTCCCCTGCCCTTGTCACCGTACCAGATACCAGAAAGCCCCTGGAATTATCTAAGCGAGCCCATCCTGAGCTTGCTTGCCCTGCCTCCGGTTGCTTCCCTTGGAAACCATCATAAAGGCTCTTGCCCACAGTGACCTCTTCCCCTGCCATCTGAGCGACCCTCGGGAGTCCCCGTGCGGCCCCCGCGGTGTGATGCATGCTCCGTCTCTCAGGATCTGCGAGTTAAATGCACAGTCTTTTCAATGGTAGTTCTCTCCTGATCTGTTGGCTTCACCATACTTAAAAAAAAAATAATAATAATAATAAGGAAACCTATCAAAATACTGGCTGTGAGGCAGAGGATCTGAGGCCTGCAAGATGAGAGAGCCTGACACAGTTTTTCTAGCTCCTTGCCCTAATATTTACTTTATTTCCCAATTATAAATAAACCCTTCACCACTGCCATTTGTGACTTCCATGACATGGCAGTGTTTGACTTTAAATTCACTTTCTGCAAACCAAGACCATGTTTGTCTGTTTCACAGCTGTATTCCCAGGCTTTGCACATCTGGCACAGTTAGTACAGGTTAGATATCAGTTAACTGAATGAATGGATAAATAAACCATCCAACTACTAAATCACGTTGTCTCAAATTCATCCAAAAGTTTGTATGGGTTGAGTGTAACAAACTTCATGGGATTTTGGGGTAGGCTGAATCATCGTTTCTCCTAAAAGATATCCACGTTCAAATTCCTGAAACCTGTGCGTATTACTTTATTTGGCAGAAAGGGCCTTTGCAGATGTGATTAAGAATCTTGAGTTGGGGACATTATCCTAGATTATTTGGGGCACCCTAAGTCCAATCACAAGTGTCTGTGAGAGAGGTTCAGAGGCAGATGACATGCACAGAGGCAGAAGAGGCAGTGTGAGCAGGAGGCAGAGATTGGAGTGTCGTGGCCACCATTGTGGAAGCTGGAAAAGGAATTTTTCTGCAAAGGCTCCAGAGGGAGCATGGTCCTGGTGACACATGGGTTTCGGGTTTCTGGCCTCAAGAACTATGAGAATAAATCTCTATTGTTTTAAGCTCCTACCTGTGTCAAAATTTGTTACAGTGACTCAGGAAACCGACAGTTTCTGAGGGAAATTGATGGGTATTTCTCTCTGGAGAATTCTAAAAAGAGAGACCCTCGGATCATGTCCTGAAGTGGCCGGATAGTAGGAACTAGATTTGGTGGTCTGTTGGCGTTCCTTTCCAAGAATTCTTCTGGGATGTTTTGGGAAGCATGGTGACTTGGCTTCATTTCCTGTCATGTAAGTGACTGAGGTAAGGTTAGATGAGAGGAAGACCACAGGCGTGTTTAGGCAGACCAAGGCCTCCCAGAGAGTTAGGATACTTCAGCTGCTCCTGTCATGCTTTGTCCATTCTGGTACTTGCCAGTCCATGTTACTTAGATAAAAGGGAAGGGAGTCTTTGAGGTTTATGTTCTATCATTACACAGGGATTGCATTTCTTTCTCTATTGAGTTAGTACTGGACAAGATGTTTCAGGAGAACTATTTGAATTCAATAGGATGGCCTTTGAAGGTAAAGAATGTGTAAAGTGGATTTTTAATCTTATTCAATCCCAGTGAAGATATTAACATTTTATTTTGGGGAGCAGTTTCCTGCCTTATTTTTTTTTTTGTTAATTAACTTATTAAGAGGCCACTGATATCTTTTTTTCATTTTATTTTTTAAATCTACCCAAAAAAGGTGATCAGAAGCTTCTAAAATCATTAAAAAAACCTGATTCTTAAATGTAAAAGGAACTTAGAGAAAGGATAATACCATACATTATCTAATTATTTGAGTATTAAATGTTAGAATTATGGGGTTAGATTCACAGATAGGTCCAAATCATGTCCTGTACTTTCTTGTCTCCTAGGTAACAGCTAGGGCACATTTGAGATTTTTTTTTTTCCTGAAAAATTAATGTCTTATATAACAGGCTGGCAGTTAGGAAAGCAAAACATACATGTTTATTTTTTTCCCATTTTAAACAATACAATTTGGCCATAGATTATATAGAATATAAATAATGACAGAGAAACATAGCTTCAGGAGATAAAATGTCAGTATGCAATATTTTAGTGAAACTAACGTAATTTTGATTCATTGCATTTCTCTTCTTAATATAAAATCTTATAGAGCCAGCTTTTCCACAGCATCCCCTTTACCAGGGATCTGTGTTGATCTCATTGTAGACTTTAGTCAATATTCACTGCCCAGGCTCTGCACACGGTCTGCAAAGGCAACATGTTCAGCAGGGTTCATCACCCTCTATCTAGAGACGCTCCTACAAAGGGCAGTGAGTTTTCTCCTGATAACAAAGATCTGAATGCATTTTCTTTCATGTATATATATATATATATATATATATAATATAAAATTGCATTTTAAGTTCTGGGGTACATGTAAAGAACATGCAGGATTGTTGCATAGGTTCATAGAAATGTGGTTTGCTGCCTCCATCCCCATCAGCTGTATCCTGGCATTTGGCATTTCTCCCCATGTTGTCCCTCCCCAACTCCCTACCCCCCACTGTCCCACCCCTAGTCCCCCCACAACAGACCCCACTGTGTGATGTTCTCCTCCCTGTGTCCATGTGTTCTCATTGTTCAACACCCGCCTGTGAGTGAGAACATGTGGTGTTTGATTTTCTGTTCTTGTGTCAGTTTGCTGAGAATGTTGGTTTCCAGGTTCATCCATGTCCCTACAAAGGACATGAACTCAATGTTTTTGATGGCTGCATAGTATTCCATGGTGTATATGTGCCACAGTTTCCCTGTCCAGTCTACCATTGATGGGCATTTTGCTTCGTTCCAAGTTTTTGCTATTGTAAACAGTGCTGCGATGAACATACGTGTGCATGTGTCCTTATATTAGAGTGATTTATAATCCTTTGGATATATACCCAGTAATGGGATTGCTGGGTCAAATGGAATTTCTATTTCTAGATCCTTGAGGAATCCCCCCACTGTCTTCCACAATGGTTGAACTAATTTACACTCCCACCAACAGTGTAAAAGTGTTCCTATTTCTCCACATCCTCTCCAGCATCTGTTGTCTCCAGATTTTTTAATTCATTGCATTCTAACTGGCGTGAGATGGTATCTCTATGTAGTTTTGATTTGCATTACTCTAATGACCAGTGATGATGAGCATTTTTTCATATGTTTGTTGGCCTCACATATGTCTTCTTTTGTAAATTGTCTGTTCATATCCTTTGCCTACTTTTGAATGGGTTTGTTTTTTTCTTGTAAATCTGTTTTAGTTCTTTGTAGATTTTAGATATAAGTCCTTTGTCAGGTGGGTAGATTGCAAAATTTTTTTTCCATTCTGTTGGTTGCTGGTTTATTCTAATGATTGTCTTTTGTTGTGCAGAAGCTCTGGAGTTTGGTTAGATTCCATTTGTCTATTTTGGCTTTTGTTGCCAATGCTTTTGGTGTTTTAGTCATGTAGTCCTTGCCTGTGCCTATGTCCTGAATGGTTTTGCCTAGGTTTTCTTCTAAGGCTTTTATGGTGCTAGGTCTTATGTTTAAGACCTAACATCTGGAGTTAATTTTAGCATAAAGTGTCAGGAAGGGGTCCAGTTTCTGCTTTCTGCACATGGCTAGCCAGTTTTCCCAACACCATTTATTAAACAGGGAATCCTTTCCCCATTGCTTGTTTTTGTCAAGTTTGTCAAAGATCAGATGGTTGTAGATGTGTGGCATTGTCTCTGAGGCCTCTGTTCTGTTCCATTGGTCTATATCTCTGTTTTGGTACCAGTCCCATGCTGTTTTGATTATTATAGCCTTGTAGTATAGTTTGAAGTTAGGTAGTGTGATGCCTCCAACTTTGTTCTTTTTGCTTAGAATTGACTTGGGTATATGGGCTCTCTTTTGGTTTCATATGAAGTTTAAGGTGGTTTCTTCCAGTTCTGTGAAGAAGGTCATTGGTAGCTTGATGGCAATAGCATTGAATCTATAAATTACTTTGGGTGGTATGGCCATTTCCACGATATTGATTCTTTCTAACCATGAGCATGGAATGTTTCTCCATCTGTTTGTGTCCTCTCTTATTTTGCTGAGCAGTGGTTTGTAGTTCTCCTTGAAGAGGTCCTTTATATCCTTTGTTACTTATATTCCTAAGTATTTTATTCTCTTTGTAGCAATTGTGAATGGCAGTTCATTCTTGACTTGACTCTTTTTAAGACTGTTATTGGTGTATAGGAATGCTTGTGATTTTCTGCACATTGATTTTGTATCCTGAGACTTTGCTGTAGTTGCCTATCAGTTTCAGGAGATTTTGGGCTCAGATGATAAGGTCTTCTAAATATACAATCATGTGGTCTGTAGATAGAGATAATTTGACTTCCTCCTTTCTTAATTGAATCCCTTTATTTCTTTTTCTTGCCTGATTGCTCTGGCTAGAACTTCCAATACTGTATTGAATAGGAGTGGTGAGAGAGGGCATCCTTGTCTAGTGCCAGATTTCAAAGGGAATGCTTCTAGTTTTTGTTCATTCTGTATGATATTGGCTGTGGATTTGTCATAAATAGCTTTTATTACTTTGAGATATGTTCCATCTATACCTAGTTTCTTGAGAGTTTTTAGCATGAAGGCCTGTTGAATTTTGTTGAAGTTTTTCTCTGCATCTATTGAGATAATCATGTGGTTTTTGTCTTTGGTTCTGTTAGTGTGGTGAATTACGTTTATAGGCTTGTGTATGTTGAAGCAGCCTTGCATCCCCGGGATTAAGCCTACTTGATTGATGGATAACCGTTTTGACGTGCTGTTGCAGTCAGTTTGCCAGTATTTTATTAAAGATTTTTGCATCTATGCTCATCATAGCTATTAGCCTGAAATTTTCTTTTCCTGTTGAGTCTCTGCCAGGCTTTGGTATCAGTATGATGTTGGTCTCATAAAATGATTTGGGAAGGATTCTCTCTTTTTGGATTGTTTGGAATAGTTTCAGAAGGAATGGTACCAGCTCCTCTTTGTACGTCTGGTAGAATGTCGCTGTGAACCCATCTGGACCTGGGCTTTTCTGTTTGGTAGGCTATTAATTGCTGCCTCAACTTCGGCCCTTGTTATTAGTCTACTCAGGGTTTTGACTTCTTCCTGGTTTAATCTTGGGAGGATGCAAATGTCCAGGAATTTATCCATTTCTTCCAGGTTTACTGGTTTATGTGTATAGAGTTGTTTGTAGTAATCTCTGATGGTAGTTTGTATTTCTGTGGAATCTGTGGTGATATCTTCTTTATCATTTTTTAATGCATCTGTTTGATTCTTCTCTCTTTTCTTTTTTATTAATCTGGCTAGTGGTCTATTTTGTTGATCTTTTCAAAAAACCAGCTCCTGGATTTATTGATTTTTTGAAGGTTTTTTTTTGTGTCTCTATCTCCTTCAGTTCTACTCTGATCTTAGTTATTTCTTGTCTTCTGCTAGCTTTTGAGTTTTTTTTTTTTATCTTGCTCCTCTAGCTCTTTCAGTTTTGAAAATAGAGTGTTGATTTTAGATCTATCCTTTCTTCTCATGTGGGCATTTATTGCTATAAATTTTCCTCTAGACACTGTTTAAAATGTGTCCCAGAGATTCTGGTACATTGTGTCTTCATTCTCATTGGTTTCAAAGAACATCTTTATTTCTGCCTTCATTTCATTGTTTTTCCAATCAACATTCGAAAGCCAGTTCAGTTTCCATGAAGTTGTGTGTGGTTCTGAGTTCATTTCTGAATTCTTAGTTCTAATTTGATTGCACTGTGGTCTGACAGACTGTTTGCTATGATTTCTGTTCTTTTGCATTTGCTGAGGAGTGATTTACTTCCAATTTTGTGGTCAATTTTAGAGTAGGTGTGATGTGGTGCTGATAAGAAGGTATATTCTGTGGATTCGGGGTGGAGAGTTCTGTAAATGTCTATTAAGTTTGCTTGGTCCAGGTCCGAGTTCAAGTCCTGGATATATCCTTGGTGATTTTCTGTCTCGTTGATCTGTCTAATATTGACAGTGGAGTGTTAATGTCTTCCACTATTATCGTGTGGGAGTCTAAGTCTCTTTGTAAGTCATTAAGAACTTCCTTTATGTGTCTGGGTACTCCTGCATTGGGTGTGTATATATTTAGGATCATTAGCTCTTCTTGTTGCATTGATCCTTTTACCATTATGTAATTGCCCTTCTTTGTCTCTTTTGATCTTCATTGGTTTAAAGTCTATTTTATCAGAGACTAGGTTTGTAACTCCTACTTTTTTTTGCTCTCCATTTGCTTGGTAGATCTTCCTCAGTCCCTTTATTTTGAGCCTATATGTATCCTTGCATGTGAGATGGGTTTCCTGGATACAGCACACCGATGGGTTTTGACTTTTGACCCAATTTGCCAGTCTGTGTCTTTTGATTGGGGCATTTAGTCCATTTACATTTAAGGTTATGGGGCATTTAGTCCATTTACATTTAAGGTTAATATTGTTATGTGTGAATTTGATCCTGCCATTTTTATACTAGCTGGTTGTTTTGCCCATTAGTTGATGCAGTTTCTTCATTGTGTCAATGCTCTTTACCATTTGGTATGTTTTTGGAGTGGCTGGTACTGGTTGTTCCTTCCTATGTTTAGTGCTTCTTTGAGGAGCTCTTATAAAGTGGGTCTGGTTGAGGGGAAATCTCTGAGCAATTGCTTGTCCATAAAGGATTTTATTTCTCCTTCACTTATGAAGCTTAGTTTGGCTGGATATGAAATTCTAGGTTGAAAGTTCTTTTCTTTTAGGATGTTGAATATTGGCCCCCACTCTCTTCTAGCTTGTAGGATTTCTGCTGAGAGATTCGCTGTGAGTCTAATGAATTTCCCTTTGTGGGTAGCCCAACCTTTCTCTCTGGCTGAGCTTAGCATTTTTTTCCTTCATTTCAACCCTTGTGAATCTGACGATTATGTTCCTTGGGGTTGCTCTTCTTGAGGAATATCTTTGTGGTGTTCTCTGTATTTCCTAGATTTGAATGTTGGCCTGCCTTGCTAGATTGGGGAAGTTCTCCTGGATATTGTCCTGAAGAGTGTTTTCCAGCTTGGATTCATTCTCTCTGTCACATTCAGGTACACCTATCAGATGTAGATTAGGTCTTTTCACATAATCCCATATTTCTCAGAGCATTTGTTCATTTCTTTTTACTCTTTTTTTCGCTAATCTTGCCTTCTCATTTTATTTCATTGAGTTGATCTTCAATTTCTGATATCCTTTCTTCTGCTTGGTCGATTTGGCTACTGAAACTTGTGTATGCTTTGTGAAGTTCTCGTATTGTGTTTTTCAGCTCCATCAATTCATTTATGTTCCTCTTTAAGCTGTTTATTCTCATTAGCATTTTATCAAACCTTTTTTCAAGGTTCGTGGTTTCTTTGCATTGGATTAGAACATGATCTTTTAGCTCAGAGAAGTTTGTTATTACCCACCTTCTAAAGCCTGCTTCTGTCAATTCATTAGACTCATTCTCCATTCAGCCTTGTTCCCTTGCTGGTGAGGAGTTGTGATCCCTTGGAGGAGGAGAGGCATTCTTGTTTTCGGTATTTTCATCCTTTTTGTGCTGGTTTCTTCCCATCTTTGTGGATTTATCTACCTGTGGTCTTTGTGGTTGGTGATTTTCTGATGGGGTCTCTGAGTGGACATCCTTTTTGTTGCTGATGAAGTTATTACTTTCTGTTTCTTAGTTTTCTTTCTAACAGTCAGATCCCTTGCTGGAGGTCCACTCCAGACACTGCTTGCCTAGGGATCACCTGCAGCAGCTGCAGAACAGTAAGGGTTGCTGCCCGTTTCTTCTTCTGTTATCTTTGTCCCATAAGGATACCTGCCAGATGTCAGCCTGAGCTCTCCTTTATGAGGTGTCTCTTTGGTTATACGGAGGTTGGGGAGCTGCTTGAGGAGACAGTCTGTCTCTTATAGGAGCTCAGGTGCTGAGCTGTGAGCTCCGTTGTTTTGTTCAGAGCTGCTGGGCAGGTACGTTTAAGTCTGCTGCAGTGGAACTCATAACTGCCTTTTTTTCTCAGGTATTCTATCCCAGGAAGGTGGGGCTTTATTTATAAGTTCCTGTCATTCTGCTGCCTTTTCTCAGAGATGCGCTGCCCAGCAAGGAGGTAGCCTAGTCACAGTCTGCCAGCAGAGGCATTGCTGGGCTGCTGTGAGCTTCACCCAGCTGCTGTGTGAACTTCCTTACAGTTTTGTTTATAGGGGTATAGTTAGAACTGCCTCGGTAATGGCAGACTGCCTCAGTAATGGCGGACTGCCTCAGTAATGGCGGACTGCCTCAGTAATGGCAGACTGCCTCGGTAGTGGTGGACTGCCTCGGTAATGGCAGACACTCTTCCGCCCATAGAGCTGGACCATCCTCGGTCCAGCTGTGCTTGCTGTGAAACTCTCAATCCAGAGCATTTCAAATTGCTGGTCTTTGTGGGGGTGGGACCAGCCGAGCCAGATCACCTGGCTCCATGTTTCAGCCCCCTTTATTTCAGTTGAACATGTGACTCTGTTTCTCCAATGTTCCAGTTGCTAGTTGAAACTGCACCCAGGTTTGTGTGAGTTTTTGTGCAGAAACCCACTGTGCCAGCTGAAACAGCCACGCTGGAGACTCGTGGCGCTTTTCTGCCCGGGAATCTCCTGGTCTGTGGGCAGTAAAAATTCATTTGGAAATGCAGTGATCACTCAACTTCTGCGTTTTTGCTGGAAACTGCAATCCAGAGCTGTTCATATTCGGCCATCTTGGATCCTCTAATGTCGCCTTTTCTTTCTTAACATAGATTCCTTTTTAATCCTGCAGCATACGGGCCACTTTGGTGCCCAGTCAGCTAGTGCCTGAAGTGTCTCCAATCTGAATCCAGTTTACTTTTTTTCATCTGGTCGGCTCCAGTAGAAGTTTGCGGTTTCACTTGCTTTTTGTTTTACCTTTCTGGAGTTCCCTAGGGAAGCTAGTCTATGCTATACAAACTTCAGTAGATGGCTAATACCTGTCTGTATCTTCTCAACCAACAGTATTAATTTCTTTAATAACATTCCTACCAGTGTTATTGGTAGAAACATTATTAGTGGAAAGAAAAATGTCAATTGAAAGTGGCTCCTAGGCTACTGGCTAAGAAGCCTGGTGAGTGGTTTTAGTATTTATTGGAGGAGATGGTGATTTAGATTTTTTGTTTTAATCGATTTGATTTTCTAGAGTAGTTTTAGGTTCATAGCAATATTGAGCATGAGATTGGAAATTTCCCATATACCTCTGGTCTCTGCATGTGCCTCACCTTCCCCGCTGTCAACATAGTGCATTTTTTATGATCGATGAGCTTGCATTGGCACTTCACCATCACCCAAAGTGTATGGTTTATATTAGAGTTCACTCTTGAATTTGTACATGCTATGGATTTGGCTATGTTTATAATGGCATGCATCTACCCTGGTAGTGTCATGCAGAGTAGTTTCACTGCTCTTAAAATCCTCTGGGCTCCATCTGTTTATTCCGTGACTTATGTTTGGAATGTCTTGAGTTTGCCCACAGGGGAAAAACCAAGCTTGCAAATGGATAAGGGCATCTAGGTATGCAGTATAAAATGAGATGAGAAGATTGCCTGTTGCTAAATCTTGAGGAGGACATACAGGCGGCAAGGACAAGGACCAAGAAAGATGCATCTACAGCAGAGTGAGAATGACAAAAAGGGAAGTAAAGCCGTTCTTTTATTCATTCATTCAACACATATTTTTGAGTCCCTATTATGTGCTAGAGACTACTATGTGTTGAGAGCTGAGTATTTGGAGAGTGGCATCACAGAAGCACAAAATAAAGAGTATTTTCAAAACTAGAAAATGGTCAAGTAATGTATTTTGGACATGAAGTCATTGGTGCCTTTAGGAAGAGAAGTTTCAGTGCGGTGGTGAGAGTGGGAGCCAGATGGCAGAGGCTTGAGGACGGAGAGAGAGGTAAGCAAAGGGGACAGTGAATGTGAACGGTTGTCTGGTTCACGACTACACCAAATGCCATGTTGAGGTCCGAAGGGAGTGCGTGGATGAGCAGAAAGAACACTTGGAGGGGCGTAGGCAGGTAAAAGACGAATTTATTCAGCAGCAGCTCCCATCAATGGGTTTCTCATACTGTCTGCCCTGTCTTGGCTGCTAGAGCCCATGTCTCCCACATACAGCTGTGCGGCCAGGCCTCTCCTGCCTTCAGAGTCAGCAGCTAACACTTTCTCTGTCTGGGCATGAGTGAGTTGAGCTGTGTCCTGGATCCCCTCTGTCTATCTGCAAAGACGGACAGCTCTGACTCTCTCTCTCTCTTTCTCTGGGCACCAGCACCTATCCTGTGTCAGCAGGGCAATTATACCTTTTACAGACAATAGTGGCTTAGAGCTAGGTGATGTGCCTTCCCTATGCTATGGCTATGGTGATGAGCTTCTCTATGTTATGTCTACATGGCCGTGATAACAAGTGGAATATTATGCCTGCGCACTTAACTTGCTGAGTCACTCTGGATGTTTACCTCAGCCTATCCTTGACCAAAGCACAGCCATGTTCCTTCCACTCCACCCCCTGGGCCAAGGGAGACATAAGTCTTGATACACAGGTTATGCACATAAACTTGGGGTACATAGACTCAATATACACATGCACAGGCTTTATACATAAGTTTGGGATACATAGGCTTGATTAACAGGCTTGGCACACAGGCCTTACATCCTATCCCTTAGGCCAGGCATCCCCAAACTTTTTACACAGGGGGCCAGTTCACTGTCCCTCAGGCCGTTGGAGGGCCGCCACATACTGTGCTCCTCTCACTGACCACCAATGAAAGAGGTGCCCCTTCCTGAAGTGTGGTGGGTGGCCAGATAAATGGCCTCAGGGGGCCGCATGCAGCCCGTGGGCCATAGTTTGGGGATGCCTGCCTTAGGCTGAAGAAGTCCTTAGTGGGGATCCATGCACACAGAGCAGCATCTTGGACCCATAGGCCACGGCAACAATACAGGGAACTACAGACTACCACTAAGGTCCCTTTTATGCTACCTTTGATTATTAGAGCCCAACATAGGCCAGAGCATAGAGACACTCACCATCTCTGCAGGGGGTCATCAGTAAGGTGCTCAATCACCTTAAACTCCTGTGACACCCCTTGTAAAGCTGCTGTTATGTTCTGATGGGTGTCAGCCAAAAGCATTCATCATCTGGCCCCCAGGAATTCAGATCAAACATAGCCTGCCGCCTACCTATTTCCCAGGGTATTGGAACCAAATTAGCACATGATCGCTATTTCCTCAGAATTTCTGGTATCTCTCTGGCATCATTCCAGACAGTCCGTATCGCTGTCATTAGCCACTCGATTAACGTGTGGTCACCTTGCCCTTGTGCCAACCGTTGGCACAGCTGCAGCTGCTGATGAAGGGAGGGTGAGTTGTGATGGAAGCCATCTTCTTCTCCGAGGCGGAACAAGAAATGCCGTCAGCTTCCTTAGACGTTGCCGACATTATTCACCTAGTTCCCATAGCCGAGTGGGGGTATAGGCATAATAAGACGTGTGTTCCACCACCGTGGAGGGGTCCCTGGGCTCTCCCCTGGGCTCCCACCAGCGGCTTATGTTCTACCTTCTGACGGATCACAGGACAAGCCTGCAGTGGGGAAGCTTCCATCAGACCTAACAGGAGTGTCTGCCTGGAGGACGGGCTCAAGGTCGCACCAGCAGCTACTGCTAACTCCGGTTCCAGGCTGTTTATCTGGGTCTCCAAGTCCCCAGCTTGTGCCTGGAGCTCTCTGAACCCCAGGTCCTGCTCCATGCTGTGCGCTTGGGCCCCCAGGCACGCCGCTTGTGCCAGAACGTCCCTTTCCTGTGGCACTGAGCACGTACTTTCTGCAGTGCAGCCAGAAATGCCCATCAGACTCTCCTGGCAAAGGTGCGTTCCCTCTTTGTGCTGTGAGTTTCCAGCTGCTTCAGTGCTTTCTCCACACTCAGAGAGACCTCTCCTCTGCTTCCCATGTTTCCACTGAGGCTCATCCAAGCAGCATCACTGCCACGGGGCACCACCGCCCATGCTGCGGCCACAAAGCCAACCTAGGAGCCGCAAGGGCTGAAGACCCACTCACCTCATTCTGCCAACTGCGCCCATTGTCAGGCTCACAACTACACCAAATGTCATGCTGAGGTCCAAAGGGAGTGGCTGGATGAGCAGAAAGAATTCACAGAGGGCCATAGGCAGGTGTAAGATGATTTTATTCAGCAGCAGCTCTCATCAACAGTTTTCTTACACTGTCTGCCCTATCTCGGCTGCTTGAGCCAGTGGCTCCCACATACAGCTGCGCAGCAGGCCCTCCCCTGCCTTCAGGGTCAGCAGCTAACTCTTTCTTTCTGGGCATGAGCAAGCTGAGCTGTGTCCTGGATCCCTTTTGTCTGTCTGCAAAGACAGACGGCTCTGACTCTCTCTTTCTCTGGGTGCCAGCACCTGTACAGTGTCAGCAGGGCAATTATACCTTTTACAGGCAATAGAGGCTTAGAGGTGATGAGCCTTTTCTATGTTATGGCTCTGGTGGTGAGCTTCTCTATGTTATGTCTACATGGCTGCGATAAGAAATGGAGTTCTACACCCGCGCTCTAAACTCACTGAGTCACTCTGGTTGTTTACCTTGGCCTGTCTTTGACCAAAGCACAGCCGTGTTCCTTACAACAGTGTTTCAAAGAATTGAATTATGAATGAAGAGGACAGAGTTTAGATGGTAGATGGAAGGACTCGGAAGATTATGTCAGCAAAAATGGTGAGGGAGGAAATCTGAAATCCTACTCTCCATGGAAGCAATAAAAAACTGGGGAAAACTCTAAGACTCAACATTTTTGGGACTCTGGAAATAACCAAAAGCTTGGAGCCACCCAGGGAATGCTCATTCAAGAAAAAAGCCAAATCTTGCCAACAACAGCAAACTTTGTCGTGTTTAACATGCTTTAGTCTCCCTTCCTGCTCTGGAGCTCAGCGGAAGCCTTGATAATAAAGCCTGTCTTTCTGGCACTTGTGTGACATGGGAAACACCTGAGCATATTTAAACACTAATTTGAAAAAGTTAGAAGAACTTGATTGAGCACTCGAAGTTACTGTAACTGTGGGGAAAGTGGCCAGTGCCAGGTGGAGGGGCATTGGCAGGCGGAAGCTCACTTCAGATATAAGGAGGGGAGAAGAGGAGAGACCATGTGCAGTCTGCTTGTGCAGAGTACTGTTACTTTTCATCCTACGGTTCCCATATTTTCCATCAGATAAGGGGTAAGGTCTATGCTGAGGATGAATGTGAGATGACTAGGAATCCTAACGGGCTTCGTAGTCACTGCCAACATCTCCATGCAGATTGACATCTGAGAATTTATGACAAATAATGATTTGTATAGTTGTATTACAGCAACACAAAATGGACTAAGACATACCCTGTGTCATCAGTTACCACATCCCACCTTTGTCACCCATAGTCTGCTTGCCTCCCTGTCCGTTTCTACTGCCACTGCCTTATTCTAAGCCCTTATACTCTCAATTCTAGATCTCCAGAATTGCCTGATAGCTGACCTTCCTGACTCTAGGTGACACTCTTTTCTTTCTTTCTGCAACAGAATTCAGAGGTCTACAGTAGTCGTGGAGAAGATTCATGTATTCATCCAAGAATGAACGTTTGCTGGCCATTTGCAGTGAAAGCAAGGGGAGATAAAACCAAATTGTCTGTTGATTCACTTGGGTTGCCTGGCAACAAGTTAACTGAGACTAGAGCCGCTCTCAACCCCACTTGGGAGGCACTTTGTAGAATTTCAACTTACTGCAATGTCTTTCAGGTGCTAGCAGCAGTAGCAGGAGGTTCTCCTAAGCAATTGCAAACCAGCTGCCAGATCTGCTATCAAGGGCACTTTCACAACCACAAGAGCTTCATATGTTATTAATCGATTGGGTGATCTCAAAGTCCCTACATAAAGGATGGGCAGCAGGGGTATAGGAGAACTTCTCCTGGAACATAATTCCTGTTGTGTCCAGCCATTCCTGGAACAATACTCCTCTGCAGGCACGGCCAAGAGTCCCAGAATCAGTGTGTAATTTACCAGGCATGGTTTGGCTTGCACTGTGAAACATGCGTAGGGTTTAGCTGAGCACTGAAGGATAAAGGGCCGAGGGAGTAGAGCATATTGTTAGAAAGTAAGAGGAAATGGTAGATCTAAGATGGGCATTCTTTTGCTCTGGTTGCTATAACAAAATACCACAGACTAGGTGGCTTAAATAACAAAAATTTATTTTATCATAGTTTTGAAGGCTGGCAGTCCGAGGCGCAGATGTTGGTTTCTTCTAAAGCCCCTCCCCTTCGTTTGCAGATGGCTGCCTTTTCCCTGTGTCCTTGCATGGTCCTTCTCCTGTGTGCACACATTCCTGGTGTCTCCTGGTGTGTCCAAATTTCCTCTTATTACAAGCTCACCAGGCAGCTTGGATTAGGGTCCTTCCTAAGGACTTTATTAACTTAACCACCTCTTTATATGTCCCTTTCCAAATAGGGTCACATTTTGAGATACTGGGGTTTGGAACTTCAACACATGAATTTTGGGTGAACACAGTTGATCCTATAACAGATGGATAAGGAGAAAAATGAATACAGCAGGGCAATTTGGTGAGAAACTATGAACTAGAGGGTGGGATCCCTAAAAGAAAACAAAGACGAATACAGCAAGATTTGTCCAACAGGGAAGCTATAAAGATAGAAGGTTATGGTAAGGAATATATGAGATATTATTTTGAAGATCAAAAACTTTCACTAAATCATACAATCTAGGGTATGATCTTAGAAGTGGATGGGTGGCGTAAGTAGGAGGTAGACTTTGGAGGTGATTAAATGAACCCCCAGTGCACTAGAATATGGGACGTGCCTCTGATGTGAACATTAAAATAACTCAGAAGGATGGCAGATAGTGAGATAAAGAGGAATGCAGAATCTGATGTGAAAATATACTCTTCTCATTTGGATATGAGCCATTGCTTCATGGCAGGTGACATTCAGCCAAGTTTCCTAGGGTTCTGAAAACCAAGTTGATTTGAATTTGCTATTTAAGGAGGGCATAGTTAAAAAGCAGGACTCTATGTGCTGGCAGCAATTTTGTTTTATAATAAATCGATTGCATTTTATTACCAATCAAAAAGGTGCTTTTCTTATTTTTGTGGTCTCCATTGTGTCAGGTATTATATGCAATAATAAGAAAATATAAAACAGTCTCTATGATTCAAGTTTACATTCAAGTTTACATTCACGTTTAAGAAACATGAGCAACATACCTAAGACAGAATCCAAATAATATAAAGGATCTTAAATACTAAATTTTGTGATCCAAACTCAGTACTAAAAGAATTTGAAGAAGGAAAGAAGGAAATCAACAAGGGATATTAAAAGAGAGAGATAAGAGAAAGTGTAACAGGCTGAGGCTGAAGAAATGGCTATGCTTTGAAGAGCAGTGAGAAAGGAAGGAGGTGAAACAGACAGACAGCCCAGAAGTGCAAGTGAACATGGCCAGTTTGTGAATATTTGGACCAAAAAGACAGGCATATATTGGGGAATTTAGAAATCAAAATGTGCAGCACCGAAGCAAAAAAAAGAGCACATGAAATAAACAGCAATTCAGCATACTGTTAGCTTTCAATATGCTGTTGGCTTTCACCGGGAAGAAATAGCTCTTTAATGTTACAATGCAAATAAATGACCTGAGGAAAGTGGTGTTTATAAAAGAACATTGGGTGGGTATAACCTAAAGCTAAGAAGGTCAACTATTAGGAAATTCAGATGATCTGGAATTTAGAGTATGCGTGCTTAGAACAAGGCAGTGGCAGTGGACACAGACAGGGAGGCATGCTATCACTGACCTGGGGGGGATGTGGTCACTAATTACATAGGATATGTCTTCGTCCATTTTGTGTTGCTATAACAGGATACTCGAGGTTGGGTAATTTCTAAAGAAAAGAGGTTTATTTAGTTGATAGTTCTGCAGGCTGAGAAGTTCAAGGGCATGAAGTTCATTGTCAAGTTCAATTTTTGCCAGTTCCATAGGTATGGGAAGTATTGATCTGAAGCACTGGACCAGCATTATTCTGTTAGGTGTTGTACTTCTATAGACATTTGATAGGAAACAGGCACAACGTTTAAAAAGAATAATGCAGAGTAAAAATGACAGCAATGTGATGTCCCAAGTTTGTGTAATGGTTATGAGCCACGAGCCTAGGCCTGAAGGCAACCAGCAAAACACATGGACTGACCATGGGGACATGGATGAGGCCGACTGTGTAGCCAGATATTAGAGGAAACTAGAAGAATTCAGGACTGACTCGAGTCTACAGACAGACAATAAAAAATTTAAAGACAACGAACAGGGTTACAATCTAATAACAGCTGTATTATAACTTTTTGAAAAAAACTATCTTTATTTCTACTAAAATAGACAATCAAAGCAAGACTAATGTTTTTTGCAAACTTGACCCAATTATTTACATAAGTCCAGCAAGAATGATGATTGATCTCACAGGTTAAAAACCTCATGAGGCTAAAAAGCTGAATCAAGGCAAACTTTAGATTTCACCTGTAGTATGTTTAAACAATTTGAATATGACATCCTAGTCAAAATCTTAGTAATATAATCAATGTTTTCAATTGTGTCCTGTTTTATATAAAGAAAATATA
This sequence comes from Saimiri boliviensis, assembly GCF_048565385.1. Lineage (NCBI taxonomy): Eukaryota > Metazoa > Chordata > Mammalia > Primates > Cebidae > Saimiri > Saimiri boliviensis. The sequence goes on along the minus strand of NC_133463.1, from coordinate 7,483,026 downwards.
TTCTTATTGAACTTATGCAAATAACTGTATATTGTCATAAAGATACCCATGAATAGTTTCTGAATTCTGGAGGGATCAGATAGAAAAAAAGTAAATATTTGGATTTTGTTTATAAAAATATACTTTACCAAATTGTCACAAGCTACAGAGAGCTTAAGAGGAAAGCTTCCTTAAATCGGGAAAACAAAATATTAAAGTAAATAATCAATAAAATTTTAAGTAAAAAGTTATAAATATTATTTTTATCAGTTATCTTGTGTAATAAATTCTTATGCTGCTTGATCTTGGTTTACAATTTCAAGAATTTATCTGTTTCTTCGTTAGAGTTTTGGAAATTTTTACCCAGTCCAATGATATGAACTTAAAGTTATTAGAGACCTGTATTCAATAGTACTTGTCAGAAATTTTTTCCATCAGGAATAGTTTTAGACTGTATCTGGTGGGAAATGTTTTTAGAGAAAAAACCAAAACAATAAATGTCTATGGACAAAGACTTAACCAGGATTAAGAATCTGATGAGAATGTATTATAACCAGAAATTGACAAGGAAATTTGGTTTATTTTGTATCATATAACATTTTAACATAATAAATATGACTGATAACTATTAGATTCTAAAAATTTACATAATTTTTGGAACATTCATATCAATAACATATTCATACAAATATAGCTTAAAAAGATTAAGCATCATTTCTTATTTCAAGAATGCTTCCCATATGATTTAATATATTAAATAAGCCTAATTAGTTTAATATCGCTCTTTTACAAAATGAGAGAGATCAAATAGACTCAATTTAGAATTTGATTTTAGAACTTGCAGAATGTCATAAAGTTTAAGAACACTTGATCAACATAGGATCACAGTGCCCTGTGAAAAAGTAACTCATTTAACAGGAGTGATAATTAAAAGGTGTGGAAAGCAAACACAGAAAAGTACATAGAAGTAGAAAGAGAAAAATCTTAACTCTTTGAAGGTTTAGTTTTCTTAAGAAATCAAGTACCTAAAATTCAGCTGTGAATACATCTGGTTGTTATGGTTTCACTGTCCCCTTGAAAACTCATGGTGAAATTTAATTGCCACTATAATGGTATTAAGAGTGGGATTGTTAAGATGTAATTAGTCCATGAATGCTCTGCCCCATGCATGGATTGCCGTTATCATGGGAGTGGGTTAGTTATTGTGAGAGTGAGTTGTTACAAAAATGAGTTCAACCCTCTCCTTGTTCTTACCCTCACTTGGCCTTCTGCCTTCTCCTACAGGATGATATTGCATAAAGGCCCTAGCAAGATGCTGAAACCTTGATGTGGGACTTCCCCACTTCCAGAACTGTGAGAAATATCTTTTTCTTTATAAACTACTGTCTCTGGTATTCTTTTACAGCAACACAAAACAAACTAAGATGGTTACATGCCACGGCAAAGTGGAGTTTGTTCTGAGAATGGAAAGGTGGCTTTACATTCAAAAAATTGATTAAGAACAATAATTTAAAACAAAACAAACACCAATTAAATAGTAATTTAAATTTAAATAAAAAGAGATAGCATGGGGAGAAATGACAGATACAGGTGAGGGGACGGAAGGCAGCAAAGCACACTGCCATGTGTGTACCTATGCAACAATCTTGCATGTTCATCACATGTACCCCCAAACCTAAAATGCAATAAAAAAATGGAAAAAAAAATTGAACATAAATTAATTATTAAAAATCCAATGACCATTTCAATTGATGCAGAAAAAGCTGTATGTAATCTAACATCTATTTATGATAAAAACAAACTCAGTGAACCAGAAACACAAGAAAGACACCTGGCAAAGTAGCTACAAAAAGCCTACAACGAAGATGGTAGGAAATGGTGAAAAATAAACGCTTTCTCCTAAGACTGGGAACAAGATAAGGATGTCTGCTTTGACCACATTTATTAACATTGTGTTGGAGGTTTTAGCCAGTACAATAGGGACAAAAAGGAAATTTCTAGGTTGAGAAGGAATCAGTAAACTTATTCTTTACAGACAGCATCATCTTGTGTGTAGAAAATCCAGAGGAATTTATAACAACAACAACAAAACCCTATTATATCTAAAAAGCAAGTTACCTAGGATGTAAGATACAAGGTCAGTAGGAAAAAAATTGCATTCATGGTGCTAGCAAAAAATAATCTGAAAACTAAAATTAAGAAAGCAATTTTATTCACAATAGCATAAAAAGAGTGAAATACTTAGAAATAAATTTTTTTTTTAATTGCATTTTAGGTTTTGGGGTACATGTGATGAACATGCAAGATTGTTGCATAGGTACACACATGGCAGTGTGCTTTGCTGCCTTCCGTCCCCTCACCTGTATCTGTCATTTCTCCCCATGTTATCTCTTCCCACCTCCCCACCCCCCGCCCCTCCCCCATTTCCCCCCAACGGACCCCAGTGTGTAGTGCTCCCCTCCCTGTGTCCATGTGTTCTCATTGTTCAACACCCGCCTATGAGTGAGAATATACGGTGTTTGATTTTCTGCTCTTGTGTCAGTTTGCTGAGAATGATGGTTTCCAGGTTCATCCATGTCCCTACAAAGGACGTGAACTCATCGTTTTTGATGGCTGCATAATATTCCATGGTGTATATGTACCACATTTTCCCTATCCAGTCTATCATCATCATTGGGCATTTGGGTTGGTTCCAGGTCTTTGCTATTGTAAACAGTGCTGCAATGAACATTCGTGTGCACGTGTCCTTGTAGTAGAATGATTTATAATCCTTTGGATATATACCCAGTAATGGGATTGCTGGGTCAAATGGAATTTCTATTTTTAGGTCCTTGAGGAATCGCCACACTGTCTTCCACAATGGTTGAATTAATTTACATTCCCACCAACAGTGTAAAAGTGTTCCTATTTCTCCACATCCTCTCCAGCATCTGTTGTTTCCCGATTTTTTAATGATCGCCATTCTAACTGGTGTGAAATAAATTTAAACAAAGCAATGTTAAGTCTTATATGCTGAAAACAATGAAACATTGCTGATAAAAACTGAAGAAGACCTATACAAATGAAGAAATTGTCCATGTCATGGGTTAAAATACTTCATATTTATAAGATGATAATTCTTTGCAAATTGACCTAAAGAGTCAATGCAATCTCTGTCAAAATCTTAGCATGACTTTGTAGAATTTGAAGCCTAATTCCCAAACATATTTGGAAATGTAAATGACCCAAAAATTTTGAATAAAAGAACAAAGTTGAAGTTCTTATGTGAGCTAATTTCAAAATCTACTATGAAGCTAAAGGAAAAAGAGTGTGCAGGCATAAATATAAGGGCAGACATAAAGATCAGTGAACCAGAATAGAGAACACAGAAACAAACTCATATATTTACAACTAATTGAGTTTGAACAAAGTTGCCGAGGCAATTATTTTAAACAAACGGTGCACTACAATTGGACATCTATATGCAAAAAATTTATTTTAGACCTTTATTTCAATCCACACACAAAATTAACTAAAATGAATTATAGACTTAACTGTAAACGTTAATTTTATAAAACTTGTAGAAGAAAACATTAAAAAGTATTAAGTAATTTTGTGTTTGACATATATTTCATAAATATAACAACAACAAAAAACAAAGTAATACATTAAACCTCATCAAAATCGAAAACTTTAATTCTTCTTAAAGATACAAGTGAGGAATATAAGACAAAAATGTGGAGAAATATTTGCAAATAACATCTCTAATATTTTATGAACATAGAAAAAGAAAAAAAAGAAAATTTCTGCCACAGATTGAAAAAAAGTATTGCTTTCAAAATGTCCACCCCCTACAATTCTTCTATATTGAGAACTATCATTGTTCAAGACAACATTTTTAAAAATTCAATTAAGCTGAAATTCATATAACATAAAATGCATTTTAAAGTAAACAATTCAGTGGCATTTAATACAGTCATAATCTTGGGCAACTAACACTATTATCTAGTTCAAAATAATTTTCATCATCCCCAAAGAAAACCTCATGCTCATTAAGCGGTTACTCCCCAGATTTCTACCTCCTCTCAGCTACTGGCCACTACCAATCAGCTTTCTGTCTCCATGAATTTGCCTATTTTGAAAATTTCAAAGAAATGTAATGCCTTATGTAACATGTGACCTTTTGTGTCTGGATTTTTTTCATGTAATGCTTTCAAGGTTCATCTACATTGCAGCATAGGGCAGCACATCATTCACCTCGTGGCTGAATAATATTCCATTGTGTAGATATATCACAGTGTGTTTATCCATTACCTATTGATGTATAGTTGGGCTGTTTCTCTCTTTTGACTAGTGTAAGTAATGCTGCTATGAACATGGATGTACAAGCATCTGTTTGAGTCTCAGGTTGCATTTAATTTTTAAAAGACCTTTCAAACTGTTTTCTAAAACAGCTGTACCATTTTACATTTCCAGCATCAGCAATTTACAAGGGTTTCAATTTCTCCACATCCTCACTAACTCTTATTTTCCATTAAAAAAAAAATTACAGTCATCCTAGTAGGTGTGAAATGGTATCAAGTTGTGGTTTTGGTTTGCATTTTACTAATGATTAATGTTAAGCATCTTTCCATGTACTTATTGGCCATTTGTATATCTTCTTTGGATAAATGTCTTCAAGTCCTTTACTCAGTTTTAAATTTAAGTTGTCTTTTTCTCTTACTGAGTCATAGGAGAGTTCTTTATATCCTCTGAATACTAGACCCTCATTAGACAAATAATTTGCAAACCTTTCCTCCCATTCTGAGTTTGTCCTCTCACTTTCTTGGTAATGTCTTACATGAAAGGTTTTAATTTTAATGAAGTTTAATTTATTTATTTACTTTTTTTGCTGCTGTTGCTTTGGATGTCATCTCTAAGAATCTATTGCCAAATCCAAGGCTATGAAGATTTACACCTCTGTTTCTTTTATGGTTTTAGCTCTTATATTTAGGTCATTGATCTATTTTGAGTTAAGTTTTGCATATAGTACGAGTTAGGGGTCCAGCTTCATTATTTTGTGCGTGAACATGAAGTGGACTCAGCACCATTTGTTGAAGAGACTCTTCTTTTCCCATTAGGTGGTCTGGGCATTTTGTAAAAAAACCATTTGACTACAGATATATGGATTTATTTATGGACTTTTGATTCTATTTCCTTAGACCCAAATCCCACTGTTTTTATTACTATAGCTTAGGCATACATTTTGAAATAAGGAAGTGTGAGTTTTCCAACTTTGTTCCTTTTTTTCAATATTACTTTGGCTATCTGGGACCCTCTGAAATTCCATAGGCATCTGAAGGTCACATTTTCTGTTTCTGCAAAAAAGGCTTTTGGAATTTTGATAAGAATTGCATTAAATCTGTAGATCACTTTGGAAAGTATTGCCATATTAACAATATTTACTATTCCAACCCCTGGATGTGAGATGTTTTCCATTTATTAAGAATGTCATTTATTTATTTCACAATATTTTTGCTGTTTTCCATGTATAAATCTCTCACATCCTTGCTTATTTTTATTTTTTAGATATTCTATTCTTTTGGATGCAGTTGTAACTGTAATTGTTTTCTTATTTTCCTTTTGGATTTTTCATTGCTGCTGCATAAAAACACAACTAATTTTTGAGTGTTCATGCATTCTGCAGCTTTGATAAATTTTTTATCTCTGGTTTTTCTTGTGGATTCTTTAGTATTTTCTATATATAGAAATGTCATTTGCAAATAGAGATAGTTTTACTTCTTCTTTTCCAATTTGTATGTCTTTTTTTTTTAAATTTTCCTGCCTATTTAAATGTCCATTGACATTTTAATTTTGATGGCTATTTTTGATGGATTAAGAGCACTTTTCTGCTCCTGAGATAGCTCTATTTTCACCGAATAATATTTTTGTGATATAATATTCTCTTGACTCTCTCACAGTACACTAGTTAGAACATGCGTACTTTTCTTCTGTATTCAGGATTAGTTCTCTTCTTCCAAGCTTCTTTTCTTCACTTGCTAATTTAGGCTACTCCTTGATGCTCTTGATTTTCCTCAAATGTCAGTAGTGCTTGGTTGATTGCATCTTCATATTCGTTTTTGTCTGTGCATACTTTTGACTGTGTACGTTTTCTTCATGCTCATATTCAATTCCAGCTGCTGTCTGCCCTCCAAGAAGGCTTCACAGTTTTGGATTCGTCGATGAGAGCTTCCTGTTTTCCAACATGGCTATGGAGGTTTTAAAGTTAAAAATATACATTTAATCATTTTACAATATTTTTCTTGTGAACAAAAACACTTGTAATCTGACTTCTATATTTAGCCACATTTTACTGGTTTTACGTTTTACCATGAAAAACCTGTTTCTGGACCAGGAAAATTCTCATTATTGATTTGAAAAATATGTTTCTGCATCTTCCTAGACAACATTTGGCATCCAAATATTGGAGTTTTGGACTGTTTTTGATGTATACTCTTCAAAGATGATGCAAATAAACATCTTTACCATGAAGGCGGGGCGCAGTGGCTCATGCCCATATTCCAGCACTTTGGGAGGCTGAGGTAGGTGAATTACCTGAGGTCAGGAGTTTGAGACCAGCCTGGCCAACATGGTAAAACCCCTTCTCTACTAAAAATACAAAAATCAGCTGGGTATGGTGGCAGGTGCCTGTAATCCCAGCTACTCAGGAGGCTGAGGCAGGAGAATCTCTTGAGTCAGTGAGGTGGAGGTTGCAGTGAGGTTGCCAAGATCATGCCACTGCACTCCAGCCTGAGCAGTAAGACTCTGTCTCAGAAAAAAAAGATCTCCACCATGAAATACTGAGAACAGGACAGAATTTGTCAGCTTGGTCTTTTTTCACCCTTACATCTAATTCCTTGAAAGACATATTCATAGAAAACATACTTTGGTTTCAAAATATATTTCAACATTGATTTTCAACACCTTCACCTACAATCTTATTTGTATTTTGACATTTATAATGTGGAACAGTGCATGTCATGTAGGTTTCAACAATTAAAGTGAACACATAGTTCAGATAGCAAGAGAAAAAAAAGAACTTAGCTATCTTTTAAGTTATGGGTATTTTTCACTTACATTGAATTAAACTAGAGGTTCACATAATCAAAACACAATAAACTTTTTTGTTTTTTGTTTTTGTTTGTTTTTTTTGAGATGGAGTCTCACTCTGTCACCCAGGCTGTAGTGCAGTGGCATGATCTCATAATCTCTGCCTCCCAGGTTTAAGCAATTCTCCTGCCTCAGCCTCCTGAGTAGCTAAGACTACAGGCATGCACCACCACACCCAGCTAATGTTTGTATTTTTAGTAGAGATGGGGTTTTGCCATGTTGGCCAGGCTGGTCTTCAACTTCTGGTCTCAAGTGATCCTCCTGCCTCAGCCTTCCAAAGTCCTGAAATTGCAGGTGTGAGCCACCATGCCTGGCCTAAACTTCTATTTTTGAAGGTGGCTTTTCTGGGCCACAGGCCAGTACACGATACTTATTCATAGTCATAACTGTGGATTTAAGTACTGGGCAGATAATAATGAATCTATTTTAGTAATTCCATCATGAATGTTGTATAATTGAGTTTATGTCTTTGAGAGAAAAATTTTTGCATTACAGAAGGGAAAATAAATAATATATAAGACATGAATTTTTTTCCTAGGGGCCATATTGAAATACGTGAGAGGTACACGAAAAAGTAATACATCCAAATAATCTCACAGCAGGATAGCAAGTGCCTGTACCAGAAATACATCATACCTACGCAATGGAGTTTAAATTGCTATTCAATCTATCACCTGAGCAAGAAGTCCACTGTATTACAGCAAAGCTTGAGGGGTATTGATGGTTCAATGATCTTCCTCTTCCAATTTGTTTAAAAATGTTTATACTAGAACTCTTATTAATGTCCAAACAGTCACAGTCAAATTAGAAACTTGTCCCCTGGAAAGGGCAGGACACTCTTGATTGGGGACAAGAATGCTGAATACAGGGTCCTTAGCCTTCAGCACTAATTAGTTTGACTGATAACATTGTTACTTCCTTTGCAACTTTGTGAAACACTGAAGTATCAGATACATTTCACCGGTCACCTAACAGGAGTGTTTACTTACAATAATCACTGGTAGCAGCAGGGAGCCAAGGAAATGTGGTGTTGGATACACTCATCACTTACACTCAGTGTGACTCATGCCATTGTGCAAAGGCCACCACCATATATAGTCTTGGCAAGTTTTTCATTCTTTCTTATTCTTCCTGTTTTCTAGTTCATGCATAATGCTTCCCATCCAAATCTCGAGGCACTTAGCAAATTACTGCTGTGCTTTGATCTTCTTAATTGCTATGTGATGATAGTTAAATAAAGGCCTGGGAAGAAAGAGGATATTTACCTTTCTTCGAAAAGAAAATGGATAAAATGAGGTTTTTACTAGGAGTGATGAAAGAACCGGGAAGCTGAACTAAGTTCTCAAAAATGCCGTGATTATTTTACGGAAGTGGGCGGTTTGGTTACTTTCTCAACTAAGGAGGTGATAAGAATCGCCCTCTCCATCCCCCTCTTTTCTTTAATTTTCTCTTTATCATTACAAAAATGGTGTGTGTGTGTGTGTGTGGAAAGAGATCTGTTTTAGACAAAGGAATAATCCTAGGCATGTTCCTGTGCTTGAGAAATTCACCATCCAAGAATCTATAAGGAAAGCAACAATCCGAAAATGGTTTCTGATCAAATAACAAGGAAACAGAACTTTTCGCAATGTTCTAGTTTTGTCTAACTGCCGCAGAGGCACTGACCTGCCCTTGTGGTGCTGGGAAGGAAAGAAATGGTTCCATCACTTCCAAGAAAAACTCTGTGGTGGGAATCCTGCACCCGATCATGTCATGCACTGAGTCCCTTACTAGATGCTTTGCTTACAAGCCTTTATTTTCATTCTCACACTTGTATGAATTACATATTATATATGTAATGCATATATTAAAGTCCTATTGTTCCTGTTATACAGATGAAAAAACTGCATCCAGGAGGGTCAGTAAGCTTCCAAAAGCCACATAGCTAATAAGTAGTGCAGTTTAGAGGCAATCTCAGACCTGTCTCTCGCCAAAGACCTCTCAGTGAATATGGTTATTTTCCAGAGTTTTTGAAGTTTCGTTTATTTTTAGCTATTTCTATGTGGACTCACTGCCACTCAATCTTCAAGCATCCAGGGACTTTTAACCCAGCTAAAGTGCTTGGGGAAATGTGGCAAAAAAAAAAAAACCACAAAACATCTTCCTCGCGCAATCAGTTGTGAAACTAGAGTAGCTGATGCCATTAACTCTGCTGTCACTCCGTCTTTCTTCTGACTTCAGCGCCCTTTCTGATTTTTGAAATTTGAGATGTTCTTGTTTGTTGTTACAGTAGACATTTGTTTGTTGTCACTCTAGTATCAACTCCTGTTTTAGTGTCTCCCCAAAGCCCTGATGTCTTGGTCCAATGAATTCCAAGGCTGGTCTGAGATTGCCTTATGCCTACTGGATATCCAGTCTCTCTGGTCACAGGGATTGGCTCAGAGAGGGGCACATGATGCAGTCAGGATCACAGAGGTAGGATGAGGTATTGGCATCAGGGAAGGAACAACTTTCTCATCTTCTGGGGCAGCCGTCAGAAGAAACTCTCTTGTTTTGGAAGGTGAGGTGTGAGGTATGAGGCGTTGAGCCTCTGCAGCCATGCTCAGCCAGTGGAGGGGTCCTCAGGGCTGCCAGAAGAGCACTCAAGCAGCCTGAGGACAGACCCGACCTAGGAAGGTGAGTCCAGGGCCATCGGCGATATCATTTCAGCTGCAGCAGACGAAGCTTAACCTGAAGTAGCATATTTGCTTCCCCACTTCTTAAATATGTGAACTGATAAATTGCTTTTGTTGCTTAACACTATGAATTGGGGTTTTCGTCACTGGTACCCAATTGATAAACCTGTGTTCTAGATTTTTCTGGAAAGATAGTCATCACGAATAAGCCTTTATTGTTGCAGTTTGCGAATAAGCCTTTTTTGTTGCAGTTTGTGTTAGGGTTCTCCAGAGAAACGGAAGCGATAGGATATATACAGATATACAGAGAGAGATGTGTCAGGAGGGATTGGCTCTGTGGTTATGGACGTCGACGAGTCCCACATTCTTCCCTCTGCAGGCTGGAGGCCCAGCAAAGCTGCCGCTGTCCTTCCTGTCCAAGGCTGAGAACGGGAGAAGGTGGATGTCCCAACTTAAGCAGAGAATGCAAGCTTCCTTTCCTTTCACGTTTTTGTTCCATTTATGCCCTCAATGGATTAAATGATGCCTGTCCACATGGACGGGGGTGGATATTCTTGACTCAGTGCACCAATCTGAAGGCAAATCTCTTCTGGAAACACCCTCACAGACACACTCAGAAATGTTTTACCGGCTAACCAGGCATTCCTTAGCCCAGTCAAGTTTACACCTAAAATGAACCATCATGCAGTTACTTATTTGAAAGAAATTCATCATTGCTATGAGTGGGAAGTGTAATGAACTGGAATAGTAATTCTGGCTGATTGATATTTATGGCTGGGGGCAGTTAAAAAATTTATGTCAACAGTAGTTATTGAAAAATATTTTCTCCCTAAAGATGGTGGAGTTGGTATGAGCCTGCAGTTATTTAAATGCCTCAGGTTCTGGTTAGTTGAGGTTAATTATAAATAATAATTTCAGATCTTTTGTTGTAAGAGCCTCCTGGGATCACATAATTCAATACCCTTTCTTTTGTTGAGATATTATTCTCTCGTCTGGCAGCTGTATTTGCTGATGCTGATGGTGAATTGCTTAACCTTTTGAAACCATTTTCTATAATTCGAGGGTGATATTTGCACATGTACTTCGCTTTCTTTATAAATAAACTATACAAAGCTTCTTTCAGAATGTTAATGAATGTGGCTAAGCTAGGAGTTGAGGGCAGACTGACATTTTTGCAAATTTGGGGACCACTTAAAATAGCGGTTTATTCTGCAAACAGACTTCAAACTGTTTGCTTACAAACACTGTAATATAAAAAACGATGAGCTTAACATTGCTTTTTAATACCTCATTTGCTGCCATATAAGGAACGGTATCTAAAAGATCAGTTTTACTGACTTCTTTGGAACCAGATTTGAAGAACTGAAGTCCATTGGGGAAATAACTTCCATTAAGAGCAACAAGGAAGATATCACGGAACACACTGAAGTACAGAAATAATTAAGATTTGTAGCCAATTAAGACGATTATAAGCTACTTCAAAGATTCAGTAGGTTTCTCAAAGAAGAAAAAGGAGGCTTTATCCTTTCATTATGAAGCCAGGTCAGGTCTACTATGAAGGCTATTATTCTAGCCTCGTTGGGAAGTGGGAGAAAGAGTATGATTTACACTTTTATGAAGGTCCTGACTGAAACCCGAAGCACCCCAGCTTGACATATCATCTCGAACAACTTGTTCGTTTTTCACTGGACAGTTTTCATCAGAAAGTAATTAGAAATCATACAGGTTTTGCCATAGAAAAGGAAAAAGAACAGATAGCCGAAAGTCTACAATATAAGCAACATCTACAGTCAGTACCACTTTCCAGCAGACAGAGGACTGAGGAAATTAGCTGTGGCAGCCGTGGAGAAGCTGAACAGGCAGCTGGTCTTGGAAGAATGAATTTGCCGAAGGCTCGTCTGCTGCCTTAGTACAGATGGGATCATCTGGTCGACCTGTGTGAGGAAGAGGAAAATGATATTCTTTGAGCATATGTTTGTTTGATCACTATGAAAAAGGCAAGGCTCTCCTTAAGTATTTTTTAATAACCGGTAACTACGTATCTGGTTTCATAAAGACTGTATTGAAATGAGAAGAAAATACTATTTAGAATGTCTGCAAACTTAGCAAGGAGAGAGGCAAAGGCAATGTGGCTACAGAAGGAAAGATTGGACATAGGAGACTCAGCTCTGTACAGAGCCCTCCAGCACTGGCTAATTATTTAACCTAAGTCCACCATGATTGGATTAGTACAAGCTTGACAATATGATCTGGGTTAGCTTCTTCATCAGATGCTGAGGTAAGAGTGTGGCGGGCAGAGAGGTGAGTACGTGTGAGCCTGTATGAGGACCTTGCACATTCATGGACTGATGGAGGGCAGGGTGTCAAGTTCATGAAGAGCTAAGGGGATGGGTCAGAGGTGTGGGTCTGGAAGTCGGTGGAACTCTGTTGGTGAGAAGCTGATGAGCATTTGAAATACTAGGAATTTCATACGGAAGTCACTGGAATGACAAGGACAAATTTCATTAAGTAAGCTTTGTGTTTTAGAACAGTTTTAGATTTATAGAAAAATTGTAAGGATATTACAAGGGGATCCTATATGCTATGCATCTAGTTTCCCATTTATTAATATCTTACATTATTATGGTATATTTGTATCATGCGAGTGAACCTGAATTGATGTATTATTATTACCTCAAGCCCATAGACTATTTAAGTTGGTTTAGTTTTTACTCAGTGTCTTTTGTCTGCTGTAGGATCCCATTCAGGACACCTCAGGATAACTTTTAGTTATCACATCTCCCCAGTCTCCTCTTGGCTGCAATGGTTTTTCAGACTTTCCTTGTTTTTGATAACCTCGATGGTTTGAAGGAGGGCTTGGGCAGGTATTTAGTAGAACATCCTTCTATTGGGATTTTTCTGATATTTGTCTCATGATTAGACTGGGTTTATGGGTTTGTGGAAGAAGACCATCAAAGAAATGTGCCGTTTTGATCACATGATATCAAAGATACATACTATGAACACAATTGATCTCTGTTGACTTTGACCTTGATCACTTGATTGAGACGGTTTCTCAGGTTTCTCCATGGTACAGCTACTCTTTTTCCCTCTTTATTATTGTGCTGTTTAGAAGACAGTCGCTCTGCACAGACTACATTAACGGTGTAGAGTGTTATTCTTGGCCTTCCTGAGGGCAGAGTATTTACATACATTATTTGGAATTCTTCTGCATGGGAGGCTTGTGTATTCATATTAGTATGGACTCATGGATATTAGTTTTACACTTTGGGTGATAATCAAATTCTACTTAATTTTGCTGCAGCCATTGGGAGTTCTTTCAGTTGGTTCCTGTGTCCTTTAGACATAACCCCACATAGTGAGTTTCTGTGATTTTATGTTGCCTCGGTATTCACTTTGAATATAGCTTTAACTTTCTCCTACCAGAAGCAGGGCTTAGTCACCCTTGATCCAGTTTCCAGTTCTCCGCCTCCTCTCAGTTCCTCAATGTGGTCAGTCCAGATATCTGCCTTATACAATGGCTCTTGGTGACCCCTTCCCTCTGGAACAGCCAGATGCAGCCAACTTGACTCACTCCACTGACCCCCACACTCCACAGGAACTACAGATATGCCTCAGTGACCACCTCGCAGTCATAGCTGACCACATGGAACTTTCGCCTGTTTGCTTTAAACCCACCAATTAGAGCTCCCCTGGGAAACCTGCCTGAGCAATGCCCTGGACCTCAATCAAGGCCTCAACCCTTAGGTCCGTCTCTTTCTCTGGCTCCTCTCCTGCTGGTTGAATGCATTGTCCTGTGGCCTTTCTGTCAGCCTACCTTGGTATCTCTCTTTTCTTATAGATCCGTAGGTAATAAGCTGCTTCTGTTATTTTCTGTTTTTGTGTATGTATGTGTGTGTTGCCCTCTCTGTGTTTCATCTGACAGACGTATCTGGGTCTAACTTTTATCCTAGCCAAGGCTCTCATAGAAAATGCTTATCTGGCCGGTCGCGGTGGCTCAAGCCTGTAATCCCAGCACTTTGGGAGGCCGAGGTGGGTGGATCACAAGGTCGAGAGATCGAGACCATCCTGGTCAACATGGTGAAACCCCGTCTCTACTAAAAATACAAAAAACTAGCTGGGCGTGGTGGCGCGTGCCTGTAATCCCAGCTACTCAGGAGGCTGAGGCAGGAGAATTGCCTGAACCCAGGAAGCGGAAGTTGCGGTGAGCTGAGATCGAGCCATTGCACTCCAGCCTGGGTAACAAGAGCGAAACTCCGTCTCAAAAAAAAAAAAAAGAAAAAGAAAAAGAAAATGCTTATCTTCAGAAAAACAAATTGGACACAGGTCAGACAGGAGTTTAAGGGCATCTGCCAATATAAGCAAATTTCTTGTGAGAAATTTGTTCAACACCTGGTCAGACACTGGGTCACAGGTTGCACAGTTAAGCACTAGGCTGTCCTCCAGGATAAAGAAGTATCCCATGAAAGGCACGATGTAAACATCCATGACAAATCCTCTGGAGCTCTGTCAGGGCAGGACTGGACTATATGGCCTCTCCTTAAAGGATCACAAAACGAAATTAGAGAAGGATTTTAAAAAAAAAAACCATCATTGTACATGTGTGAGTCTCTCAACCCTCTCTTACTTTCTGATGTTACAGGCTCATCTCATATGCTTTCTGCCCCAGTCCCAAAATCTGTCCTTTCACCATACATCTCAATATAATCATATTAGAAAATGGTATCAGAAACCAAAATCTGGGTGCTAGGTGTGCTTATTGTTACTGAGGAGTCATTACTTCTAGGCCCTGTCAGTTGACAGAGCAAGGAAATACATGTGTTTATATTAATTTGTATATATACACCCATCCACAATATTTAACCACCTGTGTCTGTATTAAGCCAAACATGAGCTCATATTGATAACTCACCTCTAATTCATTACCACCTGGGTAATTCTGGCACCCTCCCATGCTTATCTGTAAACACTCACTCCAACAGTGAGAAACCTAGCTTCCACCACGCATCATCCATTTACTTAATTGTTCAATTCCATTATACATCTATAGTTGTAGCAGATTTCTTAACCTATACTTCCATGGAGAACAACTTTATCAACTAGAGTGCAGAGCTAATGACAGTTTCTTTTGCCTTTAAGTTTATAATTCATTTCTAAGCCATGGACAATATTTTTTAAGTCAAAATATCTTTCTGCTATGTAGGGAATAGATTTAAGAGGATAGACAAAATGAATGGGGAACCAAAATCAGCTGCAAAGTATTGGTGGTTTGGTCTAGGATAAATAAAAGCAAACATTTAAGTTTTTATTGGTAAGTTCTGTGTAAATGTTAGTTATTTTTTTACCATGAGCCATTCTAAGCACCTTATAATCCTCAACTCATTGAAGCTGGCAAACACTTGTGAGCTATATTGTCACTGTCCCCATTTCATAGATGAGGAAACCGAGGCACACAGAGGTCCAGGAAGGGTTAGAATTAGAATTCAGACTCTAGCAATCAGGTCGTACATCCTGAGCTTTTAAACAGTTTCAATATTTCCTCTTAGTTAAATCTCCCAACTCTTGACTGTATGAGGGCAATAGTTCTCTTAGTTTTTTTGCAAAGTACTAGTATACACTGGTATGCTCTGTAGGATATTCCTAAATAGGTAAGTAAACATCCCTGACTGAGAAAAGATTAACACACCGAAACAAAAGCCCCTCTGCTTAAAGCCCCTGGCTGGTGAAAAGATCATTTGCTTCGCTGAACAGGATGCCATGCTGTTGGGCCTTCCGTCATTTATGGACCACAGAGGAGACAGGCCTAATTCCGTGGCTTTGAGCTGTGATAGTGCCTGTTGCCTGGAGGGAGCTGTAAACTATGTTTTGCAAGCACAGGTTAAGCGTGTCCAAACCAAGAAGAGAGTAATCATATGCATTGCAAATCTTAGTTTTTTTAAAATAAGGAAGCCATTGATAAAAGATGAGATACAGATCTCTCATCAAAACAATATTCAAAGGATATGAAAAATAGTCTTTTGTAGGAAGCCTATGTCTACTTATATTTCTGAATCAGTTTTTCCATTTCTCTTAGGAAATCAAAACAATGGCTCTGCATACTGAATTTTACCATCAGGATTCAAATTTGTTTTCAGATACTGGTGTGGTACAGTTGAGGGCATATTTTGCCATCACCGCAATCAGATAAAGACTATCTATTCCCAGGGTCTCTTGGTGCCCTGAATCACCATCTGAGGCACAATAAGCTCCTTATGGTAACTGATGGCTTCAAGCAGAAGCTGTTTCAACACGCAGATTCAGCACAGGGCTGGGCCAAATTTAACCGAAAGCAAGTGAGCAGGGAAACTCTCAGCAGCTCTGCTTTAGGCAAAGTTATAATCTGATTTTGGTCCTGGGACGCAAAGATAGTGGCATAAAAATCATCTTTTGAGGTAGACATTGGGTTTCCTACTGTCATGCTAGACCCCCAAGCTTGTGAGCGGGGAGGGCACCACCTCAGAGAAACTGATGAGAAGACCCGGAGACAGTGGGTGAGACAAACTTTACTCAGGGAACTTATAGAGAGTGCAGGAGGGGCAGGCTGGACAGGAAAACCGCTCCCATTTGTAAAAGCATGCAGGTTATGCCGTCCCCTTCCCACAGCAACCTCCACTTAGCAACCCCCACCTAGCTCCAAACAAATGGGCTCAGTTCCTCGTATGGCCTGCATTCCAAGGAACAGGCCAGGCTCCAGGTTGTTTCTTATAGGTATGGCGTAAACGTCTGAGTTGGCCATTCTCAGGGTCCATAGCTGGGAACACGGAACAAACATTCACTAAGAGACACAGGTTCATTCTCAGGATATGCTTGGATTATTGCTGCCTGGCAAGACCCTGGGCTCAGAGGCATCTCAATGTGAAAGCTTCAAAGTGGTCGTCTGCCTTTTTTGATCTTTTGTATCTTCAGGGTCTAGGACAATCCTGTTTCAAGATGGGCATGCAATAAATTGCAGACATCTGGTAATTTGAATGGCTGGCAGAATAGAGGAACAGAATAGAATAGAATAGAATAGAATAGAATAGAATAGAATAGAATAGAATAGAATAGAATAGAAAAGCATGTCCCTCCCTAATCACCTCTCCCACTCTCCACTCTCACAGCCCACAGGAGAGAAAGAGAGAAGCTATTGTCATGTAGAGCCTCATGGGAAGTTAGCCGCCATAAAATCTTAGGTTTCCAGAGATGAGAGAGGCCTCAGTTCCTTCCGTACTGTTTGATGAAACACTGTAGTGTATGGAAGCTCACTTATTCCAAATTCCTCACTTTATGCTGAGGCCATAGGAATTTGAATGACTGTCTCCAAGTTGCTTGTCAGTTGGAGGAAGCCCAACTTTCTACCAGGGAGAGAACGCAAGGCCACCATAGGCTAGAGCTAGAATTCAACACCCACGTTTCTCAGGTTAGAGGCCACAGACTATGTATTTCTTAGGGTAGAAATCATGGCTTATTAATCTCCTGCCCTTCAGTATTTAGAATCAAGTCCTAATTTGGTGCTCTTTTTTCACTGTGAAAGTGAAACCAATATATACCTTTTCTGTTCTTACAATGCTCAGCCGGCTAACTAGGGAACAGTATGCTCCCTTCCTCCATCTAAAATCACTTGTAAGTGCTTGCCTTTTGCACGGCCACAGGGCATCACTGGGAATCGCAGCGAGCCTACGTTACTTTCTTATGCTCTGTACATGACCCTCTCTGCTTCTCAACATAAGGAAACTAATTTGCACTTGGTGAGCAAAGGTTTGTGTCATTTGCTGTGGATAATCCTTTCCCGGCTTTTTAATAGGTTATTTTATTTTATTTTCCTGCTTTTTTTTTTGGTCAACCTCTGGGAGCACAGATTAATAGGTTATTATTTTATTTTTTATTTTTTATTTTTTTGTGACGGAGTTTCGCTCTTGTTACCCAGGCTGGAGTGCAATGGCGCGATCTCGGCTCACTGCAACCTCCGCCTCCCGGGTTCAAGCAATTCTCCTGCCTCAGCCTCCTGAGTAGCTGGGATTACAGGCATGTGCCACCATGCCCAGCTAATTTTTTTTGTATTTTTAGTAGAGACGGGGTTTCACCATGTTGACCAGGATGGTCTTGATCTGTCGACCTCGTGATCCACCCGCCTCGGCCTCCCAAAGTGCTGGGATTACAGGCTTGAGCCACCGCGCCCGGCGGTTATTTTTAATTGTTCTAATTATTTAGAGTAGTTGTAGGAAGGCTGTACCACTTTCGTAAAAAAAAAAAAAAAAGTTTTCTAAAGGCTTAGCAGCAGCAGTTTATAAATGATAAAAACAACATGAACTTTAAAAAAGGAAAAAAAAAAAACCCACTGCTTTTCTGTTTTTACCTTCTAGGCATCTCCAAAGCAGTTCACATGGCTGAGATAGTTCGATTCTGCAGAGCTTAATTTGTGTGGGACAGGGTAGCAAGAAAATTACTTTGGCAATCATTTTGCCACCTGAAGACTGTGCTGCCTGTCCTGAGCTGAGGTGTGTTGTGACTGTTTTTGTTGTTGCTGTTGTTGTTTTATGAGCTTCAATCATCATATAGGAGTGAAAAATAATTCTCTCTCTTCCTTTCAATGTTCTTAATTGGGATTCCCTGTAACAAAAGGTTAACAAGAGAAAACAGAATTTATAGACTTATACCTCTTATATAAACGAATGATTTGAAGTCATTCCTCTGTTCCTGGTACAGAGAGGGAGACACCCTTACAAATGGATATTTTCTGTATAGATGTAAATTTCTTTTACCAAAGGGCAACTTTTCAGCTACTTCTGTTTCTGCCTCTTCTCAAAATAACCAGCTCAAAATAAATTTTATGCTAAGGAGACAGACTTGAGGGTGGTATGTGCTGGTTTCCTACAGTTATGTTTTGGGCTGGTGTGTTCTGAGCCCCGTCAGCATCTACTGGATAGAAATGTGGCCGAAGAGTGCAATAGAAGGGTAAGATCATGAGTATTCAGCTATAGAACTCCTTCTCCATGTTGTTAGCTGTTCCTGCTCAGATCCTCTTTCTTTTGGGGGTTCGTTGAGCTGCTTTTTCCAGACCAGAAACACTAGGGCTTCCTGAAGAAGACCCTTCCCCTATCAACCCTCCCATTATAAATTTGTAACCGCCCAATGGGCTTACCTTGCCCACTGCCTAAACAGAGTCGATTCATCAAGACAGGGGAATTGCAATAGAGAAAGAGTAATTTACACAGAGCCATCTGTGCAGGAGACTGGAGGATTTTTTTTTCTTCTTTTTTAAATTTTTCTTTCTTTCTTTTTCTGAGATAGAATTTTGCTCTTGTTGCCCAGGCTGGAGTGCAATGTCAGGGTTTTGGCTCACCACAACCTCCGCCTCCTGGGTTCAAGTGATTCTCCTGCCTCAGCCTCCCGAGTAGCTGGAATTACAGGCATGTTCCACCGCGCCTGGCTAATTTTGTATTTTTAGTAGAGATGGGGTTTCTCCATGCTGGTCAGGCTGGGCTCAAACTCCTGACCGCAGGTGATCCGCCCACCTCAGCCTTGCAAAGTGCTGGGATTACAGGTGTGAGCCACCGTGCCTGGCCTGGAGTTTTATTATTACTTAAATCAGTCTCTCTGAACATTCAGGGATCAGAGTTTTTAAGGACAACTTGGTGGGTGAGGGGAAGCCCGTGAGCCAGGAGTGCTGCTTATTAGGTAGGAGATGAAATCCTGGGAAGTTGAACCTGTCATTTTGCACTGAGTCAGTTCCTGGGTGGCAGCCACAAGATCAGATGAGCCAGTTTATTGATATGAGTGGTACCATCTGATCCATCAAGTGCAGGGTCTGCAAAATATGTAAAGCATTGATCTTAGGGGCAATTTAGGGAGGGTTGAAAGCTTGCAGCCTCCTGCTGCATGACTCCTAAACCATAATTTCTTTGTTTTTTCTTGTTTTCTGACCCAAGGGTCTTTTCTTTTCTCTCTTTTCTTTCTTTCTTTCTTTCTTTCTTTCTTTCTTTCTTTCTTTCTTTTCTTTCTTTCTTTCTTTCTTTCTTTCTTTCTTTCTTTCTTTCTTTCTTTTTTTTGTATTGTACTTTAAGTTCTGGGGTTCATGTGCAGATCTTGCAGGATTGTTGCGTGGGTACACACATGCCATGGTGGTTTGCTGTCTCCTTCCCGCACTGTCACCTACATCAGGCATTTCTCCCAGTGTTATCCCTCCCTGACATTCCCACCCCTCACTGTCCCTCCCCTACCCACCACCCCCAACAGACCCCAGCGTGTGATATTCTCCTCCCTGTGCCCATGTGTTCTCATTGCTCAACACCCTCCTATGAGTGAGAACATATAGTGTTTGGTTTTCTCTTTTTGTGTCAGTTTGCTCAGAATGATGGTTTCCAGATTCATCTAAGGCCCTATAAATGGTGCGAATTCATCGTTTTTTTATGGCTGCATAGTATTCCATGGTGTATATGTGCTACATTTTCTTTGTCCAGTATATCATTGATGGCATCTGGGTTGGTTCCAGGTCCTTGCTATTGGAAACAGTGCTGCAGTGAACATACATGTGGATGTGTTTTTATAATAAAATGATTTATACCCCCAGTAATGGGATTGCTGGGTCAAATAGTATTGCTATTTCTAGATCCTTGAGGAATCACCACACTGTCTTCCACAATGGTTGAATTTACACTCCCACCAACAGTGTAAAAGTGTTCCTATTTCTTCACATCCTCTCCAGCATCTGTTGTCTCTAAGTTTTTAAATGATCGCCATTCTGACTGGCATGAGATGGTATTTCAATGTGGTTTTAATTTGCATTTCTCTAATGACCAGTGATGATAAGCATTTTTTCATGTGTTTGTTGGCCTCGTATGTCTTCTTTTGTGAATGGTCTGTTCATATCCTTTGCCCACTTTTGAATGGGTTTGTTTGTTTTTTTTTTTTCTTGTAAATCTGCTTTAGTTCTTTGTAGATTCTGGATATTAGCCCTTTATCAGATGGGTAGCTTGCAAAAATTTTTTCCCATTCTGTTGGTTGCCGGTTCACTCTAATGATTGTTTCTTTTGCTGCACAGAAACTCTTAAGTTTTATTAGACCCCATTTGTCTATTTTGGCTTTTGTTGCCATTGCTTTTTGTGTTTTAGCCATGAAGTCCTTGCCTATGCCTATGTTCTGAATGGTATTGCCTAGATTTTCTTCTCGGGTTCTCATGGTGTTAGGTCTTATGTTTAAATCTTTAATCCATCTGGAGTTAACTTTAGTGTAAGGTGTAAGGAAGGGGTCCTGTTTCAGCTTTCCGCACATGGCTAGCCAGTTTTCCCAACACCATGTATTAAACAGGGAATACTTTCCCCATTGCTTGTTTTTATCGGGTTCGTCAAAGATCAAATGCTAAACCATAATTTCTAATCTTGTAGTGAATTTCTTAGTTCTGCAAAGGCAGTCTAGTCCCCAGGCAAGAAGGTTTGTTTTGGAAAAGGGCTGTTATTGTCTTAGTATTAAACTATAAACTAAGTTCCCTCCCAAAGTTAGTCCAGCCTACACCCAGGAGTGAACAAGGACAGCTTGGAGGTTAGAAGCAAGATGGAGTCAGTTAGGTTAGATCTCTTTCACTGTCTCAGTCACAATTTTGCAAAGGTGGTTTCAAATATGTCGTCAGTCCAGATCGCTCAGTGGGGCATGGGATCCTATTCATGATCTTGCACCACCTGTCTTATCTTGCCTTACCTGTATGTATTTATTATGGTTTTAGTTGCAAGTAACAGAAAATCCCATCCTAAAGATGTTACCAGAACAGCCTAGGTGAAATAACTGGGAAAATTCTTATTCTTACTGTTTTTATTCAGTTGTTTTATTTATAGGCACAGCTGCTTAAAGAAAGTGTTACCAGAAAGGAATCTTGATCCAGATCCCAAGAGAGGGTTCTTGAACTCATGAAAGAAAGGCTTCTGACTGGGTCCATAAAGTGAAGGCAAATTTATTAAGAAAGTAAAAGAATAAAAGAATGGCTACTCCATAGGCAGAGCAGTGGTATAAGTATACTTCTATATTGCTGCTTGGTTAAGTGTATTTATAGTTATTGATTATATGCTAAACAAAGGGTGGATTATTCATGACTTTCCTGGAAAAGGGGTGGGTAATTCCTGGAACGGTTTCTCCCCGTTTTAGACCATGTTGGGTAATTTCCTGATGTTTCCATGACATTTGTAAACTGTCATGGTGCTGGTGGGAATGTCTTTTAGCATGCAAATATATTATAATTAGCAGATAATGAGTAGTGAGGAAGACCAGAAGTCACTTTTGTAGCCATCTTGGTTTTGGTGGGTTTTGGCTGGCTTCTTTACCACATCCTGTTTGTCGACAAAAAGAGTCAAACTGTAAAATATTTGAAGAGATTTATTCTGAGCCAAATATGAGTGATCATGGCCCATGACACAGCCCTCAGGAGATCTGGAGAACATGTGCCCAAGGTGGTCAGGGTGCAGCTTGGAGACAGTCATCGTCTTGAAAAAGGTGGTTACATTTTGGTCTTACAGGGAAGGGAAGAAAACTACTGATCTCCTTCATGGGTCTGGCTCTTAGGCAGATAATGGAACTTCAGCTTCTTTGGAAGAAATGATGGGGTTGGGGTAGAAGGTTAGAGAGATCTTGAGTCTTATTCTTCAGTTCAGCATGTCAGAATGCCAAATTTTGGGGCACTGGTTTCTGAAATCCAACAGGCTCTTTTCGTATTTCTGTCCTTCCATCCTCTATGTCCCAGTTCTATCCTCAAGCTGTTCCTTTTATAGACCTGCTCATAGAGGTGTAGTGTGGTGGTTGTTAAAAGAAAAACTTTAGACAAATTTAACAAAGTTTAATGGAGCAAAAATGATTCATGAATTGGGCAGGCCCTGAAACAGAATAGGTTTAGAACAACCCCAGTGTTGCCACATGGTCCAATACCATTTATGGAGAGAAAAAGTAAAATGGCATACAGAAGACGGAGGGAAACAGAAACTATCAGAGCTGGTCGTATGTGAACGTGGTTTGAACAGCTGGCTGCCTTGGATTGGCCAAATCTCAGCTGCTGTGATTGGCTGAGACTTGGTGACTTGTTATAAGAGTAGGTCATGCTTGTTTATACATACAGTTAGGTGACAGTTCACTGTGTACTAAGAAACCTTTGGGTGTGACTGAAAATATCTAAAGAAGAAGCTGTAGACTAAATTTAACAAGACTAAATCATGGTTTGGGATTCAAATATTGGCTCTCTTGTTTAGAAGCCATGCCTCAGTCACCTCGTATGCAAAGCAGAGGGAAATGGAGGAGTTTAGCCCACTTGGTTGTGCTAAAGGATAAACTGGGCATATTAAAATAGTAAAGAGTTTATTTGAGCAGGTAGCAGTTCATCAATCAGGCAGCTCCAGATTGCCAGTAGTCCATAGCTCCAGCAAAGGATCCTAAAGGCAGGATTTTTATAGGGTGAACAGACAGGCAAGGCAAAGAAAACATCTGGTTGGTTCAAGTGCGGCAGGAGCCTAATTTGGATCATTTCTGTAGACAGTTCCTAGCTAGAATTTAATTGACAGTTTCTCATTAGTAAGCTTAAGTTTTGTTCCACTTCAACACTGAGTTGGGTTTGGTTTACTTATGTAGGAACGCAGGGTTCTGGAGTTGCCTCAATGTAATGCCCTCCCAATTAATTAGCAGTTGCTGTAATACAAGGAACAAATGCTGTCTGACTTATTTATCATTTTCTTGGCTAAACGTGACTACATGAATTACAGACTTCAGACCCACAGTGTACAGTGAAGGAAGAAGAACCATTCTTTCCAGTGTCTTTGTCTTTATGTTAGCCTACACGGCACATTTAGATTAATTAGGCAATATATCCCCTGCCCAGGAGGCTTTCTGACCTGAGGGTGACTTGCATGCATTAGACAACAATGCCCATTGGCTTTGTGTAAAGATAAGTGTTATTTCTCTAGGTATATTACCCTATACCCTGCTCATGGGCTGGAGAGCAGAAACAATATGGGCTCACTCCAAATTTCCTGGGCTGTATACTGTTGCTTTAAAGCCTATCACAAATGTCACTTAATTTGCTTATGCTGTACCTTAAAATGGAAACTTTCATCTTTCATTATGTCTTACAATTATTTTTTGTGTTTAATATTTCACACCAGACAGTGATCTCCACAGTGTGTTTTGCAAATGTTCTTAAATGTTTGTTCATATTATTACTTAATCTCTACAGAATGACACTGTATCACTTTAACTTTTGGAGGCAGTGCCTTCTTATACCAAGAACCAGCTCGGTCGGGAGACCCCCACCCAGGCAGCGCTGAAGGTATTGAGAGGCAGACACCCAGATAAAACAACAGAGTGGATATATCCAGACCAACAGCCTGAGAGCTCAGAGGCTGACAGCGTTCCAGGTTGAAGGCCTTGAGAAGATTCTCTTCCACACATTTATTTGCTCTTTGACAGGTGATTCTTATTAATACACAGGTATTCTACGTATACACATAACTCAAGAATATATCAGGTAGGCAGCTGTTACCTGCCTACCACTAATTACAAACCAAAAGGTATCCTCCACAAAGGAGCCATGGGGACAGGGTAAACTTAATATTTCTCAACATTCTTAGACCTGATAAATCAAGTTTGGCTTAAAGCTACCTCCTTACATATTTTAAATTTGGTCTAAAGGCTCCTCCGTACATTGTGAACTCTAACCTGACCGGATGTGTAAGCAGACTGTAACCTACTCTTGTGACACTCACTGATCTTTGGTCAATCACAGGTGGACAACTGTCCAGGTCATGTTCATATAAGACGAACTGAGCTATAACCAATCCGGCAGTTTTGGTGCCTCACTTTAGTTTTCTGTAAGTCACTTTCCTTCTCTCCATAAGTCTTCTTCAAAGACGGGCTGTGCTGGAGTCTCTCTGAGCCTACTCTGGCTTGGGAGACTGCCTGATCTGCAGATCACTCTTTGCTCAAATTAAACTCTGTTAAATTTAGTTAGTCTAAGATTTTTTTTTTTTTTTTGTTAGATCTTCAGTGACTCTTAATGCTGGGCCATTATGGCCAGGATGGACTACTATGCAGAAAAATATGAGAGAGACTTGAGAGCCATACAGTGATCTCCCAAATGCTCTGAATATGTATTTTCAAATGCTGCTTTTGTAAAGCATTAGCCATAATTTATTGAATGTGTACTATGTGTATGACATTGCACTAGATCCTTTATAAATCATATCAAGTTTCTATAGTAACCTTGAAAAGTATGTGTTATTATATCCACTGTACATATTGGGGGGTCTGGAAGCTTCGAAAGTGTAAGTCGAGGCTAGAACACTGCTACTATGAAAGGCCAGCTGGCCTGATAGCAGTTCACTCTGAACAGCTGATGGAACTGTTAACAGGCTAATTAAATTATGGGCCAAATGGTTTGCAACCTTAAGAAATCCCTGTAAAATGTTCTTAGAATATTAACTTACTGTCTTATCAAAGAAAATTTTAACCTATTGAAATATAAGATTTGTGTTAGGGTCTGAATGCCCAACCAATTTTTTTCTGTATATGTTTGAAATAATGTATTTTGCCATTTTTACATGCAGTATTTTATATAAGCTCATGACTCAGCTTGTTTATTGTACAATTAAAACTCTCATGTCCTTTTGTCTGTTTAGTCTATTGCTAAAAGTAGTATATTAAATATACCATAATAATGCATTTGTCAATTTCTCCTTAGTTATGTCACTTTCTGCTTCATATATTTGAGACCATGTCATTAGGTACATAAAATATGATAATTTTATTTTTTTTCTGGCAAATTGAAGCTTATTATAAATGACCCTTTTTGTTTTAAGTAATGCTTTTGCATTCACAACTCATGGAGACAGGACATGGCGAAAGGTCCCTGGTGAAACTCCGCCTTCAAGCCTAAAACAGCCTGAAAGCTGAAAAACCAGATTTCTGGTCCCGGATGAAGCCTGCACTTTCCCGTCTGATTCTAAATGATGCCCACCTGCTAAATGAGAGGACAGGGGGTGGAGCCTTGGGGAATGATTCTAAATAATGCCCACCTGCTAAATGGGAGGACAGGGGTGGAGCCTTGGGATAATTCTAAATAATGCCCACCTGCTAAATGGGAGGACTGGGGGTGGAGCCTCGGGAATTTCATGCCCTTTGCAGGGGAGAGGAGCCTGGCGTCTCCTCTTCCTGTGTGGTGACCGGGAATTCAATCTGTGAGGCGAGAAACCTGCTAGCAGAACTCTCTCTCGCTTTGCTGAGAGTTATTTTTCCCTTTCACCCAATAAATTCAGTTTTCTCACGCTTCTATGTGTCTGTGAGCCTCAACTTTCCTGGTCGTGTGACAAGAGCCTGGTTTTAGCTGACCTAAGAAGAAAGTTCGGCAACATTTTGGTGTCCAGACGTGAGGCTTGAGGAAGGGTGAGTACATGCAAACCTAAAATCTTTTTTTTTTTTCAACTTTTGCTTTTAAGCCTTTTTGTCCTTGGACCTCTTCTGAGGGTGGAGAAAACTGCACCCCCCCAATCCCAAGGGCTACAGGTGTTCGTGAGATGGCAGTGAATGGTGGCTCCCCCGTCCCCTCCGGGCCAGGGCTCCCCTCCGGGCCAGGGCTCCCCTCCCGGCCAGGGCTCCCCTCCCGGCCAGGGCTCCCCTCCGGGCCAGGGCTCCCCTCCGGGCCAGGGCTCCCCTCCCGGCCAAGGCTCCCTCCTCAGCCGGGGCTGGAGTGAATGCCTCGAGGGTGCTCACCAGCAGACTGGCTGGCCCTCCTGCCACTTGTCCATGGAGGTTTCCGCCCCCCTTGCCAAGGGATCCCACTCTGTCCCACAGCAATTAAGTTTCTCTGGTGGAGGAAACATTTGCATAAGAATAAAAGGTTCTTCCTTAGGCATCCTTTTTTTCCTGAGATGAGTGTCACTCTGTCACTCAGGCTAGAGTGCAGTGAATAATCTCGGCTCCCTGCAACCTCCACCTCCTGAGTTCAAGCGATTTTCCTGCCTCAGCCTCCTGAGTAGCTGGGATTACAGGCCTGTGCGACTACACTTACCTATTTTTTAATTTTTAGTAGAGACGGGGTTTCGCCACGTTGGCCAGGCTGGTCTCGAACTCCTGACCTCAGATGATCCTCCCGCCTGGGCATCCCTAAGTACTGGGATTACAGGTGTGAGTCACCACACCTGGGCGGCACCCTTTTCTCCACCCTGTCAGCAGTTAACACAGCCCTGCATTTAAGCTGCCTTTTCCTTTTCTCCACCAGCTCAGGAGTTAACTTTTCAGTGAGGCTGTTTTGCTTTTTAGAAGATGTCTTATTAGCCCAGGGCCCCAACTACCACTGTCTATATTCTCTGTAAAGTTTTGATTATGAAAAAGGACTTGTGAGGTTGGCCTGAAGCTGCCACCCATCTGGTGTGCTTTGCCTGAGTTTCTGTATGGTCAGCAGCTAACTTGGCTGCAGACTTCCATCTTGTGTTGCCTCCCTGGGCACCTGACCTGTAACCAGGTGGCAATGTTTTGTTTCACCTCCCCCATTTTACAATGGCAGCCAGATTCGGTCCCGGCTTAGGGAATGAGTCCTTTCTCGTTTGGTATCTGTGTGATCTTTGCTATTTGTTGATTCTCTTCTCTCCTCCCAACCTGCCTTGGGTTTTCCTTTCTCTGAGCCTTTAGTAAAGTTTGAAAGTCAGAAATATTGGCTGCTTGGCGTGATTAAAGTCGGGTAATAGGGGATTTAAAAATTTTCTTTAAAAGTGCACAGCGTCATTAAAGGTGGATATCCAAGTTACAGGTATATTTAAAAGACCTTTATGTATTTCTTTTCTTGGACCTCGTTTTGCTGGGAAAAAGTGGGTTTTTTTTTTTTTTGGTTGAGTGTTGAGAAATGTTGAGTGTATGATAAAATATATTGTTTGCTAAGAAGCATGATGGCAAGGAAAACCTAGCCCCCCTCCCCCACCCCTGCCCCCTCCAAGTGGAAAACTACTTGGGGCATCCTAAAGTGGAAAGACATTATATGTATATCATACACCGGTTAAAACAATTCCTTAAGCACTGGCTATGCAACCCTGCCCCCGTGGCTCCCTCGTGGAGAATACTTTCTAGTTTGTTCTTGATCAGTGGTAAGCAGGTTCCAGCTGCCTGCCTAGTTTATCTCGGTTCTGGGAGAAAACACAGAACACCTGTTAATAATAATCACCAGTTCAGAGAGAATAAGTACAGTACGTGGGTCCGCGTCTGCTCGAGGCCCTCAGCCCCGATTGCTGTCAGTACCCTGAGGCTCTCGGCTCAGAAGGCTGCTGCCCCCCGCCCCCCATAGTCCCACTGTGCTGTTCTGTCTGGGTGTCTGTCTCTTAATGCCTTCAGTGCTGCCTGGGTCGGGGTAGCTAGGCCAAGCTGGCCTCGGTAGTTGACTGCATGATTTTTCTGCATTTTGCCAATTTTAACGCACCCAGGAGAGGGGAGAGGCCTCTGTTTTTCTCATGAAACCCTGGGAATTAAGGGCAGATAGATCCCTCTCTGAACCTGTTTTTTGCTTCCCAGATATGCCTATTAGGCCTTAAAAGCCATACATTTTTCTAGCCTAACCCAAAGGTCTTCCGCCAAAGGCCTATAATCCAATGAGGAGATTGGCAAATAAAAAAATCTTATGGCTACTGGGTTTTCTTCTGCCTGTGTAGTTATATATGTGTTGTGTGTGTGGTGTCCATAAAAGCTCTAATTAATTGGCCTAAAGGAAGACAAGCCCTTGAATCAAAGATTTTTAAAGGGAAGATAAAAGCTGTGGTACCTTTTAGATCACGTGACTTTAATCTTTGAGAAATAAAAACAGGCTTCAACATTATTGGTAAAATGCAGATGTCACCAAAATGTAAATAGGTAAATTATGCAGGTCACATACTAGATTTGCTAAGTGTGTTAAGGTTATAAACTACCTTTTTGAGTTTTAAGAGCTTTTCAACTTGTTGGCTTCACAATTGGTAAGGCCTGGGGACTTAAAATCCCTGAGACCTTAGGATGCTTGTTTATAGAGTTAACACAGACATCACCATTGATCAATTTCCTGTCTTTTACTTCTTGTATTTCTAACCTCCTCTCTGGGATCATTTTAACTTGCTTTAGTATTTCCCTTAAATGTTCTTTTTGTTGTAGACTTTCTAGGGATAAACTCCATTTTCCTGTTTCATCCTCAGTTTTAATGGATATCTACATTGGGTATTAAATTCCAAATTGGCTATTATTTTGGCATATCAAAGTTATTTCACTGTCTTTCTTCCGTTTCTCTGGTTAAGAATCCGGCTGAGTTGGGACATCTAATTTTTACTCCTGAGGAGGTAATCTTTTTGCTATGATTGCTTTCAAGGAGGTCTCTCTTTGGTTTTCTATAGTTTATCAAAATGTGTCTGGAAAGGAATTTATTATTCTGTTTGTGATTTGTTGGACTTGTTAACTCTCTAGGTAACGTCTTTCATAAGTTCTAGAACACTCAGCCTTTATATCTTCCAATATTGTTTCTCCTCTATTTCTGGAACTCTAATGAAATATATTAGAACTTCTCATTATATCCTTGGTATTCTTTTATGTATTTTCTGTCTTTACTGGAATGAATTCCTGATACTTTCTTTGCATTTATATTTTAGTTCATTACTTTCTTATTTAGAGAAATCTAATTTCTTATTGAACCCATTTATAGAGTTATACATTTTGTTTACTGTATTCTTCAATTTTAGCTTTTTTATTTTAAAAATCTAGGATGTTTTTTTCATTTCTGATTGCATGTTAAATTTTCAATTTAAAATTTTTCTCAACATTTTAATTGTTTTAGTTTGATTATTTCAACATGTCAAGTTGCTATGGGTCTGCTTCTATTGTTGCAGCTAATACTGGTTCATTGTGTCTTGTTTGTGTACCTGGTTATCTTTGACTGTATGCTAGCCATGGTAACTTAAAATGTTGTAGAAATAATTTTAGGTCAGGTTTATAGTATCCTATTCCTGAGATAATGTTATTTGTTTCTGTCAGGCATTAGAGGTGCTACTATGTGAGACTCCTGCTATGGTTTGAATATGTTCCCCAAATTTCATATGTTGGAACTTAATCCACAAATTCATATGCTGATTGGAAACAGCCTTTAGAAGTTGATTAAGTTAGATTGAGACCACTATGATGGAACTAATGGCTTTATAAAAAAATGAAGAGACATTTGAGGGGACACGCAGGTTTCATTGTTACGATGTTGTCTTCTGACATGTTATAACACAGCAGGAAGGTCCTCACAAGATGCCAGTGCCATGTTCTTGAATTTCCCAGTTCTGGAATTGTAAGAAATGTATTTGTTTTCTTCATAAATTATTCAGTCTATTGTATTCTGTTATAGTAAAAAAATGGACTAAGAAAACCATCTTATTCTAAATTTATCTAGTCTAGAAAATCTCAAGTTTTAAATTTAGAATAAGATGGTTTTCTTAGTCCATTTTCTGTTTCAAGAAGCTGCTCCGAAAATCTGGTTTATCCTCATCTGCCTTTCAGGATTCCTTTTTAAATGATTGTTTTATCAGCAACTCTTTATTTGGCAAAATGCAGCATTTGCTTTTGTTTTTTTAATCTATGTAAAATTGCAGTTTGGTTTTCTAATGTTTTTTTAGAATTGGTAAATTTTTATAGGAAAACAATGCCTAAGAGTATAGGGTTTACTTCTGTGGGTTCTTACCGAATTTAGACATAATAATTCCTCCGCATTTTTTTTTTTTAAGATGTAGTCTGCTCTGTGGCCTAGGCTGGAATGCAGTGGTGCAATCTTGGCTCACTACAACCTCCACCTCCTGGGTTCAAGCAATTCTCCTGCCTCATTTAGGACTACAGGCGGGCACCACCATGCCTGGCTAACTTTTTTGTATTTTTAGTAGAGACAAGGTTTCACCATGTTGGCCAGGCTAGTCTTGAACTCCTGACCTCAGGTGATCCACCAGCCTTGGCCTCCCAAACTGTTGGGATTAGGGCATGAGCCATTGCACCTGCTCATTTTTAGTTATTTCTAGTGGGAGGATTTGTCCTAATTACTTAGATTGCCAGTTCTGAAATTAAAAACCCAAGACTGAGTTTCAAAAAAAAAAAAATTGAAAATGAAATGATTCACATTTGAGCTAATTAAAAACATTTAATTGAGTGACTGTATTAGTTTGTTTTTCATGTTTTTCATTGCCATAAAGAAATGCCTGAGACTGGGTAACTTGAAAAGAGGTTTAATTGGCTTATGGTTCCACAGGCTGTACCGGAAGCCATGGCTAGGGAGGCCTCGGGAAACCTTTCCTCATGTTGGAAGGTGAAGCTAGAACGGGCATCATCACAGGCTGGAGCAGGAGGGAGAGAGAAGTGGGAGGTGCTACACACTTTTAAACAACTAGATCTCCTGATAACTCTCAGAACCGCACGAGGGGAATGGTGCTAAAACATTAGAAGCCACTCCATGATCTAATCACCTCCCTCTAGGCCCCACCTACAGCTTTGGGGGTTACAGTTCAACATGAGATTTGGGTGGGGACAGAGATCCAAACCGTATTAGTGATCCTCTTATTTCTATAGGAAGATTTCCTCTTCCTCACCTGCTCAAATGTGTATCTAATGAGAACTGCACTTTCACTAAGAAAAGCAGCCAAGTGGAACTAGCTACAGTGGGCAGCAGTGGGCGGGATCTGACTCTTGGTGGCTGACTCCATGGGTCCCTTATCTTCCCCTACTCCTGCGTTCCTGGCCTTCACCCTTTATTGTTCCACATCTCCATGACTGGTGGAAAATTCCCTTTCCACACGGTTTTCAGCAGGCAAATGTGATGGCATCTACTGCAGCTGAATCCCTCTTAGCTCCTTGCTTTTCGTTTTCTCCCTTCACTGGTCTTCCTTGCTTTCTCAGCTCCAAGGTCCCATTGCCTTGTCTTGAAGTTCTTCCTGATTCCTTTGGGCTGTCAGCTCCAGGCGCTGTGTGAGCGGCCAGGGGACGCTGTGTCTGGGTCTGCGCCTGCCAGGTGGCGTGAGGAGCACGTTGCGGGGCACACGTGGGTGTGGAGTCGTGGGGGGAAAGCTCTCACATCCAGCTGGCTTTCCTAGGCAAGCACAGCCAATCGCCAGGAACTAAGGAACAAGAGCATGCAGGCTTGCATCTGTGGGTTTCCTCAGGTGACTCTTGGCTGTCCTAGGTGAGCTCCCTCCTCTCCTGCTCTCCTCCCTTACACTGCCAAGAGGAAGAGCATATGGAGACGTAAGGGACGTGGTGGAGCCACAGAGCTAAAAGATTTTTTTCTGTCTAATTTGTTCAGGGGTAAAGAGTGAGCGAAGAAACCTTTGGAGCACTTGTTTGCTCGGCCTCATTCTGCAGTTCCAGGGGCACTTTTTGTTTTGTTTTGTTTTTTTTTGTTTTTTTTTGAGAGGGAGTTTCACTCTTGTTACCCAGGCTGGAGTGCAATGGCACGATCTCGGCTCACCACAACCTCCGCCTCCTGGGTTCAGGCAATTCTCCTGCCTCAGCCTCCTGAGTAGCTGGGATTACAGGCACGTGCCACCATGCCCAGCTAATTTTTTGTATTTTTAGTAGAGACCGGGTTTCACCATGTTGACCAGGATGGTCTCGACCTCTTGAGCTCGTGATCCACCCGCCTTGGCCTCCCAAAGTGCTGGGATTACAGGCTTGAGCCACCGCGCCCGGCCCTCCAGCGGCACTTTTTGCAAAGGCTCTGCACTTGTCTAATTCTTCAATATTCCACTTTTTGAACTTCGCTGCGGTCGTTGTATTCGAAATGGATTGTCTTATTTTCTTTTTAATGCCTAGACTCTTTCAAGGCTCAAATCTTGAATAGGTCAAAAAGAGCAAGAGGAAAATGTCAGAGAATGGAGAAAGACAAATAGAGTGTGACCACCCACCCACCTGGCGAGGTGACAGACGGTGCTGCTGTGTCAGAGTGTCTGGGAAGAGGGAGCCCCTTCCACGGGGGGGGAGCAAGAGGCCTGCAGCTGACACCCGGCTCCTGGGCCCACTCGCCCAGTGCCTCAAGCAGCTCCCTTCCTTAATGTCTGCCAGGGTGTTAAGGGCTGAGCACACGACCTCACAGGAGGATGCGAGGGGCAGCGGTCATGTGTGTCCGGCACTTTGTCCCTTGTAAGTTACTCACAAATACTGATATCCTCATTAACTTCCTCCCTTTCTCTTGTTTTCCTCTAATTCTTTAGGAAGAAAGCATGTAGCTGGGAAGTGCAGAGCCCCTCACGTACTTGGGGAGTGTTCACATTTCCATCAGTTCCTTTTCAGGCCTGAGCTCACGCTCACTGAGATCAGGGCCTGGGCTTTGTTTTAGTCCATGTTGTTGTTATGGAATACCAAAGAGGTTGACTTGGCTCACTGTTCTGCAGGCTGTACAGGAACCAGCTTGGCTCCAGCGTCTGCTTGGTTTCTGGGAGGCCTCGGGAAGCCTCCATTTATGGGGGAAGCTGAAGGGGAGCTGGCCTCAGGTGTGAGAGGAAGGAAAAGAGGCGGGGGAGGTGCCAGACCCTTTCTAACAATCAGCTCCCATAAGAAATAACAGAGCCAGAACTCAGTAACTTGAGAATGGCACCAAGCCGGTCATGAGGGATCCACCCCCACGACCCAGACACCTGCCACCCAGGCCACGCCAGGAGGGGACAAACATCTGGATCACATCTGGCCCCATAACCTTTGGAGCCCTCAGCTTTGATACTAGGATGGTAGGCCCCAGAAGGGGTCCTGCCCTTTGAAGGAATGGGGTTACATTACCTGGGAGAGCTTTCTGGAGGAAGTGAGCTTTGCTCCTCACAGGTTTCTATAAAGAGGAGGGTGGGCTGTTGGAAGGGGAGGGAGTGTGTTTCCAAGTGAGGAAAAGTAAAGTGAGTTCAGCATCTGGGCGCTCTTGGCCCAGCTTCCCTTTTCCTTAATCAGCCATGCACAGCCTCCAGGATGCCAGGGGGTGCCGTCCCTGACCTGCTCTGGGGTGGGTGTGCAAGATGGGAAATGAGTAATTTCAGTTCACTGGTAGCTCTAATGTTTGGATAATAATTGGCCATAGCATAAGCTTTGGTTGTACCTTTCCAAATGTTATTTCATAATATATAATGCTATATACACACACACACACATTTACACTGAATTGATATGAATTATTTAAAAAATTATTCTATTGATGTGGAGGATCATATGAAATTCAGTATTTTTTGGTGCTCTTACTAAATGATACTTAACCCAGCTGATGAAAATAGAGTTCATTAAAGATTTTTTTATTGATGAAAAAATCAACGTTACAAATGGTAACTAGTTGCATTGCCATTATCGGTAAATTAAGGGTCATATATTAACTGTTGAATTGTTTTCTTTGCACTATTAGGCCTTCCACTCAATCTTTCTCATGTAGCAGATGGTATTACTTGATACCAACCTCTGCTGGGATTTTGTTTTTTTGAGTTAGCTTCACAGAGATCTATATAACAAAACTCTTGGGGGGTGGGAGGTGGGGAGGAAAGAAGCAAGGTAGGTTTTTCACAGTAACCTCCAACTAGTTTCAGTGCACAGTCCGGTGAATTTCCCCCAGAGTGTGCTGGAAGAAGTCACCTGGAAGTGATCACCAGCGTGAAACTCAGTTTGACTCCCATTTGGTGTGTATATAATTGAGTAGTAAACATTAATTTCACTGCCTGAAGGAAGTACAGAGCGTAGAGTCTTTAAAAAAATTACATTGCAAAATATAAAGAACAGCATATAAACTAAAACAAGTGCCAGGGTGAGGGTGGGGCTGGAGTTCCCCTTTCAGGCTCCTTTGGTTGCATTTCCGTCTGGTCCTGCAGCAAATTAACCAAGATCCTGTCTTTGGTTTCGATTACTCCCTTAAAAAATAGGTTTTAACACCTATGCATGTATCTCTCAACATTATTTTGAAAAATTGAATAATAACCACACACCTAGCTTTGGAAGCAAGAGGCGTCGTGGCCAGGATCGGATGATCGTTTGGAGGAGAAAATGACCCTCTAAGAGCAGGTGGAACAGGTGGGAGCTCAGCATTTCGGAGCATGTGGAAGAGTGCCTGCCCAGGAAGCCAGCAGGCAAGGTCCTAGGTGCATGCATGGAAACACTGGGCACTATGCTGGCTGTGGCAGGAGCCAAAACGTGACATGGGCAGAACTTCAGTGGGAGGAGGGGTGGTCTGCATGTTCAGCTTCCAAGCCCACTGTGGCCTTCCTTCACCTCTTAGAGTTTCACAGACCAAACAGCAAAAGAGCACGGGTGACCTGGGCAGGAAGGCATGCATGGGAGAGCAGGTTTGCCCTCTGGGATACCATCCCTCAACAGGTCTGTTTCTTGATCGTGCTGACGACAAGCTCATTGTGGGATTTCCTCCCCTCCTCCTGGGGATTGCCTTGGCCTCTCTCTGTTGAATTGACTCCCCTATTTCCTCCATTCTAGTTTTTTTTTCCCCGAGATGGAAACTTGCTCTGTCACCCAGGCTGGAGTGGAGTGACATGATCTCGGCTTACTGCAATCTCCATCTCGTGGGTTCAAGTGATTCACCTGTTTCAGACTCCGAGTAGAGAAATGGTTTAAGTAGAGAAAAAGTAGCTGGGATTACAGGTGTGTACCATCATGCCCAGCTAATTTTTGTATTTTTAGTAGAAATGAGGCTTTACTATGTTGGCCAGGCTGATCTTGAACTCCTGACCTCAGGTGATCCACCTGCCTCTGGCTTCCAAAGTGGATGGTGTGAGTCACCATGCCCAACATTCTAGGTCTTTTTCTCTTAGTATTTTTTGCCTCCCACCTTGGTGAAGTGTATTCTCCTGGAGATATTTAAGAAGTTCCAAAAGAGATATATATATTTTTGAGGTCTTGCAGGTATGAAAATGTGTCTATGCAACCCCCATGCTTCACTAGTAGTTTGGATATGGATTTCTAGTTTAGAAATCACTTCCCTTCAGTGTTTTGATAGGTTGCTACTTTTTCTTCTTCCTTTGGGTTGTTGAAACATTCAAAGCTATCTTAACTCTTCATTCTTTCTATATAAATTGTTCCCCTGAACCCTGGTGGAAGTTGGTAGAATTTTCTTGTTAGCCCCACTATTGTGAAATTTCAAGATAATGTGTTTTTGTTGTGTTTGCTTTATCCATTTTGTCGGACACTTGGTGGGTCCTTTCAGTTGTGGAAAACTTTATTTCATGTATAATTTCTTCCAGTGTACATTCTCTGCTCTGTTTCCAGAACTCCTGTTATTTGAATATTGAAAACTAAAGAATCCAGTTCTTTCGTTTTCTCAGTAGCTTATTTTCTTTGTTCTACTTTCTGGGAGAGAACTTCAACTGTACCCTTTAACTTTTTACAAATTATGTTTTCATTTTGTACTTTTATTTCTCAAGTATTTTTCAAATGCTCTCTATTGTTCTCTGCAAGTTTTTCTTCATAGTATCCTTTTATCTCATGCATGTGATATCTTATTTTATACCTCTGATACCAACTTTTGGCTGATTTTTTTTTTCCTTAATGTTGATTTTTATACAACTACTTTTCTTTGCTTGTTTTCATTTCTGCTCTCTATGCTATCAGATTTTCTCATAAACCTGGTAGTTTTTGTTTCGTTGCTCAAGATGAAGAGGGAACTGAAAGAAGTCAACCAGAAGTGTTGGTGTATGGCAGTGACTTACTGATGTTGAGTTTATTACAAGGTAATTGGAGTGGGCGATTCAGTGAATCTCTAGGTCTTTTCTGTTAAAAGTCTGTGGAAAAGACTCTTTGCGTCTTGTGTCTTAAAGGTTTGGCTTCTAGCATCCTAGAAGACAGGCTG
Organism: Saimiri boliviensis; assembly: GCF_048565385.1. NCBI lineage: Eukaryota > Metazoa > Chordata > Mammalia > Primates > Cebidae > Saimiri > Saimiri boliviensis. Next base: position 7,446,441 of record NC_133463.1, on the reverse strand, counting down.
CCAGGAGTAAGAGGACTGGGCAGTTAAAATTTATCTTTCAGTACCCCTATAATCATGTAATCTCCTTGTCTCTATAGGACACAACTCCTTTTGTTTGCAAGGCATCAGATATTCCTGGCTTTTGCTGTAGAATAAAGCTCTAAACTTATAGAGTAGGGTTAGATCAGTCACTCAAAGAGCGCTGAGTAGGCAAGGAAACCTGGGAGCTAAAAGCCTGTCAAAGAACTTTCACCCCGTCTCTGTATTTTCCTCCCTTCTCTCTATCCTTTGTTCCAAAGGTAAATGGTGCCACCATTTTCTCATTTTTTAAGGATTCTGACATTTAAATTGGTCTGGATCTCAGCTTTCTCTTCTGGAAGCATTGGATTTACTTTTCTTGAGCTGCTAATTACCACTTGTCCATCTGTTGCTGCTGTCTCTTATCATGTTCTCGCCGCCATCCAGCACATGCGTCTCTGTGTGAATGCAGTTTTAAAGAAGTTTCACGAGGGAGCAAAATTTTATGCACGTTTGATTAACTATCTTATCATGGAAACTGGCCTGCAGTCTTTACCATATCATTTATTTATGTCCTATACAGAGTCACAGATTTTAGAGTAGGAAAAGTTAAACATTTTATATACTCCAATGCTCTCATTCTGTAGATGAGAGTACATTGTCTCCAGGAAGAAAAAGAGTGTATCTAAAACCATATGGTTGGTTACTGTTAGGACTCAGACTGCAGAAGTCAAGCCCAAATCTCTACTACCCGATGTCCAAAGCTGCTAATCTGTCAAAATTGAGTAATTACTATAAATTTCCTGTGCGTAGCATTTAAAAGGTGATTTGCAGGTCAGTTTGAGTTGTAGAGGCCAAAGTTTAGTCCTATGGGAAATTATTATATTTGCCAGACCACAAAAACTGAGCAAAGGATAGAACTCCAGAATCAAATAGTGGACGTAATCCAGGAACAAATCATTAGTTGGGATAATGAAAGTGTAGGCATGTCTTACATCTAAAGCAATGAGCAAGGAATCGGCAGGGAAAAGAAATCCTGGGTTTTAAACATGTTAGCAAAAACATGGTATGTGCGTAGATTATTCCCATCTGTTTCTTCTGTGTTCTGAATTTGAACCCTCTCTTCGCAGCCCTCCAAGGCCCAAGTGTCCCTGTGCTCTCCAAGGCTTCCTCCATTCCTGAGGCACTGGGAGTTCCTCTATCTGCTATCTGCTCTCTCCACTCACCTGCTTTTCATTCTATCAAAACAGAACACTTTAATTGTGGTGAGTTTCATCTCCTAACAGTCTCTCAGCTGACTTAAAAAAAAGTTTGTTATCCCGAGTGCCTGCATGGAACTTGGTAATGAGCGTAAGAGGAACAAGATTCCAGTCCTTACCTGTCATGAGTCATGTGACCTGGCCCAGCCACTCCATGCCTCTCACCTTCCTGATTTGCAAATAAGCTTTCAAGCTCTAGTGTTTTGGAACTATCTAATTCCCAAATGATTTTAAATAACTACTGGTTATTTAGAACTCATCACCAAAGGAATTCATTTCTAAGTTGGAATTTCAGACTCCACTGTGGAAGGTTATGTATGTTTGGGTTTGGAGTCATAAGAGGGCAAAAACTGAACCACATCATCTGGGCGATTGTCCATCCTCCAAGAATAGAGAGCATCTAAACACGTGAGGTGCAAGGGAAAATAGGTGATTTTCTGGCTATAAAAACTCATGAATGAATAAAAAAGAAAATCCTGGCATTTGAGACAACAGTGGTAGGCCTTGTAAGCATCATGCTAAGTGAATTCAGTCAATCAGAGAAAGATAAATGCTGCCTGACCTCACTCATGTAAAAATCAAACTCAGAAACAGAGTAGAGCAGAGGTGGCAGGGATGGGGGGTGGGGAAATAGGGAGGTCTTGAGCAAAGCGCACAAGCCTTTAGTTGCAGGTGAATAAGCTCTGGAGAGCTGGTGACAGCCTGGTGGCAATAGTTAACAGGACTGAATTATGTACTTGAAATTTGCTAAGAAAATAGATCTCAAACGTTTTTTACCAAAACAGAACAGTCTAACAGTGTCAGGTGTGGACATGTTGACTAACTTGATTGTGGTAATCACAATATGTACCTCTATCAAATCATCACATTTTATACCTTCAATATGTACTATTTTATATGTCAATTATGCCTCAAGCTGAAAAGAAAAAAAAAAACCACGAGATACAATTTTAATCTTTATATATTGGGGACAGATGTTTATTTTATAGCTATACACCTGATGACTTAAAATTAAGCCTTCACTCATGTTTCTTTTGAATTAATCTAAAAATGTAAATGGAAAATAAATTATGGTTGAATTGTATCTTCCCAAGGGAAAATGACATTTAAACTGTCACAACCCCGACAAGCAAATATTTAATTTTCTATCCAATGGATGATAAATCAGCTATTTAACAGACTTTTATGGTCACAGCTTGGGATTTTATAGCCATTTGGTTTTGAATTAGGCTGATAGCACATTGTACTAAGAATCGCCTAATTTAAAAAGACATACAAATTTACGGGGTTGATAGCGCTCACATTTGAGTTATAATTATTACACTTTCTTATTTGTCTTGTTTACATGTGGGCAGGGTGACTGAGAGTTTTATTCAGGCTTTTTTCTACTTTTAGAATATGAGTTTTGAGTTATGATTGAACTGCTGTTAAATGTTTCATCGTGAACACTGAAGTCAGTGGAAAGAGGCTTTTGCAGTCATACCTGATCTGCTCTGAATAATTAGCTTCCTTGGTCACTGAGCCATCTTCCATTTCTGCTTCTCGTAGCCTCCAGTCTGCTCTTTTGCAGTTGAACTGCTAACATACAGCTCCCAGGTTGCAAAACGTTGCAGGGGTGTTGTCCAGGGTCGGTAGTGGGGGGGCTTTAAAAATGGGGAGACCCCCAACCAGAAATATTCAGATTTCAGCTTTCAGTGGGATGACAAGAAGGACTTGGATGCACTACCATGCCTGGCTAATTTTTGTATAATACATTTTTTTGTAGAGATGGGGTCTCACTGTGTTGCCCATGTTGGTCTCAAACTCCAGGACTCAATCCTCTTGCTTGAGCCTCTCAAACTTCTGAAACTACAGGTGTGAGCCACCACAACCAGCCCCATTGGTTATATTCTCTTGTAGCTAATTTTTGTATTTTGAGTAGAAGTGGGGTTTCTTCATTTTGGCCAGGCTGGTCTCGAACTTTTGACCTCCAGTGGTCTGCCCAACTCAGCCTCCCCAAGTACAGAGATTACAGGCATGAGCCACCACTCCTGGCAAGTTTAATTTCGAGGAAACAATACAAAATAGAGAAACAAATTGGAAACAAGCACTTACATAATGAAATATTTATCTGGGGAGTTAAAATGGAAACTATTTTGATGTGCACTCTGGTTTTATTGCATGGTTCACACACAAAAATTCTTGATGTTTTTTCAGTCTTGGATGATTTCTAATAAAATGAGAAGAGTTTATTTAACTTCACTTTGCTTTGCATCTTTAATTGGCTACAGAAACGCCAGTTCCCAAGGACAAAATATTTGCCAGTTTCTCTTTAGTGTTTTAATTTTCCATTTATAAGCCATCGCTGCCAGATATTTTTCTCCTGTGACTATCAATAATGTATGTTTAACTAGATTTACATTTTTTTATTGACATTTTTTATAATTAGATGATTGTAGACTTTAACAATAGAAAAAAAAGGCAAACTGTCTTCAGTGTTAATATCAATCCCTGCTTCAGAACAGGAGTGCTTCAGAATAGGGGCATTATTTCACTGAGCACATACACATCCACTCAGCATCGTGTATGCACCAAAGATGAGGCATTGCATGAGGCAATAATCCTAAACGCATATCCTTTCATGGATGAGACAAATACACATAATTGCAAATGAGAAAAATACAAAGTGTTAAGGAAACATGGCAGAAAGCTTTCTGCAGGTGCACAGTTGGATGACATTTTCTGTGAGTGGTTATTTCCCAGAATGTGTGCCACTTCCATGGGTGCCATATAAACCCTCCACAAATGTCCTTTGCTGACCTTTTCTGCCTGCTGGCTGAAGATGATAGTGAAACCCTGGGAGTTGAGAGAGGCTCGTAAGATGGAAGAAGCCTATATCTCTGAATGATTACCTGGAAGAGAGCCACCCTAGCCAATGAAACTCCTGCCATGAATGTTTGCTGAGCAAGTTCAGGAAGAAGGCATGTGGAATCAATAAGAACAACAAATGTTTACACAGGCATTGTTTAAGTGCTTTTGTTTAACAATCACTATAGCTATTAGTAACCTCATTGTAATGAGTAAAGTTTAGGGATTAAAAAGTTTTATAACAGTTATTTGAGAGGACCACACGGCTGAACACTTAGCCTATCGAATTATAAAAAGCCAAAGCATGTTCCTAAAATACTATGGTATGATTAGAATAAGCTGGCTTATTACCACAGATCCACTTAAGAGCAAGTTACAAATGGGTCAATGTTTACAACGTCTTGAAAGTCCACTGAGGAATATTACCATATATTTTCCAGAAAGCTCTTTTAATTGTGTAGGTAATATTCACATTGTAGAAATATTTAATAGAAAAAAATCCTTTTTGTTAACCCACAATCTTAATATAATTGTTCGTATTCTGATGTACTTCTTTCCATACTATTTTTCTTTTTTTCTTTCTTTCTTTTTTTTTTTTTTTTTGAGACTGAGTCTCTTGCTATTGCCCAGGCTGGAGTGGCACAATCTCAACTCGCTGTAACTTCTGTCTCCCGGGTTCAAGCGATTCTCATGCCTCAGCCTCCCAAGTAGCTGGATTACAGGTGCCTGCCACCATGCCCAGCTAATTTTTGTATTTTTAGTAGAGATGGGGGTTTCACCACGTTGGCCAGGCTGGCTTCGAACTCTTGACCTCAAATGATCCGCCTCAGCCTCCCAAAGTGCTGGAATTATAGGCGTGAGTCACTGTGCCTGGCCCATATTTTTTCTATACATATTTTTAACTGGACTATAATCTTATTTCATGTACAGTTCTGAATTTTGTGGTTTTTTTCCTGAGTATATCACAATCATTTTCCATGTTATTAAAAAGTTTTCAAATGTTTTCAGTATAAAAAATTTGTGCTGATTAAACAAAACTGGATGAGGGAAAAAAGTAGGGAAATTGTCTCTCTTGCATCCATCGCTAAAGAAGCAACCAGAATGCTCTGTTTCACTCAATGTTTCATCATAACAATCTAACGCTTTATATGATTTTTAAAAGGCAAACTTTTATTGGTAATTATAAACCAAATACAAATTCTGTGCACATAGGTGAAGAACAGAAAAGCACAGAGGCAAAATAAAATACTTGATAATCTTACCACTATAAGATAAATATTTACAGTATTTCTTCCATTCACCTATGTTACATTTTTAAAAAGCAGTGTATTGCATATTGTTTTATAGCATTTTTTAAAAAAAATTCAACTCTGTAATGGTTAATTTTATACGCAACTTGGCTAGGCTATCATGCCCAGTTGTTTGGTCAAACACTGTATGTTGCTATGAAGGTATCTTTTAGAAGTAATTAACATTTAGAATCAGTTGGTGTTAGGTAAAATAGATTACCTTTGATGATGTGGGTGGACCTTATCAGATTAGTTGAAAGCCTAAAGAACAAATGCTGAGGTTTCTTGCCTGAATTTCCAGCCCACCATCTGGTATTACAAATTTTAAACTTAAGATTACGACATCAGTCTTTGAGTTTCTAGCCTCCTGGACTGTTCTACAGATTTTGAACTTGCCAGCTCTTAGAATCCCATGAGCTAATTCCTTAAAATAAATCTCTCTGTATTTATAAATGTTCTAGAGAGCAACAGAATGATGATACAATATCGTTAACATTTTCTACCTCAGTATTCTTTTACAAGTTTTTAATGGCTTCCTAATGATTAAATGGTAATCATTATATTAATAAAATAATATTCAGTTGAAGATTTCCATAGTTTACATATCCATTTCTCTGTTAACACCTCTAACAATTTTTTATTGTGGTATAATACATATAACAAATTTATAATTGTGTATAATTCAGAGGCATTATTTACATTCATGCTATAGTGTAGCCATAATCACTATTTCCAGAACTTTTTAAAATCAACCTAATCAGAAATTCTAACCACTAGGTCGTATACCACAGTTATTTTAAGTTTTGGAATTTTCATTACAAAGCCATGGATAACTGATACTGAAATTAGTACCATGAGTAGGGTGCTACTGAAAGAAACGTAAAGCCAGTGTCACTGGTTTTAGGACTTGACAGTGTGACCTGTATTATATAGTGGGGGAATAACTGACAAATATGTCACTTGCAGTAACTGGAAGATAAAACAAAAATGCCATGTTGCTAATGAATTTTTGTGTCTGACTGAGGGGATCTCTAGATAGAATGTTGAAAAGGCCAGTTGGGTAGTTCCATGTATGTATGACAACATGCACAATACTATAAAGCTATAGAGAACTGTGTGATTTGTAAACAAAATTTTGAGAAAATAAGATAGTATTTGCTGGGTTGAAAATAAAACTGTTTCTTATTTACCACATTTTCCGTTTCTCCAACTGACAAAAGATTCTTGAAAGTAAGATAGAGCCTCAGGGTAAAGAAACAAAATCAGATTTGTGGCTAGGGGACTTCTGGTACCTCAGAAAGATTTAATATCATGCCTTTTTAAAAGGGCTTCTAAAAAGTCTTAAGAGTGTCTTCCCAAAGCAATTTGACAGATCAAAACTTGAAGTCTGTCTCAAAAATAATTATGGTTATGAAATTTGGGGCATAGGGTGAACCCCACAAAGTTGTAAGACAGTCATATGAATGAATGCATGGCCTAATTGGACTAAAAGGGCAAAAACATTTGAAAAGCTTCCAGGACCCCAAATTTTTATGGAATGAGCATAGTCTAAGAAAGCTACTTAGCTACAGACATGGTCCATTTAATGTTGAAAGATGTCTCAGAATGTGGAGTTAAGCATAGAGAACAATGGATCAGAGAAAGACTTTCATGGAGCAGAATAAGGCTCAAATCTGTGCTCCTTCCTTTGCAAGAATGGGAGAGCCCAATGACAGCTGCTGACCAGATTTGGAATTACTGTAGAGCGGTGTGGTTGCTGCATAACTCTTTATTATGCTCCTTTGGAATGGGAGTGTCTGCTGGTAATTTCCTGCCCTGTATCATCAGTTTAGGTTGTGTTTGTGAGAAGCAGATAACTTGACTATTCAGTTCTCAAGTCCTTAAACCATGAGGGGCCACATCCAAGGAGCTACCCCAGGTCTCATCTGCATTCATCCCCTCTGCTTCAGGACAAGGATCATGGAAGTCGGGCCTAAGCCCGTGATTAGATGAGGTCTGTGGGTCTTTGGAAGTGGTGAATGTGTTCACAGGAGAGTGGTGAGTTACTGTGGCCGGAGGGAAACCTGGGCCGGATGGGTTACAAAGATGGGTGCAAAACCTGCCTATCCTTCATACATGCTTCTCCGAAATGTGACTTTGCCATTTGTTTTATCAAGAGGTGATGTCTAGGAGACCTCTTGACTCGGGGCAAATTCTGTGACCTGCTTTGACTCCAGAATGTGGTAGAAGTGACATTACATAAATGGCAGAGCCTAGGCTTCAAGAGACCTTGTAATTCTGTCTCACTGTCTTGAAGTACTGCCATCAGAGCACCTTGTAAGGAGCACGTGGAGCATGTGGCCAAGCCATCCCTGCCAGCCCCTGAGACATGTGAGAGAGGCCAGAACAGGCCATCCAGACCCCACTGTGCTGGTGGATGAGACAGTAGAAGCAATATCAGCCTATCAATAGAATCCTGAGAAATGCTCACTCTTACTTCAAGCTGCTGCATTTTGATGTTATGAAATCAGAAGTAACTTAGGAAGTCACCTTTGCTGACTTTTAAAGTTTCCCATAACTTTATTGGAACATATCAAAATTACGAAAAATGTGAAATGAAGTAGAAAACTGATGAAGTTTGCCTCTTTGTAGAGTCTTTAAGAATCTCAAAGGCATTGGCGTTTTCTATCTTTTCTGTCTTACAGTAAAAAACCTTGAATGAAAATCTGCTTCTTGGAAAAGCAGCAAGATTTATGCAGAGGCAGTCTGGTATTTGTGTGCAGTGGTAGCTGATTATACCCAGCATGTACACTCAGGGCACAGTCAGATGCCCCACCCACTGGGCAGGCAAAGATGGGTAAGGACTTTCACGTCCTTGAGATAAAATGATAATGAAAATCCACCCTGCTGCTAGAATAACAGACCCAGTTTCTGCATATTTTAATTCACAAAGTTTTCATGAAAGAATGATTTTTTGGTACCATACTTAACTCTACAAGAATCAGTAGTAAAAACTAAAAATGATACTTTGTGAAAGTGCATTAATGATGTTTTCAGCCAGCGGTAGACTTGGTCAGATGGAATCAAGTGTGATACTCTTTATCGGAAATACTGGTACTTTGTACAAACCCAAAATGATGGCTTTCAAAGTTCGAATTTGATTATTTTCTGTATGGTGCAGATGAAAAATTACCACACAGGAGAAAGTAGGCAGGAAGTGCTGATGAGTAACCAGGAAACATAGTCTGAAGTTTTTCTGATACTTCTCCTTGGTCCAACCAAATGTGAGAGAGAAGCACAAACGGGGGATTCTGTCTTGTCTTTCTGGTTGTTGCAGCCTTTGCAGTTGTACTGGAAGGTTGTCCAGAAACGTCCGACTTCTGTAGTGCGCCCTTGTAGCACTGGAGGGTTCTGTAGGCGGGAAACGGAAAGCACTGGCAGGAAGGCCTCCATTTTCAAACCACTTTCTGCTAACGTGTGGCTCTGTAAAACCACTGTGAACTAGGCTTCACTGCGACTGAGTTGTCGGATCTTCCAGAAGAACGTGTTCCCTCTTTTACCTGGGTTGTCATTCCAGGAACAATCGCACCTTCACCTTTGGTTGTACTAAACAGTAGCATTTGAATGATTTAAAGCCAGGATTTGCTTCTGCTTTCCTCGGGATGAGACCTTAACCACTGGAGGAACCAAGAATTCACGCTGGTGGGTCCTCCAGGACAAACGGCATAAGGTATGCAGTTGGCCTGTTCTGACAAGATATCTGTTTTAATCCTTACTTTAGCCTCTCTTTTCTGGACCAAGGGTAAGATATTTTCTGGGTGCAGTGGCTCATGCCTGTAATCCCAGCACTCTGGGAGGCCAAGGTGGGAGGATTTCTTCAGCCCGGGAATTCAAGACCAGCCTGGGCAACATAGGAGACCTCATTTCTACAAATAATAAAAAAAAATTAGCCAGCTGTGGTGGCATGTGCCTATTGGTCTCAGCTACTTGGGAGGCTGAGGTGGGAGGATTGCTTGAGCCCAGGAGATTGAGGCTGCATGCTAGCCTGGGCAACAGAGCAAGGCCCTATCTCAAAAATTCTGAGCCTTTCATTTTTTTTTTCTTTAATTAACTTTCTGTAAGCTCAGCAAGTAAATAAAACATTTATGAAGCATCTACTTGCTTGTAGGGGAAGAGATGTTCTCTGAGAGTATCTAGACCAGCTCACTTTCTTCTTCTTAGTCTTGATTCACTCTCTGCCATTGAATCTTCTATCCCAATGTTGGATTGTTTCCAGGCCTTACTTCCATCATGCTCCCCTGTATTGTCGCCCATTTTGGTCTACAGCAATGATTTTTAAGATAGGGAATGGTGTGGCCATCATGGGAACTTTTTCAAGCCATATTAAAAATGCACCCCCCCTCCCATCATTCTGCCCCTGGAACAGAGTGTGTGAACTTGGGACCTTCAGGCAAATCGACTTTGTTGAAAACCACTGATCAGCACGGTGTATTTCATAACTCTTTGTCTTACATTCAAGAAATTCCTTAGCCAGGACTCCATTTACTCTTTTTTTTTTTTCATTCATTCAAAATTAAAAATGTTGCCTGGGCATGAATTATGTGCTAGGCGTTTTTCTAGGTGCAGGAGGAGTAGGGGTGAACATCACTAGCCATAAATATAGCTAACAACTGTGGAGTGTCTGTTATGTGCCGGGCACTTTTAAGTGACCTACTCGATTTACTTGCATGACAAACTGAGGAAGAGACCAGTATTATCCCCTGTTAACAGATGAGGAAACTGAGGCACAGAGAGCATGAATAGTTTGTTCCAGATCGCATCATAAGAGGCACAGCCAGCTTTCCCACCAAAGCAGCCCCAGTACAGAGTCTGTGCTCCCTCCTCCCCAGCTCTGGTCCTTCCTCCCCCGCCTCTCTGCCTAGTGGATAAGGTCCCCCTGGCTTTGTGGGACTTATGCTCTAGTGGGGACACAGAGTATGACCGATGTTATTAAGAAAATAAAAGCTGGTAAGAGAATATAAGCTGAACTAAGGAGGAGTGAAGTGAGCATTTATAATTTTATGTTGCATCCATCGTAAAATATAAGTTTAGTTTTCTCCTACTCAAATCAGGGCTCAGTCAGTTTCCAATACTGCTCCCCACTGGAATGGCTCTTGCTGGTGGCCAGAAGTAAAACTTAGAAGTATCTCTGTCAGAGACACCTAAGCAGGCCAGGCTCCCTGGTTTCCTGCTGCTTCCTTTAAAGAAGCTGTTCAGACATCTGTCCAAGAACTTGAAGTGACCACCTCTCAGCCCAGCACATCCTTTTAGAACTAATGCCTGCTTGCTTTCAACCTACCAGTTAAAGCTCCCCAGAAACCTGTTTGGATGACACCCCGGACCCAAGAAAGGTCCTGGCCCATGGGTTTCTTCTCTCTCTCTACCTGTGCTCCCTGAAACCCCCGTGTGTGTGTGTGTGTGTGTGTGTGTGTGTGTGTGTGTGTGGTCTCTAGGCTTGCCTCGTATCCCCGAGGGTATGTAAATACTAAAAACACTTAAACTTTCACATTGTAGTTGTGTCTCTGAAGCCGGGTCCCTAGACCATACTCCGAGGGCAAGGCCTCCTGGAAGGGACCCATGTAGGTAGATCCTCTGCTGCCCAAGCCTCTTAGCTGCTGGGGTAGTTACCAGTTAAGTGGATAGAGTTTCATTCAAAACAGTAATCATTCAACTGTATCTGACATCAAACCTTTGCTCTAGTTTATCTACTTTATATTCTTAGAAGACTCTGTGCAAACACCTTGTCATTTTTAAGTATCTGTCCTGTCCCAGGCCCTCTGCTTAGTATGGAGAGAGATGAATCTTTTGTCTTTAGGGGCTTCCACTCCAGCAGGGGCACGTGACTAACAGTGACTGCCTGCTGCTGCAGTTGACAAGTGGCTCCCACCAGGCCCAATACTTGGTGGTCCCCTGTCCCACTCACCAGCAGAAAGCCCACCTGTCCTCTGCGAACCAGCGCTCTAATGTCCTCGATCCTTGTGGACCAGATTGATTTCTCAGAACTGAAGAGCACTTACCGATGGCACCTCTCCTCATGTGCCGTCCCAGGATTCCAGTTTTTTTTTTTTCTTCTGTCTAGTGGCCCAAATAAATGCTGAACTTCTTGAGGGCTGGGAATGTATCTAGCTGTTTCCTTATGCTGGACTCATCAGATGCTGACTAGGTAGCAGTGAGTAAATCTAGAAACTCCCTTTCAGCCAAGTTGACTTACACGAGGGGATATGTGTAAGGCACTATAGCTGAGAAGTGGTCTCGTTTGAAGTGTGGATTGAGGTGGGTGTTCAAATGACGTCACGAGTGCCTGATTCTCTCTCTCTCTTTCTTTTTTTGGCTCTATTTCCAAATTTCCCAGATAGCAGAGAAGTTGGCCTCAGCAGCTCTAGACACTCCCATCTTTTTAGGGAACAGCCAGTACAGTAAAATATTTCAAGTTCCTGAAAGATAGCTGAAATAAGTCCTAGAAGCTTCTGGATCCGGAGCAGACCAAACCTGCCAGCTCACATGGATGAGGACAGGGAAATGGGTGTCTCAGGAGTATGGGGTCCTACCTTCTGGTTTGCCTGGGACTGTCCTGTTTTTGCACCAAAAAGATCTGCATCCTAGGAAGCCCTCGAGTCCTGGGCAAATTCAGTTACTTGCTTCATCAGAAGCAAAGCAAGTTTACCGTTACCTGAAGTGGGTGAATGGAGGCTGGGTGGCCGGAGTAGTGACCACTATGCCCAGTATTGGAGAGGGTTGGGCAACCCTTCAGGAAGTTCCAACCTCTGTCCAGGGCTGGTTTTGCCAACTTCACTAAGCTGAGAATTGTAGGAAGTCTACTTGGGACCTGCAAGTCTCACGTATTCCTTGCCAAACATTTATGGATACCTGTTTAAAGCTGAGATTTTTTTTCAGTTCCCATAATATAAGGGAATTAGGTCTCCAAGATAGTCACATATTTTGATCAGACCTTATAGCTGAGCAGTGAAGAAAAATATCAGTGTGAGATCTCCTAGCATTCCGCAGGGGTGGCTTCCTTAATTCAACTGCCAGCCTATCCTGGAATGTTGCCTGGGAGAGAGGTTAGTTGCTTTTCCTGGTACTAGGAACTAAATGGTCTTACATATTGACCGATGAGATACTTATTTGGCTTACAATAGGTGCAAAACTAGTGATAATTACTTCCAGACACTCCACTGGGTATTATTTAGTTAATGTGTACCATGCATTCCTCGTGGTTAGCAACGATGTCTGCCATAGAAAAGACATGAAATTATGATGTCAAATGAATAAACCGGACAAAGAATTTCTTGGATTTTCTCCAGCAGTCCTAAAAATGTATCCATACTTTGATACTGGCCTACTTTTCCAACATAACTTTTTTTCTCTGAGCTTCTATATATTCAAAGTTAAGTATTAAAATCAGTAAATATATACAAGCTTGTTTGACCATGCTGAATAAGGGTGTATTTCCACCACACAATCTCCAGGTCCTCTAGTAGAAGAGATTGAGATGTTTTAGATTCCTACTTTCCTTCCACCCCTGGGAGCCACCGTGTCTGTCATGGGTACTCAGTGCAGTGGCTGCACCTGGGTCTCGATCATTAAATAACTGTTGGTTGATTGACCGAATTGAATGCCTGATGAACTTGCAAATAAAATTCATACTCTACCTGTGGACTAATAAGATCCCTCTGCTTTTTATTCACTACTGCTGAGGCACATCCTTGGGCCAGCCTGAAGTTTAGGCCTACTGAGAAAAAATAAGCCTCAAAAACCGAGCTTTGCTTCACCCAGTCTCCCAGTAAACACTATGAAGTGTTCACCTTATTTACACATCCTAGACTGCCTGTCTTATGGACTAAATGTTTGTGTTCTCCCCCTAATTTATACACTGGAATCCTTTAGTGTAATAGCATTAGGTGCTGGGGTCTTTGGGAGGTGATTGGCTAATGGGCCTGGAGCCCTCATGGTGAGATGAGTGCCCTTATCAGAAGAGACCTAAGAGGGCTTTCTTCCCCTCTTTCTGCTTTTTATGATGTGAAGATAGCCATCTGTGAGCCAGAAAGAGGTCCTCACTAGGACCCAACCATGCTGGCACCCTGATCTTGAATTTCTAGCTTCCAGAACTTGGGAAATAAATGTTGTAAACCAGTCAGCTTATGATATTTGTTATGGTAGCCTAAGCTAAGTCAGAGTCTCTAGAACAGTAAGGCTGGGGCAGGGGTGAAGGGAGGTGGATGGGCACATTATTCTGCCCTGCACATGAATGGCAAAGGCAACTGGAGAGCCTCTCCCCTTTGGTGAGATCCCCACTTTACAAGGGTATGGCCCCATTTGATTGTAATAGTCATCCATAGATTTGCTTCCCAAAGCAAATTCTGGTTCCTGGGATCTGTGCCTCCGTAGATGGCATGATCTACAGCCTCCTGTTCTAATTAACCCTCTTCCTCAATTTGAGTCTTCACATTTAAGTAATTCTAGTTAGATATCTTCTATCTGAATCCATGGCTGTCTTTGAGTCGCATTACACACTCACTGTGATGATTATGTAGGGACAATGTGATTTCAGAAACATGACCTCATTTGATTGTAATGTCAATATAAATCAGTGAAGCAGAGAAGGAGAATCTCCAGAAAAACAAGGCATGAGGCTGTACAGTAAGTTAAAGTAGAATTAGAACTCAAGCCAAGTCCATTATTTGTGTTTCAATCCTCTTTTTTAAATTTTATTTTTATTTATTTTATTATTTATTTTATTGTTTGTTTTTTTGAGACAGAGTTTTGCTCTTGTTACCCAGGCTGGAGTGCAATGGTGCGATCTCAGTTTACCACAACCTCCGCCTCCTGGGTTCAAGCAATTCTCCTGCCTCAGCCTCCTGAGTAGCTGGGATTACAGGTGCATGCCACCATGCCCAACTAATTTTTGTATTTTTAGTAGAGATGGGGTTTTACCTTGTTGACCAGGATGGTCTCGATCTCTTGAACACGTGATCCACCTGCCTCGGCCTCCCAAAGTGCTGGGATTATAGGCATCAGCCACTGCACCCGGCCTTATTTTTTAATGACAGGGTTTCACCATGTGGGCCAGGCCCGCTTGCCTTGGCCTCCCAAAGTGCTGAGATTACAGGCGTGAGCCACCACGCCCGGCCTTCAATCCTCTTTTCTATCACACCACCCAGTTTTCAAATCATTCAGCAAATTGCCATGGTCAATGGGATTGACTTTTCCCTTTTATTCTCAGGACATCTGCCTTGTCCACGTTGCAAGACTGTGTGATTCTTTTCACTACTCGAAGGAATAAAAGCCTTCCTAAAAAGGTCTTTGGTGCCTTTATGATTTTAGGAATCATTTCTGAGGAAATTATTGAACTTCACTATGTAACTGCCCATTGGGTTCACCTTGCCTGCTGCCTAGACAGAGCCAATTTATCAGGACAGGGGATTGCATTGGAGAAAGTAATTCATGCAGAGCTGGCTGTGTGGGAGATTGGAGTTGTATTATTACTCAAATTGGTCTCCCTAAGCATTCAGGGATCACAGTTTTTGAAGATAATTTGGCGAGTAGGGGCTTGGGAAGTAGGGAGTGCTGATTTGTCAGTTTGGAGATGTAATTATAGGTGGTCGAAATGAGTTTCTCTTGCTGTCTTCCATTCCTGGATGCGATGGCAGAACTGGTTGAGCCAGATTATTGATCTGGGTGGTATCAGCTGATCTATTAAATGCAGGGTCTGCAAAATATCTCAGGCACTGATCTGAGGTTTTACAATAGTGATGTTATCCCCAGGAGCACTTTGGAGAGGTTCAGACACTTGGAGCCAGATGCTTCATGACCCCGAATCTATAATTTCTAATCTTACAGCTAATTTGCTAGTCCTACAAAGGCAGACTGGTGCAAGAAGGGGGCTCTTTTCAGGAAGGGGCTTTACCAATTTTGTTTCAGAGTCACACCATGAAGTGAATTCCTTCCCAAAGTTAGTTGAACCTAGTTCCAGGAATGAACAAGAACAGCTTAAAGGTTAGAAGCAAGATGGAGTTGGTTAGGTCTGAATGCTTTCACTGTCACGATTTCCTCAGTTATAATTTTGCAAAGGAGGTTTCACTTATTTTCAGAGGTGGTGGGGATTGCTTCAGGATGGGGCACATGAAAGGTGCTCAGCTGTGGGTTGGAGCAGGGGCCTCTGCTGTCCTGCTCTTAGCTCCTGGCTCAGAGAGGCGCCCGATGACATTTGCCGAATCGATGGCTACTGTGCTTCTGGACTTCACATGCTGGTTTTGTGCAGAGTTTGTGTTTAGGGGTAGACTTTCTCTTATCTTTACAGTTCCATGAACAAAGCAGAAGTTTTTCTGCTCTCCTGGGTGTGAGTGTCAGGGTGCAGATGGGGGCAGTTTTAGAGTAAACATTTTCCGTTTTGCTCTTTCATTACGTTGCCCCCAGGAATGGATGATCTTACTGCTTTCATTGCAAAGAAGCTGCTAACTGCCTAGATTAATTTTTGCACAAAGCCAGTCTCTTTCCCTGGCTTTCTCCTGAATGTGTGTGTATCTGGACATGGTAAGACTCCTGGTGATACACAGAGTTCTCCTCCTGCC
Organism: Saimiri boliviensis; assembly: GCF_048565385.1. Lineage (NCBI taxonomy): Eukaryota > Metazoa > Chordata > Mammalia > Primates > Cebidae > Saimiri > Saimiri boliviensis. The sequence continues at coordinate 7,430,460 of NC_133463.1, read as the reverse complement.
CCACCTTGGACCTCCCTAGCGCCCATGGCTGCATTTTCCAGCAGCTCCCTGTCCTTCAGCAACCTGGCACCTCTGTCTCAGACCCTGGTGGGTAGGCCTGGAATTCAAAGAGGAAGAGATTAGAACCCTGTTTTAGCTTTAGGGCTGTGTTCCATGTTTCAACAGGAAACTGTAAATTAGTAGTTCTCCAGCCATTACTATTATTTTCTGTTTGGTTTCTGTGTCTATGCCACACTCTGTAGAGTATGGAAGGGAGCAGGTGAGAGGGCTTGGCCATCTAACCTTATCCAAGTTTGGATTTCTGTGAACTCACCCTCTTGGTTTTTAACCTCCAGCCCGGTAGTCTTTGGTTGCAGGCAGTCTCTCTCCACAAAACATGAGGGTTTTTTTTTTTTTTTTTCCTAAGAAGGGAAGACTGCCACCTATTTCTCGAACTCTCCACTTCACCAAGTTCTGACAGCCTTCCCATTCAAGTGTAACTTGCACATATCTCATCACTCAAATATTTGCTCGGTTGTACTGTTAGCATGCAGGATTTCAGAGACCTGGGAAGACAGTTGGCTGCATGGTGCTGTCTCCTGCTATAGAAATAGTCACGGATAGTCATTGTCCCCTGGCCAGGGAGCTGTGAGCATCTCTAGTGAGTTCATGACTTCTTATGGTGGCAAAGGCATACAGTGTTTCATTTGGAGTGTCAAGATGTCCTCAGTGCTGCCCAGGGAAATGTCAGGCACCTGATAAGAAAATAGGTAGCACATTACCAACATCAGTAATAAAAAAGATGATACAATTAAACTGTTGCTAATAACTTTATGCCAGTTACTTTGTGGACTAAAGTGGATAAACTCCTTGAAAAACACAAGATATAAAAACTGACTATGAAGTAACAGAAAATTTAAAAAGCCAAATTTCTGAAAGAAATTTTATTTCAATGAGCGCTCTATCCACAAAGAAAACTCTGGGCTCAGATGGCTTTGGGCTGTGTTCTATGAAATAACAAATAATATTGATCTTACACTCTTTCAGAAAATGAAGGAGAAATAAAAACTTCCAAATGTATTTTATGAGGCCAGCATACCCTCAATACCCCAAACTGACAAAGGTATAAGAAATGAAAATTACATAACAATGTCCCTATAATATTAGCAAATAAAAATTAGCATTATCCACATGATATTAGCAAATCAAATACAGCAATAGATTTAAAAAGGTGATATATCATGACAAGAGGGATTTATCTCAGGAATGATTTAACATTGATTGATTGAGTTAACATATGAAAATAAATCACTGTAGTTCACTACTTACCTTCCATATGATCATTTCAATAGACTTCCAAAAAATATTTGGAAAAAACCCAACACCATACAAACAAATTAAGGATATTTAGGAATAAATATAATTAAAGATAGGAGATCTCTATTTATAAAGAAAAACATTGCCGAGATATATTAAAATTTTAATCAAATAGATATATGCTACTGTATTTATGATTGAAGGTTTCAATGTTAATATATCCATGCTTCCTAAATTGATTTATAGATTCAACTCAATCTCTATAAAATCATAGACATTTATAAAGAAATTGGTAAGCTCATGCTGAAATGTTTTATGAAAATGCAAAGGATCTTGAACAGCCAAAATAATTCTAAAAAAGAACAAAGTTAGAGGACTTACTGCATGATTTCAAGATTTGCTTTGAAGCTACAGTAATCAAGAGTGTATCATATTTGTGTAGGGAGAGACGCATACATCAGTGGTGGAGAATAGAGAGCTGATAGATCTACAACATACAGTTAATTGATATTCAAAAGATATGAACACATTTTCCAAAAAAAATGAATGTCCAATAAATACATGGGAACATGCTCAACAGTTAGTCTCCAAGGAATTGTAAATTAGTACAATAATGAGATAAAATTCCACATCAGCTAGAATAGCTAAAATCAAAAAGATTGACAGCACTATTGTGGGTACTCTCAATTGTGGGTACTCTTAGACATTATAAAAAGGTCCAAACACTTTAGGAAAATGTTTTGATATTTTCTTATCAAATTAAACATAATTTAAACCATGACCTAGAAATTCTGCTAACAGAAGTATTTGCTCAAGAGTAGTACACATTCATGTGTATTAAAAACTTGTTTGAAAAATTCTTATAGCAGCCTTGTTTATTGTGGCCTCAAACCGAAAACAACCCAAATAACTATCAATAGGATAATGGATAAACAAATTGAGATCTCTTCATATAGTGGAACAGTACTCATCAATAAAAGCTGAGAAGTTTTGACACAGGAAAATCTCAAAAACATGACATTGATCAAAAGTCAGAAAAAAAAAATGTGTTCTATGTGAACCTATTTCTACAAATTCCTAGACAGGTAACATTAATCTATAGTGACAAAAATCAGAGCAGTGGTTGTGGTAGAGGCAGGAGACAAAGGCCTAGGCAGATAGAGAAGGGTACCTGGAGAACCTTCAACCTGCCCTACAAATGTTTATACCAGATGTTTTGTGCAGATAAGGGAATCTGCACAGGAGGCTTTCCTGGGCATGCCCACAGCATATTGAAGACCAACATGGACTGGGGGAATGGGGCAGAGCCACCAGAAATTTGTGCCTTACGCAGGGGAGGAGCCTGGCCTCTTCAACTCATGTGTGATTGCCCTGTTATTTAATTTAGGAGGTGTAAACCTGCTTACCGAACCCCCCACCTCTCTCTGCTGAGAGCTTTCTTTTCTCTTAATACATTCCAGCCTCCTCACCCTTCAGTGTGTCTGTCTAATTCTTCCTGGTTGTGAGACAAGAACCCAGATTAGCTAAGGAGCAAAAGAATCGTGCATTATTTGCACATGGTGAGGTGCAGTGAGGGATTGGCCAGGAAGGATATGGAGAACCCTTGTGGGGTTTAAGTGCTGTATGCTGATTTGGGGTAGAGTTATATGGGTGTCTATAATTGTCAAAACTTATTTAACTGATCACTTACCATCTTACATTTAGTGTATGTAAATTTTCCCTCAATTAAAAAAAAGTTTTATAAAATTTTATTTTAAATTGACAAGCCAAAATTATACATCTTTGTGGGCTATGCCATGATATTTTGCTATATACTTACAATGTGGAATGATTAAAGCTAATTAACATGCATAGCCTCTCATAATTTTCATGTTTTGTGATGAGAACATTTAAAATCTTCTCTCTTAGCAATTTTGTAGTATTTAATACATTACTGTTTGTTACAGTCATCATTCTGTGCAATAGATCACTAAAGCTCATTCCTCCTAACCGAAACCTTGTACCCTTTGATCCACATCTCCCCTTTCCCCATTCTTCCCCTTCCCCAACCTCTGAAAACCACTATTCCCCTCTCTTCTATGGGTTCAATTTTCTTAGATTCCATATATAAGTGAGATTGTGCAGTATTTGTCTTTCCATGCTTGGCTTATTTCACTTAACATAATGTTCTTTGAGTTCATCAATGTTGTTACAAATGACAGAATTTCCTTCCTTTTAAAGGCTGAGTAGTATTCCATTGTGTACATATGTATTTTCATTATCCATTCATCTGAAAACGGGCAGCTGGGTTGCTTCTGTATCTTAGCTATTGTGAATAACACTGCAGTATGCTGGAGTGCAAATACCTCTTTGACATACTGATTTCAATTCCTTTGGATATATAGCCAGGAGTGGTATTGTTGGATTATATGGGAATTATATATATATATATACATATTTTTTGAGGAACCTCCTTACTGTTTTTCCTAATGGCTACATCAATTTACATTCCCACCAACAGTACCCACACCCTTGTCGATACTTGTTATGTTTCGTCTTTTGGATAACAGCCATTCATTCTACTTGGCAGATAGTATTGAGTTGTATTTTCCTGTGGTTAGTGATGAGCATTTTTTGATATATCTGTTGGTCAATTACATGTCTTTTCGGAAGTATCTATTTGGGTCTTTTGTCCATTTTTTGATTGGGTAGTTTTCTTGGTATTGAGTTGTTTGAGTTCCTCTTGGATATATTTTGGATATTAGTCCCTTATCAGATACATGGTTTGCAAATACTTTCTCCCAGTCTGTGGGTTATCTCTTCAGTCTGTTAATTGTTTCCTTTGCTGTGCAGAAGCTTTTAGAAGCCCATTTGTCTATTTTTGCTTGTGTTGCCTGTTCTTTTGCCACTGCAGTTTGAATTTTAAAAATCTATGGAATAATAAAAGCTCTACACAAAGAAAATTATACTAATAATTGCACTAAAAAAACAGGAACATTTTATAGTTATTCTAAGAATTTTTTAAAAATCACCAACAGATTAAATCCAAATAAACTAGGAAGAGGGAATTAATAAAGATATAAAATCACTGAAATCACTTGACTGGAAAGTAAAAAAAAAAAGCAGGATTTTGGGGAAAAATGAATATAGATGAACCACTCATAAGTTTGACTGGAAAAAAACAACAAAAATTAAAAGTGTCAGGAATGAGGAAAGAAAAATGATAAAAGACCAAAAACATAAGCAGTTTAGATTCCACATATAAGTGAATATTTTGCAGTAATGAATTCAACTCTACTACATCAAATTATGTATTAAAATTAGATGATGATAAAGCAAATACAATTTTCCAGAACTGATCCCCAGAAAAAATCCAAAACATAGTTTACCGAATAAGTCATTAGAAGGATGACTAATATTCTATCATTTTTAAAAAGCACTAGGCTAGATAGGCTTAAAATTGAAATTGGTCAAGCCATAAAGAACTCTAATATTTATAAGTCAAGATTATAGGAAAAAATGAAAATCATCTAGCCTAATTTTAGTATCCAAACCTGATAAAGACACTGAAAAACAGCAACAATAAACCAGATTATAGATGAATATAAATAATAAAAATTGAAAATAAAAGATGTGGAAGCAGAATCCCCAAATTACCAACTGCATAATATTCTAAATCCAAGTATGGTTTATTTTAGGAAGAAACATATATGTGTGTGTGTATATATACATTGTATACACATATATATATATATCATCCTAGAATATATATATCTTATACACACACAGACACACACACACACTCATATATATATATATATATATATATATATATATATATATATATATATATATATTTAGTAGAGATGGGGTTTCACCATGTTGGCCAGACTGGTCTCAAACTCCTGATCTCAGGTGATCCACCTTCCTTAGCCTCCCAAAGTTCTGGGATTACAGTGCGTCTAGCCCTTTTTTGAGATGGAGTGCAGTAGCCTGATGTTGGCTCACTGCAACCTCCGCCTCCTGGGCTCAAGTCATTCTGATGCCTCAGTTTCCAGAGTAGCTGGGATTATAAGCATGAGCCAAGGATCTCAGCCAGTGCCAGCACTTTGGGAAGCCCAGGTGGTGGTCAGGAGTTGATACTTGAGGTCAGGAGTTCAAGACTCCAGCCTGGCCAACCTAAATAGGCAAACCTGTCTCTTACTAAAAATATAAAAATTAGCCAAGTGTGATTGCATGTGCTTGTAACCCCAGCTACTCCCAAGGCTGAGGCAGGAAAATTGCTTGAACCCAGGAGGCAGGTGGCAGAAGTTGCCCTGAGCAGAGATCGCACCTCTGTACTCCAGCCTGGGCAACAGAGGGAGGCTGTCTTTAAAAATAAATAAATAAGAAATAAATAAAATTTAGTAAAGTGAATATTTAATACTTACATAAAACCAATAGTTTTCAATAATAATTAAGATTTGGAAACGAAAATGTAAAATGAAATGTTTTATTCACAAAGTGAAAAGAAATCTCTCCAAATGGAAACAGATTTGACAAGGAAGTCACGTGCCTGCTAAGTTAGGAGGCACAAGAAGGAGCTGAGCCCACGAAACACACAGCACACTCTAGGGTTGGGAAAGTTGAGGAAACTTAAATGTCAGTTCTCCAAAGGTTCTCTGTGAATTTAAATTGCAATTAGCTTTCTAATGGAAAATCTTCTTAATGAATTTGGAGAAAATTATCTTAAAATTGATAAGGAAGAACACATATTTAAAGATTAAGAAAGTAGGAAATAAAGCAGACAAAGGAAGGATTGATTCTACCAAATATTACAACACTATAAAGCCAGCATGGAAAATCAGCACAGTATAATAGAACAGAGGGCCAGAAGGTTCCCTCCTAGGCAAATCTAATGACCAAATCTAATTTAATTGTGAAAATTCAACAATGTGCAAGAAGAGAAAACGTAACATTCGGTGTTATTTAGTAAGTGGTGCTGGTACAGCAGTCTGTCCATCAATAAGATAATTAAATTGAACCCCTATCTTACTCCACATAGAAAAATTAATTCCAGATGGATTAAATACTTAAGTGAAAAGAAATGATATAAATCTTATAAGGAAATGTAACTAGAAAGAAACAAGGACCATCAATATGAGTACTGTGTAAAATAGAATATCTTGAATTCATGAAGTTTTACATGGTCTTGGAAAATAATAAAACTATCATCTGACTTAGACTTACAAAAAATACGATTGATGTAGTTAGAAATGCAACATGAGGCCGAGGCGGGTGGATCACGAGGTCGAGAGATCGAGACCATCCTGGTCAACGTGGTGAAACCCCGTCTCTACTAAAAATACAAAAAATTAGCTGGGCATGGTGGCGCGTGCCTGTAATCCCAGCTACTCAGGAGGCTGAGGCAGGAGAATTGCCTGAACCCAGGAGGCGGAGGTTGCGGTGAGCCGAGATCGTGCCATTGCACTCCAGCCTGGGTAACAAGAGCGACACTCTGTCTCAAAAAAAAAAAAAAGAAATGCAACATGGAGAAAAGTATGAAAAATATCTCATTTTTGTGCAACAAAGGCAGAATACAACTTTTATGTGTCTGAATATGTGTGTCTCAATATAATCATATGAACAAAGAGACTATTTTGGAAAGATACATTGAGTTAGTAACAGGAGCTGCACTGGAGAATGATGGAGATGAAATGGAGAAGGGAAGAAATGGGAGAAAACAAAGAGTTTAACCAGTCAAAATGATAGATCCCACACATGCATTCACGTAGATGATTCTTCTGCCATTCTGCCAACCTCGTTTATCCCAGCTGTGGGGCTACTTGTGTTTTGCAACATACCAAATGTGCTCCTGCCTCAGGACTTTGCACTGGCTATTCCTACTGCCTAGAGTCCACTTCCTCTAGAATTCTGTGTGTGTCTCACCCTCACTTCGTTCTGCTCCCATGCTATCTCAAGAGGCCTTCCTTGGCTACTGTATGAATTAGCAACCCACGCTCTCCAAGCACTCCCCATTCTCCTCTCCCTGCCTTGATTTTCTCTATGGAACACATTCCCATCTGATGTGTGGTAGACTTAGGTACCTGTTTACTCACTTTCTCTTTTCACGAGAGTGTCAGCTTTGAGGGACAGGGACTTTGTTTTATTCTATTTTGTAACTCTGGGAGCTAAAACAGTGTCTGGCATGTAATAAATATTTGTTGGATGAATGAATAAATATGTGCATGTGAGTTAATATACACATATATGCATATATATGTGTACAAGAGAAAATATAACTGCCTACATATAAATGAGAATTCTCCTTCTGATGCCAAACTTGGAAAATCAGTTACTGGTTATCTTAAGAAAGATTGCTGTTTTCTCAAATGAACTGGACTGCATTTTCACAATTAAATTAGACTTGGTTGTTAGCTTTGCCTAGGAGGGAACTAAGAGCTGTATCTCTCTCTGTTGTGACTCACCCTATGAATCAGCAGGTCATCTTATCCATTTCGGCTTTAGTTTTGCCTGAAGGTAATCAACATTGTTGAACAATTGAGCATTTTTGTGCCAAAATCTATCTGTGAAAGTGCTTTGTATTATTGGGGAGCATTTCCTCTAGATTTCAAATCATTTTGGCTAATAAATGCCACTACACTGAGTTTTAAAATTCCAGGTGCACAGTTTGGTGTCTGCCACGTTCACTCAACTAGCCAAGCACTAAAAAACCAAATGTTTCTTAGAAATTTAGCAGATACCCTTCTCTGACACCTATCCCAGTTTTTCTAGGGTAATTGGCTGAGGGGCTGTTCCCACAGTTGGATGGGATAGGATCAGGTAATTGCGCTTTGGTTCTGGCTTTCAGCCAGCTTCGTAGCACTCTCTGGATGGTTCTGTGCACACGTGGGTGCTTTAAAGCATGCTTCTAGGTGCTTTTGACCTAGATTTGTTGGTTTCTGTTGTTTGTATGATAGCTTGGAAATGAATAGTCATAATGGGGTTTGTAGCCTTTTAAAACCTACACATTTCGGATTGTGCCACAAAACAGGAAATGTTACTTGGTTAATTAATCATTTTGTTACTTAATCAGATTTTTTAAATGTGCATTTAGAGTTTGCTGTTAAGAGTAGAACTGCTCTATTGACACATAGAGTGGACTGTAAAAGAGAAATGTGAGAATCAGTCATGAAAATCGAGCCACCCTCAGGGAGGGGAGAGAACACTTTCCACAGTGGGATCACTCACCCCGTCTTTGAGACATGAGGCTCTGCCCCTGGGCTGGCGCTCATGGCCAAGGGACAAAGCCTTCTTGGTGACACTGGGACCCCTCTTCATCCTCAGATTAAGGGGAGTCATTCCTGAGAAGGCACTTGAAGTAATCAAGAACTGGATTTTATCATTTTAAGATTCGAGCTTTCAAAAATAGTAAATTGTGGTTTTAAAATCACAAACTTGTAATTTCAGTGCATCCCTTTCTCTTTTATTGTCAAGACTTTATGCTGATGCTTTAAAAGAGAGAATGCCAGTTTTCAGTATGCCAGTGGCTGTCAGTTCAAATTCAAGATCACTGTTAGTCCCGTGACATCAAAAATAATATGTTTCATCAAAAGTTTAGGAAGGGAAGGAAATGGTGGCCTGAATTATACAGCACCGATTACCATTTTAATAATTACTGCCAACAGCATTTATTCTGAAGTCCAAGTACTAATTTGTTGTGTCTGTCAGATAATAATTGTTTCAATATATTAATCTGCACTTCCAAAATATAAATCTAGTTCTAGATTTTTCCTAGAAACTCTGGGGCATATTTCAGATGCTCTCGTTCAGTCCATAACATGCTGGGTCGTTGGCAGATGAAATGTCATCCACCCCATGTCCCAGTCTAGCTGTTGCCATTATTTTCAAGTATAAAATTGCATCCTGTGCTTGACCACGAAATTGAAATGCCCTCTTTTTGAAGGCCAAACCTGGTAATTGGAAAAAATGATTGCAGCTGTTAACAGGGCCCTTTTCTAAAGGGACAATGATTAAACTAAAGAACTTTTACAATGAAATATAATGGCAGATGTAAAGTAAGATAGACCCAGGGTGCGTAGAGTGGTCCTCTTCTGCTGTAACTGCTGAACAGCGTTGCTCAGCGAAGACTCGGCATTCTTAGCTGAGGTTAAGGAACTTGACCTTGGGGCAAAGTAGTTTTTAGCTTTTCAGTGGTTACAAGCTGCAGTGGTCACAGCTGACCCAGGTCAGTTGTCTGGAGAACTCATGCCCCTTAATTATAAAAGGGTTGAGTCAAATGTATATATTAGCATAAATTCTTCATTGTCTGTCGAAGCACATCTCAAAGCACCAGGTGAGAGTAGCATGGTGTGTATACAGAAGATAAAGTTCATACTCACAAATATCACACACCCATACCCACCCACCCACACACGGATTAATGCCCGTATCAGAGAAGAACAATTAACAAACATTTATGGTTTTATTTCCTTTCCCATTGCTAATGTTATTCAGTTTTCTAAAAAACATTGAGAACACAGTGATACACATCATTACACAATAGTATGGGCTAACATGGCATATCTGATGTAAAATACCTTCAGTACTGACATATATCTGAATGCATGTGGACATTTAAGCATAAATTCTAACATATATACCATCACCAACAATTGTGTCCGAGCAAGCTGTCTTTCTATAAACTGTTTGCAATGAAGCTTCTCCCAAAATTAATCCTTAATATTTTTTTCCATGCTATAGGCATTAACTCACTCCATGATTATTAAGGATTATTAAGGGGTTAAGAGGAAGGAACAACAATTTCTATACAGGTGATAGCAGAGGAGTTAGGCTACGTCTTTAGCCATGAAAAAGTGACCTGTACAATGCCCTTATCATCTATCTGGGTCACTGCCAGGATGCCCTCGTGTTCAGCATACTTTTCTTCTCCCGAAGCACAACTGCACTGGGAATGTCACATCCACATCAATGGTGACAATGGCCTCTGTTAGAATCCGGTCCTTTGGCAAAACTTCCATTCATTTAATAAGCACACTTCGGAGATATGAGTCTAAAAGTCTCACGGTTCCTATCATCAGAGAATGTATTCTGCATAACAAACACCAGTGGTTTCAATGCGTCAGGTGCAAAACGAGAAGAACCTTAAGGGAGGTATAGACAAAGAGTGATGGGAATTCAGAAAAGAGCCGAGTTGTATTAATAAATCAGAATTTATAATGTAGTAGTACTTTATATTTTTCAAAGCATGTCAGATATATTACCAAATTTTTCCTCAAACTAGTACATTGGTAGGCTAAGCTTGTTATAGGTGAGAACTGTGTGAGCAGGGCTCACATTCAGGTGATGAGCTCACCTCTCCCACTGCTAGTTAGAGACAGAGCTAGAACTATTTCTAATCTGCTGATATTTCTAACATACTGTCAAGAGAAGGAAGAGTGGAAAGAACACTTATCTTTGAATTCTTTTTTTTTTTTTCTGAGACAGAGTTTCGCTCTTGTTACCCAGGCTGGAGTGCAATGGCCCGATCTCGGCTCACCACAACCTCTGCCTCCTGGGTTCAAGCAATTCTCCTGCCTCATCCTCCTGAGTAGCTGGGACTACAGGCATGGGCCACCATGCCCAACTAATTTTTGTATTTTTAGTAGAGACAGGGTTTCACCATGTTGACCAGGATGGTCTTGATCTCTTGACCTCGTGATCCACCCGCCTTGGCCTCCCAAAGTGCTGGGATTACAGGCGTGAGCCATTGCACCTGGCCTGAATTCTTTTTCTAACCAAATGTTTAAAACAACTTCGCTCCAGATAATATATATTAGAACACAGAACATGTTATATTAAAAAGAAACCTGGCTTGAGAGTCAGAACATCTAAGAGATTTGCCACACTGATTTACTTCATGACCTTAGGTCAGGCATTTAATGTTTTTGCACCTCGTTTTTTAACCTGGTAACTGAACATAATCATGTTTTCTTCCTTTCAATGACAGAGATTGCATGAGGCTAAATGAGTAACATCATTATCTCCCTATGACATTGATCTAAAAGAGGAGGAACATCATTTGCATTAGGGGCTGATTAGGCCACCTCCTACCTTTATTGTTTGCAGTTAATAGCAGAGAGAACTGATTTGATCTGTGCTTCATTAGGATTTTGTCCTGGGATTCTCTCCCCTGTGTTACAGTGTGAGGTTCATCAGAAGGAAGAATGTCAGGGCCTGTGTTATGGAAGGTGCCCTCTGATTCATTTTTGCAGAGATAGAGCAAAGAAAAATTACGTCATGGCCATGCTCTAAATGTAAGCCAGTTTTATTTCCTGACTTACATTTGGACAATGTTAATTCATGTAAAATGCTTCTTTTAAATTTTATATGTAACATTAAGAGGGTTAAATATAATGATCTGGTGATACAATGGTCCTTATAATTTTTAAAGAAGGCCAATAACGTCTCAGCAAACACTGTCATTTGCTGTGTGTTCAGGGGCTCGCTCCCTGCATTGACTGTGCTTTCCCCCTTTGATGTCTTGGACACAGCATCACTCACTAAGTGGTACCACCTGGTCCAACTGAACTTTGAAAAGGCGCGTGGAGTCACCTTTTCTCTGTGGACTGTTTCTTGACATACCAGTCAATGAAGCCACCTTCATCTAGCTCACCTAGCAACACTGGCCATTGAACAGACAACTAGCACAGAGAGCCGCAGGCAATCACTCAATCTAAGGAGATGTGGTGAAAAATAAATACAGTACTCTCCACGTGGCTCACCCTTGCTCAATGTTACCAAATCCACAGCCGGGCTACATTTGGAGGATTGATTTAATTCTTTAAACAATGGATGGAGGTCTTGGTTTCAAAGTTTTTCCTGGTTCACCGAGAAGTAAATAAAACCTCCTAAGATATTTGACTTCTTAATAAAGAAACTAGTTCTGCTAAAGAAAAATGTTTAATCATTCTTCCCCAGGCATGATTGTTCATCACAAAACCATGTAAAATGCATATAAAAACCTTATAATCATGTATGTCAAGTAATTAGTTTATTATTTAAACTTGTTTTTAAGAATTTTTTTGTGAACTTTCCCACCTAGTTACATTATTCTAGTTTTTATTGTATTTATGTAACTGCAGCACAACTCAATGTATCTTCTGGGGATATTTAATAATACCCTTAATGAAGATATTTAAATATTTCATAACTCCTTTTGACAGGACTTTGAGCAGTTATTATCTTTTTTATCTGCAAAATCCCCAACTGCAGAATCCTGATTGCACCATGGTTACTTTCTACAATCAGTGAGTCCTGAAAGAGTTGAGTCTCATTTCCTGAACACTAATAATGCTTCAGTTGCTGAAATAAATGTTTTCTTTGAGGTGGAATCTCGCTCTGTCGCCCAGGCTTGAATGCAGTGGTGTGATCTTGGCTCGCTGCAACCTCTGCCTTTTGGCTTCACGTGACTCTCCTGCCTCAGCCTCCCAAGTAGCTGGGATTACAGGTGCACGCCACCATGCCCAACTAATTTTTGTAGTTTTAGTAGAGACGGGATTTCGCCATGTTGGCCAGGCTGGTCTTGAACTCTTGACCTCAAGTGATCTGCCTGCCTTGGCCTCCCGAAGTGCTGGGATTACAGGTGTGAGCCATAGTGTCTGGCCATAAATGCTTTCTGTATATTTAACCCTCATAAAAACTCAGTGATATTGATAATATGATCTCATTTTGATAGGTGGAGAAAGGTGTCAAGAATTTATGTAATTTGCCCATAATTATATAAATAGTAGGCAGTAGATTTTAGGCAAATTATAGGCCATATATAGTAAAAATAATAATAAAGTCAACCCAAATTTAAAATGGGAAACACCTTGAATATACATTCTTCTAAAGACATCATCCACATGGCCAAGAATCACATGAAACGATGCATACCATTAGTCACTAGGGAAATGCAAATCAAAACCATAATGAGACACTACATCACCCCCATCCAGTTGGATGGATGGAACCAAACAGCCACTAAGCTGACTGTAATCACCAAGTGTCAGCAAGGATGTAGAGAAATTGAGAGCCTCACATATTGCTTGTGGAAATGTAAAATGGTAGCATCAGTGTGGAAAAATGTTTGACAGTTCTCTGAAAAGTTAAATTCAGAATTACCGTACGACCCAGAAATCCCACTTCTAGATGTATGGCCAAGAGAGTAAAACACCCACATCCATATACAAATTTGTATATGGCTGCTTATTCATAATAGCATTATTCATAATAACCCCCAAGTGGGAACAATCCAAATGTTCATTAACTGATGAATGGATGAACAAAGTATGGCATATTCAAACAAGGAAATATTATTCAGCAGTAAGAAGAAATGCTAATACATGCTAGAACGTGGAAGAATCTTGAAAACACAATGCTAAGTGAAATAAGTCACAAAGGACCACATATTGCACAATTCCATTTATCTGAAATGTCCAGAACAGGGAAATGGTAATCATAGAGTCGGATGGTAGGTTAGCAGTTGCCAGAGTATGGAGGGGTTTGAGAGGAAATGGGACGTAATTTTTTGGAATGATGAAAATGTTCTAAAATTTGACTGTAAGTGATAGTTATACAATTCTGTGAATATTCTAAAAGGTATTGAACGTATAAAGAGATGAATTTGATGGTGTCTGAAACATATTTCAATAAAAACAATATTTAAATAAATGTTTAGAATTCCTTAAACTATATTATGAGAAACATTTGAGGCACTTGGAGTAACTTTAGGATAGAAAAGCTGAAATATTTTCAGTTATTTGAAGCAGTGTTTTTACTTAGTTTCACCCTGAGTTTGGTGGTATTGCAGCTTTTCCTTTTGAAGCAGTAGCATGACAACATGCAGCTATGCACCTCATAATGACCCTTTGGCCAGTGATGGACCACATGTATAACTCATGGTCTCCTAAAATTGCAGTGGAGTTGAAACCTTTCTATGGCCTAGTGACACTGTAGCCATCATAACATTGTATGGTTAGTGGTGATGCTGGTGTGAGTCACATCACCTGCACTGCCAGTCGTCTAAGTCAGAACACGGAATTATGGACAGTACTGAATACTTGATAAGAAAGAACAATGTTACTGGCTTATGTATTTGCTCTACTTTACTTTTGATTATTATTTTAGAGTGTCTTCCTTCTACTTATATTTTTAAAAACTAAAAATATCAAACAATCTCAGGCAGGTCCTTCAGGTAGAGGAAGGCATGGTTATCACAGGAGATGACAGCTCCATGTGCTATTGCCCTTGAAGACCTTCCAGTGGGAAAGGTTGTGGAAGTGAAAGATGGTGATGTTGATGAGCCTGACTCTGCACAGGCCTAGGCTAATGTGTGTGTCTGTGTCTTAGTTTTTAACAAAAAACTTTAAAAAATAAGAAATGCAAAAATATAAACAAGCTTATAGAATAAGGATATAAAGAAAGTATTTTTGTGCACCTGTGCAAAGCATTTGTGTGTTAAGCTACGTGTTATTACAAAAGAGTAAAAATGTTTGAAAACTTAAAACTACATGAAATAGTCATAGTAAGCTGAGGTTGACTTATTAACCTTAATATTTAAAAACATTTTAAAATAAATGTAGTGTGTGGTCTAAGTGTGCAGTTTTGTAAAGTCCATAGGAGTCACAGCTATGCCCTATGCTTTCACATTCACTCCCCACCAAGTCACTGACTCACCCGGAGCAAATTCCATCCTGCAAGCTCCGTTCATGGTCAGAGCCCTACACAGGTGTGCTGCTTTTTATCTTTCAGACTGTATTTTTACTTTACTTTTTCTGTTTAGATCTATCCAGATACATAAATACTTACCATTGTGTTACAGTTGCCTCCAGCATTCAGTACAGTAACAGGCTGTACAGGTTTGTAGCCTTGAAGCAATAGGTTTGTGTAAGAAATCCATGATGTTGGCACAACAATGGTATCGTCTAAAGACGCATTTCTCAGAACATATTTAAAGACGCATTTCTCAGAACATATTCCTGCCATTAAGCAACTCCCGACTGTAACAGATGTCCAACAGAGGTCAAACTGCAAATGGAGAAGGTCGTGGTTCTTAGAACTTTAGAGTCTCTGGGTATCCTGGGCTTCTGACTGTTGTGCTGAGTGTGGAAACCTTGTCTGGAACTGCCTAGAGAAGGTCTTTGGCCCGGGTGTTATTAAATGGAAGAGGGAAAGTCTGGATGCCTGAAAAAATTGGTTTTGAATCCAGGTTCCACCTGTACAAAAATCCTTGATTTTAGGTAAGTCCTGTGACATCTCTGAGCCACCATAGCTTCATTTGTTAAAAAAAAAAGAATAACAATATCTATTGAAAAGCTTATTGTGGGGATATTTATGAGGCAATAGTTGTGAAATGACTGACACGATACCTGATACTTACCAGATCTGACGACCACTTTCTTCCTTGATTCCACCTCTTCTTTCTACATCCAGAAGGTTTTTTTACACCCAACTGAATATTCTGAAAATTTCAAAGCAAGAAAAATTTAAAATATCAACACTAAACATTGGTTTACATATCACTTAGACTTGAGTTCTTGACATTTGCCATATTAATTTTATCTCTTTCAGCATGTGTATACATATATACTTTTTTCTGAAACTATTGGAAATAAACTGCAGACTTCATGATTCCTCATTCCAAATGCAATGCTTCAGCCGGCGTCTTATAAGAAAAAGGATATTCTCCTAACACCAGTTTCACATCTAGACAGTTTATCATGGATTCAATAATATAATTTAATACGCCACTCTTACTAAGCTTTTCCAAATTGCCAGGCATGGTGGCTCCTTCCTGTAATGAGCCACCAGTACTTCGGGAGGTTGAGGCAGGAGGATCATTTGAGCCAGAAGTTCAAGAACAGCCTAGACAAAATAGTGAGACTTCATCTCTACAAAAAATTAAAAAATTAGCTGAATGTGGTGGCCTTTCCTGTAGTCCCAGCCTCTTGGGAGGCTGAGGTGGGAGGATGGCTTGAGCCCTGGAGACAGGCCACAGTGAGCTGTGTTTGTGCCACTGCACTCCAGCCTGGATGACAGAACCAGACCCTGTCTCTCTCACTGCCCCCCAAAATTATCCAAATTGTTTGTAAACATCCTTTCACAGTGTTTTTATTTTCTTTTTTAATATTTTATTGCGTTTTAGGTTTGGGGTACATGTGAAGAACATGCAAGATTGTTGCATAGGTACACACATGGCAGTGTGATTTGCTGTCTTCCTCCACTTCACCTGTATCTAGCATTTCTCCCCGTGTTATCCCTCCTCAACTCCCCACACCCCACTGTCCCTCCCCTAGTTTCCCCCCAACAGACCCCAGTGTATGATGCTCCCCTCCCTGTGCCCATGTGTTCTCATTGTTCAACCATATGAGTGAGAACATGCAGTGTTTGATTTTCTGTTTTTGTGTTAGTTTGCTGAGAATGATGGTTTCCAGGTTCATCCATGTCCCTACAAAGGACACGAACTCATCGTTTTTTATGGCTGCGTAGTATTCCATGGTGTATATGTGCCACATTTTCCCTGTCCAGTCTATCATCAATGGGCATTTGGGTTGGTTCCAAGAATTTGCTATTTTAAACAGTGCCACAATGAACATTCGTGTGCATGTGTCCTTATAATAGAATGACTTATAGTCGTTTCAGTATGTACACAGTAATGGGATTGCTGGGTCAAATGGAATTTCTATGGATCACTGAGGAATCGCCACACTGTCTTCCACAATGGTTGAACTAATTTACACTCCCACCAACAGTGTAAAAGTGTTCCTATTTCTCCACATCTTCTCCAGCATCTGTTGTCCCCAGATTTTTTAATGATCGCCATTCTAACTGGCGTGAGATGGAATCTCAATGTAGTTTTGATTTGCATTTCTGTAATGACCAGTGATGATGAGCATTTTTTCATATGTTATTATTTAATAAGAGAACCAAATAAAGTAAATGCATTCCATTTTCTCATATCTCTTAGGTCTCTTCAATTTTAGAATGGCCTACCAGCTTTCTTAGGCATTGGTCATCTCTGACATTGATATCTTTTAGGGGTTCGGGTTACTTGTGCTGTGGAATGTGCCACATTCTGGACATCATTGCTTGTTTTCTCATGATTGGATTTGGTTAAAAGATTCTTGGAAGAAGACAACAGACGGTTGTTTACTTCTCATTGCATCACACCAGGAGGTCCGTAGAGCCAGTTTGTTCTGTTACTGGTGATGCTAAATTTTGTCCCTTGAATAAGGTGGGGTTCCTAGGTCTCTTCATTGTAAAGATATCTCATTAAATTTGTAATTAAGAGAATATCCATAAAGCGTGACTCTGAGGCACGGGAATGCATGATTAACCGAAGATCCTCCCCAAATGGTACTAACATTTATTGATCATCTTTGCCTGATTTAATGTCTTCACTTTGGCATTATAAAATAGTGATTTTAAAATTCTATTCTTCCTTTTCATTTCCTTTTAGTTAATATTCTTCTGGAACCCCTCCTCACCCGCCACCTCATCATTATGTTGGATATATGAATTCTCTTTTTAAATTAAAATTTTATTTTGGAATGATTTTAGATTTATAGAATAATTGCAAAGATACAGGGAGTTCTATAAGTTTTGTTCATAGTTCTATAAGTTTTGTTCATAGTTCTATAAGTTCTGTTCAGTGTCACTTTCTTCGTTTTGACAAAGGTACTAAGGATTCTTTTTAAAAATTCAATATGTAATAATCCACTACTATTGCTTTTCTTTCGATGATCAGATAGTCCCAAATTAGGCCAACAGGAGTCTATGTAACTCCATTCCTGTGACTTTTTAATGCCACACTTAGTCTTTGAACACTTCTTAGCCTTCTGTCTTAGTGAGATGTCCCAGAACTGTTGTGTCTTTTCCTCAGGCCTAGAATTAGCCACTTTCTAATAAACTTACATAGTTTAACTTACAAATCTTCTGTTTCTAAGATTATATCCAAATTTGGAGTCAAAATTAAACAAGTTTCCACCATACTCAGCTTCTAATGAAATTTACCCATTTTTTTCTAATATATATATGGCTTTGTTTTTATTATGACTTCTGATGCGTTTGAAATTTATCCTGGTGTGAATTGTGGACCCAGCTTTATCTTTCGCCATAGGCAATCTAGGTGCACGTACCACTTATGAAACATGATGCTTTTTCCACTGGTGATTTGAGATTCTACTTTTAATCATACGTTAAATTGTCTTACAGCCATTTCCACATTTTCTTTTTTAACTTATTGGCCTGTTTGTTTAGTTTGTATGCCAGCACCACACTTTTCATTATGAGGGATATGTATTTTATTATCTGCTCTTCATTGTCTATCTTTTGTGAGGGTTTCCTAGCTCTTCTTGCCTGTTTATTTTCTTCTTTTTCTTCTTCTTCCTCCTCCTCCTCCTCCTCCTCCTCCTCATTATTATTATTATTATACTTTAAGTTCTGGGGTACATGTGAAGAGCATGCAGGTTTGTTACATAGGAATACACATGCCATGGTGGTTTGCTGTATCCATCACTGTATCATCGACGTTAGGCATTTCTCCTAATGCTATCCCTCCCCTATGCCCCCACCCCCTGATATCCCTCTCCTAGCCCCTGACACCCCAACAGGCCCCAGTATATAATGTTCACCTCCTTGTGTCCGTGTGTCCTCATTGATCAACACCCACTTATGAGTGAGAACATGCAGTGTTTGATTTTCTGTTCTTGTCAGTTTGCTGAGAATGTTCTGGCAAAGGACATTAACTCATCCTTTTTAATGACTGCATAGTATTCCATGGTGTATATGTGCCACATTGTGTTTATCTGGTGTATCATTGATGGGCATTTTTCCAAGTCTTTGCTGTTGTGAACAGTGCCACAATAAACATACGTGTGCATGTGTGTCTTTATAATAGAATGATTTATGGTCATTTGGGTATGTACCCAGTAATGGGATTGCTGGGTCAAATGGTATTTCTAGTTCTAGATCCTTGAGGAATCGCCACACTGTCTTCCTTCCAAAGTGGTTGAACCGATTTACACTCCCACCAACAGTGTAAAAGTGTTCCTATTTCTCCACATCCTCTCCAGTGTCTCTTGTCTCCAGATTTTTTAATGATCGCCATTCTAACTGGTGTGAGATGGTATCTCAATGTGGTTTTGATTTGCATTTCTCTAATGACCAGTGATGATGAGATTTTCATCATATTTGTTGGCCATGCAAATATCTTCTTTTGAGAAGTGTCTGCTCATATCCTTTACCTGCTTTTTGATGGGGTTGTTTTTTCTTGTAAATTTGTTTAAATCTTTTGAAGATTCTGGATATTAGCTCTTTGTCAGATGGGTAGATTGCAAAATTTTTTCCCATTCTGTCGGTTGCCAGTTTAATGATAGTTTCTTTTGCTGTGCAAAAGTTCTTTATTTTAATTAGATCCCATTTGTCTATTTTGGCTTTTGTAGCCATTGCTTTTGGTGTTTTAGTCATGATGTCTTTGCCCGTGCCTATGCCCTGATTGGTATTGCCTAGGTTTTCTTCTAGGGTTTTTATGGTGTTAGGCCTTATGGTTAAGTCCCTATCTAGAGTTAATTTTTGTAGAAGGTGTAAGGAAGGGGTCCAGTTTCAGCTTTCTGCATATGGTTAGCCAGTTTTCCCAACACCATTTATTAAATAGGGAATCCTTTCCCCATTGCTTTTGTCAGGTTTGTCAAAGATCAGATGGTTGAAGATGTGTGGCATTATTTCTGAGGCCTCTCTTCTATTCCATTGGTCTATATCTCTGTTTTGGTACCAGTACCATGCTGTTTTGATTACTGTAGCCTTGCAGTATAGTGGAAGTCAGGTAGCATGATGCCTCCAGCTTTTTTTTTTTTTTTTTTTTTTTTTTTTTTTTTTTTTTTTTTTTTGCTTAGGATTGTCTTGGCTATGTGGGCTTTTTTTTTTTTTTTTGGTTCCATATGAAATTTAAGGTGCTTTTCCCCCCTAGTTCTGAAGAATGTTAATGGTAGCTTGATGGGGATAGCATTGAATTTATAAATTACTTTGGGCAGTATGGCCATTTTCACAATATTGATTCTTCTTAACCATGAGCATGGAATGTTTTTCCATCTGTTTGTGTCCTCTCTTATTTCCTTGAGCAGTGGTTTGTAGTTCTCCTTGAAGGGGTCCTTCACATTCCTTGTGAGTTGTATTTCTAGGTATTTAATTCTCTTTGTAGCAATTGTGAATGGGAATTGACTCATGATTTGGCTCTCTGTTTGTTGGTTGCTGATGTATAGGAATGCTTGTGATTTTTGTACATTAATTTTGTATCCTGAGACTTTGTTGAAGTTGCTTGTCAGCTTCAGGAGATTTTGATCTGAGACAATGGGGTCTTCTAAATATATGATTATGTCGTCTGCAAACAGACAATTTGACTTCTTCTTTTCCTAATTGAATACCCTTTATTTCTTTTTCTTGCCTGATTGCCCTGGCCAGAACTTCCACAGCCAGCCAAGCTTTGAGCACAGCCCGTCTGATTCCGCAACCCAGACTGCCCCAGCATAGCATGTGTCTACCCCATCGCGTTGGCCACTCTCCCTTCCTTTTCCTGTGGATAAGCCCTTTTTTGGAATTTGGCCTTGAGCGTGCCACTTTCTTGCTGTTTTTGCAAACGTATGTGCCATAATTTGTGAAAATAGCAGGTTATAGAAAAATGGAAATGAATAATAAGGAGAGACTCGAGAACAGAACAGCATGTAAGACTAGAACTTTTCTTGTGCTGTGTGAAACTATTTTCTAAGATCGTTCTCAAAAAAACATACCTCCCTCCCCAGGCCCGCTGCTGGGGGAGTAACTGCAGGGAGGAGGGGCACACCCTCGTGCAGAAGTGGGCAAGAGCCCTCCCCACGCTGCAGGAAGGAGGGGCAGAGCCGGCTGTGGATAAGCCACAGCCGCAGGGAACCAGAGTGGAGCGCGCCTCCAGAGCGCGCAGGGAGTGGAGCGCGCCTCCAGAGCGCGCAGGAAGCGGCAGAGGGCAGGTCTGGGCGGTCAAGGCCAAGCTGGGCTTGGGTCAAGCCCGTGGGGAACATGGAAGGAGGCTGCGCGGCCCAAGCTCCGGAGCTGCGGGACTGTTAAGGAACCAATTTGTCTGTCCCCTACACTCACGTGCAGATTGTTGGTGGCCAAGCATTTATCCCTCAGACAAAATATCTGAAGGCCCCTCTTTAGGATAAACTGAAAGGTTTCAGGGAAAGAAAGAATAAAACACCCCAAAATGGATGTTGCTGGACAAGTCCCGCTTGCGTGCAGGGAGCTAACAAATTACACTTTATAAGGTCTCCCGCTTACACATACACAGACAACACGGATATCTGAAGCAAATCTCCCACACAAAATCTTACAGAACATTTTATCTAGCGCTTGCTCTCTGGCAAAGTCCTTCTCATATTCGCTCTTGCAACAATCGCAGAACATAAGTTCTGTTATCTCTATATTTTAACACGAAGAAACTCAAATGATTTATAAATGACTTGAGAGATGCAATTTCTTGTATTACAAAAATACGAAAAGATAAGACAGAACAGTAATCTAGGAGGTTTTATAGCTAACTAATAAGAATTCCGGAATTCTTATTAAAAACAGTAAAAATATCCAATATAATAAATTAAGAAACATACACACCTAGACGCACTGTTTTATAATGCCATAACACCCAGAATAAAAAGAAGCGATGCAAAGTTCCAGACACACACACATCAACAAACTGATGTCAACAAGAGCAGCACCCGTGAAGGAATGAAGGTAAAAACGGCATCAGCTTCTCAACACTGCTGTTGGAGATGAGCAGACACTCGAGCAAAGTTCCGAGAGGATTTTTTTTTAAACAGTTTTAAGATCTCCGATTTATTTTACCCATTTAAATATTCATCCATTTTAATAATTACTTTTATAACATATATATTTGTAGCATATATTACATAAAACATATGCAAATAATAGCACATTATACAATGCAATATAAATGAAAACACAGCCAAGTAATAATATATAAAGATATCAAGAGGTACACATAGAAGAAATACCGACATCCCACATTTTTCATAGGCCACTAAAAATCAAGTCAAAACTATTGCAACAAATGATCAGCTTTCATTTTTCAGACCGTGAAAATATTGGTAATATCTGAAGTTGACAAGAGTGTGGAGAAAAGTACCCTCTCCTAGGTTATTGGTAGGACTCTAGAAATGGCGTAGGCTATTTTGTGGAAAACCGGTCCATCTGTCTGAATCCAGTCATGGTTGCTTTTCTTATTAAACCGCACTTCCTTCATCACTAATTTCCGTAAACCTGGTGTCTCCAGATGCCACCCACGGGAAGCGGGAAGGACCGTTGACTGGCTTAAGAAAGAACATTTGCCACTAATGATGCATTCAGTCAACATAGATGTCAATTTATGTGTTATTACCATGGCAACTAATTAGTAAGAATGATAGACTTCTAGAGTTTAAAGGTTATTTTTACAAAACATAATCATTTCTAAAGTCTGGATGTCTTGCAGTACTCCCTTTTCATAAATGCCTTTTTTTCCCTGAAAACAGTTGTGTTACGAAGAATGTATCTGCTTTTCAGCAGCTTCATGAAATAGAAAAATCTTTCTACTTCTTGTCTTGCTAATGTTTCTTTGACCATATGGTAGGAAGTGCCAGACTAAGTACTGGAAAAACATTGCTTAGAGAAAAAAATGGGTTTGGGAAGTCCAAAACTTCAATAAATAAAATAAAGGGCAGACAGAAAATGTGAAGAAAAGAAAAATGGGCCATGTATACTCTCTAAGTGTAATGGTCACATAAGTGCAGCTGTGTGGAGTTACAGACACTGTGTAGACATGGGCATATGTATAGGTAAATATACACAGTAGTTCATGGTAACATTTGAATTTGGATTAACCTGGGAAATTATTTGGGATCTAGAATTCTTTCTTGGTCAATTCTAGCTAAATTATTTATTATTCTTAAGAATAGACTACAACACTTTCAGAAATGCAAGGGTTCACAAAGAATATACTGAGATAATGTGTAGTAGAATATGGATCCAGAAATCATGAAACCAACACTGGAAAGAAGCAGAAACATGAAACGATATGGAGTTACTGTATGAAGGAAAAAAATACCAGCTAAAAGCGTTAAGTGATTAGCTTTGAAGTGAAAATGGCTAACATGTTTGTCACTTGTAACCACACGTATATATTCCTTTGGCAATTTTTGGGGTAATGTTACTAGCAAAATTTTTCTCTCCAAATTCAAAAGGCCACAGTAGGTTTTCTTAAGTTGGTTACCAAAGTTAGAAACCACAAAGATTTGATAGATTTGCTTCTGTAAGGATTTTAACAGAATTGCAAACATGAAACACTTAGAAATTCCAGGAAGAATGGCCTGAAGCCTATATGTGACTGACAAAAAGCTGCTGTATCTTTACTGCTTAAAGGCTTCTTCTAAATCAGTCCAACAAAACCAAACTTCCAATGGAAAAGTGAGCTGGGACAAAAGAAAAAGCAAGGTCGACCACAGGAGAACATAAGTGGTCCAACTATTCGATATTCTTGGCAATGAAGAAAATGGCTATTACATTGGCACAGGTTAGAACAAGTGAGCTGGGGATATGAGGAAGTCACTCTCACACACTCCTGGTGGAGATGTGCATTGTGCAAACTATTCAGGTTATAGTTCTGATCAAACCCCCTCCCAACAACTTTGAGACATCACTTCCAATTCTGAAGATTTATTATAAGGAAATAATTGGACAAGTTTATGAAGATATATGGACAAATGTGTTCACTGCAGCTTCTTTAACTTTTTTTTTTTTTTTTTTTTTTGGTAGAGATGGGTCTTGCTCTATTGCGAAGGCTGGTCTCAAATTCCTGGGCTAAAGAGATCCTCCTGCCTTGGCCTCTGAAAGTTCTGGGATTATAGGCATGAAGTACCACACTTGACCTAGCTTCTCTCTAATAGAAACATGTAAAATAATTGTTCAAAAATATGTGGTTTGCTAAATAAACAATGCTAGACTCACAACATTCAATCTGTGACTGTTAAAATAACAAGACAGGTCTATCTTCATTAACATGGAAAGGACAGTCACTGTATGTTATGTGAAAGTATAATTAGGGGCACCTCCGTTCAGGGAGGCTCATTTGCCTGTGACACCTCCTCAGGTTCTCTCGGGCCTCACAGGGCTGAGCCACCATCATCTCTTGCATGGATTACCACAGTGCACTCAACATCGCTCTCCCCACTCTTGTCACTTTAAGTTTTTTTTTTTTTTTTTTTTTTTTTTAATTGCATTTTAGGTTTTGGGGTACATGTGATGAACATGCAAGATTGTTGCATAGGTACACACATGGCAGTGTGCTTTGCTGCCTTCCGTCCCCTCACCTGTATCTGTCACTTCTCCCCATGCTATCTCTTCCTACCTCCCCACCCCCCGCCCCTCCCCCATTTCCCCCCAACAGACCCCAGTGTGTAGTGCTCCCCTCCCTGTGTCCATGTGTTCTCATTGTTCAACACCCGCCTATGAGCGAGAATATACGGTGTTTGATTTTCTGCTCTTGTGTCAGTTTGCTGAGAATGATGGTTTCCAGGTTCATCCATGTCCCTATAAAGGACGTGAACTCATCGTTTTTGATGGCTGCATAATATTCCATGGTGTATATGTACCACATTTTCCCTATCCAGTCTATCATCGTTGGGCATTTGGGTTGGTTCCAGGTCTTTGCTATTGTAAACAGTGCTGCAATGAACATTCGTGTGCACGTGTCCTTGTAGTAGAATGATTTATAATCCTTTGGATATATACCCAGTAATGGGATTGCTGGGTCAAATGGGATTTCTATTTTTAGGTCCTTGAGGAATCGCCACACTGTCTTCCACAATGGTTGAATTAATTTACATTCCCACCAACAGTGTAACAGTGTTCCTATTTCTCCACATCCTCTCCAGCATCTGTTGTTTCCCGATTTTTTAATGATCGCCATTCTAACTGGTGTGAGATGGTATCTCAATGTGGTTTTGATTTGCATTTCTCTGATGACCAGTGATGATGAGCATTTTTTCATATGTTTGTTGGCCTCCTGTATGTCTTCTTTTGTAAAGTATCTGTTCATATCCTTTGCCCATTTTTGAATGGGCTTGTTTGTTTTTTTCTTGTAGATCTGCTTTAGTTCTTTGTAAATTCTGGATATCAGCCCCTTGTCAGATGGGTAGACTGCAAAAATTTTTTCCCATTCTGTTGGTTGCCGATTCACTCTACTGACTGTTTCTTTTGCCGTGCAGAAGCTGTGGAGTTTGATTAGGTCCCATTTGTCTATTTTGGCTTTTGTTGCCATTGCTTTTGGCGTTTTGGTCATGAAGTCCTTGCCTACACCTATGTCCTGAATGGTTTTGCCTAGATTTTCTTCTAAGGTTTTTATGGTATTAGGTCTGATGTTTAAGTCTTTAATCCATCTGGAGTTAATTTTGGTGTAAGGTGTCAGGAAGGGGTCCTGTTTCTGCTTTCTGCACATGGCTAGCCAGTTTTCCCAACACCATTTATTAAACAGGGAGTCCTTTCCCCATTGCTTGTTTTTGTCAGGTTTGTCGAAGATCAGATGGTTGTGGGTATGTTGTATTTCCTGTGAGGCCTCTGTTCTGTTCCATTGGTCTATATCTCTGTTTTGGTACCAGTACCATGCTGTTTTGATTACTGTAGCCTTGTAGTATAGTTTGAAGTCCGGTAGTGTGATGCCTCCCGCTTTGTTCTTTTTGCTTAGAATTGACTTGGCTATGTGGGCTCTCTTTTGGTTCCATATGAAATTTAAGGTGTTTTTTTCCAGTTCTGTGAAGAAGGTCATTGGTAGCTTGATGGGAATAGCGTTGAATCTGTAAATTACTTTGGGTAGTATGGCCATTTTCACGATGTTGATTCTTCCTAACCATGAACATGGAATGTTTCTCCATCTGTTTGTATCCTCTCTTATTTCGTTGAGCAATGGCTTGTAGTTCTCCTTGAAGAGGTCCTTTACATTCCTTGTTAGTTGTATTCCTAGGTACTTTATTCTCTTTGTAGCAATTGTGAATGGCAGTTCGTTCTTGATTTGGCTCTCTTGAAGTCTATTACTGGTGTATAGGAATGCTTGTGATTTTTGCACGTTGATTTTGTATCCTGAGACTTTGCTGAAGTTGTTTATCAGTTTCAGGAGATTTTGGGCTGAGATGATGGGGTCTTCCAGATATACAATCATGTCATCTGCAAATAGAGACAATTTGATTTCCTCCTTTCCAATTTGGATACCCTTTATTTCTTTTTCTTGCCTGATTGCTCTGGCTAGAACTTCCAGTACTATATTGAATAGGAGTGGTGAGAGAGGGCATCCTTGTCTAGTGCCAGATTTCAAAGGGAATGCTTCCAGTTTTTGCCCATTCAGTATGATATTGGCTGTTGGTTTGTCGTAAATAGCTTTTATTGTTTTGAGATACGTTCCGTCAATACCTAGTTTATTGAGGGTTTTTAGCATAAAGGGTTGTTGAATTTTGTCAAAAGCCTTCTCTGCATCAATTGAGATAATCATGTGGTTTTTGTCTTTGGTTCTGTTTATGTGGTGGATTACGTTTATGGACTTGCGTATGTTGAACCAGCCTTGCATCCCCGGGATGAATCCTACTTGATCATGGTGGATGAGCTTTTTGATATGCTGTTGCAATCGGTTTGCCAGTATTTTATTGAAGATTTTTGCATCTATGTTCATCATGGATATTGGCCTGAAATTTTCTTTTCTTGTTGAGTCTCTGCCGGGTTTTGGTATCAGGATGATGTTTGTCTCGTAAAATGATTTGGGAAGGATTCCCTCTTTTTGGATTGTCTGGAATAGTTTCAGAAGGAATGGTATCAGCTCCTCCTTGTATGTCTGGTAGAATTCAGCTGTGAACCCATCTGGACCTGGGCTTTTTTTGGGTGGTAGGCTCTTTATTGCTGCCTCGACTTCAGACCATGTTATTGGTCTATTCAGGGTTTCGGCTTCTTCCAGGTTTAGGCTTGGGAGGTTGCAGGTGTCCAGGAATTTATCCATTTCTTCCAGGTTTACTAGTTTATGTGCATAGAGTTGTTTGTAATAATCTCTGATGATGGTTTGGATTTCTGTGGAATCTGTGGTGATATCCCCTTTATCGTTTTTTATTGCATCAATTTGGTTATTCTCTCTTTTCTTTTTTATTAATCTGGCTAGTGGTCTGTCTATTTTGTTGATCTTTTCAAAAAACCAGCTCCTGGATTTATTGATTTTTTGAAGAGTTTTTTGTGTCTCTATTTCCTTCAGTTCTGCTCTGATCTTAGTTATTTCCTGTCTTCTGCTGGGTTTTGAGTTTTTTTGATCTTGCTCCTCTAGCTCTTTCAATTTTGATGATAGGGTGTCAATTTTCGATCTCTCCTTTCTTCTCATGTGGGCACTCATTGCTATATATTTTCCTCTAGAGACTGCTTTAAATGTGTCCCAGAGATTCTGGTATGTTGTGTCTTCGTTCTCATTGGTTTCGAAGAACATCTTTATTTCTGCCTTCATTTCATTGTTTATCCAGTCAACATTCAAGAGCAAGTTGTTCAGTTTCCATGAAGCTGTGCGGTTCTGAGTTAGTTTCTGCATTCTGAGTTCTAACTCGATTGCACTGTGGTCTGAGAGACTGTTTGTTATGATTTCTGTTCTTTTGCATTTGCTGAGGAGTGATTTATTGCCAATTATGTGGTCAATTTTAGAGTAGGTGTGATGTGGTGCTGAGAAGAATGTATATTCTGTGGATTTGGGGTGGAGAGTTCTGTAAATGTCTATTAGGTTTGCTCGTTCCAGGTCTGTGTTCAGGTCCTGGATATCCTTGTTGATTTTCTGTCTGGTTGATCTGTCTAATATTGACAATGGGGTGTTAAAGTCTCCCACTATTATTGTGTGGGAGTCTAAGTCTCTTTGTAAGTCATTAAGAACTTGCCTTATGTATCTGGGTGCTCCTGTATTGGGTGCATATATATTTAGGATCGTTAGCTCTTCTTGTTGCAGTGATCCTTTTACCATTATGTAATGTCCTTCTTTGTCTCTTTTGATCTTTGTTGCTTTAAAGTCTATTTTATCAGAGATGAGAATTGCAACTCCTGCCTTTTTTTGCTCTCCATTTGCTTGGTAGATCTTCCTCCATCCCTTTATTTTGAGCCTTTGTGTATCCTTGCGTGTAAGATGGGTTTCCTGGATACAGCACACTGATGGGTTTTGGCTTTTTATCCAATTTGCCAGTCTGTGTCTTTTGATTGGGGCATTTAGTCCATTGACATTTAGGGATAGTATTGTTATGTGTGAATTTGATGCTGTCATTTTGATGCTACCTGGCTGTTTTGTTGGTTAGTTGATGCAGATTCTTGATTGTGTTGCTGCTTTTTTACCATTTGGTGTGTTTTTGGAGTGGCTGGTACTGGTTGTTCCTTTATATGTGTAGAGCCTCTTTCAGGAGTTCTTGTAGAGCAGGTTTGGTGGTGATGAAATCTCTGAGTGCTGGCTTGTTCACAAAGGATTTTATTTTTCCTTCACTTATGAAGCTGAGTTTGGCTGGATAGGAGATTCTGGGTTGAAAATTCTTTTCTTTAAGGATGTTGAATATTGGCCCCCACTCTCTTCTGGCTTGTAGGGTTTCTGCTGAGAGATCTGCTGTGAGTCTAATGGGCTTCCCTTTGTGGGTAACCCGACCTTTCTCTCTGGCTGCCCTTAGAATTTTCTCTTTCATTTCAACCCTGGTGAATCTGACGATTATGTGCCTTGGGGTTGCTCTTCTTGAGGAATATCTCTGTGGTGTTCTCTGTATTTCCTGGATTTGAATATTGGTCTGCCTTGCTAGGTTGGGGAAGTTTTCCTGGATAATATCCTGAAGAGTATTTTCCAGCTTGGATTCATTCTCTTCATCACATTCAGGTACACCTATCAGACGTAGATTAGGTCTTTTCACATAGTCCCACATTTCTTGAAGATTTTGTTCATTCCTTTTTGCGCTTTTTTCTCTGTTCTTGCCTTCTCTTTTTATTTCATTGAGTTGGTCTTCGACCTCTGATATCCTTTCTTCTGCTTGGTCAATTCGGCTGTTGAAGCTTGTGCATGCTTCACGAAGTTCTCGTGTTGCGTTTTTCAGCTCCATCAATTCACTTATTCTCCTCTCTATGCTGTCCATTCTCGTCAGCAGTTCGTCCAATCTTTTTTCAAGGTTCCTATTTTCTTTGCGATGGGTTAGAACATGTTCTTTTAGCTCATTGTAGTTTCTTACTACCCATCTTCTGAAGTCTGATTCTGTCATTTCATCACCCTCCTTCTCCATCCAGTCTGGTTCCCTTGCTGGTGAGGAGTTGTGATCACTTTTAGGAGGAGAGGTGTTCTGGTTTCGGGAGTTTTCATCCTTTTTACGCTGGTTTCTACCCATTTTTGTGGGTTTATCCACCTGTTGTCTGTCACTGTCCCAGGGAGTTGGAGCTTTATGAGTTTCCGTTGCACTACTGCCTTTTTTGATTTTTTTTTTTCAGGTCGGACCCGCCCAGCTAGCAGCACGCCTAGCCTCTGCCTGCCCGCAGGGGCTTTGCTGAGCTGCTGTGGGCTCCGCCCAGCTGCCCTGAGCTCTTCCCTGTAGTCCTTTTTATATGAGTGTAGTTAGAACTGTCTGGGCAATGGTGGCCCCGCCTCTGTTATGGCGGACTCTCTCTGTTGTGGCAGGTTGCCTCGGCAACGGCGGGTTGCCTCGGCAACGGCAGCCTGCCTCCGTAGCGGTGGAGAGTCTCAGTAATGGCGGAAGCCCCTCCCCCACGGAGCCGGACTGTCCCGGTTCAGCTGTGCTCGGTTTGAAGGGCTCAACCCAGAGGGTTTCCAATTACTGTTTTTGTTTTCGTTGTTGTTGGGGGTGGAGGGGTGGGACCAACCGAGCCTGCTCACCTGGCTCCCTGACTCAGAGTCTTTTCTTTTAAGTTGAACGACCCCGCGTTCTGGTCGCCTGCTGAAAAGGCGCCGGGATCTCCCGTGCTGCGACTCACGGAGTCGGCTCGAACCGCGGCGCCGGCTCCTGGCGGATTTTTTGCCTAGGAATCTCCTGGCCTGACTCGCTATTTCAGATGAATGGGCTATTCTGCCGTCTCAAGGCTCTGCTCGCCAGCTAAGAGGGCTCCCAGACCAGTGGCTTTTGTACGGAGAACCGCAGCAACAGGGAGTGGTCACAGCAGCCGCGCGGGCGGAATCAGCCCCGCGGGGGCCAAAACAGCCGCACCGGCTGGGACTGCGACGCT
Source organism: Saimiri boliviensis (assembly GCF_048565385.1). Lineage (NCBI taxonomy): Eukaryota > Metazoa > Chordata > Mammalia > Primates > Cebidae > Saimiri > Saimiri boliviensis. The sequence continues at coordinate 7,399,878 of NC_133463.1, read as the reverse complement.
GGCGACCCCTCTGCCTGGGTATCTCCTGGTCTGTGGGCAATAAGAGTTCGTCTGGAAATGCGGCGTCCACTCACCCTCTGCACTTTCACTGGCAGCTGAAGTCCTGAGCTGTTCTTAGGCGGCCATCTTGAAAGTCCTCCTAATTCCACTTTAAGTTTTTGTATCTTAGAAAACACCACTCTGTAGTCAGAGTTGTTTTAAAAAATGTCTATGTGACACAATCACTCTCCTGCCTAGACATTTCAGTTCTTACACTGAAGTCTTAAATCTTCCACGTGGCTGGCAGGGTGTTAGAACAATTCTCTAGTTTCATCATTCACCCTTCTTACCTTTGCTTTTTTTGTTCCAGCCAATCATGTTTCCTTTCATAGCACTAAATACTTCCTGAAAGAACTGAACTCCTGTTAAATATTTCTTACAGCACTTACCATATTTGTAACTATTTTACAATTATTTATTTAATGCTTATCTGTCCATGAAAAGAGAGGACATGTCTGTGTTACTTCCTGCTGTACATAGACCGTTGACACATCGCCAGGCTGCAGAGTGCTTTTCCATCAGTATTTGTTGTAGGAATGCATGAATGTACTTGGCCAAATATAAAAGGATATAGATGCATAGAGCCATTATGCTGTAGCCAGACTGCCTCTCTAGATTCCTTCTCTCTAGGCAGGGCATCTCTGAAGACAGACAGAAACCCCAGCCAGGGCTTATAGATAAAACCCCTCTCCCTGGGACAGAGCACATAAGGGAAGGGGTGGCTGCAGGCCTAGCTTCAGCAGATTTAAATGTTCCTGACTGCTGGCTCTGATGAGAGCAGCGGATCTCCCAGCACAGTGCTCGGGCTCTGCTAAGGGACAGACTGCCTCTGCAAGTGGGTCCCTGACCCCTGTGCCTCCCAACTGGGAGATACCTCATACAGGAGAGCTCTGGCTGGCGTCTGGCAGGTGCCTTTCTGGGACATAACTTCCAGAGGAAGGAACAGACAGCAATCTTTGCTATTCTGCAGTTTCTGTTGGTGATATCTAGGCAAATACAGTCTGGGGTGGACCTCCAGCAAATTCCAGCAGACCTGCAGCAGAGGGGCATGACTGTTAGAAGGAAAGCAAAGAGGAATAACATCCACATCAACAAAAAGGATGTCCACTCAACCCCATCTGAAGGTCACAAACATCAAAGACCACAGGTAGATAAATCCACGATGATGATGAAAAACCACCACAGAAAGGGTGACCTGGGTCAGGCGGCAGCCTTAGCCAACACTCCTGAAAAATGCTTTCCCTTCTCAAGAGGAAGCCACCAAAGGTGAGCCTCTCCTGCAGACCTAGATGAGGACAGATGAAGCACACAACTGCCGTCACTGCTGCTGGCACCCAGAGGGCATCTGGGGTGCCTGCCTCGGCAGAATCTGAGGCTCTGCATGGCACAGCAGAGAGGCAGAAAGAGGCCAAGTCTTTGACGGTACCTTTGCACTTCTGACTTCTGTTCTTATTTTGTGAGACAATGATTGCTCTCATTATTTAAGTGGTTTTCCTGAATTGGGTAGTTTGTCACTCTCAGATAAATGTCTTCTCAATGATGTATTTCTTCAGCAGCAGCCAACTGTCCTCACCCCTCCTGTGGTCCTCAAGCTGGGCTTCTCAGTTGTCCTCTGGCCTACATGCTCTCTTACATGTGTGTGTACGGATCCTTTGTTAACCGTGATCGTAACATTCCTGAAAGCAGAGAAACTATATGTTTCTTTTTGGGGAAAAAAAACCCATAAATAATGCTGTTATTTTAATAATCATGTAATGGCTCAATTTATTAAATATTGATTAAATGCCTACAATGTCCCAGGTATTATGCAAGGCATTCAGGAAATGGAGATGATTAAAATAGATAGGTTTTCTGCCTTCCTAAAGATTTATCCAGGACTTTACCGCCTGGTCTTCACGTGGTCAGATGGCAACTTTGCTTGGTTGTATTTATCATAATAGAAAAGACAGAACATTATAGCAGAGACACCGTCAGGCCTTCCATACTTCAGACATAAGATGAAGCTAAATCTTAAAAACACTTCATGAACATTTCATTTTCTTAAGTTACCTTTTCAACAATTAACTGTATTTCAAAGTATTTGTGTCTAAATATTTGAATAGATGCTGAATCATGTCAGTTATTATGCAAGATTATTACCATTAGAGTCAGACTTGCCCTCCCCCATTGGTCCTTCTTTCCTATATCACTTAGCTTTTTAAAGATCTTACTTTTAAATTAGACACTATGATTTTTCCTCTTGTTTGTCCCCAGGATTTATTAATTGAATTTTTAAACCTACTAATACCTCTTAAATGCTTTGCCTCTTCTCCAACACACTTCCTGCTCCATATTAGCTATGCGACTTTAGATAGGTTGTCTTACTGCTCAATAGTCTGTTTTCATATCTAAAATGGGGATAGGTTGCAGTGAGCCCAGATAGCGCCACTGTACTCCAGCCTGGGTGACAGAGTAAGACCCTGTCTCAAAAATAAATAAACAAAAATAGAAATAAAATGGGGGTAAAAAATAGCACTCCCTTGATATAGTAACTGTGAGGATACACTGCGGTCACATTCCGCTAGGTATGAAGCTCTGAGTACATGTTCTCTGCATTCCTCACCTTACTCTCAGTGGGGATTGTTTTGAGAGCTTTCTAACTGACTTTTCTGCATCTATTTTCTCTTTCCTTAAGTCCATGCTCTTCTTCATGGTTTACATTATTATCTCTCCAACATAAATACCATCCTACTTCTCCCTATTGCTTATGGCATGCCAACATTAGGCTGGTTTAGATAAGCAAATGCTACTTAGAAGCTACCTGAGCCATTGAGCTGGTCACTGAGAGCACAAAGTGGCTATTTCCTACTTCTTGCTTGTAAACAGCATTGGCAACAGCGGGAAAGATGGACCCATAAACAAATCACTCCATGCCAACGACAATGGTATATGTAAGCTGTGGAAGCTGTGTTCAAGACTGGATGATTAACTGCATTAAGGGTTAGGGAGGGGAGTGAATGTACATAAGGGGAAGGTCACACCTTAGCAAGGTCTTGATGAAAAAATGTAACTGAGACTCATTTCTGTAGGCTCTGAGAAGCTACGGATGGCCTGGAAGCAAGGTAATGCCCCGTTCAGTCTTTCAGAGAATGTTCTTGCCTTCTGATTTTTTTCCAGCGAACTTTGTTGGCCACTTTGGTTTGAGTGGGCTCCATATAAACTAAACACAAAACCCAAACCAAACAAACAACTTTTGGAATTTTCCAACAGCAGTGACAGAAGAAATGCCTTTATACGGAGGGCACTGGACATCTATGCAGAGTTAGCCTTTACTAAGCTCTGTATAGTTCAAAGGAACTACTGATATGTGGCTAACGGGTGCTACTATGCTTTTTGGATGAGAAGAGGAAGAAACTGAGGCATAGAAACTTCATTGCCACTTAGCGAAGGAGTTAGGAGTCCAACCCTGGCCTGCCTGGCTGCAGAGCCTGTGCTCATATCATCCTGGTCACTGCCTCTGGTCACACAGCCCTCCCTGCTCATCTTCCCCATGCCAGTGAAATTCCACTTCCCACCTTCACTCATTCCCAGAGCCTGCCATAGTGCATTGTCTCCCAGGAATTCTTTCTCTTGAGTTTTCTTCAGTAAAGTCCTCTTTATCTTTTAAGATGTAGCCTCAATGTCAACCCCTGTTTGAGAGCTCTCTGCCCTTGCCCCCCTCATCCCAACACCATCCCAATATATTAAGGAATTACTTCCAGAGGTTCCGTGGAGCCTTACATATGCCTGCCTGATCATGCACTGTCTTCGTTTGCTAATCACTTATTTTCCCATTGCATTTCGATCTTCTGCAAGTGGGTAGCTTAGCATCTGGTGCATAGTAAGTGAATGTATGAGACTGATCATTTTGTGGATAAATAATAAATAAGTGAATCAATGATCCTGGTTAATACTGAAAATAATAGCATCAAATAATTCTGTTCAGGTACAAGATGGAGCGTTTCTTTAGATTCTCAGTGGACTCTCAAATTTTGAAAGAATTACAGAAGTGCAAGAAGTGACAGTTTGAAGGCATTTATTTTATTCCGTGCTTCCTATTTTCCAATACATTATTCTACTGCAACAAATGAAGTGAATGTTTATGTTGCCCCTAAATTCATATGCTGAACCCCTAAGCCCCAGTGTAGTGGTGTTAGGAAGTGAAGACTTTGGGAGGTGATTAGGCTGTTAGGGTACAGCCTCATGATGGGATGAATGCCCTTATGGAAGAAACCACAGAGACCTTTCTGGCCCTCTTACTGCCAAGTGAGGACACAATGAGAAGTCAGCTGTCTGCAGTCTGGGAGAGGCCGTCACCAGATCCCAGCCATCCTGGCGCCTTGATCTTGGACTTGCAGCCTCCAGAACTTTGAAAAATAAATACTTGCTGTTTAAGCCACCTGGTCTGTGGGAATCTGCTTTAGCTGCCTGTAATGACTAAGATAACAATCTATGATCTAAGGTGAATGAGAGATGCCTCTCTCCTCCTCTGATTTGCTTTAAAAACACCAAGGAGACAGAATTTAGCTGCACCCCTCCTGCAGCTCAGCTGACTGTCCCCTGCCCAGAGCCCATCCCTCTTGCCCTCTGTGCTGCACTGTGGCTGTCATTCCCACTCGTCTGCTGCGGCAAGCTGTTGCATGACGTCTGTGTCCCAGTCCTCATCCTTCTTCCCTGTTTTATCATTTCTGTGGCACCTTGAATCGTTTAATATGCTTTTGTTAAAGGGAGCAGTGAGGGGCGCTGGTCTTTTCCCAGACTGTGCCCTCGTTTAAATTCTGTGTTCTCTTAGGCCAGGACGGCAGCTGTGAGGCACAGAATCATTTACAAAATGTTCTGTGAAAAAGCTGTGTTCTTGTATAGCTGCGTGTGTGCATGCAGCACAAGCTGAGAAGATGCTTCTGTTGTGTATCCTTAAAAGGCTCTTCTTTGCTGCTAATGAGCCATAGACTATTCTCTTAGACCTGGTCACCAAGACAGTGGTGGAAATGCCTTCTGTTCTTTTGCTTTATAAAACAAGTAGCGTTGCTAGCACAAAATGCATTTGATTTTTAATTTGAGTTGTCATTTTAGCATCCTGTCGTCATTCTTGCCAAATGCCTTTCAGGGTCCAGCCCTTGTCTGTTCTCTTTGACTGTAATAAAGAACCAAGATTTCCTTACCAGGGAAAACTAGCCAGTGAGGCAAGACAGAGCCAGGTGTGTGTAAAGAGCAGATTCCAGGAGCACACAGTGCTTGCACATGGTAGCAATTGGTGAATGTATTAAAAACCAAATGGACTTGAAAACCAAAGAGCAGGCTTGAAGAAATGAATTTAGAGAAATCTAGAAAGGGCTGAGGTTTCTCTGTGATAGATGAGAGGATACATTGACTTCCTGATACATTCAAAACTCATGTTCCTCTAGCTACATTCTTCTAGTGACAAAGTGAGGTTCAGCTGAGTACCACGGGATTGTTAAGCAGCAGGGCACAGGGTGGACAGCAGGTGGCAGGAAGTACGTGAGAAAATGGAAGAGGAAGGAAAGATGGAAACAGACTCGCAATCCCATATGTGCTTAGCCTATTAAATCATGTTAAATGTCTTACTTGTATGTGGAAGAATGTATAAAATATCTTGTGCCCTAATGTATTTCATATTATTACATGAGCTGTAGATGTACATGTATAAGCTGTTGGAATTAGCTGGTGCATGAATGGTAGCATCTGTGCATGTCAAGTAAGAAACCACCATACTGTTGAAAAAATGCTTTCCCCATCCTAGAAAATAGCAGAGGGATAAGTTTTTAGTGACTCAGTTTTGCTTCTTTGGGAGATTCAGCAGAAATTGAATAATTCCCCAGTGGAGGCACTGTCGCACAAACAGGTCCCATAACAAAGGAGGACACTAGCTATACCATGGGGATCATGACAAGTAGTGAGGGAAACAATTTCTTAAGGTGTTCTAAATAATCTGGTTTTGGCGTTTTGAGGAAAGATCTTAGTTGTCTTCAATTCTACCCAAAATATGCTCTGGTTACTTTCAAGCGTCAGAGCTTTGCAGCTGGATAACGAACAAGAGGAGCTCTTAAGGTGTGCATAACACACACACTTCAAAGACACTTGCATAAAATACTTATTTCTTGTACATGAGAGACTGGACAAAGACTTGTTTTAAAGCAGGTTTGCCCACTAGGTAACATGTCTACATGGGAGAACTCAGGAGCAGATGAAGGGCAGCTGTCAAAGCTGGTGGAGGTCAAAAGTAGGTGAGATCTACTAAGGAAAGGTATGTGGAAAACATAGGCAAGACATTTTTTTGATGGAGAAATAATTTAAACAATCTCTTGCCTACACTTTCCAGAAAATGTTATAAAGATGGTTATTTCACTTGAGTTATATAGATCATCTATTTTCAATTGAGATCAGACCTCAGGAGCTCAAATTAGCCACTGGATATATGCCAGAAAGAGAATTTAAAAGCAATTTTTAAAAGTAAAACGATTGTTCAACTACAAAGCATGAGCTGTGTTCTGTCTCCAAGAACCACTCAGCAGCCATCCAATATGACGTTGTACCCAAGTAGTAAACAAATCAGATAGGAACAGCTCTTGAATAGTCCAGCAAAGATCCTGGCCCAGCTTCAAGATGCCTGTTGGCAAATGGACAAAGAGGATTGCAGCTGCGCTGAGCAGCACCAGCCTCTCCTGGAGCACACCCACGTTCACAGCGCGATGTCTCTGAACACGGTGCTTTGAGCTCCCTCATTTGCCCAGCAAACCTCTTTTGAGGTCCAACTCAAACACCACTTAGTCCGTGAAGCCTTTCTTGATGGTCCCCATAAATTCCGTTGCCCTCTTTTTGTGCACCGATAGCCCTTTTTTCACAGCCTGCTTTAAAACATCTTACAAATATGAACCTTTGATTCTCTCACTGCTCGCAGCACTGATTTAAGAATAGAGATGATGACTTACTCATATTTTACTTTATTTATATATATTTTTTGAGACAGAGTCTCATACTGTCACCCAGGCTGGAGTGCAGTGGTGCGATCTCAGCTCACTTCAACCTCCACCTCCTGGGTTCAAGCGATTCTTCTGTATCAGCCTCTTGAGTAGCTGGGACTACAGGCGTCCACCACCACGCCCAGCTAATTTTTTGTATTTTTAGTAGAGATGGAGTTTCACCATGTTGGCCAGGCTGGTCTCGAACTCCTGAACTCATCATTTACTCACATCGGCCTTCCAAAGTGTTGGGATTACATGTGTGAGTCACTGCACCCAGCCGACTAATTTCTTATTTTATATCCTCAGGCTTTAGCCTAATGCCTGACAAGGAGGAACTGCTCAGGAGTCAGTAACTAGGATGCTATGTATTTTGGACATCGTGTCATGCTACGTATTTTTGACATCAGTAACTAGGATGCTACGCATTTTTGACAGCAGGATGAGACTGTACCAACTTTGACCTGGATGCTTGCAGTCAATGCAGCATGAATGGGCATAAGGGAAAAAAGGTTTGCCTTGAGAACATTGAAAATTTTTCTGCTCTGTTTATTATTTAAATTATCTGCTTCTATTTATTTTACTCAAAAGATGTTACATTCTTTATGAGGAATCATTTAAAAAATGTTGAAATAAAAGCTGCAGAGAATACCATTTTGGAGAATATAGTGTGTCTTTCTCAAAAATATTACAAATTATACTTTTTTTCTTTGATGACACACTTCTATATAATAATTCTAACGTAATAACTTCAAAAGCATGCTGTTTGAAGCACGCTGTTCCTGGAACTACTGTTTATATATCACGCACCTTCCCTGTAGTTAGAGTCTAGAAATGAGGGTAGACTACCAGAATTTCCCTGGCATTTGCATTTCAATAGTGTATTATTTTGGCTTTTCCAACACACAAACTGTATGTCCTTCATAGCGTGACTACCTGAAAAGGCAGGGGAAAGAGATGTGTTTTTATTCACTTAACTTGGTCAATATGCAGTCAAGAGGGTAGTTTGGGCCTACAGTTTTAGTCTGTAATTAAGACGGAGTGAAGTCAGTATTTAAAATATTAAGCAGTCTTGTTAGACAATTTAGTTCTAAAAAAAAATCACACTGGGAATTGAATCTATGAGAAAGATTACTTACATTAAAAATGAAGTCTGTTCTTCATAAATAGCCTCAGGTTTATGAAGAAAGGAACATGTGAAAACCAAAGCAAATCACAACATGCGGACTTTCTGTCGCTATTAGGCTTCCCTGCTCATCTGCATTCAAGCCGAAGGTGTTATTTCCATTTCTTTGAGGTTTACTTGGAATTTAAACAAACTCACAGTCCTTTGAGAAGTCTCACCTTCTCACTGTTTCTGGACTGCTCATGACCTCATCTGTACACTCACACACACTCACACACGCTCACAGACACACACACACACATACACTCACATACACTCACACACTCACACACAAACACACAGACACACACACAAACACACACACTCACAGACACACAAACACACACATACACTCACACATACACACTCACACAGACACATACACACCCACATATACACTCACACACAGACACACGCATACACTCACAAACACACAGACACAGACACACACACAGATACACACACACTCACACAGACACACACACAGACACACACAGACACACACACGCATGTGTACTTGCACACACATGTTGCACTTTGGCTGACATCAGATTGGGGTAACATTTCGAAGTTCTACTTCCAGGTAAATTGTTCTAAAACATTTTAGAGAAGTTCATATACTCGTGAACTTCTTATCTTTGATCCTGATACTATGTCTTATAAAAATTAAACGTGTTTGTTCATTTTATATACATCTATAAATGGTAGAAAACAGAGTCTTTTTAGTTGTGACCGAAAATGTGAGTGAGCCTGAGGGTGGGGGAGTGGAAGGGCAGGCGCCATCTCAGGGGCTCTCTCCTGTCGCCCTGTCTGTGATGACCAATGGGCTTCTAGTTTCCAAATCTGAGCAGCACAGATACACCAGTGGGTGTTAGTTGGTCATACTTGAAGTATTTTAATTAGAATCACACTTGCTACTTCCGGTTCTGCTTGTTTGGTACCAGATGGACATATTATTTCGCTATTTGAAGCATGCTGTTCCTGGAACTACTGTTTATACACCATTAACATCACACGTTGATTAAATTTTTTTAATGCCTCATTTCCATCACTAAATTCATTTCTAGATGCAGAACGAGTAGACCACAGAGCGTCATCTCTGCAAGTGGCAGGAGGCCATTGGGCACAATTCCAGAGGGTTTACATCTACTAAGGCTTTAGGAGCCTTAGCTCTAGACATGCTGTCTTCATTTTCCTGATATGCTTTCAAGCTTTATAAAACATTTTAGGAACTGTAAAAGTCAATTTGATGATCAGTTGAATCATTGAGGTGGAAAATCATGAGTGACAGCTAGGTCGTACTGAGTCCTGTAGAATGGGTATGCATATGGAGTAAGGTATATTGAGGCTCTTTGAAAGTAGACATCAAAATGGATACTCTCTCTTGCTTTCATACCAACTCTGTCTCTATTGGCTGACACTTATGTAAATGATCAGTTCCACAAGAGAAAAGGATTAGAAACTGTCCAATTTGGGCAAAAATAGGAGACAAAAAATGAAACTGTAATAAAGAGAGCACATTGGAAACTAGAGCAGAGAATATCAAGTTGTCAAAGTGTTATTCAAAACCAAATAAATAAATATGAAAAAGTCAAGTAGGAAAAGATTAGAAAAAATTTTCCAATAAGAGAGAGGGAATACTTACACACATTTTCATGCAGAACTAGGTAAATCATTACTCTGATTTGTTTGAAGTAAAATGTCAACTTGTCTAATTTATGTTCATTTCAGGGTAATTCGTTGTCTTATCCTGTGTTGCTTTTCTGAGGATGCTTTCTGTAAAGGTGTATTCATATAAAATGACTTCTAAAACATGTATAGGATGATTCTATGCAATTTTGGAAGTCCATTTTCATTAAATCATTATTTCTTTGAGGTTATGGCATTATAACTTTAACAACTCCTGTATTATGATAGGTTGCGTTTAGCAAAGAGGCAACTTTACTAATTTAAATTTTTTAAAAAATTATTGATATAAGAAATAATTTTCTTGTTTCCTCCTAAATATGGCATAATTTTCAAAGACATTTTTCTCCACGGGGAAAGGAATATTAAGCCTGGCATTTTCTTTTTGGTGTCTTGTATACCTAGAGGCTTTCTAGGCAAGAGCACCCAGCCACAGGTTACTATGTGAGCTTTGCCTTGGGATTACACAGGCAGAAATTCTCTCTAGGTTTAGAGCTTAGCAACTACAATAAAGGTCAAGTCTCTAAAAAAATACCATTACTATCTCAAGGTCCTGCAAAAATGCTGTCTTCTTGATGAGGTATTCTCCATGCTTTGGGCATTTGGAACATCTTGGCTAGTTTATGTCACCTTGCCTCTGTTATCTTCTACCAATGTTTAATCTGGCCTGTGTGGAACTTTGATTGAAGAATCACATGGTGTTAGGATAAAATTTAGCCTAGCACAGAGCCTGAGCTTTTGGAGAGACTCAAGAAATATACAGCAGGAACAAAAACGTTTAAAATTTTCCAATTATATTGACAACACAGAGAGTCAAGTTGAGGATAAGAAATTAATATCTTGAGGCTGGGCATGATGGCTCATACCTGTAATCCCAGAACTTTGGGAGGCCAAGGCAGGCGGATCACCTGAGGTCAGGAGTTCCAGACCAGCCTGGCCAACATAGTAAGACCCTGTCTCTACTAAAAATACAAAAAACTAGCTGAGTGTGGTAGCACACACCTGTGATTCCAGCTACATGGGAGGCTAAGGTAGAATTGCTTGAACCTGGGAGGCACAGGTTGCAGTGAGCCAAGATTGCACCACTGCACTCCAGCCTGAGTGATAGAGTGTGACTCTGTCTCAAAAAAAAAAAAAAAAAAAAAAAGAAATTAGTATCTTGAGAAAACCTTGTTCTGTGAGTCTGACAGTTGATGAGAGACAGGGAATTGCTCATCTTCCACAGGAGAACTTTACAAAGCCTCTTTCCCATAGGAAGAGTTTTGCTGTTGGCCATGTCTAAATACCTAGGAAGAGCTATGGGGAAAGTTTCATCAGGATCTACTACTAGTATATACAGTGGTTATCATGAGGGACATTTGAATAAAACATGATTCCCCTTGACACTCTTATTAAAGTATGAAATAGTTCAACGTTTGAGTTTGCAGTAAAATACTCAGCAGAGGTTTGCATTTTTCCACTGGAGCCCTGTGTAATCCTGAAGGTGGAAAAAAAAGAATATGGTCTGTGGAATAGCAGCTGTTACAGGGATCACCATAGCAGTGTAAGGCTGGACTCACACAGCAAAGCATTGAGGAGGAGGGACTCCTACCCAGTTCTTTCTATGAGGTCAGCATGATCCTGATACCAAATCCTGGCAGAGATACAACAACAACAACAACAACAACAACAACAAAATGAAACTTCAGGCCAATATCCTTGATGAACGTTAATGCAAAAATCTTCAATAAAATACTTGCCAACTGAATCCAGCAGCACATCAAAAAGCTAATCCACGACAATCAAGTAGGCTTCATCCCTGAGATGTAAGGTTTGTTAAACATAAACAAATCAATAATGTGATTCATTATATAAACAGAAATAAAGACAAAACCCACGTGATTATCTGGATAGATGCATAAAAGGCTTTTGATAAAATTCAACATTGCTTTATGTTAAAAACTCGCAATAAACTAGATACTGAAGGAACATACTATGATAAATAGTAAGAGCCATCTATGACAAACTCACATCATTCTGAATGGGCAAAAGCTGGAAGCATTTCCTTCAAAAACCAGCAGAAAACAAGGACACTCTCTCTCACTACCCCTATTCAACATAGTATTAGAAATTCTGACCGGGGCAATCGTGCACGAGAAAGAAAGAAAGGGAATCCAAATAGGAAGAGAGGAAATCAAACTATCCCTGTCTGCAGATGACATGATTCTGTATCAAGAAAAACCTCATAGTCTTGGCCGAAAACCTCCTTCAGCTGATAAACAACTTTAGCAAAGTTGCAGGATACAGCATCAATGTGCAGAAATCACTAGCATTCCTATATACCAACAACAGCCAAGCCAACAGTCAAATCAGAAAGGCAGTCCCATTCATGATAGCCACAAAGAAGAAAATACCTAGAAATACAGCAAACCAGGATGTGAAAGATCTCTACAATGAGAATTACATAACACTGCTGAAAGAAATAAGAGATGACACAAACAAATGGAAAAACATTCCATGTGTATGGATAAGAATAATCAATATTATTTAAATGGCCATACTGCCCAAAGCAGTTTCCAGATTCCATGCTATTCCTATCAAACTACCAATGACATTCTTTACAGAATTAGAAAAAAAAAACTGTTTTAAAATTAATATGGGACCAAAAAGAGCCTAAATAGCCAAGGCAATCCTAAGCAAAAAGAATAAAGCTGGAAGCGTCACACTCTCCGACTCCAAAACACACTACAGGACTATAGTAACCAAGACAGCACACTACCGGTACAAAAACAGGCACGTAGACCAATGGAGTAGAATAGAAAGCCCAGAAGTAAGGCTGTACACCTATGACCATCTGATCTTTGACAAAGCTGATGAAAATAAGCAATGGGGAAAAGACTCCCCATGCAGTAAATGGTGCTGGAATAACTATCCACATGCAGAAGATTGAAGCTGGACTCCTTCCATACACCATATAAAAAAAAATCAACTCAAGATGGATTAAAGACTTAAATGTTAAACCCAAAACATAGGCACTCTGGAAGACATCCTAGGCAATACTATTCTGGACGTAAGAACGGGCAAAGATTTCTTGACAAAGACACCAAAAGCAATCACAAAATAGTGGGAGAAAACATTTGAAAACTATGGAGCTGACAAAGGTCCAATAGCCAGCCTTTATAAAGTATAGGGTTGATTATTGCAACCCTGTACAATTGTCTCAGGGTTGATATTGCAAGTCAGGATAAGCAAGTGAGCAGCTGGGAGATGATGATAAATAGAAAAAGATATAGAACAAGAAATATATATATATATTTGCTCTATATTCCCAGTTCCTGGCAGAGAGTTTCTAAAACTTCTGGAATTTTCTGAGTGGTAGGGGTGAGAGAGACACCTTTTGTTATTCAGAACAATCCCTTTTTAATTCTTCCTGAGTTTATGCTAATGAGATGACTCTTGCTAGGCCCTATGCAGCTTCAGGAGGGGCCAGCTGCCAGAGGAACCAGCCATGTGATTAGCGAGTGGAAATCTCCAGCCGCAGTCATGACCTCCTGAGGAACTGAAGATTGAGTTCAATCGCCAATGGCCAGTGATCTTATCAATCATGCCTTTGTAATGGAGCCTCTGTAAGAACCCTAGGCATGGGGACTGGAGAGTTTCCAGTTTGATGAACATGTTGAAGCGCTGGGATGATGGCCAGAGAGGGCATGGAAGCTCTGGGCTCCTTCCCCATGCTTTGAACCATGCCTGCCTTCTATCTGGCTGTTCCTTTTCTTTCTTTCGTTTCTTTTTTTTTTTTGAGACAGAGTCTCATTCTGTCACCCAGGTTAAAGTGCAGTGGCACGGTCTCAGCTCCCTGCAACCCCTGCTGCCTCCTGGATTCAAGTGATTCTCCTGCCTCAGCCTCCCGAGTGGCTGGGATTACAGGCGTGTGCCACTATATCAGGCTAATGTTTGCATTTTTAGTAGAAATGAGGTTTCACTATGTTGGGCAGGCTGGTCTTGAATTGCTGATTTCAGGTGATCCTCTCTCCTCGGCCTGCCAAAGTGCTGGAATTACAGTCATGAGCCACCACACCCAGCCAGTACTATCCTTTCTAATAAGCCAGTAGTAGAAAGTAAATTGTTTTCCTGAGTTCTGTGAGCCATTCTAGCAAATTACCAATCCTGAGAAAGGGATGGTGCGAATCCCCAATTTCTAGGTGGTTGGAAGTGTGGGAGGCCCAGGACCTGCAGTTGGTGTTTAAAGTGGCAGTCTTGTGGGTCTGAGTCTTTAATTAATGGGAACTGATGCCACATTACGCTAATGAAGTGACTCCAGATGGTGTCAAAATTAAATTAAATTTTAGGACACTCAGTTGACATCCACAGAGAATTGGAGAATTGCTTGCTGTGGAAAAAAACCCACACATGAGTGTTAGAAGTGTTGTTGAGTAGAAAAACAGTTTTCTTTTGATACGTATATATAGATACATGTAGATACGTATGTATATGTAGATACGTATAGATAGATATATATAGTTATGCTCAGATATGTTTGGATAGATATAGATACATATGTGCAGATATGTATGGATAGTTACAGGTACATTTACATATCTATGTATAGATAGCTAGATATAGAGAGACAGCTTGATATAGCTAGGTCTTTCACACATCTGGATTACAATGGCAGTAGTGATATGATCTTCCTTCCCTTACCATTGATGTAGTGATACAACATATGTTCAGATATGTATGGATAGCTATAGATATGTATGTGTGCATATGTATGGAAATATGTCTATACATATATATGTATAGATATGGACAGATATAGACATGTTTGTGTAGGTGTGTATAGATAGCTAAAAAGATAGATTGATATAGCACATTTGAATTATAGCAGTGCTGGTGACACGACCTTTCCACCCTTACCCCTGGTCTCCCGTACCCTGGCACATCCCTTGGAGAAGTCAGCAGGAGACGAGGGGAAATAATTACAGAACAAATCTGCCACAGGCTGAATTTTCTGAAAGCAGATGCTGAGGTGGAGTTTGGAGTTTGGGGTGCAAAATATTTATTAGGATTGATACTTGTGAAAGGAAGACAGAGGAAGCAGGGTCAGGTAGACAGTGAGGCAGGTCCTATGAAGCCTCAGGCACCCCAGGAGGAGCTCTGCAGCAAGAACTGCCCACCAGCATTGTCCGGGTTGGGGCAAACTGGCGAAGCCTTTATACCCCCACCGCACACATTGGATGCTGCCTCTCAGGCAGGGGATGGGCTTGAGTGGGGACTCTCCACAGCTGAGGCCACCCTGAAGGGGCTGCCAGCAGGATATGTCTGTTGTATACTCCTTGCAGCTGGGAAGCATAAGCATGTCCTTCCTTGAAGGTGAGATATGGACTGTCACCCTTGTCCCCTCTACAAGTCTATGAGCAAAGAATCCTAATAACATAGAAGCTGTGAACTGGATGTTAGAAATGGTTGGCCTGAACATACTCTTACCTGAAAGTGAGGAGTCATTACTCAAATGAGACTGTTTTAATGCAAATATGCTAAAATTTGAGGTATGGTCAAGGGCTAGGAGGAGAGATATTCTGCAGGAGATCGGTCAGGGTGGTAGGAAAAATTATAGAAAGATGCAAACTTTCTTGGAAGGCTAGAAAGTTTTGCAAAAGCCTCAAGAGACATGTATGTTTAGATGTGTATAGATCTAAAGGCAGCCTAATCTTCTTGAACTAATAGCAAAGAGCAAATAGCAAGGGAATGTAGAGTTTATCTAAATAGCTTGTTTACTAAGACTGACCTTTGATCATCCGTATGCACAACTGCTCTCTACTTGGGGGCAGGGTGGGGAGTTGGCAATGCTAATTATCCACTAATGTGTTTACTTGAGACCTTTGTCATTAAATCTGTACTAAACAAATGCAGAGCCTCTCTGGGGCTGCATGGCCAGACTCCAGTCTCTTTGGGGTCTGTGAGCCATGAGCTCCCTGGCAGCACTCACACAGGACAAACATCTGTGTCTGTGTACTGCTGTCATCCGTCATTCAGACAGAATCTGCTGGTCAGACTTGACAGTTGGTGCTCCTGTGTGAGGACGCTGCAAGGGATCATGGATCATGATGGAACCCTAGGAAACACAGGTGAACAGACTGCACAATCAATAAGTAAGTCAGTAAGTCATTGGTGCCTGCTTGGGATTTCCAAGTTCGAGGAAATTGTTCAGGATAGTGTTTCATCATGGGACAACAGTTATCAGGCCAACAGAAACAGTATGTGAAAGTATTAAAACAGCTACTTAAAGCTAGTGGAACCTCAGTTTTGCAGGGTCAATTAAGGGATCTAATGCAAACCGTTGTTTTCCATCACCCATGATTCCCAGCAGAAGGTACGCTAGATGTAGAGCTCTGGGAATAAGTGGAAAGAAATCTTAACCAACATCATGCACAAGGGCAACAGATAACATCTCTAACATGATGGGCCTTAGTTACAGAGGACCCTAAAAGGGAAGGGAAGAGGAAGCATCACCTACCTTATCACCTCCTCCCTCTCCTTCAGCTGAGCTAGTACCAGGTAAAAATACCAAAGAGGAAACAGATTTTGCCTGAGACACCTCCCCCAATAAATGGGAATAAAGACAAGAGATAAGCTACAGCTATGGGAACCTGTCTTAAGTGAGCAGCATTGGAAGGGGAGCTCTTGGCCTGCCTGGTAATGCAAGATTGACATGGCAATCCAGTACATGAACCCATTTCTTTTGACACTTATAAAGAGATAAGAAAAAAATGTTAGAGAGAAAAGAGCCACTAGCCCATTTATGAAAGGATTAATTGAGGCCATAGCAGACAACTTCTATATGACTCCATGGGACTGGTCAGTGCTAGCTAAAACAACTTTGGAACCCAGCCAATACCTCCTCTGGAAGGCAGAATATGATGAGTTGTGCAAACCGCAAGCCAACCAGAATCAAGTGGCCGGGAAACAAATAACAGCTGCTATGCTCCAGCGGACGGGTCCCTATGCCAATGTATAACAACAATTAAATTTTGTTCCCGAAGCCTATGCACAAGTGTCTTTGTGTGCTCTCAGGGCTTGAGACTGAATTCCCGAAAGCAGAGTTCAACAGGAATCTTTTATACATGTTTGACAAGGGCCTCAGGAGTCATTTTGTTGAATTTATTAATCAGTTGACCAAGGCAATTAAAAGACAAATTAGTTATGCCCAGGCTGCTGATATTTTATTGTTGCAATTGGCTTATGAAAACACTAATGTGGATTGCCAGCAAGTAATACAGGCAGGCAATCAGAGGAAAGGCAGCTACTGTTGGGAAACTTACACAAGCATGTCAACTGGTGGGGACTGAAACCACAAAGCCAAAATATTGGCTATGGCATCTCCTAAGATGAAAAGGGAGAAAATCTCATGCTCAGAAAACAGAAAAAGGGGGAGTATAGGTGAGGACCCTGCAACATTACTAGCACAAGCCTTATTTGTCCTTGATTTCTTAAATTTTGATGATGAATTTCAATCAGCTATAGAAAAGCCCTTTGCTAAAACCTCTCAAAACATAAAACATGCAGTTTTATGGAAAGATGTAAACAGTAATGAATGGTGTGGTTCAAATGAATAGCTAACATGAGGAAGAGGATATGCTTGTGTTCACACCCCCTCAGGTCCTCTTTGGATGCACAATGCATCAAACCAACCATGGTATAGCTGGGACCCAACCCAGAGATGAGGACAATGACCCTTCAGGACCTGCAGCCCCAAACGATGCAGCTTCCTTGGATGACACAAGCCCAGAAATGACCTGGGGGATGCTGAAAAAGGCAACTGAGGAGGCTGAGCAAATCCTGCTTCGGACACAAACACCATTCACTCAATATAATTTGTTCCTTGCTATGCTCTCTGTTGCACATTGCAACTTGTGTAGGGTATTGATCCTTGTTATACTCTCACTTTGTCTGCAACCTGTATCTGCTATACTCATTTGGGCCCATCTGTTATGTCCACCCTCCTTTCATCCTGTTCCCTAGGCAGACACCCCTTCCCAGCCTCTAATAATGTGACTACTTGGCTAGGAGGGATTGACTTATCCCCAGTGGGGTCCCTCATTAATGGCACACATTTGACTAAGGTGCCAGGTAACACTACATATCACTCCACTATCCTCCCACTGTGTGTAAGTTATAAAAGTTCTAACCCTTACTGTGTACCTACCCAAACACAAGTATGGCTACATCATGGCAGAGGAAATGTCTTAACATTCTTGGTTGCTGGTAGCCTCAAACCAGGCAATGCAACCAATGCCACTTTCCCCAACATTCCTGCCCATGCTAAAGAACCAAGCTGGGAAAGCAATGGATTCCACTTTGGTTGGGGGGTCTGTCATGGGGTACAAGCCTGTAGCTTCCAGTTAGGCAATTATAACATCTTAGACTGGAGCCCCCACAGTCATTTACAGGGTAGTTGTAGTGGTCTGCATCCATCATGGCATCAATAACAGTTTCATCGCCATGTCCTGTTCTCCTATAATTTGGGCTATGGAGGGATGAGATATCCCAGACCCCAAACAGAATCTATGCCACCTCAAGACATTTTATGGCACCCGGGACATCTTAGCACCTCCCTTAACACCAGACATGGGACATATTATAATTCCAGTAACAATTGTACAGTGACCTTTATTCATAATCACACAGATCAGTACCTGATTTGCACTACTCATCCATATGTTTTCCTTATAGGGACCGATATTTCCATTACACCCCAAAACTCCATGTTTAGTTTACCTAATGCATCACTAATTATTAAATATCTGATTTAAATATTACTAATATCATTGTATTAAGACAATCTGAGGCATTCCTACCAGTAAATTTGACATGTGATTGGCAAGGTTCCTCTGCTCTTACCACCTTATAACATGCCCTTTCCAGGTCAGACACAAAAGATTCATAGTTACACTTATAGCCTTTATAGTCTCAGCTGTAGTCAACCTAGCAACTGCTAGTGTGGCTGTAGCATCTATTACTGAATCAGTATACAAACAGCTACCTTTGTAGATAACTTGTAATGAACTTCTCTTACAGCAGGGTATAAACCAAAAGATTCATGCATGGCTGCAAGCCCTTGAGGTTGCCTTGGAATATGTAGGGGAGCAACAAGAGGCACTGGCATTCTGACAGCAAGTAAACTGTGACTGGGAACATAAGCATATCTGTGTCACCTCTCCATCTTGGAATCAATCTATACATAGTTGGGTTGAGGTGAAACAACACCTCTGGGGAACATTTCATGATAATTTATCAGCAGATGTAAGGCAACTTAAAACTAAAATTCTAGAATCCGTAAATGCTATAGATCTACACGCCCAACAAACAACCATATGGAAGGATGTGTGAGAACATCTCTCCTGGGTAGACCTCCACTCCTTGGCGTCACTGCTTGATTGGGAAAGAATGTTACTGATTATAGTCATGTTTGTCTTAGGTTATTTACTAACTCTAGGATGCAAAGTTGGAACATGACTTATAATTGCTGCACCTGACAGAACTGTTGCTGCACACATCTGTGTTCTACAATCAACAAACCCTGATGCAAAAAAACAGAAAAGGGGGAGATGTAGGATATTGGTCAGGGTAGTGGGAAAAATTATAGAAACATGCAAACCTTCTCAGAAGGCCAGAGGTTTTGCAAAATCCTCTGGAGGGAATTATGACTGAAGGCTGCCAAATCCTCCTACCTTGATCTAATAGCAAAGAGCAAATAATAAGGGAATGTAGAGGAGTTTATCTAAATACCTTATTTACTGAGACCAACCTTGGATCATCCATGCACACAACTGCTTTCTACTTGGGAGATTGGCAATGTTAATTACCCACTAATGGTGTTTACTTGAGACCTTTGTCATTAAATCTTTACTAAATAAATGCAGAGCTTCTCCAACTTAGCAGGGCTGCATGGCCGATTCCAGTCTCTTCACAGTCTATGAGCTGTGAGCCCCCTGGCCATGCTTGCACAGGAAAAACATCTGTGTCTGCATTCTTCTGTCATCTGTTGTTCAGATGGAGTCTGCCAGTCAGACTCGACAATATTTGGTAGAACATATTTCAAGGCAATGCCAGGAGAAAAATAAACCTGCTTCCTATTTAAACTCTTCAGAAGTTTGGCTCATGTGATAAACTTAATGAATAGTCTCAGTATAGAGAACTCTGTATTTATGCCTTTTTCTTATGACTTTTCAGTTCTTTGCATTAAAGATGCAGCATGTATTTCTTCAACCCTCAGCCACAGGACTTGCTTTGGGCAGCAGTATGAGGCAGAGGGGATGGTGAGGCTATTCCAACTTAGACCTTAAGAGGCCTTCAAAGTTTTTGCTTTCTCTGTCTCATCTGCCATCACCATGAGCATGATCTACCTGTATTTGCCCACTGGTCTGAGGAGGAGCATGGAGCTGAGCTACCTAGGCTGTGTTGTCCTAGCCATTCTCAACCAAGTGTAGAATCCCAAGCCATCCTGCAGACATGTAAGCCCAAATGGTTTCCAACAACCTCTAGCCAATTCACAGATGCATGATGCATTATAATAAACAATTATTGATTGTATTGAGCCACTTAGTTTTGGGGTGGTTTGTTATACAGCAGCAGATAACTGATATAGCTCGTTAAAATAGATGTATTTATGTATATATTACACCAACTTGGTGCTTGGAAAGGGGGGATGTCATTTGCTTAATTTTTTTCTGTTTAGTAGTTCATTCATTTATAATTGATTTGTTACATCTTTTTGTATATTGAGGGCTGGTTTTGCATTTTGTAGCAATACTAAATAATCTCAAAGGATACAGGATTAATACATATAAGCCATTTGGTATTTATTTCTAAGTTGACTAATTTATTATTTTGATAAGGCATTTACACAATTTTTACTTATTTTCATGATTATATTCACTTTACATAAATTTCTGAAATAATCACAGAAATTTCAGTGTTGTAGGAGAACTGGGAGATACTTTATCTCCATAATTATTAATCTTTTCTTAATCTCTTTGACAATTTAATAAAAGGTCTAAACTCCATTCCCAGAAAGAAAACAGACACAGTATCTTGCACACACTTTCAAGGGCTTCATGGAGCTCCCAAGGCTCGTTGTATAGTGTATATCCTAGATCCAGGTCATGTGATGCAATGACTATCAGGGCAGAGGTATTTTTCATTGTTTTCTCTCTTCTTCTTCTTCTTTTTTTTTTTTTTTTTTTTTTTTTTTTTAAACAGATAGAACCAACATTAGTTGAAAGTAAAGAGATTAAACTTAGGTTGTCTGAACAAATAATAGTAGATAATGAATTTGAACCAAATAGAACATCAAGTTTTGAATCATTTGTGTTAAGCTCTTCTTTTTGTCTGAATTAAATGTAACTTCCTTAAATCTCTACTGCACTTTGGTAGAGTAAGTTGAATGAGATTTTAAGTGTGATTTTACTCTGTCAACAAAGCACAAGTTCATAAAATCAAGTGATTCTTCACTCTTTTCAGGAAACTTTCAAATTTTTATTTCTGACAATTTCCTGGGCAGCAACTTTATGAACACAGAGCACTGCAAACATTAATGTGGGCAAGAGTTTATGCATAAAAATACCCAAAGTATCATTTGTGGTCAGAAAAACAAGTAGAAGGAGGACTTGGCACTGTCTAGACATGTTTTAGCTGATTTTGCTTTTCTAGTGAAACCTGACATAATAAAATATCAAGGATTTGTTACATTAAGAAAATGTTTTACTTTGCGGTCTTTGATAATATTGCCTTGAATGATTTTTATGTCTTCTTTTTTATTTTTGATGTATTGTGGTAAGGGGAAGCAGCTATGAAAATAGATTTTCTTCCTGGAGGAAGAAAGAACAACTGCAGATAGTCATTTCCCAGGGCCTCAGGGATGTTTCTAAGCACTGGGCTCGCCTGGGAATGGTTAGCACTGTGTGTATACTTAGCTTCTCCATGGACCCAGATCTTACTACTCATGAGATATAAGTAAAGCACTAAAGATCAAGATCTAGATACGCTTTCAGAGCATCATGTTCTACTTCACAGGCCATCATATTGGCAACCTGTGGTCCAATTTGGACAAAGACGAACACTATATTCACTGATGCAGAGCTGAATTTGTTGTATATTGATTTTACATTAAGCTAACATATCTTTCTCAACTTAAAAAAGTCCGTGTATACAGTACATCAGGTCCACATTGCACATGGCAGCTGGGCAGTGTTGCTGCTTTAGAAGGTACAGTCCTCACCCGCCTCCACCTGGCCTGGACATCCACATCATTTGCCAGGACCTAGTAGGCACTTGACTTTAAGACATGTGGCCAAGTTGAAAAAGAAGTAGATTCAGGTTTTTTTTTTTCTTCGTGTGTGTGTGTGTGTGTGTGTGTGTGTCATATTGGAGGAGTGATTTTGGAAATTCTTTATTAACATCTTATATTAAGGTGTATTTGTTTATGAGATTGACTTTCTGGCTCTCTAACAGTGCCCTGAGAACAAAGCCTCATAGAAAGCTGAGAATGAGGTGAAACCTGAGTTCAGCACTTTCCACTTTGTGTTGTCAACCCACAATTCCATTCACTGTCTGCTGAGTCCCTACCATGCACCATGCACTCATTTGCACACTAGACTGTTGATGTTATCTCAGAGATTAGCTTCAGTGGTGATATTCTCTTTGCATAGGTATCTGTGGTCTTGCTCAGTGAGAATTGCTCTCTAGGTGCTAATGATGATTTTAGCTGTTGTTACCACCTCAGAGGTAATGAGTTTTTAATGAGGGATCCTTCTAGTCTGGTAGATCTATAAAACTGTCCCTCTAAACTTTATCAAATTAATCATGGAATAAGAGAGGGAAAGAAACAAAAATAAACTAGGCTTGTGGCACATCAGCAGTCATCATGAGGTAAGCTGCTCTCTGATCCCTTCCTCATAGTTGTTTGGTGCCCATTGCCCCAGAATCACAAAGACCCTATTATAGGATTATAGTTCCCCTTAACTGCTCTGTAGATAACAACTTGAATATTGTGGAATGTTAAGTTTTCCCTTTGAGAAGTTGTGGACTACCTGCATCTGCTGGAAAAGGACCCCAAAAAGAGCTGACACCAAAGAGGACAGACAGTTTCCATATCCTGATGATTTTGTCTCCCCTTACCTTGACCAATAAATGACTAATTTTTCAGCCTCTCACCCTTCATAATCATTTAAAAAACCCAACCCAGAACTCCTGGGAAGATGGACTTAAGGCTCCTATTTTCTCAGCTTCCCTGTAATCATTAAACTCTTTCTCTGCTGCAAACCCAGCTGTCCCTGTATGTTGGTCTGTTACTGTACAGTAGTGATATGAACCTGGTAATCCTGTAACACCTACACAAATGAATAGAATAGAACCCTAATAGAGCTCTTTATTATGACAAGTCCATATCTGGAACGATGTTTTCATCAAATTATGTCATATAGACTTGGACTTTCATGTTACTTTTGAGATAATCCTTGACTAAGTGTTTAGAAAGCAAGATAGATGAATTGGAGAAGAAAGAAAAGAAGGAGTTGGAATAATTAGGGACTACTATAGAGCTCTAGGATGCTCCTGGCTGCCCTGGGCTAGGGGGACAGCAAGAGGCACTGATAAATGAGAGAGGAGAACATGGGAAGGTTCAATATACATTTACCTTGGAACATCACCTGGGTCTGGCCTTGGCCTGTTTTATTTGCATTTCACAAGAGCAATCACCTCTCTATATAATTGTTTCTCTAACAATCTTCGTTAGAGAAACAAAGTAGCAAACAAGATGTTTGCCTGTCAACAACTTCCATGTGTATTTGTGTCCTCAAAAAATTCAAGCAGGTAATAACAAGCAGGTATTTATTTATTTTTGTTTTTCAACTTTTAGATTTGGAGGGTACACATGCAGGTTTGTTAAATCGGTATATTATGTGATCCTGAGGTTTGGGGTATGAATGATCCCATCGCCCAGGTATTAAGCATAGTGCCCAGTAGTTTTTCAACTCTTTTCCCCCTTCCTCCCCCCCCCCCCCACTCTAGTAGTCTCAAGTATCTTTGGTTGCCACCTTTATGTCCATGAGTACTTAATGCTTAGCTCCCACTTATGTGAGAACATGTGACATTTGGTTTTCTCTTCCTGTGTTAATTCATGTTTATTCTATGTTTTTGCTTTCGTGAATAGTGCTGAAATAAACATATATGGGCCTGTTTGGTAGAATGTGTTGTATCATTTTGGGTATATACCCAGTAATGCGGTTGCTGGGTCAAATGGTCATTCTGTTTTTGATTCTTTGAGAAATCTCTAAACTGCTTTCTACACTGGCTGAACTAATGTACATTCCTACCAGCAGTGTATAAGCATTTCCTTTTCTCCACAGCCTTGACAGCATCTGTTATTTTTTGATTTTTTTTAGTAACAGCCATTCTGACTGGTGTGAGATGATATCTCATTGTCCTGTTGATTTTCATTTCTCTGATGATTAGTGATGAGGAGCACCTTTTCAGGTCTGTTGGCTATTGCTATGTCTTCTTTTGAGAAGTGTTTGTTCATGTCTCTTGCCCAATTTTTAATGGGGTTATTTGTTTTTTCTCGTTCAATTGTTTAGGTTCTTTATAGATTTAGAATATTAGACATTAGTTGGACACACAGTTTTAGAATATTTTCTCCCATTCTGTAGGCTATTTATTCTGATTCTGTTGATAGTTTCTTTTGCTGTGCAGAAGCTCTTTAATCAGGTCCCACTTCAAATTTTTGTTTTTTTAGAAGCATTATTTACATAATATAGTCTTTGTAACTACAAAATGTTGTATTGATTCTCTACATAAAATAGAAAAGAATGCAAAGATATAAAAGCCAAAGCATTTACTTTGACACCAACAAGATTAATGTAGGCAAAATAAAATGAACATTAGAAGTTGTCAATTAAACAGTTTAAATTTATTGCCATTCAAAAGAAATGCATTGTCTTGGGAGTCTGAGTGCTCTAGATTGAGTGTCCATTCTGATAAAAATAATTGATTTATTGCTTGATCCTCAATTTCATTGTGCCTTGTTAGAAAAGGCAGTGCAATCACAAATAGTTACATATATAGTTCTGTTTTTATTTTCTTTGTGATTTATTTCTTCTCTGCAATTACCATCATTAAAAGAAAAACAAATTATAGTTAAGGAAAGAACATTACTTAATTTCCTGCATAGGCAGGTGGTGTTAAATGCCAAAAATAAATGGCCCTGCAGGAATCAGTTTTAGACTTGAATTTAACATCCCTATCAATTTATTAGTTATTTTGAAAAAATTATATATTACCTGTTAATTTTAAATTATGAAACATACTTAATTGGCAACTGGAACTACAGAGTTGAGAGCAGCTAAAATGCAAGAGTGCCAAGAAATTCTAGGAATATTCAGAAGGAGAAAGGTGAATATTAGTTATAAATCTTCACTTCCTTGGAAAGATTTTTAAAAAGTATAAATTTGTAACTTTATTGTCTGTAATGATCTAAAATAAGGATACATAAATATGGGTTTTCAATGAGATAGGAAAAAAGCTACATACTGTACGGATGTGCATCCTTTTCCTGTGGCCCTTCACCTACTCAGTGGCTAATTGGTATGCTTTGGTTATTAGTCCTGAATTCTGTCTTAGAAAGTAATGACTCTCTCTTTTGCTATGGTTGCTTCCTATGCCAAAAATACTGTAGTTATAAATTTAAGAAATTTCTGCTGTAAGAAAGTGATCATCAAAACTCCTGAATTTCCCCTCTCTCTTACATGCACACACGCGTGCACACGCATGCACACACACACACACACACACACAGAGAGAGAGAGAGAGAGAGAGAGAGAGAGAGAGAGAGAGAAAACACATTCCAACTGTCCTAGCTTGCACTGCCATGCCCCACCAACAGAAACCCAAAGCAACAAGCCCAAGGCAAGGGCTGTGTCTTTGGTGCCTTAAAATCAGGCCCTAAGATAGAAATTTGCTGAGCAGTTTTGTCAGTCAGTGTGCTCTCAGTATGGACACAGCTAAGGGAGTGGGTAAAGTGGATTTAAACAAATGGAGAAGTTGGGTTGTGTTGTGACCACTGCAGAGGTGTCCGCTGACCCAGGGTGAATGCTGATTCTGAGGTGGCCTTGCAGAGTTTTCCAACCTGAGTCAAAGGGCTAGATTTTTGTACTCCAATACTGACCAGTCATGAAGTAGTAACTGGCCCCAGGAGAGCAGCATAGCCTTGAGTAATGCAGCTGCTTCAGTCAACAGCAGTTTTCAAAGCATTTCTCGTCACAAGCACTACATCAAACATCTGTAGAAATGAGTGCCTCCAGCTCAAAGCAGGACTGCGTGGAGCATCCCAGCCAAGGTAGACTATTTTGGAAAGTGATCACAAAGAAAAAGATTGGTGGGGGGACTGGAAATAATAAAAGGAAGAGGAGGAGGAAGCCAATATAAGGGGGCACTCACTGGTTCATAATTGAGCAGGATTGCTGTGGACTGGGGGAGCTCCTACCGAGAGCCCTCCACAGACTTTGCAGAATACACAGAAACGTCTCTCTGAGACATGGAAAATGGATGGGCTTCATTCCCTAGTGGACAAAGGTTAACGCTCTCATTCTTACGGATTTGTGTTTGTGTCAGAACACCTGAGCAGGCTCCTGCAGGACCACCCCCTAATAACTAAATGATTAGGGCAGAAGAGAGTTCCATGGTGTAGCTGAGGTGAGGTGTTCTTGGGCTACACCTGATGGCTGCTGGTTACTGGAGCAGGAACCCAGGCAAAGCAGTTGCGAGTTGGTAACAGACAGAGAGTAAATCATGGCAGCTTTGCCTTATTCATGCTGACTAACTACCTGACAGAGACTTGTAGTCTTTCTTCCATGTTTGGCAAAGTCATAACTGGGAATCCTTATTTACTGGCTTTGCATCCAGCTGCATTTTGCTGCCTATGTTATCACCAGGAATGATCTGTCATACATGAGCAAGCTGGATAAAAATCTTTAAAACTATGTTGAACTATGATCTAAGAACTTTAACTTTTTTCTTATTTTTAAATCAAAAGAGATGTAGTAGGAGATATTAAGGTCTTTAGACTGGTCTTTAAAATGAGGTTGGTAATTAGCATTCTCTCAGCATTCTCAGGGAAGTAGATAGCATACATACATGCATTTTTCAAGTAGCTAAAAGTTATAGAATTAGAAATTAGACAGCATCTAACAAAACTCATCTTATTGACAGCTGGATGAACTGATGCCAAGGTAGAATAAATCGCCTTGACAATGGCACGCTGTGTTTTCATGACAAGGAGCAGACCCTAGGTTTTATGGCTGGAGTTCAGGCTTCTTCCCACCCAAGACTGTATTTCCTCCTGTATTACGTTTTCCCATCTTCACTCTGAATCATGACTAAGTACATTACTTACTTTCCAGACCTTTTTTTTTTTTTTTTTTTTTTTTTTTTTGAGACAGTTTCGCTCTTGTTACCCAGGCTGGAGTGCAATGGCACAATCTTAGCTCACTGCAACCTCCGCCTCCTGGGTTCAGGCAATTCTCCTGTCTCAGCCTCCTGAGTAGCTGGGATTACCGGCACGCGCCACCATGCCCAGCTAATTTTTTGTATTTTTAGTAGAGATGGGGTTTCACCATGTTAACCAGGATGGTCTCGATCTCTTGACCTTGTGATCCACCCGCCTCGGCCTCCCAAAGTGCTGGGATTACAGGCGTGAGCCACCGCGCCCGGCCCCTTTCTAGACTTTTAAAGCAAAATATACTAAACATATTATATCAGTTATGTAAAATGCTATTTCCATTGCAAGAGGGTGAACTGAGCATAAACTAATCTTCCCTCTCTAAATGAATAATAGAAATAATGCTTTTTTTGTAGAAAGTAAATGCAAAGCTTTACTCAACGACACAACAGGCATCTTCAGAAATTTATAAACTACTGGATGCAGGTGACAATGGGTCACAGAGGAAGCCAGCAGGTGAGGATGCATACAGGGGCCATGTCAGAGCACAACAGCAAGCGTGGAGCATTGCCAGGGAGAGGGGAGCCTGGGGTTGCAGGGCTGAGGAGGAGGGGGCCGTGCAGCCCACGGGGTGGGTGATTAGTTGAGCATCGAAGCTGAGTAGCTGATCTATCACCCTGTCTGTTCTGCCATCTTCCTTCCCAGTGAGCTGCTGTGGGGCTGCTACCTCCAGGAAGGAGCAGTGCTCAGGGCAGAGGGCCGGATGGTGCTTCCGCCCACAAGAAATCTTCCCTCTGGCAAAAGGAGCTGACAAAATAACTTGCCTGTCTTGCCCAGAGCTCTGGTTTGAAAAACACGTTTTCTTTCCTCTCTGGAGAATGTGTAGCCTTGAAAATACCTTTGTATTTGCTTGGAATTTTAATCATGTTACCTTTGTGATCCAGAAAATTATAAGCCAATGCTTAAATTAAAATATTCCCAGAATGATACTGTCCTGGATTCCTTAGGGAAAAAAAATATGGGGTGAAAATAGTCTCAATTCAGCCTTGTTTAGGATTACCCGCCATTAAATTCTGCAGGGTATGCCCTCACAGTCAAAATGGCAAAACATCTGCAGAGTCTCCAGCAATGGCAGAGTAAGACTCTGAGAAACGCAGATGCTGGAATATAAAACCTTAAAATAAAGCAATTCATAAAATCTTTAATACAATGAAAAAGGAAATAAAAATGTTAGCAGCAAACAAGACATCAAATAGGAAAAGGCTGATTTTTCAAATGAGAGAGTATAAGAATTATAAATAAAAAACACAGTCAATGAGCTTGTAAAATAAATGGACAATTCAGGCAGCAGATTAGATACAGCCTAGAGGGAACTGGTAAGCTAGAAAAGACATTTGAAAGTATTTAGGATATGGCACTAAGAGATGACAAAATGGTAAATACGTCAGATAAGAGAGATAGGAAGGAATGGTTAAAACACACTCATCAACATTCCAGAAGAGAAAGAACAGGGAAAATGGAGAAGAGGGAATATTTAAGGAAAGCATGGCTGAGAAGCTAAAAGGAAAACTGACAGAAGATTTTAAAAAGAAACCTAAAGAAATTGTAGTAAATAGCAGAACAGAAAAAGACAGCGATCTTAAAAGCAGACCAAGACGAAAGACAAACTGCCTGCAGTGGAATAATAATTAGACCAGCGCTGACTTCATGAAAAGACATTGTTACCCAGAAACAATTGTAATAATATCCACAGAGGGCTCAGGGAAAATAACTGTCACTTTCAAATTATTTGGTCTAAGTTTCATTAAGAAATAAGGACAAAATGGAGACATTTTCAAACAAACAAAAACTAAAGGCGTTCACAACTAGCAGGCCCTCACTGAAAGAATTCTTGACGCTTCAGTATTAGAAAGTCAACGTCCTGGGCTGCAAAAAGCAATAAATGAGTGAAAGAAAGAAGCGGGCAGTGCTGAGTTTGCAGGTTAAAATGCAAGTAAAAGGCTGACAACAATATTATACTGATTTACAATAAAGTGGTTGGACTGATGTGCTCTAGGATTCCTGTTTGATTCGGGGAAGAGTGGGGTGGGGGATTTCCTTTAGCTTCAGACATGTTTGTGTGCTTCACTTCTGCAGTTCCCCATCTGGCCTGTCCCGCTCTGCGTGGGTTTGCTCTGGGAGGCACTGGAAGGTGAGAGGGCAGTGAGGGAGAGGGATGTACTCCCCGGCTCCCTCTGCTGGGTCATTCCAGGTGGCTGCTTTGCTCTTCTAAAGGCAGCTTCTGTAAGACACTTTATATATATATATATATATATATATATATATATATATATATTTACCGTAAGTTCTGGGGTAAATGTGCAGATCGTGCAGGTTTGTTACATAGGTATACACGTGCCACGGTGGTTTGCTGCATTCATCTCCCCATCATCTACATTAGGCATTTCTCCTACTATCATCCCTCCCCAATTCCCCTACCCTCTGTTATCCCTCCCCTAGTCCTCCTACCCCCAAACAGGCCCCAGTGTGTGATGTTCCCCTCCCTGTGTCCATTTGTTCTCATTGTTCAACACCCACAGTGAGAACATGCGGTGTTTGGTTTTCTGTTCTTGTGTCAGTTTGCTGAGAATGATGATTTCCAGCTTCATCCATGTCCCTGCAAATAACATGAACTCGTCCTTTTTTATGGCTGCATAGTATTCCATGGTGTATATGTGCCACATTTTCTTTATCCAGTCTATCCTTGATGGGCATTTGGGTTGGTTCCAAGTCTATAGCAAAGACACCCTCTTTTAGAGCTCTTACAGTTATCTTTCCTCCTTTTTGGGTTTGGAAACCACTCTCCTCACCTTGCCCTTTCATACCCAAGTGTGACCATGATCAATTACTGTTCCTCGTAAAATCCAGCTAAACCCTAACTATGCCTCAGAGAAAACCCACTTTATTAAAATGTTCTCATATAAGCGATTAATGTCCTACCAGCATCCTGACTAAATTTTAGAGCATGTTAACATTCTAACTTATTCTAAGGATAACCGCCTTATTCTAACCTTATTCTAAGGGTGGCCACCAAGTAAACCACAAAACTGGGAATAATTTCTGAAAGAGTGGAGGTTGGGAGTGGAATGTTAAAAACCAAGTCAGTCTAAAAGAAGAAAGAAGGAAAAGAATAAAGGAAAATCTGAAAATATAGAAAAAAAAAGAAACGATAGATAAATTCAAATAGATCAATAGTCACAAAAATAGAAATGAACCACAACAATGAGAAGACACAGAATGTCATGTTGGATATGAAAACAAAATTTAACTCTTAGCCTCTTATTGCAATTGTATTACACCTCTAGTATTACACCTAAAATACAAGTCATCAAAAATGTTTAAAGTAAAGGATAAAAAGGAGAAGCTGGCATTGCTACTAATAAATGGCAAACTAGGCTTTTACTCAAAGTATCCATGGGGATAAGGAGTTATTACAGAGTAGTAAAAGTCAAACACACAAAAATGATAATTCTAAAATTATATGAGTCTATAATATTACCTCAAAACACATAAAGGGATGATGAACAGAACCATGAGGAGAATCAGAAACAACTGACATGCTCCTTTCAGTAACTGATATATAAAGTGGCAAAAAATTAATAATGACGTAGACGGTGTGAACAATACAATTAGTGAGCTCAATATAGTTGTACCAGTACACTCCGATAACCACACATTACAAATACACATTATTTTCTAGCACACATTAACTATTTATAAAAACTATTTGCTAGGTCATAAAAATATTTCAGGAAACTTCAAATATTTGATATTGCAGAGACCACATTCTGAGATCAAAATAGAATTAGATTAGAAATCAACAATAAAAGCATAACTAGATTACTATCCGTGGAGAAAGTAGATGGAAATCATACCACCCTACCATAAAAAATAAAAAACCCTATAACATCTGGGAAAATGCATTTTAAAAAACAGTTGGCAGGTATTAGAAAATGATCAAGTCAGGCTTGCAATGCTGAAAACACAGAGAGACGCAAGGTTAGTTCCCAATTCACACAGGCTTGCCTCCTGTGGACGTGTTTCTGGGCCATGGCTGAGGGAAAAACGATCCCAGGAAGGAGGCAGTGGTTTTGCTGGTAGAAGAGACAGAGATGAGTTCGAGATAGATACTAAGGGGACTGAGATTTGGAAAGCAAAGATACAAAGAGGGCGCACCACAGCCAGGGAAGCCCTGCATGTGAGTGGGAACGTCTCAGGGCCTGGGTGACTGTGCTGGGTGCGCACACCGAAAAGCAGCTGCCAGGGGCTGAGAGCCAGGTGGAGATCCTGGAGAGCAGGCATTTCTTTTTTTCATTCTACTTTTTGTGGATACAAAATGGTTGTACCTATTTTGGGGGTCCTTGTAATATTTCAATGCAAGCATACAATGTGTAATCATCAATGTGTGTAACTGGGATATTCATCACCTCAAATAGTTTTCATTTCTTTGTGTTGGGAACATTCCAAATGTTCTCTTCTGGCTATATTGAAATATATAATAAATCATTGCTAACTATAGTCGTCCTATTGTGCCACTGAACACTATATCTTATTCCTTATATCTCACTGTATATTTGCACTTACCAACCAACCTCTCTTCATCCCTCCACCTCACAGCCTCTGGTAACACCAGTCTATTCTCTACATCCATAATCAACTCTTTTCAGGTCCCCCATATGAATGGGAACACGTGGTGTTTGTCTTTCTGTGTTGCATTATTTCACTTAGCATAACGTCCTCCATTTCCATAATATTGCTGCCAATGACAAAATTTTGTGGTTTTTTTATGGCTGAATGATAGTCCTCTCTGTGTGTGTGTGTGTGTGTGTGTGTGTGTGTGTGTTTACACACATTTTCTTTATCCATTTATATATGATGATAGTGATAGGTTTATATATATATGATGATGATATATATAATATATGATGATATATATATGATGATAATGATAGTTCTTTGTGTGTATATATATATGTCATATATATAGATATATGATAACATATGATGATGATAGTTCTTTGTGTCTTTGTGTGTGTGTGTGTGTGTGTGTGTGTATGCACACACCATATTTTCTTTATCCATTTATTCTCTGGTGGACACTTGGGTTGATTCCCTATCTTGTCTGTTGTGAACAGTGCTGCAATGAACATGGGAGTAGAGATACCTTTTTGATATACTGATGTTCTGGTTTTTGGAAATATACCCAACAGTAGAATTACTGGGTCATAGGGTAGTTCTAATTTTGGTTTTTTGAGAAAGCTCCGTAATGTTTTCCACAGTGGCTGCACGAATTTATATTTCCATCAACAGGCTATGAGGGTTCCTCTTTCTCCATATCCTTGCCAGAATGTGTTATTTTTTGTATTTTTTATAATAGCCATTTTAACCAGGTTTCATTGTGGTTTTGCTTTGAACTTCTCTGATGATTTGTGATATTGAGAATTTTTTTTCATATACCTGTTGGCCATTTGAACGTCTCCTTTTGAGAAATATCTATTCAGATCTTTTGCCTTTTTTTAAAAAAATCGGATTATTTGATTTTTGCTGTTGAGTTGTTTGAGTTTCTTATGAACTCTGATTATGAATATCTTGTCACGTAAATGGTTTGCACATGTTTTCTCCTTTTCTGTAGTTGTCTCTTCCCTTTGTTGATTGTTTCCTTCACTGTGCAGAAGTCTTTTAGCTTGGCGTCATTACATTTTTCAATTTTTGCTTCCATTGCCTGTGCTTTTGAGATCTTCCTCAAGAAATCTTTGCCAGAAAAATGTCCCAAAGTGTTTCCCCAGTGTTTTCTCCTAGTAGTTTCATGTCTCATGTTTAAACCTGTAATCTATTTTGAGTTTATTTTTGTACATGGTGAGGATAGAGGTCTAATTTCTTTCTTGTGCACGTTAATGTTCAGTTTTCTGTGTTTTTCTAATATATGATCTTGGTGCCTTTGTTGAAAACGAGTTGGCTATAAATGCATGGGTTTATTTCTGGGCTCTCTCTTCTGTTCCATTAGTGTAGATGCCTATTTTTATGCCATTACCATACTGTTTTAGTTACTCTAGCTGTGTAGCATATTTTGGAGCCATTAGAATTCCAGCTTAGCATGGCAAGAACTTTGGGGGAGATATTTATCCCAGACCTTCACTTGAGACCCCAGAAAGACCTTTCTCAGATGAAAAGATCACACACTAGGAGTTAAAGCTATAACTAAGGAATAAACACAAAACCACATTCAGCCTGCCTTAGCCAGTCAGGATTTAGATGATCTGCCAGTAGTTTACCTGCCTCTTAGAACAAAGTTTAACCCTCTTTAGAGAAGGAAAATGTATTTCATAGTTTCCACGATGTGTCATCCATGATATCCAGCATTCAATTACTAGAAATGTAAATAAGCAGGAAACTGTGACTAATAGTCACAGGATAAATCTGTCAGCCAAAATATACCAAAGATGACCCAGATTTTGGACATAAAAGATAAGATTTTAATATGACTATCACTAATATGTCAAAGAAAATAGAGGAAACTCTGGACAAAAAAATGGATTTAAAAGAGTATCTCAACAAAGAATTGAAATCTATTGAAAGAATCCAATGAGCATTCTGTAATTGAAAAATTAGTGTCTGAAGTAAGAACTCACTGAATGGATTTAATAGCATACTGGACACAGAAGAAAATAGTGTTAGTAAATAGAAAGACATGTATATGCGATATATTCAAAAGGAAGAAAAGGAGAAAATAGAATGGGCAAAAACAGGACAGAGTGTGCAAGAAGTGTGGAACATAGTCAAGAAGTGCAATGTCTGTGTCACTGGGTAACCTCTATGTCACTGGAGTAACGTCTGTGTTACTGGAGTAACATTTGTGTCACTGGAGTAACATCTGTGTCACTGGAGTAACGTCTGTGTCACTGGAGTAATATCTGTGTCACTGGAGTAACGTCTGTGTCCCTGGAATAACATCTGTGTCACTGGAGTAATGTCTGTGTCCCTGGAGTAACGTCTGTGCCACGGGAGTAAGCTCTGTGTCACTGGAGTAATGCATGTGTTACTGGAAGAACATCTGTGCCACTGGAGTAATGTTTGTGTCACTGGATAATGTTTGTGTCACTGGACTAACATCTGTGTCACTGGAGTAACATCTGTGTCATTGGAGTAATGTCTGTGTCACTGGAGTGACATCTGTGTCATCTAGAAGGAAAGGGAGAATATGGGGGTAGAGCAAATGTGAAGAAGTAATGGCTGAAAATTTTCCAAATCAAACGAAAGTCCTGAGAAAGACAAGAAGTCCTGAAAATGACAAATGACAGGAAGAAGAATAAGTGGCAAGTTGTCAGTGTATTTTCCATGTGACAAATGCCCAAAGTTCTTTCAATTAGTGCTCTTCAAAGTACCCATAGAAAGAAATTCAGATATGGAAACATCTATTCCAAAAGGTGTCCCAGGCATCCCTCAAGCTAGAGGTTTTTATGTTGAAGTTTTAATATAAGCCAATCATTCTTCCAGGGGGACACAAGGTCTGTCTATGCCCTCTGTTTTCGTGATCTTACCTAATCCTATGGCTTTATGTTACCACTGAAATGTTAGTGCTGCCTAAATTTATTTATATATCTAGCTTTATTTCCACTTATTAGTATAATTCTATTAACAAAATGGCATGAAATACTTACACTTGGATGTTGAGGAATAATTCATATATCAGCATACACAAAGCAGCCTCTCAGTGACATTTCAACTCTGAAGAGTTAGAAGATCCCGTCTTCCCCATCTCAATAAATGGAATCCCCGTGGTATTAGCCTGTTGTTGCATTGCTATAAAGAAATACCTGAAACTGGGTAATTTATGAAGAAAAGAGGTTTCATTGGCTTACTGTTTGGCAGGCTGTACAAGTATGGCACTGGTATAGCATCTGCTTGGCTTCTGGTGAGGCCTCAGGAACTTTAAAATCATGGCAGAAGGGGAAGCAAGTGTATTACATGATGAGAACAGGAGTAAGAGAGAGGTGAGGGGGGAATTGCCAACACTCTTAAATGACCAGATCTCGAGAGCACTCACTCACTGTCATAAAAACAGCATGAAGCCATGACAGATCTGTCCTGTGACTGAAACACCTCCCACCATGCCCTCCCTCCAACATTGGGGATTACATCTCAACATGAGATTTAGAAGGGACAAGCATTCAGACTATATCACTTATCTTCCCAGTTATTTAAAACAAAAATCTAGGAACTACCTCTGATCTCTTCTTTTTGCTCATTCCCAACATTCACTCCATAAGTGTTTTTTGTTAACTTCTAAATAATATTAAGATTTGCCTATTTATCTCTATTTCCATCAGGACCCCACAGTCTCTACCACTATAATCTTTCCTGGACCATTAAAAGGTTTTCTTAATTTGCCTGCCTGCATTCACTTTTGTCCTCCTGGCCCCATATTATTGTGCAAATACAGCAGTATGAGTATTGTTTTTGGAATAAAATATTATGTCATGTCACTCCTTGATTTAAATTTTCTATGGGCCTCTCATTACCCTTAAGACAGGATACCTTAATGAGGCCTCCGAGGCCCCACCATCTAGCCCTCCAGCCTTACCTCCCACCCTTCTCTCCTCACTCACAGCAGTGGCACTGGCAGCTGTGTTATTTGGAGCTCTCCGGCTGCCAGGTTCCCCCACAGCTCATTCCTGCTTGGTTGGCAGATGCCAGTTCACATGTGAAGACCTGTTGGAAGAGCTCAGAGTCACAAAGAGAAAGAGCACTTAAAAGATTTCTCAGCAAGGCAAATTTACTTCTGCAGAAGGGTGCCGCTGGCACTTCCGGCCACTGTGAGAGCACACCGAACAAAGGAGGGAAGGGATCTTTAACCCTAACGGTCCCTGCTTCTGTGCCCTTTCTCCACTGGCTGGGATTGGACTGTATATTCTAAACTCATCCCAATTGGCTAAGGTTTGAACTTCCCAAATAAGAAAAATGTGCCAAAGGAGAAGCAAAGGAAGGGGGTGGGGCCCGCTGGTATTGGATGACCAGGAAGCTGATTCTTTGAAGAGTAACTTAACTGTTCTAACAAGACCTCAAAGGGGTCTTTGCCTAATCACACACTTTGTTTTGTCTGACAGTTCTCTTTTTATTTATGTGTTCTGTTTCTTACCTGTCTTCCTCATTAGTAGGGAAGTTCTGTGAAGCAGGAGATGGTATTTTTCCTCCTAAAGCCTGAAATTATGCCTGAATTCAGAATGTGCTCAGTTATCTGAGAAACAAATGAACAGATATAGTGAAATATCAAACTCCACATAAATGTTTTCAAGTGTCCTTTAGCAGCTAACACTTACTAGTTTGCTCTCAGTTCTAATCTGCACCCTCCGCCTTCACTGTATTGCCAGGAATACATACGTGCAGTTCCATCTTTAACCTTTTTCTGGTTGCCCAGGAGCTCGACCAACAGGAGTCCTGGAAAAGCTTGGTGTGAGAGGGGTGAAGAGGCCAGAGTGTTCCTTCCCCAGGCTTTGCTTTGAACAGCATCTCCAGGAGTAGCTGCACCTCAGCCAGTTCTTCCCTCTCTGGTCTGAGCTCACGTTGGGTGCCTCCCTCCCTCTGCCTCATCACTCTGGTGGTTTTATCTCTTGCCAGATGTTCCAAGATTCTGCACTACAAACACCATTTCCCCCATAGCCCTCTAGTCCCATAGCTGGTACAACTTCCAGCTATTCTCTGGTTCTATTTTGGTCTCTCGTGTCTTCAGCTCTTCCATTGGAGACATAACCAACTCCCTAGATTAAATATCCTTTGTTTAAGATATGTAGAGTGATTGCTGTTTTCCTGATGGGACTCCAACTGACACACACATATATTTCCAAAATTTTGCCATTGCTCAAAACATTTCGGGATTCCTCTTTTATAAATGTCATCATAATATGCTTATGAACCATTTTGCTGTAGCCTATGTGTGCCGGTATAACAAAATATCACAGACTGTGTAATTTGTAAACAATAACTATTTGTTTCTCATAGCTCTGGAGGCTTGAAGTCCAAGATCAAGGCACCACCAGGTTTGGTGTCTGGTAAAGGTGTCCTCTCTCCACTTCTATGACGGTGCCTTATTGCTGTGTCTGCATGTGCTGGGAGACAGAAGGGCTAGAGAAAAGGGCCTAAGCTAGTTACCTCCAGCCCTTTCATAAGGCACTAATCCATTCATCAAGGC
Organism: Saimiri boliviensis; assembly: GCF_048565385.1. Lineage (NCBI taxonomy): Eukaryota > Metazoa > Chordata > Mammalia > Primates > Cebidae > Saimiri > Saimiri boliviensis. The sequence continues at coordinate 7,362,292 of NC_133463.1, read as the reverse complement.
GGAGCTCACATGGCTTAGTTACTTCCCAAAAGGCCCCACCTCCTAATACAACCACACACGAATTTTGGAGGGAATGTATTTGAAACGATGCACATCCAAAACATAATCTGATTAATTTGACTCACTATGCAAGCCTAAAAGTGACTTTTGGACATTTCCAAATACTAAAACAGACCATTTCTTCATATACCAAAATTTTTGGATCAAATTCTAAAAGGAATGTTTTAATTTTCCTTTTTTCCTTCCTTCCCTTCCCTTCCTTCCTTCCTTCCTTCCTTTCTTTCCTCCTTCCTTCCTCCCTCCCTCCTTCCTTCCTTCCCTCCCTTTCTCTCTCTCCCTCCCTCCCTCCCCTCTTTCTTTATTCCTTTCTTCCTTCTTCCTTTCTTTCTTCTCTCTCTCTTCTTTTTGTTTTTCCTCCTTCCTTTCTTTCTTTTTATTTTGTTCTGTTCTGTTCTTTCTTAACATCCCTACTTTAAAGTTACAGCAACTCACTTTTGCCCTCGTGGATCCAAAAAATTTGATCTGTAACTAGATATTGGCATATGTATGATAAAAATGTTGATTTGCCAACAATTCTAGACAAAGGAATGAAGAAAGAGCGGAGATTTCAGTATCATACTGTGATCTGTATATTTACTACCTTTTTGATTGCATATTAGAAATCAACTTCCATGACTTCTTCTTTTGCTTTATTCTAAGAGCTGTTATATGGAATGAATTCTGTATAAGACATTTTATCTTTTCCCCAAACAAACACAAACTTGAGCAGTTTTCCATTTTTAAGAGAGAAACTAAAGTTATTCTAAAACTAAATTTGTATTAATATCTCTGCCAGATAAAAAGCTAGGATCATAAGCAAGAGAAATGTTGGTCATTTGAATTTTAAAGTATGGGCTGAATGTGTTACATAGCAGGACTGGTGCCAGTGTCTCCAGATGAGCCTTCTGCAGGAAGCCCTGTGCTTCACTCCGAGAAGTTTCTCTAGGGTCAGAGACAGTGAAAGTCCCACTGAAACACTGGAAAACATTACTTGCAAGAAAATTCTTGGAATTGAATTCTGGTGTGAGTAATGAAATACTTCCCTTCACACACACACACACACACACACACACACACACACACACACACATTTAGTCATTAGATCAAAATCTGAACCAGTCTTGTTTATAATGGCTACTAAAAATGTAAATCAAGCAATTGCTGACTTGGTTTCTTACCTGTCCACCCACTGTATGTCATGAACAAACTGAAATACAGTCTTTTGCTTTAGAGCTAAACAGTGCTATTCTTATGGAGGAAGTCCCTGAATTTTGATGTGAAATATTTTTCTCTAAATTCTGCCACCTGGGAAAGCTTTATGAAATCTTGTTTTCTAACACACCTGTCAATAAAATGTAATGCTTAAATTGGACAATAAAATATAGCTATTTATACATTCTATCCATTTACATGATGTAGCAGGAGTTCTGTGTCATCAGAATCTCTTTTCCAGTCCTTTCTACTTCTGGGTCTCACATGAGGCTGTTCCCAATCCACACCATGGAGAAAATGCTGGGGGAGAGAAAGACAGAGAGAAAGAGATTTAATCTCTAGAATTAACTTGCATTTTAAATATGTTAAATTAATGACACGACATAGCTAAATGACATCTCTAAAGTATGCCATCCTGCTTGATTTTGGTATGAATGTGAGGGTGGACTGGGATGTTGAGAAGATAAGAGAACTATACGTAATTTCTTATTAGACTTGAAGAATTACATCTTTTCTCCTTTCCTTCATCACATGACAAATTTATTAATTCTCTTCTTGATGTGACATAGTCATTTAAATCACGCATCTAGAAACATGTATTCATGATTCCAAAAGCAGAAAGCTTTGAAAATCAATTTTTTTTAATCAGAAAATTTTATTAAACTTCCAGGGAAGCAAAATCCGGTCTAAAATAATGTGAGTCTTTATCCCAGTTTGATGGGATATTAATGTTTGATTAATGCTGCCCGAGGGCTCCCTGTGTACACACTGTATTCATTTTCTGAAATTTGAAAAATGTTAGGTTTGAAAGCACAAGGGTCCTTGGGTTTGTATATGGAATTGTGGACCTGTCATAAAATTTGGCCTTGTTATGGTAACTGGCCTATATTAGAAAATTGAATACAGATGTAAAGAGAACAATATTCTGGAACTTCTTTTTCTTTTACAGTAAAAGCACAGATGTAACGTACATTTTAAGAGGTACCTAATACAATTATTTTCTCCAGCTGATCTGCAATTGAAAGAAATAATTGGACAGATTTAGACTGAAATAAGAAATAGTTACATTTAAATATGCTTTTGTGGCTTATGTTGACATGAATTTCTGTTATCTTGACACATTTAAATAAGGTTTCTTAAAGACAAAGATTCTTTAACTGCTGCTTGATTCCTGGGCCTAAATATTTGCCATTAGTAGGGCCCAGAGTTTAGGATGAAAAATGTTCTCTTATTTAATACAGGTGATTATTTCTTAAAAGCTCTTGTCAGGGAATACAACTGTTACAGTTTAATTGCAATATCAAAATTAAAAAGTGTCAATAATCTGGCTGGATTCCAAGAAACTTCATGAAGTGGAGTTGTTATGTTTATGATCTGCAGTCTGGTCTTCAGCTTCAAGAGTCCAGAAATATAATCTCAGGGACCCAGTCTCAGTGACCTACTTATAATCATCAAGCTCACAAGGCACTGGTCAATAAGAAAATTAAACATACTCTTCTATAATAAGGTATTCAGTTGTAACGTGAGTGGCAATTTTCTCTTAGAGTGGTTGGTGCCTTTTTTCCCATAGAAAATGATAAAAGGGAAGTGCAATACAAAGAAAAGTTTGCTGAGTGCATACAGAATCAGCACAAAGGATGTGGCTGCTCCTGCTACAGCAGACTGGTGCACTCATAGCTGTAGTAGAAACATAACTTCCAAATCCACAGGGTACTGAATTAGCCAGTATGTGTCCGCTAATACTTAGGCTGTTCTGCCTCTCTTTGTTCCTTTTTTTACTATCCTATACAGACATCTCCCATGTTTTTGAGACTTTCTTCCTCTAACTATTGGGATAACCACACTGTTAGCCCATCATATTACATGGAGCATTGTATTCAGAAGATATCACCTTTATCCTCTTCCTGGGAAGACACTGGAGACATTCTGTCTCCTTTCATGATGGTAATTGTCTTTTTTAACACCTTTATAGAGCTATAATTTACATAACGTAAAATTCAACCACCTAATGTATAAAATATAATGTTTTGATTGTATTACTGAGTAGTGCAATCATCACCACAATCTAATTTTAAAAGATTTTTATCAACCCAAAAGGAAACCCTGTAACATTGATGGTCATTCAGTGAAGGTGAAGGGTGGCATCAGGATCATATTCCATGCTTCAAAGCTCCAAGAGTCTCTGCCACACAGACAACATTTTATAATTTCAAATGATGTCATGTATGACAAAAATTAATCTAACATGATCAATATTGAGAAATATTCAGGTACATTTATTGGACTTAAAAAGATAATTTAAAAATCTATGAAAAGTTGAGAAAATGATCAAGTTTTATAAGAGAAAATGCAATTAAGCAGAATTCACTTCTCCATGGCAACACATAAAGCCAGGTGACAGTGAAGCAATGCCTACGAGATCTTCAAGAAAACAAAGTGTGAGCAAATAATTTTATATCTAACCAAACTATCTCTCATGTATCAAGACAACAGAAAAATAGATTTTAATACACAAAAGCTCAGAAAATACTGTTTCCTGAGCCATTAAAAAAATAACACAGTAAAAACGTCAATAAAACATAAATTGGCTAAGGAAGCCAGAGCAAAGGTAATAGCAGTGAGCACTGATAATATTTATCTATAAAAGTATGATTAAAGAAATATGAAAATTAGTGTGACAGAATAGAATGGAAATGTAAATGCCTTGAAAAGTGGAAATGATACATATACTAGTAACTGAAAGAGAAGGTAGCAAAAAAGTGTGAAGTGGCATGGTTTTGCTAATTGCTAATTTGTAATGTTTGGGAATCTAAAGTATCACATTAAGTCACAAAATCAAACACTTAAATCATAAATGGGTTTCACAGTTTGAAGGCAAACACTAAGAAATATATTGACTAAAACTTTGCGGTGGGAAAAGAAAAGAAATATGCTAATTTTTATCTTATGTAGAGAATCGTATTAATTTCCTATGGCTGCTCTAACAAACTACCACAAAGTTAGTGACTTAAAACCACACGAATTTATTATCTCACAGTTCTGGAGATCAGATATCCAAAATCAGTTTCACAAGGCTAAGGTGAAGGTGTTGGCTGGGCTGCTTCCTTCTGGGGATTCTGGAGGAGGAATTAATTTCCTTGCCTTTTAAAGTTTCTAGTGGCCCCTTGTGTTCCTTGGTTGGTGGAATACAAGTGGTCGCTAGAAACTGCAAAAGGCAAGCTGCACCCTTCCTTCCTCCTTCTCCAGAGTGTATCACTCCAATCTCTGCTGTGTCATCAGGTCACCTTCTTAAATCTGACTCTTGCCTGCCTCTTGCAAGGGCCTGTGGAATTACATTGGGCCCCCTGGGTAACCCAGGGTCATCTCACCATCTCATGATCCTTACCTTACTGATAGCGGCAAAGTCCCCTTTTCCATATACAGTCACTTTCACAGGTTCTGGAGATTAGGACATGCGCATATTTGGGGAGCCCTTATTCAGTTTACCACAGAAACTAATGCGTATTTTCATTAGAAGCAGATTGCAATTATCAGGATAACCACTTCACCTTTATAAGCATTGTTATGGACTAAAATGTGTCTCCACAAATTGGTATGTTGAAACCCTAACCCTCAATGTGATTGAATTAAATGAGGTCATAAGGATAGGTCTTTAATTCTGTAGGCTGGATGTTTTTATAAGGAGAGGAACTACCAGAGCCCTCTCTTTTTTTTACATCCATGGAGATAAGGCCATGTGAGGACACATCGTGAAGGTGGCCATCAAACAACAAAAGAAAGAGGGCTCACCAGAACCTTCCCATGCTCGCATTTAGATCTTGGACTTTCAGCCTCCAGAACTGTGAAAAAATAAATTTTTGCTGGTGAAGCCATCAGGTCTGTGGTACTTCTTTATGGCAGTCCAAGCAGACCTGTAAACAGATCCCATCCTAGATATCAGATGAACTAAATACAAAAACAAGAAAAAATAGTAGCCTGTATGATTAAAAGTTCCAAAACAAAACTGACCAAAAACTTTACAAGCCCAGAAAACTTAATGCGAAATAATGGGAAAGCATTAAGTCAAAATATGTCTGTGAAGTTAATAAATACAAATGGGCTTAATTTAGCTACAAATGCAAGAAGACTTTCCAATTTAATTAAAAAGAAAATCTCAATTCTGTGCTCTCTCTATATAAGGAACACTCTCTAAATGAAGCGATTCAGAAAATTGCAGAAAAATGATGAAACATTGCACTAGAAAAAGGCAAAGAAAAAGAAAGCAGAGGTAGTGATGTTGTCCTGACACAAAGCGTCAAGTTGTTAAAACAGAGTTCCGTGAACCGGACGATCTACTATGTATCAAACTTTATTAGTAATTTCCAAGTGACACAGCAATAGCAGCCAGGTGTCCAGGACATCGATATGTTCACCAGCTCCCTTTTTCTTGCACTGGACACACTCTCTGGCCAACTCATAAGATGATATTTCTAACTGGGTCTGTGGTTACCTTACATGCATGGCAGAGAGCATTTAGGTTATAAAATGCCTTTATTTTATCTCACATTTATATAATTTACATAACTCGTGATATTTTCCAGGAGACATGGCTCATGTGTTCAAAGATTCTCAAGTTGTTTACCACAAACAATCCTAAAACAGGAACATCCTGCTAAAAACATTCAATAGATAAGGACTCTTTTCTTAGGTATTTCAATTATTCAATGTATTTTCTAGAGCATCTTTTAAGGCATGCTTACAAGGGCATTACACTGAGCTAACTGCCATCTTTATTTCCAAAGAGTTTCTCCCAAATCCTATAACTGAAGTGAAATGGATTGCAGGATACCTGCTTAACTCCATTGTTCCCAGATGTTAATATCAGACAAGATGAAATGTGGGCCAGAAAGAACTAAATTAGTGTTTAAGTGAAATGTGCAATGAAAGCATAACACTCATAAATAGCAATGCATCAAAAAATATGGCCATAACATTCATAAAACAAATTACAGAAGACACAAGAAACATAACATAGTTGTGTTTGATCTAAACTAAGGAATTTAGATCACCTCTTTCTTATATGACACATCAAGTTGACAGTAAATGAATAAGGATATAAAAAATATAAACTAAGGAATTTAGATCACCTCTTTCTTATATGACACATCAAGTTGACAGTAAATGAATAAGGATATAAAAGACTAAAATAACACAGTTAATCAGTACATGTAATTGACATTTACTAAACTCTATATCCTTAAATTGGAGAAAATATCTTCCTTTTCAAAAGCTCATGAAATATTTGTATTTACTGTCTATTGAGCCACGTAAGTAAATTTCAATATACTCCAAAATGGGAGAAAAGAAAAATTTCAGACAATTTGATCATAGTGATATAAGAGTAGAAATAAATTTTACCAATTAGAAAACAGAAAGGTTTCTCCTTAGGAACATTTACAGAACTCTCAAACAACTCTTGGATCAAAGAGGAAATATAAACCAAAATTAGAGCAATTCCTGAAAGCGAGATAATGAAAACATTGTGTTTAAAGACCTTTGAAATAAAATAAAGTGAGAATTCAGAGGAAAATTCAAGCCTGATCTACTTTTAACTATTGAAGAAAAGGAAGAAATAAATTATCCTCCAAATGGAAAAGATGGAAGAACAGGAATAGATTAAACTGAGCAAAAGCAGAATAAAGGAATTCGTAAAGGTAAAAGCAGAAATGAGGAAGCTTTTAAAAAGAAATTCAAAATTCAAATCTGGTACTATAAAACAATAATGAGAAATGATAGAATAGGTAAAACACTATGTTTGAAAAGGGGAAAATTTTCAAATATAAAAATTAAGACATCATAATAGGAAGGAAGAAACTATGGGAAGATATAATTTGCCAAAGTTAACACCAGAAGATTTTCTAATTTTTTTTTCTGATTTCCAATTGCATTCTGGCAAAAAGAGGAGATTCTTTTTGAACATATGCAAAAATTTATATGGTCATTAAAAAGTAGATTCAGTAAGAGAAATGAATTCTGTGGAGAGTGAGAATAAGATGTCAATTAAAAATGTTTAATTTTCATTTGCAAAGGTAGAGTCTACTAAATTGCTGTGGGTTACAAATAGCTCAAAAATATCTAATGGGTGGTAGGCAGGTAAATGTTTAACTACCAGCTCTTTAGAAAAATGAAAGCAAGACCCTGACTGATAGCATTTGTTAATTTCTGTGATTTCAATACTTCCCTATTGTGGCTGAATCAGCAACTGATGTGATGTTACCAAATGCAGCACACCACTGTGCAGTCTCCCCCATGTTCACGTAATAGACATCTCCAGCGCACAGACTAGAGTGAAGCATAGTAAAATAGTGAGGAAGTGATTTGTTTATTTGTTTAATACTTTTATTTAGAATTTGTTAATATAATATAAATTAATAATATAATTTTATAATATAACATATAATTATCGATTATATCATTTAATTTTTGTAGAGTCCATTTTTAACAACCAGATCAAAAGGTTCCCAAAATGTTAACTGCTGATTTTAGCATGCTACTTACTTTATGCTTTAATTAAATCATACCCCGCTGAGAATTAGAGGTATACCTGCACTCCTGCACAACGAGGTATATACACAATTGCAGCACTGCCTGTGATAGCAGGAGATGAAAATAATCCAAGCCTCAATTTATGAGGGATTGGTTATATAAACTCTGGTATAGCCTCAAAGTGGGATGCTCTGAAAAAGTTAAAAAAGGTAAAAAAAAAAAAAAAATGAAAAAACTATGTCTCAGTATAGAAATATCTCCAGAATATACAACTACATTAAAAATATAAATCATGGTGAAGAACAATTAATATTTATGTAAAGAAGTAGAGAATGTCATTTAATTTTATATGCATAAAGAAACACAAAAACACATGTAAAAGAAACTGAAAAATAGTTTGCTTACATGAGATAGGAGTAGGATGAGAGGAAGAAGATACAATAGGAGAGAGAAAAGCTTCCAAATATCTTTTTGTGAATGTATTAGTAAAACAATTAACAATCTTTTTTTTTTTTTTTTTTTTTTTGAGACAGAGTCTCACTCTGTTGCCCAGGCTGGAGTGAAGTGGTGTGATCTTGGTTCACTGCAACCTCTGCCTCACAGATCCAAGCAATTCTCCTGCCTCAGCCTCCCAAGTTGCTGGAATTACAGGTGCATGCCATCATGATTGACTAATTTTTTGTATTTTTAGTAGAAACAAGGCTTCACAGTGTTGGCCAAGCTGGTCTCAAACTCCTGACCTCAAGCGATCCACCTGCCTCAGCCTCCCAAAGTGCTGGGATTACAGGAATGTGCCATCATACCTGGCCAACAATCTTTTTAAACTAGTAAAAAGAAATTTTACTTGTTTTGACCTATATATAATATTTTTCATTGTTTACCATCTAAGCTTGATAAATTATCCTATATAATTTTGAGTGTTACTTTCACATGTGTCATGTAATCCTGTTCATATCAATTATTTTTCTCCAAAGAAACATATTTGCAGTATTCACTTATTCAATATTTTTCTTTTCATTGACTGTGGAATTGAGTCTTTCCTTCTACTGGCTTTAGTTGTCTGAATACACCCTTTTTATGGGGAATTTTAACACATGAATATTGATGCAGTTTTTCAAAATGGTTTCTGTTGTGACCATTTAGCTGTTTTAAAATTACATTACCTAGCTCTTGCACGATAAAGACAGTGAAGCCACAGTTCTTGCTTCGGTGTGAAAGAGAACACTTGACAGTCTTCTCATGTTTTAATTTTACTCTTATGACTCATCTCTGCTTTCATTCAAACTAAAATTTTTGTGCGACCTGGGAGGGTGAAAAAAATCACTGGGTTGGGATTCAAGAGAATGATTCTATTCCTAGTCCTCCATTTATTAAGTGATCATGGTTACATGGCTTAACCTCTGGGAACCTGCTTTCTCAATTATAAAATAGGGATAGTCAGGTTTTTTCTGCATAAAGTACAAGGAAGATATGACCAATTAAAACATTTTTATATGAAGTGTGTTAGAGCAAAGACTCAAGCAAATTTTTTTTTGTTTGTTTTTTGTTTTTTTGAGACGGAGTTTCGCTCTTGTTACCCAGGCTGGAGTGCAATGGCGCGATCTCGGCTCACCGCAACCTCCGCCTCCTGGGTTCAGGCAATTCTCCTGCCTCAGCCTCCTGAGTAGCTGGGATTACAGGCACGCACCACCATGCCCCGCTAATTTTCTGTATTTTTAGTAGAGACGGAGTTTCACCATGTTGACCGGGATGGTCTCGATCTCTTGACCTTGTGATCCACCCGCCTCGGCCTCCCAAAGTGCTGGGATTACAGGCATGAGCCACCGCGCCCGGCCAACTCAAGCAAATTTATGATATTATTACTACCATGATCACAGAGGTGGCTTAATATGCTGCATAGATTTTGAAATATAAACAAATCCAACACCTTTGAAATAAAGCTGGATTCAAATTTTGCTGTGTCATTGAAAGTATTTATGTCAGTTGTCTCTCTGTTTATGTTTAATCTCTTTACCAAGAGTAATATTTTATAGCACCTACTCCCTCTGCTGTTTGAATGTCCTTGTTTTCATATTGTGTTAAACTGTGAGTGGGGGACAGGAATAAATCACAGAATTCACCTCCATGTCACCTGAAACATGCTTGCAATTATCTCATTCTTTCTTAGGGTAGATTATTCAAACATTCTCTATTCTTTTTTTCTTTTCTTACAGTTTATAGAACCATGCTTTGAACTTCTTTCTAAAGATGATTTTTTGAGCGGAGTCTAAAGCTTTTAATTTTAATAACACAAGCAGTGAAATGCTAGAAATTGAAACCCTTTTTCTTATAAGACAAAGGAAGTCAGTAGAGACGGTATTATTATATGACATCTGTCATAAGCCTCTGTGGCTTCTTCACTCAGAGGATTTTTGATTCTAGACTCTGAGTGCTTAGTGAATAATTGTGAACGATATTGCAAAATAAGTAAAATTTTGAGCAAGCACTGCCTTCAGATACAAAGCTTATTCCAAGTATAATTGCCTTTGGAGTCATGAACTCCTAAGTTTTGTTAAACTTGGTGAATTTATTAATCTTAATAAATGTGCACAACGCTATGTGGGATCCAAAGGAATCTACCAACCAGTTTTCTCTAGACTTGAGTTCTATCACTTTGGTTGTAGTTTTGCTTTAGGATGTATGTGAGAAAAAAAAAAATAAAATGCTGTCAAAGTTGGTAAGTTAAATATAACCACTGTCTCAAGGTAATGCTAGCTTTCTAATGCATAGCTTATATTCTATCAGTGCTTTTCCTTGTTCCAAGCCCACTCATTCTCTTTTGCTTCTTTAATGTGAAATATAACATATAATTTGCCTTTTATTTTTGAGACTGGGTCTCAATCTATCACCCAGTCTGGAGAGTAGTGACACCATTGTAGCTCACTGTAACCTGGAATTCCTGGGCTCAAGCTGGAAATACAGGTAGGAAACATTCCTAACTAGTTTTTATTTTTATTTAATGATTTTTGATGTAAAAAAATCATTTTGTTGCCCAGGACTAGCCTCAAGAGATCTTCCTTCATTGGTCTCTCAAAGCACTGGGATTATGGCGTGAGCCACTGTGCCCAGCCTGCCATTATTTTTAATTCATCCAGTTAACATATGCTTTGTGGATGCCAGAAACTGTATTGGAGATATGAGCAACAGTATCAGTATGAATATTTATTAAGCAAAAATGCTTTTCTCTCTTTGCATACAAGACAGTGGGCTTGGTGAGGTTGAGGGTGATCAGAATACCTGCATGACCAGACTAAGGTTTGGGGGACTGAGGATTGTGGGTTTGGTCATGAAGACCCGCAGACTCGGGGTGAAGTTTGTATTCCCCCTGTAGAAGCTGACAGCATGGCTGCCATGTGCGAGCGTTTTCACACCAAAAAGCCAGGTGAGTGGGAGGAAGGTTTAATATCTGCTGGTTACCCAGAATACACTCTGGAGATTCTATACAGCCTCTCCTGGCCCTTTCAAGAGCAAGGCAAAATGCAGCCATTCAGGGGCTGAGAAGTCCCTCACTTGCAAGGAAGCCAGTTATTCTCCAAACTAGTAGTCACCCAGTCCCTCCCTGGGCAGTGCTTTTGTGCATCTGCCCTAAACGTCCTTGCTTGCTGGGTTGTGCGTTAGTAATTACGGTAATCCCTGAAGATGAAAAGCCTCTGACCTCGCTCCCCCGGAGACTCATGTCTTTGTCTATAAACTGAAACTGTAAGTCAGTCATCTGAACTCTGAGCAGCACTTTCACTTAAAGAATGTGCTTGAGCCTTTAAAATGGCTTTTTTTTTTATTATTCAGTTCTTGGAAGCTGAAGAACGGACAGTGTCTATAGCTACACTCCAAACCAGAGTTTTCAAGTAGAGTGAGGGCAGGAATGATGGAAGTAGAGAGGCATCCACTGTCCTCCAGACCCACTTGAGGGGATCGTATCGGAGCGGGAGATAAGAGTTCAGGCAGTGTTTGTGAAAATAATCCTTGGAGGGGTCTGATCTTCCTACCATGCCTCTTCTAAGGCAGATGAGGAGCATTCCCACACTGCGGAATAGAGTATAAAATTCCCATACTGTGGAAGAGAGTATAATTCCCACAAACAGTCTTAGTATCCATTAATGTGAGGTATCCATAGGGGCTTGGGTGGAGGTAGAGGATCCTCCCTGGATTTGACAGAAAGAGAGAGAGAGAGAGAGAGAGAGAGAGAGAGAGAGAGAGAGAGAGAGAAAGAAAAGATCCCGTGGAACTTGAATGTGTTTTTGCAAAAGGATTACTTACTTATTTTTTAAATTGTCTTAATTTGTCTTAAAAAGGATTTAGACAAATAAAGTGAATGTCAGAAATTTTCTTACTGAAAACCTAATGAAAAACTCGACTTTCTACAAAGTAGGCAGATAGAGTTTGATCAGCTGAGACACCAAATGACTTTGCCATGTGTCACCCGTGGCCTGCAGCACTGGAGCGGTTGGCCATTGTAGCAGGTGCCTTCTCTCCCCATAGTCACCAATAAGGATGGCCTTCGGTGAAAATCCAGGCTAGTCATGACCTACAGTGTGTGGAGCTGGCTGTGTTTTAACCTCAGTGGAAACGCACTGAATTTAGACGAGTAAAGAGTAACATCACATAAGCTGGGAGCCTGAGACCTTGTCTACCAGAGGAAGGGCACCTCCACCCACAGAGTGCAAAATTCTCCCACGGCCAGTGGCAAGGGGTGCTTTTTGTGTTCCCATAGTTGTGATATGAAGTGGGGAGTGGTTCCGAGCAGAGAGACAGGTAGGTGTCTTTCACACTCGCCATGCGGCATACCCCGACCCTCTTTTCCAGGGCAGGAGTACCTTCAGCAGAGACTCTAATGGCCAGTGGGTCTTCACCCTTTCACCATTTTATTGTCTGTTTATTTCTGTTCTATTGCACAAATATAAAATGTAATTTTAAATATAGATAATGCTGGTGTCTCCAGTGATCCTCTCTGTGTCGGGTAACTCCAGTGATATTCTCTTTGCCAAGTTTGTGGCCACGTGGACACAGTTGATAAGTTTTCCGTCCTGAACTTCTTTCTTCTTTTGGTTTTTCTGTTTCTTTTTCTCCTCCTCCATCGATGCCTGTTCTTCATCAGTGTTCTTTGATAGATCCCTATTAAAGCGAGTGCTTTCTGCAGCATTTTCTCATCGATTGATTTTCTTGGCGTGTTTGCCGTTCATGCCCTTATTCACCTGCATGGCTCTGCCCTGTGTCTCTCCAACACAGTCTGCCCAGCATTAGACAGCCCTGGACCGTGCACACAAACGAATACCTCACTGGTGTCTCAAACACAGCCTTCCAAACCCGAGCTCATTATGTTCTGTCTACACCTTACTGCGATTCCCCTGTATTTCTTATTTCATTTAAAGGTACCACCATTCACTTGGTCACCCAAGCATCATCCTGAAGCAATTCTAAACCTTTTCTCCTCCCTAACTTCCATATTCATTCAAACCACGTCTTGTCAATTTAATCTCCTACATGGTTCCCAAAACGATCCTGTCCTCCCCAGTCTGCTTAGCAATTGGGTTGTTTTAGGGTTGATTCCTTCCCACTAGATGGTTAGGAGTACTTAACTACTGTTCTCTGTCCAAAGCCACCTTCCTCCTGTCAGTGAGGGCCATGCCACCGCACAGTCGGCTCACAACCCCAGCACAGCTGGACCGACCTGCTTTTCCCTGAGTCTGCACCCTGGCTGTCCTGATGTGTCACTTCCTCTCCCTTCACCTTCTGTAACACTGCAAGCCCCACACCACCACGTGGCAGGCTCCCACACCTTTGCACGTGTGCCTCCGTGCCTTTTCTTCTTGGTAAATTCTTGCTTAAATTTCAATCCCTACCTTAATGTCATCTTTCCTCTACTACCAGAAATAATCGACTGCCTTTGAAATAATTCCTTTGAAATGGTCTGATATGCCATTCATTGCTTTGCATTGCCAAAATTTCTCTCACTCCTCAACTTAGAGCCTGACATGTGACTGGCATTGAATTTTCAAACCTGTGGATGGATTCAATGCAGTCAAGAGTTTCAGTATAAGCAGTTTCAAGTCTACAGCCATGATAAAGTCCTGGTTGCACATTGTTTATGTCACACGCAGATGTGTGGCACCTTTAGCTGGAACAGCACACCATACCGATTCTATCTGGAGCCCCTCACACCTACTCACTCCCTCCAGTATGTTCACCAAACGAAAGACAAGTGATACTTCAAAGACCCAAATCTGAGCCTGCCACCTCCTGCCTGAGAGCCTTCACTGGCTCTTTATTACTCTTGGGCTGAAATCTAAAATCTTTGACATTCTTGGCAAGGCTTAGCATGGTCTGTGTCTTAACTGCCTTCAATTACCTGGCTCAAGCACCACAGGCTCCTCAGGATGCCACAGAAATGCCCCACTCTTGACCATCTGCATTCTTCACATACGCTGTTCCCGACCTAGAATGCTCTTTCTTCCCCGTCTCCTGGATAACTACCATAACTGCAGTCCTTAAATATCAGCTTCAATGCCATTTCAAGAAGGGCTTCCCTGATATTCTCTGACTAAGCAGGGTTCCCAGACACCAGATCTTCTTCAGGGGCTCTGCATAGAAGTGTAGATTGCACCCCTCCTAAGGGTGCAGTATCTCACAGGATGCTTCACACGGAAGACAGGGCTGATTTGGGTATTTATCATGACAACTTGCTGAGAGATCTAAGGGAAGTGCCTTATGAAAGGGACATTATTTTTAAATGTCATGCAAATTTGCTGCATTGGGTATCACAGTTTATTAAACAACCTTTCTACATAGCATTTGCCAGAGTTGGGTGCATTTAATTGTTGTTAACTATTTAATAATTAGTCATAACATTAAACAATTTAGGTCCCATCTCTCACACTAGCTTGCACATCCTCTCTGAGAGGAGATTGCCTCTGTGTTGGTATCGTTGTACCCTCAGAGGGTGCCTTTCTTCAGCCTCTTGGGGGTACTCTGCAATGTCTGCCTAGTGAAGTCAGCTGAAGCTGGCTGCCTCCCGGCTTGGTGGGACTCCATTGGCTGCACTGGGGTCTTCAGCTACCAGGGTTGCTCCCTCCAGCTCTGCACCCATTGCCGAACAACAATGGCTGTTGTTGGAGCCACAAGAAAGGGATTTAATTGCAGTTGGCTGGTGGGTTATCTAGTCTGTCTAACAAAAACGTCAAAGCCACCCATCACCCAAGATGCTCCTTAGCATTGTAGCATTGTCCAATAAAAATCTCCACATTTTCATCTTTAAAAGTGCTTTCCATGTACTTAGTTATAAGCATAGTGTTTGCATTGAGTAGAATGGCCAAGTCTAACCACATGTGCTTTATATCAGCGTGTAATGCTGTACAGCATTTTAGCAGTTTACTTTTCCTTTCTATTTTATGAGCTTTTATCCGACATGATGGTAAAATTTCATACTCCCAAGAGCATGACTCCACAGAAGCAGCGGTGCTTCCTGGATTTAGAGAGTCGGGTGGGTTCCCCTGGCAACCTGAGCCACCTGAAGGCTTCTCCATGCTCTGTTCATTTTGCCTTGCCCATTAATTTGCTAAAAAAGAAAAATAAGAGGGCTCAAAGGAAAGAAAACTACTTTTATCATAATTAGTCTTGTTTTACCTTCGAAAGACTGTCTCAACCAGAAGAGGACTTTGTTGTTGTTGTTGTTGTTTTAAGTCAATGATGAGAATGGGAACATCCCATTATAGTTGAGAAACCCCAGGCTGGAGTGTGCCCCTGCTTTCTTCATGGAAGGAAAACTCCTTTGCACTCACCAAATATGTGAGAAGGGGAGTTCAAGAGTTTGAATTGTTGAAATTGTAACAACTTAGTAACTTCTTTAAAGGTTTCACCTCTTTACAACTTTACCTAAATCTTTTCAAACAATAACTTTTCCTTTCTTTTTTCCATCTTTGCTGAATATCCCCTTCCTAAATGTATTTCGTCTTTGGGTGGGAAAAGTGGCTCTGGATTTGTCTTCTTACATAACATAGTTCTATTCAATAAGCATATGGCAAGAGCCAGAAACACCTGTGTTTGAACCCAGATCTAACTTTACCAGCTACAAGAGCCACCTGTGTATCAACCAAAGTAAACAACGAATGTGGTAAATAAGTGCAAAAGAAGCATGGATCGAAAATACAGGCACCTTCAAAAGTGTGTAGCACAAACACAATTGTATCCACGGAATCATAGATAAACAGACAAATAGGTAATAAAAAGATAGATGGACAATTTTGAACTTCCCACTTATTTTCTTTTGACATACTATTTTTACTTTCTTTTCAACACTGATACTGCTCAGTTTTTGTCAGTTTCAAGTAAATATATATTTGCTTGGTTGGTTTAGGGAGAGCATGGATCACTGTGGCAGGAAGGGAGTTCCCAGACATGCAGGGAAGACTGTCTGCCATCTTCCTTATGAAGAGGGTACCCCTAGACACACGAGGTCTCGGCAGGTCTGATGTGTGATTGAAGCGGATTTAACACATCTCCAATGACAGTTCACAAAAGAAATCTAAGACTTGATAATAATTTTCAAAAAGATTTGAAAGGATTGAAGGGATATGGTTGAACAAAGGAAAGATTTCCCTGATATTCTTCATATCCCACCGCTCAGAAGAGTCGTGCATCTCTAGGCAGGGAGACGCTCGTGGTCAAATCCCACGCTGGGGTCAGGGTATCTTGAAAGAGACAGGAGCCCTCTTTTCCCCTCAGCTGATGGAGGAAAGGGTTGGATCAGCCATTAGGGTGTCAAGGTGTGGCATGGACATTAGCAGTGGGATGCAATGGGGACCTGTGTTTGTCAGCCTGAGGCAATGAATCCACTGGGGGAAACTGAGGTGCCTAACCCTGGTCTCCCCCAGGCCTGACGCCAGTACCCTATGGGGAAGGGGAAGTTCCCCACTCCCTGTCAGGACCTTCACCTCAGGGGCGGAGCCCTTGCTCCCTCTGTGTCTTGCCGGTCCCTTTGCGGGAGAAGAGAATGCCTGTCACCCAGCAGAATCTGACAACGATCCTTGGACTAGCAGAGTTATGCAAAGAAATGATGGTGACTGTCTTTAGACGCTCAGCTCAGACTCTGCTGTGTGATGGAGGCGGTGCTACTGTGAGGGGGAGTGAAGAGAACGTGACGGCTGCAGGAATTAAAGTAAAACAGAGACATTGTCACCTCCATGGACCATCGCTGAGGCCCGGGTTAGGAGAGTGTGCTGCCCTTCTCAGATACTCTCACGCAATTCAGGTGACACCCGTAAGGCGCAGTTTGTCTGCAGCCTGTCACCCCAGTTAGAGCAGACCGAATGAAGAGAACGCAAGGAAATAGTCTATGTATATGTCTTTTAAGTCATAATTTTATAAGCTCGTCTTATTCTAACTGGATCATTTTGCTACTTTCTTTGGATGGGTCACTCTGATAAACGTAGTTCCTGACTGCGAACTATGCAGATAAGAAATTCTAGACACACTATGAAAATCCAGGTGCACGCTTGCACGAAACGGGCACGCCCCTCCTTAGTACTGAATCTAAATCGCTGCGTCTCAGGTCTCGGGGACGGCTGCAAGGCCGGGGACCAGGCGGCGTGCAGCGAAGGCAGTGAGTGCGCCAGGGAGCCTGCGGGGCTGGAGGGGACGTGGGGCTGGAGGGGACGTGGAGCTGGGAGGCTGGGGAGCGGGAAGCCGACTCCGGGCGGGGTAGGGGAGCGGGTGGGGTTGCGGGGGGGGCGGGGACGGGCGCACCAGCCGAGCCCTCCGCCCGCGGGTCCCCAACGCCCCGCAGCGTCCCGGCTGCGCCGCGCCCCGCCCCACCCCGCCCCGCCGAGCCGCCGCCAACAGTGGGAGCCGTGCACTGAGCCCAGCAGCCCGGCTGCGCTCGCGGAACAGCAGCCCTGGGGCCAAGAGCGGGCCGGGGTCCGAGAGCAGGTGACGCCAAGGGCTGAGCCGGATCGCGGAGCGAGCGATTCAGCACTGACCAGGGCGTCCCCTGAATCTCCTCGCCTTCACTGTCTTTGGGAACCAGAGGTGAGCTTTGGGCTTTCGAGGCGCAGTTCTAGCTAGGGTTCCCTGCAGGGCGGTGGGAAGGGGGCTTGACCTTGGGGACTCAGATGGGCAGTCTGGGGACAGTTCCACCAGGAGCCAGTGCCTAGAAATGGTGGGGGAGGCACCTCCGGAGCTGGGGGAGAAGGAACGAGCGCTCTTCGTCCCTCTCCCGCACCCAGCGGCGCGTCTGCTGGCCAGGAAGGCAGCGAGGGGTCGGTCCTCCCTGCCCTGCCCGGGGCAACGTGCTGCCCAGGTGGGTGTCCGTGAGCTGCGGGTTCCCAGCGCCGCCGGCCAGGGCGCGAGCAAAGTTTGCCTCTCCGCGTCCAGCCTGTTCTCTCGCTCCCGCAGCCCCGCAGGTGTCGCCTGTCCTCGCCTTCCTGCTGCAGCCGCCCCGCCATGGACTCCCCGGTCCAGATATTCCGCGGGGAGCCAGGCCCTACCTGCGCCCCGAGCGCCTGTCTGCCCCCCAACAGCAGCGCCTGGTTTCCCGGCTGGGCCGAGCCGGATCGCAACGGCAGCGCCGGCGCCGAGGATGCGCAGCTGGAGCCCGCGCACATCTCCCCGGCCATCCCGGTCATCATCACGGCGGTCTACTCCGTGGTGTTCGTCGTGGGCTTGGTGGGCAACTCGCTGGTCATGTTCGTGATCATCCGGTGAGCGCGGGGTCAGCGTGGCGCGGGGGGCTGGGCGGGGCAGGGCAGGGAGTGAGGGTCGAGCCTGCCACCGGAGCGGCGGTGGGGGCAGCCAGCCAGGTGGTGGGGACTCTGCTCCGCGAAGGATCCTGAAAACGCTACCGGGTGGCCTCTTGCAAGAGGTGAAGGATTTCCTGCGGGAGTTTTTGGTGGAGGACTGAGAGGTTCACACAGGGAGAATCCGAGTGGCCAGGGGCGTCTGGAAGATTTCAGAGCGACCTCCCCACCTCACCCTAGGGCCCAGTGTTCCTGCTGAAAACTCTACGCGCAGGGCAAGTGCCACAGTCCTGACAACAGGGCCAAGGTCTCCTGGTAAAGGAACTAGTCCTTTTGCCTGGTTGCCTGCAGCAGTTCGGAGCACTTTGTTATGCGAATATTTCTTAAGGCAAATTTCAAGCCCACCCAATGCACTGAGGATAATTCAGAATTTCCCGTGACTCCTCAGACTGGTGTTTTGACTTATAAAACAAAAGTTGATATATGATCTAGCGTTGCTGATATGCATATATGAGCCTTTTTAGTACCAAATGTCATCTCATTTGTTAGGAAAATCAGTAAATAACATTTATTCTCTAAAGCAAACTGCTTTGCTAGTTTTTTGTTTGTTTTTCACCATGAGAAATTGAAGGTTTTATTTTATGGTGTTTTGTGTGTGTGTGTGTGTGTGTGTGTGTGTGTGTGTGTAATTTTCTTTAGGTCAACTTCTAATAATAAATATCCGAATATTCACATGCATGCTCAATTTTCTGGTAAGCAATGTGATTCTGACTTGAAGAAAGAAAAACAAGAAAAGAAAAAGCCAACCTGTTCTGCGCTCTTCTTGAGATAGATGTGTTTCCCTTTCTGGAGCACTAGAGCTGTGTCAGCACACCCGTGAGAGGGAGTAGGGAGCTTGTGTTCCTTTGAGAAGTCTCTGTGAAATAAGGGAGGGGTGCAACTCCTCTGGCTAGGGACGCTGAAAGGATGAATAGCTGGTCTTTTTAAAGCTTGACTTTAGTTTTGAAACAGGCCATTTATTTAGTATGAACTCTAAGCCATATCATAAACAGTAGCATGAATCTTGCTCTTGGAAAATTATCATAATAAAAATACCTCTTTACCTTTTTTTTTTTTTTTGCCTGAGAATGTCAGGCCTTTTATTCCTATGTATGCTCTGACATTAAAAACCATCATTTAAGTCTCCAAATACATATTATAAAGCTCATTTCACCCACAACTAGTGTTTGTAGCTTGGTACCCTTGGTTTCTGTAATTGCCTATTGCATTTCGCAGGAATTCTATCAGCGATGAGTAAAGGTTATAGAAGGAGGGAATATTTTTAAAGTAAATTGTTTCTCTAAGTCATTAGTAATCTCAGGGCTAGTCTCTACTAAAGAGAGACAAAATAGAAGACAACTGTATTCTAAATTTTAATTAAAATTTTTAGGAGATCTTTGGTACTGAAGCCTTTTTTTGGTGGTGGAGTAATAGAAATATTGAAAGAAGAAAGCTCTAAGAAAAAAATTATCTGTTTCTACTCATATCATATTTAGGCGCTCAAGTAGAATAGATACATATTATTGTTATTTGAATGAGCACCTGAAGTCTCCAGTTTGAAAAGAGCTTTGTAGTTGCTCTACAACCTTGTGCAGACTAGGATTAAAAAGAGTGAAGAATCCTAAAATAGCATTTAGATGTTATGTGCAAATATAACTCCACGGGGAACATTTGACATGTAAGAAGGAAAAAAAAAATTCCTGTAGACTAGTTAGGACTTGTAATGGATAGATTTCCCAAAGATATCCAACACTAAAACATGTTTTAAGGTGATAAGTTCAGCTAAAAATATAAAAAGTTGGATGGTTCATATAACATCATTCTCTTACCCCATTCTCATTACTTAGAGGTTACGTTTGATGACAAATGAAAAGCGAAGCATTCTACTGCCATCCTGGAGCGCCAACCTACTGAAACGTGGCTGATTCACTTATGGCTAAAGCACATACATTTTAAGGTTTTCACAGTAAAAGGTTAATGTCTAGTGAACCTAGTTCACTTAAGTCTACAGCTAAGAGGGAAAGGGAGGATTTAGTATTATTTCATAATGATAGATGGTTCGAGGATTGAAGAATTGAGGTACTTGGGTTTATTTATCTCAGGAAGGGAAGAGACTGAAGACTGGAGAGAGGGTGACTGAAGTGGTTTGTGTGGTGATCATCAGGGCTGAGCACAGAACCAGGGTGTGGAGGTCCCGCAGCCCTGTAACTGAAGGGGCTGAGTGGCTGTGCTTGAAAGATGGAAGATACTACTATTTTAAAATATTTCACATGGGAAAGGCTCCTAGCATATGTCAGTCTTAGAGAAAATCATTGTAGAAATGGGACTTAGATGCTCAGAGAGTGGGCAGGTGCAGATTTAGACTGGTCAGCTCAGATCTGGGGAGAAAGCTGTGGAAAAAGATTTGGCTACTTTTAGGCCTGCCTTACGAATAGTTTTTCCCACCTCTGGCCCCTCTAATGCTGCCTCATATCTTCTGATTTAAAGCTTCTTCAAGAGTTCTCATCATTTAGTGTGTACCACCTGCCATAATCCCTTGATAATTAGGGCACATTCATTTTCACTGTGGAGAGCTTAAAATGTAAGTACTCCACCCTCCCAACTCACCAGGCTTTGGGGTTTGTGATTGTTGGGTGTGGATACATACGGATGTGACCCTCAGAATTCTTTTTTATTTTTTTTTGTGATGGAGTCTGGCTCTATTGTCCAGGCTGGAGTGCAGTGGCGTGATCTTGGCTCACTGCGACCTCTGTCCCCTAGACTCAAGCAATTCTCTCACCTCAGCCTCCCAAGTATCTGGGATTACAGGTGTGTGCCACCATGCCCAGCTACGTTTTGTATTTTTGGTAGAGACGGGGATTCACTATGTTGGTCAGGTTGGTCTTGAGCTCCTGACTTCAAGTGATCCACCCACCTCAGCCTCCCAAAGTGCTGGGATTACAGGTGTGAGCCACTACGCCCAGCCGACCCTCAGGATTCTAATCCCATGGTATCCTGACTTCCTCCTGTGCAAGATTCCCCATGCAGTCTTCATTTTTCATTAATTAATGAACACCATGACACGCACACCCCTCTGCCCTGCCAGAGGCAGCCCTACCTCTGACATTGTAAATAATCCATTCTCCTGCTCTTACCACAATCTCATACATGTTCAACTCCCTTAAAGAAGGTGACTAACATTTAATGAACACTTAATATGTGTCAAGCAGGTAAAGCTACCTTCTTCATGTGAATTATGTAATCCTCACAACTATAGGTATATCATGACCATACCCACTTAACAGAGGAGGAAACTAAAGCACAGAAAGGTGAAATAAACTGAGGTCACGCCTGGGTAACCCATGCGGCCAGAATTATCTCAGCGGCCTGACCACAGATCCTGTGCTTTTATCCGCTCGGCTCCTATTTCCCACAGTACCACTTCTGCAAGCGTTTGGATTCTTTCTTCCCAGGAGGTTCTTCATTTTCTCCCAGACTATCTCTTTTTCTCTTCACCATCCTAGACTCCATGAGCTATCACTAAAACCTCTGTCTCGACGACACACTGAAGTGTCCTGCCTTCTTGTATTTCTGCCGGTGTCTTCCGCCAAAGCCTTAACCCTTGATCAAGCCAGTGACCTACCTTCCTTATTCCTATATGCAGCTGGTTGGATGCTATTGGATAAAATCAATTTTATCTTTGTCAAGGCAGAGTCACCGCCTTCAAGTATATCTGACCCTAATTCTGCCTAGAAGTTTTTGTGTCTCTCTTCTGTTTTCCAGAAAAAGCCAATCCTTTCATTTCCCATTTTTTAAAAATGAATTCAAATCTGCACTGATTCCCAAAGCCTCCACCTGATCATATGATCTTCATGTCATATTCTTTACTCTGTTTATCATATTATCTTCATGAGTGGTTTTACCCAGTAGTTCACCAAGACCGTGGAGTGCAGCCCCCAGGAACACTGCTTCTCGACACACACATGTTGGCAGCCATCCTCCCTGCATTCGGTGTTACTTCATGGAAAGATTCTCCTTCCTTCTCTCCAACGCTAACTGTTGCTCCTGGGTTGTGAAGCTCATTGCCTTCTGGGGTCTTTACCATATATGCTATCTCCTTTCTACTGGTCTGGAATCTTTCCCTCTTCACCTGCTCTTCAGCCCATGAACACACCCAAGCACCTGCCGTCTTACCAATAATCACAAACCCACATCCACCAACCCTCCGTTTTCCTCAGTTTCCTTGGCTAACGTCCTTTCACCCTCCTGCCTGTCATGGGTAGGCAAGCTTCTTGGAGTGATTCCTCCTCTTCATTTCGTTGTCTTCCACCCGATCCTCTGCCCCGAGCACTTGGGCTCCCCTCTGACGCTCCTTCAAAGCCCTGCTGTGTGTTTCAGATGCTCGTTTTAGGCCACTTGCACTTGGCATCTGTGTAGGGTCTGGCATGCTTGGCCAACTCACTTTCTCAAATAGGACCCTCTCCTTGGCTTCCCCCGCATCCTCTGGCATTCTCCTTGGTCCCCTGCTCAGATTCCTCTTCCTGTGAGTTTCCTAAATGCTCATCTTCTCCAGAGCCTTCTCAGCCCGCCTCTGTCCTCACTTTGCATATTCTCTGTATTAGTCAAGGGACAGCCAAAGAAGCAGGACCAGTAGGGGATGTCTATGTTGAGAAATTTATCACAGAAACATGGCATAGGTGACTGTGGGACTGGCTAGGACAGGCAGTCAGGAGAGACAGGCCGCTGTTGCCAGGCAGAATTTCTTCTTCCTCAGGGAGCTTGGCTGTGCTTTTAAGGTTTCCACTGATTGGATCAGCGCCATTCCAGATCACCTAGGATGATCTCCCTTGCTTAAAGTCAACTGATGATGGACTTGAATCACACCTACCAAACACCTTTGCAGCAGCACTGAGATGAGAGTTTGAAGACCTGGAGACTATAGCCTGGACAGGGTGACTCGTGAAACTGACCATCGCACTCCCTTTCAATGGTTCCATCTATTCTTGTGGCCATAACTGCCAGGTATATTCTGACAAATCCGAAATCTAAGTATCTCTTTGTCTCTCCCAGTTATCCATTCCTATCTGAAGACTCAGCTGGCCTCCTTCCTTCTAAATGGCTCAGTGCGATGATCTCCCTGGCACCTCAGGTTTCTAGAGCCTCCATTAATTTGCTGAGGCTTCCATAAGAAAGCACCACAGACTGGATGGGTTAAGCAACCCCAGTTTTTTATTATCTCGTAGCTCTGGAAGCCAGAAGCCCAAGATCAGTGTGTCTCCAGGGCTTTTCTTGAGGCCTGAGGCCTCTCTCCTCAGCCTGTAGGCCTTCAGGTATATCTGAAGGCCTCTCTCCTTGGTCTATAGATGCTGCCTTCCTTCCTCCTGTACCTTCCTGTAGTCTTTTCCCTACACATCTGTATCCTAATTTCGTCTTATGAGGACACCAGTCATATCAGATTGGGGCCCACCCATATGGCCTCATTTACCTTAATGACCTCTTTAACGGTCCTGCCTGCAAATGCAGTCAGCCCTCATTCCATGTCTGTGAATTCTGCGTTCATGGATTCAACCAATCATGGCTGGAAAATGTTGTTTTTTTAAATTGCATCTATACTGAGGATGTACAGACCGTCTTTCTGGTCATCATTCCCTAAACAATACAGTATAACAACTATTTGTATAACATTTATATTGTAGTAGTTATTATAAGTAATCTTGAGGTGACTTAGAGTATAGGGGAGAATCTATGTAAGTTATATGCAAACGCTACCTTATTTTATATCAGGGACTGGAGCATCCATGGATTTTGGATCCAACAGGGGGTCCCGGAACCAATCCCCCAAGGATACCAGACAGGACTGTACAGTCACATTCTAAGGTATTAGGGCTTAGAACTTCAGCATAGGAATCTTGGGAGGATACAATTCAGCTCAGAACACTGCCCATCCTCTTCCTGTTCTCCTCAAGAGGACATTCTGTTAAGCTTCAATTTTCACAATAATTATGTATGTGTCCTTTTTGTTTAATTTAAAGAAAAGCTTTACTCTTGGAAATGTTTATTTTTTAATAAATTAATTATAAGGATAAACAGGGAAAACGTATTAAGAAAAAAGCTATCACAGTACAGACCTGTAGGGTTCAATCTCTCATGAACCTTGCTCTGGGAGACCTTTGCTTTCCTACAGTTCAGCCTCAGCTGTATTGAAACCTCCCCAAAAGGGGAACTTTGTAAGGTGCCTAGAAGAAAACACAACTGCAAAAGTACTGTGGAAATGGTTACATTTCCTGTACTCAAATTTCTGCACCAAAGGGAGCCAACTCACCCAAGCTTGCCAGGCATAGAGCTTGGTCCTTATAAAAGTACTCATCTTCTTGCCTATAAATAGCAGGACAGAGTGTTTCTTCCCCAATCCACTGAACAGAAGTTCCAGGCTTCCTCTGCTGGGATCACCTTACGTTATGTGCCATTTGCTGACTCATTCAGGGCACCTCTGGGCCAGTCTGGGCCTCATGGTTGCCCTTGTCTCAGTCTCACCAGAGCTGTCTAGCTGTCTTGGAACTGGAGAAGTGTGGGATGGAATGGGTGAGAGAGTGTCTGGCACAATGCCTGCCTCTTCTCTCCCGAGTTTCTTCTCCCTCCTTAGAAGTACCTGTTGTAATCACCGTTGTGTGTACATACGTGTTCCACATTCTCACAAGTGTCCACATAGTATGCCTTACATCATATCACCAAATTATATGTACAGAGGCATTAAAAAAGCAGAGGTACAATATGGTACCTGTATAATTCACCATTTGCTCCTTCCTATAGGACATCAGTCTTATTTTAGTCTTTGATTAATAGAGTATGTTCTAATTTTTCTTGAAACCTTTCTTTACTTTCTTGATCCTGTCTTTGAATATTTTCTTTAATGCAAATGCAGCAAAATAACTTCAGAAATTATTTTCAAGAGACGTTTTTTCATTTCTCAAAGTAATTTGTATACCTTCGACAACGTTTTGAGAGAGAGAATTGCAACTGCTCATATAAGGATTAGCCTAATTATTTTCTCCCCTGTGGGATGTGTGATTGCAGGGATCCAAAGCCTCATGGAACTATTTGCAGGGATCAGAGAAGATACAACCGCAGAGAAAGAGAGAGAGAGAGAGAGAGAGAAAGAAAGAAAGAAAGAGAGAAAGAGCGAGAGCACGAGAAACCAATTTGGTGATCAGGTATAGAGCTCCTAAACTTTACTAGACTCCAGGCAAAACTGTAGCCTTCAAAATCATTTCTTGGCTATGTTGACTTGACATGTTTTCTGATACCTGCCTCAGAGTTAGTTTCAGAAGGAATTTGCTTCTCCTTGGTACAGAATAGCTCTTCTCCATGATTCATGCAGCTGCATCTCTTCAGCAGCAATGTTTTCACGTGGCTGTGCAGTTAGCACCTCCCTTCATTCCTATTTAATTTGGATGCAGTTAATTGTCATGGCCCCATGAGTCTCTGTGCTCAGCTAAAAGCCTCAAACTGTATGGCTGCAGGACAGTTGTCTTTTGAAGGTTTAGCTTATGTGGTTTCAGTGGTGCAAGTAATGCATGCTTAGAATCACATATTAACAAGAGATGGTTTCAGAATAACATCATTTATTTATTTATTTATTAATAACATCATTTATTTATTCCTCAACAGAAAGATCTGCAGTAGTCCTTTCTTTCCCCTTTCTTTGGAGGGGATGCTGATTTATGTCTTTGATAAGGAAGGCTTGTATAAGAAGAATAGATTTTAGGAGTGGGGATAATACTGTAAATGGCTGAAGGTTGTTTAACGCTTGCCTTCTCCGCTGGCCAAGCAGATTGGAATTTCAGTGGAGGATGACAAAACCATGTAATGAATGGAGAGCTCCCAAAGGGACTCTCTTCACACAAAGGCGTGAAGCTGGACAGGGAAGCCTCAGATTAAGAATGGCTGGAGTTACATGCAGTCAGAGACCAGCTATGACAGGACTGATTTTTTGAGATCCTGTTGAGCTCGCTCAAATTCATGACACACCTTTGAAACAAAGATTGTTAGAGCTCATTTTCAGGTGAGGAAATCAACTACAGAGGTTTAATGAACTGCCCAAGGGCAGACAGTTGTTAAATGATCAATCGGTATCACAGCCCAATTTGCACAGCCCTGAATCTTCTCAGTGCCCTCTGCCTGGCTAGGTTGCTTCCTGTCCAGTGGAGGACTGGCTCCATGGGGAGAGGAGAGTGCAGGAGGGCATCGTCCCCGTCTCCATGTGCCCACGCTCCGACCTAGGTCAGCTTTCTGTATAAAAATAGGAAAACTAATTTTAAGTATCCATATACTGCTAGGCATATGGGTAGTTGTGCCCTAGGAAACAGCACACCAGCCGTTAGCGAGGTGCAGTTTTCTTCTGGGTACTGTTGGGCGTGAGAAGCGTTCACCTTGCCCATACCCTTGAATACACTAGAATGTTCCTTCTGGAGGTCCAGAGATGCATGATTCCAGAACCGGGACTACTGAGAGGAAGAGCTTAGCAGCGCCCTGGGGCACTGGCTGCTCCCGTGGAATCATCGCTCCCCATTCCCCTTCCTTCCTTGCTGCCACCCTGCATGGACGGCCTGCGGTCCTGCTTGCACGTGGCTGCCTATTCTCTTGATGTCTTTGTGCTTTTCACGCAGGAGAGTGATTCCCGGCTCTGTGTGAGTGTGACTCTTTTAGAATACTACAGAGTGAGGGATATCAAAGTCAGATCCTTTGAGAAGCAGCGGATTTTCTTTCCTTTCCATTTTCCTCTGCTTCCCTTTTTACTTCCCTTCTCTTTTCCTTTCCTTTATTCCCTTCCTTTTTCTTTTTTCTTTTACCTTTTCTTTTAAAAAAAACCAACAAACATGGAGTGTCTCTCCATCGCCCAGGCTGGGGCGCAGTGGGGCGGTCAGGCCATCCTCCTGTCTCTGCCTGGCTCCTTTTTCCCCTAAAATTGATAAACTACTGCCCCTTTAAAAAGAAAACCCTACAATCACAACAGTAAATACTCCAGAAGAGACTGTAGCAATGAATTTCGTTGAGATGAACTGAAACTGTCTGAAGAATTTAGTGAAGCACTCACGTTTTTAAGAAAGTTCTGCTGAGAAGTCACATCAGCATAGTCGTCATTCTTCATTTTATTTTTGTTTTTTAAATAGTTTTTTAAGAATCAGTTTTAGCCTCACAGAAAAATTGAAGGGAAGTTACAGAGTTCCCACATACCCCGTTCCCCCACACATGCACAGTGCCCCCACAGTGGGGCATTTGTGGGGCCGTGGAGCCCGCATTTACACGTCATTA
Organism: Saimiri boliviensis; assembly: GCF_048565385.1. Classification (NCBI taxonomy): domain Eukaryota; kingdom Metazoa; phylum Chordata; class Mammalia; order Primates; family Cebidae; genus Saimiri; species Saimiri boliviensis. Next base: position 7,334,420 of record NC_133463.1, on the reverse strand, counting down.
GCACCCAGAGGCCATACTTTACATCAGGGTTCATAATTTCCCCCAGCCCCCCACGCCAAGCTTTGGTGGGTGTAACTGACAAATAAAAATGACATATATTAAACATGCACAATGTAATAATTCAATATATGTTAATTTGTAATTACCACAGATTACACAGTCATTACCACACACAGTTGCCATTGTGTGTGTGTATGATGTGTGTTGGGGGGGGGGGTGAGAACACTTAAGATCTACTCAATCGGCAAACTTCAAGATAAGCAGTACAGTATCATTGATGCTAGCCCCCTGCTGTACATTGGATCCCCTGAATTTATTCCTCTTATACTGAAGCTTTGTATCCTTTGACCAACACAATCCATTTACCCTACCCTTTCAAATCATTTTGCGCTTAAACTCTAGAACACCATGCATCTGGAAAAAAAAAAAAAAAGCCCAGGAAAAGGCTTGTTGGCAATACAGAGACAAGAGCACCAACACTCATCTCTTACCATGCCCATCTTCCATCATTTGTGAAAAGGACTGCCTTTTTCTTGGTGCTGCAGAGATTTCCTCCTGCTGAGTTTGGTGTCTTGGGCATCTTTGGACTCTAAGGGCAGCTCCAATGTTGTAAGAAAGCCACCAGCTTCCTGTGGGTCCATGGCATTTGATCACACTCATGTTTTCACCAAACAGCATCTGTTCAGGTGCATTCTATGGACCTTTAGGTATTTGCTGTATTAAAGGAACTTATTTAGAAAATCACCAGGCTTTTCTACTGTTTTATTTCCTTTTTCTTTGTCATTATATTGGAGCTGAAGTTTGAATTCCCACTGTCTCACTAGTTTGGGGTTTCAGGCAAGTCACCTACTCCCTTTTAACTCAGTTTCCCCAACCCCCAAAAATGAGCCTATGGAAAAATTCCGCAATGTACATGACATTGTTTTGTGTATTGAGGGGGTATTTAATGTATGTAATGTATTTATTACAGTATTTCCAGCTGGGCTATGCCCTGTTTCTCATGCTAAATATTCTCAGAATGCTTTTCAATCTTGAACTATGGCAGAATTTATTTCTCTGATAAAATTTCTCTGATTTTAAAAGAAACCTTGGAATAAGACAAGCCTAATTCCCTTACTTATTACATATAGATTCTAAGAATGGAAAAACACGTTGAGTATTTCTAAGATGTTTTCTGGAACTTTTTCTCTTCAGAAAAAAGTGGGGCAGTGGTATCTTATGGGATTGTAATATGGCTTATTAGGCCTGTGGCAGGTAATGAATAAAAACAGTAACAGCAGCAGCAGCCGCCATGTGACAATGAAGGGTGCATTCACTAAGCAATTATCAAGTACCAGGCTGGTGCTAAGTAATTTTATGCATGTCTCATTTAATCATCATGACAACTTTATCAAATAATATGAAATTCACCAAACAGTGTCTGTCACATAGTGTCATCAATAAATGTTAAAGTGATTTTTTTCCTTCTAGTGTTCAGGGTCCTCTGTGGCCTGACATTACTGTTCCTATCCCAGGCAGCCACCTGAGACTCCCCAGCAGGATCCCTGAACCAGGAAATGCATTTCCTCATTGACCTCTGAATGAGACACTAGCCAGAAAACTTCTCTCTCTCTGTCCAAATCTTTTGCAAAGCTCAAGATCCTGCTATGTTTTCTCTTCAAAACATGTCCTGACTTCCTCACTACACAGCAATCTTTCCCTTCCATGTGTTCCTATAGTTCATATTATAATCTGATCTCAGTTTAAAAGATCCTCAGAGCCAGGGTCTGTATATTGAGTTTTTCAGTCATCCTCAAAGTCTAGTATGTTGATGCTTATGGGGTAGAGACTTAAAAACGTGCTGAAAGAAATGAAAGGTCCAAGATAGGGGAGAGTGCATGCACGTAACTGGAGAGGGCAGAGAGGACGCGTGCATTACCATGGGGACAGGTGCAAGGGAAGACCCAGAATGACTGAAATCAGTGCAACTGACAGTGTGTTGGTTTTTAAGGTATACGATAATCCATCATCAAGATTAAAAGCTTATTATACTATTGTCATGAAGGTGAAAAGGAGTTCCTGATTAAAGAAGCACCACTGAAATTTAAAAAAACGAAAAACAAACCTGGTCAATGCACCCCAACAGCAAAGCATGCTCATAATTCAATAATTACCTCTTCTACCTCCTGTGTATTGTCTGAGTCCAGCCGTGCCTGGAAAGGACAGGAAGTCCTGAGAGTGCTGTGTTGCAAGGTCAGCTCCCCCATCTCGAGTGCCTCGTTTCTAGCTCGGCGAGTGTCATGTCCTCCCGGAAACCCTGCCTGGTGACACTGGTTCCTGACATCTCAGCAGATAACTTTGTTCCTCTTACCATCACACAAGCTCCAGTGACTGCCAACTTTGAAGCCACCCCTCGTTTCTCTGTAAAGAGGAGTACAGTAGGACGCTCTTGAGTCAAGGTGTCACTGGGGAGCATTTCTAAGTCTCTGGAACACCCTCCGCCCTATTGCCTGGCCACCAGAGCCTTTCTGCTGCTCACAACCCAAGTTCCCTAGTTAAGCCGTCTTTCCCGGCCTGCCCCTCACTTCCCATTCCATGCAGGGTACTGTTGTTGACAGGTCTGTTACGTTGTCAGCTTAGCAAGGAAAGCCCACGGACTTTGCTCTTTTCATACCATATGCTCCTTCAGTGTGTATGCTCAAAAGTGCAGCCATGAGCTGTGGGCCCACCTCCAGCTCCTCCACACAAGCCAGAACTTCCCACCCAGATGGTGCCATTTTGCTTAAAATGCTTCTGAATTTTTGTAAAGCAGTGTGGGTGAAATGAAAAGTAATTTCATATCATAGCATAATGAGAAAGCTTGCTTGTTTTTTTAGTGGTGGACATACAATGAATGAAAAGGCTGGCTAATTCTGTTGCAGTTAGATACAAACAATACCCCAGGACTCAACCAGACCGCCTCTGAGCGTCACTGCCTTGCTTTATATTCACATTCACAGAGTGGTCCAGTGTAGTGCGCAGAAGACTATCTATAAATATTCATTGAATTCATAGTTTATTCATTACTTTTAATTTTACTCATGAGTTCTCCCTTTATAGTGTTACAGGTTTATAAGCATGTGTCTTCCAGAAACGCGGAAGAAGGGCCCTGCCTTGTCGCCCCTTCCAGATCCTCCCACTGAGGTCCTGCCTCCGCTGACACCAAACAAATCACTGAACCTACCTGAGCCTAACTTGCTTCAGCTAAATGAGGGAAAAGACCTAAGTTGCCCAGGTAAACTAGACGGGCAGTAGTTTTGAGAAGCAAGTAAGATACATGCAAGTCAAAATACTGGACTTTGCAAATTACAGAGTGCTGGGGAGATGTAAGAATGCACGAATTGGGATCAAACTCCTGGATTTAAATTTCTGCTATGCCTTTTATAGTTATATCACTTTGAGAATTTTAAAGAAAATCCTGTGATTCTCAGTCACTTCATCTGTAGAATAGGGACACCAATACTGTGAGGACGACATGGGACAGAGCATGGGGAACGCACAGCAGAGGGCCTCATGCGGGCGCTTCGGAAATGTGGTCAGTGTGATTATTGCCCGCATTCATCTCTCTGAGATCTGACGGCGGGGTTTGAATTCTTTACATGTTCAAGTCTTATGCAGTTTCATAAATCTATTGGCTGTAATAAATATTTTGAGAAACTAAAATCAAGCTCTATCACTCTACACTGTATGAATACTTAACATGATATTGTATGGTAATTTATGCATCATTTCATTCATTTTCTGTCAGGTCTCAGGGCTCATTTTTATTCTCATCCTTTATATTTAAGCTGAATTGGGTAAATATGACTATGGATGCTACCCAGAAACTACATTCTTTTCTGCTTCCTGTGGTAACTGGTGCCTTTCACCCACGTAAGAAGGGAGGTAGGAGTCAGGGAACATGTCATAAATGAAACATGCTCTCTGAGTCAGGTGCTTTCATTAATACCCCTGGAATTCTATGAGATAAATATTACATTTTCCATTTTATAATTGGGGATACTGAGGCTCAGGGTGGTTAGTGACGGTCTAAAGTATACTTGTTAGTTTGAAAAATAAGGACTACAACCCAGGTCTGCCTAAGTTTATGGCAAATAGAATGCCAGTCTGACTTCATAAAGAAAGAGGGGACTATCAGGGTCACAAAATACAAGAGGAGAAGTCAAAGATTCCTGCTGGAATCCTTGCTAGTATGTGGGATTTCAGGGTGGGGTGGGGGGAGATGAGAGAGAAGAAGGTAGGTATGTAAGATGCATTTTTTTGTCAAACGTAAAACCATAGTGTTAAGAAAATATCTGAATAGATAGTATTTCAGTCTTTCTCATTGGAAACATGTGGCTCTATCTCAGTAACTGTCACTGCTTGACTATCTCTGCTTTTGTAAAGCCTGTGCCATGAGAATTTCGCCATCCATGTTTAGTCACTTTCTTGAACTTATGGTGGGTCATGTAATAATGCCTGAATAAAAAGTATAAAGCCAACCGCATTTTAAAATAGACTCACTTTCCAGATGAAATCACTCTTTAGTTAGCAGACCTTATAAATGGAAACCAACAGATACTAACTCTGGTACCCATCTTCGCAATGCCTTCCCAGCTGACCCCAAACACAGCCACTTCCTAATGAGAAGAGATGGGAGGTGGGAAAGGCAGTGGATGCTGAGGGTGGAGTGTGATCCTGTGCGTCAGACTGTCTACTGCCCTTGTCTCATGAACTGTGAGTTAGGTTTTATGATTCTTGTTTAGCAGGAACTGAAACTCAGATAAGTCATCCACTGAGTTCAGGCTCAGGACTGTTTGAGTTCGCCTGAGACCACACTGCCTCCAAGAGGAGCCGGGGCTGTTCTGTTCTATCACAGAATGTTCAAAGTTGTTTCTCATGTGGAAATTCATGTATCAAACGGGGCACACTTTAATCGTGACAAGGTCTTCATATCTGAGGCTGTAGAAGAAAATCAATATATGGATTTTCCCAACATACTTCAGCTCTTGGCCTTGGAAAACCTGATGGTAGGGTTTGAAACATTTATTTAATGCTCTATGGATATTTAAGGAAGTATTCCGTAAGCAAAACAACCCTCTTAATTCAGTCTTAGTTGAAAATTAAGTTGTCCTAAATATCATGTTATAATGTAAAGAATAACTCAGGCATCAAAGCAATCATTCTGACCTTCCTTGAAAATTGTTCTTCTCTCAGTTGGAAGATGAGACATATTATGTGCTTAGAAAATATCTCAAGGAATAAAGAAAGACAGAATTATTTCCCTCCTACTGTACCATACTGTGCTTAGTGCTATGACATGTGTAAGAGCAGAATTCAGCCTGCTCTATTTATGTAATATATCCAAAATGACAAATTAATGGTGCACTGGAGAACAAAAATCAGCAAACCTAATTGTGTTTTAGTCATTGCAACTGAACGTATATCAAAATTGAAAACCATTTGGTGTTTTCAAAAGACATCACAGTTACAATGATTGATTTCTCAAAATAACCCTGAGGAAAAAAAAATGTTTTAAACAAGTCAAAGAAAATGAATATAGTGATTGAAAAATGCTTAAAGCCGAGCAACTCTGGGCAGGATTAAGGTGAATTGTCAGCCACAAGATAAAGACCTATATTATTTGCAGTACTAGGTCTATATGTCTATCCCTCTCTCTCTGCTATATTCTTTGTCTTCTTCATTAAATTTTTTTAAACAAAGCACTAAAATAAACACTTGATAAAGTTGGAGATCTTTGTCTATTTCCTATCAACCCCTATGTCTGGAACAGTCCATTTACATGTTAGACCCTCAATGAATATGAGAATAATTGAACAAAGAAGCAAAATCAGTCATCCAAAGGCTAACACAAACATATTCACCTCATGGATTTGACTTGAAAATAGAGGAAATGCAATAAAAAATTAGAAAAAAATGAAATATATATATATATATATAAATAAAAAATAAATAAAAAAATTTAAAAAATTTAAAAAATAAAAAAATTTAAAAAAATAAAAATAAAAAATAAATAAAAAAAGAAAATAGAGGGAAATGCTATTGTTTCTTTTCTTTTAGATACACAAAGATGAAGACAGCAACCAACATTTACATATTTAACCTGGCCTTGGCAGACGCTCTAGTGACTACAACCATGCCCTTCCAGAGCACGGTCTACTTGATGAATTCCTGGCCTTTTGGGGATGTGTTGTGCAAGATAGTCATTTCCATTGACTACTACAACATGTTCACCAGCATCTTCACCTTGACCATGATGAGCGTGGACCGCTACATTGCCGTGTGCCACCCCGTGAAGGCTCTGGACTTCCGCACGCCCCTGAAGGCAAAGATCATCAATATCTGCATCTGGCTGCTGTCGTCATCCGTTGGTATCTCCGCAATAGTCCTCGGAGGCACCAAAGTCAGGGAAGGTAAGAGCAGTCATTTTCACTCCATTCGTAAAAATGTAGCTTCAAGTTATATAGACTTTTAATTTGGAGCAAGTAGGCCATATGCCCACACATATCTGTGGAAATCAGTGCCAAAAGGCAATAGAAATAGTGCCTGGATTCATGAAAGATGCGAGAAATAGAACCGTTTCGTGTCCCTTTCCACCTCTAAACAGAGAATGCAATAATGACATTGCCAGGAAAGGATGCCCGGCCTGTCTCCCCTTCTGGAAGTACTTATTAGAATGTGGAGGGGCGAGGATGAGGTAAGAAACCTCGGGCATGTGGAATTTTAAAGTACAACCTGACAATTCCAGGACACACCTTCTCACTCTTATTTTCTAACAAGGGACATCAGTTATTGGTGACAAATGCTAGTTCTTTCCTCTTTTCTTCCCAAAAGGTAACCTCCACATCACTATCTTAACAGCTTTGGCTGTAGGCCGTTCAGAATCAAGTTAAGAGCTGAATGGTAGTCACAGATGAGCAGAACCATTTGATCTTGGACAGATCAGGCATTACCCCATACAAACCAGCCAACTGATGCTTTTTTTGTGTTTCTAGGATAGTAGTTCTCACTCTGGCCTGCACATTGGAATCATCTGGGTACTTTAGAAAACACTGCTGCCTGTATCCCACACCCAAAGGGTCTGGTTTAGTTGACCTGAGGTATAGCCTGGGTGTCAAGATTTTTGAGCTCTCCCCACAAAACTCTGACCTGCAGCCAACGTGAGAGGTACTGTTCTAGGAGTTTTGCTTTACTAGCAAAAAGTAAAGCTATGGAAAGCATCTTTGTTCCTCATATAAATTCATGATGGAGAGACCAGCAGAACAGTCACTCTGGCCCTTACTCATGCTTTTTAATGCTCCACCAGGTATCTAAATGCTCCAATTTATTAGGGAGGCCCATAATACCTGTGAAAGCAGATAACTGACTATATATAGTGAGGACTTTCCAGGTTATAGTGAAAGGGCAAGGCACTAAAATCATAGCTTGTCTTGCATGTACATGGTTTGTTTGTTTTTAGACAATCTGCTTAGGTTTCAGTTTATAGTTTTAGGTTCACAGCAAAACTGAGCAGAAAGCACAGAGAGGTTCCATTTACCCCCTGCCCCCACGCAGGTGCATCCCCCCCCCATGATCAACATCCCCCACAGAGTGGTCCATTTATTACAGCTGCTGAACCCACACTGACACGTCGTTATCACTCAGAGCCTGTAGTTTACAGGAGGGCTCACTCTCTGGGTTGTGCCTCCTGTGGGTTTGGACAAACGTATAATGACACGTATTGATTGTTTTTTCATGAAGCCGTTTTTTTTTTTTTCCTCTGAAACTACAGAATGAATTTCTAGCATAGTCACAGCAGGTGTCAAGCTATACTACTAGGTAAATTTTAAGAAATGCTCAACTTCCTTTATCATATTTGCATTTTAAAGTGTGATCACATGCAGAATTTTCTTTCTTCATGCCTACAGCAATGGGAATAAAGTACAAAAAACTCTTCTGAGCAAAGCTTTCACTTTACATAAAATGTTGACTCTAATTTCCATACTGCAGTATATGTGTATATGTTATTTGGGAGTTCATAGTCTGCTCTTACTGTAATTATAATAGCTTAGAATTATTATAATCGCCATAAGCAGAAACAATTATTCTTAACAAAATGAATGTACACAAGGAAAGCTTTAGTCTAGCTGTTAGAACTAACTCTATAATGAAGACAACCATGAGATGTTGGAACATGAGCCAGCAGAAACCGCAGCCCTCTGATATGAATATATAAGGAAACAAGTCTGCTTTTTCAACTGAGGCAGTTGTATGGATACTTCAACCTGAAAATGCCCCCTTCTTCCTGAAACAGAACATTTAATAAAAATGACATGCTTAGACAGGAATTTCTTTTTTAAAAATGCTTACTTTTTGTGGATTCATAATACTTTTACATTGAGGGGGTACTAGTGCTATTTTGATACAAGCATACAATGTGTAATGATCGAATTAGGGTAATTGGGATATTCATCACCTCGAGTATTTATCATTTATTTGTGTTAGGGAATTCCAGTTTTACTCTTTTAGTTATTTTGACATATGGAATAAATTATTGTTAACTGTAGTCACCCTCTTGTGCTACCGAACACAATCTTTTTCCTTCGAACAGTATTTTGAGTAGCTGTTGTTGATTATTCCACCCACTCAAATACTTATGATCTCCCACTACATGCAAGATGGTTTGGGAGGAAGCTAAGCTCAGAGTTAAAGATCTATCAAATTAAACAGCAGCCCTCTGTGGCTTCTGCTTAGCTTAGCTTAGCCGGTGACTTTTCCATAATAACTACTGTAATTAGGACACATTTTCGAGGGTTTGTTATTCATGTGGTATGTATTTGTTTGTTCATTTATTTAACAATTTATTCTCTTTATGCACCACGTGTCCCCAATACGGCCCTAGGTGCCAGGGATTCAATGTTGATTAAGGCAGGCTGGGTTTTCTCCAAAGGCAGTTCACATTCTGGATGGAGAGAAAAATGTCAGGAAGGTAACACATAATTACAGATCAGACAAGCTTCTGTCTGGGAGACTGGGTGAGAATAAAATGTAGACAAACTATAAGTTACTGAGGAGAGGACCATTTAAGATACACACCCCCATCTGAATGTCTCTGAAGTGATATTTAAGCTGAGGTCAGCCACAAGAAAGAGCTAAGGCTGAAATCAGAAGCTAAGCATAAAAAGCCAAACCAAACCATGCTCCCTACCTCCAAGGAAACTCTTCTACCAGTTTCAACAAACAAGTCATGACCCAGAATTGAATATTTACATTGAACTCAGATTTTTTTTCATGTGTCGCCCATCAAAAGTTGCTTAATGGATACCTTATATTCTTCAACACTAGAAAGATTTAAAAATTATTTACCATAAACACTAAAGCAAAAGTCAACCATCTTCATAGTAATATTACTTTGGACAATGACTTTTTAAAAAAATCAAAAATGTCAAATTACTCTGGAAGCATTCATTTACTACTCCAAGGTTTGATCTGGTATTTCATCGATAACATGAAGGTCTCTAAGATAGTCATCTTGATTAATCGTTAAAAATGATTATATCCTTTTTATTTTAAAGTATGTGTAATTAAAATTCTAGTAGGATGGAATATTCCACTAACTGCATTAAAACGTTTTAGAAAACATTATTAATAGAGCTGTTTTGCTATTTAAAAAATATTCATGTGCTATTTTTGAAGCAGATTTTTCCAATGTCAGAAGAAAATATTTTCATTACAGTAATCACACGGTGTTGCTTACGACCACCTTGTCTGTAAGGAAGGACCAGGGCAAAGAGAGCTCTGCTATGTGCTCACTGCCTTCTCTAGGGCAGGGGTTGGAAACGTAGGCTGGTTGGAGTCCATGGGACCCCCACAAAAATTGTTTAGAAGGTGTTGATCCTGAGTCCCTGGTCTTCCTAGTATTAAGACTACTCCAAAGAGAATACTACCCAGCAAAGAGAAGCACAACAAATAAAGCAATTTTCTAAGGAATCACATACAAATATTTGTTTTATCTGAGTTACATAATAATGTTGGTAAAAATGAAAATAAATGTGCCTGACTTACTCAGAATTTCCTTGATGATGGTGGTGATTCTCCCCCACCTCCTCCAAAGGCTCTACTTGTGTTTCAGTAGTGCTCTTAATCGCAACCAGTGCTGTTGGTTCCATTAAATCACAATACCTGCATCATATTTAAACAAATTTCAGATCAATTTTTGTTGACCTACATAATGATTTCCTGTAAACCACTTAATGTTTTTCAAACAAGTCGGCTTTTGTTAAATTCAGTGACTACATTGAAATATTTAATAGTTTATTACAAATAGACATTAGCTTTTTTACTGCTAGAGCCTTGGGTCTGGAAGAACTGTTAATGAATGGAAATAGAAATAAGTACTCATGCTATGTCTCAGCTCTTTAGCTCTTCAGCAAGCCATCAGTGTCAAACCAGCTTCTGCAACTAGATGAGCAATATTGTTAGCTAATCTTAATTCTACAGCATTGTGTATGTTGTAAACAGTGACTATCATCATTGTTCCATGCACAAAGATTAGGATGGTTAATAAAATACAATATTCTTTAGTAATTTGGTGATCTACTTCAGGCAATGTCATCTCACCATAATTGGACCATTGCAATCAAAGGCATTAACAGTCCCATTTCAAACACTTTGCAGCCATGGTAATAGCAATAACAGGTCTCTGTGCTGTGGATTTTGTCGCCTTCCTCCAGATGTGGATGTCATCGAGTGCTCCTTGCAGTTCCCGGATGATGATTACTCCTGGTGGGACCTCTTCATGAAGATCTGTGTCTTTGTCTTTGCCTTCGTGATCCCTGTCCTCATCATCATTGTCTGCTACACGCTGATGATCCTGCGTCTCAAGAGCGTCCGGCTCCTTTCTGGCTCCCGAGAGAAGGATCGGAATCTGCGCAGGATCACCAGACTGGTCCTAGTGGTGGTGGCGGTCTTCATCATCTGCTGGACCCCCATTCACATCTTCATCCTGGTGGAGGCTCTGGGGAGCACCTCCCACAGCACGGCGGCTCTCTCCAGCTATTACTTCTGCATCGCCCTGGGCTATACCAACAGTAGCCTGAATCCCGTTCTCTATGCCTTTCTTGATGAAAACTTCAAGCGCTGTTTCCGGGACTTCTGCTTTCCACTGAAGATGAGGATGGAGCGGCAGAGCACTAGCAGAGTCCGAAATACGGTTCAGGATCCTGCTTACCTGAGGGACGTTGACGGGATGAATAAACCAGTATGACTAGTCGTGGAGATGTCTTCTTACAGTTCTTCTGGAAGAGAGGAGTTGAACGATCTAGCTTTAACTCAGATCACCACTGCGGTCTGACATGAAAAGACAGAATTTGAAATAAACTTTTAGACGTCTCATGGTCGGAAGTCATCAGATGCAGACAGCAATCGCGATTAGTGGAAAGATCAAGGACTAAAGGTCCATCCAACACATGCACCTCTTCTCCAGGGCACAGAAGCAAGGCAGACCCTCCGTTCCTGATGAACAAGGTAACAGGCCTTTTCCTGCCGGTTTTCTAGATTAGGTTTAACACCCATTTGCTGTGGCCTTCCTACGCAACGTGGCTTCAAAAGCTCGGTTTAAGGAAAAAGGGAAAGAAGAAACACCTCTTTCAGAGCTCAGTGGGCGTGCAATCCAGATGTTTAACAATGACAGCAACGGCCTCCAAAAGAATGAGAACTATTTCCAGGGTTCATGCCCAGCTCAGTGTATGCTGTGTGGACACTCATTTCCCGTGGCTGTGTGGTGAGAATTCCAGCTTACCTAGGGCTTGGACCCACATCTGAGGCATCTGATGTTCACGGTGTTCACTTATACCAGAACATTATCTTGCTATTTATGAAATTATTTAAACATTCAGAGGTTGTTTGTAACGTGGTTTAATTTCTCAAAAACTACAGATTTTTTTTTTCTTAGCATGCTATTCAGGTAGACAGTCCTACGATAAAGCATGTCCCATTGTCGAGAAACATAAAGTCGTTTGAATACCACTGAAAATATATATCGTTTCTTCTGTAAATAATGGTACATGTGCAAATAAGGAATGGGCTTGCTTTCCAGCCAGGCGATTTCCTGAGGGCACACTAATGATATCCCCCGAGTTGCTAAGTTGATGCTGAGACATTTTGCTGGGAATTAGTCATGGCATGATCTCTTTCAAACTCCCCGAACACCGTTTAGTCCTGTAACAGTGCTCATAGCTCATGTGCTAATGAATCACAGAGGCTTTAGCTCGCTCCCAGGTTGTAGCTGTAGCAGAATTTCGTTTATTTGCCACATCTCTTTATGAATATATAGTGATTCGCAGCTCCTCTCTATTCATGGAGAGGAAGGTGTTTTGCCTCTGTGGATCTCGAGGTACTATTTTGTGGCTCTCGGCGGGAAGTAGGATTGTTCCTAAATGTGTGCTGAATAAGGACATGATGTCTCTCCTGGAGCCTGGACAGATCCTGCACAGCTTTCTGTGAAGGGCATCCCTGCTGAGGATAATGCCAGGAAAAGCACATTTAGGGTAATTTTGCTAAAACTTCCAGATGACATATAAATTCCCTCTTTTTCCCCTTGAAAGTTATCGTTTCACAGGTAATGGCTTTTTTCTGTAATTTGCCTGTGAAGAAAAAAGGGATAATTTAGAAATAACACTCATCTCCAAGCCTATATCTTATTAGGGCAGCATCCTCTGGAATTTAATAGAAAAATTGAATACATAGCCCTATGTAACTACAGACATCATTACAGCTGTTAAGTTCTGTTCACCACGCACTTTCTCGGTGGTGTACGTACTCTCACATTTTGGAAACAAAACCTTGCATTGAAGGTTTTACACGTGGCTTCTGAATATTACCATGTGTGCCTCTACTCAAGATTATCATGGCACCCAACACAGGTGACATACGGCAGAATGGCAGTGGTTTCTCCTCATGAAAATGAAGTGCTCTTTTGAGTATTTTTCATTTTATTGAAATTCCTAGCTGCCCTTGTATTTTTATAACTGAATGTAAATAGGAATGGCTTGAATACTGGTTTATACTAATCCTGTGGTTAAAAATCTTGGCTATGGCACAGGAAAGGTATCTGTATAGAGGATAGTTCCAGAAACAAGCCCCGGTGAAGTAGAAGGTACAAAAACTTCTTTATGGAACAGGAAAATCCAAGAGATTTTCTTGTCAAATACTTGTCCAGGGCAAAATATAACAGAGATAGGATTGTGAGATGAAATCAGAGTAGTGTTTTCCTCTTCTTTTTTTTTTTTTTTTTTTTTTTTTTGGAGAGAGTCTTCTCGCTCTGTGGTCCAGGCTGGAGTGCAGTGGCACAATCTTGGCTCACTGCAACCCCCACCTCCTGGATTCAAGTGATTCTCCTGCTTCAGCCTCCTGAATAGCTGGGATTACAGGCATACATCGCTGCGTCTGGCTAATTTTTGCATTTTTAGTGGAGACGGGGTTTCACCATGTTGTGCAGGCTGGTCTCGAACTCCTGACCTCAGAAGATCCACCTACCTCGGCCTCCCAAAGTGTGGAGATTACAGGCATGAGCGGCCATGCCTGGTCATTTCCTTTAAGTTAGCAGTCCACATGCTCTCATAGCATTAATTGCCATTATTGGAATCTGAATTTTTGCCTGATTTTCCTGCTTCTCCTCATACGTAAGTCTGCAGCACAAGGAGAGAAAAGTAGCTGTATGTGCCCACGAAGATGTCAAGCTTTTTGATTCTTGTTAATACTGACTCCCCCACATTGAAAAAGGAGTGAAGAAAGGAATGTCATTTGAGGGCACTGCTTTAAAGGAATGATAAAGTGGATGACATGGCAGGGAAAAGACCACTTACACGAATGTATTATGTTTTAAAAGTGTGTACATGCTTTTAGTGTTTGTGTCCTAATGTCCTGCTGTGAAGCGGGAAAAACACTGCCATATATCACCGTTCCAGAAGATGCAGACCCTCTGACTCTCCAATATCTTTCATCTCTTGATGCTTCTATACTCTGACCTCAGTGAGAAGGGCACTGTCTGTGTCTCTCTTTGAGACCAGAACTGCATGTGTTTAACCTTGAGATCGATTCTCTACATGAACCTTATCTTTCCATTCTGGTAAGAAGGTCTGGAAGACAGGTCCTAGCAATGGGTCAGAGAAGGCACAGAGAAATGAACCAGCCATGCAGGGGCAGCGCTGAGGAGGAAACCCCCCACTCTAACTGGGAGGAAAGCAGAAACACTCAGTATCTCAGAATAGTTACCGATCTAAGAGCGTCTCTCAAATGTAAGTCAGAACTCCAGGCTTAATACTAAAAAATGATTCATCATTTTGAAAAATAGTTTGGAGGAAAAAAAATCAATAAAGAGTCACATAAAATCTTCAGAAAATCGTTCTATTCTGTGATAAAGTACTGAGAAATAAAAGTTCTTAAACATGTATAACTATTGTCAGACAATTGATAGGTGTTTCATCTAGTCCTGAGGTGAAATAAGATAACTCACAGAAATGCAGGGAGCACGTTGGCTGTTTTTAAATTGGAACATTGTAAAGAGAAAGCTGTGCAGGGCTGTGTGTCCTATCAATGAGATTTATTTTCTAACCAAGAGCTATTTGGATGCTTCAGCATAAATATGAAAATCAAAAAGAGTATAACCCAGCTTCCTAAGGCAATTTTCTCCTCGGAAACAAAAGTATACTCATATGTTCTTTACTATAATGTATATTATTTTTATCTTGTGCTTTAAAAGATGATAATTGTGCATTGTATATATGATTGTGTGCCTTGCAATAAAATCAAAATTTTACCCGCTAGAAATTGCAACAGTCAATTATTGTGGTAAATTGTTTATTCTATAATTACTTCAGTGGTGTTGCACGTTAGCAAGAACAATGGAAACTGTCTGTCTAAACTACAAGGGTTACTCTAACTTTCCATCCATGAAAATGCTGTGGGTGATTGGTGGATAAAAACAAAATATGTGGGGATCTAAACTATGATCTTTAATTCTCAGATCTGGGAATCGCTTAGGATAATTCATCTGTTTTCACAATAATGCTGCCAGGACCCCAGAATCAATGTTACCTGCAGCCTTCCCAATGAAAGTCCACTTTTTTTCACTACAAAAACATGCAAAATTCAAAATCAAACTGTTCCATCAATGAAAGCATAAAGAAATAGCAACCCCACCTGAAAACACAAGCAGCCTTCTGCCCTGCTCCCAGTATAATAAAATCACCTCGCTGCCAAGAATGGTCTGTTTCTAACCCAAATGATATTTTATACACAAAGAACAACTTAAAACCCAGTATCTTGACAAAAGAAAGATTTGTGTAAATAGAAGCAAAACGTAGGCATGGGAACTAAAAAGGCTCATTTTGCTGATTGGGAAGAACACACTACTAAGTCCCAGTCTCATTTCTAAACGGAGCAAATTTCTTATTACTGTTTATCTTTGGTAAGTCAATTTCGTAAGCGGCTGTAGTGCAAGTGTGGTATGGGCCTCCACTTCCATTTGTAATGGATTCTTTGACTGGTTAATGAACTAGGTACAAAAATAAGTTAGAAAAATTCTAAGGAAATAAGAGAGCATATAGTTTTTCATTTAAATCAAGATCCTTTCCTTGGGCTGGTTGTTGTGTATTTGGGTATATAAGTTCTGAATATGGAATATAATTAGAAACTTATTTTCTAAAGAAAATTTTAATATATCTTGGGAGAAATATCTTGGGAGAAAACTCAATATACAGCAAGTTTGCCTCTGAATCAAGATCATTTCCTCGGGCTGGTTGTTGTGTATTTGGGTATATAAATTCTGAATGTGGGTTATCATTAGAAACTTATTTTCTAAAGAAAATTTTAATATCTCTTTGGAGAAATGTTTTGGAAGAAAACTCAATATATGGCAAGTTTTAGGCATTATCGTATCTTCTCTGTGATTAATTGGCAGCACTATACAATCCCCAGATTCCTGCTGATGGTCCCCATGTTTGTGAAAACTAGTGATAACATAAAACAGATGAATAAACAGACATGAGAGTTACTTTTTCAATAACTTGTGCTTAAGAGAATATTCAATTATATATGTCAGTCAGGAACTATGCTAGGTTCTGAGTAAACAGAGGTAAACAAAATAGATACCCCCCCTTTTTTTTTACTGTTCTACTACTAGATTTATTAGTGTCTTAAGTGGCCAAACATATTTTTGATCTTACAGTTTACAAAAGACAAGCAATTAAGCAAGTAACTGCAATATATTGCAATGGCAGCACAATTTTAATAGAACATAACATATTCTCAAAGGTGTATTATAATCAAAGAGCAGGTTAGTGCTTGCTGAATGGAGAGTCCAGTTAGGGAGAGTGAGGTCTAATAAAGAAAAGGTGAATTTATTCCGAAGCTAGCTTGGGGAAGGGAACAAAGCATCCTGGATTTAAATGCGCTGCTTCACTTTGGGAGCAGAAATGGATACTTTTATAAAGTAGGGGAGGAAATGAGCAAGGGAAGGTGTCAGTTACGTACTGGGCAGTGGAGTTGGTGCCTTCTTGGGCAGAAATATTTGTAAAAGTGGCCAAGTCGGCAGGCTTTCTACATGCATGCTCTCCTGAGGTGACCCCCTGGAGGTGAGACTTCCCTGGGGCATGCTTTGATCTACAAATCCAAAGTCAAGGAGAAATCTGGGAGCACACAGATGAACGTGCCCTGTAGGGAATGCCTGGTGAGGGGAGGTGAAAAGTTGTATTTGCATTTCTAAAGCACTAAGTAGGAAGAAGGGAGTAGCAGCAAGGGGGAAAGGCAGAGAAAGAGAAAATAGTAAAACAAATTAAACTTAGAAAAATGGGGATACTTGGTTATAATATTTATCAATCTACCTAGATATATTTTTAAAATTGTTTTATCTGTGTATTTATGTTATACTTGAAATTACTAGAAAAGCTAAAAATTATTCCAATATTCAGAGACAGTTAAAGTGGCAACTACTTTCAATAATGTATGATTTATTTGAGTTTGAGCTGGTCAAGGAAGCCAATATGTTGAAAGACAAATAATTTGGCGGCAAGATAGCCCTGGAATTATACTAAAGGATGAGACACTGTTATGAGCTATGCTATGAAAGTGTGTATGAGACACAGACTGAACTGCGGGATCTAGCAGAGCTGTTTTTAATATTTTTTAGCGGAACTAGGAAGGAAAGAGTTAAAATAGCTGGTCTGCAACCTGTTCATTTGCTTTGTGGGGAGTCCCCCTGCCCCCCATCCCCCCACCCCCCTCCCACCCCCGCACAGCCAGGTGGAGAAAGCAAAGCCAACAGGTGACTGTCTACTCTCCTTGCCAACGGGACCTCCGATAAATAGGGGCTTTTACTATGTGAAAAAAAAAACCTACAGGATATCTTTAGCAGGATGTCCCTGGCTCAAGGATGACTTATAATAAACCTATAATCTAAGGATTTATGATTTTGGGGTATCCAATGGGTGTGCTTCATAACTTAGATGTTCTCCTTGCTGTTTGAGGTGAACTGCAACTTCATTAGAAACTCCAGCTATTATTTAGGAAGAGAGAGTCCATGTCTGACGCGGGAAGGACTAGGAACTCCCTGTATAGTACCAGATGTCCCTCGCCTCACCTAAACGGGAGATATTCTGTATTTTTGAAATTATCAATAAAACTTGATATTTCTATGTCATGACACATCTCGCCCAGAAATTCAGGTTAAAAATATGTTGTTTAAGTTTGAGAGTTATTCCCTAGGGAAAAGTACGAGCACGTTTTTGTTTAAAAAGAACAATGCTGCCACTGACAACACCAATAATTATAAATCCTTGTATTTATTGTTGTACCAAGTGTTTTACGTGTCCTGAGTCACTGCCCTCAACAGGCCCGTGAGTTAGTTGTATAAAACTTGGTTCTGTCAAGCAAATTTGCCAAAATCACATTGCTAGTAAGTGGAAGAGGTGGGAAAAATGTGATTTTTACACGCAAAATGTGGGAATTCTCAGTGAATTGCAACTGAGGAGATTGGGAGGATGGACAGTCTTGGAAATACGCTGCTTGATTTCAAATCTCAGCTCCAGTTAGGATTAGTGTGGTTTTGTTCAAAATGCTGTATTTTCTACACCACGGTATCTTCAGTAAAATAGTGACCAGATATCCGCATAAAGTTATTGTGCTCATATAACTGTAGTAAGTACTCACCAAGGGTTAGTTGATATAATTATTATTTTTTTAAATTGGCCTCACTACAAAAACATTGGATTCAATCATTTCTATGGTTTCTTCCAATTCTAAAATAACATGACTCTGGATTCCCGTGGGCTGCTTCTCACAGTCACCTGACACATAATGAACTCATGAGATCTAGTGGGTAGTGGGGACATGACTCATTCCTACTGACATCTCCTTCCTGTCAGTAGTTTCAAAATAAAACTTGCACACGAATGTTCATTGCAGCACTGTTTACAATAGCAGAGACCTGGAACCAACCCAAATGCCCATTGATGATAGACTGGACAGGGAAAATGTGGCACGCATACACCATGGAATATTATGCAGCCATCAAAAACGATGAGTTTGTGTCCTTTGTAGGGACATGGATGAACCTGGAAACCATCATTCTCAGCAAAGTGACACAAGAGCATAAAATCAAACACTGCATATTCTCACTCATAGGTGGGTGTTGAACAATGAGAACACATGGACACAGGGAAGAAGAGTTTGTTTTCTTTGATCCTTATAGAATGGGTTTCCACTGGAAAGAGGGATCCTACTACCGGAGAAGAGAAAGTGATGCTGGAAAGAGGAATATAATGGCTATCTCCCACACTTTCATCTCGTTACACCTTTACCCTTTCTTCAATGGCTCTATGAGAAGGAAGGGGATGAATCTGGGAGAATGGAAAAAAGGAAGGACAGCTTAAAGGAATGTAGATGGACATTGTATTGCTGGTGGAGGTGGAGAGTGACCTAAGGTGTGGGGCGAGTGGACAGTGACAACAGGAGTGTCCCTGGCACAGACTGCCCCAGGCTGGAGGGACCCGGTGTTCTGACACCTCGCACTACTGCTTCCCTTCCCCTGTGGGAACGGAGCTGCAAATACACTGAGAATATTTACATTCCTGAGTACCAATTCTAAGTAGCAACTAATATCTAAGTTGATGCATTTATATTAAAAGAAAAGAATAGAAGACTCTTAAAATTAGTTAGTAAAAGGGGCCAGGTATATTGGCTCACGCCTGTAATCCCAGCACTTTGGAAGGCCAATGTGGGCAGATCGTGAGGTCAAGAGATTGAGACTATCCTGGCCAACATGGTGAAACCCCGACTCTACTAAAAATACAAAAATTAGCTGGGCGTGGTGGCGTGCACCTGTAGTTCCAGCTACTCGGGAGGCTGAGGCAAGAGAATTGCTTGAACCGGGAGGTGGAGATTGCAGTGAGCCAAGATGGTGCCACTGCACTCCAGCCTGGCACTTGACAACAGAGCGAGACTCTGTCTCAAAAAAAAAAAAAAAATTAAGGGATACTTTTGAAGAGTTCTAATACTGACAATATTTTATAAATAGTACAAGGTGACATCTATTAGAAATCAGTGAGTATTTTCAGTTGTTAGAAACGAAAACCCTAAAAATGGGACTGCTAACACAGAACAGAAGATACAACAATTGATTCCCTCTGCTGACTCAGTTAATGCTTTTTCTGGATCTTGCATCAAGATAGGCTCTTTAACTCACGGGCTTTGTCATATGGTGCTTCTCTACACCTAGTTTATCCTCTGACCGTCCCATCTAAATAAGACGCCATTTTGAGATATGTAGACCTAAGTATATTGTTGGCATGGAGAAGTGATTATGATGCAGGCACAATGAGAAAAGATAAAAAATAATGTGTCTTTAGCTGACTTACAAAGAAGGGGATTCTGCCCTCCCCCTTGCAACCCCACACAGCACTGTGACCTATGCCAGGTGGAGCACACTTCAATCTGAGTGAAAATTAAGAGTGTTTATAATTCTCTGAGATAAACTGGGGGGTACACCACCAAATGCTGATTAGATTTGTCTTTAATGATGACTTGTATTGGTAAAGTAAAATATTTACCCACAGGCTGTTGGAGCTCTGCTTTGATGACCACAGTGTAAGGGGATGACCCTTTAAGGTGTCTTCCTTCATTCTATGAGCTTCCCCACAACTTCATTTTCAGATTTAAAAATAGATCTCGACCTTTCTTTAAGTCATATTTTGAAACTGTTCTTCTGTATCAGCATTTGTTTCGAAGGGCTACTTTGTAAGAGCAGGATCAACATTCAGGCAAAAACTATTTGCTTAAAGCAAAAATTATTTGCTCTTCAAATTATGTCATTTAAACATTTGTTCAAACGTATTTAATATTTAACATACCAAATATTTGTTCAAACATATTAAATATTTGTTCAAACATAAGTAAGGCTGTTAACACTATCCTGTATCCCACCCCCATCCAAGAAAAACCCCACAACTATTTTGATAGAGAGTCAAAACTTTGTGAGTCAACATTGTCTTTGCTGCTGAATTGTTCCGGCAACATTTTCAGGTATCGTTAGGCTTCTGTGTTTTGTGATTCAGCTGCCAGTTGCACTGAGTTTTCCTGACCATATCTACTCAAACAGGCTTTGCTAGCATCTTTTTCACCGTTTTCATAAAGCAGATCCTAATGATGGGCCATTGATGGATAAAGTATCAGGTATTTTACATCACATTCTCTATGTCATAGGAATACTGAAGGAGCAAAGATTCAGTCATAAAGAATGACTATACAATTAACTTTCATTGTCCTCTAGGGAGAGGCTCATGATATAAGACATTTAATTGTCAAATAGTCCCAGATGATTGATTCTTTTCCTACTGGCTTGTGCTATTGGGAAATCACATGGCTCATAAAGTAATCAAAATACATTTTTAAGATCTGACTCATTGCAGCAGACTGGATGTTCCCAAATGGTACAATGTCTTTGATTCTAAATGATCGTCGTACAGTAAGACCTTGGCATGCCTCTCATCTGGTGCTGGATCTATCCCTCCTTTGAACCTGGACAGACCAGTGTTACTGTCTCAACCCACAGAGTATGTGACTTCCGAAACTGAATCAAAATACATCCTACACTTCTGCCTTTCTCTTTCAGGATTCTTGCTCTTGGAACCAGCTGTCATCTTGTGAGATATCCCAGAGAAGACCTTGCAGAGATGCCACATGTAACAGCCCCACTGAGGCCCCAGCCAACAAAGGGCATCAACTGCCAGACAGGTGAGTGAAGGCATTGCCCTAGACTTCAACCCGTGGCCGTACAGTCACCCTCAGGTTTTGTCTTTGCAGCAGGGAATCCAGACAACGTGGCACAGAGCAATCCAGTCTTGCTGCCTCCAAATTCCTTGCCTACAGAATCTGTGCATGCAGCTGAGGCTGTCTTGCGCCACTGTGTTCTGCAGCAGTTTGTTACATGGCAATAGAAACTGGAATGCACGCCACTAGAAGGCTACTGAATTGCACCCCATTCCTCCACTCAAAACCTCCCCACTTACCTCTCCACAGTGCATGTGGGAAATCTACCCCTCTTCATGATAAAAACAATCATCCCAAGTAGATTCAGTCTTTCTTCAAAACCTCGTTAGCTCACCAATTCATATCCTCTTTAAGGAATAGTGACACGTAAATGCTAAGGCTTCTAAGAAACTCATCTAAAACTCCATTCCTCTGGCTACTGCTGGGGCACAGAAAGCCAGACAATGAATACAGCTAAAAAGACAGCAGAGTGTGGTGGTGGAGAAAAACGCAAGGAAATTATTAACAGTGGAAATGAGCAATGTATCGAAACATTTTATAAGGACACAGAAAACAATTTCTCTTAGATATGAACAGTTTCCTCATAATAAAGTCTTTGTGGTAAAAAAAAATTTGTCATTGCATATTATCTCAGATTCCTAAATACTACTGTGTCAAATTTATGTAAATATTATCACTGACAACATTATAAGAAAGTTAAAAAAATCATAGCTTTGGGAACCAGAGAAAATCGCATTTGAAATCACCTTTATCGACCGGCTTTATGACTTTGAATGTATTATTTAACAGTTCTCAGACCTAGTTTTTTTGTGCACTAAAAACAAAGATAAAAATGCTTGTCTTGTTAATCTGTTAACATAGATTGTTTGAGATTTTGATTTAGGAATTGGAAGTACAAATAGATATGTACTTTTTGGTACCGTGTTAAAATATATTTCCCAAGGCAAATTACATGAAGTTTAATAAGCTGAACAAAACATCAAAGAGTCCATAATTATTTCTTCTCAGAGTAATAGCAATTTATTTGATCTGAATTAATGGCAGTTGGGGTTTTGGATTATATGACTAGATAGAGAAACAAGTTCATTAAAGCCTTACAGAATAGGAAGGCCAGTGGGGTTTCAAGTCGGCTTTATAAAACTCAAAATATTTGGTGCATAGTTTAGTCTGACTTTCCTTTAAGACTGATAATAGATTTTCAGGCAAAAATGTAGGAAAAGTGAAGGGTGGGGAAGAAGGAACATTTTATTGCCTTCATTCTCCATCAAAGAGATGCTGTAACTGACTTAAATACAGAGAATCATTTATGATCTAGCAAACTTATAAATCACACACACACACACACACACACACACACACGTGCATACGCACACACTGTAGCTTCTGTGTGAAGCACAAATGCTGCAAGTCATTCCACACTATTTGGGAAAGAGCATACGGGGATGGTGTCGCCAGCAGAAGCTGTGAGTCAGCACAAATGCAGGTGGCCCCATGACTGTGGAGCACACAGAGCTGGAGGTGGGAGCAGAAGCCTGAGGGTTACTGCCCCCTCACCCCAAGCTTCTGCAGGCAGGGGCAGTGGAAGAGGCTGCAGGCCACAGCGTTGATGGGCACGTCCTGGCTCACGGCCTCTGGGAGCACTGGGGTTCCAGGAGCAGACAGACTCCCACTCACAGCAGCCATTCCTTCACTGCAACCAAGTGTGCTGTGGAAACCCAGTGAGGGGTGACGCAGTGTGATGGGATATGTGGAAAAGAAATGCCAAAACTCCACAGGTGATTTGGGAATGATTAAAGTGACTTGAACTCGTATCACTTGGAAAGCAGTTTTATGATACATATACACACATAGTTCTGTTTAGGAAATAAAAATATAGCTTCAATTTTTGCTCTGGACATTGACAAATTAACTTCATTAAATGTTACCCAATAACACCCTTGTTTGTTATATATGTATATATGCACATCCATATACAAAGACGTGCACACACACATGCACACATGCACACATGCTCACACACACACGCACACACACACACACAGAGGACAACATTCACAAAGAACACTAATACTGTCATGTGACTGGTGTCAGTGCCCAAGTAGTAGATAATTGCCAAGCTTAATTTTAATAGTGGGACATTTAATAAGGTATCTTACCATTATTTACCTATACCCACTGAATGTTTGGTTTATGGAATACCTTTATGGGATTGAGATTGTCATTGGTGCCTAATGGCTTTTACCGAAAAACCCAAGATCCTCTGTTGGGCATTGGTCAATTGTAGGAATCTCAACTTTCTTGATTACACCATCAGGAAATACTTTCTTTATCTTTAGTGTACCTGTGGTACTTTTCTGTTTCATTTTCATACTTGTTTTGAATTATCTGTTTCTAGAAAACATTTGGAAACGTGTTCCAGTTGCCTTCCCGTTAGCTACCTCCATACAAGCACAAACCCTCTAAGCGCAGCTACAGGGTCTGACACATAATTTTTATTCCTCGGGCCCAGCACTGTGCCTTGTATATTTCAGAGTCACTTAAATATTCAGAATAGAGGGCTAAATGTTTTAGTTTTCTATATACAATCTGAAGAGTCCTTGACAGTATGGAGTGATCTTTCCTTCTAAGAATAATGAGCAGTGGATCAGAAACCCGGAGCTTAGGCTCTGCTCCTTTTTTTTTTGAAATAGAATTTTACTCTTTGTTGCCCAGGCTGGAGTGCAATGATGCGATCTCGGCTCATTGCAACCTCCGCCTCCCAGGTTCAAGCAATTCTCCTTCCTCAGCCTCCCCAGTACCTGGGATTACAGCCATGCCCCACCATGCCTGGCTAATTTTGTATTTTTAGTAGAGACAGAGTTTCGCCATGTGGGTCAGGCTGGTCTCCAACTCCTTCCTGTCCTCAGGTGATCTGCCCGCCTTGGCCTCCCAAAGTGCTCCGATTACAGGCTTGAGCCACCATGCCAGGTGGTTCTGCTCTTAACTAGCTGTGTATCTTAGTCTTGAGAATCTGGTAGTCTCATGCATGTGTTCCCACCACCACCACAGCTGGGACCCTAGGGTTTTTTTCTCTACTAAAGTAGTCCACTCTCAGTTTAAAGGAAGTAGTCCATTGCCCTTTCAGTATTTCTACTAGCTGGGGCTTCTGCTCAGTACACTCTGGTTCTCGGCATCGTTCTCTCTCCAGCTTTTGAGCCAGTAATTTGTCTTGTCACCTTAATTTTCTGAAGAATTTAAGAAGAGTCATTGATTTTCAGGTTTTAAAAATTTATATATATAATTGCACTTTAGGTTCTGGGGTACATGTGAAGAACATGCAGGATTGTTGCATAGGTACATACATGGCAATGTGGCTCGCTGCCTCCATCCCCATCACCTATATCTGGCATTACTCCCCATGTTATCCCTCCCCAACTCCCTACCCTCCACTGTCCCTCCCCTAGTCCCCCCTGACAGACCTCAGTGTGTGATGCTCCCCTCTGCGGGTCCATGTGTTCTCATTGTTCAACACCTGCTTATGAGTGAGAACATGCAGTGTTTGATTTTCTGTTCTTCGGTCACTTTACTGAAAGTGATGGTTTCTGGGTTCATCCATGTCCCTACAAAGGGCATGAACTCATCGTTTTTTATGGCTGCATAGTATTCCATGGTATATATGTGCCACATTTTTCAGCTTTCTTTTTGAGAGAATATAAGTAATTAACACATAAGCTCTTTTTGTGTCAGACCAGAAACCAGACCTCTCCAAAAACAAAATGAACATGTTCTCCTTTGCTCACTTGGTGTCCACTGAATGCAGGGACCTGTGAGACAGAGAGGGGCTCTTGGCTCTCTTGAAGGCAGTTCAGCTGAAGACCCTGTGAAATTCAGATGTAAGCTCAAAGCAGTGAAATGTTGATACCATCCAACTTTGATGTTTCACTCTGTTGCTCTATGCTTTGAGTAAACAAGTCAACACAGGGTTCAGAGAAACTAAACAGGCCAAATAGCAACTTCATGGAGAAACACAATAAGTAAATGGGTGATATTCCATCTAAGCGTGACCAACTTTTTTTCTAGAACTAACGTACTATGAGAGACTAGGAACTATCAGGTTCAAGAAGCCAGAATATTCATGACAGATCACACAGTAAAGATAATTAAGTTTTTTGAGTAATGAGTAATGAAGGTGTCCTATCAGCCTCAAAAAGTGCTGGTTCAGATGCCCATAAAGTTGGCATTTTCTATGCCACAGGAGGAAAACTTGGTGCTGTCTCTATTGACTGTGTCATTTCAATTTGATTCTAAGTCTTGGCTAAAGGTCAAGAGCACTCTATCCATATAGTGCAAGGAAGCAGATGAAAAAGGTGTTCTTATAATGGATGAATAATCTTGTCACTGTTATCAGAAAGCCGTGGAAGTTGCCTGTGCCAAGGGAGTACATAATGTTATTTACCAGAGAGGTAGCTACCTTACGCCACGGTTTTACATCAGTTGTGGTAAAAGATCTGGACAACATACTAACACATGTCTTAGATTCACTCCAATCTTCTATGTCGCAAGCATTTGAAAACAGAAGTCAAATCACCCAGCACTTTGGGAGGCTGAGGCAGGTGGATCACGAGGTCAAGAGATCGAGACCAACCTGGTCAACGTGGTGAAACCCCGTCTCTACTAAAAATACAAAAAATTAGCTGGGCATGGTGGTGCGTGCCTGTAATCCTAGCTACTCAGGAGGCTGAGGCAGGAGAATTGCCTGAACCCAGGAGGCGGAGGTTGTGGTGAGCCAAGATCGCGCCATTGCACTCCAGCCTGGGTAACAAGAGCGAAACTCCATCTCAAAAAAAAAAGAAAGAAAGAAAAGAAGGCAAATCAAATGTCTCCCAGGCTATAATCTCTATATTGAACTTTTCCTTCTGGAACATTTGGGACTGTCCTAGACAATATCAGCTACTATTGATTAAGTGCTTTTGTGAGCTGACTATTGTTCTATGCACTTTTCATGTTTTACTTTATTTAACTCTCTAAATAATCCTGAGGTAGGCATTGCCATTGCTTCTATTTCATAAAAGATAAAATTGAGACTTTGGAAGTCTAGACAACCTGTGCTAGCTCACTGATGTGATGAGTCACATGTCAATTTCACTCTCTGCCGCTTGGTTCTAAACCTTTTTTTGCAAATAAATGCCTCTATATTTTGACACTTTCATGAATGAGGATGATCTCAGATCTAGAGTCTCACAGGTGCCATCTTGGAAGACAGAGAGGATCACGCTGGAAGAAGTGGCTCTGGGGTGCTGGGTATCCTCTCTGTCTGCTCTTTACCATGGAAAAGCTTCTGCTCCTTAAAGAATAATAGTGGAGAATGACAGATGGTTGGCAGTGCCTAGCTGATGTCTATAGCTGTGACCTCAGAGAAAACACTTGTTCCTTTGTCTCTTTCAGAGGAAGGCTGAACAAGACGAGGAAAGACTCATCATGCATTTCCCATTGATTTGATTTCAAATACTTAGTAATAAATCCTTAAAACACTACCTCTTTAACAGATAGTGTTTCCTGTACTAGTTTCCCAGGGTTGCTGTAATGAAGCACTGCAAACTTGGTGGCTTAGAAGGACAGAAATGTCTGTCTCCCAGTTTTGGAGACTGGAAGTCTGAAATCAAGGTGTCAGTGGGGCTAGGCTCCCTCTGAAGGTTCTTGGGAAGAATTCCTGCTTGCATCTTCCCAGATTCTGGAGGTTGCTCATAATCCTTGGTGTCTCCTGAATTATGGACACGTGGTTCCAATCGCTGCCTGTTCATCACAGCCTTCTCCCATGTGTCTTTGTTTCTGTTTTCTCTTCTTTTAAGGACTGTAGTTAGGGCCCACTCTATTCCAGAGTAACCTCCTCTTAAATAGATTACATATGCAAAGGTACTATTTCTAAATAAGTTTACATTCTGAGGTTCTAAGTGGACATGTGTTTTAGGAAGGCACATGATATGGAAGTTGGGTAGTTAACTGAATTACAAACTCCTCAGAAATTATGTGGTAGAACAGAGCCAAAAGTCTGGGGTCCACTCTTTCTCTTATTACAGAGCAGCCCTGGAGGCCACACATGAGCGTATGTGGTGGTCTCTGAGGACTCACCTGACAAACATTTGCAAACCAAACCCTGACATCTATTTCACATGGAAGAGGCTGAGGGTAGTGTGATAAGACGCCACTGGTCCACTTGGGCTAGGGTCACAAGAGTTTTTCTAAAGGTCAAGTTTAAACAGTAAGTTTGGTGAATTTCTATTCTGACATTAATCATCTCGAGAAAGTTGAAGATTTTGTTTTGAAATCTAAGATATTTCAGATCATTTAGATGCTCAGAGACTGTTAACGATTAATATTCAGAAACACCATTCTGTTGCCAAAAGTTAACTGAGTTGTAACCCGTAGCTCTACATAAAAAATACAATCTGTGTGGATTGATTTTCGTATTCAGTTACCCGATAAAGCATAACAAACATGAAAACAGAAGGTCTGTGGCTGAATTTCATTTGCTTTTGCATTTGATTTGCAAGCCTATTTGGTATCGCTGTGCCCCTTGCTATTCTCTTTAAATGTGAATTTGGCAGCATTGACAGTTTCCCAAATGTAACTCAAAGCCGCATGGCATCTGGCGATTAGGAGCCTGATGGTTCACAGAAGTTCCAAAGACACCATGGTAAGAGTTCTATACATAAAATTTCCACTTCCTGCATCTGCATGTTGCAGGACAGGATGCTGTATGTGAGGCGTGCATTTTGCAAGATGTGGTGAACTCATCAGAATTCAGTTCAGTGAAACAGCAGAGGTTTTCTTCTCTTCTCTCTTGTACATTTTGGGTCCTGTAACTACCAGCTTCACTACCAGGAGTTTGGTAAATCAATACACATGGTTTATTTCAAGCATTGACCCAGGGTGAATAAGCTCCCCGTTCTGCTATTAACACTACTAATGAAACAGAGCGAGGTGAAGGTTAAGGAAGCAAGCTCAATCACCTCTATTTGGATGTGAATCTTGGGGCCAGCAGAAACATCAGCTGGAGAGATACCAGAGAGCTCTATGCGATGGCTGGGCACCCCCTCGTTTTTATCATTTAGACTAGCAGTGGGAGATAGGATGTCTGCAAGGGTTGGCAATGCTGATATTCATGTCCTCTCCTTTCTTCCCCCCTGCCTCCCTCTGCTTTTGCCAGACATTGTGTACCTGGAAGCTTGCCAGCTGGCAGAAATGGTACCTAACCAGCACCCTTGGCCATTAATAAGAAAAGTCTGCTCCCAAGAATATAAATGTGTGTTTGGAAGGATTACCCACTGTCACAGGGTTCTATCACCCGCTTAAAAGAGAAACAAACAATGAGCTTGTATCTCTGCCTGCAAGGAAGAAGAGGCAAGGTAGGGTTAAACTCAGGAGCCCGGACTCTGCAGCCAGATTGCCTGGGTTTGGATGGAAAGGCTACTTCTGAGCTGCCGCCCGACTCCTGAACTGTGTCCTCATATGTTAAATAAGGATACTGACAGAACCTGGTGTGTGGAGTTGTGCACGGGCTACTATAATAAATAAAACAAAGACTTCTGTGGTTTAACTGGAAGAAGTCTATTTCTACTTCTCGAGACGTCCAAAAATGATATTTCTGATCTGCAAGCATCATCCCTTCAGTGAGTAAGAGACTCACTGTGTGCAGCTCCACTACCTTCAACAAAAGGTATCCAAGGCTGTTTCCATCTAATCTCAGATGAGAAGGTTTTTATGCACCAGGCCTGAAAATGGTGCACATGCTTTCCACTCCCATCCCATTGGTCAGACTCAGTCACCTGACCACATTTAAGCGCATGACTAGTTAGGAAATAGCAGTATAATCAAGAAGGAGAGGTGGACAGCTAGTCTCTCACCATCACAAGATTTCTGCAAAATCAATGAATTATCATGGATATTCACCTTAAACATTACATGCACACTTCGACTGTTTTTCCTAACATTTTGTCATGTAAACTTTCAAATATACAAAAAAATTGAAAAAATAAACACTGTGCTATCTACCACCTAGATCCTACATTTACACTATTCTGTTTGCTTCATCGCACTCCTGTCTACCTGTCTATCCATCTTGCTCGCTATCCATCAGTACACCTCATTTCTTCAAAGTAAGTTGCTTGTTGCTTTGGTACATTTCCCCACTAAATACCTCAACGTACATATCATCGGGAGTTCAAGATTAGTTTACGCTTTTTTCTTTTAAAGTAATACTACACACAATCCAATACACAAATCTTAAGTGTAGTATTGGTTTTGATAAATGTATACACCAGTGTGACTGATATAGTTTGGCTATGTCCCCACCCAAGTCTCTTCTTGTATTGTAGCTCCCATAATTCCCATGTGCTGTGGGAGGGACCTGCATCACAGAGGTGGTTTCCCCAGACTGTTCTCATGGTAGTGAATAAGCCTCATGAGATCTGATGGTTTCGTAAGGGAAAACCCTTTTGCTTGGTTCTCACTCTCTCTTACTGTTGCCATGTAAGACATGTCTTTCACCTTCTTCCACCGTGGCTGTGAGGCCTCCCCAGACACATGGAACTGTGAGTCCGTTAAACCTCTTTTTCTTTATAAATTACCCAGTCTCAGGTATGCCTTTATCAGCCACATGAAAACAGACTAATACAATGACCAAACACCTGTTAATAAATAGATTATCACCATTACATAAGAAACTTCCTGGCCTCCTCCCTAACTTTGTCCTTACTGGACACAATCATTGTTCGGATTATTTCCACCATAAATTACTTGTGTCTGCTCTAGAATGGAATATAAATATTATAATACAGTTATTTTGTGTAAGGTTTCTTCTATTTAGCATAATGTTTTAGGGATTTATTCTTATTGCATGCATCAGTAGTTCAGTCCTTTTAATTAATGAGTGGTACTGCATTGCATGAGTATATCAGAGAGTCCACACCACCAATTTCTTATTGTTGGATACACTAGCTATTATGAATAAAATGTTATAAACACTCACACAAGTCTTTTTGTGGACGTACGTCTTTACTTGTTTTAAGTAACTACCTAGGAGCAAAACTGCTGGGTAACAGGGAAGGTGCATATTTAGTTTTATGAGAAATTGCATATAAATGACCTTTAGAAAAATAAAAGAAGAGGTGATAAGCAAAGAATGTTCATGAGCCTAGTGATTTTTTTTACTGGCTAGGTATCAGAATCCTCCACGGGGCATAAAAATAATAGATACCAAGCCCTGTCCCAAACCAACACTAAGGGATAAAGTGGGAAGTACTTGTATTTCTAAAATGCCACAGAAAATTCTGCAGTATAGTTGGTGTAAATAACCATGGCTCTGTTCTTAACTGAACTTAATAACAAGAGGAAATTTTACCTGTCTGCATATCCTCAGAGATGAGCATTATGCTGAATTAACAGAACTGGGAGAACAGTACTTGAACTGAAATATTTAACACTGTAGGTTGAATATTAAATATGCTTATTTTACCCTAGGGACTACATCCAGGGTTAGGTATAGAAATCTAAACCTCAAGTAATTTCAGTTAAGAATCTTGTGTTACACGTGTAATTCACATTTATATTTTCAGGGCTAACAAGCAACACTTAACAACTAAGGTCATATTCATCATTATTTTTCTGTAAAAGCTGGCAAAGTGCCTTGCAAGTACTCAGAAAAGATTTGTCAAATAAGTAAAAAAAAAAAAAAAAAAAAATGTATTGAAGTGGTTCTTCTTGGATTCATTTTAGTGTCAGAAAATGCACTATTAAATCCTGAGGACAAACAGTTCTAAAATATTAGTCTGTGTTTAAAATTTTAGACATATCAAAATCACAAACAAAAAAAAAGCACCATGCTTCGATATGTTAACTTCTGTGAGTCAAAAGACCATGGAGAAATTTCAAAGTCTCAACCAACAAGTCCATGGGTTCAGTACTTAATTCAACTCTGCACAGTCAACTGCAGGTCTCTGTTAACCACATACCTTGAATTTTTCTGCCTCCACTTAAAATTTCAAATTAGGTGCCATGCTTATAAACTTGCAGAAAGTAGTCACTGTTTTTTTGTTTGTTTATTTGTTTGTTTGTTTGTTTTTTACCAGACCTAGATCCAGGTAGAAAAACCCACTTTGAACCTGCAAGTCCTCAGATTCCTTACATGTCTCCTGCTCTTTTCCTCTACTCAAATGTCTCAGTCCCTAGGATTCCTTTGATTCCATTTCTCATTCCCACTCATCTTAGGAATCCAGGCTATATGACATAGCATTGACTTGTTGTATATTTCCATTCTTTTTCTTAGAAAAATGAGCCCTAGAATAGTAATGCCATATTTACAGGCTATCATTAAGTTTCCTAGAGATATTTGGGGTCACTTACGGAGGATTATGGCTAAGAAGATTCAAACTAGTTGTACAGAAATATCTCATAAAGTTTTGAGCAAGACATACCTCTTGTATTCCTTTCTTTGTGCCCAACGAATGTTTATTGAAAATGAATAAATGAGCTATGTAATGTAGAAAATGCATGGTACTCTGACAGCAGCAGACCTGTTCTCTAAAACACTTACTAATTGAACAACCTTAAGTTAGTCCTGTTTTCCTCACCTAGAAACCTAAAACCAAGAACTACCTCTCAGGATGACTACAAAGACATAATGAGATGATTTATACTGAAATGATTTGTAAACAAATTAGCTCAATACAAATGTTAGTTTTGATTAATCAATTAAAAAAACAATTTTCAGGAAAGCAATCAGGAAACTTTCCTGATTCCAAATTAAGACTTTTTTTTTTAAACATTGGAATTATTTATTTAGTTTAATTTTTTAAATTAAATTTAAGTTTTGGGATATGTGTGCAGAACGTGCAGGTTTTTTGCATAGGTGTATACATGTACCATGGTGGTTCGCTGCATCCATCAACCTGTCATCTACATTAGGTGTTTCTCTTAATGCTATCCCTCCCCCAGCCCCTCACACCCAGACAGCCCTTGATGTGTGATGTTCCCCTCTGTGTCCATGTGTTCTCACTGTTCACTCCCACTTATGAGTGAGAACATGTGGTGTTTGGTTTCCTGTTCCTGTAATAGTTTGCTGAGAATGATGGTTTCCAGCTTCATCTATGTCCCTGCAAAGGACATGAACTCATCCTTTTTTATGGCTGCATAGTATTTCCTGTGTATATATGTCACATTTTCTTTATTCTATCTATCACTGATGGGCATTTGGGTTGGTTCCAAGTCTTTGCTATTGTGAATAGTACTGCAATAAACATATGTGTGCATGTGTCTTTAGAGTAGAATGATTTATAGCCCTTTGGAAATATGCCAAGTAATGGGATTGCTGGGTCAAGTGGTATTTCTGGTTCCAGATTCTTGAGGAATCACCACACTGTCTTCCACAATGGTTGAACTAATTTACACTCCCACCAACAGTGTAAAAACTTTTCTATTTCTCCACATCCTCTCCAGCATCTGTTGTTTCCTGACTTTTTAATGATTACCATTCTAACTGGCATGAGATGATATCTCATTCTGGTTTTGATTTGCATTTCTTTAATGACCAGTGATGATTAACTTTTTTTTGTATGTTTGTTGATTGCATAAATGTCTTCTTTTGAAGTGTCTGTTCATATCTTTCACCCACTTTTTGATGGGGTTGTTTATTTTTTTCTTGTAAATTTGTTTAAGTTCCTTGTAGATTCAAAATTAGCCCTTTGTCAGATGGATAGATTGCAAAAAATTTTCTCCCATTCTGTAGGTCGCCTCTTCACTCTGATGATAGTTTCTTTTGCTGTGGATAAGCTCTTTAGTTTAATTAGATCCCATTTGTCAATTTTGGCTCTTGTTGCCATTGCTTTTGGTGTTTTAGTCATGAAGTCTTTGCCCATGCCTATGTCCTGAATGGTATTGCCTAGATTTTCTTCTAGGGCTTTTGTGGTTTTAGGTCTTATGTTTAAGTCTTTAATTCATCTCGAGTTAATTTTTGTATAAGGTGTAAGGAAGGGGTCCAGTTTCAGTTTTCTGTATATGGCTAGCCAGTTTTCCCAACACAATTTATTAGATAGGGAATCCTTTCCCCATTGTTTGTTTTTGTCAGGTTTGTCGAAGATCAGATGGTTGTAGATGTGTGGTGTTATTTCTGAGGCCTCTGTTCTGTTCCAGTGGTCTATATATCTGTTTTGGGACCAGTACCATGCTCTTTTGCTTACTGTAGCCTTGTAGTATAGTTTGAAGTCAGGCAGCATGATGGCTCTATCTTTGTTCTTTTTGCTTAGGATTGTCTTGGCTATATGGGCTCTTTTTTTTTGGTTCCATATGAAATTTAACATAGTTTTTTTCTAATTCTGTGAAGAAAGTCAATGATAACTTGATGGGGACAGTATTGAATCTGTAAATTGCCTTGGGCATTATGGCTATTTTCATAATATTGATTCTTTCTATCCACGAGCATGGAATGTTTTTCCATTTGTTTGTGTCCTCTCTTATTTCCTTGAGCAGTGGTTTGTAGTTCTCCTTGAAGAGGTCCTTCACATTCCTTGTGAGTTGTATTCCTAGGTATTTTATTGCCTTTGTAGCAATTGTGAATGGGAGTTGACTAATGATTTGGCTCTCTGTCAGTTGTTGGTATATAGAAATGCTTGTGATTTTTGCACATTGATTTTGTATCCTGAGACTTTGCTGGATTTGCTTATCAGCTTAAGGAGATTTTGGGCTGAGATGCTGGGGTTTTCTAAATATACAATCATATCATCTGCAAACAGAGACAATTTGACTTCCTCTCTTCCTATTTGAATATGATTTATTTCTTTCTCTTTCCTGACTGCCCTGGCCAGAACTTCCAATGCTATGTTGACCAGGGGTGGTAAGAGAGGGCATCTCTGTTTTGTGCTGGTTTTCAAGGGGAATGCTTCCAGCATTGCCCATTCAGTACGACATTGACTGTGGGTTTGTCATAAATAGCTCTTATTATTTTGTGATATGTTCCATTAATATCTAGTTTATTGAAAGTTTTTAGCATGAAGGGGTGTTGAATTTTATTGAAGGTCTTTCCTGCATCTATTGAGATAATCATATGGTTTTTGTCATTTGTTCTGTTTATGCAATGGATTGCAATTATTGATTCGTGTTTGTCAAACCAGCCTTGCATCCCAGGGATGAGGCTGACTTGATCGTGATGGATAAGTTTTTTGATATGCTACTGGATTCAGTTTGGCAGTATTTTATGGGGTATTTTCTCATTGATGTTCATCAGGGATATTGGCCTGACATTTTCTTTTTTTGTTTTGTCTCTGTGAGGTTTTGCTATCAGGATGATGCTGGCCTCATAAAATGAGTTAGGGAAGAGTCTCTGTTTTTCTATTGTTTGGAATGGTTTCTGAAGGAATGGTACCAGCTCCTCTTTGTACCTCTGATAGAATTCAGCTATGAATCCATTGGTTCTGGGCTTTTTTCTTTTTTGATTGGTAGGCTATAAATTACTGTCTCAATTTCAGAACTTGTTACTTGTCTAGGATTATAAATCATTCTATATAAAGACACATGCACACATATGTTTATTGTGGCACTGTTCACAATAGCAAAGACTTGGAATCAACCCAAATGCCCATCAATGATAGAATGGATAAAGAAAATGTGGCACATATACACCACGAAATACTATGCAGTCATAAAAAAGGATGAGTTCATGTCCTTTGCAGGGACATGGATGAAACTGGAAACCATCATTCTCAGCAAACTGACACAAGAACAGAAAACCAAACACTACATGTTCTCACTCATAAATGAGTGTTGAACAATAAGAACACATGGACACAGGGAGGGGGGAACATCACATACCAGGGCCTGTCTGGAGGTGGGGGGCTATGGGATTAATAGCAGGTGGTGAAGGGACTGGGGAGGGTGACATGAGGAGAAATACCTAATGTAGATGACAGGGCGATGGATGCAGCAAACCACCACCATGGTACGTGTATATCTATGTAACAAACCTGCATGACCTACACATGTACCCAAAAACTTAAAGTATAATTTAAAAAAATTCTTTAAAACTTAAAACAAAAACAAAAACAAAAACCTTGTTATTGGTCTATTCAGGGATTCGACTTCTTTCTGGTTTAGTCTTGGGAGGGTGTATGTGTCCGGGAATATACCCATTTCTTCTAGATTTTCTAGTTTATTTGTATAGAGGTTTTTTAGTATTCTCTGATGGTAGTTCATATTTCTGTGGGATCAGTGGTGATATCCCCTTTATCATTTTTGTTGTGTCTATACAATTCTTCTCTGTTTTCTTATTTGTTAGTCTGGCTAGCAGTCTTATCTATTTTGTTAATCTTTTCAAAAAAACAGCTCCTGGACTCATTGACTTTTTGAAGGGTTTTTCAGGTCTCTATCTCTTTCAGTTCTTCTCCGATCTTAGGTATTTCTTGTGTTCTGCTAGCTTTTGATTTATTTGCTCTTGGTTCTCTAGTTCTTTTAATTGTGATGTCAGGGTGTGGATTTTAGATTTTTCCAGCTTTCTCCTGTTGGCAGTTAGTGCTATAGATTTCCCTTTAAACTCTGCTTTAGCTGTGTCCCAGAGATTCTGATACCTTGTTTCTTTGTTCTCATTGATTTCAAAGAACTTATTTCTTTCTGCCTTAATTTTGTTATTTACCCAGTAGTCGTTCAGGAGCACGTTGTTCAGTTTCCTTGTAGTTGTGCAGTTTTGAGTGAGTTTCTTAATCCTGAGTTCTAATTTTTTGCACTGTGGTCTGAGAAACTGTTTCTTATGATTTCTGTTCTTTCCCATTTGCTGAGGAGTATTTTACTTCCAATTGTGTGGTCAATTTTAGAATAAGTGTGATGTGGTGCTGAGAAGACTGTATATTCTGTTGATTTGGGGTGGATAGTTCTGTAGATATCTATTAGGTCCAGTTCGTTTAGAGCTGAGTTCAAGTCCTGAATATCCTCATTAATTTTCTGTCTCATTGATTTAATATTAACAGTGGGGTGTTAAAGTCTCCCACTAATATTGTATGGGAGTCTAAGTCTCTTTGTAGGTCTTTAAGAATTTGCTTTATGAATCTGGGTGCTTTTTTATTGGGTGCATATGTATTTAGGATAGTTAGCTCTTCTTGTTGCATTAATTCCTTTACCATTATGTAATGCCTTTCTTTGTCTCATTTGATCTTTGTTGGTTTAAAGTCTGTTTTATTATAGACTAGGATTGCAAGCCCTGTTTTTTGTTTTGTTTTGTTTTGTTTTGTTTCTTTCCATTTGCTTGGTAAATGGTCTTCCATCCCTTTATTTTGAGTCTATGGTTGTCTTTGCATGTGAGATGGGTCTCCCAAATATAGCACACTGATGGGTCTTGACTCTTTATCTAATTTGCCCATCTGTGTCTTTTAATTGGAGCATTTATCCCATTTACACTGAAAGTTAATATTGTTATGTGTGAATTTGATCCTACCATTATGATGCTAGCTGGTTATTTTGCCTATTAGTTGATGTAGTTTCTTTGTAGTGTCAGTGTTCCTTACAATTTGTTATGTTTTTGCAGCAGATGGTACCAGTTGTTCCTTTTCATATTTAGTGCTTCCTTCAAGAGCTCTCGTAAGGCAGTCCTGGTGGTGACAAAATCTCTCAGCATTTGCTTATCTGTGGAGGATTTCCTTTCTCTTTTGCTTTTGAAGTTTAGTTTGGCTGGATATGAAATTCTGGGTTAAAAATTCTTTTCTTTAAGAATGTTGAATATTGGCCACCACTCTCTTCTGGCTTGTAGTGTTTCTGCAGAGATCAGCTGTTAGTCTGATGAGCTTCCCTTTGTGAGTAACCCAACCTTTCTCTCTGTCTACTCAACAATTTTTTCTTCATTTCAACCTTGGTAAATCTGACGATTATGTCTTGGAGTTGCTCTTCTGGAGGAGTATCTTTGTGGTGTTATCTGTACTTCCTGAATTTGGATTTTGGCCTGTTTTGCTAGGTTGGGGAAGTTCTCCTGTAAAATATCCTGAAGAGTGTTTTCCAACTTAGTTCCATTCTCCTCATCACTTTCAGGTCCACCAATCAAACATAGATTTGGTCTTGTCACATAGTCCCATATTCCTTGGAGGCTTTGTTCGCTCCTTTTCAATCTTTTTTCTCTAATCTTATCTTCACACTTTATTTCATTAAGTTGATCATCAATCTCCAATATCCTTTCTTCTGCTTGATCAATTTGGCTATTAATATTTGTGTTTGCTTCACAAAGTTCTTGTGCTGTGTTTCTTAGCTCCATCAGGTCACTTATGTTTCTCTCTAAACTGGTTGTTCTAGTTAGAAATTTCTCTAACCTTTTTTTCAAGTCTCTTAGCTTCCTTGCATTGGGTTCGAACACACTCCTATAGCTCAGATCAGTTTGTTATTACCCACCTTCTGAAGCCTACCTCTGCTAAGGGATACACTGCCTCCTTGAATGGGTCCCTGATCCCCATGCCTCCTGACTGGGAGTCACTTCCCAGCAGGGGTCGACAGACACCTCATACATGAGAGCACTAGCTGGCATCTGGTGGGTGCCCCTCTGGGATGAAGCTTCCAGAGGAAGGAACAGGCAGCAATCCACTGGTGATACCCAGGCAAACAGTCTAGAGTGGACTTCCAGCAAACTCCAGCAGACCTGCAGCAGAGGGATGTGACTGTTAGAAGGAAAACTAACAGATAGGAATAGCATCAACATCAACAAAAAGGACGACCACACAAAAACTCCATTGGAAAGTCACCAGCATCAAAGACCAAAGGTAGATAAATCCACGAAGATAGGGAAAAACCTGTCAGTGCAAAAGGCTGATAATTCCAAAAACCAGAACTCCTCGCCAGCAAGGGAACACAACTGTAAGAAAAATGAGTTTGACCAAATTAAGACTT
Organism: Saimiri boliviensis; assembly: GCF_048565385.1. Taxonomy (NCBI): domain Eukaryota; kingdom Metazoa; phylum Chordata; class Mammalia; order Primates; family Cebidae; genus Saimiri; species Saimiri boliviensis. The sequence continues at coordinate 7,296,215 of NC_133463.1, read as the reverse complement.
CTTGTTTTCTTTGTTTTATAGTGAATTAAAAAGTCTGTCTACAGCCCATTATTGCCTTTGGAAGGAAACTACACTTAAGTCGGTGTGACCCAAAGGAAAAAGTGAGTTCAGCAGCTCTAATCAAACAATATTGAGCTATGTCTGGCAATGTCTGGTTAGATCTGTATGTCAGATATTTTGGGCAAATGTTGAATCAAAATCCAGACAGATTTTCTGAGCTAGACATCAATGGGTTTTTGTTAACTCCAAGGTTTTTATTCTTGAACACTAAATATTTTCTTAATAACATCATCATCCATGGAAAGGCAATCTTCTTTTTCTGAGAACATCTTTTGGAGAAATCTTCTGTTCATTGTTAAAAACCCAAGCCCACTAAATGATCTGAATGGCTAACTGATGAGAGATTTTTCCAAAGTATTTGCTTTTAAATGTGCATTCATGTATTGTAGAACCCTTAAATGAAGTTTAGTTTTGCGCAGAGTAATTTTATAGTGAAGTAGATCACTGTAATAAATAAACTGTTGGTTTTGTCACTGCAAACACAGCACAATAGTTCTGGTCTTCTGCTGTTCAGTTAAAACTGTAGTTCCTCTTTTTATTGTGTATGTTTAAAGTGTATGATGTAATATTTTGATATACTTAACTTAATAGACACACATAGTGAAGCGACTTCTAGTTAAGCAAATTAACACACTCATCATCTCATATATTGTAGATACTTTTCTCTTTCTTTTTGGTAAGAGTACCTAATATCTATTCTCTTGGCAAGCTACTAGCATACAAAAATATTAGTCATAGTTCTCCAGGTGTACATTATATCTCCAGATTTTCTCATCTTATATAACTGCAACTTTGTGTCCTTTGACATATGTCTTCTCCTTTCATATAGTATTCCAGGGACCTGAAGTCTTAAGCTATACATCTTGCATATAGAAACAACTGTTTACAGAACTCTTTAGTGGTGAGGAGCATAATATTCTGCAAGGCACAAGTCTGAAAGAATACATGGATATGAGAATATCATCTCGTGACTATTCCCTAGGAAATCGTAAGTAATTAACCCAAATGCCAAGGTATTTCAATGTATATTTCTATTCTCCCAAAAGGACTTTCTTGGTTTCCCTGGCACTCCATGGTACTGGCTTTCATAGTTTGTAGGATTTGGTGGATTCAATTTGTAAGAATCAGGTTTCACAGAGAATCATTGAGAAAAAAAGATCCTTTATAGGATTCTCTGGCTGATTTTATTCCGTTGTGCCCATGAATTTAAGGCGATCTATTCTCCCACTGGAACATAGACCAGCACTCTGCACCTGTGGTTACCGAGTCACCTCTCTTTGACCTGCTAGTCCTTGAAGGTATTAAATAAGCTCCTTTCACCTTAAAAATTCTGACCAACAGTGTTCACTAGCCACCTCCTTTTTAAAGCTCTGTCCCTGTAATTCCACACAGCCTGCCCCAATGTGCTGGTTGTACACAGCATTTCACAGCAGGGAAGGACCTAACAGATACCCTGTGAACACACTTTTCACAACCTCAGAGCTTGTTCATGAAAAGTGAGTTCCCATGGAATCTCTTAGGTCTGCACACGTGGTTGACATTTGTGACCAGAACCTGGAGGGTGCACCCCTTTTCAGGACTTCTTCCTGAAACAGCGGTCCTCCCTCAGTTCCCAGTGCACCCCAAGGTGCCCCATCTCCCACCTCCAGAGCTCCCTTTCTTTTGCCCTCCCTTGAGGTCTTCTCTCCCATGTCTGCCCACTCCTTCAGCTTCCTCATCTGTCTCTCACATGCAAACACACACACACACACACACACACACACACACACACTGCACCCAGGGCTTCTCTCTGCTCTGTTGGTGAGGTAGGAGGTAGGGTGGGGACGCTGGACCAAATTGAGGACTAACTAAAACAGTTCTGGGGAGGTAGCACATCCCCACAATATGCCCACCAGTGTACTATGTCAGTTTAACATCACCATGGCAACACCTGGATGTCACCACCCCTTTTCATGGCAACAACCTAACAACCCGGAAGTTACTGCCCTTTATCCTAGAAATTTCTGCCTAAACTACTCCTTAATTTGCATAGAATTAAAAGTGGGCATAAATATGACTGAAAAAGCTCCTCTGAGCTGCTGCTCTGGGCACACTACCTATGAAGTAGCCCTGCTGAGCAAGGGCCAGTATGTCTGCTGTTGTACACTGCTGCATCAATAAATGTAGCTGTTTAACACCACTTGCTGGCCCTTGCATTCTTTCCTGGGTGACCCAAGAATCCTCCCTGGGAAAGCCCCAATTTGGGAGCTTGCCTGTCCTGGATCACTCCCATACCAGAGTGGCCCAGAACCTGGGTTCCTGGGATGGGCTCTTCCATGCGAACCCCACTAGCCTGCTGGACTTCAGCTTTCCTCTGCGACCTCACTGTGCCTTTCTATTTAGTTGGCGAGGGATTCTGACTTGCCACCCCATGCATACTCTAGTTCCTGGGTGCTGTGAAAGAGCCATGGAATTTGGAACCCCAACATCCTTATCAGGGACCCCCTTATCTGGAACCCTATTGACCTACTTGGTTCTGGTTACTTCCATTTCCTGTCCCCCATCCCCCAAACACACATATACATAAGTATTTCCATGTACTGCCCAGCTGCTGTTAGAACTCAACACTGTTCCTTGCCTGACATACCTACTCTTAATTCTGTTTGGAGTCTTAAATGTTATATTAGTCTGTTCTCATGCTGCTAATAAAGACACACCTGAGACTGGGTAATTTATAAAATAACGAATTTAATGGACTCACAGTTCTACATGGATGGGGAGGCCTCACAAGGCAAAAGGCAAAGGAGAAGCAAAGTCACATCTTATATGGCGGCAGGCAAGAGAGCTTGTGCAGGGGAACTCCAATTTATGAAACCATCAGATCTTGTGAGACTTATTCACTACTGCAAGAATAGTATGGGGGAAACTGCCCCCACGGTTCGGTTATCTTCCCCTGGCCCTGACCTTGACCCATGGGGATTATTACAATTCACGGTGAGATTTGGGTGGGGACATGGCCAACCCATATCAGATATAAACCTGGATGGAACTTTCCGTATATTTCAATTTGTGCTTATAACAACTCTGTTGCAAATGCTTTCACTCTCCAGCTGGGTTTTACCAATTCAGCTACCACCCTGACCAGTGGCTAAGATTGGTCAATCATCTTCCTCTCTAGTCTTACTCTAATTAAAATCCACATTATTGACGCCCTCTTTTTCAGCCAAACCAACTGACTTTGATTCCCTGAGAAGCCAAGCCTGGCCCAGCCTCACAACTGCTTTCCTTCCCCTGTCCTACTTGTCTAAGTCCCACCCAACCAGCTTTTTGGCTCAGTTACAAGGGAGTCTTTCTGCGTCTCCACAGCCCTCTGCTGCCTTCTGCAGTTACAGCAGTGCATTGCTTCCACCAGTTGAATGCAAACATCCCTCATCAAAGGATGCACACTAGATTAGTGATTTTCAAGCCTGGCCATGCATGAGAAACATTGAAAACACAGATAACAGGCCCATGCTCAAGTACTACTGACTTCACAAAAGCCAACCAAGACTTCTTTGCATCCTCAAAGCTTATGCATTATAAACAATCATTATTCATGGTGGCCCTCCTTTCTTTTTTTTAAATTTGTCAGTGAACTCCTAAATTACTTTGATTAGGTCAACATCCTGGCCCAATGCCTGACATGTAATAAATATTCAGTAAATGCTAATTATTTCCCCGACTTTTTTCTTTTGTTGCCACAAGTTTTATAGCTTTCATCTGTTTACATAAATATTTTAATAGATCTAAGTCTCCTATATTTCTTTCTATCCTGTATGTTTTGGCTTCTTCAGTCAGGGTTTTCTGTCTCACTGTTGACCTTCAATTATCCCTTTTAGACTCTTTGACATTTTGATATTAAATTTGTTACTTAGTCTGCCTATTTCTCAAACTTCTATACAATTGTATTCTCTACCACCTACACTTTTTCTACTTTTAGCCTAGATTCTTGCTTCTTTATTTTTTGTTTTAATTTTCTTCTAGTAGGTCGTGAAGTAGGCCTTGAAATCTCACGGCCAAGGACTTCTGTTTTTATAATATTTTTACTTATTTAAATTATCTCGTTGAACATTATTGGAAGACTTGGAACATTCTAAAATTTAAGTTCTCTGCCTGTAGAGGAGAGAGAGGGAGGAGAGGATTTTAAACTAAAAGAGATATTAGATATCATCAGTCTACTTGCTTCATTTTACACATAAAGCACCTGAGATTCACAGGTAAAGTGAGTTATCAAAGGTTATATTGCTACTTAGTGACAGATTCACTTTTTTGGGGGAAGGAGCCAGTTCATTTTTAATTGTGACATTTTAAAATTGTACAGTGCTTTTCACCTCTACCTTTCTTCCATATTTAGTCTCTTAAAATGACAGAAGAACATTGACCAATCATGGATTTGATGGGTTTAACACCTTTGTCTCTTCAATTCCTATTCACAGCACCTAATATTCCTTTGAAATACCAGAAAGACCCAGGAGTGGCCAAGAGTAAATCTCTGACCTCCAGAATTGAAAAGATCAAGCTGTCTGAGCACTCTGGTTGGGGTGCCACCTGTCTCGAGCTGGTACCCCTCCATAGTTGGGGGACTTCAAATGTACCCGTGGAAAAAGCATTTGCCCCTTAAAGTGGGAGAAAGACAGTCACACTGCAAAACCCAGCAGATCTGGCTATGAGGTCTTCCTTCCTTTCCTTTCTCTTCGGGTTCACTTTTGCTTTTGTCTCAGTTGTTTGTTTGTTTGTTTATTTGCAGTGGAGCAAGAGAGACTCAACTTAACTTGAGTTAGAAGGAACAAGACAGTGGCAGCTGTCATTACTGTTCCACATCCAATATATGTGCTTCACAGAAAGATAACACAAGCTGCGAGAGTGATGCAATTCACAACTCCAGGGAGGGGGAATGCCCAACATCACAGGGAGAAAAAAGTAGAAAGACAAAGCATCCGGATCAGCCCAGGCTCAGGGGCTGGCAAGGGCTGGAATGGAGCTGCAGAAAAACCTGTGGTCCTTCCAGATCATGGCAGTGTTTACAGTCCACGCTGTGTAGGGGAGACTCTGTCTTCCATGCACCAGAGAAAACACTTCCAGTTCTTCAGAGAGAAGGGAATGTGCAGACAGCCTTGGCAGAGTGGGTCCTGCATTCCCTGTATCTGTGGGAGGTGGGGAGTAGGCAGAGTGTCCAACTGGGACAATCCCACCCAGCCCCTTTGGATGGCAGATGACCCAGTGGTCTGCAGCAGCCCTCGGTAAGGCAGGAGGTGGAGGTGGTGAAGGGAACTTCTCTGCAGAGGCTGAGCTGTGCAGGGCTGAGAGCATGGAGACTGTTGTGTGAAAGGGTCTGTGGCTTAAGATCACCAAGGAAAAAAGGTGCAAACGGTGTGCTTTTCCAGCATCTTTGCTTATTGGTGCTGATAAAGAACTAAGGAGAGAGGAGCGAGAAGAGGCAGCAGCTACGGACGATGCTTGAGGATTCTGTGGCTGTGAGGAAAGCCGAGGGTGAACCAAATATGCCGCAGTGAGGCTGATTCCTTTTCAGTCTTTGGCAGCTGATGGCACAATCCAGTTTCTTCACTGCACCATAGTTACTAGAATCAGTTTAATGAGTAAAGACACATGCAGGAGACTGACCAGCTGACCAATGATGTGGATGCGTGGGTTCGAGACTGGCCCACGCCTTCCAGAGGGGGTCGAGAGCCGCAGCCAAAGGTGGAAGAGCCTGGGCACGGTCATTTTGCCAATGCTCTGGAGTGCGTGAGGCTTCCCCCCGACACCCCAAATGCCAGGTCAGCTATGTCTTGAAACCCGATGGCCTGGACAGTTTTGCTAAGCGAAATCAGAGAGTGCAATCAGAGAACGTGGAAAACGGGTGTTGAGAGAGTTCCACCTGCCATGAAACACGTCCCTGGAAAGAGGGATCTCCAGTAATTTGTGCTCTTACTGACTGAAGCACAGGAGCAAACACTCAATGAAACAAGGGACTTAACTGGAATACTGGAAAATTCCACCAACAATATGGGGCTCACTCTCTTGTTCTCGCTCTGTGCTCTGTGTGGTCCACTGTACCCGGATGTTACTTTTCCTTCTTCAGCCCTGCTCCTCTCTTCATTGCCAGATCTGAGCATAAAGCTTTCAGATAACACACACATCCCAGATGGAGTCTTCGATTCCCTGGGCAGAGGAGCAAGGGTATGACCTATCAGTCATGTCTTCACCATCCAGACTATTGAATACACAGAAGAAAGAGAAGTGCCTCAAATCTCTCATCCTGAAAGACCCGTAAGCTCCAGCTGGACCCTGGCTGCAGCCCCAGGCTCCACCGCACCCACACAGGCCCACTGGCCTTCATGACGGCTGCACTCCCGGGGCAGATGCCCTGTCCCTGAAGAGTGCCCTGAGCTCAGCCACTAGACTGCTTCCTTTTTTTAATCTACAATTGTGCTCCCAGTAGTCACCAAGAGCATTGCACAGAACTTTATTGGTGCCATATAGACCAATAGTCCCAATGATAGCTCAGCTCAGATCTCTCCCGAACTCCAGAGACTATACATCTAACTGCCTACTCCATATCTCCTTAGCTAGTTCATAGATCCCTCATAATTAACACATCCTAAATGCACTTTCCTTCAGAACCTTTTTCTCCCACAAACTCCTATTTCGATTGAGGATACTTCTGTCCTCTCCAGTTTCTCAGCACAGACATGCAGATAACACACGTGTCTCTTTTGTCTCGCACACTACATCTAATCCATGGACGTGATGCTGATTCTCACCTTCAGTTATTCCTGGCATCCAACTCCTGTTCCTGCTACAGTGACTGGCACCAGTCATCTCGCTGGCGTGAAGAGAGGAGACAAAGGTGGGAGTTCATGGAGGTGAACATGCCTGAAATAATCTGGGCAAGTAACGAAACAAAAAGGAGTAACACTTAAAAAGAGGTCCAGAAATGTGCAAAGGCGGCCCCTTGAACCTTTGGTGGATTATTAATCTCTGCATGTGAAGAGTGAAACTGCAGGTCCACACAAAGAGCAACTCCTGGTAGCAAGACAGTGAACAATCTCAAAGATCACACGGAACTGGGAGACATCTGAATTCTCTCCAGCCAGAGTACAAAGGGCTTGCTGAAAACCTGAAGAAATCAGAACTACTAGAAGGGTCATATGTTAGCATTAGGGCTAAATTAGCTTTAGACACACGGATATTCTAAAACTGCACTAACAAAGTTTAAAAATAATCTTCCAAAAGTAACAATATAATCCAGAGGAAATTTAATTGCCTCTCCAAAAGAAAACTATCTTTTAAAAGTAAAACAACAAAATTTAAACATTTAATAATGTGACATATGCAATGTCTCCCACCCAGTCAAAAAACACTTCACATACAAAGAATAAGCAAATTATGATCCACAGGCAGGAGGAAAATGAGTAAGGAATGATGGAAAGGATAGAAGTATCAAGGAAGAACTTCAGGACGGCAACTACAAATCTTATAAATGTACTCCAGGATTGACGTGTTAAGGATATTTGAAAACGAAACATCTAGAGATGAAAAATTAAATGTACAAAGTAAAATATTTACTGGATAGGATTAACAGATTTGACATTGCAGAAGAAATACATCAGTGAATTTGGGAACAGCAGTAGAAACTTTCAAACATTATGCACAGAAGAAAAAAGACTAGAAAGGAATGAAAAAGTCTCACTGACCTGTGGGCCAGCACTGGGGAGCCTCAGATACATGTAATTAAAATCTCAGAAAAAGAGGTAAGAGGGAGAAAGGGAGACAGAAAAGTTCTTGAAGAAATAATGGTTGAAATCTTTTGAAACATGAGGAAAACTGTAAATTCACAGAAGCAAGAATACCCAAATTGAATAAGTGTAACGAAAAAACACAACTGTTAATCTCACATTCATTTCCAGTAACATTTTTCTTCAAAAATGTGAGGGCGTAATAAAGACATCTGATGCAACCAAAAGCCAAGGAATGTGTTTACAGCAGCCAAGGAAGTTCCTCAGAATGAAGAAGAAAAATGATACCAAATGGAGATTAGGATCTGTGCAAAGGAATGAAGAACATTGAAAACTCTGGTATGTGGGTAAACAGAAAATATTGTCCTATATGCATTTCCACTTCTTTAAAAGAATATTGAATCCTCTTCAAATTATACCTCAATAAAGTGGTTAAAAATTTTAAAGACAGTTTACTGTTTAAAAAAGTATGAACATGTTGTGGGATTTAAAACAGAGAGAAACAAAATACACGGAAATACAGGTAAGAGAATGGGAGGAGAGAAATGTAAGTATGCTCTTAGGATGTTCTTACTGCATATGTCAATGATTCTGACATTAGTTGAAAGTAGACTGTGATAAATTAAAGATGCATGCTGTAAACCCCAGAACAGCCACTAAAACAATACCAGACATGTCCCTGTAAAGTGAAGATATAAAGCCAATCATGGAGATAAAATTGAATATTAGAAAATACTAAATTAATCCGGAGGGGGGGGGGTGGGGAGGTGGGAAGAGATAGCATGCGGAGAAATGACAGATACAGGTGAGGGGACGGAAGGCAGCAAAGCACACTGCCAGGTGTGTACCTATGCAACAATCTTGCATGTTCATCACATGGACCCCAAAACCTAAAATGCAATTAAAAAAAAAAGATAATAAAAAAAAAAGAAAATACTAAATCCATAAAAAGTTTTTAAAAAGGAAAAATAAAAAGCAGAAGTAAAAAACAGAAAACAAATAGAAATATGGTTTATGTAACCAACCATTAAGTGTCAATGTGGGTGAGGATTTGATTATGAAGGGACAGCTTAAGAGAAATCTGTGCATGGGGGGAGATGGAACCCTTTTACACTTTAATTGTGGCAGTGGTTACATGACCCTACACAACTGTTGAAACTCATAGAAATGTGCATCAAAAGTGAATTTTACTTTGCGTATTTAATACAATAACTTTTGAAAATTAAAAGCAATGCTCAACATTATTAGTTGTCAGAGAAATCAAAATTAAGCCCAAAATGTGATACCACAATACCAAGCCTGAAGCAATAGAAACTCTCAGCAATTGCAGACGGGAATGTCAAAAGGTACAGCCGCTTTGAAAACACTGGAAGTTTCTTATAAAATTAAACATCCTCTTGCCATATTAACCAGCAGTCCCACTCCTAGGTATTTACTTAAAAGAAATAAAAACATGCCCACACAAAGATTCATGTAGTACGATCCATTATAACTCTCTCCATAGTAGCTCCAAATTGGGAACGTTTCAAAATGCCATTGACAGGTGAATACAGAAAAAGATATTACATATCTGTACAAGAGAACACAACTCTGCTGTATCAGTGAATACATGTCACATGGCGAATGAATTTCAAAAACAGGTAACAAACTCCTAATACATGTGACATCATGGACGAATCTGAAAAGCAGACTGGAGTAAATTAAAAGGCAGGGTTAAGGATGCGATGAAAACGCACTGGTGTGGGTGCAGTGGAGAGAGAGCAGCAGCACGTGTGGGAAGAAGAGGGCGCAGAAAGGAAGGCGGACAGGCACAGCCACAGCTTTGACTACGGAGAGCCACGGATCATTTTCATTGCACTTGAGCCTCAGAACACGAAGGTTAAAAGGAAGACACCTGAATGGCCACTGTTTGAGCAAATCAACCTGGTACTTAAAGCTATACCTTGGGCCGGGCGCGGTGGCTCAGGCCTGTAATCCCAGCACTTTGGGAGGCCGAGGCGGGTGGATCACGAGGTCAAGAGATCGAGACCATCCTGGTCAACATGGTGAAACCCCGTCTCTACTAAAAATACAAAAAATCAGCTGGGCATGGTGGCATGTGCCTGTGATCCCAGCTACTCAGGAGGCTGAGGCAGGAGAATTGCCTGAACTCAGGAGGCGGAGGTTGCGGTGAGCCGAGATCGTGCCATTGCACTCCAGCCTGGGTAACAAGAGCGAAACTCCATCTCAAAAAAAAAAAAAAAAAAGCTATACCTTTTGTTATTCCTAAATGGAATTAAACAATCCAAAGCTTTAAATTTCTTGGATATAAGTAAAAATATATGTCATGCTTTTTCCATCAATCAGTTATTTCAACAAATGAAAAGTAAGGCAGTTTCAGACTTTATGTAACTTCCATTTCAATGAGAGAAATAGACTCTAATCACACAGAAATAGACGCATAACATAATATCACAGAAAGTGCTTTAGAGCAAAAGAAAGCAGCGTGGGAGGAAGAAGATAGATGGGGTACTCTTTAGAAGGTCATCAGGGAGTGCCTGAGTATGAGATGAGGTTTGAATAGAGATTTTAAGACAAGGAGGGGGCACCCATGGGGATGCCTGGATAAACACTTTCAGGAAGAGGGAGACGAAGTGCAAAGACCCCGAGGAACAAGCCCAAGTGGAGCCGATGCTTCGTGTAAGAATTTTAATGAGTTTTTTAGATTCTTAAGGTGCTTTTAAATAAAAACGCAAACAACAAACATTCGATGGTAAGCTCATTATTATGTACGTACAGAAACCTAAAGCAAGCAATACAAATTCTTGGAAATTCTTACTCAAAATCAGCAGAGTCTGTTCCTGACTCAGGCAATCCCTCTCTCCAGAAGATTGTGTTAATTACAACCACTACCACCTGCACCACCACAACAGTTCATAGAGCATTCATTTGTGATGAGTCTTTGCTTTACCCCGAGGATCTAACCAAATAAAGAAATAAATGCAATATAAGGGAGACATTTGGGGACCCGCAGGTTGTTGTTTGTGGGTTGAGTACTGGAACTGGTAGACTTCAATTTCATGAATGAGATTAATCCTCAGTTAACGCTGTGTGATGCTGCCTCTGGAGGTTCACACAACCTCAAAGGTGCGCTTCAGGCAGTTCTTGGTATCATAGCTAAGAGGCAAAGGGAGAAACTGGAATCCATCCAGAGGTGAGTGAGCGGAACAGCTCGCCAACTGTTTGCCCCAAGCGGGGATCTTTTGTTCCAGTGCTCTTCACTCTGATGAGAACTCCTTCCACCCTCTCCCCCGTTTTTTTCTTTTCTTTTCTTTTCTTTTTTTGTGTGTGTGGGTCTTTTTACGATCTAGGTTTCTGCAGTTATTTGGAAACCCTTTCATGGGAAAAATTTATAAAAACTTGCATTAACTAGAAATAATTTGTTTAATGGCCTTAAAAGTGTCTTGAATAACTATAGGAAATTTGAAAATATCTTTAACGAAACAGGTTCTTTAAACACAACTGGAATGACTGTTCAAGGAAAATGTATAATCAAATTCAGTTCTAAATACTTTAACTATTTGAGTAAACTATTTTAACATCTCTTTACCGAGTAACAGTTACTAAACATAGGCACTCTGTTAGGTTAATGGTAACATTTTCAAAATCCATGGATAAACAAAGAAAAGAGATCTTTGTTAGTTTCGTTTATATTGATTTAAAAAGAAAGTATATGTTATTTATATTGACTTAGTAAGTAAATATATGTTATTTCAATAATTACGTCACCACTTTTCAGTGGAGTGGATTTTTTTTTCAAAATATTTTTGAATATAAAAAGTTTTCTTTTTCAGTAAAGGGAAAACTCAATTTTAAGATATTAATGTTTAGTTATAAAAACTTCTCTAAGGCTTTTACTTAGAAATCTTCTAGCAATATCATTTGAACAGATTTCTCATTCCTCACAGTTACAGTAAACGTAGTATTACATGTAAAGATCGTCTAGTCTCTTTTTTTCCTAAGGCTGCTAATTATCATGAAAACTGTTTCAATAGCATCAGAACTCATGTTTATGAAAAATTCATTGATATCAATGATGTTCTAAATGATGAAAAGATAAACATGCTTGCTAATTACATTTGGATTTTCTAGTCGAGGCAGAGACACATTTTACTTACAGCCAGTGCTCGACTTACGACCACGATTGGTTCCGACAGACCAGTCGTAACACGATTGGGTCGTAAGTTGAGTAGGCTCTATGTACAGTTGAAATGGTGCACGCGGAGATGGTAGTGCTGCCAGAAGCTGGTCCGCACTGTCGTACGCCCAGCTGAGCAACTGCACTGCCAGATGTGGAGCAGTCGTGGCTAGTGATTGTGGTCGTAAAGTCGAATGGTCATAAGTTGCATAGGTCGTAAGTCGATCAATACCTGTATATGGTGACATCCACACGGATTCTATTAAAAATGCCTTCTTATCTCTCTTCTTGTATGTTATCAGCAGAGGAGTGATGGAAATAAGTGCAGCAGAGACACTCAGGTTTCTGAAGCTCCAGGCATTCACTTACCAAGTTAACTATGAGACCTCATACCTGTTTCATATGGCCATTTTGGAAAATATCTTTCTGGAATTCCAATTTAAATGTTAATCAAATCAAGCAAATATGCTATGTTTTGTCTTAAAAACCTATTTAAGTAAAGACTTTCACCACTCTAGATGTGGAAAAAAGGAAACTGAGCTGAGACATTGAGTAGTCATAGATTAACCTGTTAGTATCAAATATCTTCCCAGGAGAGCATAAGTATCTCACAATTCCAGATTACTGAAACTTGGCTTTCTTTACATTCTTCTTCATAGGGCTTTTTATCAGCTCATTCAGATAAAATGTGTACAAGAACCTTATTTTAAAGATAAGATTCTTCATATAATGTTGCCTCTGAAGAAATAACTCTGTCTGGAAATATGAAAATAAAAGAGTAAGATGGTAGAGGATGATCATGAAAAGTTAAAACTGTATGAACTTAACTCTCTAGTTTTGGGGTTGCTTTAAAAATTGTTCATTCATCTTTGAAATTATCTCTATTTCTTCTTAACTTATCCATCTATTTATAATCATGACATTCTGATAGTTTTCAATTTTTTGTACTCTAAATTCTTTATTAAACTACGAAGATGGGGAACTGTTCAGCATTTAAAAAAATAATTTCAACTTTTAGATTCATGGGTAATTGTGCAGATTTGTTACATGTGTATATTGTGTGGCACTGATGTTTGAGGTACAAAGAAGCAGCCAATAACCCTGTGAAATAATGTCCAACATCACTATTATCAGAGTAACACAAATCAAAATCATAAATGTCTTAAAGAATTCCCCCAGAAGTTATTGGAGTAGGGATTACTGTCAAGTTTGATAATAATGTTCAAAGGAAGGTTACAGGAAATTATGTTTAGTTACAAACTGCTGTATTGCAAAGGAATAATGCTCAAGGGATTCTTAATGTTTCTATAGTTTGAAAAAAAAAATACCTGGAAGTTTGAAAATAGATATCTTAAAACAGCCAGAGGGCAAAGTCTATGTCTATAAAAGCAAGGGATAATTCTTATTGGTTGCTATCATATGAAAACTTGCTCAATAATGAACTAATTACTAATAGAAGGCATAATTACTAGGCCTTCTATTACCAGAAACATTGTCTCCACATTTTTTCAATATGGTAACTACACTGTCTTCATGAAAGATCATATAGTATTTCCAGATAACTCAGATAAATGCTACGTGTGTCTTTAGATATTATCTTCCTTGCCTTCTCCTTAATGTGGCATGCCTAGATGCTAGAGCCATATATCCAAAGTGCTCAAATGATCAACTAATGGGAATGTCTCACACCTTGTGTTACAGGACAGAACAATAAGTTTCTACTACAAATTTTTGCTTGTACCTACAGCTATCTTATTTGCTTTCTTTGGTCTTGAGGAGCAGAAAGTTGATAATAGATTCCACAGTGAATTGAAAGCCCAATAAGTCATAGACAGGATGAATCCACATTCATTCTTAAACTCTCTTCTAAAAGACATAACGGCCCAAACATCAGGGGAGAACAAGACAGCACAGATAAATCCCTTCTAGGCAGTTTGGTCTTTGTAGTACATGTCTGCTGTCCTCTGAAGGCTGGGCACAAAGGAGCAAGAAAGAAAAATGTTATCCCAGAGTTCAGAAAACTGAGGGTGGAACAGGAGAGCAATGGGAATTCAGCAATAAGAATCCCCCAGACACCCAAAATCTGTAAAGCAGAATGAGCTCACTGATGGTTCAGAAAGTTAGAGGTTGGTCAGTTGAGCCTAATGAACTCTGTGGAGCCTTGCCTGTGTTCAAATCCCAAGCCTCACTAGAAGATACTTGATCTCATTCTCAAAATATCTGAAGTCACTGATAAACTGAATCTAAGTAGAATCACAAGAAAATTCAGACTCAGATCAATTACAGATTAGAATGACTCAACCATCAACCCTAACAATCTGAAAAACGTTAGAAAATGTGTAAAGGTTAAAAGAAACGAAACAATAAACAAAACTGTGGAGGAATGAATAAAGCCTCCAAACTCCATGAGGAGGTTTCAAATGGTCTAACATACAGGTAAGTGGAACCCCAGACGGAAAAGACATAGGGGTGAGTTGAGAAAAAAATTTTGAGGAGAAACTGATGAAGATGATGAAATAGAAAATGATATCAACCCACAGACTCAATAAACTCTAAGATGGATAATTACAAAGAAAAATAGACCACTGAAAAGATTTTTAAAAAATTAAAATCAGAAAAAAGAGGAAATATTTTTATTTATTTGTTTTTATTTATTTGTTTGTTAATTTTTCTCTTCACCTTTTAAGTTCTGGGGTACATATGCACGATGTGCAGGTTTATAATATAGGCAAACACGTACCATGGTGGTTTGCCACACAGATCAACTCATCACCTAGGTATTAAGCCCAGAATTCATTAGCTATTCTTTTGGATACTTTCCCTCCCCCTCCCCCTCCCCCTGCCACAGGCCCTAATGTGTGTTGTTCTCCACTATGTGCCCATGTGTTCTCATCATTCAGCTCCCACTTATAAGTAAGAACATGTGTGGTGTTTTATTTTTTGTTCCTGCCTTAGTTTGCTAAGGATAATTGCTTCCAGCTCCATCTATGTCCCTGCAAATGTCGTGATCTCATTTTTTTTATGGCTGCATAGTGCATATCTACCATGGTGTAGATTCCATGGTGTATATCTACCACATTTCTTTATACAGTCAGTCAATCATTGATGGGCATTTGGGTTGATTCCATGTCTTTGCTGTTGTGAACAGCACCACAATGAACATATGTATGCATGTATCTTTCTAACAGAATGATTTATATTTCTTTGGGTGTATACACAGTAATGGGATTACTGGGTCAAGTGGTATTTTTGCTTCTAGAACTTTGAAGAATTGCCACACTGTCCAATTTACATTCCCACTAACTGTGTAAAAGTGTTCTTTTTCCTCTGCAACCTTACCAGAATCTGTTTCTTGACTTTTTAATAATCGCCATTCTGACTGGTGTAGGATGATAGTTCATTGTGGTTTTGATTTACATCTCTAATGATCACTGATGTTGCATTTCTTTTTCATATGTTTGTTGGCTGCATGAATGTATTCTTTTGAGAAGTTTGTTCATGTCCTTTGCCCACTTCTTAATGGGGTTATTTGTTTCTTGTAAATTTGTTTAAGTACCTTGCAGACTCGTGATATTAGACCTTTGTTAGATAGGTAGATTGCAAAAAGTTTCTCCCATTCTGTAGGTTACTATCAGAGTAAACAGAGTGTCTTTTGCTGTGCAGAAGCTCTTTAGTTTAATTAGATTTCATTTGTCAAATTTTGCTTTTGTTGCAATTGTGTTTGGTGTTTTTGTCATGAAATCTTTGCCCATGCCTATGTCCTGAAGGGTATTGCCTAGATTTTCAGAAATATTGAAATTAAAGAAACAACATTAACAGTTCACTTTTCATCTAAAACAATAGAAGAAAGAAGATAATAGGTCAACCTATTTTAAATAATAAAAGAAAAAACCTTGTTAACCTTTAACTCTACATGTATCATAATTATTTCTTAAAATCTGAAGGCAATACAAAAAATATTTAGGTAGATAAATATACAGAAACTTGTATCAGACTGAAGATGAATGTTAAAAAAAATACTCTTTGGAAGAGAATACATATAGATAAAAAAATAAATATACGGGTAATTAAAAAACAACTATTTCAAGCAACATAGTGAAAACATATTACACTGTTTGTAGCATATGCCAAAGTAAAATGTATGACAAGGGCACAAAGATTGTGGTGAGTAAATTGAATTCAACTGGTTTGAATTTGTAATATTGTTTATGAAGTAGAATAATATATTAATATAGCCAAGGGTAATTTAGATATTCACATATTAATGCCTAGCACATCAAATTTTAAAAAAATACTGAGAAACAGCTGAAAAGCCAATAGAAATGATAAAATGGAATACTAAAAACAAGCCAACGAATTCTTTAAAAACCTTCAGCTCATTAAATAATAGGTTAGAAAGAAGATAGAGAAGAAAATATATATGAGAAAAGGAAAAACTACTCAGAGGTTAGGATTAAATTTATTAATATTAATGATTTTAAAAGTAAATTAGTCAAAAATTCTATTTGAAAGGAAAACACTGTCAAGCTGAATTTAAAAATTAGACTTAAGAATACGCTATTTTTATAAAACATACTTTAAAAATAAAGATACAAATAAGCCACACATGAAAAAAATTGGAAAAGATTTAACATGCAATGCTATACATAAGAAAGCTGATATGACCGTGCCGGTATCAAATAAGTTAGATTTTGAGAAAAAGAATATTACCAAAATAAAGACATGTATTTCATAACGACAAATAATCAATTTATCAAATCTTGTAAATTCGAATATACAGTAATCTCATATTACGTTAAGACATGTAAAACAAAACTTGGCAGAAGGGAAGGAAGAGACAGACAAATTCCAATCATGACTGGAGATTTTAGCAAATATTTCTCAGTAATTGACAGAACAAGTAGACAAAAATCAGTAAAGCTTTAGAAAATTTAAACAACACAAATAATAAACCTGATCCATTTGATATTTACAGAAAATCTCACCCAACAATAGCAGAATACACATCATTTTCAAATATACGTGCAACATTTACTAAGATGGGCCACATACTGGGTAATATAATAAACCTCAATGAATCTAAAAGAAATGAAATGAAATCATATACAACGTGTGACTCTGATTACAATGGAACTAAACTACAAATCAATGAGTTAAATATCTAGAAACTATCCTAGTACTTGAACTCACTTCTAAAAAGCAAACCAACCAACCACCACCAACAACAACAAAAATCAAAACAAAGAAAACAACAACAACAGAAAAATCATGGGTCAAACTACATTAATTCCAAAAGATTTTATATTAGGTATTATTAAAAAGACAATATATAAAAATCTATGGGATTTAAAAATCCCATAAGAGTTTAAAATTTAACTCACAGATATTGAGTTAATTGAATTTTGGCCAAGACACTTTGTCAATCAGATGGAAGAAAAGGACATATTTTTCAACCAGATTTTTTTTTTAAGAAAAGGTGATAAAAAACAGAATATCTGTATAAAAAAAGAACCTCCATATTAGCATACATAAAACACCCAAATATAGCAGAATACAAATTAGTTTCAAGCGTAAATAAAATATTTACCAACATAACATTTATTTTGGATCTTAAACAACTTTCAATAAACTTAAAAGAACTTAAATAATATAAAATATGTTTTCTGACCACAATAGAGTTTAACTAAAAATCAGTGATGAGAAAAAGTGGTGGAGGGACTATCTACATAAACATTTGGAAATTAGCAACCAACACTTAATAACCCATGGGACAAAGAAGAAATCACAAAATAAATTAAACTTTTATCTGGATGGGGAAAAAACCCACAACATAAGAAAGTTGTGAGATGCTGCTGAAACGGTGATTCATGATAAAGTTATCATTTTAAATGCTTATATTTAAAAAGACAAAACATCATAAATCAATTATTGAAGCCAGCAATTAGTAAACATTTAAAAATAAGAGAACAGATAGTACATTTGTTTGTTGTTGAGTCTTGCTCTGTCATCCAGGTGCCATCTTGGCTCACTGCAACCTCCACCTCCTGGGTTCAAGGGGTTCTCCCACCTCACCCTCCCAAGTAGCTGGAATGACAGGTGCCCACCACCATGCTCAGCTAATTTTTGTATTTTTAGTAGAGACAGGGTTTTGCCATATTGGCCAGGCTGGTCTTGAATTCCTGACCTCAGGTGATCTGCCCACCTCAGCTGACCAAAGTGCTGGGATTCCAGGTGTAAGCCACCACGCTTGGCCTAGATAGTAAATATTTTAAGCTTTGTGGACCACTATGGTCTCTATTAAATATTATTTGGCTTTACTTTTTATAATTTTACAAGAGTTTAAAATATAAAAATCATTCTTAACAAAGAGGTTATACAGAAATGCGCCACACACTGTAATTTGTCAACCTTTAATCTAAGCTATTGTCTTAAGAAACTAGAAAAATTAATACCAAATAAGCAGAAAAAGAGGAATGACAAAGAGTAAAAGTCAATGAAACGGAAAAGTGAAAAAAGTACTAGAGAAAATAAATGACATTAAAAACTGATTCTTTGATGTGATCAATAAAATTATAAACCTCTAGCCAGAAAGGAAAAAAGAGAGAAGACTCAAATTTACATCGTAGAAAGAGATCCTATTTCAGATTCCATGGACATTAAAAAGATAACAAAGAAATCTTACAACCAACTTTAAATCAATGTAGTTGTAGCTTAGATGGAAAGAATACATTTTTTTTTTTCGAAAGACAAAATGTTCTAAGAATAGGTAACCTGAATGGTCCTGATTATTACATTTAATTCATAGTTACAAACCTTCCGACAAAGAAAACTCCTGCCCAGATGACTTCATTGATAAATTCTACTGAACATTTAAGGAGGAAATAATACCAATCCTACACAAAATCTTCCAGAAAATAGAATGGTAGTAAATACTACTTATCTTATTTTATGAAAGTAACATCACACTGATACTGAAATCAGAAAAAGACATTATAAGAAAATTAAACTATAGGCCAGTAGCCTTCATGAACATAGATGTAAAATCTTCAACAAAATTCTAGCAAATAGAATCCAGCGATGTACGCAAATATTATCATTATCAAGTGATAACGCTTATCCCAAGAATGCAAAGTTGGTTTGATATTCAAAAATCAAACAATGTGCATTGCCATTTCAGCAGGATAGAAAGGAAAAATCGTGTGATTATTTCAATTAATGCACTAAAAAGGGATATGACAAACTTCAACACTCATTCATAATAAAAATTACACACACAGAGATTGGGCAAAAATATTTGCAAAATACGTAACTGATAAAACATATGTCCAGATTATGTAAAGAGTTCGTATAACTCAATAATAAGATGACAAACCATCCAAGTGAAATTTTTAAATGGTATTTGTATAGAGATTTTACTGAAGGAGCTATACAGATGGCCAATAAATACATAAAAAGATACTCATTATTAGAATGCAAGTTATAGCCACAGTGAGATATCACTGCATACCTACTAGAATGGCTAAAATTTAAAAAGACTAAAAAACACCAAGTATGAGGGAAGACATGCATAACTCTCATATATTGCTAATAGGCAAAATGATGCAGTCACTTTTGGAAAACAGTTGGACACTTTCTTATTAAAGTAACATACTCTTTCCACATGATTCACGTAGATAAATGGAAACATATATCCACAAAAAGACCTGTACACGAATGTTCATAGAAGCTCATTCAGAATAGCCAAGAATCAAAAGCAACCCAAATATCCATCAACTGGTGAATGAATAAAAATTTGTGGGAAACTCATGCATTCAGATTCTACTCAGCAATAAAAAGAACGAACTGCTGATCCATGCAATGATATGAAGGAATGTCAAATGTATTGTGCTATGTGAAAGAAATCAAGCCGAAAAGACTATATATTATACGATTTCGTTGATATGATATGAAATTGTAGAAAGAGCAAAACTAAAGGGACAGAGACACATCGGGTCAGGGAAATGAAGGAATTGATTGAAAAGGTGCACTAGAAAACTTTGAGTTGAAAAATATATTCTGTACCTCAATTGTGGTAGAGGTTTCAGAATTGTATGCTTTTGTCAAAACTTATCAAGTATAATTTTAAAAAGATGAATTTTATTTCATGTAAATTGTACCACAATAAACCTGATTTAAATATATATATATACCTTGAACCTTACCTTGTTCCATTCATAAAAATCAATATAGTTGTGTTGTAGGCATAAAGTTAAAAGTTAGAACCATAAAGCTTCTTAAAGAAAACATAGAGAATATCTTCTTACTCTCAGGGTAGACAAAGATTACTTCCACCAGGCCCAAATTCTCTAGTATTAAAATAAAGAATTGATTAGTCAATTTTAAATTTATGGTTATCAAAATGTATCATCAAAGTAACAAATCCTCAAGCCACTGACTCTGAAAATATATTCATGGTATTTATATCTGATGAAAATTTGTGTCCAAAATATAGTAACTTCTAAAGATTACCAATTAACAAAAATAAGGTAACTGACAAAAGACCTGGGCAGACAGTTTACAAAAGAATAATATTTCAACCAGCCAATCAGCAATAAAAAGGCATAGATTGTGGATGCCAGAAACAACATTAATTAATTTCAAAAATATTCTGTGGAGTGGGAAAAAAAAAAAGTCCTACACAAAAAAATACATACTTCATCATTCCATATCATCATTCCAAACACAGGCAAAACAAATAGATGAAAACAGAATCAGAAAGTATTTGCCTTACAGTTGGGGAGGAAGAGTAAAGGGGTGCAAGAGAAGTGTTCAAGGTACCGGAAATACACTGGATCGTGTGTGTGTGTGTGTGTGTGTGTGTGTGTATGAATGAAACTGAATTCCTTAATATATGTATTTTATAAATTTTACCTTTTACCTTATGGTATTGTTCTCTCTTAAAAGGAACTGGCAGACAATGTTATTAACATCTCTGATATGGGATGCCTCACTAGTAAAGAAAGAGTGTGGACTGGTAGGCACCGAGCTCTCGTGAAGCTCTCCTTCCATTTATCATTGCATATTGTTGGAGGAAATCATTACAATTTGGTAAAAGCTTTGATAAGGGCTTTTGTCTAAACTATGTGATCAATCAGGAGAAACAAAATGTGCCTTTTCTCAGACTCTCTACAAACACTCCATGATAAAAAGCTGTTCTCAGGCTTTTGCACACACTTTTCCATTTTCAAGTGAAGATAAGTTTTCCTGGAACTAAAAGTATGAAACAGGCCAATCATCTGTGCCACATTGCTTCGTTTCCAAGAGCAAGAACAGTTTTCATCCTGCCTGAAGTGAATGCCAAAAAGACTTTTTGACCACCAAACACCAAAAATGTTTTTTTCACTGAAGAAAGACATGGAAAGTTATTTATATTGAAACCTCTAGAAAATTCCTCTGGTTTTATGGATGTGCAAACTCCAAACTTAACAACTTTGCTAGACACCAGAAGGATGTCTACACGCTCCCTCACACTTTTCTATACTTTGCCTTGCCTGATGTATATACTTATTATTATACAGCGAGTGCTCGACTTACGACCATGGTTGGGACCGCAGAACGGTTGTAACACGATTTGGTCGTAAGTTGAGTGGGCTATATGTACAGATGAAATGGTGCACGCGGAGATGGTAGTGCTGCCGGAAGCTGGTCCACACTGTTGTACGCCCAGCTGGGCAACATTTGCGCTGCCAGATGCGGAGCAGTCATGGCTAGTGATTGTGGACGTAAAGTCGAATGGTCCTAAGTTGCATTGCTACCTGTAGTTGCATTGCTACAGATGTTGTCATTATTTATTTACCAATGATAAGGGGCCAGATCCTTTGCTAAGTATTTTGCATGTGAAACCTCATGTATGCTTCACAACAAATTTATAATAAGTATTACTATTCCCATTTTACAAATAAAAATAAAAGAGAAATTAAGAAAGATTCCCAAAGCCATCTGGCTTGCTAAATTATGGAGGCAAGGTTTCATCCCTTTCTCCAGGCTCTGTCTGTCTCTGTACCCCTCTATTCCACTTTCTTTTCGGTTGCAGTGGACATACAATACTGCAGGTCCAGCCTGCTCAATGTCTTGGTTCCTCCAGTTACAATTCTTCTTCCCATATCCCCAGTATTTACTTTAATTTCCTGAATCATTCTTGCCAATATCCCATTTGTACATTTTTAGCTAGTCAATACCCAATGTATTTTACATGTCATATGGATTCAAGTATGGAACCCATTGAGATAGACTCAACTGAAATTGGGTAATAGAAATAAGATTGTCAGCACTGTTACTGAAAATGCATTGTAGAGAATCTTGTTGGTCAAAGGCCTTGCTGACAATGTTTGCTTCCTGATCCAGTTTAGACCTTAGGAAACCCTTCCTGAAGAAAAGTGTAGATACAGAGTAGGAACACTTATCCAGGACGGCTGTCTCATCCTGGTCTTGCACAGAAAGGAAAAAGGGGAAGAAACATTTCCTAGTGTTTGCAAACTTTTAATAGATCAACTCTATCAGCTTGAGAAACAGGTCCAATGTGTTTCCACCACAGAGGAGTTAGCTCATTCTCCATTGTGAGGAGCAAAGAGCTTACAAAAGGCCAAAAGTTCCCTCTGGTGAAGTCCCTCCACAGGGAAACCTGCAACCAGGGGTAGGAAGGTCTCTTTGTCCCCATTACCTACACAGCAGGCTGTAAGAGCTCTCATTAAAAAGGTTTTAAAAGCACTCTCATGCTCCTGCTACTGTAGAGCAACTAGCCCACATCTCTGTTTTTCTTCAGACAACATAACTGAAACCAGAAAGTCTTCCTTGGAAGCGCTGTAGACACTCACATCTCTACTTCCGTTCCTCAGCATGCTCCAGTCCAGGTTTGCTCTGCCCGACCATTCCACTGAAACTGCTCTCATCAAGGCTGTCGATTGCCTTGTTCAGCCACATCCGTCATCAGCTCTCTCTCCTCCTCCTCTTGAACCTTCGGCAGTCAGGGAGTGCTCCCTTCTTTCTGAGATTTTCCTCACCACTTTTCCAAGCTACCATCTGACTGTGTCTCTTAGTCTCTCTTGCTCACTCACTTTTCTTCCCATCCTTGAGCCTTTCTGCCTTTTCTTTTTCTTTCTTTTCTTTCTTTCCTTCTTCCTTTCTCTCTTTCTCTTTCCTTTCCCTTCCCTTCCTTCCTCCCTCCTTTCCTTCTTTTTCTTTCTCTTTCTCGTTTTTCTCTTTCCTTCTTTCTCTCTCTCTACTTCTTTCCTTCTTCTCTTTCTTTTTGCTTTCCTTCTTCCTTTTCTTTCTCTTTCCTTTCCCTTCCCTCCCTCCCTCCCTCCCTCCTTCCTTTTTTTCCTTCCTTCCTTCCTTTCTTCCTTCCTTCCTTCCTTCCTTCTTCTTTCAACAGAGGTCTTGCTGTGTCATCCAGGCTGAAGTACACTGGTGCAATTGCAGCTCACTGCCACCTCCTCATCTGGGTTCAAGCAATTCTCCTTCCTCTGCCTTCCGAGTAGCTGTAACTATAGGTGCACACCTCCATGCCCAGCTCATTTTGTATTTTTAGTAGAGGCAAGCTTTCACCATGTTGGCCAGGATGATCTAGATCTCTTGACCTCGCGATCTGCCCACCTCAGCCTCCCAAAGTACTGGGATTACAGGCATCAGCTACTGTGCCCAGTCATCTTTCTGCCTTTCTGTCTCATCCTTTGTTATATAAATGGGTCAAAGATTTCCCTGTGCGCTAGTCTCTATGTTTACTTCTTCACAGCAGGCAGGGACCTTTGGCTTAAGGGCCACTGGCACCAAACTCAAATGCCTACACATCTAATTGCTCAAATAAGTATACTTTTTATGATTTAGAGTCTGCTTTCTTGACACACCCTGCAAAACTTCACCCAATATCTGCTCATCTCGGGTAAGACAAACTCTGTGGCTGTAAAAGAACGGAAGCCTCTGCTGTCCTGCCCAGCTCCCTGACACAGGGTCCCCATCTTGCTGTGAAGCTCCATCACCTGGTCTGGTCAGTCTCCTCTGCTATACTCCCCTCCCCCTCCGTGCAGACTCTCATGCCGTTTGCTGCTGGGAGGGACTTCGCTCTCCTGCAAATCTGTCCACGCCGCACCAAGAAAGCTTTTTGTGCAGTACTGATATGTCATGTTCCTCTTGTTTCCTTGATCAGCCACTAAATCTCCAGGCTCACGGCATCTTCTTTTACTGGCTCCTCCTTTTCTGCCAGCCTCTATGTGTCGGCACAGTCCTTGACATACTCTCTGACCCTTCCCTTTCTATCCTTTTTCCTTAGGTAATTTCATCTAGGTCCATGGATGAACCTAACTGCCAATCCTTTCCAAAGTCGTATCTTCAGTACACCGTAAGTTTCTGACAAGTGCATACTCCACAGTTCTGTGCAAATGTGTAACGAGCTTTATAAATTAAACAGTCTAAAATGAAATTGTGACTCCACTCTCTCTCTACCGTCAACCCTCCTCCTTCTCATCCCCTTTAATGGCATCACCACTGAGTTGCACATCAGAAAGTAAAGAATCATCTTCAATTCCTTCAATTCCTGTGTCATCCCAGCACTTAGGAAGGCAGAGGTGGGAGACTAACTTGATCCCAGGAGTTCTAGACCAGCCAGGGCAATACAGAGAGACATGGTTGCCACAAAAAGGGAAAATAAAAAAGAAAACAAAGGGAACTAAATGGACTGCCCTCTTCACTGCCACACTAGCCAGAGCCAGTTCTCTCTCTCATCTTAGTTGCTGCTTTTCCTGCTTCCAATCTTCACCCCCATTTATTTTCATACTGCAACTAGAAATATTTTAATGTAAACAGATCACATGGACTCTGTACTTACATACCCAAAGAACTATAAATCGTTCTACTATAAAGACACATGCACACTTATGTCCATTGCAGCCCTATGTACAATAGCAAAGACCTGGAACCAACCCAAATGCCCATGAATGACAGACTGGACAAAGAAAATGTGGTACATATATACCATGGAATAGTACACAGCCATAAAAAAATGATGAGTTCATGTCCTTTGTAGGGACGTGGATGAATCTGGAAACCATCATTCTCAGCAAACTGACACAAGAACAGAAAACCAAACACCGCATGTTCTCATTCATAGGCGGGTGAGAGTCACATGTGGACTCGCGGAGGGGAGTATCACACATTGAGGGCAGTTGGGGGGTAGGGGAGGGACTGCAGGGGTGGGGAGGGTAGGGAAGGTGGGGAGGGTGGGAACGGTGGGGAGGGATAACATGGGGAGAAATGCTGGATAGAGTATACACCTAAAGTAGAATAAGAAAAAAAAAAAGACTCCAATAATTTTCTTTTAATCATAGTCGAAAATCCAGATTCTCCACCATGACTCACCTGGTTTCATAAGCCATTCAAACATCATCTCCTACCACAGTCTCCTGAATACAGGACTCTCCTGCTCGACTCTTCCTCTGTCTATTCCTGGAATATAGCAGACTTTTTCCTGCTACATAGAATCTTCTTTTGCTAGATATTCACATGACTAGTTCCTTTTTGACTCTTTGTATCTCTGCTCAAATGACCATTTCCGAGAGGTATTTCATGACACCCTCTAAAATCTAAACTACAGCTCTCTTTAACTGGTGTTCTACCTTTGTTTCTTGGTATCACTTACCAATTCTGAGCTCACTTTATATGCTGTTCTGCTTGTTCATTGTCTGCCTTCCTCTGCTTGACATGAGCTGCGTGAAAAGTGGACCCAGCCTGTCTTGACTGTGTCTGTAGTCTTAGTGCCTAAGTCGGGGAGCTCAGAAAATATTGACTGAATGACTGACTGACTTGGAAGCCCGTCCTCTTAATGACTAAACAAAACTGATTCCTTTAAACATCACATGTTCTCACTCATAAGTGGGTGGTGAATGATGAGAACACATGAACACAGGAAGGGGAACGTGACGGAGGGTGGGGTCTAGGGGAAGGACAGCAGGGGGTGAGGGGATAAGAAAGAGATAGAATTAGGAGAAATACCTAATGTAGATGACGGGGTGATGGATGCAGCAAACCACCATGGCACGTGTATACCTATGTAACAAAACTGCACATTCTGCACGTGTACCCCAGAACTGAAAGTATAATAAAAAGAATTTAAGGCCAAGCGTGGTGGCTCATGCCTGTAATCCCAGCACTTTGGGTGGCTGAGGTGGGCGGATCATAAGGTCAGGAGATTAAGACCATCCTGGCTAATGCCGTGAAACTCCGCCTCTACTAAAAATACAAAAAAAAAAAAAAATTAGCTGGGCGTGGTGGCACTCGCCTGCGGTCCGAGCTACTCAGGAGATTGAAGCAGGAGAATCTCTTGAATACGGGAAGTGGAGATTGCAGTGAGCCAAGATCACGCCACGGCACTCCAGATGGGCAACAGTGAGACTTTGTCTCAATAAATAAATAAATAAATAAATAAATAAATACTTTGAAAAAAGAAAAAAGTAAAAAATAATAAAAAGAAAGATTCTTATACTTGTTTGTTAGGGCTACCATCACAAAGTCCCATCAACTGTGTCTCTTAAGAAGCAGAAATGTATTGCCTCATGGTTCTTAAGGCTTTGGCTATCAGCAAAATCATGGTACAAAATCACAGGTTTCGTGAGTGAGGGACCCTTCCTTGCCTCTTCCCGCTTTGGAAGCCTCAGATCTTTATCAGACTGCAGCAGCATGATTCTGGCTCCCACACGGCATCCTTCTGTGTCTCTGCAGCGTGGTTCTGGTCTTCACGCGGCGTCTTCCTGTGTGTCTTCACACTGTCTTCCTTCTGTGCATGGCTGTCTCTGTGTCTCAGGTGCCTCCTTGGTCTTAAAGTCACAGTTATATTGGACTAGGACCTGACCTAATGACTTCATTTAATTTGATTACCTCTGTAAAGACCCTATTTCCAAAAAAGGACACATTCTGGATGGACCCTAGTCCCCTAGGGGTTAGGACATGTGATCTGAGAGATGAAAATAGATATCCTTTATCAACTAAGATGGACCCAAAAGTTAAGGAAACAAAGTTACCTATGAGTCAAGGGTTCCTGGCCTGGATGACATGGCACATTCCTACAAGAAAAAACACATTTTGCTAAAGTCCCTAACAATAGGAGCTATCAGGCAAGTCATACTAACTCTGACTTATAACCCATTCCACCACAAAGGTGCCAGGACAGAGGGCCTGCCTCGCCAACATGCATTCTTTACCGACAAGCTACTGCAGTGACGTCAGCTCATAGAGGCCGCGCTCAAACTGTCTCTGTGTCCTAGAGTTCACCTTTTCCCGTAAAGAGGCAAAATCGGCCTCATTTTAATGTTAAAACCCTACCCCAAAGTGAGCATGGAATGTATGTTACATACAGGTTTACCCTTTGCACGTGGGCTTGGCTCCCCTCCTACGTATGTCCAGCGTTCCCCCAAAACCTGCTAAATATGTAGGACTCCGTTCTGTCATATGGACTCCGTGAGGCATAAAAACCCAGACTGTCCTCCTGCTCTTCTAAGAGAGAGCACCTTTGGTCCAGGCTGGAGACTTTCTCCTCCCAGCTTGCAAAACAATGTGGCCAATAAAGCGCTCCTTGCCACTGTTTAGCCATCCTTGTGGTCTTCTGGATGACAGGCTTTAAGTTGTCTTTAGGGGGGAACAAGTCAGCCCATACAATCAGGTATAGCAAGCAGTCCCCACTACGTGTCTGAATTCCTACTAGGTGCACAAAGAGTGCCCACTTTCTTAATTGCTCATTGGTGGCAAGAGTTTGAAGAATCCAGTGCAAAAAGATACGCCTGCAGAACCTCCGTCTCCTGGATGACTAACCTAGCTCTCTTCAACACATTTTATTCCTTTGTTCTGTAGCCAGATTTCTGAAACTTTATGCAAAGGCCTGGAATATTTTGAAAACAATACATTCTGCTTCTTTAATTAAGTGGTGTCCTGATGAGAGGATTCTTTATAACTCAAGGCTCTTTATCCATTCTCAGTGCTTAGTGATGGTTCCTAAAAGCAATCCATCAGACAGGCAGCCTTTTTTATGACATTTATGACCAGAGACCATCTGACTTTTAATTACACAGTAATTGCGATCACATAGGCTTCAAGCTGCTATGTAACTTAGAAATTGTATTTTAAATTAAAAAAAATTGTTTACCATTTTTCCTTAAAGCCAATATTTTGCAGACACAGGCAAAAGAAATCTTTTAGTCCCTAAAATGTGGGTGCAGTTATTTTACATTTTGAAACAAATTTTTAGTCTTGGTAGATGTTTTTCTATAATTGGTTCTAAAAGCGTTTACAGAAAACACAATTCAAGTCTAAGAGGGTAGGATTCAGAAGGTCATTAATCCATTTTTCTGCCTTTGGGCAGAGTCATGCTGGTTAAAACCTATCACCATGACTCATGATTTTTAAGGTCAAAATGCAAAATCAAACTGCGTGAGTAATGAACAAAGTCTGATTCAAAAGCTGTGGTCTTTGCGTGCTGGGGGAAAAACTGCCCTTGACGTGGCTCTGTGGCTGTGCCACCATCCGCTGTGAAAGAATAAAGTCTTTGGCTATAAACTTGAAACTATCCTTTAAAAAAAGATCTTAGTGCTAGTGTCTTCAAACAAACTACCAGTGATTCTTAAAGAGGAAAAGTAAACAATGGAAAGTTTTTAAAATATGTTTCTAGTTTTGTGTTGCAAAGATACTCCTTAGGCACATAATAACGATAATGTATATGGCGCTTGATGGCTTGAAAAGCAGCTGTCTACATCATCCCATTTGGTCTTTAGCTACTTCCTCAGTGAGATAAGTTGGGAGAACATCATCCTGTCCATTTCATGGGGGAGGGTTCTGTGGCTCATGGGAAGCAAGCATAGCTTGAAAGGCTAAGACTAAGAGACTCAGAAATAGGACTAGATTCCTGGCATTGTTCTATGATACCA
The DNA here is from genome assembly GCF_048565385.1 of Saimiri boliviensis. Taxonomy (NCBI): domain Eukaryota; kingdom Metazoa; phylum Chordata; class Mammalia; order Primates; family Cebidae; genus Saimiri; species Saimiri boliviensis. Next base: position 7,267,278 of record NC_133463.1, on the reverse strand, counting down.
ATCTGATTCAAGTTAACTTCCATAAAGCTCAGTTTTGTTACCTGTAAAATGAGAATGTGAACCTAACCCACAAGGTGGCTGACGTAAATACATCAGGGGAATTCCCCAGCATCTAAAACATTACCTGCCATCAGGGAGGTGCTCAAAAACATCTGTTGAATGAATGAATGGACGAATGAACAAATCAATATTAAGCACTTGGCCCAGTGGCTGGCACAGAGTTGGTGCTCAGGAAATATCAGCTCAGTAAATATTCAGCTATTAAGGACTAATGACGAACCAATATCTACAAACAGAACTTCCAGGTGCTCTTCCTCTCTGTTAATAGTGAGATTTTTCTTTGAAGATGGAAAACTTGATTTTATTGGATAACAAATGTAACTTAATTATATTGGTCACTACGTATCTGAATCACTACCAGAGAAGGACACGTAGGTATTTCAGTCATTTCTTATTTAGCGGATGAGTCCCACTGATGACGGGCTGTTTCCATCTCTGTGGGGAAAGAGAAACTGCACTAATGGTGGCAGTCAGAAAGGATTCAGACACGAAAGAATACTCACAGGATCCACAAGGGCCATGCTTGCAAAAATATTCGATTATTGTTGGCAAATGATTCAACACAGGAATATCATTAAAGCGAAGCTATGCACCACAGCCAGAGGCTACCTGCTGCACGACAAGGGGTCTGGGGAGCAGAGAGGGCAATCCTGAGTGTCCTCCCTCTAAAGAGTCACCCCAGCACAGGCCTTCTGTCTCAGATCAGAACCAACGTATACTGACAGTACCCAGAACACTGCGGAACAAGGGACCCCAAAATAAGAGTCTTGTGCAGCGCTTCTTATCTTACCAGGTGGTCTTGTGGGCATATTTTTGCTATGCATCCAGCCCCAACGGCAGAACCTTTGAGGAAAGTGACCTAGACTCACTTGACTCAATCAACAATGCTGACAGTCTGGTGTATACCACCTGAGACTTGTCTTGGACTCATGGCGACACTGATGACTAGCAGATTTCATTCCCTGACCAGGGATCGGTGCAATAAAGACAATACTCTCACTTCCACAAAACAGCTCAAGCCAAGCCCAGGCCTGCTGCAGTAAACCCCGCTGCATAACTCACCACCCAGACTTGTGGTCAAGGCCTGCTTATGCAAAGCAATCACTCATAGTTTGATGGCCATTACTGGCCTTGCAATAATGCATAATCGCATCAACAGTCAAAATGCACAGATTCTAAGCATTCTAAGGAAGAACTGAGGGGTTGGTCTAGACTTCCAGACAGGCAGCTACAGCATCCAGTAATAGCAAAGCAAACTTTCTCAAGTTTCTATCCTCACTGTGTACTTTCACCTCTGTGATCTATAACTATCTGGACTTGATGATACACATCTATGGAGTGATTAAGAACTGTAATTAATTCATCATTAATCAAGTCTAAAACTTCTTCAGAATTCTCCTCCAGAGAGCTCACACCTTGAGGGAACTGTGATTGATTTACCAGTGTATTTGATCGTCAACATCAATACTGTTAAAAGTTTTATTTGCTTCTACAATATTACTTTCACCTGTGATTTTGGTATTGCCCCATAGTACCCTGGATACATGGCTACAATGTTAATCAGATATGATTATACTATATTCATTTTATTACTCTCAAGAAAATCTGTTTATACATAGGCCCGATATTATTTCACATAGGCGTAGTTTAGACACTGTATCTGTATTGCTTCAGCCTAAGCAACATGGAAAAACCGTATCTCTCCAAAAAAATAAATACAAATTTAGCCAGGCACATTGGTGCAAGCCTGTAGTCTCAGCTACTCAGGAGGCTGTGGTGGGAGGACCAGTTGAGCCAGGGGAGGTTAAGACTTCAGTGACCTGTGATTGCACCACTGCACCCCAGCCTGGGAAACAGGGTGAGACTTTGTCTGAAACAAACAAGCAAACAAACAAACAAGCAAAGTGAGGAGACAACCTAAGAATGGGAGAAACAATTTGCCAACCATTAATCCAACCAGGGATTAAGAACCAGAGTATAAAAGGAACTCAAAACTCCATAGCAAAATAATAATCATAATAATCAAATTTTAAAACAGGCAAAGACTTGAATAGACATTTCTCAAAAGAAGATGTACAAATGGCCAAGTATGTAAAAACATGTTTAACATCATGAAGCATCAAGGCAATGCAAATCAAAACCACAATGAAATGTTATCTCATTTCAGTTAGAATGGTCATTATCAAAAAGACAAAAAATAATACATGTTGGTGAGGATACAGAAAAAGGTGAACTCTTACACACTGTTGGTATAAATATAAATTAATATAGCCATTATGGAAAATGGTATGGAGTTTCTTGAAAAAACTGAAAATAGAACTGCCATTGACTCAGTAATCCCACTGCTATTCATACATTCGAAAGGTAGGACATCAGTATATGAAAGAGAGATCTGCCCTCCTATCTTTATTGAGCACTATTCACAATAGCCAAGATATGGAGTCAAGCTAAATGTCCATCAAAAGATGAATGGATAAAGAAAATGTGGTACATATACACAATGGAATATTATTCAACTATTAAAAGAATAAAACTTGCCATTTGTAGCAATATGAATGGAACTGGAGTCATCGTGTTAACTGAAATAAGCCAGACAAATATCACGTTTCCACTCATTTGTGGCAGCTAAAAAGAAGTGGATCTCACAGAGGTAGAGAGTAGAATGGTGGTTGCCAGAGGGTGAAAATGAGAGGCAGTGATGAGAAGCTGATTACGAGGTACAAAAATACAGTTAGGGCCAGGCATAGTGGCTCATGCCTGTAATCTCAATACTTTGGGAGGTGGACGTGGGAGGACCACTTGAGGCCAGGAACTCAAGACCAGCCTGAGCAACATAATGAGACCCTGTCTCTACAAAAACAAAACAATAACAACAAAAACAAAACTCACAGCTAGATAGAAGGGATGTTTAGTACTAGATAGTATGGTGGGGAAATGATTGTTAATAATAATGTATTGTGTATTTCAAAATAGCTAAAAGAGAAGAATTGTAGTGTTCCCAACACAAAGGAAAAACAAATGTTTGAAGTGATGGCTATCCTAATCACTCTGATTCAATCATTACACACACTGTATACAGGTATCAAAATATCATATGTATCCTCAAAATATGTACAACTATTATATATCAATAAGAAAATTTTTTAAAGATATGTTAATTGGTGGGGAGGGGTTATAAGTAAAACAATATTGGCCATGGCCGGGCATAGTGGCTCACCCCTGTAATTCCAGCACTTGAAGGCCAAGGTGGGCGGATCACTTGAGGTCAGGAGTTAAAGACCAGGCTGACCAACATGGAGAAACCCGTCTCTACTAAAAATACAAAATTAGCTGGGTGTGGTGGTGCATGCCTGTAATTTAGCTACTCAGGAGACTTGAGGCAGGAGAATCAGTTGAACTCAAGAGGCAGAGGTTATGGTAAGCGGAGATCGTGCCATTGCACTCCAATCTGGGCAACAAGAGTGAAACTCTGTCTCCAAAAGAAAAAAATACATATATTGGCCGTAAGTGGACCAATAGCTATCCGGGCTCCTAAGAGTTCATTACACCAGTCTTTCTACTTTTTTATGTTTGAAGTTTTCCATAATAATTGCTTTTGGTTTTCCTGTTTTTAAAGACTGTGTTCTGCTAAAGCATGGCTCCTTGATGTCATTGTTTTATGTCCCTTCTTTGGCTTTATTTGAATTTGCCCGCGAAGTTCATTTTTCTTTTTTTGTTAAGGGTTGCACTGTGTAAGAGTTCTGCCGGAGAAAACGGAACCACTCTCCATAATGATCCAAATGGAGTACAGCCTGCACAGAGTGGCCCCTACAGTGAACAGCCATTAGGCACAGATGTTGTCCTCACGGCACTTACGGGCCACCTGTCATCAAGATCTATACCACTTCTTCGAGACCATGACCCATGTGCTCTCAAAGAGACTCCGGCCTAGAACTGAACACTGTGTTGCTTTTCCCTAAAGGGAGAGTTTTGCAGGGACTCTTTCTTACTAAAATTCCTGGTCACCTCAAGGCTGCCCTTAAATAACTTCTGAGCAGCATTAGAGGTTGGTCTTATGTTGCCTCATTCCATTACTTATTCATTCTACCAGCATATATTCTTCCTTTCAACCTCAGAGTCCGGTGCTAGACTATGTGGAATTTGAAAACCCACAACTCTTATTAAGCTATGTTCAAACAGATTGCGCTTTTCAATCATACGAACAAACTGCATGGGGAACAACAGGAGGAGCAAGTCGTTCCGAGTGAGAGGCAGACAGGGTTCACGGCTTGATCTGTCTGGCAACTGGAATGTTAACTTCTCTGTACTTCTCACATATCTCTGCCCTGGAGAGTCCCTCATCCCTCCGTTCCAGGGCTTCCTTTCCTGGGCCAAGCAGAGATCATTTCTGTTAATCATTTCTGTTGTACCTTTGCCTAGAACAGTGGACGTGCAAAGAACAGTTGGATAGATTGACTAAATGATGGGTATTTTCTGTAGAACGGTTTGAAGTATGTACCGTTTTGAAACTCAATTTTTAAAATCAGGTTGAAAAATTGATAAATCCAAACCACGCCTTCTTCTTATTTCATCATCATGCAAGGAGCAGTCATGTAGTATAAATTATGCCACAAGTTAATTTTTCTAAAGTAACAGTAATGAACTTGGGACCTATACATCTCTAAAACCGTAAAACAAAATTTTGTCTATATGTCTGATTTTTCTGAAAAGCAGATGTCTAGTGTTTCTAAGTTTCCAGGGATGACCACAAATGCTGCCAAGTCTTGGTTTTAAATTCTGGGTTGAGTTATTTATGCTGTAGTGATCCAGTAGGCCTTCTTGACATCTCCCACTGGTAACTGGCATTCAGCACCAAGTTCTTTGTCAGCTAATTAGCAGTGAGGATCATCAAGGTGCTTTTTATTCTGCAAGTGAGCAGCAAGGCTTCCTGGGTCTTGAATTGAGCATTTGGAGAAACCTGAACATCCTGCGGCTGGACTTCAAGTTCTGTTTGTTTGTTTGTTTTAGTTTTTTTTTAAATTGCATTTTATGTTTTGGGGTACATGTGAAGAACATGCAAGATTGTCGCATAGGTACACACATGGCAGTGTGATTTGCTGCCTTCCTCCCCTTCACCTATATCTGGCATTTCTCCCCATGCTATCTCTCCCCACCTCCCCACCCCGCTGTCCCTCCACCATTTCCCCTCAACAGACCCCAGTGTGTAGTGCTCCCCTCCCTGTGTCCATGTGTTCACATTGTTCAACACCCGCCTATGAGTGAGAATATGCAGTGTTTGATTTTCTGCTCTTATGTCAGTTTGCTGAGAATGATGGTTTCCAGGTTCATCCATGTCCCTACAAAGGACATGAACTCATCGTTTTTGATGGCTGCATAATATTCCGTGGTGTATATGTACCACATTTTCCCTATCCAGTCTATCATCGATGGGCATTTGGGTTGGTTCCAGGTCTTTGCTATTGTAAACAGTGCTGCAATGAACATTTGTGTGCATGTGTCCTTATAGTAGAACAATTTATAATACTTTGGATATACACCCAGTAATGGGATTGCTGGGTCAAATGGAATTTCTATTTCTAGGTCCTTAAGGAATCGCCACACTGTCTTCCACAATGGTTGAACTAATTTACACTCCCACCAACAGTGTAAAAGTATTCCTATTTCTCCCACATCCTCTCCAGCATCTGTTGTCTTCAGAATTTTTAATGATTGCCATTCCAACTGGCGTGAGATGGTATCTCAAAGTAGTTTTGATTTGCATTTCTCTAATGACCAGTGATGATGAGCATTTTTTCATATGTTTGTTGGCCTCCTGTGTGTCTTCTTTTGTAAAGTGTCTGTTCATATCCTTCACACACTTTTGAATGGGCTTGTTTGGTTTTTTTCTTGCAGATCTGTTTTAGTTCTTTGTAAATTCTTCATGACCAAGTTCTGTTTTTTTTTTCCAGTTCCTTCCTGTTCTACACCTTCCCTGATGTGACAGGAAGTGATCACGTGTCTGTCAGTCAGAGAGAGAAACTAGTGGTGCATTTAGTTGTTATGGTGTCTCAGTGAAAAACACCCAGTGTGGATGCCAGAAAATTGTTCTTCACGATCACTCCAATGCGTAGCAAGAGAAATGAAAATACACACTAAGAAGTCTGTGACAGTTTTTATCTCCTGGCACATTTCTTGCATGGCCAACCCATATAGAAAATGCCTTGCAACAACAGGAGGGAATGTAGAAAGAGAAAAGAAGAAATTTTTGCTTAATAGGACAATCGCTTTTGAAGTAACCTGGCAGACAATCGAATGATGACATTCACTTAAAATTCATGGAAATAAAACCCATGAATACAATGCATAGAAAGTATGTTGAACATGTTCTGCTAGTTTCAATTGAGAAAATGTTCCTAGTATAGAATATCAGCAAACATGATAAACGTACAAAGAAGGGAACTTTAGGCTGATGGACTCACACTCTGAAGATGCTTCTAGCATTTGGCAATAAAGCAATCATCGGTAGACACAGATGGCTTTGTCAACTGTTCTCTTCCCTCATCTTCAACCCCTTTTACAAAATTACTAAAGTACTTTCTAAGTGTTAACTCTTTAATGTTTGTGGTGATAGTCTGCTTTACAGAATACCTTTTCTCATTATCTCTCTTATTCTTTACAGAAAAAAAAAGACAAAAAAAAATGTGAAGTAGGTACTACATTGTTATTTAAAATCTGGAGACCCAGGTTCAAAGTGTTTAGTTAACAACACAGTGAATGTCAGGACTTAAATCTGTGTTGGAAGACTCCGTCTTCTGCCTGTTCACATTACGTCTGCTGCACCCTGAGCAAGGCTGTGTAGACAAAAAAGGCTTGAACATGTGTCAGAGGCTTACTGATGACTCATTCCTGGCTTTGGGCTGCCTCCTGAAGTTTCTCCATTCTGGGATCCCAGGGTAAATTTGTTGCTTCCCTTTTCTGGATGATAACCCTTCATCTATGATTTTACATCTTTCATCCATAAAGATTCACTACAGTGAAAGTATCACTTCTCTAAACACATCTTTTGCTATTTCCAAAATAATTTTGTGATACATTCTTGTTCTAAAAGGATTATTTGTGATCATCTGAAATCTGAATAATAAAAACAACAGACATGCAGCACATACATTTCTCTGGTCACTGTTTCTTGACTTTCTTGCCAGTGGACACATACCAGCCTGCGGTCCCCTGCTCCCTTTGCTCTCCCTGGTCCTTTTCAGCAGTTCCTTATTCTTCTTAGGTAATGAAAGACCCTTTTCACAGGAAGCGTGCGGATTCAACATGAATGATAGCACAACAGAACAAGGATTGTGGACTAGTAGTCTAGTTATCCCTGATTAATTATATCTCAGGGAAACTCCAATACTAATCCCCACCTGAAAATGTTACGTGTTTCACAGAATGAAAGTTATTTTATAGCACATGACTTACATCAATTACATGTTTAGAAATGTGTGTCAGAGAAAGGTGATTTTGTTGGAATAAGAGATTAGTAGTCCTTAGTTCGATTTAGGTGTTTTATGCAAAATACTTTATCTCCAAAGCCATACTGATGTAAACATTGTTGTTCATATTATTGTTGCCTTTTTTTAAAATTAGAAAACAGAGGTATAGAGAACCCCACTAGAAGTTACAGAAGAAGATGCTAGAGTTTGAGCTCTAATTATAGGGAAAGTCCTTCATCCCAACCCTACTGATTAAGTCTTATTCAACTGATCAAAGTAAGACAGACATACCACTGTGGGTGGACAGAGCATAGTGTAGGACAGAAACCGTGCTTGTTTAACGAAGTGTTAGCAAGAAAGCAGGATAGTCTTATGACCTCAACAAGGTTTTGTTCCGAATTTGAGCATCCCAGACTGTCTTTCGGACAAGGAAGAAGAAAGGGCTCTCTCGTCCCCCATCTGAGCCCTCACCCACCACCGCAGACAACGACTAATAGGAGACCAGGGACTTCAGAGAAGGAAGCAAGCTGCCATGGTGAAGCAAGCACAGACCACCTAACAAACACCTTTCGTCAGACCTCATGATGCCCGGTTCTGTGAGCTCTTTCTTCCATGCAGGAATGGACAGTCAAGCTTTCTTTTCAAGGCAGTCATTGTAACCCCAACTCCTTTTTTAAAACCTATTTTTCTCAGCTTCCTAATTGAGTGTGAAGTCTCCTAATTGCAGTCTACAAACCACTAGCTAAGTGAGAAGGATGAGAATAATTTGATGGCACTTTTGGCATTAAAATGAGCTAATTTTGGCTGATATAAAACAATACTTTGCATCTTTAAATAATCAGAGGTAGCTGGGTGTGGTGGCTCATGCCTGTAATCCAAGCACTTTGGAGGCCAAGGCGGGTTGTTCACCTGAGATCGGGAGATCATGACCAGCCTGATCAACATGGCGAAACCCCATCTTTAAAAAAGAAATAAAAATAAAATAAAATAAAATAAAATAATCAGAGGTAATGAGAAAGGGGTTGAGCAATATATTGCACTAGCCTATTATGTTAGTCCATTCTCATGCTGCTAATAAAGACATTCTTGAGACAGGGTAATTTATAAAGGAAAGAGATTTAGTTGACTCACAATTCATCATGGCTGAGAAGACCTCAGGAAACTTACAATCACGGTAGAAGTGGAAGCAAGCACGTCCTTCTTCAGATGGCAGCAGCAAGGAGAAGTGCAGAACAAAGAGGGGAAAGCCCCTTATAAAACCATCAGATCTCATGAGAACTCATTCACATTATGAGAACAGCATAGAGGTAACTGCTCCCATGATCCAATTACTTCCCCATGATTCAAACCCTCCCACAACACATGGGGATTATGGTTCAAGATGAGATTTGGGTGGGGACGCAGCCAAACCATATCACCTATAATTACAGGCACAGTTGACCTATTATTTAAATCAAGATTACGAATGTCCCCAGAAGAAAAGCCTAACTTAAGATTAGGGTTATACTACATGTGCAATTTAGACCATTGAAGTCAATGCAGTATTTTCCAAGCTTTAGGAAACTACATTAACAGAAAAGAATTGAGAGAAAATACACAATAATTACTAACTCATCCAAATTACCTTGACAAATTTCATTTGAGTATTAAAATAAGACAAAATCATTGCAATAGTTACTACTGCTGAACAAATGAGGAATATTGTTAGGTTGTCAAATTATCAGAACATTCTTTTTAAGCGAATTTGTGACATTAATAACTTCATGTTTTTATGTACAATTTGGTATGTGAGCTACTAAAGGTAGATTGTACTCTGCATGCTACGTAAACATTTTGCAGTGATAACCTTTGCTCTCTGCTTTGCACTGCTTCCTCTCTCTATGGAACTAGAAAACTTCATTCCCATTGTAGGCACATTCCTACTTTGGGCATAGCAGCAATCCTGCTCCAAGTGTTTGTTTCTGTAGCTTATGCAACTAACAGGGAGCTTTTTATTCTGATTTCATAACCTGGTTTCAACACATGAGCCACTGTCATTGCTGTGACTAAATCAGACCGCCTCAAAGCCACATGTCCACTTGAGCCGTGGTGTAGTGCTTGTGTCTGGATTCCCCAACACCTGTTACTACTGCAAGGACATCCCTGCTAGAAGAAACAGGCTCAGAACTTGGTTGGCCTATGATTGACATCAAAAATTCTGAGTATTTGACTAAACTTCCTTCCATCACTAGCGGTTGCCCCTAAGTGTGTTTACCTTTCAATTAAGGAAGAAAGACTAGCATCAAAAAATGAATATTTTATGGTAGGGTTTCAGGCCATTAAGCGGGTGCTAAGGAGTATGTTTGGAGTCAAAGAAAGTCTTTCTTAGGCCGGGTGCGGTGGCTCAAGCCTGTAATCCCAGCACTTTGGGAGGCCGAGGCGGGTGGATCACGAGGTCAAGAGATCGAGACCATCCTGGTCAACATGGTGAAACCCCGTCTCTACTAAAAATACAAAACATTAGCTGGGCATGGTGGCGCGTGCCTGTAATCCCAGCTACTCAGGAGGCTGAGGCAGGAGAATTGCCTGAACCCAGGAGGTGGAGGTTGTGGTGAGCCGAGACCGCGCCATTGCACTCCAGCCTGGGTAACAAGAGTGAAACTCCGTCTGAAAAAAAAAAAAAAAAAAAAAGAAAGTCTTTCTTATATCCTTCCAATCAGCCATCCCAAGTGTCCATCCGTGAGCAAAGTCAGCTGAAAGTATCCCTTTCTCTTTAACAAGTCTCCCAAACCACATCCCATCCTATTCACCTAAAAGGTGATACAGGCTGCAGGTTAGAACCTGGAAGCCATTTTTTTTTTTTTTTTTTTTTTTTTTTTGAGACGGAGTTTCGCTCTTGTTACCCAGGCTGAAGTGCAATGGCGCGATCTCGGCTCACCGCAACCTCCGCCTCCTGGGTTCAGGCAATTCTCCTGCCTCAGCCTCCTGAGTAGCTGGGATTACAGGCACGCGCCACCATGCCCAGCTGATTTTTAGTATTTTTAGTAGAGACGGGGTTTCACCATTTTGACCGGGATGGTCTCGATCTGTTGACCTCGTGATCCACCCGCCTCAGCCTCCCAAAGTGCTGGGATTACAGGCTTGAGCCACTGCGCCCGGCTGGAAGCCATTGTTAATGCCCCGTGGGTGTGTGTCCAGAAGCTGCCAAGACACTCTCTGATTCATTCCAAACATGGAGCAGAACTAGCAGAATTTTAAATGTATGGCTCCTTGGGAAAATCATTTTTATAGTTTTCTATGAGTGCACATGCTGCTTACACAACAAATCTAACCAAATATAAAACCATTAGCCTGAAAAACTTATATAATTTATAAATACGCATTTTCAAATTTACCTGACATGTCGATACACAATCTACATTCACACTGAGAAGGACTGGTCCTTCTCAATATTTGTTTTGAAGGCATTAGTTTTATGAACATAGTTATAGGGGAGTGGAGGATATTTAGGGCTATTGTTTTCCTATTCACTTGGAGTCTAAAAGAAATAGTCCTTCATTTTAAATGGAAAAAAGCTGATATTGGAAAGCCAAAGTTTTTTAACCTTCTGTTCTTTTAGAAAGGATATAAGCCTGGAAGTCTGCATCAGGAAAGATATAAGCAGGTGGTAAGAGAGTTGACTTTTCAGGAAGCCAGGCTTTTGAGCTGCTAAATATTCATAGGGTTGATGAAGTAAAGAAAAGATAAGCAGAAGGGATGTGTTTTGACATTAGAAATCGAAACTTTCTTTTACCAATAATGAAAGCCGATAGAGTGAACAGTGGTTTCTCACATTCATTCTGCTTTTGAACTTTATCCATTCTGACCTTTCTCTCTTCTGAGAGGTGGGAAGGATATAGATTTTCTCCAGTCAGAATCTATTCTGTGATGATATGGCTCAAAAGGTCGCTCTCCGACAGTCTGGTCTTTCACAACCAGCAGTATTTATCCCATATTTTAATTGATTCTGAAGTTATTTTTACAGTGTAGCTTGCTCTCTGCCCCAGATTGTAATAAACCCAGGTACTGAGAAATATCTTGGCAGGCACACTTTTTACACCATTATCTTTCGCTTTGAATTCTTACACCAAAACTGGCAAGAGAGTTGGGCTTCTTAAAAAGGTTATGTTCATATAGGTAGTTAATTTGTAAACTAATTTTCAAACACATAGGCACTAAGTGAGATGAAATCCATATATTCATTCATTAAATCAAGTATATATAGACAGCATTATACCCAAGCAATGAAGACTTTTTAAAGATTTTCAAATACAGTCCCTAATTTCCAGTTTGCACCCACAAAGCAAAACAAAATAATCTACTACATGATAGCTTTTATAACTTTTACATCTTTTGTTATGTTCAAGATGTTTGTTGGCATGTTCTACAGTGAGGACCATAACTCAGCTTTATGGAATGTGAAGATAATAAAAGACTATGATTGAGCTTTCCAGAGTTTTATAAAAGAACTGGGTCATTCAGTTCTTCTTAAAAATGCACACATAAAAGAAATATGAACTCAAGTAAATAACATTTCTATAGTAATTTATTAAGAGAATAGTGATATTTTAATGAGCCCCAAAATCGAGATATTTTAATGAGCCCCAAAATCTGAAATTAGGAAGTTGTAGCAAGAAGTTGCAGGTCTATGTCAATCTTAGCATCAAATTAATTTAGTTTTTTATATTATTTTAAGGTTTTTAACTAAAAATAATACATGTTTATTACATAAATTGAGTAATATAGAATATTAATAATTACATAATTTGAATAATACAGAAGAACATAAAAAGTGAAAGTCAATCTTACTTTCTGTAGTCTTTAAATAGGCAAAATGACAAGTAACTAAATATTATTTGATTCAATATTACTTATGAAGTAGCAATATTCTAAGTTTCTTATACTGCTTAATAATAGAAGCTTTTGAAAACTGAACTATGTAAATTTGGTAATTTACAATGATCAGATTTTGGGGGGTTAATATTCATAGCTTTTAAAAAAAGTGGGTCAGTGTAATAGATTTCCTCTACACATTTCAAAACACAGAAATATCTAATATTTGATACCAAATCTTGCCATGCATACCAACATTAAGGAACCTTAAATGCCATCCAGTTAGGTTATAAACCCCATTCAGGAAAGGCCCATTTAAGGCAAATATGGTAACAGTCTATTGTAAAATTTGGCTAACGCTCTAGCCAGAATCCAGGGACAAAATTTTCTGTTGATCCCTGAACCCAGGAACTTTTGAAAACGGACCTAATCCATTTTGGAATTTAAGCTAAAAAATGCACCATTCCCTACAATTTGTGTAAGTGCTTATATTCTGTTCATGTACACCGTTCATCTTGCTGGTGAAGTCATTCCCAGCAAGCATTATGCCAGTTGGTAAGCCTCTGGTGCTGAATGTGTGGGAAGTGGCTGGAAGTCTTGTGGTCAACACAATAGAATGCGGACTTTTTATTTTGGCGTTTAAATGCAATCTCTCCCTGAGGGTTTATCCCACTCTGGTTTTTCAAACGCTACTTACTCATCACCAAGTTGTGGATTAAAAGCAACACTATGAAACATAACTTATTTTTATAATCTAGACAGAATTTTCAAGTAAATTAGATATTATAGCATATGTGTGTATTAGAGTTCTTACTCTACAGAAGTAATAATTCACATTGAATTGACACTGCATTTCATTTATAATGGTTGACTGAGTTCAGGAAGGTCTTTATAGTGTTCTGATGTCATTAATGGATGATATGGGACTGTTCAAGTCAGATGAATCATATGGAGCTGGCTAAGAAAAACCTCAACACGGCCGGGTGTGGTGGCTCAAGCCTGTAATCCCAGCACTTTAGGAGGCCAAGGTGGGCGGATCATGATGTCAAGAGATCAAGACCATCCTGGCCAACATGGTGAAACCCCGTCTCTACTAAAAATACAAAAATTAGCTGGGCATGGTGGTGTGTGCCTGTAGTCCCAGCTACTCGGGAGGCTGAGGCAGGAGAATTGCCTGAACCTGGGAGGCGGAGGTTGCGGTGAGCCGAGATTGTGCCACTGCACTCCAGCCTGGCGCCTGGCGACAGAGTAAAACTCTGTCTCAAAAAAAAAAAACCAAAAACCTCAACGTTTTTAGATTATCAAAAGAGTAACAGAGCTGTAGATATCAGACATATGTAGACATTTTTCTGATCACATTAGTGCAGTGAACTATCAGGGAAGTTAGATCAGAAGACTGGAGCTAAGTGCCAGCCCTTTTCACACAATAACAGTGAACTTCAGGATGCTTCTTAACTCCTATGGGTCTCAATCCCTTATATTGTAAGTTGTAATAGGATAATATCACATATTGTGCTTTTGTGAGAATGAAAAGGGGTAATACTTAGGAGAGCATTTCATATGCAATAAATATTATGAGGGCAGTAATATCTATACAGTAAAGCATCGGGTTTTGACTCAGAATATATTATTTTAAAAAGCTCACTCTGAGAGTATAGAACATTAAGGAAATTGTACATATAGAATGCAAAAGAAAAAATGGTAGGAGGTGAACAGATCCCATACCTTACTTCTTTTTTTTTTTAATTGCATTTTAGGTGTTGGGGTACATGTGAAGAACATGCAAGATTGTTGCATAGGTACACACATGGCAGTGTGATTTGCTGCCTTCTTCCCCATCACCTGTATCTGGCATTTCTCCCCATGCTATCTCTTCCCAACTCCCCACCCCCCGCTGTCCCTCCCCTATTTCCCCCCAACAGACCCCAGTGTGTAGTGCTCCCCTCCCTGTGCCCATGTGTTCTCTTTGTTCAACACCCGCCTATGAGTGAGAACATGTGGTGTTTGATTTTCTGTTCTTGTATCAGTTTGCTGAGAATGATAGTTACCAGGTTCATCCATGTCCCTACAAAGGACACGAACTCATCATTTTTCATGGCTGCATAGTATTCCATGGTGTATATGTGCTACATTTTCCCTGTCCAGTCTATCCATACCTTACTTCTTAAAAGTCATGGAAAGTCTGGGCTATATCCTAAACTGCATGGATATTCCATGAAAGCTCACTGATCTTGTCATAGCAGGACACCAATCAGATGTGTGTCTGTTAAAGTTCGTTCTAGCTGCAAAATGGATAATGGGGCCCTAAGCCAGTGAGTTTTTCATTAAACATTGGCTCAAGCCATGCCCCAAAGTTGTCTGGCCAGATATTGATAGAGCTATTCAATGTATTTTAATAAATCACATGTTATGCCTGGGTGCTTATTCTAAGCAGAAACTTAATATTAAGTAAAGACAATTATTTTTAGATGATTCAGTATATAAAATCTATTGTAGCTGAAGGGGCTAGTCAAATGAGGGAAAATTTATTTTTATTTGAAATGTTCTTGATTCTATGTCTCAGTTATTTCACTAGCCTATAATTCTTCTTTATGTTATATGCAAAAATACAGTTTGTATACAGTATGTAGGTCAGTGCTTTCTTTTAAAAAAAAAATTTATTAAGAACTCCTGAAAGCCTTCATTTATATAGATTATATCTACCAATATTTACCATATTAAAAAATAAAGCTACTGCATTTTAAACATTTTACTAATTCATTTGCAGTGATAACAACAAACCTAGTAAGTATAAACACAAATAATGTATTTTTATAAAACAAAATTAGATTTTGCAAAACAAGCAAACAAAAAATAAAGAGGAGAGTAGCATTGTTTTACATTTTTATAAGCCCCTTTCATATCTGGCCTAACAGAGGACAGCAATTCTCATATTTGGCTCTCCATTTAAGTTGTTGCAATCTATTGTTAGCGTATGAAGAAAATCCGATCTCACACAGGTAGTTGGAAAAGGAAGGAGTATTTTCATAACCACTTTAGACAACTGTGAGTCTTCTTGGCTACTAGAGCAAAATCAGACAACTGGTAGTTTCTTTATGTTGTTCACCAGTGTGGAATCTGAAATCATTTCAGTAAGCTTTTCATACCGTGTAACGTTAAAATCCATTGCATTTTGAGTAGGTCTTTTACTAAACGTAGCATTATGCATTAGATTTTGGCAAGATACCGGTTCACTGAATTATACAGATCTTTCAAATATTGATACTTTTCATCTGACAATATGAAAAACGATCACTCTAGTTAATATTACCATGAGTTACATCAGAAAAGTCTTTAATAGGAAATTCTTAAGTTTGCACTGGTTTTTACAAGCTTTCCAAGATTCTGATATTCACTTGCAAGCTCGTGTTTTGTCATTGGCAGTGAATACTGAGTTGTTGCCTTTTTTGAAGCGACTGGCTTACTCTGTTCATTTTTGAGAAAATGCCTGCCAAATACTCAAGTCGAAATATCCATGGTTTGTCGGTAATTCTCTCAAGTAAAAATGGTGTTCATAAAAATAAATGGCTTGTTCAGCTTGCAGCCCACACAATCCCACATGTGAATTTCCTTCATTTACCACCGTATTTTAGTATCCAGTGGAAACGCCTTACGTTTATTCCTCATCTCATCACACAGAGTATTAAAAGACATACTCAAATGATAGTATTTAATAAAATTATTAATTTTTCTCCTTCATCAAGGTGATTTTTATGTGACACTGGCATACAGTTTTTACTGAGAGTGTCTGATGAAGAACTCAGTGCTGGCTTGCAGAGTTCATTATGGCTGCTTTGGCTCATGCTCAAGCATCTGCAGCTTTACCCACCAGTGTTCTTGCCCCATTAGTGCAAATGTCAACACAGTTAAAAAGGCAAATAAAAGTGAGTATTGATACAAAAGCAGTTTTGACTTTATGGACTCCATGGCGGTTCCACAGATCATACTTTGAGAACTGCTAACCTTGGTATGGGTTGGTACACATGGCCTTAGGCCTCACTGAATGTATTATCAACTGATGAGAACTGTGCAACTGAGGTCAAAACAGTGCATCCAATTTCAGGTGAAGAAACTTGGCCTTTGTAGTGGATGTCTGGTTTTATAAGAGTGCAGGCAACAAAATAAGACCAAAGACTTATGGCTATAAGAAGGTCCGTGGTTGACCAAAATGTGTCCTTGAAGAGCACAAATATGAAAGCATAGGGATAGAACTTGGAAGAATATTTGACAGCTGAAAAGCCCACAGCCCTTGGCTGTAAGGGCTCTCCAGGCTGGGTAGTTGCACTTTACACTTTTCTGGAATGTGTGAGGCACATGTTCACTTTGATCAGTTACATCAAAACACAGTCCACTCATACCTGTGAATGTCTATCTCTGAGCAGTCGACTGTCTATGAGTATGAACTTCACTTGAACCCCATGAAGGGGCCCCTCAAAAAGAAAACTCCAAACACTCATGTTATATGTGCTATTGCCAGAAAAAATGTAATTGTTTGAGCCACTCAAAGCTTGAACGTGAGGTCAGTGACATTATGTTCCTCTTCAAGAGACAGCACATCATTAGCATACTCCAATGACCTTGTTAACATTTTCATAGTTTCTAAGCAATGGCAAATGGATATTTTAGGAAGACAATGTTCCCCACAGAATATAAAAATGTATTTTTCAAGCCAGGCGCGGTGGCTCAAGCCTGTAATCCCAGCACTTTGGGAGGCCGAGGCGGGTGGATCACGAGGTCGAGACATCGAGACCATCCTGGTCAACATGGTGAAACCCTGTCTCTACTAAAAATACAAAAAATTAGCTGGGCATGGTGGCGTGTGCCTGTAATCCCAGCTACTCAGGAGGCTGAGGCAGGAGAATTGCCTGAACCCAGGAGGCGGAGGTTGCAGTGAGCCGAGATCGCACCATTGCACTCCAGCCTGGGTAACAAGAGCAAAACTCCGTCTCAAAAAAAAAAAATGTATTTTTCATCTTAAAAAATAGTAATATAAGTTATTCTCCAGCTCAGAATTTTATTTTTTTAACTAGGATTATGTAAATACCAGCTAACATTGACCAGCCAATGCCCTTTAACAAAGGGCAGGCAAATAAATTGTTCTGCTCTAAATTCAGTATTTATGTAACCAATATTGATTTATAAGGAACATTTTTCTAAACTTTAATATATCTTTATTAGACAAGAAAATGATGTTAGTCTGTAATAAAGAACAGTGCCTTTACTCAGCCATTCTCTTTATCTTCTTTGTGATGACTTGCTTTTACTGGGTTTCTTGTAAACAGCATGGAGTTGGATTTTTCTTTCTATTCTTCTTTATCTTGTATTACTATCTTCACTTGCAAATGAAAGATTGTATCACAACTTTAGTGCTATAACTGCTACGCTTTAGTCTTACCTTGGACTTTTACCCCATCTGAAGAAATCTTTGTTCAAATGGCTTTAGGAAAAATGGAATGAGCCATAATACTTGTCCTCTAGTTAAGTTCAAAATTTTTTAACATGAAATCCTAGCAGTGAAAGAAGAACCATTGCTGGTCCCAATGTCCTTCCACAAGTGAGGGTCATATCCCAAAACAGAGACCATGAAGTCCTACCACACTGGGAGAAAACTGTATATAGGGTGCTCAAAAACCCTCAAGGCTCTTGCACAGACTCCTTAGAGATTTCACATGGCTCCAACTATTAGAAAAATGTGTGGAGTTAAAGGCTCAGGATTTGGCATGTAAGATAACCTCAGCTAGAGAAGAATTCATTCTGTGTTTTCTGGGTTTAACTATCATCCCACAATCTCCCCTCCCTGGCACGACAGCTCCACTTATTATCTAGTTTCACCCCACTCCAACAAGTATTTCTTGGGTTTTTGACTGGGTTTAGTAGCATGACATTCCTGAGTGACTGGTCTCAATTCTTGTTTACTGCCTCAGTTTACCGCCAGATACTAGCTTCTATGCCCAAGCTGAAGAGAGCTCGATTAATGTGACATTTGATTTTGGCAACCTTGAGCTTGCTCTGAGTCACAATTAATACAGCTATTATAGCTCAATAAAAGAGCTCAATGTCGTCTAATATCCACCCCCATCCCCGAGCCTGCATCTAAAGTGGAAGTCTCTATACATCAATATTTTTACAGTTTGGGACCTGTGGGCATGCAGAAGAAATCTGCGGACACAGGAGTCCATGGACCTCAAGAAACACTGTAAATTTAGGTCATCACTTGACACCAATAATATTGTGAACTTGTCATATGTTGAGTTGTGTTCCCCCAAAATTCTTATGTTGAAGTCCTAAGCCCAAGCACCCCAGAATGTGACCTTATTCTGAAATAAGGTCATTGCAGATGTAATTAGTTAAGATAAAGTTATACTGGCGTAGGGTAGGCTCCTAATCCTTATGACTGGTGTCTATATTTTAGAAAACAGAGAAATTTGGGCACAGACTAACTGTGAAGATTAGAACTATGTGGCCATGAGCCAAGGAACTACTAGAAGCTAGGAGAGAGACTTGAAAAAGATCCTTCCCTACACCTTCAGAAGGAGAATAAACCTGACACCACCTTGATTTTGAACTTCCGAACTCCAGAACTGTGGTATAATACATTTGTTTTTGTTCTAAGCCATGCAGTTTCCAGTCTTTTGTTATGGCAGCCTCAGAAAATTATTACAGAACTCAAATGCAAAGTCATGCAAAGAAATTACATAATGCAGGTTGAGTATCCTTTATCCAAAATGCTTGGGACCAGAAATGTTTCAAATTTCTAATTTTTTTTTTAGAATACTTGCATATATATAATGAGATGCCTTGGAGATGAGATCAAAGTTTAAACATACGATTATTTATATCTCATACACTCCTTATATATAGGCTGAAGGTAGGATTTTCTGAAATATTTAAAATACTATCTGTGCATAAAATGAAGTTTTGCATTTTGGCTGTGAACTGTCATAAGTCAAATGTGAAATTTTCCACTTTGGTATCATGCCGGCACTCAAAATGTTTCAGAGTTTGTAGCATTTCAAATTTTAGATTTTGGGGCTAGGGATGCTCAAGCTGTAGAAGTCTGCTTTAGGAGAGATTCACCAGATTCATAACAGATTTGAATTGAAATTTTATTTTATTTTTGTTTATTGCATTTTAGGTTTGGGAGTACATGTGAAGAACATGCAAGATTGTTGCATAGATACACACATGGCAATGTGGTTTGCTGCCTTCCTTCCCCTCACCTGTATCTGTCATTTCTCCCCATGCTATCTCTTCTCACCTCCCCACCCCCATCCCTCCCCCATTTCCCCCCAACGGGCCCCAGTGTGTAGAGCTCCCCTCCCTGTGTCCATGTGTTCTCATTGTTCAACACCCGCCTATGAGTGAGAATATGCGGTGTTTGATTTTCTGCTCTTGTGTCAGTTTGCTGAGAATGATGGTTTCCAGGTTCATCCATGTCCCTACAAAGGATGCGAACTCATCATTTTTGATGGCTGCATAGTATTCCATGGCATATATGTACCACATTTTCCCTATCCAGTCTATCATTGATGGGCATTTGGGTTGGTTCCAGGTCTTTGCTATTGTAAACAGTGCTGCAATGAACATTCGTGTGCACGTGTCCTTGTAGTAGAATGATTTACAATCCTTTGGATATATACCCAGTAATGGGATTGCTGGGTCAAATGGGATTTCTATTTTTAGTTCCTTGAGGAATCGCCACACTGTCTTCCACAATGGTTGAATTAATTTACACTCCCACCAACAGTGTAAAAGTGTTCCTATTTCTCCACATCCTCTCCAGCATGTGTTGTCTCCACATTTTTTAATGATCGCCATTCTAACTGGTGTGAGATGGTATCTCAATGTGGTTTTGATTTGCATTTCTCTAATGACCAGTGATGATGAGCATTTTTTCATATGTTTGTTGGCCTCCTGTATGTCTTCTTTTGTAAAGTGTCTGTTCATATCCTTTGCCCATTTTTGAATGGGCTTGTTTGTTTTTTTCTTGTAGATCTGTTTTAGTTATTTGTAAATTCTGGATATGAGCCCCTTGTCAGATGGGTAGACTGCAAAAATTTTTTCCCATTCTGTTGGTTGCCGATTCACTCTACTGACTTTTTCTTTTGCCATGCAGAAGCTGTGGAGTTTGATTAGGTCCCATTTGTCTATTTTGGCTTTTGTTGCCATTGCTTTTGGCATTTTGGTCATGAAGTCCTTGCCCACGCCTATGTCCTGAATGGTTTTGCCTAGATTTTCTTCTAGGATTTTTATGGTGTTAGGTCAGATGTTTAAGTCTTCAATCCATCTGGAGTTAATTTTGGTGTAAGGTGTCAGGAAGGGGTCCTGTTTCTGCTTTCTGCACATGGCTAGCCAGTTTTCCCAGCACCATTTATTAAACAGGGAATCCTTTCCCCATTGCTTGTTTTTGTCAGGTTTGTCGAAGATCGGATGGTTGTAGATATGTTGTATTTCCTCTGAGGCCTCTGTTCTGTTCCATTGGTCTATATCTCTTTTTTGGTACCAATACCATGCTGTTTTGATTACTGTAGCCTTGTAGTATAGTTTGAAGTCCGGTAGTGTGATGCCTCCTGCTTTGAAAAATACGGAATGCTTCACGAATTTGCATGTCATCCTTGCGCAGGGGCCATGCTAATCTTCTCTATATTGTTCCAATTTTAGTATATGTGCTGCCGAAGCGAGCACTGAATTGAAATTTTAAAGACAACAATAACATTTAAATTAGAAACATTAAGAAATTTGTAGGTGATTCATGTATTTCTCAAGTATATATTATATAAAGTTTTGGAAGAAAAAACTGTTACATGATAAGGTCCAATCAATAAAAGAGGAGGATTTATTTTTATATGTTTGCTTATCTATATTTCTCTCTTTCTTGAGAAAAAAGACTGTGCTTTGTTTGTCTTTGTTGTCCTCATGAACGGGCAATTGACTAAATGAGTGAATTGATGTGAGAGTAAAGAAATGAACAATTTCCACCGTAGGATTATTGAACCTCTGGTTTAGTTTATTGACAGTCTAGAACAAGCTTGTCCAACCTGCAACCTGCAGGCTGCATGCAGCTAAGGATGGCTTTGAATTTGGCCCAACAGAAACTCATAAACTTTCTTAAAACATTATGAGGGTTTTTTTTGGTGACTTTTAAAAAGCTCATCAGCTATCATTAGTGTTAGTGTATTTTATGTGTGGCCCAAGAAAATTCTTCTTTCAGTGTGGCCCAGGAAGCCACAAGATTGAATATCCCTGGTCTATAGCTTTTGTTTGAAGCTGTCCATGGTACTGAATGAAAGTTGCTGAAAGCCAAATGTCTTCTAGCTCCTGGGACTCTGACCCTCCTTACTAGACCCCACGTATACATTTCAACACAAGTCATCATTGTCGTTTCAACTTACTGCAAACACCCCCAAAAATCACGTGGCCTCTTTTATGAAATACATGGAGACCTATGTCATTGGTCCCATCTGAGCTCTTAAACATTTTTTAGTCTTTTGTACACAAAGATTTTTCTCCACATTTGCTCTTCTCCAATTCTTTCCCATCTCTGTTGAAAGCAGCTCATCCTTCCTGTTGTTTACTTAAAATCATTGGATGCATCTTTAAATACTCTCTTCATCTCATCCTATCTGCCAGGAAATACTCTTGGATCTACCTTCAAAATATTTCCTGAGTCTAACCTGCTTATGTCCTTTATGGCTATCACCTGGTCCACAGCATCTCTCCACAGACTATTGCAATATGTTTCTAAGTAGTGTTCATGTTTCTACTTTCATTTCCTGTCACCTCTTAGGGTGCTTTCTATACAGCACTTAGAGTTATCTTTTTAAAACATAAGCCAGGTTATGTTACTTTTCTATTCAAACTTTCCAAAAGAATTCCATTTTGTTTATGGTCTGCCCATAATTTCTAAAAATGCTAGTTTCATGAAAGCAGAGATTGCATTCTTCTTTTAGTTCCCTGAAGCATCCCAAGTGTGCAGAACAGTTCCTGGCCAATGGTTGGGTCTCAATAATATTTGTTCAATAAATAAAAGACAATGAGAGTCAGTTGCTAGTGTGAGAATGCTCTTATGAAACCCAAATCCTACTGAAAAAGTGTTAGAACAAGTTGAATTATTGCATCTTTAATTGGCTTAAACATTAATATTTTAAAATTCAACCTTAAAATCCACTAACATAAGCTGCCTGATATGTGAGCACTGATGGAACTAAAATTACTGAGTGCATTTTAAAGTAGAAAAAGAATGCACTTGAAACATTTACATATATCCACAATAGAGTGTTTCAGTTTGTTTTCAAAAGATACCCTAAAATGGTGACACCTAAAAGAATACAATGTTTTGCTATAAGTAGAACTACACCATACTAAAATCCTGATTTTGCCACTGATTAGCTATGTAACCTTGATAAGATCTTTCACCAACTTTGCTTTCATGTTAGGCTTCTAGTCGAATCATCAATTTTTAAGAGATTTAAATTTCTTCCCTTAGGAAGAGGCAAAGAGTTTCAAGGACAATTTTGAAAATTCTAAATTCTGATCACAATTTTCTTTGTAAGTAAGCTAGAGAATGAGATGTGAGCTGCAGCAAGTCCAAACTAATTATGGTTGAGCATAAGAAATGGCCTTGATGGAAACTATAATTACTTGTGAAGACCTTCTATTGAATAAATATGTCATTATGTCAAAATAATATGGCTAATGGATCTAAATATTTTTCTCTTCTTTTTTTATTGTGAAATCTCATACTGAAAAAAAATCCAGCCATTTAACAGATGGATTGCTGAAAATTCATTTTCTGAAGGAGCTGACATTTCATCAACCTGATGAAAATTTGAGCTCCTATATATAGTACCTTAACTGAGATAATAACAGACATTTTCAGAAGAAAGCTTGGCTGGGAAGTTTGATAGTTAGGAAACTTGACTATGAAAGAAATTATTTTTGTACAATAAACTTTGTATGAAAAAAATCTGCTTGCTAATATGATTTACAAACTTCTAATATATAACTATTATTTGGCAAAGTTCTTCACTCACTTTGGGATGTGAAACACATCTTCTCATAGCAAATGTACTAATGTTTAATGTCTTTTTTCAGTTTCATTATATTTTTAATTGATGCGTAACACTTGTACATATTTATGGAGGGCAATGTGATATTTTGACATATGTATATATTATATAATAACCAAATTAGGGTAATTAGCACATTCATCACCTCAAATATTATAATTTCTTTGTAGTGAGAGCATTCAAAATTCTCTCTTCTAGCTCTTTTGAAATGCACACTATGCTGTCAACTATAGTCACTCTATTGTGCAATGGAACCCTAGAACTCATTCTTCCTCCTATTTTACCATAACTTTGTACTCACTGACCAACAACCCTCTATCCCCCTCTTCTCCTCTTCCCCGCCCTGGTAACCTCTATTCTACTCTCTACTTCTATGAAATCATGTTTTTTTGGATTCCACATATGAGTGAAATCATGAGGGTGTTTATCTTTCTGAGCCTGAGTTATTTTACTTAATATACTGTCCTCTGGGCATATCTATGTTGTCAAAATGACAGGATTTTATTCTCTTATAGAGCAAAATAGTATTCCATTATGTAAATATGTTATATTTTCTCCATTCATTCCTCCATTGATGGACACTTTGGTTGATTTCATATCTTGGCTATTGTGAATAGCGCTGCAATAAACATGGGTGTGATGCTGATAGCTCTTCAACATACTGATTTTCTTTCCTTTGAATATATACCCAGCAGCAAGATTTCTGCATAGTTTTAGTTTTCTAAGGAAACTTCATATTGTTTTCCATAATGGCTCCATTAATTTAAATTCCCATAAATAGTGTGTGAATTCTCCTTTTTCTACATCCTCACCAACATTTATTTTTGTCTTTTTGACAATAGTGATTCTAACTGGAGTGAAATGATATCTCATTGTCATTTTTATTCGAATTTTCCTCATTATTAGTAATGTTGAGCATTGTTTTCATACACCTGTTGGCCATTTGTATGTTTTTGAGAAATGTCTATTCAGGTCTTTTTGCCTATTATTTAGTCAAATTATTATTATGCTGCTATTGAATTAAGTTCCTTATATATTCTGGATATTAATGCCCTGTAAGATGCATAGTTTGCAAATATTTTCTCCCATTCTGTAGGTTGTCTCTTCACTCTGTTGATTGTTTCCTTTGCTTTCTTTTGCTGTGCAGAAGCTTTTTAGTTTGATATAATCCCACTTTGCTTTTGTTGCCTGTGCTTTTGATTCTTATGTTTAAAAAATCCTTGCCAGGACCAATGTCAGGAAGTGTTTCCCTCATGTTTTCTTCTAGTAGTTTTAGGTTTTACAATTAAGCATTTCATCCATTTTCAGTTGATTTTTGTAAGTAGTGAGAAATAGGGGTCTAGTTTCATTCTTCTGCATGTGGATATCCAGTTTTCCTAGAACCACTGTTGAAGAGACTGTCCTTCTCCCATTGTGTATTCTTGGCACTTCTGCCAAAATTGACCTGGCTGTAAATTCATGGATTTACTTCTGGATTCTCTATTCTGTTCCATTGGTGCATGTGTCTGTTTTCATATCAGTACCATGCTATTTGGGTTACTGTTGCTTTGTAGTGTATTTTGAAGTAAGGTAATGTAATGTAATGTTCCCAGCGTTGTTCTTTCTGCTTGAGATTGCTTTGGCTGTTCACGGTCTTTTATGATTTCATACAAATTTTAGGATTTTTTTTTCTGTCGCTGTAAAGAGTGTCATTGGTGGTTTGATAAGAATTGCATTGAAGCTGTAAATTGCTTATAGTAGTATGGGTATTTTAACAATATTAATTATTTTAATTTATAAATGCAGAATACATTTCTATTTGTGTCTTTTTCAACTTCTTTTCTTAATATTTTAGTTTTCATTGTAAAGCTCTTTCACCTCCTTAGTTAAATTTCTTCTTAGGTATTTTAATTTTTTGTAGCTATTCTAAATGGGATTGCTTCCTTTATTTCTTTTCCCGATTGTTTGTTTTTGGTAGATATAGTGCTACTGATTTTTGTATGTTGATTTATTATCCTGTGCTAATAATGGTTATGTATCCCTAAAACCCACAAAGGCCTATGTAACCATTTGAATGACCATTCTTTTTTTTTTTTTTTTCCTTAGGTGGAGTTGCCTAGAATACAATGTTGCCTAGAATACAATGGCATGATCTCAGCTCACTGCACCCTTCACCTCCCACCTCCTAGGTTCAAGGATTCTCCTGCCTCAGCCTCCTGAGTAGTTGGGATTACAGGTGTGTGCCACCACATCTGGCTAAATTTTTGTATCTTTAGTAGAGATGGGGTTTCACCATGTTGGCTAGGCTGGTATCAAACTCCTCACTTTGTGATCTGCCCACCTCAGCCTCCCAAAGTGCTGGGATTACAGGCGTGAGCCACTGCCCTCAGCCTGAATGACCATTCTTAACTATTTTTATTAAAAAAGAAAGAATGAGGCTGGGCACGGTGGCTCAAGCCTGTAATCCCAGCACTTTGGGAGGCCGAGGCGCGTGGATCACAAGGTCAAGAGCGACAAGGTGAAACCCCGTCTCTACTAAAAATACAAAAATGAGCTGAGCATGGTGGTGCATGCCTGTAATCCTAGCTACTCGGGAGGCTGAGGCAGGAGAATTGCTTGAACCCAGAGGCAGAGGTTGCGGTGAGCCGAGATCGCGCCATTGCACTCCAACCTGGGTAACAAGAGCGAAACTCCGTCTCAAAAAAAAAAAAAAAAAAGAATGCATCAAGAAATTTGTGGATGAAAGAAAAACAGAGAAATTAAAGACAGATTGGAAGGTTGTAGGAGTCAGTATTTTTGCTTGCAAGGCACAGCAATGGATTCTGGCTAACTTTAGAATGTACTGGAAGAATATTGTATGTTTTACAGAATTCGTATCAGACACAGGGCTAGAGAAGAGGTTTGGAAACAGACAAGAGCACAGGAGGTTTGGCAGTAAGGCTCGAGCCAATGACATACCCTGGAGCAGTCCTGAAGGTTGGGACCTCTCCTGCTGCCATTCCCAGCATCTCAGTGCTGTAGCCCCTAGACTTAATATATTTGCTGTAACTATCTTCCCAATTGTCTCTATGTCTTTGCTATAGTTCATTTAGATAGAATTTGAAGTTGATGGCATTGATTACTTTGGGACCCTTTTTTTTAACAAAATATTTTCAGGGAAGTCAACGTTATCTGTTTGCATAGAGTATGTTTCTTTATAATATGACATGTAATTTATTACAGCTCTAGAAAGCAACTGTAAGAGTTAAAATCTTGCTCTTAAACCTGAATCTAAGAAAGGACGACCTACTTACCAGTGCTGGGAAAACTGGCTAGCCAAATGTAGGAGAAAGAAATTGGGCTCCTGTCTCTCACCGTATGCAAAAATCAACCCAGGATGGATCAAAGACTTAAATCTAAGACCTGAAACTACACAGAGTCTAGAAAAGAATCTGGGAAAAACTCTTCTGGACATTGGTCTAGGAAAATAACTTACAGCTAAGATGCCAAAAGCTAATGCAATACAACCGAAAGTAAATTAAGTGGTACCTAATTAAGCTTAAAAGCCTCTGCACAGCAAAAGAAATTATCAGCAGAGTAAACAGACTACCCACAGAATGGGAGAAAATATTTGCAAACTATGTACCCATCAAAGAACTAATAGCCAGGTTCTCAAACAAATTAGCAAGAAAAAAGCACAAATGATCCCATTAAAAAGTGAGCAAATGACATGAATAGATATTTCTCAAAAGAGGATGTACAAATAAACATAAGCAAAAAAGCAAAAATGCTCAACATCACTAATCATCAGAGAAATGCAAATTACACAGTGAGATATCACCTTACTCCCGCAAGAATGGCCATTATTAAAAAGTCAAAGAAACAATAGATGTTGGCATGGATGCAGTGAAAGTGGAATGCTCTTACACTGCAAGTGAGAGTGTAAATTACTACAGCCATTATGGAAAACAGTATGGAGATTTCTTAAAGAACTAAAAATAGATCTACCATTCGATCCAGCAATCCCACTACTAGGTCTCTTCTCAAAGGAAAAGAAGTAATTATATCAAACAGACACTTGTATGCATATGTCTATTGCAACACAATTCGCAATTGCAAAAATATAGGCTCAACCTAAGTGCCTATCAACCAACGAGGGAATTAATAATCTTTGGTATACATATGCTATGCAATACTAATCTGACATAAAAAGAACAAAATAATATCTTTTGCAGCAATTTGGATGGAGCTGAAGGCCATTATTCTAAGTGAAGTAACTCAAGAATGAAAAACCAAATACCATATGTTCTACTTAGAAGTGGGAACTAAGCTGTGGGTATGCAAAGGTATAGAGAGTGGTATAATGGACTTTGGAGACTCAGAAGCAGGGGGGTGTAAGGGGGTGAGGAATAAAAAACTACATATACTGGAAACAATGTACACTGCTCGGGTGATGGGTACATTAAGATCTCAGACTTCACCTACACAATGACTCATACCCCAGAAGCTATTGAAATTTTAAAAAATCAATAAATAGTTAAATAAACAAAAAAAAACCCTGAACCTAAAATAAAATAAAATTATTATTTTATTTATTTTTTTATTTTTTATCTTTTTTTTTTTTATGGGGTTTCACCATGATGGCCAGGCTGGTCTTGAACTCCTGACCTCAGGTGATCCACCCACTTCGGCCTCCCAAAGTGCTAGGATTACAGGCGTGAGCCATCGTGCCCCGCCAAAATTAAATTTTTTAAAAAACCTGACCAGAAAAGGTGAACAAGGAAAAAAACATGTGGCCCCTTAGTCTTCCAAGAGCCTCTTACCTTTCAAGCTGTAGTGGCATCTCAGCTGTCACCTCTGCGGCCACCCGTCTTGCAGTCTTTGATTTCTCAGTCTACCAGATTCAACCAGCTGGACTCCTTATTCATCGAGAGGTAGGTTTTCTTCACCACTTCACTTGAAATCTTGGTGACATTCTTGCCTCTCCTCAAACTGCATTCTGTTAAAATCTTTAGTAAATGAAAGCAAATACTTTAGTTTCTCCTCAACCTTCCCTTGTGACTTTATTTCAAGAATATTCAGAATGCTTGATTAAAGGGTACATGTTCTAATTGTTCTGAAGATACTATTTTCTTCTCTCCTCTGTGTGTCCCCAAGCCAAAGCTGTAAGCATGAACTGCCTGTGCCAATCCTTGGCAGTATGGTTCTAATAATATTTGCCAACTAGAATACACAATATTTTAAAAATTGGGTCACTTGCTTGCTGTGTTATATATTAAAGATACCTAACATTACCCAAGATTATGAATCTGTAGAAAATTATAGCATAGAATTAAGTAAAAACAAGTTTTCAAACTACTGTGCTGTACTTAAAAGTAAACAATGTGGGATATTTTCAATACACCCATTTAAAAACAACTGTGTTCTCAGGCAGCACAAATGACGTTTAACACAAAATACATTATATTGGTGGAAAACACAAGAGCTTCATAGGCCTTTTGAGGTTTCAGTGTGCAAAGCCTCTTCATTTCGTATTCTAGGACCTCCAGGGTCCAAAAAACTTTAGTCTGAGCAAGAATGTATACCCTTTCCTTACCTTCACCTCCAGTTTTTAATTTCTTATACTCTTGTGGATATCAGCTCAGTTTTACATAAGAGAAGTAATATTCCCACACGGTCCAAGTTTTGGTCATTTTGCAGAATGACTGAATTCTGTCACATTCAGAGATATCAACTCCTAAAAACCCTATGTTACGTCGCGCCAAAAGGTAACACAGTTTTAAAGTGTTGTGGTTTCTCTATGTAATGCAGTTCAGCCTTAGGCACAAAATGCTAACAGGACCTGTGCTCACAAACTACTAACATGCTCTAGGCTGGATACTGAATCTCTGCACAACAGGCAGAGAAGTTATAGGAACCCAACAGAAGTGGCATGGCCGGCATGGAGAAACTGAGACAGGTCCTTTATAAAAGTTTATGGCAAACATCTGCTGTCCTACCTCAAGCACAGTGAACACCCACATACAAACTCACAGATATGCCAGAAATTCTGCTGAAATCCCTGTACTCATAGAGATATCTTGGTAAGTTACAGAGTGGTTGAAATCACTGCTGATAATATTAAGAATGACAATAAGAAGAATGCATTTATTTTGTAGGAGGGATCATTCTAAGTGCCTTACCTGTTTTAATTCATTTAATTTAGTTCACTTAGTCTGATATTCACAACCTCTTGTATCAGTTAGCTAATGCTGTGTGATAATAATACAGTGGCTTAAACTGTGAAATACAGGCCTGTCACAGTGACTCATGCCTGTAATTCTAGTACTTTGTGAGGCTGAGGTGGGCAGATCACTTGAGATCAGCTCAGTCTACTAAACCACTAGCCTGGCCTAACGTGGTGAAACCTGTCTCTACCAAAAATACAAAGAATTAGCCAGGCATGGTGGCGTGTGCCTGTAGTCACAGCTACTCGGGGGCGCTGAGGTAGGAGAACTGCTTGAACCCCAGAAGTGGAAGCTACAGTAATCCGAAATCGTGCCGCTTCACTGCAGCCTGGGTGACAGAGCAAGACTCTGTCTCACAAAACAAAACAAAACAAAACAAAACAAAACAAAACAAAACAAAACAAAACAAAAACCTGCCAAATGCAGTGGCTTAAAAAATAAACATTTATCACTTCTCAGAAGTCTGTAGTTGGATGGACGGGTCTCTCACCTGGCCCAGGCTTGGTTTATCTTGGGTAAGTTTACTCTTGTGTCTGATGTTAGCTGCTGGCACAGCTAGGAGATGAGTATTTTACTACAGTCAATGGTCTCTCATGTTCCAGCAGGCTATCTTGGACTTGCTTCCTAATATTGGTGGGGGTCCAACTGAGAAAGTAAAATGTGCACGGCTTCTTGAAGCCTAGTCTCAAAACTGACACACTCTCATCCTTCACATCACATTGGCCAACTCAAGTCGTAAGTCTAGCTTATACTCAAGGAAGTGTGGCAAGGTAGGGAAAGACTTCACCTCTTGACAGAAGTTTCAAATTCACATGGCAAAAGGCACGGATATAGGAAGGAGTGGACAATTTCAGCAATTTTTTGACCGATCACATTATTTTTCAGTCCATTCTGCAGTTAAAAAAAGTGAGGACTTTCTAATTAAGTAACTCTCTCATGGTCATATACAGCACTGCTCTTAGGGTGGCAAGTTTCCAAGAAAATACTTTTGGTAGGGTCCTAACTATATAAACAATGTTATTAAAAAGTTTATGACAAAATTCATGGGCCTCAGTGTGGTATAATGACTCATTTATGGAGATTTAGAATAATGGCTATACACCAACAACCACCAAGCTGAGAAGCAAATCAAGAACTCAATTTCTTTTACAACAGCTGCAAAATAAAATAAAATAATATTCCTGGGAATATATTTAACCAGGAAGATGAAAGATCTCTACAAGGAAAACTACAAAACAATGCTGAAAGGAATCATAGATGACATGAACAAATGAAAACATATCTCATGCTCATGGATGCAAAGAATGAATACGGTAAAAATGACCATACTGCCAAAAGCAATCTATAGATTCAAAACAATTCCCATCAAAGTACCAAAAGTACCATCATCATTCTTCATAGAATGAGAAAAACAATCCTAAAATTCATACGGAACCAAAAAAGTCCCTGCATAGCTGAAAGAACAAATCTGGATTATGCATGTTTATTTAACACCTGATATCTAATTTGTGCTTTCTCAATGGCTGAACATACGTTTCATACATGAATACTTCACTTGCCCTCTATTTTCTTATTCTTCCAAAGCTCCCTGTTCAGTCTTTGAAACATTCTAATGCAAGAGAGACACTGCAGTGAAGGACGTAGCACCTTACCTCCATCAAGCACTGCTTTTGGCTTGTATATTTATTACACACTTTGATTCAGTGATCAAAACATGTTGCGAGTAAACTATACCATTTTAATACACTAAAGCCATGCAACCCTATTTTAAATAAACTGTTCATAAAGAGCACTAATATTCTTTAGGATAGTATGCCTTAGTGAAGAGGTCCCATGGAGGAAAGCAGGATCAGGACCGAACTGGGTTTCCTTTTCGTAGATGGCTCTACTTTACTCCACGGAACAGGCTTGCCCAAGACTCTAACCCACCAATCCTGTCTGAAGTCTGGGTAGATATTTCAACAAGCGAAGAGGATTGGCACTAGGTCATTCAGGAGTCTCTGTCAGGCCTCCTTTCTTAGGCAAAACTCTCTAATCCTTTCCGTGGTGGCTCTGACTCTGCTTTGTCAAGGGATCAGTTTTCCCCTTAGGACAATGTGGGTTCCTGATAACTTCCAAGTCCTGAATGACCTGTCTGTCACTGACTAGCCTATCCAAAGCTTGGTTAAGACTTTGATATGTGATTTTGTAAAAAAAAAAAACAAAACTTCCTAGTCTAATTGAAAAATTCAATGTAATATCAATAAAAATGGTGATAGAACAGTTTTGTAGCAGAGCAAGCTATGTGCAAAGTTTATTTAGACAAATAGATATATAAGAAGAGGTAGGAAAATATTGAAATAGAAGTGCTACGAGGGGGAAAAGGCCAACAGGTATAAGAGCTTTTTATTTTCAAGTTATAGAAAAATATATTTCCAACGGCTACTGTAACAAATTACCGCAAACAAAGTGGCCTTAAACAATACAAGTTTATTGTCTTACAGCTGTAGAGGTCAGAAGTCCAACATGGGTCAGCAGCACTGGCTCCTTCTAAAGCTCATGGGAGAATTCATTTCCTGCCTCTTCCAGCTTCCAGGAGCTGCCTGCATTCCGCTGCTCCCTGCCTTTCCTCTATCCCAACACCAGGAGCCAGGCTCCTTCTGCTCCCTCCTCTCTGCCCACTGCTTCATTATCTCCTTCCCTGACTCTGACTCCCTGCCTTTGATGACACTGGACTCAACTGGTCCTCCAGGGCAATCTCCTCGTGTCAGAACCCTTACTTGAATCATCTCTGTATGTGCAGCTAACAGGTTCACAGGTTCTGGAAACTGAGACATGAACATCTTTGGGGACATTATTCTCTCTAACACAAAAACCACTCTGATTCTTATATCTTAATATACATAGATCAATGGAATAAATACAGAGGTTAGAAATGTATTAAATCCCATGCAGGAATTTAGGGTATAGTAAATGTGATGCTTAACGTAAGGAGTGGGGGAATAGATCATTCAATAAATAATGTTAAAGGAACAATCCACCAAAATTAATTCCAAATCAATCAGTGATTTAAATTAAAGAAATATGAGGCTGGGCATGGTGGCTCACGCCTGTAATCCAAGCACTTTGGAGGCCAAGGTGGGTGGATCACCTGAGGTCGGGAGTTCAAGACCAGCCTGACCAACATGGTGAAACCCTGTCTTAAAAAAAAAAAAAAAAAAAAAAAAAGTATTAAAGAAAATAAAATAAAAAGAAATATGAAAAATGGAAAAAACCTGCTAGATAATGAGGGAAAATTATTTTCATGACCTTGAAAACAGGAAGACCCTTCTATGCCAAACATAAAATTCAGAAACCATATATACAGCATTTGATAATTTTGAGTGGAAATTAAGCTAAAAATTTTAGCTTGAAAGGAAAACAATCAAAAGAAAAACTGCTTTCAGGCTGGGCACAGTGGCCCATGCCTAAAATCTCAGCACTTTGAGAGGCCTAGTCGGGAGGAATGCTTAAGCCCAGGAGATCAACACCAGCCTGGGCAACATAGCATGATCCTTTCCTACGAGAAAAGAAATTAAAAATCATCAGGATGTGGGGCACATGCCTGTAATCCCACCTACTTGGGAAGCTAAGGTAGGAGGAGTAATTGAGCCTGAGAGGTTGAGGCTGCAGTAAGCCATGACTGTGTCACTGAACTCCAGCCTGGGCAATACAGCAAGACCTTGTCTCCAAAAGAAAAAATGGAAGAAATGTTTGCAATATATCTGAAGATGTATTTTTTTAATACATAGAACTTACAAATCATGAAGACATTATCAGCAATTCAATTTAAAAGAAGGCAACAGAAGAGTTCACACAAAAAATAAATACAAATGGTCCAAAAGCATTTGTATTTAGGAAAGATGAATTAAACAACACTAAGTCACCAATTTAACCTATAAGGTTGG
This sequence comes from Saimiri boliviensis, assembly GCF_048565385.1. Taxonomy (NCBI): domain Eukaryota; kingdom Metazoa; phylum Chordata; class Mammalia; order Primates; family Cebidae; genus Saimiri; species Saimiri boliviensis. Next base: position 7,233,685 of record NC_133463.1, on the reverse strand, counting down.
CATAAATGTTAATGTATTATTATTCACAATAGCCAAGATATGAAAATAATCTAAATATCTATTAACAGATGAATGGATAAAGTGTGGCATATACATACAATGAAATATTATTCAGCCTTAGAAAAGAAATAAATCTTGCCATTTGCAGCAACACCAATAGATCCGAATATGTACAGCTATTATGTATATTAATAATTATAAGTAAAAATTCTAAAAAAAATAAAAACTAAACAGACCTAGAAGACATCATGCTAAGTAAAATAAGTCAATCAGAGAAGAACAAATATTGCATGATTCCTCTTGTATGAGGGACCTGCAGTAGTCAAACCTATAGCAGAGAATAGCATGGTGGTCACCAGGGGTTGGTGGGGAGGGGCAAATGGAGAGCTACTGTTCAATGTGTGTAAAGTTACAGTTATAAACACAGTATCACATTCTTGAAAACTGCTAAGAGAGTAGATTTTGAGTGCTCTCACCACAAAAAGATGACAAGTATGTGAGATAATGCATATGTTAATTAGTTCAATGTAGCTGTTCCATAGTGTATCCATACTTCACAAGCTGTTGTACACAATAAATATATATGTGTGTATGTGTGTGTGCATATATATAAATATATATACACACACATAAATATAATTTTTGTCAGTTAAAAGAAAGTTTTAAAAGACATTAAACCAGATAATGGAAGACATTAAAGAATACGTTTACTTAATATGTCACAGTCATTTTCCATATTAAAATTGCATGTATATCATAAAAAGTAAATAATATATACAGTTATACAAGGCGAATAAGTTACAGAGATCTGCCTTGCAACATAGTTCCTGTAGTTAATGGTACTATGAAGTGCATTAAAATATTGTTTAAAAGAGAAGATCTCATATTTAGTGTTCTTACCACAGAAAAAAGAGTAACAAAGTTAAAGGGAAACTTCTGGAGGTGATGGATATATTCATTACTTTGATTGTAGTAATGGTGTCACAGGTGAATGTAGATGTCTAAACTCAAGTAACTGTATACATTAAATATGCACAGGCTTTTGTATTTCATTTAAACTTTAATAAAACTGAAAAAAGTGAAAATACTTTAAAAAGATACACTCTGAGGCCCAAAGTAGAGAAACAAAATCTTACATATATTTTCAGTTGGAATGTAAATCACTACAATGTTTTAGGAGAGAAATCTATAAGTATCTTTCAAAACTAAATTCCAAATTTACTCTGATCCAGCAATTTAACTTTGCTCTGGAAGGCTCTTGGGAATTCCTTGAAAGGAGTCTGAAAGCCTGGGGACCGTCAGAAGGGTTATCTCTTCTCTTGGGAGTATGGAGACTAACAGATTATGACCATTGGCTATACAAAGAGATCTCTGCATCACTTTGAAAAATTATTCTGTACTTCTGTACTACTAAAGAATATGAAACATTTGCTAATTTCTTGCTCTGTTGAGAAATTCTGCTTTCTCTTTTTGATAGTGTAGTCTCAATACATGTATTAGAAAAAAAATGCCTCTCTGTCTTTTAAACAAGGAAAAGAAAGTTTTGATTGGATGTCACCCAGACGCATGGTGACTCTCTGAAGATAATAATGAAAAGCCCTGACAACTCTGTCACCTGGTGGTCCCTTAGTTGCTCGGCCATATGACAAGAACAACTTGCCCCTCCCCTGCTGTGTGAACAGGCTATTTGTAGGGCTTGGGGAAACTTAGCTCATTGTAGATAGAGTTGGAAGCAAATATTATTTGACATTGCATTTGATGAAAAGTAAAAGAGCTATAAAAATTTGATCAGTCTATATCTTTATGTTATGTGACATAATCTCCAGGAAACATTGTCAAGTGGAAAAAGCAAGGTTAAGATTAGTATGTATCCATATTCTCCCAAATGAATGTAAAAAGGTAGATCTGGACTTGTGTATACTCAAGAATGTCTTCAAAAATAAACAGGAAAAGCTGAAGACATTGTTCGCATGTGAGGAGGGAGCGTGGGAGACTGGTGACATGATGTGGGAGGGAGACAAGCATTTCAACACAGATGTTTGTACAGTGTTTGACATTTTTTACCATAACATTCTATTATTTAAATTAAAGAAACAACTTAATAAAAAGCAAAATTGTAACTACCTAAAGATTAAATATGCCAACATGCCCTATGTTCCAAAAGAAGGTAGTTTATCCATTTAACCCTGTAGTTGATCTAAAATCTGTGTTTCCTCACTGATTTTTTTTAAAAGCCACTTTTCTTGGTAATTTTTAACTCTACTTCAATCCACTTTCTGAAAACTATGTTTTTCCTTCTTCTTCCTTCTATGAAAAAAATTGTGTTCACTTTTTAAACAAGAAAATACTTTCAGAAAAACATCTAAACTGTTAGATATCGATATTCCAAAAAAAGGTATTCAGTGTCCTGTGGAATCCTCCTTGCGTGTTTCCTAGGAGCAAAATGGGTGGGATTCATGACAGGTTTTATCTTAAAATTTATTTAATTCTGAGCAACAGCAACTTTGTAAGCCAGAACATCTTCAAGAGAACTTGGTCAAAATTCAGGAGAAGGGGAGTAATTCCTGGATATATCATAAAATTTGCCTCATTAACTTCATTCCCTTAAGGACCAAAATGATCAGACCCCCTGCAGTAAAGTCTTCACAGCCCAATAACAAAAACAGGTCCTTCTCCATTCTGGCTTCCTGATGGACCACCAGGTCCTACTTCAGGGCCCAGCCTTAAAGAAGGATTTGTTGAATGAAAGGCAGAGTAAAGGAATTTGCTAAATACCTACCTTAATTCCTATAATTTGTTATCTAAAAATAGAGTGAGAAAATGCTCAAGGCCCAAACACATGTGAAGAATACACATAGCAGTGGAGGGAAGCCAGCATAGCATGACCCAAAACTTCTTCAGGAGCAAACCATACAATAGAAACTTAAATATGGATTAAGGGCCTGAATACTGAGAACTTATGCACATGACCTCAACTTATAAGTCCAGTCAAATTGGCCCTTCAAGACTCAAAACATACAGGTATAGAGATAGAGATAGATACAGATAAATGCTACTTTTTGGCCAAAAAGGAAAGATCTACTGACCACATTGAAGTGCTTGAGATCTGAAGTGACTACTTAGCTATTTGGACCAAAGAAGCTTAATAATTAGCCAAATTTGCATGTGGCTTATATATATTCACACAAAGCAAAAACAAAACAAAAAAAACAACCAAACAAGGGATGAAACACTTATTAAAAAAAACAATGTTCTGATGGACTCTGTCAACACCAGTTTAACAGCATGACAATAAAGTAGCACGTAGATGGAGTGCCAGGGCATGGCTCTCTACCAATTTGCTCTTTCTATACGTCCTACCTGTACATTTTCTAGCCATTTATTTTTCAGATGTCAGAGTGTTCAGTAGTAAGTCAACTGATGGGACCATACTATGCCATTTGCATTTTATCTGCATAATTTATGAACTAAATAAATTTTCATTTAGTGCTTGAAATAAATGCCCCTTTTGCTTGAAAGTAAATTAATTTTAAATTTATCAAGTTGTACATATTATAAGGTTTAATTCCAAAAGGCTAATGGCCAAGAAGGTCAAGAATTATTTCCACTCCGGTTAAAGGTAGTAGTTAACGTTTAGAGCAAGACATAAAAAGTAATTTTTACTGTCTCTAAAATAGGAGTGTAATATTTTGTGGTGGAGAGTTTGTCCTTCTTAGCATTCAATACAACTTAGTTGGAAATCCTTATATCACATCCATTGTCTTTTCATCAACCTTCCATCAAAAGTCAAAATGAAGATTAGATTTATTCGTAGTTTATTTAAAAGTTCCTAAATGCATTTTCCCAATGAAGTTTCAGTATATCAATAAAACGAGTCATATTGCAAAATCATCTAGTTTTCCTGAGAGCCATCAGCTATTCTCATATAGATGGTAATGGGAAATTGCCTTGGCAACATCTCTGGGAATTAGGTTAAATTTATTGGCGTCAGGACACAGAACATCATGACCAAATATTTGGGCTTATCTTTGTGTCCAGAAGTCAGCTCACTTAATGAGGCCTTTGAGAAAAGTGAACTTACTTAAAAATGTACCTTTTGCTGAGAAGAGAGACCCGTGACAGCATTTGAAAGAGCTAGTGTCAAAATAACATTATAATTAACTGTTGCCTGTGGAACTTAATTATAAGTTTTCCTGTCTTTTATAGAAATGAAATTTATCTTTATTTTTCACACATAGTTTTTAAAATTTGATAGTACCAAAGAATTATGTACTCCAATGATGCTTAGGACATTCTCATGAGTTTTATTATTTCCTTGAAAACAACTTAAAAAAATAAAAATAAAAAAATAAAAGAAGAAACGTTCTTTGAAAAACCAGAAAACTTTTGAGTCCCTGAAAAATAATACAAAAAATATGGAGATGGTTTAGAAGTATGACAAGATGTGATAATAGCACAGTGTGTCATACATCCCAAAACAAACTGGCAATGTTGCCACCCTAGAGGAGGGGTAAATGCAATGGAAAGAATTCAAAGTCTCATGGATGCAAAAATGAGAATAGGATATTCTTTTAGACAACACTTCTGGCTCCAAGAAGTAGAGAAAGATTAGGCTGCACAAAAAATCCCATAGTCGAGTTGTATTTGCAGGAACATCTGTTTGGCCTGATGTGAGAGAAGGATCGAGGTGTTCATTCTGGACACTACATAGCTGCTTATCTTTGTTGGCTATACAGAATTAAAGAAAGGTTAAAAAGAGAACATCTCTATTTGCATCATAAGAAAAGTCATGCTAGCTTGGAAGAAGTGGGTGACCTCCACCTTTCATACATGTTCTGTGACTAGCTTGCCCATGATTTTACAGTTTCTACAGTGTTTGCTTTCATATTTGAATGAAAGTTTAGATGGGTATGTAGTCTGGGAACATTTTCTCCTTTCTCAAGCACTTTGCTCCACTCTTTTCTCATGGTCTGTTTCATGCTGCTCTGTAGGCTGTTTTCTCCCTTTTGAACATGACTTATTCAAATATGAATTCTCAAAAAGAAAAAACACCCACCACAAGACCTATAAAACTTTTGAAGATAAAAAAAAGAGAGAGAGAGAGAGAGAGAGAGAGAACAGGACCTGGAACGTAAGAATGACAAGTCGCACTCAACAGGAAAAAAAAAAAGGCTTAATATAGTGATTGAAGCATATAAGAATTTGATCAGCTTTTTGGAAGGAGTTTTTTAAAACCTGAAAAATTCCCCTTTTGTAAAAATGATATCAAAAAGACAAGATGCAAAAAGTCAGAAAAGAAATTGCAAAACTACAAAGAATTATGAAATAAGAGTTGGTAGAATAATTAGAAGCAAAAAAGGGGAAATTTGGAAGCAAAAATGGATTATAGAAATGAAGGCAAAACTGAAAGCTGTGAGCACTAGAGTATAAACACCACACACATGCACACACACAAAGATGAAGATGATTAAGGTGAGCCAAACAGAACAGAAATAAATAACTAAATACAGAAAAATGAATAGAAAGAAGAGGAGTAAAGCAGACTCAAAACGTGCATAATTGAATCCTCCCACACCCTCATTCAAAGTAAGCCCAATGTAATGAACCAGAAAGTTATAGAAAGTTTACAAATCAATAAAACTCTCATGAAATAAATAGACATTAATCTACAGATTTAAAGAAAAGATTCAATTCCAGAAAAAAATTACACCAAGAATTCTACAGCAAGACATGTTGTAGTAATGTTTCTGGACATCAAAAATAAGAGATTTTGGGGCAACCAGGCAAAATCATTAAGATACTCTAAAGGGAAAAATGGGCTCCACAGCAGAATTCAGTGGAACATGAGCAGAGCTGAGCAAAGCGACTGAAAAGAAAGACAAGACTCCCCTACTTTTATACCCATCTGAACTCTCATTCAAACATGAAAGCAAGAGAAAAAAATATTTGATAATATTAAAAAGAGGTAGATAATATTGTCCTCATACACTCATCTTGAAAGACCATAGCATGATATCTGCCCACCTACAAATGAAAAAATAAGCCCTGAATCAAATTAATGGAATATACCAGACTAAAACAAATATAAGAATTAGAGACTATCAGCTAAACATAAATGTCCCAAATCAATATTTTAAAGATGTAGAGGAAGAAAATGTGGGAGGTGACAAAAATATGCTAATTTCATTTAAAAAATTGATGTCTAAAAATATTGTTTAAAGCTCATAAGTTGAATAACAGAAGTAAAGAAATATTTAGCAGCACAAAATATATTCTGAACAGTATGAGAAAATAATAATAGAAAAATATAAATTGCATGATTAGATGCTTAGAAGAGGTAAGACGGTTGTCATTAATCTAAACAACCCTTCTCCCCACTACACACACACACACACACACACACACACACACACAAATCCCTAAAATATCATTAACATATTATAATAGATACAGATTCAGAGAAGAGATATTACCAAAATCTTGAGAAAATTAAGGATTCTAATGCTATTTAAACCGTTTCAGAATATTTAAAAGCATACTCTTTAACTTCTTTATGAAATGAGGAAAATAATAAACTGTATATCTAATAAGAAGATACACACACATAAAATCACAGATAAAAAATTCCTAAATGAAACACTAACAAACAGAATTCTAAAACACATTTTAAAAATAATATACCAGGAACAAGTAGGTTTTATTTGTAGGATATCAATGTATTTCCATTTGTAAATGTATGAATAAGATTTATAAAAGATTTATGTTAAATTTTAAAAGAAATAATTTTTAGAGTTTCATGTTAAATATTTTTTAAAAATTCAACATCCATTTTATTAAAGAATCTTAACACATGAATATTAAGAACATTTAAAAGTTGATAATATCTACCTATTAAGCATTGTGTATAATGGAAAAACTAGACGCAATTTCATTAACAACAGAATCAAGACAAGCATATCTACTGTCATTTGATATTACTCAACTTTGCATATTATTTGCAAATAAATTTATAGTGTACCTTGAAACACCCTCAAATCAACTGAAAGTCCTTTACAAATAACGATTGAAGTAATAATACAATATTCTAGAAAATTTATTTATAATATCTACAAAGATAATAAAATACTTAGGGGTCAACTTGCTTAGGGATACACAGGAATAAATAAAATACTTAGACATTAACAACAGATATGAAAAAACTATAGGAGAAAACTCTAAATGTGCCCAACAGACTAAAAAGTGGAGATTTAAACAAATGAAGCACAGATTATGTTCTTGGAGAGAAAGAAGTAATTTATAAAGCTGTTATTCTGCCTAATTAATCTATAAATTTAACATGGAGCCTTACTCCAAATCTCTCCATCCCAGATTCCAGCTATCAGCTACCAGCCTCTCCCGGGCAGGTAGCTACTGACTTGCAGGCCTCAAGCTCTTAGAGATTTAGCAAGGAACCCAGGACAAGGGTGGGATGCTAGTAAATCCCAGAAAGTGCTTGGTGTTTCATGCTCCTAGGACCGCAGCAGGAAGAAGTTTGATGTTGACCAGTGAGATTATACTAAATCCACCTGACCTTCAGAGGGTCAGCAGGGAGGAGCAAGGTGGGCTAAATCATTCCCAGGCCGAAGGCTTGCTGAGAAACAAAAAGCTGCAGATGAACAGCCTAAGACTCCTGTGCCTTACAAAACCAGCGAAATTCAGGACTTCCCAGCACCAGACCTCAGCTTGATAACTCCGAGAAGAAAATAACTATTTTAAAATATGACCTCAACTCCAAAAACAAAACAAAACAAAACGGAAAACAAGACAGATCCTGAAAACAAGAAAACAATTCTAAGGAGAAAAACAAAGCAAACACACACACACACACACAAGAAGATTGAGAAGACGAGAAACACAAAATTGTTGCAATGAGAAGTGTGAAACTCTGGAAAGTATTTTAAGCTTGTCTCTCAAACAAAGAACTATATTTTAAATAGCTCCATGTAGTATTCCTAAAAATCAATAGAAATCAATAAGCCAACAGAAAAATAGGCAAAAGTAAAGGATAGCATGAAAGAAAATCGACTCTTGGGACCCCAAACAACTGTGCCAAAAGTGGGAACTGAGTCGTGCAAGCTGCCTTCCTTTTGTTCCCGAGCAGAGAGCTGTCATTTCCCAACCCTGTGTCACAGCCTCATCCATAAGCCAGATTTCTGCAAGGAACGAAGGTCACAAATCTCCCTGGTGGTCTCTGCCTGTTTCAGGAGATATAACCCACTATTTGGGGTGAGGACAGGAAGAAGCACTTCCCTTCCCCAGGCAGAGCTGGTCCACACCAGGAGGGTCTGTGTGGGCAGTGGGCTGGAGGCTGGATTCCCTGTGCAGTGGGGGCAGCCAGCACAGTCGTGGGCAGAACTCTGCTGGCACCTGGGAGCATTCAGGGGGTCAGCTGTGTCTTCAGCACCCCCAGACCTCCTACAAGCTAGCCCTAAAACCGAGTTCCGTTAAAGTTCACCCTGACAATGCCAATTACCAGCTTATTTTCTCAGGTACAGAAGAAGGACAAGAACAGACATCATTCCTGTGTCTACCTCAAGACAAACGCAAAACTGACCTTTCCCTCTACCGCTTCCTTTCACTTGCGAAGTGCAGATGCACTGAGCACTCATCAGAGCCTCACACGGATGTAACCACTTCCCTCATTGCCTACCTTCCGTCCTTTTAAAGAATTGCCCTCCTGCTTGCTCTTTCCTCTTTAAATACTGAAGTTCTCCAAACCATCTTTGGAAAAAGCACAGAACGTGGATGCTCCTGTGATTTGTGTTTTTCCTGGGCTCCTTCTCAACCTTGACTAAATAAACCTCAAATTGAGGAAGACCTGCCTCAGTCACTTTTTTGTTTATAACAGTCACGAACAAGGAAACAGAAATGGCTCTTTAACATATGAAAAAAATGCTCAATTTTGTTGATTGTAACATGAATGCATGTGAAAACTATACTGAGATACTATTTCTAACATATCAAATTGCAAAGATCAAATATTTGGTAACCCACTATTTGGGGTGAGGACAGGAAGAGAGCACTTTCCCGTGCCCAGGCAGAGATGGTCCATGCCAGGAGGGTCTGTGTGGGCAGTGGGCTGGGGGCTGGATTCCCTGTGCAATGGGGACAGCTGGCACAGTCATAGGCAGAGCCCTGCTGGCACCTGGAAGCATTCAGAGGGTCAGCTGTGTCTTCAGCAGCCCCAGGTTTCAGCACTAGGCCATACAATGCCACATTATCAATTAAATAGGTTTCCATCATTCATCCAGGAACTTCCAGGAGAAAAGCGTGTTTGCAGATCCAAAGGAATGACAAAATATTAAGCCCTAAATCATTAATAAATACAGACCTGGTTCTATTTCATGTAGCTGTGCAAAGTCACTCTGCATGTTCTAGCCATGGGACATGTAAGTGATGAGTCCAGGGACACATAGTAAAAGACAAGGCAGGATGTAAACAAGCGCAGACTGATTTTGCAGTCTTGTTCCATAAATCTGGGGTTCTCAGGGGGCTCACAAAGGGAGATCTTTGTACAGATTCCCCACTCCAGCCCTATGACTGTTTTTCATCACCACACCTCTCACACCCAATATGTGGGGTTTTTCTTACACCAATCAATTCGCTGACTCTCCAGACACCAGCTGGTGTCCCACAATTCAATCCAGTTCTTACATCATCTACCTGAAGTTACCATCAGACCCCACAAGCTAAGACCCCTCAAGGTTGACCCCACTTCGGATGTCAATAGCAAGTTCTGGGCCTCTCTTATTTCTGACCAACCTATTATATAAATTAGGTAAAATCTTGGCTATCAAAACCATGACCCCCTCACCAGGTTCAATAATTTGCTAGAATGGCTCACAGAACACAGGAAAACAGTACACTTGTTATTACTGATTTATTATTTAAAAAATACAACTCAGAACCAGCCAAATGGAAGAGACGCATAGCCCCAGGTATGGGAGGGAGCGGGTGCAGAGCTCCTGGGCTCTCCTGGGCACAGCACCTTCCCAGCACCTCCATGTGTTCACCAACCCAGAATCACTCTGAACCTTGTTGTATAGGGTTTACATGTGTGTAAACATGACTGATTAAGTCATTGGCCATTGGTGAGTGACTCTATCTACAATCCTTCTCCTCTCCAAGGGTTGGTTCCTATGGCAACCAGCCCCCAGTCTGAAGCCATCTAGGAGACCCAACCACCAGGCATCTCATTCGCATGCAGGAGACATTCTAATCACTTCTGAGATCCTGAAGGTTTTAGAAGCCGTGTGTCAAGAATAGGGCAAAGACTAGATTTATATATTTCTTGTTGTGTCACAAGCCCCACGTCATCTTGCAAGTTAAGGGGTGAGACTATAATTTTTCAGTGTGTACGGCCTACAGGTGACTGAGCATGCACACTTGGGGGGCCACCGTACATCCCAAACACCTCTCATAAACAGCTCACAGTCCCTGATCTCAGAGCTCTTATCTAGTGAAGGAAAGTCATGTGGACTACTCTTTGATGGGGGCCGGAGAGCTGTAATTTTATCTCCATGCTTCTTTTTTTTTCTCAAGTCATTAAGAGTCTCCTATGGTTCCACTTACTTACAAAGATCTAAAATAAAGCCAATGATAATGATTGAATTTAAGTAATTCGATATCCAGTGATTATCATCCCATTTGACTTCATGGTCCTTTAGTAGTAATGCAATAGTTTCTGTTTATCACTTAAGTTTTCTCAGTGTCTGAAAGGATCAGGTCATTATGGCATCCTATAAACTAGGTTCTGGGGACTATGTTCCATTTATCTTATCCCCAACACACACTGTGAAATCTCAACATGGAAGCTGAGATTTCAGGTTGCCATAAGTGCGTTAGTATGGTCAAGACCATTACAACAACATAAGCCACAGAGTCAAATGCTCTGTATTGATGAGAACATAGAGAATATGGAGGGAAGGCAAAATTGTAATATTTACAGATTCCGCTCTCTTAAATTTTAAAAATCAAGTTAATTTTTGTAGGTGAAGAAAAGATGATTTGTGATGACTAACTGTCCAGGACATATCACCCTCCGTTATGAAACAGACTGGAGACTGAAATTTATACACTGGTGAACCAGCTGGTGCCAAAAATAATAAGCTTTCCATCTGCTCAGGTGATTTGATCTATCATCCTCATAACTATGCCCAGTCATCCCTCATATGTGACCAAACTAGTAAAACCTTAAAAAAAAGAAAAAATAATTTAGCATTGGCACGGTTATTTAATTATTATCTGGAAACCCTTGCATTTTGAACAATCTCTGGCATAGTTTAGCCTGCTGACCTGAATGTTCTATCATCAAATGATAAGGCATAAAACAGTAAATGAATTAGAATAAAGATTATTAATACTTATAAATTATATGATGACTCATGGAAGTATCTAAAGGATGTTTTCCTCCAAGCATATTATATTTGAAATTCAGCCTCGATGAACAGTACTCAAAAAGCATAAAATTAAGTTGTCATACTCAAACTATGATTACTTTCTCACAAAAGACAAAAATGTAATGAAAAGAGAAGAGAAAATAAAAAGAGAATTTTAAAGCTCGTAGGCAAAGAATTTCAACAGTTAAATCAGATTGTTGACCTTAAAGCTCCCCTTTTTTGAGGCTGTGTGAATAAAAAATATTGTTAGATCTTTCTGCAGACTTAACAGATATTCCTGGGCATATAGTTAGAGTACATTTTTGTGATAGGGACTATGTATTGGGAAACAAAACCTTCATAAATATTTGGACATCATTTTGTGACTAAATGTCAGGGGAAATTGTCCGTAATCACAAACCTCCTCTCCAGGGAGACAAGTGAATGAGTTCATTATCCTTAGCAGAACTCTGGGGCTTCAGCCTTGGACTAGACGTGAAAGGGCGACTGCTGGGGGCAGAGAGACCTGGTCATTGCACACAATTACTGCTGTGCTCAGCTCTCAGATGCCTCATAGGAGATTTTCTTAACATTGCAACTCCCCTCTCCCAGTGATCTGTGCATGTTAGAGCACTTGGCATCTGTAGGATTCTGTGTGTGGAATCCTCATGCCTCAGTGCCTAGGATGTTAGCAGAAACCAGAGTCACTGGAAGGAAGAGTTAAAATAAGAATCATAAAGACAAGTGAGCAGAGGCTGCTGGAAGGACCAAGTTGTGTTGGAAAAATCTAATCTTGTGTATGTAAGACATAGCTGACTGTGTTTTCCTTCCCACCCACAATTAGGGGACTGCACTCTAGTCTGGGTGCTGATACTGGAGGCAGCAGAGATATGGTGACTGTGGAAAACCAGAGGCCACAGCCCAGATTGTCTTTATCTATTTTGATTTCATTCAATTCCATTCACATATATTTAGCAACTACCAAGTGCAAGTTTTCTATTGGGAACAGTTTCAAGTTGAAATGTGTTGCCACATTGTCCCAAGAAGACATCAATATGTACTAGATATACTAGAATTTCCACTATTTTATGACTCAAATTGCCTCTCAGTCCCCAAAGTGGTACGTAAGCCTTTTATCAAGCCAGGAGACTCAATTTTTGAACTAGAAACTATGGTCACTATTATTGGATGGAAGTAACAGAAAGACATAATGTGATAAAAGGACTAACAAGACCAGGGCTGCCCTCCTTGAATTTGACTTTCAAAATAGTGTTTAAATTTTCTGCGCCTATGATCAGTGGAGAGTGGTCTATATAAATCACCTGATTATTTGTAAGCTCTAAAGAAGAGTTCATATACGATCTGTGATCTGTGGTTGTTCTCAGGAAAGGCAAGATAAATACATGTGAAACAAACAAGTATATTAAATTGTAAGGTACAGAGTGCAATTTTTTAAAGATACAAACTGTAAGTCATCTCTTTGTTCAGAGGAGCAAAAGATAATACATGGGTTGAAATAAACATTAAACACTTACGTTTTCACTTAAATCTTGTAGGCAATTGTTTAAGATGAGACAGAGGACCCCAGTGTGACTATAGGTAGTCATTGATATACACAGATGTGGAGCAACAGGGATTCCACTTTGTCCAGCCCAGAGGCGAAATAAAAAATTTGGCTTGGTAAAAGACTGCACAGACTAGATTTTAGAAGGTTGCCTGAAAAATAGGCAGAAAAGTTTGGAATTGAATACATGAAAAGAAAGGAAAAGAGTCATTTGGGTTTTTTGTTTTGTTTTGTTTTTGTTTTTGTTTTTAGAGACAGGATTTCACTCTCTCTCCCAGGCTGGAGTGCAGTGGTATAATCACCGCAGCCTTCACCTTCTGGGCTCAAGTGATCCACCTGCCTCAACCTCCTGAGTAGCTGGGACTACAGGCATGCATCACCATGCCTGGATACTTTTTAAATTTTTTTAGAGACAGGGTCTTGTTATATTGCCCAAGCTGGTCTCAAACTCTTGAGTTAAATCCTTTTGCCTCAGCCACCCAAAGTGCTGGGATTACAGGCATGAGCCACAGCACCCAGCCATTTTGGGTTTTTGAATAGGATAGTGACTCAGGGAAAGACTTGTTTATGGGTGATTAGTCTTACCTTGTTGTGCCTATATTCCAGTGGTAGGAGGAGATATTGAATATAAAGTTACTCTACAAGTACAAATTCTACATTGTATGTCCTGGAAACAGGATTTGGCACACAATAAAATGATTTACAGTTTGTATCTTCTAAAAAATCACAGTCTGTACCTTAACATTTAATGTACATGGTTGTTTCATGTGGACTTTTCACATGAAATGTTTCCTGAGTAAATAAATGAACCATCTTAAAGCTGAAAGTCTCAAAATTTCGAAGTTTGTTCGTAACATCAGCTAAAAGCATCCAAGCAGGTCCAAGAATAATAGGAAGCTTCCTGCAAGCAGGAAATTCCTTACCCAATTCCTGTCTAATCCCAAAAGTGCATACCCATTTCTTCTAGGGGTTTAAAATAATCAATAAAAAACTAATAGTATATTGCTTTCTAGTTAAATTAACACTTTATATTTTAAATCTTCAAATAAAAGTTCTTCTTCTGACAGCTATACGGTGTTACCTCTGCTCCTCTCCTTCTTCACCCGCTGTCCTCCTCCCTGCTAGCACCCTGCAAAGAGCTAGTGTTACTTGTTAAGAAATAGAATCAAAATCTTTCAAAGCTATCTTAGGCCCAGGGAAAGCATGAGCCCTGCGGGTTACCCCAGCCTCCACTCACTGTTGCCTGCTTTCCTGGGCAACTTCTGTCTCCATCTGCTTTAAGTGAGGTTGGAAACTCCAGACAGCACTATTACACATTCTGGGCACTAATGAACCTTGATGGAATAAAATTGCATTACTCGAATTGTTCTTCTTCTTCTTTTTTTTTTTTTTTTTTTTTTTTCGAGACGGAGTTTCGCTCTTGTTACCCAGGCTGGAGTGCAATGGCGCGATCTCGGCTCACCGCAGCCTCCGCCTCCTGGGTTCAGGCAATTCTCCTGCCTCAGCCTCCTGAGTAGCTGGGACTACAGGCACGCACCACCGTGCCCAGCTAATGTTTTGTATTTTTAGTAGAGACGGGGTTTCACCATGTTGACCGGGATGGTCTCGATCTCTTGACCTCGTGATCCACCCGCCTCGGCCTCCCAAAGTGCTGGGATTATAGGCATGAGCCACCGCGCCAGGCTGAATTGTTATTTTTCATTAGTAGAATCTCATTTTGTTCTTGCTCTCTCCCTCTCACCTACCGTGATATGAAAAGATCCTGGTTATAAAGTGATTGCCCAGGAACTGGGAACAGGGTTGAAACAGCTCCCAGTACCTGGGACCAAAAATGGTCCTTTTTGTTTTCACTCTCTCTTCCAGGCAAGAGGAGAATGGGTCCAAGAATCCCCAAAGTTGAGTTTTGAGTGGACTGAAAACAAAGAAATCCCTTTGCTGTTGCCTGTCACTTTTGAGTGGTGGCAAAGGTCCAGGAGTCCCCACAGCAGGACTGCGCCTTGCTCTACAGGTCAATGGCGTGGAGAGAGAGTCTCCCATCACCCCGGACCTGCGCTCATCCTCCACTCAGATTTCCATTGCTGGAAAAATTAATGCTGAGTCTGGTCAAGGTCTCCTAACTCCAAGAAGACCAACATACCCATCTATGTATGTTGGTGAATTGCAGGAAGTGGAGAGACTAGGATGTTTATAGCTCTGTTGGATACAGGCATTCAAAAAAAAAAAAAAAGATACAGTGGGTACAGAGGTGGAGGAATATAGGATGGGACTAGGAGGTAGGTGAGGAGGGGGAAGAGTCCATGGGCCCAGGCATTCCCCAGACACTTCGAAGTGCACAGATGAGGAAGCATAAAGAACAGAGTCTCAGTGGCTGCTTCAGAAACCCCAGCGACCCATTCCCTCACCTCCTGCTGAGAGACAACCAGACCTCTGGAAACTGTGGTTGTAACGCCAGAAATGCTGAATGTAACCTATAGTGTTTGAGCGAGGGGCTTTCAGCCATTTGCCATGGGATCTAATTAAACTAAAAAGCTTCTGCACAGCAAAGGAAACTATCAACACAGTAAACAGATAACCTATAGAATGGAAGAACATTTTTGCAAACTATTTATTGACAAAGGTCTAACACCCACTATCTTTAAGAACTTAAACACATTACCACAAAAAAACAAACAACCCCATTAAAAAGTGGGCAAAGGACAGGAACAGATACTTTTCAGAAGAGGACATATATGTAGTCAACAAGTGTATGAAAAAAAGCTCAACATAATTGATCATTAGAGAAATGCAAATCAAAACCACAATATGATACCATCTCACACCAATCAGAATGGCTAGTGTTAAAAAGTCAAAAAATAACATATGCTGGTGAGGTTGCAGAGAAAAAGGAATGCTTATACACTGTTGGACTGTAAATTAGTTCAACCATTGTGTAAAACAGTTTGGTGATTTCTCAAAGGCCTAAAAACAGAACTATCATTTGACCCAGCAATCCCATTTCTGGGTATAAACCCAAAGACATAGAAATTGTTCTACCATAAAGACACATGCATGTGTACATTCATCGCAGCACTATTCACTAGAGCAAAAACATAAAATTAACCTAAATGTGCCCATCAATGGTAGACTCTATAAAGAAAATGTGATACATATACACCATGGAATAATATGCAGCCATAAAAAGAATAAGATGATGTCCTTCGCAGCAACATGGATGGATCTGGAGCCCATTATCCTTAGTAAACTAATGCGGGAACAGGAAACCAATTACCATATATGCACACTTACAAGACTGAGCTAAATGATGAGAACATACAGATACATAGAGGGGAACAACAGCCATGGAGGTCTACTGGAAGATGGAGGGTGGACGGAGGGAAAGGATCAGGAAAAATAACTAATGGAGACTGGACAGGGAAAATATGGCACATATGCACCATGGAATACTATGTAGCCATAACAAATGATGAGTTCGTGTCCTTTGTAGGGACATGGATGAACCTGGAAACCATCATTCTCAGCAAACCGACACAAGAACAGAAAATCAAACACCGCATGTTCTCACTCATAGTCAGGTGTTGAACAATGAGAACACATGGACACAGGGAGGGGAGCACTACACACTGGGGTCTGTTGGGGGAAAATAGGGGAGGGACAGTGAGGGCTGGGGAGTTGGGGAGGGATAACATGGGGAGAAATGCCAGATATAGGTGATGGGGAGGAAGGCAGCACATCACACTGCCACGTGTGTATCTATGCAACAATCTTGCATGTTCTTCACATGTACCCCAAAAACTTAAAATGCAATTAAAAAAAAAAAAGAAAAAGAACTAATGGGTACTAGGCTTAATACCTAGGTGGCATGAGTTTTCACAAAACTACGTATCTACTCCTGAACTTACAAGTTTAAAAAGAAGTCAGTTTTTCCAAAATTAATGTATACATTCCATATGATACTTATTAACGTAACAGAATTTCTTGTAATTTTTGTAACAAGTGGTTAGAAAACAATATAGAAGATCCAAGGGTCAAAAAAGTCAGTAAGCGTATTGAAAAACAACAGTAACAATAACCATAGCAAAAGACTTCCTTACAAGACAGCAAAATTATACTAATGTTGTGAAAGTTGTTGGGATAGTACAGTATTTGTGCAGGGAAACACAGATAGATCAATGCTACCAACCGCAGAACCAGAAAGACTCACACATATTAGAAAACTTGATATATACTGAAAGAGGCACGGCAAGTCGGTGTACCATACATGTGTAAAATAATTCTAAAGTAGGTTAAAGTTATAAATGTGAAAAGCAAAACTTTTAGAAGAAAATATAGGAATATATCTTTGTGAAATTAGATTAGGGAAGGATTTCTTAAGCAAGATACAAAAAGATCAAAAAATTTTTAAAAAGATGAATAAATTGGATTATCAAAATTTTGAAGTTCTATACAACAAAAGATTTTGATAACGAAAGTGAAAAAACAAGCTCATACTGAGAAATATTTTCAACAAACACAATCGTTCTTGCATGTACCTGAAGAACTTGCGTAAATTAATATAAAAATAAGACACTCAAACAGCCATTAAAAACATGAAAAAAAAATTCATTCTAACTATTAATGAAATATAAATTTAAATTTCAATGAAGGCAGGGTGCGGTGGCTTGTGCCTATGTAATCCCAGCACTTTGGGAGGCTGCAGTGAGTGAGTCACCTGAGGTCAGGAGTTCGAGACCAGCCTGACCAACATGTTGAAACCCTATCTCTACTAAATACCAAAAAAATTAGCCATGTGTGGTGATGGGAGCCTACTACTCGGTAGTCTGAGGCAGGAGAATCACTTGAACCCGGGAGGCGGAGGTTTCAGTGAGCCGAGATTGCGCCATTGCACTCCAGCCCGGGCAATAAGAGAGAAACTCTCACAAAACAAAACAAAACAAAACAAAACAAAACAAAAAATTCAATGAAAATAACAATCCACGTATATCTTATTAATAACATATTTTTAAAGTTCAACAAGAAACATGGAGGAGAATGTAAAGAAGTGGGAACTCTCAACGCTTAAGAGAGATCATAAGCATGTTTCAGGGATGTGTTTATGTCCTAAGACCCACACATTTTTAAATTCTGGGCTCATGTTTAAGAGGAATGCTGGCACACATGCTAAGGAGACAGGTAAGGATCACCACAGCATTATTGGTGATGTTCAAAACAACCTGAATGTCCGTGAACAGCACGAACAGACATCGTATGGTATATTCAGTCACTGAAATACTAATCCAAAATTAAAATGAAAAATAAAAACAAACTACAAATATAACTTGGATAAATCTCTTAAAATATTGGGCAAAAAGAAATGCTTTTTAGAGGATAGGTATAAATGATTCAATTTCTAGTATTTCCATCTGGGATAGAAATGTGAGGAATACATTGCAGGCAAGCTTGGGAAATCAATGATTTATGCAAAATAAGAATTTTTCCTGCTGTTTTTAAAGTAAATTATTGACCTCTTGAATACACCTACTTGAGGAATTTTATTGGACTAATTGCCTCTTTTTATTTGATACTAAAGGGTTATGTTGCTACATTGAGTACTATTTAGGAAAAATAGAACATCCTTGGTGATTACATTAAAAATCCTAAGGCAAAATTCTTGGCTTGTTTTTCCTTATAAATTTAGTCCCCAAAGGACAGTAACTCCAGCACAGGATGGAAGAGTTAATACTTTATAAAATCCTAATTTCTTAACTAGCATAAAAATGAGATATGAGGTGGGTGGTTTGATAGTCCACAATTTCTAATTTGTTGTTTTGAGGAATAAATATTTTTAAACCAGCAGTAAGACTCTTCTAGAAAGTACTATATCTGCATAACATCAGATTATGCAAATAATATAAGATACTTTAAAATTTTTTTAATTTATCAGCATAACTTTATTTTACAAAAGAGTAAACAGAATAAAAACAATTTTTGAAACATTAATAGCAACAGCATGTGTTTATAGTAGCATGTTTCTAGAAGTGTCCAATATACTCACGATTAAATAATAGGTAGAGAGAAATACTAGGTAGGTGCAAAAGTAATTGCAGTTTTTGCCATTAAAAGTAAGAGTTAAAAATACCCTAGAAGGAGGGAAGGGGCCTTTTTCATATGGTAGCAGTACTGTGGGAGTGTTAGAAGCACACTATATTTTTTGTTACTACTTTTTTGCCCAAAATTTCAGCTCCTAGATTCAATTTGATCGCTATAAAAATGCTTTGGGACTTCGGGACTTTGGGACTTATGTCCACAGGCTCAGCACACAGGCTCTGTCAGAGAGTATATGCTCAGTTGTAGGTTTTATTTTAAGGCTTGTAGATTCATAAAAGATTGGTGTAGATATAAGAACTACTGCTATTAATTTACAGTGGTTATATATGTTTGCTATTCTCCACTGTTCAAGCAACTTTCCTCCCTAGAAGAGCTGGGAGACTGAAATTAGAATCTGCAAGTAGCTAAATGAGCCTGCACAAAGAGCAAAACGAATGGGATTGTCCTAAGGATTTCTCCACCAAGGCATGACAAAACCGTGGAGAATGACGATGATCAAAGAATCAGCTTGTGACCAGAAAGCTCATCCTTCCCAGATATGGATTCTTTCTGAACATGAGGTATACTAAACATTAGCTGTATAATTTACAAAGATATTGTTTTCAATCTTCACAACGAGCCTGTGAGATAGCTATGTTCAAAAGCCCAAGTTACAGATGAGCAAACTGAAATTTAAATACTTGGCCTGAGGCCACATTCCTGTTAGACGGTTAGAAAAAAATCAAATCCTGCTGTTTTGATAACAACAGTGGATCCCAAAGGTTTTTGTCTCAAGACCTCTTTACGCTATTAAAAATATTAATGATTTCTAAGAGCTTTTGCTTATATGGGTTACATCTGTATTTACCATATTAGAAAAAGAAACTGAGGCTTCTGAAGACATTTATTAATTTGTTTAAAAATAACAATAATAAATCCATTGCATGAGAACATAAATCATATATTTTTTAAAAATCTGTTTCCCAAAATAAAACAAAATAGTGTGAAGAGTAGCACAGTTTCACAATTGTGGAAGTTCCTTTAATACCTGGGTTATTGCTCTGCATTCTATCTGCTGCAATATGTTGTTTTGGTTGAAGTATATGAAGCAAATACTTATGAGAACAGTAAAACACTGAAGCATCAAACCTTATGAGTTTTTAAGATTGCTTTCCTCTGGGATGGAGCCAAGCAGCAGTCTAACCATCTCTATGGGGAAAAGCTCAGTAAAAAGGGAAATTGTCCCTTGATGAAAAAATAAAAGAATCCCATGACAAGTTTTTCACAATCCTTCTCTGAGATTGTCCCACCTCAAATGCTACCAACATCAATCAGTCCGTTTTCTTCTTTTTTGAATGTTACAGTTCGTCTGTCCCTTTACGCTTTGCACATAATTTTGTCTGATTACTTATCACCCTCCAGTGAACTGATTGTTTGCTTATGGTTGCCTCAACCCCGTCCCATTAGACTGTAAAATAGACAAGGACAGAAATGTTATCATTTGAGTTGTAATATCAACTTCTGGCACAGTGCCAAACACTGAGAATGTGGTCTATAATCTGTTTGTTTGAATGAAGTACTAAATGCTAAATGAATGTTTACCTAATTCAAGTCGATCGCACCCGTACCTAAAGTCATTTCACATTTCCAGATTCTTCATGACTGTAGAGAGTCCCCATCCTACTGAGATGCTCGTAAATGACCGAAGTCCTGCATGGCCACCTCTGTAACTCCTTCCTGTGGTCTCCACGGGGACCTGTGAAGGACCCTTGGCCACCTCCAATCTATTCTCTTCCACAAACAAACCTACCATCATTTCCTTTAAGAAAATAAAGCAATTATCAATGTTGATTCCAATAATAAGACACAAAGCAGAATCTCCTAATTTGATTTGGCATTTTCTCAACAAATGAGAGGATGAAACCCGTAAGAAAAGCTATATACAAATTGGGTTTTCTTCTAAATAGGAGTGCCTTATGTTAATCCCATTTGATGTCAGATCCTCATTGAGTCAGGAACCTTCTGCATCTCCACTGGAGCCTGTGACATTGAGGTTGGAGGGCTGCCCACTGACGTCCTCATGGGTCCTGCTTCCACCTGGATCCTTTCTGGGACACCGTGTCATTGCCAGAAGAAAGCAGTCTGCTTCTCCTAGAGTCTTTTTGTGTGTGATTTTCAGACACGTGGAATGTAAATACATTCACAATCACATTGTTGAAAAGCTCAGCTCTGAGAAATAAAAATTAATTGTGCAAGTAAAATTGTAAAATAAAGCAAAACCACTTTCATTCAAACTACTTTTGATGCTCAAAAAAACGTGGCTTTCTTCTTTTATTTTTCTGTGTATCTGCCCCATATTTTTCTGATCAATGCCTAATCGCAAAGAAAAACAAAGAGTGAAGCAGAAAACGCAACGTGTTAGGAACTCCAAGTGGTCTCCATACTGACTCAAAGAAGCCCGACCAGTTTTAAGTAGCTTTGCTTAGAGTTTTCCATCCTGATTATTTATGCCCTTTAGAGAACACTGGTAAAAATAATGAAAAGTGTTTCATTGGGGTGGTGAGCACCCACGAGAATTTTTACTTTTTTCTACAAGGCATGAAAAATACAAAGCATTCCAGATTAAAAGGGTGAATACTGATTCTTCAATCCCATCAGTCAGCAGTCGAATTTGAAGCTTGTCTTTCACTCAATGGTCTAGATCCAGGCTTCTGGATCTGGCCACACTCTGGAAGGTGACTTTGGAGGTGTGTTTTACTCCCCGAGTCACCCAGATAAAGACTTTGGTTTTGCACCTCCGTTTTCCAGTGGAAGGCTGATCCTCTGTCACTAACATAGCAGCCAGTAGTCCTATTTCTGTTTTCCCCTTGGCCTAGGCCAACCTTGAGTGCCAAGTGCACAGCACAGCAGTTATAAAGTCTTCCAGATTCTGGTGTGCCTGATCAAAGGCCCAGAGAGGCCAGTTTCTACAACTCAGCTTGCTAATGTTAGGAAGCTCACCTGGGCAGTCTATCTCCTGCATGAAAGTTAAACAAAGACCTCTAAGCTTCCGGATGCAGACGTGAAAGAAAGCAGGTCAGGCATGTCTCTGGGAAGTTCTTACCTTTCAAACCACACCCTTGTGGACCCAGGAAGAGAAGTTAACACGTTTCCTCACTTCCAGACTGTATATGCATGGGCACTACACAGATCCTAGACCAATAAACACCTCGTAAGAGAGAGATCCCAGGTAGCAGGTGAGAGATGTGCAGCGTGGGTGTGTGTCTGGGGCACTACACGTGGCCAAGCTCTCTTTTCATCTATCCCAAGTTCTTAGGCCAGTTGCTGAGCGGAAGAGGTATGCAAATGTCAACAAAACAAAGAAAAACAATTTCCCATGACAAATAACACTCCAGAGACCACTGCACTCCAGTATGAGTGGGAGAGCAAGACAAGGACTCTAAAAGGAAACAAATATGTTTCTCTGTAGTTTCAAGAGCAGACTGAGGAGGAAATAACATCTGTCTCTGCCCTCTCTTGGAGCCTACTTTCTGCTCAGCTCTGCCATATTATGGGTTTTAAAGTTTCTCTAGTCCTAGTGTTCCCATGAGATTAGCATTTTGCAGCAGGGAACTTCTTAAAATATAAGCAAAAGAAAATGAATAAAATTCCACAAATGCAAAGACACGGACATATTTGTAAAGCACAGGCTGCAGCCCAGCCAAGTTGGAGAAGAACACAGCCCCTGGTTTCTTTTCTGTTTTGGATTTTTTGGTGCAAGTTTCACTGCCTCAAATATTTCAGGTACAAAGTACATCTTAAGCTTTATAGAAAAATAAGACAACCCCAAACAAAAATGATTTTTTATTCTGTTAGTGTTAGTTCACTGTGTGATTCGAAGATCCTACCGTCATTTTTCTAATGATAAGACACAACTGTCTCTCTAATCATGCTTAGACACATAATTGCTGCTGTATCTGATGATTTTATTAGCCTTAGATTACACAGAAAATACTGCTTCTATGAATCTCTGGCCTCTTGATAACCTGCCAATCATTCTATTATAGACTGAAGCCAGGCTGAGTTTAAAGTACTGCAATCAGAACATCTAATCAGTAAAGAGCCTTTGGAAGAGAGTTACACAGACTAAGGTTTGGAAGTGACAGGAGCAGTCATTTTGAGAATTGGCTGCTGGATATAAAATTCATTATTTCTGGTTGTACCACAGTAGATTGGAAGTACAGCTCCCCAGAGGAGAGGCCTAAATCCAACTCTAACTAATAGTACAAATAAAAGGACTATTTGTTAGTTACCTATCTATTATATAATTTAAGTCTTAACACAGTTCTCTATCATTGGGAAGTTATCTCAGTTCCTATGATGCAGAAAAGGAAATAAGCAGAGAAAATAGCCAGGTTTCACACCGTGCTAGTGACTACGTCAGGATGAGATTCTGAGTTCCTTCAGTGTTAGGTTAGGGCTTTCCTACATATATGAATATTCAGTACCCAATTAAAGGTAGAGGCTACAGTAACCAAAGCAGCAAAGTCCTGGAAGAACAGACACACAGACCAATGGAACAGACCAGAGAACTCAGAAATAAGACCACACATCTACAACCATCTGATCTTCAACAAACTTGACAAAAACAAGCAATGGGGAAAGGACTCTCTATTTAATAAAGGGTGCTGGGAGTCCTGCTATTCATATGTGGAAAATTGAAACTTGACTTCTCTTTATACAACATATTATAATCAATACAAGATGGATTAAAGGCTTAAATGTATTATAAAACCAAAAACTATAAAACCCCTAGAAGAAAATCTAGGCAATACCATTTAGAACATAGGCACAGGCAAAGATTTCATGATGCAAACACCAAAACAATGGCAACAAAAACAAAAATTAACAAATGGGACCTAATTAAACTAAAGAGCTTCTCCACAGGAGAAGAAAGTATCATCAGAATAAAGAGACAACCTACAGAATGGGAGAAAATTTTTGCAATCTATCTATCTAATACCAGAGTCTACAAGGAGCTTAAACAAATTTATAAGAAAAAAACACAATCCCATTAAAAGTGGGCAAAAGACATGAACAGACACTTTTCAAAAGAAGACATATATGTGACCAAAAAACATATGAAAAAAAGCTCAACATCACTAATCATTAGAGAAATGCAAATCAAAACCACAATGAGATATCATCTCACACCAGTCAGAATGACTACTACTAGAAAGTCAAAAAACAACAGATGTTGACAAGGTTGTGGAGAAAAAAAAAACACTTTCACACTGTTGGTGGGAGTATAAATTAATTCAACGATTGTGTAAGACAGTGTGATGATTCCTCAAAAACCTGGAAGCAGAAATATCATTTGACCCAGCAATTCCATAACTAAGCATATGCCCAAAGGAATATGAATCATGCTATTATAAAGATAACTGCATGAGCCGGGCGCGGTGGCTCAAGCCTGTAATCCCAGCACTTTGGGAGGCTGAGGCGGGTGGATCACAAGGTCGAGAGATCAAGACCAACCTGGTCAACATGGTGAAACCCCGTCTCTACTAAAAATACAAAAAATTAGCTGGGCATGGTGGCGCGTGCCTGTAATCCCAGCTACTCAGGAGGCTGAGGCAGGAGAATTGCCTGAACCCAGGAGGTGGAGGCTGCAGTGAGCCGAGATCGCGCCATTGCACTCCAGCCTGGGTAACAAGAGCGAAACTCTGTCTCAAAAAAAAAAAAAAAAAAAAAAAAAAGATACCTGCATGTGTATGTTCATTGCAGCACTATTCACAATAGCAAAGACATAGAATCAACCCAAATGCCCATCAGTGATAGACTGGATAAAGAAAATGTGGTACATATATACCATGGAATACTATGCAGTCACAAAAAGGAATGAGATTATGTCCTTCACAGGAACGAGGATGGAGCTGGAAGCCATTATCCTCAGCAAACTAACTCAGGAACAGAAAACAAAACACCACACGTTCTGACTTGCAAGTGGGAGCTGAATGATGAGAACACATGGCTACATGGTGGGGAACAACACACCCTGGGGCTGTCAGAGACGGGTTGTACAGGGAGGGAGAGCATCAAGCAGAGTAACTAATGGATGCTGGGCTTAATACTAGGTGATGGGTTGATCTGTGCAGCAAATCACTGTGGCACACATTTACCTATGTAACAAACCTGCACATCCTGCACTTGTACCCCAGAAATTAATAAAAGTCAAAGGAAAAAAAAAAGATACACTCAGCAGAAGTGATACTGCCCAGTGTTTCTTGCTCTTATGCTGGCTCTCAAGGACAAAACGTAAATGAAAACTTTGAATTCTGTTTACCTGTCCCTCAGTTAACACAAACACTTAGGGAGCATTTTCTATATGGTAGTTCTTACTGAATCCTACATGTGAATTAGAAGAGGCTTTCTGCTTATGGAGAACTTGTCACTTGGTCTGATAAAGATCACTTACCCAGTAAGGTCATGCTAAGTGTCAGGTGAGAAGTGCAATAACAGGGGCACTGAAATATACAGAAGATCCCTGACAGGGATCAGCCGTGTTGGAGGAAGCAAACTCTGAGATACCAGTTAGGGGAACAGGGCTGGGCGTACTGTCTCACACCTGTAATCCTAGCCCTTTTTTTTTAAAAAAAAAAAAACTTTTTTGAGGCAGAGTCTTGCTCTGTTGCCAGGTGCCAGGCTGGAGTGCAGTGGCGCAATCTTGGCTCACTGCAACCTCCACCTCCTGGGTTCAAGCAATTCTCCTACCTCAGCCTCCAGAGTAGCTGGGACCACAGGTGCGCACCACCACACCCAGCTAATTTTTGTATTTTTTAGTAGAGACGGGGTTTCACCATGGTCTCGATCTCTTGATCTTGTGATCTGCCTGCCTCAGCCTCCCAAAAAAATCCCAGAACTTTCATAGGCAGAAGCAGGAGGATCACTTGATCCCAGGAGCTCAAGACCAACCTGGGCAACATGGCAAGTTCCCATCCCTACAAAAACCACAAAAATGCGTTGGGCATGATGGAACACATCCGTAGTCCTAGATACTTGGGAGGCTGAGGTGAGAGGATCACCTGAACCTGGGAGGTCGAGGCTGCAGTGAGCTGAGATTGTGCCACCGCACTCCAGCCTAGGTGACACGGGGAGACCCCGTCTCAAAAACAAACACACAAACAAACAAACAACAATAACAAACACACAGAGGAATACAGCATGGGCAGACGTGAGAAGCTGAGGGTAGGGATGGGATTTTGAAGGAAAGGGAAATTTTTCTTAGCAGCCACCAAGACAGTAGCTTTGGTGGCAAAAGTGAGTAGACCAGTTTGATGAAAACAGCTAATTTAGATGTCAGTACTGAATTTTAGGAATCTAAATAAATCAGGTGTTACTGTCAATTCACCCTAGGTTTTTGAATAATTTAAACAAAGAAATCCGTTTTATGCTATATAGATAGTGTCACTACCTACCAAGGATTAATAAGCCTTTTTTTCTAGAAAATGAGTAACAATCTACTTAAAACTAAAGGTTACAGGATTTTTTTAGATAAAATATATGGTAGAAAAAATGATATTTGTCATGGGGCATTATAATTGTACATCCTGAAGTCCTTTCATGATTAGATTCATTCATAAGGTATTATATATAAGTCACATCTTTTTTAAAAAATTCATAAGTAAATTTTGTGTTTTAAAATGTCCTCTGTACGTTGCCGCATGACTTCTACACAGACTTCACGTGCAAATTATGGTTTATGTCACACTCTAAAAAGCATGACATATATTTAATATGAGAAAGAAGATTAGCCTTGATTCAAAAAAAGATATGGCAGCCAGGCATGGTGGCTCACGCCTGTAATCCCAACACTTTGGGAGGCTGAGGCAGGCTGATCACTTAGTCAGGACTTCAAGACCAGCCTGATCAACATGGTGCAACCCCACCTCTGCTAAAAATGCAAAAGTTAGCTGGGCGTGGTGGCATGCACTTGTAATCCCAGCTACTCAGGAGGCTGAAGCAGGAGAATCGCTTGAACTGGGGAGGTGAAGGTTGCAGTCTCCCGTGATTGAGCCACTGGATGACAGAGCAAGACTCCATCTCAAAAAGAAAAAAAAGTGTTTGTAATTGACTGAGAACTTCCCATGGTTAACTTTGAGGAGTCCCAGGAACTGCAACATTGGATGGCACTAGATGGAATGACAGAATGATCTCATTACTTCTGTATTCTCTACACTGGCCTGCACGGGTCACTACTTGAAACACGAATGGATTTTCTAACATGACTCGTGACACCTGGAGAAGGAGCAAATGCGAGACTCTGTGGATAGGAAACTGGTCACATCCTGTTTGATAAGAGTTTGAAGTTTTTAAGTGGCTTCCACAGATATTTCCCTCACTATAATTCTAGTTCTTGGAAAGGTTTTCTTTTTTCTTTTCCTTTGGAGAAAGTCCATTTGAAGACCTTTAAAATAGGCTTATTTTCCTCTTGCACGTGTGTCTTTCCACTGCAGGGACTCTGTGGACTGGGAATGTATTAGCTGGAAATAAGCAGCTGACACAGGATGGCTGAGCCTCCCATCCATGGGTGTGGCAGCTTGAGGGGAGCTCATAGGAGTCTGGAGCCCTCGGGGCTGGCTTGGGTGGGAAGGGGCAAGCGGTGGATGGAAGAGCAGCAGCTGGAGCCCCGACTCCCTTGACAGCCGCTCTGGGCCTCAGTCAAGGAGGCAGCTGCTGCCAAACAGCAGGGCCACGGGGCTAGGGCCAGAGTCAGCACCTGGACATCCCCACTGTCCGCTCTTGACTGCTGGGGCCCCCTACTGACAAAACCTAGAAGCCAGAAGTCAAGGATCCCAGTGAGGAGCTCAGACAGACACTGAAAGAGAAGGATGGAGAAGGTGGTTGGTAAACAAGGGAGGGGCAAACAGAGGCCAAACAGGACAGTCCCTCCCTTTGTGCCTCCGTGTCTGCTCCTGTCTTTCGACTGGGGTGTCAAAGGCCTTTAAACGGATGGAAATACCGTGTGCCGAAGGCAGGGGCCACACAGATCTCAGCGTTACCTAATGTACCATCATGGGCTGATGTCTATTCAAATATACTTTCTGTAAATGTTAACCACCACCCCTGATCCTCATGAAATAAAATGGGAAGGGAGAAAATAGTTAATGTAAGGTTTTACCGCCTTGTCCCTGACTTTGTAGTTCACCATGAGGCTGGTGCTTATCATCGAAACGGCTGTTTTCCTCCCCTGAATCTTCCCATTAGTGTCTGCAGGACCTCAGAAGAAAGGAGTTCTTTAGTTTGCGAGGTAACCCAAGCCTTCCTTCATGGCTTTGCTGTGGCCTTTGCCAAGTACTCTGCTAATCTATAGCCAAGCAAGGAGGGAATCAGGTCATGAAGACTCTGACATCTCTCTCCTAGCAACCTCTCATCTGTCATGCTTCACATGAGCTGACACAGCCAAAAGCCAGAGGAGGGCAGACAGGTTCATGCCAGGGTTATAGAGTGACATAGAGAAGGGTTATAGAGAAGATGGAAAGCATCTGCAGGGACCAGTGGTGGAGAATATCCTGAAGAGGAGGGATTTCTATTGTCACATATTTCCTCTGCTTCTCCTCCTTCTTACGTCTTTCTGTCTCTCTCTTTCTCTCTCATATCTCTCTCTCTGTCTCCGTCTCTCTGTCTCTCTCTCTGTCTCTCTCTCTCTCTCTCTCTCTGTGTGTGTGTGTGTGTGTGTATGTGTGAGAGAGCGAGAGAGAGACAGAGAGAGAGACAGAGAGAGAGAGACAGAGAGAGAGAGGAGAGAGGCACATTGATGCCTGCTTGAGCATTAAAAGCATCTCGTTAATTTACAAAATAAATGTCATTTGTTGCCTTCCGTGATTGCAAATGGCCTTTTAAAGATCATTAACAGTGCCCTAAAACATGGCTCTTCTGAAAGTGATGTGGAACTTCTAGCTGTCTACAAATGAAACTTGCTTTTCCAAAACATTGCACTTTGGAATAGCGTCTGCAATGCAGCATTTCAGCCTGGTGACTTGAAATGCTCCCGAGGAAGCATTTATTTTAGGTGGCAGTCATTCCTTTGACAGCTTGTCTCATGGGGAGTCATTATCATCATCAACATATTTTAAAATTCTGGAGCCATGTACATTTGTTTCAGAATCTTGTAATTGAGTAATAAATAATTTTATGGTATCAGGCTAAGGGCTGGTCCGAGTCCAGAGGTGATTGATTTTCTACAAAATTAATCAAAGAGAGTTTACAAATCTATTCTGAGTTCATGTAAATTACAAGAGAGAAGAAAGAATGATTTCAAAGAATAGTTTTAAAGAGTATAATGAAGCAATAGTGAATCAGTTCAATTTTGACATTGACAAAATTGGTAAAAAAGGCTAAACCCTCAGGATTGACATTTTAAGTCAATACTGCGAACACTGATAGAAAGCAGATATAACTGAATGTAGTCCAAACTTGTTGAGCAAAACATACTTTTTAATTCTATTTTTCCTCAGAGTTCAGAGGTCATATTCAAAGTGTTTATAAAGCTATAAAAATATTCAGATAAATATATGCCAGAAAACCAGAAATTGTGCTTATTTTAATACTTTTTACAATATCAATATAACTAAAGGACATTCACGCAATTCAGAAGTAAGGAGCTTAGATTTATAGTACTGTAGCATGACTTGTTTTACATGCATGCACACTAAATGTTGAGTTTTTGCAGGTGAAATTGAGAACTGATGTAGCAACTTATCCAAATAAGATACTTAACCTGAGTATGGCTTCTAGCAGTATGAGGTCACGTCGCTGGAGTGACCTAGCTCCCTTTTGAACTCTGGTCTAGAAAAGCTCAGGGCTGTCCAGAGAATTTACTCTTTGCGCCAGCCAACATCTGACATAGACCCCTGACCACTCTTCTTAGAACTTTTACGAAGAGGGGCTTACAGTTGTGAATATGCACCCACCACACCTCTGCAGCGTCTTTCTCAAGGACCTGGAAGTCATTCCTCTGAGATGTAATCATCAGGAAGGATAGGGCCTGGGTCTCCCAGTCTGCAGGAAGATAAATCCTAACTTCCATATTGCCAGCTAGCAGACACAGCTGATCTAATGGCATTTCCATGGGCTCAGCCTTTGTACTTTTTCACTTCCGTGACCCTACAGAGCCCTGCCCTACTCCCTCATTCGTTCTTTTAAAAGCCCGGTTCCCTTTGTACAATTTGCAAATTGAAATGGAGCTCAGCTGTCTCCCTTATGGTTACCGTTACTGAATAAAATCTGTTTTCATCACTTTAACTGATGTTCAGCTTTATCCATCTTTGACAAAACCACGTGCGAGCACCAGAGAGTTCTCTTCTGCAACCAGAAGTCATGAAATCTTCCTCACCAAAAGCTTTGTTAAACAGGGTTACCTTCTTGTGCTAGCTGTTTCAAGTTTATTAGATTTCAAGAGCAAAATATAAAAATAAAAATCTAAACTCAATCCTGAAAAAGATTCAATTTTTGTTTGGAAGCATTTACATATACAGATTCTGCAGCCAGTTTGCAAATCAAATGCCATTTGCAAACAGTCTTCCTACTGAGGAGGAGGAGAAGAAGGACTGTATAAGCACTTTGGGACTATTTGCTGGACAGATAAAAACACCTTTATTGGAGGGGAGAAGGCTGAGAGCCATACCCTCTCACCATCTTTTTGAACTTGGCCATTTTAAGAAGACAGCATTTCCACGAGATTTTTAAGCCAACTTTGTAGTCCCAAGCAAATGTAGAAAATGATCTCACTTGTCAGGAATGAAGTGAGATATTATGAAAATGCAGAAAGGGTGTTAAAAAAAAATTGGAATTTAAATTAACATTTAAAGTTTCTGAAAAGCCTTGTCAAATACAACCAAACATTTGAAACTTCTCTTTCATATGCTAAAAATGTAAGTGATCCACAGTATGAGAGAAAATACTGTAGTGCTGATAGATGATTAGAATGCTATCCCAGACAGTGAAAATACTGCCCTGTGCCATCTAGTGCTGCTTAACCCCCAGCCTTCCAGGTCACTAAATGCCTTTCACCCCGGGTCTTCACATGTGCTGTTCCTCTGCCTGGAACAGTCTGGTCCCCTCTCAAAGCTACCACAAATATTCCCCTTACAACACCAGCTCAGAGCTCATTTCAACTTAGTGGTCTTTCTAGAACTCAGCTAGGTTACCTGTCCTGGTGATTCTTTTGTGTGTCACTAATCCAACAGTGATCCCATTTCAGTGTAATTCTAATCATCTGCCTTTCATGTAAACTATGAGCTTCCTGAGGGAGGGAAGCATGTGTAGATTTTTCACCATTGTATCCCCAGACCCAAGTATATACAAAGTGTCGATAAATATTTATTGAAAAACAATAAAGTATTGAACAATAATTTTGACTGTGCATATGGGGTCTTTTTTTTTTTATTGCATTTTAGGTTTTGGGGTACATGTGATGAACATGCAAGATTGTTGCATAGGTACACACATGGCAGTGTGCTTTGCTGCCTTCCGTCCCCTCACCTGTATCTGTCATTTCTCCCCCTGCTATCTCTTCCCACCTCCCCACCCCCCACCCCTCCCCCATTTCCCCCCAACGGACCCCAGTGTGTAGTGCTCCCCTCCCTGTGTCCATGTGTTCTCATTGTTCAACACCCGCCTATGAGCGAGAATATACGGTGTTTGATTTTCTGCTCTTGTGTCAGTTTGCTGAGAATGATGGTTTCCAGGTTCATCCATGTCCCTATAAAGGACGTGAACTCATCGTTTTTGATGGCTGCATAATATTCCATGGTGTATATGTACCACATTTTCCCTATCCAGTCTATCATCTTTGGGCATTTGGGTTGGTTCCAGGTCTTTGCTATTGTAAACAGTGCTGCAATGAACATTCGTGTGCACGTGTCCTTGTAGTAGAATGATTTATAATCCTTTGGATATATACCCAGTAATGGGATTGCTGGGTCAAATGGGATTTCTATTTTTAGGTCCTTGAGGAATCGCCACACTGTCTTCCACAATGGTTGAATTAATTTACATTCCCACCAACAGTGTAAAAGTGTTCCTATTTCTCCACATCCTCTCCAGCATCTGTTGTTTCCCGATTTTTTAATGATCGCCATTCTAACTGGTGTGAGATGGTATCTCAATGTGGTTTTGATTTGCATTTCTCTGATGACCAGTGATGATGAGCATTTTTTCATATGTTTGTTGGCCTCCTGTATGTCTTCTTTTGTAAAATATCTGTTCATATCATATGGGGTCATTTTATGAGAGACATCAAAAACCAGGAAAAAGAGATTATGGCTGGGCACAGTGGTTTACACCTGTAATCCCAGCACTTTGGGAGGCCGAGGCGGGCAGATCATGAGGTCAAGAGATTGAGATGATCCTGGCCAACATGGTGAAACCTGGTCTCTACTAAACATACCAAAAAATTAGCTGGGCATGGTAGCGATTAGCTGGGCATGGTAGCGCACACCTGTAGTCCCAGCTACTCGGGAGGCTGAGGCAGGAGAATTGCTTGAACCCAGGAGGCGGAGGTTGCAGGGAGCTGAGGTCATGCCACTGCACTCCAGCCTGGCGCCTGGTGACAGAGCGAGACTCTGTCTCAAAAATAATAATAAGAAGAAATTATATGTGATGAAACAGAATACAGGCAGCGATATGTATGGAGGTGACAAGATAAAGGAATGTTTAGCGAAAATTCATCTAGCACCATTGTGGCCTATATTTGCATAGGCAAATTGTGGACTCAGACTTCTGTTTCAGTAGACTTAGATGTAAGATAGAATAAGATTATGTCTGCAGTAAAGGTGAAGAAGATAGGGATATAGGGCTTGAGTGAGAAAAAATGTTACAATGAGAATGAGGTTTTGAAATCATAGCTAGATAAATTAGAAAAGGATAATGATAAAAGAGAAGATTTATATTTCTAATTCCAATGTTACAGATAGTTACAAGAAAAAAACTAATAGAAGAATAACTAGGTACTCCTTAAAACACCCGGTTTGCCTACTTCATTGACTAGAACAGACGCTGAGAGTTTAAGTCAGCACCATCTGATAGTAATAAGTGTTTAGAGAGGGAGTCAGTCCTCCTGAGTCTCATCAAACCCAATGTTCTGACAAAAACTAGTTGCTGAGCCTTCAGAGCTGGGCCCCAGATCTTGGGATTCAGCAACAGGTCATGTCCTGCTGGAGGAACAGGCTGAACTCACTGTTCCTGCTCTCTCTGTTTCCACCTTGCAAAACTTCAGCAGACTCCTTCTCTTATGTGTCATCTATTTGTTATTTTATCTCAGAGAGTTAGAACTATTTTCTGTTCCTATATTAGTTTGCTGAGGATGACGGTTTCTGGTTTCATCCGTGTCCCTGCAAAGGACACTCATTCTTTTTTATGGCTGCATAGTATTCCATGGCGTATATGTGCCACCTTTTCTTTTTTCCCTTTTTTTTTTTTTCTGAGACAGTCTCACACTGTCACCCAAGATGTAGTTCAGCGGCACGATCTCAGCTCACTGCAATATCCACCTCCTAGGTTCAAGCAATTCTCCTGCCTCAGCCTCCCAAATAGCTGGGACTACAGGCATGTGCCGTCATGCCCAGCCAATTTTTTTGTATTTTTAGCAGAGACGGGGTTTCACCATGTTGACCAGGATGGTCTTGATCTCCTGACCTCATGATCTGCCTGCCTCAGCTTCCCAAAGTGCTGGGATTACAGGTGTGAACCACTGCGCCCGGCCCATATTTTCTCTATTCAGTCCATTATTGATTAGCATTTTGGTTGGTTCCAAGTCTTTGCTATTGTAAATGGTGCTGCTATAAACATATGTATGCATGTGTCTTTATAGTAGAATGATTTATAATTCTCTGGGTATATACCCAGTAATGGGATTGCTGAGTCAAATGATATTTCTCATTCTAGATTCTTGAGGAATCACCACAGTGTCTTCCACAATGGTTGTACTAATTTACACTCACACCAGCAGTGTAAAGTGTTCCTATTTCTCCACATACTCTCCAGCATCTGTTGTTTCTGACTTTTTAATGATTACCATTCTAACTGGTGTTAGATGGTATCTCATTGTGCTTTTGATTTGCATTTCTGTAATGACCAGTGATGATGAGCTTTTTTTTTCTTTTCTTGAAACAGAGTCTTGCTCTGTTGCCCAGGTTGGAGTGCAGTGGTGCCATCTTGGCTCACTGCAACCTCCGCCTCCCGGGTTCAGGCAATTCTCCTGCCTCAGCCTCTGGAGTAGCTGGGATTACAGGCATTCGCCACCATGCCCAACTAACTTTTGTATTTTTAGGAGAGATGGGGGTTTCACCACGTTGGCCAGGATGGTCTCAATCTCCTGACCTCGTGATCCACCCGCCTCGGCTTTCCAAAGTGCTAGGATTACAGGCATGAGCCACTGTGCCCAGCTGACGAACTTTTATGATATATTTGTTGGCCGCATAAATGTCTTCTTTTGAGAAGTGTCTGTTCATTTCCTTTGCTCACCTTTTCATGGGGTTTTTTTCTTTTTCTTGTAAATTTGTTCAAGTTCCTTGTAGACTCTGGATATTAGCCCTTTGTCAGATGGATAGATTGCAAAAATTTTCTCCCATGCTTTAGGTTGCCTCTTCACTCTGATGATAGTTTCTTTTGCTGTGCAGAAGCTCTTTAGTTTAATTAGATCCCATTTGTCAATTTTGGCTTTTGTTGCCATTGCTTTTGGTGTTTTATTCAGGATTTTTTTGCCCATTGTCCATGTCCTAAAAGGTATTGCCTAGGTTTTCTTCTATGGTTTTGAGGATTTTAGATCTTACATTTAAGTCTTTAATCCATCTTGAGTTGATTTTTGTATAACATATAAGTAAAGGGTCCAACTTTAGTTTTCTACATATGAATAGCCAGTTTTCTTACCACCATTTATTAAATAGAGAATTCTTTCTCCATTGCTTATTTTTGTTAGGTTTGTGAAAGATCAGATGGTTGTAGATGTGTGGTGTTATTTCTGAGGACTTTGTTCTGTTCCATTGGTCTATCTCTCTGCTTTGGGACCAGTTCCATGCTGTTTTGGTTACCGTAGCCTTGTAGTGTAGTTTGAAGTCAGGTAGCATGATGCCTCCAACTTTGTTCTTTTTGCTTAGGATTGTCTTGGCTATCTGGGCTCTTTCTTGGCTTTATATGAAATTTAAAGTAGCTTTTCTAATTCTGTGAAGAAAGTCAGTTGGAGCTTGATGGGAATGGCCTTGAATCTGTAAATTACTTTGGGCAGTATGGCCATTTTCACAATATTGATTCTTCCTAACCATAAGCATGGAATGTTTTCCCATCTGTTTGTGTCCTCTCTTATTTCCTTGAGCAGTGGTTTGTAGTTCTCCTTGAAGAGGTCCTTCACATCCCTTGTAAGTTGTATTGCTGGGTGTTTTATTCTCTTTATAGCAGTTGTGAATGGAAGTTCACTCATGATTTGGCTATTATTGGTGTATAGGAATGCTTGTGATTTTTGCACATTGATTTTGTATCCTGAGACTTTGCTAAAGTTGCTTATCAGCTTATGGAGTTTTTGGGCTGAGATGATGGTGTTATCTAAATATACAATCACATCATCTGCAAACAGAGACAATTTGACTTCCTCTCTTCCTATTTGAATACCTTTATTTCTTTCTCTTGCCTGATTGCCCTGGCTGGCCAGAACTTCCAATACTATGTTGAACAGGACTGATGAGAGAACACATGGACACAGGAAGAGAAACACTACACACTGGGACCTATTGAGGGGTGGTGGGGAAGGGGAGGGATAGAATTAGGAGAAATACCTAATGTAGATGCTGGGTTGAAGGGTGCAGCAAACTACCATGGCACATATATAGCTATGTAACAAACCTGCATGTTCTGCACGTGTATCCCAGAACTTAAAGTATAATAAAAAATAAAAACAAAAAAATAATAAAAACTGTGTTCAGCACCATGAAAATCAGCATCCACTCTGTTTAAAGCACTGAGCTCCATTTTTGATGCATGATTTCTTTTTGACAGCTCTACTCTGTTTGGACTATTACTGTTTTCATTTTCTGTATGAAAACTGTAGAAATGGAGAATTTAAAAATCTTGATCAAGGGCGTACAGACAGTAAGTAAGGAGATCAAGATCCTTAATAACTACATATAAAAGAAAGTAAATAATCATAAAGAATCTTTCAAACCTTCCAGACTTTCGGATTTTAGCCCAAGTTCCTCAGTTAATTAAACATGCCTTCTTTTGCACAATTTCAAAAGTATGAGGATATAGTATAACCCAGACAATTTGTACAAAAGTGCCTCAGCACAATGCTTCGTCTCCAGTTTTCCCCAGTCTTTAACTTCATCAGTGCAAAAGTAGGTGAGCCCACTGACTAAGCACACGTCTATGACACATAACATATCAATGGAAAGCAAAAGCATGCAAAGTAAAAAGTGAGAACCTAAAATCTCGTCCAGCAGGAATCCGGAAGTAATCCAGGTAAAGTTAGCCTTGTCATAATGATCGCTTTTTATTGCATAACAATAATGTGGCAAATCCTTTGCAGATTTTATCTCATTTAACCTGCACAGTGCAAGTTA
The DNA here is from genome assembly GCF_048565385.1 of Saimiri boliviensis. Taxonomy (NCBI): domain Eukaryota; kingdom Metazoa; phylum Chordata; class Mammalia; order Primates; family Cebidae; genus Saimiri; species Saimiri boliviensis. The sequence goes on along the minus strand of NC_133463.1, from coordinate 7,197,050 downwards.
AGTACTGTTATCCACATTTTAGTTGGGGAAAATCAGACTTTCTAAAACCTGTAGGAGCTGGAAGGTGTTAGGACAGGTTCTCAGCCTGGGTTGGACTGATTCAAAGCAGAGCATAGCTGCCTGCTTATTCCTGCCAAACATCATATTTCTAGTAGAATGTCTCAGAGCCCAAATAATTCACTCCACTGCTCAACAAATCTCGCTTCCTGTATAAGCCTAAGTCTGTTTTCACTGGGTAAGGCAGTGATTTTGGAATTATAAATTTTTCATCCAGCTCCACTTCATGCTGCTCATTTACCCTTTTTCTTGCTCTCAATTATTAGAAAATAACATCCTAAATTTCGAATTATTTAAACACAGCAGCAAATTTACAACTACGCTAAGTTAGATGGATCCCAGGTCACATTGAAACTGCCGCTTGAGTTAAATTATAAATAATCCGTAAGAAAGTATTTTATTTTTCAATATGAAATCCCAAACACAAAATAACTTATTATTTAGACCTTATTTTATTAATACTGCCACAACGCTTTAACCGAGTAGAAGAACATCTTAATAAGGGAGGAAGCTTCTCATTGAATACAGTGGCCCCGAAGTAGAAGAAAATAGAAGGTCCAGGAAAAGAATTCATAAGCGGCACTGGATAAAAACATCAGAATAAGCCAGCATGGTAAAAAGGGTGGGCGAGTGAGAAAAGGTGAAGTGAGTACATGTGAGCTCATCTCTGCCCATAGAAGGAAATGGAACGTGCTCAAGCATGTGGCACAGGTTGGTATCAGAGAGATCTGAGTTCTAACACTAGCTGTGACACTCTAGCAAGTCACTTAACATCTGACAGTTTACCCAGACAATGGGGATAACGCTTTGTAGAATCATAAGGATTAAATGAACTAAAATGCAAAAGCACCTCACTCCATATCTGGCTCTCGTTTAGAAAGAATTGAATAAAGTAGACATGAACATAAATGTTAGAAATATTTAACGTTGATTTACAGAGGATCAAACACAAAATAGTATACCTTTTTCAATATTTGCTAGGGTTTAATAATGAAAATAAATATTTTAAGGTACTTTTAATGCAGTACTTATAAACTTTTTCACAAGAACATCCTAATTTGGATTCTAAAAGAACTTGCTGACAAGCCAAAAAAGATAAATTTATTTAAAGTCTCCTATTAAACATTTTTGCAATGTTTGTATAAATATGAGTGTCTGTTATTACTAATTTAGTATACTTCACAACTCATGTAACATTTATACAATATTTGCATAGTATGAGTTATATATGTGTAATACATATAACACTTAAACATATATTTTAATTGTTACATATAGCTCATATATATGAGTTATGAAAGGTATTCAGTTAGGAATAATAGACACTCTTAAAATAGTGACCTGAACATATCAGTTTTTTTTTTAATAAGAAATCTAGATATGGACAATCTAGAATTCTGTGACAACTGGGTAGGATTGCCAGAATTAGCAAATAAAAATACAAGACACTGGGGATGATAGAATAGACATACTATTCCCTCTTCTTCCCCCTCAGTACAACTAAAATCCCTGGGCGTTACATATAAAATAAACATAACAAGATCTGAAAATTCCACTACTTGGCATATATATCCAAAGAAATTATAATCAATATGTGAAAGAGAGATCTGCACACCCATGTTTATTGCAGCATTATTCACAACAACTAAAATACAGAAGCAACTTACATACCCACCATCAGATGAATGAATAAAGAAAATGTGGTAATACATACAAAGGAATACTATATTAAGCCTTTAAAACGGGGGAAATTCTGTCATTCAGAACAACATGGATGACTCCAGAAGATGTTACATTAAGTGAAATAAGCCAGGCACAGAAAGATAAATACCACATGATCTCACTCATTTGTGGAATCAAAAAAATCAAACTCACAAAAGTAGAAAGTAGGATGATGGTTTGTGCCAGATGTCATTTTTCTTTTCTTTTCTTTTCTCTTTTCTTTTTTTTTTTTGAGACAGAATTTCGCTCTTGTCCCCGAGGCTGGAGTGCAATGGCACAATCTCGGCTCACTGCAACTTCCACCTTCCGGGTCAAGCAGTTCTCTTGCCTTAGCCTCCTGAGAAGCTGGGATTACAGGCACTCACCACCACACCCAGCTAATTTTTGTATTTTTTAAAGAAGAAACAGAGTTTCACCACTTTGGCCAGTCTCGTGTCGAACTCCTGACCTCAGGTGATCCACCCACTTCAGCCTCCCAAAGTGCTGGGATTACAAGTGTGAGCCACCATGCCCGGCCATCATTTTTATTTTCTAGATGAAGAAAGGAAGACAATAAACTTGCTTTACGTCAAAATCTACTAAGTAGTAGAATGATGTTCAACCATGATGTGTCAGACAACAAAGTCCATGCACCGAACTTACTACAAAATCTCAACTTCCTTGAGTTTGAAGCTACTTTGTTTTAAATCTTCAATCCTTCCTTCTCCCAGCAGTTTCTATGGTTCTCTGGAGGAAGACTTATCACAAACCCCTAGCCTTTGCTGTTCAGTTAGCAGGTTGTGAAAGCTGTGTCTAATTACAGAGATGCTTGACTATATAAGCTAGCATCTTGTCCTAGCTGCTTCAGGGAACAAGGATTGTTGAAGTGAACCTAGAGATCTTGCTACCTGAAGCTCTTTAAGGAAACACAGGTCAGCCTAACAGAAAACCTTTTGTCTGCTTCTAATGTACCTCTGTTTGGGACACCCACCAAGTTACTCATGCTGGATTGCTTCCAGCTCTTGTTCATTTCCAGTGTGTTTCCATACAAGTCTTTCTCCTGAAAGCTCATCTCACTCAAACCCTTCCCCTCACCTATATGCATTAATACATGTTTTAATTGTATTCTTATAACACATGAAATTTTAAATACATCTCCATATAGCACCAGACGGTGCTCTCAAATTATTCTGCCTTTTAGAAAGTGAAAGTTAATTCTTCTATAATACACAATAATTAAGCAATGTTTGATATATATTCTGGGCACCATGCGCTAGGTGTAAGAGACATAATAATTAACATCAATACTATTTTGAAATTGAGGGGTTAAATAGTGAGGTACGTGAACAAACAACTAGATGTGATTTAAGACAGGATGATAGAAATGCAAAATTGAGATTAAAAAGTTCTTTTTGTGGTGCACAGGAAGGGGTAATTTATTCCTATTACATGCAATGCTGAATGAAAATGTAGCGTTTTTCAGGCCAATTAGCTGGAAAACTAATTGACTTCACTTAGCTGGGGGCTCCAGCATGAGTGAAGTGCACTTGCTCAGCAAACGGAGTGTCTGATCAGGGGCCAACAGCCATCACCAGGTGACTCATAATCACAGACCATCAAGAGGCATTGAAGACTGGGCTCCAAGGAAAGGCAGTTCTATTGATTGCATGTAAAAGCCTTACTTTAAAATATTCCAGCAACTGTGGGTCAGGACTTTGAGATGTCAGTCCTCCAACAAATAGCCAAGAGAGAAAACTATCCTTACTATCTTGTCAAATTACCCCTTGAGAGGTAAATGGTGGGTTCCAAAAGACAATGTATTCATTTTGCAAACTATTCATAGGGACCATGGGAAGCCGGCTACTGTTACTTAAGTTTAGCAGCCCTCCAGGATGCTATCTGCCAACAGTATTCCTCTTGCTTTGGAGGACTCTTCCTACATTCTGAAGTGCCACCAAAATTAGAGGCACTGGCTACAGTGGCATTTCAAAAATACATGTCTGGTTCCTGGGACAGGGCAGTGAGGGACACAATAAAAGGAAACCATGGAGCATTGTTGAAAGTCACAGCTTCCCCCAACGTCTGCTCTTCAGACCGGAACGTCAAAACTACTTCCAATAACTGGGTGCTTGTCCACAAGTGTGGTTACAACATTTGAGAGTAATGCTAAAGATTTTGTAAGCTACGCATTATACTGGAGGAGTGCTATTTTGTTATTTTATTGAGTAAATACGCATAATAAATATTTTAAGAGGCTCCCTACAAGGAAGTGTTTCTTCAGTTCTGAGGAGAAATAGAAAGGAAAACAAGCACATGAGGAAATATAATAATATGCCAATATTATTTTACAGGATAAGGATTAACGTTTGGCTAAGGGTAGGAATTGGAGTCAGTGTTAGGCTCCAACTTAATTTAAATGTATTCTAATCATTGAAAAATTAATTTTTCCACTAAGTTGCAAGTTTGCAAAAATCACCATTTGGCTTATTTTTTAAGTATGATTTTTATCTTTAATTTTTAAATCAAACCATTGATTATATTTATCAAGCAGATTTTATGTGTTTTGAAAGATAGTTATTTTTCATGCTATTCTGAAAATATTAATCGACTAAAAGGCTGACATCTTGATCATTATTTTTACTTTCGCGTTGATTTTAATGTTTCAATCTATGTCAACCAGCATATCCTGACACTGCACTTACACTGTAAAGCTTCTGCCCTCCACACGCATTTAATAACACAACTGAAGAACACCTCACCGCATCCTTGGTTGGGTTGACAGCCAACTCCAGAAACATGAATCTTTCAAATTGTGTTCTAATGCTTATATGCATATCAGTTTTACAAACTGAAATTGCAAAGAAGATCTGAGTAACATATATGAACATACTTTTATCCTTCACTGAAATGTTTAGAAACTCATTCATTAAATGCTACATATAGTCAAAGGAGAAGAAAACAAAATGAATTCTTGGGCATTGTTTAAAAATGTACTTTTTCAATAAATTTCTTAGAGTTACTTGTAAACATCTACTTTTATGGAAAATCCATTTTAGACAATTACCTTTACACTAATTCATTGTACGAAAATAATAAATTTACTGTGTTCAAACTTTTTGTTATTAGGAAGCATCTAAAATGTCACATACTTTTAAAAAAAATGCAGTCTAATGATCAAATCTCAAACACCAAGAGTCTTAGATATTTCAGCCTTGTTTTGCTCTGGTCTATTTATATCAATAGGCATCATCAGTTCACCACCTCAGTAATTTGCTTAGCAACACCACCAACAGTGATAAAATGACCTTGTTTCTGATGTTTCTATCTTTATATTTCTTTCTTTAACCTCTCCCCACTGATCATCTTTCTCATCTAATCCTACTTCTCTCTGCCTTCAGCTATTAAATTCATCCTTTAGGATTCTCATAGGGCTTCTCTATTCTGGTGAGCAAGTGGTTCAAATTCCCCAACTCTTACCTTATGCTCCATCTTCATCACCTCCTTTGAGATAGGAAATAGAAATACAAACGGGGACTTTGCAGTTAAATGCATATTCAAAGGAAGACACTGTTAAATTCTCAATGGAATAAGCACTTACTGATACTTAGAATAAGGAAAAGATTAACAAGGAAGTTTTGCAGGAGAAAAATTGTAAATGACATTGGATGATTTAATGTGTCGGCATGGTAGAGCTTATTTATTTTATTATTGTGATTTTTTTCCAGATACACAGAAATGCAGCATAACAGATATTAAATTAGCTAGCAACCTAAATCCCAATCTTCTGCCTCCTTTATTTGTATTCTTCTGTGCATACTGTTTAAAACTTTATATGATATTTATATATATTCAAATTGTGTACTTTTTCTGAATAATTGGTATCATACTGTACATGTTCGTTCAAGAGTAACTTTTATCCACATATTGTGTTTTTAACATTTTTACATGTTAAATAGAAATAAATCTAGTTCCTTCACGTCAAATGCAATAACAGTATTTCTTTATTTCCCTGTTGATAAACATTTACATTATTTCTAGATTTGGAGTGTTGCAAATGGTGTTGCAATGAGCATATAACATTTGCTATCCCTTTACTTTTATGTTTTCTGTGTAATTATATTTTATGTAATTTTCTTGTATAAAGTACATAGCTAAATTTTTCTAATTTTTCTAATACAGGTTGGGCAGGCCTAACCTGAAAAACTGGAAATCAGAAATCAAAAATGGTCCAAAATTCAAAACTTTGAAATGCCAATATGATAGCTCAAATGGAAAATTCCATATAGAACTACAGTCAAAACACAGGCACGCAACACACAGCCCATTCAGCATCCCCAAGAGAAAAAGACCTGGGCTCTTTCAGCTGTTATCTACTTTCTTCATGCACACCCAGATTCCCCCATGCAAGTATACTCATAAAGAGTAATAAAACGGCATGTATGCAGGCCAGATGTACCAACGGCAGGTTCCCCATAATGGCCCACATGGGCTCAAGACCTGTGTGCCCTACTTACCGTATTTTCTTGCTTATTCTCTGTTCTATGGTGTAAATGTAATGTTGACAATATCAAAAAGGCCTGTAGATAACCCTATGGGTAATAGTGATAAGAAAAAAAAAAGGACCGGGCGCGGTGGCTTAAGCCTGTAATCCCAGCACTTCGGGAGGCTGAGGCGGGTGGATCACGAGGTCAAGAGATCGAGACCATCCTGGTCAACATGGTAAAACCCCGTCTCTACTAAAGGTGCAAAAAATTAGCTGGGGATGGTGGTGCGTGCCTGTAATCCCAGCTACTCCGGAGGCTGAGGCAGGAAAATTGCCTGAACCCAGGAGGCGGAGGTTGCGGTGAGCCGAGATCGCGCCATTGCACTCCAGCCTGGGTAACAAGAGCGAAACTCCATCTCAAAAAAAAAAAAAAAAGAAAAAGAAAAAGAAAAAGAAAGAAGCATTTATGTTTACATAACATAGAAAGTCAATCTGTTGGTGAAACTGCAAAGCAGCGTCAGTGTAAAATGTCTTATAGAAGATATATTCACTTAGTGATCACCATGTATGAACTGAAGAAACAAAAAGATAAAGTTCTAAGCTGAAAGCGATGAACAGAAGTTAGTGGAAAAAGAAAAACACTGCATACAGCTAAAAATGAAGATCTCCATTGTGTATCAAGAATGGATCTGTCAGTGCTGCAGTGCACACGTGCCACTTAAGGGTTGGAGAGCTGTAAATATTCAACAGGTTGGTTGCAGAAATTTAAGAAAAGATATAACCTTGAAGTTTTAAAGATTTGTGGTGATAAGGCATCAGCTGATGACGAAGCATCAGAGAAATTCATTGGCAAGTTTTCAGAGGTCATCAATGATGAAAATCTGACACCAGAACGAGTGTATAATGCTGATGAAAAATGACTGTTTTGGCATTATTGCCCAGAAAGACACTGTCTACAGGTGATGAGACAGCCTTTATGGGAATTAAAAATACTGTAATTTTTTCAAAGCATTGCTTTATCTGCAACCCACAGAATTTGGTATTTTGTGCTCATGCCTGTAAACCCAGCACTTTGGAAGGCTGAGGTGGGCAGATTGCCTGAGATCAGGAGTTCAAAATCAGCCTAACCAACATGGTGAAACCCAATCTCAACTAAAAATGCAAAAAATTAGTGGGATGTGGTGGCACGTGCCCATAGTCCTAGCTTCTCAAAAACTAAGGCAGGAAAGAGAATGGCTTGAACCTGGGAGGCAGAGGTTGCAGTGAGCCAAAATTGTGCCTTTGCACTCTAGTCTGGGTGACAGAGCAAGACTCCATCTCAAAAAAAAAGAATGCAATGTTAAATATTTTTGTATCTAAACAGAAAAGGTAGGTAAAAATATGGCATTATAATTTTATGGGATTGCCATCAGATGCAGTCAGGGTTGCTGACTGAAAGAATGTTATGCAGTGGACGACTGTCTATTAATCCCAGGGTATACCTCTATTCTAACACATATGACTAAGAAAGACTCATACAATTCTTTTTCTTGTCCATTTCAATCATTATGTTACTTCTGTCATCATTTTGAGTGACATTTCCCTTGGGAACATGCTTCTATTTGTAGAGAGAGACTGAAGATACAAATGGACAATGGTCATGTTACATATAAAACAGAACCGTGACCCACGGCCTGCAGTAACCTCCAGGAAGCCAACCTTCTGATCTGTAACAAACAACCCAGGCAGCCAGCTTGCCATAAATCAGACTTGCAGGGAGCCAGACTGCTTTCTCTAGTGACAATTCAGGAAACTCAACAATACCTTATGTGGCAATTGACCCGTAAGGATCAGGACTTGATTAACAACTGACAGCTTCCCTGATTTTTGTCCCCGCTTCCAACTTAAGATCAGAGAACGTCAAATACATGCCCACCCCAACCAATCACAGGGTGTTGTGCTTTCAATTGGTAGCCTCCAGCCTGCTGAGGCCCACAGCCTCCATTCAGAGCACACCTGGAGCCTTCCCTTTTCCCACTGCGTAACTTTTCCACTCCTCTGCCTGCAGTGAGTCTGCCTAAATGCAAGTGAAGGTAGCCGACTCCCTTGCTGCAACAAGTGAAGAACAAATTGTCTGTGTTTTTCTCATTTGGTTGGTCTTCCTTTCTTTCTACATGTCATGGTATGGGATGTAAATTTAGAGTTATCCAGAACTAAAGCTGGTAAGAGTATGGAGTGATACCAGCCCAGCCCACTTACGCCAGCATTTGGAAATGTTAAAAAAATAGTTTGGATGGCCGCAGTTCCTGGGGAACGCAGCTGGCTTTCAGCGGGTGAAGGATGCTAAACATGCTGCAAGGCTTGGGGCAGTCCCCCACCATAAGATTTGCTCTATTAGCCATAATATGGCCCTGGAGAGACACACTGGGTTCAAGTCCACCCCTCCCTCCTACTCCTTGCAAAATAATTTACATGACTGATGAATGCTCAGTATTTTTATCTAATGTTGTGCATAATTCCAGCAAACCCTCAGTTTCCCTTAAGAATATCTACTGTGTCTCAAGAGCAGAAAATCAAACACCGTATATTCTCACTCACAGGCGGGTGTTGAACAATGAGAACACATGGACACAGGGAGGGGAGCCCTACACACTGGGGTCCGTTGGGGGGAAATGGGGGAGGGGCGGGGGGTGGGGAGGTGGGAAGAGATAGCATGGGGAGAAATGACAGATACAGGTGAGGGGACGGAAGGCAGCAAAGCACACTGCCATGTGTGTACCTAGGCAACAATCTTGCATGTTCTTCACATGTACCCCAAAACCTAAAATGCAATAAAAAAAAATTAAAAAAATTAAAAAAAATTAAAAAAAAAGAATATCTACTGTGTCTTTAGAGACTTCCATATTTCTTTTACAGGCCACAAAGATGAATAAAACTTTAATGCATTTTACTATCCACATAGCTTCTAAGAATATTTTTGTTCCCATACTAGATACTAGACATTGCCTAGAGCTCTAGAGACAGATACCAAGATGAGCAATTTCAATAAATACAGTGCCAACAACTTTCTAATGTGTCCCTCACTTTTCCTGGGTATCATGTGATTTGAGTATAGGTCTGTAATCATTTCATTCACCACTAGTGTGCTAGGGATTCCTTTTCTATGACAACATTCTAAACTCTTTTTAAACAATTTATATCAGAAACACATGTGAAAAGGAGTAAGTATATATTACTGACTACATTATCCTATTAGTTTTATTCATTCTTTATACTATATTTTGGGGCCCTGACTCATATATATATATATATATGTATATATATATATATATATATATACATATATATATATATACACATTTTTTTGGAGACAGTCTCATTTTGTCACCAGGCGCCAGGCTGGAGTGCAGTGGCACGATCTCGGCTCACTGCAACCTTCATCTCCCGGGTTCAAGCAATTCTTCTGCCTCAGCCTCCCAAGTAGCTGGGACTACAGGCTCACGCCACCACGCCCAGCTAATTATTTGTATTTTTTAGTAGAGACAGGATTTCACCATGTTGGCCGGGATGGTCTCGATCTCTTGACCTCGTGATCTACCCGTCTTGGCTTCTCAAAGTGCTGGGATTTATAGGATTGAGCCACCACACCTGGCCTCATATTTAACAAAGAGGAGAAACATATCAAAAACTCATTCGAATTTCTGAACATTTCAAATCGCGCATCACTGCTCCAGTGGTGGTGCACCAAAACCTCAGAAATCACCGCTGAAGAACTTACTCATGTAACCAAAATGTCAACAGGAGGAGTAGGTAGGATTAAATATAGAGTGGCATAGTACATTCCTCTGACAGTCAATGACTTTATGATTTGTAGATTTTTCCACCTATAAAACTTGCTTCACTTTCTACTCCAAAGAAATATTACAAGACTCAGCAAGTTAATAATCCAAAATACTTGAGGTTTGTTCTAAACGAAAGGATACACAGTAATAACAGGAGTTTGGGTTCACATGTTCCTTTGCCTGTCCCTACCTCCCCTGACCCCCAGTCACCAATCAATATAAATTACATTGCCCTTCCAAGTAAAAGCTTAGTTGTCTGTAATTGTAGTACAAATGTCATGTTCTTGTTCTCAGCTAATGAAAATCAAGATTGCTTTTTTACCAACCAGTCAATTCAAATCATGCTAATTTATCACCTACGTTACAATAATAAAGAATTTAAATGTTATATTTAAATACACCGCAGTTTATTGATGGGTTATTCACAGGAGACTGGCACATGTCATAGGTATTCATGAGATTCATTATGTAGTATAGATTGTACTTTGCCAATTGGAAAAATAACCCTCCGTTTGATACAGAATTCAAATAAACTTTCATTACTCAAAATTGAAATCATTACCCAAAGTTGAATAAACGTTTATAAATTTTCAATGTTCGACATTCAGGTTGTCAAGTAAGTCTCTGAACTCTTACTAAAAAAAAAGCATAAAAAAGAACACCTGGCACCCAATGGGCAGTTTGAGTAACGATGTAAATAATTTAAGCTGAAAATAAATCTCTTTGTTTTGTCTTACTTTGCTTTGGTCATAATTCTTTCCCTGAAGCATGAAGAAAAGGTAATTAAAAACTGTTCATGGAGTAAGGACTTTAACGTGTTTCCCTCTTAGGCTCCAGGCCAAGATCCTCCTGGTCTTTGTCATCAAGAAGATTGTCAGCTCAGAGAGAGGATGACAAACAAGCACTTTCCTTCAAAATGAAATGTTGTTTCCAGCAGCCCAATTTGCAATTGCAAAAATAGGGAACCTGCCTAAATGCCCCATCAATTAATGAGTGGATAAACAAAAAAAATACATATATATATATATGTGTGTGTGTGTGTGTGTGTGTGTGTATATATATTTACACACATATACACTATGGAATACTACTCAGCCGTAAAACAAAACACAATGGCATTCACAGCAACCTGGATGGGGTTGGAGACCATTATTCTAGGTGAAGTAGCTCAGAAATGGAAAATCACTTACAAGTGAGCTGGTACGATGATTTGGAGGTAAGCTATGGGTACACAAAGGCAAAATGATGTAACGGAATTTGGGGACTCAGGAGGAAAGGTGGAAAAGGAGTGAGGAATGAAAGACTATATATTGAGTGCAGTGAGTACTGGTCAAATGACAGATACCCCAGAATCTCGGAAGTCACCACTTAAGAGCTTACCCATACCACCAAAAGCCACCTGTTCTCCAAAAACTATTGAAATAAAATCAAATAAAAGTGAAATGTAGTTTCAATGGCATTGGTGTGAAACTAATTGTGGCTTTCACCATTAAAACTAATGGCAAAAGACTGTAGTTGATAACTTATCGTTTGAAAAAACTGTAGTTGGTCCCCAGGCAAGATGGCTGAATAGGAACAACTCCAGTGTGCAGCTCCCAGCCAGACTGATGCAGAAGGCAGGTGATTTCCACATTTCCAACTGAGGTGCCTGGTTCATCTCGTTGGGACTGGTTGGACACTGCGTGCAGCCCAAGGAGTGTGACCCAAAGCAGGGTGCAGTGTCGCCTCACCCAGGAAGCAAAAGGGGCTGGGAAACTCCCTCTCCTAGCCAAGGGAAGCCATTAGGAACTATTTCCTGCACTCCGGCCGTATACTGCACTTTTCCCACAGTCTTCATAACCTGCAGACCAAGACATTCCCTCTGATACCCACACAACCACCAGGGTCCTGGGTTTCCAGCAAAAAATTGGGCAGCTGCTTGGGCAGAAACCAAGCTAGCAGCAGCAGTTTTTTTTTGTTTTGTTTTGTTTTTTTTTTCATACCCCAGTGGTGCCTGGAACACCATCGAGACAGAAGTGTTCACTCTTCTGGAAAGGGGGCTGAAGCCAGGGAACCAAGTAGTCTGGCTCGGCAGGTCCCACCCCCACAGAGACCAGCAAGCTAAGATCCACTGGCTTGAAATTCTCGCAGCCAGCACAGCAGTCTGAGCTCAACCTGAATCATTGGAGCTCGGTGGGGGGGAAGGGCGTCCACCATTGCTGAGGTTCAGGTAAGCAGTTTCAACCCGACAGGGTAAGCAAAGCTGCTGGGAAATCTGAACTCAGTGGAGCCCAACACAGCAACAGCTGCAGGGACTGTCTCACTAGATGTCCTCACTGGGCAGAGCATCTCTGAAAAAAGTCAGCAGCCCATCAGGGACTTATAAATAAAGCCCCCACCTTCCTGGGACACAACACCTGGGAAAAGGGGCAGTAGTAGGTATAGCTTCAGCAGACCAAAATATCCCTACCTGGCAGCTCTGAAGAGAGCAATGGATTTCCCAACACAGCGTTTGAGCTCTGATAAGGGACAGACTCCCTCCTCAAGTGGCACCCTGACCCCCACGCATCCTGACTGGGAGATACCTCCCAGTAGGGGATGACAGACACCTCATACAGGGCAACTCTGGCTGACATCTGGGGGGTACTCCTCTGGGATAAAGCTACCAGAGGAAGGAACAGGCAGCAATCTTTGCTGTTCTGCAGTCTCCACTGGTGATTCCCAGGCAAGCAGGGTCTGGAGTTGTCCTCCAGCAAACTACAGCAGCCTGGCAGCAGAGGGGCCTCACTGTTACAAGGAAAACTAACAAACAGAAAGAAATAATTTCAACATCAACAAGAAGGACATCCACTCAGAGACCCCATTCAAAGATCACCAACCTCAAAGACCAAAGGAAGATAAATCCACGAAGATGGGAAGAACCCAGTGCAAAAAGGCCAAAAACTCCAAAAACTAGAACACCTCTTCTTTAAGGGATCACAGTTCCTCGTTAACAAGGGAACAAAACTGGATGGAGAATGACTTTGACAAACTGACAGGAGCAGTCTTCAGAAGGTGAGTAATAACAAATTTCTCTGAGCTAAAGGAACATGTTCTAACCCAATGCAAGGAAGCCAAGAACCTTGAAAAAAGGTTAGACAAATTGCTAACTCAAATAACCAGTTTAGAGAGAAACATAAATGACATGATGGAGCAGAAAAACACATAACAAGAACTACATGAAGCATACACAAGTTTCAACAGCCTAATAGATCAAATGGAAGAAAGGATATCAGAGATTGAAGATCAACTCAAGGAAATAAAGCAAAAAGACAAGATGAGAGAAAAGAGAGTAAAAAGAAATGAATAAAGCCACCAAGAAATATGGGATTATGTTAAAAGACCAAATCTACATTTGATTGGTGTACCTGAAAGTGAAACGGAGAATAAAATCAAGTTGGAAAACACTCATCAAGATATTATCCAGGAGAACTTCCCCAACCTAGCAAGGCAGGCCAACATTCAAATTCAGGAAATACAGAAAACACCACAAATATACTCCTTGAGAAGAGCAACCCCAAGACCCAAAATTGTCAGATTCACCAGGGTTGAAATGAAGGAAAAAATCCTAAGGGCAGCCAGAGAAAACGGTCAGGTTACCCACAAAGTGAAGCCCATCAGACTAACAGTGAATCTCTTGGCAGAAACCCTACAAGTCAGAAGAGAGTGAGGGCAATATTCAAAATTCTTAAAGAAAAGAATTTTCAACCCAGAATTTCATATCCAGCCAAACTAAGCTTCATAAGTGAAGGAGAAATAAAATCCTTTACAAACAAGCAAATGCTGAGAAATTTTTGGCACCACCACACCTGCCCTACGAGAACTCCTGAAGGAAGCACTAAACGTGGAAAGGAACAACCAGTACCAGCAACTGCAAAAACATACCAAATTGTAAACACCATTGACACTAGGAAGAAACTGTATCAACTAATGGGCAAAATAACCAGCTAGTATCATAATGGCTAGATCAAATTCATACATAACAATATTAACCTTAAATGTAAATGGGTTAAATGCTCCAATTAAAAGACACAGACTGGCATATTGGATAAATATTTGACTCATCGGTGTGCTGTATTCAGGAAACCCATCTCTCACAGGCAGAGACACACATAGGCTCAAAATAAAGAGATGGAGGAAGATTTACCAAGCAAATGGAAAGCAAAAAAAAGCAGGGGTTGTAATCCTAGTCTCTGATAAAACAGACTTTAAACCAACAAAGAACAAAAGAGACAAAGAAGGGCATTACATAATGGTAAAGGGATCAATGCAACAAAAAGAGCTAATAATCCTAAATATATGTGCACCCAATGCAGGAGCACTCAGATTCATAAAGCAAGTTCTTAGAAACCTACAAAGGGACTTAGACTCCCATACAATAATAGGGGGAGACTTTAACACCTCACTGTCAATATTAGACATATAAACAAAGCAGAAAATTAACAAGGATATCCAGGACTTGAACTCAGCTCTGCACCATGTGGACCTAATAGACATCTACAGAACCCTTCACCCCAAATCAACAGAATATACATTCTTCTCAGCACCACATCACACCTATTCTAAAACTGACAACACAATTGGAAGTAAAACATTCCTCAGCAAATGCAAAAAAATGGAAATCATAACAAACAGTCTCTCAGGCCACAGTACAATCAAATTAGAACTAAGGATTAAGAAACTCACTCAAAACAGCACAGCTACATGGAAACTGAACAACCTTCTCCTGAATGACTACTGGATAAATACTAAAATGAAGGCAGAAATAAAGATGTTCTTTGAAACCAATGAGAATGAAGACACAATGTACCAGAATCTCTGGGACACATTTATAGCAGTGTGTAGACGGAAATTTATAGCACTAAATGCCCAACAGAGAAAGCAGGAAAGATCTAAAACTGATACCCTAATATAACAAAAGATCTAAAGAAGCAAAAACAAGCAAATTCAAAAGCCAGTAGAAGACAAGAAATAACTAAGATTAGAGCAGAACTGAAAGACATAGAGAGACACACAAAAAAACCCTTCAAAAAATAAATGAATCCAGGACGTGGTTTTTTGAAAAGATCAACAAAACATATAGACCTCTGAGAGAAGAATTAAATTGATGCAATAAAAAATGATAAAGGCAATATCACCACCAATCCCATAAACATATAAACTACCATCATAGAATACTATAAACACCTTTAATCTAGAAGGAATGGATAAATTCCTGGACACTTACACTCTCCCAAGACTAAACCAGGAAGAAGTTGAATATCTGAATAGACCAATAACAAGATATGAAATTGAGGAAGCAATTAATATTCTACTAACTGAAAAAAGTCCAGGACCAGATGGGTTCACAGCCAAATTCTACCAGAGGTACAAAGATGAGCTGATATCATTCCTTCTGAAACTATTCCAAACAATAGAAAAAGATGGAATCCTCCCTAACTCATTTTATGAGACCAACATCATCCTGATACCCAAACCTGGCAGAGACACAACTAAAAAAGAAAATTTCAGGCCAACATCCCTGACGAACATTGATGCAAAAATATTCAATAAAATACTGGCAAACCGAATCCAACAGCACATCAAGAAGTTTATCCATCACAATCAAGTTGGCCTCATCCCGGGGATGTAACCCTGGTTCAACATATGCAAATCAATAAACATAATTCATCACACAAACAGAACCAAAGACAAAAGCCACCTGATTATCTCAATAGATGCAGAGAAGGCCTTTGACAAAATTCAATAACACTTCATGCTAAAAATTCTCAATAAACTAGGTATTGATGGAACGTATCACAAAATAATAAGAGCTGTTTATGGCAAACCCACAGCCAGTATCATACTGAATGGGCAAAACCTGGAAGCATTCCTTTGAAAACTGGCACAAAGATGCCCTCTCTCACCACTCCTGTTCAATCAGGAAGTTCTGGCAAGGGCAATCAGGTAAGAGAAAGAAATAAAGGGTATTCAAATAGGAAAAGAGGCAGTCAAATTGTCTCTATCTGCAGGTGACATGACTGTATATTTAGAAAACTCCCATTATTCATCTCAGCCCAAAATCTCCTTATGCTGATAAGCAACTTCAGCAAAGTCGCAGGATACAAAATCAATGTGCAAAAATCACAAGCATTCCTAAACACCAATAATAGAGAGCCAAATCATGAGTGAACTCCCATTTACAATTGCTACAAAGACAAATACCTAGGAATACAACTAACAAGGGATGTGAAGGACCTCTTCAAGGAGAACCACAAACCACTACTCAAGGAAATCAGAAAGGACACAAACAAATGAAAAAACAGTCCATGCTCATTGTTAGGAAGAATCAATATTGTGGAAATGGCCATACTTCCCAAAGTAATCTATAGATTAAATGCTATTCCCATCAAGCTACCAATGACTTTCTTCACAGAATTGGAACAAACAACCTTAAATTTCATTTAGAACCAAAAAAGAGCCTGCATAGCCAAGATTCTAAGCACAAAAAATAAAACAAAGCTGGAGGCATCACACTACCTGACTTCAAACTATGCTACAAGGCTACAGTAACCAAAACAGCATGGTTCTAGTACCAAAACAGATATATAGACCAATGGAACAGAACAGAGGCCTCAGAAATAATGCCACACGCCTACAACCATCTGATCTTTGACAAACCTGCCAAAAACAAGCAATGAGGAAAAGATTCCCTATCTAATAAATGGTGTTGAGAAAACTCGCTAGCCATAAGCAGAAAGCTGAAACTGGATCCCTTCCTTACACTTTATACAAAAATTAACTACAGATGGATTAAAGATTTAAGCATAACACCTAAAACCTCAAAAACCCTAGAAGAAAATCTAGGCAATACCATTCAGGACATAGGCATGGACAAAGAGTTCACGACCAAAACACCAAAAGCAATGGCAACAAAGCCAAAATTGACAAATGGGATCTAATTAAACTAAAGAGCTTTTGCACAGCAAAAGAAACTATCATTAAAGTGAACAGGCAACTTTCAGAATGGGTGAGAATGCTTGCAGTCTACCCATCTGACAAAGGGCTAATATCCAGAATCTACAAAGAACTTAAATTTACAGAAAAAAAAAAAACAACCCCATCAAAAAGTAGGCAAAGGATATGAACAGACACTTCTCAAAAGAAGACATTTATGCAGCCAAGAAACATATGAGAAAACGTTCATCATCACTGGTCATTAGAGAAATGCAAATCAAAACCACATTATGATAACCATCTCCAGTAGAGTTAGAATGGCGATCATTAAAAAGTCAGGAGACAACAGATGCTGAAGACTATGTGGAGAAATAGGAAAGCTTTTACACTGTTGATAGAAGTATAAATTAGTTCAACCACTGTGGAAGACAGTGTGGCAATTCCTTGAGGATCTGGAACTGGATTTGGTCAAATATCATTTGATCCAGCAATTCCGTTACAGAGTATATATCCACAAAATTATAAATCGTTCTATTATAAAGACTTATGTGAGCCAGGTGTGGTGGCTCACGCCTGTAATCCTAGCACTTTGGGAGGCCGAGGCAGGCAGATCACCAGGTCAGGAGATTGAGACCATCCTGGTCAATATGGTGAAGCCCCGTCTCTACTAAAATACAAAAAAATTAGCCAGGCATGGTGGTGGGCGCCTGTGATCCCAGCTACTCAGGAGGCTGAGGCAAGAAAATTGCTTGAACCTGGGAGGTGAAGATTGCAGTGAGCTGAGATCGTGCCACTGCCCTCCAGACTGGTGCCTGGCGACAGAGCAAGACTCTGTCTTAAAAAAAAAAAAAAAAAGACTGTAGTTGTAGTTGATGACTTACGCTTTGGGGAAAATGACTTCAAATATGGCTTTCAAAGATGGAGATGCCATAATTATTGTTATACTGAATTTATCCTCCAAAGTTTATTTAAATTTTTTTTTCCTCAATAGTATTCTACAATCATGTATCTCCACACCTTTCCTTGTACACAATTTCTGTCCCAGGTATCAGCAAGCTCCATGGAGTCGGCAATCCCTCTTTCCTTTTATTATGTTATTACTTTTTCAGAGGGCACAGACACTTGGCCTTGGCTAGTTGTCTCAGCAAATTCATGCACAGAGATTCCATCCAAACTTATATTTTAATTACCCTAAACCAGAGACCATGGCTTCTATTTCTTTATTGGCTCCAGTGTGCCTGGAACATGGATGGGCTCATTAAATATCTGTGAAATGATTGAGTGAAAATTAAAGAAGATTCTGGAGAACCTGCAACATATCTATGAAAAACTCAAGAGATGATAGATTGTATTAATATTATCCAGCGTTTTTTCAACTCTGTTTCATTGCCTGTAGCTCTCTACACATCTAATGTCCCTAAGAATCATTGTGGTTCATGGTAGGATTAAAAACTGAAACTGAAATATGAATGATTTCATCAATGTTCTCTAGGTCTGTAACAAAAAGTCCAGGGAAAAATTCTCTAGTTTCCAATAAAAAAATTCATCATTCAATTCACTCCTTACTTTGCTTTTTGTTCTGTGTTGAAACTTTAGCTAGTCATATGGATATGAATTTGAATCTTAAAGTCTTTTTTCACCTTTTATTATTGCTGTGCTCTTTGGGCTTAACGATCTTGAAGATAATAACTTTGAAGTCTAGTTTCAGTGAAAAAGTTTTAAGTTATTGGACAACTTCTGAATGTGTCTTTGTAGCAAAGGTAAAATGGGCAGCTGAAGGTATCACACAGATGATCTGAATCATTCAATAGCCTTCCTATGGGCAAAGGTGGTATGTTGTTACAGTTTAGGTCCTGATTGGCTCTAATCAACTGTATTCTACACTGAGATGCTTACTCAGCTCATTTATCAGCTCCCTTTTTATTTAATTTTGATTTTCATTAAAGCTAATATTGCAAAAGCTGATTGTCATTTCTAGCCAGCAATGGGATAAAGCTGTCTCCACCTCATCTCTCAGCATTCCTCTCCATTCGCCTCTGAACGTGTGGCTGGAGGACCTAGCCAGCTGTCATCCTGTAAGAGAGAGCCACGTTTGTCTGTATTTCAGTTATCTATAATGCTGCAGCCCTAGAGAAGTGCTGATAATAACCATCATGACTTCAAAGTGGAGCTTCTGAAACGATCTTATTCATAGTATTGCCTATTACCTTGGGGCAAAGGAGATGCTCCATAAATATTAAATAAAAAGGAGAGAAGGGGAGATGAAGAGAGGTGTTTGGAGCTATATATGTGGTATGAAGCCATTTAAGCTGTTCAGCGATGATTTTAGGAAATATATTTTATGCAACAAAAACTATAGATGGTGCTGTGAGTATCCTCTCAGTGTGACCCATAGGAAGACCAGTTTGCCTTTGGCAAGAGACTTTGTGGTGTTTTCCCAGACATCAACATAGAGGTGCAGGCACTAAAAAAGCCTACAAGTCATCAGCGAATATATTTTGAAGTGATGATAAATTGTGTACTGGCAAGAATTAAAGATGAAACAATAATGAGTCTACATGAAACGATTAAAAAGCTGTTGATGTTAAGTTTGCTGCTGAAACTTCCTACCAATGGGGAACATTTAAATACTTCAAGCTGTGGAATTGCATAGATTGTGAGCGCATCAGAGGAACACAGTGACTGGATGCATCTGCGCTTCCCAATGCAACATCCGTCCTTAAAGATCAAGCATCGGGAGATACCCTAATGCCCGGTGAAACACCTCCACGTTGCTCCAGTCAACACAGGTGGGCAGGTGCCCAGGACAGAGCCTTGCCTTGGGCCTCAAGGTTTGTCTGTGAAGAACTTGGGCTGCTTGGGGTCACTGAAGCAGAGGCTGTCTTTTGTCTTGGGAACCCAATACTGCCAGGACCTGTGTTCCCCTTCTTTGCCCCTGCTACACTGAGGTTGGGCAAGTGAAACTGCATGGTATTGTGTGAAATACCCTTCACACCGCCTGGGACTGCAGAACCCAGAGTGGTAGGGAAGTTCAGAGAACGTGTGTAGACTCAGCCTTCCCTCCTGCCGCCCTGCCTTTCCGCCTGCAGAGGCTGGACCAAGAGGGCTGACAGGCTCGTAACTGCCCCTCCATCCTTCCCTGCCCTTCCAGACCCTTGGGAAACTCTCCCAGTTCTGCAGACTAAGTTCTCCAACATAAAATGAACTAAATACCTATTATGTGGGGCACTCTTGACATTAAAAGTGCTAATCTTCCTCACAGTCCAAGAATAATATCATTATTATAATCCTCCCAGCTTTGCTGATGAGTAAAATGAGACCAAAGGTCATGAAATAAATAAATAATAGATTTGGTCTTTCAATGCAGCACACTACATTCTTCTACGCTAACTTGTTTGATATTTTCTGTCCCATATTAATTGAAAAATAAATGTGTTTAAAGCATCAGGTTTTCAAATGCAGCAAACCCCAGGCACCAGAGAATATTCTTAGAAGACTCTCTAAAATCCAACTCTATGGAATGTGCAGCTGAACAAAAAATAAATAAAAAATTAAAAAATGCAAGAAAACAAATTTTATTATTCTCTCCTGAGAGAAGCCAAAGGTATTAAAAATAACTGAGGAATAAACTTGTACATCTATGAAAAGTCTTGGCTCATTTAAAAATTTTGGCTTTGCTATTTCTTCTATTACCTTAAGTGCATATAAATCACTCTTTCTAGCAAGTGTGAATGTGCTCAGAAATGTGTGTTAGACTACTCCCAAGTTTAATTCTATTATCACATTTCCCTCCCAACTCAGGTGCTGTTAGAAAATAAAAACAGAAAACAGTCTCATAATATATTGCTGCTGCAAGTTATTTTTTGTTTCTATCAATGATATACTTTTGTAAACTGTCTGCTATATTATAGTATGAACAAAACCCATCTGTTATTGGCATGTGGTCATAATTATGATATTTAAAAGTACAAAATGGAAATACCAATTAAAAACATAAATTAATTACCAAATAGAAATACTCATTATTTGCATTATATGCATTTTTAAAAAAAAAAAAAAAAAAAAGATTAAACAAACTCTCTCTTTTTTCATTGAGTGTCATGCTTCTGCTATTACATTGTCCTGATCATCTGAAAGTCAATGACAGGAGTAATAAGATGGAAGCTCAAACTCTTCTCCATCACCTAAGAGGTGACATTAGGCAAGTCACACTCTTAGCAACAATGGGGAGCCTGAACCAGAATATTTCGAGGGCTCTTCCTATATCAAGATTTGATGATGTCGTGACTACCACAGTGTCTGCATTTTCACTCATATATTTAGTGGGCATCCAGAAGATTCTAGATGCATCAGTTATGTCTGATCTTTAAATTCAAATTAATTTTTCTGATAATCAATGGCAAATGCAAAGAGAGCTAAATTTTTCATTTCAAGCCTTCTCTGGCCCACAAGTCAAGACTAATAAATCCACCGAATTATCTATTACTCATAGCCAGGGTGGACATGATAAAGCATTTATATAATGATATTGCAGAAGTCAAGAGCCTTCACACTTTTAAGATATCTTTGGCAGGCAATTCTCAAGGTTGAGAAACATTGTATTAGAGCATACTCAAAACATGACCAGAGTGGGGAAGATGATGATATTTGTGAGGGAATCAGGAGAGGAAATGTTGCTACATTTTATTCCCTTGAGCAGAGACAATAGGCAAAATTCTGGATCTGATATCCAAGAGTAATGTGTGGTAGGCAGAGGTAACCCCGAGGGAATGAGCGTGATTGTTAACCCAGCCTCCCTGGAAATGCTCTTATCAGCCAACTTGGACCAAGTCAGATCCTCGGAGGAGATGTTGGGGGAGGGTCCCTTGAGCCCAGGAGATCAAAGCTGCAGGCAATGAGCTATGATCATGCCACTGTGCTCCAGTCTGGGTGATGGAGCAAGACCCTGTCTCTAAAAGCAAACAGAGAATCAGTTCCTATTGTATAAGCAGATTCTATGAACGTCCTGCTTTGCTTTGCAAACATATCACTACTCCAGTCCTCCTTGATTAAGGTATAAGGACCTCCTTACACTCAAAAGGCATTTTAAGAGCCCTAAAGTTGGCACACAGAGATAGACAATGATGAATTAGTAAAATAATGTTCTATATTATACGAGATGATATACTTGCATCTAAAAGTTAGCTGTCTACCTATCATGTTAATGTTTCCATCTTTGAAGATACATTTTCCCTCCAATGTAATGGCTTGTAGAATCAACTTAGCAGCTAAATACTGTGGGGGTTAAGGGTATAAATAGTTGTGATGCACCTGCTATTTTCACATACTTAAAATAATAAAAGTAATAATAATATTACTGCGAACAGTAATATAAATACAAATGAACCTGAGAGGGTAAGCTCAGTGAGGATGCACGATTGAATGAGACTCAGACACAGAGTATGTGGGGCGTGTGTGGTGTGGAAGAGCCACAGCCAGCTAGAGTCCTAAGGCCTGGGGAGAGAAAGAAGGCAGACTCAGCACCGAGGTCCGTTTTTTGTTGTTTTTCTTTTTTTAAGTCTCAAACCTGTTAAATATGTAATCATTAAAGATAGTTACAGAAAGTCTAACCGAAAATTTAGTACAATATGTTTTTTAAATTGTAGAATTGGGAAGATCTTTTAAATCTCAGAAACCATGAAGGAAGAAACTGATAGATTTGGACACATGCATATGAAATCCTTCTAAACTGTTAAAAGATATCATCAATGAAGCTAACAGGCGAAGGACAAACTCAAAAAACATTTGCGATAGACAGAATAGATAAGTATCTGGCATATGTAAAGAGCTCCTAAAAAGTAATAAAAAATTTATCCCCCAAAAGAAAAAAACTAAGGAACAGTTTACACGGAAATTTGTTTGCCTTATAACCATATTAAGAGGTCCCCAGACTCGGGCCGGGCGTGGTGGCTCAAGCCTGTAATCCCAGCACTTTGGGAGGCTGAGGCGGGTGGATCATGAGGTCAAGAAATCGAGACCAATCTGGTCAACATGGTGAAACTCCGTCTCTACTAAAAATAAAAATAAAAAAAAATAACTGGGCATGGTGGCACATACCTATAATCCCAGCTACTCAGGAGGCTGAGGCAGGAGAATTGCCTGAACCCAGGAGGCGGAGGTTGTGGCGAGTCAAGATCGCACCATTGCACTCCAGCCTGGGTAACAAGGGCGAAAAACCCCGTCTAAAAAAAAAAAAAAAGGTCCCCAGACTCGAGGAAAACAATGAGAAACAATTTTTTTTCCCACCAGAGGCAAAAGCAAGAAGTTTGTCAATATGTGGCAGTGTAAATAGAAACCAATGTTTCGGTAGCATTTTGGGTTAATAATGTGTATATCCTTTGACTCAGTAATTCTGTCTAGAAACCTATTCTGCATAAACTCACATAATGAGAAGCATTAAAAAATGCATGCAGAATTCTTAGGAAATGGGAAAAGTAGAAAGAACCCAAATGCCCAACAGTAAAGGATTTGTGGGGCTAACTGTGATTCTTCAATGCAGGGAAAGATTGAGTTCTGTCTGTACTGATACAGAGAAATGTTGATATATTAGTAGCAAGTGGATAAGTCTCCTTGAAGAGCAGAATGTGAATTCTAGAATGGCAGAATTTAATAGTAAGTGCCTGGAAATGTATATCCAATTTAGACTGACAATGACATAAGGGGTACGTTAACTGGTTACAAGAAACCAAAGGTTGATTTTCAGTTCGTGTATTATTTTATAATGAATATTTCCCAAATGTGCTGGCTACAACGAAAGTCAGCTAATTTTCTTACCTTATTAGGATTTTACATTTGAAAGTAATTACACGGCATTAAGTAACTGATCATCAGACTGATGCTTGGTCAGAGATTTTGGAAACAACAAATTTTCAGCAGATAGCAGGCAATGCTCAGCAGCCCTGACCTTCAGGAAAATTCACATAACAGGATCATAGTTTTTAAGGCTATATAAAGTGTATGTTAAGAGAGTGTTTCGCAATCACACCAACTCAGTGAGAAGAAAAGAGTGGCATATGTTTTCAGTGTAACTTTACAAACCTAATACCTTAAAACTTGACAGTTTGGAGAGCAGAGGAGAGCAATTGCAAGAAAGGAAACGACGCACCTTGGAATAACGCAAAGGCTTGGAGGTGCAGGCTGAGAGTCTTCAGCCAACCCCTCATGTGTTCTCAGTTCTGAATGATGACAATGCAATCTCACCGCATGGTTGTAAACAAGGAAGACCATATTTGCATAATCACTTACAGTGCTCAGACTGTGTGTGTGTGTGTGTGCACCATATATGTGAGTTTCTTAGTTTCTCACCTTCCGTGGAATCTATTAACATTTTGTCTCCGACATTTCAGTTTTAGAATAAACAAGGAAGGCCAGGTTCACCTGAAGATTTCCACAAACCACTGAGCTGCTTTATGGTCTCGGAATAGTAGGGAGTCAAGAGCCCCACAGGAGCCACCACTGGACCTCCTTGGGGATCAGAGCTTGCAGGGAGGAGATGAAGCAAAGAAAATGAGCCTGCTGGGAACACTCCACACCCTTCAGCCATCATGAGCAACGTGACCCACGCTCGGAGACCAGGCTACTTATTTTAGAATAATAGACATTTATAAACAACAAGGACACTGCACTCCCTTGGCAAGCTTAAAATGTGTGCTTATAAAACCTGAACCTAAAAATCACTGCTATGGGAGGACAACTAGTCATTTGGAGGAAGACAGCCCTAAGAAATATAAGTCTCAAGTGGGCAGAAAAAAACACCTATACGTTAGTGAAACAAAGCAATTAAATGCAACACACAGAACAGTAACAAAAAAAAAAATCAACATTTTGCACATTTGAAAACAATAATGAGGGAACTGTTTAATTTCCATTTTCCATCTCTTGTTAATTACAGACTTTGAAGGATCACTAGTACTGAGAGAATCATTACGGCAGACAAGACAAATTTAAGAACATTCTTTGACTTTCCTTCAAGCGTGTTAGAGTATTCTGACTCCATTGTTGACTTTCACTTTCCAAATCTCATCATTATTCCAAAGGTGTGCAAAAACTTCACTGTTTCCGAAGGGTGGAGAATTGGGTGATTTTTACTTAACAAATGCCATTGGGACTCAGGGAATCTGTCTCCATTTACGTCTTTCTCACTCTACCTTTGCATCATTGATGCCAGAGAAGGTGCAGACAAATCCTGCAGCATGTCAGCCCCCTTCCACCTCACTGATGCATGTGTTAATATAATTCAAGTTTCATCGTCTTTAAGCCCTTGGTATCTCTCCCAAAGCCAAATTTGAAAAGCCTTCCATTTCTGCTCTTTCATTCACCAGACTTAGTTTCTCTTTCCAGTCCAGGTTTCCTCTAATTCTAATTTGCTCAACATTACGTACTAAGAGGAAACATATCTGAATTGAGATCCTCATGAATGTAAGAAGGAGAACATATCCTTTTACTTAAGTGAAAGAGGGAATTAGAGGCTTCAGAGATGTCATTACACTCTCTGTAGTCCAGTTTCCTGTGATCCAGTTTCCTGGTGGCAGTAATTAAAACCTCACAGAAGTTAGATGGCCCCTACACACATTTCTTAAATGAAGTCCTATCTATAACCATGTAGGCCTCTGGTACTAGTGATAGTTAGCTTTTTGACATTTTTAATACTTCAAACCCAGTTATTCAACAAAGATTTTGCACCATGCACAGAACTGCATTGGGCCTTATTGAAATATACAAGAAAAAGACAGGGTCCATACCCACACCCCTAGAAGATTTCAATCTATTACAAAACACTGCCAAAATCTACACTTGAAAAACAAACAGATAGTGAGGAGAGAGATCCAAGATGGCTGATGACTAGCAGCTCGGGATTGTAGCTCCCAGTGAAAACGAAAAGAATGAGAGGACGCCACACCTTCACATGAATTCTTATTGCTCACGCACCAGGAGATTCCCAGCGGAGGAGCCCCACGGGTCGCCAGCGCAACTCTTGTGACCGGCAAGGCAGTTTTGCCGGCGCCTCGGAGCGTCAGTTCTTGGTGCAGAGTCAGAAAAGCACCATCAATCTTAACGCCGCTGATTCAGTCGGCGCAGTGGGTTGCTCAGATTTCGGCACTGAGAATCAATAACTTGGACGTCCACTCAGAAACCCAATTACAAAGACAGTAATTAAAAAGACCACAGATGGATAAATCTACAACGAAGGGAAGAAAACAGTCAAAAAAGGCTGAGAATACCTGAGATCAGAACGCCTCTCCCTCAGCAGGGGATCCCAGTTCCTCATCAGCAACGAAACAAGGCTTGATGGAGAACAAGTGTGTTCCAATTACAGAAGCAGGCTTCAAAACGTGGATAATTAGAAACTTCTGTGAATTAAAAGAACTTGTTCTAACACAATCTAAAGAAACTAAGAACTTTGAAAAAAGGTTTTACGAAATGTCAACAAGAATACACAATTTAGAGAGAAAAATAAGTGAATTGATGGAGCTGAAAAACATAATACGAGAACTATGTGAAGTATGCACAAGTTTTAACAGCCGAATTGATCAAGCAGAAGAAAGGATATCAGAGGTCGAAGACCAACTCAATGAAATAAAACTAGAAGACAAGATTAGAGAAAAAAGGATAAAAAGGAATGAGCAAAGTCTCCAAGAAATATGGGACTACGTGAAAAGACCTAATCTACGCTTGATAGGTGTACCTGAATGTGACGAAGAGAATGAATCCAAGCTGGAAAATATGCTTCAGGATATTATTCAGGAAAATTTTCCCAACTTAGTAAGGCAGGATAATATTCAACTCCAGGTAATATAGAGAACACCACAAAGATATTCCTCAAGAAGAGCAACTCCAAGGCACATAATCGTCAGATTCACCAGGGTTGAAATGAAGGAGAAAATACTAAGGGCAGCCAGAGAGAAAGGTCAGGTTACCCACAAAGGGAAGCCTATCAGACTTACAGCAGATCTCTCAGCAGAAACCCTACAAGCCAGAAGAGAGTGGGGACCAATATTCAACATCCTTAAAGAAAAGAACTTTCAACCAAGAATTTCACATCCAGCCAAACTAAGCTTCATAAGTGAAGGAAAAATAAAGTTTTTTGTGAACAAGCAAGCACTCAGAGAATTCATCACCACCAGGCCTGCTTTACAAGAGCTTCTGAAAGAACCATTACACATAGAAAGGAACAAACAGTATCAGCCTTTCTAAATAATACCAAAAAGTAAAGAACATCAATATAATGAAGAATTTATATCAACTAATGGGCAAAATAGCCAAAATTTACATCAACTAATGGGCAAAATATCAACTAATATTAAATGGCAGTATTAAACTCACATATATCATTATTAATTCTCAATTTAAATTGACTAAATTCCCCAATTCAAAGACAGACAGGCAATTTGGACAAAAAACTAAAACCCATCGGTATGCTGCATCCAGACCCATCTCACATTCAAGGATACACAAAGACTCAAAACAAGGGATGGAGAAAGATTTGCCAACCAAACAGAGAGCAAAAATAAATAAATAAAAAGCAGAAGTTACAATTTTTGCCTCTGATAAAATAGCCTTTAAAGCAACAAAGATCAAAAGAAGCAAAGAAGGACATTATATAATGATAAAAAAATCAACGCAACAACAAGAAGAGCTAAAGATCCTAAATATATACGCACTCAATACAGGAATACCCAGACATACAAGACTTATAAAGAGACTTAGACTCCCACACAATAATAGTGGGAGACTTCAACATTAATATTAGACAGATCAATGCGACAGAAAATTAACAATGATATCCAGGACTTGAACTCAGATCTGGAACAAGTAAACGTAATTAACATTTATAGAACTCTCCACTTTACACAAAATATACACTCTTATCAGTACCACATCATATCCACTTAGAAGTTTAAACGAAATGTTGGTTGGCTCCTTGTTTGTTATTCTCTTCCCTCATTTTCTTTCATGTCTCCATTATTAAGGACAATTATAGGCATACCCATTTTTAGACTGCATTCTAGCCTGGGCAACAAAGTAATACCCCCATTCTCTCTCCCTCTTCCTCTTTCTCTTTCTTCCTCTTCTTTATTCTTTTTCTTATTATTCTTTTTTTCTTTCTAAAAATAATAAATAAAAAAAAGAAAAACAAACAGACAGTAATTTCTAAGACAGACTACACAATCAGATGCATAATAACTGAAGTCCCAATCTCTGAGGATGGAGGAGCTCATGGGGCAATCCCACCCTCTTCTCATATTGATGCTGACAGAGGGTGGAAACAACTCGCCCTGGGACACACAGCTCATCATGAGTGGCAGAGCTCAGACTCAACACTGACCTCCTGATTTTCATTTCTGTATTCACTTCACCACTGACAACCACTACAAATTATAAGTAGTTCATGCTGTGTTCCAATTGTTAAGAATGTAGCATATTGGCCTCAATCTCTTCTGGCTTGTAAAGTTTCTGCTGAGAGGTCCACTGTCAGTCTGATGGACTTCCTTTTGTAGGTGACCTGGCCTTTCCCTCTGACTGCCCTTAACATATTTTCCTTCATTTTGACCTTGGAGAATATGATGATTATGTGTCTTGGGGTTGATCTTGTCATGGAGTATCTTAACAGTGTTCTCTGTATTTCCCGGATTTGCATGTTGGCCTGTCTTTCTAGACTGGAGAAGTTCTCCTGGACAATATCCTGAAGTGTGTTTTCCAGCTTGGTTCCATTCTCCCTGTCTCCTTCAGGTACTCCAGTCAATCATAGGTTCGGTCTTTTTATGAAGTCCCATATTTCTTAGAAGCTTTGTTGTTCCTTTTCATTCCTTTTTCTCTCATCTTGACTGCATGTCAGCAAGGTGGTCTTCAAACTCTGTTATCCTTTCTTCCACTTGATTAATTCAGCTATCGATATTTTTGTATGCTTCATGAAGTTCTTGTGCTGTGTTTTTCAGCTCCATCGGGTCGTTTACGTTCCTCCCTAAACTGGTTTTCTAGTTAGTAGCTTCTCTAACCTTTTATCAAGGTTCTTAGCTTCTTTGCATTGGGTTAGAAGATGCTCCTTTGGCTCAGTGGAGTTTTCTGTTACCCACCTTCTGAAGCCTACTTCTGTCAATTCATCCATCTCATCCTCTGTTCCCATTCCACACCCTTGATGGAGAGGCGTTATTCGGAGGAGAAGAGGCACTTATTGCAATTATTGCAATTATTCGGAGGAGAAGAGGCACTCTGGCCTTTTGGGTTTTCAGTGTTTCGTCTCTGTTTCGTTCTCATCTTAGTAAGTTTGTCTAGTTGCGATCTTTGAAGCTGCTGACCCTTGGATGGGGTTTTTGTGGGGACTTTTTTGTCATTGATGCTGTTGTTGCTTTCTGTTTGTTTGTTTTTTTGATGGTCAGTTCCCTCTTCCGTAGGGCTGCTGTGGTTTGTTAGGGTTTCGCTTCGGGCCCTTTTCATCTGATTTGCTCCTGCACATGGAGATGTCACTCAAGGAGGCTGGAGAATAGCAAAGATGAGGGCCCTGCTCCTTCTTCCGGGATCTCTGACCTCGAGGGGCACCGACCTGATGCCCATAGGAATGCTTCTGCATAGGGTGTCTAACAACACACAGGGTCTCACCCAGTTGGGTGGCACAGAGAATATGAACCAATTAACAAAGCACTTTGACTTTCCATTGGTGGAGGGGTGTGCTTTGCTATGGGGAAACGCACTCATTTGGACTGCCCACATTCCTCAGAACTACCACGAGGAAAGGCTAAGTCTGCTGGTCTGCAGAGACTGCGGCCACCTCTCCCCATACGTGCTCAGGCCCAGGGAGATCCAGGTTCTGTTCCTGAACCTCTGGCTAAAGTTGTTGGAGTTCCTGCACAGAAGCCGCATACAGTGAGGACGGTTGTGGCAGGGTCAGGCCTGAAGAAGTGCTCTGGCCACAGTCTGCCACGGCTGGTGTGTTGGGCTGTGGGGACACCTCGTGGAGACCAAGCCGTCCAGCCTTCCTAGTTCCAGCAGGGGAAAAGTGTAGCCTGGAGCTATAGAGATGGCTGCAGCCCTTCCCCCACCCTGGGAGCTTAATGTGTTAGGTGGCTATCAGTCCCGGTATTGGCTGCTGCCTCTCTTCCAAGGAGCTCAAACGGCTTAGGCAGCAGGCAGCCTCAGCAGTGCTATTGCTTTCCCCTCCCTCTGAGAGCTCAGCAGGCATAGGCGGCTTCCAGCTGAGAGGCTACTGACAATCGGTGTGGCTCCAGGGTTGGCATTAGAACCCTGGGTCCCAGTGGTGTGGGTTCACAAGTGGAATCTTTGATCTGTGGGTTGCACAGTTCTGTGGATAACGCATGGTTTCCCCGGCTGGGCAGCATGCTCACTTACTGACTCCCTTGGCCCCATGTGGCTCTCAGGTGGGCCACATCACCATACTGCTCTTCCTTCCCCTCCTGATGAAAGGACGTGACTATCCTGGCTGCCAGGAAAGGATTCACATGCTAATTATGGTTCTTTTCAGTGGGAGCCTCTGATTGCCTTTGCTCCTAGTGAGCCTACTTGGCCCTGCCCCCCACTTGTGCATTTTTAACAAGAACAATAAACATGACACACCAAATAAAAGGAAAGTCAACAACAACATTTTGTACAGAT
Organism: Saimiri boliviensis; assembly: GCF_048565385.1. Lineage (NCBI taxonomy): Eukaryota > Metazoa > Chordata > Mammalia > Primates > Cebidae > Saimiri > Saimiri boliviensis. Next base: position 7,166,387 of record NC_133463.1, on the reverse strand, counting down.
CAAAACAATGATCAACAAGTACCACAAACTTCATCTGGCCCTACAGAAATGGGCATTTCTTACTTCCTCCAAATAAAATTTTATCTTGGTATAATAGGATTGATACAATGCTAACTAAATCACCCAGACTAGCATATTGGAGCTGTGGCTAGACTAGCTAGCTAAATAGGTATTCACCATTCCTGAAGTACAAAGACAACAAGTTAGATATTTTCCTATGGAACATTAAAGAAAAATCACAATTTATAAATGTAAAAATAGCTCTGCTCTTCCACTCATGATATTCTGAGGGAAAATATTAAGTGGGCAGTCGTGTGAGATGATGGAGATTGGCATATATAATTAACCAGAATTTTAAACTTTTTTCCTCTCCACCAAGCCACCAGACAAATACGAGATGTATAAAAGTACACGTGAAACAAAGCAGACACTGTGGAGAGTCAGAGAAGTGTTTTTGGAAGACATGATTAAGGACATTTATCTCCTTTGTGACACAAAAGAAGAAAGTTTCTCTAGAATGAAAGATATTTGCAAATCACATAACCAATAAGGGCCTAGGATCCGGAATACATAAAGAAATTTTACAACTCAACAGCAAAAAGACAAACAACCCTATTAAAAATAGGCAAAGGACTTAGTCATTTTCCAAAAGAGACACACAAATGGCCAAGAGGCACAAGACATGATGCTCAAACTCATTGGTCGTCAGGGAAATGTAATCAAAGCAACAATAAGATAGCACTTCACACTCACTAGGATGGCTATAATTTTTTTTTAAAAAGTTAAACAAAAAAGGAAAATAACAACTGCTGGTGAGGATACGGAGCAATTAGAACTCTCATACATTGCTGGTGGGATTGTCAAATAGTGCAGTGCTATTCACAACAGCTAAATGGCTGAGACAGCTGAAACGTTCATCAACCCATGAGTTGATAAACAAACTGTAGCATATCCACACAATGGAATATTTTATGCTAGAATGCTGAGAAATCTCAAAAACATGTTAAGTGAAAGACACCAGAAAAAAAAATGATTATACATTGTATGACTTTGTTTGTAAGAAATATCTATTATAAGTAAATCCGTAGAGACAGAGTACACACGTTTGGTGGTTTTCAGGAACTGAGGAGAAGAGGAATAAGAAGAAACTGCTTCCTGGGTACAAGGTTTTTAGAGGGGGATGAAAATGTTTTGGAATTAGAGTCAGTGGTTGTGCAACATTGTGAATGTACAAAATGCTGCTGAACAATTTACTTGAAAATAATTAATATTTTGTTATGTGAATTTTACCTTAAAAAAAGGTTGACCAAGTTTTAAAATTTCAGAACAACTCATGTCAACCGCTTTGTCATTCACAGTTGGTCACTAGCTAAAATGAAATCTGGGACGATGGGGTTAGCAATAATTTTAACTAAGGATGACCAAAAGTGCTTGGTGCTTATTTATGTTAAGTTCCATAGGAAATAGCTATAATGAAGTTGCTGACATTGCAGTGTTTGTGAAATAACGTATTTATCTGTTTCACTTCTATCTGTTCCATCAAATCATGAGTTTCTTGGTAGAAAGAACCAAATCATATTTATCTTGTAAGATAAAAGATGTAGGCTGGTATATCCCAAGCATTCAGTTAACTTCTTGAAGGGACATTAATTTTTCCTAAAGTATCTAGACTTACAAATTCTGTATGACAGGAGTTCATAAATAATTTTTGCCTTGAACAGAATTAAAATCATAAATAGAAACAAATCTTAGTTATGAATAGTGTTATTTTAGGTCAAGTACAATGAGCATTTATCTTAAAATGTTTCAGACTTTCCTATGAAAAGGTTACTTCAATATATTTTCCTCAATTTATCTGAATTTTAATAAATGTCATTTTAATTAATGACAGCATCAATTCAGATTCACTGAAATAACTTAATCGACATTTTGTTTTAAATTGCAATTTTGAAATATAGAAAGAATGTATTCCAACATTGCACTGAAAAAGAAAGTCTGAAACTTCAATAAAGTATTTAAATAACTTAATGAGATAGAAGATACATTCCTATTTTTAGTATCCTCTACTGAGACTATTTGGTAAAAGTCAGATTTGTTTAAAAGAAATCATAAGGGAAAATTGAAAATGCTAATGCAATGTAAGTATACATAAATATTATTATATTTATAAAGCATATGTGATCCTTCAAGGTCAATGAGCTACCACATCTAAAGCAGTTAGATGATAGATGAATACTTGTAGAATTTTCTTTCCTTAAAGTTGGTTTTATGCAGTTGCATAAATGCAAAATGCAATTGTTCTTAAGGAAAGAGGATTTTAGGGTTAAAAAATTCACCTCAGATATAGTTTCTAACAGATTTTTTTTTTCTAACAGGCTAATAGAGTGATGTTTTTCCTATAATAATTTAGTAATCTAACCTTTTGTCCTAACGGTGCCTAAGAAAAGTTCCAATATTTGCAGAATTTTTTTCTGGGAACTTCACTTATTAAAATAACTTGATGAAATCATTCTCCAAATATGTATTAAATATCTGTGGAAGAATTACATTTTGGCACTAACAATTCAGAACCATTTTTCCAGAATTTCTGAACACGAACTAAAATTCAGAAATAAAAACACTCTGCTTGAGAATGTGTCATGTTGATGCAAATTATAATCTAAATACAATATGTCTAAATAACAATGAAGAGAGCTTCTCTAAGAGAAGATGATGCTTCTGTAGGAATAGGCATTACAATGGGAAGACACATGTCGTAGCATAAACTACGTGTGCATTCAGGGAGGGAAAGAAAGGCAAAGGTTCTTAAGGGAAAAAGGAGGATTACATAATTGTTTTTGAGATGATTATCCTTGGCTACAAGGATCAATAACAAGAGCAGCACCAACCTGAGGTTGGATACGCAGTTGTCCTTGCAGAAGTATTTTTGCATGTGTGTGTAAGGTTCCAATAGTCTTTGTGCCCGCTTGCAGTTTTTGCAGTCTTTTATGAAAGTTACCTTGTTATCAGACACTTTCCTCCATGGCCTTCGCTGGTCCTATCTGTCAGGCTATTTTTAACACAAGTGGCCCAGTTTTGATTCTGACAACTTTCACAAATACATAGGAATTCCTGTGTAATCCATGTTGCCATTACTGTTGGTTACTTTCAGATTAGGTAGAGAAGTGTAGTCAAACTGGATGAGGTAGGCACTTAGCACTGGAACTGTGAAAACCAGTTTGCCCTCCATGTTGCTTCACCATCTCCTCTTCTTTTCTTCCTCCTTAGTTTTATTGTGAAACTTAAGAAAAAGTGGAATCAACATTTCCAGTGGCATGCTGGAGAAAAACACTGACAGCTGCTTGAGCAGGGCAGAGACGTGTGCATCTGCCAGCAGAGCTCTGTGTCAGGCTTAGTTTCAAAAAAAAAAAAAACAAACAAACAAACTTCTGAGGAAGAGGTTTGTGTGCAGGAGGTGGCTGGGAAGTGAAGAAAGCAGGCGAGGGCAGAGAGAGAAGCTGCAGTGCTGCGCAGCGGCAACAGAGACCTCAGCCTTCTCTAGGCCATGAGACAAAGCAAAGCTCTTAACGAGCACCCATGAGACGAAGCAAAGCTCTTAACGAGCACCGCAGAATAGGGCTGTTGCTGAAGAGCTGCATGACCTTAGCACATCACTGAAAACCTCTGCATCATTTTCTGACAGTCTAGGGTTAAACCATGCTGAGTCTCATTTCTTCTTCTATAACACAGAGAAACTGGAAAAGTTTAGTAGCTCGAAACTGGTTAAATGTTGAGATTCGCTCTTGGTGGCTAGCAGAATATTAGGAAAAGTTATAGATTGTAATCTCAAACCTTTTGGAAGGCCAGAAGGTTTTATTGGGACAGGCTGAATACAGCTGCCTCGTTTACATTTAGCATGGGAAAGAGAGAGAGATGATAAGAGGCTTTCCCTGTTTAGTCTATTTACCCCCCCATCCTTTTGTCTCTACTCTGTTTACTCATGTAACTTTGTGCTGGATGGTCCTCTCAGGGGGAGATCAAAGGGAAAGAGACAGAGATAATAAGGGGCTTTCCCAGTTTAAGTCTGGGAACTTAAACAGAGTAGAGACATCCCTGTGTCTCTACTCTGTTGACTCATGTAAACTTTGTGCAGGATGGTCCTCTCAGGGGGAGATCAAAGGGGAATTACCCATTAATAGTGTTTACTCTGGGCCCAGAACCTAAAGCTCTTATCATTAGTCCACAAGCGTGTTGACTTAGAAACTCTGTTGTAAAATCTTGGCTGAATAAATGTGTGGATGGACAGGGGGTCTTGGCTGATTGGTTGCATTTCACCCTCTTAAAGTAGCCAATGACCATCCCTAGCCCACTTGAATCACTGTAATGGTGTGAGAGTGCATTCATTCATCCATCATTGAGTCAGGGTCTGCAGGCCAGACCTCCACAGGTGGTGATCAACATCTCAGTTAAAACTTCAGCATCACCCAAGAATGCTTATTAAAGATACAGATTCTTTGAGATTCTGACTAGATAGATCTGAGTGGGATGGTTGGGAGAGGGAGCAGGGCTGGAAAGGGTAATCTTAAGAATGCCCTGAGTGTGTCTGATACAGTCTTCCTAGCTAGCATCCTAACAGTCTCTAAATCCTGGTAGTTTACCATTCAAAGCATCAGAGGCACATTCAAAAACAGAAACAAAGTCTGTGTAATCACATATCATTGGGTGGGGCATCTTTCCATGTTTCCACTTCCGTTTGCTCTATGTATCAGCATAGTCTGGGCGAGAAACAGAAAGTCTACCCTCTTCATGTACACACATACATCAGATTCACATAAACATGCATCAAGTCTTGCTGCAAAATCACTTAAAAGTAATAAAAGGAGCATTGATGTCTGTGAAAGTTAAATTAAAATTCTGAGATCTGAATATTTTCACATCTGCTGAAAGAACCAATAATTTCTCAGTCCAATTTGGGAACATGAGCAATTTTTGTAATACCTTGTCCTTTCCTGTTACAATGGAAAGACATCAGAATTGCAGCATTTATTTCTGAACCTGCAAAGTAATTCAAACAAGAAGAGTAGCAGCCTTCTCCCATCTCTGTCATTGTGATTTTACAATTACCTACCAGTCTCAGGAGATAATTTGTCAAGCAAATGAAAGAATCCTTAGCTTTAAAAATATCCCTCTTAACAGATTTTTCATTTATGTAAGGGAATAGGTAAGACCATTTCCCATTCAAAACAGCCTCCTTACGAGCTAACCCAATTATCCCCAAAAAGGAAATAATTCTCAAACATTAAAAAGAAACCACAAACAACCTAACACCCACCCTTTGGTGAATGCTCTGTAAGTTTATAATCAGGTACTTTCTCACTTCAATTGAGGCCCATAATTGTCTTAATGGGCCGGTAGAGCTACCTGTCAAAACAACTCATTAAGCTTGTTTCTTTTCAGTCTGGGTTCTTCCTTATTAGGGAAGAGGTTTCTAGCTGTTGAGGTTTCATCTGCTAGACATTACTTATCGTTTTCTACCCTGAGTTTTTACCCAGAAAGACCCACGTTTCCTGCTCCCTGTTACAGGGCCTCCTAGACTTCTGTACAAACACCGGGCACACTGAGGAATCATGCTTTCTGGGTTCCAGCCAGTGGGTGCTCAGCAGCTGTGCCTGCAACTCCTACAAAGGTGTACCCCTGAGGGAAAGGCTGAAGCTGACTGGGAAGCTCTGTGACCCCACATTTAGTGCTGTAGGCTCTCTGTAGCTGCTTCATCCTCATCTCACATCTGACAACTTGTAGCTTCATTAATTCCTATCAGCACTGATGCTGGGCCTTCTCTTGAACGAGTTCTTGTTCCTCACTCAAATTTCATACCCTCTCCTTGCTCAGCCTGGCCATGTCAGGCCCTGCTATCCCAAAGCTTTCTTTTTGTTGTTTCAAACTAGCTGGAGCAGTGATGGGTTTGGCTAATCCAATGATTTATCTCGCTCATTCACTTCTGTTCTAGTTGCTCAATTTTTTTTTTTTTTTTTTTTTTTTTTTTTGAGATGAAGTCTCTGTCACCCAGGCTAGAGTGCAGTGGTGTGGTGTCAGCTCACTGCAATCTCTGCCTCCCAGGTTCAAGCAATTCTCCTGCCTCAGCCTCCCACATAACTGGGATCATAGGCATATACCACCACGCCCAACTAATTTTTGGTAGAGACTGGGTTTTACTATGTTGGTCAGGCGGGTCTCAAACTCCTGACCTCAAGTGATCTACCTGCCTCAGCCTCACAAAGTGTGGGATTACAGGTGTGGGCCACCATGCTTGGCCAGTTGCTCAACTTTCAAAGCAACTGATACAGAAGAAAAACTTCACTACACATTTTTTTAAAAAACAAATTTTTACTTATCAGCAAGCTATTTTAAAAAACTTTATCCAAAGGAAAATAAATCAGTGTATCGAAGAGACATCTGTCACCCATGTATTTATTGCAGCACTATTCACAATAGCCAAGATACGGAATCGACCTAGGTGTCCAATAACAGATGAACAGATTTTAAAAATCTGTATATATACACACAATGGAATACTACTCAGCTGTAAAAAAAAGGATGAATCTTATTACTTGTGGCAGCATGGATGGAACTGGAGGCCATTACATTAATTAGAATAAGCCAAGGACAGAAAGTGAAACACGGCATGTTCTCACTTATATGTGGAAGCTAAAAAAAGTTGATCTCATAGAAATAAAAAGTAGAACAGAAGATACTAGAGGCTAGGAAGGGTAGGAGGAAGGGAGAAGAGGGAAAAATGTATGAAAGTATACGAAAACACAGCTGGGTGGAAGGAATCAGTTTTGGTGTTCGATAGCACTGTAGGATGACTACAGTTCACAACAGTATATTATATAGTTTCAAATAGCTAGAAGTAGGATACTGAATATTCTGAACACAAAGAAATGATGAATGTTTGAGATGATAGAGGTGCTCATCACCATGATCACTGTACCTCTGTATTAGAACATCATTATGTGCCCTATGAATATGTATAATTATTTGTCAATTTAAATTTTTAAAAAACACACACACAAAGGAGGGGGAAAAAGTCAGACTAAAAAATTAAAAAACAAGTTAAGCCACCCCTGCACAGTGAAAGTTTACCCAGTATATCCTACAAAGCTTATCCCCTCACTCAGAATTACTCATTAGGCGAAACCACCATGCGAGTGTTTTGTTGGAGACAATGAGAATTCTCTAAGAGGAGCATGAATTCACCCTCCCTCTGCATGTATTGGGAACTGGGGTTTGGCCTTGCCACCGTACCCTCTCAGCATTTGATCCCCCCAGCTCAGTTCTGGTTCCCCCTCCTCCTTCTATACTAGACCTAGCAGTCTCAGCCTCTCCTAGCTCATGCTGTCTCCTTACACAGACTTTGCAGTTCTTCACCCTTTTGCTTGGATTCTCTAGACTTAGTCTTTCTGTAATAGCCTTGCAGATTTTTGGTCAAAGGCAAACTTTTGCAGCCGTAAATGTAAGGGTTTAGGATTATTCTTTAGCCATTAATATATACTATAGAGAGTAAGGCTTAACCAAATACACTGATTTGTTGTTCATTTTCCATTAAGATTTTAATGCTATTCTCAAAAAGCTAGTAATAGAAGGAAATTTCCTCTATTTCCTGATAAAGGGCATCTATGAAAAACTCACAGTTGACATCATTCTTGACCATGAAAGACTGTATTTCCTCCTTTTAATATCAGGAATAATACAGAGATGTTCACTCCAGATACTGCAACATTTAGTGGAGACTTCAGCCAGGGAAATTGGGCACGAAAAGAAATAAAAGCATCCAGATTACAAAGGAAGAAGTAAAACTATCTCTATACGCAAACGACATAATCTTGTATATAGAAAGTCCCAATATATCTTTTTAAAAAAACCTGTTAGAATAAACAATTTCAACAAGGTTTCGGGTTACATGGCCAATATTCAAAAATCAACTGCATCTCTGTACAATAGCAAAGAACAAGCCAAATACAAAACTAAAAATAAACTATTTAAAGTAGCACCAAGAATAAAACAGGTAAGAATAAATTTTCAAAGAAAGTACAAAACATATTGTCTGAGAACTGAAAAACATCACTGAAAAAAATTGAAGCAGGCCAGGCACAGTGGCTCATGCCTGTAATCCCAGTACTTTGGGAGACCAAGGTCAGCAGATCACTTGAGGTCAGGAGTTCAAGACCAGCCTGGCCAACATGGTGGAACCCCATCTCTGCTAAAAATATAAAAATTACCTGGGTGTGGTGGCCGGCACCTGTAATCTCAGCTACTCAGGAGGCTGAGGCAGGAGTACCACTTGAACCCAGGAGGTGGAGGTTGCAGTGAGCTGAGACTGCGCCAATACACTCCAGCCTAGGAGACAGGACAGGACAGGACAGGAAAGAAAGAAGGAAGTGATTAAAGCAGAATTAAAGCAGATCTAAATAAATGGAAGACGTGCATAGATTGAGAGACCACATAATGTTAAGATGGCAAATTAATCAGTACATTTAATGCAATTTCAATCCAACTTCTTAGTTGTAGAAATTGACAAACGAATCATAAATTCATCTGGAAATTCTAGGAACCTCAAATAGTCAAAATAATGTTGAAAATGAATAACAAATTTACATGACTCACACTTCGAATTTCAAAACTTATTAGAAAGCTACAGTAATTAAGACAATGTGGGGCTGGCATAAAATTAGACATATAGACCAGTGGAATAAAACAGAAAGCCCAGTAATAAGCCCCATATTTACAGTTAATTTATTTTCAACAAAGGTGCCAGGACAATTAAAAGGGAGAAAAAATGGCCTTTTCAACAAAAATTCTGGAATAATCAACTATCCACATGCAAAAGAACAAAACTTTTAGACCCCTACCTCACACCAAAAATTAACTCAAAAGGATCAAAAAGCTAAATATAAGAGCTAAAACTGTGAAAATGTCAGGAAAAAAGCAATATATTAAAATATATGGTAAGTGACCTTGAACTTACGCAATGATTTTTCTTTTTTATATGACACCAAAAACACAAGCAAGGATCACTCGAGTTCAGGAGTTGAAGGCTGCAGTGAACTATGATTGTTCCACTGTGCTCCAGCCTCAGTGACAGAGTGAGACACTTATCTCCTTAAAAAAAAAAAAAAGAAAGAAAAAGAAAGAAAGAAAGAAAAGAAAAGATTATAAGCGGTAAAGATAAGAAAATTGGCTATTGGTTAAATAAAGTGTTAAACTCCTGATCCTGGTGGTACATTAAGGTGGTTTTCACCCCCCACCCTTATGAATTAAAGACAGAGTGTTTAAAATAATTAAAGATGTTAAAGATAGAAAAAGAGGTGAAAGAGATAAAATAGGTCTTGCTTTTTTTCCCATTATAATGAGAAACCAATAATAGCAAAAGAAAAAGAATCTGGTCTCTGCATGAAACATTTGTTGCTAGCATTTACATGATGCCAGTATTCTCTGATGAAAAAGCATAGTTTATAGGTAAATTGTCTCGGTATTTTAAGGGAGAATATTACCGAAATTTTTATAAATACAATAAGATTCTTAAAAAGGCTTCTGAAATAAGGCTAAGAAAAATAGACCTGATTAAAAATCCACACAGGAGTCCCATCGCCAGGAAGAAGAGTGAGCACCAATCTATTCTCTTCTGACTGTGCCTTCCCCAGTAACGCATCTCCAGGTCTCATTTTGTCTTGCCTCCTCCTGTGCAAACAGCTAATCTCAGTCCTCTGTTGAGAGCTGAATTGCATCCTGGCTCTTTGTGAAAGTATGCCACCCTAGAAATGGTCTCACTGGATTGTGTCATTGGGGAGAAGATTAGCTAGGACCGAACTAAGAATGTAAGCTTTTGACACTCTGCTGGACACTGATCACAACCAATGGATTGACAATATTCTGTTCATTCATATAATTGTACTCATATTCCTCCATAGCCCTCTGCAAATACCAAAATGAATGAATTATGCATAAGAATATCAAGGGGGACTTAGTCAAAGGCCTTGCTGATGCTAGATATACTGTTGATCAGTGTCTCGGATTCAACACACAAATCAAACCAGTAAAAGAAATCAGTTTGGCATGACTCTTTCTTAGTGATCATTGCAGCACCTTTCCTCTGCCTCAGTTTCCTCTGCTCATCAGTTTGTTTTGCTAGTACTTGCTACCATAAGCTCAGTTCTATGCAAGCCCTAACAGAAGCAGGAAGCCTTATCCACTGTCCTCTCACTAAGACAGCCCCACTGATCTTTGCTGCTGACCACAGCTAACGCCTCTGTGCCGTGAAGACAGAATCGGTCCATGAATCATCTCTGCTCCCGATTTCCTGCCCATCTCCAATGCTGGCTCAGTCCAAAGATGAGATGCTGCCTGAGTTCCCCTGAACTGCTTCCCCGACGCCATATCTGTTCAGCTGCCCCTGTCTGAGTCTTCCTTGGGCAGGAAATCCAGCAATCCTATCTTGCTCCCCCAACGAGTTCTTCCCAGCACTGGATCCTGGTCTTCCAGCACCCACCATCTTGCCCGAATTCATAATCGAATAGGGGTGTGGCATTGCCTTTGTCCTGCCCTATCAGCTGGTTTACTTGCTTTAAAATGATGTTTTCCTGAATGAAGAGTGCTTGAGTTTGCTATGCCCTCAGACCACCCTCCTTCACTAGCTGAACACCAGCTGCTGCTCAGCTCTGCACTTGAATAAGCAGGACACTCTGCTCATTGTTTTCTCTGTAGATTTTCCAATATTATTTTACTTTTATCCATCTGTGGAGATGTTGGTGATGCAGCATAACGTATAAGAAAAAAAAACCTGAGCTTTAAGGTCAGTTAAAATTACCTCTGTTCAAGTTTTGGGCTTACTGCTGTATTCCCTTTATAATTCTGAGCCTTAATTATTTTCTAATCAGTAAAATAGGTATTATAGTTGCCCCCTAAGCTAATAGGCACAGAAGGGCCTAGCATAGAAATATTTGGTCTATTCTAGATGCTTAATGTCTGGGGATCTCTTCCCTCCATCCTCCATCTTAGGCATGGATTGCCTGTTAATTCCTAATGCTTGTGGCCACATTCTTTCTAAACCTGATGTCACCTAAGGCTCCTGTCATTTCCTAAAAGAACAAGTGATAAATTTGACTCTTCTGTAAGCACTTACACCACCATGGCAGGAATGATTATCTCTAAATTATTACATCTCTCAGCTCAACCAACTGCCGTGAAAGATGGCTGATTTTTTAAAAACACTTTATTCTGGAATGATTTTAGACTTCACATGAATTCTGCAAAAATGAAACAGAGAGTTCCTGTGATTGTGCTGTGTTCTACTGCAGACGGGATTTTTACAGGTTTAATTAGAGTTCCTGATCAGTTGACTCTGGGTTAATCAAGGAGAGATTCTCCTGAGTGGGGCTGAACTATTGAAGTGCCTCACAATGGGTGCGAGTAGTGGAAGTGAGGGAGATTCTCCTGCTGTCCTGAAGGAACAACCGCATGTAGCAGAGGAGGTCCCGTGGCAGGGAATGGGGAACAGCGGCCAGGAGCTGAGAAGAAGGCTCAGGGTGGCAGCCTGGGAACACGCGGGGCCTCCAATCTGCAGCACCGGAACTGGTTCTGCCAACAACCTGAAGCTTGGAAGGCAACCCAGAGCTGTAAATGAGGACACAGTCTGTGGTCCTCCTGATTTCAACCCGCAGGACTCTGAGCAGAATGCTCTTCCTGCACTCCCAGCCCACAGACGTGGTGCCAGGCTACAAAGTGTGTGGTCATTTACTCTGTGGCAAGAGAAAATGAACGCAAGCACTATCTGTTCCTTTGCAATTGAGAAATATTTGGGGGGATATTATTTGAGACTATTCAGATATTCCTTTTCCCTACAAAACTTTTCTCACTAATTTTAACATTGGATGCTGGGTCTTGATGGCAGCAAAGATGATGGTGTAGTCCTAACGGTCTTTTTCTGTTGTCATATTTACCTTAGATTTCATAAGTAGAACTTTTTGGTGACAAAATTCTGTCTTTCTATTTGTTTATTTGAGATCATTGGTTTTTGCAAACCAAAAAATGACATAATAATGGAAAAGGAGGCAAATCAATTAAAAGGTAATTTTGGGGAGAAATTCATAATGTATCCACTTAGAAAAATAAAGGTAAAGCAATTCATGGTTAGCTATTGGAAATGGCCAGATACACTTATTATCAATTTACTCTCTTAACTGGCAGTGAGTACAAATGTTCTAAGATAATTTTTTTTTTTTTTTTTTTTTTTGAGACGGAGTTTCGCTCTTGTTACCCAGGCTGGAGTGCAATGGCGCGATCTCGGCTCACCGCAACCTCCGCCTCCTGGGTTCAGGCAATTCTCCTGCCTCAGCCTCCTGAGTAGCTGGGATTACAGGCACGCGCCACCATGCCCAGCTAATTTTTTGTATTTTTAGTAGAGACGGGGTTTCACCATGTTGACCAGGATGGTCTCGCTCTCTCGACCTCGTGATCCACCCACCTCAGCCTCCCAAAGTGCTGGGATTACAGGCTTGAGCCACCGCGCTCGGCCCTAAGATAAATTTTTAAATGTTTCCTGGCCCTATCTTTGCAGCTTCATTTAATGCGCTGGAATCTTAAAAAACAGGTTAATCACGCCACAGTTAACTTTCCAAATCCAAAGGAGGACTTTAATCAATGTTTCCTGACAAAATAATACATTTTCCACTTACCTAGTTGACTTACCATTCATTGCTTCACCATATTCCATTTGACAGAATGTAACACATTTCTATAAAGATAGAAAAAGAGAGATAGAGAAAAGATAGATAGGTAGATTACTGATAGGAAGTTAGATGATCGATCGATCGATAGATTGATTGATTGATAGATTGATAGATAAGATAGATGTGGATACAGATAGACATTTTTCAGTCCTGGCATTGTTGAAACTTTGGGCCAGACAGTCCTTGATGATGGGGAGGTGTTCTGTGCATTGTCGGATGTTTGGCGGCATCCCTGACTTGCATCCACCTGCTGTCAGTGCCCCAGTTGTGACAACCAAAAACATTTTCAGACATTGTCAAATTGTCCCTTGCGGAGCTAGGGATAAAACAGTCACTGGTTGAGAATCACTGAGAAACACAGATGGTAAGTAGGCAGAGCTAGCTAGTTGACAGAGATGGAGATATTATTGGCTCACTTCTTCAGTTTGTTAAATTAGGAAATCCTCTGATTTGCCCATGATTTTACACATCCTGACAGAGCAAGTCCTTTAACCAGGTACAAGTGTCTTTTCCCATGAGATAGTATACAACTGAACCTCTGCAAAGCTTAATAAAATGTTACTTAAATTGTTAAGAAAGATACAAAATCACAGACTACTGAAGAACGTTTAAGAAAACAAAGGCAACTGAGTAATTCAGCTAAATAAAGATCCAAAAGCTGCAAGAGCGAAACGGAGGAGCACCTACAAACAAATAATCATGAGCATGAAAAACAAAATGATCATGGCTAACTTGGTGATTCCATTGCAAATGAGAATTCTAATGCTCAATTAGGAAAAATGTAAATGGAGGGCAACATGATGACCGCCTGAATGTGACTCCACGAGGCCAGTGTTTTCTTATGGTGGGAGAACTGGAACAGGAATCCCGGGGTCTAGCTTGGAGTTCTCACTGTATGTTTTGCTGGCCAACTTAAGAAAGCCACTTTTTTAGTATTTTCAAAATGTTGAGGGGCTACTCTTTATTATTATTGTTGTTGCATCTCTAAAATTATATTATTTTAGGTTAAAATAGTGGTGTTTGAAAATGCAAGAGGACTGGATACTTCCCTTCCTTCATTCCAACTGAGAGCAAGGTTTCCACTCTTTGCAGTTCCTCAGATCCTCAAAAAGGAAATACCTTTTGAGGTACTTGTTGAACAAATGTATGTTTGAAAATGAACAATTATGACAATGAGATGAGGGTTATAGAATCAGGGCCATTTAGTTGGCTATTAGAACAGAAGAAACTCTGTGGCATCTAAACTGTGAATAGCTGAAAAAGGTGTAGCAAGCTCTCTGCTAACTCAGCTCTGTGCATTTCTGGTCTGAGGGACCCTAATGCATTTAGATCAGGGAGAGTGGTAGGTAAAAGCTGACATCCACAGAGTCTTCTGGCTACCAATGGTTCTAGGCTGTATTGGCCTAGATGGCAGCAGGGCTAGACTCCCAACGACCTCCGTATTCTTAAACACTCTGCACCACTGTTATTTATACAGCTGTCCACATGCATGTTTTCTTTACGAAAGTGTAACTCACTTCGCCATAGACTCACAGAAGTTCTCATAGTGCCTGATGTGCAATAGATACTTCACAGATGCTTATCAAATAAGTGAATGAATGAATGAATGAATGGCTAAGAATATTGGACCCAGAGTTTAGCACCCTCCCTGTGAATGATGACCAGGTTGGTTTTTGTGGACAAGGCTTCTTCATTTTCTCTTGAGAAAAAGGAACAGTTCCCATTTCAAGAGAATGTTTTTTTTTCATCCAAGCTCGCAGGTCACCAGGGCTCTGTAGAGTCCCAGAAACCAATGTTTGCCTAATCTGTTAACCAACCTGCATCATCCTCTTCATCCATTAAGCATCTCCTTCAGTTTTCCGCAAAGGCAATTATGTTACAGACCTACTCTGACATCAATGACTGATATGATGAGATACTATATTTCAATATGTGAGGCTGATTTAAAAATTAAATGTTTCAGAATTTCAGTTTAGGATTAATAAGTTCTGAAAATGTGTTGTATAACACAGTGACCACAACTGATGTATTATATAGTTGAAAATTCCTGCCTGAGTGTGGTGGCTTGTGTTTGTAATCCCAGCATTTTGGGAGGACAAGTCGAGAGGATTGCTTGTTCCCAGGAGTTAGAGACCAGTCTGACCAACATAGCAAGATACTATCTTTACCAGAAATGTTTAAAAATTAGCTGGATGTGGTGGAGCATACCTGTGGTCCTAGCTATTTGGCGAGCTGAGGAAGAAGGATTGCTTGAGCCCAGGAGTTCAAGGCTGCAGTGAACTATGATCACAACACTGCACCCCAGCCTGGGTGAAACAGTGAGACCCTGTCCAAAAAAAGAGAAAATTGCTAAGAGATTATAGTTGAAAGATTCTCACCACACACACACACACACACACATACAACTGTGTGAGAGGTGGAGATGTTAATTAGCCTGAGTGTGGTAATGATTGTGGTAATCACTTTACAGTGTATACATAAATCAGAACATCATGTTATACATTGTAAATATATGCAATTTTTATTTGTCAATGACACTTCAAAGAAGCTGGAAAAAAATTAAACATTTGAAGATGTAATACTCCGTACTTAAAGCATTTTTTCAATTAAATATTCTGTGCTGGTCACACTTTTTATTAGGCTGAATTCAGCCAGTTGTCCTATTAAAGTGGTACACCAGCCAATTAGCTTCTCATCTGTAGGTGAATGAACTTACAAGAAAATCACACTTTTTTTTTTCCTTTCTGAAAGACTGAGAGGCTACATTTTAAAATTAAATTAGCCAGCAATTGTGATGCTTTCAAAACCCATGTGTAAATAAAGGAAGACCTACCAAATGAGAAAAGCAAAGGTTGGCCAGGCACGGGGGCTCACACCTATAATCCCAACACTTTGGGAGGCCGAGGTGGGTGGATCATGAGGTCGGGGGATTGAGACCATCCCCTGACATGGTGAGACCCCATCTCTACTAAAAATACAAAAAATAAAATAAAATAAAATTAGCTGGGTGTGGTGTCACATGCCTGTAATCCCAGCTACTCAGGAGCCTGAGGCATGAGAATCACTTGAACCCAGGAGAGGAGGTTGTAGCGAGCCAAGATCGTGCCACTGCACTACTCCATCCTGGCAACAGAGAGAGACTCCGTCTTAAAAAAAAAAAACAAAAGAAAAGGTTATTTATTCTGAGCTTGCTGCAGAGCAAGGGAGTTAGCCACCATCACTTGTGTTTTCACAGAAACTCAAAAGCAGGCAAAAGGGTAGTATAGCTTCATAGTGGAAAAAGGGGAAGGCTTCAGGTGTGCCCTAGGGGAAGGCAGCTGGCCTGGGGAAGCAGGAAGAAACTAACTCGAGAGGATTCTATGCGACTGGTTAAAGATGTGTATTTGGCTCTTCCAAGGTCCTAAGTTGGAAGCAGAGATAAAAATTCGGGGACCTATGAGTAATTAATCAAGTCCTGACCATTTTAGGCCAATTGTTGCAGAAGTCTTTGTTTAGTTTTCTGGTTTGCCACTAAAGATAGCTGTCTGGATTCCTACAAATCGGACTATAGGAGAGAAAAAAATCCCTTCCTCTGCTTTCGTTCTTCAGTTCAGTGTCTGGGTCCTGTGAATTAAACTGATGAGAGACAGATTAACAGGAGAAAAGGTTTATTTCAAAGGCATACAGAGGTTTCACAGAAAAGATGTGAAAACCCAGAGGCAGTTAGACCTAAGAACCATGTACCATTTTAACACAGAGTGATAAATTGAGAAGTGACTAGACAAAGAAAAAGAGGTTTGGGCTTTCAGGACAGTAAATTGTGGGATGGTAAATATGAGGTAAAAACTCATGGAAAATGGATGTTATTTGAGTAAGTTCTGTTTATGCAGACTAAAGGCTATGCCCTCTCTAGTGATTAGTCCTTCCTTGCAATTAAGGGTTGTTCTCTTTCTGATGGAAAGGGAGATACCTTCACAAAAGGACATTTATGCTCTGATTTTAGACAGATGCAAAAAAAATAAAAAGCTCGTTTTGTGTCTGCTTTCTCAGTTGCTTTCAGCTTGAAATAATCTGTGTTTAAAAGTGACGTATTTGGGGGTGGCATATTTGAGTCCTCTTCGTGACTTATAACAGGACTGTTCATTGTAGGCCAGGAATTGATACCCTGGGAAGGTAGTTACAGGTTGCAGGTCAAAGTTTTATGTTTATATAGACATAGGCTGGCCGTTTTCCACTTGTATGCTCAGTCTCTCACTCTCTTCTGATTCGTGATATCTAAGGACTTTAATAAAGACCCACAGAAGCTCTGACATTGTTTAAAAATGCTTGATGTGGTCTGTGCCTGCAAAAATCAAGAATGAAAAATATTCAAATAATTATAAAATTCAAAAATAGGTAACTATTCAGATAAGAAAAAAATTAACTCGCAAACCTTACTCAATATTTTTAGTAAAGCCTATTTGGGTTGAACTAGTGCAGCAATCACAGTTCCACTGTCAACTAAGAAGAGGCAAGAAGCCAAGCTGCAATGCAGTAAGACAAGTCCTAACTGCAGTTCAGGAGACACAGATTCAGCTAGAAGCCAAACTGTGTTCCAAAGACATGGAGGGGAGAAGGGATTTTTAAGAGAAATGAAAAGGAAGCTAACTGTGATTATACAAGTTGTTTTCAAAGATTATCACTGATGGAAGTGGCTGGTCAGTACATGAGTCTATAGTTCGTTGGTTGTTGTTCAGAAGTTGCAGTGCTGGAAAAATCCAGCAGTTTTCTGCAATGGTGTATCATTGTAGTTTGGAACAATTTAAGAGTTCAAGGCAAATTCCTGTTTTTTTAATGTTTGTTTGTTTGTTTGTTTGTTTGTTGCAAGTTTGCATAATGTGCAGGCAGTTCTTAAAATGGCTTCTCAACTCCACTTTAGATCTCTGAACCAGAGTGACAGCATTTTGTATACCACATTTCACATCAGCAATTCGAAATAACTCACAAGCGACTTCTCCAGCACATCAGGTACAAAAATTGAAAACCAAATGATCCTGTTTTTGTTTCACTGGGACCATAAAATGCAGTGGTATTCCACTTTTTAATGAGGGCATTATATTTGTGTGTTTTCATGAGAGCATTAAAAGATGAACTGAGGCATATTAATATATTAAAGAGTTTATTTGAGCAAACAGTGATTAACAAATCAGGCAGTGCTAGACCATAAGTAGCTCAGGGCTACAGTAAGGAGGTGGGGTAGGGGAAGCTTGGCTTTTGTAAGGTGAACACAGAAGCAAGGCAAAGAATGTATTTGACTGGCTAGAGTGGAACACTAGATATGTTTGGATCACTCCAGTGGAAAGCCACGTCAAAGGATGTGGCCA
The DNA here is from genome assembly GCF_048565385.1 of Saimiri boliviensis. Taxonomy (NCBI): domain Eukaryota; kingdom Metazoa; phylum Chordata; class Mammalia; order Primates; family Cebidae; genus Saimiri; species Saimiri boliviensis. Next base: position 7,148,281 of record NC_133463.1, on the reverse strand, counting down.
AGCGTCCTTTGATAAGGAGATTAGTATGGCTAGTTGGTGAGTTCTGACTGACCTGGAATATGGCCATTCATACTGAATTGGGTTCCAATTTGTGTACACAGAAACTAGGAGTTAGAGCAGCTACAGTCTAAAGGCGTCCCAATTAATTTTTAAACAAGAGATAATCAGATAACATCTAGAGGTTACTTTTAATTTTAAAAAGATAGATATCACTTCAAACAAGACGTTATGATTTTATTTTAACATTTTATCTATTGCCTTTTGAAGTAAATCTGTCATTTGTAAGAACAATGGAGTAATCATGCAACAGGTCTCTCTGCAGCAAAATATATTTAGCAGCACAATTCTAGGCCAAAATCTGTGTTAAGAAGGTGTATGTGATTATGCATAATGAAAGCCAAAATTTTAAAAGCTAGCTTAAAGAGTATATTGCATTCTAGATCATGCATTAACATTTGCCCCAGGTCAGGAGTTAAGTATGCATAAATTAAAATGGCTGCATAACTGTCCACATGAGAGATGTTTATGTCTTTAGATAATTTTATAGTAGACAGTTAACTAGCAGTGTTGCTAACTCATTTAGGGGATGATAAACAGGATCATTTAGAAGCTGTCATTTGCAGATTCTGCAAGACGCTGAAGGATTTTTTTGCCTTTCTTTACTTTGTGTTCATGACGGAAGCCACACAGCTGAGAGAAAAGACACCAGGGCACCTTTGACTCATGGCGTACCTCCAGAGAGACACAAAGCAACGGAGCAGCCAGATCCTCTCACAATTCTAGAGGCTCCAACGACAGACCCATCTGAAGGCCACTAATTAGAGGGAAACACAATCTCCAGCTTTGCAGAAATGTTGGCAACGTAAGCCCTAATTAGAGAGAGAACATTCTTTGTTTTGGTGAATCTCAGTGGTTTTTATACATAAAGGAACCCTGAAAGGTCTCCCATTAAGTGCATGCCTTTGACAGGGGAGACAGGCTGTCTTCTCCCAGACAGCGTGTTCAATGCCCCCCGTAAATGTTGGAGTGGAGTACTAGGACAAGGTGGGAGGCTCTGGAGACAGTGCACAGGTACACTCAGCCCTTCAGAAATGCGCTGGTTTCACTCCGCGGATTTTGGTTTTGGACATGATGATGTATGTAGCTCTCAGTAGTCTTTTGTCCCTGTCTTCATGCATTGATTGTTTTCTGGCCTCATTGGTCTGACTCAGTACATGCTCTATAGGTTTCCTAGCACAAGGGGAAATCTCGACAGGCCGGCATTCAGCTGCTCCGAACTAGCAACCAAACAAAGGGAGATGTGAGGCAGCTGCCACGGACAGCAAAAGTAGCTGGGCATCTCTTATGCCTCATGAGGACAAGACGTGTTTAAAATATGTCTAGCATTCTTTGCGGTGCAGTTTATGAACAGGAACTAGCAGTCATGTTACATAAAGTTTGTGGGAGGCGAGTTTTGGACCAGCATCCTGCCGTGGGCCCCAGTATGCCAGACCAAACCAGAATGTGGTCTGCTCTGCTTTGAATGTTGATGTCCCCTCAAAAATTTATGAGTTGAAACTTCATCACCAAGATGGTAGGGCCTTTGAAAGGTGATTAAGTCATGAGAGCAGAGCCCGAGTGAATGGGATTAAGGCCTTTATAAAAGAGGCTTTGCACCATCATTCTCAGCAAACTGACTTAGGAACAGAAAAACAAACACCGAATGTTTTCACTCATAAGTGGGAGTTGAACAATGAGAATACATGGACCCAGCGAGGGGAACATCACACACAGGGGCCTGTTGGGGGCTGGTGGGGATGGGCGAGGGGGAGCTTTAGGACAAATACCTAATGCATGCAGGGCTCAAAACCTAGATGATGGATTGATAGGTGCAGCAAACCACCATGGCACATGTGTACCTGTGTAACAAACTGCACATTCTGCACATGTATCCCAGAACTGAAAATAAATAAATAAATAAGCATTTGGCCCCTTACCCTTCTGCTTCCTGCCATGTGCCATGTTGGAAGTAGAGAGCAGCCCTCTCTACAAACCATGGCCAGCGCCTTGATCTTGGATGCCCCACCTCCAGAACTGCGAGAAATACATTTCTGTTCTTCGTAAATGATCCAGTCTTTGGACATTATTATGACGTCACAAGCAGGCTAACAAAGATTGGTACCAAGAAATAGAATATTTCTATAACAAATACCTAAAACATGGAAACGACTTTGAAAATGAGTCATGGGTAGAGGCTGAAACAGTTCTAAAGTACACGCTAGACTAAGGCTAGATATCCATGAACAGAAATTCAGGGTGATTCTAGTAAGGGCTGAGAAGAGGAGAACTATAGAAAGAGCCTCTGTCTTCTTAGTGATTAGCCAAGGGGACATGATCAAAATGTTGCTAGAAATATAAACAGTAAAGGCCATTCTGATGAGATCTTAGGTCAAAATGAGGAATATCTTACTGGAAACCGGAGGAAAGACCATCCTTGTTACAAAGCGGCAAAGAATTTGGCTGAATCGCATCTGTGGCTCACTGCTTCGTAAAAGGCAGCATTGAAGCGGGATGAGCTAGTGAGGAGCGTTGTTGTCTGGGGTAAATACGTGAGGTTCGTCATCTTGAGCCAAGAAAATTAAGGACAAGGACATACACAAGAAGTGAGTTTAGGAGCAGAGGTTTAATAGACAAAAAAAAAAAAAAAAAAATAGAGAGAGAGAGAGAGAGAGGAGAACAGCGCTCTCTCACCAGAGAGGGGCGCCAGAATGGGAATAGGCTACTGATTAAAAACAAAACAAAACAAAACAAAAACAAGGAAAAAGCACAAGCAATTCACAGCAAGCAAGAGAAGGGCCCCAGTTTGCCTGAGCTCCCATGATAAGGAAGAAGGAAGTTCACTCTGTTTTAACCCTGTAGGGAAAGTAACTGAAATGGCCAATCTGCTTTTCGCTCCTTATTTCTGTTTGAGTCCTTTCTGCCTATAAAGCCACCCTCCTCTGCTTAGCTCATCAGGACACTTACTCTGTTTCATAGAATGAGGTACTCCCTGATTCTAGAATCACAAAAGCCAATTAGATGTTCAAACTAAAGGTATTGTTATTTTGTCTTTAGACAGTGATGATAAATTGCGAATATCATACTCAAAAGTTACTAATAGAATAATTAGAAAGTTCGTATGTCAAACATGTTTTTCCCAATACTTAGCCAAATTATTTGACTCTTTCCTTATCATTACATTTCCATATCATATTTTAAGATTAAAAGGAAGCTGAGATTTTACTGGGGTTGAAAAGGAGCATGGGTTGAAATCAGCCTGGGATAAAGAAAAATATTCTTTACTTGGTTTCAGCAATTTGGATTAGGGTCATTTTTCTACTAGAGGCAAATTCTCTTTGGGCTAGTCTTGTCACTTCTCTCACCCTCAGTCCCCTCCCTCCTGAGGCAGAGATGGTCTTATCTGTCTTCGGTAGCTCACAGGACTGACTTGTTGTTATTAGCATTTAACTTGTAAAATTATTTTATTTACATTATCTCACTGGCTTTATTTGCCTCTGGTGAAACAAAGGCTCTAACAAAATCTCCTCAAACTAAATAAGGATTTTATTTTGTCCCACTCTGATTTCAAAACATGATCCTTTTCAGTGGCAATAAAATCTCAGCTTTTTTACAATCTTAAGATCTGGCATAGAAATGTAATGATATTGACAGAGAGTTCAATAATTTGGACAACTATTTGGAGACAATATGAACCATGTAACTATCTTAGTCATAATTTTTACTATTTACAAACTTTTCATAACAGACATGCTGCCCTAATTATCTGTTTCAAAAAAGAAACCAAACATATCCTCTGTCATGATAAAACTGTTTTTGACAAATTATTTAGATCAAGCCAAATTTAACTCTTTATTAACACAAAGTAAATAGATCATACTGTTCTAGTTATTTCTGTACAAATCATCCAAATTAAAGCAACTCCTTAACCATATGATTAATTGCTTGTATTCAGCTGTTTCATAGTAGAAAATACCTGACTTAACATACTTGTTCTTTGATACACACGATAAGTTTAAACATTTTAAACTATGATAGTTTAGGGAAATATACGGGAAGCCAAAAAAGGAAGGGGAGGGGATTTCTAAGGATTTGGGGTATTCCTTTTGGAGAGAATTTAATACACCAAGTGGCCCCAAATAGATCTATGTTTATTCTGTATAATCTCTTTACCAGAATAGCTATTCCTCTATGACATTATAGGATCTGCACCCAGTGCCTGCACAGGAGGAAGGACTCCACTGACGCAACCTACTGGGCCATTGCTACTCACTCTGCACCCTTCTTATGTTTCTTTCTTTAGAATTATTTTTCTTCTTATTCCAGAAGGTAAAAACTCAACATAATTAGCCAGATGTACATTAAAGAATACACGTTGACCTTATTTTTCACACTTATAAAAGCTACGGTCTTACATGCTCGTTATGAGCAATAATAACCCTGTGTCTGTACAAGAAGAAAAGCTAAAACCATAACTTACCTACACTTTGATGTTTTAATCATGCATTTCTGTGCCAACCAATTCCAGGTTTTGGCAGACTGTGAGATATTTTTCTTTCAAGGTGAACTTTCACTTTGACTTTTTCATAAGAAGCCATGGGAGGCTAATTACTCACAAAGTAGAAGGTTCAAATGTATACCCAATGCTATCAGCCAAGTACATGTGAGATTCTGCTGGTCTGATTAAGGGCTAGCTTTCTAGGTCCAGAGGTGAAACTATATACAAGTTATTTTTGTTCTGAATGAGTGAGCCTTTGGCAAATTCACAAAGCATTATTAAATACTAATAAGCTTAATACCACCTCTTGGCTGGGCACAGTGTCCCATGCTTGTAATCCCAGCACTTTGGGAGGCAGAAGTAGGCAGATCACCTGAGGTCGTGAGTTCGAGACCAGCCTGACCAACATGGAGAAACCCCCTTCTCTACTAAAAATAGAAAAGTAGCTGGGCATGGTGGGTGTGCCTGTAATCCCAGCTACGCAGGAAGCTGAGGCAGGAGAATCATTTGAACCCAGGAGGCAGAGGTTGCTGTTAGCCAAGGGTGCGCCAATGCACTCCAACCTGGGCAACAAGAGCAAAATTCCATCTAAAAAAAACCAAAAACCAAAAAAACACCTCTTGTCCAATTCCTGGAGGAGTGAAGGGTTACAGTGAAGAGTTCCTCACCATTTCTCCATTCCAGATACATGGACACAGGTGGCAGGGAAAGGAAGTGGAGATCCTGAAAGATAAGACTGTGGATCTCCAAAGAAGCCCAGCCTCCATCACCTGGCCCAAAGGAAAGGCACTCCAGGGACCGTCGGTGACAGCAGGAGCCCGCATGCACTCCTCGCCTTCGGCGTGACCACTGAGCCCTCTCTGTCTCCAAGGCCAAGCACTTGATCCTCTTCAGAGTTAGGGTGGGGCTGCCTGACATTAACACCTCCCCAGCCATTTTTGAATACACACCTAAAACCTAATCACACTTATCTTCAAACATTTCCAATCCAGGTGCCTAAATTCAGACTACATGCTATAATAAAGTTGTACCAGCCAGCTTTACATTTAAGGCCTTTGGGCTCGGGATAAGGTAAGGGACATTTTGCTAATGAAAGAACAAGCCTCGTTAGCAGAGAGAACTCATTCTGAAAGCCCATATGCTTCAGGAGGGACAGTCTTTGGGCTCCTAACAACATGGGGGCTCTGAGCAGTCAGTCACGATGGTGTGAGGCTCCACAGAGCCGGGATCTTGCTCCATTGCCTGCCTCACAGTGGAGATGAAGGGTTGGAAGAAGAAGGTGAAAAAGGGGCAAGGAGGGACGCTAGAAGGAGGAAGGGAAGAAAGGAGCAATCCCCAGTGAATTAAACTTTCATCTCCTCCTAATAACTACACAAGCAAAATAGCTGTCTACGTAGAGACGTAACAGGAAAAACGTCTAAAGCAGAATGAGCTAAAAGTGACCTTGACAAAACAGAGTCCACGTGAGTAGACCATCACTAGTGAAGTATTTCCAGCTTCTGCGCAGCACATATTCCCAAAGTTGCTTTTTACCTGGGTTGTTTTGGAACTTGAGGTGAACTTCCCCGGCAGAAACAACGCTATAAATGGGACTTGCTTTAAAAGGTCATAAGTCATTTTTTTTAAGTAAACAAATAAAACTTTATGAATGAAATGAAGATGTTCATCACTATGAAGGACAAAAAGATCATAAGTATGTTTATGCTCTTGACTAGGAAGGCAGCTTAAACTATTAAATCAATGAGATGCCCATCAAAATTCTGCCCAACTTGACAGATTCTAAAATTGTGTTTAAAAGATCAAGTCCTAAGAATAGTTGTTATCAGAAAGAAAACAAGCAAACAAAAAACAATCCTACTTGATATCAAGAATAGTTTTTTTAAAAAAGTAGGAAACTTGCCAGATGTGATGGCTCACGCCTGTAATCCTAGCACTTTGGGAGGCCAAAGCAGGTGGATCACTTGAGCCCAGAAGCTTGAGATCAGTCCTGGCAACGTGGTGAAACCTTGTCTCTTAAAAAATACAGAAATTATTTGGGCTTGGTGGCATAGGCATGTAATCCCAGCTACTACGGAGGCTGAGGTGGGAGGATTGCTTGAGCCCAGGAAACTGAGGCTGCAGTGAGCCATGATTGCACCACTGTACTCCAGCCTGGGTGACAGAGCAAGACTCTGTCTCAAAAAAAAAAAAAAAAAAAAAAGAAGAAAAAAAAAGAAAGAAAAAAAGGAAAAGACAGACAGGAAACTAGGTAATAAAACACATAGAGCACAGTATAGGCACAGGGACAGACAAAAAGATCAGCAAAATAATATAGACACTTCAGGATATCTACTCCTGACGGATAGACAGATAGTTAGAACAAAAAGATGACTTAGAAGGATTCATGTTAAACTTACATAAATGCTCCAGAGAGGAGGGAGGGGTATGGTCTTGGGAGTTACAAAGACCATTTTATCATGAATTTTCATTTTTTTCTTTAAAGAGTTAAGAACTATTACAAAATATGGATGTTGATTAATTTTCCAAGTTGTGTAAATTGGTGTTTTTTTATGATAGACTTTACAGAATTTAAAAATTACTTCCCAATGAAAAGCTATCATCGCAGCAGTAAAAGCGGGATCACAAGCGCCTTTCACTTAGTTTTAGTAGCCGTAGAAAAGGGGAAATCAGGCTTCCTTCTTGAGGCAGCATAAGTGAAAGGAAGCACTCAAACATTAGAACAGTTAAGCACAAAGAAATAAATCATAGACAATGCTCAGCTAAACCACGGATATCGTGGCAAGATGGCTAGATAGGAGGAATGACAAACTAGGGGGAAGAAGTCCCTCCGTGAAGATGATAAACTGTGATCCTCATAACTTAGACTATTTTGATGTCAAGCAGACAAACAGCCTTTGTTGAGTGGGGCTGCTGTGGGGTTTTTTTAAAACTGCCTTTAGAGCAAAAGGTCTGACAGCTCCCACGGCCTGAATGATCCCTGCCATGCTGAGATCCAGGATGGATGTTTCAGCATGGCAGAGGCTTGATGGGCTCATTTGGAAGAGAACTATTTGGCCCTGATAGGGAAAATGGATTGGCTGACCTTGCAGGGCATTTTCATTATCCTTTTCCCAAATCTTGAATGAACAGAATTCATGAGAACAATCATATACTGTCACAAACTGTGAATGAATTCATCAAAAACCTCTCTCAACCTCTGCTGCTTTCACTTAAATTGTTTTAAATTTACTTTGTCCCTGAAAGGCAATGTTATTGAACTGAAAGCATTAATTTGAGCAATTGGAAGCTTGTTCTAATTTAAAGTGAACTTTAAGAACATGTGCCATGAGAGTCAGATTGCTTTAGGAAGCCATGAAAGTATAAAAATTTGAAATTTAAAATTTCAAGCACATAAACATTTCTAAAGCCACAAGTCCTAATGTGTATTTATGCTATATAAATGGAGAAAGTTGAACAAGAGTGTTTACTGAGAGTTGCAGACTTAATTTTCCAGATTGAAAACTTGACAGTGTGAAACTCAGACGGAAGAAAGAGACAGAGCAGAGACATAGTTACGTAAGAGGTGGTGGTGGTTTTGACAGGGATGGTGGCAGTGGCGTGGCTGAGACATGACAAGTCTTGGATGTATTTTGAAGTTAGAGACGATAGACTTTGCCAAGAAACTAGACATAGAACACGGGAGAAAAACCAAAGTCAACCGTGACACTAAGGCTGTTAACTTGAGTGGCTGGAGAGATGATGTTGCCATTTGCCAAGATATAGAAGATTTTAAAAAGAGAAAGTCATATCGATGGATTCAGAAAAGACATTTGGCAAAATCCAACAGCCGTTCATAGTAAAAACCCTTAGGAAACTCAGAACAGAGGGAGTCTCCTTCACTCAACAAAGAGTATGTACATCTGACTTCACACTTAATGGTGAGGGAAAAATGGAATCAAGGCAAGTTTTTAATAAACGTCGAAAGACATCCAACATTTCTGTATGCCACTGTGAATAATCTGATATCGTGGGGAAAATACGTTGATGCAGGAGAAAGAATCAGAAGTCAGAAGCAGCATCATTGAGCTGATGACCGCATAGGGTCTGGTAGACAAGTGAAGGGGTTGGCATTAGCTGGGAAAGCCAACAGCTGACCCACATTCATCTCAGTAGCAGCCAAGAGTGAGAGTACCATCCAGCTGGTAAAGACTCAATGGTTGATTCCATTTCTCAGTGGATTAGAGACCAAGGTTGCCAGCTGAGAATAATAATGAGGGAGACTGTGGTGATTTTAGGAGAACAGGGAAGGGAAAATCATCCCTAGGAGAATTGGGAAAGTCATGGGTACTGGAAAAGAGTGGGATTGCCAGGCAGCACTGAAAGTTTACTTGGGGTTAGTGACTGTCAACTTAAAATAAAGCCAGTCAGCATTTTTCTCCAACCTCAGTCACTTGCCTGCAGAGGAGGAAAAGGAAGCAAGGTAGCTGAGAGTAGAAGAAGAGGAGTAATGGCCATCACACGACACGTCATTTAAATGAGGTGACACTGAAAGTGGGAGTTTGAGGGATTACAGGAAATTGAAAGGGCTGTAAACCCAAGTGGAGTCAAAGAAGTATTGGGAGCTCAGGCATGAGAGAAGCTGATTTAGATGAGTGGAAAGCATTGGTCAAAGAGTGGCATTCTTAAAATGGACATTACGGAGAAGAAACAAGATTTTTTATATTTTTTTGAGACAGAGTCTTGCTCTGTCACCAGGCTCCAGGCTGGAGTGCAGTGGTGTGATCTCAGCTCACTGCAACCTCTGCCTTCCAGGTTCAAGCAATTCTGTCTCAGCATCCGGAGTAGCTGGGACTACAGGCACGCGCCACCACGCCCAGCTAATTTTTGTATTTTTAGTAGAGACAGGGTTTCACCATGTTGGCCTCTCGATCAACGATGGTCTCGATCTCTTGACCTCGTGATCCACCCACCTCAGCCTCCCAAAGTGCTGGGATTATAGGCGTAAGCCACCGTGCCTGGCCAAAACAAGATACTTTTAAAGACAGGTATAGAATATAGCTAGAGTTACAAGTGGCAGAGATCGTGTGAGGGACAAGGTCATTGGAGAAGAGGCAGACAAAGAAAAAAGAAGCCGAATATTGGAAGGTTTATCTCTGTGGATACTGAAAGATGCAGAATTATGACAGAAGTGTTGGACCGAGCAGCAGGGTAAATGCTAACGTCTTGCATTAATGTGGAGAGGGAGACAGGGCTTGGAGTCCACTGTGCTAAGGAGGGCTAGTGAGTATAACCGCAGACTGCAAAGCCGGGCTTTTTCAGAAGGAGGAAGGGACACTAGTCTAAGTGGCAATGAGCAAGGGGAGCAGGTAGTCTACCCCCAGGCCTGGTGTTACAGAGCTTAATGAAATGTAAATAGACGCCAAGTGACAGAGCTACAAGGGAGGCCGTATTCTCAGACAAGATTGTGATTTTGGTTAGAGGAAGAAGGAAGAGGGTCAGAGGAGGTCCTTAAGGAATTTACTGGCGATGTTCCGTGCGCTCCAGAGGCTGCAAGAGAGGATTTTCAGGAGCTCAGGAAGGATAGAAGACAGGGAAAAGGGCCGGGCGCGGTGCCTCACACCTATAATCCAAGCACTTTGGAGGCCAAGGCGGGTGGACCACCTGAGGTTGGGAGTTCAAGAAGACAGGGGAAAGAGTTCAAGTCTTTTTTTTTTTCACTAATGATGTAGTTACTTTATGCCCTCTCATACTGACAGATAAAAACACATACATTCCCTAGGCACAAAGCATGTATTCATAAATAACTCTCTGCCTAAAGACAGGATTTCAATTAATATTCATAATGGAAATCTAATTATTTGACTTATTTAACAAAACTATGACTCTAAAATGTCATCAATAAAATCTAAGAAGTTTTATCATAAAACCAGAGACATGCCTTAGTAATCTATACAACTTAACATTACATCAGAAAAGGAATTGAATAGTTCCCTTGATTTTTACACAAAAATTAGCTGGACATGATGGCAGATGCCTGTAATCCCAGCTACTCAGCAGAATGAGGCACGAGAATCACTTGAACCCAGGAGACAGAGGTTGCGGTGAGCCAAGATTACACCACTGCACTCCAGCCTGGGCAATAAAGCGAGATTCAGTTTCAAAAAACAAAAAATTTCCTATTTTTAGTGGTTTTTAAATTTCATAGCACAGATTACCAAGAAAAAAAAAACCTACATAAACAGATTTTAAATACATTTAGAACACCAAGCTAGCCTCAGTCTTTGAAACTGATGGATAATTACATACAATCACTAGACAGGCTTTCGTTATAATGGTGCTGGAGGTCTTATCTATTGAAAATCCTTTGGGATTAATTTCTCAATGAAAACATATCTTTGTAAATAGTGTAATACTATAAATTTGGAAACATACCCAGAGTCAGGAGAGGGATAAAAAACAATATCGGTCCACCACCACATCTGTTTTTTTTTGTTTTTTTGGGTTTTTTTTTTTGTATTTTTAGTAAAGACGGAGTTTCAGCATGTTAACCAGGCTGGTCTCAAACTCCTGACCTCATGTGATCTGCCTACCTTGGCCTCCCAAAGTGCTGGGATTACTGGCGTGAGCTACCATGCCTGGCCTAAAGCACTCTCTTATTTATTTATTTATTTATTTATTTATTTATTTATTTTAGAGACAGGAGTCTCACTATGTTGCCCAGGCTGGAGTACAGTGGCTATTCATAGGCGTGATCCCACTACTGGTCAGCACGGGAGTTTTTGACCTGCTCCATTTCCAACCTGAGCTGATTCACCCTTCCTTAGGCAACCTAGCGGTCCCCTGCTCCCAAGAGGTCACCATACTGATCCCGAATTTAGTGCAGACACCAGCATAGCCCATTACAGCCCAGAACTCCTGAGCTCAAGCAATCCTCCAACGTCAGCCTCCCGAGTAGCTGGGACTACAGGCACGCACCACCACGCCTGGCAGCACTCTCAAATATACATTTGAAGACTACATTTCACTACCAATTTAATTTTTCTTTCTTCAATAAAATCTGTCAGTGAACCAATTTCTCATAGATTAACATTAAGATTTATTTGATTCTCTTTCTGGGACCAGAAATTCCAAAATTAAAGGGGAAAAGAATGGAAAAAAATAAATAATAACATTGCATGACAATAGACACTAACTCAATAAAAACTTGTTTCTAAAATAAGATATTATGGAAGAAAATAGTATGGAAAGAGTAATACTATGAGAATTTTTTTTAAGCATAGTAAATTTGACCCTCAGTCTTCATGAAGATACTGCAGTTTATATAGGAAACAAAATATACAAGACTCTAGGGAAAAAGTCGGAATACATATTATATAACATTCTGTAGGCCTAAAGACCTTCTGAAGGGGAAAGAGGAAAGGATGCCCAATAGAATGTTTACTTAAGAATACAGAACTATGAAAAACTCCTGGGTCAGAAGCGTACTTCAAATGGAACCAAACTTTGTGGAAAAAACTTTTATATGTATATTATATGTAAAATATATAATACAGATATGAGATGGAGTCTCACTCTGTTGCCCAGACTGGAATACAGTGGCACAATCTCTACTCACTGCAACCTCCACCTTCTTGGTTCAAGAGATTCTCATGCCTCAGCCTCCCAAGTAACTGGGATTATAGGTGTGTGCCACCATGCCTGGCTGATTTTTCTGTTTTTAGTAAAGACAGGGTTTTACCATGTTGTCCAGGCTAGTCTTGAACTCCTAACCTCAAGTGAGGTGCCTGACTTGGCCTCCCAAAGTACTGAGATTACAGGCATGAGCCACCACACCTGGCCAAATTTAGACATATTTTTAAGAGGAAGGAAAAGGTACTGAAAATGGAGTCCCTGTAGTGATGCATCCACACAGAGCAATCAGGAAACAGGTCACAGTCACAAATGGACCCAAAGTCATAAATTAAGAGGAAAATATCTGAATAGTGTAAACCAGTCTAGGTCAAAAAGAAAATTGGGTTGGGGGGCAGGAGCTGCAATGTCTCAGGATGTACAACAAATGGATCTCAACCATTTACCAAAAGACGGGAGCTCAGTTTATATGAATTACAATGAATATCTCAGGAAGTAGTAACAGATGGCTTAGAAACTGTGGCTTTACTGCAAAGTCTGCACAGTGAAAAAAAATATGCCTAATTTGTTTGGATGTGTTGAAAGACACCATGACCACAAAGGAGTGTTTACAACATTTTTGTGCAGGCTGCATCATCATGGTCCTTAGAAATGGCAACAAAAAAATGCTCTATCTGTCAAAAAAAAAAAAAAAAAAAAAATCCAGTTTCCAGAAGATCACTAAGCGGATCTTTCAGCTCTTGGCTGTGGTAGCAATGGTCTCAATGATAGGGATGCCAGAAAATGCCATGGGGTGGGAAAGAAAAAAAAAAAAGAGCCAGGGCTAACAAAACTGAGGTGGGGTGGTAAGTAAAGAATCGGGAAGGCCTTGTAAGCCTTATACTTTAGTCTAAAAATGTTGATGCTTTCATCAGCAAAATGTACGCAAGTCATGATGAGTTTGAAGCTCTTGGAGAGAGAGTATTAGCCAGCATCCACACACACAGTGATCACTGAGCACTGTCTCAGCTCTGAAGACGGACTGAAAGTACCAGCTAGGAGCAGATTACAGCAAGACAAGAAACCACAAGCAGAGCAGAAGAGCAGGCTCACTGTTTGCACTGCAGTGATGCATTCACACAGAACAATCAGGAAACAGGTCACAGTCACAAAGGAACCAAAACATCTGCTGATCTTGGGCTTGAGCTTGATATTAACAATGCAACATTTGCCGTTGATTCAGGAATGGATGATGCTAGTGAAATTGAATTAGTATTCAAGCTTCATCCCACGTATATGGAAAAAGATGACAGTGCAGAGATAAGATACATAAATACGGGCGGGCACGGTGGCTCAAGCCTGTAATCCCAGCACTTTGGGAGGCCAAGGTGGGTGGATCACGAGGTCAAGAGATCGAGACCATCCTGGTCAACATGGTGAAACCCCGTCTCTACTAAAAATACAAAAAATTAGCCGAGCACGGTGGCACATGCTTATAATCCCAGCTACTCAGGAGGCTGAGGCAGGAGAATTGCGTGAACCCAGGAGGCGGAGGTTGCGGTGAGCCGAGATTGCGCCATTGCACTCCAGCCTGGGTAACAAGAGCGAAAGTGTCTCAAATAAATAAATAAATAAATAAAAATAAATAAATAAGATACATTAATACTTCAGGTAACACTGCCGTTGATCACTTATCCAATATCTGACTGTGACGTTGGCTTTAGAAGAATTTTGAAGCCAAGGAGCCTCAAATCAGATGAACCACAGCCAGAGCGAAACTCCAGCATCAGACACCATAGCTGCTGGCATCACCACATTATATGGTCTAGAGTTCAAGTCTTGAGTGGTGATCTAGGAGTCTGCAGATTCTTCGGGCAACTGACAGAAACACAAACAAGGGGTCTCATACTACAATATCTGATGTTCTCCTGGGCAGATTCAAGTGCTGACGTCATGAGTATTAGGAAGAAGGGTGGCAGGAGAAAGGAGCTGCCGAGATCACACAGCTCTCTGGCTCTTTACTTGTGCCCATGGCAGTTGGCGATTCGGTGACACATGAGGTTGCCAGGATCCTGGGGGCTGGGAGAGCATTTCTCATTTTGCTGACATCCATGTGGAGGCCAGAGGAATGACACATCCCACACATCTCAAAAGGCCAACTCTAGATGGGATATCTGAGGGTTTCATAGAATTCTAACCAAAATCCTGCTTTTACGTTTCTCCACTCTCCTTACTATAGAAAATACCTTTGGTAAAGAACACATCATGAAGTCTTTCAGCTCTTGGCTGTAGGAGCAACAGGCTAAAACGTTAGGGATGCTGGATGAAGCCACTGGGTGGGAAAGGGAAAGTAGAGGGAGAGCTGAAAAATGAGGTGGGGAGGAAGGCAAAGAATTGGAAAGGCCTTGTAAGCCCTTATACTTCAGTCTAAAAATAAAGGAAATCCACTGAAAGGTTATAGGCAGGGGAAATCGCTTTGGAATGTTCACCTGCTGTCATTAGGCTGTGAACTGAAATTGTCTGGCTTGTGTTACATTTAGGGACTACAAATTGAATGACTTAAGGCCAATTTTATAAAATTTCCCTTAGCCTTAGAGTGTCATAATAATATGGATAATACAGTCTATTTCTGAGGTGTCAGAGAATGTATCAGTCAGGGTTCTCCAGAGAAACAGAACCATTAGGATATACACAGACACAGAAGAGGAGATTTATGAGGGGAATTGGCTCATGCAATTACGGTGGCGGAGAAGTCCCACGATTTGCCCTCTGCAAGCTGGAGACCCAGGAGAGCCAAGGGTGTCATTCTGTCTGAGTCTGAAGGCCTGAGCACCGGAGCAGCTGAGAGTGTGATTCTGAGTTTAAGGCTGAAGGCCGGAGAAACCCAGAGAGCCAACAGTGTTAAGTCCCAGAGTCCAAAGACCGAGAACCTGGAGCTCTGATGTACAGATGCAGAAGAAGATGGATGTCCTAGCTCTAGAAAAAGAGAGCAAATGGCCCTTCCTTCACCTTTCACATCCACTGGGGCCCTCAACAGATTGGATGGTGCCCATTCCACACTGATGATGGCGGGTCCTCTTTCCCCAGCCCATGTAATCAATTGACAGTCTCTTTCAGAAACAACCTCACAGACACACCCAGAAAGAATGCTTTGCCAGCTATCTGGGTGTGTCTTACACCGGTTAAACTGACATAAAATTAACTACCAAAGGGAAGTAAAGGCATAATTCATAACAAAGATCTCCCACATGCTTGACACTTGGCTAACACTGACACATGACCAATAAATGCTAATATTTTTCACAAGACCCTTTTCATAGGTATGTTAGAATTAGGATTTTGTGATTTGGTATGGGAAAACATGCATAGCATTTTCTAAGAAAATGTATAATATGCAGAATTCCGCAAAATAGCCCTTTGATGGTAAACATAGCAATCTTCACTTTATTCTTTAGGACAGATATTTGCCTCTTGAAATAAAAATGGTGTTTCTGATAAGTGGTGAGTTCTCAGAAAGTTTTGTCCTTTAGAAATGTAAAAAAAGTTCTCTTATTTATTCTTCAAACTAGTAAACATAGTGAAGAGACCATAAAGTAAACCAGAACTCATCAGTCCACTTCCCAAAAGTTTTTTGAAGGCATTCAGATAACACTGAGCCAAAGATATGCTTTTCCTTGCTCTTCATCTTTTCTTTTAATTTAAAATTGAAAAACTAACACAAAAAGAATGAACAACAAAAGAAAACATGGACTGAACTTTATCAAACTTAAAAACTTTAGTGTGTTAAAGGACATTGTCAAGAAAGTGAAAAGACAACCTACTGGATAAGAGGAAGTACGTACTTGCAAGTCACATCAAATAAGGCTCTAGAAGCCAGAATATACATATATATATATATATATATATATATATATATATATACACACACACACACACACACACACACACATATATATATACACACATACATATATATATATATATATATATATATATATTTTTTTTTAGTCAGAGTCTGGCTCTGTCGCCAGGCGCCAGGCTCCAGGTACCAGGCTGGAGTGCAGTGATGCGATCTCGGCTCTCTGCAACCTCCACCTCCTGGGTTCAAGCAATTCTCCTGCCTCAGCCTCCCGAGTAGCTGGGACTACAGGCACACGCGACCACGCCTAACAAAGTTTTGTATTTTTTTAGTAGAGATGAGGTTTCACTATGTTGGCCAGGATGGTCTTGATCTCTTGACCTCGTGATCTGCGTGCCTCAGCCTCCCAAAGTGCTGAGATTACAGGTGTGAGCCACTGCGCCCGGCCAGAATACATTTTTTTAAAACTCTAAAAGCAATTTTAAAAAGACAAGCCAATTAAAAAAATGGGTAAAAGACTTGAATAGACATTTCTCCAAAGAAGATATACAAACAGCAAAAAGCACGTGAAAGTCTGTTCAACATCATTAGTCACTAAGGAAATGCAAATCAAAGCCACAGTGCGATAACACTTGATACCCATTAGAAAGGCTACCATTAAAAGAAAAACAAAAACAGAAAAAGATTCCCAGACTGTTTCCCAAGGGGCCACGCCATTTTACATTCACATCCTAACCAGACAGGTTTCCTAACCAGACAGGATGTGAATGTAAAATGGCGTGGCCCCTTGGAAAACAGTCTGGGAAATTCTCAAAAGGTTTAACATTGAGTTACTCTGTGACCCACCCACTTCCACGCAAAAGAAATGAGAAGGCGGGGCGCGGTGGCTCAAGCCTGTAATCCCAGCACTTTGGGAGGCCGAGGTGGGTGGATCACAAGGTCGAGAGATCGAGACCATCCTGGTCAACATGGCGAAACCCCGTCTCTACTAAAAATACAAAAAATTAGCTGGGCATGGTGGCACATGCCTGTAATCCCAGCTACTCAGGAGGCTGAGGCAGGAGAATTGCCTGAACCCAGGAGGCGGAGGTTGCGGTGAGCCGAGATCGCGCCATTGCACTCCAGCCTGGGTAACAAGAGCGAAACTCCGTCCCAAAAAAAAAAAAAAAGAAATGAGAAAAGCCCACACAGAATCTAGTACGTGAATGTTCATAGCAACATTATCCATAACAGCCAAGTATAGAAAATAAATGTCCATTAACCATCAATAGGTGAATATGTTTTTCAACTTTAGAAAGAAACAAAGGGCTATACATGCTACTGAGGAGACCCACTAGGACCCCAGAGTGGGTATGAAGATTGTTTTAAACTGAAGGCATTTTAGATTCAACAGATGTAAATAGAAGCTTTTTTGGAGCTTCCCTTAACCTACTAGCAGCAGAAACTTCTAGGAGTGAGGTTGCTGCAAAGTCTCTCTCCATGGAGTTTTACAGCTCAGAAAGCGATGGAGACCACCTGCACCTACATAAGCAAAAATCATCACAAATTTTCTTATCTTCTATTTGTTCCCCTAAAAATCCATTTGACTTTTGTAAAGAAAACATTCAATCTGCCCATAGAAGCCCTTTCTCCCCTCTCCTCTTCCCCCATGAAAGCCAGTGTGTAAACCTCTATCTTTAGCCGTTCAGGAGCCACTTCCTTTGTGTTCTACAAATGAATAAACTTTATCTTTTCTCTGTTAATCTGTCCATTGTCAGCTAAATTAGCAGGCCCCAGTCACTGAACCTAAGTTGATAGGGGAAAAGGTTTTCCTCTCACACCACACTGTGAATGAACCTCAAAAACATTATGCTAAGTCAAAGCAATCAATCACAGCAGGACACATGCTGTGTGAATCTATTTATATGAAATATTCAGAATAGGCAAATCTTTACAGACAGAAAGCTGTGCCAGTGGCTGAGGGAAAGAGGAACACGAAGTGACTGCTTATGGGTACAGGGTTTATTTAGGGATAATAAAAATGTTTGGAACTAGATAGAAGTGGTGGTGACCAAACTTTGTGAATCTACTAAATTGTTTATTTCATTTTATTTTTATTTTTATTTAGACATGGGCTTTCACCATGTTGGTCAGGCTGGTCTTGAACTCCTGACCTCATGATCTACCCGCTTTGGCCTCTCAAAGTGCTGGGATTGATTACAGGTGTGAGCCACCGCGCCCGGCCCAAATTGTTCGTTTTAAAAGTGTTTATGTTATGTAAGTTTCACTTCAATTTTAAAAAAATTAAAAATTTATCTGGGGCTCAACTTTGATGAACCTGGAATGACAAGACTAAGGCTTTAGATTGTATCCTACAAATAACCGGAAACATTTCATAAAATATTTCTTAAAAGCAAACCTGACATTTTAGGATAATGTATTTCTAATCTATGTTTTTATCCAAGATCAGGGTACCTGGTTAAGAAGTAGAGCATTCAATGGACTTGTCTAAATGAAGCTCCCCAATTTTCAAGCCTACGTTTTTTTTTATTTTGCCCCCAGTTAATGAAACTGGCAAATAGAGTGACTAGTTCTGTCTGCATTCAGTTGCATGTGATTACAGAACCAACCCCTTTCAGTCTTTAAACAAGAATCATTTTATGGGTACCTGAGATAGTAACAGGGTTTTGAAAATGCTAATCTATGACGACCTGAAGGTGTGCGACCCGCAGAGACCCTTCCCAAAGCAAATGAGAGCGAGGAGTTGTTAAGCCGAGTCCAGGTTTATTGGGGTTTGCGGGCAACTCGAGCGGGAGAGGGAAGAGCTGCACCCAGCAGCTGCCGGAGAGGGTTTTTATAGGGGCGGCGGCCTGTTTAGGCAAGGTGTTGTGAAGTGATTGGTGGCGGTTGGGCATGGACGAAGGGGGAGTATTGTGGAGTGCAGGGATTGGCTTAGCTTTGGCGGGCTAAGGTGGGGAGTACAGGTGAGGTGTTATGGAGTGATTGGTGGAGGTTAAACAAAGAAGAAGGAAGAGCCATGTGGCAAGAGGGGATGGGCTCTGGAGGCGGTCCGCTGGATGTGGGTCCCGGGCATGGGGAATGGGCCCTTTCTACCTAACATTCCCGACTCCCTAAAAAGGGAAAAAGGGCGACGAGGTCGTTCTGGCTACTTCCTGCTGAAAATGGGCGGCGGAGGGATCTGATTTTCTTTAGGGGGTTTGGGAAGTGGGCAGAAGGGCGTAGCTTTCCATGGAGGTTGGTGGGGAAGTGACGTGATTGTTTCGGGGGGCTGGTGTTGGTATGGTGTTATCGTGGAAGACTGGTTGTAGCATCATCTGGTTGATGGTAACTCGGGTTAGTTCTTGGAACCGCCGTTGGAGAAACTGGAAAAAACAAGGAGCAATGAGTAGAACAAGACAGATAACCAGTAAGGGACCGAGTAATGGGAATAGGAGGGTGTACATGGAAGACGACCACTATGCGGAGGCTTCTGTTGAGAACTTGTAATTCTGGAGGCTGGTTTTGATTTTTTTGGAGATTTTCGATTCGCGTTTCTACCAGTCCAGATTTGTTGACATAGTAGCAGCATTCCTCTTGTAGGAAGATGCAGGTTTCTTCACGCTCCGCCATAAGTAGATCCAGCGCTTTCCGATTTTGTAGGGCTACCTGGGCGACCGAGGTGATCTGTCGTTGGAAAGATGTTAGAGACGCCGCTGAGTCCTCGATGGCTGCCTGAAGTTGTGAGGAAAGGCGAGCCAGAGCTTGGTGAGAATGGAACAATGCCCCTCCTCCTAACCCCACGGCCAGCGCGGAGCCTGTAAGGGACAGGCCCAAAGCCACCGGGGGGAAGGCCGCCCTTCGGGTGCGATGAGACGGAGCCTGTGGGACCTGTAGTAAGAGGAACTCGGCCGGAGAGTAGACAGTGAGTCGAGGTACTAAGGTGACTGGAAGGCATAAGAGGGTTGGAGGTTGGCTGGAGGACAGGGTTTTGGTTAGGGTGCGATTGCACTAGAAGAAAATGCCTCATGGAGCGGTTAGGTCGGTCGAAACCTGTCTGGTGTAGTTACAGTGGGAATAATTGTGGCCTAGGGAGTAGCGGGCCGGGAGCTGAGACTCAGGTAAGGCATAGAGTTGTACGTTAGGAATGGGAGTAAAGGGGTTAGATGATTTCGGAGCATTACGTGGAAAGGGAGCCGGTACCTCAACGAGAGGAGTCTGCCCAAGAGTGGCACACAGAAGGCAGGAGGTTAAATTAGTAAGTCCGGACTGGTTAGCAAGTGCTAATCCCTCCCTGAGGAGGGTGATTCATGAAAAGGGGTGTTGTGGGGTTGGAGCTGAGTGTTTAGGATTTGCTCCTGGATTTGTATGGAGGAACGAATCTGTGAAGAGGTGAGGACGTAGGCGCGCCATATGTACAGGTGTGAGGACGGGTACGATTGTTTTGGGAAGTCATAAAGGGCTGCCTTTTGAGGACTGGTCTATATTTGGTTCCAAGGGTCGGAAATGGTTAGAGTGAATTGGTTTTTTTCCCTCAGTGGTGGGAGTTTTAGATAAAAGTGAGTGATGGGTTTGACCGCTTGGGCTTGGGTATGGCGTTGTTTTTCCAAGTTACAGGTTGACCAGACACAGCCCAGACAAGAGTACCAGGAAGAGGTTTGACAGGTTGAAGGCTGTCTGTAATGGAAGCAGAGTACAGGGTGGGTGACTTTGGAATTATGAAAACTAGAAAAGTTGAGTTGTAGGGGACGTGAGCCCCCTGTTGCGGGACAGTCAGAGGTGGCTAAAAGACGGTTGTGAGAGTAAGGGGAGGAGTTACAGATATGATGTGTTTTGGTATAGTTTTCAGTAAGGAAGAATCTCCAGACATACTGAGAGGAGCTAAGTTTTGGTAAGTTTGAGAGATAGAGGACCAGTAGGAGTACACTCCCAGCGGGGAGAGAGGGAGCCATCAGGGCACCTCTTTACTTGGGACAGGTGGACCCACGACGGAATTTGTGCGACCTTAATGGCTGAAGGGGTGGCGAGGATGACTGTGTAAGGGCCCTTCCCACTTGGGGGCGAGAGGCTTTGGGGAGAGAGATTTAATAAGGACTGAGTCACCCGGAGATACCCTTTGGGTGGTTTCGGATGGTTGAGTGGGCTGTGGAAGAGAAGCGTTGGCGTGTTCCCTAAGGAGATTTTGAAGGAGAGTGAAGTATGGGAGGTAATTACTTAAAGGAGTGGCTTCGGGGGATGGAGGAGTTGAAAGTAAGAAGGGGCGACCATACAGTAGCTTAAACGGGCTAAGCTGTGCTGGGCCTTGAGGACTTGCTCTTAACCTGGCAAGGGCAATGGGGAGCAGTGTAACCGAGGACTGGCGGAGTTTGAGCATAAGTTTGGTTAAATGCTCCTTGATGAGGCCATTGGCCCGTTCTACCTTACCAGAAGACTGGGGATGATAGGCAGCGTGTAATTTCCACTGGATTCCTAAGGAAGTGGAGACAGCGTTAGTAATCTTTAGAGATGAAAGCTGGGCCGTTATCTGACTGTACGGTGGCCGGGAGTCCAAACCGGGGGATGATGTCTTGGATAAGATGAGTGGCTACTGTTCCCGCCGACTCGGAGGCTGTGGGATAAGCTTGAATCCGGCCTGAAAAAGTGTCGACAATGGTTAGTAGATAGCGGTATTGTTTGTGTTTTGGCATGTGGGTAAAGTCAATCTGCCAATCTTGGCCAGGCAGAAACCCACGTAGTTGATGAAGTTGACGCCGAGGATGACAGGAACGTTGGGGGTTGGCTTTTGCACAGATAGTACAGGAGGACTGGACCTTCTGTATGGTGCTGAGGTTGTGGGGGTGAAAAAGTGGACCGAGGAAGTGGTACAAGGCTTTGGGTCCAATGTGGAGTGAGTTGTGAATGTCTTGAATTATTTGGTATCTTTGTTTTTCAGGGAGTATAAGGAGATTGTGCTTAAAAACCCAGCTGTCCCTGAATTGAACATTGGGTAAAGATTGAAGGTTGGCTAACTCCGTGGGAGAGTATTGGGGGTCGTATGTTTTGGAAAGGAAATAGAGAGTGGTGGGGGGGGGCTTTTTCTTTGGCTGTTGTTTTTGTAACGGAGTCAGTAAAGGCACTTCCCTTAGCTACAGGAGTACGTGAGGATTGGTGTCCCCTGCAATGGATGATAGCTACCTTACTGGGGAGCTGGATTGCCTGAATAAGCTGAGAGATGAGTTTTCCATTGAGAACGGGGGTGCCTTTAGTGGTAAGGAAGCCCCGTTCTTTCCATATCATGCAGTGGGAGTGAGCGATTAGGAAGGCATATTTGGAGTCTGTGTAAATGTTCACTACTTTTCCGGTTGCCCAGATTAATGCCCGAGTAAGGGCAATTAACTCAGCTTGTTGAGAGGTAGTTTGTGGGGGCAGAGGCTGAGCTTCAATGACGTCAGTGTCTGTAACAATGGCATAGGCAGCTTTCCGCGGTCCTGGGGTGGTGAGGGCTGAACTACCGTCAACGTAGAGAGTGATTGAGGCTGCTGGAATAGGCTGGTCAGCCAGATCTGGGCGCGGGGACTGACTGAGCTCAAGAATTTCGGAGCAGGAGTGCTGTGTTGAAGGCTCCGAGGGGAGAGGAAGGAGGGTATCCAGGTTTAAAGGGGAGCAATGTGAAAGAGTGATTGCAGGGTTTTCGATGAATAGTACGTGTAGAAGTTGAAGTCGGGAGGGCTCGAGATGAGTTAAAGCTTGGTGAATAAGTAGGTCAGTGAGCCGATATGGGGAGAAAACTTGGAGGGGTTGGTGCAGATTGAGTTTTAGGGCCTCAGTAGTGAGGTTGACTGCCGCTGCGAGGGCCCGTAGGCATGGTTGCCATCCCTGTACAGTGGGGTCTAATTGTTTGGACAGACAAGCTATTGGCAGGAGGGTGGATCCTATTGGCTGAGTAAGGACACCTACTGCTGTGTGCTGCTTCTCGTCTGTATATAGGTGGAAGGGCTTGTTTGGGTTAGGTAGAGCTAGACTGGTAGTTGTGGATAAGGCTTTTAGGAGAGCATTAAAGGCCTGGTTAACAGTTTCCTGGGAGGTTAGGGGTCCTTTAAGCGAATGCGAACAGGCTGATGATGGGAGGCCACGGAGGGAGTACTGGTATCCCATACCTGTGGGCAAACGCTAGGAAGGAGTTGGACGGCCTGGTGGGGGGCTGGCGGATTGGTAACCAGAGAAAGAAGGAAGATACTGGCATTAGCATGTGGGAAGACGCTAGTTGCCTGCAGTTTGGTTAGAATGCGCCGTCCTAAAAGGGGCACGGGGCATGAGGGGATGACTAGGAAGGAGTGGGTGGAAATGGAGGAGTTAAAAGAGCATGTGAGTGGAGGGGTTTTGCGCGGTGTGGATGGAGACCCGTCAATTCCCACAACAGAGACCTGGGAAGGAAGAGTTTGTCCTGAGTAGGAGGGAAGCACAGAGTAGGTAGCCCCCTTGTCGACTAAGAAGGAGACACTTTTACCCGCTACCTTGAACACAACCCTGGGCTCGGCAAGGGTAACCGGGGTTGGGGAGCCAGGGCTCCTCTAGTCGTCTAACAGCCCTAGAAGTTCCGGGAACGGAGAGTTCTGGGCGCCTGGTCCCTGGGCGGCACGACCAGGTTCCAGGCCTCCAGTGACAGCCCCTTGCTGTCCAGGATGTCGGTCCGGAGAGACCGGGACCCTGGGCAAACTGGGGCAGTCAGACTTCCAGTGTCCCATAAGCTGACAGATGGGGCAGGACTTGGTGGGTGGACGAGGTTGGGGACAGGCCTTGGACCAGTGTCCTTCCTTTCCACATTTAAAACAAGCACCTGGAGGGGTGCGAGCGGTATTTTGTGGGCCCCGGTTTCCTGCCGGCCGCAGGGCCGCTACTAGAGCCTGGGTTTGTAAAGTGACCTTCTGTTTCATTTGGGCTTGGCGGGCAGCCTTGGCTGTGTCCTCCCTTGCGTTAAATACTTTAAAGGCCATTTTTACCAGGTCCTGTATAGGGGTTTCCGGACCATCCTCCACCTTTTTTTTTTTTTTTTTTTTTTTTTTTTTTTTTTTTTTCGGATATTAGGAGTGGATTGTGAGATGAAGTGGGAGGCTAAGACAGCAGCCCCAATTTGGGAAGTAGGGTTAAGTCTAGTATAGCGGACAAGGGCTTCCTGTAAACGGCCGAGGAAAAGGGCAGGGTTTTTGTCTGGCTTTTGAGTGACTTTTTAAGTTTATTATAGTTAACCACCTTATTGGAGACAGTATCCATGCCCCGTAGGAGATATTGGAGCATGCGATCGCGAGCTGGGATGTGGGATCCTGGCCCCTCCTGATAATTCCACTGGGGGTCTGTGCTAGGGAGAGCTTCAGCTCCAACGGGGATCTGGTTGGGGTTTATAGCATGGTCCCTGTCTGCCATATGCCTGGCTGCCGCTAGGATGCGCTTGTGTTTTTCTGCGGTGAGAGTGGAAGTGCAGATAACACGGATATCATGCCAGGTAAGACTATAAGCCTGAGTGAGGTACTGAAATTCCTTAATACAGGTGGAGGGGTCGGCTGAGAAAGATCCAAGCCAGCGTTCAATTTGAGCCAGGTCTTGGAGAGAGAAAGGAACGTGAACTCTGACGAGTCCCTCCGTCCCGGCCACCTCGCGGAGCGGAGCCAAGACAGCTGGTGGGTGGGATCTAGTACGGGCCGCAACTGGAGAACTTAAAGGGGGCGGCGCCGCAACAGTTGGAAGGGAGGAGGAGGACGAGGAAGGAGGAGGAGGAGCTGTGGGAGTGGGGGCAGGGTCTGCAACTGGCGGAGGAAGGGAGTTGGAGTGAGCAGGAGGGGGATGGGATAGGTGGTCAGGCAGCTCCTCCTGCTGTTCGTAAGGAGGGGGAGAGCTGACCTTGGGAGGGGAGCGAGCTAAGAGAACTTGATGAGTGGAACAGGAGGAGCAGAGGTCGGGGTGGGGACGCAAATCCCAAAAAGCCTGGACGTACGGCACCTCGCGATCCTTGCCAGTACGGCGACAAAAATTGTTTAGGTCTCGTAGGACGTTAAAATCGAAAGTACCAGTCGGAGGCCAATGTGACTGGTTATTAAGCTGGTATTGGGGCCAGGCCACTTGGGACAGGAGGATTTGGGAGTAGCCCAGCTGAGAAAAGTTGAGGAGTAAGCACCTGAGAGGGGTGTTGTTAGGAATTTGAGACTCCGTGTTCCCCATGGCGCGTGTGGCGGGACCTTTCCTTTAGCGGGATTGGGCTAGAGCGGTGTGGGAAGAGGCGTCCCGTCTGTCCCACAGCCCCTCTAGAGGACGGTAGGAAGAGTCAGGAAGGGCGTCCCCTTGTCTGACCGTTCCTATTGTGGAAGTGGAAGTGGGGGAAGGACCAGAGGAGGCGTCCCTCGTCTGATCACTTCCAAGGCTCCTGGAGCCTGGTTGGAGGATCTGACTCTCGGGCCGGCCGGCGCTTGGCGAGGGATCCATGGAAGGGGAGACGCAAAAGGAAAAGAGGCCACCACACGCACCGCGGGGAAGATAGGCAAGTAAATGGACTTACCTTATCCGGAGTGTGGAGGCCAATTCAGAGGAAGGGGGGTCGCCAAAGGGAGGGGGCTGCTGGTGGACCAGCCGCCCACACCTCCCGGGTTTCGGCACCAAATGTGCGACCCGCAGAGACCCTTCCCAAAGCAAATGAGAGCGAGGAGTTGTTAAGCCGAGTCCAGGTTTATTGGGGTTTGCGGGCAACTCGAGCGGGAGAGGGAAGAGCTGCACCCAGCAGCTGCCGGAGAGGGTTTTTATAGGGGCGGCGGCCTGTTTAGGCAAGGTGTTGTGAAGTGATTGGTGGCGGTTGGGCATGGACGAAGGGGGAGTATTGTGGAGTGCAGGGATTGGCTTAGCTTTGGCGGGCTAAGGTGGGGAGTACAGGTGAGGTGTTATGGAGTGATTGGTGGAGGTTAAACAAAGAAGAAGGAAGAGCCATGTGGCAAGAGGGGATGGGCTCTGGAGGCGGTCCGCTGGATGTGGGTCCCGGGCATGGGGAATGGGCCCTTTCTACCTAACAGAAGGTAGCATGAAGAAGTCCGTACAACCAGTGAGAAGTGTGGATAAGAAAGGAGAGCAGTCGCGGAGTCAGAGAAATAAGTCAGGGGCAGCCAGGTGGTGGCCTGGGATGTCAGAAGCTTGCTTGGCAGGAAGTGAGGCCTGAACAGGGGTTTGCCCCTTTCCCATGAAACGGAGGGATTGCGACCCTGTTTCCTTAAGACTCGGGCAACCTGAGACAACATTTCAGTGAAACAAAAGATGAAGGCAAAACTCAGACAACAGAAAGGCCTGTATCTGTTAAGTGATACTGGATTTTAAAATTGCTCTACATTTGTGCAGTTTACGCCTTAAATGATTCACATTTTTGCCCTTGAAGAGACAAAGACTGCTACAGAGGAGAAGAAAGGGGAAAGAGCAAAGTCCACAGCTTTAAGGTCTCAGCCCTTCATGGAAGCCCTGTCTCCAGCCACATGCAGCCAGCCACCTGCCGGGAATTGATGGGCTGCAGAGTAGAAAATCTGTTTTGTTTTTTTTTTTCCTTTACCTCAAATTCAGGTTTATAAGTCAAAAACCACATCTGATGTCACGACACTTAATCATTTACTTCTGTGTTTTATTTCTTTTTTATTTTCTTTAAATATTCAATTAATATAAAGCCCCACAGGATCTCAGTGGAAAACTCTCATTTCCAAGATAAATGAAATAACTGATATGGTCTATAATAGATCAATTTAAAAACCCCAGCTTAGGACTACAAGGCAATTTCTTTGTGACTGAGTAAACCATCTTTAGTAGCTATTAGAGAAGAAACACTGTCATAAATCTATTTTTTACTGTATTCCCATAACACCTGGTGTATATTTCATGCCAGGATGCCTCACCTATAGAAAATGTGTTCATCTCCACCATTAGACCATGAGCTCTCTGAAAATAGGAACCTTTTCCTATATTTCTGCAAAACCAGTGGTCAGCACAGCACAGAGACAGAGATGAAATGTTCAATTAATGAACATGAACTCCATCTGTCGCTCATGAGGTCAGAGACTGCATGCCTTGCTCACTGTTGTGTCTTCAATCCTATGTTCGGATGTAGCACACAGTAAGACCTCAAGTATGTGTTTGTTGAGTGAATGAATGAATAATAGGTTAACTAAGGGATGCATATATTCAGCTATTTTCATTTCTTTGAGCCCTCTTCCAGTATTAAAGTATCCAAATAGAAGTTTTAAAAAGGTCCATTTGGACATTTTGCCGATACATTGCCAAACATCCTCATAGTGGATGTATCTGGAAGTGTAATACTACGAACCTGGGTGACGGCGTATCAGACTTCTTCAGATACTTCTACATGGTCCAGCACAAGCATTTTCAAGCATTTTCTTTGTGAGCACTATCTGTTAATTCTCCTTTATGTGAAACTTAAAAAACTGGATTTCTAATGTAGTTCCTTTCTAGACAAGAGCTATTCTATAGTGGATAAATCAGCCTGCTGAGTGTACATGATTTTTCTGCTGTTCTTTCTTCGCTGAAATGACCTCCTGCCTGGGGAAATGACCTGAAATTGCTTCTTCTGGTTTGCCTCTCAGAACTATGTGTCATCAGGGGTGACTGTGGCCTGGTTTCATGCCTCAAATTTCTTTTCAACAGAAATGTTCATATGCTGTACTAAACCATTATAAAAGCAAAGTTTTTTTCACCAATTGGAAACAATATCCAAAGTAAGCAGGGAAAAAGTAGACTCTTTTTGTATTTAAAGCATGACTTTTACATTGACATATATTTAAAACTAGCTTATTGGATATTTTTGCAACTATATTTTAAACTGGCAGGCCAATATAACTGGAAAAAAAAAAAAAAAAAAAAAAGGAATGGTAGCTATGCAAAATTCTAACACTGACTGGAGACCCTGGGAAATCTGAAGTATCTTTAGAAGTACAGAAAACATATTATTATAGAATTCTTTAGGTATTAGGCATACGCTGTTTTAGCCAAAGTCTAATTTTCTTAAAAAAAAAAATTATCGTATAAACTATTGTGTATGTGTGGATGAAACAGATACACAGATATAAGCAGATAAAGATATAGATGCCTAGCCAAAGTCTTAAATGTTTAAAAATGTAGTATAAACTATTGAATATATGTAGTCAAAAATTTCCATTTTTTCCAACTATAATAGAAATCATTTCTGGTGTATTGCTTCTATTTAAAAAGAGTTGTGCACATTTTCATTTGTAACTTTGGAACCAAATATTTGGCTCTTATTATGATAAATGCCAAAGCTGTGACTGAGCCACAGTGTAGGAAAAAGTGATAGAGAATTACTAAACATATATGGTACATATATTTTGTTTACAAAAGATTATTAATGCTAACTAAATCTGCTTTTGTTTTATGTCACATTCCCTAAGAGACTCATTTTCTAGCCCGCCAGAATATTCCGATTAATAGAGTGAATAATGTCGACATATACAGATAATCAAAATTATTTTCTGTGTGATAAATATGAAAATGTTTGAGTTCTAGAAAACTTCTCATGTCCGCCTTGCCAAGAATTTCCTCGCCCATCAGACATATTTTAAGAAAATCCAAAGGTCAGATTTTTTACTACTGTGTGTTTAGTTACAATATTTTTTGACAAGAGTTTCTTGATTCTCAACTTGGCTCATGGAGGCTTTCCAAAGTTGTTTTCTTTAAAAGGAAACTTTACCTTTGCAATCGGTAAGCCAAGTCTAGACTTTAGTTTGGTTACTAGCTTACATATTTGAATAGAAGATCTAAAACCGACATCGAAAGCAAAGGTGCCCACAGATACTGTTCCCAAATAGAATCACTGTCAGCACCGTGAGCTAAACTGAGCTGAAAGAGCAGTGGCTAAGTATAAACAGAACATCGGACCCCGGGCCTACAGGAAGATGGAGAGCCGGAGGAGGGTGACGATCAAAAGCCATCAGGGACTATGCTTATTACCTGGGTGATGAAATAGTCTGTACAGCAAACTCCTGTGACATGCGTTTTCCCTATATAACAAACCTGCACTTGTATCCCTGAACCTAAACGTTAATAAAAAGAGACATAAAGAAGACAGAAAAACGAATTCAGCCATCTATGAACTTGGATTGAAGGGGAAAAAAAGGTTCTCTAATCAAGAACTAAAATTTTCTATTTCTATTATAAATATAGGCAACAAACCATAGGAGAATTAGGAAAACCTAAGACTTCGTCACCAAGAATAATGACAGGAATATTCCTAACTCAGTACAGGCATTGCAGAATTCTCAAAGCATGGTTTATTGTTACTACCTCAAAACTGTAGGCCAGACGCAGTTGCTCGTACCTGTAATCCCAGCACTTTGGGAGGCTCAGGTGGGTGAAAAACAAGGTCAGGAGATTGAAACCATCCTAGCCAACATGGTGAAACCCTGTCTCTACTAAAATACAAAAAATTAGCTGGGTATGGTGGCGCACATGTGTAGTCCCAGCTATTCGGGAGGCTGAGGCAGAGGAATCGCTTGAACCCACGAGGTGGAGGTTGCAGTGAGCCGAGATTGCACCACTGCACTCCAGCCTGGCGACAGAGCAATACTCTGTCTGAAAACAAAAACAAAAACAAAAAACAACAATAACTGTAGTAATGACTGGACCACAACTAGATCTAGTTAAATGCATTAATAGGCATTTGTTTTGCTATATCACATACATACAAGAATACACAAAAAACATGTTGCTCTCTTACAGGATAAAAGAGTTATTAAGATAACCAACCTTATAGGGTTGTTATTGTTATTTTTCCCCAAGAGTTTCCTCTATGAGAATTAAACTAAAAACACTCATATCATCATGGTTGCACTAATGTCAACAAATGTAAAATTTGTCGTATCTCCACATTTAACTCCACTCGTTAAATATGTTGTCAGAGAAAATCAACAGGATATGTCTGTGTTGCAGAGGGACAACCGATATATATATAACTCTACTCAGAGTTGTGAAGAAACTACTCTATTCTTTAACTGTCAGAGTTCAGATTCACAACTTACTAAAATATTGTTAAACTGCACTATCTTAAAGTATAATTTTTGAAAATGTAAAATTTCCAACTGGTATAAAATGAACATATGTGAAAGAATTTTTAAATTTAGTAATCAGTGAGAGAAGCTATAAGATGATAAGCTAAGTCTAAAGGCGTTTAGGAATGTACATGTGCCTTGGCTATTTAATAAGGAAGTGTTAGAATAAGACTGCTGCATTGTATCCACACCTGATTTAAGTCCAACAGAGCCATAGACTGCAATCTCTGGGTTACCTGATTAATGAACAGAAATTACTTGCATCTTTACCCAGGCAAAAATCTATAACAGCTTTTTGCTTCTGCGAGAAGTAAATTTCCCAAACAAAAAATCAAGCCCAGCATGGCACTGAAAGAACACTCAGTTGTGTCTTTTCAAGTTTCAGGTACATTTTCCAACAACTGCATAAAAATAGCATGTGCGGGTTTTCTTCATATCAAAAATTTTATTTAACCATGTTCCCAAAAACATATATCAAAGTATGGAAAATGCCCGTATCACAGCAATATCAATTGTCTCAGCTCATCCAGGCTGTGATAAAATATCTTAAACTAGGTAATTTATAAACAAGAAATTTATTGCTCCCAGTTCTGAAGTCTGGAAATTTCAAGATCATGATGCCAGCAGGAGCTGGCATCTGGTGAGGACCCATTCCTCATAGATGGTGCCTTCTATATATCTTCACATGGCGGAAGGAGCAAGCAAGTTCCCTACAGCCTCTTAGATAAGAATTCTGGGCCGGGCGCGGTGGCTCAAGCCTGTAATCCCAGCACTTTGGGAGGCCGAGGCGGGTGGATCACGAGGTCGAGAGATCGAGACCATCCTGGTCAACACGGTGAAACCCCGTCTCTACTAAAAATACAAAAAATTAGCTGGGCATGGTGGCACGTGCCTGTAATCCCAGCTACTCAGGAGGCTGAGGCAGGAGAATTGCCTGAACCCAGGAGGCGGAGGTTGCGGTGAGCCGAGATCGCGCCATTGCACTCCAGCCTGGGCAACAAGAGCGAAACTCCGTCTCAAAAAAAAAAAAAAAAAAGAATTCTGATCTCATTCGTGAAGGCAGAACCCTCATGACCTAATCACCTCCGACAGCCTTCACCTCTTAATACCAACACATTGAAGACTAGGACCTCACATACCAACTTGGGAAGAAAACAAATCAAATTCTGCCCCAAATTCTGTCCCCCAAAATAAATGTCCTTCTCACATGCAAAACACATTCATTCTCACTAGCCCCACATGCTGTTCTAAACTTGATCCAGCATCAACTCAACAGTTTAAAGTCCAAAACCTTATCTACATCAGATAATGGGTGAGACTCAATGTATGATTGATTCTGAGCCTGTGAAATCAAACAAGTTTTGTGCTTCCAAAATCCAATAGTGGAGCAGGTATAAGATAAGATATTTTCATCCCAATGAAGAGGAATGAGAAGGAAAAAAGAGGTAACACATCTCAACCCAATAGGGCAAACAACATTACCTCTTAAGTCTTGAGAATAATGTTCTGTGACTCAATGCTCCTCCTTCCAAACACACTGACATAGGATGTGGGCCCCCAAGGCTCCAGGCAGCCCCACTTTCAGGGCTTTGCTGGGCACAGCTGATGCCATAGCTCTAACAGGTTGGAGTCAGGTGCCTGCAGCTCTTTGAGATGAGAGGTACATGCTGGTGGCTCTACCATTCTCGAGTCTAGGGGTGGTTCCGCCTCAATAGCTTTGCTGCATGTTGCCTTAGTAATGACTGTCTGTAATGATCCTGTCTCTTTGGCAATTCCCCGTCAGGAATTGAGGCTCTCGAGGGCATCCTTTGCAATCCAAGTGGAGATAACCACATATTCATGGCTTATGTACTCTGTACACCCCTGGAGGTGGCACTTCATGAATAATGCCATGGTTTACTACCTGTGCCATCTAAAGGATGCCCTGAGCTGCACCTGGGCCTTTTTGAGCTACAGCTGGGGTGACCAAGAAGTGCTGCACTAGAATGCAGGCAGCAAAGACTTGAAATCATTCTGTCCCCAGTGCCCATGCATTCTGGGCCTATGATAGGTGTGGTAGCCCCAGAATTCTTTAAAATGCCTTCAGAGTCATTCCCTTATTGTTTTTATGAATAGCATCTAATTTCCTTTTCTCAGTATTGATCTCCTTATCAAATATTCAGTTGGCAACACCTCGGCCTTCTCTCCTAAAGATACTTTTTCAGTATTTACAATGTGGCCAGGCAGAGAGTGTTTCAAATCATTATGTTCTGCTTCCCTTTTGATTATAAATTATGTCTTTAAAGAGTTTCTCTCTTCTTGCATTTCACTACAAGCAGTCAAAAGAAGCCATTCTATGCCCTCAACACTTTGCTTAGATATTTCTTCTGCCAAATATCCTACCTCATTGCTGACAAGTTCCTCCTTTTACGAAATACGATGACACAAATGCAAATCAGCCCAGTTCTTCGTCACTTTATAACAAAGGCCATCTTTCCTCCAGTTTCCAGTAATGTGTTCCTCATTTCCGTCTGAGACTACATGACCACTTAGGAAATCTCTCAGATTGAGGCTCTCTCTACAGCTATCCTCTTCTGAGCCCTCATAGAAATGACTTTTAAAGGTCCATTCATGGTCATATAGGGTTTTCTTTTTTCTCGCATGTATTGACAAATTATTTCAGCCCCTCTGCCCATTATCCAGTCCCAAAGCCACTTCTGCATTTTCAGATATTTGTTATAGCAATGCCCCACTTTTTTGTGCTAATTTCTGTCTTAGACCATTGGAGCTGCTGTAACAAAATGCCTTAGATTGAGTAAGTTACAACAATGTAAATATTGCTTACAGTTCTGGAGGCTGGGAATTCCAAGAGGAGAGCACCAGCAGATTCGGTGTCGGGCAAGAATGTGTTCCTCATGGATGGCATCTTCTATGTATCCTTACACGACAGAAGGGGCAAACGAGCTCCCTCGGGTCTCTTTTATAAAGGCACTTATCCCATTCATGAGGGCAGAACCCTCAAGATCTAACTATCTCCTAAAGGCCACACCTTTAGGGTGGGGCTTGGTTTCAACACGTGAATTTGGGGGACATGAACATTCAAACAGCATCAATAAAATGGGCAAGTATCGCTTTCAGAAAATTTAATTAAGATCCATTCATTCAACAAATATTTCTTAATAATAATAGGTAATAGGTAACATTTATTAAGCACTTCCTATTTCCAGAGGTTGTGTTTTACATCTGTTATATCATGTATGCCAAAACTTTATGGAATACCTACCATTGCTATAATCATTCATTATTATTATTATTATTATTATTTTTTTTTGAGACGGAGTTTCGCTCTTTTTACCCAGGCTGGAGTGCAATGGCGCGATCTCGGCTCACTACAACCTCCACCTCCT
Organism: Saimiri boliviensis; assembly: GCF_048565385.1. Classification (NCBI taxonomy): domain Eukaryota; kingdom Metazoa; phylum Chordata; class Mammalia; order Primates; family Cebidae; genus Saimiri; species Saimiri boliviensis. The sequence goes on along the minus strand of NC_133463.1, from coordinate 7,114,864 downwards.
GGGTTCAAGCAATTCTCCTGTCTCAGCCTCCTGAGTAGCTGGGATTACAGGCATGTGCCACCATGCCCAGCTAATTTTTTTTTATTTTTAGTAGAGACGGGGTTTCACCATGTTGACCAGGATAGTTTCGATCTCTTGACCTCGTGATCCACCCGCCTCAGCCTCCCAAAGTGCTGGGATTACAGGCTTGAGCCACCGCGCCCGGCTAATCATTCATTATTATTAACTCCTGACTCATACAGGCTAAAATAACTTGCTCAAAATTTTACCTAATAAGTGGTGGAGCTGAGATACAAGCTGATGTCTCTGTCATAACAGAATCTCTTAACTTGCAGAAATGTCAGCTAGTACTAGCCACAGTTCTTGATGCTGAGAATAGAATGGTTGATAAGACACAGCTCCCGCATTCAAGAAGCTCAAGTCAAATGTGAGAGGTGAACAAGCAGCTGTCGATTACAAGTTTTAAGTATTATTTTGAGGCGAGTACAGACTAGAGGCTTGAGGGTATATGGGAAAAGCACTGAAACCAATATTGAGGACCACAGGAGGCTTTTTAAGGAAATGTCTTTATAAATACAATATCATTGAGTTTGGTAATGTGATCTGATTTTCTACTTGTTTGCTTTCTATATTTATTAACTCACCACAACTAATGCAAAATTGCAACCCATTACCAGACTATCTTCTTTATTGTTAACTAAAAAAGGAGGTGAGAAATGATAATTTTAAAATTATAAATAAATGCCTAGTTTTCATAAAGAACCATGATTTCAGGGTGTAATTTTTTTTATTTTTAAAATAAAAATTGATCATTGTAATACTTTTAATTTAACTCCTAATAATACATTCATAAGTTAATTATTGGGTATTCCATTTAGATATTAATATCATCTTAAATTTCAAAATCTAGACCACTATATCTATATTAAAAAGGAAAGAGATGTCAATTGAGAAATCACATTCAGTCAAAAGTTTCTGTGCATCCGAGGTAAACTCCTAATCTTTGTACACCCCAGTACCTTCAATTCAGAGTTATCCTCAGTATTCTTTATCGGAACCTTCAGGCAAACGCATACGTCTTCCCAGAATCTTTTAAAGAACGTGATTTCTACCAATCTCTCTGTATAGCTGGACTCTTAGTGCCATCTATTGAACATTTACAAAGTGCTAATAGAGAATCAAATACAAGAAGACTTCACCGAAAACCTGCAATTTAATGATATTTGAGGTGTATAATTTTTAAAAATCAATTTATCATTGCTATTTCTGAATAAATATTCATGCACTTTCCACAAATTTTATCGTCTCAAAAATTAAAGATAATTTTTAAAGCATTAAAAAAGGGCTTTTGCTTCTATGAAAGAGCATTTCATTACATTTTACAATTATTCTTAAAGAATTTCCTTAACATTCACACTCTTAGGTTTTTGTCTGTTACCCTCTTGACAGGGGTGTAGGGCATTTCAAATAAAACCAATTTTCTTTGCTTGCCTGGTGAAGAGTTTTTCTGTTAGACGTTCTCAGTTTCTTTGAATTTATTGATGCTATCCATGATGTACAAGAAATATTGTTACTTTAAGAATGAATGAGTTTTGAGTCTGTCTTTAGCTCCATGTTGGTGGAAGGAATGGGAACACAAACATTACTTTTCGTACGTTTCTCTCACGCTCCACAACCCAGGTTTGAGAAAGTTACCCTTGACCATACTCTGACTTTATTTTATTACAGAAAAAGCTTCTGAAAGATATAATATAGCATAGTTAACCCTTACTTACCATAGCAAAGCAAACTTCTAATACAGCTTTTGTGTGGTCTTTACACCTCCCTAAGTTCATTGTTTTCCTGACATCAAGCACAGAAATGCCTCTTTAGGAAGTAGTCATCTCAACAAATTCGGAGTAGAGGAGAGATTTTTCAATTAGGGAAATAATACGTATGAAAAGTCTCCAGCTCACATCATACTTGATGATGGAAAATTTGAAGCTTTCCTGCTAAGATCAGGTAAAAGACAAGAGTGTCCCCTCTTCCTACTCCGTTTCAACATTGTACTGCAAGTCCTAGCTAATGCAATGAAATACGAAAATGAAATAAAAGGTATATTGATTGGGAAGAAGAAAATCAAACTGTCTTTGTTCACAGATAAGACTGCATAGAAAATCTGAAAGAATCAGAAATTAAAATTAAAATGAAAAACAAAGAGAATTCCTGAAACTAATGATCAATTGTATCAAGGATATAAGACACTAGGTTAATATATAAAAGAAAATTGTGCCAAGTGTGGTTGCTCACGCCTGTAATCCCAGCACTTTGGGAAGCTGAAGAGGGTAGATCAGGAGGTCAAGAGATTAAGACCATCCTGGCCAACATGGTGAAATCCCATCTCTGCTAAAATACAAAAAAGTTAATTGTGTGTGCTGACGCATGCCTGTAGTCCCAGCTACTCGGGAGGCTGAGACAGGAGAATTGCTTGAACCCGGGAAGCAGAGGTTGCAGTGAGCTGAGATCTTGCCATTGCACTCCAGCCTGGCACCTGGCAACAGAGCAATACTGTCTCAAAAAAAAAAAAAAAAAGATAATTGCTTTCATTATAACAGCAATAAATAATTGGAATTTGAAATTAAAAACACAATAACATTTATATTAGAACCTCCAAAGATGAAATACTTAGTTATAAACAAAATGAGAACAAGATCTATATGAAGAAAACTTCAAAACCTTGATTAAAAAATCAAAAGAAAAATTAAATAATGCATCACATGTTCATGAATAAGAAGACACAATATTTTTACGTATCATCTCTTCCTAAATCAATCTGGAGATTCAGTGCAATTCCAATCAAAATCCCAGCAAGTTATTTGTGGATATCAAGAAACTTATTCTAAAGTTTATATGGAAAAGGTAAAGTTCCCCATTGCTGGGGAACTAGTGCAATCATTTGAGGGTAAGAAGACGCGGCTTTTTTGAGTTGCCAGGGTTCTTGTGCTGGTTCTTTCTCGTCTTTGTGGGATGATGCCCCTTCAATCCTTGACGTTGTTTTTCTTTGGGTGAGTTTTATTTGCTTTAGTCTTCTTTGATGCCCTTGGGGTTTGATTGTGGTATGGGGTGGGCTCAAAGTTGATTGGCTTTCCTTCTGGAGGACTTAAGGGGGCCAAGGCTCAGCTCAGCAATCCTGGGTTGCATGCTCTAACTCTGAGGTGGGGGCTCATATCAGGCCCCTGGTTTTGTTCTCTGGCCCCTTGTGGGTAGGAATCAGCTGTCCTGCAGGGGCCAAGGTGTTCCCAAACCACTAGCCACAGTACTTAATGGGTAGTGCCAGCCAAAGTGCTTTGTCCATGCTCATTTGCGTGTACTGGCAGCAGTGGCAGCATAGCATCAGCTGGGGCTGGGTACCAGTGGGATCCAAGCTGCAGCCTTGCTGTACACCCTCCCACAGGCTGTGACAACAGTGACATCAGGAACAGGATGCTGGCAAACACAGGACTGCCATCCTCCGTGTGCATATTTGCAGGGGTGACTGTGGCAGCATGGGGAGAGTGGGGCTACTGTGATCCATGCTTGCATTCATATTGGTTGTAGTGTCAGCACAGAGGGTGTGGGGTGCTGGTAGCCGTGAGTACATTTGTGCCACCAATGGTGATACAGCTGGTGGTGACAAGGTGCACCCAGGCCAGCAGCAGTGTCTCAGGGAGGTGAGGTCTTCCTGTGTGCATGTGCTGGCAAAGCAGTGAGGGGAGGATGTGGGTGGGCTGGGATGCTTCAATGGGGGCCAGTCTACTGGAGCTCTTTGATGGTTATGTGTGGTCTGCTGGCTAAGAAGCAATGACGAACATTCCCAGGAAGCACCCTGGTTGGACATCTGAGGCTGCACTGCAAGCAGGTGTAGGCAGGCTGGAGCTCCAGAGGAGGCCAGCAGACAGGGGGCACTCAGTGAACTGGGCTCACCTTACAGGCAAGACGAACCCACTCTGTTTAGGTCTGACAGTCCCCCTAAAACCAAGGTCTCTTAGAGGAGTATAGCAAGACATGGGGGATGGGTGTTCCTGGCATTTCTCCACTGCAAATTTTCTTGCACCAAACCATCTGGGCTCCACACAGGCAAATCCTGCCCCTACCATCTCTCTAAACAGCTCTGTCTGCCTGCTCAAGCATCTGTAGGGGTTGGGCTCTCCCTGCTGCCAAAAATTTGGAGGTTCGTGGCAGGAGCAGGTCATTCCTCACCTAACTCACTCCTTCTCCAAAAGTTGTTGGGGGCCTGGAATGAGTCCCATGCATAGTTTCCAGGTTCCTCTCCCTTCAACCCCACGCCCATGTCTTCCCTCTGTTCACTCTAGGTGCTTTCCCTCCAAAGATCTGCTCAGGGTACACCTGTCTTCCTGATGTCCTGGCCTTTTGGTTGCAGATGTTCCTCCTGGCTACATCTAGTTAGCCATCTTGAATTTTGTTTTATTTCTTTTTTATTTTCTGAGATGGAGTCTCACTCTGTCCCCCAGACTGGAATGCAGTGGTGCGAACTCAGGTCACTGCAACCTCCGCCTCCTGGGTTCAAGCAGTTATCCTGCTTCAACTTCCCGAGTAGCTGGGATTACAGGCATATGCCACCATGCCCAGCTAATTTTTTTTTTTTTTGTATTTTTGCTAGAGATAGGGTTTTACCATGTTGGCTAGGCTGGTCTCGAACTCCTGACCTCATGATCTACCCGCCTCAGCTTCCCAAAGTGCTGGGATTACAGGTGTAAGCCACCACACTCAGCCCCATCTTCAATTTTCAATGGCAATTGCTTACAAAATTAAATATATATGTATCATCCTATCCACCAAAGTAATATTCCTAGGTATTTAGAAAAATGAATTGAAAACTTATGGTCACACAAAAACCTGCACATAAATGTTTATAACAGCTTTATTCATAGTTGCAAAAACTTTGAAGCACCAAGACATCCTTCAATGGGTACATCTATACAATAACATGTTACTCAATGATGAAATGAAATGAGCTATCAAGTCATGAGAAGATATGGAAGTAAAAGAAGCCAATACGAAAGCTCTGTTGGGTTTGAACTACATTATATTTTAGAAAAATTAAAAACTATAGAGACAATAAAAAGATTAATGGTTTCCAGGGGTTTGGGGGAAGACAAATAATTACGTGGAGCACAGGGCATTTTGGGGGGCAATCAAACTACTCTGTATGATACTATAATAATAGATATGTCATTTTACATTTGTCCAAACCCATAGACGGTACAACACCAAGAGTGAACCCTAAACTATGAACTTTAGGTGATGATACTGATGTTATCAATACTGATTCATCTTTTTTCTTTTCTTTTCTTTTTTTGAAACGGAATCTAGCTCTGGGGTACAGGCTGTAATGCAGTGGCGCAATCTCGGCTTACTGCAACCTCTGCCTCCTGGGTTCAAGAGATTCCCCTGCCTCAGCTTCCCAAGTAGCTGGCATTACAGGTGCATGCAACCACACCCAGCTAATTTTTTGTATTTTTAGTAGCAATGGGGTTTCATCGTGTTAGCCAAGATGGTCTCGATCTCCTGACTTTGTAATCCATCCACCTCAGCCTCCCAAAGGCTGGGATTACAGGCGTCAGCCACTACACTGGGCCTGGTTCATGTTTTATAATAAATGTTTTACTTTGGCATGGGATGTTGATCATAGTGGGAGGAGGATTTAGGGTTCAGGGATGGCAAGCAGGAAGCATATGGGAACTCTGCAGTATTCACGTTCGTTGAGTCCATGCCTCAGCAATCAGTCACGGGAGAAGGGCAAGAGTATGGCACAACTGTGCTGGCCTGATGAATGCTCAGATTTTGCAGGAACACTCAGAAAAATCCCTGTAGCATTCACGCTCCATATTTAACACCATATGGCGGCAGCCCACCATTGGGGAAACTTGAAATCTGTGGGATATTAAAGGTAATTTGGCACCAACAATCTCAAAACCAGCTTAATTATAGACTAGGTTGGCTCAAACCCCCACGCTAATCACTGACAGAAGAGGCATGCCTATTTCCAAGTGCAAATAGTATTTCCTGTAGTCTCTACTTTTACAAAAAGTAGATACACATATGATATTCATTTTAAAGTTACAAAGCACAAAAAAAGCAAGAAAAAGATGACTCATTGACAAGAGAGAAAGCAATCAACAGAACCAGACACCACAAGCAGACTAGGTGTCAGAACTATCAGAAAGGAGCTTTAAAATCATGTTGATTAAAAAGCGAAAGGGCCTACTGAGAAGACAGGCAGTGTGCATGAAGCACTGGGAAATTTCAGCATGATATTGAAACTATAATGTCAAGTGGAAACAATTGTGGAAAAAACATCAGAGTTTAAGAATTATTTCAAGGAACTTATCAGAGAATGACATAAGAAAGGGTCCATGAGCTCAAAGATAGATAGACAAAAATTATCTAAATCAAAACACAAAAAGAATTGAGATTAAAAAAAAAGTGAGCATCCAAAATCTGAGAACACTATATGGCATAGATGTAACAAGGGTCCAAAAAGGAGGAGAAGGAAAAAGAGAAGTCGCAGCAGCTTAAAACCTTACCCCATGTACAGACAAAATTTAACTAGAAATGGATGAAATATCTAAATGTAGATGTTAGAATTATAAAGTTTTTATAAGAGAGTTTTAGAAAAAAAGTAAATACAACCTTCTTGATCTCTAGGCATACAAAACATAAACCATAAAAGAAAATGACACTTAAAAAATTTGACTTCATCAACATTTAAAACTCCTACTTCTTGGAAAATAGTATTAAGAAAATGTAAAAACAAATTGTAGAATGGAAGAAAATATTTGCCAAATAAATATCTGATAAATTATTTTTATCTGCAATAGAAAAAGAACTTTTACAACACAAAAAAAGTAGTAAACCTAAAAAACATCAACAAAAGATTTGAGTAGACACTTCTGCAAAAAAGATGTAAGGATGACAAGTAAGCCCATGAAAAAAATATTCAACTTTAAGCATTAAAGACATGCAAATTTAAGCCACAAACACATGCCAATTTAATAGCTTAATAAAATCCAAAACTATATTCACCAAATAACAGTGAGGAGCAGAGCACCTGGAATGTTCATCGATTACTGTTGTGTTTCAAAATGTAGCTACCATGGAATGTAACTTGACAGTGTCTTATGAAGTGAAACACATCTTTACCATCCAACCCAGCAATCCCATTTCAAGGAACTTACCCAAGAGAAAGAAAAACAAATATCCATACAAAGATCTATACATAAATTGGTATAACAGCTTCAGTCATAATAGACAAAAGGTGTGAGGGGGGGAAGAACAACTCAAATGTCCATCACCTGGTGAATGGATAAACAAAATATGCTACATCCATGCAATAGAATAATACTCGGCAATAAAAAAGAAACAAACCATTGATAACATGCAAAAACAGGAATAAATCTCAAAAGCATTATATTAAGTAAAAGAAACCAAGCCAAAAATAAAAAAAAAACCCTACTGTACTATTCCATTTATATGACCTTCTAGAAGAGGCAAAACTATATAAATTGGTAATTTTGAGGGGCTGGAGTTGCAAAGAAGGAATTTCTTGAAGAGAAACATGAGTGAAGGTTTTAAGGGCGATGGAAATGTTCTGCCTCTTGATTGAGATGGTGGCTACACAACCGTAAATATCAGTCATAGCTTAGAGTAGAACTGTAGCGTACAAAAGAATGAATAACTCAATAAATTTGGCTTTTAAAAAATACAAAATATTGAGAGCAAACCCCTCACAATTTCCTTCTCTTAGTGCAGCCCCTCAAGGTGGGGCTAAGTCTCATGGGTCAGCAGGCTTGTAATATGATAACTGGCCTCCACTGAGTGCCACTGTGTGTCAGTTTATCTTCCCTTCTATGGATCGTGAAAACATTACCAGGTAGCTTGTGTGGCCTCTCCTCCACCGGTATGGAAACCATTCTCAGACATTACAGAGCTTGCCAAGAACTCTGTGAATCTTGGAACTAAGAAGGTAATTGATGGATATCTAATGATCCTCGTAAATGTCACCATTAGGGAAAATGATGTTAAACACCAGAGACTGCAATTTCTGTGAAATAATGAAGAAAGCAAAGAAACCATTTACACTTCAGGAATTCTAACTCCCCTGTTGCTTGGCTCTCCACGTGTCTAAACTTTACTGCAAGACTTCCCAGAGAGTATTTAGACATATACCAGCCAGCATTTGCCCACATAAAAAGTGAGAAACAGTTGTGTCTATCTCTGTAACAGGAATTCCCCAGATTTAGTCCATAATCCAGGGTTGATCCATGACAGTTTTTACTAGTCTATTGCAAAATGAGGTAGAGAAAAAGACAATTTAGTGAATGTTTCCCAAGGCTAAAATGTTTAAGGGACTTTTCTTTATCCTGAAATTATGTCATTTCCACTTTTTTAGTTAACGTATGCATACACACACATCTTAGGCATATATATGTGTAGAAATCACAGTTGCTAGCACGTCACCTAGTCATATTTTCTTGATAAAATTGACCAATATTTTAAATTATCTTGTTTCTGATTTCTTGCTTACTTTTTTCCATATCTCTCACCTAGAGTATAAATACCATGTCAATTGGGTCCATATTTGTTCAGTCTTTAGTATAATCCCAATACCCAGAACGGAATGGGTGACATAGTATGTATTCCATACTATTTGTTGAATGCATCAGTGAATCCATACCCACATTTCTCTCCTACTATACTCCATCTCAGAATGAGTAGAAACACAGCACAGTGCACAGTGAAGGAAAACAGGCAGCAGAGGAGACAGGAATTATCCAGGAGGCACGTGATTGATGGAGAGCAATTCCTGAGCCACAGGCGAAGCTTCCGGTTTCAGTTAAGAGACAAGGCCAGGCACAGTGGCTCACGCCTGTAATCCCAGCACTTTGGGAGGGTGAGGAGGGTGGATCACAAGGTCAGAAGATTGAGACCATCCTGGCTAACACAGTGAAACCCCATCTCATTAAAAAATAAAGAAAGAAAGAAAGAAAAGAGAGAGAGACATGGCATCCACCATTGCGCCAAAACGGAGCAAAGTAGAGTATTTTTGAGCTGAATTCAGTTGTAAGGGAAAGCAATTGAGGGAATCCTCATTTCATAGCCATAATTTAGTAAAAATTTGAGAAAAGACCATCAGTTGTAAGTAGAAAGCAATGAGGTATTGAGTCAGGGCTGGTTAGTTTGTTGAGAATAGAGCTAGAGTCCTTCCCCTTTAATAACCATTTTCAGATCGTAAATATTAACTCCTAGAACGAACCTATCTGCTAGACTGAATGGGATCCCAGATAGCAGAGATGATGCCACCCTGTTACTGTTGCATCTGGCATGGTGCACAGGGCTGGCACACAGCAGGGACTCAATAAAGATTCATTGGATAAAAAGTAGAGGTGTAGAAGACAATCCTCTGAAGCCAGTTAGGGAGGGGCAACTGTGAAATCCCACATAAAGGGATTTCCAGGCAGGACTAAGGGCTTCCAGGAGACTATGAGTATTTAGTTGTGCAGATACAACGTCAGGCAGTTCTACTTAACCCGAGCTAAGATACTGTGACTTTTTAAGCCTGAGTTTTATTTTTTCTAAAACAGAGCTGGTAAAACTCATAGGGATTTTATAAGAAAAAATAAAATATTGCGTGTCATAGTCTTCGTCCTGCACATTATGCTTGTGAACTGTTAGTCTGCAGAATGCAGCTCGCTGTATCTTGATTATTTTGTCTGCTCACTAGAGAACATCAGAAGCAAAGAACTGGTTTTACTCACCTGTACATTCATCATATCTTGAACATTTCTTAGTCCACTCTGTCTGCTAAAAACAAAAATACCTTAGAATGGGTATTTTATAAACAACAGAAATTTATTGCTCACAGTCCTGAAATCTGAGGAGGCTAAGACCATGGTGCTGGCTGATTTGGTGTCGGCTGAGGGCCTGCTGCTCGATTCACAGAAGCTGTCTTGCTGTGTCCTCACATGGCTGAATGAGGGGCACTAATCACATTCATGAGGGTCCCACCCTCATGGCCTAATCACTGACACCAAAGGCCCTACTTCTTTTTATTTATTATTTTTAATTTTTTTTTCAAGATAGAGTCTTGCTCCTGTGTAGCTGGGATTACAGGCATAGTGCCACCACGCCCAGCTAATTTCTGTTTTTGTTTTTTTGTGTTTTGTGGTTTTTTGAGACAGAGTTTCGCTCTTGTTACCCAGGCTGGAGTGCAATGATGTGATCTCGGCTCACCGCAACCTCTGCCTCCCGGGTTCAGGCAATTCTCCTGCCTCAGCCTCCAGAGTAGCTGGGATTACAGGCATGCACCACCATGCCCAGCAAATTTTTGTGTTTTTAGTAGAGACAGAGTTTCACCATGTTGGTCGGGCTGTTCTCAAACTCCTGACCTCGTGATCTGCCAACCTTGGCCTCCCACAGTGCTGGGATTACAGACATGAGCCACCATGCCTGGCCAGTCCTACCTCTGAATGCCCTGTTGGGGATTCATTTCCAACATATGAATTTTGGGGGAACACAAATGTTGAGATTGTAACAAGTGCGTATAGCTCATGTGAGAAGTATGACAGGCACTGCCAACTGCTTCCGTGTATCTATTTCCTCTTCTTTTTAACAGCATGGATTTCATGGCAGGTGAAAATGTGCATGATAAAGAATGCAACTTACCAGGCTTCCATGTAGCCAAGGGTAGCCACAGGAAAGGGTTCTCAGACATAAGTGCAAATTCTTTTTTTTTTTTTTTTTTTTTTTTTTTGAGACAGAGTCTCGCTCTATCACCAGGTTGGAGTGCAGTAGCGAGATCCCTGCTCACTTCAACTTCCGTTTTCCGATTTCAAGCCATTCTCCTGCCTCAGCCTCCCGAGTAGCTGGGACTATAGGCACGTACCACCATGCCCGGCTAATTTTTTTGTACTTTTAGCAGAGACAGGGTTTCACCGTGTTGGCTGGGATGGTCTCTATCTCTTGACCTCGTGATCCACCTGCCTCGGCCTCCCAAAGTGCTGGGATGCAAGTTCTTTAAGAATCTCCAAAAACTTGCTTTCCTTCTATAGTACAATCTCATCCTCTTCCTTTCTTCATGACGGGAAAACAGAGCTGCAACCGTGTTATGAGAGTGAAAGGGACAGGACAGACAGCACATGATAGGGATGGTGAAGCCAGGGGTTGGAAGGATCCTGGAAAGCTGGTGGCTCATCCAGAGCCAGTGCACCACCTCTGAACTGCTGACCTCCTTCCTTCCATAAAAGGAGATACATGGAGGATAATGTCACTTGGTCATCCTTGATCAATTGCTAATAGGCTAGTCTATCTCGTGGTTACTCATCCAGATTTATGAATATCCACACAGCAGAATTAAAAGTAGGTTATGCTGGCCAGGCACGGTGGCTCACACCTGTAATCCCAGCACTTCGGGAGGCCAAGATGGGCAGATCACCTGAGGTCGGGAGTTCAAGGCCAGCCTGGTCCATATGGGGAAACCCGATCTTTACTAAAAGTACAAAAAATTAGCCCAGCATGGTGGCAGACACCTCCAGTCCAAGTTACTTGGGAGACTGAGGTGGGAGAATCACTTGAACCCAGGAGGTGGAGGTTGTATTGAGCTAAGATGCTCCACTACCCTCCCGCCTGGGTCACAGAGCAAGACTCTGTCTCCAAAAAAAACGAAAAGAAAAAGAAAAAGAAAGCAGGTTATGATTAAATTGACTGTATTTAGAGAAATTCAAATGTTTGGGATAATATAAAAATAAACTTACAAATAAAGCTATTGTGAAATTAAAATCCTGATAACCGTGTAGACATAAGCATAGAATTTAAATTTCCTAACAATTGTGTGAAAACATATTATCAAAATCTAAACAATACAGAAGACAAACACAATTACTGAAATTGTTTCTGGTCAAAATTTTCTTAATTGTGGCTTCTTAATTCTTAATTCTGATTTAAGAGTGAATCTATGACAATTAGTATTTCCAATTTTGCGGTTTAACTTTAATTTGTAATTTTTAACATAGAAGATGTGATTATATACGCCGGAGAAAATTGCCTTTTCTGAGTAACGCCTAGTGAAATTAAGACCCAACCGACTTGAGTAATTAATACTACTGGTGTTAGTTTTTCTTACAAAAAAAAAAAAAAAAAAGTCTCAGTGCTCCCTCTGGTGGCTTACTTGAAAAATTGACTTATCTCTTCTCCAAAGTCAGTTCCAGGGCTTAAAATTTCAAAGAAAATTTACCAAAACTCTAAATTATTGGTGTAAATGATAAAATTAGCAGCGAAGCTGCCTGAAACCTGAATGCCTAGAATTAAAGATATTTATTTACCTATCCCTCCATTCAAAACCATTCATTGAGTATGTCAGATTCTGCTTCGGTGTCAAAGGCTCAGTGACAGCCCGAGGAAGCACGGGGCCTGCCCTCAGGCGACTCGCATGCAGTGGAATGGCAAAGGCAAGGAACCAAAGAAATAAAATACCTAGAAATTCTGGCAGAAACAAGGAGTCAAAATAAAGAAGAACACTGAGCAGTAAGCTGAGGCCTTCCTTCTGAGTAGGTAAGTTGACCTGAGGCTAAGAAGGAGTTGGCCCTATGGGAACTGGGAAGGCATCACGGGTCAAGCACACAGCAGGTGCAGAGACACTGTGGTACAGAAGCCGCGGCTTGGGCTGCCATGGCTCCCGGGGCGTGGTGAGCCCAGGGGAAGTAGCCATGTGAAAAGTTTAAGAAGCAAAGCGGGGTGGAGCCAGGCAGTTCCCAAAAGAGCATCGTAAACATTGTAGGACATTTGGATTCCATTCAAACTATAGTGAAAATCGATTTAAGAGACATTTGCAAGAGAGTGAGTGAAGCAATTTATTCTTTAGTAAGATCATTCTTGCTGCTGCGTGGAGAATGGATGGGAGGGAAGCATGTCAGTTCACAGGGCTGTTCCAGTTGTGCAGGCAAAAGATGGCAGGACTCCCACCAGGCGAATACAGAGGGGACAAGGGAGAGGCACTGAGCACTTACTCAAGATCTACTTTGGAGATGGAATCAAAAGCCTCAGCTGATACACTAGATATAGAAAAAGAAACTAAAAATGAACATCTAGACAGAGCTCCATATAGATAAGGAGAAAGTAGCAGTACACGGGTTGGAGGTGAGGCTGGCGTAGGGAACAAATGTTCTGTTTAGGGTGGAGAAGGGGAGTAACTTCCACAGGTTCTTCCTGGCAACTGATCCCATTGTAAAAGGTGCCTGTAGTCCCAGCTACTCGGGAGGCTGAGGCAGGAGAATTGCTTGAACCTGGGAAGCGGAGGTTGCAGTGAGCTGAGATTGCACCACTGCCCTCCAGCCTGGCGCCTGGCGCCTGGAGACAGAGCAAGACTCTGTCTCAAAACAAAAACATATTGGCATAGTGTACACTACTCAGGTTACAGGTAGACCAAAATCTGAGAAATCACCACTAAAGAACTTATTCATATAACCAAAAAACATAGGTACCCCCAAAACTGCTGAAATAATAATTTTTTTTTTAAAGTTGTCTTCAGTAGTTAACCTCTGCTCTCCCTTGTAGAAGGGGTGCAGGATAACTCTTGCCCTTGTAGATCTCCATCCTGCTTTTCAGCGAATAGAGGGAAAGCAGAGAGTTTTCCTGCATGTGCTTCTTCTTCAATGTGCTCAGGTCAGCAATCCTTCATATCTCGGGACAGCAGATTTTGGTCTCCTGTAGGGGCTTGTCACACTTGAGATGCTTTGGGGACATCCAAGAAAGAATGTTAAGTAGAAGCTAGACACACAGTTTTAAAGATCAGAGGAGATGGTTCCTGGACAGGAAATCTAGACACCATCAGTGCATTCAAGGTATTTCACACCTCAGATCTGTTCAGATCAACAACAGGATGTGGAAAGAGAGAGCAGCCAGAACTGAGGAATACGAATACCGGCACTTTGAGGTCCAATAAAGGAGGAGAAAATAGGAATCCATACTAAAAAACACAGTGAGTGAGCTGGGGGAAAAAACTGATGCTGTAGAAGATCCCTTTTCAAGAGGAACTGCTGAGAAGTTGGGTAAGATGAGAATGTTTTTCTCTTTTGGTAGAAACACAAAGCTTGTCTGAGTTGATTAGCAGTTATGAGGATGCCATGGTTGGAATGTTTATGTCCCCCCAAAATCCAAATGTTCAAGTCCTGACCCCCAGGGTGATGATATCAAGAGGTGGTGATGTCTTTGTGAGATGATTAGGTCATGTCAGGAATGAAAGTAGTGCCATTGTATTAAAGGAGAAAAAAAAAAAAAAAGGCCCAAGAGAGCTCCCTCACCTCTTACTGTCAAATGAGAGCACGGAAAAAAAAAAAAAAAAAAAAAAAGACGGATGTCTATGAGCTCCTCAACCAGACACCAAATGTACTGGTGCCTTGATATCGAACTTCCCAGCCTCCAGAAAGGTGAAAAATAAATGTGTGCTGTTTCTAAGCCAGCCAGCCTATGGTATTTTGTTTTAGCAGCCTGGGCAAAGACAGGGAAGATTTGAATGCACTGCACAGTATACGACACGGAGGAAGTGGAGATGAAAGGGCACAATTCTCTCAAGTCTTTGACCATAGAAGGATGAAGATAAAGAATCTACATCTAAAGATTTAGGGGGAATGTGTGGTCAAGGAATATTTTTGTTTTATAAGTTTCTATTTTCTTCCAAATTTTACCATGAAAGTGTTCTAACATGGAGAAAAGTTGAAAGAAAAGTGTGAAGAGCACCTGTCTTTCCTCTAATAGTAACTGTTTTGATGTACATGTATTTTAAAGATAAATATACACGCAAATATTTTACCAGGGACTTCCACCAAGATGTGCAAATAGGAAAAACTCCAGAGAGCAGTTCTCAGCCAGAGAGACCCAGAAGTCGAGCAATCTCCACATTCCCAAATGAGGTACCAGGTTCATTTCAATGGGTCTGGTTGGACAGTGGGAATAGCCCAAAGCGGGCTAACTGAAACAGAGCAGGAGTAGCCCTAAGAGGGCTAACCAAAGCAGGGTGGGACACTGCCCGACGTGGGCAGTGCAACTGGCCTGGAGGATTGGGGACATTACCCCCTCTGCACTCTGGTCTTTGAAGTTGGTGATTTCAGATGGGATCAATTAGTTAAAGCAGAAGTCAAATTGTCTCTATTTGCAGGTGACATGATCGTATATTTAGAAGACCCCATCGTCCCAGTCCGAAACCTTCTTAAGCTGATAAGCAACTTCAGCAAAGTCTCAGGATGCAAAATCAATGTGCAGAAATCACAAGCATTCCTATATACCAATAACAGACAAACAGAGAGCCAAATCATGAGCAAACTCCCATTCACAATTGCTACAAAGGGGAAAAAATACCTAGGAATACAACTAACAAAGGATGTAAAAGACCTCTTCAAGGAGAACTACAAACCGCTGCTCAAGGAAATCAGAGAGGACACAAACAGATGGAAAAATATTCCATGTTCATGGTTAGGAAGAATCAATATTGTGAAAATGGCCATATTGCACAAAATAATGTATAGATTCAATGCTATCCCCATGAAGCTACCTATGACCCTCTTCACAGAACTGGAGAAAACCACCTTAAGCTTCATATGGAACTAAAAGAGAGCCCAGATAGCCAAGACAATCCTAAGCAAAAAGAACAAAACTGGAGGCATCATGCTACCTGACTTCAAATTACACTACAACGCTGTAGTAATCAAAACAGCATGGTACTGGTACCAAAACAGAGATATAGACCAATGGAACAGAGCAGAGGTCTCAGAAGCAATGCCACACATCTACAAATATCTGATCTTTGACAAAATTGACAAAAACAGGCATTAGGGAAAGGATGCCCTGTTCAATAAGTGGTGTTGGGATAAGTGGTTAGCCATATGCAGAAAGCTGAAACCAGACCCCTTCCTTATGCCTTACACTAAAATTAACTCAAAATGGATTAAAAATTTAAACATAAGACCTAACACCATAAAAACCCTGGAAGAAAACCTAGGTAATACCACTCAGGACATAGGCATAGGCAAGGACGTCATGACTAAAACACCAAAAGCAATGGCAACAAAAGCCAAAATAGACAAATGGGATCTAATTAAACTCCAGAGCTTCTGCACAGCAAAAGAAACAATCATTAGAGTGAACCAGCAACCAACATAATGGGAAAAAATTTTTGCAATCGACCCATCTGACAAAGGGCTACCATCCAGAATCTACAAAGAACTAAAGCAGATTTACAAGGAAACACACATACACACACACACACACACACACACACACACACACACACACACAACCCCAGCAAATGTGGATGAAGGATATGAACAAACACTTTTCAAAAAAAGACATTTATGTGGACAACAAGCATATGAATAAATGCTCATCATCACTGGTCATTAGAGAAATGCAAATCAAAACCACACTGAGGTACCACCTCATGCAAGTTAGAGTGGTGATCTTTAAAAAATCTGGAGTCAATAGATGCTGGAGACGATGTGGAGAAAAAGGAACACTTTTAAACTGTTGGTGGGAGTGTAAATTAGTTCAACCATTGTGGAAGACAGTGTGGTGATTCCTCAAGATTTAGAAATAGAAATTCCATTTGACTCAGAAATCCCATTACTGGATGTATACCCAAAGGATTATAAATCATTCTGCTATAAAGACACATGCACACATATGTTCATTGCAGCACTGTTTACAATAACAAAGACCTAGAACCAACCCAAATGCCCATCAGTGATAAACCGGACAAAGAAAATGTGGCACATATACACTGTGGAATACTATGCAGCCATAAAAAACGATGAGCTTGTGTCCTTTGTAGGAACATGGATGAATCTGGAAACCATCATTCTCAGCAAACTGACACAAGAACAGAAAACTGAACACTGCATGTTCTCACTCACAGGTGGGTGTTGAACAATGAGAACACATGGGCACAGGGAGGGGAACGTCACACACTGGAGTAGGTTGTTGGGTGGGGGACTAGGGGAGGGACAGTGGGGTGCAGGGAGTCTGGGAGGGAAAATACTGGGAGAAATGCTTGACATAGGCAACCAGGGGGTAAAGACAGCAAACCACCATGGCATGTGTGCCATAACCCTGTGGGATATGCACATGTACCTGAGCTTAAAGTACAATTTTTAAAAAGTTAACTACTTAAAATAACATGAGGTAACTCCACACACACAAAAATATTTTACCCAACAATCTGAAAGTAAATTACAGATATCACAGCACTTCAACCCTCACATTTACACTTTCATATGCTGATAGAGAAATTCTCCAAAATAACCAAACTATCTTTTCTGTAAGTGAAAATTTACCCAAAAAAATTTAATAATTTCTAAAATCTAATCCAAATTCAGATTTCCCCAGTTGTCTCTGAAAACTTTTTAGAGCCGGCATTTCAGAACAGAATGAAGTCCAGGTGCATGCACTGCTTTGGGTTCTTGTTTTTCTTTAGTCTATTTTAACATTTCCTCCATCTCTTTTGGGTGTACTTGTGTTACATAAACTTTTTTGGAGAGTTCAGCAAGACACTTGTCTTACGGAATTGCATACATTCTAGATTTGTGTTGTTTCATCATTTTTTTCTTATTCACATATCCTGATTTTCTCTGTTAACAGAAATTAGTAAAATATTTGATTAGGTTACAGTAAACATGTTGGACAAGAACTCGCCATATGTGGTACCATATATGTTATAGTGCAGATGACACATAATGCCAGGCTGTCTTGTCATTAGTCACATTAAATTTGGTAATCCAACCAGATTTCCCCTTTATAAAGGTATATCTTTTATCCTTACAATTAATTAGCAAGTGATCGTTGGGGTACTATCTTGGCACCATGCAAATATCCTTGCTCCCAATAAACCTTCTACCCAATAGTTTTGTATCCATTGATAAACCTCGCTTAAATCAATTATTACAATGTGGTTGACATTCTAACCATACAATGCTGATTTTTCAAATTCTTTCATTTGTTTCTGCATATATTACCTGGCATTCATCTGCAGAGAAGAGTTTAAGTTCTTTTTAATTAACCATTGAAATTGCATATATTAGAATGTTTGAATGTTTGGGAGGGGGGCACTTTTCTTTTATCCTCCTAGGTTATCTGAATGTGGCCCTAGAAATTACACCAACAGAAAACAGATTGACAAGAGAAAAAGAGTTTATAACATCTGCAACATGCGTACGTGGGGGGAAACTCAGTGATGAGTAACTGAAGGGTGATTAGAACTTGGGCTTATGTACCATCGCAACAAAGAACAATAAACTGACAGAGAAGTGACAAGATTAAAAAAATGGGTTTAGGCTTTTAGGGGCAGCAAATTGTGGGAAAGTAAATAATGTCTTGTTTAAGCAAGATTTGCTGTGCAGATTCCTCTTGGTGCCATTTCTGGGCTATGAGTCCAGGGTTGTCTCTGGTGATTAAGAGACAGCCTGCTTTTAAGCAAATGGGAGGGGAGGCAGAGAGCTTTTTTTTTTTTTTTTTTTTTTTTTTTTTTTTATTTTTTTTTTTTCATCGATATCCAGTGTTTCCCAATTGTCTTCAGCTCAAAATAATCTTCATGCCAAAGTAGCATATTTTGAGCCCAGGCGCAGTGGCTCACACCTGTAGTCCCAGCACTTTGGGAGGCCAGGGTGGAGGATTACTTGAGGTCAGGAGTGAAACTTCATCTCTATTAAAAATACAAAAATTAGCCAGACAAGGTGGCACGTGCCTGTAATCCCAGCTACTTGGGGGCTGAGACAGGAGAATCGCTGGAACCCAGGAGGTGGAGGTTGCAGTGAGCTGAGATCGCACCACTGCACTCCAGCCTGGGCAATAGAGTGAGACTCCATCTCAAGATAATAATAATAATAAAACAAAGTAGCATATTTTGGAGTGGTGTATTTTGATCCCCTACAAATGCCAATATATATCATGCAGTCAGAGATGGATGTGTATAATTTAGAAGGGAAGAGAGAGCCAAAGAAACAAGCCCTTGAGAAGATGAGAACAGGAATCAAGAGGCATGGGATGAAGTTGATGTTTGGTTGGAGAAACATCTCTTATATGACAAGAGGGTTTAGAGGCTCAGCTTTGAGAAAATGAAGGAATAATTCCACATCTAGGAATACCCCTAGGAAAACAAGCTAAAACACAAATATGAAGATCCATTATAGTAATAAGAAATAAATGTCTAAAATAGCAATAGTAGGCTGGGTGCAGTGGCTCACACCTGTAATCCCAGCATTTTGGGAAGCCAAAGCGGGCAGATCAATCACGATCAGGAGTTCGAGACCAGCCTGGCCAAACATGGCGACACTTCCTCTATACTAAAAATACAAAAATTAGCCAGGTGTGGTGGTACACACCTGTAATCCCAGCTACTCAGGAGGCTGAGGCAGGAGAATCCCTTCAACTAGGGAGGCAGAGGTTGCAGTGAGCCAAGATTGCACCATTGCACTCCAGCCTGGGCGACAGAGCAAGACTCCATCTCCAAAAATTAAAATAAAATAAAATAACAATAGTAAAGGAACAAACTGCAGTAGAGCAATAGCAAAGACTATTATTATATTTTCACTTTTTGTGGAATGTTATGATAGGAACTTAGAAAGTGAAGAAGTCCAGATTATATTATTATTATTACAAAAACCAGCATGGCTGCAGCTGCAAAGCTTGATTTTTCTGTACCAGTCATCCTTAAGGTGGCAGCAAGTCCACTTTTTATCAACACCTTAAACAGAGAGAAAATAAAATAACTCGCAGATTTATTCTATCAACTTTTTTCCCCCTACTGAGAATAACAAATAGACTTAATTTAACTAGTTTTCTTTTTCACTCACTGGGCATAAACTATTACTCACAGAAAAAATGTTTATTTTGGGAGGTTATTTATATTTCAATTATTAATTGCAGGGGGAAAACGGAGTTTTTAATACACACCAGGGGCCAAAGAAATAATTCTTCTATGACTTTTTAAAAAATAAAGCACTGCAGGGCGAGTACAGTGGCTCACGCCTGTAATCCCAGCATTTTGGGAGGCCGAGGTGGATGGATCACAAGGTTAAGAGATCAAGACCATTCTGGCCAACATGATGAAACCCCATCTCTACTAAAAATCGAAAAATTAGCTGGGCATAGTGGCATGTGCCTGTAGTCCCAGCCACTCGGGAGGCTGAGGCAGGAGAATTGCTTGAACCTGGAGGCAGAGGTTGTAGTGAGCCGAGATCGCGCCATTGCACTCCAGCCTGGTGACAGAGAAAGACTCCGTCTCAAAAATATAACAGAGCACTACAATCAAGAGAAGCCTGTGCCCTGGAAAGCCTAAACAATCAACATTTTGATATTTTAGATGTTATTTGTTACTCAAATGATATTCACTTATTATCATAACTTCATAATCAGAAAAGCAAAAGTACAAGCTTCTAAAAGAGAGCAGTTAAAATCAAGCCCAGAATCACTGATAATTGCTGATGGGTGAGGAAATAAAATTACATCAGCGTCTCAGCTTTTACCACAATAATGCCACATAACTTGGAGGCATGCAGTGGCAAGCATTGATTCTCATGCTCACAGAGCTGCGTGTTATCTGAGTGGCTTTGTTCTGTGTCTCATTCTGGGGTCTGGGCTGGAAGCTTTGGAAAGGCAGATGCCCCGATGCCACCTGGAGAAGTTGATCTAATTAACGGGTCTCAAAGGCAGCTTGGCCTATGCGGATGATGACTGCTGCTGTGCGTGCTGGGTCTGGCCTGGGGGTGATGATGAACTACACAGAGTTTCTGCGGCGAGCGGGCTACGCTTTCCTGACAGATAGATGTGGGTATCTCCAAATAGGATGCTGGTTGTCAGAGAAACCTAATATTTTAGATTGCTTGAATTTATCATTTCATTCCAAGACATTTCTTGACATTTGTAGACTAAGCTTCTCCCAAGGAACTCATTTCTTACTGAGTCCTTCTAAGCCAAGAAAAAAGTTCTCTAAAATTTCGTGAAACCTGTTCCACACACACATACACACACACACGCACGCACTTTAGTTTAAAATGATGGCATTTACATAATATTTATTTATTGCTATTTTCCGTGAAAGTCCTACTATTAGAACAGGAAAGAAATTTTTTAAATGGACAAAGAGCTAGATAAGTAATGACAGAGGTGAGTGGCAGCAATGGATTTTGAGAGGTTGGTCAGCAGAAGGAGAGCTTGTAAGCAGCAGAATGCAGAAATGTCCACAGCAGGACACACCAACTCGGTCCAATCTGATTTGCTTCCAAAGCCACTCAGAGAGATGACTGTGCCCATGGAAGTTAGGGGTGAGCCGCAGGGCCACAAACAGGGATGCTGAAGGAAAGCTGTGGGAAGAATGGTTAGGCTCCCCAGTCTGACCGCTGCAGCCAAGAGAAGCCTGCTCCCCAGCTCTGCTGGTGACTGGAGTTTCACAGTCTGGAGAAATCCGTCCCAGAGATGTGTTGCAGGGAACCAGGTGCTGCAAAAGACAGGAGCCAAACGCAGGAACAAAAAATAGGGAGACAAAGTAAAAGTCTGAAAACAGAATAAGTGGAGAGATCCCGTAAACACAACTGGCTTTCAAAAAGTGCCAACAACCATCCCTCCAAATTTTCATAATCATCATGTCTAACATTAAGCAAGTAAAACCTTTAGGTATAAAATCTGTAATTCAGTCATAAGGAGGTAAATCCCAGAATCAACTGTTTATGTGGCTAGAAGGGGCTATGGCCAGTTAGGAATGGGTGGGGACTTGATACTTATAATAAATCTGGTACAATCAAAAGTTGTAGCAGTTTAAAACCCACAAGAAAAAGACAAATAGTCCCATTAAAAAGTGGACACATGACATGAATAGACATTTCTCAAAAGAAGATGTAGAAACGGCCAAAAAAGTCTAGGCACGGTGGCTCATGTCTGTAGTCCCAGCACTTTGGGAGGCCAAGGCAGGGGGATCACTTGTAGTAAGGAGTTCGAGACCAGCCTGGCCAACATCGTGAAACCTGGCTTTACTGAAAATACATAAATTAGCGGGGCATTACTGAAAGCACCTGTCATCCCAGCTACTTAGGAGGCTGAGGCAAGAGAATCGCTTGAACCCAGGAGATAGAGGTTGCAGTGAGCCGAGATCGTGCCGCTGCACTCCAGTCTGGGCAACAGTGAGACTTGGTCTCAAAAAGTAAAGAGGAAAAAGAAATGGCCAAGAAACATGAAAAAATGCTCAACATCAGCATCACTGTAATCATCAGGGAAACACAAAACCACGTGAGATACCACCTTATCCCAGCCAGAATGGCCATTATTAAAAAGTCATAAAACAGCAGATGTTGGCATGGATGTGGTGAAAAGTGAATGCTTATACACTATTAGTGGGAATGTAAATCAGTACAACCTCTATGGGAAACAGTATGGAAAGTAAATCTACCATTCAATCCAGCAATCCCATTACTGGAGACCTACCCGAAGGTAAAGAAGTCATTATATCAAAAAGATACCTGGTCTTGTAGGTTTACCGCAGCCCCCAAAAAGAATGAAATAATGTCAAAAGCAGCAACTTGGATGGAGCTGGAGGACATTATTCTAAGTGTAGTAACTAGGAATGAAAAACCAAATACAGTATCTACTCATAAGTGGGAGCTAAGCTACGGGTACAAAAGACACACAGAGTGTTATAATGGGTACAATGTACACTACTCAGGTGATGGGTACATTAAAATCTCAGACTTCAGCACTATACAATTCATCCACGTAACCGAAAACCCTTTGTACCCCTTAAGCTATTGAAATGTTTTACATTTTAATGTTTTTAAATGTAATTTAAATTAATGTGTTACTTTGGTAAAAATTAAACTATCTCAAGCAAAGCAACGTGGCACTTACCAGTAGTCTGAATTACTCAGGAGGCTGAGGCAGGAGGATCACTTGAGCTTAAGGGTTCAAGTCCAGCCTGGGCAACATAGTGAGACCTCATTGTTTAAATAAATAAAACAGTTTCAAACATAAAATTTAAACAGAGATTGAGCTCAACATTTTAAAATAAAAGTTCAAGAAGTTATATGGATTATTGTTTTCATTATCATTTGAAAGATTCAATAGGAAACTTATATAGATGTATTCTTCCTTTCAAAAGTATAAAAGCCTCAAGAAACCTCGTTACTTAACATAATTTGAACATGTAAAATACATTTTCATTTTAAATAAATGTGTCTAAAGGTTCACTATAGTGTCTAAAGGTTCACTATAATCTTTAACCATAATAATAAATTGTCATGATAAATCCAAGATGCAATTATTTTAAAGAAATTATATAACTTCTTTTTAACTAGGACTCCTGGAATTCTTCTGTAAAGAGAATGAATAGAAATGCAGTAATGAGGAGTGGTATTTTTATTGGAAGAGAGGAGTTAAAGGAATCAAAACAGTGTTATGTAGGAGAATGTGGGTAATTCATTTGGTACTTTTGAAGATATAAATATTTACATCTTTTCGGGTTTGATTGCTGCATTCATACCACGGTGACTGAATAGGGCTGGCCTTTCCTCCTCTGCCAGATCATTCATCACTGCCTAAAGGAAGAAGCTGCTTTGCCAAATGGATAAATGATTTAAGATACCCGTCTTGTTTTGGCCCTCACAAATGATTTTCCCCTCATCTTTGGGAACACTCGCAATTTCTCCCATATTGTTGACTGCACACAATTGATAGTGAAATTCCACCCACACTTTCCGTGGTGCTCAGTGGCCTGGTTATTGCAGTTGTGACTGTGGTCCTTGGGTCACCTCAGAATGCAGGTGAGATAACCTTCTGGTTGAGCAGTCTTTGTGAGAGGATCCAGATTTTACAGGAAGATGCTGAGCCATTCTCTGGGTCCTGGCCCAGCAGGGCATCAGGTCTGTGTGCACTACTGCCCTCCAGGCACAAGACAAATCTTCTTCAGGACTGTGGGAAGCATGCAGTTCATGCATTCTGACAGTTTCTGTACAATATCATTTTCAATTTCCTTCCCTTTTCCCATCTTTTTATTTAATGTGATGTCACCAATGTAACATTATGAGATATGATATAAACAAATAAACATCCCTAGCCCTATATTCAAGGACAGCGTCGTCCATTGCAAAGCTCCATTCTGTAGAAACAGAGGCATCATTAGCATTGTATCTTATGTGAATAGTGCCGCTCAAGCACAGCTCCCCGTACATAAAGCATGGGGGCTGCTGTGCACATGGTGCCTTTGTGTGCCAGCTCTGTTAGGAATTTTTGTTCTCATATAACTCTCAACAACCCCATACATTTGTAAGTTTCTGAATTAAGATTGAAGTTTTATTATTAAATCTTACCCTCCCTTTATCCCGTATGAGCTAATGGTAGATACATCTTGCTTAATCTACTAAATATTTAAAAGACATCATTGTTTTCTAGTCTAATACTCCCAAATTACACATTGCAACCAATTCTATCTCTGCTGACACAAGATGACACAATTCCTAGAATAGCATGGGAACCAGATGGTTCGGATTGGTCTTCATTGATCTCTGTGGCGCTGGCTACATTCATCCACGTCCTTATAGTCACTTTTTTTGTATGTAAAATGGAGGCCCAAGTGGCAGACCCGAAGGCCATAATAAAAGACCATTATAGGCAGGATTCTCTGATCTCTTTCTTAACGCGCATGAGCATAGATGATTAATATTCAAAGTGAGTTATTGTTTTTTGAGTTGCTGTTGTTTTCCCAGAATGTTACTGAGGAAAGAAGGGTTTATAATAAGTTCATGGGTTTTTCAGGTGAGATTCTCCACCTTGCAAATTTGTGCTAAGTCTACGCATACTGCTGATAATGACATGTATGCTAATAACTTAAGCAATTTCTCTTCCCTTCTAACCCTCCACATAGCTGCTCCAATATTTAAGAAGTGAGGCTTTTCATGATACGATAAAAGTTTAGTGTCCTTTCTCTGCCCAGTGTAAGTTCTGGAATCTGTGTACATCAGCAGCTTTACATCATTTTCACAATCAACTAAATTAAAAGGTGGGATGGGGCTGTTCATTCTTAATCTTGTCCTGTCCAATACTTCTATTTGTTCTCTGAGTGTTCATTATATCACTTTGCCAATGAAGGCAATAGTTTTAAATAATAATACTACACAGCATATATTCAACCTAAATGCTAAGGTGACTGAATTACAGATAACATGTTCTCAGAAAATAAAATGTTCTCTATCATCACACAGAATGTTTCAGCTTTTATTTTAAACTGTGTTCCTCTGCAAGTGACTACAGAGTTTCTGCATTTTTCAAAAGAAAACGTAAGTATATACATTACATAACTGTACTAAATTAAGTAAAAGCAAATAGACATTTTTAACTATTCAAAGTGGTAAAAGCAAACCATAGAGTTTACACAGAGACTACAAGAATTCAATACAGTGTTAAAACCTTCGCAATACAATGAGGTAAATAAATTTTACTTTTGCCTGGCTTATGTGCGTATTTATTCAACCTACTACCAGAGACATAGAAAGGAAGCCTGAGATCTGAGACATACGTTCTACAGGCTCATATGAAGGGCAGTGACCTAGAAATAATAATACAACAGTTTATCCAGTGATCAGAAAGCCTGGGAGAAGCTGAACTGCTAAGTCCTACTGAATCCCACAGGCTTACTCAGAAGCCAATCCATGCCTTGCTTGGGATGAACAGCAATGTCCACTCGTGTATTTTTCCAGCAGCCATTTCCATAGATTCCAAGACAGCTCCAGGCTGATCTACCGTGGGGATGAAGCAGGGGACAGATGGATCACTCAGCTGTCTTCCATCTGTGTCCAGTTACTGAGCTTATTAATACAGATGAGATACTGAATCCAGACAGTCATGCCTGGCTGTGTTTGTAGATACATGTTCACCTTACTCTGTCCATCCCCTTAGGAAATCTAGAAGTTACTCTCAGTTTAAGACTTTAATTTTGAAAAGTTACAGAGGATTCATGAAACAATTTTGAGAATTTTAATGAAAATCAATAGACTGTTGTTTCCTAGAAATTCTAAGGATGCTAAAATGAATTCCAAGAAGCCTCTGAAAGCCGGCCTGTTCAAATGCCATGAGGTTCACCATTCGAAACTCACTGTAGATGAAAACTTTTTTTTGAACAATTTGCTATTATTTGCCACCCAAGACAGAAGGTTTTTTAATGTATATTTTCTAAACTGATGGCTATGAGTCATTTCAATGTTCCTAATAACTCTGAGAGCTAAGAAAGCAATTCTCATTCACCAAAATCAGAAAAGGGGCTTGCTTTCCCACATTCCAAGGGAGTGTTTTTTTTTTCCTTCCAAATATTTATTAAAAGCTATTTTCAACCTGAATAACTGAGAAATTGATTAACGATAACAGTCGAACTAAATAAACAAAATCTGCTGCAATACTCACATATTTTCTCACACATGACATAGGAAACAAACATTTTTAGAAATGTTCATACTGTTTGGACTTCATCCCAAGGATTAATACCTTTTAAAACACCACAGTCGATGACCAGAGTTTTGTTAAGATTCGGCCCTCATGTCTAAGGCTAAACTGCAGAGGACAGGGCAAACCCAGTATCAGTCCACTATCTGAATCCACTTTGTCTTCCATATGCAGAGATAAAAACAAAGGTACGATGCTGGCCAGTCTCCCTGGTAACTCCAGAACCAGTGTTTACCTGTTTACCTGGACTACCTACCAGATGCCCTCTATAACTAAGGAATAAAGCCCAGTTTTATCTCGCAGCTTCCTGTGGGAAGTCCAGCAGAGAAAATCCGAAGCCGTCGGTCATCCCTGCTTCCTGCTCTCCCTAAGGCGGACCCAAGGAAGCGCAGAGGAGAAAGGGAACACAAGGGAATAGATCCCATTTCTTTTTATCTTGTTTGATCTTCATGGCAACTCGTGAGATTAGGACATGTACATTATATATGAAGTTCTCAGTCCTGGAAAATAGTACTTAATGAACAGTTACAACAGACTGGTCAAAGTCAGACAAGAGGCGAGGCCAGTTGGGGGAACCGGGCGTGTGGCTTGGCGTCCTCTAGAAGTCACGGTGACCAGTGCGCCGCATCGCTGTGAAGCGCACTCAGCCCCAGCGTTCCCCCGCAGAACCCCGCGGTGCTCAGACGCTCAGTGCCCGGCCGCCGGCTCCTCACGGGGGCGCCGGAACCGCGCGCCCAGGCGACTCGAGGTTCTTGGCTCCGGGAGTTTGAGAGACATTTCCAGGGGAGATCACGGGTAAGAAAGGGGCAAGGAAAAGAAAGAAGGAGTTGGGGCGGGCAGGAGGAAGGATCACTATTATCACGTTCTAGACAGTCGCAGCCAAGCGCCAGCCTCCGCCCCCGCATCCCACGCCTCCGCAAGCGCGCGCACACCACGCACACCGGCGGGACACCCGGAGCTGTCTTTCGCCCAGCTGAAGAGGCGCTGGCAGCCTCGGCAGCTGTCCCGGCCAAGCGCGTCTCACGGGCGTGGGCGCGAATGCGCGCGCCTGACCCTCTTCCCAGAGCGCGCGGGGGACGCGGGGACCGGCCGCGGCTGTGCGCCAAGTAGAGCAGAGGCAGCGCGGAGCCGACGCCTGGGGGCGCCCGCAGCGTCCTCCGGCCTCCCGTAAAAGGCGCGGAGAGCTCCTCCTCGAGCCAGGTGGCCGACGGCCGGGGCTGGGGTCGGGTAGCCGGGAGCGCTGCAGGGAGGGGTCGGGTCCCAGCAGTACCGCCCTCCTCCTCTAGCCTCTTCTCCCTCCACACTGGTCTGCGTGCCAAACTCGAGGGTCAACCCCTGACCTTGGCGTTAGGGAGTGATCAGTGTGGCGATCTCGGCCGCGGTGCTCCTCACCCGCCGTGGACGCACATCACCCGGAGGGCTTGGCAAGGTCAACCTGCGGGCGCACCCGCAGCGCTTCCCATCCGCTAGGTCGGGGGTGGGGCGCGAGTCCGTTTCCCCGCGACGCGGAGGCTGCCTGTCTGGTCCCGCACTCTGGCCGCGGGCGCCGGTTCCTCCTGCGCCGGCCAGCAGTGACCGGGCCGGTGGGGAGCCCGAAGCTCGGGGCGTCAGGCGGCCGCACGGCACTTTATCAGCTGGCGGAGGTTCCTGCGAAAGCTGCCGTCCAGGAAGGCGTAGAGGAAGGGGTTGAGGCAGCTGTTGGCGTAGCTCAGGCTGGTGATGAAGTAGGAGATGGCGATGACGAGCGGCGTCTGCGGGAGGTCGGTGGTGAGCGCCACCACCGTGCTCAGGTGGTAGGGCGTCCAGCAGAGGAGACACGCGGCCAGGATCGCCACCACCAGGAAGGTCACCCGCTTCTTGGCGCGCTCCAGGGCCTTGGCGTGGCTGTCCAGCCGCATGGCGTGCAGCCGGCACAACAGGGTGGTGTAGAGGACGCAGATGGCGGACACCGGGATGGCGAAGCCCAGCACAAACGTATAGAGGCGGCTCGCGCGCCACCAGAAGGCCTCGGGCTGCGGGAAGACCAGCACGCACTGGCGCCGGCCCTGCTCGTCGTCGAGCCGGGCGAAGACGGCGAAGGGCAGCACGACGAGAGTGACGAGCCCCCACACGGCCAGGCTCACCGCGCGCGCGGCGCCGTAGGTGCGGCCGGCCACGCGGCGTGACTCGGCAGTGGCCATCACCACCAGGTAGCGGTCGGCGCTCATAACGGTGAGGAAGTAGAGGCTGGAGAAGGTGTTGTACTGGTCGATGGCCACGACGAGCTTGCACATGAGCTCCCCGAAGGGCCACTGCCGCAGCAGGAAGTCGGCGATGTTGATGGGCAGCACCAGCGCGAAGAGCTCGTCGGCGATGGCCAGGTTGAGGATGAACAGGTTGGTGACGGTCTTCATGCGGGGCGCCCGCAGCAGCACGTACAGCACCGCCGAGTTGCCTGCCAGCCCCACGGCGCAGATCACCGCGTAGACGACTGGCACGGCCACTGCCAGCGGCGCAGGCAGCTGGGCCAGACTCGACGCGTTGGAGCAGCCCAGCGCCGGGCCCGGGCACGATGCGTTGACGGGCCAGGGCTCCGAGAACGAGGCGTTGTCCATCTTGACCAGGACAGAGGAGCCGGCGACCTGGTGTCCCCCACGGCCGCCCGGCAGGACTCCGCGGGCCTGAAGCCTGGGTCCTCACGGACCTGCTCGCGGACGCTGGCTTCAGCTCTCCAAGCCCTTCTCTGTTTTTTCTGGAGGAGGGGGCCGTACCCAGCCACCCCACGACCCACTGTCGCCGCGGACTCACGGGGCTGGGAAGGGGAATTGAAAGCATAAGTTAGCTCGTCGATGTGTAGCTTTAGAAAAAGCCGCTGTCCCGGGGAGGGGGTGCGCCGCGGCGCCCCAAACCTCCTCCACGTGAGCGCTCTCCTGCTACCTGTTGAAATCTCACTTCTTCCAATCGAGTACATCAAACTAAATGATAGAGAAAAGAATCCTTCCCTACGTAGGAAAAAAGGCCAACCCTTCTCCCCTCTTTTAGGACACTTCAGTAGACCCAGGTCACCCCACCGAATCCCTCAGTGGCAAGCTTCGGTCTCCCTAGGGTCTGCGCGCCCTCGGTAACAGCAAGCTCAACAGCAGTTTTTACCTTACCTGACTGGCTGGGGAAAGAGTCTGCCTTGCCTGGAGCTGTCAGGAAAAGAACCCGCCAGCGGCGGCAAGGCTGGGGCGCCTACCGGCTGGGTGTCCGCCTCCCGGTGTCTGCCTCCCCTCGTTCGCTGGAGTCCGCAACTCACGTCCCCGCTGGTCCCTCCCGCGCGCCTGGAAGTGCAGGGATGGCGCAGCCGCGACTGCGCTCCGCTGCCCCGACTGCCGTGCCCACCCCTCACCCCAAGTAAGATGGTCTTGTAACTAACAGAGAACAGAAATCCCCCCAAAATTAATGGATTTATTTCTTCCAGTAGTGCAACCTCACTTCATTCGAAATAATAGCTCTCCTGTTAAGACTCGAATTTAAGAAAAACAAAGTTAGGATGTTAGTGATCTATTTTTAAAGGAGAACAATGCAACGGGGTGGGGGGGCTCCTGTTTCATTTTTTAAAACACTATACCACAGATGGGCTATTGTAATGTGAAATCCGAAAGAAGGAAAAAGTGAGTGCAATTTTATAATGCAAATCTCCTGTTTTCTACTACTCTGGTCTTCAAGGGACTAGAAGATTGTTAGCATGTTTTCTAAAATTTTGTATAAGTAAAGACTTGATTAGCAAAGACAAACAGCTTCTGGAAAGCCTTTTAAGAAAGCATCACAATGCAACCATGACAATGCATATTTCATAAAATGTTGCAAGTTGTTCAACACACTCTCTACTCATCCACGCACATGCTGGATTCTCCTGCTAATGAGAGTTATCCTGCAAACGCAGCGGGAGTAGCCAAGGAAGGCCTAGCAGGGGTGGTCTTGGACTCCCAAGTCGCTATCTACCTAGACCTTGGATTCTTCCTCTAGGAAGGGAAAATTATCTTAGGCTCCTCACCAGTTGCCCTGAGAATCGAATGAAATAAACTAAATATTGGTTTTTTCCAATTTCTGTATTTTTTTCCTCCACATTCCCTTTAGGAGAGACGATAAATTAAAACACCAGATTATATTCTCTAGTAATCTTCCCTTCCACAAAAGCAGGCAAACCCCAAATAAAGTGCATTTCTGGTCCTCTGGGGTACATCGTAGAGAAGAGGGCCTGAGATCCTGAGAGGCTAAAGTCGCCAGTAAAAGATTGTGAGGCCAGAAATACAGTAGCCCCCACCCCCACCCCCATACCCTTGGGAGATTTGTTCCAAGAGCCCTCGTGGATGCCTGAAGCCTTGGATAGTCCCCAGTGCCATCAATGGGAACATGTTTCTGTTCTTCCACCCACAAATGATGCGACGGAAAATCTAGCATGTATTTCTTTTTTCTTCTTCACATTTTCATGGTTAGAAGATTTGTTTTTAGTAGATCTTGGTAACCTCTGTCTATGATTTTTTCTTTCCTTATAAAGTCCAGAATTTTTTACCTTTTAACGTAAAGGAGGCATTCGTGGCTTCTCTTTGGCATAGTTTAATTACAAGCATCGATTCTCTTGCATTTTGGCACCAGAGAGAAATAAGGGCAAAGAGTCAGTAAAATCAGGGCAACTTGAACACACTGCACTGGACGTTGCCACAGTCACCTGATAACCCAGACTGTGAAGTGACTAACAGATGGACAGCAGGGAAACGCTGGGCAAAGGGAGGACTCACCTCCTGTGGGAGGGAGCAAGGTGGCAGGATCGCGTCGGTCAATCAGAACCCCACACAATTGAAAACTTAGGAACTGTTTATTCCTGGAATTTTCCATTTAATATTTTCAGACCACCGTGACTAAAACCAGGGACTCCAAAACCACTGACAGGGGAATTCACTGTATAAAAGCTCTCTGGAATTTACCTACACAATTCCCTTTTTACTGGGATCTATACAAATCAGCTCCCCTGCAGGTGCATGCTTTCTGTGAAAAAATAACAGGAGATTCTTAAGCTATGTCCCTAAGGAAGGTTATTAAGATAAAACACCACATAATGTAAATAAAAAAAAATATATAATATATTAAACACATATAAACACACATTTATCTGTATGTGTTTGTGCGTATATACACACATGCATGTATATAGTTGATCATCTGCAACCGTTTAGAGATTTTCTAGCCTTTTTTCATTGTGGATTTCCAGGTTAATTGCACTGTAAACTGAGAACATATTCAATATGGCTTCAATTCATAGACATTTTTTGAAACTTACCACCCAGTATATAGTTATTTTCCAATTATTTCATGTGTACTTGAAAAATTGTTTCGCATTTGTTGGGCAAAACTGTACGTATGTCAATTAGTCAAACTTACTAGTTGACATATGTACAGTTATGTTGTTCAAATTTCTCTATTTATTTATTATTATTTTTTTTTGAGACAGGGTCTTTGCTTTGTCACCGAGGCTGGAGTACAATGGAGCAATAGCAGCTCACTGCAGCCTCAAGCTCCTAGGCACAAGCAATCCTCCCCTCTCAGTCCCCTAAATAGCTGGGATTATGGGCATGTGTCACCATGCCAGGCTAATTTTTTGTATTTTTCATAGAGATGGGGTCTCACCATGTTGCCCAGGCTGGTCTTGAGCTCCTGAGCTCAGTGATCTACCAGACTCAGCCTCCCAAAGTGCTGGGATTACATGCGTGAGCCACCACACCTGGCTTCTGTTGATATTTCTATCAAATTGTCATTAGTTACTGAAAGAATAGGGGAAAAATTTCCATTAATTAGTGTGAACTTCTCTACTTATGCTTTCATTATATGCTGTCAATTTTCACTATTTGTTTGTTTGTTTTTTGAGATAAAGTATCTCTCACTCTGTCACCCAGGCTGAAGTGCAGTGACAGAAGCCTGCATCTCCCAGGTTCAAGTGATTCTCCTGCTTCAGCCTCCCGAGTAGCTGGACCTATAGGGGTGCACCACCACACCCAGTTAACTTTTATTTATTTATTTTTTAATTTTTTTTGTAGAGATGTGGTTTCACCATGTTGGCCAGACTGTTCTCAAACTTTCAACCTCAAGCGATCTGCCCACCTTAGCCTCCCAAGGTGCTGGGATTCCAGGCTCGAGCCACCATGACTGGCCAATTTTCACTACATCATTTGATGCTGTTTTATTAAGGGTACACAAGTTTAAGATTGCTATATTTTCCTGCAGAATTTACCCTTTTTTCTTGATAGCCTGATTGAATTGATTTTGTCATTATAGCTTGATTATAATGATTTTATCATTGTTATTTGATTTTATCAAATGATTATAAATTTATCATTATAATATAGAATATATCACATAATTATGTTATTGGTATATATTACTTACCTTTTATCATTATAACAGCTTTAACTAGGCTTCTACATCTAGCTGCATGTAGCCACTTTCGTTTGCTGTCATTATAGCTACGTTAACTGTTTTTCCAATAATATTATCATGGAATGGCTTTTTTTAAAAGCATCTTTTTAATTTAAACCTTTCTGTGTCTTTGTGTTTAAAGTAGGTCCCATATAAGCATTAGAACGTTTGTTTTAATCTAGTCTGACAATGTCTTTGAATTGAAGTATTTAGTTCATAGTATATTATATGCAGTTATAGACAGTATTATTAGGGTTGCCATGGTCTGAATGTTTTTGTCTCCCCAAAACTTACACATTGAAAGCTAATCCTCACTTGATAGCATTTGGAGATGGGCTTTTGGGAAGTGAGTAGGTTCTGAGGACAGAGCCCTCATGAATGGAATTAGTAAAGGCCCAGAGTGCAAAAGCCTCCGGGACTGTGGGGCCACCACAGAGAGTCCTGTGAAGCTCAGTGTCCAGCAGAGCTGGGGCGGGCCTGCTCCCCTGACTCAGAGACGTAGAGCAACCACTGTGTGACTGTAGCCCCAGGGGGCCAGGGCACAAGCCAGGCACCAAGCTGCCCCGGGAGCAGGGCTGCCCAAAGCTATAGAGCTGTAGGTTCACCAACCCAGTATGTCCAGAAGGTGGGACATGGAACCCAAGAGGATTATTTTCACGACTTAAGATTTAATGTTGGCTGGCCGCAGCGGCTCGTGCCTGTCATGCCAGCACTTTGAGAGGCCAAGGTGGGTGGTTTACCTGAGGTCAGGAGTTTGAAACCAGCCTGGCCAACATGGCGAAACCCCATCTCAACTAAAAAATATATATATATACGAAAATTAGCTCAGCATGGCGGTATGTGCCTGTGATCCCAGCTACTGTGGAAGCTGAGGCAGGAGAAGAGCTTGAACCTGGGAGGTGAAGGTTGCAGTGAGGGGAGCTCTCACCATTGCACTCCAGCCCGGGCAACAAAAGCGAAACTCGGTCTCAAAAAAAAAAAAAAAAGGACTCAATGTTTGCTCTGTTGGATTTTGGACTTGGGAAGCACCTGTTATGAATTTCTTCTTTCCTATTTCTCCCTTTGGGATGGGAATGTCTACCCTATGCCTGGTTCTACTATTGTGTTTTGGAAGCACATCACAAGTTCAGTCTTACATGTTCCCATCCGAACAGCAGTTTGCCCCAGAATGAATTGTACTGTGAGTCTCACTCATATCTGATTTTTAAAGGAGACTTTGAACTTTAAACTTCTGAGTTGATGCTGGAACAAGGTAAGATTTTAGGGACTATTGGGATGGAATGAACGTATTTCAGATATGAAAAGGACAAGAATTTGCGGGGAGCCAGTGGTGGAAGGCTATAGTTTGAACGTTTGTGTCTCCCCAAAATTCATATATTGAAACCTAATCCTCAATGTGATGGTATTTGGAGATGAAGCCTTGGGAGGTGATTATTAGGTCATGAGGCCAGAGCCCTAATGAATGGGATTAGTGCCTGTATAAAAGCAGCTTCAAAGAGATCCCTCATCCCTACTGCTTTGTGAGCTACAAATGGTCACCAGTCTTCAAATTTGACAGTACCTTGAGCCTCCAGAACTGTGAGAAATATTTTTGTTGTTTAGAAGCCACCCAGTTTATGGTATTTACGTTTTTCTTTCTTTTTTTTTTTTTTGAGACAGAGTCTTGCTTTGTCGCCAGGTGCCAGGCTGGAGTGCAGTGGTGCAATCTCAGCTCACTGCAACTTCTGCCTGACAGGTTCAGGCAATTCTCCTGCCTCAGCCTCCGGAGTAGCTGGGACTACAGGCATGCGCCACCACGCCCAGCTAATTTTTTATATTTTAGTAGAGACAGGGTTTCACCATGTTGGCCAGGATGGTCTCGATCTCTTGACCTCATGATCCACCCACCTCGGCCTCCCAAAATGCTGGGATCACAGGCATGAGCCACTGTGCCTGGCCTATAGTATCTCATTATTAAAGTTTGAACAGACTAAGAAAAAGATATAAACCTGCTATATTCTTTGTTTTCTATTTCTCCTATCTCATTCCACTCTGTTTTCCTTTCTTACATTTTTTAGATTAATTAATATTTTATTATTCACTTTCTCCAACTCCATTAACTTATTATTGAATTACCTTTTTAGACATATACTAAAGATTATATGTATCCTTGACTTATTAACCTACTTTAAATTATTATTTTTGCAACCTCCCAGACAATACAAAAACTTTTTGACACTGAACTCTATGTACTGCCCTCTTCCTTATGTACAACTGTTAATATATGTGCTAAATCTGCATATGTTTAAAACTCTATAAAACATTATTATTACTGTTTTATTTAATTTTATTTATTTATTTATTTATTTATTTATTTATTTTTGAGGCAGAAGTTTGCTCTTGTTACCCAGGCTGGAGTGCAATGGCGCGATCTCGGCTCACCGCAACCTCCGCCTCCTGGGTTCAGGCAATTCTCCTGCCTCAGCCTCCTGAGTAGCTGGGACTACAGGCACGCGCCACCATGCCCAGCTAATTTTTTTGTGTGTTTTTAGTAGGGACGGGGTTTCACCATGTTGACCAGGATGGTCTCGATCTCTTGACCTCGTGATCCACCCGCCTCAGCCTCCTAAAGTGCTGGGATTACAGGCTTGAGCCACCGCGCCCGGCTGATTACTGTTTTAAATAGTCAATATGCCGTTATATTTCCCCGCACGTTTGTGCGTCAGTGTTCTCTGCTCCTTCCTGCATTACTATGCTTCCATCTGGTATCATTTTTCTACTACTTAAAGAATTCACTTAATATTTTAAGTGCTATTCTGCTGGTGATAAACAATTACTGCTATTGTTATTGTTTTGAAATATCTTTACTTCCCCCAACTTTTTTAAAGAAATGTTTCACTGGATATTACATTTTAGGTTTGCGGTTGTTTTCTTTCAACACTTTGAAATTCCATGATCATTTTCTTCCATTATTTTTATTTTTAAAAGTGGTTTTTTATGTTATTGTAACCCTTTGAAAGATAATATATCTATTTTCTATCACTGTTTTTGAAGTAATTCTTTGATTTGATCTTTCAGAAGCTGCACGGTGATGGCCTGGGAGTGATTTTCTTTCCATTTATCCAGGTGTTGGTTTATAGAGCTTCTTAAATCCGTGATTTAGGGGTGTGTGTGTGTGTGTGTGTGTGTGTGTGTGTGTGTGTGTGTTCAATTCTGGAAAGCCCTCAGCCCCCTCTCTTCAAGTATGGGTTCTGTCCCACTCTCTCTCATCCCTCCTGCTGGGACCCCAAGTACATGCCTGTTAGGCCTTTATGCTTTCCCCTGTACTTCAATCTGGTCTTCTAAATCCTGGCTTTCTTGGTTACACCTTGATGCCTTCAAACAGATGTTTTAGGTTGTTTTTTTCTTCTTCTGCAATTTTTATGGTAGTTCATGATAGGAGGATTTGTGTGATATAAGCTATTTCATTTATAACTTGAAGCAGAAGGTAAAAAGTTTTATATATAAAGTGTTCTATACAGTAATTACCAAATGAAACTACATGCCTATGTATATGTTTCATATACATAATTACTGTCATTATGGAAATATTTATACCAAAATGTTCAAAATATTTCTGTAAGATATAGACTTTTCAGTAATTTTGATTCTTTTTACATTTTTCTAACTTTCCAAAACTTTTAAATAAAACGTATGTATTACTTTTATAATCATAAATATATATATATTTATTAAAATGACCATAATAGTACTTTGTAGTCATGAAATACTGACTACTAAGAAGAAATTAGGAATGTATAGAGAAGAGAGTTCTCCCAGCACTTATGAAATCACAATGACCACAAAAAAGTGAAAAAAAGATATGTACAATATACATTTACATATACTATTTACCTTATATACCCTGAAAACTACCCACGCTATTGTCAAAAAGAAAAATTTCCATCAGCAATTTGTAATGCTTGAACCAAAATTTTATCAATAACAAAATGCTTAACTACAACAACTACCTCCTTTTTTTTTTTTTTTTTTTTTTTTTTGAGACAGAGTCTCACTCCGTCACCAGGCACCAGGCTGGAGTGCAGTGGCGTGACCTCGGTTCACTGCAAACTCCACCTTCTGGGTTCAAGCAATTCTCCTGCCTCAGCCTCCGGAGTAGCTGGGACTACAGGTGTGTGCTACCATGCCCAGCTAATTTTTTTTGTATTTTTAGTAGAGCCAGAGTTTCACCATGTTGGCCAGGATGGTCTCGATCTCTTGACCACGTGATCCACCCACCTCAGCCTCCCAAAGTGCTGGGATTACAGGCTTACAACTATCTCTTATTTTGAAAAGTATTCAATGTGACATTTGAATATTGAGCACCAGGAATTATGATACCTAGTGGAATCACTTTTCTTGGTTTGCTGCTGCTCTGACTTCCAAAATTGTTTTTTCTTAACCTAGAAAAACAATTTCAAGGTAAAAATCAAAAGATAGAAACATCAAAATCATAGTACTTGTCATGCAAAAAGACTGGATGTCTTTTCCTTAAAATTAACGACAAGAATGTCTTTTCTCAATCTTTCTATCCAGTCTCATGCAGGAAATTCTAGCCAGTGCAGTAAGGAAAGAAAAAGAAATTTTAAAACATCCAATTTGGGGAACAAAGAAGTAAAACTGTTGTTATTTGAAGATGCAATAGTTGTCTGTGAAGAAAATTTTATGGAATCTATAAAAAAAGTCTATAAAAATTTTATGGAATCTATAAAAACACTTCTAGAAAATTTTATGGAATCTTTAAAAACAAACTTCTTGAAAAATAAGTGCATTTATCAAGTCTATAGGATATAACACCCATTTAAAAGCTTTTACATTTCTATATTGTATACATTGTTTGTATGATCAGAAATTTACATGTTTTTAATTTCAGATTTTTGAAAATATCATTTACAATACTATCAAGCAATATGACTACACAGGGATAAATCTTTCAAAAGATGTAAAAGACCTGTACACTGAAAGTTATAATGCATTACTTGAAGAAATTGAAGAAGACCTAAATAAATGGAAAGACATGCCATGTTTATGAGTCAAAAGCATCAATATTGTTAAGATGTCAATTCTCCCCCAAGTTGATATTTAGATCAATGCAATCCCACTCAAAATCTTAACATGTTTTTCTGGGGTTGGGGGAGGGAGTAGAAACTGAGAAAATGATTTTAAAACTGAAACATAAGGAGGGTGTATCGCGAGGTCAAGAGATCGAGACCATCCTGGTCAACATGGTGAAACCCCGGCTCTACTAAAAACACAAAAATTAGCTGGGCATGGTGGTACGTGCCTGTCATCCCAGCTACTCAGGAGGCTGAGGCAGAAGAATTGCTTGAACCAAGGAGGCGGAGGTTGTGGTGAGCTGAGATCGCGCCATTGCACTCCAGCCTGGGTAACAAGAGCGAAACTCCGTAGCAAAAAAAAGAAAAAAAAAAAACTGAAATGTAAATGTAAAGGGGCTAGAATAGCTGTCCAAACAACTTCAAAAAAGAAAAACAGATTTGGAAAACTAGCATTACCTGATTTCAAGTCTTATAAAGCTATAGTAATCAAGACAGTGTGGTTTTGGTATAAAGATAGACTACTTTGGTTAATAAAACAAAAAGAAGACTTCAGAAAAAGACACACATATACCTGGACAACTGATTTTCAACAGATTCAAAGATAATTTAGTGGAGAAAGAATAGTCTTTTCAACAAATGGTGCTGAAACAGATATCTGCTAAACAACAAAAAAAATTAGCTTTAAGCTTTATTGCACTATATAAAAAAAATTAACTCAAAGAACATATGTCTAATAATCCAAAATTACATAGCTTCAAGAAGAAAACATAGAAGAAAAACTTTATGAGCTTAAATTATGCTCTTATGCTCCCCTAGACCCCCACCAACAGACCCTAGTGTGTGATGCTCCCCTCCCTGTGTCCATGTGTTCTCACTGTTCAACACCAGCCTGTGAGTGAGAACATGCAGTGTTTGATTTTCTGTTCTTGTGTCAGTTTACTGAGAGTGATGGTTTCTAAATTCATCCATGTCCCTACAAAGGACACAAACTCATTGTTTTTTGTGGCTGCATAGTATTCCACGGTGTATATATGCCACATTTTCCCTGTCCAGTCTATCACTGATGGGCATTTGGGTTGGTTCCAGGTCTTTGCTATCGTAAATAGTGCTGCAATGAACATACATCTGCATGTGTCTCAGTTTTTTTCTTGGCAAAAGGGATGGGAAGGGGAGGAGGGCCAGGAGAGACGGAGGAGAGGACTAGAGGGGCGCAGGGAATTATTGCATGTTTACTACAATATCTCAACAAAGCTATTTTATAAATAACACGTGGATGGAAAGCCAGGAGATGGGACTTAGCTACTTAAGGCAAGAAGGTGAAATTGAGACTCCTGAGTATGTACAGTCCCAGTGCAGAAAACTCCCCCAGAAGTTCGGAGAGCAGAAAAAGAAAACTGTACCTATCTTAGCTGAAAGAAACAAAATCTTAATCCAAAGTGAATAAACGGTGCCTTTTATTTCTAAGGAGTCTGGAGTTCAGATTTACATTACACATTTGCTGCAAGAATCTCCATGCCTTGAAATCAATGTAAAAACTGATCTCCACCCGGAATCGTAGCCACAGTTCTGAAGATGGTTGCGTGTCTTTTCCATCCATGCTTTTCTACTTGCAGTATATTTTTTAATCCAAAATATATTTATTTCATTGTGATTTTCATTTGCATTTCTCTGATAATTAGTGATGGTGAATATTTTTTCATATGCTTAGCGGCTATTTGCATATCTTCTTTAGAAAAATGCCGTTTACTCGTTTATGTCCTTTGCCCACTTTTTAATGGGGCTAGTTGGTTTTTCTGTTGTCATTGATTTGTTTAAAGATTCTTTCTTTTTTTCTTTTTCTTTTTCTTTTCTTTTTTTCTTTTTCTTTTTTTTTTTTTTGAGATGGAGTCTCACTCTGTTGCCCAGGCTGGAGTGCAGTGGCACAATCATGGCTCACTGCACCCTCTGCCTGCTGAGTTCAAGCAATTCTCCTGCCTCAGCCTCTCAAGTAGCTGGGACTACAGGCACACACCACCATACCTGGCTAATTATTTTGTATTTTTAGTAGAGATGGGGTTTCATCATGCTGACTAGGCTGGTCTTGAACTCCTGACCTTGTGATCCTCCCACCTGGGCCTCCCAATGTGCTGGGATTGCAGATGTGAGCCACCGGGCCTGGCCCCAAAATATATTTAATATTCATTTGAGTCTTTTAAACACTTACATAAATATTATCATCATCTAGCTGCGCTTCTTCACCTTGCTTTTATTCAGATTTATCT
Organism: Saimiri boliviensis; assembly: GCF_048565385.1. NCBI lineage: Eukaryota > Metazoa > Chordata > Mammalia > Primates > Cebidae > Saimiri > Saimiri boliviensis. The sequence continues at coordinate 7,074,594 of NC_133463.1, read as the reverse complement.
ATTTAATATGTTATTTAGCTTTTTTAAAAATCCCTTATTGTATTTTTTATATGGCAAATACCATAGCTTATTGTTTTAAAAAATATTTTTGACTCTATTTTTGGCCACTTTTATATTTAATATTCTTATTTAGAATAAGAATATTAAAAATAAAGTACTCTACTTTTTTTTTTTTTTTTTTTTTTTTGAGACGGAGTTTTCCTCTTGTTACCCAGGCTGGAGTGCAATGGCGCGATCTCGGCTCACCGCAACCTCCGCCTCCTGGGTTCAGGCAATTCTCCTGCCTCAGCCTCCTGAGTAGCTGGGATTACAGGCACGCGCCACCATGCCCAGCTAACTTTTTGTATTTTTAGTAGAGACAGGGTTTCACCATGTTGACCAGGATGGTCTCGATCTCTTGACCTTGTGATCCACCCGCCTCGGCCTCCCAAAGTGCTGGGATTACAGGCATGAGCCACCACGCCCGGCCAGTACTCTACTTTTTTTAAAGGAAAGTACTCTACTTTTTCTTAATATATTTTGCTAGAGGTTTGAAAGGACTATTTTAATAGACTTCTCTAAGACTGAGCTATTTGTTTCGTTGATCTTATCTTTTTTTATTAAAAATTTTAAATAACTTTTTCTTGCTTTTTTGGGCTTTTTCTTTGCTGTCTTTCCAAATTCTTACAATGATTGTTTCAATGGTCACTTTTTACTTATTTTTCTATCTGCCTCAAAGTACCAATTCCCTTGTATCTTGAAAGTCTTATATGCACTGTGTCAGCCAGATCTTTTAAAAAAGTTGTCATTTTCATTATTTCTTTTTTATCCATGTTATTTTGAGGTTTTTAAAAACATTGTAAGTCATGAGTGTTTTGACTGTCAGTGGTGTTAATAACAACAGTAATGATAACTGTTGGAACTACTTTTCAGTGTTGTTTGAGAATTAAAAGAAAGCAAATATAAAATACAACAGCACCTAATAGTTAGGAACTTGATACACACTAGCTATTACGACACGAGCCCTCTCTAATCTCATCTTGTCCCATTTTTTTTTTTTTACTTTATTTATTTTGCTCTAGTCAAATTGGATGCTGATGCCCTTCAAACATTTAAAACTTACGTCGACCTTTGCAAAAACCTGAAGGTGGAAATAAGCTCGCTCATTCTTACGCCTCTGCCTAGGATACTCTTCCATCATCACATGCTGTTTGGGTTTTTTTTTTCTCATGTTTAGTGAGGAGGGCTTTACATCGTGTCTTCACCGCTTATTAGCTGTGCAACCTTGCACAAACCACTTAACCTTTTTCTGCCTCATGTTTTCCATCTCTTAGATTACTTTGAGGATTTAATGATAATATATGTAAAGTGTTAAGAACACTGCCTTGATACGACCAGTATTCATTAAATCTTTGCTGTTACTGTCACTACTATTATTATACAAGGAAATTGAGACAGAATAAAATTAAATCACTTGTCCACAGCAGCACATCACTGGGTTGATGTTATACACAGAACTGAAAAGCCTGTCTGATTTCCATCAAAGCCATCATGCCGTTTTTTGGGGAAAATTTACAAAGACGGTCTCTGTCTGGATGCTCCTTCATACCCTCGGAAGTAAAGCGCTAAAAGCCCAGTTGTGGATTTTGACATTTTTCTGCATATGTGATATCTGGCTATGATTTTCAGATGCATATGTAAGTCATATTAAATGACATTTGTGTAACCATGCTAACGGGAAAATCTAGGAAAAATACTAAATTCAAAGTTTGAAAGGTCATTTGGTCAAAGTATTGAAGTTCTGTTTCATGAAATGTGCCAAGTGAAAAAACACAAGCAGGACACGTCTATTTCAGTTTGACTTGTAAAGAGTTTGGGCGTCGACAATCCCTTGTCCTCACTGCAGCGGCAAAGCCAGGCTCTCAAAATCATTAACTCTTCTTAGATCCACCCAAAAACTAAGGATGGAGGGCAAACCACCAATTCAAAGAAAAGAGAGAGAGAGAAATAGAAAAAGAGAGAGAGAGATTGAGAGAGAGAGGTGGATACAGAGGATCACCACTGACGGGGTGGAACCGCTAAGGCCAGCAGCCGGTTGAAACACTGAAGGAATAATTGATGAATTGCTGAAGAATGAGCCTGGACGAGATTGAGAGCGAAAAACACCTGCAGGCACAGCCTGAGGAGGTCCCCACACTTTCATCACTTTTACCACCAGGAGTCCCACCAGATTCTCGCTCTGAAGATAAAATAAAAATTCCCTCCAGTTTCCTGCACGGGGAGGGGAAAGGTAACAATTTTGAAATACATCCAGAGCTTCTGTTCTTCTTAGCAAAGGCCCACCTTCAATAGCGGCCTAACAGGTGGAGTAAAGGAGATACCCACCTTCAGCCTCTCCTAACCTTCATCACTGGAGGAGGGAAATACCCAACTCCAGCCTCTCCAGCCTTACTGACTCACCGAAGAGGGTTAGAGGGGACGCTAAGAAGCATTTGTTAGGGTCATCCTCCAATCGCATAGGTTCACTAAAGGATAGACGTCTAATCAAAGGACTATAGAATGCCTCGTCTCCCTCTACATTTTACTACCATGTCAATGGAGTGGATTCTGTATCATAGCAGGGAAATATAACTGAAAGAATTGCATGTCACAGATGCTATTTAAGAAGAGGTCACTAGGAAAACCCCAAAACCAACAGGGAAGACAAAAACACGGGCACTAGAAGAAACTTTAGCCTCTGACACTTATAGCTACAACAAGCAGTAAATGGAGCCTAACTCCTAGCCAGATTAATTAAGCGTAAAACTTCATTAATGAAAGTTCCTTTCAGACAATACGTCACGTTTGGGTTTTAACAAAAAATTGCAACGGACACTAAGAGACAAAACAGAGTCTGAAGAGGCAGATCAAGCATCAGAGCTAGCCTCAGATATGGCAGAGCTTTTGCAACTATCAGACTTGGAATTAAACGGCAATTAACGTGCTAAGGGCTCTGACTCAGTTCAGACTGCTAGAACAAAGTGTTGCAGGCCTTTCCTTAGTTCAGATAAAGATGGGGTCCTTGTCCATCCCAGGGCCACGAAAATTTAGGCTCGCAGATGGTTTGCAATGTGAGTAAAGCAGGGTTTTATTGGGTGGAAAGTGAAAAAAAGAGGGAAACAGGGATCCTCTCGAAGGCCAGAGTCCCTGTTAGAGCGCTTCCCTCCCCGCTCTAGCAGCTCAAATTCCCGGTTCCACACAGGTAGAGGAGGGACCAGCCTCCTGCTCTCTGTAAAATGTGTGAACCGGTGGTGCGGTGGTGCAAGCCTGTAATCCCAGCACTTTGGGAGGCCGAGGCAGGAGGATTGTCTGAGCTCAGGAGATCGAGACCAGCCTGGGCAACATGCTGAAACCCTGTCTCTATTAAAATACAAAAAATTAGCTGGGCGTGGCGGCGAGTGCCTGTAGTCCCAGCTACTTGGGAGGCTGAAGCAGGAGAATTGCTTGAACCCAGGAGGCGGAGGTTGCAGGGAGCTGAGATCGCGCCATTGCACTCCAGCCTGGGCAACAGAAAGAGACTCAGTCTCAAAAAAAAAAAAAAAAAATTTTTTTTAAAGTGTGAACTTCCTGAGGTTCCACCCCAGTGCACAGGCTGGTTGGAGTTTTTCTGGGGGCCTCTTTCCACCTGGCTGTCTCAAAACTACTATGGATTGAGTGGCCTAAACAACAGAAAGTTGCTTCTCACAGTTTTGGAGGCCGAAAGTCTGAGAACAGGGTGCCAGCATTCTAGGTGCAGACACTATTTCTGGCTTACAGATGTCCAACTTCTTGCTATTCTTCCACAGCAGAGAGAGAGAAAGGTAAAAGATCTATTTCATTCTCTTCTTCTAATGGCATGATTCCTAACCCTCATGACCAAATTACCTCCAAAGGTCTCCCCCTCCAAATATCATCAGGATTAGAGCTTCAGCATATAAATTTGGACCAGGAGCACATACATTCAGTAGGCTCTAACAGACACAGTAGATATACAGAAGAAGAAATACCAAATACAGAAGAAGATATACAGATGGCAAATAAGCTTATGGAATATGGTCAAAGCTCTACATGTTTAGAAAGTTGTGAGATAGGTAATAACGAGGTACAGCTACGCACCTGATACAAATCCCTGACAACTCCAAATGTTGGTGGACGGGAATTCTCATTCATTGCTGGAGAGAATACAGTGTGGAGCAGCCACTTGGGAAGACGATTTGGCCATTTTTTACAAACTGAATATATAACACGATCTAGTAATATCGCTCCTAGATATTTAGCCAAATGACTTACAAATTTATGTCCACACAAAAACCTGCACATAAATGTTTATAGCAACTTTATGCAGAATTGCCAAAAGGTGGCAGCAACCAAGATGTCCTTCGATAGGTGTCTGGATAAACGAACTGTGATATATTCATACAATGGAATATTATTCAGTAACATAAAGAACATATCACACCATGAAGAAATATGGAGGAAACCGAAGTGTATGTTGCTTAGTGAAGGAAGTTAGTCAGAAAAAGCTCCATCCTGTATGGTTCCAACAATACGACATTCCGGGAAGGCATAATAAAGAAAGTCAGTGATTCCTCATGTCTGAGGGAGTGGGAGATGGGGAACAGGGAGGGATGAATAAGGGACAGGAGATTTTTAGGGCAGAAAAATATTCTGTATAGTTCTGTAATTGTGGATACTTGATTGTATGTATTTGTCAAAACCTGTAGAATTGTACAACAACAAAAAATGAACCCCTGTTTAAATTAGGGGCTTCAGTTATTAATAATGTATCAATATTGGCTCATCAGTTGTGACAAAAGGACAACATTAATTCAGGATACTAACGGCAGGAGAAACTGTGTGTGTGAGGGTAAGCGATTACGGGGACCGGATGGGAATTCTCTGTATTTTGTGCTCAACTTTTCTGGAAACCAAAAATGCCCTAAAAACTTAAAGTCTAGGCCAGGTGTGGTGCCTCACACCTGTAATCCCAGCACTTTAGGAGGCCGAGGGGGTCAGATCACCTGAGGTCAGGAGTTCAAGACCAGCCTGGCTAACATGGTGAAACCCCATTTCTACTAAAAATACAAAAAATTAGTCTGGCACGGTGATGCACGCCCGTGACCCCAGCTACGTGGGAGGCTGAGGCAGGAGAATCACTTGAACCCGGGAAGCGGAGGTTGCAGTCAGCCGAGATTGTGCCATTGCACTTCAGCTTGGGCAATGAGCAAAACTCTCTCTCACTCTCTCTCTCAAAAAAAAAAAAAAAAAAGTCAGTTAAAAAGAAAAAGAAATGGGAAGCTCTTCCCAGAAATCTGTAAATGTGTTTAGTGAATGGGTTGCTATGAAGCTCAGTGAACTTACATTTAGATATATTAGAAGAAAGTCCATACCATTCATGTTGTCACGGTTTCACTGATTTTACAATACTGGTGTTGTAAGCCACAGAATGAATTCCAAGTAAAAAGTTTCAAATGAATTGATCAATCAAGAACTGTCAAAGTTAAATCCCACTAATTGCTTTATTATACTCAATTTCTGTGCCAAGCCAACATTCATATTCAAATATGAAATGTATGATTTTTACAATTGTAATTAGGGTCTAATCCATTTCTTTCCTAAAAGCCAAAGGAAAGAGAAGTTTCATAAGTAGCCAGCCAATTTTTAAGTTAAACATTTTCCTTAGGAAATGTGTCAGTCATTCTATTGATTGATGATCTCCTATGTTCATTACAAGATTTAAAACTAATAGCACCTCCAACCAATAGCCTCAAGATGAAAGAGCGTCTCAATTGTAAGAAAATGACCTTTTCCAACTTATACGAATCATTTTCTGCTTTTGCTATTTCTGAAGGATTAGTCCCATATAGTTAGCTGTTATTTTTTCTATGTTAATAAATCATTTTCACTTAGGGAATTTAAGTTGGAGTCTAAAACAGATTAAATAAACCACTCTGATATCAGTTTGTTTTTATAGCTTAGAAGGGTAAGATGATGAACATAAATTGGTCAAAATGCCACAAAATAGATCTTCATGTTGGAACCCTGTGTGCCTGTAGCTTCATTAAGACTGAATAATGGACGATAAAGGTACTGCTGGGTCCAGGCGGCAGAAGGGAAGTGATGATATGGTTCTGTTTGCGCAGATGTTCTTCAGAAGGCAGTTCACGTAATAAAATAAGTTGCAACATTTATCTGGGTTCATTTTGTCGGAACGAAGCCACTTAGAGTGGCTTGGTTATTACTGTTTAAAAATGAAATGCTTTTGATGACACTCAACGATGACAGCGCTTTCCAATTTCTGCACATTGTACTTCTGAAGGCAGCGCGAAAGGGAGAAACGATCCCAGTGAAGTGATCACTGAGTTTATTAATCAAATCTTAGGAGAAAATGAAGTCCTCTTCACCGTCTTAGAAGGCAGATGAGGAGCACACAGGGTCGTGTAACAATAGATTTAAATTCTTCCAATACAGTACCTACATGGGCTATGCAACCGCCAAGCACATCATGGCAAACTGCGCCTTATCAGGCGTCCCAGAAGAGGCTGGGTGCTTCTCTGCCTGGGCTGACTCATCAGTACTTTATTCGCTAGAACTAATGCTCTAATATTTCATTTGAATATTGGGTTTCTCATCATTTTTTGGTCTTCTTTCATCAAGCCAGTGGTAATACTTCCAAAAGTTTATAATTGTGCCGTTTAAATTCCTGTGGTGTCATATATTCGTCTTCCTCACTTCTTTCACTAATAGTAGCCTCAAGCAGTTCTGATTTCTCAGTCAGCTCCCTCTGGTAGTAGTTTAATAATTCATTTCCTTTAGTTTCTGATGGCCTGGTTAAAGTTCTAGCATAATTGTCTACAAGAAAATATTGCCAAATGTTGTCTGAGATTCATCTGGCTCAGAGTGTGGAGGGAGATGCATCACTTTCAACAACCATGAAATAACTATAATGCATAAGACAACGTATAGGGTACCAAAAAGCAGATACTGTATATGGCAAAAGTGCTCTGAAAGGTAACGGTAGATAATAAACGAAAATGATTAAATACGGTAAGTTAAAGATACGTAAGTTTCTCTATTGCTGATTCTTTTAGAATCTTCAGTATGCTCATGGAAATCGGGAAACTCCAAGACAAAGAGCAGTAGACAAAATTTTTTAGATTTAACATGGCTAAGAACACTTCTCTACATGGATGCTTCCAAGGGACTAGTCTTCAGAACGCTCTTTAGAAAACGCCATGCAGGATGAAGTGCTGTGATGAAGGCAAAGCAGTGTTCAGACAGTCTTGTGGAGGTCCATTCAAAGGAGCTGCTTTTGCCAGTTGGGAGAAATCAGGGAAGATGTCATTGAGGATGTGGCATTGTAGCTAGTTTCTGAAGTATATAGAAAATGAGGATAAGGACGGTTCTATATGGAGAATATATGTGCAAAAAAATGAAGATATGAAAGTGCCTGTGAAAAGAGTAATTTTGACATTTCTTGTCTACAAGAGATGATACCATTTACCAATGACACAAACAAAAAAGAAGAAAAATGAATAATTTGGCCAGAAAAAGCTGGAAGATTAAAGGAGTAGTCTGTAGAACATAAAGGGAAAGAATTATTTTAGACTTGTTACATTTGTGATGAAGAAAGTTCCTGGTGAAAATTTCAAGAGAAAATTGGAAATTGCATTCTGGAGATTAGACGAGATCCTGGAAGAGACATAAAGATTTTGAGTATCTTTTCCTATAAACAACATCAGTAAGTGTGGGAATGGATAAAGCAGCCTATTAGAGATCAACCCTTGGTGACGTTAATTATATATCTCAGAAAGCAGATCATTTGATGACAGTATAAAAATCATGATCATCTTTATAATGTCAGAGAATAAGATTTCTGATCCTAGAATATGTAAGCATCTTAAAGAGCAAAATGACTGAGTTTATATGTTGTAACATACAACACATTCAAAAAGTAAGCCCTCAAAAATTATAGTAAAATTGAATCCTAATTCTTTGATTTCTAGGACATCTCGCATGTTGTTTGAAATGACATAGGTCCGCCTTGTCCAGACTGACGTGTGCCCGGAAATATTACTCTACATCAAATCATGGGCAGAAGCTAAAGGATTGGCCGAATGGTAAGGGATGTGCAAAGGACAGGATTGGAAGACTGGCGACAATAAAATGGGGGAAATAGTTACGTGGATAGGTCTTTCAAAATGGACATAGATTGTGAAGATAGTGTGTCTGTGTTAGTTATGTATGCTGTATAATTAAATATTATCTATGCTGTATAATTATCTATGCTGTATATTTAATCGCCCCCCAAAAAACTTAGTGGCTTAAAACAACGATCAACACTAAACAGACCAGCCTGTTTCACCAGTACCACACGGCTTCGTGGCTCCTCTGCTTCCTGGTCTCTCAGGTTACTGCTAACACATCAACCAGGTCTACAGTCTCAAGTGAAGGCCTGAGGGAACAGAGCCACTTCCAGGCCCACTCACATGCTTGTTGCCAAAGATTCCATTTCTGAATCTGAAGACCCTAATTCCTCACTTGCTGTAAGACAGTGGTCACCTTCGATTCCTTGGCAGGTAGCCTTCCCTCTCTATCAGGACAGGCATGCAAGAAGACATGGAAAGAGAATGCCAGCAAAGTCATGGTCTTTTAGAAACTAATCTCTGAAGGGACATACCATCACTTTTGCCATATTGTATTTCCTGGAAGCAAGACACTAGGTTCAACACACACTTTTGGGGAGGGAATTATACAAAGAAATGAATATCAGGACCCAGGCATCATCAGGCAGACTGCCTACCACCATGTCTCCTATAAATACTCATCAAAGAGCATTTCTTGCAGACGAGGCTCTCAATCATCAGGAGGACAAATGATGACTTCTCTGGATGCCGGCCAGCCTGTTTCACCAGTACCACAGTGCTTATGAACCCAACAGCAAAATGTCCACGGTGCCAGGAATGGAGGCTATTCATGGGCTCAACAACATGGATTTCTCGTTATCAAGGCTGACCTGGCTGCTACTACTGCTCAGTCTCTAATCAGCCAAAAGCAGAGAGAAAGGTTTTAGCCCCAAATATGGAATTATTTTTTTGGAGTTACAACCAGCTACCTAGCTGCAGGTTGATCAAATAGGAGGCTCAACGTGGAGGCTTATTTTGGAAAAAGTAGAGATTCATCCTCATTGGATGTTGTTAACTTTGTAAGTTAGTCTTTGGGTCGCAGGATTCTTAGTGGAAGATGACTAAATTTGAGGATTAACTAATATGGTCTGTGACAGCTGCAGCGACTCCTCGTATTTCCCCTCATCTGGAGGAAAGGGTAGGAATGTCTTCACTTGTAGGAAGGATAGCCGCATCTTGTTAGGTGAAAATGTGAAGGTATTTAATTGTCCTCTGGAAGTTTAAATGCATGAGGAAGTGTGTGTATGGAACCTCAAAAGGGGTAAATGATGCAAATTGTCATTCCATTGTCTGTCCGCATGAAACGCCTCTCTTCTTGCTCTACATTGCAATATTGTAGTTAGATCCTATAAATATTTCTCTTTTGCCAGCTGACACAGTGTTAGACTTTGTCAAAGCAAAATGAAGTGGCTTCTCTTCCTGATTCCAGTGGGCCTTTTCCCATGACGTGACTGCCACATTCACTGAGCGTCTCTGCCACCAGCCCTTCGCTAACTGTGGAGCTGCAACCTATGTCTGCAGGAACACGCTTCCGTCCTCCAGGGGCGGCAGGTGCTCCTGGCAGCAACTGCCTTTCTGATGAGAAGGTCGCATTTAGCCTTGGGGAGGGCCTCTTTCCAAGCTGTTCATTCATTCCTGGTTTACTCTGTCTTAGGCCTGTTTATTTCAGCTGCTATTTCTGCATTCCTCTTAGACCTCCTTTTTTAAAAAAATAAAACATAAAAATAAAAACAACAAAAAACCAAATGGAAAACCTCTTTTAGTAGTTTAATAGTTTTTCTAGTTAATGCATTTTAGTATTGAATGTCTCCTGGGAGACAAAATCACCCCCAGTTGAGAACCACTGCTCCGAAGCCTGAGTCTCACAGCAGCTGGTGTGATCCTTCACAAAAGCAATCATATATCATCTCCCTGCTCAGAAGCTTCTGCAGTCTTCCTTTACAATGAGAATACAATGTAAATTCCTCTTCTGGGCCAGCAAGACCCACTGTGGTCTGGCCTCTGTCCGTCAGCAACTTTGTCTCCTCACCGACTTCACACCAAAGCTCAGTCCTTCTTGGTCTTTGCACTGGGTGTTTCCTCTCCCTGTCATCTTCTTCCCAGCTTCTTCCAGGGGATGGCTGCCTCGTTTTATGCAGGCTGGGCTTCAGTACTGCCTCCTGAAAGAAGCCTGCTCTGAGCACTCGATCTATACTGATCCCTTCCGTCATCTCTCTCTTCCCTTACCCTGCTCTAGCTCCCTTCACAGCCCCACCTGACGTTACACAATAGTTTGTTGTTTGCTTGCTCATTGTCTACCCGACCCATTAGAACATAAGCTGCTGGAGGGCAGAGACCTGTACATCTAATCCAGAAGAGTGCCTGGAATAGGCCTTTAACGCATACCTGCTGAATAAATAAATAGGTGTGATTTCACAGTATTTCTTGACGTTATTTTGCTCAGCACATTTATGATTTATAACAAAATAAACATGCATGTGATGATAAACTCTTCATTTATATGGCCTGTAATTTTTAACCTCAGGTTTTTTTAAATTTTAGCCACAGTATTTACTCTCCTACACCCTTATTCATAAAATTTAAAATTCTTTAAATTTTATGAATAAGGGTGTAGGAGAGTAAATTTCAGATTTGGGCAGAATAAATTTAGATATTGTTTTTAATGTTTCTATTATGCTATTATTTTATTTCTCAATAATATTTCAACTGGAATAATTTCATTTTAGCTCCTCCACCTATCTTTGACTACGTGGATTTTATATATGAAGATATTTTCACAGGGTGAAAGCACTAGCAACAGAAACTAACAGAGATCAATTTAAATCCAAAGACTGAGGATGCATTCCAAAAGGTACTTTCATACAGTTATTCTGGGAATTGTATGAAATTCTGTGTCTTCAATAACAGGAACCCAAACACTGCATGTTCTCACTCATAGGTGGGTGTCGAACAATGAGAACACGTGGACACAGGGAGGGGAGCATCACACACTGGGGTCTGTGGGGGAGTGGGGGCTAAGGGGAGGGATAGTAGGGGGTGGGGTGATTGGGGAGGGATAACATTAGGAGAAATACCTAATGTAGGTGACGAGGGGATGGAGGCAGCAAACCACCATGGCATGGTATACCCACGTAACAATACTGCAAGATCTGCACGTGTAACCCAGAAGTTAAAGTATAATAAAAAAAAAAAGAAAAGAAATTCTATGTCTTCACAGTGAAAACCAGAAACAACCCATTTCTATCTCTATCAGTAATAATACCAATGTAAATAATTCATCTCAAAATTGTTTTTTTGAGACAGAGTCATTTCAAATTTTTACTTGGTAAGCCTTCATACAATCATGGAAGTAAAGAATTTAGTACAAAATTATTTTTATAGACTTTATTTTCTGATTGGATTATGCCTTTAAAATTACATTTTTCTTTTGTATTTCATCAAGATCTTGATATCGCCAACTAGGTTGTGACGATTGAACTTTACAATTAATAGCGCATTCTCTCCTCAGGGCATCTCAGTTGCATATTTTGCTTCAGTTATACTCAAGAAACACACACAGGCATGGAAGCTCACACCTGTAATCCCAGCACCTTGGGAGGCTGAGGTGGGTGGATCACCTGAAGTCAGGAGTTCAAGACCAGCCTGGCCAATATGGTGAAACCACATCTCTACTAAAAGTACAAAAATTAGCCTGGTGTGGTGGCAGGCACCTGTAGTCCCAGCTATTCAGGAGGTTGAGGTGGGAGAATCACTTGAACCCAGGAGGCAGAGGTTGCAGTGAGCCGAGATCACACCACTGCCCTTCTGCCTGGGTGACAGTGCGAGACTCCATCTCAAACAAAACAGAAACACATTCAAATAACTAAAAGCCAAACCCTGAAGCTTCTGTATTTGCAATGCCCTGTGATATAGCACTTGTTCATTTTTAACATGTCCCAGTGGAGCCGTAGGAGACAAGACTTTTTCCAGGAAGAAAAATGGCACATTATTAATGAATCACACACATAGCCTTGAAGTGCAAGTGGCTGTTTCCATCAGAAGTCCTGATGCTCTCAGCTGCTGAGGATGTGAATGAACCTGCAGCAATTTTTAAAGAGTTAGAATCACAACAGTTAGCAGTGAACAAAAGATGGAGCTTCATAATATACCATTAAACTCCAAAAGCCCTAGCTGTCATTAACAACATCATGAGAAAGCACCATTTCTTAACACTGGAGAATATGTTCATACTCTTTTCCCAAATCTTTATTTTTATGTCTTTGGAAGCTATTGTATTTTTAATAGAAGATAATAATTTCCCATAAGTTAACATTGTAACACTGTGTTCATATTTTCAGTGTGATGCTGTTTGCATACATAGATGGTTGTTTGTGATTGCATTTGTAATGTGTGTTTATTTGCTATCCTGATTCTATCACATTTTTGGTAATACAACAGTTTAAAAGGAACTGGACTTCATACTCCCAGCCCAGTCACCTCTTTGTGCTGGTGACACAGTACTCAAGTCTGTCACTCGGCCCAGCTCTTGTTAAGAGGTGGGCCACCTTCTTTTCCATATCCACTGGCAGCCCTCACCCAGCTTTCTACAGCAAACTCACCACTTTCGCTGTCATTCAAACCTGATTGTCGTATTCTCTTTATGAACAACACCAACAGAGATATGCACCAGAAAACCTGGCCAGAAACCTCTCATACCCAAATTTCCAATCAGAACTACTGCTGATCCTGACTCTTAAATACCTCTTGAATGCAAAGCCTCCCTTAAATTTCTACGAAACCACCCGAGTTCAGATTTTCATCATGTCTTGCCTAGAGCATTGCAATAGCTTTCTTAATTTCCATATTTCCACTTCCCCAGCCCTCTGTCCCCATTCACTACTTCATATTGCTGCCTCGGTATTAACTCTCAGACCCAGATCCGATCATATCATTTCCCAGTTAAAATCTTCTCGTTGAATTACGTTACTTATAAGATAGAATTCATATGCCATCAGCCCTCCTTACAGGTGTGGGCACTCCGCCTCTGGGTCCTCATGACACTTGAATCTCTTCTCCGCAGCCTTCCTACCCAAGACTGATGTTTTTAACTCCCCCATGTTTCCAGCTAGACTGGGTGCTGACTGAAAGAGGTGAGTGTAGCCTTCATCTCTATTTTCACTGCCAAGTGCATAGTACATGCTAAATTAATGCTTAATGAATGAATTAATGAAGTCTGATATTAAAAAATCCTACTGAGTTAATGAAGAACCCTCTCAGGTAATATTTGTTGTTTAAAGTATTTCAAAGAAGATGTTTCGACCCAAGGAAAGCCTCTAGGTTTTTAGTTGCTGGGCTGGCTAGTGGAAAAATACAGTATTTGCAAGCAAAGATGCCTCTGATGGATTCTCAGTCAGAGCATTTATGTGCTGCCTGTGATCTGTATGCTTAGAAGTGGTCCTGGATATGCATCATTATTCATGGTTTGTCCATCATCATTCTTGGCCAACTGAGTCACTTGTGAGGTTGCCCTTAAAATTGGCCATTTTTACAGCTTAACTCTATCACTATGTCAGTTCGGCTTCCAGATAATTTATGTACAACCCATGTTTCTGTAACTTAAAGGTCACAGAACTTTAATAAAAGACTAAAGGCTATTATCATTTATCTGCTTTCTTTTATGGCCCTATGTGAGTGACACAGAGATAATATTGATAATTCATGGAGGTTCTTATTTGGGTACTTAGAATACAATGCTGAGAACTGGAAAAGGTATAATAAGATGACATCTGTATGGTAATTTACTGCTCAGATTGTGCCGTCTCTAAGCAATACTCTCCCCTTTGCTGTGATTTGAGAGAGATCTGCTGCCGTGCTCCCTAGGTGGGTTCTCCTCAGATGACCTTCACCTTCCAAAGGCTACACAGGTTCTGGGTATCGAAGATGGTGTCACGCACACAAGACCCGGCTGCCACATGTAAAGACTTGGGCAGCACAGCATGTTGCCGTAAAACAGCACCGTGCTAGAAGTGTGCAAGAGGGCACTGAAAAGCCAAAGCATTGTTTGCGGTACGGACAGGAAAACATCATTTGAGTGGAAGGTTCCCAGCATCTCACTCTCAAATTGTAATCATCCCAGAGAAACTGAGTCAAGGTAACCTGTGAGATATATTTTTCTAAAGTCTGACTTGTTTCAAGACTAGCTCATGGTAAGGAAATGGTCAAGAAATACTATATTTTTTGCCTGTTGAATTCAGGGAATCTTTTCATTTCATTTCCTATTATAGTCAGATAGAAACTGGGCATGCTTAGAGATAGACCAGCAGAAATAGCACTTCTGGGAAAGATTATCTACATTCGTTGAACGCTTGTGAAGTCTCAGCTCATCTGGTTCTCAGATCGGTGTTGTGATCATCATCCACATCCCCCAGATGAGGAAACAGAGGCAAGCAAAAGTAAGTCACCTGTTTAAGGTCACAAAGTAGTAAGCAGAGAAGACAGAGTTCAAGACCCAGCCATCTGGTGCCTGAGCCCTGGCTCCTTCCTGTCCTGCAAAAGGCAGCTCCCCTAAGTTACTCCCATAGAAGACTAGGGAACAAAACATGTTATCCAGGGAGCCTTATAAATATGTACACAAGGGGAAATTCTTGGAATTAAAAAAATACTGACCATGTAATAAAGCCATGGAATTAGAGTCAATGAAATTGCCCAATTGCTTAACATCTTTCAAGACTACTAACATTTCTGCTTACTGACTAAAACGCTGCTTGAAATGTCAATTCTTGACAGCACTTAAAATGTCAATAATGTATTACCGTCTTGTATCCGGATTGCTTCAAGTCCGTTTGTGATAAACCAACAGAATGACTATCCCAGAAAACTAGGAGGTGATTCTCTAACAACCTCTTTTAGAGGTTTTCTTTTCACATCTCACGTCAGATATACAACTGAAAGTTTGTGGGTGTAAGGCGGTCTAATTTTTAAAATCCTGTTTATCTTTCCTTATTTGATGAAATTTAATTTTCTGAAGATTTTTTCTTTTGTAAATATATTCACTTAAGTTATAACATGTACTTTTGCATTATAGACCGTTTATTTAATAAGCATTTATTGAGTGCTAGACCTTCTGACATGGATGAGTTGTAGTTACCAAAGCTAGTAGAGGGTGATAGAATGTTTTACGTTCATATTTTATCATCTTCCTAGCAAAGCATCTAAATAATTAGTGCTTATTTCAAATCAATGTGAAGTAAAAACATAAACTCTTGTGCACAGCTTTATAATGAGATTAAATTATAAGGAATTAGAATTTCTATCTTATAATTATTCTGTTCTTTTAATTTGACATCTTTTTAAATTTAAAAAATACAGCTGTTTAAACTTCCAGTTTGCCCAAGTTATACTTTAGGCAGTCTCCATTCATGGGGATTTCATTGAAATACACTTTAGAGTATGTTCCAGTCCCTGTAGTAATCCACTGGCACACTGGATTTGGAAAATTTGCAAAGTCTTGGTAGAAGACTGTAAAAAGTATGAGTAATATTTAGGGAAATTAGTAGAAGTAAGAAAAAGCCTACTCTGGAACTCATGTTTGGGGGGATTCTCTGAGATTCCTACACAGAGATGTCCCTGCTACAGATTATTTCACTTGTCACATAAAATATTCTCAGATATCTTGTTTTCAATTTGGGGTTCTTATGGAGGAGCCACCTTGGAGAAGGAGGAGGCATGAACCTCCATGAGCCTGAAAGAGTAAGAGAGCAATTTCTGTAACCGTGTGTTACAGAACCAAAAGCTTGCTAGGAGGAATTGACTGGATCTCCTCACTCCACAGGTTCACAGGAAGAAGCCGTGGGAAACACCCCTCAATCCCTTCCTGCCCTCTGACCTCCTGTGGGGTGTCCCTTGGCCCAATCTAGCGGGAAGCCAGAGAGCAAGGGAGGGTGTGGGTGCAGCCCATGGAGGTGAGTCGGCTGGACCCAGGCAGACTGGCACGGGAGGGAGGAGGGAAGGACTGGAGGCATGAACAGAAGACACTGCACGGTGTTTTTCTGTTACTTTTATGCTATAGGAATTTCAAGAACCACAAGAAGTGTGGCCATTCAACATTTAATTGAGAAAATCAGTAGCATTATAATCTTGTAGATTTTCCTGCCTTTCTAATTTTTGCTTCTAACTCCTTTTGCTCTGAAATTGTACACACAATTAAGATAACCTTTCTGTAAATTTGAAGTTGAAATACTTGAAAAAAGTATTTTGTTTGATGTACTTAAATCATTATGCTAATTTTCTACTTTTCCCAAATCGAGAGAGAAAAATACCAAAACAGTTCAAAATACCAAAAGTAACATTTGAAATACAAATTAGAAGAAAGGTAAGGAAGACGTGCAACATGAGGAAAATGCCCAGTTTTCCTATTGTGCTTGAGGGGAAATAGTTGGGAGGGTGTAAAACTACGGGAAGATACTTCATTAAGTAAACTTATTGCCTGAAAACCATATGCAACATACATGAATGAATGAATGAATGAATGAGGCAGTATAACACATAAATTTGTAGGACCAAAGATGTTTCTTTCTGCTCTAGCAGGAAGCGGTCCAGATCCCTCTGATGCCTTCGATGGCACTACTCTATGTAATGTAATGTGTTTACTTGTCTGACTTTGTGACCAAACTGTAAATTCCTTCGAGCAGGTACCATACCCTATTAAGAACACACGTTAGGAACTCAGTTAATATTTTTAAGTTAATGAAGTAGAAATTATAGCAACAATTGCCAGTAGTTTAGCATAGAAAATACTTCATCCCGATACTGAGCTGGTACAAAGGAAGTCAGAGAGCTCCTGAATAAAAGCAAAATATGTAAGCTTCAAAGCAGAAATAAAACAAAGACCTTGACTATTAAATACCTGTGGCTAAAAATGGCTTTAATAAAGATATATTGGCAGCAATATAAGACCACACTTGGACTCAGGATAGATGGTGCTTATTTGCTCATACGTATCATTAGTAAATATAGACACCTTTTGTGCTTATGCCACACTTTATCATTAGAAAACATGAATAGGGTTTACCATATGTTATTTTGATCTTCCTCAAATAATTCCCTCAAAATGGCTACATCCTTACCTCATACTATCTACCATACAATTCCCCATAGATTACAGAAGCAATTATCAAAGTCAAAATATCTGAATTTCCAGACCAACAGTTCTTATTATACACAAAGCAAAATTGAAGAACAAGACCAACATCTAGAACTACCTTGATTTTCTGTCTTTTACTGTCATTTCAAATATGGAAGAAAAAAAATCATGCATTCAGGCAGATAAACGAGATGCAAACTATCAGGTTGATGGCACCATTTTCATCAATGCTAAATGCAAGAAGAAATGTATCGCAGTCTAAAAACACTAAGAAAAACATTTGTGATCCAGGAATCTATACCCTTTATACCCTTTAAGTTGTATTTACACGTATAACCAAGAAGATTAAAACCTGAAAAGTCTAAATGGTGTTATTTCTTATTATAACCTCAATAAATATTTTATAAAAGGTAAAATAAAGATGTATTGCTAAGCAAAATAAACACTAAAATCATAAAGAAATTAGAATAAAATATAAGTGAAGATTTTGGCAGCAATGGAACTGGCCATATATTTCTAAGACAGAAACTGTAAACTGAACCATTGGTAGATTTGACCCCTAAGATTTTTTTTTTGAATTCTGCCGTCACATAACTCTTTTTGTGTTAAGTTTCAGGTTAAAGAAATCTTGGAGGGACTCATGTATGCTCGAATCTAGAAATACCCAACCAACTAGTACTATTGAGTAGCCAAGTCATTGTAACATTTCCCAGTTGATCTGGGCTGGAGGTATGTTTTGCAGGGATCAGGGAAAGAATCTCATGTTTAAGACCATTATCTAAGGTACCTACACAGGGGTGTCCCTGTTTAGAGTTATTTAGCTTGTTACACAAAATATTCTCAGATATTTAGTTTTCAGTTTGAGGTTTTTAAAGGAAGATCCTTCTTTTTTGAGAGAGGTGAGAGTCATAAATGATAAAACCTAATTCTAAAAAGAAAGTATAATTATTTGATCCTTAATTAAGCTACCACTGACAACCTAATATACTGGTAATTTACACAATCCTCAAATGAATTTCAAAGGTGTCTGAGCAATATATCCAATGCTAAGTAACATATTGAATAGTATCAATATCTGTGCTTAGCCAAAACTAGACCA
The DNA here is from genome assembly GCF_048565385.1 of Saimiri boliviensis. Classification (NCBI taxonomy): domain Eukaryota; kingdom Metazoa; phylum Chordata; class Mammalia; order Primates; family Cebidae; genus Saimiri; species Saimiri boliviensis. The sequence continues at coordinate 7,056,191 of NC_133463.1, read as the reverse complement.
TATTCATGACAGTCAAGAAGCATTCTACACTGAAAGTTAGATTCTGGGCCAGTCTTCCTATTTTTACTGAAAAAGAAGACAATAATTAGAACCCTTATCTTAACATTAATGTTGTAGACTAGTTTTGAAGATGAACTGAAAGAGTTTTCAGACATGTTATATTCTCTATTGTGGGGGAGCCAGTGATCACCTCCAACCCTGGCCTCTTCTTTGGGATCCAGAATCAACTCCACAGAGATTAACAAAAGAAAAGTATACAGACTTGATTAGTTTTCCACATATAAGGGAATCTTCACAAGATAGTGAAGTCCAAAGAAGTGGCCAAAGGAAAGTGCTTTTATACCTTTTAAACAAAGAATAAATTTGAGAAGAAATGAGAGAACAAAGAGAGTCTGGCTAGAAGCAGTAAATTTCTAGGAGAGTCACTGGAAAATATTTGGGAGGGTATAAAACTAGTGGAAGATAAGGGATACTTCATTAAGTAAATTTATTCAGGTCCATTGCAGCCTCCAATTCCCAGTCTTTGGTGATAAGCGCTGTTTTCTTTTTGGTTTTTTTGTTTGTTTGTTTATTTGTTTTGTCTTGGTATGGGGAGGACATCCCTCCTGGAGGAATCATTATGGCTTACTATATTCGGCAAGAGACAGGGTCAGTTCACGCTTTCTGAAACTACAATCTCTTCAATGTTTCCAGAAATAAGCAATATATCAATCTTGCATACTTTTGGATGACATAGCTTTCACTCCTTCACTATTTCCCTACATCTTTCTGTCAATTTTCATTCTACTTTCCACAGTCACAATGATAACTTATTAGTACCCTAATAGTCAACCGACTGATCAGATAAAGTTGTTCCATAGTCTTGTTATCTAAACAATTATATTTTTCTTCTTTAAATTGCAAAAGTCGTAAGTATTTTGTGTATTTTTATTGATCAGGCATAAAGTAATAGCCATCATAGCCATCATAAAGAAATTATGGACTACAACAATGAAATAAACAATGTTTGCGTCCTTCATGATTTTAAAATTTTTACCATTTATTTTTATTTTTATATTTTTAATTTTATTAAACATAGACTCAGTGTTCTTCAGGATTTTCCCAAAAGGTAAACAAAGAAGATACATTTACTTAGTTGTCTTTTCCAAAAAAAAAAAAAAATTGTCACAAACTTAAAGAATTATGATATATGATAATTTACATATAAATTATTTATGATAGGATAGCATGAATTAGATAGCACCATGGAAAAGAATAATCAACGACACAAAATATGCATACTACCTGATTATTGACAGCAGAGTCTAAAATACATTTTCTTTTGAAATTTTTAGAAAACATTCAGTTCAACACATTTGTGTTATGAGTTGTATTTAAAAAGGGGAGTGTATTCCCTAAAGCATCATAAACACCTAAAGGAATCTTTTCATATTTTAAAGAAATGACATCGGCCAGGCGCGGTGGCTCACGCCTGTAATCCCAGCACTTTGGGAGGCCGAGGCGGGTGGATCACGAGGTCAAGAGATCGAGACCATCCTGGTCAACATGGTGAAACCCCGTCTCTACTAAAAATACAAAAAATTAGCTGGGCACAGTGGCGCGTGCCTGTAATCCCAGCTACTCAGGAGGCTGAGGCCAGAGAATTGCCTGAACCCAGGAGGCGGAGGTTGCGGTGAGCCAAGATGACGCCATTGCACTCCAGCCTGGGTAACAAGAGAGAAACTCCGTCTCAAAAAATAAATAAATAAATAAAGTTACTGAGTCCATCTTCTGGGTCTCCAAAGGGAAATTGAGATTCTTCAGTTTAACGACAATATATCTGCTCTGTATAAAGAAGGTAAAAGGTAACATGCTCTCTTCATCAGAGAGGATTTTCACTGGTTATCTAATGACATTCTAAATAGTTTTGAAGCAATCAAGAGAGTATATCAAGCAGAATTTTCATTGCTAATCCATTAAGTGACTACATTTAAGTATGTACCTTCACATTTACTTTAAGGGTGTTAAATAGAATATCTTGTCGTTAATTTGTTCAAAACCTGCTTTATGTGCTTATTTTTAATATCATATATTGGCATCCCTAGAACTTAATAGTTTCAAGTGCCACATTAATGAAAAAAGGTAAAGGAAAACTGCGCTCCTCCTTGATCATTTAATTCAACACAGCAAACATTTATTTAGTATTCACTGTATTCTAGCTGCTGGAATAGATAGGTCTCCTTCTCTAACTATCCTGTTTTAATGGCCCCTTCTCACTGTTTATACTTACTCTGAGCACTGTCACTAACCATAATATGCATGATGGGAGGACCAGAAGAAGCAAACGGAAAACATATTGAAAGAAATTGTCTTTGTCCATTTTGTGCTGCTACCTACTACCTGAAACTGGTCAATTTATAAAGAACAGAAATATATTTCTCACAGCTCTGGGGGCTGGAAAGTCCAATAGCAAGCCATCAGTATTCAGTTGGTAAGGGTCTTTTTGCTGCATCCTCACATGGCAGAGGGAGGAAGGGCAAGCTCGAGCCAAAAGGCCCTTTTATAAAGGCCTCAATCCCATTAATTTGGGATGATTCTGCCAGGCCTAATGAACTCTGAAAGGCCCACCTCTTAATATTATCACATTGGCAATACCTGAATTTTGAAGGGAACACATTCAAATAATAGCAGAAATAATGATTGAAAACTTTCCAAATTAGTTGAAAAATGCTAACCTACACACTCAAGAATCTCAATGAATTTATAGTAGGATAAATGAAAAGGGATCTAGACCCAAATACATCATAGTAAAAATGTTGAAAGCAAAAGAAAAAAGATAAAAAGACATTTTTAGGGCAACAAGGAAAAAAAGTGATTCTTCACATACAAAGGAATTCAAGTAAGACTGCTGGCTGAGGTCTTATAAGAAATAAGAAGGCCAGAAAACAGTGGGATGACATGTTCAACATGAAGAAAGAAAGATGTTCAAAAAAAGAATCTTTATATCCAGCAAAATTAAGCTGCAAAATGAAGGTAAAATAAAGACATTCCCAAATTTTAAAAAGCTAAGTGAATCTGTTGCTAGGACAACTATCTTACAAGAAATACTAAATAAAGTTCTTCAAGCTGGAATTAAGTGAACACAGGCAGTAATTCAAATTGATACACACACAAAACAAAGAACAATAGCAAAGATAGTGATGTAATCACAGAAAACAATATAAACACTTGTGTGGAAAAAACTCGAATTATTTTTGCGCTGCTCTCACACTACAACATTCAACACAAAGGACTTCTGTGACCAAATGTGTGGGGCTTCCCTCAACACACTAAGCAAGTAATCACCTTGGCAGCAGACAGCAGCTGGATGTCCGCCAATTCAATTCTGACACTACCTACCCGGAGATATTAACAGCATCAGATCCCACAGGTTGAGGGCTCAGTCACATAAACTGCCCCCCTTCAGCTGCAAGTCTAAGCCTCTGCGATTTCTGACTAACCAACTTCACCACCTCCTCTTTGGGTTTAATTAATTTGCTAGAGTGGCTCAAAGAACTCAGGGAAACACATTTACTTGCTTGTTATAAAGGATATTATAAAGTGTATGGATGAAGAAATGCAGAGGAAAGGGGAGTGCAGCTTTCATGGCCTGCTTGGGTGTGCCACCTCCCGGAACTCCACGTGTTCAGCCATATACGGAAACTTTCTGAACCCTGTTTTGGGGTTTTTTATGGGGGCTTCATTACACAGACATGATTGATTAAACCATTGGCCATTGGTAATCCGATCAACTTCTCCTCTCCCCAGAAGTTGCAGAGGAGGGCTAAAGTCCCAGCCCTCCAATCCTGCCTTGGTCTCTGGTGACCAGCCCCCATCTTGAAACTACCTAAGGGCTTCCAGGCATTAGTCAGTTATTAGCATACACAAAGTATTACTTTGCATATTCAAAGGATTTTAGGATTTGTAAGCCAGGAAACAGGGATGAAGACCAAATATATATATATATATATGTGTGTGTGTGTGTGTGTGTGTGTGTGTGTGTATATAATATATTTCACAATATTGCTTCTTTATTCTCTTAACTGATTGTCAAAACCAATTGTATAAACAATTACACTGTTGGGCATATAACATATAGCAATGTAATTTACAATAACAGGAATAAAAGAGGTGAGTACAAGCAAAGCTATGTTGGGATAAAGTGAAATGATTATTCACCATGAAAAAATGGGATTTATCCCGAGAATGGAAATTTAGCATAACATTTAAAAACTAATTAATGTAATGTACCATATTAATAGAATAAAGAACAAAAAGCACATGATCATCTCAACAGATTAAAAAACAATTCGACAAAATCCGTCACCATTTCTTGATAAAAATATTCAACAAACTATCAATAAAATAAAACTCTCTCAACTTAATAAAGGACATCCACGAAATTTACAGACATCATACTTAATGGCAAAAGACTGAATGATTTCTTTCTAAGATAAAGAACAAGGTAAGGATGCCCACTATTGCCATATCAAAATTTAAAATTCTTATGCTTTAATGAATACCATTAAGAAAGTGAGAACAGTACACATAAGAAGATATTTACAAACTGTATTTCTGATAAGGGACTTTTATCTAGAATATATGAAGAACTCTTTGATTCAATAAGATAACCCAATTTAAAAATGGGAAATATTTGAATAAACATTTGTCCAAATATCGTAAGGTTCATGCGCACATGAAAAGATGCTCAACACCATTGGCCATCAGAGTAATACAAATAAAACCCACAGTGAGGTACCACTTCATACCCACTACGATGGCTATCTGTGAAAAGATAATAACAAATATTGTCAAGGATATAGAAAAAGTGAAACCCTCACACACTGCTGGCAGGGACATAAAATGGTACAGCTGCTTTGGAAAACAGTCTGACGGTTATTTAAAAGATTAAACACTCTTAGCTGTCTCTCCAAGAAAAATTACTGTGTCCACATAAAAACTTTTACAGTAATGTTTTAGCATTAGTTCTGATAGTCAAGTAGAAAAGGCTCAAATGTCCATCAACTGATTGGTGATTATTTAGCAATAAAAAAGGAATGAACCACTGATACGTGTTAAAACGTAGATAGATCTTGAAAAAATTTTGCTAAGTGACAGAATTCAGTCACAAAAGACCACATATTGTATGATTCCATTCATGAAATTTCCAGAATAGGCAACTCTATAGAGACAGAAAGTGAATTAGTGATTGTCGAGAATAGATTATGACTGCTCGTGGATCACATTAAGAAGTTCCTTTCTGGCGACGGTAAAAATATTTTAAAATTGAGTCAGCCATAATAGCACAGCTCTGTGAATATACTATACACTATTTAATTATCCACGTTAAATGTGTGAACTGTATGGTTTTAAATTTTATCTTAGAAAAGCTGTTATATTAAAGATCTATTTTCTCTTCATATTTGTGTACACACATATAATTAATTTTAAATATTAGTTTAAACTATGTATTTTTTTTACTAACTATATGCTTTACATCTAGAAGAAGCTTTAGTGATTGATAATAGAGATAGCAAATTATGTTTATTCATTTGTGATTCTCTAATTAAAACTTTTAAAACTTAATCATCTCTAGGAACTAATGTCTCTTGGAAAACTGACCATCAGAGGAATAAATATTATGACTATAATTAATTGGGGATATCAGTAATAAAATCAGTTCAAAAATAACTATATTTCAAAAAGTATATGTTATGGCATGCAGTAAAACATGTTCCCAGGAATTAAATGGATAAAAAGACCACAAATAATAATAAACAGCTATTTCGAAATGTAAAAAAAACAAATACACAAAAATGTCCTTCTGCAAATAAAAGAAAAAATATTTTAGAGTACAACTAAAATATCAACAAAGAATAAAAGACAATTTGCAGCAGAAGAAACTTGTGTAGCTTCAACTTTGCTGCTAATTGTAAAACAGCATGATTTTACCTAGCAGATTCGCAAAAATTAAAAATTCAGCTAAAATAAACCCTTCAACAATACTGGTGACGAAGATGAAAATTGTAAGCTTATGTAAATAACAAATACATATATGTACAGACAATTGCATTAGACAGTTTTATCCCCCTGGCTTCTAAATAACTTTGCCACCTTCATTTGGTCCTGTGTACTTAGCTGTTGCTGGTTCAACTGAGAGTTAGCTCCATGGAAGGAGGAAATAGAGCCTGAGAATTGATGTCTTAAGTAAACAAGTAGACAATCTTTTAGAAGAAGCTGGAACCTCAAATTGGCTAAAGTTGCTTGATTCTGGTTTTATTTAAGTTTTCTGGGTCACCAGGGCATGGTCACCATGAATTTAGAATCTTGGTGTCCAGGCAACAGCTAGGGATGTCAACTTACCGTGAATCATTCAATCATTTACTTGCTTGATCTGTTTCAGCTATACCCTTTCGTTCTTCCTCCTCTCTGAGTGCCAAGCGTGGAGTTAACAGACAATTACTGAAGAGCTTATTTTAGTTCTAGAATAAACAGATTATACACTTCACTACTGCTTCTTGAGTCATATAGTTCTATCCCTTTGTTCTTTATCTTTAAATTTGATGTGTTTTAAAAAATTAAGAAAATGAATGCCTAATAATATAATCAAAAATATTACATAAAGACTTCCACATTTGTTTGTTATTTGTGACTTTTAGCCTGCTTAAGTCCAAATCAGAGATGGCATCACCCTCTCTTTACTTCCCAAAGTTTCTAAGTTCTTTCATTTGTGAGGCAGGGAGGTAGCTGTCGAGGTTGCTGCATGGCAGACATTCACACTGGTCCTATCTGCACTGTTTTACAGGCTCCATGAGCCACGACATGCCAAACCAAATCACGTACAGACCAGAGATTTTTTACTGGAGGCCCACAAGAATGCAAGAACTCCATGGATATGATCTATAGTGTAAGTCAAAATAAAATTGTGAGCCCCTTAAACTGAATGGACCCTCTCTGGGCTAAGGGAAAGCCAAAAAGCTGAATTCCTGACCATGATGGGAAGGGAGGTCTGACATGACTCATTATACCCTTGTCTTGTAGAGTTTAGGCACAAGACATCAAAATAAACATTAAAACAGACATGAAAGAGGCCGGGCGCGGTGGCTCACGCCTGTAATCCCAGCACTTTGGGAGGCCGAGGCGGGTGGATCACGAGGTCAAGAGATCGAGACCATCCTGGTCAACATGGTGAAACCCCGTCTCTACTAAAAATACAAAAAACTAGCTGGGCATGGTGGCACGTGCCTGTAATCCCAGCTACTCAGGAGGCTGAGGCAGGAGAATTGCCTGAACCCAGGAGGCGGAGGTTGCGGTGAGCCGAGATCGCGCCATTGCACTCCAGCCTGGGTAACAAGAGAGAAACTCCGTCTCAAAAAAAAAAAAAAAAAACAGACATGAAAGACTGACCACACAGACTCTTTGTGGCAAGAGGACATCAAATTCCAATCTCTGGTACAGCATTACCTGAAGGATACCAGGCTCTCAAGGAAATCAAAGTCTCTTACCACAAAATATGTTTCATTAAAGGATGTTGCAATGACCCTGTAAAAGCTGTCTGTTGTGAGGGATATTTGCATCTGTAGGGAATTTCCCTCCCTTTCTAGGTCTTTTCCAGATTCAGGAGAGATTTAACTAAGGGACTGACACCATTTAAGGTCAAAAAGAGACATTTACCATCTATTCCCTCTGAAGCCTTCATGTGATTTGACTGTGTCCCCACCCAAATCTCATCTTGAACTGTAGCTCCTATAATTCCCATATACAGTGGGAGGGACCCGGTGGGAGGTAATTGAATCATGGGGGTGGTCTCTCCCGTGCTATTCTCATGATAGTACCTTCTCACAAGACCTGATGGTATTATAATGGGCTCCCCCTTTACTCGGCTCTCATTCTTCTCTTTTCTTCTGCCATATGAAAAAGGACTTGTTTCCGCCATGATTCTAGATTTTCTGAGGCCTCCCTAGCATGTGGAACTGTGAGTCAATTAAACCTCTCTCCTTTATAAATTACCCAGTCTTTGGTATGCCTTCATAGCAGCATGAGAATGGACTAATACAAGCCTAGTACCTAGAGGCTTCATCCAAATAACAAGAATCGTGGCTTCCACAACTCCCCTTTTCTTATCTTAAGCACTGCTTTTTGGTGACTTCCACTCTTTAGGCAAAGCTCAACTCAACAAATTGCCAACCAGAAAATCTTTAAATCCACCTATTACCTGTAAGCACCCCCAGACTTTGAGATATCCCTTCATTCCAGGCCCAAACAAAGTATGTATACCTTACACATAACATGTATTGATTTATGTCCTTGCCTATAACTTCTGTCTCCCTAAAATGTATAAAACCAAGTTGTAAACTGACAACCTCGGGCACAGGTTCTTTTTTTTTTTCTATTGGTGTATAGAAATGCTTGTGATTTTTGCACATTGATTTTGTATCCTGAGACTTTGCTGAAGTTGCTTATCAGTTTCAGAAGATTTTGGGCTGAGACGATGGGGTCTTTTAGATATACAATCATGTCATCTGCAAATAGAGACAATTTGACTTCCTCCTTTTCTGTTTGAATACTCTTTATTTCTTTTTCTTGCCTGATTGCTCTGGCTAGAACTTCCAGTACTATATTGAATAGGAGTGGTGAGAGAGGGCATCCTTGTCTAGTGCCGGATTTCAAAGGGAATGCTTCCAGTTTTTGCCCATTCAGTATGATATTGGCTGTTGGTTTTTCATAAATAGCTTTTATTATTTTGAGATACATTCCATCAATACCTAGTTTATTAAGGGTTTTTAGCATAAAGAGCTATTGAATTTTGTCAAAGTCCGGGCACATGTTCTTAAGACCTCTTGATGCTATACCTCGGGCTATAGTCACTCATATTTGGCTCAGAATAACCACCCCCCCTTTTTTTTTTGAGATGACTGAGAATTCCCATCCACCAACATTTGGAGTTGTCAGGGATTTGTATCAGGTGCGTAGCTGTACCTCGTTATTACCTATCTCACAACTTTCTAAACATGTAGAGCTTTAACCATATTCCATAAGCTTATTTGCCATCTGTATATCTTCTTCTGTATTTGGTATTTCTTCTTCTGTATATCTGCTGTGTCTATTAGAGCCTATTGAATGTATGTTCTCCTGGTCCAAATTTATATGTTGAACCTCTAATCCTGATGATATTTGGAGGGGGAGACCTTTGGAGGTAATTTGGTCATGAGGGTTAGGAATCATGCCATTAGAAAAAGAGAATGAAATAGATCTTTTACCTTTCTCTCTCTCTGCTGTGGAAGAATAGCAAGAAGTTGGACATCTGTAAGCCAGGAATAGTGTCTGCACCTAGAATGCTGGCACCCTGTTCTCAGACTTTTGGCCTCCAAAACTGTGAGAAGCAACTTTCTGTTGTTTAGGCCACCCAATCCATAGCAGTTTTGAGACAGCCAGGTGGAAAGAGGCCCCCAGAAAAACTCCAACCAGCCTGTGCACTGGGGTGGAACCTCAGGAAGTTCACACTTTAAAAAAAAAATTTTTTTTTTTTTTTTTTTGAGACTGTCTCACTCTCTTGCCCAGGCTGGAGTGCAATGGCGCGATCTCAGCTCACCGCAACCTCCGCCTCCTGGGTTCAGGCAGTTCTCCTGCCTCAGCCTCCTGAGTAGCTGGGATTACAGGCACGTGCCACCATGCCCAGCTAATTTTTTGTATTTTTAGTAGAGACGGGGTTTCACCATGTTGAACAGGATGGTCTCGATCTCTTGACCTCGTGATCCACCTGCCCTGGCCTCCCAAAATGCTGTGATTACAGGCTTGCACCACCGCGCCCGGCTAGAATAAACCTCTTTAAGCATTTTACAGAGTGGCTTTTTTGTCAACAACAGTCACAAACTTCGATGGGAAAGAAAAACAGAAAACTTGATTTTCACTAAACTGTGGCTGAAACTTTGCATTTCGTTAGTTGTGAATGTAGGCAATAAACCACAGTAGTATTATCAGTACCTGTGGCTTTCCCATCAACAGAAATCACATACATTTTTATATCACTTAATTGAAATTATAGCAGTTAATAGATCTTATTCACTGTTGTAATATGTACTACTTTATCACACAGTTGTTTTTAATGTTTAAAACTTTATTCCATTGTAATTTATTTCCTTTATAGTTCTATGTATTTCCTTTTATTTTTTACCTCATTTTCATTTTATTTCATTTTTCTTAGAAGGGGTCTGTCAACTTTGTTAGACTGCCAAGTGGCATAACAACACACAAAAGGATTAAGAATTCCTTTGATCCGCATGCAGTGTCAGAAAAGAAAAAAGAAAAAGAAGTTTAAGAATTCCTGCTCTGGCCGGCCGCGGTGGCTCAAGCCTGTAATCCCAGCACTTTGGGAGGCCGAGGCGGGTGGATCACGAGGTCAAGAGATCGAGACCATCCTGGTCAACATGGTGAAACCCTGTCTCTACTAAAAATACAAAAAATTAGCTGGGCATGGTGGCACGTGCCTGTAATCCCAGCTACTCAGGAGGCTGAGGCAGGAGAATTGCCTGAACCCAGGAGGCGGAGGTTGCGGTGAGCCGAGATCGCGCCATTGCACTCCAGCCTGGGTAACAAGAGCGAAAATCTGTCTCAAAAAAAAAAAAAAAAAAAAAAGAACTCCTGCTCTAAGGCACTCGTAAACACGAATGGATGGGTGAGTGAACTGATGAGTAGATCTGTCTTTCCAATGGCCGGGGGGCATTTGGTCCCCACACTGAGGCTATTGGATATCTTCACAGGACAGTCCTATTTCTGGTGTCCTTTCCTTTCTGAAAATAAAGTTGTACTTCAAAGGGAAAAAAAAAAAAAAAAGAAGAATTCCTGGTGTCTATCAATTTACCCAGTTTTCCAATTGTTAAAAAACCAAAACGCAAATTTCTTTCTTTTTTTTTTTTTTTTTTTTTTTGAGACGGAGTTTCACTCTTGTTACCCAGGCTGGAGTGCAATGGCCCGATCTCGGCTCACCGCAACCTCTGCCTCCTGGGTTCAGGCAATTTTCCTGCCTCAGCCTCCTGAGTAGCTGGGATTACAGGCACGCGCCACCATGCCCAGCTAATTTTTAGTATTTTTAGCAGAGACGGGGTTTCACCATGTTGACCAGGATGGTCTCGATCTCTTGATCTCGTGATCCACCCGCCTCGGCCTCCCAAAGTGCTGGGATTACAGGCTTGAGCCACCGCGCCAACGCAAATGTCTTAATGTGAAATTCAAGACTCGTGATAATCTTGCCCTTCCTATTTCACACCACCCTTTCCATTCAAGCTGATCTATTGGTGTCTGCGAGTCAGCACCTGCACCGCCGGCTCGCCCACACCAGCAACCTTCCTCACATCGCCTTCACCGGAATGGCCTCTGCACTTGGCAACTCTCCAAAGAATTATTGTTAGTGCATGGGAGTTCCCTGACAGCTACAACGTGAAGGCTCCTCAGGGTGGGAAATTAGACAGTTTTTTAAGTATTCTGCCCTGAAATCAATGCAAATGAAGCGGAGAAGACGGAGGCAAAGACATCCTAAAGAAACTGAGGTGTAACAAGACTTAGCCGTTGTGACTTTATTTACATATTCAATAAACAATGAAATTTACGAGATCTTGTCTTTCAAGAAACTTGTTAGGCACCAATGAGAGTTAACATTTATTGAGTGTTTGGCACTTGCCAGATACTTCCCTGAATGCTTTACAGGTTTTAACTATTTTATTTTATTTTATTTGAGACAGAGTTTTGCTCTGTCGCCAGACCCAAGACTGGAGTGCAGTGGCGCGATCTCAGCTCACTGCAACCTCTGTCTTCTGGGTTCAAGCAATTCTCCTGCCTCAGCCTCCCAAGTAGCTGGGACTACAGGCACACGCCACCACGCCCAGCTAATTTTTGCATTGTAGTAGTGACAGTGTTTCACCATGTCGGCCAAGATGGTCTCGATCTCTTGACCTCGTGATCTGCCAGCCTCGGCCTCCCAAAGTGCTAGGATTAGAGGCATGAGCCACCGCTCCCAGCCTTTAACTATTTTATTTTAAAGCAACCTTGTACAGCAGGTACTTTGGTTGTTTATTTCACACACAAAGAAACCAAGATGCTAAATCACCTGCCTAAGGCCACCGAGTTTATAAGCGGCAAAGTATGGACTCAAGGCTTACCAGTCTGGCCCCAGTCCACACTCTTATTCACCATACCATCTTAGCTCTTATTGAGTACAGAAGAAAGATGCAAAATTTGGCAATAATATCTCAATTGATGAGATGGTTGTGTCAGGCTGCATCAGTCTGATACCGTTAAAATCTACATGTTAATCCTATAACATGTGCCCCAATTCCAAACTCACCTAACAACTTTCTGACTGTAATTTGTCCTCTCACATAAGACAAACTATAGGAAGAGAATATGCTATCAGTGATAATGCAAACTAGACTCCCTGGTTTCCATGACAATTACATTTTTGTCAGAAAATTTTAAAATTGGCCCTTTAGCTTAGAATATAAAATAGACATACTTTTCTCCATTCCTCCCACCAAGCACATCTAAAAGCCTTGGACATTATGTAAAATAAACCTAAGAAAAATCTCAAAGGCAGTAGAAAGCAGACTGATAAGAGCTGTCAAAACATGAGGATCAGCATGGTAGGGAGGAGTTCCTGCATTTTCTTCCTCTTCTCTCCCAGACTGAATACTAGAGGAGCTGGTAACCCAGTAGAGAGTGAAAAGGTGATACTACCTTTCCCAGCCAAGGAGGTAACAGTGTTGACCTAGTAGGGGCCAGAAACCCCACCTCTTCTCAGCAGTTACAATGAACTTGAGCTGGAAGTAGAATCAGCCTGAAAATAAAGTATGAAAATAAAGGAAAGTTTTGAATTTCCTTCAAGGGAAATTCCAGGCACCTAGCTATCCCTGAGAAGTAAATGAGGAACCCGATAAGCAAGAAGGTAACAATAGCTTAAAACAATAACCAAGGGCTTGGCGCGGTGGCTCACACCTGTAATCCCAGCACTTTGGAAGGCCAAGGCGGGCAGATCACCTGAGGTGAGGAGTTTGATACCAGCCTAGGCAAAATGGCGCAACCCCGTCTCTACTAAAAATATAAAAATTAGCTGGGCATGATGGTGGGCACCTGTAGTCCCAACTATGTGGAAGGGTGAGGCAGGAGAATTGTTTAAACCTGGGAGGTGGGGATTGCAGTTAGCTGAGATCGCACCACTGCACTCCAGCCTGGGTGACAGAGTGAAACTCCATCTCAAAACAACAACAACAACAACAACAACAACAACAAAACAAACAAACAAAACAAAACAAAAATTATAGCCCAGAAAGTTCAAGTAAAAAGATGTATGATTTCCTATAGAAACCAAGATAGCGTCTTAACATATGTTCCTGAATTGTTTTTCAGAAGCCCAGAGCCCCCACCAAATGGATCCATTGGCAGGTAGACCTCCGATGAGGGAGAGCTTAGAACTGCTCTGACCTCTGTTTTTGTTCTGAATTTTTTCCTGAGGAGTCTGGAAGAAGTCACACCCTCAGGCCCCAGCTCAACATTCCTTTCTGCTGACCCCAAGTTTTTAGACAAAGCTTTAGTTTTTAAACAAATTTCAAATCAAAGAGTCTTTGAACCCATCTACGACCTTAAGCTTCCCTCCTTCAAGGTATCCTGCCTTTTAGGCAAAACCAATGTATAACCTCCATGTATCAATGTACATTTTTGCTTATAATTTCTGCTTTCCTGAAATGTATTCCTCCTTTAAAAACTCTTGCTTATAAGCCATTGGAGAAGTTGGGTCTTAAGTGTGAGTGGCCAGATCCTCCTTGCTTGGTGCTCTGCAAATAAATGTTCCCCTTTCTTCTGCTGCAAATCCTTAGTATGGATGTGTGACTTGACTCCAACAGGTGAGCGAACTCCGATTCCATTCAGTATATTCCAAAATAGCTGTCAACATGGAGGCTGAGTGGGAGACCGGGACTTCTGCTCCCACCTGGCAGAAACAAAGTGATGACCCTTGACCCTTTGATGAGAAACACGATGTCAAAAAAAAAAAAAAAAAAAAGCCAGCTTACAGATAAGGTTTAAATAAGATCGAGAATCTCATAACATAATAAGCAAAATGTTTAAGTTTCAATTAAGAAATCACTCATCGCCGGGCGCGGTGGCTCAAGCTTGTAATCCCAGCACTTTGGGAGGCCGAGGCGGGTGGATCACGAGGTCGAGAGATCGAGACCATCCTGGTCAACATGGTGAAACCCTGTCTCTACTAAAAATACAAAAAATTAGCTGGGCATGGTGGTGCGTGCCTGTAATCCCAGCTACTCAGGAGGCTGAGGCAGGAGAATTGCCTGAACCCAGGAGGTGGAGGTTGCGGTGAGCCAAGATCGGTCATTGCACTCCAGCCTGGGTAACAAGAGCGAAACTCCGTCTCAAAAAGAAAAAAAAAAAATAGAAATTTCTCATCACACCAAGAACCAAGAAAAATTTAACTGAATGAAAAGAGACGACCAGCAATGCCAACACTAAGACGACAGAAAGGTTAGAATTAACTGAAAATATGTTAGAACAGCCACAATAAAAATGCCGTAAAGAGCAGGAAATAAATAGGAAAAAGGAAAGTCTCAGCGAGGAAATAAAGAAGAACCATGTGGAAATTTCAGAATTGAAAAACACAGTAGTGGAAATTTAAAAACTCAATGGATGTTTAAATAGAAATTTAAAACATCAATGGATGGGCTCAGTCGCAGAATGGATGAGAAAAGGAAAGAGTCAGTGAATTGGAAGATGAACAATCCAAATTATCTAATCTAAATAACAGAAAAATCGATTGGGAATTGGGGACACCAGAGTGTCAAAGACCAGTGTTGCAATAACAAAAAAATAATCTAACATTCCTGGCATCATAGTCCCAAAAGGAGGGGACAGAGCTGTAAGCATACTCAAAAAAATGGTAAAAACTTCAAAAATTTGGCAATAGACATTCAAAGTCAAAAAGCTGAGTGAACCTGAGAAATAGACAAATTCAAAATATTCACACCAAGACACATCATACTCAGACTTTTCAAACTAAAGGCAAAGAACAAATCTTTAAAGCAGAAAGAGAGAAATTACACTCTGCCTATGGGAAAAACAGTTCTAATGACAGCAAATTTCTTATCAGAATATCCAAATAGAATTTTGTTTAAGGGGTATAGAATTTCAAATTTACAAAATGAAGTTTCCAGAGATCTGTTTCACAATAATATGAATTTACTTTTGAAAGGAAAATAAATCTTGGGCCTCAAAATCGCTAAGCTAAAGGGAAAAGTCAGGCTGGAAACTGCTTAGGACAAACTTGCCTCCCATTCTATGCAAAGTCATCCCTCTCTTCACTGAGATAAATGCATATCTGATTGTCTCATTTGGAGAAACGAATCAGTAACTCAGAAAAATGCAATCATTTGCCTCTTATCAATGACTTGGAAGCCCAGTCCTGCTTTGAGGTGTTCCTCCTTCACCTCAAGTTGTCCCACCTTTCTGGACTGAACCAATGTACATCTGACACATATTGATTGATGTCTCATGTTTCCCTAAAATGTGTAAAACCAAGCTGTGCTCTGATCACCTTGCGCACATGTCATCAGGAGCTCCTAAGGCTGTGTCACGAGCATGTCTTCAACCTTGGCAAAATAAACTTTCTAAATTAACTGAGCTGTGTCTCAAATTTTGGGGGGTTCACATACTTTACACTTCTTAATTGTGTACTTTAAAATTGTTAAGATGGTAAATTTTATGGTATGTGGTTTTTATTACAACTTTGTATATGCCATGACCAATCAGTCTTTATTCAAAGATGCCAGTCTTGTTCAGTATGTTCAGTATTTGGAAGTCAATGAATATGATTCATTAGATTAAGACTAAAGAATAGCTGGGCATGGTGGCGCGTGCCTGTAATCCCAGCTACTCAGGAGGCTGAGGCAGGAGAATTGCCTGAACCCAGGAGGCAGAGGTTGCAGTGAGCCGAGATCGCGCCATTGCACTCCAGCCTGGGTAACAAGAGTGAAACTCCGTCTCAAAAAAAAAAAAAAAAAGAATACAGCACTGATACACAGGCTACGAGATGTGTGAATCTTGAAAGTATCATGCTAGGCCAGATAGGGTGGCTCACATCTGTAATTCCAGCACTTTGTGGGGCTGAGGCAGGTGGCTCACCTGAGGTCAGGAGCTCCAGACCAGCCTGGCCAACATGGCAAAACCCTGTCTCTACTAAAAATACAAATATTAGCTAGGTATGTTGGCGCATACCTATAATTCCAGCTACTTGAGAGACTGAGGTAGGAGAATTGCTTGGACCCTGAAGGTGGAATTTGCAGCAAGCTGAGATGGTACCACTTCCCTCCAGCCTGAGCTAAAAAGAGAGACTGTCTCAAAAAAAAAAAAAAAAAAAAAAGAGGAAGTATCATGCTAAATGAAATAAACCAAATACATAAGGCCACATATCCTATGATTCCATTTATATGAAATGTCCAGAATAGCAAATCAATAGGAACAGAAAGTAGACTAGTGGTTGCCAGGAACTAGGGCAAGGGGAAAACAGGGAGTGTATACCAATGGGTATGGGGGTGATGAGAATATTATACATTAGAGTGGTGATAATGGCACAATACTGTGAATATACTAAAAACCACTTAATTATACACTTAAAATTATTAAAACAGTAAATTTTAAGTTTTGTGAATTTTACCTCAAAACAATAAAATAAAATACAATATTCACCTAAAAAAAAAAAGACTAAAGAAAAATGCCATAATCATATTGATGAATGCAGAAATAAAATTTGACAAAATTCAATACACTTTCATAACACAAACTCTCAGAAAAATAAGAATAGAGGCAAATTTCCTCAACTTGATAAAAAACCACCCATAAAAAAAAATCTACAGCTAGCATTACACTAAAACACTGAAAGCTTTTTGCCTGAGATAAGATCAAGTCAAAGATGGCCACTCTAACCATCCTCTTCAGCATAATGCTGGGAGTTCTAGGTAAGTTCAACAGACAATAATAGGAAATAGAAAGCATATAGATCAGAAGGAAGAAATAATTCTTTCCCTATTTGCAGATGACATAAATGTCTGCATAAAAAAATTCCTAAGAATCAAAACAACAACAACAACAACAACCTCCAAGAACACGTAAGTGAGTTTTGCAGAGTCACAGGAAATAAGATAAACATACAGAACAGCAACTGTGCTTCTATATACTACTACTGTAATAAACACAGGAACACCACAGTTTAAAATACAATACCATTTACAATTGTCCCCAAACACAGTACTTACCTGTAAAGCTGTCAAAGCATACACGAGACCTGTTCATGTAAAACTACATAATTTTAGCCAGGCGCGGTGGCTCAAGCCTGTAATCCCAGCACTTTGGGAGGCTGAGGCAGGTGGATCACGAGGTTGAGAGATCGAGACCATCCTGGTCAACATGGTGAAACCCTGTCTTTACTAAAAATACAAAAATTAGCTGGGCATCGTGGCGCATGCCTGTAATCCCAGCTACTCAGGAGGCTGAGGCAGGAGAATTGCCTGAACCCAGGAGGCGGAGGTTGCGGTGAGCCGAGACCGCGCCATTGCACTCCAGCCTGGGTAACGAGAGCGAAACTCCGTCTCAAAAAAAAAAAAAAAAAAAAAAAACTACATAATTTTGATGAAAGAAGATCTAAACAAATGGGGCAACAAGCCATGTTCATAGATAATAAAGCTAAACATAATGAAGAAGTCAATCCTCCCCAAAATGATATAAAGGTTTAATGCTGGTAAGAGGATTTGTAGATATGGACAAGATTATTATAAAATATCTACGACAATACATAGGAACTAAAATAACTAAAACAATTTTAAGAAAAAGAATAAAGTAGGAGGAAACATTCTATTCAATTTTAAGACCTATTATTTAGCCACAACAGCCAAGACAGTGATATTGACAGATTGATAGACACATAAATCAATGAAACAGTGAACTCAAAAGTAGACCTTGATAAAGGTTCAAAAGCAGTTTAATGGAGTAAATTACATGGAGGAAAGGCAGACTTTTTAATTCACGGTACAGGAGCTATTGACATTCATAGGCAAACCTCAACATCACACCTAATACAAAAGTTAACTCAATGGATTACTGACTTAAAGATAACACATAAGATTATCAAATCTTTAAGAAAAAAACATAGGAGAAAATTTTGGACTCTAGTGCTAAAAAAACAGTTCTTGTTTTTTTTTTAATTTTTATGTTTTTTTGTGCTATGTTGCCTAGACTGGTCCCAAAATCCTGGGCTCAAGCAATTATCTCATCTCAGCCTCACAGTATTCTGGGATCACAGGCATGAGCCACTGTGCCTGGTTCTTAAATACCAAAAGCATGAGTTATAAAAAGAAAAATAAATTGGACTTCATCAAAACTTTAAAATTTTGCACTGTAAAAGATAATAAAAATGCAAGCTACTAGAGATGGGAAAAATATTTGCATACTATATATCCAAAAAAGGACTAGTATCTGGAATATATAAAGAACTCTCAAAACTCAACAGTAAAATAAAAAAATAACCCAATTAGAAAGTAGTTAAAAGAAACAGACATTTCACTAAAAACAATATGCAGATGGCAAATAATTACATGAAAATGTGTTCAACATCTTTAGCTGTTATGGAAATGAAAATTAGAACCACAATGAGATATCCCTATATACCATACAAATGGCTAAATAAATAATAATGACAACACCAAATGCTGATGAGGTTGCAAAGAAATCAGAACGCTCAGATATTGATGGCAGAAATGTAAAATGATACAGCCACTCAAGGAAACAGTTTGGCAATTTCTTTAAAAACTAAACATGCCACAATTATAAAGTCAAGCAATTATACTCCTGGGTATTTAATCAAAGAAATGGAAATATGTTTGCTCAAGAACCCATGTCCAATGTTTGCAACAGCTTTATTTGCAATAGCCAAAGCCTGAACCAGCCAGATGTCCCTCAATAGGTGAAAGAGTGGTACATCTGATCAACCTATAAAAGAAACAAAGAGGCTCTCTAAAAGAAAATAATATTTATTTGGGAATAAAGCATTATAATGGGAGTGTGCATACCATAGTAAATTATGTGCCTATCCAGCAAGGTAAAGGAAGACAAATATTTTTAAAGAAAAATGAGGAGAATTATGTAACCGTTTTGAAATTACTATTCTTAGCTATGAAGATCAGTAACAAGGGTGATGTAAGTCCAAGTCTGAACAGGCAAGTTGCTGGGCAAACATCCCTGCAGAAGTATTTTTTGTGTTAGATTATGATGTTCTTTGTGCAAGTTGATGATTTTGCAGTCTTTTGTGATAGGTTTTTGTGATACAAGCATGAGAACCCTCTCTTCGTAAACTTCTCCAGCTCTATTTATCTGGGCTTTCTTTGAACGTCGTGACTCCATTTTGATTCTGACAACTTTCATGTTTCTCTCATTTGATCAATGTCTTTTTCCAAAAGCGTCACTATTAATCATTCTGCAGTTAGGTTTTGATTTCCACTGGTGCCTGGAAGGACCTGTCCCCGTTACTGGTCTCACGCCATGTTGATGGAAGTGATTGGTGACTAGGAGCCAAGGTCAAAACCCGTGTAACCACAGTTGAACAACAAGGGAGATTTGAAGGAGTGGCTCTAAGGCTGTCTGCTTGCAGTTCATTATTAAGTTCAATTTTGTCTGTTTCATAGCTTTTTGTTATCATCTCAAAGTGCTAGACTAGAATTATTGTTTTAGGAATTGTACTTCTGTAAAAATTTAACAAGTAGCAGATACAAAGCTTAAAAAATAAACAAAATAAGATTAATAGTAACATGATAACCTCAGTTTGCATAAGGTTTTCAGCCATAAGCCTAGGCTTTAAGACAATTGAATAAATCAAACAACCATAGAGAATTAGGTGAGACCTGTGGTAATCATATGATCTGTTTTCTTATTTTGTGTATATGGGTCCCAACTTTCACAGAGGAGTTTATTGAGGTATAGCATGCAGTGTTAGTAATAGCATAAGACATTTTCTTTTTTCTTTCTTTCTTTTTTTTCCTTGAGATGGAGTTTCACTCTTGTTACCCAGGCTGGAGTGCAATGGCGTGATCTCAGCTCACCGCAACCTCCGCCTCCTGGGTTCAGGCAATTCTCCTGCCTCAGCCTCCTGAGAAGCTGGGATTACAGGCATGTGCAACCATGCCCAGCTAATTTTTTGTATTTTTAATGGAGTCGGGGTTTCACCATGTTGACCAGGATGGTCTCAATCTCTTGACCTCGTGATCCACCCGCCTCGGCCTCCCAAAGTGCTGGGATTACAGGCGTGAGTCACTGCACCCGGCCCTGAAATAACTACATTCCTAATTCTGTTGGTCATATTTTGTTAATCTCAACAAATCTGATGAGTTTTGGGCCACAGAACAAGAAACAAGTGTGAAGATTTCTCAAAGAACTTAAAACAGAAGTACCATTCAACCCAGCAATCCCATTACTAAGTACATACTCAAAGAAATAGAAATTGTTTTACCGTAAAGACACACACGCATGTATTTTTATTACAGCACTATTGACAACAGCAAAGACATGGAATCAACCTAAATGCCCCATCAACAGTAGACTAGATGAAGAAAATGTGGTACATATACACCATGAAATACTACACAACCATTAAAAAAGTCAAGGTCATGCCCTCTGCAGCAACATGGATGGAGCTGGAGGCTGTTATCCCAAGCTAATTAATGTAGGAACCGAAAACCAAATACTGAATGTTCCTACTTATAAATGAGAGCTAAACATTGAGTACATATGGACATAAAAAAGGGTACAACAGACAATGGAAACTACTTGAGAGTAGAGGGTAAGAGGAGGGTGGAGATTTAAAAACTACCTATCAAGCAGTATGATTGTTAACTGGGTGATGAAATAATCTGTACACCAAACCCCCACGACATGTGATTTACCTATATGACAAACCTGCACCATACCCATGAAACTAAATATTAAACAAATGTGAAAAAAAATGATTCAACCTTTGTTCACAAAACTATACCTTACCAAATTGTTATAAACTATAAATAGCTTAAGAAGAAAAAGAATTCCTTAAATCTGGAAAGCAATACATTTAAATAAAGAACTAACAACATTTTGAAGAAAAATTATAAAACCATGATCTTGCCAGGCACAGTGGCTCACGCCTATAATCCCAGCACTTTGGGAGGTCAAGGCAGGTAGATCACTTGAGGTCAGGAGTTCAAGACCAGCCTGGCCAATATGGTGAAACTCTATCTTTACTAAAATTACAAAAATTAGCCAGGCATAGTGGCAGATGCCTGTAATCTCAGCTACTCAGGAGGCTGAGGCAGGAGAATCACCTGAACCCAGGAAATGAAGGTTGCTGTGAGCCAAGATTGTGCCACTGCACTCCAGCCTGGGTGACAGAGCAAAACTCCATCTCAAAAAAAAAAAAAAAAAAAAGAAGATCTTAATCAGTTATTTGAGTTCATATAATTAAATATTGTCTTGCTTGACCAGCTTCTGTATTAGAGTTCTGAATCTTTTTATTTAGGCCATTGATTTTAATGTTACCAGAAATCTGTGTTCAAGAGTACTTGTTAGACTTCTCTATGAAAAACAATTTTGGACTATAGCTGATTATGAAGCATTTAAAGAAGAATTCAAAACAGTAACTGTGGATAACAGTAACTGAAGATAGCTATAATAAAAAATCTGATGAAAGTTCACAATTGAAAATGAAATTTCATTATTTTTATTACATGTGGTATTTTTAAGATAATCAGAATTATGACTGACAATGTCACATTAGGACAATCAGACTTTTATACATTTTACATAATTTTTAGGCTACTCACATCAATAACATATCCATACAAACATAATTTTGAAAAAGATTTAACATTAAAAACTAAAATAATGACTGGTAACATGCTAGATTTTTATGAATTTATACAAAAATTTTTGAAACGTTATATCAATAATATATCCTTGCTGGCTCTATTTGGCAGGCATTTTTTGTTTTTTGTTTTGTTTTGTTTTGTTTTTAACATTAGTGACTCCATTTTGATTCTGACAATTTTCACGGTCTCTACAATTGAAATATCAGTCAGCGATAAAAAGGAACAAACTGTTGATAGATTCTACAACCTGGATGAAGCTACAGAATTTATGCTGACTCTAAAGAATCAGTCTCCAAAGGTTACATACTGTATGATGTCCTATGTGACATGCTTGAAATGACAAAATTAGAGAACCGGAAACTGATTAGTGGTTGACAAACATTTTAAAAAGAGGAGGAGGCTGGGAGCAGGAGGGAAGTAGGTATGGCTATTAAATGGGAACATGGGCCGGGCACAGTGGCTCATGCCTGTGATCCCAGCACTTTGGGAGGCCGAGGCAGGTGAATCACCTGAGTTCGGGAGTTTGAGATCAGCCTGTCCAATATGGCGAAACCCAGCCTCTACTAATACAAAAAATGAGCCGTGAATGGCTGTGGGCACCTGTAATCCCAGCTCCTCAGGAGGCTGAGGCAGGACAATAGCTGGAACCAGGGAGGCAGGGCTTACAGTGAGCCAAGATCGCACCATTGCACTCCAGCCTGGGCAGCAAGGGCCAAACTCCAGTCTCAAAAAAAAAAAACAAAAAAACAAAAAAAAAACGGAGAGGTAAGGGGGAAACCCGGGGATTGTGTGTGATGGAACTGTTGTGTATCTTGACTGTGTGTCAACATCCTGGTTGTGACATTATCCTATAGTTTTATGGGATGTTACCATTTAGTGAAAGCAGATTTTCCTGTAGCGTTTTTTTTTTGTTTGTTTTTGTTTTTTCTGTTTTGTTTTGTTTTTTTTTTTTTTCGCTTAATGTCAATCTACAATTACCCTAAAATAAAAACTTTAAAGAATGGCCCTTTGATTTCATATGTCAATATTCTGAGGCTGGCTACGAGGCATTTGCCTCCATGAGAAGAATTCACCATGTCCCTATAATCAGGTTTCTCAGAGTCAGATTTCAACCATGAAAAATCCAGCAAGGACAATTAGTAGAAGAAGCTTTTCAGGGCTTCTGGAAATATCCAGCCTTGACACTTGCCATGATCTTTTCCATTTCCAAACTTTCGTAAGTTCTAACATTATTTCAAAGATGATTCAAGTCCCTCTTTTCCAGGAAGCTCTGCTCAGCTACCCTGGATCTGATTGATTCTCTCTCTGAGCTCCTCTAACGCTGTCTATTTAAAGCCATGCCATCCAGTGTGGTAGCCACTAGCCCCACAAGACTGGGAAGCACTTGAAATGTGCTCATGGAAATTGAGAGGTGCTGTAAGAGAAAAATGCAAACCAGATTGGAACTTAGTATTCAAAAAGAACATAAAATACTTTATTAATTTTAATATTGATTTCATGTTAAAATAATATTCTGGATATACTGGGTTAAATAATCATACAGATACAATTAATTTCATCTGGGTTTCAATCTTTTTGCTTTTTCGTGTGGTTACTGGAGAATGCAAAATCACAATTTTGGCTTATGTCATGTTTCTGTTAGACAATGATGATCTGTATACATTCATTAAGCATCTTTGTACATTACTGCAGTCCTTTCTTTTGCAACCACTTAATAGCTACCTACTATTTATTACTTGTACATACTACCTTCTAATGGCAGAAACGGAGACAGGCTCACCTATTCCGCTCGCCCTCCTAGCCTATCTTTCTGCATTACATACACTATAAAGCTAAATTTCAGCTCCCCTGAGTCCTCTGTTGCTAGGTTCGAAACAAGCTTCCATAATCAGTCTTCACCGTGAGCAGCTTAGCAGCAGAAATTCTTCACGATGAAGGAAGCAGTCACCGTGGGCAGAGCTGCTGAGAGGCACGGTGGCACAGGCATCTAGGTTTCTGGGGCAGGATGGCACGGTCAAGGGTCTGGTCCTGAGCATCACAGGTGCCAAGCCATGGGCCGCAGCTGCCATGCCGCTCTCCAGCCTTCCCTGGAGTGTGATTTCTTCTGGTTGGGCTACTCTGCATTGTGTATTCTCGGGAGATGCAGCATCCCAGCCTGGTTCTCTGGCCCTGGCAGAGATTCCATAGCTATAAGTCTGCCTCAGTATATTCCCTTATGCCCAGGTGTACCAGAATGGATGAAGGGGCCTGTGACTAATCATGCTGACCAAACTCAGTTGGCTGTCTTCTGAGGACAAGGACTATTCTATCTCTTTTGAATGTGCATCACTAACATGAAGTGAATCAGCCAGTAAACAGTTCCATAATTTAATGTTGTTAGTGATAATTATTGAGACCATGTCAGATTCTGCTGCAGTAGAATAGCCATGGGCTTTTCGGAATAAGCATGCATAGCATGAAAGAGATTTTTTTCAAAGGTCTCAAGTCTCATGCTAAAGTGAGAGAATTTCATTTGATTCATTATGATGTGTTCGTAAAATAAATTCCTGGTGAGGAAAAATATCAAGTTATAATTTATATCTTCCTTTCCTTACACTCGTGTGTGTGTGTGCGTGTGTGTACACATAACTAATGAGTATTAATTTTTCTGATGGCCTAGTTCATTTTTGCATAAAGGACATTCATCAATGTCCCAATAGTTTGTACCCTAAATTCAGAAAGCTAATAATAATATCTTTGTTACTCGAGTATTGATTCTTATCTGAACTACGTCGGGAAAGGCAATTCGCCATGGCTTTTCACATCCCTGCAGGTTCTTGCTGTGCCTATCAAGAATTCAAGACCCTTTGCTTACAGAGGTGTATGTAGGAGGAAAAAAAAAAAGAATGCAAGGCAGTGACCCTCTTCACCTGAGCCATTTCTCTGGGTTGTGTTTTCGGTGAACAATCTTGAACAATGTATATTGCCTCCATCTGGGCTCTTTGCAGGGTTCCTCAAGGTCAGTTCCTTTAACACAACAGACTCTATATGCAGGCATCCTTTCGGGCTGTTCATCCTTTTGGGACTTAAAGAGTAAGGGAACCAATGCAATCATGCCTTTTGCTGTGTTGTCAATGATGAAGTCCCAAGAGTCTTGTGTATTCTTCCAGGATTCAAAGCACAGTAGCAAAATAACTTACTTTTTCAGTAAGTGAGGTAAAAACAAATGTCACACCCAATAACATTTAATGTTTAAGAGTGACTGTGTTTGATTTCTCAATCTCAAAGATAAAATTTTCAGGCTCTGTGGTAATAACATCAATGTAATTCAAAGGACTGGGTCGTTTCTGAGTCTTCGGAAATTAAGTTCTCTAATATGGGTAATAGAAATGCTTTAAAATCTATCGCCAGAAAGCCTGTTTAGTTTTCAGACTCTGTTAAAATGTGATTGCATTTTATGCTCACAATTATTACCTTTTGTTCCATTTAATTACCCCGAATGCGTATTTATAGCTTAATCTTCTTGTTGGTTTTCAGCAGAAGAGCATTTGGAAATTGCAGTTGCTATCTTTTCCTGTCTCGGTTGCCACTCTCGCTTCAGAAGTGGCTGCTGCCTGGCGCACCTCTATTTACCCATTCATTATAAAAACATTTGTTGAGTGTCTGTGTTTCAAAAGGCATTGTGCTGAGTGCAGTGGGAAGCCTAGAAATGTCTAAGGCAGGGTCTCTGCAGTGTGTACGATCCACACATCTGATGAGTGGGGAGGGGAGAAAACCTAGAGGCAGAGCATGGGATAGGATGCTCCAGCATGAGCTGCCAACATGGAAACGAGTGGGGATAGAAAGCGGGAGTCTGCCTGAAGAATAATTGACTTAAGAGGCTATTGACTTAATAATTGACTTAAGAAGTGGGTACAGGCCTAACGGCAAGACAGAAGAAGTTGCAGATAACGATCGATCTTGAGGTTTAAGATCGGGTGCCTTGAATGCTGATGATGTCGACCACTTAGCAAGACTCCGTCTCAAAAAAAAAAAAAAAGGAATACAGAATTCTGAAAGAGCAAGCGCCCTGCAGGTGGTAAGGAAAGGAAATCACGTGTGCTGCTTCAGCCATGAGGATCTAGGAAGAGGAGAGAACGTCTCTGAACACAGAGGAAGTTGGGAAGATGTGACCTGAACTCTGGGAGGGGTGAGTGGTAAGGTGTGCTTGTGACTTGTGTGTTCAGGTGATTCCTGGCCTTGTGAGAAGGAGTGATTTCTGCAAGGCAGGGTCAGAGAAAAGCACAGTAGAGGACCGAGCACTGTGGCTCACACCTGTAATCCCAGCACTTTGGGAGGCCAAGGTGGGCAAATCACAAGGTCAAGAGATCAAGACCACCCTGGCCAACATGGTGAAACCCCGTCTCTATTAAAAATATATAAATTAGCCAGGCATGGTGGCATGTGCCTGTAGTCCCAGCTACTCAGGAGGCTGAGGCAGAATTCCTTGAACCCAGGAGGCAAAGGTTGCAGCGAGCCAAGCTTGCACCGCTGCACTCCAGCCTGGCGACAGAGCGAGACTCCAACTCAAAAAAGCACAGTAGGTAAGGAGAAAACCTTGTGGACCTCACACCTGGGAGGAGCATGAGGAAGGGGACTCTGAATGGGAAATGGAAGGATAGGAGAGCAGCAGATAATCTGTATAATGCAGTTCATGCAAAATCAAAGAAGCAGGTATCCAGCAGGAAATATCCAAATGCTACAGAGAAGTCAAAGACCATTCCTGAAAAAATCCGCTGATGTCTGACTTGCATCTGCAAAGCGAAAGCAGAGCAGCACAGGCGAAGGCCTGAGCTCCAGGTGGGTGGAAGCCACAGGCACCTGGTGATGACTGCTACCTCCAAAGGAATTCTTCTTCAGTTCTTCCTTTTTTTTTTTTTTTTGGTAGTATAGGAAGCTTAATTCATAAATCGGATCAAATCAGACACAAACCCATCAATGAACAATCTTTGTAGGAAATACAGGCATGGATGAGGGAATTTAGAATTTCTTCTGCAGCTAAGATAAAATGATATTTGTAGTGCAAGATATTCCATAGTGTACCTTTCTTAGTTATTTCTCTTTTTTTCTCCCCATGCTATCTCTCCCCACCTCCTCACCCCCGTCCCTCCCCCGTTTCCCCCCAACAGACCCCAGTGTGTGATGCTCCCCTCCCTGTGTCCATGTGTTCTCATTGTTCAACACCCGCCTATGAGCGAGAACATGCGGTGTTTGATTCTCTGCTCTTGTGTCAGTTTGCTGAGAATGATGGTTTCCAGGTTCATCCATGTCCCTACAAAGGACACAAACTCGTTGTTTTTGATGGCTGTGTAATATTCCATGGTGTATATGTACCACATTTTCCCTGTCCCGTCTATCATCGATGGGCACTTGGGTTAGTTCCAGGTCTTTGCTATTGTAAACAGTGCTGCAATGCAGTTCTTCCTTTTAATCCACAGCAATAGGACCTAGATGTCTCAAGCCACACTAGATTTCTTAGCAACAGACATCACCAAAAGGATCAGGAGCTGGAGGTGGAAAGGAGCGAAATGGTGAGCAGTACTTGTGGGTGTTGCTTTGGGATTTCACCTAAATCAGGTGTGAGCTATGTAAAATCGCAGCAGTGTAATGAATATGATACCAGTAGACCTAGCCAGCAAAAGGGATTTGTATTGCTACAATGTGCTTTCTCTCAGCAACTGTGAACTGTTACAGGCCCAGGAGAGCATGACTGGGCCACCCTGCTCCCCATAGGAGAGATCTTGGTGTGTTCATGTGTCCTTGCTGAGTTCCAAATGGATTCACTTATAAATGGAACTGATTTTTCTCAACTTCCCCCATTTGCCACCACCCCAGGCAAACACAGACCCACACAGGCAGGAGGCTACCTTCCCTCACTGCAAAGAACAAGCTCTGCCTCGGGCCACACCAGATCTCATCTATTTCAGCAGTTTTCATTTAAGATCTTGTCAAAATCTCGCATTTTGTTTTGCTGCATCAAATCTGGTGCAAATGACCCCATCCTCTGACAGGCCCTTCTCAAATACGGTGGAGCCACGTTGCCTTTGTTTTAGCTTTGCCCAGGATTCTGTAAATGTCAATGTGGTGTTTTTGTAATTAGCTTTGTAAACCAATTGGAAAAAAAGAACAGGTCCCTAAGACTGTTTAGGGACTGTGCAACAGGGGCTTTTACTGGACCCTTTAAGAAGGGCTACGGGCTAGGGTAACAGACCTCAGCCCAGCTGTGCCCCCGCTCAGTCCCCAGCCTCCCTGCTCAGCCACCAGATTCTGCAGCCTCCTCAATGCCCAAGTCTTTGACCCAGTGAAAGTTCATTTCCAAGCAAACCAGTTGCTCTGTCCTCCACCGTGACAGTATCATAAACTTGAGTCACATATTATATCCTTGAATTTCTCCCAGCTGCATATTGTAGGATTTGTAGTAGTAATATTATTATTTCCACCAATAAAAGCAACAGCCGTCATTGATTGAGGTTAATCAAGCCCTCTGCGTGTTCTGAGGACTCTCGCCCCCCATAAATAGTCAATAGTGACAGTTATCTACGCAGTGCCCACCTGACGCAGATGTTTTACCTGTGGTATCTTTTCCAATCCTCAAAACAATAGTATGAAGTAGATATTTTTATCCCTATCTAGGCCAGGTGCGGTGGCTCATGCCTATAATCCCAGCACTTTGGGAGCCCGATCACGAGGTTAAGAGCTCGAGACCATCCTGGCCAACATGGTGAAACCCCGTCTCTACTAAAAATACAAAAAAAAATTAGCTGGACATGGTGGCATGCGCCTGTAGTCCCAGCTACTCAGGAGGCTGAGGCAGGAGAATTGCTTGAACCGAGGAGGTGGAGGTCGCAGTGAGCCAAGATCGTGCCACTACACTCCAGCCAGGCACCTGGTGACAGAGAAAGATTCTGTTTCAAAAAAAAAAAAAAATCAGCAATACCCACAACAGAAAACCCCTCAGCCAGTTTCCCGCAGCCACACACTGCATCCAAGGCAGAGCTGAGAGTCGAGACTCAGGTCGGTGTGGCTCCAAAGGCCTCTCCTGGCCCTCCGGTTATTCTCCTAGTTGATGACTCGGGCACTGCTCTCATGTTCTCGGGGCTCCTCCTGCTCCTTCTTGCTCTGATCTTCGCCATCGCCATCCTCAAGGCTGAGAGCCCCTGCGCAACACTGACGCCAGCATCTAGAGCCAATCAGACCACACCCAGGTCCCGCTCGATGGCCAGGACTCCACTGGGGGCAGGTTCAGAGCCCAGTTCTGGGGCACCATCAGAAGACACAGACAGAAGTGCCGCAAACACGCCATATGGCCTTGGTTATAAAAAAGAGAGAAGGTGACCAATCAGGATTTCTAGAAATAGAATTGTATTTTGTACCTGCTTCTAGGTGATGGAGTGTATGTCAATTACAAGATGTTTAACCAGCACAGAGTACTATTTCAAACTAAAAGGTATTGGAGTATGTGGAATAATGAACAAAAACCCATGGTTGGTATGTATTTCCCATCCCTCACCCCTTACATGTCACTGTCCCTCAAGCCCACCTTTGAGATGCCAGGGGATGTCCTTGCCTGTGCCGATCCTGGCCCTGACCAGTGCGAGCAGTCATTACTTTGATGGACCCCATGCTTAATGAAAATTCAGCAGGCCATACTTCTTTTCCTGGTACAAGAGGTTGGGGGCTGGGACAGGAGTGACGCACCAGGCTGGCCACTTGGGCTGAAATTCTCTCACCCAAAGCACTGAGCTGGCTTGGGTCTGGGAAGGTCGCACAGCAGTAAGGAAATTGGAGACTCTGGGGTTCAGAGAGAGAAGGAGTCCAGGGTCACAGATGAGCAGGTACCCCAAAGATGTCAGCAGATGGAATGAGATCCTGGAACATGGGGACTTGGGAATCCCGGGCACACGTACGGTGTCTGCCCAAAGTCTGCGGCACCACTGAGAGCTCTGGGCAAGGCACGTCACCGGAGTGGGAGACCTCCTGCCACAGAAGGCCTGGGCCCCCAGGAAGCACAGAAAGACACAGAAAGGGTGATGGAGGCACCTGCAGCCCATGGTGAAATCTCGCCTGCGACATGTCCTACTCGAAGGCAGAGCAGAACTCTCACCTTGAAGTTTGAATCTGCTCCATCTTGGTCCCTAGCCCCAGGAGGAGCTCCTGTGTCATGTAGCAACGTAATTTGAAATCAGCCTCAACCCTTTTATGAATTTTTTCTGTATGTGTGGAAATACGTTCCAATTTCAAGCAATTGATGTGAAGTGTCAGGACATACTATTGCTCTGCCTGGGGCCGTTAAGAAAACAAACAATATATGCAAGGCTCTTCCTTCTAGGGAAGAAAGCGTTCTGGAGGGCCAGAGTCTGAAATGGATTTGACTGGGCTGAAATCAAGGTGTCGGCGGAGCTGCCCCTCTGAGGCTCCAGGCGGGAATCTGTTTCCTTGACTCTTAGGGTGTGTACTTAGTGCAGGCCCTGCTTTGAGAAACTTTTTTTTTTTTTGGAGATAACACGTGGAACTTTATGAGTGACTGGTGAAGTTCTCTTCCCTTACCAGGAGCCCAACACAGAGCAAGGCCTAACCAGAAGGCTATGGGCCCTGGCGCTGCCGGTTTGCTGTGTCAGCTTGGCCAAGCCACAGGCTTCCCCTGTTCCAACTCGTGTCTGGGTTTCCTGGGAAGGTCTCCTGCACCTGTGATTAAAGATCAACATCAGCTGACTATAGGCAAGGGAGGTTATCCTAGACCATGCCGGTGGGCCCAAGGCATCCCACTCAAAGGCCTGACGGAGGCTTCCCTGAGGAAGAAGGAATCCCACCTGTGGACAGCAGCGTCTCCTCACAGCCAGAGGTCCAGCTGCCCTGCCTGAGGCCCGCCCTGTAGCTCTGCACCTGCGCACTCACCCCGACACACGTGTGAGCCAATTTCTCGCCATCAACCTCTTAATACATCCATTTCCCGTTCCTTTTCTCCGGCGGGGCCCTGCCTGGTGCTATACGCACTGTTGTGGGCAGACGTCGGGGATGCCCCCTCCTGTGGTCACAGGGAGGACAGCTGGGCACTGGAAGGGCGTCAAGGTGAAGTCCAGGAGAACAAGAGCAGCAAGTCCAAACTAAAGCAAAATCGCCAAGGGCTAGGCAGGGTTGAGAACGTCCTCCAAGAGTCAAGCGAGGGAGGAGGGGCTCACGGAGCCAGAAAGGCTGAGCTCAGAAGCCAGGGGATCTCGAGATCTAGGCTCATTCCAGATGGGGCGGGGCTCGGCTACGGTGAGTGAGGCATTGGGCTCAGGCCAAGAAAACTCAGTCCTCACAATGAGTATCTTAATACCATGTTTTAAAAATAAAAATAGGACTGGGCACAGTGGCTCAAGCCTGTAATCCCAGCACTTTGGGAGGCCGAGGCGGGTGGATCACGAGGTCAAGAGATCGAGACCATCCTGGTCAACGTGGTGAAACCCCATCTCTACTAAAAATACAAAAACATTAGCTGGGCATGGCGGTGCGTGCCTGTAATCGCAGCTACTCAGGAGGCTGAGGCAGGAGAATTGCCTGAACCCAGGAGGCGGAGGTTGCGGTGAGCCGAGATGGCGCCATTGCACTCCAGCCTGGGTAACAAGAGCGAAACTCCGTCTCAAAAAAAAAAAGAAAGAAAGAAAGAAAAAATAAAAATAAATGCAAAAAAATCTAGGATGAACCAAATATAAAACGTTAAAGAAAGACAGGATCAGAAGATCCACATGCTGTCGGTGGCTGGACTGTGTATACCAGCCCAGGGTTCTCTGCAATTTCGTTTTGTTTGTTGGGCTGGATCCCTATGGAGACTCTAGGGGAGAATCTGTTTCCTTACCTGTTCCAACTTCTGGGGGCTGCCTGCATACCTAGGCTTGTGGCCCCTTCCTGGCATCATTTCTGCCTCTTTTTCTTTAATTTTTGTGGGTATATAGTAGGTGTGTATATAATATTTAGTATTTGTATAACAGCACTTTGCTATTGTGAGGTATTAGGAACCAACCAAATATAAAATGTGGTAGAGCTCAGGAGAAGCCAATCAGGGGAAGACGGTAAGTGCACACTCACGTACAAACATGCACACACTCATGCACATGCGCACTTCCACGCAACTCCCCCGCCATCGTCCTCAGATACACTGCTTACTCAGAATTAGTCAAGACAGGAATATTCCCCTTTCTAATGCAGAAAAACTTATTTATTTACTCAATAAGGTAAAAATGGTAAGATTTCCTTTTATACATTATTTCTATTATTGCTATATTTACTTCATTGCCAAAAATTGTACAAATATAATTCATAATTAAACAGTAGTATTGTTCTATATTGACTATATTGTATTAGATATTAAAAATCGTAACAATCAAAAGTTCATTTCATCAATAGAAGAGAGGCAAGTTTTGCCTTAAACTTATTATTTCCAGGCCAGGCACAGCACAGTGGCTCATGCCTCTATTCCCAGCACTTTGGGAGGCCGAGGCAGGTGGATCACCTGAGGTCAGGAGTTTGAGACCAGCCTGACCAACATGGCTAAACCCCATCTCTACAAATCATACAAAAGTTAGCCGGGTGTGGTGGCACAAGCCTGTAATCTCAGCTTCTTGAGAGGCTGAGGCACGAGAATTGCTTGAACCCCGGAGGTGGAGGTTGCAGTGAGCTGAGATCACACCACTGCACTCCAGTCTGGGTGACAGAGCAAGATTTTGTCTCAAAAAAAAAAAAATAATAATTCCTTCATAAAGTGCTTCACATACCCAAAATATGTGAATCTCATAATTCATGCCCATACGGTATTAATTATTGCTAATACCAAATAGATGTGTATGTAAAAGTAACTATATGCAGTAATATATGTGTTTAATCTAAAATAATAAATTCCATACAATTATCATTAGAATGTATGCACAGCCCTTACAAATAATGGATCAGTTACCCTGATTAATTCATGAGCCACATTTCCAAGTCCTGTGAGGCCAGGAGTTGTAGGCTCATTGGAAATCCATGCTGCAGATTTCAAAGGGCTGAGCAGAGTCAAAGGTATTTCAGTTTGACTGCAGACTGTCCTTTCCAGCTTGTGATCTTGTTCGCATTAACTCCACATGCAAAATGGAGATTGCTAAAATAATTTTTCTCCATTGTTATGAGGATCATAAGATAAAATGTGTCCAAAGTGCCACGGGTGTAAGATCTGGCACTTTAAATAAATGTTTGTTTTTTTCCTCTGCTGGCTGGAGCAAGTGGTAGGGGAAAGCCTTTCTCTCATTTCTCGTGAGGATTTAACCAGGACTCCAATATGTGGGCCCTGCATTTCTAAACTTGAAATGATGTGTTTCTGAGAACTTAGAGTGCTCGCTGTCTGATCTGGTGAAGTTCTCTAAGGAAAGACTCACTCCAAGGGCCTCCAAAAACCTCTGAAGCCCGAGCACCTCTGTGAACTGGACTCTGTGGCTCTGGCTAAGTGACACATGAAAGCACAGAAGGACACCGAATGTCTTCATCAGGGTTGGCCAAGAGAAGTGGTGAGCAAAGCCATGGGTGTCTCATATCCTAGCAATTTCAAGGGCATAAAACACACCACTCATCCTTAATCATGTTTCATGTTTCTGTTTGAGCGTCATATAATAACGTTCCAATGTTATCACTATTTGTATGGATGTCATATCCACTTGATTGAAAATGATTCATGCAAATGCATCCCAATCAAACAACCGGAGTCAGACCTTTTCCAAGTAAACTTTCTGAAGGAACATCTCTGAGAAATCTGCACTGAAATCATGACAATTACTTTTGTGTACAATAAATATTTATCAATAAGTATGTATCAATATCAACATGTACTGTTTTCTCTAGAAAATCGGATACCAGTTTTGAATGTAAGTCATTTACTTATAGCTCTTTGAGTACAAGAACTTTGACTCAGGGTTTTATTTTCATTTAGCACTTTCCTATTGTAATATGAGTGTAATTTAAAATTTCTCTAAAGTACTAAAGCAATCAACAGGGTTGACAGGTGTTGACAAGTCTGTTTAAGTGACTCTGACATAGATTGGCATATACAGTACTCAGAAAACAGTTGCTGAATGAATGAATTTCCAGGGTAAAGGGTTAGGTAAAAGGCAAAATTGTGTGGGGAAGAAAGCTAATTTGCAGAGAGGCTAGGGATCTTATTCTATTTTGTGTGTCCCATAGAAGTCTCTGAAATTCTCTCAGTCTCAAATCTTTCATCTGCAAAATGAGGATTCTCTTACTAATGCTACAAATTAGCACGAGGATTAAACGTTATGTCACGCCTAAATGGCGCAGTGCAGCATTGTAACAAATGGCAGTTTCCTCGAATCTGCAGGGAGATATACTCAAATATCACAAGGGTAAAAGTTAGTGAGTTATCATTGCAAAACTATTTGCAAAGGAGAATGTCAAAGGGACCGTGATGACACTGGGTTTTCCTTCACCACAGCATGAGTCAACAATCTTCTAGTTGCAAAAGACTAAAATCCAACCAGAGTAGTTAGAAAAAGAAAGGTTTCTGGGAATTTTCAAAACCTTGGGAAATGCAGGTGTAGAGGGATTTATGTTACCACCAGAAGTTTCTGTCCAGGTTTTTTCTGCTTTTCTGTGTGTTGACTTCACTTCGTCTCCCACATGACCAGGGTTTCAATGGGGAACTGAGAAAGAAAACGATAAGCCTGGAGTGCTGGATTGGAAGGAACTAGAGGTATTATATCAGCAACACCGATTTTTTTATGGTTTTGGGGTCTTGCTCTGTGGTCCAGGCTGGAGTGCAGTGGCATGATCATAGCTCACTGTAGCCTCAAACTCCTGGGCCCAAGCGATCCTCCCAGCTCAGCCTCCCAAGTACTGGAACTACAGGTGTACACGCCTAGCTAATTTTATTTTTATTTTTGCAGAGATGGGGTCTCGCTTGTTTTTTATAGATATATAAATATAGACATGAGTTATGTGTGTGTATCTCCTCACAAAGCATGTATTAATTACAGAGAGGAAAACAGAAACTCAATGGTGAAGAAATCTACACACACCACATCAACTCAGCCATCAGGTACCTCAAAGAGGTACAAATCCTCTTCTACTATTTGTCACAAAATTGCATACAGTGAAACTAAATGTGAGGAAATATTAGATAAATCTAAATTAAAAGAAATTCTGCAGAATATATGTCCTGTTCTCCTAAAAAACATCAAGTCCATGCAAGACAAAGACTGAGAAACTGTTCCAGATTAAGGAGAATAGAGATATGACAGCTAAATGCAACATATAATTCTTGAATAGATCCGAGGAAAATAGCTATAAAAGATGTTGCAGGCTCACTTTGTGAGGCGGATCACTTGAGGTCAGGAGTTCGAGACCAGCCTGGCCAACATGATGAAACCCCATCTCTACTAAACATACAAAATTAGCTGGGCATGATGGTGCATGCCTGTAATCCCAGCTACTTAGGAGCCTGAGACAGGAGAATCCCTTGAACCAGGAGGCAGGGTTTGCAGTGAGCAGAGATCACACCGTTGCACTCCAGCCTGGGTGACAAGAGCAAAACTCTGTCTCAAAAAAAATACATATATCTATATATGTATAGATATATGTATATATATATATATATATATATATATATATGGTGCAACAATTACCAAAATTTGAATATGGACTATAAATCGAGTAACAGCTTTGTATCCATGTTAACTCTTCTGATCTGGATAGCTGTACGGTGGTTGTATTTTTAGGAATATTCTTAGTATATTCTTAGGAAATACATGTTGAAGTATTTAGGGGCAAAGAGGCACAATTCTGAAACTCGTTCTCACACATTTCAGAAAGAGAAATACATAGATACATGTATTTAGCAAGTAGGGGAAATGTAAACCATTTGTAAATCTAAGTTAAAATAATAAAAATGTTTATAGACTTACTGTTTTTCTGTCTACACACAGATAAATTTCACTGCAGCTTATCAAAAGCAAATCTCTCAGGCTCTTCGAGCGCGATGCTGTGGCAGATGTTGTTGACCTGCTTCCCTCGGATTTGCTTTCTCTTTACAGATACTAATTTTGTCTGGGGCCCTGGAAAAAGACGGTCTTTGATGTTAAAACAAAAACCACATCTTTTGGGGCCCACTGTGCAAAAGAGCACAAGCTGAAACAATATCAAGACTTAAAAGAGGTTATCTTTTCTAATGTACACACACACATACACACACACTCACACACAAAGAGAGAGAGACACACACAAACAGTAAAAATTCCAACAACAGAGAGAGGAATGAAATGAAAAGTAAACATCTCCTTCCCAAATCCATTCCACTCCCCAGAGGAAACCACTATTAATGATTTTTTGCATATCTTGCCTCTGAAGTTAAGGAATTTTCTTTTTTTTTTCCTGTTTCTTTCTTTTTTTTTTTTTCTTTTTTTTTTTTGAGACAGAGTTTCGCTCTTGTTACCCAGGCTGGAGTGCAATGGCACGACCTCGGCTCACCGCAACCTCCGCCTCCTGGGTTCAGGCAATTCTCCTGCCTCAGCCTCCTGAGTAGCTGGGATTACAGGCACGCGCCACCACGCCCAGCTAATTTTTTGTATTTTTAGTAGAGACGGGGTTTCACCATGTTGGCCAGGATGGCCTCGATCTCTTGACCTCGTGATCCACCCGCCTCGGCTTCCCAAAGTGCTGGGATTACAGGCGTAAGCCACCCCGCCTGGCCTGTTTCTTTCTTTCTTTCTTTTTTTTTTTTTTTTTTTTTTTTTTTTTTTGAGACAGAGTCTCAGAGTCTCACTCTGTTACCCAGGCTGGAGTGCAATGGTGCGATCTCGGCTCACTGCAACCTCCGCCTCCCAGGTTCAAGCAATTCTCCTGCCTCAGCCTCCTGGGTAGCTGGGATTACAGGCACACGCCAACACGCCCAGCTAATTTTTGTATTTTTAGTAGAGATGGGGTTTTGCCATGTTGGTCAGGCTGGTCTCAAACTCCTGACCTTGTGACCCACCCACTTCGGCCTCTCAAAGTGCTGGGACTTCAGGTGTGAGCCACAGTGCCTGGCCGAGAATGAAGGAATTCCCACAACATCAATAGCTACTAAATGGCGGAGAAAAAACTAGTCACTCTTCAAATGCTTTGGATTGTTTTATGTTGTTCTAAAGCTTGTTTCATGGTTCAAAGTCTTACATTTACAAAGGCACTGCTCCATTATGTCCTCACTCTCAAAGGCCCACACGTACATATCCCGAAATCCGAATGCATAAATAAAAATATAAGTGCAAACAACATAAAAGAGACCCAGATTTATACATATACATTTAAATGTATATTCCATGTAAGAAACGTATTCGTTCTTTTAACAATTTTAATATAGTTAATTTCTCTCCCCGTTTATGTGACGGTCTCTGAAGTTTCCTGGTTTGTCTTCCACATAGTGCTTTCTCTGCTTATGAGTCACATGAAACTTCTCTGGAGCAGAAATTCTACAGAAACAACTCTCTCTGCCCCTTGGATTACCCCGGGAGACAGTGGCACAACGACAATGCAATTAAATTAACAAAGCACGTCTCAAGATTGTGTATCATATATTCATTAGCAGCAAATAGGAATTATTTCTAGCTGGATATTACATCCTAATCACACTCCCTTAGAAATTGTCTTTGATTAAATAATTAGATACTTACAATTAAAATACTTCCATTCTTTAAAAAGTCATTAAAATATACTCACTGACTACAATTTCTTGAGGCAAATT
Organism: Saimiri boliviensis; assembly: GCF_048565385.1. Classification (NCBI taxonomy): domain Eukaryota; kingdom Metazoa; phylum Chordata; class Mammalia; order Primates; family Cebidae; genus Saimiri; species Saimiri boliviensis. The sequence goes on along the minus strand of NC_133463.1, from coordinate 7,018,478 downwards.
TTCTTAGAATAAAGTTTCTTCCATTACCCTTTGTTCCAAACAACAGGAAAATATCATTTTAGTTGTGACTATGTGCTATTGTTCTCTGCCATGTCTCACTTTTTTCCCCTAGTGGTTTAGCCTAGTTTAAACTCCAGGTAATTTAATTTCTTTATTACTTTATTTTCCTTTTTTTGTTGTTGTTAACAGATTGTTGTTTCTTTCCTTAGTATCCTTTGGCATGACTTTTTTCTCCAGCCCCAAGAAGCTCTCGGGATCACTGAGCTCCATATAATATTCCTTGTAACTAAAACTGAGAGTGTTTGTTGATGTTTGGACCAAGAAGCTGCCAGGCAAGTGTCCAACAAACAGTTACCTGAGTATGGGGAAGGGCTGTGGGAATCCTTACCATCTGTGTTTGCCGCGGTGTTCCAAGATCCTCCTGGAAACCCCACCTCCCCTTTAGTCTGTGGTTTCCAAGTCTAAAAACTGCCTTGGGTCTGGAAACCGTGCAAGCAATTATGACTTTATAGACTGACTGCTTTTAGCCCCTGGCCATCCATCCTTGCTTTCTTCTGCAAGTATAAAATGAGTATTGCCCTTCTGTTTGTCTTTAGAGGTGCCGGTTCTATTAACCACCTCCATAACTTTTGCAGGTCAGTGCTTCTTGGTCACCACTCTGATCCTGCCTCTCCTTGTAATGGTCGCATACATCTGGTTTCAGACGCTAAGTCTCTCCACTTGGCCTCTATTGCTATAGGGTTCTATGCCTCATCATCAGTGAGCCTGGATTTGTAAAACAGCCTCTTTCCAACCAGCCACAGTTTATTGTAGTGATACTTTTTGCCAGTGTGCTGCTTGAGGGCTTGATAAATCGTGTCTCCTCTAAGCTGCTTCATGGAACACACTCATCTAATAGACCTTCCAGTCTTGCATGGTATAGTCATAGACCGCCAACTTCACTGTGTTTTTTAATTCCTTCTGCCTTGGCTATTTTGGCATTTCAATTTCACTTTGCATGTTGGGAGACAATTCTGGTGTTTCTTCACATCTTTTGAGGAAAGGGCATCGAGAATAGTGTTCAAAGACATCAGCAAAGCTGCTTTGAAGCAGAAAACAGATTTGCTCACATTTCAGGACAAGAAAGTTAGAGTCTGCCTCCCCGCCATGAGTCATTCCGGGATAATAAAGAAGAAAACGTCTCCAGAGGTGAGAAGTGATGGTTTTGTTAGCAGCTCCTACATAAGCTTGGAGTGTTTCATCTGTGACAGAGACCCTGGTTGAACAGTACTTACCTGGGCCCACTCTGTATCATCTCCTTTAAAACTGGGGGGCAGGATGGATGACCCAGTGTGAACTTGAAGCTCCTGCTGCCTGCTGTGCTAAGCTGTCTGGATCTGGCTGGTCTCACTGCCTCCTTCCTGGCTGCGTGCGTGAAAGTGTGGTGCACTGACCTGGCAGCCGCTGCTGTTCAGAGACTGCTTGACCCCTTGGAAAAGAAGGCTTCTTCCATGTTGTTGCCTTCTCTATGCTTCTAGGGGTCATCCCAGCGGTGAGTGACAGGGTGTGAAATCTGGGATCTCAAGAAAGGGCTCCCAAAACAATGAACTCTCCTCTTTTTATCTGATATTCTGACCATTTTTACCATGTTCCCTTAGAATCCCCAGAATATTCCTCAATCTCATGCCAAATCGGCATTGCTGCTCCTCTTAGGTGTGGTCCGTTCCCTCCCTTTCGAGGCCCACGAGGCCTCTATGTGTGTTGTATTGCAACTTAACCTGAGTTTACAGACATAGCAGCCAAGAAGAAAGGAGGGGCAGATCCTGATGTGGGCATATGTTGTCTACCTGGAGCTCTGATATCATAGAGGTGTTGTATTAACCAACCACAGAATTGCCTAAGCATCTTATTCTTGTTGTGTGGCATTTAATAGATAGCTCTATTTTATTTTATTTTATTTTGTTTTGTTTTATTATTTTAGAGACAGGGTCTCACTCTGGCCCCCAGGCTGGAGTGCAATGGCATAATCATAACTCACTATAGCCTTGAACTCCTGAACTCAAGGAGTTCAATGATCTTCCCACCTCAGCCTCATGAGTATCTGGGACTACAGGCCTGCGCCACCACACTCAGCTAAATTTTTTATTTTACTTTTTGTAGAGATGGAGTCTTGCTATGTTGCCCAGGCTGAGGTGGTCTTGAACTCCTGGCCTCAAGTGATCTCCCTGACTCAGCCTCCACCCCCAGCAGTGACTCTTGTTACTAAGCCGTGTTTGGTCAGTATTATGTCACCAGCTACCAAAAGTAATTTTACTAATTGGCAGAACCAAACCTAAAAGGAGAGTGAGAGGGGACTTGTTTGTTACCAACCGTATTATTGGTTAACTTTATCAGTATCAATTTATTTTCTTTTGAGACAGAGTCTGGCTCTGTTGCCCAGGCTAGAGTGCAGTGGCACGATCTCGGCTCACTGTGACCTCCATCTCCTGGGTTCAAGCGATTCTCCTGCCTCAACCTCCCAAGTAGCTGTGATTACAGGCAACTGCCACCATGCCCAGCTAATTTTTGTATTTTTTTAGTAGAGATGAGGTTTCACCATGTTGGCCAGGCTGGTCTAGAACTCCTGACCTCAGGTGATGCACTCGCCTTGGCCTCTCAAAGTGCTGGGATTACAGGCATGAGCCACCACACCCCGCCGCCTCCATCAGTGATCATTTCTAAGAGTATTACTGAACATTAGATTAACATACAGTGGTGGGGGGGGGGGATTTAAAATAACAATAAAAGAGCTAGTGCCAGAAGATACATCAGTAGCAGCAAAGGATATAAAGATATAGATAATGACAGATACTGTTTCTCATCTACTCCAAAGCTAGCCCCCTTCTTAGTCCTTGTGGGGTTTTGGATTTTTTTTTTTAATTTTATTAAATTTTTTTTCTTTTAGAGATGAGGATCTCACTATGTTGCCCAGGCTGGTCTCAAACTCCTGAGCTCAAGTGATCTTCCCTCCTTTGCCTCCCAAAGTGTTGGGATTACAAGTCAGTCCTGTACATGCCCAGCCAGTCCTTGTTAATAAAACCTGAATTTTGACAAACTTTTGAGTTAAGATATTTTGATCTTAGGGAAGCTTTCCAGTCTGGGGTCTGGGATGGGTCCATGGCACAAATGTGGCCAATGAGGCATGAGCTGCTGTCCTGGGGCCATCTGGGAAGGATTTTCCTTGCTTAGAGGCAAGCATATGGGGTGAAATTCTGCCCTGCCCGCACCGCACCCACTTCTCATGTTTGATGGAGCCACAGGGAAGACTGAGGGCTGCAGGAATGAGCCTCAGAGTCCTCGCACACTTGACCTTCTCACTTAATGCCAGTGACATCCCCTAACTCTAGATTTCTTGTGATTCGAAAAAATCAAATTCGTTTTTTGGTTTTTTTTTTTTTTTTTTTTTGACTTATCAATAGGTGAGTCATATCTCATTTGCAGCCAAGGCTTCCTTAGTGGGGTCCATAAATCAAAGGAGTACAGAGTTTACCTGGAGACCACATTTGAATACTATTTAGCCTCAGTGTTACATTGTTTTCATTGTTATTGTAATTGTCTTTATTGCTGTTACTGGCAGGTGTGTGGGAAAGGGGGAAATTACCACTTTGAGCATAACTAGGACAGATACCCAGCCTTAAAGATTTGAGGGAAGCCAAGCGCGGTGGCTCACGCCTGTAATCCCAGCATTTTGGGAAGATGAGGCAGGTGGATCGATCAAGAGGTCAGGAGATCAAGACCATCCTGGCTCACACAGTGAAACCATGTCTCTACTAAAAATACAAAGAAACAATTGGCCAGGCGTGGTGGCACACCTGTGGTCCCAGCTGCTTGGGAAGCTAAAGGAGGAGAGTCGCTTGAACCCAGCAGGCGGAGGTTGTGGTGAGCCGAGACCACGCCATTGCATTCCAGCCTGGGCGACAGAGCGAGACTCCGTCTCGAAAAAAAAAAAAAATGAGGGAAATTGAAAATATTCACTCTGGGAAAATAAGAGTTGGGAAGCTGTGGTGATATCTATCTTAAACATATTAAAATAGCAAACATGTATAAAAGAGATTTAAGCATTTCTGTGTGTTTCTGAAGGACAAAAGTAAGACCTATGGATGGACCTTGTACAGAGTGAGGTTTGTGCCGGTAGAACTCACTACCGAGAATCGTGTAAACCTGGACTGAACTGCTCCGTGACTTAGCTGACTTCCCAGTATTGAAGGTTCCTGGTATAGGTGAGGTGGCCACGTGCAAGGCTATAACCTTGAAAAGAAGTCACTGTTCAGGGTGAGAGTCTGGAAGAGATGTCCTTGGGGTCTTTCTCACTCGACAATTCTTTATTTATTTATTTATTTATTTATTTATTTTTTGAGACGGAGTTTCGCTCTTGTTACCCAGGCTGGAGTGCAATGGCGCGATCTCGGCTCACCGCAACCTCGGCCTCCTGGGTTCAGGCAATTCTCCTGCCTCAGCCTCCTGAGTAGCTGGGATTACAGGCACGTGCCACCATGCCCAGCTAATTTTTTTGTGTGTTTTTAGTAGAGACGGGGTTTCACCATGTTGACCAGGATGGTCTCGATCTCTTGACCTCGTGATCCACCCGCCTCAGCCTCCCAAAGTGCTGGGATTACAGGCTTGAGCCACCGCACCCGGCCGCTCACTCGACAATTCTACGCTGCTGTCCCTTTCTGTCATAAAAATTAGTAATTCAGTAACTATGAAATCATAAAATCTGAAACACCAAAGATAGCTGGATGCAAGTTTAGGTCCTTATGGGGTTTGGAAAATATTTGCCAATGATTTAAAAAAATCTCCAAAAAATGACTATAATTCTCATTGTTTATAAGAGACCTGGCATTTAAAAAATGAATCACTATACCAACATTTAGGAATATTAGAAAACAGTAATCAGTGCCAAAACCAACAACTCAATGAAGCAGGTTAGATAAACAAAAACAAACCTTAGTGTACAGAGAAATTTGGTATATGCTAAATGAGGAAATAGATGTATCCATAAATTTATAGTGTGGGACAATTGATTACCCTTTGGGAAAAATAAAGTTGGAGTCTTATTTCCTAAAACACATAAAAATGAATTCTAGACATAAATCAATATTAATTTTTTAATATTATAAGTGTTTTCTAACAAAATCATAAAAGACTAGTAGAAATCAGTGCCTATTTGTTCCAGAAAGAGGAAACTATTTCTTTAGCATAAAATGAATTGAAGAAGTTAAAAAGGACATCATTATTCACAGGTGACATGATTGCCTGGATAAGCAATCCAAAAGAATTTACAAATAAACTCTGATAATTAATAAGATAATTTAACAAAATATACTCTTTCTATATATATGAAATTACTGTATACCAGCAAAAACCAAACCCAGGGAAATTAATTTTTTTTCAAACACCATTAATGGCTTCAAAATTATCAAGTAATTGGATTAAACTGAACAACGTATGTTCAAAATATCTATAAAGATAATTATAAATTTCTGTAAAAAACATATTTAAATTGACCCAAATAATGGGAGATACAACACGTTCAGATTGTAAGGCTCAGAAATAAAAAGACATGAGTTCTGGCCGGGCACGGTGGCTCAAGCCTGTAATCTCAGCACTTTGGGAGGCCGAGGCGGGTGGATTATGAGGTCAGGAGATCGAGACCATCCTGGTCAACATGGTGAAACCCCGTCTCTACTAAAAAAAAAAAAAAAAAAGACATGAGTTCTAAGTCAGCTTATCCAATACTAGTTAAAATCCTGAGAATGTGTGCATGTGAGTGTGTGCATGTGTATGTAACTGGATGAGCTAATTGTTAAATATATACAAAAAATGCTAAAGGAATAGCCAAGACACTCCTGAAGAGAAAGAGGTGGAAGGACTTGCTCTACCAGAAACCAGAGCTCATTACGAAGGTGTAGTAATAAAGATAGTGAGCTACTAGTGCACGAACAGAAACAAAGACAGAATCCGCTACCCAGACACCGGCACAAATAACAAAGCAGAACAGCAGAGAAAAGGTGGACTTTTCAATAAAACATGCTGGGGCAATAAGGTATTCATGCAGGAAAAATAGATTTGGCTCCTCCCTCACATCTATACCAAAAGTCCATCTAAACGGTGAAAGAGTTAAATGTGAAAGGCAAAACCAGAAATAAAAATATTTACGATAATATCTTAGCGATCTTCTGGTAGTGGAAGATTTCTTAAACAAGACAGAACTTTCATTCAAATAAACATGTCATACGAATAAAAAAGGACATCCCACAAAACCAAAGAAGTTATTTGCAATGTATACCTAAGAAAAGAAATGTATACCTATAAAAGAAAAACTTATATGCAGAATATTATTTTCAAAGTCTATAAATAAATGTTTAAAAATACAGAAGACCCAGTAAAATTTGGAATGACTCGAACCAATGACAAAAACCACATGATTATCTCAATAGATGCAGAAAAGGCCTTCAATACAATTCAACACCCCTTCATGCTAAAACGCTCAATAAACTATGTATTGATGGAACATATCTCAAATATTGAGAGCTATTTATAACAGACCCACAGCCAATATCATACTGAATGGGCAAAAGCTGGAAGCATTCTCTTTGAAACCCCACACAAGACAAGGATGTCCCCTCTCACCACTCCATTCAACATAGTATTGGAAGTTCTGGCCGGGGCAGCCAGTCAAGAGAAAGAAAGAAAAGGTGTTCCAGTACAAAGCCAGAAAGTCAAATTGTCTCTGCAGATGACATGATTGTATATTTAGAAAACCCCATAGTCTCAGCCCAAAATCTCCTTAAGCTAATAAGCAACCTCAGCAGTCTCGGGATACAAAATCAATGGGCAAAAATCACAAGAATTCCTATACACCGATAATAGACAAACAAAGAGCCAAATCATGAGTGAACTCCATTCACAATTGCTGCAAAAAGAATAAAACACCTAAGAATACAACGTACAAGGGATGTGAAGGACCTCTTCAAGGAGAACTACAAACCCCTCCTCAAGGAAATCAGAGAGGACACAAACAGATGGAAATGCGTTCCATGCTCATGGTTAGGAAGAATCAATATCATGAAAATGGCCATACTGCCCAAAGAAATTTATAGATTCAGTGCTATCCCCATCAAGCTACCATTGACTTTCTTCACAGAATTAGAAAAAACTATTTTAAATTTCATATGGCACCAAAAAAGAGGCTGCATAGCTAAGACAATCCTAAGCAAAAAGAACAAAGATGGAGGCATCATGCTACCTGACTTCAAACCATACTACAAGGCTACATTAATGGCATGGTACTGGCACCAAAACAGAGCTATAGACCAATAGAACAGAACAGAGGCCCCAGAAATAATGCTACACACCTACAGCCATCTGATCTTTGACAAACCTGACAAAAACAAGCAATGGGGAAAGGATTTCCTATTTAATAAATAGTGATAAGGAAACTGGCTAACCATAGGCAGAAAACTGAAACTTACAGCTTTTAAAAAATTTAATCAAGATGGATTAAATACTTAAACATAAGACCTAAAACCATAAAAACCCTAGAAGAAAACCTACGCAATACCCTTCAGGACATAGGCATGGGCAAAAGCTTTATGACTAAAACACCAAAAGCAATGGCAACAGAAGCCAAAATTGACAAATGGGATCTAATTAAGCTAAAGAGCTTCTGTACAGCAAAAGAAACTACCATCAGAGTGAACAGGTGACCTAAAGAATAGAAAATTTTTGCAATCTATCCATCTGACAAAGGGTTAATATCCAGAGTCTACAAAGAACTTAAACAAATTTACAAGAAAAAAAACAACCTCATCAAAAAGTGGGCAAAGGATATGAACAGACACTTCTCAAAAGAAGACATTTATGCAGCCAACAAACATGAAAAAAAGCTCGTCATCACTGGTCATTAGAGAAATGCAAATCAAAACCACAACGAGATACCATCTCAAGCCAGTTAGAATGGTGAACATTAAAAAGTCAGGAAACAACAGGGCACAGTGGCTCATATCTGTAATCCCAGCACTTTGGGAGGCTGAGGTGGGTGGATCACCAGAGGTTAGGAGTTCCAGACCAGCATGACCAGCATGGAGAAACCCCATCTCTACTTAAAATACACAAAATTACCCAGGCATGGTGAATATTGTTTGATACGGTCTTTTTTGATTTAGCGATACAAAGAGCTTTTTTTGAATTTAGTCTTCCGACAAAGACACTTTAATAGAGGCATGGCTGAGTTTGCTGCACTGCTCACAGTTCACAGTTCAGGGCCGGCTTCCGACTGCCTGACACAAGAACAATTAGAAACCGAATGTATGGAGGTGGATAAGAATCACTATGTGATGACATCATACAGTTAAAAAGATCTGATGTTATTTATTAAATGTCATCGTCTATAGGCTTTAAAAGAAAGAAAACTGTTCCATAAAACTATCCCATGTTCTAAATGAAAATGAAAGAACTAATAGGAACTGTTTTGAAAGAAAGGCAATTGAAAATAAACTGATAATGGACAAAACAAATCCACTAGAAATTATAGTCCAGGAATATATGTCTCTAGAAAGTTAATTATGACAGAAGAAAAGGACTTATATCTGACCTGAGATCAATAATCCTTAATTGTATTAAAGACAATTAGATAGGATGTCCAAAGGATATTCTTTCATGAAATTAAAAGGAAGGAAAGGTCACTATGATTTAATACAAAACTATATTTGGTCTTTGACCCTGACTTCTGGCACAGAACTTCTGACACAAAACCCCTGGAATTTCCTGAGTAATAGGAGTGTTGTTTATAATTCATAATGCACAGCTTCCATCACAGCTAAGTTTATGCTAATGGCATGACATAGAGCGGGGTCCCTAGATAGCCTCAGGATGCAGCTGGTCATCAGAAAGACCAAGTAAGTAGGAACCTGTAACTTTCATCCCCACCCACTGGGCTCTGGGAAGAGGAAGGAGAGGTAGAGATTGAGTGATATAAAAACCCTTGAACAGGCCAGGCACGGTGGCTCATGCCTGTAATCTTGGTACTTTGGGAGGCCAAGGTGGGTGGATCACTTAAGGTCAGGAGTTCGAGACCACCCTGGCCAATAAGGTGGAACCCTGTCTCTTATTTAAGGGGCAGGATTTCTTTTCCTATGTTGTTCATTATTGTATCCCTTGCACCTTAAAAAAAATGCCTGCTAACCAATAAATAATTGTTAAATAAGTGAATCCTAGAATGGATCCATACCTGGTTACATACTGGAAACTTAAATAAATCAAAATTAACTTTCTAACCTCTCCCTCCCACTATCTCCCCTCTAATCTCTCTTCCTAGCTTTCCTCTCTCCCTATCCCATTCTCTTCCATTGTACATATGGCAAAATGAGTTCAGAGAGGTTTTCCACAGAAAGACAAGACAGCAAAGCAGAGCAGGGGGGCAGTAGTTGGCCTGGGGGGTGGGGCCAAAGAGTCTATTTTAAATGAAATGAAAAGGCATGGTTGAAAGTTGATGAAAATGATTCAGTAGAGACAAACGTGACCCCCAAAAAGCACCACAGACTGGCATCTCAAGAACTTGACCAGATCCAGAGCACAAGTGGAGGGCATGGGTCTTCGGTGTGCATAGGAACAGCCAGAAGGCCAGGCAAACATGTTCAGATGCAAAGGAGGCTGGAGGTGATGGTAACAGCTTGTAGAACTTTTTTAAAAATTTTTTCCAGAGAAATAGGAAAAGCATCACTGAATGGGGACAGGAAGGAGGAGCTGTAAGTCTGAAAAGAATGACTAAGGTGGGGAATCAGAGTCAAGCACAAGGGCGAGTTATTGGACTAGGGAAAGGAGCGGAATTGCTGGACAGAGGAGGTTGAATTTAAAGTGAGACCAACCATTGGGTCAACATGATCTGACTTTTTAATTTGCTTGTTTGTTTTATGTGATTATTCTGCTACACAGTTCAGCATGAGCAGGAAGAGAGCAGCACTTAACAAGGTTTGGGGTTTTCCAAGCAAGTGTTGAGAAGTAAGTGAGGGCCAGGGAACTGGAGGTTCAAGCAAGGGAGGAGTTCCTGGTGATGGGCAATAAAGCCTCTGCTGTGGAAGGCAAGCAGTGAGGCAGTGAGGGAGAACGTGAACTTGTGGAGGGAGTCACAGATGGCAGGGTTCAGTAAGGCCCAGGAACACTGGAGCACGCACCGTGGTGAGTGAGCTGAAGACAGGAGCTGGTGGTCTGAAAGCGAAATCTTTGAAATTGGGATTTGGAAGAGTTGCTTTTTGTAACAATGACAACGATATGGAATGGGAATAAAATAGAGAGAAAGATAAAAGCCTGGAGAAAGGTTCTAGAACAAAGAGGGAGGATATTGGAAGTATTTTAGTCCCAAGATTGCTGTATGTTTATGCAGTTAATTCATGATTTCCACGTGTGTTAAAGCTGTATAATGGCTCAACCTATGTGCACATTAGGGGCAAGTTCAGGGAGCCTTTAGAAAATATTAGTGCTGGGGACCCACACTAGAACAAGTGAATTAGAATTTTTGAGGTTGAAGATTTTTGTTTTAGAATTTAAAGAAGTATAAAATGTATTCAAAATTTAAATGCATTCTGACCAAGATCAGAAAATAAAAGTAACCAAGCAAAATCCTTCTCCCACAGGCTCCCACATTGCCCAGCACATGGTAGGCACTCAGATATTTTGGAATGAACAAATTAATGAAATAGGCAGATTTTATATTCTCAGAGCTGTGCCTCTGAAAGTTGAATATGTGTATGAGTCACCTGGGAAACTTGTTAAAATGCAAAATCTGATGTAGTTGGTTTTGGGTTTAGCTGGAGTTCGTGCATTTAAACTGGGAGATGCCAGGATACTGACTCATAGAGTATGTTCTTATTAGCAAAGTGATGAGGGACACTTTTAGTGGCAATGGATAGGAACTGCTGAAGAAGTGGATGCCAGGCCACACAGGCAGGTTAACTTTTGACTTACTGAAAATTACTGAGACGTCGGCCAGGTGCAGTGGCTTATGCCTGTAATCCCTGCACTTTGGGAAGCCAAGGCAGGCAGATCACTTGAGGCCAGGAGTTCAAGAACAACCTGGCCAACATAGCAAAACACCATCTCTCCTAAAAATACAAAAATTAGCCAGGCATGGTGGTGGGCATCTGTCATTCTGGCTACTCAGGAGGCTGAGGCAGAAGAATTGCTTGAACCTGGGAGGTGGAGGTTGCAGTGAGGCCAAGACCATACCACTGCACTCTCCAGCTTGGGCAACCAGAGCGAGGCTCTATCAAAAATAATAATAATAATAATTAAATAAATGAGGAATAGGAGAGAAAAAATTAGGAAACACTCACAAAATCAATGCTCACTCTCGAGGGCATCTGAAGTCATAAGCAAAGCAGCGTGGACTGTCCAGTCCCAGTCTAAAATTCCCTTCTGTGATGTGTCACCTGAATCTAATAGTGACAAAGCATCAGGCAAACCCCAAATGAAGGTCGCCACCTGGATTCTACTCTTCAAAAATATGAACATCACAAAAGACAAGAAAAATGTAAGGAACTACTCTAGACGGAAGGAAAACAAAATGAGATGAAAGCTAAGTGAAGCAGGAGATTCTGGATTGAACCCTGTTCCTGAAGAGAAAAGGGGATTGCAAAAAACATGATTGGGTCTGCTAGTGATATCCAAGTGAGGTCTGGGGGGTGGCACAGTATCGATGCTGACTTCCTGATGGGGACAGATGTACCCTGGTTGTCCAGGAGACTGTCCATGGTTTTACGCAGCACACACAGCAAAATGTTTTAGGGTGAAGGAGCATCATGTCTGCAATTACTCTCAAATGATTCAGAAAAATACTTAATAATAATGCTGTGGGTGGAGGGAGATGACAGAAAGAGACTACAGTAAGTCCTCACTTAATGTCATCGATGGGTTCTTGGAAACCGAGACTCTAAACAAAATTACACTTCATGAAGCCAATTTTCCCGTAGGTTAATTGATATAAATAAGAGTGAAGTTTCTACAGCACATTTCTGGTCACAAAAAACATCATCAAACTTCTGAACAAAGACTCAAAACACTTTAATATTAATCTTTTTTGTTTTTATTCATCTTCATTGAATTTATGGAGAGCGCTCATTGAAATAATATATTCAATTCTCATTGAAATAAATGAGAACCCTTTATTAATTTAATAAAGGTAATTAAAAACAAGAAAGAGAATTATTTACCCAATTGTTGATGACATAGTGAGTGAAGACGTCAAAACAATGGTGGATTAAATCAAGGAATAAATGTTTGCAAAGCAAAAACTGTCAGGAGCACCTCCTAGCATCACGCAATTCAAAAGCAATCACAAATATGGTGGTTCATTGAGCATGTTTGTATTGCATCATCTATTTTTGAGCATTTCTATTAGTATCACAGACTTCAGGGATGTTTACTTTTCAATCATTTGTTTTCATTCATTCGTTTTCCAACCCATTTATTCCAGCTAGTGTCGTGGGTGGCAGGAACCATCCTGGCAGCTCAGGTCGGGAAGTGACAATCAGCCTGGACAGGCGCCATCCCATCACAGAGTGCACTCACCCTCACACTGGGACCATGTAGACCAGTTCACCTAAATGCATGGCTTTGGGATATAGGAGGAAGCCCAGGGACCCAGAGAGGAAAACCCACCCAGACACGGGGAGACCACGCAAACTCCACCAACGGTAAACCCTGGTGGGAATCCATTTTTTTCTCAACTATGTTATAACTGAATGATATTATTCAAGGGCCTGATGAATACAGAAATCCTTTATACTACTTTTTCAGCTTTTCTGAATATTCAAAATTGTTTCAAAGCAAAAGGGTTTAAAAAATCAAAATCAGGCTGGGCGTAGTGGCTCACACTTACAATCTCAATGCTTTGGTAGGCCAAGGCAGGAAAATCATGAGGCCAGGAGTTCATGCCTTGCCTGGGCAACATAGCAAGACCCCATCTCTACCAAAATACAAAACTTGTCAGGTGCAGTGGTGCACACCTATAATCCCAGCTACTCAAGAGGATAAGGCAGGAAGACCACTTGAGCCCAAGAGGGTAAGGCTGCAGTGAGCTGTGACTGGGCCGCTGCACTCCAGCCTGGGTGATGGAACAAGATCCCATCTCAAAAATTTAAAAATAAATAAACTGGTTTTCTAATACCTTTTTTTGTCAAAAACAATATATGGCCTTTATTGACAATAAATAAAACATATATTAACAAAAACAAAAATATTTTAACAATATGAAAAGCACCAATAATATCATTCATTACAACAAACTACTCAGCTTTTTGAAATAATATGCACCAAATATATATTCTATATATTGTTATATATTGTGTGTATATTTATATAATTACATATTGTATAGTTATAATAATTGTATATTAATAATACTGTATAATACTTGTCTTCCTAAACTTTCTAATGATTTTGAAGTCAGCATTAATCATAGTGAACACTGGATCACGCCATTGGTAAGAAGAGTAGATCATTGAAAATTATCAAATAATGACACTCATTTAGCATCTTCCGAGGGTGTAGGTGGCCCTGTTTTCCAGGCAGGAAACAATTGCCTCACTGAGCATGAACCAGAGAAAAAGGCAAGCTGCGAGCCACGCGCCTCCCTGCCTCCCAGACACACAGGGACACCAACTCAGGCAGACAGCTGGACGAGGAAGGAACCCTTTCTTAAAATACTCAGGAAACACATGTTCCATGCAGCAGAGAAGACAAGATTATAACTATATGAATAAATCCTTCCCATTTTGTCCCATTCCACCTTCTAGTTGCACAATTGTCTTTTTTCTTTTTTCTTTTCTTTTTCTTTTTCTTTTTTTTTTTTTTTTTTGAGACATTGTCTCACTCTGCCGCCCAGGCTGGAGTGCAGTTGGGCCATCTCGGCTCACTGCAACCTCTGCCTCCTGGGTTCAAGCAATTTTCTATCTCAGCCTCCCAAGTAGCTGGGATTACAGGCATGTGCCACCATGCCCGGCTAATTTTTGTATTTTTTAATAGAGATGGAGTTTCATCATCTTGGCCAGGCTGGCCCTGAACTCCTGACCTTGTGATCCACCCTCCTCAGCCTCCCAAAGTGCGGGGATTACAGATGTGAACCACCGCACCTGGCTGCACAATTGTCTTAACTCTGAGCTTTGGGAATCAGAAAATTATGTTCCACAGAAAATTCCAATGCGATCAAGAATCAGAAACAGGAACCGAAAGTCTAAGCCAAATTCGAGGGGTTTCCATTTCATCTTTGTGGACTGATCCTTTATTATTCTCTTTTTCAGTAGACATTCTGGTCATACTAGATACGGAGAACAAGGTGGTAAACCAAAGGGAATGGTAGCATGAACCAGGGCTGGAGGAAGGCAGATGTGAGTACCAAACCAGCATTTCAGATATTTAGGAGGGAGCACTGGCAAGACTTAGCGACTGAGTAGATGTGTGAAGGGTGAGGACAGGAGGGAACCACTGGCTGATTGAATAGGAGGAGAAAAAAAAAAACCTCAATAACCATATAGAGAGTTTCCAATATGGAAAGGACTCAAAACATCACAGTATTTTTTATTTCCTTTGAAGGAGTGTATTTATTTATACTTAAGAAGGCAATCTTGTCTTATAGGGCTTTTTCAGTTAATGGAGTTTGGCTAATCCTGGCCAGGTATCTGCTCCTGATACAATGTGGATTCTGGGCAAACTTACTCAACCTCATTATAATTTAAGCCCTTTTACTAGGTAACGATGCCCAGAGTTCTTTTGGATCCCTCGTTTAAGATATTCATGCCAAAGAGGAGGTAAGCTAAATTGAAGTTTCGAGAGTTGATGGGATCTCACTAGAATTGTAATCATCTTTCATTTATGGGACTCTCTCCGCATGAACAAAGTCAGGTATTTTAAAACAGAAGCTAAGGGCTGGGCTTGTTGGCTCATGCCTGTAATCCTAGCACTTTGGGGAGGCTGAGGTGGGAGGATCACTTGAGGCCGGGAGTTGGAGACCAGCCTGGGCAACATAGCAAGACCCCCATCTCTAAAAAAAGAAAAATAAAAAAAAATTTTTTTAAACCCAGAAGCTGAATATCTGAATATTCACTTGTATGATTTACCTAGTGATCTTTGGAAAAGCTTGAGGGAAAAGTATAGGTCTCTCCTACTGAGTGAGTAACAAGGCTGTCTTGGGTTTTCTGAGGCGAAGCTACAGAGGTGTGAAACAGCACAGCGTGAGCAGAACGTCATTTCCTTTCCATCACCTTCTGGTTGTGAAAATGTTTCAAAGAGAGAGAAGATCTATTGCAGCAATTGGGTGCTATGGGAGAGAGTGGCCCCAGGAGGGGTGACCCGGGGGACTCAGGAGCACTAGGTCTGGCCTTGGGACTTTGGCCTCTAACACACGGGAAGATAGGGGATACTGAGGGCAGAAAGAGTGGCTACAGGACGCTTGAAAGCCATGCTCGCTGCTCAGCTCCTTTGAATGCATTCAGGGGCCATGCGTACAGTTTTTTTTTTTTTTTTTTTTTTTTTTTTTTTTTTTTTTTTGAGACAGAGTTTCGCTCTTGTTACCCAGGCTGGAGTGCAATGGTGCGATCTCGGCTCACCGCAACCTCCGCCTCCTGGATTCAAGCAATTCTCCTGCCTCAGCCTCCTGAGTAGCTGGGATTACAGGCACGCGCCACCACGCCCAGCTAATTTTTTGTATTTTTAGTAGAGACGGGGTTTCACCACGTTGACCAGGACGGTCTCGATCTCTCGACCTCGTGATCCACCCGCCTCGGCCTCCCAGAGTGCTGGGATTACAGGCTTGAGCCACCGCGCCCGGCCAATGCGTACATTTTTTAATGGCATAATTTAGCTATCCTGTATTGCTAAATACTCCCTGTATATTTATGTGACCAAAAAAATGCTGCAATAAATGCCACAAAAATATGATGTCTCTACAAAAACAAATAGGTAGAATGCTAAGTGCTAGTGATGACACAGAGCACATCAAACAAAAATGCTTTGGAAAAGTCACCAACATGAAACCATCCATTAAACACACTTCAGGCCAAGTACTGTAATCCCAGCACTTTGGGAGGCTGAGGCAAGAGGACTGCTTGAGCGCAGGAGTTCAAGATCAGCCTGAGCAACATAGCTAGGTCTTGTTTGTACCCCCCCCCCCCAAAAAAAAAAAAAGTTTTTTGAATTAGCCAAGCATGGTGGTTCATGCCTATAGTCCTAGCTACTCAGGAGGCCGAGGCAAGAGGACTGCTTGAGGCCAGGAGTTCAAGGCTGCAGTGAGCTGTGATTGCACCACTGCCCTCCAGCCCGGGTGACAGAGTCAGACTCTGTCCAAAAACAAATAAATAAGAAAACGTCCTTCATAAATCTTATTTGAACAGAATATGCTTGACATGTGGTGCGTTTGGTGCAGTAAATTAAATCAAATCAGAACAGGAAGTGTTTTCCATAAATTCCTGATATTGCATTCAGTTTCTCCCTTTCCTCTGATTTTATTTATCTCATTAAAATCCAATCTATGACACATATAAAGTTCTCTCCATCCGACATTAACATGCAGAAAGCAATACGCTGCACATAGCCCAGGGTCTAATACCAAGAGAAATCTCTCTGGTTTCCAGACTCCAAATAACAGCTCAATTGACAAGACTCAGGACAGACTCAGGACTGATTGCACAAACCTGATGCCCTGCCAGGTAGGAGTGGGTGAAATATGTTGATAATAAATACAGGAATGTTGAAATTGACTCACACCGTTCTTCCCTGCTTTATGGGGAAAATAAAACAAACAATTCAAAAATTAAGGAGGAGAAATTATTTTTACCCTGGATATCTAAAAGCATGGGTGGCAGCTCAGCCCATTCTATTAAAATTGTTTAGTGAAATCCGATTTTGCTGATGGTAATCCATTTGGGCATTAATGTAGCAACATTCTCACTTGAGAGCTAAAAAATGAATCATCTTTTTCAGCAACTGTCAATAGCTTTAGGTATTGTCAGAAGCGCTCCCCTCTTCCAATGGAAACCTGCAAACACAGAAACAAACAACCCTAAATGATCTAAGGTCTTCATTTCACCTTTAAGTATCATGGACAAGTAAAGCTTCAAAAATTTTTAAATAGACTTGCAAAGAAACTCATCATCTACTTAATAAGCGAAGTTAATGTCTTTCTGCTAAAATGTCTTGTTGAAAGTTAGTTAATCCTGGGCTCAATACTGGACTCTTGTTGGGATGTCCCCTGCTTCTTCCCAAGCAAAGCTGACAAGATGTATAACCGAGGTTAAGGGAAATTCGCCTTTGGCATTACGTTGATGGAAAGGATGAAAACCATGTGTCACCATGTCATGTCTGCAGCACTTGTGCGGCCAAGAGACAGGCATCTTCCTTAATGGTGCTAGGACAACGCTGCCCCTTCTTCGAAATTACCCAGGTTGGAAGGGTCACCAAAGGCAGGAGCTCCTCAGCTCAAGCAGGAAAAAACAGAGTGAACAGGACTCAATGGAACAAGTTCCTTGGCATGTACAAAGAAAGGGAGTCTACTCGTTGGGCTTTGAAAGGATCCTGGGGACTTCCCAGAACACATCACTTGTAAAGTACACTCTGAAAGAGAAGGATAAAGACCCAAGCTGGGCTGAGGGGTCAGGAAGAGGTAAGAAGCAACACAGAAGTCTGTTCTAGACAATGGACGCGGCAATGTGGAAATGCTAAAGGTAAAATATAGAATGAAAGTTTAAGGAGTAGCCCGGGTGCACCCTGAGCTGCAGGCTTTTACAGGTGTGGTGTATAAACCATCTCCACGTGAATCACCCAAAGTGACTGTAGAAACAAGTTTCCTGAACTCTGGAGCTGCTCTACTAAACCATATTCTGGAGCCCAGGACTTTGCATTTAAAATGAACATTCTAGAAGATTCTTATCCTCTAGCATGGCTAAGTTCAGGAAGAGAGCAAGCAAGAGATGATTCTGGAGAGGTAAACAGTGAGGAGCCATGAAGTTTTTGAACTCTGGGATTTAGGACTTGGAATTTCCCAAGCAGAGAAGCTGACGCAGGACACGTAAGCCCCAAAGTGGGGTTTAGCCCATGAGGGTTTTTGGCTTCTTCTGGGAATTCAAGGGCGAGCTGGTGGTAGGATAGAGCAAACAGCTTTGTTGTAGCGGTAGCGTTAGATCTCCGTGACTGCTCCGCCGTGCAGGGCTGCCCCATAGGCAGACAGCAGCAGCTCATGGCAGTTTCGCAGTCACACGTGTACCTACTTTTAATTACACGTGGATGAAGGGGTGGCTTATGCAGAAATTTCTAGGAAAAGTACGGTAGCTTTTGGGTCCTTAGGTCATTGCCAGGGGAAGGGAGTGGTAACGCCTGGGTGTTGCCATGGTAATGGCAAACTGACATAGCACACATGTGGGCGCATCGTACGGAAAGCTGCTCCCACCCCATCCCTGTGTTACCTAGTCCTCAGTTGGGTCCAATGTCCAAGCCACACCTCTAGGGTCAAGTCCCACCTCCTACCTCAAAGCCCCATCCGGGATTTGTGGAAGAACACAGGGGAAACAGGCATATTTAGAAAAATCATTCTAGCCACAGTGTGGGAGAATGGACTGGAGCCGGGCGACAGAAGAGCTGAGGGAAAACAGCAGGAAATCTGAGCCGGCCAGAACAAGGGTGAGTTTCAGTGGGACTGGCAGTGGAAGGATGTGGGCAAGTAGCCGAGAGGCAGGCGAACGTCAAGAGTGATCCTCCCAGGTTTCCGGCTTGAGTGCTGAGGGATGGTGCTGAACACAGGGGTGGTGAGGAGCAGAAAACCGAGTTTTAGGCATGTTGAGTTGGAAGAGCCTGTGGATCTTGGGCTCAGGAGTCACAAGTGGGATGGAGTTACAGATATAAAAAGTCATCGATACACAGATGGGAAGAGAAGCCATGGGAAAATAAAGGCTTATGTTATGCCTTTTCTTCATAAAGTAGGGAGTAAAGTTATTTTCCAATGTTTAGTAAAAAGCAGGTATCATGAGGTCAAGAGTTTGAGTCCAGCCTGGCCAAGATGGTAAAACCCTATCTCTATCAATAATAAAAAATTAGCCGTGGGTGGTGGCACGTGCCTGTAATCTCAGCTACTCGGGAGGCTGAGGCAGGAGAATTGCTGGAACCTGGGAGGTGGAGGTTGCAGTGAGCCGAGATCACACCGTTGCACTCCATCCTGGGTGACAGAGTGAGACTCTGTCTCAAAAAAATAAAAAGCAGGTGTCAGAGTATGCAATAAATATAAAGTAGCTTGTGAAGACCACAAGCAAGAACCTTGAATAGAGAAACAGAAAGCATTAAAGGCTCAGAAAATACTGAGGCACCAGCACCTCTCGGCTGTCTTCTTGCTGGCTGGTTTTCCCAGGCAGCACCTGCCCTCCTGGGGACGGGAACTGAGAAAGATGCAGCCGGGTGTGCTAGAGAATCAGCCGCCTCTCCTGATCCTGATGGCTCCCTCAACCCGCGGTGCTCCCAAAACTCAGATCCGGGAACCAAAACCTGCTGGCTTTTCTTCACTTGGCTTCTGCCCCCAGGGCATGCCTCTTAGCTCCACAGGTGCGCGCACACACACACACACACACACGCCACTGTCTTGCAAATAACAAGTGCTGTTCCCTGATGCACGTATTGAAATTTCTTCCTAATTTATGGTTACATTTGCCTATAGCCAAAGATTTGGTGCGACGGTAAAGCAGACCAGCCATTCTAAGCAGTCTCCTGATTTCATGACTAATGATCACTCCTCGTAATTCCGCACATCAGTCTCCCTGTTCACGTCCTTCTGCAGTGTTTCCT
The DNA here is from genome assembly GCF_048565385.1 of Saimiri boliviensis. Classification (NCBI taxonomy): domain Eukaryota; kingdom Metazoa; phylum Chordata; class Mammalia; order Primates; family Cebidae; genus Saimiri; species Saimiri boliviensis. Next base: position 6,998,642 of record NC_133463.1, on the reverse strand, counting down.
TCTCTCGGTTTTCCTTAACTTCCCACTCGCTCCACAGAGCCACACTCCGCAGAGCAAGCGGCACGCGACCGCCCTGCCCTGCTGCCTGCGCTGAGCTGGAGCGGGGAGACATGCTTGACCAGGCACACTCTGCCCTTTCTTCCGGGAGATGGTGAGTCAGTAGTTGAGGAAAGAAAAACTCTGTTTTTCTGGACTCAGGACTTCCACACACACCCAGGTCCCTAGTTTGACTGATTAATTTATTTCTTTTATTTTCTTTTATTCTGTTTTCCTTGTTTGTTCTTTCTGGAAATCTTTTTAAGTGCCTTAATCTCCTTACAGACCATCTAATTTTCTTTTTTTCCCCATTTCTTACCTCTTTGGTTTTATTGATTTATTTATTTTTATTTTAAGAGGGAGTCTTGCTCTGTCACCCAGGCTGGAGTGCAGTGGCACGATCTCAGCTCACTGCAACCTCTGCCTCCCGGGCTTAAGTGATTCTCCTGCCTCAGCCTTGCAAGTAGCTGGGATGACAAGTGTGCCACCACACCCGGCTAATTTTCGTATTTTTAGTAAAGACAGGATTTCACCATGTTGGCCGGGCTAGTCTTGAACTCCTGACCTAAAGTTGATTCTCCTGCCTCAGTCTCCCAAAGTGCTGGGATTACATGTGTCAGCCACTGCGTCCATCCAGTTTTTTGGTTTCTTAAATATCCTATAAGAATCTTTAATTCTCTGTCCCAACACTTCCATATTTTAAATGTATAACATTATATTTAATTATACTGAGCACTCCTCCTTCCTTTTATAACCCCGTTCTTGTTTCATATACAAACGTTATTGTACGTTTTTTCTAAGTTTCTTCTGCTCCCTCAATTTTTGTTATTGTCCTCTCTTGGTGTTTGTTTTGGGGGTTCTCTGGTTTCATGCTAAAGATTTTCGTCAGATGTGTTGGACGTCTCTACCGATGGCTCCTATTTAAGAACAGGGCACTAAGAAAATGAGTGAACTCTGAGTGCTTGGGCACACGCACTGACCTTTGAGCGGTATTTCAAGGGACTGGGTTAGGACTTTGTCATTCCATTGGAAGTCCCCGCTTGTCAGAGTCTGAGAAGCTTTTTTAGGCAACCAGTTATTTTCTCCAGAGAATAGTTGGGTGATCCCATGCTCAGAGCTCATAAACCCGAGCAATGGCGTCCCAGGAGATACGGGGGGCGTTTGTCGGGGGACATTCCTCATGCGGCATTCAGGCTCCCCTTCCCTCCCTCCAGCACAGCGTCTCCCTGAAGCCCCAGCTGCATGTGGCATCCTGAGCCCTGAGCTTTCTCCTTCAGTATTTCCAGAGAATGACCCTACAGTATTCTTTGATGGAGGAGGGAATTTCCGTTCCTGTGAGCTTAGGAAAGAGACTTAGCAGGCGCTGGGAAGGGGGAGTCGGGGGGCGGGAAGCTTCCACTTGCTCTCATCACCTGAAATTTTCTGGAGTTCTACGACAAAAATTCATGCTTTTTTTTTCTATCTATACACAATTCCACTGTGACTTTCAGCAGCTAAGTAATTACCATCCTTTCCTTTGCTCTTCCAAACATCTTTGCTGTCTCTTTGTCTCATGAGTTACGTTGTTTTCGTATTTCTACTGTCATTCCAGAGGGCTTTAGAAAAGGGTTGGAGACAAGCTCAGGGTTCAATCCACCATATGCCATCCAATTTGTGAATGTTTCTAAATGTGTTAGATACTCCACACATAAAATTCTAGAGAATACCAAACATTATAGCCCACATAAAATTCATTCTCAACAAAACAAGAAGTAGAATCATGATTTAAAAAAAGGATTGATACTATGGCAAAAAGCCATTTTGTACAGAAAATACTGTTAGGGGGAAAGCTACATTATTCTACACTTTTTTGGGGGCTGTGGACTTAGCCAATTATTTTAATTATACTCTTGGGAAAGCCATAGAAATTCAATTTAAAATGATTTTCACTGGCATTCAATTTACCGTATTGCTTTTCAGTAAAGGGACTTGACATTTGTCTTAACCGTGTTGTGACTATGGCTTGACACTGAAAAACAAAAAATGTGAGGTTATAGCAACCAGATCCAAAATTTCAACAAACACCCTTAAAACACAGAGGATCAGGCTATATGAGACTGCCAGCTCAGGAATTATTTATAATACAGATGCTAATATTCTTTCTAAGTAAGCATTCAGGTTTTCATTGTAAAAATATATAGATCTCTCAATAGCAGAATGGCTTAATACATTGAGCTAAATTAAAACTATAAATGACTCCATTAAAAGTACAATGGCTCCGTCTGAATTATATGGCTAGACCTCTGAGACATATTGAGAGACAAAGGTTGTTTAGAGCAGTAACCTCTGAGAAGGTGCTTTAGCCTGTCCAGGCTGCTATAACAGAGTACTATAGACGAGGTGGCTTGTAAATAGCAAAAGTTTACTTCTCGCAGTTCCCAAGGCTTGAAGTCCCAGATTAAGGTGCCAAGCATTGCTGGGCTCTGATGAGGACCCTCTTCTAGGTTACAGACTTCTGACTTCTCTTTGTATCCTCCCATGACAGGGGGGGAAAAAAAAAAAAGGCCAAAAAGCAAGAGAACCCTCTGGGGTCGTTTGCATAAGGGCATTATCAACCTCATGACCTAATTACCTCCCAAAAGACCTACCTCCTAAAACCATCACATATTGAGGGTTAGGATTTCAACATATGAATCTGGGCAGTAGGGAGAGAGAGGAAACACCAGTATTCACTCCATAACAGAAGGGGAGGGGAGACAGATGAGATGCTTTGGTCAGAGGAAATTTTTAGATTTATCCATCCTAATTAACTATAGTGAGACAAACTATTACTGTATCAATGGTATAATTTAAAGTAATTTTCACTATTTTTAAATAAGTGTGATTTCTAATTTATAAATGTTTTATGGGAAACTGTGTGTGTGTGTGTGTGTGTGTGTGTGTGTGTGTGTGTGTGTGTGATAGAGAGAGAGAGAGAGAGAGAGAGAGAGAGAGAGAGAGAGAGTCTTGCCCTGTCACCCAGGCTGTAGTGCAATGGTGAGATCTTGGCTCACTGCAACCTCCACCTCCTGGGTTCAAGTGATTCTCCTATCTCAAACTCCCGAGTAGCTGAGATTACACATGCACCACCATGTCTGGAAAATTTTTGTATATTTAGTAGAGATGAGGTTTGACCATGTTGACCAGGCCAGTCTTGAACTCCTGACCTCAGGTGATCCACCCATCTCAGCCTCCCAGTGCTGGGATTAAAGGCATGAGCCACCACACCCAGCAATGGGAAACTTTCTTGATCATGCATTCTTTTAAGCAAGCCATGATGAAACAATCATGGTTATCAATAAGGTAAAAAAAAATTATATTTATCAAACAAACAGTATAAAACTTTGAAACCAGGTGATTCTAGTGCCAGGTGAGAGAGAATAAGCCCATTTCATTCTTTCTTTCTTAATGCAAACTAGTGACAAATTTCTTATTTTCCCTCCAGTATACCTTGTCCTAGACTCAAGGTGGCCCCAAAATGAGAAAAGAACACTGGATGAGACGCAGAGAACTTCATGAGAAGCCCTCTAGCCCTGGTTCAAGGAGCGGGAAAAAGAAATTTTAATACTTACACATGTGGGGGAAATATCTGTTTCTTACATTTTTTTCTCCATTCTCTCATGTCCCTGTTCACGGGAAATCCCACAGTGGTGGTGGTGGGGATAGTGACAGCAACAGGGGCTTACAGATAACTAAAATTCTGAAAGATGGGAAACTTATCTCTAATCAGAGAAGTTGTATTGGATATGAAAAGCATATTCCATTTTTCTCTTTCTTTTCTTACTTGATTCTGAATGTAGGCATCGTGGCTGGAAGTATGCAGCACAGGGGATAAGTAGAGACAAAGTTTTCTAGAAGGATGGCCCAAAAGGAGAACACCAAGGAACTGGAAAAGTCTAAGGGGATTATGAAAAAAGAGACACATGGGATCGAAATCTCAACAAGTTGTTTATGAACTTCTGGGCTCATGCCCAAAATATGCATGCATATCTCTGACCCTAAACAGCACACCAAAGACTTTAAGAATTGACCTACTGGAGGGACCAAAATCAGCTCCCAGACTGGCTACTGGGTCATGCACACACAGGAAAGATCTACATAGCATTGCAAAATCCTCAAGAGCAGAACTGACATTAAAACCAAAACCCATACAAGGCTGGTCAAAACCAGCCTCAGATCACCTGAGACCAGGAATTCAAGACCAGCCTGGCCAGCATGGTGAAACCTTGTCTCTATAAAAAATGTAAAATTAGCTGGGTGTCGTGGTGCATGCCTGTAATCCCAGCTACTTGGGAGGCTGAGGCAAGAGAATAGCTTGAACCTGGGAGGCAGAGGCTGCAATGAGCCCAGATCATACCAATGAACTCCAGCCTGGGCAAAGGAGTAAGACTCCATCTCAAAAAAAAGGAAAAGAAAAAAAGAAAAGATATCTATAGCTAATGAAAATTTCCTTCAAGAAGAAAGATGAAATAAAGACATTCTGAGAAAAAGGAAAGCTGATAAATCACTCCCAGCAGAATTACTGTAAAAAATATTTGTAAAAACAGTTCTTAAGAAAGAAGAGATAAAAATACCAAAGGAAACTTGGATGATCAAGAATAAAGGAAAAGCAACAGAAATAGCAAATATCTGGACAAATGCAACATGCTATTCCTCTCTCTGGAGTCTTTAAAAACATGTCTGACAGTAGAAAACAAAAATCATAACATTGCTGATGGAGTTTTCAGGGTATACAAATGTAGTGCACAAGATAACCACAACATAAATGGGAGCAAGTAAAGAGTCCTATATGGTGATAGTTTCTGCATTTCACTTGGAGTGATGAAATATCGTTTCTAAGTAGACTGTGAAAAATGAAATAAGTACATTTTAATCCCTAAACCAATCATTAAAAATAAATTACAAAAATAGGTAGTCAGAAACACAATACATAACTTAAAATGAGTACTAACAAATATTCAAATAACTCCAAATAAGGCAGGAAGTAATAAATAGAGGGGGAAAACAAGGGGAAGAGACAGAAAAAATAATCACAAAATGATAGACCTAAATCCAAACATATATGGTCTGAATACACTAAGTTAAAATACGAGAAGTTACAGGTAATAGATTAATCTATCCCAGTTGCAGAATACAAAATCAATACACACTAATCAGTTGCATTTCTAAATAGCAGCAAGGAATAATTTTTAAAAAGAAATCAAGAAACCAATTTTATTTACCACAGCATCAAAAAGAATAAAATAGCAATAAATTTTACCAAGCAGGCAAAATAATTATACACTGAGAACCATAAAACATTTCTAAAAGAAATTTTTAAAAGACTTAAATGTAGGTCTTCCTACTTATTTTGCTAAGATGGCAATACTATTCAAAGCAATCTAGGAATCCAGTGCCATCTCTGTGAAAATCTCAATTATTTTTACTAAAGAAATAGGAAAAGAGTTTTAATTAATATAGACTCAAAATAGACAAAAGAATCCTTAAAAAGAACAAAGTTAGAGGACACACATTTTCTGATTTCAAGATTTACTAAAAAGCTACAATACTCAAAATAGTGTGGTACTGGCATAATGACAGACAGAGAGATCGATAAAATAGAATGGGATCACAAAAATAAACAACTCTCACATATATGGCCAACAAATTTCTTTTTCTTTTCTTTCTTTCTCTCTCTCTCTTTTTTTTTTTTTTTTTTTGTGGAGAAAAGGTCTCGCTCTGTTGCTCAGACTGGAGTGGCAGTGACATGATAGCAGCTCATTGCAGCCTTGATTTCCCAGGCTCACACTATCCTCCTTCCTCAGTCTCCTAAGTAACTGGGACCACAGGCATGCATCACTACACCTGGATAATTTTTTATTTTTGTACGGAGACAGGGTCTCACTATGTTGCCTGGTCTCAAACTCCTGGGCTCAAGCACTCCTACCTCAGCCTCCCAAACTGCTGTGATCACAGGCATGAGCCACCATGCCTGGCTAACCAATGAATTTTGACAAGAGTGCCAAGACCGTTCAATGGGAAAAAGACAGTTTTTTCAACACATGGTGCTGGGTAAACTAGATAACCAAAAAAAATAAATAAATAAAGTTGAACCCTTACTCAATACCATATATGAAAATTAACTCAAAATGGATGAAAGAGCTAAAAGAGCAAAAACAATAAAAGCCTTAGAAGAAAACATAGAAGAAAGCCTTCATAACGTTAAATTTGGCAGTAATTTCTTGGATTTGACACTAAAAGAAAAGAACAAAGTAAAAATAGAAAAATTGGGCTACATCAAAATTTAAAACATCTGTGTCTCAAAGGACACAATCAACATAGTGAAAAAGCACCAACCAAGTACAAGGAGATATGTGAAATCAGATATCTGATAAGTAGCTAATGTCCAACATACATAAAAAGCTCATAGAACTCGACAACAAAAATACCAAACGGCCTCATTAAAACGATGGTCAAAGAACTTGAATAGCTATTTCTCCAAAGAAGATATACAGATGACCAATAAGATCATGAGAAGTTGCTCCAATTACTCATCACTAGAGAAATGCAAATCAACACCACAGTGAGATACCACCTCACACATTATCAAATGTTCAACATTATTTACCATTAGGGAAATGCAAATTAAAACCACAGTGAGGGGCCGGGCACGGTGGCTCAAGCCTGTAATCCCAGCACTTTGGGAGGCCAAGGTGGGTGGATCACGAGGTCAAGAGATCGAGACCATCCTGGTCAACATGGTGAAACCCCGTCTCTACTAAAGGTGCAAAAAATCAGCTGGGCATGGTGGCGCGTGCCTGTAATCCCAGCTACTCAGGAGGCTGAGGCAGGAGAATTGCCTGAACCCAGGAGGCGGAGGTTGCGGTGAGCCGAGATCACGCCATTGCACTCCAGCCTGGGGAACAAGAGCGAAACTCCATCTCAAAAAAAAAAAAAAAAAAAAAAAAAAACCACAGTGAGTTTCACATCAATTAAAATGGCTAAAATAAAATACACTGACCATACATACCAAGTGCTCACAAGCACATGAAACTACCGGGACTCTCATATATTGCTGGTGGCCATGCAACATGGCACAGCCACTCCGGAAAATAGTGCAGCAGTTTCTTAGTAAATTTAACATACACTTTGCCGTATCACCCAGTAATTGTACTCCTATTTACCTTAAAGGAATTATAAATTATGTTCACATAAATGCTTTTGCATAAATGTTTATAGCTTCTCTATTCATAATTGCCAAAAGCTGGAAGCAATCTGAACGCCTTTTAGTGGGTAAATGGCAAAACAGTGGTATAGAATAATACCACAGCAATAAAAAGGAATGAGGAATTGATATACACAATGTGGATGAACCTCAGAGGCATTATGCTGAGTGAGAGTACTGATCACACTACACGATTCTATGTGTATGACATTCTCAAAAAGACAAAACCGTCGTGACAAAGTACTGATTCATGATCGCAAATACTTCAGGAGGTCTGGGGAGGGGAACAGGCAGTGTGAAGGAGCTTTTCAGTGAAGGAACAATTCTATATTCTGATAATGGTGGTGGCTATGTGAATATAGACCTATCTGTGTTAAAACTATAGAACTGTACATCAAAAAAAAGTCTAAAAAGCTGAAGGCAGTTCTTAATGAAGCTTATATGTAATCAATATTTTTTCAAGTATTTTTGTCAATTAGTAATTAGAATCAATCCTCAAATAAATGTGTGTTCCTACGGGGAAGTTCTGTATCTTTGAAATGCTGTTAGTTTTCTGGCTGGCCTTTATAAGATTCAAAGGAACATAAAAAGGAGTACGTTTGAAAGAATCAGGAGCTTAACACGAAGGCATCTAAGATGCATCTATGTTACTGTCACCTACATCTATAACCGTTGCTTCGGTTTTTTCACAAGATTTATTATATGAAAGAAATGTGCTCTAGAATTCCAGAAATATCATGTAATTTTTTTGTCAAATATTTCTCTTCTTAGGTTTTGAGACTTTGGGGATTAGTTTTAGGAAGCTGAAATGTACTCATAGCTTTCCTTCGCTGTAGGCCAGGTACGGTGGCTCACACTTTTAACTGCAGCACTTTGAGAGGCCAAGTCAGGAGGATTGCTTCAGCCCAGAAGTTCAAGACCAGTCTGGACACCCCATCTCTACAGAAATTTTTTAAAAATTGACTGGTCATGGTGGCACACGCCTGTAGCCCCAGCTACTTGAGCGACTGAAGGATTGCTTGAGCCCAGGAGGTCAAATCTTACGGTGAGCCAAGATGGCGCCACTCCAGTCTGGGTGACAGAGCAAGACCCTGTCTCAAATAAAAGTTAAAATGAAAAAAATAATAATTCCTTTGCAGTGGTTCTTGAAAGCATTGCTCGTGTTCCCACCTTTTTCTCTATAAATGTGACCTTTAAGTTTAAAACAAGTCTAATGTCTTTACCCTTTATAGAACACCAAAATACCCTTTATAAAAAGGTTAACTTCAACATAATTGTACTTTTCAGAAAATCATATTCCAGGTCGTCATTCTTCCCTGGTTTAATTATTTTCTACTCAAACAGAGGCGACAACAAAGCCCCTTTAACATCAATAGAAACACAACAACGACAAGTCTAACCACACCACAGCTCAAAAGCAGGTTGGCAGAGGACGATCTGCCCCGAGAACAGAAGCAGGCTATGCTGCTGAGCTCTTTCAGCTCCTTAATCACCCAGATTCCATTTTTTATCAAATATACATTCTATTATTCCAGTACTTATCTAAATATGTTCTGACCCAAACTTACTCTCATTTCTCACTAAAACAGCTTTCCATCCACTTTGGTAATCATACTACTCTTACTCTATTATACTAAAATAAAAATACTTTAAGTATTTTATTCTTTCTTCATATTCAGTTTCTTCATCCTAAATTTTCTTTTTTGGAAATGCATCATTTCTTTACCATTGTCTTTGTTTCGGGTCCTTTTCTCTGTAAGATTGCATGATTTGAATAGCTTTCTAGCAAGTTGACTCTGGATCCAACTGCATTCAATGTACCAGAAATAATTCTACAGTTCTACGGTCTGGGTGGCACTTCTCTGACCCCAAAATGGTTCCCCTTATTTATCAAATTAATTCCAAACTACTCCACTTGACTTTGAAGCGTCTTCACAATTGCCACCCTGCCATTCTGTCCATTATTCTCACTGGGTTTTAGCTTTCCTCTCTGATATGTCAAGAAATGCTAATTACCCTTTTAAGCATACACCATACTCAATCTCGTCTTCATACCATTGTTCACTGTAACCCACTGCTTAGCGAGCTGCCTTTTCCTAAAAGACCAGGTCAAGTTGCTCCTCCATTAAGCTCCTTATGGTCATTATAAGTGTATTGGAACCTTTTAGAATCCTGAAGGTAATTTACCAAAAAAAGGCCACATAATTGCACCCCAAATTATTCCTATATTCTAAATTGAATATTAACTTTATTTTTTCTTAAATTTTTAAATTCTTAAAGGACCACACTGTTTTTTAGTGATGCCAGATAAATATGCAAAGAAAATGACTTCCCTATGCAACAGCAATAACGAATTATAAAATTTAATAAGAATGGCTGAGTGAGGTGACTCACACCTGTAATCCCAGCACTTTGGGAGGCCAACACAGGTGGATCGCTTGAGGCCAGGAACTGGAGACCAGCCTGGCCAACATAGTGAAACCCTGTCTCTACTAAAAGTACAAAAATTAGCCGGGCGTGGTGGCTCACACCTGTAATCCCAGCTACTCAGGAGACTGAGCCAGGAGAATTGCTTGAAACCAAGAGGCAGAGGCTACAGTGAGCTGAGATTGTGTCACTCCACTCCAGCCTGGGCAGCAGAGTGAGACCTGGTCCAAAAAAAAAAAAATTTTAATAAGAAAAAGATTCCATTTATAATATCAAAACAATGGTATAGATAGGAAGGTAAATAAAAAGAAAAATATGCTCTGGGCATGGTGGCTCATGCCTGTAACCCCAGCAGTTTGGGAGGCTGAGGCAGGCGGATCACCTGAAGTCGGGAGTTTGAGACCAGTGTGACCAACAGGGAGAAACCCCATCTCTACTAAAAATACAAAATTAGCCAGGCATGGTGGCCCCTGCCTATAATTCCAGCTACTCAAGAAAATGAGGCAGGAGAATCGTTTGAACTTGGGAGGTGGAGGTTGCCATGATGCGCCATTGCACTCCAGCCTGGGCAACAAGAGTGAAACTCTGTCAAAAAAAGAAAAGAAAGTTTAGGAAGTTTCTTTTAATTACTTAAAAAGAAATAATTAAGAAGAAAAGAAGGAAGGAAGAAGCATCAAAGAAAATCAGGGGAAAAAAGGAGAGACATGATATAGTTATTGCAGGAGACTCAATACTCTAACAGGTTGATGCCCTCGAAATTAATCTATTAGCATAAAATAACCTTTAAAAGATTCCATATTTTTGACAAGCTATCTCTATCCCATTTAGCAAATAAAATAAACGATAAGAATTGCCTAAATACTTTTAGAAAAAAATAATATAGATTAACTTGCTTGAGCAGATAATCAAGCATTTTATCATTTTTCAGTAATTAAAACAGTGTGGTCTTGACATAGCAACAGGAAAAATAAGAACAATGAGTCAAGAAGCAGAATTAATTAGACATAATACTTTTTTAAGTATACAAAAATCTCAGTTTAAATTGATAAAGACGGGCTGCTCAATATATGGCTGAGAGCCTTATCTCCTGCTCTCACACGGAATACAAAAGTAAGTATCAGATAGATTAAAATTAGACTCAACCTTAGAAAACAAAACTAATAATTCTACTTTCTGAAATTGCGGTCACAGCAAAACAATTGGAAAATGCCTGCGTATTGATCATGGTCGAAGTGAGGGAATGTGTTCTCTTTCCAGGTCCACAAGGGGGCGTAGTTTTAAGGGCAAAAACTTCCTAGCACCATGACCCCCTCCCATCTCTCTCCATCGGGAGATTTAACTGTTTCTGTTTAATTTTCATGGGCATGGGAAAGGATAAAAAAGTCATTGGCCAGGGTACTTGGAGAAGGTCGGAATTCCCCCCAGGTTAAAAGTCCCTGTTTGCCTCATGTGGGCAGATTCTGGGGCCCACTTCCACACATTCTCGTGGAATCTCTTCTTTCTTCCTCTCCTTTTACTCTTTCTCTATCTAAATAAATCACTTCTGCAAACACTGTTGGGGTCTGGTATTCACCTGACGCGGTCCCCTCTCTCATTCTTAAGAGAGTGAGAGACCAAGAGCCGGGAGCCCAACAGGGAGCAAGCTGAGTGCTCCCCTGCACCCCCAAACCCGCCTACAGAAGTACTTAAATAAATTATAGGATAAGCACTAGGCAATAACATTTAGCCACTAAAAGGAGCAAGGCAGACTTATCTGTACTGACATTTAACGTTTCCAAGAAAGTAAAAAGAATAAGGTAGACTTATTTGTACTGACATTTAAAGTTTCTGAGACATTCTATTGCATAGAAAAAGCAAGCAAAATAAGCAAACCTGTATGTGGATATCATTTATGGCTTTATAATGAGATATACAGACATGTGCAAATGCATAGAGAATGAGCTAGAATGCTGAGTGCTAAGCAGTGAACGTGGTTGCCCATGTCGGGGAGGTAGGGGTGTGTGTGTGCAGCGAGGGATGGATGAGGAAAGTGGACCTTCATGTCTCACTCCAAGTGCTTCGGTATAGTCTAAACCTATGATGTGGTAAAAAACGGACATTTAATTAATACATGCCAAAGAACATACGGGAAAATGGTACCATCGCCTGCTAGTAGACATGACATTCCCAAACATACAAATATTTAAAAGGAAAACACTGACAGATTAGAACACATAAAAATATAAAATCTCTCTAGGTCGAAAGAACCCCAAAACAAGGTTAAGCTATAAGTCACTTCTAAGATAAATATTTTAAAATGTAAAACAGATAAAGTACAAAGAGTCAGAACAGATAAAGAATTATTATGAATAACAAAAAGACCAACAACCCAATTAAAAAAAAGTGGGTATCTATAAAGAGACAATTTATAGACACACCACAACTAAATCACACGTGGAACATATAAAAAATATACTCAACCTCTCTATTTACAAGAGAAATATATATCAAAACAGTGAGTTTTGCCCATCAGATACACAAATGGTTTTAATGTACTGATATTATTGCTTTCTTGCTCCTGCTCCCGCTTTGTGACATGCAAGCTCCTGCTTGGCCTGCTGAGCAGGAAGCTTCCAGAAGCCTCCCCAGAAGCAGATGCTGGCGGTCTACTTCTTACATAGCCTTCAGAACCATTAGCCAATTAAATCTCTTTTGCTTTCCTTTTTTTTTTTGAGACAGAGCCTCACTCTGTCACCTAGGCTGGAGTGCAGTGGCACAATCTCAGCTCACTGCAACCTCCACCTCCCTGGTTCAAGCTATTCTCATGCCTCAGCCTCCTGCAGTAGCTGGGATTGCAGACATGCACCACCACGTTCAGCTAATTTTTTTTTTTTTTTTTTTTTTTTTGTATTTTTAATAGAGATTGGGTTTCACCATGTTGGCCAGGCTGGTCTTGAACTCCTGACCTCAAGTGATCTACCTGCCTCGGCCTCTCGAACTCCTGGGATGACAGATATAAGCTACCACATCCGGCCAAAATCTCTTTCCTTTATAAATTTTTTAAAAATTAATAATATTGAAAGTTGGTAATAGTTAACAGTTACAAAGTTTTTGGGCAGGTTCAAATTAATTTAACCTTTTGAGAACACAGTATTGCAGTATCATTAAAACATGTAAATGACCTACACATTAATCCAAAAATTCCATTTCTATCATCCTTCCCTAAAAAAAAAAATCACACATGTTAAATAGATATGATTCCAAGGATATTTAACGCAATAGTGTATATGACAGCAAGTAATTTGAAGCAACATAAATGTTCATCAGTAATGTAATAAATGGCTGGCCATGGTGGCTCACGCCTGTAATCCCAGTGTTCTACCCAGGTGAGTTAGACGGAACACTGTCATGTTCCGAGTTTCACATTATGAGTCCTTTATTTTTAGCCTGCGACTGAGAGACGGCTAATGCTAAAAATTCTCTCGGCCCCGAGGAAGGGGCTTGATTATCTTTTATACCTTGATTTAGGTAGGGGAGGGGGAGCCTAGGTGGAGCAGAGTTTACAGAAGCAGAACAAGCAAATTAGGTAAGGAGGCTGGTAACTAGGACGAAGGAGGTTCTCATGATGGTTGATTTTTAAGGAGGGTATACACAAGTGGTCCCCATGATTGCCGGTTACCGAGGTGGGTATTCGATACTTGTCATATAATCAATTGAAGTGGGGGCACTCACAATGGCAAGTGGGCTTGCCAAGCAGGTTATGGTTACAAAGGTTATATGTTTGTGTAGTTCTAAGTACAACATGACCCAGCACAGTAGCAAGATCCAGATATGCACTTCAGGGAGGAGTGGCAGGAGGGGCGAGGCGGAGGTCAAGATGGAGTCTATCTGGCTCTCAGCAAGATGGAGTCTGTCTGGCTAACACAGGGTAGGTTAGCACACAGGCACTTTGGGAGGCTGAGGTGGGTGGATCACCTGAGGTCAGAAGTTCGAGACCAGCCTGACCAACATGGAGAAATCCCATCTCTACTAAAAATACAAAATTAGCCGGGTGTGGTGGTGCATGCCTGTAATCCCAGCTACTAGGGAGGCTGAGGAAGGATATCCCTTGAAACCAGGAGGCAGAGGTTGCAGTGAGCCAAGACAGCACCACTGCACTCCAGCCTGGGTGACAGAGTGAAACTCAGTCTCAAAAAAAAAAAAAAAATACATGTGATAAATACAGATTACCCATATTAGAGAATACGGCAATTATATATGTTACATTGTTAAGCAGAAAACAAATCACAGGAAAAAAAAAAGCGTATTGAACTCCCGCCTGTTAGAAAAAGATACTGCATCTATGCCATGTGGGCAGAATTGTGCCTCCCAAAGTTCATATGCTGAGGCCCTAACCCCAGGTCCTTGAGAGATGGTGGATTTGCAGGTAATTAAGTTTAAATGAAGCTATTAGGGTGGGCCCTAATCCCATCTTACCAGTGTTCTCATTAAAACAAGGAAATTTAGACACACAGAGGCCACAGACGCACTGGAGGTGAGTGCTTACAGAGAAGAGAACACCTGCGAGCCTAACAGAGCGGCCTCAAGAGAAGTCGAACCTGCGACACCCTGACACTGAACTTTCAGGATGGTGAGAAAGTTTGGCTGTTTATGCCAGCCAGCCTGGGATATTTTGTCATTGCAGCCCTAGCAAACTAAGACACATAGTAAGGATTTTAGGAAGATGGACATCTACTGAAAATAGAAGTCACCTCCAGAGTTCTAGAGCGAGAGGGAATAAATGAAAAAGACCAAAAAGTAAATTTTACTCTATATGCTTTCACATTGCTGGAAGTGCTCAGATTTTCATTTTCTTCATAATTAAGAGAATGAAAAGGAATATAACTCAGAGAAGTAGTGAGAATATTTATAGGTGGTATATAATACAACAGTGTACTCATGGTCTAATTTTCTAAGCAGAGTAGAATGTTTCGAGTTTATACAGGAATCTATTAGAGGTTATATATGAGGTATATCATTTTGGAAACACTTAAAATATCACTTCTTATTCTCAGAAGGAATGTTTTCAAAAAAAGAAAACTCACTAACAAATATAATTTTAAGTCAGACAACCCTCTCAGGTTCCTCTGCTCTATTTCCATTGCACATTGTGCAAAACCTGGGTTATTCAGAATAAAATACAGCCTGCACATATTGAAATCAGAAATATCTCTACACCATAAAGGGCAGCAGAGTCTACAACAAAGCTCTCCTCACCCAATCACACACTCTATTTATATTACCTGACAGAATGCAGATTGTGATGGGTGATCTTGACTGGACAGTTAGTTCCAAAAATTTGCTTTGTGCTTAGATGACTAAAGAATTAATTCAAAAAACAGAGGCAGAGGGATGAGGAAGTCACCATCTCCAATACTAAAACAGTTGAAATTTTACACTCTCAGCCAGAAACACAATTACATGGAAACTCATCAAATTTTCCAAATAATTCAGGGCCAGTTTCCATCCGGTGTACTTCTCAATAGTCACTGCTACCTCCACCCCATTCCACCTCACCCCTGTGATTAGAGTTTTTAATTGGTACATGCTACATATTTGTTAAGCTAAATCTGATGTCTTTTTGCCAGTATAAAAGTTTGGTCTCTTCAGGCTGATCATGTCATATTACAATAATATTCAAAATCATAAAACACCAAAAGCAAGGAAAAGAAAGTGAACCATCTAAAAAAAATTTTAAGCATAAAATAAATTTACATGTTTTTAACAAAAGTCTTGGGAAGCAATGACTTTCTTCTCTTTTCTCTCATCTCTTCACAGGAAAAGAATTGAGGTTATATTTGGCTTTTAATGCACTGGAAATGTTTTGGAGAGCCTACCATGTACTAGACACTGTGAAAGGAAATAGAGAGGAAAAGCCTCCAGGGTGTCACTGAGTAATGCAGTGAGGCCGTTCCAGGATCCCTGGGATTGTAGGCGCGCTGCACAGTTGGAGATCAATATACTGAGACAGCAGGTTTGGCAACAGAGAAAGAGTTTAATGATCATAGGACAGTGAGAAAGGAGACATGAGGAACCCTCAAGTCATCTCCTCGGGAGTTCTGAGCTTGGGTTTTAATAGGTATCATGGAGTTCGAGGGTTGTTGACTAGTCGAAGTAAGGGGGATGAAATCATCCAAATGTGGAAACCGCTTTCTTTGATGAGTCAGCTCCTCGTGGGGTTTTTCACACCACCTGGCACCATTAGTTTCATGAAAATGCTGGAACTGAAGAAATATCTCCAATCATAATGCTTAAGTTGTTATCTATAGGGCAGTCAAGGGGAACTGTAATCTTCTGACAGGGTCTGCATGATTCTGGGGCAATGGGCACTAAACAGCTATAAGGAAACAGTCAGAGAGCAGCTGGCCTCGTGATGAATGTTGATGTGTGGCAAACTGGGTTTGTTTTCATTCCTTGTCCCCATTCTCCCCTGATTAATTTTATAAAATTTACAGGGACAGTTTCAAGACTGACAGTAGAAAGTAAGCTACAATGCAAAGTGAAGAATCACAGAACAGGCCTATGGCAAAGATGTGACCTCATTCCCAGGAGAATGGGTGCTTTACTATTTAAAAAATAAAGCATTGAGGGAGAGGTGCAGAAATGCCTTCACAGAAAGTCTTAGGCTTGAGCTTTGGTCAGTAGGAAGTAACTCTGCAAGCCTTGAGTAAAGTACTTCAGGGCAGAGAAAACAGCTCACAAAAAGGTGAAGGTCTGTGCAGGTTGGATTTGGTATAAGTAGCACTGGAGGCTGGGTGTAGTGACTCATGCCTGTAATCCCAGCACTTTGGGAGGCCAAGGTGGGTGGATCATGAGGTCAGGAGTTCAAGACCAGCCTGGCCAACATGGTGAAACCCCAACTCTACTAAAATTGCAAAAACTAACTGGCTGTGGTGACATGCTCCTGTAATCCCAGCTACTCGGGAGGCTGAGTCAGAAGAATCTCTTCAGCCAAGGATATAAAGTCTGCAGCAAACTGAGATCCCACCACTGCACTCCAGCCTGAGTGACAGAGCAAGACTCTGTCTCAAAAAAAAAAAAAAAAAAAAAAAAATTAAAAATTAAAATAGCCGGGCGTGGTGGCTCAAGCCTGTAATCCCAGCACTTTGGGAGGCCGAGGCGGGTGGATCACGAGGTCGAGAGATCGAGACCATCCTGGTCAACATGGTGAAACCCCGTCTCTACTAAAAGCGCAAAAAATCAGCTGGGCATGGTGGCGCGTGCCTGTAATCCCAGCTACTCAGGAGGCTGAGGCAGGAGAATTGCCTGAACCCAGGAGGCGGAGGTTGCGGTGAGCCGAGATCGCGCCATTGCACTCCAGCCTGGGTAACAAGAGCGAAACTCCGTGTCAAAAAAAAAAAAAAAAAATTAAAATAAGTAGCACTGGAAAGCTGGTACCTAGGTTTCAGGGAGGACACTTACCTCATTTGTCTAGACAGAAAGAGGAACATGATCTCTGTGCAACCCTTTCCCTCATTATAAATTGAACATTTCCCCTAAAAAGGAAATGGTTAAGGGACCCACATGTTATCAGGAGTCCCTCCTTCTTGCCTCTTGATTTATCGCACCATCTTTGCTTTTCCATTCATCCTGTCTGGTTTGTGCAGCCTCACCCTCCACCTGACTCATCCTTTTCCCAGGTCACTTGTTCTTTGGGAATAATTGCTTTCTTAGTGACCAGCTGGCGCCCCCTAGGGATGGCCCAGGGCGATTTCTCTGCGCTGGACGAGGCCCTTTCCCTTGGCTCCACATCCAGCAGAACTGGACATCAGATGGTACACGCTATGCTAAGGAGGTAGACTGGAGCAGGCTGGCAACAGAGAAATGACTAGTGTGAAACACACAGATCACTGGCTGGATGGTGAGTAGACTGCAAGGGGTCAGAGTAGAGGCTCGTCTTTTGTTTTTGTTGTTGTTGTTGTTGTTGTTGTTTTTGAGTCACAGTCTTATTCTGTCATCCAGATTGTCATACAATAGTGTGATCTCTGCTCACTGCAACTTCCACCTCCCAGGTTCAAGAGATTCTCCTGCCTCAGCCTCCGGAGTAGCTGGGATTACAGCCATGCATGACCACGCCTGGCTAATTTTTTTGTATTTGTAGTAGAGATGGGGTTTCACCCTGTTGGCCAGGCTGGTTTTGAACTCCTGACCTCAGATGATCAGCCCTGAGGATCCTGGCATGAGAATTACAGCCATGAGCCACCATGTCCAGCCTAGAGACTCATTTTCAAACTAGTTTTTATAGGAAATGACAACTTGTATTAATCTAAGGTAATAGGAATAAATGTAAGAGATATCTGGATGACAAACATCAATCTTCTTAATCAGGTGTCCTCAGGGTGGAAAGAGAGGAGGATCGCCCCCAGGAGATCACCTTGGCAAGCAGCTGTGATGACACCCTAGATGAAGATTAGGAAAAGGAGCTGTTCAGAGGAATCTGCCTTCAGCTTCAGACATGGTGTTTGCAGGATAAGCCAAAGCATGCAAAAATATGAACAAGGCAAATTGTTTTAAAATTTGAGCAATATATTTTGGACTTATGCACTGTTACAGCCCTATGCCCCGAAACACCTGTATTATTATTCATAGTCATTCTTTAAAAATCTGAGCTAAGATGAATATGAGTAGTTGCATTAAATGTCAGTATATTACTAACTGCCAATTAAAGTATTAAATGACATGTATACCATTTAGCAAAGTATTAGTAATTTATTTTTGAAGTCCAAAACTGTGATGAAATCTTAGCAGTCCAGGGAGAAACACCTAGAATTAATGCTGTTTAGTTTTTTTCACTTAATGGTAAACATCAAAAAGCAATTAATTTTCTAAAAATTACCTTTATAATGGCTATGAAAGGATATAGAAAATATATTTAGCCCAAAGCAAACTTGGCATTTCTAGATACCAGCATTTCTAGAGACCAAATAGTACACTTCTTAACTATGAATAATGACAGCAAAAAGTGTGCTAACAATAGAAAAATAAAATTTATAAATGATTGCATTAAAATTTTTTGAATAGAACTTTTAGGAAAAATAACTTGAGGTATTTCAACTACAATTATAGCTACTGAGACCTTAATATTATTTTATACTAATATATTATGATACTAAGGTCATTATAAGTACTAAGATAATCCCAGCCTGTAATCCCAGCACTTCGGGAGGCTGAGGGAGGCAGATCACCTGAGGTCAGGAGTTCGAGACCAGCCTAATCAACATGGTGGAACAGTCTCTACTAAAAATACAAAAATTAGCCAGGTGTGGTGGTGCATGCCTGGAATCCCAGCTAATCGGGAGGCTGAGACAGGAGAATCATTTGAACCTGGGAGACAGAGGTGGTGAGCTGAGATTGCACCACTGCACTCCAGCCTGGGCTACAGAGCGAGACTCTGTCTCAAAAATACAAATGCATTTGAAAGAAGATTCAAGAGGAGGATTGCTTGAGCCCAGGAGGTCAAAGAAGCCATGAACGATGATCACACCACAGCACTCTAGCCTGGGGGACAGATCAAGACCCTAACTCCAAAAAAATGAAAATGAAGAAATAATTTTAAAAATTCAACTGTAATTTGTGAAGAACTTAGTAACTGTATAATTTGTCCCTCAAAACAACATGTAAGACTCTGAAGACTCTTATTGTTTTCATTTTACAAATCAACAAACTTGGTCCCAAGGGTCCAATTACCTTCCTTGGGTTCCAGAAGGAGGATTAAATTTCTAAGGCCCAATGTCCACTCACACATCCATGAACAAACATTCCCGAGTCTGCTGGGTGGCAGGAGCCTGAGACAGAGAACAAAATAAGCAAGAATCCCTGCCCCATTATCTTCCAGGAGAAGAACAGGTAATAAACATGAAGATGGATAACACACAATGGATAAAATAAACAGTGCACTGTGAGATAAGGATAAATGCTTGGGGGGAAAATAAACTAAGAACGAGCCAGTGCCATGGGCCATATGCGCTGCAGCGTTAGCTGGGACGGTCTGAGAAGGGTGTAGTTGCCAAGGTGCCCTCTGAATGAACACTGGGAAGCCCTGAGTGAGGGTGTCATGAGGACACACCAGGGAAAAGCAACCCGGCTGCAGAGCAGGGGCTGTGCTACAGCACCCAGGGGAAATACGGCCAGTGGTCAGGGAGAACCCAGGCGGCCAGGAGAGGGAAACCAGGAACAGGAGGCGGCATGTTGGAGGGTTTGAGAAGAGAATCGCGTGATTAGAAGTCAGCTGTCAAAAGACGCCGAGGTTTCTGTGTAGACTGTGGGGGCAGAGGTGAGGCAACAGAGCCAACAGGCAGAGCAGTGAAGCACCTGCTGAAATAACCTAAGAAATGACAGTGGCTTAGGACACAGGAATTTGCTCCTTAAAACATAGGGGGGCAGCGGCGAGAAGTCACCAGATGATGGAAATGTTGAAGGTAGATTCAAGACAGCCTCCTGATTATTAAATTTGTGGTGTGAAAGTAAAAGAAAAGCATCAAGGATAACATGAAATTTGGGGCTCAGCCAACTGGCAGATCACTTTGCCAATAGCTAGATGGGGGAGAATTTGGAGAATCAAGAGTGTGGTTTGGATCTAGTTTGGAGATTTTTACGTAGATACCTAGATATGCAATTTAGAGGTTAAAGGAGAGGTCTGGAGACCGGGTGGCATGGCTCACGCCTGTAATCCAAGCACTTTGGGAGGCCGAGGTGAGTGGGTCACCTGAGGTCAGGAGTTCAAAACCCGCCTGGCCATCATGGTGAAACCTCATCTTTTAAAAATAAATAAATAAATAATAAAATAAAATAAAGGAGAGGTCTGAGCTGAAAATCAAGATCTGGGAGTGGCCACCAAGTATTTGGTGTTTCATTTCATGAGCCTGGGTGTAGATAGAGACAAGGTCCAAGATTGGGTGATGAAGAACATCAGGAGAGGTAAGAGGAGGGAGGGTACCAGGTCCTGGAAAGTCAGGTGAAGGAAGGGCCTCAAGGAGGAGAGGGGGCCAGCTGCATGGGATGGGGACGGCCACTGGGGTGGGAGGTGAGGGAGGCTACAGCCGTTATCAAGTGATTGAGGGGAAAATAGCAGAAAAGGAACTGGAGACGGTAAGAAGGCAACTCTTCAGTCATTTTGCTGCAAAGAATAATAGCTGGAGAAAGAGGTCGTGTCCAGAGAAGTTTGTTTGCTTATTTTTTAAAGATGAGAAATAGAACTGAGAAAGAGAAAGAGAACTGCAGAAGAAACACTGTTTTTTTCATCATTATCTTGTAATGTCTACAGACTCCAAGACGGTAAAAACTCTCTACGAGCAGTGATTTTGTCATCTCCGGCTGTTTTTTTAAATATAATCCTCTGCAAAATTTCTCTTTCTCTCCTTTCTCCTTCCCTTCCCTCATTTACTCAGTATTTCTCTTTCTGCCTTTCATTTTCAAAAAAAAAAAAAAAAAAAACCACTGCATTATTTTTCTAGTCTTTTTTTTTTTTTTTTTTTTTTTTTTGAGGCGGAGTTTAGCTCTTGTTACCCAGGCTGGAGTGCAGTGGTGCAATCTCGGCTCACCGCAACCTCCGCCTCCTGGGTTCAGGCAATTCTCCTGCCTCAGCCTCCTGAGTAGCTGCGATTACAGGCACGCGCCACCACGCCCAGCTAATGTTTTGTATTTTTAGTAGAGACGGGGTTTCACCATGTTGACCAGGATGGTCTCGATCTCTCGACCTCGTGATCCACCCGCCTCGGCCTCCCAAAGTGCTGGGATTACAGGCTTGAGCCACTGCGCCCGGCCTTCTAGTCTTTTTTTTAAAAGCCCAAGAAAGAAAGAAATTCTGAAATGGTTTCATCTGTAAGGATTCAGACAGTGACAATTTAATGATGAATACCAAGTAATCCTATGCAACTCTTTTAAAAACTGTCTTATACAGGTCAGGCGCAGTGGCTCATGCCTGTAATCCCAGCACTTTGGGAGGCTGAGGCAGGCGGATCACGAGGTCAGGAGGTCGAGACCAGCCTGGCCAACATGGTGAAACCCTGTCTGTACTAAAAACACAAAAAAATTAGCCAGGCGTGGTGGCACAACTGTAATCCCAGCTACTCAAGAGGCTGAGGCAGGAGAATTGCTTGAACCCGGGAGGCAGAGGTTGCAATGAGCCAAGATCATGCCACTGCACTCTATCCTGGGTGACAGAGCGAAACTTCATCTCAAAAAAACAAAAACAAATGCCTTACACAAAACTGGAAAACATTGCTGTGGTTGCCTCCTTCTACATACATAATAAAATTTAAACAGTTTTATTCAACTTGCAGAAACATCTTCTTTATTTCTTTATTTATTTCGAGGCAGCCTTGGATTTATGTATTTATCTGTCTAGCTATCCTATTATTTAGAGGCAGACTCACATTTACTCATTTACTTATTTAGACCCAGGCTTGCAACATTAACTTATATACTTACATATTTGTGTGCAAGCTTGCATTTATTTATTTTCTCAACTATCTGTATAATGATTTAGAGGCAGGCTTGCATTTATTTACTTAGATGCAGGCTTGCATTGATTGATTGATTGATTGATTGATTGGTTGGTTGATTTTAGACGGAGTCTTGCTCTGTCACTAGGCTTGAGTGCAGTGGTGAAATCTTGGCTCACTGCAACCTCCGCCTCCTGGGTTCAAGCGATTCTTCCACCTCAGCCTCCCGAGTAGCTGGGACCACAGGTGCGTGCCACCACGGCTGGCTAACATTTTTGTATTTTTAATAGACACAGGGTTTCACCATGTTGGCCAGGATGGCCTCGATCGCTTGACCTCGTGATCTGTCTGCCTCAGCCTCCCAAAGTGCTGGGATTACAGGCGTGAGCCACCTCGCCCAGCCATCAGCTTGCAGAAACATTCTCATACTACGTTCTAAAACCTCTCTGCTCTTCATTAATCCAACTTCTGCCACTAGCCACAATGATCTCTAATCTGTCTCTAATTTCAACTTGCTTCTAGTTTTACTACACACAGTGTGTTATTTACTCCAAGCAACTGATATGCTTTTGTTAATAACAAATCCATGTATGACTACCAAACCAGATTGCAAAGTACCATTATTTATTTTTATTTTTTGTTTATTTCATAGGATGAAGTACATTAATAGTATTTTCTGGAATAAGATTTCTGTATTAATATGTACCCATGTTGATATAATAAAGAAGGGATACAAATGTATTTAAAAAATTTTTTTGTTTTAATTTTTTGTCTGTTTGTAAAATACAGATGAGGTCTCACTATGTTGCCCAGGCTGGTTTCAGACTCTTGAGTTCAAGTGATTCTCCTCCCACCTTGGCCTCCCAAAGTGCCGAGATTACAAGGACATGAGCCACTGCGCCCCAGTGAATTAAAATTTTTTTTTCTTTCCTTTTTTTTTTTTTTTTTTTTTTTTTTTGAGACGGAGTTTCGCTCTTGTTGCCCAGGCTGGAGTGCAATGGCGCAATCTCGGCTCACCGCAACCTCTGCCTCCTGGGTTCAGGCAATTCTCCTGCCTCAGCCTCCTGAGTAGCTGGGATTACAGGCACGTGCCACCATGCCCAGCTGATTTTTTGTATTTTTAGTAGAGACGGGGTTTCACCATGTTGACCAGGATGGTCTCGATCTCTCGACCTCGTGATCCACCCGCCTCGGCCTCCCAAAGTTCTGGGATTACAGGCGTGAGCCACCGCACCCGGCCTCCTTTTTTTTTTTTTTTTTAAAGACAGGGTTTCACCATGTTGGTCAGGCTGGTCTTGAACTCCCGACCTCAGGTGATCCGCCCGCCTTGGCCTCCAAAGTGCTTGGATTACAGGCATGAGCCACCACACCTGGCCGAATTAAAATATTTTTAATCACCTTAACAGGAAACCATGGAGTCACAGACGAAAACAACAGAATCCTGTAAAAAGTTTTTTATCTTTGTTTATTTGTATGTTTGTTTTGAAATGGAGTCTCGCTCTGTTGCCCAGGCTGGAGTGCAGTGGCTCAATCTCGGTTCACTGCGGCCTCCACCTCTTGGATTCAAGGAATTGTCATGTCTCAGCCTCCCAAATAGCTGGGATTACAGGCTCCTGCCACCACACCCGGGTAATTTTTTGTATTTTTAGTAGAGACAGGGTTTCATTATGTTGGCCAGGCTGGTCTCGAACTCCTAACTTCAGGTGATCCACATGCCTTGGCCTCCCAAAGTACAGGGATTATAGGAGTGAGTCATAGGGCTCAGCCAAAAAAAAAAAAAAAAAAGTTACTTATCTTTAAAAAAAACTTCCCACTGAATCTTTGCCAAATCCCCTCTAAAGCACAAAATTGGCTAGCTGAGGATTCACCTCCTCCCAGGTACAGAGCTATCAGGTACAATAAGCAGATTTGCTAAAACAGAGACAGAACAGGACTAGGGCAGGTGAGCAGTAGCTCTGAATAACCCCCAAGCTGAACAATCAACAATGGCTGAAAAGCATCCCTGGTCAAGAGAAAGCTGGACGGCGCATCCCAAAGCCTGTATCTCTATATCTGCACGGCCTCAGTCTCCCGCAGGCTTCCTGCATTTCACAGGCTCTGGGCCCTTCCGGCCTCTATTTCTTCACATATAAAATAAGGTTAAAACAAATAGAACTTTCAGTTTTAAAACCTCATAATTCTCTACCGGCATAACAACATGATTGTCATTCAGAGCAATCTTCGAGGTTATATATCAATGAACTTCCGTCTTATATATGCTTTTTAAGCCCAGAATATCATTCTTACGTTCCAGTTCGACACTCCTGATAGCTTTATTTTCTAGGACACTTATTCTCTACGCAAATGGACTCTCTCGTAGACGCAGCAGATGACACTGTGAGATTGCTACATGCAGGGAATACTCAAATATTTACACCTTTCTCGTCCTCCCCAGAACCAGCAAATTCATGAAATTTACTAATAACAAGAGGCGACTGCACCCAGCTGTCAAAGCATGAAAATAGTGACATAGAAGACAGCCTCCTGGGGCTGTGGCACTAAATGAAACATTTGGTCTTCTCTTCCGGCAAAGTGATCCTAAATATAATATTTCAAGCTTTGTCTATTGATGTAGCAGAACCGAAAGACAATCAAATCAAAATGGAACACAAAACTCATTACAGGTGAAAGGCAAGAGTTAGAAGAAGATATTTTCGCCTTCCAGAGATAAATAACAAAATGCAGATGCATGACTTATACACATTTACTTTCCACATGAAATGAAATAAAGAAAACAATATATAACAAAAATGGACATCAGCATTCTAGTAAGTAAAAATCGGAAATAAAAGCAACACTGTCTTGTGAGTTCACAGGAACTATCAGAAAATGTTTATTAGCAAGAGTAATAAGGTACCACTTTGCCCAGCATTTTTTAAATGGACCTAGCATTTTTTTAAACACAGCTGAATAGGATGAAAAGGCAGTTCATCACGTCTACCACTTTTCAGGCACTCACTTAGAAGGGGGTTCAGACTCTATCATGAACAAAATAGGAAGTGGTCCATGGACAACAATCATGGGTCAGTTAGAGCATGACTAACATCAGCACCACACACGGATCGTGTGAGTTTTACATAAGAGCAGTTAAAACTCCTAACATTTGCATGCCAATATTACTGTATCACCCTGTTTAAACGTTACCTTGTTTGGTGTTTTTGTTTCTGTTTTTTTGAGACGGAATCTCACTCTTGTTGCCCAGGCTGCAGTGCAGTGGTGCGATCTTGGCTCACTGTAACCTCCACCTCCCAGGATCAAGTGATTCTCCCACCTCAGCCTCCCAAGTAGCTGAGATTACAGGCGCCCTCCACTATGCCCAGCTAATTTTTTTTGTATTTTAGTAGAGATGGGGTTTCACTATGTTGGTCAGGATGGTCTCAAACTCCTGACCTCAGGTGATCCACCCACCTCGGCCTCCCAAAGTGTGGGATTACAGGCATGAGCCACCGCGCTCCGCTAATCACTCAGTCAGTGTGCCCCCTGCCTGCTGAATGCTTTCTAAATTCTGACTCTTCAAAACACTGGGGAGACAGGGAGAAATGAGATTGACATCCTCCTTCAGAGCCAATGCGGGACAGAGTCTCAAACCAGCTCTCCTGGGTTGGCAGGGTGAATATTACAGAAAAAACGTGGGTCAAGCAATTGGTAAATGGCAGAGTCAAGACTTAAATTCAAGCCTTCTAATTCCAAAGCCAGAAGAACTTACCCTAGAGTCTACCTAATTTAAAAGACAGATCAGGTTTTGTTTTTTTTTTTTTTTTTTTTTTTTTTTGAGACGGAGTTTTGCTCTTGTTACCCAGGCTGGAGTGCAATGGCGCGATCTCGGCTCACCGCAACCTCCGCCTCCTGGGTTCAGGCAATTCTCCTGCCTCAGCCTCCTGAGTAGCTGGGATTACAGGCATGCGCCACCACGCCCAGCTAATTTTTTGTATTTTTAGTAGAGACGGGGTTTCACCATGTTGACCAGGATGGTCTCGATCTCTCGACCTCGTGATCCACCTGCCTCGGCCTCCCAAAGTGCTAGGATTACAGGCTTGAGCCACCGCGCCCGGCCCAGATCAGGTTTTGAAGTAACACGACCAACTAGAGCCAAGGAACAGATATAACATGACAGAGTTTGCAGTGTGATTTTGAGGATTACTCCTCATGTATAGTAAGCACTGAGTCTAAGCTGTCAGTAGATATTGATGAACAAAGAAGGTGTGGTATAAGGTGTTAACTTTAGGGAAAGCTGTTGAAGGGTCTATGAAAAGTCTCTGTACTACCTTGGCAACTTTTCTGTAAACATGAAAATATTTGACCAGGCACGGTAGCTCATGCCTGTGATCCCAACACTTTGGGAGGCCAAAGCTGGATGATCACTTGGGTCCAGGAGTTCAAGACCAGCCTGGGCAAGAAAAGAAGACACTGTCTCTACAACAAAATTAAAAGTTAGCCAGGTGTGGTGATGTGCGCCCATAGTCCCAGCTACTTGGGAAACCGGTGGGAGCATTGCCTGAGCCCAGAAAGTCGAGGCTGCACTCCAGCCTGGGTGACAGAGAAAGACCCTGTCTCAAAAACAAACAAACAGCAACAACAACAGAAACAAACCCAGAAATATTTGAAAATAAGAATTTGAGTTTAAAAATGTAACGTCTAGCGCCAGGTGCGGTGGCTCGCATCTGTAATCCCAGCACTCTAGGAAGTTGAGATGGGCAGATCACCTGAACCCAGGAGTGCAAGACCAGCCTGGGCCACATAGCAAGATCTTATCTCTACAAAAGATACAAAAATTAGCTGGGCATGGTGGTGCATGCTTGTAGTCCCAGCTACTGGGGAAGCTGAGGTGAGAGGATCACTCGAGCCTGCAAGATCAAGGCTGCAGTGAGCTCTGACCGCAGCACCACACTCCAACCTGGACAACAGAGTGAGACCCCATCTCAAAAAAAAAAAAAAAAATCAGATGATTAACAGCACTACAACAATCAGACAGCATCCAACTGTTCAGATGATTTTCCAACACACAGAAACAGAGGCCACCTGCATAATAGATGCTAAGCTTCTCCAGATCGCCACAGAAAACAAGATCTATGTCTTCTCAGCTAAAGCTGTGCCTTCTTCTCAGTCAAGTAAATATAGTCAGCTGTTATCAGGCATCCACACCCCCAGTATGACTAAGCCCCCATTCTCTTCAGATATCAGACTCTGATAGGACATTCAGGAGGACAGTAGATAAAATAATGAGACTCCTGTAATGGCAGGAAAGAGAGGAAAGGGCTTCTGATGAAAAAGGTCATCTTTGTCACTATCTAGCATCCGTTTTAGTGTTCGGCCTGTTGTGGCCACAGAATTGTCAAAAGGTGCCATTTAACTATTCCCAGAAGGCCTCGTGCCAAATCTACAAAACCTCTGGAAAATATCGGGCAATCCTTTCCACTTCTCCTATTGTTTTTAAGGTATAAGACAGGCCGGGCGCGGTGGCTCACGCCTGTAATCCCAGCACTTTGGGAGGCCGAGGCGGGTGGATCACGAGGTCAAGACATCGAGACCATCCTGGTCAACGTGGTGAAATCCTGTCTCTACTAAAAATACAAAAATTAGCTGGGTGGGATGGAGCGCGCCTGTAGTCCAGCGACTCAGGAGGCTGAGGCAGGAGAATCTCTTGAAACTGGGAGGCAGATGCCGGGCGCGGTGGCTCACGCCTGTAATCCCAGCACTTTGGGAGGCCGAGGCGGGTGGATCACGAGGTCAAGAGATCGAGACCATCCTGGTCAACGTGGTGAAACCCCGTCTCTACTAAAAATACAAAACATTAGCTGGGCATGGTGGAGCGCGCCTGTGATCCCAGCTACTCAGGAGGCTGAGGCGGGAGAATTGCCTGAACCCAGGAGGCGGAGGTTGCGGTGAGCCGAGATCGCGCCATTGCACTCCAGCCTGGGTAACAAGAGCGACACTCTGTCTCAAAAAAAAAAAAAAGAAACTGGGAGGCAGAGTTTGCAGTGAGCCGAGGTCACACCGCTGCACTGCAGCCTGGCGACAGAATGAGACTCCGTCTTAAAAAAAAAAAAAGAAAAAAAAAAAAGAATAAGATGGCTCAGATTTAAAAGTGGCATGGTTCAAAGGGCATGTTATCCTTATGAAAATAGTCTTCCACAATTTTTTGTGAAAACATAAATATTTGTATTTATTACTTTAAAGGAAGAGCATGAGTCTCTGGTAAATTATTTTTTTCTAAGCCTTGGTTTCTTCACCTTTAAAGGGGGACATCAGTAGTTTGTATTGAAGCCATCCCTAGGAACTTTATAAAATTAATCGGTGAAGAAAGGAAAAATGAAAAGCGAGGCTTGCAGCACATCAGCATTCATCATGAGGTCAGCGGCTCTCTGACCCCTTCCTCATAATTGTTTGGTGCCCATTACCCCAAATCACACAGACCCTGTCACAAGATTACAGCTCCCCTTAACTGCTCTGTAGTTAACAACTTGAACATTGAAAGGTTAACTTTTCCCTTTGAGAATGCAACTGCTGACTCAGATGGTCAGAGGCACCTAAGGAGCTGACTCACCCAAGAATGCAATTTCCGGCCGGGCGCGGTAGCTCATGCCTGTAATCCCAGCACTTTGGGAAGCCGAAGCCGGTGGATCATTATGTCAAGAGATCGAGACCATCCTGGCCAACATGGTGAAACCCCATCCCTACAAAAAATACAAAAATTAACTGGGTGTGGTGGTGCTCCCCTCTGGTCCCAGCTACTCAGGAGGCTGAAGCAGAAGAATTGCACGAACCCAGGAGGCAGAGGTTACAGTGAGCCGAGATTTTGGCGACAGAATGAGACTCTGTCTCAAAAAAAAAAAAAAAGATGATTTCATCTCCCTCCCCCAAACAATCAAAAACTGCGCTTCTCCAGTTCCTCTCCCTCTGTGATTTCCTTAAAAACCCCAACCTAGAACTCCTCCAGGAGATGAGTTTGGGGGGTCTCTTCCCATCTCCTCTCTCGATATCCTGCAATCATTAAACTTGTTCTCTGCTGCAAAGTCTTCTGTCGCAATGTATTGATCTGTTCATGTGCAGCAGGCATATGAACCTGTCAATCCAATAACAGTACTACAAAAAAGTGTTGTCAGGTTAAATAAAATAATCCAATGCATTAGGCACCACGCCTGGAATACGACATGCTGGAACATAAATCACTCGTGTCCTGGTTGGAAGCAGGTCAGCACCCTGCACATCCTGATAAACCTGGGTAGGGTTAGAGAAAGCAAAAGGGCTTTGGTAGTTTATACTGAAGCCATCCCTAGGAACTTTATAAAATTAATTGACAAAGAAAGGAAAAATGAAAATAAGTCAAGCTTGCAACCCATCAGCATTCGTCCTGAGGTCAGCTGCTCTCTGACCCCTTCCTCATAGCTGTTTGCTGTCCACGTCTCAGAATCACACAGACCCTGTCACGTGATTTGCCACACACATCAGAGCCCACTTGTCTTCAACTTCTACGTCTCCACATCTCTCTACTTCTCAGCTGACAAAATAAAGGAAAGTTTGCAAAAGCCTGGGCTACAGTCCACTCCGGGAGAATATCTGCGGTCCCGCTGAACCACAGTGAATGATGATCCTGAGAGAGGTATAGAGACCGTAGCTCCGCAGTGGGGTTTTAGTTATGGCAGAGAGGTGAGGAGCAAATATTCTACAAAGAGTTGGTAAAAACAGAGGCATCTGTTTACCATGAGGCGGGCATTCTACAGGATAGAAATTTGGGATTTAATTGCAAGGAAATTTAGTAGCAAAAAGTATCGAGAGGAACACAGGAAGAAATGGCATGACTGGGCTCACACCTATAATCCCAGCACTTTGGGAGGCCAAGGCAGGAGGGTTACTTGAGCCCAGGAGTTTGAGATCAGCGTAGGCAACACAGTGAGACCCCACCTCTACAAAGAGCAAAAACTAGCTGGGCGTGGTGGCACTGTAGTCCTAGCTACTCAAGAGGCTGAAACTGGAGGATCACTTGAGCCCAGGAGGTTGAGGCTGCAGTGAGATGTGATCACACCACTGCACTCCAGCCTGAGTGAGGAAAGGAAAGAAAGAAAAGAAAGAGAAAGAAAGAGAGAGAAAAAGAAAGAAGGAAAGAAAGGAGAGAAGATGGAAGAAAGAAAGGGAAAGAAAGGAAAGAGAGAGAGAGAGAGAGAGAGGGAGGGAGGGAGGGAGGGAGGGAGGCAGGTAGGCTGGCTGGCCAAGTGTGGTGGCTCATGCCTGTAATGTCTGCACTTTGAGAGGCCGAAGCAGGTGGATCACAAGGTTAGGAGTTCAAGACCAGCCTGGCCAGCATTGTGAAACTCCATCTCTACTAAAAATATATAAAATTAGCCAGGCATGGTGGTGTGCACCTGTAGTCCCAGCTACTCAGGAGGCTGAGGAAAGAGAATTGCTTGAACCTGGCCGGCAGAGGTTGCAGTGAGCTGAGATCACACCACTCCACTCCAGCCTGGGCGACAGAGCGAGACTACATCAAAAAAAAAAAAAAAAAGAGAGAGAGAGAGGAAGGAAAGAAGGATATGGCTGGCCTCACATTTGGGGCAGAGACTAAGGATCACAGAGTTAGAACCTGAGCATGACTGCCAGGCACAATTAGGGTAACTGTGGCCTTCCAGCATCCTGGAAGGGGAACCTGCAGTGGTGGGTCATCCATAGCCCCACAGACAGGGCTTCCTGGTGCCCAGATATTGTGTCCATCACACACACAATGGGAGTGCCTCTTGTTCCTTCTTGCCCTATGAGTGTGGACTTAAACTTTTAAATACATGCCCTCTGCACAGGCCACTTAAATGGCCCCTTGCTATGAGAATCCCTGAGCAGAGCTCCTGCTGCCATGGAGGCTGAAGCTGCCATGGCGATACTGCTACCGAGCAAAGGCGCTCACTACCAGATGTACGCAGGAGCCAATCCTGTGGTGCCCAGTGTTTGAAAAAAGAAAAGCTTTATTGCCAGTCCACCCACAACAGATAGCAGTCCAGCTCAAATCTGTGTCCCTAACCTGGGGTCTGGGGCAAGTCTGTGCATTAGGGAAGACAGACTGATAAGCGGAAACATAGTTATGCAGAACCACTGGCTTTGTTTAGATGGAAATACATCTCTGATGGGTGACAAGCTTGTAAGGGCAGTTGCCTCCCCTGGAGGCCAGACACGCCCACCTCTGCACTCAGCACCTGACTCTACACCCAGCACCAGGCTCTGCACTCGGCACCTAGCTCTGCCGCGTGGCTCCCCTGGCTGGCTCTCAGACCGGAAAATCCAACCAACCAATAGCGGCCCGCCCTGTCCCAATCCTGCTTCTTTGGAGCCAATCAGAGCACCCAGCTGTTGCTCCTTTCTCATAGCCATAGAACCCCACACCCCAGGAAGTTGGTGCCACCTCTCTGGTCCCCCTTCCCCAGACCAGAGAACCTCACCCAGGAGCTGAATAAATTGGCATTTAATTTTCTTATACTGGCCTCAGTTTCCTCATTTTAAACTCGGCAATAACCGTTACAAAAGCCATTGCCAGCTGGAATCTTAGGGAGAGCGTAGGACCTGACCCCTATCTCCTGCCGCACATTTTAATGCAAAATCTTTCCTTTTCCTGCTTCCCATGGTAGCTAGAATTCCGCTTTGACGGCCAGTCAATGCTTAGTGCTCATACATCGCCTTCATTTGAACATTTATTGAGTACACACTGTTCTACTCACAAGGAGTATAGTGAAACACAGGTAGAAATGGCCCCTGACAAATGGAACTGATGTTTCAGTGGACTCAGAAAACTAAATGAACAAATCCATCTAAAGCATGATTTCTAACTGTGAAACTTTCTTTGAAAAAAGAGAAAAGGTGATGATAAAAGTGAGGCCTCTGTGGGTGGGGAGGAAGCTATTCAAGGTTGAAGGGTTAGCGGAGGCCCCTCTGAGATTCTAAATGAGCAGCACCCTGCATGATGGGAAAGAAGCAGGTTACCGCAAATGAGAATGGAAATGCGTTTGGAGTGTCTGAGAAAGGCAAGAATGATGTCTGGGTCCCATGAGTAGGAGTGGAGTAATGGGACATGAAATCAGGGAGTTGGGCCAGATCACAGGTTTCACAGGCCGTGTAAGGAGTTTGGGTTCATTCTAACTACGACAGGAAAACACTGAACATTTTTATGCAAAGGACTGGCAAGATAAGAGCTTTGTTTCGATGGAAATGTACCTCTGATGGATGACAAGCTGTTGCCAGTTGGAAATAGAGATGCTAATTCTGTAGCTGAGCAGAGAGGAATAATTTGGGATGAGGGGAGCCAGCCACACTGAGTAAGCCTAACTGGGACACCGCCGTGCAGGGACGGCGGATGCTCCAGGGTGTCAAGGGCCATCATGAAGACAATGGGCACCTTCCGGGCAGGAGACAGAAACACACTCTCAATTTACCCTCCTGGCTGGGTGACCCTGGCCAGCAGCAATCATTGCGCAGGAGACGCAGAAACTACTAAAAACGGCATCCCTGCTACCCTTGAAAGCTGCTATTGTTTGGTATCCTTTGTTCATTTTCCATCCATGGTCACGAACCCAGATCACCTATACCCAACAGGGTTAGGGAGCAGCTGAGAAAAAAAGATGCAGGAGTGAGAGGCAGGAGAAATGATGCCTTAACTCCATTTTCGAAAGCTCTGAGGTAAGTTGAATCTTTCCTTGGTGTTTTGATTCCTGAAAGGAAATCTGGAGTTCCGCAACCATGGAAGAAATCAGACAGAGAGTCTTTTCTATAATACTATAAACTTGTCACCCATTGTAGAGCCTGGCTGGCTTAGCTGGGCCTCCTCTCTGCTTCTGTCGCCCAGTGTAATGCGTACATGACATAGCTATACTCCTACTCAGCTTTAACTCTGCTTATTTTTAGGAGGCAGGATGCCTGTGGCCATTTCCTTCTTAGAACTAAACTGGCTGAAGCTGGTGAAGCCCAATATGTCCACTTACACAACCTCTGAAGAACCTCTAGCTTCATTATAATCCAATCTCTATGCTAACTGACACCCCCACTGCATGACAGCTGATAATCACCATGACAATGACCCGAAAAGACCAAGAAAGGACATAAAAGAGGCAGCTCCCTGTTCCAGGAAAATCTCCATTGCTTCCCAAGAAAAGCATACTCCTCCCCTTGCTCTTAATGCCCGCCCCTTCAACGAAGATATCCTGTACTTGTAATTTCCTGGTTCTCAGAAACTGAGAAATTGATTGGCAAGCTACACTCCCACTTCCCTAATTCCTTGGCCTTTGAATAAAGCCTGCGCTGCTTGACACTTTTCACTGCGTGGATTGGCTTCACAACACTGAACAGGAAAGAGCCCTTTTGGGGGTATCCAGGACACCCGGTAACAAAACGAGGTCCTTTTATTAACAGAACTCCTTTAGGTGGGTGAGGGAATGGAGACTGCTTGAGTTTTGAAGTCAACCAAGCTCAGATTCAAATTCAGATTCATTTATTTGAACCACAGCTTCTACTTTGCATGAAAAATGGGTTTTAGAATGACAGTGTTCCTCTGGAGATCAATTGAGACAAATACCATATAAAGTATGTGAAAATATCTGGCATATAATGAGTGTAAAATAAATATTTATTATATAGAATACAGAATATATGAAAATCCCAGGCCGAGCGCAGTGGCTCACGCCTGTAATCCCAACACTTTTGGGAGGCCAAGGCGGGTGAATCACTTGAAGTAAAGAGTTCGAGACCCATCTGGCCAACGTGGTGAAACCTCGTCTCTACAAAGAATACAAAAATTAGCCAGGCATGGTGGTGAGCGCCTATTATCCTAGCTACTTTGTGGCTGAGGCAGGAGAATTGCTTGAACCCAGGAGGCAGAGGTTGCAGTGAGCCGAGATCGCACCCCTGCACTTCAGCTTGGGCGACAGAGCCAGACTGTCACAAAAAAGAAAAAAAAAAAAAAAAAAGAACTAAAAGAAAATCCCTGGCATATATAATAACTGTTCAATTAGATTGTCCTTCTTCCTCCTGCCACCCATTGACTTCCCCTCTTTCCCTTGAACAGGATGCAAGAAAGGTCCAGACTATAATGAATTTTCCTTAGTATTAAAGTGCTAGGATGGTGGGGAGAACAATCAGGAAGTCAATGAAAACATTCCACTTTGAGCGGTTCTGAGGGAGGCAGACAGAGCGTCCAATCAATACTCCCCTTGTAGTGCTGTTTTTTGGAGCAGTCTGTTAAAATGATGGCTATCTCATTCAACCTTGTCCCAGCCCCGAAGCAGTAGTAGTCAATTCCATATGCACAAAATACTTCGGAGCAGATGTTATGTGAACTGCACAGCGGAAGACGGCCCTCCAGGCAGGCAGGCTCGTGAAAACATTAGAAACTTTTTAAAAGATCAAATGACTGTGAAATCCAGTTAAATGTTAAAGTCAGAATGCCAAGCTAGATAAGAATCTGGAATGGTCATCCAGCTAATTTCCTTGTCTTTCTGCCCAAACAAGTTAAGATCCCAGAGATTACTGACATTCAGTCTAACAAATACTTAATACTGCACATACTATATTCTAGACAATAAGCTAGGCTGAGAGGCTGCCAAATGAGTGTACACAAAGGGAAAAAGACTAAACATCTAGTAATACTTTTCCATTTAATGATTCTTAGCCAAATTGTCCCTGACACGTTATTATTATTATTTTACTTTAATTAATTAATTTTTTTTGAGACAGAGTCTGGCTCTGTCGCCCAGGCTGGAGTGCAGTGTTGCAATCTCGGCTCACTGCAGCCTCCGCCTCCTGGATTCCAGCAATTCTGATGCCTCAGCCTCCCAATTAGCTGGGACTCCAGGCACTCACCACCACACCCAGCTAGTTTTTGCATTTTTTAGCAGAGATGGGGTTTCTTCATGTTGTCCAGGCTGACCTCCTGATCTCAGGTGATCTGCCTACATTGGCCTCCCAAAGTGCTGGGATTAGAGGCATGAGCCACCACATCCAGAAATATTATAATTTTTTGAGACAGGGTATTGCTCTGTTCCGAGGCTGGAGCACACTGGTGCCATCAAGGCTCACTGCAGCCTTGACCTGGGCTCAAGTGATCCTCCTGTCTCAGCCTCTCAAGTAGCTGGGACCACAGGCCCACACCACATCCGGCTAATTTTTTGTTTTAATTTTCTTTAGAGACAGGGTCTCCCTATGTTGCCCAAGCTGGCCAACTCCTAGACCTCAAGAGATCCTCCTGCCTTGGCCTCCTAAAGTGATGAGATGACAGGTATGAGCCACCACACTTAGCTCCTGATCCCTTTCCTGTCCTTGAAGTAAAGAATGCCCAGTGAGAACCACTATTATGGGAATACCGGAGACACTTAAAAACTGACACTTTTGGGCCGGGTGTGGTGGCCAAGCCTGTAATCCCAGCACTTTGGGAGGCCAAGGCAGGCGGATCACGAGGTCAAGAGATCGAGACCATCCTGGTCAACATGGTAAAACCCCGTCTCTACTAAAAATACAAAAAATTAGCTGGGCATGGTGGCGCGTGCCTGTAATCCCAGCTACTCAGGAGGCTGAGGCAGGAGAATTGCCTGAACCCAGGAGGCGGAGGTTGCGGTGAGCCGAGATCGCGCCATTGCACTCCAGCCTGGGTCACAAGAGCGAAACTCCGTCTCAAAAAAAAATAAATAAATAAATAAAATTAAAATTAAAAAAAGCTGTATCGGCCAGGCGCGGTGGCTCAAGCCTGTAATCCCAGCTCTTAGGGAGGCAGAGGCGGGAGGATAGCTTGAGCCCAGGAGTTCGAGACTGGCCTGGGCAATATAGCGAGACCCCGTTCTCCACAAAAAGGAAAAAAACAAAAAGACAAAAAAAAAAAAAAAAGAAGACCAAAAGTTGGAGAACTTATACTTTCTGAACCTGATTTCAAGACTGCTGACCAGAAAAGTTAGGAAACCTAGAAAGGAGAGCGTTCTTTTCTTTTTTTTTTTTTTTTTTGAGTCAGAGTTTCGCTCTTGTTACCCAGGCTGGAGTGCAATGGCGCGATCTCGGCTCACCGCAACCTCCGCCTCCCGGGTTCAGGCAAGTCTCCTGCCTCAGGCTCCTGAGTAGCTGGGATTACAGGCACGCGCCACCATGCCCAGCTAATTTTTTTTTTTTATTATTTGTAGTAGAGACGGGGTTTCACCATGTTGACCAGGATGGTCTCAATCTCTTGACCTCGTGATCCACCCGCCTCAGCCTCCCAAAGTTCTGGGATTACAGGCTTAAGCCACCGCGCCCGGCCTGAGAGCGTTATTTCTAAAGAAAGGTACCATCACCCGCAGGTGGGATGTGGAACCTCGGGCTGAAACTGAGGGGTGGTTGCTTCAAGGGAGGGAAGGATGAGACAGGAATTTATGCTGAGGGGTAGTTAAGTATACATATTCAACAGGTTATAGGAGGAGCTATGAATATTCACAAAAGGGGTGCACATATGCCTGGTAGGCCGACATAGTTTGGAACTGTGTCCCCACCCAAATCTCACGTTGAATTGCAATTCCGAATGTTGGAAGTGGGGCCTGGTGGGAGGTGATTGTTGGATCATGGGGGTGTATTTCCCCTTTGATACTGTTCTCATGATAGTGAGTGAGTGCTCATGAGATCTGGTTGTTTAATAAAAGTGTGTAATACCTCCCCACTCTCTCTTCCTCCTGTTCTGGCCCTGTGAAGTGCTGCCTCTCCCTTTGCATTCTGCCAGGATGGTAAGTTCCCTGAGGCCTCCCCAGAAGCAGATGCCGTTATGCTTCCTATATAGCCTGCAGAAGCATGAACCAATTTAATCTATTTTATTTATAAATTATCCAGTCTCCGGTATTTCTCTATAGTAATATGAGAACTCTCTAAAACATAGGGTAACATGTATGTTCCATGCATCCTATGTTTGCTGCTTCAGAGTGGAGACTTAACATTTAAATATATTACAATTAGGTACTATAGGTCAGAAGTGGAAGGAGAAAACATGAAGGCAGTCAGTACTCAGCCCCGCTAGACTGGCCAGAACCGCTCCGTGATCTGGTCATAATCACCTGTCAAGGTGGTCAGTTGTTGTGTCAAAACTGTAAAAGGGGCTGGGCACAGTGGCTCATGCCTGTAATCCCGGCATTTTGGGAGGCCTAGGTGGGTAGATCACCTGAAGTCAGGAGCTGTAGACCAACCTGGCCAACATGATGAAACCCCATCTCAACTAAAAATACAAAAATTAGCCAGGCATGGTGGTGCATGCACCTATAATCCCAGCACTTTGGGAAGCCGAGGCAATTGGATCACCCGATGTCAGCAGTTTGAGGCCAGCCTGGCCAACATGGTGAAACCCTGTCTCTACTAAAAATACACGCAAAAAATTGGCTGGTATGGTGGTGGGCACCTGTAATTCCAGCCAACTGGGAGGCCGAGGCAGAAGAATTGCTTGAACCTGGGAGGCAGAGGTTGTAGTGAGCCAAGACTGTGCCATTGCACTCCAGCCTGGATGACACTCTGTCTCAAAAAAAAAAAAAAAAAAAAAAAAAAAAAAAAAAAAAAAAACACTGCAAGAGGGAGGGGCACTGTCAGGAGGCTGGTTCAAATCAACAGTGGAACAAGTCTTTTGAAAGGGCTGCTGCTTTCTGGTTAACCCTTAGGAAAGAAACCCTAATGGCGGTGAGCAAAGAATAGAGTATAACAATGTGTATCCAACCTGTGTCTCCTCCTGTCGAGAAATTCAGTTTCTTTTTTTTTTTTTTTTTTTTTTTTGAGACGGAGTTTCGCTCTTGTTACCCAGGCTGGAGTGCAATGGCGCGATCTCAGCTCACCGCAACCTCTGCCTCCTGGGTTCAGGCAATTCTCCTGCCTCAGCCTCCTGAGTAGCTGGGATTACAGGCACGCGCCACCATGCCCAGCTAATTTTTTGTATTTTTAGTAGAGACGGGGTTTCACCATGTTGACCAGGATGGTCTCGATCTCTCTACCTCGTGATCCACCCTCCTCGGCTTCCCAAAGTGCTGGGATTACAGGCTTGAGCCACGGCGCCCGGCGAGAAACTCAGTTTCTTAAGGTTTCTCTGAGACTCACTTGGTCGAGAGGGCGTTCGTTCAGTCAGTTGAGGTGCTTAGGATTTTATTTTTATTTCCCAAGACGTACTATGAATCCACAGTTGTAAGCATCAACAAACACAGAAAACAATGCAATTTTCAGCAAAGCAGCCAAGACAGTCCAGTTGGAAAAGGACATTGTTTTAATGAGGCTGCAACAACCTGGGTATCCATTTGGAATAAATGAAGCCTGATCCTTTCACACCAAAGATTAATTTGAGTGGATTGATAAAGCTACACGAAAAGGCACAAACCATAATACTTTCAGGAGAACACACAGGAGAATATCTTTGTCACTTGGGGCTAGGTAAGGTTTCCCAGGAAAAATATAGAAGACAATAACATAATAGGAAAAAGTAATCCTTAAAAACAAAAATTCATAAAAAGAGAAAATTGATAAAGTTGACTTAATCATAATTTAAAATTTTGTATTAAAAGACACTTTTAAGAAAATGAATAAGCCAGACATAAGCTGGGAGAAAGAAAGATCCATCAGAGGACTGGTATTCAGGATATATAAAGACCCCTAGAGTTGAGCGCGGTGGCTCACACCTATAATACCAACACTTTCGGAGGCTGAGGCAGGTGGATCACTTGAGTTCAAGAGTTTGAGACCAGCTCGGCCAACATGGGAAACCTCGTCTCTACTAAATATACAAAAATTAGGCCAGGCGCGGTGGCTCATGCCTATAATCCCAGCACCTTGGGAGGCCGAGGCGGGTAGATCACGAGATCAAGAGATCGAGACCATCCTGGTCAACATGGTGAAACCCCGTCTCTACTAAAAATACAAAAAATTAGCTGGGCATGGTGGCGCGTGCCTGTAATCCCAGCTACTCAGGAGGCTGAGGCAGGAGAATTACCTGAACCCAGGAGGCAGAGGTTGCGGTGAGCCGAGATCGCACCATTGCACTCCAGCCTGGGTAACAAGAGCGAAACTCCGTCTCAAAAAAAAAAAAAAAAAAAGATATAAAAATTAGCCAGGAGTAGTGGCGGGCACCTGTAATCCCAGCTACTAGGGAGGCTGAGGCATGAGAATCGCCTGAATTCTGGAGATGGAGGTTGTAATGAGCCAAGATCACACCACTGCAATCCAGCCTGGTCAACAGAGCGAGACTCCATCTCAAACAAAACAAAACAAAACAAAACAAAACCCAAAGACCCTTACAATTCAATAATGAAAACAACCAATCCACTCAATGAAAAAACAGTCAACGATTTGAACAGACACTTCACAAAAGAAGATACATGAATAGTAGTCAAGAATCTCATTTAAAACTGCCCAACATTATTAGTTATTCGGGATATGCAAATTAAAACCACAATATGATATCATCTCTGTGATGTTAGGATATATACTGATTTTCACCCGCAGTTCCTGGCTCATCACTCCCTTATCCCTTGTTACAGTCTTTTGTTACTACATTGGGTGTGTTAGCCCTCAGGAGCAGGCCTCCAACATCATGAAGCCTCCATAAAAACCCAAGAGGACTGGGTGTGGGGAGCTACGAGATAGCTGAGCACATGAAGGTTCGCAGGGAGGGTGTGGAAGTTCCAAGCCTCTTCACCCATACCTCACCCTATGCATGTTTCATCCATACCCTTTGCAGTATCCTTCATCATAAACCAGTAAATGCAAATAAATATTTCCCCGAGTTCCATGAGCTGCTCCGATGAATTAATCAAACCCGAAGAGGGAGTCAGGGAATTGCTTGAACTTGGGAGGTGGAGTTGCTGTGAGCTGAGATTTCGCCACTGTACTCCAGCCAGGGCAACAGAGAAAGACTCTGTCTCAAAAAAAAACAACAAGACAAAAGACAAAGTGGGAGTCATGGGAACCCTAACTTACACCCAGTCAGTCAGAAGTTCTGGAGGCCAGGGCAAGCGACTGGTGCTGTGTGGGAGGGGCCAGTCTTGGGGACTGAGACCTCAACCTGTGGGATCTGACACTATCTTCAGGTCGCCCAGCTGGTGTCCACTACTAGGTGCAGGGTGGGGGGAACCCCACCCATTTAGTCACAGAAGTCTTCTGTGTTGGTGAGAGTAGAGGAAAAGCATGGTTAGGAAGAGTTTTTTTCTATGCAATCTCACGCTCACATTTGAAGGAAAACAATTTCCAGCAAGGACACTGAGCAGCTGAGGCTCTCATACGTTCCTGATGGGAGCA
Source organism: Saimiri boliviensis (assembly GCF_048565385.1). Taxonomy (NCBI): domain Eukaryota; kingdom Metazoa; phylum Chordata; class Mammalia; order Primates; family Cebidae; genus Saimiri; species Saimiri boliviensis. Next base: position 6,958,220 of record NC_133463.1, on the reverse strand, counting down.
TAACCTGGAATGACCACTTTGTAAAAATGACCTCCCAGTTGCTTTAAAAAGGGAACATACACCTACCCTAGCACTTCCACTGTGCATATTGCCCTAGAAAAATAAAAATGCATGTCCACAAAATACTTTTACAGGAACGCTCATAATAGCTTTATTCATGCTGACCAAAAACTGGAAATAGCCAAGTACCCAGGAATAGAATGGAAAACAAGCTGTGGTATATTCATAAAATAGAGCACTAACCAACAATGAAAAATGAAGAAACTACGAAACACACAATAATATGGGGGCAATCTAAAATGCCGTATGTTGAGAAAAAGCCTAACAGAACAGAGTATGCATTCTATGATCCCATTTACATGAAGTTCTGGAACAGGAAAAACTAAAAGGAAATAGAAATGAGCATAGTGATGGCCTCTCACTGGGTTGGGACAAAAATGGACTGCAGATGAGCTTGAGGAAGCGTTCCGGAGTGAAGAAGATGCTATGTCCCGGTAGAGCTTTAGGATACAGAGGTGTATGCATTTGTCAAGACTCAGGGAATAACAGACTTAAGATTTGTCCATTTCATTGTGTGTCAATTTGATCTTAAAAATCAAACAGGGGGCCGGGGCGCGGTGGCTCAAGCCTGTAATCCCAGCACTTTGGGAGGCCGAGGCGGGTGGATCACGAGGTCGAGAGATCGAGGCCATCCTGGTCAACATGGTGAAACCCCGTCTCTACTAAAAATACAAAAAATTAGCTGGGTGTGGTGGCGCGTGCCTGTAATCCCAGCTACTCAAGAGGCTGAGGCAGGAGAATTGCCTGAACCCAGGAGGCGGAGGTTGCGGTGAGCCGAGATCGCGCCATTGCACTCCAGCCTGGGTAACGAGAGCAAAAACTCCGTCTCAAAAAAAAAAAAAAAAAAAAAAAAAAATCAAACAGGCTCATGCCTGTAATCCTAGCACTTTGGAAGGCCGAGGTGGGTAGATCACTTGAGGTCAGGAGTTCAAGACCAGCCTGGCCATCATGGTGAAACCCCACCTTAAAAAAAAATTAATTAATTGATCTAAAAAAAAAATCAAACAAAGCTGGGTGTCTCATCTCTGTAATCCCAGCACACTGAGAGGCCAAGGTGAGTGGATCACATGAGGCCAGGAGTTCGAGACCAGTCTTGCCAACATGGTGAAATCCCATCTCTACTAAAAATACAAAAATTAGCTGGGCACAGCAGTGTGCACCTGTAATCCCAGCTACTCAGGAGGCTGAGGCAGGAGGATCTTGAATCCAGGAGGCAGAGGCTATAGTGAGCTGAGATTGCACCACTGCACTCGAGCCTAAGCAAGAGAGACTCCATCTCATAAAATAAAATGAAATGAAATAAAGAACTGAAATACTATTGATTACAAGGGGAAGTATACTGATGTCTGCAACTCACTTCGAAGTGAATAAAAAAACAAGATGGGTTGATGGATGAGAAAGGGATGGACAGATTGACAGACATGCAATAAAGTAACTATAAAATATTAATTGTTAAATCCAGGTTGTGCATATGTAAGTATATACTGTAAAATTCTTTCAGCTTCTCTGTTTGAAGCTTTTTGTAATAAAAATATAGCCTGTAACCCCAGCACTTTGGGAGGCAGAGGCGGGTGGCTCACAAGATCAAGAGATCGAGACCATCCTGGCCAACATGGTGAAACCTAAAAATACAAAAATTAGCTGAGCATGGTGGTGTGCGCTTGCAGTCCCAGCCACTCGGGAAGCTGAAGCAGGAGAATTGCTTGAACCCAGGAGGCGGAGGCTACAGTGAGCCGAGATTGTGCCACTGCACTCCAGCCTGGTGCCTGGCGACAGAGCAAGACTCTATCTCAAAAAAAAAAAAAAAAAAAAAGACGAAAAAGAATGATTATCACTCTTCTGATAGATTTAGAATTAATATAGCACTATATGAATAATGTTATAAGCATTCACCTGGGATTGTCTACATCTTTCAAATCTTTGGCCATATTTGGCATTGCCATTACTGTTTCCAGCCACTCACTGCTCTTTACCTTTGCATAGTTTATCTTTCTACCCATGTGCCCTCAATTCAAACTCATTAAGAGGCATCATGAGAATTACAGATCATGCTTTCATCTTTACGGTCATTTTGAAACCATATACTTGTCTATCCTCCATTCTCAGCCCCCAACCAGAGCTGTGGTTTTTCCAGGACCATTGATCCCATCTGATCTCTGTACCGGGAGTGGGAAAATGGCAGTCTACTGGGGTGGTCAACGGCCAGCTCATTTGCCTGGGTGCCTGATTTCAACAGAGTCATCATGTTGAGATTATTTTTAGCCCCACAACATTTTCAACCGGCAGGCACCTCACACACCAGATGGCTCCCTGCCCCTTTCGCAACAGGGTCTGCTAATGAAACTATTATATGGCATGCTTACAGTGTCACAATTAGTCAGAGGTAAAATGAAGAGAGAAACCCAAGCTTTTTGATTTCACAAAGGCCCTTCCCATTAATCCCCACTGATCTAAATTATCTTGAACTCCTTTTAGAAAGAAAAAGAGTGCAGATAAAGAAATGGTTCGCCATCATGTGACTAATTTAGATAAAATAAATATGATTTCCATGGTTATCTGTACAAATAATGTTCTACAGGAATACATTCACTTTGTCATCTTATGAAGTGCAGCACGACCTCTGTGTAATTAGAAGGCTGGTGTCTGTCAGTAAAGCTATCAGACAGCTGGGCGCGGTGGCTCACACCTGTAATCCTAGCCCTTTGGGAGGCTGAGGTGGGTGGATCACCTGACGTTAGGAGTTCAAAAGCAGCCTGGCCATCGTGGTGAAACCCCATCTTTAAAAAAGAAAAAAAAAGAAAAAAGCTATCATAGAAGGGACCAAATTCAGCAGCCTGGAGGCCAACAGATAGGGGACATTAGGATTTTTAGATGAATAGACATGGAAGGGGAGGGAAAGTCAGCTAGGAGAGGGAGGAGTAGAGTCACAAAAATGAAGATGAAACCAGTATTGTAATCTCCTCAATTTTGTAATGCTATTTTCTTTCTTTCTTTCTCTTTTTTTTTTTTTTTTTTTTTTTTTTCTAGACAGAATTTCCCTCTTTCACCCAGGCTGGAGTGCAGTGGTGCAATCTTGGCTCACTGCAACCTCTGCCTCCCGGGTTCAAGTGATTCGCCTGCCTCAGCCTTTCGAGCAACTGGGATTATAGATGCCCACTACCACACACGGCTAATTTTTGTATTTTTTGTAGAAATAGGTTTCACCATGTTGGCCAGGCTGGTCTCAAACTCCTGATCTCAGGTGATCCGCCTGCCTCGGCCTCCCTAAGTGCTGGGATTACAGGGGTGAGCCACCACGCCAGGCTTGTAATGCTGTTTTCTGTAATCCTATAACACTGAAATGTTGTCTTATTAATAACCACAAGCACATCTCAGAAGTTTCCAAACCTTTGCTCCCCCTCTGGTCTTTCAGATATTTTTGGAAGTAGAGAGTAGAATGATGGTTACTAGAGGCTGGGAAGGAGAATGGGGGCAGTATAGGGTTGGTGAATGTGTGCAAACATACAGTTAGAGAGAAGGAGTGAGTTTCCACAGCAGAGCCGGGTGAATAGAGTTAACAACAAGGTATCGTATATTTCATAATAGCTAGAAGAGAAGATGTGAAATGTTCCCAATTCAAAGAAAAAATAAATGGTTGCAATGATGGATTTTCTAAATGCCCTGATTTGGTCATTACCATTGTATGCGTGTATCAAAATATCACATGTACTCCATAGATGTGTACAATGATTATGTACCAATAAAAAAAGATACTTTAGGACGTCCTTTGGTTCCTACCAAATTCACTTTCTACAGTGAATAAACTTATCTCTATCTTTGGTCTTTTACCCTTTTGACGTACCACCTTGGTTATGGTTTTCTTTTTTTTTTTTTTTTTTTTTTTTTTGTGAGACAGAGTTTCGCTCTTGTTACCCAGGCTGGAGTGCAATGGCACGATCTCGGCTCACCGCATCCTCCGCCTCCTGGGTTCAGGCAATTCTCCTGCCTCAGCCTCCTGAGTAGCTGGGATTACAGGCACGTGCCACCACGCCCAGCTAATTTTTTGTATTTTTTAGTAGAGACGGGGTTTCACCATGTTGACCAGGATGGTCTCGATCTCTTGACCTCGTGATCCACCCGCCTCAGCCTCCCAAAGTGCTAGGATTACAGGCTTGAGCCACCGCGCCCGGCTAACACATGGTTTTCAATAGTCCCGGCCCAAGTCCGATTTAGGTTAATCCACTGTACCTTCTTCCCTTATAGTGAAATCCCCGCTTTTCACCTTGAGTATTGTTTCCCTATCACATTCTCATGATTTGCCTATTGATGTTCATACATCAACATATACCTTCCTCTCTCCATCCTCACGGTAATCTACCAACATCGTGAACAATAACACACCTTGAATATAGGGATTCAGGATGTAGGGATGAGAACACAGAGCTTGAATTCGGAAGACTAGTTCATCTCTCAGCTCAGCTTCTTACTATATGGGTGGCTTTGAAAAATGTACAACCTGTTTCCTTTTTAAAAGGGGAAATAAGCCTACCACAGTGGCTTATGCCTGTAATCCCAGCACTTTGGGAGGTCAAGATGGGCAGATCACTTGAGGTCAGGAGTTCGAGACCAGCCTGGCCAACATGGTGAAACTCCATCTCTACTAAAACCACAAAACTTAGCTGGGCGTGGTGGCGCCCTCCTGCCCTCCTGTAGTCCCAGCTACTTGGGAGGCTGAGGCATGAGAATCAGTTGAACCTGGGAGGTGGAGGTTGCAATGAACCAAGATTGTACCACTGCACTCCAGCCTGGGCAACAGAAGGAGACGCTGTCTCAAAAAAAAAAAAAAAAAAAAAAAAAAAGAAATACAAATAAAACTAAAATAAAAGGGAAAATAATATTATTCTGCCATCCTCTAGAGTTATCTTGATGGCCAAATGACATAATATTTGTGAATTAGTTTGGGGTTCTTACATGCAGATTGAGACAAGAATTCAAATGCAAGTGAGGTGGGTTAAATACGGTACTGACAGCCTCCCTTAAGTGGAAACAAACTTACCGAATTGATGGAAAGAGCAAACAGCCTGGCAGTGCACAAACCACATCCTGGGCTCCTGGTTAGAACATCCTGCAGTAAGGCCCTAGAAGGGCAGAAGGGAAAATTCCCAAATTCTCATGAGCACAGAAACTCAACATTAGCGTCCTTGAGCTGACCTGTGTTCGTTATAATAGTAAAAAGCACACCCTTGGGTGAAGAATTAAAATGCTCATGAGACATACGATATGTGTAGTAGCCTGTACGGCTGCCGCACACGCTGGCTTGGGACACCATGTACAACGCGCTCAACAGCAACACCCCTTCCCACCCCTTTGAATGATCATGTGCATCGCCCATAACAGGCAGTACCTCAGTGCCAGAGGCGGCTGTCTCCTTCTCAAGCACCCAGCTGTCAGAGTTACCTCACTTTGCAATAAACTTCTTTACCTACTTTCGCTTTGGACTCACTCTCAAATTCTTTATTATTTCTTTTTTATTTTATTCATTTATTTTTATAGAGATGGGGCCTCACTCAGGCTGGTCTTGAGCACCTAGGCTCAAGCGATCTTCGCACATTGGCCTCCCAAAGTGCTGGGATTACGGGAGTGAGCCACTGCACCAACCGCACTTTAAATTATTCTGTGCCACGAAGGCAAGAACCTGAACTGGCCCAATAACAAGACAGGGAGCTTCTGTGGAAGGGGCTGGAAATGCCTGCTGGGGAAGGGAAGAAGTGGTCCTGGAATGGAAAAGCAGGACCAAGGGCAGCACATACATTCGATGTGGACGCCTTTAAAAAAAAAAAAAGCAGAAAGCACACATCTCACAGCTGCCCTACCCGAGACGCAAGGAAGCCAAGCTGCTGCTGGGGAATGTTTGGGGGGAGTTAGCTCCCCAGCAATTCCAGCCGGCCCTGCACCTGGCCAGCCTCTTTCAGGCTTTTGGGGTGCACTGCAGTGGTGAGGGCTGGGGTGTGTGGCATAAATCGTGTCATGATTATTATTCCTTAAAAGCTTCACCGTTGGAGTCCCAGGCACCTTCTCAGCCTCTGTTCGCTACTCTACTTGCTGCTAATTCTTCAAGACCCTCCTAGCACACTGTCACAGCTGCCAAGAATCTTCACCACCACTCCATTCCACTTCATCTACCCGGAAATAGCCGACAGCCATCTACTGCTTAGACGTTCTCCACCTCTGCCGTCTTTGTCTCTGGCATTTTCTTCTTTGTTTACGGTCAATTATCTCTTAGCCTTTCCTGCTTTCTCACTCCTGAATCTTATCTTCATCTTTTCTAATCACGGGTTGTTTCTTATTTTCATAGGCCCAGGAAGACACTCTTGATTTCATCTGCCTCTTAACATGCCGGATAGTCAGTGGGTTCATTCTACATTCCAGATGGCAACCTGGAATTCCACAGTCCATTGATCTTCTAACAATTCATATTACCAATTAGCAAGCTTCGCTGCTTCTTCTGTGTTCTCAGTGTTTTACAGTTTTATCCTTAGTATCTTGGCACCAAAAGTACCTCTTAAAGTTTCTCTCATATGAGCATTAAGAGATGTGACAAATTTTTTTTTAAAATAACTCCTACACTGTATCAGACAGATTTATACCAACTGTTAATAGGTATCATGCTAAAGTAACACTTCAAGATCAAATAATTTGGGCAAATATTGACTAAACAAGATTTAAAGGCAATTATCATCTAACTTCTCAGAGCTGTGAAATATGCTCACATGTGTTATAAATAGTTTCAACCTAAATAACAAAGAGAGGCTCTCTAAAAGAAGATGTTTACTAGGGAAGAGAACATTGCAATGGGAATACACATGCTATAGCAAACTTTTTTTTTTTTTTTGAGATGGAGTTTTGCTCTGTCACCAGGCTGGAGTGCAGTGGCGTGGCATGATCTCGGCTCACTGCAACCTCTGCCTCCTGGGTTCAAGCGATTCTCCTGCCTCAGCTTCCCAAGTAGCTGGGACTGTAGACACCCCACCATATACAGCTAATTTTTGTATTTTTAGTAGAGACAGGGTTTGACCATGTTCGTCAGGATGGTCCCGATCTTTCGACCTCATGATCTGCCTGCCTCAGCCTCCCAAAGTGCTGGGATTACAGGCATGAGCCACTGCGTCCGGCCAGCAAACTGTTAATATGTGTCAGGGAGGTAAAAGAAGGCAAAGATTTCTTTTTTTAATTAATTAATTTATTTATTTACTTTTAAGATGGGATTTCACCATGATGGCCAGGCTGGTCTTGAACTCCTGACTTCAGGTGATCTACCCACCTCGCTCTCCCAAAGTGCTAAGATTATAGGCATGAGCCACAGCGCCCGGCCAAGAAGGCAAAGATTTCTTTAAAAAGTGAGGAGGACTACACAATTGTTTTTGAAATACTTATCTTTAGTTACACAGATCAGTGGCAAGGTGACACCAGTACAAGTTTGGACAGGCAGTTGCTGGACAGATGTTCTTGTATCTATTTTTTGTAACGTTGCAATGGGTTGTGTGCCAGGTTGTGGTTTTTATATAGTATTTTTCATTATCAGATACACAAGTGTCAGAATCCTTTTTTTATGGCGTTTGCTGGCTCTACTTGTCAGGATTTTCTTTTTCTTTTTCTTTCTTTCTTTCTTTTTTTTTTTTTTTTGAGACGGAGTTTCGTTCTTGTTACCCAGGCTGGAGTGCAATGGCACGATCTCTGCTCACTGCAACCTCCGCCTCCTGGGTTCAGGCAATTCTCCTGCCTCAGCCTCCTGAGTAGCTGGGATTACAGGCACGCGCCACCATGCCCAGCTAATTTTTTTGTATTTTTAGCAGAGACGGGGTTTCACCATGTTGACCAGGATGGTCTCGATCTCTTGACCTTGCGATCCCCCTGCCTCGGCTTCCCAACGTGCTGGGATTACAGGCTTGAGCCACTGCACCCGGTCTCTTCAAGCTTTGTAGGAAGCATGCGGCAGACATATGCTTCCGGTGAGGCCCCAGAAGCTTACAGTCATGGCAGAGGTTGGCAGAGGGCCAGCATGTTACATGGTAAGAGTGGTGCAGGGAGGCGCCAGGCTCTTTTGAACAACCATATCTCCATCGCCAAGAGGATCGTGCCAAGCCATTTGTGAGGGATCCACCCCCACGATCCAACCACCTCCCACCACACCCCATCTTCAACATTGGCGATCACATTTCAACATGAGATCTGGAAGGGACAAACATCCAAATCATATCAATAGGACAAAGTTTTTTTTTAAAAAGATAAAACAGGATTATCCAAAAAAAAAAGGGGGGGGCAGGATTATTTTGTAATGCCAGAAAGTGAGAAAGTGCTTTACACACACACACACACACACACACAATAGTGGGAGTTTGTCAAAATGATACAAGAGCCAACTGAAGGCTGGGCACGGTGGCTCATGTCTGTAATCCCAGCACTTTGGGAGGCCAAGGCAGGCAGATAACCAGGTCAAGAGATCTAGGCCTTCCTGGCCAACATGGTGAAACCCCATCTCTACTAAAAATACAAAAAAAAGTTAGTTGGTTGTTTTGGGGCACCCCTGTAATCCCAGTTACTTGGGAGGCTGAGGCAGGAGATGGCTTGAACCTGGGAGATGGAGTTTGCAGTGAGCTGAGATCATGCCACTGCACTCCAGCCTGGCACCTAGTGACAAAGCAAGACTCTGTCTCAAAAAAAAAAAAAAAAAAAAAAAGAGCCAACTGAGCTTCCAATGGCCAAAGCTGGAACAATTTCAAAAACCCAAATAAGGTAGTATTGAAATGGCAACCCAAAATAAAAAATAAATATACATGAATCATATAAACAAACGACTGAATGAATTTACAAGTGGGGGAGAATAGAAAACCTCCCGTGCAGAAGAAGTCTGTATAATTTATGTAGATACTCTGCCCTCAATAAAACTAGAACTCTCCACTATTTATTTTTTCTTTTTCTTTCCTTTTTTTTTTTTTTTTTGAGACTGAGTTTCGCTCTCCTTACCCAGGCTGGAGTGCAATGGCGTGATCTCGGCTCACCGCAACCTCCGCCTCCTGGGTTCAGGCAATTCTCCTGCCTCAGCCTCCTGAGTAGCTGGGATTACAGGCACACGCCACCATGCCCAGCTGATTTTTTGTATTTTTAATAGAGACGGGGTTTCATCATGTTGACCAGGATGGTCTCGATCTCTTGACCTCGTGATCCACCCGCCTCGGCCTCCCAAAGTGCTGGGATTACAGGCTTGAGCCACCGCGCCCGGCCCCTTTTTTTTTTTTTTTAAGAGACCGGGTCTCGCTGTGTTGCCCAAGCTGGAGTGCAGTGGCTATTCACAGGCAGAATCCCACTGCTGATGAGCGCAGGAGTTCTGACCTGCTCCGTTTCCGACCTCCCCCGCTCCTGGGAGGTCACGATATTGCTGCTGAACTTAGTGCAGACACCTGATCGGCATAGCACGTGACAGCCCAGAACTCCTGGGCTCAAGTGATCCTCCAGCCTCGGCCTCCCAAATAGCTGGAACTACTGGCACGGGCCACCGTGCCCAGCTCCACTCTTTATTTTCATTTTAAAATTTTTGTTGAGACAGTGTCTCCCTTTGTTATCCAGGCTGGAGTTCAGTGGCACAATCTTGGCTCGCTGCAATCTCAACCTCCAAGCACTCAAGCAATCCATCTGCTTTGGCCTCCCAAAATGCTAAGATTATAGGCATGAGCCTCCTTGCCCAGCTGACTCCCCACCCTTTAAGTGTTGGCTGTACAGAATTACTTCCAAAGAATACAACAATGTAATCCCAGCACTTTGGGAGGCTGAGTCTGGTAGATCGCTGAGCTCAGGAGCTCAAGACCAGCCTGGGCAACATGGTAAAACCCCATCTGTACTAAAAATACAAAAATTAGCTGGGCGTGGCCGCGTGGCCTGTAGTCCCAGCTACCTGGGAGGCTGAGGCAGGAGAATTGCTTGAACCCAGGAGGCAGAGGTTGCAGTGAGCCAAGATTGCACCACGACACTCCAGCCTGGCGCCTGGCAACAGAGCGAGACTCTGTTCCCCCCCCCAACAACAACAACAACAACAACAACAACAAAAAAAAAAAAAAAAAAAAAAAAAAAAAAGCGCGTGCAGCTACAGACTTGCCTGGACTGCCTTAGCATCAGAGAATTCGGCATGATGACCCCAGAATAGAACAAAGCTGTTCAAGGACTGCAAGACCCAAGAGAATTACGGAGAATAATTCCTCACTGTGGGACCTCAGAACATCGTACAACCTGACTGCACCCAGAGATAACAGATTCCAGTAGCAGTTGCCGCCAACCAAATTGAGGAGTGGGACGTGCTCCCCGCCGGCAACAATTTAAACATTCTCTTCTCCACTTACCACTCTCCCAAGAGAATGGAAGGAGGTAAATCACCCACTGCTCTGGTCTGCCCTAGAAGAGGAGAGAAAAACTGCTTCGAAGTTTAAAGATAAAAAAATCAAAACCAAGCCGGGCGCGGTGGCTCAAGCCTGTAATCCCAGCACTTTGGGAGGCCGAGGCGGGTGGATCACGAGGTCAAGAGATCGAGACCATCCTGGTCAACATGGTGAAACCCCATCTCTACTAAAAATACTAAAAATTAGCTGGGCATGGTGGCGCGTGCCTGTAATCCCAGCTACTCAGGAGGCTGAGGCAGGAGAATTGCCTGAGCCCAGGAGGCGGAGGTTGCGGTGAGCCGAGATCGCGCCATTGCACTCCAGCCTGGGCAACAAGAGCGAAACTCCGTCTCAAAAAAAAAAAAAAAAAAAAAAAAAAAAAAAAAAAATCAAAACCAGAAAACAGGTGTGAACTTTACGTACTGGAATGAGTGTTCTGCCATCTGACCCCGGAGGCTAAGGGATGGAGTACCGTCATGGTGGCATTCAGGGAGCCGCTCCCCAGTAAGAAATGAGATTTAAGTTCTCCTATTTGAGAGGCAGGTGTTGGAGAAAACACTTTTTATGTTTTTACTTCACACCTTGAGGTACTTAGCATACAAGTGATACCAATAACAATTTAATATTTAAGGGGATTTATACCATGCAGACAATTTTTATTACTATTATTACTTTTATAGAAAACTTTAAATGCTTTTTTGCAAAAAAAAAAAAAAATAATAATAATAAAATAAATGGTGGCAACACAGATTTTTCTCTCCTCACTTCACAATAGCCAATATCAGCCAGGCATGGGGGCTTGCACTTCTAATTCCAGCACTTTGGGAAGCCAAGGTGGGTGGATTATTTGAGCTAAGGAGTTGTAAACCAGCCTGGGCAACACGGCAAGACCCCGTCTTTTTTTTTTTTTTTTTTTTTTTAGACAGAGTTTCACTCTTGTCACCCTGGCTAGAGTGCAGTGGCATGATCTCAGCTCACTGCAACCTCTACCTCCTGGGTTCAAGCGAATTCTCCTGCTCAGCCTCCCGAGTAGCTGGGATTACAGGCACCCATTACCATGCCTGACTAATTTTTGTATTTTTAGTAGAGATGGGGTTTCACCATGCTGGGCAGGCTGGTCTCAAACTCCTGACCTTAGGTGATCTGCCTGCCTCAACCTCTCAAAGTGCTAGGATTACAGGTGTGAGCCCCCGTGCCTGACCAAGACCCCAGGATTAAAAAAAAGAAAGAAAGAAAAAAAAGTGTCAATATCTTTAAAACTGGTGAAACTAATTTATCCAAGGCCCTTGCTATATTTTTCTTCAGTTTTGTCTTGAGATTTCTCCCAAGAGTGGCAGCTCTGGTCCCGCCCTGACGGGACCCGGGGAGGCGGGCCTGGCTGTGGACAGCATGCCTTTCTCAGGATGCTGCCTCATCCCGAAGGATGCCTCCTGCCTCTGTGTCTGACCTGCGACCAGGGTCCCTCTCACAGGAAACGTGTTTATTCCGGCAGACACCCTGGTGGCTCTTAGGTTACCTGTGCCCACTTTATTCCTACCAAGATAGCCATTCCCCGGGAGAGCCCTGACTGGGAGGAGAGCTGAGTCCAATGTGTGGGTCGGGGGAGGCAGAGGAGACAGCTCGAGAAAACACATGAAATAACAGAGGTTTCCCTTGCTCTATTATTTCATTGTCTTTTGAAAGGACACACAGGTAACAGAAGCAGTTTTTATTACTTCTCCCAGAGAAGAAGACAGCAGGACTCACAGGGCCGACCGGAGGAGGAAGGCTGTCCGGGACGTGCACTCAGACTGTGGGTGGAGAGCAAGGGCGAGAGAGATGGGGAGAGAGAAGCGGGGAGAGAATGTGTGTGAGAGGGATCTGTGGGCGGAAGCCTTTCCCGGGGCTCTGAGCATTACAAATCCAGGCAGATTTCCCACGGGGACTTCCTGATTTTTTTTTTTTTTTTTTTTTTTTTTGAGATGGAGTTTCGCTCTTGTTACCCAGGCTGGAGTGCAATGGCGCAATCTTGGCTCACTGCAACCTCCGCCTCCTGGGTTCAAGCAATTCTCCTGCCTCAGCCTCCTGAGTAGCTGGGATTACAGGCATGTGCCACCATGCCCAGCTAATTTTTTGTATTTTTAGTAGAGACGGGGTTTCACCAAGTTGACCAGGATGGTCTCGATCTCTCAACCTCGTGATCCACCCGCCTCGGCCTCCCAAAGTGCTGGGATTACAGGCTTGAGCCACTGCGCTCGGTCTCCCACGGGGACTTCTGATTGGTGAGTTTAAAGTAAGCAGACAGCAGTTCCGGGAGTCACGCTGTGGCTGTGACTCGGTCACTCTGGCCTAACTGCATAGTCAAGGGGGTCAGCGGGGCCAGTCAGGTAGGCTGGGTCCAGCTGTCTCACAGTGAGGTGGTCACCAGGAGGCAACATTGTAGGAAAAACCTGGGACTGTAATGTCCCTTCCCTAAACTGGGAAGGAGTCAAGATACCAGAGAATGACTCACAAGTCCAGCTTGATTAGTACATGAGTTTATTAGGACTGACATAGAGGGCGCTCCTGGTCAGTGGCAGGACAGCTCTAGAGGTCACCACCACCCAGTTCTAAGCTGCTTTTCAGCTAATTTTCTGGCTTTTTGCCTTCTGTGTGTGTGATGAGACTGTTTTCCTTGGTACGCTCCCAGCTATGCCCTGGGATGTCTGGGTTCTCAGAGACACCTGCTCGTCAGCTGCACACCATGACCTGGGCTCACCACCTGGCCTTCAGGTTCAGGCAGCAGACGTACACCCTTAAATAACCTGAGGGGGGACCATCACACTACAATCCACCCCATCCCTTGACTCTTTACTTTTTCTCCTAATCTTGGACCAGAGTCTCTGAGTGAGGTGTGAGGGAAAAGAATTATATGGGCCTATAACTTATAGCATTGGCTTGTATGTACAAGTCACATCCACAGTATGCACAACAGCATCAAAAGCAATAGCTAAATACAGTTATAGGGCCTATTGGCAAAACACAACTCCAATGAGTAAGATATATAACCAACTTGAGAATGAGGTAAAGAAATCTAATTGGGTTTTATCATGGATCTGAGTTGACAAATGATTTAAAAGCATTTGTGGGCTGGGCGCAGTGGCTCACATCTGTCATCTCAGCACTTTGGGAGGCTGAGGCGGGTGGATTGCCTGAGCTCAGGAGTTTGAGACCAGCCTGGGCAACATGGTGAAACGCCATCTCTACTAAACATATGAAAAATTAGTTGGGCATGGTGGCACATGCCTATAATCCCAGCTACTCGAGTGGATGAGGCAAGGGAATTGCTTGAACCCAAGAGGAAGATGTTGCAATGAGCTGAGATCCCACCATTGCACTGTAGCCTGGGTGATAAAATGAGTGAAACTGTCTCAAAAAAAAAAAAATTGTGACATTATTCTCCTTATTAAGGACATAGGCCTAACAGGTAGTGCCCATAAAGGCCTATGTGGTCGGGTCTCCATCACTTTGGCAATTGGGCCTCCAGGTGGATGCCATCCCTAGTAAGCCCCAGGTGCATGGCTGGTTCTGTTGAATCAGTCTCTCCAGTTCCATTGGGAGAACGGCAGAGTATTTCAAAGCATATTATTATTATTCGACAGTAGGGAGGTGTCCATGTATGCAACAATCAGACTGGTTGCTGGCTGCTGCTCTCGTCAGCCCAGTGCAGGAAGGCGTTACCAGCTGTCATGGTTAGTAGGAACAACAGCCTATAGGTGTGAACACAGGTGTTTAATAGGGGCCCACAGGAGTATCCATTTCTTGTAACATTATTACTATTATATTGTTTTCATCGGGCCTATTAGAGTGGCCACAATGGGCTTCAGGCCTGGCTTCTAGTACCAGACATGGCTTCCCTTTCAGGAGCAGGCATTCTAGCCAATTGGTAAGTTTCCAGCCTTGCCCATATGTGATCACTCCAGCTGGTATCGGTGCTGCTGCATGTTGGTATCATAAGGGTCTCAGACCTCCATCAAGGAGCACAGCTGGGACCACCTCCCCTCCAGCAGTCTTCCTGGCACCCTCCAGTGCCATAAAACTGATCCAGTATGGAGGCACTGACCAGCTCAGCTTCAGGTCTACAGAGCCCATCTATGCTTCCTAGATCCACTGGTGTTCTCAGGAGCATGAGTCAGTGTCTCAGAGGCAACCCTGAGAGTTTACGGTGTCTGTTTCACAGGCTATGCCAACCAGTCACAGGGAATGATGCCACGTGTGGTAGCAGGTGCCTCGTCTAACCTTTGTATGACCTCAGGGAGATTTTTTTTTTTTTTTTTTTTTGAGACGGAGTTTCGCTCTTGTTACCCAGGCTGGAGTGCAATGGCGCGATCTCGGCTCACCCCAGCCTCCTGAGTAGCTGGGATTACAGGCATGTGCCACCATGCCCAGCTAATTTTTTGTATTTTTAGTAGAGACGGGGTTTCACCATGGTGACCAGGATGGTCTCAATCTCTTGACCTCATGATCCACCTGCCTTGGCCTCCCAAAGTGCTGGGATTACAGGCATGAGCCACCGCGCCCGGCCTAAAGTATGTAATTAGGTTATGAACAATGTATATAATTGGGACAGTTCATGTAATTGGGCTTGTTTTGTTTTGTTTTGTTTTGTTTTTGAGATGGAGTCTTGTCCTATCACCCAGGCTGGAGTGCAATGTCGTGATCTCGGCTTACTACAGCCTCCTCCTTTTGGGTTCAAACTATTCTGCCTCAGCCTCCCAAGTGGCTGGGATTACAGGCACCTGCAACCACACCCAGCTAATTTTTGTATTTTTAGTAGAGACGGGGTTTCACCATGGTGGCCAGGCTGGTTTCGAACTCCTGATCTTGTGATCAGCCTGCCTTGGCCTCCCTGTAATTGACTTTTTAACAAGGTGTTATTTTTTGTAGTGAGGCCTGCGCCTGCTTGGTTATATGGTAAGTGGACCTCTGGTCTATGCTTTGTTCTGATGCCCATTTTATCCATATGGTGTCAGTCTCCATTTGCATCCCAACGGTTGACTGCTAGACCCATCAGTGTACCAGGCCCTAAAGCGTCTCAGCAGCTCCCTTCGGACACAGTGGTTGACCTGGTAGGTGGTTCCATTGCTGTGCCAGCCCCCTCTACTTGTTTAAAGTGGGTGGGTCCAAACACCTCCTGCCGTGCCTGACTTAAAGGACTGAAAGGCCTGACAAGGCACCCCTTTAATATAGATAGGCGTGCCATTTCTTCAGGGTTCATGATTGTCACCCTGGAGGTAGGCTTACCTAGAAGGCCTCTCACTCAGTCTTGAACGAGGTAGGCAGTTTTCGCTGGGATGGTCTGCTTTCTGGCGATGGCCTCTGCTCCTTGCAATGGTCTAAGTATGGCCAACAGCTGTTGCTCTAGAACTGTACAGCAGGATTCTGCTTCTTTCCATAATTAAGACTCAAGTCCTACAGCTACCATTTTCATTGGTTGCTTTTGCCACAAATCTCAGTTCATCCCGGTGGCATCTCCAGTGACTCCTAACACAAGAGGGCGCTGTGGCAGCGGGCACCTAGTGCTTGGGTTTGCTTCACCAATAGTTGGACTTTGTCAAAAGCCTTGTGCTCTATGTGTGTCCAGTCCCACTTTTCAGTGTATAATGGGTGCTGTGTTTGTGTCAAATGAGAAATGAATATCCTCCAATATCCCAACAAACTTAGAAAAACCTGGAGTTATTTTACTGTCTGGGAAATAGGCTACCGTGCTATCTTATCCGTGATAGCTCTGGGTGTGTTTTACATCTTACCCAACCAGGTAACTCTCAGGACTTTGAAGGCTTTGCCAGATCTCTAAAACTTTTTGGAGTTGACTTTCCATCCCGTGTCTTTTATGCTGGCCAAACACGGTCTGTCAGGCAGTCTCCAGATCAGCAAGAGATTCTGAGGTTAGGATGATAACACTGATAAGGTTAAAAAAAAAAAAGAAAAAAAAAGGAGATCGAGGCAGGCAAAGAGAGTCTAGACAGGTCCTGTGCAATCATACCATGACAGACGGCGGGCCTGTGCAGGTACCCTTGTGGTAACACCTGGAAAGTCCATCGTTGGCCCCGCAAGTGGAAGCAGACTGGTCCTGTGAATCTTTTGCTAAGAAACTGCTGAAAAAGGCATTAGTCAATTCCATCACAGCATGGATGTTTCCCAGCCTAAGGACCACCTGCTCTAGCAGCTGAGCAACACTGGGTATAGTTGCATGTATAGAGGCCACCACTTTTATTTATTGCTTTTTTTTTTTTTGAGACTGAATCTCGCTGTCGCCCAGGCTGGGGTGCAGTGGTGCGATCTCGGCTCACTGCAACCTCTGCCTCCCGGGTTCTGCCTCAGCCTCCCGGGGGCTACAGGCACACACCACCACACCTGGCTAATTTTTGTAGTTTTGGTAGAGATGGGGTTTCACCATATTAGCCAGGCAGGCTGGTCTTGAACTCCTGACTCCGTGATCCGCCTGCCTTGGCCTCCCAAAGTGCTGGGATTACAGGTGTGTGTCACCGTGCCTGTCCGGGGGAGCCACTTTTTTTTAGCTCACACGAGTCTACCGTCATTCTCCAGGTGCCAACTGGCTTTTTCACAGGCCACACAGAGCTGCTGCAGGGGTTGCAGGCCAGCCCGCTGCCTGCACTTTATGTGATTTCTGGGTTGTTTGGGTGACCGCAGTGTTTCCCTGGCAGGCGCTATTGTTTCATGTTCATTGCCTGTCTGGCTGCGGGGAGGTATACAGGCACCCATTCGGCCCAACCCATTTTTATTTTTTTTGCTTATTTTCTAGACTCAGTCCTTGTTTTTATTCAGCTCAGTGAGGTCTGCTAATGCTTTTCCCCATGATAGATCTCATGAACAAGCTCACAAATGCAACCAATGCCCCATATTATAACCCTTTTTTTAAACTACAATTTATTTATTATTATTTATATATATATATACATATATTTTATTGCACTTTAGGTTCTGGGGTACACGTGAAGAACATGCAGGATTGTTGCATAGGTACACACATAGCAATGTGGTTTGCTGCCTCCATCCCCCCGTCACCTATATCTGGCATTACTCCCCATGTTATCCCTCCCCAACTCCCCACCCTGCACTGTCTCTTCCCTACTTCCCCGCCACAGACCTCAGTGTGCGCTGCTCCCCTCGCTGTGTCCACGTGTTCTCATTGTTCAACATCCGCCTCTGAGTGAGAACATGTGGTATATAACCCTTTTTTAATTGAAAATGATCCAAACATTCAATGAGTACCTAAAATAATTTTGATTTTAAATTACACAAAAAGCTTGCCTACAAGCATTTCTCTTACTTACATTTACCCAATTATTTTATTTTTAGCAGTTCATCTAGATTCCTATGAGAACTGAGACATTATACAAGCTAATCATGATTCTAAGTCGTTTTCCTGGTGGCCGTGTTTATAGCCTGTGACTATCAGGCTATATTACCTAAGCAAGAACATTAGATACATGGGCATTTTTGCCAATAACTCAGAAAATTTAGCTGTTCATATATTTGTCAAAAAAACCTACATAAAAATCATTATGTTTTTGGCTAGGTTTATAGTCTTAAAACCTTCTCGGCCACGCATGGTGGCTCAGGCCTGTAACTCAAGCACTTTGGAGGCCAAGGTAGGCGGATCACCTGAGGTTGGTAGTTCAAGACCAGCCTGACCAACACGGTGAAACCCCGTCTTTAAAAAAATAAATTACTTTAAAAAAACCTTCTCATCAAACCTGGACACCTTAAAATATCTAGCAGAAGCAGCTGAACATTGTGGCTCATGCCTGTAATCCTGGCACTGAGGAAGGTTGAGGCAGGAGGATTGCTTGAAATCAGGAGTTTGAGACCAGCCTGGGCAACATAGCAAGACATCATCTTTAATAAAATTTTTCTTTTTTCTTTTTTTTTGAGACGGAGTTTCACTCTTGTTACCCAGGCTGGAGTGCAATGGTGCGATCTCGGCTCACCGCAACCTCCGCCTCCTGGGTTCAGGCAATTCTCCTGCCTCAGCCTCCTGAGTAGCTGGGATTACAGGCACGCGCCACCATGCCCAGCTAATGTTTTGTATTTTTAGTAGAGACGGGGTTTCACCATGTTGACCAGGATGGTCTCGATCTCTTGACCTCGTGATCCATCCACCTCGGCCTCCCAAAGTGCTGGGATTACAGGCCTGAGCCATCGTGCCCAGCCCTCTTTTTTGTATTTTTAATAGAGACAGGGTTTTGCCATGTTGGCCAGGTTGGTCTTGAACTCCTGACCTCAGGTGATCCTCCCACCTCAGCCCCCTAAAGTGCTAAGATTACAGGGATGAGCAACCGAGCCCAGCCGCTTTTCTTCTCTATCTATATATTGTTTTTGAGACAAAATCTTGCTCTGTCACCCAGGCTGGAGTACAGTGGTGTGATCTTGGCTCATGCAGCCTCTGCCTCCTGGGTTCAAGCCATTCTACGTTAGCCTCCCAAGTAGATGGGATTACAGGTGTGTGCCACCATGCCCTGCCAATTTTTGCATTTTTAGTAGAGATGGGATTTCACCATGTTAGCTAGGCTGGCCTCAAACTCCTGATATCAGGTGATCCACCCACCTCAGCCTCCCAAAGTGCTGAGATTACAGGCGTGAGCCACCTCACTTGGTCTGAAAAAGGCTTTTCTTCTATCTAGGCCAGGTTCTCTGGCTTTTCCGTTTATTTAGAGAAGACTCCTGCCAAGCCCTCCCTTTTCAAACGCCACCTGCCACCTCCTTACCCTTTGTTTTGCCTCAAGAGTAGATGGCTGTCCCTTCTAAGACTGCATTGCCCCCAAAGCTGCTGTGAGCATCACAGCACCCACAATGAATTGTCACCGCTGTGTTGACTGCTTCCTGTCACTCCCCCTCTGAAAGGACTGAAAATGCTCTTGAGGATAAGACTTGGTCTGAGTTATTTATTTATTTTTCAGATTTCTAGTGTTTAGTACTGCCTGGAGCCCAGGAGAGGCCCCAGTAACTATTTGCTAAGTCAATGAGTCAGTCTTGATCTATTCTAGAACAGAACTTGATGAAACTCTTTTGGGGGATGGTCTCGATCCACCCGCCTCGGCCTCCCAAAGTGCTGGGATTACAGGCTTGAGCCACCGCGCCCGGCCATACTTTTAAGAATATTTGAAATTCCTTCGAGTTGCTTCAGTTGTCCTGTGCTGTGTGATTCCGTAGTCCTCAGTATGTCTGCATGGGTAGACATAAACCTAATTCGGCATATCTTATTTGGAAACATCTTTGCAAAAGCAACACTTAGGAGAGTTCTATAAAAGGGAATTATTCCAGAAAAACAAGGTGTTGTGAGTTATATTTTCGATTTGTCAAAAGCAGTTACCTTTAGAATTGTCCTCAGCTGGCAAAGTCAGGCGCGGTGGCTCATGCCTGTAGTCCCAGCACTTTGGGAGGCAGAGGTGGGCAGATCATGTGAGGTCAGAAATTCGAGACCAGCCTGGCTAACATGGTGAGGTCAGGAGTTCGAGACCAGCCTGGCTAACATGGTGAAACCCCATCTCTACTAAAAATACAAAACTTAGCTAGGCGTGGTGGCAGGTGCCTGTAATCCCAGGTACCCAGAAGGCTGAGGCAGGAGAATCGCTTGAACCTGGGAGTCTCCAGCCTGAGCAACAGAGTGAGACTCAAACAAGAAAGAAAGAAGGAAGGAGGGAAGGAGGGAAGGGGAGAGAGAGAGAGAAAGAAAGAAAGAAAGAAAGAAAGAAAGAAGAGAGAGAGGGAAAGAAGAAAGAAAGAAAAGAAAGAAAGAAGAAAGAAAGAGAGAAAGAAAGAAAGAAAGAAAGAAAGAAAGAAAGAAAGAAAGAAAGAAAGAAAGAAAGAAAGAAATTGTTCTTGGCAATTATTTACTGGTCCCAAAAGAAGTCCTGTCCAGTTTTATCTAAGAAATGAGATGCTAATTTAATGCTTATCTCATTGACTGACTAGTGTCTTAAGAAAGGCGACATAGACATATTTACTCAAACACTATCATTTTTGAAGTTTAATCCAAATGTGTTTTTGTTTTTGTTGTTGTTTTCGAAACAAAGCCACCCACTGTTGTTTGGGCTGGAGTGCAGTGCCACTATCTCACTGCAGCCTCTGCCTCCTAGGTTCAAGTGATTCTCCTGTCTCAGCCTCCCGAGTAGCTAAATGTTTTACTTCAAATGATTGTGAATATTTCTAGGAAAGCACATTTGAAAGAAATGCGCCTTAAGGCAGCGGTCCAAGTATTTACTGCTGTCATAGGCTTCAAGTGCCTGTATATGCATTTTCTTCTTTCTCAACGTTTGTTTTATTGTTGTGATCTACTTGCAGTTCTCCTAACAACTCTACCCAGTGCCTTACTTCATCACCCCTGGAGGTCAACAAACCCTGCTCCACCCTTGCAAGCTTACCAAACATTCAACATCTCACTAGCGCATCTTGCCACTGGTCCTTATCACAGATCTCAGCTTCCTGAGATTATTGCTTTAATCAAAGTTTCTGGAATATCCTCCCACTCTAGTGAGCTGTAATTTACAAGAAATAAAATTTTCAAGTGTATAATTATAAGTAAGTTCCATTGTCTCATTTTAAGCAAATCTCCTCTACTCCTGAAATCTACTGGGAATCTACTTGTCGGTTTTCTGCCACTACAGTTTTTCCTTTCCTGTAATTTTTTTTTTTTTTTTTGAAACAGGGTCTTCTTCTGTTGCCCAGGCTTAGGCAGTGGCGTGATATCACTCACTGCAGCCTTGAACTTCTGGGCTCAAGTAATCCTCGTGCTTCGGCCTCCAGAGTAGCTGGGATTAAAAGCCACCACTCCTGGCATTTTTTTAAAATTTCATGTAAGTGTAAGCATATAAGTATGTAACCTTGAATAGGGCAAGGAGAGTGCTTTTATCTTTCACTTAGCATAATGCTTTTGTGATTCTTCTGCCCTCTTGCTGAAGTCTGTGGGCTGGTCTTTGATAACACCAAATCCTTTGAATGGCTATTTATTCACCCATCTGCTGATAGACATTGGATTGTTTCCAGTTTTTGGTCCTTGTGAGCAAAGCTGCTTTGAAGATCTGTCTTTGTGTGAACATACAAATTTATTTCTCTTGACAAAATATCTAAGAGTGGGACAGCTGAGTCATATGGTAAGTATTTAAGTTTATACAAGACTGTTAGACTGTTTTCCCAAAGTGTATGTATCATTTTGCATTCCCACCAGGAATGTGAGAGTTACAGTTTCTTTGTCTCTTTGCCAGCATTTGGTGTTGGAAGTCTTTTTAATTTTAGCATTTAGTAGGTATGGAGTGGTTTCTCTACGATTTTGATTTGCATTTCTCTGCTGGCTAATAATCATGAATATCTTTATGTATGTGGTAATTTACCATCTACTTTGTTTGTTTCAGACAGGGTCTCCCTCTGTCACCCATGCTAGAGTGCAGTGGTGCCATCCAAGCTCACTGCAGCCTCAAACTCCTTGGCTCGAGATACTCCCACCTCAGCATCCCAAGTGAGTAGGACCATGGGTGCGCGCCAACACTCCTGGCTACTTTTTAATTTTTTTGTAGAGATGAGATCTCCCTGTGTTGCCCAGGCTGGTCTCAAACTCCTGGGCTCAAGCAATTCTCTCACCTCAGCTTCCCAAAGTGCTGAGATTACAGGCGTGAGCCACTGTGCCTGGCTGCCACTTGCTGCTTAGTGAGATGTACTTGGTTGTGTTTTTCTGTTTCTTTGATTTTGGGTTTCATGAGTTTTGTTTTGTTTTTGATCTATTGGCTTATAGTTTTCCTCATATTTGATAAATATTCAGCCATTTAAAAAAAAATTTTTTTTTGGTCTGAACTCACCCCCCCCCTTCCAGAGACTCTAATTATATGTGTGATACATTTTAGCCTATGTTATGTTCCTCTTTTCATTTTTCAGGTATTTTTCTTCTGTTCATTTTGGTTAGTTTCAGTTGCTTCGTCTTCAGTTTTACAAGTCTTTTTTCTGCAGTGTCTTATCTGCTGTTTACCCGATCTGATATATTTTTCATCTCAGATATGATATTTTTCTTTTTTTTTTTTGAGACAGAGTCTCACTCTGTCACCCAGGCTGGAGTGCAATGGCGCAATCCCGGCTTACTGCAACCTCCGCCTCCCAGGCTCAAGCGATTCTCCTGCCTCAGCCTCCTGAGTAGCTGGGATTACAAGTGTGTGCCACTGAGCCCTGCTAATTTTTGTATTTTTAGTAGAGATGGGGTTTCACCGTGTTGGCCAGGCTGGTCTCAAACTCCTCAGGTGATCTGCCCACCTCGGCCTCCCAAAGTGCTAGGATTATAGGTGTGAGCCACTGTGCCCAGTCTCTGTATTTTTTTTTTCTTTATATACGTATTTAAAGATGGGGTTTCTCCATCATAGCCAGGCTGGTCTCGAACTTCTGACCTTGTGATCCACCCACCTCGGCCTCCCAAAGTGCTGGGATTACAGGCTTGAGCCACCGCGCCCACCTAATTCTTCTTTTAAAGATATTTTTCTTTTCTTTCTTTTTTTTTTTTGAGACGGAGTCTGGCTCTGTCACCCAGACTGGAGTGCAGTGGCGTGATCTTGGCTCACTGCAACCTCCACTTCCTGGGTTCAAGCAATTCTCCTACTTCATCCTTTCAAGTAGCTGGGATTTCAGGCACCTGCCACCATGCCCACCTAATTCTTTTGTATTTTTAGTAGAGACACGGTTTCACCATGTTGGCCAGGCTGGTCTCAAACTCCTCAGGTGATCTGCCCACCTCGGCCTCCCAAAGTGCTAGGATTATAGGTGTGAGCCACTGTGCCCAGTCTCTGTATTTTTTTTTTTTTCTTCTTTATATACGTATTTAAAGATGGGGTTTCTCCATCATGGCCAGGCTGGTTTTAAACTCCTGACCTCAGGTGATCCACCCATCTCGGCCTCCCAAAGTGCTAAGATTACAGGCGTGAGCCACCGCGCCCGGCCTCAATCTCTGTATTTTTAATCTCTACAAGTTTAATTTGGACCTTTTCACATATTCCTTTTCTTTTGCCATCATGCTCCTGCTTTTCTCTAACCTTCTTGAGCATATGAAGTCTATTCGTAATAACTGCTTTACTGATCAGTCTTTGCTGATTCTATTAGCTGCGTCACTTCTAGGTCTGTGTCTGTTTTTTCTTCCCTGCTTTGCATTGTGATAGGTTCTATTGCTTTCTGTGCCTGGTACTTTATGAACAGATGCCACTGTTGTCAATTTTATGTCATTAGGTGTTGGACTTTTCGGTATTCCAAAAAATATTTCAGTTAAATTACTTGAAATCTGTTTGATCCTTTTTAGGCTTACTTTTGAGCTTCTTTGTTAAAATAGACCTGAGGGCAAATTCAGTCTCTTATTCCGTCATGGGTGGAGTTGGAGTTGAGGTTTCTGGTTGTTTCAGAGACAGGGTCTTGCTCTGTTGCCTAGGCTGGAGTGCAGTGGCATCATCATGGCTTGCTGTAGCCCTGACCTCCTGGGCTCAAAGTGGTCCTCCCACCTCAGCCTCTCAAGTTGCTGGGACTATAGGAGTATACCACCACACCTGACTAATTTATTTTTTTGTAGAGGGGAGTCTTTCTGTTTTTCCCAGGCTGGTCTCAAACTTCTGGACTCAAGCAATTCTGCCTTGGCCTCCCAGAGTGCTGGGCTGACGGGCGTGAGCCACTGTGCCCGGCTCCACCCACAGTGTTTTTAATAGTGGTTCTCTCAGGCCTTCTTCTGGTAAATGACACATAGCAACTTCATGAGTTCTTAAAAAGCCAAATAATTTTGCGACAAAATCTAATATACAAGAGACAATATTGATTGGCAACTAAGAGTCTCTGGAGTGATTCATACCTGATATACGTCATATTCTTGTTGCCATGCAACCTGGGCTAGTTACTTACACTTTTCAGGCCTAGGTTTCTTCACCTGTGACATAAAGATAATGGTAATACCTTCCATTGGTTGGGCGAGTTAAAGGAAATAAGGAATAGAACACCGCCACTGGCATTTATTATACATTATTTAAACGTGTCTGGTGTTATGTTTCACTGTAAGAAAACTTAAAAACAAACTTGTAACCATTACCAAGAATGCTAACTAAATATTGGGTACACAAAAGATGAAATCGAGTTTAGAGTTAGATGGTTAAGTGATGACTCTGCAGTGGACTCTGCGCTGAAACCTGCTCACAAATAATGAGATGCAATCTGGGCTCTTTGATCCCCCGATTTGTCTCCAGGCTGGTGGATTAGAAACATGAATGAAAAAATGTTGTGACAAGAAAGAATCTTAGACAGTATTTGTAAACCACATAGGCACCAAAGGACTAATGTCTAGAATATATAAAGCACTCTTTTTTTTTTTTTTTTTGAGACGGAGTTTCGCTCTTGTTACCCAGGCTGGAGTGCAATGGCGCGATCTCGGCTCAACGCATCCTCCATCTCCTGGGCTCAAGCAGTGCTCCTGCCTCAGCCTCCCGAGTAGCCGGGACTACAGGCGCGCGCCACCATGCCCAGCTAATTTTTGTATTTTTAGTAGAGACGAGGTTTCACCATGTTGACCAGGATGGTCTCGATCTCTTGACCTCGTGATCCACCCGTCTCGGCCTTCCAAAGAAAGCACTCTTAACAATAGTAAATTTTAAAATCCAATTAGAAAATGAGCAAAGGATGTGAGAGCAGATACAGATGACAAGCACCCGAAGAGCTGTGTCATTTGGAAAATGCTAAGTAAACTAAAATGGAATTATCAGTGCACACCTATCAGAATGGTTCAAATCTTAGCAGGTGACATTGCTAAGTGCTGGGAAGAGTGGAGAACTGGCTCAGAGCCGAACTCTGGACTGACGACCCACCTCTGTCACTTTCAAACTGGGCAATTAATCTCTGGCCAACGACTCACCCGCCCTGTTCCTGTTTCCTTTGGAAAATGAGGGTTCTCATAGTGTTATGATTAGATTTTTGGTAAGTTATTATAGAGACTCACTCATAGTAAGTCTTCTATCAGTGTTTGTTTTCATTTTCCTTTGCATAGTATCCCAATTATTTAGCTAAGATTTAACAAATGTTTAAATTCAATTATAAGAAATCCTTTAGGGTGCTCAGAACTCCACTAATTATTTTTAATTGTGTATTAATCTAGATTGGCATTGAATTTTTTAGTACTCTTTACCTTACTCTTCATAAATTGAAAAGTACAAGGTACAAACAGTATTCTGCCCATCAAAGCCACAATATGAGTCTTTGAAGGCACGAAGACTAATATAGATTCAGAAAGAGATGCTTGACCATTTTCAACCCTTGCTTTATTTGTGAGCATAGCTATTAAACCTTCTACATTGACTTGAGTATAAATGCGGTTCCAAAACTAATTTGCCTAAAGGCTACAAGGATTCAGGAAAATGTCCACCTTCTCAGAGCAACTAATTTTTATTTCAGCATAAGTATATGTTTAACACTAAAAATATAGTATGTTTGTTTTTGTATTCATATCACAGAGGGCAAATATATCATAAAATGAAACTTTTAAATATCTTTTCTTTTTTAGAGAGGGTCTCACTACATTGTCTAGGCTGGACTTGAACTCCTGTGCTCAATAGATCTTCCTCCCTCAGCCTCCCAAGTGGCTGGGATTACAGGCATGTGCCAACACACCTGACTTTAAATATCTTTTCTTTTCTTTTTTTATTTTTTTGAGACAGAGTCTCGCTGTTGTTGGCCCAGGCTGGAGTGCAATGTTGGCCTGGGCTGGAGTGCAATGGTGTGATCTTGGCTCACTGCAACCTCCACCTCCCAGGCTCCAACAATTCTTCTGCCTCAGCCTCCCAAGTAGCTGGGATTACAGGCACGTGCCACCACACCCAGCTAATTTTTGTATTTTTCATAGAGATGGGGTTTCACCATATTGGACAGGCTGATCTCAAACTCCTGACCTCAGGTGATCAGCCTGCCTTAGCCTCCCAAAGTGCTGGGATTACAGGCGTGAGCCACCATGCCCTGCTAATGTCTTTTCTTTTTGAAACAGTCTCCCTCTGTCCCCCGGGCTGGAGTGCAGTGGTGCAATTTCGGCTTACTGCACCCTCTGCCTCCCAGGTTCAAGGGATTCTCAGGCGTGACTCAGCCTCCCAAGGAGGTGGAATTACAGACCTGTGCAACCACGCCCAGCTAATTTTTGTATTTTTAGTAGAGACAGGGTTTCACCACGTTGGACAGGCTGGTCTCGAACTCCTGACCTTAGGTGATCCACCCGCTTCAGGATTATACACCTGTGCTAGGATTATACAAAGTGCTGGGATTACAGGCGTGAGCCACCACGCCTGGCTATCTTTTCTATTTAAACAATTTGTCTTCATTTAATTAATACTATTGTCATCTCTAATACAGTCTACATTTTAATTCTTATAAGTAAACCTCCTTGGTTCCCCAGCGGCCCCAAACCAATGGAAATCTGACAAGTATGTTTCATATTCTGATAGGCTGTCACCTGCAAGAAGGGTGGAACATGCAAAGGCAGTAACAAACACAGGCCTTAGACAGCAACTCAGACTGAGTGACCGATCTGTTGGAAGCTGTTCTCTGCTAGGCTGTTAACTGAGAGTCTGGGATGGGCTATATGATTTGGTCACTTTTTATGATGAAAATTTACCGGAGATGCAGATATACTTGCATATAATAACCCGATTATCATTACATTCAAGAAAATGAATGTGACAGAGGGAAGGTGAGTGACACAGATAACCGGTGAGTGCTGAAGAAAGTTCTGTGAGCGTTCACAGAACGCGGGAATGCTCTGGGAACCGGGGTGCTGCGGGAGAGGCAAAGGCTGGGGTGAGCGGCGGCTCTTTAGCAATAACGTGGAATGAGACGGATTTGATTTATGGAAGGTGAGGGCCCTGGGATGTGAACTGGCTTAAGAAAAGGTTGGAGGATTTTGTGGAGAAGGCTGAGAGAAACCTAAGGAAGGGCTTGAAAGCCCTGAGAAACGTTTCATTGGTTTCAGTTGATTGGCTTGGGTGTATCTGAGGGCGTGTTGGACTGTCTCTTGGGAGGAGAGGAGTTATCCGCGTAGAATTGAGACTGCCTGCGGAACATGTCATCCGTAATGGCCAGAGGAAAGCACTGGGCCAGGCTGCCTGGAGATTTAGCTTCTTTCAAGGCAAGAACTTCGGTTCATCGCTTGTGGTCTTGAAGCCCAGGTCTGTCTCTTTAGTGGATTTAAATCTCCAATAGCCCTAGACCTGGTTCAATCGTCCCCTAAGGGCCATCCCTAAACAAAGTGGCCCTTCAGGAGCTCAAGGAAAAGGCTCCGTGGCCTTCTGTATAAGCTTAGAATGCTTAAAATCGGTAGGTGGTTCAAGTTTGTTTAATTGCATGATTGAACTAAGAGCTGAATAGGATCAAAACAAAACTAAGACTTGAATAGGCTCTTAGAAATAATCTAGTCTCATATTAACATGAAATTTTAGGCAGATTTTTATACTACACGCAGCATATTTAAGAATTCATCTTTCCTGATTTCAAATGTGGCTTTATCGATTGAACTTTATGATATCATATCTAATTTCAGCTGGAAATAGGAATTCTCAATGTTCCTGAAAGTATAATACTTTGTCATTATTTATGATTGTGCCAAAGCTTTTTTTTTTTTTTTTTTTTTTTTGAGACAGAGTTTCACTCTTGTTACCCAGGCTGGAGTGCAATGGCGCGATCTCGGCTCACTGCAACCTCCGCCTCCTGGGTTCAGGCAATTCTCCTGCCTCAGCCTCCCGAGCAGCTGGGACTACAGGCACGCGCCACCATGCCCAGCTAATTTTTGTATTTTTAGTAGAGACAGGGTTTCACCATGTTGTGATGGTCTCAATCTTTTGACCTCGTGATCCACCCGCCTCAGCCTCCCAAAGTGCTGGGATTACAGGTGTGAGCCACTGCGCCCGGCCTAATGCTACTTCTAAAAATCGTAAAAAAGGGAATTCTTACTTCCTTTTTAGTTGAATTAAAATTGGACAGTTTAAAGATGATTTAAGACGATATAGGTTATTATGAAACCAGAAGTTTAAAAAAATCTCACTAATAAGCAAGTATTCAAATAAAAATCTTGTGACTAAAATTTAATTCAACATTTCTAAACATGGTTGAAGGTTTTTAGCTTACAGTGACCCCTGGTGTTACATTGAAACACATGCAATCTGCTATTCCCATCTGCTGAAATAGCTCCTGACAGGAGCTGACCAGCTTTACTTAAAGCAGCCCATTGCCAGTGGCTGTGGGGTAAAGCAAATTTCTGTAAAGGAAATTAGAATCTGTGCACTCAACACACAAAAGACCAACATTTTATTAGGTAATACTCGTACATGTCATTAAAATATGTATGAAAGAAACAGCGAACCCATGAAATTCATTTTTCTCAACTCTCCATTATTAAAGTGACTTTTTTAAAAAATAAAAGCAATGATGGGAATTTGAACTTATTTGTAGCCTAATGTAGTAGATGACATGGTCCAAAAAGAGAGAGATAAAATCTATTTTTTAAGTGTCTTAAAATCTGTAATCATGCAGAATTGTGTTCCCTCATGAACGGCAAATTTAAGAAACATGCATAATCTGTGTGAATCTGTGAAACAAATCCAAATGAACTGTGCACCAGCACAATTAACTCTGGATATGCTATTGTAATGAGAACACAGTTTTCACCTCAAATCCTTCATCCAACATGGCCGGATGAAAACGAATGAGAGGAAGGAGAAAGGAAAAAATAGGAAGAATGAAAGGAGAGAAGGAGAGCAGAGAAGAAAAGAGATGGAAAGATTTGTTCTGGATCTTGGTCATAAGAAGGGAAAAAAGGAAGGAAGAGGAGAAGAAACGTAGATGTCGGATGGATTTTACCTCCTGGGTGTTTGCAATTTGAGTCTTGAGCACTGCCAAATCTGTTGGGGCTGGTTCAATGCCTGACATGTATTAGGTTCAGAGGCGCACTGCCCTTCAGACAACAGCAGTTTCATAAGGTAAAGCTGACCAATTAAAACTGTGCCGAGCAGATAATTTAACATTTGCATTTCTTGCCTAGTGTGTTCAGAATCAGGTGGGACTGGGTAGCAGTCCCAGCTGCACTTTCTATTTTTGTTTTTGTTTTTGTTTTTTTTTTTGAGACGGAGACTCCCTGTGTCGCTCAGGCTGGAGTGCAGTGGTATGATCTCGGCTCACTGCACCCTCCATCTTCCGGGTTTAAGTGATTCTCCTGTCTCGGTCTCCCAAGTAGCTGGGATTGCAGGTACATTCTACTATGCCTGGCTAATTTCTTGTATTTTTAGTAGCGACGGGGTTTCACCATGCTGGCCAGGCTGGTCTCGAACTACTGACCTGAGGTGATCTGCCTGCCATGGCCTCCCAAAGTGCTGGGATTACAGGTGTGAGCCACCGTACCTGGCCAAATTTCTTTCTGTTCAGGCGTCACACCACTGACTAGGCCTGCATGAGACCATGCATGGGGAAACCGTAAAACTGTAACTGCAAAATATAGCCACCATGAAGGTGGCATGCAGCCCTTGAACAAACCCAGCAGCAGCTATGTGTAAAGCATGTGGCCCAGCAATAATGGAAAAACAAAAGTAATTCCATGGCTGTTAAATTAGGATTACAGAAATGCTCCCCAGCCCAAAATGGTTCTCTAAATTGCTCAGACAATTCCTGAAAATCTTTTCACAGAACACAGCGGTCTTATTAAAATAAAAGGTGGTTGCAATGCATGTATTCTTACTGAAGTCTATAATTGCACTTATTTACTTTCTTAAGAGCCTAACATTGAAAGACAGGAGAGGGGCAGGGTGTGGTGGCCACACCTGTAATCCCAGCACTTTGGGAGGCTGAGGTGGGCAGATCACAGGGTCAGGAGATAGAGACCATCCTGGCTAATACGGTGAAACCCTGTCTCTACTAAAAGTACAAAAAATTAGCTGGGCTTGGTGGCATGTGCCTACAGTCCTAGCTACTCAGGAGGGAGGCTGAGGCAGGAGAATCTGCTTTGCTTGACCTTGGGAGGCAGAGGTTGCAGTGAGCCAAGATTGTGCCACTGCACTCTGGCCTCGGCAGCAGAATGAAACTCTGTCTCAAAAAAAAAAGGGAAGGAAATATGGAAACCAAAGCTGGATCTAAAAAAAAAATCACAGTTACCCAGTTTTGCTAAAAGAGAGCCTATTGTTAAAAAGCTCTATCAGATGCAACAGAAGAGAGAGAATGTAGGGTGCTGAGTTGGGGGGGTCAGAAAGGCAAATAAAGGCAGACCAAATGTGGTCAGATTCCAATGAACTCTCAGTAGAAAGAAACTGGAAAGCATCCATGGGCTCTAAATTGTGTTCCAAGACGTGGGTCTCTCAGGGGTAGAAATCATAGGAATGATTTTCACTGCCTAAAACTTTTGATTGACTACAAAAGAAGCCTACGATTGTGCAAGAGTTTACTCATGACTTAATGCAGAGTGATAAAAAGGAAAGGAAAAACAGATTATATCATGGCAGTTGTCAAATTGAAAACTGTAGAAGTAGACCTGAAAAACCCCTAAATATCAAAAACGGGCCAGTTAAATAAATGGTATTATATCCATATGGGTAGACCAATATTTCATGATAGAACACTACAAAAACATTAAAAGAAATATGATAAGGTTGGAAACGGTGGCTCACGCCTGTAATCCCAACACTTTGGGAGGCCAAGGTGGGTGGTTCACCTGAGGTCAGGAGTTTGAGACCAGCCTGGTCAACATGACGAACACTAGTTTCTACTAAAAATACAAAAAAATTAGCTGGGCGTGGTGGCAGGTACCTGTAATCTCAGCTACTCAGGTGGCTGAAGCAGGAGAATTGCTTGAACCTGGGATGGGGAGTTTGTAGTGAGCTGAGACTACGCCACTGAACTACAGCCTGGGCGAAAGGGGGAAACTCCGTTTCAAAAAAAGAGAAAGAAATATGATAAAATCTAAATCTACTGACATCACACATATACATAGTTATGTACTTGTAAAAACCCCTGGAAGAATTTACAAATTGTGTGTGTATTAGTGACTACCTCTACGGAATAATTTGGGACAGGTAAGAAAATAGTTGAATTCGGCTGGGCGCAGTGGCTCAAGCCTGTAATCCCAGCACTTTGGGAGGCCGAGGTGGGTGGATCACGAGGTCAAGAGATCGAGACCACCCTGGTCAACACAGTGAAACCCTGTCTCTACTAAAAATACAAAACATTAGCTGGGCATGGTGGCACGTGCCTGTAATCCCAGCTACTTAGGAGGCTGAGGCAGGAGAATTGCCTGACCCCAGGAGGCAGAGGTTGCGGTGAGCCGAGATCGCGCCATTGCACTCCAGCCTGGGTAACAAGAGCGAAACTCCGTCTCAAAAAAAAAAAAAAAAGAAAATAATTGAATTCTTGTAAATGGTTTTTATTTTTTAACAAGGATAATCTCTCATAAGTATTTTAAGGATAACATTAAGTTTGTCATCTAGTAAAGATGATTGTTTTTAGAAACTGTTTCCTTACTATTACGGATAATTAGCTGTGAAGGACGTCACCAAAAATAAAGATTATTCAGGCACTGACAGTCGAAAACTGGGGAACAAGACAGGAACCCATATTAACTTCAGAAAGGCGGCTTAGAAGGACCATAGGAAAGGTTCATAGTTCTGTGATGGTTCAGAGGACAAATAAATGACATCCAGTTGGGTGGACCAGGAATAAAAAAGGTTAAAAATCAGTAGTCTTGCCGGGCACAGAGGTACGTGCCTGTAGTCCCAGCTACTCGGGAGGCTGAGGCTGGAGGATCGCTTGAGCCCAGGAGTTCCAGGCTGCAGTGCGCTATGCAGATCGGGTGTCCACACTAAGTTCAGCATCAATATGGTGACCTCCCGGGAGTGGGGGACCACCAGGTGGCCTAAGGAGGGGTGAACCGGCCCAGGTTGGAAACCGAGCAGGTCAAAACTCCCGTGCTGATCAGTAGTGGGATTGCACCTGTGAATAGCCACTGCACTCCAATCTGGGCAACATAGCGAGACCCCATCTCTTAAAAAAAAAAAAAAAAATCAGCAGTCTTTTTGACAGGAAGATGAGAAGTTTTCAGAAGTGCCAGGCTGAGTGAAGGCATATACCAGGAGGAGCACTTCTAGAACTAATAACAGGCACTAGTAATTGAGCACTTACTATATGCCAGGTGTTTTCGGCTTTTTATAGGTATTACTTCACAATACTTTTATAAAGCAGGCATTATGATCTTCATTTTAGGGGTGAAGAAACTGAGGCTAAGAGAGTCTAAGGCACTCACTCAAGATCACCCTGCTGGTAAGAGGCACCGGCAGGAGCCTCAGCTGGCTGGAGCTCTCGTCTCCTCATAGTCCAGCCTCATGGAGGCTGGGGGTCTTAGTCTGCAGGGCTTAAGTGGCCACCTAGAGCAGGCAGTGTGACACTGTGTGGTCCGGGTGAGAGGTCACGAGAAGAAACACGGGTTCCTCACCCACTGTCCAGCTCCACCTCCAACTCATAAGAGTCTTCTTCTTCCTGTCCACGTGGAAGAGGAGCTGCCTCTCAGAGGAGACAAGGTGCTCTGCCTTCCCACCAGCTCATCACCTTTTTAAAAAATTCCCAGCCGGGCGCGACGGCTCACGCCTGTAATCCCATCACTTTTGGAGGCCGAGGTGGGTAGATCACAAGGTCAGAAGTTCAAGAACAGATTGGCCAACATGGTGAAACCCCATCTCTGCTATTAGCTGGGCATGGTGGCTCATGCCTGTAATCCCAGCTACTTGGGAGGCTGAGGTGGGAGATTACTTGAACTGGGACCCAGGAGGCAGAGGTTGCAGTGAGCCGAGATTGCGCCACTGCACTCCAACCTGGGCTACAGAGAGAGACTCTGTCTCAAAAAAAAGAATTCCTGTCATCTTTTATTTTTTAGAACCTGGACTGGGGGTAGGGAGAGTGTCTCACCATGGTGCACAAGATGGTCTTGAACTCCAGGCCTCAGCCATCTTCCTACCTTAGCCTCCCAAAGTGCTGGGATTATAGGCCCAAACCACCATGGCAGCTTTCAATTGCCTTTCACTTTTGTGAAGAGATAATTCATATGGTCATATGGTTCCAAACTTAAATTATCCGAGGGTAAGCAGTGGAAAGTTTATTTTCTATACATGTGCCTGAGAAGCCAATGTCACTTCATGGAAGAAACCAATGCCTCTCGTCTCATCTGTATTCTTCTAGAATTATTTAGAGATAATTACATAGAGTGCACAAAGATATTCCTTATTTTTTTGTCGAAGACACATTAGATATGCAGAACATAATTATCTGACCTGTCCTGTTAATAGGCATCTTTTACTACCGTAAACAATCTTGCAATAACTATTCTTGTTCATCATTTTCCATACATGTAGACATCTCTAGAGAGTAAGTCAGAATGGACACTTTATTCATTGTAATATTAATCGTAATCACTTGCCAAATTGCCCTCCCTTGAGGTTACCATAAATTTACACTCTGAGATATAAGTGCCCATTTTCTCACACCTTTGTAATATTGCATATTATCAAATGTTTCAA
Organism: Saimiri boliviensis; assembly: GCF_048565385.1. Classification (NCBI taxonomy): domain Eukaryota; kingdom Metazoa; phylum Chordata; class Mammalia; order Primates; family Cebidae; genus Saimiri; species Saimiri boliviensis. The sequence goes on along the minus strand of NC_133463.1, from coordinate 6,924,190 downwards.
TTTTTTTTTTTTTTTTTTGAGACGGAGTTTCGCTCTTGTTACCCAGGCTGGAGTGCAATGGCAAGATCTCGGCTCACCGCAACCTCCGCCTCCTGGGTTCAGGCAATTCTCCTGCCTCAGCCTCCTGAGTAGCTGGGATTACAGGCACGCGCCACCATGCCCAGCTGATTTTTTTTTTTTTTTGTATTTTTAGTAGAGACGGGGTTTCACCATGTCGACCAGGATGGTCTCGAACTCTCGACCTCGTGATCCACCCGCCTCGGCCTCCCAAAGTGCTGGGATTACAGGCTTGAGCCACTGCGCCCGGCAAATGTTTCAATTTTTAACTTAAATTTTGTTTTTGAGATATCCATATTGATACACGTAGCTTTATTTTACACATTTTTTTTTTTTTTTTTTTTTTTTTGAGACGGAGTTTCACTCTTGTTACCCAGGCTGGAGTGCAATGGCGCGATCTCGGCTCACCGCAACCTCCGCCTCCTGGGTTCAGGCAATTCTCCTGCCTCAGCCTCCTGAGTAGCTGGGATTACAGGCATGAGCCACCATGCCCAGCTAATTTTTTGTATTTTTAGTAGAGACAGGGTTTCACCATGTTGACCAGGATGGTCTCGATCTCTCGACCTCGTGATCCACCCGCCTCGGCCTCCCAAAGTGCTGGGATTACAGGCTTGAGCCACCGTGCCCGGCCTATTTAATGCATTTTTGATTACTAGGTACATTTCCATTTTTAAATTATAGATTCTGGGGGTACATGTGCAGGTTTGTTTCATGGGTATATTGCACGATGCCAAGATCTGTGCCTCTATCGATCCCATCACCTCATAATGAACACAGTACCCAATAGTTTTCCAACCCTTGCCCCTCTCCCTCCATCCTTTCTTTTGGAGTCTTCAGTGTCTGTTTCCATTTTTATGTCCTTGTGTATTCGTAGTTTAGCTCCCACTTATAAGTGAGAACATGCAGTTTTTGGTTTTCTGTTTGTGTTAATATGCTTAGGATAATGGCCTCCAGCCCCATCCATGTTGCTGCAAAGGACATGTTTGTTTTTTTTGTGGCTGTGTAGTATTCCACAGAGCATATGTACCACATTTTTTTTTTGAGACAGAGTCTCACTCTGTTGCCCAGGCTGGAGTGTAGTGGCATGATCTCGGCTCACTGCAACCTCTGTCTCCCAGGTTCAAGTGATTTTTGTGCCTCAGCTTCCTGAGTAGCTGGGATTACAGGTGTGCACCACCACACCCGGCTGACTTTTGTATTTTTTTAGTAGAGACTGAGTTTCATCATGTTGATGAAGCTGGCCTCATGTGATCCACCCGCCTTGGCTTCTCAAAGTGCTGGAATTACAGGTGTGAGCCACCACACCCAGCCACTGTGTCTCCTTTTGAGAAATCATGTCTTTTGCCCAGTTTTTAAATGGGGTTATTATATTGTTGATTTAAGTTCCTTATACATTCTGGGTATTAGTCTCTTGTTGGATGCACACTTTGCAAGTATTTTCTACTGAGTACTATTAAATTGTGCAAATATATACTGTAATTTACTTACCCACACACCTACTAATGGACAACTAGGTCTATCTTTGACACTGGTGGTGTCCTCCTGCTGTTTATTTTACTGAACATTAAATGCAATTCATTTTTAAAAGCCGTATGTCAGCATTTGGTATACAGAGATGAATAAGACATGCTCTCTCTTCTAGAGTTATGCCATGTTTAGCATAAGCAGAAAAGGTCGGTGGAAAAAATTAAAAATAATAAAAAAGAAAGGGTTGGTGGGCCATGAGGAGAAAGAGATATACTGTGTGCATGCAAATATACTTAGTTATGAGCAAAATCGGGAGAAGAGAAAAAGCATGTTATCAGAGTGCCTGGTCAATGATAGATATTTGTTGAGAGAATGAACTAATGAATCAGTAAGAAACTGATTGCAAGGCATGCTGAGTATTTAGGTACAGACTTTGAGGGACTGTAATTAATCTTCCTTACTACTAATTGCCATGTCTAAGGGAGGACAGACAAAGTGGCTAAATATCCATGGAAATCCAATATGAGAAGGGAAAAGCAGAGGGCAGAGAGCCAAAAGCCTACAGCACCCTCGGTGGAAATCCAACCCTGGGCCATCATTTGAAGACCTAACAGGCAAATGGGATAGACTGGGAAGAGTAGTCTTTTATTGCTTTTACACCTTGGTTACTTTTTCAGTTTTCATAACTTGAATAAATAGCCTCAAATCATCAGTTAGTCCAAAAAACTATGTCAAGGCTAATGTTTCTACTCATAAAACAATATCTCATTAATCATCTTTTGAATTGCAGAGATACTCCCAGCCGGCTAAAGGCCTCTACACCCTGTCTATATTTACACTGAGTTAAGAATAAATCTGACTAGGTTGCTTTGTTGTTAAAATAACATACCAATGATTTAAAGCTCAAGTTCAAGTTCATACACTGTATTCTAATTCTCCAGTTGGTTGCCATATCATGAAAAAGGCAGTTTCCATGTAAGAATTGTATTAACACTGACTACCCACCAGTGGCAAATTTTGGCACAGGACATTATTTAATATTTGGGTAATGATGTATTTTGTGACTGGGTTAATGTGGTTAATTTTACTCAAGCTATGGTTAGAAATTTCTTCCAGTATTTAGCTTTCTACCATAGAAACAGAATGCAATCCAAAACTTTCATGACTATAGACATGAGAACATTTTATGAATACTTTAAAAGATGTCAGTCTTATTTCTCTCTCGTGTCTCAGATTAGGACTTCATTTTAGTGATTCTATCTCCTTTTATTATTATATTTTAGAGACAGGGTCTTGCTCTATTGCAGAGGCTGGAGTGCAGTGGCACAATCATGGCTCACCGTGCCTTGAAGTCCTGGGGTTGAGGGATCCTTCTGTCTCAGCTTCCCAAGTAGCTAGGACTACAGGCATGCACCCCTAAGCTCAGCTAATTTGGTTTTTAAATTTTTTTCTCAGAGATGGGGTCTTGCTCTGTTGCCCCAGCTGTCCTTGAACTCCTGGCCTCAGGCAGTCCTCTCACCTTGCCCTCCCGAAGTGCTGGGATTACTGACATGAGCCACCACTCTCAGCCTCTCCTTTTATTATTTATCTATCCTTCAAATTAAATTTTTGCACTGAGACTTCACTGACAGAGCCATTTCCTGACAATTTTTCTTGGAGCCAACTTCATTATCTAAGTAAGCTACAAACAATACATTACACATTCAACAAGGGTTAATTGCATGCTATAGAACGTGTAGCAGAAAAAGCAGGCATCTACTAGAGATTCAAGTACTTATGTCTAAAAGATTCCTTTAAAAAAAACATACCATTCCACAAGAACTACCAGAGTGCATGATATTTTTAAAAGTGACTTACATTGTACAAGTAGTATGCCATTATACTGTTTGTTTTTTGAGCAAGTAAAAATCAACCTACAACTGAGAGTAAAAAAAAAAACCTGCCAATAAATGTTATTCATCCTATTGAGATTTTTAAATCAAATTTGAAGAGGAAAACCCCATTAATTAAGCTGAACTTCAAGTAAAATGGCAGTTTGTTGTGATAGATGGAATAAGGTATAGAAAGCACCTAGCCTAGTACCTCACACATATCTATTCAATTTTGTTAGCTCCCAATTCTGGGCATTCCTTCTTCCTTTGTAGCACCTAGAGAATACTTTTGGGCCTCTGAGACAATGTGGATCAGAGCAAGGCACAGTTGAAGCTACAGAGCAGTTGAAAAATTAAAAATGGTAATTAATTGGCAACTAATCTTTCAAATGCGTGGGAAGAACAGATGATAATGTACAGATCCTAGCCCACTGCCCAAACAAATGATAAATAAAAATAGAACAAATGCAATTCCATAATCTACTCATTTCAGAAGTTGCCAATTTTGCCTCCTGGTCTCTCTCAATTTTCTGCTTTCTCACCTTCAATTCCTCGGCCCCTCATCTATTTCTGTTGTTTTTCATCTTAACGCACTTTATCTTCTACTTTCATCATAATGTACTTTATCTCTTTCCCTAAATCAGTGGTGTGCCTAGCGCATTTGACACCCAGTACAGATCATTTTAAATGGTTTCTTCCTCTAAAGGAGAAAATTATTTTTTAATAGTCATGAAATGGCTGGGCGGGTGGCTCAAGCCTGTAATCCCAGCACTTTGGGAGGCCGAGGCGGGTGGATCACGAGGTCAAAGAGATTGAGACCATCCCGGTCAACATGGTGAAACCCCGTCTCTATTAAAAATACAAAAAATTAGCTGGGCATGGTGGCGCATGCCTGTAATCCCAGCTACTCAGGAGGCTGAGGCAGGAGAATTGCCTGAACCCAGGAGGCGGAGGTTGCGGTGAGCCGAGATCTCGCCATTGCACTCCAGCCTGGGTAACAAGAGCAAAACTCCGTCTCAAAAAATATATATATATATATATATATTTTATTGATCATTACTTATGTAACTGTATCATTAAACTTTCCCAAATAAAAATATAAATAAAATAATACGGTACAAAAAAGCAAAGAAATTAATACTTTTCTGTTACATGAATGTGTTTTTTGGAAAAAAAATTAAAGGCTAGTTGAGAGATGTGGAGAGAACTCTGCCCATAAGCCTCAGAAAATGATGTGTATATATTATACAATAACAGAGTTGAGGTTATTAAATTTGACACCTTTACAATCACGATGCTATAGTCATGTATTTTGAATCTGCTATTTAAAGCTAGGATTTATATAGTGCCAAAGGTTGGAGATATAAGCTGTGCACAAAACATGCTGAAACAATTTAGCACTGTTAAGAATGTACTTTCAATACCAACATACATATAAAGCCGAGTCCTTGTATCTTGGGGACCAATTATATAATCAAGAGTTCTTTGAATTAACGTCCCGAAAGTATAATTAAAAAATAAGCAATAAAAGGCCAGGAGTGGTGGCTCACTCCTGTAATTCTAGCACTTTGGGAGGCCAACACGGGCAAATCACAAGGTCAGGAGTTCGAGACCAGCCTGGCCAACATGGTGTAACCCTGTCTCTACTAAAAATACCAAAAAAGTAGTGGGACATAGTGGTGGGCACTTATAATCCCAGCTACTCAGGAGGCTGAGGCAGGAGAATCGCCTGAACCTGGGAGGCGGCAGTTGTAGTGAGTCGAGATCGTGCAACTGCACTCCAGCCCAGGCGACAGTATGAAACTCTGTCTCAAAAAAAAAGATAAGCAATCAAAATGTGCCAATTTGAGGCTTACACATTACTCAAATTCAATAGACAATCACAGAATTTATTTAGAACTTAAATCAGTGATTCTCACCCTTGGCTATTTTGCTCCTCAGGACATTAGGCCATGCCTGGAGACACTTTTGGCTGTTACCATTGTGGGGAGTGCAACTGAAATCAAGCGGGTACAGGCCAGGGATACAGCTAAACATCCTAAGATGCACAGGACAGCCTCTCACAACAACTGTTTGGCCCCAAATGACAACAAAATGAGAAACCCTGGCTTGGACCAACCAGGTTTTTGAGGCAGGAGTATATTTTTTCAATGACATTGTTTAGGATTTGATGGCAGAAAGGTGATAATAAAAGCAGGCTGATTCTAGTTGTTTTTATTGCTAAATTGTAATTGTTGCGAAATTGTAATTGCATAGACGGTCTACCCCTTTATTGCTAAATTTTGTTGCTAAATTATAATTGTATAGACAGTCCACCCCTTTATTGTCTGTAGCCAGGCGTAACCACTCCCACACCCCACCCCATCTTGGCTATCATTCATTGCTCCATTAGATTTCTTCTGGAGCACCACCTTACTGAGGCATAAATGAACCAGCTCTAGCCACATGTGACTTAGTGGTTATTCTCTTGGTTCATTTCATGCCTATCTCATTTTTAAAAACATAATTAAAAATTTTAAAATAACAGCTTTATTGAAATATAATTTACAAACCAAAAAGTCGTCATTTTAAACTGTACAACTCAGTGGTTTTCAGTATATTCATCAAGTTACGAAACTTCACCACTAATTTCAGAACATTTTCATCATTCCCAAAAGAAATCTTATGTCCAGTGGCAGTCATATCCCATTCTTCCCTTCCTTCCTCCAACCTCTGGCAAATCTGTTTTCTGTCTATGAATATGCCTATTCCAGACATTTCATGTAAGGGTAAATATACAATATGTGGCCTTTTGTGAGTGGCTTCTTTCACTGAGCATGTTTTTTCAGTATCAGTACTTGGCTCTTTGTTATTGTCAGGTTATGTTCCATTGTATGGATGAACGACACTTGGTCTATGCATTTATCAGCTGATATTTGGGTTGCTTCCATTTTGGCTACTTAAGTATGCTTCTCTGAACATTTGTGCCCACATTTTTGTGTGGACATAGGTTTTCAGTTATCTTCAGTATGTACACCTAGGAGTGGAATTGCTGGATCATGTAGGAATTCTTTTTTTTTTTTTTTTTTTGAGACGGAGTTTCGCTCTTGTTACCCAGGCTGGAGTGCAATGGCGCGATCTCGGCTCACCGCAACCTCCGCCTCCTGGGTTCAGGCAATTCTCCTGCCTCAGCCTCCTGAGTAGTTGGGATTACAGGCACGCACCACCATGCCCAGCTAATTTTTTGTATTTTTAGTAGAGACGGGGTTTCACCATGTTGACCAGGTTGGTCTTGATCTCTCGACCTCGTGATCCATCCGCCTCGGCCTCCCAAAGTGCTGGGATTACAGGCTTGAGCCACCGCGCCCGGCCTCATGTAGGAATTCTACGCTTATTATGAGGAACAGAAATTCTTCTACCGCATATAATATTCCATTGTTGGATATACTACATTTTGGTCGTCCATTCATCATTAAAGAACCCCTGGACTGTTCCCACTTCTTAGCTGTTATGAGTAATGCTATATGAACATTTGTGTATAAGTTTTTTTGGTGACATATGTTTTCGTTTCTCTAAAAGTGAAATTACTAGGTCATGTAGTTACTCTTTAATCTTTTAAGGAACTGCCAAACTGTTTTCCAAAGCGGATACACCATTTTGTAATCCCACTAACAAGGGTTCCAATCTCTCCATATCCTTGTCATCACTTGCTATTGTCTTTTTAACTACCCTAGACAAGTGGATATGAAGTGGTACCTTGTGCTTTGATTGCATTTCCCTAGTGACTAATGAGGTTGAACATCTTTTCATGTCCTTATTGGCTGTTTGCATAATCTTTGTACAAATGTCTATTCAAATCTTTAGCCCATTTTTAAAGCTGGGTTGTCTTTTTATTGTTGAGTTGGAAGACTTGTTTATATATTGTTCCTTATTTATGTGATTTGCAAATATTTTCTCACATTGTTTTTTTTTTTTTTTTTCCACTTACTTTTTTTTTTTTTTCCGAGACAGGGTCTTACCTTGTCGCCCAGGCTGGAGTGTACTGGTTTGATCTTGGCTGACTGCAGCCTCCGCCTCCTGGCTTCAAGCGATCCTCCAGTTTCATCCTCCTGAGTAGCTGGGACCATAGGCGTGTGCTATCATGCTAGTGAATTTTTGTATTTTTGTAGAGATGGGGTTTTGCCGTGATGCCTAGACTGGTCTCCAACTCCTGAGCTCAAAGTGATCCACCCTCCTTGGCCTGCCAAAGTGCTGGGATTACAGGCTTGAGCCACTGCGCCCAGCCTCTTTTCACTTTCTTGGTGATGTCCTTTGAAGCACAGAAGTTTTTAATTTTGATGAAGTCCAATTTATCTAATTGTGTGTGTTTGTTAACTGTGCTTTTGGTGTCATATCTAAGACACCATTGCCTAATCCAAAGCCAAAAAGATGTACTCCTCTTCTAAGAATTTTACAGTTTTAAAGTATTTGATCCAGTTTGAGTTAATTTTGTCTATGGTATGGTATGAGTGCCACTTTATTCTTTTGCATGTGGATATTCAGCTTTCCCAACACTACTAAGAAGGCTATTCTTTCTCCTTTTAAGAATCTTTTTTTGTTTGTTTGAAGAGTGTTTTACCAGGCTGGTTTGCAGTGGCATGATCATGGTTTACTGTGGCATCCACCTCCTGAGCTCAAGCAATCCTCCTACCAGACTCCCAAGTGGTTGAGCTGCAGGCTTATGCCACCATGCCTGGCTAAGTTTTTAGTAGAGACAGTATCACAATGCTGCCCAGGCTGGTCTTGAACTCCTGGCCTCAAGCTATTCTCCTGCCTCAGCCTCCCAGAGGGCTAGGTTTATAGGCGTGTGCTTCAGTGCCTGGCCTATTTTATAGTGATTTTCTGCTGATGCTTGATTCAGGAGAAAAATTAATTGATCTTAAACTCAGTTCATTTATGGACTTTCAATTATATTCCATCTGTCTAATCTTTTTTTTTTTTTGAGACAGAGTTTCGCTCTTGTTACCCAGGCTGGAGTGCAATGGCGCGATCTCGGCTCACCACAACCTCCGCCTCCTGGATTCAGGCAATTCTCCTGCCTCAGCCTCCTAAGTAGCTGGGATTACAGGCACGCACCACCATGCCCAGCTAATGTTTTGTATTTTAGTAGAGACGGGGTTTCACCATGTTAACCAGGATGGTCTTGATCTCTTGACCTCGTGATCCACCCGCCTTGGCCTCCCAAAGTGCTGGGATTACAGGTGTGAGCCACCGTGCCCGGCTCCATCTGTCTAATCTTCATGCCAGTACTATACCATCTTGATTACTGTGGCTCTGTAGCAAGTTTTGAAATTGGAAAATAAGAATGTTTCACAGATCTTTTTTTTTTTTTGAGAGGGAGTCTTGCTCTGTTGCCCAGACTGAAGTGCAATGGTGCAATCTTGGCTCACTGCAACCTCTAACTCCTGAGTTCAAGTGATTTTCATGCCCCTCCCAAGTGCCTGGGATTACAGACAACTGCCACCCCAAGCTAATTTTTGTATTTTTGGTAGAGATGGGGTTTCACCATGTTGGCTAGGCTGGTCTCAAACTCCTGACCTCAAGCGATCCACCTGCCTTGGCCTCCCAAAGTGCTTGGATTACAGGCATGAGCCACCTCGCCTGACCTCTCAATAGCATTTTAATTGTTTATTGCTATTATACAGAAATACAACAAAATATTTTCAAGTAAAAACAATACTTCTGAAGCAGTTATATGAAACAGGAAAAAGATTTTTTTTAAAGTCACTTAATGGAGACTTTAACAGTTTTACTTCTTTTGAACCTATACTACCCACTGTGTGGAAAACATACCATAACTTCTTAATAAGGGCTAGCTGAACCTCCTTTCAGAAAATCTGTCATTTTTCAGCTCATTTCTTTGGTATTGGATATATATATATATATTTAATAATCTTCTTAAAACAGGAGTGTAAAATTGCTCTTGGGAGCCTTAAATATGCTAGGGAAAAAACAAGCATTTCACAAAAGTGTCTCTCTGGTCAGCTTCCAGAACTATTGCAGTAGGAAAAAAAAAAGTATTGAGTGGCCATTGTATAATTTCCGTAGGGACCATACACATGTCAAGAGCTACAGTATATTTTACATGCAGTTTTTCATTCTAACCTGTAGAGCAATGTAAGGTAGCTAAAGTGGACACTGCCAACGCAATTTCAAAATGAGGAACTGGAATTTATAGATGTTAATTGATTGTCCAAATCCAAATGAGGTCCCAGGTTTTCCAACTCGTAAATGCAGACAACTTATGATGTATGTGTATAAACTATATACACATATTTTAAAAATAAAGACACATCTGAGAATGATATGAGTTCAAATTAATCCATAATAAACATACAAACACCTAGAAAGCTTTGTGTGTAGATTAGGATTTTTCTGAAGAGCTTATTTCAAGGGAGGGGTGACATCTATTGAAACAGCAGGATTGTGAAAATGTTTAAAAATTTAGTCTTGTTTCTCAAAGCCATTCCTTTTATTAGCATTCCCCTGAGAGCTTATTAAAAAATGAAGCACACTGAGCCCTGCCAGTGAAGTGTATTTGACACTCAGAGTAGGTAATTTTTTAACATCCCATTCCCCTATAAATTAGTTTCAGTAACAATGGAACAACAACAATTACTATTAGAAAAGAAATTGACAGCAAAATTATTTAAATTGAAACTTTAATCGAGGTAGTCAAATATTTAAAAGTAGGCCGGGCGCGGTGGCTCAAGCCTGTAATCCCAGCACTTTGGGAGGCCGAGGCGGGTGGATCACGAGGTCGAGAGATCGAGACCATCCTGGTCAACATGGTGAAACCCCGTCTCTACTAAAAATACAAAAAAAAACTAGCTGGGAGTGGTGGCGCATGCCTGTAATCCCAGCTACTTAGGAGGCTGAGGCAGGAGAATTGCCTGAGCCCAGGAGGCGGAGGTTGCGGTGAGCCGAGATCGTGCCATTGCACTCCAACCTGGGTAACAAGAGCGAAACTCCGTCTCAAAAAAAAAAAAAAAAAAAAAAAATTAAAAGTTAAAAAAAACACACAAATATTAAAAAACCAAAAAGAAAAAAATGTAAACTACTTGATAGTTTTGAGATCTGCCTGGGAATTTTAACTTTGATCCTTTGTTAATAGGTCATTTTATGTAAACAATTGTCCAGCAACTGATAAGTGAATTTCAATAAGATAATCATCTACAAAAGATATTTGTCTCTACTAAATTATATTGATGATAGTATTTCTTGATTTTTAATTTTAAATGAATGAATAATGAAACTGGATAAGTTTCAATTTTAAAGATATTTAAGTTTTGTAAAGTATTTCACACATGAACTAAATTTTGTACTTACTAAGTGGTTCCACAGAATGACAGAATGAGATGGTAAAATGGGATGGAGTCAAAAACCCACGACTACTTTAAATAGAAGGGACAGAATAGTGACTGTTGGGGAGAATTTGTGGATGCAAATAGGTTTGCAGATTTCAAGGCAGAAGAGGAAGTTCTTTTCTCATGGCTTCTGTTTCCTCAGTGATGTAGGAGGTGAGATTATTTACCAAAGAGAGAACCGGGAAGAGGTGGGAATTAGAGATTTAAGAATAGTGCAGATGCTCTGATGGAGAGTAGGCACAGTGAACTACTAGGGAAACAACACAGAAGGCTGCGGTAGAATTGGAGCCCAGGTTTCCAGAAATTCAGTTCATTGCTCCTTTTAATAAATCATACTGAAAAGGAATGACGATTGGGAAAAATATTTTGCATGAATGGACAGCAGGTAGGGTTGACTAAAACAAACGGATCATTTGACGAAGAAAGCAAAAACACCAAATGGTGTTATTAAAATAAATGGACTTCAGAAATTTGGAGAAAAGCATTCACCTTATATGATAAACAGCAGAAAACTCACTTTAAGTTACAAAAGACTGATACTTTTTCAAAAATATGTAGTCTGGAAATGCAGAAAAATGTACACACAAGGAAAGAAAAATCACTTAGAATTTGATTTTGTACTTAAAAAATGGTTAGACTTCATTAGACGCATTTTTATCATATTGCCCTTGTGCATACATAAAAATGAAAATATAAGCAAATTACATTGGTAAAGGTATTTCTAAAATTTCATCCCTTTTGAAATATAACTCTTCTGAATTACTTCCAACTCCGAGGTTGTCTGGGTTTTTCCACAGAATTTATCCTTCGCAGCACTGAAAGCACTGGCAACAAGCATTTCCTTGCAGAAACCGTAAAAGAGCTGAAGCTGTGGTGCTAGGTATCTAAGCTGTCTCTGGGAATGTTGTACAACACCTCTTATTCATCACTTCTCTCACCATTATAATTAGGATTTTTTTCCAATCTGGTGTTTTTGATGTCTTATAGTAAGCACAGGAAATAGATGGCATTGGTTGACAAGCCTGTAGGACCACTATCCTTCCACTGTTAAATGGACCCAGATGTCACAGACATTAAAATATGAAAAACAGCAAAATAGAGCTCACTAATTTAAGAAGTTTTCCTTGTCTTTAAATAATTTTTGGTTGGGCTGAGTGGCTCACACCGGTAATCCCAATACTTTGGGAGGCTTAGGTGAAAGGATAGCCTAAACCTGGGAGTTCGAGACCAGCCTGGGCAACATGGCAAAACCCCGTCTCTACAAAAAAGACAAAAATTAGCTGGGCATGGTGGCGGGCATCTGTAGTCACAGCTATTAGAGACAGTGAGGTGGAAGGATCACTTAAGCCTGGGAAGTTGAGGCTGCAGTGAGCTGTGAGTGTGCCACTGCATTCCAGCCTGGGTGAGACAGTGAGACCCTGTCTCAAAACAAATAAATACTTAAAAATTTTTTTTAGAAACAAGGTCTCACTTTGTTGCCCAGGCTGGAGTGCAGTGGTATGGTCATGGCTCACAGTAGCCTCAAACTCCTCAGCTTAAGCAATCCTCCCAACTCAGCTTCCCAAGCAGCTGAGACTAGAGGAGTGTGCCACCACACCTGGCTGTATTTTTACCTTTTTAAAATTTTTTTAGAGGCAGGGTTTCGCTATGTTGTCCAGAGGGTCTCAAACTCCTGGCCTCAAGTGATCCTCCTACCTCAGCCTAACAAAGTGCTGAGATTACAGGTGTGAGCTACCAGGCCAGACCTATCTTTAAATATTCTTCTAAAATGTAATATTAATGGCTGCATAGTATTTCATTCTATAGGTATATCACACTTTAGCCCTGTAATACTAAACAAAGGCATTGATTTTGTCCCTCTGGGAACATTACAAAATGTCCAGAGGCATTTCTGATTGTCATAACTGGTTTGTTACTGGCATCTAGTGGGCAGAAGCCAATGAGATCCAACATCCTAAAATGTACAGGACAGCCCCTCATAACAAAGAATTAACTGGCCCCAAATGCCAGTAGTCACAAGACTGAAAAACTCTGTAGCCTGTTGCCAGACATTTTTTGAGATAGGGTCTCACCCTGTTGCCCAGGCTGGAATGCAGTGGCGCAATCTCAGTTCACTGCAACCTCTGCCTTCCAGGCTCAAGCAACCTTCCCACCTCAGCCTCCCAAGTAGCTGGAACTACAGGCATATGCCACCACACACCTGGCCAATTTTTTTTTTTTTTTTTTTTTTTGTATTTTTGGTAGAGATGGGGTTTTGTCACCTTGCCTAGGCAGGTCTAGAACTCCTGAGCTCAGGGCTATCCGCCTGCCTGGCCTCTCAGTGCTGGGATTATAGGTGTGAGCTGTGAGCCACCTTGCCCAGCCAACTTTTTCTTTTTAACCCCTGCAGGACTGATACCAAATTAAGAGGTAGCATAGGATATCCAGGATATGGTCTGTATAATTGGATCACCTGGGTTCAAATCCTGGCCCTGAGAGTTACTAACTGAAGAACACTAACTAGAAGGAAGTACATTGAATTGGTAACTTAACTCTCCATGCCTTATTTCCCCATCTGTAAAATTGGAGAACATTTACAGAAACTGCAAAGGGCTGTTAAGACAACTGAACAGGTTGATAAATGTAAAACCCATGTCTGGCATCTAAGATACAACCATAAGTGTTTCATGAGTTCAGTTAGGTCATACTTTTAAAGAAATACATTTATTTATAAACTTCACTATTGAGGTATATAATTGAAATAGGAAGGCAATGACAGAAAAATCAGGAACAAAGAATCTCAAGGTTTGGGGCCTAAGTCATTGAATCTAACGTCTCTGAAACCGTTAGATGATAGTAAAAACAAATTAGTGTGTAAGACTAGCAAGAGGGAAAAAAAGAATAGAAGACAGCAGAGTATATCACAAGCAGCAAGTACTTTGTCCTGTATGTGTGTATCAGGTCACAATGTGGCACTGTACTTTTTAATGTGGGTCACAGTAAAAGTTAGAAAGTCACCACCTGAAGTCCAACTAGCACTTGACATTTGAATCAGTTCTGTATCTGTGTCTACATGACTGATTAATTTCTGCCTTAAGGCATTTTATAAACAGTGCCAGATTTATTTTTGGACACTTTGCTAGGCAGCTCTTCAAAATAATGAAAGACAAGAACCTAATAAAATATGATACGAAAAGATATCTCTTTGAATCTGAAAAATGACTACAAATGTTTTGTCTTAATCTATTGGTGTGAATGTTTGAGGAAATTAAGCATTCTAGAAGTGTTTTCTTGACTGTGTTGCTGCAGCATTGGAAACAGTGTTGCTCATGAGCTCATCAAGTTCATCACTAGCTTTGAAGATGGTCATTCCTAAGTTAGCCATCATCATTATTACTAATAATATGTGTGAGTAGCCACAGAGCAGCTGAAGAGGGCAGCTTTCAGGTCTGTAAATAGTACTGAAAACATTAACTTACTAATCATAGTGCCAGCAGCCTCTAAATAGTACATAATCATATATACCAAATTAGTTACAATCTTAAAAACAAAGTCCAAAACAGTACATCTTTTTTACCCTTTTAAAAATGAACAATAACTGTGACTCATACTTTGAATAAAGCCAAATTATGTGAATTATGGTTGCTGGTTGTTTGAATATCACCTAACAGAAAATTAGGGTAATGACACTAAGTCGTTTGAGAAATATTTAATACATATGCTGAATGCCTCAGGCAGAGATGACAAAATTAAGATGTGTACCATCATCTTCCCAATATACTCTGAATGTACTTTGGTAAATAATTAGTATTATATAAACTTGTTACTATCTGAGATGGAGTCTCACTCTGTTGCCCAGGCTGGAGTGCAGGGGCACGATCTTGGCTCACGGCAACCGCTGTACCCACGTTCAATCAATCCTTCCACCTTAGCCTCCTGAGTAGCTGGGACTACAGGCCAGCGCCACCATGCCTGCTAATTTTTGTATTTTTAGTAGAGGAGAGGTTTCACCATATTGGCTAGGCTCGTCTTGAACTCCTGAGCTCAAGCAATCCACCCACCTTAGCCTCCCAAATTGCTGGGATTACATGATTGATTAATTTCTGCCTTAACTGTTTTGAATGGTCCCCTGTATGAGCCTTTGAGATATTTAATGCCAGGAATTTTCCATGGTAACGTTCTAGTCAACCATGAATATAAGTATTTTGCAGAATTTATTATATACAGCAAATCTTGTATTAATTGCTGACTGTGCCAAGCTCTCCATAAAGTTCCAGGAATTTAAAAATTACCAATGCATAGTTCTTAATCTTAAAAGTTTCACAGATTAAGTGGGGAGAGAAAAATTTACAGTTGTGTGATATGGAGAAAGGTTAGTAGAAGGGTGGAGACTCCAGAAGTTAGAAGCTGTTAACATCCAAACTGTGTGTGCGTTGTTGTCGGTTTTTTTTTTTAGATGGAATTTCGTTCTTATTGCCCAGGCTGGAGTGCAGTGGCGATCTTGGCTCACTGCAACCTCTGCCTCCCGGGTTCAAATGATTCTCCTGTTTCAGCCTTCTAAGTAACTGGTATTACAGGCACATGCCACCACACATAGCTAATTTTGTATTTTTAGTAGCGATGGGGTTTCATCATATTGGTCAGGCTGGTCTCAATCTCCTGACCTCAGGTGATCTGCCTGCTTCAGCCCCCCAAAGTGCTGGGATTACAGGCAAGAGCGACTGTGCCCGACTTCCAAGCTGTGTTTTAAGAGATGCCTTTGAATGGTGAACAAGAACACTCCTGGATGAGGAAATTCATATAGAACACATATAAAGGGAGAAAAGTGCTGGGAGATACAGCTGCAGAGATGGGTTGGTACCTATTCATGGAGAGACTTTCATGCTAGGTTAAGAAGTTTAAATTGTGTCTAGTATAGAAAACAAAACGAATGAAGGTTGTTAGGCAGGGAAGAGATGTGATTAGACTGGTCTTGGCTGGAGTAAATAATGAGACTGGTAGGAGGTCAATTCAGGTATAAAGTGAGGGCCTGGACAAGTCATGGGGTACTGTCAAATGTTTATTGAGTACATATTACTGTATACCTGGTATTGGGGAGACAGTACATCTTTTAAAAGAGCTTACAGTCAGCAGGCTAGATGACACTGAAAGATACAATGTGAGAATCTAAAGAAATTACAAGCACGTGCCCAGGTGCTGTGGTTCACCCCTGTAATCCCAGCACTTTGCGGGAGGCCGAGGTGGGTGGATCACTTGAGGTCAGGAGCTCGAGACCAGCTTGGCCAACACGGTGAAACGCCATCTACTGAAACTACAAAAAGTAGCTGGGAGTGGTGGCGAGTCCCTGTAATCCCAGGTACCGGGGAGGCTAAGACAGAGAATCGCTGGAACCTGGGAGGTGGAGGCTGCAGTGAGCAGAGATCGTGTCACTGCACTCCAGCCCGGGTAACAGAGCGAGACTCTGTCTCAAAACAAACAAACAAGTATGTTAGGGAAGAAGTCCCAGAGAAAGCGATATTGAAGTGTAGAACTGAAGGAAAAATGCGATTGTAAAGATCTGAACTGATCTGAAGTACTTAAGAGTGTTGACTATGCATCCTGTATAATCCCTCCATACTCCTAAAGAAAACCACTTTCTTTTGCCCTCACTGTAATCTACTAAAGCATTTAAAATAGTTAATAATTGAAAAAACAATAATATGTTGAGGCCAGAATTAGGTTTCTCTCCCCTGTTCTCCCACAGCACCTTACCTTTGCATCATTCGCACACTATTATAATTACTTGAAAATTACTTGGAAGAGGTCCAAAGAATGGACAGACATTTAGGAGTGCCAGGAAGGAAACAGCACAAAAGGGAAGGAGGAGTATAAAAGTTAAATAATTTAAAATAGCAAATGCTTTAAAAAGTTCAAGTAAGGGCCGGGCGTGGTGGCTCACGCCTATAATCCCAGCACTTTGGGAGGCTGAGGTGGGTGGATCACGAGGTCAAGAGATCGAGACCATCCTGGTCAACATGGTGAAATCCCATTTCTACTAAAAATACAAAAAATTAGCTGGGCATGGTGGCGCGTGCCTGTAATCCCAGCTACTCAGGAGGCTGAGGCAGGAGAATTGCCTGAACCCAGGAGGCAGAGGTTGCAGTGAGCCGAGATCGTGCCACTGCACTCCAGCCTGGGTAACAAGAGCGAAATTCTGTCTCAAAAAAACAGAAACAAAAAAAAAAAACCCAAAAAGTTCAAATTAAATTTCAGTACTGTAATTTACTGTAATTTGGATATCTTTGTTAATGATCTGTTTGCAGTTTAGGTAAGAAATACACAGTAGGCCAAAAATGAGATTGGACTGAGGACTTCTTGTCAGAAAATTTGATTAAGAAGTGATGCTACAGAATTTTGTTGGCTCTTTTTTTTTTTTATATTAAGGAAAGGAGAATAGAGGGTGTCTAACAGGCTTGGTAGGAAGGAAAGTAACTTGTCAAGGCTCGTTACCAGGGATACATGTATTAGTAACTTGTAACAGTATTTCCTCTAAATATTTGCATATATATAGATGGAGGGGGCACGGGGAAAGACCCCATAAGTACCGAGGCAGGAGTCAGAAGCCTCAGCCTATTCCCATATAAATAATGAAGAAAATAACTAGAGATTTAACCATCATAGTTATTCATAGGTGATCTTAGTTCTCTTACCAATGCCTCTCAGGTCGGGAAGTATGAACCTGGGGTGACACTATGAAAGCAATGACCCTAAGGCAAGACGCTTTAAGACCTCTGTCTTGCCCTTGTAAGGGCTGCTGGAGGGTGCCTTGGCTATGCAGCAGTGACAGTGCTGGGAAAGCACCTGCTGTTTAGCAAGCTGCAGAAGATGTCAGAGATGTCTCCTTCCCCGGAGGAGTTAGGAGAAAAGTCTGCTCCTCCAAGCTCTTGCGGTAGACCTGACAGCTGTCAGGTAGGCCCACAGACCTCAGGGGCTTCATTGTCTCTATGTGACGCTGTGCTTCAGTGGTCACGTTCCATGTCCACTCTCAAGTTCCGCTTCTGCACCTGGTTCTTTTTTCTTAGAAGAGATAATCAGTAAAAGTAGTATACATCTTAACGTCTTTGTTCTTTCTTGATGAGTATGGAAAAGTGCTGACGCATTATGCTCCTTACCTATCTCGGCTACCAAAAAGTCTTGGGCCCCTACCTATGTGACACATGATGTACTTGACCCTATCACTGACTACCAATGCCACCTGCTACCTACCCTGCCCCCAGCTTTGTACTCACGCTTTGGTTGGCAGTGGACTCCTGGGCCCACACCCTCTTTTCTCTATCTGTGTGTCTTGTGTCTTTTATTTCTACAGTTTCTCATCTCCACAGCAGCAGAGAGGGGCTCAAAGGACCCTGTAGGGCTGGACCTTACATATAATAGAATTAATGTTCGTACATTTTCACTTACCCCTAGAAAAGAATTACTGATGCATACTAACTCTTAACATTTACACCGGATGTGTAAACCTTCAGGGTATGAATCTGTCATTTCTGGTAATTTATTGCACTATGATTAAGACAAAGGTTAGGACTGAATTAATTCATTTCCCAAAGAAAAAAGTCAGAGAACATATTTACCAGATTATCACTGGCATATTTCAGCATTTTTTTTTTTTTTAAAGACAGGGCAACACTCTTGCCCAGGCTAGGAGTGCAGTGGTGCCATGATGGTTCACAGCGGCCTTGAGCTTCTGGGCTCAACTAATCCTCCCACTTCAGCTTTCTGAGTAACTGGGACTACACGTGTGTGTCACCATGCCCAGCTAATTTTTCTATATTTTGTAGAGCAGGGGTTTCACCACGTTGCCCTGGCTAGTCTCAACTTCTGGGCTCAAGCAATCTTCCTGCCTTGGCCTCCCAAAGTGCTGGGATTATGGGTGTGAGCCGTTGCACGCAGCTCTAGCAAGGTTTTTACATTCTAAATTGGGTTATATTTGAATAATGAATGTCACTAATAAGAGGAGGTGCAAGTACCAATATCTTCTTTACAGGCCTCATACTGCTGTTTTTTTCTTTCTTTTTCCTTTTCATTCTTGGTCATATTGCTGTTTTTCTTGGCCAATTTTCTGGCCAAACTCCTCCTCACCACTTATTTTCTGTGTGCTGCTTATTATGCTGTGCTACTAAGTTAGGTTCTTTTCTCTTGCCAGTTCACATCTTTCCCTAAGGCATAATAATCATTTACCGCTTAATTTTCATTTTTCTGCTCTATCTTGCTGGGGTGGTGTAATAAAATTCCAGCTTTTTTTTTTTTTTTTTTTTTTTTTTTTTGAGACGGAGTTTCGCTCTTGTTACCCAGGCTGGAGTGCAATGGCGCGATCTCGGCTCACCGCAACCTCCGCCTCCTGGGCTCAGGCAATTCTCCTGCCTCAGCCTCCTGAGTAGCTGGGATTACAGGCACGCGCCACCACGCCCAGCTAGTTTTTTTTTTTTGTATTTTTAGTAGAGACGGGGTTTCACCTGTTGACCAGGATGGTCTCGATCTCTCGACCTCGTGATCCACCCGCCTCGGCCTCCCAAAGTTCTGGGATTACAGGCTTGAGCCACCGCGCCCGGCCTAAAATTCCAGCTTAACGAACACAATTAAGTAAAGTGGCTTGCCAAAGATGGTAAAGATCAACCAGATTCGTTTCGGATATACAGCAGCACAAATTTAAAAGTAAATTAATACAAGCAGCCCATCTCAATCATAACGTTCAGATACTGGTCAGTGTGGCTGAAAACTGAAATTGTTCATGTTAACCAATGTTTTCCAGTTTCCACCTACCACTGCAGTTCAGTTTGGTGCCCTCTTATGCCTCTCATTTTCACAAACACAACTCAGAAGCCCTGATAACTTCAGAGAAGGCACCTCTAAGATTTTACTCATACCAGATATTCCTGGATATGACAGGTATTATTCTACGTGTAACATCTGCTCATCAGATTTTAATATTCAAGCCTTGTGGCTTTAAGTCACTGCCTGTGACTGATCATCTTCACAAATCCAAGAGTCCCCTGAAGCTGTCTCCCAACCATTAGGGTGCTCGTGCTAACCGCTAAGTCACTAGACCCACTACAAGATTCAACAGCTGTAAAGCTGGAAACGTGGTTGCGGTGTTGACGTTTTCACTCCGGTCGGCCTAGCCTTCCCTCTTTTCTCTCTTGGATGTGTTCTTGCCTTAGCTGGTCTGGGGAAACCTGTGCCGCCCCACCCTTGCAGAGTTAAGTGGGGGACGCTCCGGGTGTGCGGGGAGGAACGCCCGGCGCTCCGGGGAGGCAGGCACGCCCGGGCCAGGCGCAGGTGCGTGACCCCGTTACAGACCTCGGCCTCGCCCGCGGGTTGCACCGGGACAGGACATGACCCCAGACCCTCGATCGGCTCCGCTCCTCCGCGACCGGCTGAGGGGGACAAGCCCTCTTTCCCCTGGGACCGATCCAGCACTTGGCGGGTCGGCCTTTGTCCGGGCCTACTCGCTGTCGCAAAGGTCACGCTCACCTTGGGAAAGTCCGCGCTGGGACGGCAGCTCGCACCACCACGGGCGGCCCCAGCGGAGTCTCCCAGGGTCAGGCCAGGACAGCCAACTCGCCCGGCCGGCCGAGAGCCGGAGGCGGGGCCGCCCCCTTCCCGGCAGTCTGCCGACTTCCGGACCTGCGCAGACGCGCCTCTGCGCCTCCAGGCGCGCCCCTCCCCCGGCCGGCCGTTTCCCGGCATGCGCCGCGGAGGAAGAGACGGAGTCGACAATAACAAACCCAGCCGCGGCGGCGTCCGCGGCCCTGCCGAGCCCTCGGCGTTGCCTCAGGGTCCCCCGCCGGCCTGGGCCCCTCGGCTCTGACAGGCCGCGGCCCTCTGTCTCCCGGCCCCAGACCCAGAGCCGAGGGGCCTGCCCGCGTCCTCCTCCGCCCCGACCCCTCCCTCTTGCCTAGAGTTCGGGGCCGCGGCGGGCGGGCGCCCGGGACGCCGGCGGCTGTGTCGCTTGGCGGTGCCGGATGGGCGGTTGGTAGCCGCCGCCGACGACTAGGCGGCGGCGGAAGATGGTGCCGGGGGTCGCCGGCTCTGCTGCTGCCGCCGGCGAAGGACGAGGCGCTGCCGGGTAAGTGTCGCCGCCGCCCGCGTCCCCTTCCCCCACCTGGCACAGCGGCCGTGCGGCGGGCCCGGGCACGGTGGGCCGGGGGCGCGGGGCGCGGGGCGCGGGGCGCGGGGTCCCGGCCGGCGCGAGCCCGGCCCGCGCGCAGGTGTGTGCCCCGGAGGGCCCGGCGCCTCCCGCCCGGGCAGGTGTTGCCCACCGGCCGCCTTCGCGGCGCTGCGGCCCCCGTGGAGACAAAAGCGGTTCGAGTCGATGCTCCGCCAGCTGCGGGAAGTGTGGACCGGGCTCGCCGGCTGCGGGGCTGCCCGCGGCGTCCTCCGCCGGAGCCTCGGGTTCCGTCCCTCTGCGCTGCCGCGCAGCACCCGGCCGAGCTGCGGGAGTGGCCCCGGGCGAGGGGCGTCCGAGCCCGCCGAGACGCCGCGCGCCGAGTGGGAGGCACGGAGAGGTGTTGTCTTTGTCCCGACCCCGGAGTGCGAGGATCGGGATAAAGTTACTCCTGGGGATGACTCAGCCGGCGCCCGCCCCGGGATAGATGGGCGATGGGTGTGCACGCGGATTTCACAGCTTCCTTGGTAGGAACAAAAATACATTAACCAGCAGCAGAAATGGCAGCTTCTGAGCGGAATCTATAGTTTCTTCCACCGCCTGGTGGATGTGCTGTGTTGACTGTTTACGGTTTCGTCATCTAGGCTTTTCCATCGTGACTCTTTCGAGTGTGGTCATACCTGGAAGTGGTGTAGACCTGGGTGCCCAGGGAGACTCATGTGCTCACTATTGATAGAGAGTCACGTTACTATGAGACATTCAGCCAGATGGGAATGTTCTCAAGGCGGCTGCGAACATTTAAAATGTACCTATTTGCTAACCATTGTATTGTATAGTTTCTTAAGTTTTGTGTGTTGATGGGGCTTGTATGATTTAGACGTAGGTTTGGACAGTTCGCTATTTAGGAAGAGACTTTTAAATAGACTTAATTGTGTGTTTGATCAAGAATGTTACTACATTTTGATAAACGATAAAAAGAGGGTCCATCTACTTCTCATCGGATACAACTGTGAGAAACAAAGGGATTACTGAGGGCGGTGGTTGATTTTATGTTTTGGATTATTGGATCTATAAGCAGACAGACCATCGATAGGAATGTGAAAATATTTTTGCTTTTTGTATTTGTTGTAACAGAGTATGGCCCTAATGAACATATTTTTTCACTGACATTCTTGTCATGTCTTTTAGTGTTTGCGATTGTGTTCAAAAGCTGGATAAAGTTTTCTGTCAGGGGTGCTTTAGGCACATAATGCTTGTGTTGAGAAATCTCTGTTGCTGGAAAGTGGACATTGACGTAGTTTATGTTTTTAAAGTAATTTTATTTAGTCTATTCTGAACCTTTTATGGTAATCAAGAAATGATTATTTATGTGCCTAATCCTATATGTTTGGTATTGGACGACCAGAAGACAATGAAAGCGATACTTTTGTCCCTAAAAGAGGTGTTTTTTTTAACCCTTCCTGCCAAACACAAAATCAGGATGCATGGCAGATTGACTTTTTAGCAAATCAGGCTCATCGAGGCAGAGGACACAAGACCTTTGTTCTTGAAATTTTAAACCAAAATTTTGATTATGTTAGCCTGAGAAAAGTTTTTAGACTCTAATTTTGAGATTAACCTAAAAATTTTAATCATACATTCAGCAAATATTTGAGCAACCGTATGTTTTACTTTGCAGATGCATTTGTCTTATGAATATCTTTTTAAAAGAATGGCTTATAAGATTTTCTCATTCAGGTAATGGTATTTTCTAACTCCAGTTACACTTTTCTTTTGTGGTAATACCGGCCCAAGACACTCAGGTGAAAATTTAGCAATTCCTTTCAATACACTTCCACGATTTTTTTTTTTTTATTATCTCTTTACCTTGTGAGGTTTTGAACTAGTTACATGAGGAACATAAAAATGTTTAAGTAATTGTTCTTGCTTTATAAGAGAAAGAAAATTGGAGTTCTCTACGTTCGTGATGTAAGTATTATTGGAAATTGGTATGAAGGGATTGAGCTTTTTTTTTTTTTTTTTTTTTTTTTGGAGATGGAATTTCGTTCTCATTGCCAAGGTTGGAGTGCAATGGCACCATCTCATCTCACTGCAACCTCCTGAGTTCAAGGGATTCTTCTGCCTCAGCCTCCCGAATAGCTGGGATTACTTGAATGCGTCACCACGCCTGGCTAATTTTTTTTTTTCTGTTATTTTTAGTAGAGACAGGGTTTCTCCATGTTGCTCATGCTGATCTTGAAATCCCGACCTCAGGTGATCCACCCGCCTCAGCATCCCAAAGTGCTGGGATTAGAGGCGTGAGCCACCTCACCCGACCAGAATTTGAGCTTTTATAAGGTGTAGGACGATATTTTGGTAAGAAAAAGCATTAGGTGACTTGGAGAAGTCACTTTACCTCTTTAAAAGTATTTTAGTCACCTCAGAGAGTTTCGATGAGTATTTATTGTGTACCTACTCTGTGGCAGGCACTGCTGTAGATGTGCTTGGGATTCCAGAGTGAACAAACCAAAGAAACATTTCTATCTTCAATTTAAAAAAATGGAGTAAGAGTAATAATTGCTAAGGAGAAAAACACAGCAGAGAAGGGAGAATATGAAGTGTGAGGGTTGGGGGTTTGAAACTTTAGATAAGGTGGCCAGGGAAGGCCTCACTGATTGACTTTTTTGTTTTGTTTTGTTTTGAGATTGAGTCTTACTCTTTCACCCAGGCTGGAGTGCAGTGGCCTTATCTCGGCTCCCTGCAAACTCTGCCTCCCTAGTTCAAGCAATTCTTCTGCCTCAGCCTCCCGAGTTGCTGGGATTATAGATGCCTGTCACCACACCCAGCTAACTTTTGCAATTTTAGTAGAGACAGGGTTTTGCCACATTGGCCTGGCTGGTCTTGAAATCATGACCTCAGGTGCTCCTGCCTTGACCTCCCAAAGCCCAGCCACCGATTGACTTTTGAATAAAGGCCCAAGAGAAGTAAAGGGGCTAAGTGTGTGGTGACTCTTTGAAGGGAATTTTTGGCTGAGGAAACAGTAAATGGGAAGGCTCTGATATACATGGCATATACAAAGAAAAATGAAGTTACTGAGGCTGGACTAGTTTGAGAGAGGGGATAGTAGTGGAAGGTGGTGTGGTGGGGAGGGCTGTACATATCCAGGTTTGGAAATCATAGTAAGGAAACTAGTGTACTCTGACCTAGCATGTACAAAGGCCTACAGGTGAATTCCGGTAAACCCAGCATGACTGGAAAGCAGCTGAAGCCAAATTCACTTCATTTATTTCTAAAATGCTAATCGAACCCTGCAGCATACTCAGCTTCAGCAATGCAACAGTGAACGAGAGAGACATGCATGTCTATGTATATCTATTTATAGGAAATAGAGAACCACTGGAAATTTTAATGGAGGTGAATGACAAATGCATGTTACTTTGAGGATGTAGGATAGATGAAAGGCTAGCCAACCAGATTGTATAGTGCTAGGTTGATGAGTTTTTACTTAACTCACATAGATAAAAGGATGTAAAGATTACTTGTCTCTGGTTCTTTAATTATTATGGACCAAGTCAGCTTAATTTGTCTGCAAACTGTACCCTCATTGTTTAGGTCCCTGAGAGGATGGCATTTCTTTCTATCCCTCTGTGAAATTCAAGTTCTGTTGAGTTACTTTTTGTAAGTGCAGTACTTGAGTGCCTCCAAGTACCCTCTTTCCTTGGTTAATTTGTTTCTGCTTTCATAGCTGTTTAGTGAGTTTTCTGAGGATTGTGGAGTAACAATTTTTTCCACCCATGATTTTATCCTTTTGAATTCTCATGTTTTATTGGCTTATAATTTTGCTAGGAGATGAAAATAATTGTGATCCATTTCCTTTTTTTGTCACTGAATTGAGACTGTCCACATCATTTTTTACTTCACATTCCACACTTAATAATTGTTCAGTAACTATGCACCATACCTGTTGAAATAGTAAGGAATTCACTACTATATTGTTAATATTATAGTCATAATAATGGCTTTTAGTAATTGTTTCACTGCAAATGCCAGATTTGGGCAGGCTGCTTTAATATTGCAGTATGTTTATAGATAGTCTTGCTTTAATAGAATGAAGCTAATTCTACATTTTCTTTTCCCCCCCATCTTCTCTGTCTTATATAATTCCATATTTGCCCTATAGGTAATTTTGGTTTTATTTTACTCTTAGTTTCTGTTGTAAAATGAAACATGCAACTAGAAAATTTTCACTAAAATCGTGCATTTTATATTATAGTTTTTATAAATGGTACGGACACCAAAACGTATAATGCATTTATATGTGTTTTATGCAGTTTAAGCAAAGTCCACAGTATTATGCAGGGTGTTACTTCATTTTTATAAAACCATATTGCCTGAATATACACATATACTTCTTGTATACCTAGGGAAAAAACCTGAAAGATGTACTCCCAAGTATTTTTCGTTTTTGTTTTAAAAGTATTCCTGTTCTACTATTTTTACCTTGTTTGCTGTCTTTGGGCACTACCTTTCTAAATGCTGTCTTCATTCTTTCGGTGAAGTTGCTTGTCTAGTTGTGGATGAGGCATGTATTTAGGAGATCTGAACTTGGATGAAAAGGTTTTTCTTTTAGGGGAATGTGAGGAAAATGCCTGATCTACTCATCTTTCATTCTTTTTCTTTCTTTTTCTTGGCAGAGAAAGGGTAGGAGCAGATTAGAATACATCTGATTTAGGGAGGCTGATGCAGTTTTCAGTCCCTGGGCAGCAGTCTTCCTAAATCAGTTGTATTCTAATCTGACCAACCTAGACACTCCATTTGTGGAGGACATTATCTCCATTGATGCAGTAGCCAGTGATCCCTGGAGGGAGAATTGCTAAGAATTGCAGTTTACAGCAGTAGAGATCAGACAGAATTATTTCCAATCATCTTTTCTCTCTGAAGCTTTTAGTGTACTTTAGGGTTATCTAAATCTCATGTGTTCTATCCAACTGGAAAGCATCTTGAAGATACTTGTATTCCAAGCACTAGCACAATGTCTGGCTTACGTTAGATGCCCCCAAAATATTGAATAAATAATGAATGTGTCCAGTTTTTAAGGTCAGAGATTGTCATTGGGGTTTCCCCCTTTCACCTTCCCATATAAGGAAGCTAATTCTAAGTTTTTTGTTTATTTGTTTTTTTGCAGAGTCTTACTTTTTGCCCAGGCAGGAGTGCAGTGGAGTGAGCTAGGCCTCACTGCAACCTCTGCCTCCTGGGCTCAGGTGATCCTCCTACCTCACCCTTCCAGTAGCTGGGATTACAGACACGTAGTAGCACACCCCACTAATTCTTGTATTTTTAGTAGAGATGGGTTTCACCATGTTGCCCAGGCTGATCTTGGACTCTTGGCCTGAAGTGAACCACCCACCTCGGCCTCCCAAAGTGCTGGGATTACAGGCATGAGCCACTGTGTCTGGCCTAATTCTAAGTTTTGAATGTATTGGAATAGTTGACAGTAAGGCTGGAATAATTGAGTTTATCATCATGGTAATCTCTCAAGAGGAAATGGTAAATTAATCTCCAGTTGAGAAGTTGGATAGATTTTTAATGAGTATGAGATACTTTCTGGTTCTTTTCCTTATATATGGGGATATGTGGTTCAGTTGTTATCCCTCTACATCTGGAAACAAATGCAGTGGGATCAATATATTATTATTATTATTATTATTAATAATAATACTTGAGATGGAGTTTCAACTTGTTGCCCAGGCTGGAGTGCAATGGTGCTATCTCAGTTCATTGCAACCTCCGCCTCCCAGGTTCAAGTGATTCTCCTGGCTCAGCCTCTCTAGTAGCTGGGATTATAGGCATGCCCTACAATGCCCAGCTAATTTTGTATTTTTAGTAGAGATGGGGTTTCATCATGTTGGTCAGGCTGGTCTTGAACTCCTGACCTCAGGTGATCTGCCTGCCTCAGCCTCCCAAAGTGCTGGTATTACAGGCGTGAGCCACTGTGCCTGGCCAAATCGATATTTTTAAAAATACACCTCTCCCTTTCATTTATAGCTGACTGTATCCTAGGAGGAATTAGGAGGAATAGATGTCTTCTGATAATGAAAGATAGGTTTTTTTCTCCCCAGATAAGATAATTCCTGCTACCTTATATAAATTGCTTAAGAGCTCTGTAAATTCGGAGAAAGGAGAAAGAATACTGTAGGCCACCTGTGATAGGGAAAGACTTTCCAAAGTGGTAATAGGACAATACTTGGACTTTTAAAGATGAGTAAAATTCAGATAAGTGAAGCTGGGAGTTTTACCTGGCAGGAATATATAAAGTGAGGGTATAGGTTTCTCATGTAAGGGAGTAGTTGATGGTACTGCTACAAAAATAAACAGCGGTTAATTATGAAGTTCTTGAATGCTGGAGTTTAATTAAAGTCATAATTGACACCATTTTAAAAGCTTTTAGTATATTCCTTGCACTGTAAAAGAATCTGAAGTACATTATTGGTATTCTTCTCATCTCTGAAAGGTATCGTTGCAACTTACAGATTGTCAACTGATGTGTAGAGGTTACCTGTGCCTCATTGAGAAAGATAGGATTCAAATACAGGTAAATTTTGTTCCAAAGCCTGGCATTAGCCTATGTCAAGTTGGCAAATTCACATGCTAAGAGGGGTAGGCAGACAGTGCAATTAAGTGAAACTGTCTGGGTACTGAACCAGTGGTCAAAAGGAGAGTGTAGCTATAAAGAAACAAATGACAGAGCCTGCTGAACTGTTGATTTGTGCCCTGCTGTAGGCAGCACTAAGGTGCTAGGGAAGATATTTGAGGGAAGCAGCCTGACTACCTTGGTCTAACTGGTAGGGAGTATTTAGGAAGGATTGAAGCAAGATAGAGATTAAAAGGCTAAGAGAAGAGGTTGTAGGCTCCTAAGTGAGGGTTATGTCGTTGGAAAATGAGAGGTTGGATTAGAAAGAAAAAATGGGGTAGGATTTGGACAGAAATAACCGAAGCTTGGTACATTGTCACTTTGGAGAGTTTGTTAAAAAAAAAAAAAAAAGAAAAGAAAAATAAGTGAAGTTTGGGATAGTAGTGATAGTTTTATTGACAATGAAGAAATTAGGGAATAGATTTAAAGGATAGGCACTGAATTTAAATTTAAACATGTTGAGTTTGAGGTAACATTAGGATTTCCAGTTGGAAATATGTAGGATCAGTTACTGCTACATCAGAGATCTGGATTAGTTAGTAACAGTAACTGATGTTTGTATTTCCCCTTATGGTTTGCATAACTTCGATATATGTATGGTATTTGTTAGATCCTGACAACAACTCAGTGAGACAGGTACTTTTTCTTTTTGTAATCAAATGAAAAAACTTAAGTGAAGTCAACCCAGGTCACATAGGGCCAGGACTTGAATGTAAGTCTTTTGATATCCAAATCGCGTGTTCTTTTCACAGTTCTATTCTCCCTCTTAGGGAGCAGGCGTCCCCAAACTATGGCCCGCGGGCCGCATGCGGCCCCCTGAGGCCATTTATCCGGCCCCCCTCCGCCGCACTTCAGGAAGGAGCACCTCTTTCATTGATGGTCAGTGAGAGGAGCACAGTATGTGGCGGCCCTCCAACGATCTGAGGGACAGTGAACTGGCCCCCTGTGTAAAAAGTTTGGGGACACCTGCTCTTAGGTGTACGTAATGATAACAGTTGGGGTGTGGTGGCTCATGCCTGTATTCCCAGAACTTTGGGAGACTGAGACAGATCACTGAGGTAAAGAGTTCCAGACCAGCCTGGCCAACATGGTGAAACCCTGTCTCTACTAAAAATACAAAAAAAAAAAAAAAAAAAAAAAAAAAAAAAACAAAAAAAAACAGCTTAGCTGGGCATGGTGGTGGTTGTCTGTCATCCCAGCTACTCAGGAAGCTGAGGAGAGGGAATCACTTGAACCTGGGAGGTGGAGGCTGCAGTGAGCTCAAGGCTGTGGTGAGCTAAGATTGTGATTTCAGTCCCAAAACTATTGGGATTGAAAGCAGGTGGAAATCTTTGTTTTACTCTGTTGGTGGGACTAGCTCTTCTGGGGCAACAAATTCAAGTTCTTTATTTCTTTGTAATGTATGTCTGTCTTTTTTTTTTTTTTTAACTGGATATAAGCAGTTTTCCCCTCTAATTATGTATGAGATTTTTAAAAGAACTGGGAGAAAGTACAAGTTTGGCACCCAGAGATAGCCAGTGTTAAAAAGATGGGTATTAAATTTTCCAGGCTTTTAAGTGCTTGAATATGCATATGTCCTTCTCTGCATTAGTTATAAAAATAAAATCCACAAACAGAATTGCATGATATATGTTCTTAATGTTCAATATGTATAGATCTAAACAAACATTTTAAATATCTAAAATTTGTCACCTTCCAGAGTTGCATTATAATTTATTACTGTTTTAGAGACAGTGTCTTGCTGGGTCACCCATGCTGGAGTGCAGTGACGCCATCATAGCTCACTGTAGCCTCTAGCTTCCAGGCTCTCAAGCGAGCCATATCCTCCTGCCTCAATCTTCTAAGTAGCTAGGACTACAGGCATAATTTATTTAACCAACTTCCATTGATAGTTTTTAAATTTATCATTTAAAAAAGTAATTCTGTAATAAAAAAATCACTGCATATGTATGCCTTTGTACACTTGTCTCATTCTTTGCTTCCAGTACATTCCCAGAAGTAGAATTGCTGGTTTGTACATTTAAAATTTTGATAGATAGTGCTAGATTAAATTTCCTCAAAAGTTGTACCAGTTTATATTTTTGTTGGAAATGTGCCAGTGGACCCATTGTTAATCTTGTCAACACTTAGCACTCATTATAATCATTATTAGTAATCTGAAGGGTTAAAAGTGGTTCCTTGTTGATGTTTTAGTTCTCATTAGTGAATATGTACCTCCAGATATTTTTCTTCATGCTATATATAGCCATTTGTCATGATACAGTTGCTTGAAAAGTTGATCCCTTCTCCCCAATTTGAAATCTTACCATTATTGTATAGATGTAAATGTGTGTATGTATGTATATATACAGATCAATATGGACCTGTTCAGTTTCATGCATTGTGTTTATTAATGTACCGTGATTCCTACTAACTTTAACCACCATGTGGGTTATGTGTATGTTTGACATGTTTTGACAATTGTTCTCTCCTATGACATCTCAATATATATGGTAGGCAGTTTATAGTAATTCTTAGTGGGCAGAAACTAGACTGTGTTTAAGCAGAGGGTCAAATAATAATTTAGGAAAATCTTGTGTCAGTTGTTGAGTTACTAACCTGTTGCTTTTAACTTAGAACTGGCTTGTGTTAACTTTATAATATGAAGTATGGTTTTGTTTTATAAAAGTTAAGAAAGGACTTTATGTAAAATAAGCATCAAGTCAAATTTTAGGAAGTCATGACTATTTGGTGAAAAGTAATACTTATGTACTAGGCTTACATTTATATAATGCTTATAAAGTTACTTTATAATTCCTTGAATAGCAATTGATTTCTATGCTTTTACCTTAACTTAACAATTACATGCAATAACTTTCGTTCTAGATCATACAGATTCTGCCCACTTACAGGATTTAATGGATTTTACGTAAATTAGGGGGACATGTACATAATAAGCATTCCCAAAGTTGCAAGTTAATAAAGAATTAGCTCCTTTTAATGATTATTTTCTTAAAAGAAATTATTGATTTATTAAGGTTATCCTCTAAAGTTTTAGTAATGTGATCAGTGAGGATAAACTGTCGGTTTCTATTTGGGACTTGATTTTATATATCTTTCCATGTTCTTTTTTTTTTTTTTTAATGTCAACTTTGGTGTGAATTCTTGTCCATTTCTTCTCAGCCTAACTTTTGCGTACCTCTCTTCATACTAGTATTATTGAACTTTTTGGAGGGCAGATAATGTGCTTTTTATTACTTTTTGGCACTGGCACTCAATAAGTTTCTTAATATTAGTATTTGTTCAGCATGTTAGACTCAGGTTTAATGTATGATTTCATTGTTTATAGAAGATTGGCAGAATAATTCGGTGTACCCCTTTATGTTTTCAGATGAGGAAACTGAGATTCAGAGAAATTGGATAACTCCAAAATCATAGGACTAAAGGTGTGAAACTAAGACTAAAAACCAGATCTCTTATTTCTGCCCAAGTATTTTTATTTCAGGATAACCAAATAGGTACTTGTTTACTAATGTCTGTTTTTGCTGAATGCTTTTAACAATGGTGACATACCAAGGAGAGAATTGAGATTCATGAGATCATCTTATTTTGATAGCATATAGGAATATATAACATAAAGTATACATTCTTATGAATAAATAGAGATGGCGTTTCTGTGGATTCTCTTTGTGGATTCCCTTTGAGCAACTTTCTCATTTCACAGTTTTGGTTGTCAGAGTTCTTACCCGTGGTTTTGACCTCAAACATTTATTGACTTGTTTACTGTCTCTAGGTAGTATGTTAGGTACTGAGGTATAATATGGCATGACCAATTTTTTTTGGTCATTTACAATACAGCTTGGGCAATGTAAGTTATTTGGTAAGTGCCATAAAATTGTAGCAGGGCATTTATTTATGTTCTGAATGCCAACACTTTTATTTGAATAGTTTGAAGAATGAGCCGTCAGTACTTCAGCAATAAGACCATTGACAGCCAGTACATTGGGGAAGACTTTATGACACAGTATTTGTGAGTTCTTGATTACAAAATGGAAGCTGTGGAATGACCTGAGTAGAGGCATGAACATCCATTTATTCATGCATATCAGATCAGCGGAAATCGTATGGAACGTTCATGTAGTGAGCCAAATAAAGGAAATAGTGGACTGCTAGTCTAAGGAAATTATACTTGAGTAGAAGTTATAAAGCATTTTTAGTTTAGGGAGAAGTAAAAACATTGAAAGAGAGTCTAATATTGTTTAGTTGATGGTGTCCTCTGAGATGGAATCTGCAACTAGAAGGTGTCAGAGCCCGACATACAGTAGGAAGCTCTGAATTAGGTAGCTTAATAGGAATCAAGTGGAAGAGAGGCTACACATACTTAGTAACTGTTTATGTGGAACCAAGGAGTACTGATTCATATATGATATTAAAACACTAAACCAAGTTGATTACTTTTTTTTTTTTTTTTTTTTTTAATATGAGATACTGGGAATATATCAGCGGACAAACTGGTGATAATTAGCTATCTGCATGTGATCTCTCTGTTACTGAGTTACCATTTGGACTCTGCTTTGTCATTTGCATAGAGTACTGCTGGTAGAATCCAAGGACTAAATTTGCTTATGAAACCCTGTTTATTCAATAGATGCTTTTGAGTGCTATGTGTTATGTCATAAAGTTCCTTACTGTCCCTAGATAATATTTTCAGAATATTTATGGTGATTTTTTTTCTACAACAGCTATATGAGATAGGTATGATAAACATCCCCATTTACAGATTACAAATGGAAATTTAGACAGACGTGTACTGATAAGGAAAGTTTTTTTTTTATTGTTTTATCTACATTTCTTTTCATGTTAATAAAGCCATGCAGCTCATGGATTTTTCTGGAAGAGATGCATTCAATAGAATTTTATAACATAGATTATACAAAATTGGTCTTTATATGGGTCATAGGGTATTTCTTTTAATAAGAGAATTTAAAACATTAGCATGAATATATTTTATTCCTCCTGGTACCCATACAGAGTATTTGATTTTATAAACTATACATTTCAATTAAAATCTGACAAGCTTTTATTTTGCTTTCATAACAGTCTGTATTTCCATTCCCTTACTGTATCCCATCTGTGGAAAAAAAAAAAAAAAGCTAACTAAAAACTTGAATCGTTCAGGTTGCAAACAACTTGTTGTGTATAGTTACATGACCAGCTTGGCCAACATGGCAAAAACTCCATCTGTACTGAAAATATAAAAATTAGTCGGGTGTGGTGGCAGGTGCCTGTAATTCCAGCTACTGGGGAGGCTGAGGCAGGGAGAATTGCTTGAACCCAGGAGGCAGAAGTTGCAGTGAGCTGAGATGGCGCCACTGCTCTCCAGCACGGGAAACAGAGGAAGACTCTATCTCAGAAGGTGTTTTTTTTTTTGTTTCTTGTTTTTTTTTTTTTAAAGAAGACTTCAGTGGTATAGGAGCCGAGGTAAAGAGATATAAGTGATAGAAAAGTAATCATCTGGCTAAGCATGGTGGCTCATACTTCTAATCCCAGCACTCTGGGAAGCCATGATGGGAGGATCACTTGCGGGCTGAAATACATGACCAGCCTGGGCAACATAGAGAGACCCCGTCTCTTAAAGAAAAAGCAAAGACGAAAAGGAAGTGATGATCCTCGTGAGCCAAAGCAGGGCAATATCCTCATGTTTTGACTGGATCAGAGTGCTCAGGCAAAGGAGTAATTGAACTTTTCCATTTACTGTTGTATAGATCTGGTCCTTCGGCTGGGCATGGTGGCTCATGCCTGTAATCCTAACACTTTGGGAGGCCAAGGCAGGTGGATTACCCGAGGTCAGGAGTTTGAGACTAGCCTGACCAACATAGTGAAATTCCCTCTCTAAAAAAAATTCAAAAATTAGCCGGGCATGGTAGTGGGTGCCTGTAATCCCAGCTACTCGGGAGGCTGAGGCAGGAGAATCCCTTGAACCCGGAAGGCAGAGGTTGCAGTGAGCCGAGATCATGCCATTGCACTCCAGCCTGAGCAACAAGAGCAAAACTCTCAAAAAAATCTGGTCTTTCACACGTTGTTACATACATAAGGCTATACAGCTCTTTGAGAAAGAGACCAGTTTTGTCTGTTTCCTTAAACAACTGGCTTGAGAGTCCACCTTATACAATTTACCTTGTAGAATCTTCAGTAGTTAGCCACTTTTGGGTGTTAGCCTGGGTCATCCTCCCTGTTAATGCAATGAGGTCCAGGGAAATTCAAGTCAAGTAAAGATTTCACTTTTCATTCCTGTGGTGATTTTTGTTAAATATTAAGATTGAGAGTGTAGTCTGAGAATAGGAAAACCTTGAATATCCTTTATATTGATTAGATGTTTGTGCAAAATAGAAGTTTGATTTGTATGTTTTTGTGTATACGTTTTTACTTATAGGAAACTAATTTTCATTATTGGCAGTTGTTTCTGTATTCCTTTTATTTAGTAAAGCGTATTTAATGTTTATGCCTTGCAATGGATATAGGGCAGTTACTCTGTGTATTAGACATTGTTCGTATGTTCTGCTTATGTTAATGTATTGGCTGCAAATAAGATATGCCAAGGACCAATAAGATATTTTTAGTCCAGACTTAATTAAGAACATGTTGCTGATTTTCTTTCTTTTCTTTTTGTTTTTTTTAAAAGATAGAATCTTGCTTTGTTGCCTAGGCTGGAGTGCTGTGGCACAGTCTCTGCTCACTGCAGCCTCAACTTCCCAGGTTCAAGTCATCTTCCTGCCTCAGCTGCCCAAGTAGCTGGGACTACAGGTGCATGTCCCCACACCTGGATAATTTTTGTATATTTGTAGAGACGGTGTCTCACCATGTTGCCCAGGTTGGTCTGGAACTCTTGAGCTCAAACAATCCACTTGCTTTGGCCTCCCAAGGTGCTGCCATTGCACCCGGCCTGTTGCTGATTTTCTTGAGACATAATGAGAAAGAAAATTTGTTAGCTCTGAGGCCGGGTGTGGTGGCTCATGCCTGTAATCCAAGCACTTTGGAGGCCAAGGCGGGTGGATCACCTGAGGTCGGGAGTTCAAGACCAGCCTGACCAACATGGTGAAACCCTGTCTTTAAAAAAAAAAAAAAAAAAAAAAAAAAAAAAGACGGCCAGGCGCGGTGGCTCAAGCCTGTAATCCCAGCACTTTGGGAGGCCGAGGCGGGTGAATCACAAGGTCGAGAGATCGAGACCATCCTGGTCAACATGGTGAAACCCCGTCTCTACTAAAAATACAAAAAACTAGCTGGGCGTGGTGGCGCGCGCCTGTAATCCCAGCTACTCAGGAGGCTGAGACAGGAGAATTGCCTGAGCCCGGGAGGCGGAGGTTGCAGTGAGCCGAGATCACGCCGTTGCACTCCAGCCTGGGTAACAAGAGCGAAACTCCGTCTCAAAAAAAAAAAAAGAAAATTTGTTAGCTCTGGAATTTTCTTTTCATCGCAGTGAGAGACTGCCTTGAGAGTGTTTCAGTTACCTCTTCCCATCAATATGAGAAAAGATGAGTGTGGGGGATAGGTAGAGGGAAATAATTAAAGTTTTTTGTTTAGCATGAATTATGGGAGAGGATTATATAGGTAATTTATAGCATGCACATAGCTCTTGTATGGGCACTGTGCCAGTAGGTAGGTGTTAGAGTAGGCATAGTTCTTTATAGTAGCCTTTTATATGAAGGACTTGCTTTGGTGAAACAGCTCCTCTCGAATTGTTCAGACATTGTTATCCTGTTGTGTGGGGGTGGAAGCTCTGGAATTGTTCCATAAGGTTTCGTGTGTGTGTGTGTGTGTGTGTGTGTGTGTGTATGTGTGTATTTTTTTTTTATTTTGGATATGGAGTTTTGCTCTTGTTGTCCAGGTTGGAGTGCAATGGCACCATCTTGGCTCACCACCACCTCCCAAGTTCAAGTGATTCTCTGCTTCAGCCTCCCAGGTAGCTGGGATTACAGGCATGTGCCACCACACCCAGCTAATTTTGTATTTTGTTTTTTTTTTTTTTTTTTTTTTACTAGATACAGGTTTGCACCATGTTAGTTAAGCTGGTCTCAAACTTTTGACCTCAAGTGATCCACCTGTCTTTGCTTTACAAAGTGCTGGGATTACAGGCATGAGCCACTGCACCTGGCTGTCTTTTTATAATGCTTATGGAAATTGAAAACACAGAAAGACAGGCAATGGAAGAATGAGCTCTTGTGTACCCATCATTTGGATTCAGTCATTATCACCTTATGGCCAAGCTTGTTCCAGCTATACCTCCATCTGCTTCTCATTTTCTTGTTACTTTAGGCGTATAAATTTTGGAGAACTTACAATATTCCCTATAACAGCCCTTCAAGGAAGGTGTTATCTCTACTTTTAAGATAAAGAAATTGAATGTTAGGATAAATTTCTTTTCTAAAATCACCCAGCTTGTAAGTGGCAGAATAAGAATTTTAACCAGTTTTGTTAAGTTCTTACTCTACAGTCAGTTGTTTTTCCATCTGTTTAGGTTAAATTATAACCAAGGAGAGTGGTGTATTCTGACGGCAGCTAAATGTTTTACTGGATTATTATCAATTCTAGTACCAACAAACATTTGTTGTTAATTGATTTGGGTTAGGGTTAGCTTAGATTTTTTTTCTTCTTTCCTCCGAATTCTTTTTGCCCATTTGAAAAATCATACTGCAGGCCGGATGTGGTGGCTCATGCCTATAATCCAGGTGTCCCCAAACTAGGGCCTGCGGGCCACATGCGGCCCCCTGAGGCCATTTATCCGCCCGCCCCCCCCCCCCCCCCGCCGCACTTCAGGAAGGGGCACCTCTTTCATTGGTGGTCAGTGAGAGGAGCACAGTATGTGGCGGCCCTCCAACGGTCTGAGGGACAGTGAACTGGCCCCCTGTGTAAAAAGTTTGGGGACGCCTGCTATAATCCCAGCACTTTGGGAGGCCGAAGCAGATGGATCACCTGAGGCCAGGAATTCCAGACCAGCCTAGCCAACATGGCAAAACCTTGTCTTTAAATACAACAACAACAACAACGACAAAAAAAGCTGGGCATGGTGGCAGGCACCTGTAGTCCCAGCTACTCAGGAGGCTGAGGCAGGAGAATCGCTTGAATTCAGGAAGTGGAGGTTGCGGCAGTGAGCAGAGATCGCACCACTGCACTCCAGCCTGGGTGACAGAGTGAGACTCTGTCTAAAAAAAAAAAAAAAAAAAAATCTGTATGTACCTATGCAACAATCTTGCATGTTCTTCACATGTACCCCAAAACCTAAAATGCAATAAAAATATATATTTTAAAAAATATTGTATATACTGTTTTTTAAATACTGTAAGCCTTATTAAACATTATTCTTTAATATATTATTTTAAAATTTTTATTCAAGACCACCCTGGACAAAAATGAGAAACACCATCTCTACAAAAAATTAGCTGGGCATGCTGATGCATGCCTATAGTCTGGGTTATTTGAGTTTTAGGTGGGAGAATCACTTGAGCCGGGGAGGTTGAAATTGCTGTGAGCTGTGATCCTGCCACTACACTCTAGCCTAGATGACAAGATAAAGATAAGATCCTGTCTCAAAAAATATATTAATTAATTAAATTTTTAGTCATAACATTTTAAATCCTTACAATATGAATAGTAAAAGAATGAGTAGACAATTATTTATTACTACTAAAAGTAGGAAAGTGTCGTGTATGCTTTAGCTATATTTCAGATTTTTCTCCTAAAATTGATTTTCATGGTACAGTTATTGAGTTAAGGAAAATATGATTTTATAAAACCTTTGCTTACCTACCTCCACAAACATCAGTTGCTTTCCAGAAACATCATAATTATTTGAAGTACATTCCCACTTGTAACGTGAATGTTGAATGTGATTACAATAATACTTTTTCTGTGTTGTATTATGGAAATTTGCAAACATATACCAAAGTAAAGAAAATGTTATAGTGAACCTAACTTAGCCATCTCATTTGCTTTAATAAGTAGCAACATTTTGCCAGTCTCACCTTTCTTCTGTCTAACTAATTCTGTTCTTTCCAGCCTTCCTTCCTTCACTTATTTTTTTGCTGGACTAATTTAAAGCAAGTCTCAGGCATCATTTTGCACATTAATTTTTCAGAATTCATTTTTTGTAACTATAATGCTGTTTATATAATCCAAACAAAAGTAATTTTTTCATATAATTTGATACCCTGTCTGTATTTAATTTGCACATTTATCCCCAGAATGTCTTTCTCCAGTTGTTTTGAATCAGGATCCAGGATCCAAACAAGCTCACACGTGGCATTTGTTTAGTTTGTGTCTTCCATTTTTTAAAATTCATTAAAGTGTTCCCTCTTTTTTTGAAATCATTTATTTGTTGAAGAAACAAAGTCATTGTTTTGTGGAATGCTTATTCTGAATTTGCTGATTAATCATAATGTTTTCTTTATACTCCATATTTCCTATAAACTGGAAACCGTAGGTAGATAGAGATGCTTGATTAAATTCAGGTTTAATTTTTCAGAGGTGGGCTGGGGTGGCAAGAAGACTTTATAGTTGGCTGTGTCCAGTTGAATCACTGTTAGTTGGAATTTTTCCATATAAATGGACTGAAAACTTTTTGTTTTGTTTTGAGGTGGTCTCTCTATCTGTTGCCCAGGCTGGCGTACAGTAGTATGATCTTGGCTCACTGCATCTTCCATCCCCCAGGCTCAGATCATCCTCCCACCTCAGCCTGCTAAGTAGCTGGGAGTACGGATGTGCCCCACCGTGCCCAGCTAATTTTTGTGTAGTTTGTAGAGACAGGGTTTTGCTATGTTACTCAGGCTGGTCTTGAACTCCTGAGCTCAAGTGTTCTGCCTGCCTGCCTTGGCCTCCCAAAGTGCTGGGGTTATAGGCATGTGCCACCGTGCCCAGTTGTCCAAAATACATTTCATATAGGAAAGACAGTGCTTGATTTCTTTGCTTTTTCAGTTTTTATGATGGATTCTGTCTTAGCTCACTGAGGTCTTTTGTTTTTGTTTTTTTGAGTATCATTATGCAACATGAATTTTTATGGGTTTTTGCCATTCAGTTATTTGTGATCATTCTTTAGATGTTTAGACCGTCCTGTCATAGCCAATAGAAGCCATTTAAAGTTGTGTCCTTGCCTTTTGACCTAATCTCTTTAGACTTTGATAGCTGTCTTGCTTTATGACATACTAAGCTGTTCCAGGCTTATGTGAGTGGAACATTTTCTTCTTTAGACATTTAGCATTTGCCACTTCTCCAAAGGTTCTTTTTAGAAACCATAGTATGGGTGTGCAATGAGTTTAGCCAACTCTAGAGTTAGAAGAAACAGTCCAACAAAGCTGCCCTCATTTCAGATACTAGCTGCAAGTTTGGTGGTACCCAGGACCCACCCTCACTTCAAACCAGCTGACTGTAAACAGAGTTTCTGGCCATCATTGCTGGTGGAGTCATAGACAGCATTACCTTCTCTTGGCCACAATGTGTGACAGTATACATACTAAGGAAGTTCACCTGAATCTTTGGTGTCCAGAGTTTTTACTGGGGCTTGATCCTTTGCTGTCTACATGACTGACCATTAGTCTCTAGCCCTTCCTGGAGGTCAGACCAATGTCTTTAGTCAGTAGTTCCTTTAGGGATCAGAACTGAACTGATACATGTGTCCCAAAGCCCCCATCATAAATCATGTTGTTATAGTAATGTGGCTAAAGCCCTGAGGCAAATAAAGACAGTTCTGACTGGCAGGATGTTATAGGGGCCTAGAGATCACCTCCCAGTAGCCAAGGGCAAAGGCCAGACCTTTTTTTAGTTAATTCTTCACTGCCTGTTGTGCTATGTATGGGTGCTTTGGCTCTAGGGCTGTCAGTGCCTTTTTTTCAGTGGAGCTATGGAATATCTGTTTTATGGAAAGATAAATTCTTGTTTATACTAGTATTTCCAAAGTACTTTTTACTTCTTTATACATTTTATCTCTCTTCTCTTGGATTGAAAACTTTGGAATCTTAGGTCAGAAATCTTGCATGCTTGGTAGGTGAAAAATACTGTTGTCTTTTTAGATTTGTATTTCTTTGATGACTGGAGAGGCCTCAAGTATTTTCCACATTTGATAACCTACTCTTGCCCTTTGCCTGTTTATTGCGAGTCTTTGTGATTTTCTTATTAATTCATAGGAACTTTAATAAAAACCTAATTAGTAATCCTTAGTCACTCCTTATTGTCATTCTCGCCCGTAATCACATCTTTGGATATTTGAATTAAATGATAGGGGGCAGGTATGGAGAACAACTTCTTCTGTTTGGTTTTCTACCGTTTTCCCTCCCCCTAAGTTAGAAAACCAGTCATTATGTGATCAGTCCTGGTTCTATCATTTGTTAGAAAGAAAACTGGGACAGTGCAGTGGGTTGCTCAGATTCCGGCGCTGGGAATCAACAAGTTGGACGTCCACTCAGAGACCTAATTTGAGTTGGTATTTACAAAGACGACAAGTGGATAAATTTACAATGATGGGAAGAAACCAGCGTAAAAAGGCTGAGAATACCCAAAATTAGAATGCCTCTCCCTCTACAGGGGATCACAGTTCTTCATCAACAAGGGAACAAGGCCTGATGGAGAACAAGTGCGTTCCATTAACAGATTTAGGCTTCAGAAGGTGGATAATAAGAAACTTCTTTGAGTTAAAAAAACGTGTTCTAGCCCAATGTAAAGAATGAAGAACCTTGAAAAAAGGTTTGACGAAATCCTAATGAGAATAGATAATCTAGAGAGGAATATAAGCGAATTAATGGAACTGAAGAATACAATACGAGAACTGCGAAGTATGCACAGGTTTTAACAGTCGAATTGATCCAGGAGAAGAAAGGATATCAGAGGTCGAAGACCAACTTAATGAAATGAAAGGAGAAGACAAGATTAGAGAAGAAAGAGTAAAAAGGAATGAGCAAAGTCTCCAAGAAATATGGGACTACAGTATGTGAAAAGACCTAATCTACATTTGATATGTGTACCTGAATGTCATGAAGAGAAGGAATCCAAGCTGGAAAATATTCTTCAGGATACTATTCAGGAAAACTTTCCTAACCTAGTAAGGCAGGAAAATACTCAACTTCAGGTAATACAGAGAACATCACAAAGATATTCCTCAAGTAGAGCAACCCCAAGACACATAATCACTAGATTCACCAGGGTTGAAGTAAAGAAGAATATTCTAAGGGCAGCTAGAGAGAAAGGTCAGGTTACCCGTAAAGGGAAGCCTATCAGACTCACAGCAGATCTCTCAGCTGAAATCCTGCAAACTAGAAGAGAATGGGGGTCAGTATTCCATATCCTCAAAGAAAAGAATTTTCAGCTCAGAATCTCATATCCAGCCAAATTAAGCTTCATAAATGAAGGAAAAATAAAATTTTTCGTGAACAAGCAAGTCCTCAGAGATTTCATCACCACCAGGCCTGCTTTACAAGAGCGTCTGAAAGAAGCACCATACACAGGAACAACCAGTATCAGTCGTCCCAAAAACTTACCAAAAGGTAAAGAGTATCTCCATAATGAAGAATCTGTACCAACTAATGGACAAAATAGCCAGCTAGAATTAAACGACAATATTAAGCTCACAAATATCAATATTAATCCAAATTTAAATGGATTAAATGCCCCGATCAAAGACACAGACAGACAAATTGAATAAAAAGTTAAAACCCATTGGTTCGCTGTATCCTGATCCATCTCATAAGCAAGGACACGGAAAGACTCAAAGAGTTGGTGGAAGACTTACCAATCAAATGGAGAGCAAAAAAAAAAAAAAAGAAAAGAAAAGAAAACAGGAGTTGTAACTTTCTTCTCTGACGAAATAGACTTTAATAGTAACAAAGACTAAAAGAAACAAAGAAGGAAGTTACATGTTGGTAGAAGGATCAATGCAACAACAGGAGTCAATGATCATAAATATATATGCACCCAATACAGGAACACCCAGATACATAAGACAAGTTCTTAATGACTTATAAAGAGAATTAGACTCCCGCACAATAATAGCGGGAGACTTTGACACCACATTGTTAATATTCGATGGATCAACGAGATAGAAAATTAACAGGGACATCTATGATTTGAACTCAGACCTGGAACAGGTAAATTCAGTGCATATTCATAGACTTCTTCACCCCAGGCCCACAGAACATACATTTTTCTCAGTATCATATTACACCTATTTTGAAAGTGACCACATAATTGGAAGTAAATCACTCTTCAGCATTTGCCTAGCATTTCACAGACTTAAATGAAATATTGGTTGGCTGTTTGTTTGTTATTTTCTTCCCTTATTCCTTCCTGTCTCCGCTGTTAAGCACAATTATCGGTATAAAAGAGGTTTTTAATACCTATTTTTAGATTGCATTACAGCCTGGGCAATAGAACAAGACTCCTGTTCTCTCTCCCCCTTTCTCCTTCTCTTTCTTTCTTTCAAAACAATAAAAATAAAATAAGAAAGAAAGCCTTCTCTTTCTTTCTTTCAAAAAAATAAAAATAAAATAAGAAAGAAAGAAAACTGGGAAATTGGGCCTGTCTCCTGGCAGGACTTCTTTGTATTGTTGCTGTCACTTCCATATGATGGAAGTGCCACTTAGCAGAGCTTCAGTCCTTCACTAGTAGATGCCAGTAACTGAAGTATGTTCAGCTCTCATTGAAGTGGCTGTTCTTGCTTAAGCTTTAGAGGAAGAGGCACACACTTTCTCAAGGACTAGATAGTATTTTATTTTAGTCTTTGCTCTCCAAGAGGCAGAACTGAGGCTATGATATGTAGCTGTTTATGTAATAAGAGATAAAATTCCTGCTTGGTCCCATTTGTCTGGGATGAGCCATCCAGGTTGGTGGGCATGATTTGTGCCCAGTTGGCATCAGTTTGAGACTTTTTCTGGATCCAAGGGGACTACCCAAGGGGGATGAGTCTAGAAGTAGAGGCCAACACCATTTTATTTTCTGCTCAGAGAACAGATCCTGAATTACCCTTCTCTTCTTCCTGAAAGCCTGGTGAGAGACCACGTGACCTGTTGGTCTTCTACTCTAGAGCTAAGATTATACTCCTCACTGCCCTGCAGTTGCCAACAGTAGCATTGGAGTTCCCTATTTGTAGTTGGCCCCACTGTGTGCTCTGGGAGTGAAGTGTGTAAGGGTGCAGAGGGGCAGCTGTTCATGTTAAACACTCAG
Source organism: Saimiri boliviensis (assembly GCF_048565385.1). Lineage (NCBI taxonomy): Eukaryota > Metazoa > Chordata > Mammalia > Primates > Cebidae > Saimiri > Saimiri boliviensis. The sequence continues at coordinate 6,881,437 of NC_133463.1, read as the reverse complement.
CTCTGTTCTTGGCTACTGTAGGTAGGTTCTCCTCTGTATGTTTCTTTAGTTATGAAGTGTTCAGTATGCACATTTCTAGAGAATTCCACACTGCCAGGATAACCAGGTATGGAAAAATATCTCTCTGCTACATGCCAAGATCACCTTTTCTTTTTTAAAAAGTTTAAGTTAAAGGGTACATGTGCAAGATACGCAGGTTTGTTACATAGGTAAAAAAAACATGTGCCATGGTGGTTTCCTGCACAAATTATTTCATCACCGAAGTATTAAGCCCAGCATCCATTAGCTGTTCTTCCTGATGCTGTCTCTCCCCCAACCCCCCACCCTCTGACAGGCCCCAGTGGATGCTGTTCCCCCACCCCACCCCCGTGTGTCCATATGTTCTTATCATTCAGCACCCACTTATAAGTGAGAACATGTGGTATTTTGTTTCCTGTTCCTCTGTTAGTTTGCTGAGGATAATGGTTTCTAGCTCCATCTATGTCCTTGCAAAGGACATAATCTTACTCTTTTTTATGGCTGCAGTGTATTCCATGCAGTGTATTCCATTTCTTTATCATTGGATAAAGAAAAGGTGGCACATATCCAATGGCATCAGTGATAGACGGGCATTTAGGATGATTCCGTGTCTTTGCTATTGTGTATATTGCTGCACTGAACATATGGATGCATGTATCTTTATAATAGAATGACTTATATTCCTTTGGATATACCCAGTATTGGATTGCTGGGTTAAATGGTGTTTCTGCCTCTAGATCTTTGAGGAATTGCCACACTGTCTTCCACAATAGTTGAACTAATTTACACTCCCACCAACAGTGCAAAAGCATTCCTTTTTTTCCCACAACCTTGCCAGCATCTGTTGTTTTTTGACTTTTTAATAATAGCTATTCTGACTGGTGTGAGATGATACTATGGTTTTGCTTTGCATTTCTCTAATCTTTGATGTTGAGCTTTTTTTCATCTTTGTTGGCTGCATGTGTCTTTTTTTTTTTGTAAATTTGTTTAAGTTCCTTGGAGATGCTGGATATTAGATCTTTGTCAGATGGATAGATTGCAAAAATTTTCTTCCATTCTGTAAGTTGTCTGTTGAATGATGATAGTTTATTTTGCTGTGCAGAAGCTCTTTAGTTTAATTAGATCCCATTTGTCAGTTTTTGCTTTTCTTGCAATTGCTTTTGGCTTTTTTTGTCATGAAATCTTTGCCTGTGTCTATGTCCTGAATAGCATTGCCTAGGTTTTCTTCTAGGGTTTTTATAGTTTTGGGTCTTAGATTTAAGTCTTTATCTAAATGAGTTGATTTAAATCTATTTAAATGATTATTTTCTTTAATCTTTGATTATTATCTTTATTATCTGATTACAATCTTGATTATTATGCTTAATAATCCTTGATTATTGTCTTTAATCTATCTAAATGAGTTTATTTTTGTATATGGTGTAAGGAAGGGGTCCCTTTCAGTTTTCTGCATATGGTTAACCAAGATTCCCAGCACCATTTATTAAATAGGGAATCCTTTCTCCGTTGCTTGTTTTTGTCTGATTTGTTGAAGAGCAGATCGTTGTAGGTGAAGATCACCTTTTCATTTATGGACACAAGGAAATCTTGTTCTATCAGGATCTAGGTACATGCCATTTCTTTTTTCTTTCTTTTTTTTTAAATTTAAGTTCTGGGGTACATGTGCAGATCTTGCAGGTTTGTTACATAGTATACACATGCCTTGGTGGTTTGCTGCCTCCATCCCCCCTTCACCTACGTTAGGTATTTCTCCTAATGTTATCCCTCCCCAACATCCCCACCCCCTGCTATCGCTCCCCTGACCCTCCACCCCCCACTATAGCTCCCCTAACCCTCCACCCCCCAACAGATCCCATTGTGTGATGTTCCCCTCCTTGTGTCCATGTGCTCTCATTGTTCAACACCCACTTATGAGTGAGAACATGTAGTATTTGGTTTTCTTTTCTTGTGTCAGTTTGCTGAGAATGATGGTTTCCAGAGTCATCCATGTCCCTGCAAAGGACATGAACTCATCCTTTTTTATGGCTGCATAGTATTCCATGGTGTATATGTGCCACATTTTCTTTATCCATTCTATCCTTGATGGGCATATGGGTTGGTTCCAGGTCTTTGCTATTGTAAACAGTGCCGCAGTGAACATATGTGTGCATGTGTCTTTATAATAGAACAATTTATAATTCTTTGGGGTATATACCCAGTAATGGGATTGTTGGGCCAAATGGTATGTCTGTTTCTAGATCCTTGAGGAATCAGTTGCCACACTGTCTTCCACAATGGTTGCAGTAATTTACATTCTCACCAACAGTGTAAAAGCGTTCTTATTTCTCCACATCCTCTCCAGCATCTGTTGTCTCCAGATTTTTTAATGATCACCATTCTAACTGGCATGAGATGGTATCTCAATGTGGTTTTAATTTGCATTTCTCTAATGACCAGTGATGATGAGCATTTTTTCATGTTTGTTGGCTGCATAAATGTCTTCTTTTGAAAATTGCCTGTTCATATCCTTTGCCCACATTTTGATGAGATTGCTTTTTTTTCTTGTAAATTTGTTTTAGTTCTTTGTAGATTTTGGATATCAGCCCTTTATCAGATGGGTAGATTGCAAAAATTTTTTCCATTCTGTTGGTTGCTGGTTCACTCTAATTGTTTCTTTTGCTGTGCAGAAGCTCTGGAGTTTAATTAGATCCCATTTGTCTATTTTGGCTTTTGTTGCCATTGCTTTTGCTGTTTTGGTCATGAAGTCCTTGCCTATGCCTATGTCCTGAATGGTATTGCCTAGGTTTTCTTCTAGGGTTTTATGGTGCTAGGTCTTATGTTTAAATCTTTAATCCATCTGGAGTTAATTTTTGTATAAGCTGTCAGGAAGAGGTCTAGTTTCTGCTTTCTGTACATGGCTAGCCAGTTTTCCCAATACCGTTTATTAAACAGGGAATCCTTTTCCCATTGCTTGTTTTTGTCAGGTTTGTCAAAGATCAGATGGTTGTAGGTGTGTGGTGTTACTGGATGATGACTTTCTTTTCCGTTGAAAATGTTACCTTGTCCCATTCAAAGTGCTCTGTTATTCCACTCTTCTTACCTAATATTGAAAGAGATTTTTTTTTTTAATTGTGTTTAGAAAAGGGTATATTTTTAAGTGGTTACATAAAGGAGAAAATCGCCAATGGGGGGGGAAAAGTGTTGGTATTTCTAAAGTAAAGTGCCGAGTCATAGAACACGCTTTCTGCCGTCTCATGTAGGGGTCACTGCAGTCGTGTGTTCATGTTCTTTTTCCCCCAATCCAGTTATGGATTTTAAATTTTTACAGATTTCTTTCTATGTGACTTCAGGAAACAACTGAACTTCTTTGAGCCATGGTTTTGTCATTTGAATGATGCAGATATTTCTTAACCTTTCTCACTATAGGATTTGTGAGAATATCTTGTATTTTTTGTAGTTCTTATGTCATTTTTCCAATCAGTGGAAGCTATTGCTATGCCAACAATATCGTTATCTCTAAAGTATAAAACAGCAAATTGTATTTTGGAATTTCATGTTTGTCTTTACTTAAAAAGATGCTTTTTTGTAGCTTTTTTTTGCCCCTGAAAGTAGGTATCATGGAGTTTCTGTATAAATATAAAATTTTCATGTTGCCCACTATTATATTAAAATTCATGACAGCAGGCAATTTTATTATTTCCTATTTTATTCCCAAAGTTAAGGAAATGCCTGGTACCTACTAGATTCTCAGGTGATATTTTTATTGAACAAATTAATTTATTGACCTATGTTCACACCCCTGGCTAAGTTTACTTTTGTTTTGGTTTACTGAGTTTCTTCCTTTATGCAAGTTTAATCTGAATCTTACTTCTCATCTGCAAATGGAAACGCTAATAATATGAATGTATTACATGTAATGATAAATGAAGTAATGCATGTAAAACTATTTAGCATAATAAGTGGTATATAATGAATAATTCAATAAGTATTAGCAATGATTATGATTTATTTTATGTGCCGTATACTTAGGATTTGTGGAGAAAATAAGAGCATTTGTGGCCATGAAAGCCATGAACCTCACATTTCCTCACAGGTTACCAGTATTGGTGGACCATGGGGAAATGTGATGCCTTATGTTCATAGTTAGGTTTTTCCCTGTGGTATTCTTCGGTAGACTTCTGGGTAGCTGACAGTTAATGAGGATGTAGAGAGTGAAGATTCAGAAGAGGCTTTTAAAGATGCCTGTCTTAGGACTATAAACAATGGATGAAAACATGGGAAAAGATTTTGTCGTTGACATCACTTAGGAGCTGTTAAAAATGAGCTAAATGACAGATCAAGTGTACTTCTTGTATACTGGAGTCAAATTTTAACGTAGATTCTAGAGCCACTGTAATCAAATCTATCCTTAAAGTAGTTTAAATTGTTCATGAAGTATGTAGACAAACTCATTCTCAAGTATGTTTATTTTTTTGGTCAACATTGTTTATGATTGTGGTTTCTTAGGGTGAGGTGTGTGCCTGTCAGAGGAAGAGGTTGGTGTTTATTTAAAGGCACACAGCTGCTACGGCTTATTGACGTTTCTCCCAATTTGATTTAAGTACCATGGAAGAGGGGAATTGAACTAAAGGCATCTTTACTCTTTAATTTCTAAAGTTTCTGATATTGAAAGCAGTTTTTTGGTTGTAGATTATGCAGAGAAAAAGTTGAACTGTCCCAGATTGAAAGAGATTAAATAGATACTGTAGCTAAAAGCAATATAATGATTCGGAAATAAATCCTGGATCTGAGAGGGGAAACTACAGAAGATATTATTGGGGCAGGGGTTGGAATATGGACTGTAGATTAGATAATAATAATGCATCAATGCTAAATTTTATTTGATAAATGTACTTCGGTTATGTAGGAGAAAATTGTTGTTAGGTAAGACATTCTGAAGTATTTATGGATAAAGGGAAATTCCATCTGTAAATTATTCACATGTAGTCCAGGAAAAAATATATCTCTGTGTGTATATGTATGTGGAGAGAGAGCATGTATGGTACGCGCACTGGCACAAGTGATAAACCAAATAGAACACAGATGTTCGTGGGGATCTCAGTAAGGGGGACAGAGGAGTTCTTTGTACTATTCTTGTAATTTTTCTCTAACTGTGGAATTATATCAAAACAAAAGATAATATTCAAAGGAAAACGAGAAAAGAAAAAAACAATACAATGATTATTACTTAAGGTGTTGTGTTTAGTTTCACAAAAATGATGTGTGTCCTTAGTTCAGACCTTTTCTTATTCCAACAATCCCATTAAATGTAACCCACATAGAGGCCTCCTTTGATCACGTAAATCTAAAGTAAATTCTTCTTCCTACCCACTCTTTTCTTTTCTTCCTGCGTTTATTACAACTTATATCATATTCGCTTTGTTCTTGTTTACTGCTGCTCTCTCATTCAAGACCGTGAATTCCATGAGGACAAAGATTATGTCTGTTTTTTTCCCCACAGAATACCCAGTCCTGGCACATAAGATCAATAAGTTTGTGTTGGATTTGGATGAATGAGTGAATATTTCTTCCACTTTAGTCACCGTACCTTAGCTACCTAATCTCTGAGAAAACAAAATGGCTCCTCTTAAGCTGTAAGATAAAGCCTGTGCTTTTGGATTTGGTATTCATTCACTCATTCATTCAGCAGATCTTTATTTAACACAGTCATCTGATTCCCTACTTATTTCTAGCTTCCTCTTGTTAACATCTCTCAGATCTGCATGACTTTTCTAGGTCTTCACCTTCTGGCCAATCTTCTCTGTCAATCTGTTAAGTGCCTTTCATAATTCCCTGTTACTCCCCACATATTTCTTAGAAAGTATCAGATTTATGATAATCATGCCTGCTTTCCTTGGCTGTAGATACTGCTCCTTTTTCTTTTAGAAAGTGTCTGGCTCTGTCACTTAGGCTGAAGTGCAGTAGAGTGATCCCAGCTCACTATAACCTTTGCCTCCCAGTTCAAGCAATTCTCCTGTCTTAGCCTCCCGAGTAGCTGGCACTACAGATAAGTGCCACCACGCCTGGCTAATTTTTTTGTATTTTTAGTAGAGATGGAGGTTTCGCCATTTTGGACAGGCTGGTCTCGAACTCCTGACCTCAGATGGTGCACCCGCCTCAGTCTCCCAAAGTGCTAGGATTACAGGAGTGAGCCACTGGGTCCGGCTAATACTGCCTTCCCCCTCCCCCGCCCCCCGCATCACCCCCCCGCCCCGCTCATTTTTATATTGTCAATACCTGGCACTTGTATGTACAAAATCTGTTTTTTTGAGGTCATTTACTGAGTGCTTGTCTTAGGCATTGTGTTGGGTATTGTGTGTATATATCTAAATATATCTCTCTCTCTCTATATATATATATACACGTGCACACATGTTGCCTTGCTCAATCTATGCTAATACTGTAAGATGGGGCTATCATTTTATCTAGTAATTGAGGTTTGTGGTATTCCAGGAACTTTATCTTGTTCCCTGCTACATTCTGTGTCTAGCATAGTGCCTGGTACATACGAGACAATCTAGGAATGAGTAACATTCGAACTCACCAATAATCAAAGATGACGTGTAAATGTAAAATATTAAAATATTATTGGCAAGTATCTGAAAATATGATAGTGTCAAAGATACAGTGACCTTGTTGACTGGGTACAATGGCTGAGGAGTATAAATTTTTCAAAGAAACAATTTTGTAGCATACTCTTAATAGCCTTAAAATATTTGAATGTTTTGACCTAGTAATTTTTCTTCCAGGAATTTATTTTATGGAAATAAATTTAAATACAAGAAAACAATGTGTGTTTATGAGATTAAACAAACAAAAACCCTGGGAGGTAGTAAGTAAATTACGGTGAATTACCAAGTTAGAATACTTTTTAACCATTAATATTGATGATTATGAAGCATTTGTCATAGTATGAAAAAATACAATATGAAGAAAAAGTATATGAATCAGGACAAACTTAAGAGTGCTGTGGTATGGCCTGGGCACGGTGGCTCATACCTGTAATCCCAGCACATTGGGAGGCCAAGGCAGGCAGATCACGAGGTCAGGAGATTGAGACCATCCTGGTTAACACGGTGAAACCCTGTCTCTATTAAAAGTACGAAAAAATTAGCTGGGTGTGGTGGCACATGCCTGTAGTCCCAGCTACTCGGGAGGCTGAGGCAGGAGAATCCCTTGAACCCAGGAGGCAGGTTGTAGTGAGGTTGTAGTGAGGCGAGATCGCACCACTGCACTCCAGCTTGGGCAATAGAGCGAGACTTCATCTCAGAAAAAAAAAAAGGTGCCATGGTATGAACTCCTCAAAATTTTAGCAACGTAAGATATGCTTTTCTTTCTCACGCCTGTAATGCCTGGCAGGAATTGGCAAAGGACCTTGCTCATTGTTACCCAGGAGCCCAGCTCTGTTACTTTTGGGGGCTCTGTGTCAGCTTCATACTTAACCCTTTAATCTCTTGGCTTCCTAGTCAACTTTCTTTTATTCGTGAAAAGATTTGGTACTAAACTACAGTATAACAGGAAATATATTTTAGTTTATGTTTGTTGGTAGAACTTGTAAGTAGTGACTTATTTGGGCCAAGGTGGGCTGTATTTATAGAATATCTGTATCACCCATAAATGGCAATGGTGGAAAAGGTGAGTGGTGATGGATGAACTGGAGCCTTTCTATTGTCATGAAAATAATGGTGCAGGAAAATATAGGGATTTTCTTTTGAGAATGAGCTGAAGAAATCTTGGGAAACATGTTAAGCATGTGACTTGCAAAGATGGAGAATACTCCTTTGCCAGTGTTCAGTTCTTTATTTGATTTTGAAATTATCCTAGCGCTAGTTTCCAGAAATGCAAATCCTTGCTTTAAGGAAGCTTGTTATTTAATAAGGATGAGGTGTAAGAAGAAACATTGTAATGTTGCAAGGATAGAAGTATATACAGAGAATATAGCCCAGCCAATGAAGTGATTCTTTGTGATTGAGTCTGAAAGAAGATGTGTGTGAGGATAGGGCAGATGGAAGGAGTGATGGTAGCAGGCAGGGCAAAGAGAATCTGAAGCAGGGAGAACTGTCCCATGAAGACTTAGAGACTTGAACAACTGGATTTGTTCAGGGAGTTTAAGCAGTGTGGTATTTGAGAGTGGTAAGTTGGGGGGCAGGTAGAGGGTGGCGGTAAGAAGTGATGGACAGGAAGTGCACATTCCGCTTCCTCTCTTAGGTGTTATTGTAGTGGTTAAAGGCCTGAAATGACAAGAGCTGTACTGCCATTTACTCTTTAGCCTATGAAATTACTTAACTCCTTAATTCTTAGTTTCGTTTTCTGTAAAATGAGGATGACAGTAGTATCTACCTTAAAGGATTTTTGTGAAGATCAAATGAAAGTATTTTATTTAATAAAGCATTTAGAATAGTTTCCTGGGATATAATGAATACAAAGTGATAGCTGCTGCCCTAGAAGTCATTATCGTCTTGAGTTTTAAAGCAGCAGAAAAACTTGGATCAATTTAGCATGTAGGAAAATTTCTTTGAAGGCAGTGTGGAGGTTGATGGACTAGTGATTGAGGAGACCGGGTGCAGGTTGAAAACAGGGTTTGATTTAAGGCAGTAGTGATAAGAATAGAGAATAGAATATCGTGTCATTAAGTATTCAAGTGTTAGAATTTGCAGGACAGATTTGCTGATGTTTTTATGTCTCGTAGGAGGACAAATCTAGCATACTAAGTGAGAGATTGAGTGCATATAGGTTTCATCAACAAAAAAAATAAAAAATGAAAGCAAGGAGGTTTAAGGGGCAGAGAAGTAAGGAACTCAATTTTAGAAAAAATAATATTGAAGAAATGCATACAGGAGATCAGTTTGAATTTGTTGAATTTGAGAGGGATTGGATAGATAGTTTAGGAGAGATTTGGGAGTCAGTCAACAGTGGTGGTGGCTGCAGCCATTGGAGTAAATGAGCTCTACTACAAAGGTAAGGCGGCTGAGATCCCTCCCAAACTATTTGGAGTGTTAACTTATTATCTGCCAAATACCATATTTTTTCTTTGACATCCTCCTAATATCCCTGCAATATGGTTGTGCTGTACTAATTATCTGTTGTTGAATGAGAAATTACCGTAAACGTGGTTGTTTGAAGCAACATAAATGTATTATTTTATAGCTTCTGGGCATGGGTTCACTGGGTTCTTTTGAGTCTCCCTAAGACTTCAGTCAAAATGTTGGCTAGGGCCGAGGTCTTGTCTGAGGCTCAACTAAAAAAGATCTGCTTATGGGCTTGTAGTGGTTGTCAGAATTCAGTCCCTTGAAAAGTTGTCAGACTGAGACCCTTAGCTTCTTGCTGGCTGGCCATCTTCAATTCCCTACCAAGTGGGCCTCTCCATATGGTAGCCCACTTTATTAGAGCTGGCAAGGGAGAGTCGCTGGCAAGATGGGAGTTAAAATCTTAGGTAACAATCACCTACGTGATAGCCCATCACTTTTGCATTATATTTTTTGATTAGAAACAGATCATAGGCCCTGCCTATACCTGAGGGTGGGGATTTCACTGGAATATGAATACAGTAGGTAGATGTGGTATAGATAATTGCTGCTGTCGTAGAGGCTGCCTGCTGCAGGTGCCATCTTTATTTCTGTTTACAAAAGAGGAAGCTGAAACAGTTGTCCAAGATCATTTAATTGCAAGTTATGGGCCCCAAACCAAACCCAAGCTTTCTGATTCCACTGCCTGGATACTTGTTTACCATTATATTTTAAAGAATGAGAAATTGCTGTGGAAATGGCGGTTTTGAGGAATTTGTTGGTGACTTTTGTTTGATGCCGTGGAGTGATGTGGGTTGAAGTCATGTGGTTGGTATTACAGTGATATTATAGTGAATGTGTGATAGAAGGGGCTGAGTAGAGATTATTCTTATAGGTGGTAATTTTAAAAGGAAGAAAGGAACAATAGCCATATGTTGTTTCATACTGAATTTTTTCTCTTTATAACCAGACATTTTTCTTTTCCAGTTCTCTGAGTTTAACCAGTAATGCCATTCAGTTGCCAATCTCAAGCAAAGCAAACATAAGCCAGTTTTAATCTACTTTTTAAGAAAAGTGGTAGTCGTTTTCCCAGTGCCTGACGGTAAGTCACAGTTTCTACCTGTATAGCAGAGTTTTTTAATCTAAAGCCTTTAAAATAATGATTCTGGAAATCTTAATTTTAAAACCTTATGTGCTTTTTCCTTCTCTAATACTCCTCTAAGGCTTATGTGGAAAGAGCATAAGTAAAGGTACCTACTACTTTTTGGGAATTTATTTGTAGTTATCTTTCACCAGTTTCATTAATCTTGTGAATCTTTTCTTCCGTTTGTTGAAAATAAAATGCTAGATCATGAAATCTGTCCCTTTTATATGTCATTATTTTAAGGTTTTTTTCTTTTTCTTTTTCTTTTTCTTCTTCTTTTTCTTTTTTAAAGACAGGGCCTTTCTCTTTCCCAGGCTCAAGTGCAGTGGCACAATCATGGCTCACTGCAGTCTTGAACTCTTCGACTCAAGCCATCTTCCTGCCTCAGCCTCCCAAGTAGCTAGGACCACAGGCATGCACCACCACGTGTGGCTGATTTTTTTAAACATTTTGTACAGACCAGGTGTTGCTGTGTTGCCCAGGCTAGTCTTGAACTCCTGGCCTCAAGTAATCCTCCTGCCTTGGCCTCCCAAACTCCTGGGATAGTATATAGGCATGAGCCACTGTGCCTGGTTGTATATGTCATCCTCATTATATAATGATGAAGAAGCCTTATTTTCTAGATGAGGTTTTTCTTTGGACATGTTAATGGCAGAGTTGTTTTCATTTCTAGACCTGGATGCTTGCTACTGTTAAGGTTGATATTGACTGTTAAGGTTGTTTACCTGTATACTTTCTACTGTTTTATAAGGTGATGCAACTATTAGGGAGTTTCTTACGGAGGATTTCTAGCTCAGTGTAGAGGTGAAACACAGATCGACAGGCAGCTGATGGAAGGAATTGGGATTCATTTCCCTTAATTTGCAAGTAATGGCTACTCTTAATTTGCGATTAGTAAGTTTAACCTTAATACTAATCTGTTTTCTTTAATTATGTTGAGGGAGAAGTGGGGGTGGGGGGGAACTGTCAGGGATAAGATGTTTGACCAACTTTTATTCTTAATGTCAAACACTGTGTGAAATATGCATATAGCAACTTTTACTCTAGTCACTGACCTTTTATTTCTTGAAAAATCAAACTTTTTTCCTACGGCAGAACAGTTATACTTTTCTTCTCACTAATCTCATTACTGTATATTTTTTTAAGCATTGAGTTTACTGAACTATCCAGTTAGCCATCCTAGACATCAAAGCTCATTTTGGTATTTTTGTTGTCTATATAGTAATACTGTACTGTGTCTTGATGAAAGTTTTCATGATTGTAGTTGCATTTGTAAATTTGATCACTTATCTTGTTTCTTCTAGTCACCGTCTCAGAGGGTGAGGTATAAGCTCACAGAATTCAGATAAGTCATCATGAAGTTATATGTGTTTCTGGTTAACACTGGAACTACTCTAACATTTGACACTGAACTTACAGTGCAAACGTGAGTTGTGTTTCATTTATTCTTTTCAGTGTTGCATTCTGTTTGCATGCAGAAAGTTAAAGAAATATTATTCTCTTGTTTAAAAAGTAGCATCATGGCAAGTCTTAAATCTTTATCCCAATGTATTTTATACATAATTGTTGTCTTTCTCTAAAATACTGGTTATATTCTTTAAGTTGTTCTTTGTCCTGTTGGCCTGAATATAATACTCACAGTAAACAGATCTACCCACAAAACAAACTGATTTGCATTACTATAAGTACCTATAGTCAATTGCTATTCTAAGTTTCACAGGCCACTGTTAAGGGAATTACTGTAAGCTACATAAAACAATGTATATCACTTCCATGGTTTTTGGTCATTTGTTTTTATTCAGTTTATGAATAAAAGTCAATAGGTTTGTTTTGTTAATGAGAGAAAAATAAGTTTAATGTTTTTAGCTGAATTTATTGGGGCTCAGGTATCTAATAATTCTCTGGCTTTACAGGACAGGACAGGAAGTAGAAGTAAGTAACATTTCCAATGCTGATTATATTTTTATAGTGGCTATAATAGAAGACCTAATGGCGATACAAAATAAATAAATCTGACACTGAAATTGTTATAAATATGTGTGAAATCAATAATCTTTGTTGTAAAAATTATGGATTTTTTTGGAATTAGTTTTCGTTAAACTTGGTTTTACCTCTATATGAATGATTTTTTGGAAGATAGGGAAAGGAAGGAATTTTCATATGTGTTAGACTTAATGTAGTTTCTAAAACATGTGGAGATTTTAACAAAACTTTTGTATTCTGAGGATTTTAATAGCCCTGATAACTGAGCATATTCCTTTGCTATGCTATATAGAGAACTCAAAAATGAAAGTGTCTGCACCTCCATTTCATAGACTCACTTTGAGATATGACACATGGGTGAATTACTTACCTAAGATCAGCTAGTTGTTATGGAATCCAGTTCATGAAATAGGAAGCTTATATTTTTCTTTAGAATGAAATTCATTAACCTCTAAGGTGTTTTTACATAGTACTACTTGGATAATAAAGTCATTGGGCAAATATAAGTAACTGATTTATTTTTATTTCATTTTTTGAAGTGTGGCAGACCTTAAGCATGCCATTCAAAGCAAATACAAGATTGCTATTCAACACCAGGTGCTGGTGGTGAATGGAGGAGAATGCATGGCTGCAGATCGAAGAGTGTGTACCTACAGTGCTGGGACGGTAGGTATTTGAGAGCCCTTGCATACAAAGGTGCACCACCTTTACATCACATGGGGAACTGGAAACTCAGTGTTCAAAAGTAAGGTTTATTTGCTTCATATATTGAAGGCACTGTGCATGTTCAGTATTTATAACATTTTATTTTGATTATTTTTTTTTTTTAATATAGGATACAAATCCAATTTTTCTTTTTAACAAAGAAATGATCTTATGTGATCGTCCACCTGCTATTCCTAAAACTACCTTTTCAACAGAAAATGACATGGAAATAAAAGTTGAAGAATCTCTTATGATGCCTGCAGTTTTTCATACTGTTGCTTCAAGGACACAGCTTGCAGTGGTAAGATATAAACAATTATTTTAACTAACTGATTGCTTCTTAAAGCATTCAGATCTTAATAGCACAGTATAAATTGCATAGAAAGCATGAAAAAAAGTTTGACAAACTTTAAAAATATTTTGTGGTTAGTATATCTAGTTTTAAAATTTCTGGATGATACATTGCTAGTTATTCTACTTTGACAATGACAGTGTTTAAGAGTGGAAAAGCTGTCTTAAATATGATTTGGTCATCTTTCCTAGGTATTGCTATGTAAATAATTACTTTTGAACATTAATTGAGAACCTATGTTAGAGGAGATATAGACAAAAAGAGCTTAAATAGCTCTAAAAAAATGTATGTATTTTTTCCATACTTAACGGTTAGTTCCTGGAAGAGAATCAGGTTTCTTTCTCATATATAGTTCTTAACACTGCTACTTGTAGTTTCCAAGGATTCTTTCCCAGTCATTGATTTTTCTTTTTAATTTGCTGTTTACCTTCTAGTAATATCATTGACATTAAGCTGTCCGTAGTAAGCTACATTTTTGTTTTAGTAATGGGAAAAATGTGTTAGAATCAATGAAATAATAATGTTTACCTTTTGTAAAAGTAAAAAATAACATTACTGAACATTTGCTCTAATTAGTAAAACTCGTAAGAATATATACAGTATATACATTTATGCAACTACCCCCATTTTTCACGCAGGATACAGCATTAAAAGGAAATAACCTCATCTGTGTGAAATATACATTTAAGAGTTCAAAAGTGCTTTGAGAGAACAAAATTTTAAAAAATATACTTCTCTAAACTGAATTTACGCAATAAAACTTGTAGACTTGTTTTTTGATTGGCTGAAAAGTGTACATACTACATTTTGATAGAGTATTAAAGGATAACTAGGATATATAATTTTCAAGTGATTAGAGAGAAATAAAACACAATTAAAGCTAAATTCAACAAAAGAATGAAAACAAAGTACAAAGAAAAGATAAAATGTCAGAAATATATATATCAGAATTATATTAAATATAATCTGGTGTTATTTCTCTTTTAATGCATCCTATTTAATATATTTTTGAAATACGTAAATGAAATGAGAAAGATGATTATTGCTGTTGAGATCCTGAATTAGTAATCTGAGATTCAAATGCCAGGCATTCTGTATTAGTCTGTTTTCATGCTGCTGATAAAGACATACCTGGTTTAATTGGGCTTACAGTTCCACATGGCTGGAGAGGCCTCAGAATCATGGCAGGAGGCAAAAGGCACTTCTTCCATGGTGGCAGCAGGAGAAAAAGGAGAAAGGTGTAAAAGCAGAAACTCCTGATAAACCCATCAGATCCCGTAAGAATTATTTACTATCATGAGAATAGTGCAGGAAAGACCAGTTCCCATGATTCAGTTACCTCCCCCTGGGTCCCTCCCACAACATGTTGTAATTCTGGGAGATATAATTCAAGTTGAGATTTGGGTGGGGCACAGCCAAACCATATCATTCTACCCCTTGGTCCCTCCAAATCTCATGTCCAATTCAATCATGCCTTCCCAACAGTCTCTCAGAGTCTTAACTTATTTCAGTATTATCCCAAAAGTTCACAGTCCAAAGTGTTATCTGAAACAAGGCAAGTCCCTTTTGTCTATAAGCCTGTAAAATCAAAAGCAAGCTAGTTACTCTGTAGATACAATGCAGGTACATGTATTGAGTAAATACCAAAAGGGAGAAATTGACCAAAACAAAAGGGTTATAGATCCCATGCAAGTTCAAAAACCAGCAGGACAGTCAAACTTTAAAGCTCCAAAATGATCACCTTTGTCTCCAGGTCTCACATCCAGGTCACACTGATGTGATAGGTGGGTTCCCGTGGTCTTAGGCAACTCCGTCCCTGTGGCTTTGCAGGGTGCAGCATCCCTACCGGCTGCTTTCACAGGCTGGCCTTGAGTGTCTGTGGCTTTTTGAGGCACACAGTGCAAGCTGTCAATGGATCTACTATTCTGGGGTCTGGAGAATGGTGGCCTTCTTACAGCTCCACTAGGGACACTGTGTGGGGCTCCAGCCCCACATTTCTCTTCCGTACTGCCCTAGCAGAGGTTCTCGCTGAGGGCCCTAACCCTGCATCAAAGTTGCCTGGGCATCTAGGCGTTTCCATACCTCTTCTGAAATCTAGGCAGAAGTGCCCAACCATCAGTTCTTGACTTCTTTTCCCCCACAGGCTCAATACCACGTGGAAACTGTCAAGGCTTGAGGCTTCCACCCTTTAAAGCCACAGCCCGTGCTATACGTTGGTCCCTTTCGGCCATGGCTGGAGTAGCTGGGACTCAGGGAACCAAGTCCCTAGGCTGTACACAGCATGGGGACCCTGGGGCTGGCCTACGAAACCACATTTTCCTCCTAGGCCTCTGGGCATGTGATGGGAGGAGCTTTGGGGAAGGTCTCTGACGTGGCCTGGAGATGTTTTCCCCATGGTCTTGGGGATTAACATTAGGCTCCTTGCCATCTGTGCAGATTTCTGCAGCTGGCTTAAATTTATCCCCAGAAAGCGGGGGTTTTCTCTTCTATCACATTGTCAGCTGCAAATTTTCTAAACTTTTATGTTCTGCTTTCTTTTAAAACTGAATGCCTTTAACAGTACCCAAGTCACCTCTTGAATGCTTTGCTGCTTCGAAATTTCTTCCACCAGATACCCTAAATCATCTTTCTCAAGTTCAGAGTTCCACCAATCTCTAGGGCAGGGGCAAAATGCCATGAGTCTCTTTGCTAAAACATAATAAGAAGAGTCACCTTTGCTCTAGTTCTCAACAAGTTCCTCATCTCCAGCTGAGACCACCTCAGCCTGGACTTTATTGTCCGTATCGCTATCAGCGGCTTTTTGGGCAAAGCCATTCAACAAGTCTCTAGGAAGTTCCAAACTTTCCTACATTTTCCTGTCTTCGTCTGAGCAAACTGTTCCAGCCTCTGCGTATTACCCAGTTCCAAAGCTGCTTCCACATTTTTGGGTATCTTTTCAGCAGCGCCCCACTCTAGTACCAATTTACTATGTTAGACTGTATTCATGCTGCTGATAAATACATACCCAAGACTGGGAAGAAAAAGGTTTATTGGACTTACGGTTCCACATGGTTGGAGAGGCATCAGAATCATGGCAGGAGGAAAAACGCACTTCTCACATGGCGACAGCAAGAGAAAAATGAGGAAGATGCAAAAGTGGAAACCCCTGATAAATCTATCAGATCTCATGAGACTTATTCACTGCCATGAGAACAGCACAGGACAGACCGACCCCCATGATTCAGTTACCTCCCCCTAGGTCCCTCCCACAACATGTGGAATTCTGGGAGATAAGTTCAGGTTGAGATTTGGGTGGGGACACAGCCAAACCATATCACATGCTAAATATCATTTCCTATTAGGAAAAACAACGTGTTCATCAAGAAATTAATTCTGTATCTGGGACAGGGAAGATACAAGGTGAGCCTGAGATATCTTGTACCAGAGAGTAAGGAAGCACTCAATGTCCAAAGAACACAAGATACTATTAAAATACTTTGTAAAAAAGATTCTTTAGATAAAAAGAGATGTGACAATACAAAAACCTTAGAAATAATGTAGAAATAAACTCTATATGCAATATCTAGTGGTGCAGAGCATTCTAAAGATTTCATCCAGGGCAGGATTAAGAGAGAGGAAAGATGCCTGGCGTGGTGGCTCACACCTGTAATCCCAGCACTCTGGAAGGCCAAGGCAGGCAGATCACAATGTCAGGTGTTCCAGACCAGCCTGACCAACATGGTGAAATCCTGTCTCTACTCAAAATACAAAAATTATCTGGGTATGATGGCGCATGCCTGTAATTCCAGCTACTCAGGAGGCTGAGGCAGGAGAATTGCTTGAACCTCAGAGGCAGAGGTTGCGGTTAACCGAGATTGGGCCACCGCACTCCAGCCTGGGCAACAGAGCGTGACTCCATCTCCAAAAACAAAAAGAAAGACAGGAAAGAGTAAAGGATCAAGGTGATAAAGTGAAAACATTTGAAGAACCAGTATTCTTGAGGGGGGTGGAAGAGGGGCAGAGAACTGAGAATGAATAATAACTTCATTAATTTATCAAAAATCTAGAAAGAAAAATAACAGAAACAGTAAATTAAAGTGAACACTGAAAAAGTAACAAGATTAATGCATTTCAATATATCAGTTGTTACTCTTAATTTCACCAGTTACTTTATTAGAAGATTAATTATATGACACTACTAAAAGCACACAAAACTCACCACATTTGTATCATTCACAGACAATACAGTTAGATTGCTAAACTGTGAAAAAGACAGGTATGGCCAACATGGTGGCTCACGCCTATAATCCCAGCACTTTGGGAGGCCAAGGTGGGCAGATCACCTGAGGTCAGGAGCTCAAGATCAGCCTGGCCAACATGCTGAAACCCCAACTCTACTAAAAATACAAAATTTAGCCGGGCATGGCATCATGCACCTGCAGTCCCGTCTACTCAGGAGGCTGAAGTGGGAGGATCACTTGAATGTGAGAGGTGGAGGTTTCAGTGAGCCAAGATCATACCACTGCACTCTATCATGGGCAACAGAGCAAAACTCCATCTCAAAAAATTGAAAGACAGGTAAGCACAGAGATAACAGATAAATGCAAACAAAGATTAAAATGGAAATAATACTTGACAAAGTGGGCTTCAGAATGTTAAACAGAACAATGTGCAATGTAATGATAAAAGATTTAATTTATGAAAACATAAATATGTATTTGCCTATCAACACAGGCTGAATAATAAGGTAATAACTACTAGAAATTTCAGGGTAACAATAAAACAGTGAATGTATGTGCCAGTGTCTATAGTAGCATTATTAACCATGATCAAAAGGTAGAATGAAGCTAGATGTTTATTAGTATGTCAATGCAATCAAAATGTGGAATATACATACAATGGAGTATTTGTCAGTCTTAAAAAGGAAGGAAATTGTGATATATGCCACAAAATGGAAGAACCTAGAGGATGTTATGCTAATTGTAATAAGGCAGTCACAAATGGACAGAACTGCATGATTCCACTTACCTAAAGCAGGAAAACTCAGAGAAGAAAAGTAGAATAGTGATTACCAGCAGCTGGGGAGCAAAGCAACTATAGAGTTACTATTTAATAATGAGTAAAGAAGTTTAAATTTGGGATGATAAAAAATTTCTAGAGATAGTTATGGTTGCACAGTTGAATGTACTTAAAGCTACTGAAGTGTATACATAGAGATGGTTAAAATGGTAAATTTAATATATCTGTTTCATAATCGGAAAGCTCCTGTGGACTTGTATTCTGAAAATAAAGAGTATACTTTTGGTTTTTTAGCAGATAAAATCCAGAAGAAGATCAAAAAAATAATATATTTGGAACAAAAGGTGCTTATTCTCAAAATGTAAGGATGATTCACTGTTCAGAAATTCTTTTTTTTTTTTTTTTTTGAGACGGAATTTCGCTCTTGTTACCCAGGCTGGAGTGCAATGGCGAGATCTCGGCTCAACGCAACCTCCGCCTCCTGGGTTCAGGCAATTCTCCTGCCTCAGCCTCCTGAGTAGCTGAGATTACAGGCACGAGCCACCATGCCCAGCTAATTTTTTGTATTTTTAGTAGAGACGGGGTTTCACCATGTTGACCAGGATGGTCTCGATCTCTCGACCTCGTGATCCACCCGCCTCGGCCTCCCAAAGTGCTGGGATTACAGGCTTGAGCCACCGCGCCCGGCCCAGAAATTAATTCTTAAACTAATTTCATCAGTCATTAATACCTTACAGGAGAAAACATACAAATAATTCATCTGTCAGTTAACATCTATTAACATAATGGATATTGTCCAGAAGAGAAATTTGTAAAAATTTGACAGCTGTTTTTAATAAATTTTATTTAATAAAATTTATTAAATAAAATGACCTAGAGGGAGACAAAATAAATGTAAAACAGACTTGACTAAAAATATAATCAACTTTTATTTAATTTTAATTTTTGTAGATTCAGGGGTACATGTGCAGGGGTACATTTTGTAGATTCAGGGGTACGTGGGCATATTGCATAATGCAGATGTTTGGACTTCCAGTGTGCTCATTAGCCTAAATAGTGAACATTGTACCCAGTAGGTAATTTTTTATTCCTTACCTCCCTCCCTTTGAAATTCCTAGTGTCTATTGTTTTCCTTTGTATGTCTGTGTATACTCGTTGTTTAGCTTCCTCTTAAAAATAAGAACATGGGAGTATTTGATTTCCTTTTTCTGAGTTTTTTTCACTTAGGATAATGACCTCTAGCTCCATTCATGTTGCTGCAAAAGACATGATTTTATTCTTTTTTAATGGCTTTGTAGTAGTCCATGGTTTATACCTATATACACCACATTTTCCTTATCCAGTCTTCTGTTGATGACACATAGGTTGATTCCATGACTTTACTGTTACAAATAGAACTGTGATAAACATACAAGTGAGGGATGTCTTTTTTGCAGAACGTTTTCTTTTGCTTGGGTAAATACTCGGTAGTGCAATTGCTGGGTTGGTGGGATGGTAGTTGTTTGAGAAATCTCCATATTTAATTTTTGTATATGGTCAGACTTAGGGGTCCAGCCTCATTCTTCTGCCTATGGCTAATTTTCCCAGCACCATTTATTGATTAGGGTGTCATTTCCCCATTGTATGCTTTTGTCAGCTTCGTCAAAGATTAGTTGATTACACATCAAAGATCAGTTGATTGTACATAGGTAGCTTTATTTCTGGGTTCTCTATTCTGTTCCATTGATTTATGTGTTTGTTTTTTTACTAGTACCATGCTGTTTGAGTGACTGTAGCCTTGTAGTATCGTTTGAAGTCAGGTACTGTGATGACTCCAGCTTTGTTCTTTTTGCTTAGTAGGACTGCTTTGGCTATTAGGGCCCTATTTCGGTTTCGTATGATCTTTAGGATTTTTTTTCCTAATTCTGTGAAAAATGACATTGATAATTTGATAGGAGTTGCATTGAGCATTAAATATGTAGATTGGGCAGCATGGTCATTTTAATGATGCTGATTCTTCTAATCCATGAGCATGGGATATTTTTTAATTTGTTTGTGCCATCTATAGTTTTCTTTGTCAGTGTTTTGCAATTCTCCTTGTAGAGAGGTCTCCTTGATTAAATGTATTCTTTGGTATTTGTGTGTGTGTGTATTGTAAATGGGATTGAATTCTTGATTTAGTTCTCAACTTGAATGGTATTGGTGTATAGAAATGCTACTGATTTTTGTACAGTGATTTTTTTTTTTTTTTTTTTTTGAGTCGGAGTTTCGCTCTTGTTACCCAGGCTGGAGTGCAATGGCGCGATCTCGGCTCACCGCAACCTCCACCTCCTGGGTTCAGGCAATTCTCCTGCCTCAGCCTCCTAAGTAGCTGGGATTACAGGCACGAGCCACCATGCCCAGCTAACTTTTTGTATTTTTTTTAGTAGAGACGGGGTTTCACCATGTTGACCAGGATGGTCTCGATCTCTTGACCTCATGATCCACCCGCCTCGGCCTCCCAAAGTGCTGGGATTACAGGCTTGAGCCACCGCACCCGGTGTACAGTGATTTTTTAATCCTGAAACTTTATTGAAGTCATCGAGTCTATGAGTTTTGGAGGAGACATTAGAGTTTTCTGGGTATGTGAGATCATGTCATCAGCCAACAGAGATCATTTGAATTCCTCTCTCCAGTTCAGGGGCCTTTTCTTTCATTCTCTTGCTCTATTGCTCTGGCTGTTACTTCCAGTACTTTTTTTTTTTAGATGGAGTCTTGCTCTGTTGCCCAGGCTGGAGTGCAGTGGTGCAATCTCGGCTCACTGCAACCTCCACCTCCTGGGTCCAAGTGATTCTCCTATCCCAGCCTCCTGAGTAGCTGAGATTACAGGTGTGCACCGCCATGCGTGGATAATTTTTGTATTTTTAGTAGAGACAAGGTTTTGCCACGTTGGCCAGGCTGATCTCAAACTCTTGACCTCAAGTGATCCTCTCGCAAGCTATTCTTGTGCCTCATGGGTGGTTTGGGTTACAGGTGTGCACCACCACACCTGGCTAATTTTATATTTTTAGTAGCATCAGGGTTTCACCATGTCAACCAGGCTGGTCTCAAACTCCTGACCTCAAGTAATCCTGCCTCCTTGGCCTCCCAAGGAGCTGGGATTACAGGCATGAGCCACTGCACCCGGCCCCAGTACTGTATATTTAATAGAAGTGCAGTGGTGAGAGTGGGCTTTCTTGTCTTGTTACAGTTGTTAGGAAGAATAGATAAGCAGCTTTTTTTTTTTTAGTTCAACCGAGTCTTACTCTGTTGCCCAGACTGGAATACAGTGGCATGATCATGGCTTACTGCAGCCTTGACCTTTTGGACTCCAGTGATCTTCCTGCCTCAGCTTCTGAGTAGCAGAGACTACAGGTGTATGCCACCGTATCTGGATTATTTTTAATTTTTTGTGGAGATGGAATATCACCATTTTGCCCAGATTGGTCTGGAATTCTGGCCTCAAGTGGGCTTTCCACCTTAGCCTACCAAAGTCCTGAGATTACAGGTGTAAGCCACCACACCAAGTGTAAGCAGCTTTTAAATTAGTGAAATGCAAGGGCCATGTTTGCCTAAAACAGAAACAATGTGTTCAGTATTTTGAAGCTTTGAGGAAATAAGAAAATGAAATCAGTGAAATGAAATCAGTGAAATAAGTGGTGAAAATGATAAATGAAAAACACTTCTTTTAGGTAATGATATGGTTGCATATTTGGAAAATTAAGGGATTTTAATCAAAGCATCTTAGAGTTTTGGTAAGGTGACTGGATATGTAATAAATATATAAAAATAGAGTTTCTGTGTTCTGACCAGTGCATTGGGATGGAAATAGGAAAAATACTGTAATCTGAACAGCAGCAAAACTTCAAAATAATATGTAAATATTTCTTTACAAAAACTTCAAAATATACGTAACAATTTGGCTGTATAAAATATTCAAGAACAAAACATGAAAGAAATGAACATAAATGAACAAATTGTTGTTTCTTAAATGAACAAATGGCCATGAAACAAATGAGAAGACATATCTAGTTTTTAATATCATAAGCTTACGATAATTATAAGTTACAGCCATGATACTTCTTTTGGAGCTTTGGTTTTTTATAAGTTACAGCCATGTAACTTACAAAAGTTAATTATAAGTTAATTATAAGTTACAGCCATGATACTTCTTTTGGAGCTTTGGTTTTTGTTTTGTTTGTATCTAAAATGGTTTTCAAATTCTTATAAAAAGGTTAGTGTCCAGAAATGGCCAAGAAAGTCATGAGAAGAATGGAAGGGGTGTGGTGGAATGTATCTTTTCAGATTTATTTATTTATTTATTTACTTACTTACTTCTTATATAAAGATGGGATCTCACTCTGTTGCTGAGGTTGGTCTCAAACTCCTGGGCTCAAACGATCCTTTGGTCTCAGCCTCCCTAAGTACTGGAATTACCTGCGTGAACCACCATGCCTGGCCTCTTTCCAGATTTGTAAAACATTCTAAAGCTACTATAACCAAAACAGCAATATAGTTCTAATCAATTCATTACATGCAGTATTAGAGGTATTAGTACTTCATGGTCCAGGATGTGGTCTCTAAAGTCAGATTTTCTAAGTTTACATCTGATTACTTCATTTATTTGTGGTGTGACCTTCGACTCAGTGACCTTATTGGTAAAATTAAGATTAGATTTCTGTTTATTGAGATAATATACATATTGAAAAATGCACAAACTGTGATTGTACATCCATTCTTAGTGAATTTTTACAATGAAGACCTGGATAAAAATAGTTTCACCCCAGAAACCCTATTTAAGACTTTCTCCGTCAGTTTTTATCCTTCCTCTTCGTTAATCCTAACCAGTGTCTTGACTTCTAAACCATAGATTACTTTGTCTCTTTTTGAATGTAAATAAATGGAATAGTGTAGTTTTTGTTCCTTTTGTGTCTAACCTCTTTGATACAACAGGATGTTTCTGAGAATGATTCATGCTGTTGCATGTATGGGTGGTTTGTATTCATTGCTGCATTGTATTCTATTGTACAAATATGCCACAGTTTTATCGTTTCCAGTGTTCATCTATTGTGACTAAACCTGCTGCAAATATCCTAGTACATTCTTCTGACTTGGAAACATATCAGAATACTTAAGACAGTGTTAAATCTGTCTTCTCTTCTACTTGTGCAATCTCTTCGGTACCGAAATGCCCATAGTTCTTTCAGATTTCATCTTGAAATGGACTCAGTGCTTCCTGCTTTTTTGTTTTAACCATATATTATCTTACCAGCTATATGGTTAAAAAAAAAAAACAAAAAACAAAAAACAAAAAACATTTATTTCTGAACTCATTAAAGGTGAAATATTTTCTTCAACATGTCAGGAGAAGTATGTTAATTATAAGTTTGAAAATCTTTGTAGGTTCAGATTTTTGAAAGATAATTTCTCCCTATATTCTGTCATCTTCAAGATTTTAGCACCTGCAATTGCTAGGTACTAACCTGTAGCCAACTTCATTTCCACTTCTCTTCTACCCTATAGTGATTTAAGTTTTTGTTTTGTTTTTTGTTCTTGGCATTAACTCTTTGAAATCCAGTTATTTTACTAGGCTGTGACCTGGTGTTGATTGATCTATATTTGATATCTTAGTAATATCATCTCTTAATTTTCAGATTCAAGTAGTTAGAATTTTTGAATATTGTTCTTGTCCATGTCTTCAGTTCTTTTCTTAATTGGTGCCACCTTTTAGGTATCATTTTCATGGTAATTCTATTCATTTCACCTGTCTTGGTTGTTAAAGCCTGATTTAGAGTTCTCTGTGTTTCGTATGTTAAAATTTTTGCTTGTCTTTGAATAAGTAGAATGATTTCTCTATAAGACAATATAAGAAAGGGTGTAAGATAGCATTCCCTGGTGAGCAGGAAGCTGCCCTGGGTCACAGGGGATCCCTAGTTAGATGCAGAGTGTGTGTGTGTGTGTGTGTGTGTGTGTGTGTGTGTGTGTACTTTGTCCTGTATGTGTGTGTGTACTTATTCTGTCCTGTGTGTGTGTGTGTGTGTGTGTGTGTGTGTGTGTGTGTGTGTGGACTTACTCTGTCCTGTGTGTGTGTACTTATTCTGTCCTCTGTGTGTGTGCGTGTGTATGTGTGTACTTATTCTGTCCTGTGTGTGTGTCTGTGTGTGTGTGTGTACTTACTCTGTCCTCGTGTGTGTGTACTTATTCTGTTGTGTGTGTGTTGGGGGGGGGACTTATTCTGTCCTCTGTGTGTGTTTGCGTGTGTGTGTGTGTGTGGACTTATTCTGTCCTCTGTGTGTGTGTGTGTGTGTGTGTGTGTGTGTGTGGACGGACTTATTCTGTCCTGTGTGTGTGTGTGTGTGTGTGTGTGTGTGTGTGTGGACTTATTCTGTCCTTCTCCTTAGACAAAATTTAGCAGTTCTAGTGGCTTTTTCTCACAGTTTTTCCTCTGCCTTTTTTGCAAGTATGTCATATAAATACGTATTATTTCTTCCGCTACTTTCTAACTTCAGATTGGACCCCAAGAGATTCTTGCTGTCCACCCAAGCTTCCACAAGGAGGATTCATTTCTCCCAGGTTTTGCTAAATGCCTGCAGTAGTGGTGTGAACCTAAAGTGTCTTGAGACAGGTCACAATTCAGAAATTTTACTTTGTGAAGTTTAAGGACACACCATAGACATTGCTTTAGGAGGTCCTAGCATGTGCCCAAGGTGATGAGAGTAAAGCTTGCTTTTATATGTAAAAGGGAGACATGAGACATGAATATGTGTAAGAGGCACATGGGTTTGGTTCAGAAGGGCCAGAAAAGTCTTAGCCGGGGCTTCCAGGTCATAGGTAGATAAGAGACAAAAGGTTGCATTTTTGGAGTCCTTGATCAGCCTTTCACTGAATACATAATTTAGTCTGGCTCAGTGAATCTGCATTTTTACATAAACAATAAGACAGAGGAAGCAGTCAGTTATGCCTTTGTCTCAGGTGAACAGAGGGATGACTTTGTGTCCCACACATGTAAAGATTAGCTGTCAGTTACATTGCCGTGGTGAAATTCAGAAGCCCTGTTTTAGGTTAAAGATCTTGAAGCCCGCAAGGAATTTCCTCGTAGCAAAATTGTGAGGGAGGTATGTAGCTTTCTTATCTTCGTAGCTATCTTATTTTGGAATAAAATGGGAGGCAGGTTTGCCTCACGTAATTCCCAACTTGACTTTTCCCTTAGCTTAGTGATTTTGGGGTCCTGAGATTTGTTATTCTTTCACAGTTTGTGCCCTTTTTATTTGACCCAAGTTGATCCAATTTTCATACTCTTCACACGTTTGCTGCATATATTGTATGTGTGGGGATGGTAGTCGTTTCCTGGTTTCATCAAGATGGCATCTCATTTCCCTTTGGTTTTTGGTTAGTTTCAGGAAGGAGAAGCAGGCAAAGACATCTTTATTATCTTACAATTGAAACTATTAGCCCTTTCTTTTATACATATAGAATTAAGAGCAGGAGAAGTTAAGTAATTTCTTCAAGGCCAGATAGCCAGGGAGAATGAAGAAGAACCTCTTTTCTCCAAGGCCAGTGCTCTTTACATTCATATCACGAAGCAAACTTTCATGTTTTACCTATAAACATATTTCTTTTCACCTCAGTTTGTTCATTAACGATACTGTCTTCTAAAACAGGATGGTCATAATGATTTTTACATGCTTATCTGCAAAATATATAGAAAAAATACTTCCTTTTTCATTTCATCCCCCACTCCGTCTTAATGATGATGGAACATTTGGTTTGCGTTTTCCTAATCTTTGATATACACACAAAGTGCACTTTTATCTCATACCTCTATTATTTATTATTTCACATTTCTAACCGACCTCAGCCTCCCCAGATAAATGAATGCATGCTATACTTTTTTTTTTTTCTTTTTTAGGTGGAGTTTTGCTCTTGTTGCTGAGGCTCACTTAAACTTCCGCCTCTTGGGTTCAAGTGATTCTCCTGCATAATCCTCCCCAATAGCTGGGATTACAGGTGCCCACCCCCATGCCTGGCTAATTTTTGTATTTTTAATAGAGACGAGTTTTGTTTTTTGTTTTGAGACAGAGTTTCGCTCTTGTTACTCAGGCTGGAGTGCAATGGCGCGATCTCGGCTCACCGCAACCTCTGTAGAGACGAGTTTTTACCATGTTGGCCAGGCTGCTCTCTTAACTTCTGACCTCAGGTGATCCACCTGCCTTGGCCTCCCAAAGTGCTAGGATTACAGGGCTGAGCTACCATACCCAGCCCATGCTATACATTTTGTTCCTTTTTCATTGTTGCAGGGTACTCCCATTTTTGAAATATCGTAAGTTTATTTTCCTTTTATTTTTCTATTAAATAGTGCTACAGTTCAACTTACTGTTTTACATTTATAAATTTTAACAATTCAAAAAATCGAAATATTTGAATATTTTAATTTTTTATATCCTCCATCTTTTGTATGTTTAAGAATCTTCCTACATTTTCTGCATGTACTGCAAGAAACTCTTTAATGTACCTGACAACTCTTTTATTCGTCAATTCAGGGGTGTCACCTCCCTTTTATCCATTTTTAAGAATATGAAAACATTTTTCCTTTCTGTTACTTCATAATTCCAGAGTTTTTTCCCCCACTCTATTTTAGTGGCAGCATGATTGATTGATTTTTAGTGAAATGGCACATAATTATCTTACTGACGTCGGTACCCCATAAAGACCATGTGCTGCTTATTTACTTTGCTAACTGAATAACTGTTGATGTGTTTATGGTAGCCTTTTTACACATTGCCTGGACAACTTAAAAATAATCATTTTATATCCATTCTTTCAGGTTCCTTCCCATTCCACCTTGTAACATTTTTCATATTACCAGTCTTCTTAAAGCATCTATTTGATTACATCCTTTATGTTAAAAGAGTTCTTCAGGAGGTTTTTTCTGAGTAAAGTCCAACTGCGTCCTTACCTTAGTGTTTTCTGGGTCTTTGCTCATCTGGCCCTCTTTCTGTCTCTTTTTCCTCCAGGCCATTTGTTCTTAACCAGTAGTACTTTATATTTCTTGTCTTTGCCACATCATCATGTTCCACTCTAAATTTTAAAGTACTTCTTTCCCTGTTTTTGTCCATATTGTTTTCACACCCTGATACTTAAGTTAAATGCCTTCAGAAAGCTTTGACTTCTCGTTTCCTGTCTCTTTTGTGATTTTTATATCTGTCTCATAGCAGTTAACAAAGGTAGAATAATCTCTATTTTCTGGCCAACTAAAATCTTTTTTAACAGTGGACGACTTTGTGTATCTCCATATATAAAGCAATCTACATTGCTGTCTTGTAATTTATCCATAATAAATATTTTTTTCCTTCATTCTTTGGAACTGAATGTCACATGTCTGTTTTCTGAAGGTATTTTTACTGTTTAAGTAAGTATTTCCTAGAATCCTATTTAGGGTTACTAAATGTGTTACAGTTATACTAATCTAGAAGTAGATGATGTATTTTAGATTTTGCCTTTACCTAAAACTGTTTTTAACATGTATGTTTTGAGATAATACCAGAGGACAGTGACATTTGTGATGATATGTTGATCATTAATCAAATAATTGAAAGCCCTACTCCTTTGTTTTTCAGATGTAGCATCTTATGTATTGTTGTGATTTTGTCTTAGGATACCTGCTCAGAAACACCTCACTTATGTTATAGGTTATAACACCTCTTTTATGTTAAACATCTTACTTATGTTTAAGGCTCTCTTTTACAGAGGCGAACAGAAATAAACTAAAACAGTCCTTTGAAACACTTTGTTAAATGTGCTTTAGAACTCATTCACACATACATGTTTATAAACATATGCAAACTTCTGCAAACAAACCATTGCCTTCTTTTACTTTCTTTTGTATTCTTTTTCAATATAGGAAATGTATGAAGTTGCCAAGAAACTTTGTTCTTTTTGTGAAGGTCTTGTACATGATGAACATCTTCAACACCAAGGCTGGGCTGCAATCATGGCCAACCTGGAGGACTGTTCAAATTCATACCAAAAACTACTTTTCAAGTTTGAAAGTATTTATTCAAGTTATCTGCAGTCCATAGAAGACATCAAGTTAAAACTTACTCAGTATGTTTGCCATTAAAATGGATAATATTTGTTTAAAATACCTTTGAAATTTATCGGTAGTTTCAGTCACTGCGTATTTGTTTCTTCTAGGCCATATATTTATTATAACTGAGATTTATTCTTTTAGCATTTTCTCATAGTGCTTTATAGGTTGTAGTTTTTAATTTAAAAATGATAATCAGGCCAGGCGGGATGACTCACGCCTGTAATCCCAGCACTTTGGGAGGCCGAGGTGGGTGGATCACGAAGTCAGGAGTTTGAGACCAGCCTGGCCAACGTGGTGAAACCCTTTCTCTACTAAAAATTGAAAAATTAGCTGGATGTGGTGGTGGGCTCCTGTAATCACAGCTACTGGGGAGGCTGAGTCAGGAGAATAGCTTCAGCCGGGGAGGCAGAGGTTGCAGTGAGCCGAGATCACTCCATTGTACTCCAGCCTGGGACAGAGCAAGACACTGTCTCAAAAAAAAGAAAAAGAAAAAGAGAAAGATAATTCTGTTTACCATGTATCTTATGAGTCTCCCATAGTTCTTTCTCTTGGGTTGTTTTACTTATGAATAAGACCCAAAACACTTTTGAAGTCATTTGTAAAACCAAGAATCTTTTTCTGTATCTTGACCAGTAAACAAAAGGCAAGATGTTTTTTTTTTTGAGACGGAGTTTCACTCTTGTTACCCAGGCTGGAGTGCAATGGCGCGATCTCGGCTCACCGCAACCTCCGCCTCCTGGGTTCAGGCAATTCTCCTGCCTCAGCCTCCTGAGTAGCTGGGATTACAGGCCCGCGCCACCATGCCCAGCTAATTTTTTGTGTTTTTAGTAGAGATGGGGTTTCACCATGTTGACCAGGGTGGTCTCGATCTCTTGACCTTGTGATCCACCCACCTCGGCCTCCCAAAGTGCTGGGATTACAGGCTTGAGCCACCGCGCCCGGCAAAAGGCAAGATGTTAACATCAAATAGAAATAGATACCTTATCAAACACTGGACAATGGAGGAAACTTTCTTTGTAAATATTGCCATCCTGCTACACGTTTGATGAGGTAGAAACAAAAGCCCTTGTGTTTTTGCTCATTAAGATGGCAAGTTTTAGTTCTTTGCATAGAAATACCTTTAATACATATTGATTGGTCTTAAAAAAGGGATATGGTTAATGTGAAAATAAAACTGTAATTCAGCATGAAACTAACCCTTAGCGTGTGTGCGTATGCTTGTTTTTTGTTTTTTGTTTTTTGTTTTTTGTTTTGAGACGGAGTTTCACTCTTGTTACCCAGGCCGGAGTGCGGTGGCATGATCTCGGCTTACCGCAACCGCCACCTCCTGCATTCAAGCAGTTCTGCCTCAGCCCTCCCGAGTAGCTGGGACTACAGGCGCGCACCACCGTGCCCAGCTAATTTTTGTATTTTTAGTAGAGACGGGGTTTTACCATGTTGACCAGGATGGTCTCAATTTCTTGACCTCGTGATCCACCCGCCTCGGCCTCCCAAAGTGCTGGAATTATAGGTTTGAGCCACCGCGCCCGGCCGATCTCTTTTTCTTGTCTTTTTTTTTTTTTTTTAATTCAGGTTACCTTTTAAATTCATACGTATTTGTTTTGTGGTATGAATATTAGATATATTTTGGCCTTAAGTTGAAAATGAAAGAAATCTTGGGAGGAAAGAGAAGGATTCATTAAGACTAGAAAGATCTTTTTAAAGTTTAAATGAGAACCTTTTCAAGTAACTTTTCTGAAGGATTCTATTAGCTATGTCGATTTAAACTAGGGACGTATCTTATATTGCATATGATTTTATAGAAGTTAAATCACCAAGTTTTCTTATTTTCCCCATGCTTTTGACAACATAAACCTATTTTCAGGATGTTATGAGTATAAGAATTATCCTTATCTTTATTAGGATTGTTGTTTTTATCCTGTGCTTTCAATACATCAAATATGTTTGATTTACATAAGGCCATAAGGTCGTATTCCAAGATACTGCTGAGGTGAATCTTTTTGTAAATTCGAATTTGTTATATCTTTAAGGTTTTATAAAAGCCTAGTATTTACTTGTTTAGTATAGCTAGCTTTACTTTAGAGTGATTTTTTTTTTCTTTTTCTTTCTTTCTTTCTTTCTTTTTTTTTTTTTTTTTTTTTTTGAGATGGAGCCTTGCTCTGTGGCCCAGGCTGGAGTGAAGTGGCAGCATTTCAGCTCACTGCAATTTCCACCTCTCAGGTTCAAGCGATTCTTGTTCCTCAGCCTCCCAAGTAGCTGGGATTACAGGCATCTGCCACCATTCCCGGCTAATTTTTGTAAGTTTAGTAGAGACAGGGCTTCGCCATCTTGACCAGACTGGTCTCAAACTCCTGATCTCAAATGATTTGCCGCTCTTGACCTCCCAAAGTGCTGGCATTACAGGTGTGAGCCACCACACCCTGCCCTAGAGTGATATTTTAATGTGTTCATCATACCCTCTCTCAGCTAAAGTGGACTTCTTTTAGTGAATAGCTGCTAGCTCATAAACTAATTTATGTATGTATAATGTAATGGAGGGTTGGTGAGATTTGTGTACTTAATAATATGTGTTTTCATACAAACATGCTAATTCTTAACTAGAGCAATCTCATAGTTTTACTGACAAATCTTTTGTGTTTTAAGTTTAGGAACTGCAGTTTCAGTAATGGCCAAGATTCCACTGTTGGAGTGCCTAACCAGACATAGTTACAGAGAATGTTTGGGAAGACTGGATTCTTTACCTGAACATGAAGCCTCAGAAAAAGCTGAGATAAAAAGTTCCACTGAACTGGTGCTCTCTCCTGATACGCCTAGAACAACTAACCAGTCCTTGTTAACCTCATTTCCCAAGTCAGTGGAACATGTGTCCCCAGATACCACAGATGCTGAAAGTGGCAAAGAAATTAGGGAATCTTGTCAAAGTACTGTTCATCAGCAAGATGAAACTTCAATAGATACTAAAGATGGTGATCTGCCCTTTTTTAATGTTTCTTTGTTAGACTGGATAAATGTTCAAGATAGACCTAATGATGTGGAATCTTTGGTCAGGAAGTGCTTTGATTCTATGAGCAGGGTAAGTAATGTTAATTTAATATTTCTTATGTCATTTAACTACATTACATTACTTATCCTAAATATTTTATGTACTGAGAGAATGGATATTACCCTTTAGTAGAAATAAATGAGCTGTGGATTGAAACTTTTTAACATAGGTTGAATCAAATTATTTAACTCGTAACTTTATTTATGAATTGATTGTAAATTTGTGAGGATTACTTGAGATGATATAGGAAGAATTTCCAGTGCAATAACAATAATTAGGTGCAGTAAACTACACAGGTCTTGAGTTGTTTATGCAAGGAATAACCGCCAAACAAATGAAGACATTGAAAATTTTATTACCCAGAAAGTCCCCTTGTGCCTCTTTCTAGTCACCATTTCCTTAGAGGCAACCTCTTTCTGACTTTTAAATACTGTATCTGTCGGAGATCTTTAAATTCGAAACTTAGGCACTGTGTTTTTAGTTGTATTTTGTAAGTATAGTGAGCTTGTATTTTGGATTAAGGTCTTCTCCAGCATACTTGAAAATAGAAGTTAGATATAGTGTTATTATTAAGTGATCACTTTTTTCTTTTTAGAGGTTAATGCTACTTTGAATAGGGCATAGCAACACTATCTGAAGTCTTTGTGATATTTTACATGGCCATTACATTACAAAAGCAAAATACAAACTTTATTTATTCTTGTTTGTTACAAAATCAACTAACATGACTGTAAAATAGTGTGTATAATGTAGTATTCACTAATTGCATTATACCCATTAGATTTGAAAATATATGTATATTACTGGCTTTATTTGGAAGAATAGCTATTGGATGCTGGGCTTAATACCTAGGTGCTGAGATGATCTGTGCAACAAACCACTGTGGCACACATTTATCTGTGTAACAAGTCAGCACATCTTGCACATGTACTACCCCAGAATGTAAAATAAATGTTTGAAATCAAAAAATATATATTATTTGCTCTAAAGCAGTGAAAATCCATTTTGGAAAATGTTATTTGTATATTTTTATTTATATGTTACGAAGTATGTGATCTGTAAATGTGATGTATTGCATAATAAATGGCACTTTGCCATGATGTTTTTATTAGAGCAGTATTTTTCTCCTCTCAGGAATACTGTACTTTTCCTCATAACACTGGTGGTGTTTCTGAAGATGAACCGAGTATGATATTTCTCTCTGATTGGAGATGCTTTGTCCAAAACAACTAACTTAATAGATATCTGATCACAGTAGTGCTGTTTGCCAATGAAGTAATAAAAACATGTACTAAGATTTTTTTTTTCCATAAAAGGAAATTCTGTTTAAATCTGTCATTTTTGTAGATTAATTCCAGTTGTAACAGTATTTGCATCATGTATTTTCAACTGCCAAATTAAAAAGTCTTTCTCGGAAAATTAGTCAAGATGTAGGTATTTTGGAAATTAGGATTTTGAATCACAGGGGCTCAAATCTGGGCATTGCCATTCATTTATTACCTCTGGCATCCATAATAAGTCACTTAACATGGGATAACTAGTTTTATATTTTTGTGGATTAAAAGATGCTAGTTTTGTAAATTACTGGGTTTTTTTCCCCATTGTATCAGAAAAATTTTAGAATTGTTGCTGCATTTTTGTAGACTCACATTTTTAGATTTTAGATTTTAGTGTATTCTTGCTAAAATGACTCTGTTTTTTTTTTTTGAGGTGGAGTTTCACTCTGTTGCCCAGGTTAGAGTGCAGTGGCACAGTCTCGGCTCACTGCAACCTCTGCCACCTGGGTAACTGGGATTACAGGCACCCACCACCACATCCAGCAATTTTTGTGGTTTTTAGTAGAGACAGGATTTCGCCATGTTGGCCAGGCTGGTCTTGAACTCCTGACCTCAAGTGCTCTGCCTGCCTCCGCCTCCCAAAGTGCTGGAATTACAGGTGTGAGCCACTGCACCCAGCTTTAAGATGACCCTTGAATGTTCTGTTTCAGATTATACCACAAAAGACAAACTGATTCTGTGTTTCTGATGATTAATAATTGGAAGCATCTGCACTTAGCATATTTCTAAACTGCCAGGTTATTGTCAGTTATATGTCAGCATAATTTATTGAGCTTTAGTATTTCTTTCAGACAACTTGTATTCTTAAAAAATCTGTGCAGGGGAGTGGGTTTAAAGGTGGGAGGGTTAAGAATAGAGAGTGTAAGAAAGTTTGTTTTAGGTTTTTTTTTCCCCTCTGTTAAAAATAGATGCCTTTGTAGATGCCAGAGAGCCCAAGAGTAAAAATTAATGTATCACTGACTGCTAATTATTGAAAATTGGCTAAACAATTACTAATGAGATTCTGTGGTTTAAATATATTTAATCTAAAACATTTCTTCAAAGGTTTTTATTAGCTGTGGATAAATGGAATAAAATGTTAAGTGCAGTGAGATTTTAGGAAGTCCATTGGGAACAGTGACTTAAGGCCAGCACTTTGGGAGGCCAAGGTGAAAGTGCTGCCTGAGCCCAGAGAGTTTGAGACCAGCCTGAGTAATAAGCCGAGACCCATCTCTACAAAAAAATTGTTTTAAAAATTAGCTAATTGTGGTGGCATGTGCCTGTAGTCCCAGCAGTTTGGGAGGCTGAGGCTGTAGGATTGCTTGAGGCTGTAGTGAGCTGTGATCATGCCACTGCATTCCATCTTGGACAACAGAGCCAGAACCTGGCCCCCCAAAAAAAAAACTTGTAAAGGAAGTTATGTAAACTGTTTAGTGAATCATAAAATACTCTCCTATGTTTGTCAGTGCACTTTCACTTTCAATGAATTATTAAATTGAGAAACACTGTATTCAGGAGCCTGTGTTTTTGGTTTGTTTTGTCTTTAAGTTGTTGCTATGTTAAGTTTATGTGTAATTGTAGTTTTGCCAGGTTGAACATTTGAACCAATTTTTGTCATCTTTTTCATCTTTATCATTCTAATAATTTGTAACCAGGCTTTGATTTGCATAGTATCTGGAGTAGAAATATATACATATTGGACTCAGTTACCACAAAATTGAGAAAAGTGAGAAAATGTTTACAAATGTACAAGTTTCAGTTGAGACAACATTGTGCAAAACTAGTGCTGTCTATTCTGAAATAATTTTTCTCTTTGATTTTTTTGGTGGTGTTAGAAATGCAGCCTCTTATTAGACTACACTGGATTCTTGATAATAACAATAAAACAGTTCAGTTTTAATTGTTTTTGTGTGTTCTCTGTGTACAAGACTGTGCGTTAATCAGGTTTTTTTCGACTGTAGAGGTTAGAGAAGGCAGCATGAAGGAGGTAGTATTTGACTAGGATCTTTAAATAGAGGGTGGAGGTTGTCTTAAACAGTTAGTATAAGAAATGTGAACAAAGATCAGAGGTAGAAAAACACAGTTTATCTTGAAAAATGATAGACATTTCAGCTTGAGAAGATGAGAGACCTGAAAGATTTTCTCTGGTACCAGATCAATGAAGCCTTTATTGTATTCTGCGTTTGTTGGATATTATTTGTGGGGCAGAAGAAAGTTTTGTAGGGAGTTCTTTTAGGAACAAGCATAGGAAGTCAGCAATAGAAGGTGTCATGGTTGAAACCGACATATATATATATATGTATGTATATATATATATATATATAAAGAGTCAGAAACGGTTTGAGAATTTGTGAGACTGATTGGTGAAGTAGGCTTGGGAATCGTCTCCAGAAAAGTTATATTTAATGCTGATATCATACTGAGAATAGTAAAAATGGACTAAGGGCAAAGTCCTTCTGAATCATCTATTTTACAAAAATTAGAGAAAAGGTAGCCGGAAGAGGATGCTATGGAGGAACCAGTAGAAGTAACTTCCCAGAACCTGTAGGGTTGGGAAAAGATTATCTGCCATGGTAACTATTAAAGAGCCTCAAGTGAAGCAAGGTTATGGGTAGTTTTCGGCTGGGCAGTTTTTATGCAAAATGCAGACAGAAAGGCAGCCAAGTAAAATATTTAAGGGACCAGGAGCATTATTGGAACATTTTATGAATTCCATGAGTTTCAGCAAATGTGTAGAATTAAAGCCAGGAGCAGGAGAGATGGAAGAGTGAGAAAGCATAATTGAGCAAGCAGATTCGTTGAGAAAAGACTGAGACTGAAAAACTTTTTATTGTCTGTCTCCTGGAGAGAAAGAAGTTTTCCAAAGAAGTTTGTATGTTTTAAAGAGTAGTTGCATTGATAAGAGAATTAATGATGTTATGCTTAACCTTGAGAATACCTTTTTCTGAAAGGTATTGAGAAGTGATTTCATTGTAGCACTGATTGAAATGTGTGCTTCCTGAAACTGTATTCCTAATTACGTATTCTAGTGTAAATTCAGTATTGTCTGGGATGATATTTATCCTGCTACTGATCTTCTTATGAAAGTGTAAGTTAGAGTTCCCATGCTTTTCCTGTTGTATATCTTTTATCACGTACTTTCTCTCTAAAGCTATATGTCGTAATAGCATGAAATATATTTTAAACTGTTTGCTGAAAATTGTATTTATACGTGATTCCCTGTCATTTAGCTTGATCCAAGGATTATTCGACCGTTTATAGCAGAATGCCGTCAGACCATTGCCAAGCTTGATAATCAGAACATGAAAGCCATTAAAGGACTGGAAGATCGGCTCTACGCCTTGGACCAGATGATTGCTAGCTGCAGCCGACTGGTGAATGAACAGAAAGAGCTCGCTCAGGTACCTATTTTAGACTTTTCTCTGGTAAAGGAATTTGTGGTTTTTCTGTACACATTTTATGTGCAATATCAATTTGGTGTGCACCATCTCTTTATCTTTGAATATTGTTAATGTGTTAATATCTGCATGTAATAAAGCAGAAAGGCACGTTGTTAGTTTGATAAAGTGAGCACAGGCTCCTGTAGATAAACCATGAAACTGCTATTTGAAGCTGGGGGGAGAAATCAACATTTTTTGATAGATTAAAAGCATATGATCATATCATTTATTGAGCTAAAAATTTCAGTGCTTTCTACTGCCCTCCCCATAGGACAAAGAATGAAATTTTTTAAGAATAGAAAGAAAATGTGAAATCTTGAAGAATTTACTAATACTTTTAATAGTAATACCTAGGTTTTAGGTCTGATTTAATGCCATGTTCCTAGAACTGTTTAAAATGGATTTTAAACCAAGGGAAGGTGATCAAATGGCTAAGGAAGAGTGGGAAACTTGGATGTTTCTCAGCAAACCAGTGCCTCTCTTTAATTCGTGATCGCTTGTCCTCCCCAAACCATGACAAGCATTGTGGCAAAACCATCCATAACTGAACAGTTGAATGTGTTTCTGACACATGGTTTTCTAGTTTAATTTTCCTCTGCCAATATTTTTTTCTCTAATTGTGTTCTTTCATTGGAACAGACAAATAATTGCATCCCCCATATTAAGTTCCCCCCCTCCCCCCCCCTTTTTTTTTAAGGTAAAACATACTTCCATGATGTTACAGTCGAGGATGATAAAAATGAGAATGTCCTTCAGTATTTCCTTTTGGTGATAAGTTCAATTTTGTCTTTTGAAAATCTCTAAATCAGTTGATTTCTGGAGGATATTTTTACTTGGTTCTTACAAAATTCTAGGTTGTTAGCATATTACTTGTGGTCTTTTCTTTGCCTTTCGTTTGGTTTTTAACGATTTTATTATGAGGTGCCAAGACATGGCATTCTTGGTATTTATCCCACTTCGGGCTTGTGCTTCTTCAATCTGTGGCTTATTGACTTACACTATTTGGGAAAAGTCTGAGTCAATTTCTCTTCAGATCTTCCTTTTTCCTCACTTGCTTTTTCTTCTCTTCCAGTTACATGTGCTATACCTTTCACCATATCCATTTCATTTACACTTGTTTGCTGTATTTTTCATCTTTTTATCTGTGCTTCATTCTAGATATTTACTTTTAACCTACATTTTAACTATTTCTCTTTTTCAGTGACTAGCTGTAGCTAACCATATGTTCAATTCTTATTTTTGTTCATTTTTCAGCTCTACAATTTCGGTTTGGTTCTTTTGTTTATATAGTTTCAAATTCTCTACCCAAATATTTAGTCTTAGCCATTCATCATCTCTTTGAACATGTTAGCACATAGCAATTTGAAAATCTTTATCTGTTCATTCTATTGCCTGTGTGTCTGTTTATATTTGGTGATGTTTCTTTTTTTTTTTTTTTTTGGAGGCAGAGTCGCACTCCGTCACCAGGTGTCAAGCTGGAGTGCAGTGGCGAGACCTTGGCTCACTGCAACCTCCGCCTCCCGGGTTCAGGCAATTCTCCTGCCTCAACCTCCCGAGTAGCTGGGGACTATAGGCACGCGCCACTGTGCCCAGCTAATTTTTTTGTATTTTTAGTAGAGACAGGGTTTCACCACGTTGGCCAGGATGATCTCGATCTGTTGACCTCGTGATCTGCCCGCCTCAGCCTCCCAAGTGCTGGGATTACAGGCGTGAGCCACCGTGCCCGGCAGTGATGTTTCTTCTAATTCTCACTCTTGTGGTCTTGCCTTTTCATGTACCTGATTTATTTTTTTTTTTAATAAGAAAAATAAATATTATGAGGCCTAGGATAACGTTTTCTTCTACAGAGAATTTATGTTTGGTTTTGGTATGTGCTTCGGGCAGTTACAATCTTAAATTACTTTAGTTCACTTGCAGAGATTTGGATGATTGGAAGTTGGTATTCTAGTTCTTGGGATGGCCATTCTACTTTCAGTTTACTCTTAATCATAGGATATAGCTTTTAGGGATCTGAAAACAAGCAACATCTGTTTCATTGTATCTTCCTTTGGTTGGCTCTGCTCTTCAGATTTTAATTTTCTAGCCCTTCAGGGAAGTGAGGACTGCTGACTATTTATTTTTAACTTTGGACTCCTCTTTAAGAATCAGCAGAATTTCTCAGGGCAAAGCATTCCTAGTCACCTAGCCCTCTCTCTTGGTTTCCTTATTCTCCTGGGTCCTAGCCCTTTAACTGTGCCTGGCTTCTTCACTGCCTTCCTTCATCTCCCACCCCTAAAGCCACAGGGAGCTTGGTTGACCTTGCTAGATACCAGTACTAGAGACAGACCTCTGCATTCTTGATTTGCTTCTTCTGCAGTGTTGTTTTTTAACTTCCATAGAATGAGTCAAACAAAATGTATTTAACCATACTTACTTTGATGATTAGTTTCAGTTTTTCCATGTTAGAAATATTGATTGAATATCCCAATACACCCATTTTACATGCATGTTCTAGTATTTCTTTAGGCACAGTCTCCATTGATGAGATTGTTGAATTAAGGTGTTTGTTCATTTGAAATATTAATTAGTAATGTTTTAAGCCCTGCCATGAAGGCAAACTCAGTGAATACTTCCAGTGAGAAAGGAGAAGAGTAATTTCTCTGTTATCAGTGTATGTATGTACTCTGCCATGTATGTACTCTGAATTGTCACTTGCAACATTTTCTTTTTCATGTTTTTGTTAGAATTGAACATATATTGTCTGGATAATTCTTTGTCTATTATAGATCATACAGATCTTGTCTCTCTGAACATAATTTATACAGATTATAAAACAAAATCTTTAAAATTTTTTTTATTGCATTTTAGGTTTTGGGGTACATGTGAAGAACATGCAAGATTGTTGCATAGGTACACACATGGCAGTGTGGTGTGCTGCAAAATCTTTAAGTTTTGATGCAAATTCATTTCTGTCTTTTTTCATATTTAATTTTATGAACCCATCAATCTATAAAGTCCTGTAGATTTCTTTGTAACTACTTCACAGATTGAATAAACCAGGACTTTGAATACTCTTATCTGAGACCTTCCATATTTCTGTCCCTACTTTTTCTTTGCTCCCCTTAATCTTTTGATATTTAAAAATATTGCTGTTATTCCTCCTGCTTTATATCACTTGAAATCTGCAGTCAGACAGATAAATTGGATGATTTTATATTTGATCGTAATATAAAAAGATACTTATTGCTGATATTGTCCTCAGGTCTACTTGGGTTCAGCAAATGGAGTTTTGTCATACAAGGGAAAGTCTTTTTCTGAGAATATGGTTGGGGTGATAATATTAGTTATTTTCTCAAAATGGAAGAATGCATTATTTGTGTATTTGAACTTTTGTTGTTTGCTTTCTAAATCTGACTATTTAACCTCCCTGAATCCAAACTGAAGTAAAATTCAGTGAAAATTTCTTATGTTGTCCCATGGAAATTATAAAATTAATTTTTGTTGTCTTGTGCTCATAGAGCAGCCTGTTTCAACAATCTTTGTTCACCCTAATTTAATTGTAGAATTCTGCTGTTGTTTTAAACAATGGTAGCTCATGGAATATAACTCTTAACTCAAATGAATATTAGAGATAATATTCTTATTTTTAGAAAATATCTTTTCTTTGATTTTGATACCTGAGTGATAAACTCTTTTTAAACATTTGAAGGGAATTAAATATTTAAGTTCTCCAATGGATATTTTTTGGTATTCCTAAGTAGTCCTAATGACTGTATTTAGAAATCATCTACATTGCCTGGTTGTGTGTTGGGCGAACACAACAGAAATGTCGGCCCCAAGGTAGACAGTTTTCAGCTGAGTGTGTCTGAGTGTATCTGAATGTGAGAGAATTCAGTTTAATAAGATTATTTTCAATGAGCTCATGAAAGAAAAGGGATACCCAGTTGAAGTTAGGTGGTATATGGTCAGTGGGACAAGTTTTCACACCTGTATTGTCATGTATTTGGCTACCAGGGGATGTAAAGTTGAGGTTTTAGCAGAAACTTCATTTCCTCAGCCAATCTTTTCTAATCTTGAAGTCTTGATCCCATCAGGTTTATTTTCTCTTAGTATGCTGTACTTACACTGTATGGCAATTATAATTAAATGACTGCATGCTTTTTAATATAGTCTCTTGTCAGAATATGTAAGCTCCAAGGAGCCAGGACATTAGTGTGTCTTCTATTACTCTATCCACAAGGCCTTACCACACATTCCTGATAAATATATAGTAGGAACACATCAGTACTTAATAAAATGAGAATTTGGATTTGTGTTTCTTTAAATTTGAGAAATGTTACAATTCTGTTTAGTCTCTGACTGGTCTGGAATTTTTTACATTTTGTTATTTACAGGTGTCTCATCAGTTACTTTTTGCTGCTAATGGTATTTCCCTGTTGCAGATAGTTTTATCAGTACTTTCTTCAGAATGTGGTTGGTGAAAAGTAGATACATTCAGATTAGCCAGTTTTAGAAGTTGATTTTACATCTTGCTAAACACATTTACAACACAGTATAATACATTCTAGCTACACTGAAATTAAAACTTAAAAATCACTCCCAATTAAAGGGAAGAGAAATTGTGGAAAGAGACTTATTATTTATTGCCTGTACATCTCATAACAGAGAGACCATTTCAAATGGCTTTCAAGAGGTAATTTCTTGAAACCACGTTTATGAGGATTGTTGTAGACCCTTCTACATGGTTTTGGCAGAAAAACTTCACTCACGAGACCTATGAAGCTGTGTAACACTGGAGCCATTTACGCATTTACTACAGTCAGAAAAATAGAGGATTAAAAAATATTGTTTGAAAGCAGAGTAGTTTGTGTTCAACATAAAGATTTTCCACTTAACTGAATGTCCATACCTTTCATGAAACAAAATTAACGTCCTTTGAAATATTCTTTCCTCAAAGGGATTTTTAGCTAATCAGATGAGAGCTGAAAACTTAAAGGATGCATCCGTATTACCTGATTTATGCCTGAGTCACGCAAATCAATTGATGATTATGTTGCAAAATCATAGAAAACTGTTAGATATTAAGCAAAAATGTACCACTGCCAAACAAGAACTAGCAAATAACCTACATGTCAGACTGAAGTAAGTGATCCTTTTATACCTCTTTTATGATTCTTTTATGTCTATTTTAAGCTGTATACAGTTGATGTTTATATTTATTTCTCCCAAGTAATGGGGTGATTTTTCCCTTAACCATTTTACTAAAATACCTTATTGATGAACTTTGGAATTAGACTATTTTTGTAGCGCTTATGTATCTTGATATCTTTGGCTTAACTAAGGAATTCTTTCAGACAAACTTTTGTGAATGTTGAAAATAATGGATTTTATTCTATAGATGGTGTTGCTTTGTAATGCTTCATGCCGATCAAGATGGAGAGAAGTTACAAGCTTTGCTCCGCCTCGTAATAGAGCTGTTAGAAAGAGTAAAAATTGTCGAAGCTCTTAGTACAGTTCCTCAGATGTACTGCTTAGCTGTTGTTGAGGTTGTAAGAAGAAAAATGTTCATAAAACACTACAGGGAGGTATGCAAGTTGAATTCTATTTTAATTGTATATGAACTTGAACGAATTTATGTGTGTTTTTGTTATTAACATAAGCTCTCCTCTTCTAGTGGGCTGGTGCTTTAGTCAAAGATGGAAAGAGATTATATGAAGCAGAAAAATCAAAAAGGGAATCCTTTGGGAAATTATTTAGTAAGTGTTCATGAATAATTTTAATTACTTTTGTAAAGAAAAATTTGTATAAGCTTGAAATTTCTATAGCATACTGCATGAATATGCTGTTAATTACCATTGATATCTAGAGAAATATTCCTTTTTAAGTCTATAGAATTGAATCCAATGTTAAATTTTAAACTTGAATTATTGTCACCTTTTAATTTACTTTTTCAAAAACCAGACATAATTTTTTGCCTTAAATAAAGCTCTAAAATAACCATATTGTTAATTTCTTTATACAGGGAAGTCTTTTTTAAGAAATCGTCTGTTTAGGGGACTGGACTCCTGGCCCCCTTCCTTTTGTGTATGTATTTATTTTCTAACCATGACTAAATTCCGTATGTCTTAAAACCTTTTTTCCAGAAGTAGATGCATTTATCAGAAACTTGCAGAAATTATTGTGGTTTAAAAAAAAGTCAAAAGTGTTTTTGGCTTTAAAAGCCAGTTAGCATACAGCTTTAAGATTCATATTTGCATTTGTAATTTTTGTTAAACAATCTTCATAACACAGGAAGACACCTTATACTGCACTGTTAGGATTGCTGGAAGTAGATTCACTTGGTGTTTTTCTTTTGTTGTCCCTTTCTTTTTTCTTTCCGCTCTTCCTTCTTCCTTCCTCCACTTTTCTGCCTCCTCCTCCTCCTCCACTCTTCTACCCCCTTCTCGTCCTCCCACTCCTGTATTTCTTTTCACACCATCCCCTATTATATTTTGACGAATCAAGAATAATGATGCCTCAGTCTTCACTGGAGTTAGACATTAGTTTGGTATATTTCTAAACCATGAATATCTGGGGTCATTAATTTTATTACATGAGAAGAAATATTTTCATGATCAAAGCAGTAAGGGGGTTTTACCCCCATCAGATATACTGCTTAGCTGTGTTGTTGCTGTTACTGTTATCCTTTTGGAGACAGAATCTTGCTCTGTTGTCCAGGCTGGAGTGCAGTGGCATGATGTCATCTCACTGTAACCTCTGTCGCCCGTGTTCAAACTATTCTTACGCCTCACCCTCTCAAATAGCTGGGACTACAGGTGCCCACCACCACACCCAGCTAAGCTTTTGTATTTTTAGTAAAGATGGGCTTTACCATGTTGGCCAGCTGGTCTCAAACTCCTGGCCCCAAGTGATCTGCCTCCCTTGGCCTCACAATGCGTTGGGATTGCAGGCATGAGCCACGATGCTCAGCTGTGCTTAGATGTTAAACATGTTTCTATATTGCAAGATTTCTTAGTGTTTTAAATGTATGCATTTTTTAGTATCTGAGAATTGCTGACATAATAGCGATTCCCATACTTATTTATCCAAAAACTCTTTTTGTATGAAGAGCATCTTGACATCTCCAGATCTGCTTGAGTAATATTTTAAAATAATTGAAGTTTTTTTTTTTTTATGCAATTCTTGGCAATTTTATAAATAAAAAATTGGTAGGGTTTACCAGTTAATATTTTTTACAGAAGCTAAAACTGACCAAAATTTTGTCTTCTGGGAAATGTAATGGAAAGGTCAAGGGAACAGCAAATAAGAAACTTGTTACATTGAAAAAAAAATAAATATATGTGTGTATTTTAATATATTAGTGGCTTTAACATGGTTTATATATAAATATATGTAAACAATATATTTATGTAATATATATACTTGCGTATATATTTACCATGTTAAAGCTACGAATGTATTTACCATGGTAAAGCATGCTAAGCAGTAAGAGGAATGAATAGATGTAAGGCTTGAGAGGTCTTCATGATTACACTGTAGGTAAAGAAAAAATTTTGGAATAGCCTCTGCACTAGTGAAACATGGTTTTATTTAATATTGAGAGGAATACTGCAATTCCCTTAAAATGATGCTAAAAGCAGAGAGGGGAGGAACAAGTACATCACTTGATCACCAGTAGTTCATGTCCCAGTTTACCAAAGGCTCAGAAAAATAATATGCCATATCTTCATTGAATGGTCTTTTTTTGTTTCTTAATCATCTGAAGCATTTTAGTTTGTTTGATATAATAAATTTAATCATAGTAAGAAATTATATAAATTTGTCGTCTATATTTTTTGATTGAAAAAAATTTTTTTAATTTATTTTTTGGTGCAGACTCAGAAGCCTCGAAAGTTCGACTGTGAACTTCCAGATATCTCATTAAAAGATTTACAGTTTCTGCAATCATTTTGTCCTTCAGAAGTTCAGCCATTCCTCAGGTAAATGTCATTAGCATTTTTAACTAATTTATAACCTTAAAATGCTTTTATTGGCCGGGCGTGGTGGCTCACGCCTGTAATCCCAGCACTTTGGGAGGCTGAGGTAGGTGGATCACAAGGTCAAGAGATCGAGACCATCCTGGTCAACATGGTGAAACCCCGTCTCTACTAAAAATACAAAACATTAGCTGGGCAAGGTGGCGTGTGCCTGTAATCCCAGCTACTCAGGAGGCCGAGGCAGGAGAATTGCCTGAACCCAGGAGGCAGAGGTTGCGGTGAGCCAAGATCACACCATTGCCCTCCAGCCTTGGTAACAAGAGTGAAACTCTGTCTCAAAAAAAGAAGCTTTTATTATTCTGGAGTTGTGCCAGGTAGTACGAGTAATCTTTAGAGATGCCCAGATAAAAAATATTGAAGATAGACCAGC
The DNA here is from genome assembly GCF_048565385.1 of Saimiri boliviensis. Lineage (NCBI taxonomy): Eukaryota > Metazoa > Chordata > Mammalia > Primates > Cebidae > Saimiri > Saimiri boliviensis. Next base: position 6,836,943 of record NC_133463.1, on the reverse strand, counting down.
TTTCCTGGGACTACTTTGAGAAATTTCTGGGGAACGTAAAATGATCGAAAATGAAGATAAAGTAAAGAAAGGTATATCTTACATGTAATTTATTTCTTTCTGTAGCTACTCTTTCTTGCAAGCTCATGGGAAATTTCTTTTTACTTTTTTTTTTTTTTTATTGAAACGGAGTTTTACTCTGTCGCCGAGGCTGGAGTGCAGTAGCGCGATAACAGCTCACTGCAACCTCTGCCTCCCGGGTTCAAGCAATTCTCCTGCCTCAGCCTCCCAAGTAGCTGGGATTATAGGCACCCACCGCCACGGCTGGCTAATTTTAGTGTTTTTAGTAGAGATGGGATTTCACCATGTTGGCCATGCTGATCTCAAACTCCTAACCTCATGATTCACCCTCGGCCTCCCAAAGCACTGGGATTACAGATGTGAGCACCTGGCCCTAACTTTTTACTTTACTGATTGTGACACAGAATTCTTTTTTTTTTTTTTTTTTTTTTTTTTTTGAGACGGAGTTTCGCTCTTGTTACCCAGGCTGGAGTGCAATGGCGCGATCTCGGCTCACCGCAACCTCCGCCTCCTGGGTTCAGGCAATTCTCCTGCCTCAGCCTCCTGAGTAGCTGGGATTATAGGCACGCGCCACCATGCCCAGCTAATTTTTTGTATTTTTAGTAGAGACGGGGTTTCACCATGTTGACCAGGTTGGTCTCGATCTCTCGACCTTGTGATCCACCCGCCTCGGCCTCCCAAAGTGCTGGGATTACAGGCTTGAGCCACCGCGCCCGGCCGACACAGAATTCTTAATATACTTCTGGTATTACTTAAAAAGGAATGATAAGGTTCTTGTTATTTTTGACATACCAAAATATTTGATAGCAGTTACCCATTTCCTTTAAGAAATCAGAAGTCTAATTTTACTGTATTCTGTTTCAGGGTTCCCTTACTTTGTGACTTTGAACCTCTACACCAGCATGTACTTGCTCTACATAATTTGGTAAAAGCAGCACAAAGTTTGGATGAAATGTCACAGACCATTACAGATCTACTGAGTGAACAAAAGGCAAATTCAGTTCCTTCAGTTTCTTTATTGGTGTAAAATATTTGTGTTGCTGCAGCTCTTTAAGCCTTTCTTTCTGTTTTCCAGGCATCTGTGAGTCAGACATCCCCACAGTCTGCTTCTTCACCAAGGATAGAAAGTACAACAGGAATTACAACTACTACCTCACCAAGAACTCCTCCACCACTGACTGTTCAGGATCCCTTATGTCCTGCAGTTTGTCCCTTAGAAGAATTGTCTCCAGATAGCATTGATGCACATACATTTGATTTTGAAACTATTCCCCATCCAAACATAGAACAAACTATTCACCAAGTTTCTTTAGACTTGGATTCATTAGCAGAAAGTCCTGAATCAGATTTTATGTCTGCTGTGAATGAGTTTGTAATAGAAGAAAATTTGTCATCTCCTAATCCTATAAGTGATCCACAAAGCCCAGAAATGATGGTGGAATCACTTTATTCATCAGTTATCAATGCAATAGACAGTAGACGTATGCAGGATACAAATGTATGTGGTAAAGACGATTTTGGAGATCATGCTTCTCTGAATGTCCAGTTGGAAAGATGTAGAGTTGTTGCCCAAGACTCTCACTTCAGTATACAAACCATTAAGGAAGACCTTTGCCACTTTAGAACATTTGTACAAAAAGAACAGTGTGACTTCTCAAATTCGTTAAAATGTACAGCAGTAGAAATAAGAAACATTATTGAAAAACTAAGATGTTCTCTGGAAATAACACTAAAAGAAAAACATCAAAAAGAACTACAGTCTTTAAAAAATGAATATGAAGGTAAACTTGATGCACTAATAAAGGAAACTGAAGAGAATGAAACCAAAATTAAAAAATTAAAGGGAGACTTAGTATGCCTTGAGGAGGTTTTACAAAATAAGGATAATGAATTTGCTTTGGTTAAACATGAAAAAGAAGCTGTAATCTGCCTGCAGAATGAAAAGGATCAGAAGTTGTTAGAGATGGAAAATATAATGCACTCTCAAAATTGTGAAATTAAAGAACTGAAGCAGTCACGAGAAATAGTGTTAGAAGACTTAAAAAAGCTCCATGTTGAAAATGATGAAAAATTACAATTATTGAGGGCAGAACTTCAGTCCTTAGAGCAAAGTCATCTAAAAGAATTAGAGGACACACTTCAGGTCAGGCACATACAAGAGTTTGAGAAGGTTATGACAGACCACAGAGTTTCTCTGGAGGAATTAAAAAAGGAAAACCAACAAATAATTAATCAGATACAAGAATCTCATGCTACAATTATTCAGGAAAAAGAACAACAGCTACAGGAATTAAAACTCAAGGTTTCTGATTTGTCAGACATGAGATGCAAGTTAGAGGTTGAACTTGCATTGAAAGAAGCAGAAACTGATGAAATAAAAATGTTGCTGGAAGAAAGCAGAGCCCAGCAGAAGGAGACCTTGAAATCTCTTCTTGAACAAGAGACGGAAAATTTGAGAACAGAGATTAGTAAACTCAACCAGAAGATTCAGGATAATAATGAAAATTATCAGGTGGGCTTAGCAGAGCTAAGAACTTTAATGACAATTGAAAAAGATCAGTGTATTTCAGAGTTAATTAGTAGACATGAAGAAGAATCAAATATACTTAGAGCTGAATTAAACAAAGTAACATCTTTGCATCACCAAGCATTTGAAATAGAAAAAAACCTAAAAGAACAAATAATTGAACTGCAAAGTAAATTAGATTCAGAACTGAATGCCCTTGAAAAACAAAAAGATGAAAAAATCTCCCAACAAGAAGAGAAATACGAAGCTATTATCCAGAACCTGGAGAAAGACAAACAAAAGTTGGTCATGAGCCAGGAACAAGACAGAGAACAGTTAATTCAGAAGCTCAATTGTGAAAAAGATGAAGCTATTCAGATTGCCCTAAAAGAATTTAAATTGGAGAGAGAAGTTGTTGAGAAAGAGTTATTAGAAAAAGTTAGACATCTAGAGAATCAAATAGCAAAAAGGTAAGAATTAAGTTTAGTCTGTGATTATAAAATTAAAGTATCAGTGATTTAAACTTATGTGTGTGTGCGTGCATGTGCGTGTGTAGTCATAGTACCTTGATTTACTAATTTACCTTGGGTAAATGTAGCAACTTGGGTATTTCCATGAAGTAAAGTAAAAACATACCTTTTAGTCAGTGTTTCTTGCAAACAGAAATAGCAGACTAAATCCATGAGTGGGTTTTTAAAAATGAATCAGCAGTTTGGATTTTCAGAGAAATGTTTTGTTGAAAGTTTGAAATGTTTTAAAGAGCTCTTTGCTTTTCCTTTTTCAGTTCATAAGTTCTCTCTTGATTTATTTGCAGTTTTTTCCTTGATTTATTTGCAGAATTTACTAAATTCTTTAGTAAACAATTACTTATATTCTCTTTAAATTTAATATGTATATTAAAGACTGTAAAATTTTCTTCTGCATGTTGTTTACTAAAGGCTAAATCATAGATCGGAACATGTGGAATGTTCCTCATTGTTACTTTCTTTTTTTTTTCTCGTACATTGCTATAAAGATGTGTCCAACATTGTTATTTTCTTAATACAGTTTCAGTTATTTCCTCTGTTTGAAAGATGTTTTTAAATTGCAGGATTGATACTGTGGTTGTGGATTGATGTTGTTTTTACATTTTTATTATGATTACTGTCTGGTGTTAACTGTCTTTTGATCACAGAAGATGGTTTTTAGTATTACTTTTAATCAATGAATGGGGGTTTTGTGACCCAATAAACAGTTTCTAGAACATATGCCAATTCATTCTATCATTAATTCTCCAAGTGAATACATATATATATTTGATATTTCAACCTGTCTCTTGCCTTATCACTTTTAAACAATCTTTTCTATTGTCTGCTATGTAATACTCGTGTATTGTATTTGTATACAGTTAAACTTCCCCTTTTGTTTTGAAAGTAGAAGCTCTTTAGGTATTCTGGGAGGGGGACTAGACGGTTTAAGAGCGGAATTAGGGTTTGCCTGTATGTTTAAAAGCTAGGGTCCACTGGCACTTTCTCACTTAGAGATAAAAGGAAAAAAGGAAAAAAAAAAGCTAGGAGAGAGAAGAGTCACAGTCACTGCCGAAGACCAGGAGAGGTTGTCAAAGAGAATCAGAGATGGACAGTACTTAAAGCAGTAAAAACAGATTATATTCAGACACTATTGCCGTATGGAAAATAGCCCTTATTGTAGAACTAGGCTCAATTCTGAAAACAGCATGAACAAGTTGAGATTTATAGCTAATGAGGGTAAGGGTCAGTGGATGGAAAATTACAGGAAACGTAAGGAGTAAGGGGAATTTTGGTTAAATTGATCTAACAGGATCTTACCTTACTGAAGGCAGGCCAGGGTAATAAAATACCAAGCGTAGGGACGACAATTTGGTCAGAAATAGATGGAGAGAGACCCTCTAACCTGAGTTAGCAAGACTCTTGCTACAGCTCGGCAGTGTAGGCCCAAGAAGAATAGATGTCAAGGTCAAAGCCTAGAGGGCCTAGAGGAGCCTGACTGAAGTTTAGTTCAGGAGAGCACTTTTCAAACACTAAGTGAAATATCAGGAAAACAGGCTGAAGTACCCACCAAAGTGAATGGTTTTCCATGGCTGTCTGGGAAGCTGCTACATTAAGAATCTCTTCAAAGACCAGTCTAACTCAGTCTGCATCACAAAATGGATAGTTCTCAGTTACTTGCCAGGAAGCTACTGTGAAACTGCATCTGGCTACAGCCATCTCTGGAGAATAAGCCTGTGCTGCTTTTCTACCTCCCAAACCTTGCAGATCTTTTCACTGGCAAACTGGAAGCTATACCTTGGATTTTGGGAAGTGTAGGATCTCTATTTCAGTGCATATGAGACGATAAAACAGGGGCAAGGGCAATGCCTGTGGAATACTAGACAGTCCAGCACTTTATACCCCATTTAAAACTCGGCAGTCAGACAGATAAATCTTTTTTGCCTGCAAATAAAGACATTTAAAATAGGAAACAGCAGTTGAAGACACCACCAGAGAAATTCATTAAAATCTATTGTTTGTCTCCATATCTTCTGGACAGGACACATACTTATGTCGAATTAAGGATGTGATAGAAACCTGCCTCCCCTGTGTCATGTGAAGTGAGTGTTTTAGGAATTTTACTTGGCCTTTTCTACCATAATAGTCCTTGTTCCATTAGTAAGGGAAGCAACATGAGGATTCTGCCAGTTTCTTCTGTGTCTATTCCAGTGAAGATTCTGAATCTAAGAATGTATGGATGGGTATCCCAAATCCAAAATGCTCCAAAATCTGAAACTATTTTATGAGCCCTGACATGATGCTTAAAGGAAATGCTCATTGGAGCATTTTGGATTTTGAATTTTCACATTTAAGATACTCAGCTGGTAAATATGATGCAAATATTCCAGAATCTGAAATTCAAAACACTTCTGCTCCCAAGCATTTCCGGTAAGAATTATCAGCTTGTTAATCTCTCCAATGAGGGAACCATTGGTCCCAAACTCTGTCACATGAGTATCAATAATCTCTTCCTGGTGGACCACAGTCACTACAGTCCTCTCAGAGCCAGTGTTCAGTATGCTCCCAAAAGTCTGGAAAATGACCATAGATCTCTTTGGCATTGTAATTGATAACTAGCTTAGATCTTGGAATTGGGTGAAGATTCTAATTTTATTGATAAATTAAACCTCTGAATACTAGATTTAGAGTTTGCTGTTTTGTTTTGTTTTTTCAGTTTTTCAGTTAATAGGCCTTTAACTGGTTCATTCTGTTAGAGCCTACAGACACCATTGCCACAGTTTTTTCTGGGTCAAACCTTCTGATAACTGCTTTGAATCTGTTGCCTGTGATAGAGCCACATTATGTTTCTGGTGGTTAAGTGCCACTAATTGGCCTCCACCACTCCAGAAGCCTGTCATTCCCATTAAATTCATTGAATTTCAGTGTTCTCATCTCCCTCTGCTATCCCTTTACTGCAGAGCCTTTTAAGCTTTATTTCACAAAGTCCTGGTAAAGAACATAATCTCTGGGCCCTCTGAGGGTATATGTAATAAATCCCTTCCAGTGTACCTGCCTTCGGATGCCTTCTTGTAGACCAGGAGTCCGCAAACTTGGTTTTTTGTTGTTTTTTTGGTTTTGTCTCATTGGAGACAGAATTTTGCTCTTGTTGCCCAGGCTGGAGTGCAGTGGTATGATCTTGGCTCACCCAACCTGTGATTCCCTGGTTCAAGCAGTTCTGCCCCAGTCTCCCAAGTAGCGGGAATTACAGGTATGTACCACCATGCCCGGCTAATTTTAGTAGAGACAGGGTTTCTTCATGTTGGTCGGGCTGGTCTCGAACTATTGACCTCGGATGATTCGCCCCCCTCAGCTTCCCAAAGTGCTTTGATTACAGGCGTGAGCCACTGTGCCCAGCTAGCAAACTTGTTTTTTAAAGGTCCAGTTAGTAAAAATTTTAGCATATGTAGGTCATACACAGACTTAGTCATATAATGTGTGTTTGTGTGTGTGCGTGTGTGTGTGTGTGTATGTTTTGCCATCTTTTAAATATGTGAAAAACAGGAACGGTGGTTCTCTAACTTCTGTCACAGTATTTTTTTACGCTCTCAAAAAATTGACTCCAGACTGATTTTGTTTATATGGATTATGTCAGTATTTCTGTACTAACAATTAATGCTAAGATATTAAGTTAGTCATTTTTAATTAACCTTATTACATGTTAGCCTACATAAGATTTTTTAATGAAAACTTTTCTAAAATGAAAACTAGGTAGAAGAGTAGCATTGTTCTATATATTTGCAAATCTTTTAAGTTTTGATTGAAGTATATGAAAAAAAACTCCAACCTTAATGCTGAATGTAGTTGGAAAAAGAAAGGAATATTTAAGTAGCGTTTCAGATAACTGGATATTCTTTGTTACTAAATCAAAATTTAGCAAGAGGTAATTTCTGAACATTAGTTTTATTATGGAATATGAAGCTATCAGTGGATTTTCTCATAATCTTAACAGTCATTGATACATCTCTCTTGTACGTGAATCTTTTCCTCCTGCCTCATTTTATAGCATCATGAGTTGGTCATTTGGAGAACACTAGTTCACTGAGTTATGCCAATCTTCCAATGTTAACGTATTTTAGAACTAGCTAATTCATTCAGCATGTGCCTAAAACAGTTGTACAAGTGTTTTTCCATGAAATAAACATTATACTTTGGTAAGCAGCAAAGTGATTTATAAGCACTTCCCATTTGGTCACATAGCATATTAATGATGTGTACTGAAGTATCAGGATTTTAACAATATTATTAATTTTTACTATATCAAGAATATCCTAAGAAAAAAACAGCCACCCCTTTTACCTCCCCACTTTGAGTGTCTTGTGGTGAAAGACAAAATGACTACAAATAAAATTTGGTGTTAATGTCTTTAATTTGTGTTCAGGTGCCAGCAGTTTTATCATTAATGCTAATGTCAGCAAGGTGAAAAAGACACCACCTTAGTGTTACTATGAAAATAGTTCTGAATTCACTCATTCTCTGAATGTGTCTGGTTACCCCCAGCCTTCTCTGGATCACACTTGGGGAATCATTAGCCTAAATAATGGTTGGCAAACTTGCTATAAAGGACCAGATAGTAGGCTTTGTGAACCAGATTGGCCTCTATAGAGACTACCTAACTGTACCATTTTATTTTAGCAAGACAGCAATGAGACAGTATAAATGAATAGTTTGGCTATGTTCCAGTAAGACTTATAAAAAGCAGCAGATTCAGTTTACCTGCGCTTGGTCTAGAACGGGCGTCCCCAAACTTTTTACACAGGGAGCCAGTTCACTGTCCCTCAGACCGTTGGAGGGCCGCCACATACTGTGCTCCTCTCACTGACCACCAATCAAAGAAGTGCCCATTCTTGAAGTGCAGCGGCGGCGGGGGGCCGGGTAAATGGCCTCAGGGGGCCGCATGCGGCCCGCAGGCCGTAGTTTGGGGACGCCTGGTCTAGAATATCTCATTTTGCCATCTCATTTTCATTTAATGTTGGTCATGCTTAGATCTACTTTCTAGGCCAGGCGACCCCAAACTACGGCCTGTGGGCCGCATGCGGCCCCCTGAGGCCATTTATCTGGCCCCCTGCTGCACTTCAGGAAGGGGCACCTCTTTTGTTGGTGGTCAGTGAGAGGAGCACAGTATGTGGCGGCCCTCCAGTGGTCTGAGGGACAGTGAACTGGCCCCCTGTTTGGGGACACCTGTTCTAGGCAGTCAACTTAGCAAAGTGTTAACAGTTCGAGTCTGGAATCTGTGGTCATTGCATCGATATAGATAGTTTTGGCCTCATTCCACATCATTTGTTTCTCTTGTAATTCTCATTAGATCCATTCTTATATTTTTTTTTTCATTTTTCTACCAAAGTATATTAAAGATTCTATAATCGCTTTGCAGTTCCTCCTTTGTTAGATTTTTAACTCTCCAGGGATCTGGGAATTTGAGCATAGCAGTGGGTCTGGAAGTAGTTAAATGGTGGGAGAGGCTGTTGAAAATGATCATCTTATTGAGAAAAGGACTGCCTCAAGTAAAGGGACACTGATTTCTTCAGACAAGGTAGAAAAGGCTGTGGCTTCTAGGAAGGGAGGTTTGGTGGGATTTGGAGGCACAGCTGTGGCATATCTCAAAGTCCTGCGATCCTTAGTCACTGGTTTTCAAACAACTGCAAGTGTCTGCTCTTCTGCCATCTACTGCCCTGGTCTTCCACTGTTCTGTTTTGCACTGGCAGTGAGGTCATTACTGCTTTCAGATCAGAGACTTAATCACAGATTTCCATGTTTTATGGGATTTTTATTTTCCTCTAGAGTCATTTTTGTATCTGGATGGAGCTTACAAGGCAACCACTTTTAAATATTTCAGGATTAAAGGGGTTAATATTAGATTTAGAGTTTACCTGAATGTTGGGAGAACTGGGAGACTGGATAGTAATCTGGTGAAGACCAAGAGATCTACAGTAGAAAGTCATGTGAAGCACCAAAGTTTGTGGCTTAGGAAACTGCTACAGGTCTTTGAAGACTTTCACCAGTTGTCTACCGAGACACCAAAAGAAGTAGTATACTTGGAAATAGCCTGCGAATCTCAGATTGCCCACGTGTTTGGCCACAACCACCTCCAGAGTCTGTCTCTCTTCAGCATCCCATATCAGATTTGTGTATCTTCCATTGGCAAACTCAAACCTAGAATTCCTGGGTAACATCATCCCTGGCTTCTCTGTCATACAGAGGAAACCTTTAAAGAAGAATGATGCTTATGTAAGGACACAGAGTCTGGCACATTTGCCTTTCACCATTTGGTTGTACTTACACCAGAAGCAACATTGAGAGGCCAGCTGCCAAGGAGAAACATTTGTAAGATATAAATATGGATATTAGCTATGTCTGTAATGTCAAGAGCTCCCACAGTAAGTCAATAAGAAAAAGGCACACATCCATTAGAAAAATGGACAGAGGATGTGAACAGATCAAAGAAGAAATACAGATGACCAACATGTCCACTTGGGATTAAGGAAATGCCAACTCAGAATATCTTCTGTTTTTAATTTGGAGTTACTAAATCAATAGTTGACATTATTTTAAAAAATGTAAGGAGAAGGAGCTTTTTCCTGTACCTTGGTACAAAGAAATGAGTGCAGAACGTGTGTGTATGTGGTTTGTGTGGGTCAAGAAGTCTGTCTGCTACTACACGATCCATGTCCCTGCTTCCGGAAAGTAGTGATGTGAATCTGAGTGAATATGGGTGGGAGCATTTTAATTTTGTAATTTTAATTTCAAAAGAGATTTTTAAAAGTGAACTAATTGTTTACTAGGCCCTATTTCAATTTAGTCAGTGTGAAGAGTTCAAGCATCATTAGCTGGGCATGGTGGCATGTGCCTATAGTCCCAGCCACTCGGGAGGCTGAGGCCAGAGAATCTCTTGAACCCAGGAGGCAGAGGTTGCAGTGAGCCAGTATTGCACGACTGCACTCCAGCCTGGTGACAGAGCGAGACTCTGTCTCAAAAAAAGAAGAAAAAGTTCAAGCATCAAGACAATCCAGTTTATGTTCGATGTAAATTTTCTAGTTGCTAGAAATATTTTAATATAATAATACAGTCCTTTGCTGGAAATGATATTTTAATGGTGGGAAGAACTGTCAACCTTTAGAGATGCTTGCTTTCAAGTTTCCATGGTATTGAAGTTCCCAGCTGATAACAAATGTATCTGCTTCCTTGAGTTTTGACGTCCGGGCCTCTTTAAGATATTCAGGTATGCAAAGACAGGATTATGCAGGTTTCTTTCAGTGGGACAACCGAAATATTTTAGATTTCTATAGTAGTGTTGTTAGATTAAATGTAGTCATTTTGTCTTCTCTAGTTTCATTTTATTTGATTTCGCTCTTTATGGTTTCATTTACCCCATGGTTCTAAAGTATTAAATGAAACAAACAATTTCTGAGTTTTAAATTGGACACCATTTGAGTAGCATGACAAAATCTCGCTCTGTCCTCCAGGACTTGAACCCTCCGTTTGTCCAGTGTGTCCACAGTGTAGGCGCGCTCCACACGTCAGTCACTTGGTAGCCATCTGGGTTATCAGTGTCGTGGTGCTTATATTCAAGTAACCTTCACTTAATGGCTCCAAAGCAGAAGAGTAATGGTGCTGACAATTTGGATATGCCAGAAAGAAGCCTCAAAGTGCTTCCTTTAAGTGAAAATATGAAAGTTCTTGATGTAATAAGAAAAAAAAAGTGCCGAGGTTGTGAAGATCTACAGTAAGACCCAATCTGTGAAGTTGTGCAGAAGTCAGTTCATTCTCTCTTTGCCGTCACACCTCAAACTGCAAAAGTTATGACCACAGTGCATATATTGGAAAATATATGGGGTTTGCTACTGTCTTGGTTTTAGGTATCCACTGGGGTTTTTGGAACATACTCCCTGTGGATAAAAGGGGTCTACTGTATTTATCTAACTAAATTGTGATATGCTGGAACCTTTTCTTCATGACCTCCTTCCCCCTCTATGCAGCTTCTTGCTCACCAAAGAAAGCTAGGCAGTGATGCTAGTTAAAAAACAAAACCTATTTTAGCTGTTAGCTTTTCACTGCTAGGGTTAATTCCCCTGATAGGGCCATTTCAGATCCTAGGGTAATGTAAAGTAAAAGTTGGTGGATAGTTTACTTGGAACATTTTCTGATGGGAGCTTCAAACTATATGGCATAATACATACTTTTGGCCTGATTAATACAGCCACAAAAAATTTTTTTCAGTAAAGGATAATGATTATTATTCGTGTCATAATCTGTCCATTCTTTGCTTTTACTGTCAAAAGTCTTTTACCTTACGAGTCAGTAAATGATACACCCTATGCTAATCATGTAGTGCTCATTTTGGATTTGGGGATGATAGCATGTTTAGAGCGTGTCTATGGTGTCTATATGTACCTGGAACTATTTCCTCTGGTCTGTGTATCATCTCAGCACAGCACTGACGCAGAAACGGGAGTACCCCAGGCAGTACAAAGATGCAGGACACCTAGAAATTACAATTACTGCGTGTCTACGTGGCCTCCCCTCCCTCCCTCGTACAATGTCAGCCACATTTTTTCACTCTCTAATATGATTCTAGGATCTTTTATCATGTTGAAGGCTCTCCTTCAGAGAGAGTTGTGCCCATTTCTTGTAAATATTCTTTCTCACAATCATCTTTTCAAAACCTAGGTTCACACCATATTATGACCAAACCTTTCAATGATTTTATATGGTATTTGGCAATAAAATTTACCTTTACTGTTAACTATCTGTCCTCCAATTCAACCTCAGTCCTCTCTTGATTCCCTCCTTAAAACCTGGCCTTGTTTTTTATTCCTAAAAATGTCAGCGCACCTTAGAACTGTGGCGGTTTCTTGGAAGAAGACTTTACCCAAACAGGATTATTTGTAAGCCTTGCCTATGCCTATTTTCATCCCAAGCACTTCATTGTTGGTTTCGTCTGAGTCCCTTTTTATAAGTCCTTTCTTTTTCCTCAGTAAGACTTCCATTTATGTAATATGTCAGTTTTCCAGCCATGGAGTAGTTTGAACTTGCAGCGTCCCTCTTCTTCAGACCTAAAGGAGAAACTTTAAAAGTAAATCCTTCATCTTGCTTCTTACTTAATTGTATTATGGAATAGGGGATTCCTTTTCCAGCCTTTCTGGGAACTAAGCAAGGAGTCTCAGACTTTGATAGAGGTATAATGTTTTGTTTTTTGTTGTTTTTTTTTCTTCCTTGAGACAGAGTCTCGCTCTGTCGCCCAGCCTGGAGTGCAATGGCTCGATATCAGCTCACTGCAGTCTCTGCCTCCCGGGTTCAAGCAGTTCTTCTGCCTCAGCCTCCCAAGTAGCTGGGATTACAGGCACCTGCCACCTTGCCCAGCTAATTTTGTATTTTAGTAGAGATGGGATTTTACCATGTTGGCCAGGCTGGTCTTGAACTCCTGACCTTGTGATCCACCCACCTCAGCCTCGGAAAGTGCTGGGGTTACAGGCGTGAGTCACTTTACCCGACCAAGATACTGTGTTTCAAACTGCATATTCTGTGTTTGGCTGTTTAAAGGAACCCTTTGGAGGAAAGGTTATCTGAGCAGCAAGTTTGATTTATTAGATTTTTATCAGTAAATTTGGAACCATGACTAAAAGAATCCCAATAATTTTTTATGATTATTGGCATAAATAATATATTTCTATCATAGTTAGATTAGAAAATTACATAGGATACATGTAGAGTGAACATTTTAAATAAATGCCCACGTTAATTGCAAAACACACCTTGATTTCACAAACATTAAAGTATCATTTCAAAACAAATAGATGTACATTTAAACCAGTAAATTGACCTATAATCAAGGTAGTTTTTAATAACAGCGGCTTCTTGAGGTTTAGCAGCATATTTTAATACTAACTGATAAAATCAGTAAACCTTGTTAGTGTCAGTGAGCATCTAATCTGTATTAAACTTTTATTTCCCTTTTTAGATCAGAGATAGGGTTCACACAAATATCTTTCACACAACATTATTAGGTTTAAAGAAGATAAATTTCTTAAATATGATATTTGGTATATTTGTGGGTCTGTAATTTTTTTAAAAAAATAATGCTATAATTAATTTGTAAGCCCTGCCATTGACTCTACCAGAGAAGATTCTTCAAGCTTAGTTGCTGAACTTCAAGAAAAGCTTCAGGAAGAAAAAGCTAAGTTTCTAGAACAACTTGAAGAGCAAGAAAAAAGAAAGAACGAAGAAATGCAAAATGTTCGAACATCTTTGATTGCGGAACAACAGGTGTGTACCTCTTTTCCCATTTATTTGAAAACTAGAGGTAGACATAATTTCTTTTTGTAGCTGAGGGTTTCTTATATCTTAAATGTGATTTTCCTTACATTAATCCTGTAATAAATTTTCTCATGACAAAAGCATGTATTTTTAAGAATTTATTTTTTAGTTTCTTTACTCATCTGGTAAAGGGTATTTTTCATGTTAATATGTCACATGACAGTATCAGGTGCTTCAAAATGAAATAGTCTTGGCCGGGCGCGGTGGCTCAAGCCTGTAATCCCAGCACTTTGGGAGGCCGAGGCGGGTGGATCACGAGGTCAAGAGATCGAGACCATCCTGGTCAACATGGTGAAACCCCGTCTCTACCAAAAATACAAAAAAAAAAAATTAGCTGGGCATGGTGGCGCGTGCCTGTAATCCCAGCTACTCAGGAGGCTGAGGCAGGAGAATTGCCTGAACCCAGGAGGCGGAGGTTGTGGTGAGCCGAGATCGCGCCATTGCACTCCAGCCTGGGTAACAAGAGCGAAACTCCCTCTCATTAAAAAAAAAAAAAAAAAAAAAAAAAACCAAAATGAAATAGTCTTAGATTAGAAGTGAGGAAATGTGAATCCTGTTCCTGGTTTCTTCACCACCTGTAGGATCTTGGGTAGATCATTTAACATCTTCAGAACTCAGATTCGTTTTCTATGAAATGATTTTTTTGTTTGTTTAAACAAATGATTTTTACTGTTTTTTTCTCTAAACTTCAAATTCTCTAAATTCTGTCATCCTAAATTACATTCAGATCAACATAAATATCTCACACTTTGTGTAATTCTTATCCGATAGGCTGGTGGTAGATTCAGATGGAATGTTGTTGAATATTCTAATGTACTTTGTTGCTGGTCAGTAGTAAGAGGTAGTGCTTGTGAAGTATGTTGGGGCTAGATCAAGGACCACATGCCTTACCAAAGAGCTTGTACTGTACCTAAAGTACTGGACAACAACTAAATGCAGTGGCATAATTAGAATTCTGCGTAATGAAGATCACCCACTGGAACATGGAGAAAGATTGGAGGACTGCAAAGTAGTCAGCTGGAAGAGCAATTGGGTAGCCACTGGTAGAATTCAGGCCAGGGATAACACTGCATTTTAAAGGATACGTTTCTGAAAGTGCGTTTTAATGCACATGTGTTATTTTTCCTTTTCCTAAAATGTTATGATTAATTAGTGCCTTTGTAGAATTTGAAAAAATGTAAATCAGAATGGAAAGAAATAGTTCAAACCTCATAACAATTTTAGATTTTTAAGGCCTCGGGAAAGAAGAGCCTAGAAAAGTGAATAAGAAAGAGCAGCCAGAAAAGAAGTATGTGGCTTAGGGAAGCCAGGGAAAGTTAAGTGTTCAGGAAAGAAAAATAGCCAAGTTGCCGGGCGCGGTGGCTCAAGCCTGTAATCCCAGCACTTTGGGAGGCCAAGGCGGGTGGATCACGAGGTCGAGAGATCGAGACCATCCTGGTCAACATGGTGAAACCCCGTCTCTACTAAAAATACAAAAAATTAGCTGGACATGGTGATGCGTGCCTGTAATCCCAGCTACTCAGGAGGCTGAGGCAGGAGAATTGCCTGAACCCAGGAGGCGGAGGTTGTGGTGAGCCGAGATCACACCGTTGCACTCCAGCCTGGGTAACAAGAGCGAAACTCCGTCTCAAAAAAAAAAAAAAAAAAAAAAAAACCAAGTTTTCAACCAGAATTAACAATTAATAGGTTATTAGTGACATCTCTCTCTTTAAGAATCTGGATTTATAGATTCTTCTGTATGATTCATTCTGCATATTGATCTCTTTATCTCTGTTATATTGCATTGTCTCTCTGCTCTTTTATAAGCATCTACAATTATAGATTTCTAAAATAAGGAATGAATTAACTCATTGAAACCAAAAGTATAGTCCTGACAGCTGTCTAATTTAGTTCCTCATGTTTTAATTTCTCTTTTAATATTTATAAAATTAGAGTGAGAGAGATGACTTCTAAGGTACCTTCCAATTTTCCGTGGTGTGTATGTTAAAATTGTAGTTAATTTAAGGTGATTTGTACCTAGCTCTAAGTCTCCCTATTGCCTGCATTGTTAGCGTTATTTGTCTATCCAAGGACCATAGAGCTCCTAAAATTTTGGAATTAGAAATGCTGGGTAGATGAGAAGAGTCAATTTAGATCATTTTCTCATTTATCTATTGCTTTTACAATTCAAGAAATCTTGTAAGTAAATTTTTTTTTTTTCTTCTTAGAGGCAGGGTCTCACTGTGTCATTCAGGTTGGAATTTAGTGGTGCAATTGTGGCTGACTGTAACTTGGATCTCCTGGGCTCAAGCAATCCTCCCACCTTAGCCTCCCAAATAGCTGGCACTACAGGCATGTACCACTATGCCCAGCTAATTTTTAAATTTTTTGTAGACACTCGATTTTGCTATGTTGCTCAGACTGGTCTCAAGCAGTCCTCCCACCTTGGTCTCCCATGAGCCACCAAGTCTGGCCTAAGCAAAATTTTTTAAACAAATTCATTCATCTTTATTAAAGAAACTGCAGTTAAAATTGCCAGATTGTCTCATGAGATCCATGCAGGCAATCAGATAAATGAGCTTCATGTTAAGAGTTTATAGAAGTGGGGGAGTAACAAGTCTAGCCAATATAAATCAGCATTCCAGTGACCGTTGCAGATATCCAAATAACAGAAATAAGGAAGATAGAGTCATATCTAAAATGTTACTTTGGTGATCAAATGCTAAAGAGAAAAGGAAGGTTTCAGAGGCAGGATGATTATTCCAGGAAAAAAATTAAATGTCTGACAGCACAAGTTACCGATTCTTCTGATTCTTCAAAATTTCAAAATCTCTGACAGTAAGTATATGGACAATAATAAGAAAATAGAATTTGCTCTCAGTATACTTAAATTGGAACCAAGTATCTTTGCCACAGTATGTTGCATTTCATTTTTAAAACATTCATGAATCACACTCTATCTAATCTTCATATACAAACCCACCACAGAAAAGAATATTTGCAAGTTTATTTTCTAAGTCCTAGCTGCTGAGTACATGCAGATAAATTTAAATAATTATTATTCCCTTGTTCCAGACCAATTTTAACACTGTTTTAACAAGAGAGAAAATGAGAAAAGAAAACATAATAAATGATCTTAGTGATAAATTGAAAAATACAATGCAGCAACAAGAACGGGATAAAGGTTCGTACTATTTTGTAATGCTTTTTAATTGAAAAAAATACATTCATGCTAAATGTGTTTTTTTTGATTACATAATACTTTTTTCATGTTGGGGGTCTTTCAGATTTGATAGAGTCACTTTCTGAAGATCGAGCTCGTTTGCTTGAGGAAAAGAAAAAGCTTGAAGAAGAAGTCAGTAAGTTGCGTAGTAGCAGTTTCGTTCCTTCACCGTATGTAGCTGCAGCCCCAGAACTTTATGGAGCTTGTGCACCTGAACTCCCAGGTGAATCAGATAGATCCGCTCTGGAAACAGCAGATGAAGGAAGAGTGGATTCAGCAATGGAGACAAGCATGATGTCTGTACAGTAAGTATGGCTGTTTTCAACTATTGTTAAACTTTTAAAGCACTAGTGAAATTCCATAAGTTACAAAGCTCTGAAGAGAGAAAATATTTTTAGCTGTGGACAACCAGTACTCGTTGTCCACAGCCTGTATATCTGAAAGTTGTGCTATTTTAATTCCTTAAACTGTAAATGTGAGAAAACATTACTGAATGAATTATTTTGGGATACTTTTATATTATACATAATATCTGCACCAGAATTATCCTATGCTGCCAAGATAAATATCATGGCAGTAGTGTTTAGCCATTCTTATTTACAAGGAATGTTGACATTTTGGGATCCATTACCTGTAAAGGGGTTACTGTAGTAATGAATATATTCATTTTGGTGAGGAAAGGCAGGGAAGTTTTACTATTATTTGTTTATTCATATGTAGCAAATGTTTACAGAATTACATTGAAATCTTGGCAGAGCTTACTGGAATTTAGAACTTTCTTCAATAGTTCTTCATTGAATATAATGTACGACTACTAAAATTGTGCTTACAATTAGTATCTGTGGGAGAGACAGAACTGGGACAAGAAGGTGCTTCCTTCCAAAGGACCTTGCAAGTAGAGTTTGCATTTCCAGTTGCACCTCTGGGATTTCAGATATGGGAACTAAGATTCCAAGGGCAGAAAGTCCAGATCATTATGCCACACAAAGAATTATGCCCAGTGGCAAAAATAAAATAGAACTTCACCCCCATATGAGATAGAAGAGTAGAGCAAAGTAATTCAAACAAGAGGTTACCAAAAGATATCATAGAATATCAGTATAGTTTTCTTGCTTGAACAGATCCAGGTTCAAGTCCTGAGTCTGACACCTGCTTGGGAATTTGAGTAAGTTATCCGTCTTCCCTTATTTTTTCCATCTACAAGATAACAGTTATGATACACCAGCAGGGTTGCTTTGGGCATTAAATTTAATGAGCCCCTGTGAGACTGTCTAGTACATAGTAAGAAACCAGTAAGTACAGTGTCCTTCATACCCCACCCCCTACCCACTAAGAGGAAAGCAGTCAATTGCATCTGCATTTAAGCCCATTATCTGCCTGACCTTAGAGAAACTTCAGCAGGGGATTTTTTTTTCTGTTTTTTTTTTGTTTTGTTTTGTTTTGTTTTGTTTTAAATAAAATTATTTAGGTTTCTGTCTTTCTGGTTCAAAGGAAAGTAATAGAAATTTATTACCTTTAGAGTTGGAAAGATACAAGGCTTAAGAATGTATATTAAAAATATAATAGAACAAAAAATGTAATTCAAAAACCAAGATATAAACAAATAAAGAAAACATGATTATTTAGAAAACCTAAATGACAGAAATATGTCCGGACACGTGTGAAAAAAGGTGAACCACCTTATTAAAACCTCGAAAAAAAAAATACATCCAACAGTATTCTACATATGAGAGGTACCTAGAGCCAAATGATATAGAAAATTTACTATAATGTGATTCAGAAAGATACAGAAGGAAAAAATATAAAAGCAGTTCAAAGCAAAAGACTTTAAAAAGCTATCGGAATTTAGGCTTTTTGATTAACACATAAATTATACGTATTTATGGTTTACATTGTGATGTAGTTACATGTATACATTATATAATCAAATCAGAGTAATTAACACATCACCTCAAACATTTATTATTTCTTTATGATGAGAACATTCAAAATGTGCTCTTCTAGCTGTTTTGAGATACACAGTACCTCACTGGACACCAAAACTTACTCTTCCTATCTAGCTGTGGCTTTATACCTGTTGACCAGCCTTTCCTCACCTCCTGTCCTCTGTGCTCTCCCAGCCTCTGGCAACCACTGTTCTGCTCCCTACTTCCATGAGATCTACTTTTGAAGATTCTGCATATGAGGGAGATCATATGTAGCTTTTGTTATAAATATGAAAATGGAGTTATTCAGAACTAAAGTAACAAAAACTGAGAGATATAATCAAAGTGTGGTACTCTGAGAGAACTGTATAGCCTCAAGGGCCTTTAGTTTTTAAATGAATTAATAAAACAGATGAGCCACAATAAAATAAATTTG
Organism: Saimiri boliviensis; assembly: GCF_048565385.1. Taxonomy (NCBI): domain Eukaryota; kingdom Metazoa; phylum Chordata; class Mammalia; order Primates; family Cebidae; genus Saimiri; species Saimiri boliviensis. The sequence continues at coordinate 6,817,955 of NC_133463.1, read as the reverse complement.
TTTATTTTATTGAAATAAATATAAGGTACAAATAAATATATATAATGAAAAGAGGGACATAACCTCAGGTATAGTTTTACAAATTATGGAGAACTTACCTGTGATATAAGTGAATCTCACCTGTGAATTATAAATACAAGGAATCTTAAAGACAGTTTTAGCTTATCAAGTGCCATGTGGTTTTATGATGTTACAGTCGTCATGACCCAGTGGATTACTTCAGGAATGCCAGAGGAATAACTATAGTAGAATATGTTACCATATTCGCTCGATTATTCGAGAAGATTTATAGAATCATCTCAGTAGTAGCTGAAATGACAGTTGATACAATGCAGTGCCCATTTATTTAATAGTTTAACCAAAAAATCCTTAGCAGACTAGGAGTAGATGAGACTTCCTGTTTATTTGCAAGTATATTTGAGCGGCATAGCAAGCATTATATTTCATATTGAAACATTTAGAGCCGGGCGCGGTGGCACGTGCCTGTAGTCCCAGCCGCTTGGGAGGCTGAGGCGGGAGGATCGCTTGAGCCCAGGAGTTGGGGGCTGCAGTGCGCTATGTCGATTGGGTGTCCACACTTAAGTTCGGCATCAATATGGTGACTTCCCGGGAGCGGGGGACCACCAGGTTGCCTAAGGAGAGGTGAACCGGCCCAGGTCGGAAACAGAGCAGGTCAGATTTCCCGTGCTGATCAGTAGCGGGATCGTGCCTGTGAATGGGATTGTGCCTGTGAATAGCCACTGCATTCCAGCCTGGGCAACATACCGAGACCCCATCTCTAAAAAAAAAAAAAAAGAAAAAAAAAAAAAGAAACATTTAGAAGTATTTTCCATAAATTCAGGAAGAACATAAGAATGCCAGCTGTTACCATTGCTATTCAGCAAGACAAATACAATTTGGAATCACTTAACTGTCATCATTTTCAGACAATATCCTTTACAAACCACAAAGACCTAAAGAAATATTAGAATTAACAGGGTACATCGGTGTAGGTCATAGATATATCCAAAGAGGAGTAGTTTGCATATTTACCAGCAAAAGCTGATGTGAATATCTATAAAAGATCCCAATAAAAATTTTAAGAAATAATTTATTTGTAATAAATTTAACAAAAATATATAAGACTTTGTGGAGAAAACTAAAACTTCATGAATGGCCTGAAAGCTATATGTGGAAAGATGGATGGAAATGGAGTATTATGAAGATATCCTTTTTCTCCTCAGATGTATTCAGTGCTTTAATCTGTTACTCAATTAAAATTCTAATATATTAGGTTAAAAGTGACGTTTTATGCTAAAATTTATATTTTAAAAATGTATAAAAATAATTGATAGCATTTCTGAATAAAGATCAGGGAGTAGAGATTTGTCCTGCTATGTTTTAAGATACAGTCTTAAACTAGATAGATAATATTTAATTCAGTACGTTATTGGTATAGCCACAGACAAATAGATTAATAGAATTAGTAATCTCGAAACAAAACAGTTGGATATATGTAGAAATCTACATATGACATTTTAGATCAGTTTGATAAAGGATGGACTCCTCAGAATGGGACATTAGAGTCATTGGTTATCTGTTGTTGGGAGGTGACCCATATTTTACATTGTATATAAAAACAAATGATAGATGTAGTAAAGACTAAATTTGTTTTGAACTTACAGAGTTTCTTAGAAGACTACTCTGAAATCAGAGTAGGAGAGCACTTGGAAAATAATCATTATTACATTGAAATTTAAAACCTTAGTACAACAGAAAACACTATAAACAGCAAAAGTCTGGTGGTTAATATTTTTAATAAATAAAAGATAAAAACTTTTAAATAATTAATGCAATTTTTTTTTAGACAGTTTCACTCTTGTTGACCATGCTGGAGTGCAATGTTGCAATCTTGGCTCACCCTACCTTTGTCTCCCAGGTTTAAGCGATTCTCCTGCCTCAGCTTCCCAAGTAGCTGGGATTACAGGCATGTGCCACAAGGCCCGGCTAATTTTGTGATTTTACTAGAGACAGGGTTTCTCCATGTTGGTCAGGCTGGTCTTGAACTCCTGACCAAGGTAATCCCCCTACCTCGGCCTTCCAAAGTGCTGAGATTACAGGCCAGCCAATGCCAATTTTTTTAATAGTCTCTTTTAAAAAGTAGTAGAGAACTCGTCCCGTCTTATCCTCTGAGGCCAATATTATATACTAATACCAAACCAGACAAATATATCACAGGAAAAAAATACATGTTTTATAACTATTTATACAGATATTCTCAAGAAAATATTAATAGATCCAGTCTGGCAGAATACAAAAGGAATTTCAGTTGGCTTTATTTCAGAAATGCAAGGTTGGTTTACTATCTAAAATCAGTTTATGTAATACACTATCAGTAGAATGAAAGGACAAAAAAACACATGATTATCTCAGTAGATGAAGGAAAAGCATTTGACCAAACCCAACAGCCTTTCATCATAAAAACACCCGACAAACTAGGAATTGACTTCCTCAACCTGTTAAAAGGCATCTGTGAGAACCCACAATTAACATCATACTCAGTGATGTAAGACCGAATGCTTTTCCCCTAAAATCAAGATGAAGATGGTCTGCTCTTGCCACTGCTACTCAGCATTATATTTGGAAGTTGTATGAAGGGCACTTAGGCAAGAAAAAGAAATTAAAAGCATTGGCCGGGCGCAGTGGCTCATGCCTGTAATCCCAATACTTTGGGAGGCCGACACGGTTGGATCACCTGAAGTTCTGAAGTTAGGAGTTCAAGACCAGCCCGGCCAACATAGTGAAACCCCATCTCTACTAAAAATACAAAAATTAGCTAGGCATGGTGTCAGCTGCCTGTAATCTCAGCTACTTGGGAGGCTGAGCCAGGAGAATTATTTGAACCCAGAGGGAGAGGTTGCAGTGAGCCGAGATTGTGCCACTGCACTCCATCCTCAGTGACAGAACAAGACTCTGTCTCAAAAAAAAAAAAAGAAGAAAGAAGTGCATCTATGTTGGTAAGGAAGAAATAAAACACTTATCTGCATATATAGCCTGATCTCTTATTTAGCAAATCCTGAAGATTCCTCTAAAAAACTGTTGTAAGTAATAAACTAGTTCAGTAATGTTGCGGGATACAGGCTCAGTGAGCAAAAATCAGTTGGAGCTGGCTGTGGTGGTGCACACCTGTAGTCCCAGCTACTCAGGAGATTGAGGCAGCAGGATTCCTCAAGCCTGGGAGTTTGCGAACAGGGACAATGTAACAAGACCCTCTCTCTCTAAAAAAAAAAAAAAAAAAGTCATTCTTTCTACTAGCAGTGAATCATCCAAAAATAAGATATAAAAGACAGTTTCTTTTATGATGTCATCAAAAAGATAAAAATACTTAGGAAATAGATTTAACCTAAGAAGTTTAAGACTTGTACAAATTAGGCCGGGCGCGGTGGCTCAAGCCTGTAATCCCAGCACTTTGGGAGGCCGAGGCGGGTGGATCACGAGGTTGAGAGATCGAGACCATCCTGGTCAACATGGTGAAACCCCGTGTCTACTAAAAATACAAAAAATTAGCTGGGCATGGTGGCACGTGCCTGTAATCCCAGCTACTCAGGAGGCTGAGGCAGGAGAATTGCCTGAACCCAGGAGGCGGAGGTTGCGGTGAGCCGAGATCGTGCCATTGCACTCCAGCCTGGGTAACAAGAGCAAAAACTCCGTCTCAAAAAAAAAAAAAAAAAAAAAAAAAAAAAGACTTGTACAAATTAAAAAACTTTGTGGGAAAAAAAAAGATAGAAAACCATCCTGTGTTTGCTGACTAGAAGATTTAATCTTTTTAAGATGGCAGCCCTCCCTAAATTTATCTTCCAATTCAGCATAATTCTTATCATAATCTGAACTGTGATTTTTGCAGAAAACGCCAGGCTGATCCTAAAATTCATATGGAATTGTAGGAGTCCCAAAATAGCCAAAGCAATCTTGAAAAATAACGAAGTCTCACACTTGACTTTTAAAATTTGTAAGCGAGGGTAATGAGATACTGTAGTGCTAGTCTGACATATATATCAATGAAATAGAATTGAGAGTCCAAAATAAGCCATTGTATTCATGTTAGTTGAACCCTTGCATTATGGTCAAGGGTGCTGAAACAGTTCCATGAAGGAAATCCAGCAGATGGTGCAGGGTTAGCATAGCTGGATATCCTGATGCAAAAAGATGAAGTTGGACCCTTTCCTCACATATGCACAGGTTGACTTAAAATTTTAGACCGTAGATTTAAGTGTAAAAGCTAACATTATAAAACTCTTATAGAAGTCAATCTTTATGATTTTATATTAGGCAGAGCCTCTTCCTAAAGAATTAACATGTTGAAGAAGACAGAATACCTGCCTTGCGTCAAGTTGCTTAAAATATAATTGGGGGATTATACCTGTAGATGAATTTTAAAACCTAAGTAATATTTGTTTTTCTCTTTTCTAATTTTATAGCATTTTTTTTTTCTAATTAGTTTTTGGATGTTTTAGTATAATGGGCAAATTCACACCTGGCATAGTAACTAGTGAGTACATAGCATCCACTTAGTAAATCTGCTGAAGTCTTAAGCCACTCAAGAACTACAACTTTATCAGTAACATGTATTCATTCACATAAAGGGAGAAGAGTGGTTCTTAATTCCTGAGAAAAATAAGAAATTTAAAGATATCTCTAGATAAATGCATACACAAAATTTTACTTATTATTTCAAAAGGTTTATAGATATAGGTGTACTACAGAGAATATGCAACATTGAAATTACATGCTAACTGAAATAAGCTACCTTTGAAAATTTATGAAAACCCTTAAATTATTAAAGTGACCTTTATTAATATTTAAATTTCCAAAATCTTATTGAAGAATGAATGTAAAGTTTAGAATTTCGAAAGACAAACTAAATTATTCTTTCACTTTTAGAGAAAATATTCATATGTTGTCTGAAGAAAAACAACGGATAATGCTGTTAGAACGAGTAAGTAAATTCTCTTCTCGAACTACCATGTTTAATATATTCACTTTTAGATATAGTTAAAGAAACTTCATTCTGGAAACATACAGTAGACTTTTTGTGTTTATCAATTAAATCTTTTTATGATTAATTTTGTGGTCATTGTTTTGGGAAGTCTTGTCATTTATGATCTTAGTAGCTAAACAGTTGGCAGTATTTCAGCCCCTCCCATTTTTCGTAATTTCCCAATGAATGAAGTCTGTATGAGAAGAAAAAGTTGATAGTTTTCATTAAATCAATATGTAAATAATAATTTTATCTAATAGTTAAGAATTCAGCAAAATGACATAAGTAGCAGTTTTAAACATCTGTTTTTAAAAAGTATTAAATACTTATAAGAAATGTCAGGCCAGGCGCGGTGGCTCAAGCCTGTAATCCCAGCACTTTGGGAGGCCAAGGCGGGTGGATCACGAGGTCAAGAGATTGAGACCATCCTGGTCAACATGGTGAAACCTCGTCTCTACTAAAAATACAAAAAATTAGCTGGGCATGGTGGCGCGTGCCTGTAATCCCAGCTACTCAGGAGGCTGAGACAGGAGAATTGCCTGAACCCAGGAGGCGGAGGTTGCGGTGAGCCGAGATCACGCCATTGCACTCCAGCCTGGGTAACAAGAGCGAAACTCTGTCTCAAAAAAAAAAAAAAATGTCAAAAACAAAAATAAGTAATGAAGAGAGTTTTGTTTTTAATAAAGATTAATTGAACAAGAAAAAATTGACAATAAAGGGATTCCCTTTATTAAGGGTACTATAAGATCAGTTGGTACACATTTGGCAGATCATTATTCATAGATTACTTTTCATTCTTTATGCGTATAAGATTTCCAACAGTGTCATTTTTTTCTTTACAAGCATGATTGTCTGATACAAATCCAAATTCAGAATTGTACAACTTTATTTGAACTATAGCATGTGCTCTGTTATTAAAGGGTTATGTGATTTCCTACCTCACAATAACCTGAGCTGTATGTTACAGATGCCAGATACATTCTCCTGGCATGACTTAGCTAACAAAGTCTCTGGGGATAGTTTGCTACATATTTATATATTCCACAGGTGTTTCTAATGCATATTAATGTTTGACAGTCCTTGGTAAATGTGTCTAAAATTGCTCTGATTCTCATTTAAGCCAGTAGATAATGAAAACAGTTGGAAAGGATTCGTAGAAAATAATATGCCTATCAAATTTTCATACCAGAATGGAACATTTTTGTGTGATGATAAGAACTTTTTAACAATCATTGTTTAGATTTGTTCGAGTAGGTAGAAGGATAAACCGTAGGTCTCTCTTTCCACCTGCAGACATTGCAACTGAAGGAAGAAGAAAATAAACGGTTAAATCAAAGACTGGTAAGATTTTTCTTCTTGGCAAATTTGTCTTAACATTTTTAAATGATTTGCATTATATTTTATTATGAAGATATTCCATCAGAGGATGTGTGCTGTGACTGATTTATCTGTAGTAGGTTTGTTGAACCTGTGTTAGTCATTGAATCCTGTTGATTTTCAGAATGCTGAAGTCAGGCCAGAGATACCACCTGACTGTAGAGCGGGACTTTTTTCTTTGTGTGAAATTAAATAATGTCTTGCTGAGACTTAAGACTAGATCTGACCAGTTGAAGCACCTAAGATTCTTTTTAAAAGAATCATGAAAATCAGTTTTGAGCTATGCTTCATAAGCATTTTAAGATGAATATGTTTACTCACAAGTGTGCATAATTTTAATATGTTATATCTTTTCTTTTTTTTTTTTTTTTTTAAAGACTGAATCTTGCTTGCTCTGTTGCTTAGGGTGGAGTGATTTCAACTCTCTGCAACCTCTGCCTCCCAAGTTCAAGCGATTCTTGTGCCTTAGCCTCCTAAGTGGCTGGGATTACAAGTGTGCACCATCACGCCTGGCTAATTTCTACATAATTAGTGGAGACAGAATTTTGCCATGTTGGACAGGCTGGTCTCAAACCCCTGGCCTCAAGTGATCTGCCCACCTTGGACTTCCAAAGTGCTGGGATTTACAGGCATGAGCCGCTGTGCCCCCGGACCTTTTCATGGATCTTATTTTTAAGTGAAAGTGCCTAAAAGGCAGGGGATCCCATATGATATTATAAATTGCCCTGGTTTTTATTATTTTTGTTTTGTTTTTAATTTTTAAAAGCCAAGACCAGGTCTCTCTTGTCACCCAGGTGAGAGGGTGGTACGATCTTGGCTCACTGCAGTTTCAATCTCCTCGGCTCAAGCAATCCTCCTGCCTCAGCCCAGCAAGCAGCTGGGAGTACAGGCAGGCGCTGCCACACCGGTTAATATTTCTTTTGTTTTTGTGGAGACAGGTTTTCCCCATCTTGTCCAGGCTTGTCTGGAACTCCTGAGCTCAAGCAATCCGTCTGCCTCAGCCTCCCAAAGTGCTGGGATTCCAGGCAAATTGGAATTGCCTAGAATTTTGCTGCATGTGGCCGGATTGTCTTGGCTTTAACCTGTGAACTTAACCAGTTATTTGAACAGCCCATTTTACAGCCAGTTATGTGTTTTAATAAAGCAGTAACTTTATTTTTTCAAATTCTAATAATTACAGTTTACAAGGTAATAGGAACTGTTTAAGGTGTCTGTTAAGTGCTTTTGAAATACTTTTTAGAATTTAAGTTTTTAAAAAATGAAAATATCTTGTAGTAAAACATCTCCTTTTTTATACCTTAACTTGAACAGCAAAATTTACATATTTTGTAGTGATTATACTATGAATCATTAATTTTGTCACAAAGTCTTAGAATTTCTATTTGCCTATCCGAGACATGACTCAACATGTGTTTTATGTAGTATTCTCAATAGAATATAAGCTGTCTTTGGCAAGCATTTTCATCAGTTTTAGGCACATTCTTAGCATCTAGAATGGTAACTTGTATACTATAGATGCTTGGCATATGTTTTTAAATTGTGAACCCAAAAGCATCTGAGACAGGTCTCAATCAATTTAGAAGTTTATTTTGCCAAGGTTAAGGACGAACGCATGACACAGCCTTGGGAGGTCCTGATGACATGTGCCCAAGGTGGTCAGGACACAGCTTGGTTTTATACATTTTAGTTTGACAGGAGACATCAATCACTATGTGTAAAATGTTCAGTCTGGAAATGTTGGACAATTCAAAGCTGGTGAGAGGGCTTCCAGGTGATAGATAGATAAGAGATAAATGGTTGCATTCTTTTGAATCTGTGATTAGCCTTTCACTGAATACACATTTACATGTCAGAGGAGGGTAGAGGAATTGTCACTTATGCCTTGGTCTGGCTTAGTGAAACAATATGGCCAAGAAAGTAATCAGATAGGCATTTGTCTCATGTGAACAGAGGAACCAGAGGGATGACTTTTGAGTTCTGCCTGTCCTTTGTCCACAAGGAATTTCCTTGTGGGCAAATGATGAGGTCTTTGTAGCTCTCTTATTTTAGGAAGAAAATGGGAGGCAGGTTTGTCTGATGTAGTTCCCAGCTTGACCTCCCTTTGGCTTAGTGATTTTTGGGTCCCTAGATTTATTTTCTTTTCACAGAGTAAATTGCCTTTCAGACCCAGAGAACATCACAGTCACATTCAGAGAGGTGTCTAAATGTAAATCACACTTCTACATACACTCACAGCTATATTCAAATATTTTTTCTTCCTTATCTTCATTTATAATATATGAAAAAGTTAAGCTTTTAAAAATTTTAAATAAAGTTTAATTATGGTCTTAAAAATGGTGGTAAATCTTTTTTTTTTTTTTTTTTTTTTTTTTGAGATGGAGTTTCGCTCTTGTTACCCAGGCTGGAGTGCAATGGCGCGATCTCCGCAACCTCCGCCTCCTGGGTTCAGGCAATTCTCCTGCCTCAGCCTCCTGAGTAGCTGGGATTACAGGCACACGCCACCACGCCCAGCTAATTTTTTGTATTTTTTTTTTTTTTTTAGTAGAGACGGGGTTTTACCATGTTGACCAGGATGGTCTCGATCTCTTGACCTTGTGATCCACCCGCCTCGGCCTCCCAAAGTGCTGGGATTACAGGCTTGAGCCACCGCGCTCGGCAAAAATGATGGTAAATCTTATCTTCACTGGCAGGATATAGACCATTTGTCTGGATAATTTTTTTGGGGGGACGGAGTCTCGTTCTTGTTGCCCAGGCTAGAGTGCAGTGGCGCAATCTCAGCTCACTGCCACCTCTGCCTCCCAGGTTCAAGCGATTCCCCTGCCTCAGCTTCCTGAGTAGCTGGGATTACAGGTGTGTGCCACCACACCTGGCTAATTTTGTATTTTTAGTAGAGACAGGGTTTCTCCATGTTGGTCAGGCTGGTCTCAAACTCCCAACCTCAGATGATCTGCCTGCCTTGTCCTCCCAAAGTGCTGAGATTACAGGTGTGAGCCACCGCGCCCGGCCTCATCTGGATAATTTCAGTAAGCTGCTCTACAATTTTAGGCCTTCCTAGTTATTATTTGTTTTCTTTCTCTTTTTAAAAACACCTATGGAGAACCCTGCATTGTGTTCAGAGGGAAATGTAGGAAATTCAGAGCATCAAAATTAGACTTAATTAACAAAAAGAAATTCTTACCTGTTTGGTTTGTGCACCCATGCATTGCACTCACTTTGCTTGGGAAAGATATTTTTTCCACCGTTTCAAGCTTCAGAGATCTTGGTTTCCAAGCCCCAGGTCTTATAAATGGATTGAAGCCCATTTGAAGAGCAGAACGGTCCCCGCTGAGCTCTGGCAGTAGCTTTTCAGCTAGCAAGTACCATTTCATTTTGCTCATGATCAGGAGAGGAAATGGCTGGAAATGGTCGGCTATGGCGTCTTTTATTGTTTCATGATTGCTCACAATAGCTTTTTAAACTGAGACATCTCAAGAGTTGCCTTAGAGATGAGACAGGAGGTTTGTTCTCAGCCTTCAGAACTTTATGCTCCTACCCGTTTAACCAGAGTAGGGTTGTTTGCCAGGCATGGTGTCAGAACACTGGCACCGCAAGTGATTGACTCTGGGTTTTTAAGAAGTATTTACTGACAACAGTATAGGTTTGAGAAAGCAAGGTAGAAAGTGCGAACGCTGCAGAAGAGTGCAGTGGGGCACCTCAGCAAGAGAGGATTGAGAGTGTCACGGTGAAATTTGCTTACAAGCATATATGGACCTTAAGGTGGGAGCTGAAGGATGGTTTGGACCAATATTGGCCATGTAGGTCGTGATAAATGATTACATTTGTAGGCGTTTTGGTGTCTCAGTGTCAGCAAGGGTTGCTCAGTGACTTTGGGCATGCATGCCGGAGACGTATCAAAATTCTAGTTACTTACAATATTTTTGAAAGAGACCTGGAACCAGATGCTAGGAAAGTTTAATTACTTCTGAATTCCTCAGGTAGAGCTTTGCCTCCAGATGGCCTGTTTGATGGTCACCAGGTGGTCTTTGCTTGCTGCATACTTGTAACCTCTGCCTCTCAGGCTCAAGTGAACCTCCCACCTCGGCCCTCCGAGTAGCTGGAACATGGGCACTTGCCAGTACGCCCGGCTAATTTTTTGTATTTTTCTCTACCTTCCCTCTCCCCTTGCCCCTCCCCTCCCCTTCCCCTCCCCCTCCCCCTTCCCCCTCCCCCTCCCCCTCCCCCTTCCCCCTTCCCTGTCCCTGTCCCTCCCCCTCCCCCTCCTCCTCCCCCTCCCCCTTCCCCCTTCCCTGTCCCTTCCTTTCCCCTCCCCTCCCCCTCCCCCTCCCCCTCCCCCTTCCCCCTTCCCTGTCCCTTCCCTTCCCCTCCCCCTCCCCATTCCCCTCCCCCTTCCCTGTCCCTTCCTTTCCCCTCCCCCTCCCCCTCCCCCTCCCCCTCCCCCTTCCCCCTTCCCTGTCCCTTCCCTTCCCCTCCCCCTCCCCATCCCCCTCCCCCCTTCCCTGTCCCTTCCTTTCCCCTCCCCTCCCCCTCCCCCTCCCCCTCCCCCTTCCCCCTTCCCTGTCCCTGTCCCTTCCCTTCCCCTCCCCCTCCCCATCCCCCTCCCCCCTTCCCTGTCCCTTCCTTTCCCCTCCCCTCCCCCTCCCCAATGGAGTTTTGCTCTTATTCCCCAGGCTGGAGTGCAGTGGCGCAGTCTTGGCTGACTGCAACCTCTGCCTCCTGGGTTCAAGGGATTCTCCTGCCTCAGCCTTCCTACTGGCTGAGATGACAGGTGCCAGCCAGCACACCCAGCTAATTTTTTTTTTTGTATTTTTAGTAAAGATGGAGTTTCACTGCGTTGGCCAGGCTGGTCTCCATGTTGGTCTCGACCTCCTGACCTCAGGCAATCCACCCACTTAAGCCTCCCAAAGTGCTGGGATTACAGGTGTGAGTCATCATGCCTGGCTAATTTTTTGTGTGTTTTTTTTTTTTTGTAGGGACAGGGTATCACTGTTTCGCCCAGGCTGGAGATTTTAAATCTTTTTGGTTTTTTGTCGTTGTTGTTATTTCAAAAGGAAAGATTAAATGTGTAAAATATGATTCTAAAATCAATTTTTAATCCAATCAAATTCACTAATTGTTGAGGTAAAGGAATTATTAATGAATGTAAGAACTATATTAGTTTGGGCTCTTTAAAGCTGGGACACAGGCTTTAATTTGTGTAACAGTGAGTGAAATTTTTGCAGTATGAATTACATGTGGTATTCAAATTGTGTACATTCATAAACTTTTTGTTTTTTTAGATGTCTCAGAGCATGTCTTCAGTATCCTCAAGGCATTCTGAAAAGATAGCTATTAGAGAGTAAGTATTTTAGTTTTGTGAGTATTTTTCTATGAAAAAAATTCACTGAATTGAATTGTTAATGAAAATGTGTTTCAGTGACAGTGATCCTTCAGGTCCAGGTTCATTGAGCTGAGGGTTTTGTATTCAGTAGTAGTAAAAGTTTTTTATTGGAAAGCAGGATTTTTCTAAATTGTTACTCTGGAAACATTTAGATTGCCAAAACATTCCTATTATACTTTATGATACACATAAATATCCTTCAAGCCTTTTCCTCCAGTTAACTTTTCAGCATGTGTTACCTCTTTTTAAACCCATTTTTCTCCTTAGTCTTGTTCATCTATATTGGAGAGTCTTGATTTGTATTTAAGTTGCAGTATTTCCTCATTTTTCGTTTTTAGACTTTATTTTATTGATATGCTACAAATTCATAATAAACCATAAAATTGTCAACAAAGAGTCAAACTCTGTAAAATATTTGAAGAGCTTTATTCTGAGCCAAATATGAGTGACCATGGCCTTATGACACAGCCCTCAGGATCCCTTGAGAACATGTGCGCAAGGTGTTCGAGGGTTTTATACATTTTGGGGAGACATGAGACATCAATCAAATACATTGTAGATACAAGTTGGTTTGGTTCAGAAAGCCAGGACAAGTGAAAGGTGGGAGGGCAGCTTCCGGTATATAAGTGGATTTAAAAGTTTTCTGATTGGCAGTTGGTTGGAAGAGTTATCAGTAGGAGGGAATGTCCAGGTTAAGATCAGAGGTTGTGAAGACCAAAGTTACCATGAGATGAAGCCTCCAGGTAGCAGGCTTGTGAGATAATTGTTTGTAAATGTTTATCTGTGTTAATGTTAAATTCTTGTTGGCTTTTCCTGAATTCTAAAAGGGAGGAGGATGTGATGAGGCAAGTCCTGTTTCCTGTCACGGCCTGAACCAATCTTTCAGGTTAAATTTAGAGAGCACTGGGCTAGCCTAGAGGAGGAAGTCCATTCAGATGGTTGGTTGGGGAACCCTTAGAATTTTATTTTTCTTTTACAGAATTTATCAGTTGAATGGTTTAATAATTTTCCTGCACTGTATTACCCTATGGTCATAATTTTTCTTTAGCTTTGGTTATTTGAATGGAGCTCTGGAGTAATAAAAGCATTGTTAGCAACTCATGAATAGTGTTTAGCCTTTTATTCCTGACAGGACTGTTGTGAAAGTTAAAGACCTTTGTTTTACTTCTTGTATTTTATTTCTAAATTTGTTGACCACATTTTTGGTCGTCAGATACCTGATTCTGACTTTTCACATCTCATTAAATTCTGTCTTCTCCCAATGATTTGAAAGGGCTGGGTGGTATCTGTCTTTACCAGTTGTATGTCATGTCAATGGACAGTTCATTAATAGTCTTTCAGAGACTGGAGAGAGATGAGCTCCAAAAAAAACTGCCTCATAGAGGCCCCATCTCTTCATTTTAAGTTATTCACTTTTGATGTTTAGCCAGAATGGTGCCTGCCACATGGTTGTTAGGTCGTCAATAAGTATTTGTAGCATAAAAATGAAAGAATTTAAAAGTTTCCCCAGCTGATTTTGATGATTTATTAGGTATAGGATCTACCAACTTAAATGATCTTGACAACTGGAAAATATGAGATTGATTTTCAAGGCCTGTCGATGTTTTTAACAACAGTTCTAAAAAAGGCTGTAAAAGAGACAAACACCACTTAAGCTTGTGATTGGTTGTACCTACTTCTCTCTTTTTCTGTCTTCTTTTGGGCTTGTACCCCAAAACAGTGATATCTGTCAACTTGTTAAACCTAATTAAGCATCTGACATGTGGACCTAGCTCAATTGCTTTTTCTTTTAATTGAAGAGCACTACACTTGGAGACAAGATCTGATTTTTCTTTGACACTGTGACTGTAAATGAGATGTCCCTCTGAATTTTTGGTGTGAAATGAAAGATGAGGAGAAAAAGATCTTTCTATGACTGGATAAATTATAATGTGTGCTTTTTCTGCCTTTCATCCAGTTTCTTAACATTAAATAATGGAAACTTTATTAAGGAAAATTTTGGTCTTTGACAGCCCCTGACATCATCCTTTGAACACCTGTACATGACCAGCAGTCCCATTAGGAGCTGGGCAGAATGTAAAAAGAGTGTCATGTAAATGTGAAATTTATTATTGCGTTAATATCTTAATATATAGTTGATCATCGTAGCTTATATACTTAAGTTTTCAGAATAGGGGGATTGAAAGTAACTCTCAGTCAATAAAATTGCATTTCTTTATTCAGTTTTCAGGTGGGAGATTTGGTACTCATCATCCTAGACGAACGCCATGACAATTATGTGTTATTTACTGTTAGTCCTACTTTATATTTTCTTCATTCAGAGTCTCTGCCTGCCCTGGATCTCAAACCAGGTGAGGGTGGTAAGTGTCATTCCATGACTAAAATATAAATCTGGAATGGAGGAAATTACGTAGTAAAGATTTTTTTCCCTGCTTATTATATCAGAATTAAGTCACTAAGAGTGAACCCTGTTTAATCTGTTTTTTCTAAAACCTACATTATCGACATTATTTTAATGAATTCCATTTATAATTCAGAATTACGGAGTATAGCTTATATAATGGACCAGTTGATCAGAATGTGCATTGATTCAAGCATCTCATACCCTGGCGGCTGCGTAATTATATTGGCAAAATTCTCATGTACAGACTAGTTAGGATTAATACATGTGTATTTGTTTATATAAAAACATTACCATTTTTTGGCAAAAAAGTTTTCTTGAATTATAGAGTGTCTAGTGTATCCTATATCATCCTGTGTTCCTACCTTGTTTTTCGTTATACTGTTCTATAACTTTATTTTTTAAAAAAAGGAAATAAGTTTTGTTAAAATACGCTAAGGAACAATGTCTATTACCTCTTTGATTTTTAAAACACTCAAAAAGAACAGAATAGATATCCTGGTAACCTAAACAGAATTATTTTTAACAGTAAAACAAGTCCATTTAGATTGATGTTCTTAATCTAGTTGGACTGACATGCAAACAAAGTGAAATGTCTTTTTTTTTTTAGATATGGAGTCTTGCTTTGTTGCCCAGGCTGGAGTGCAGTGGCATGATCTTGGCTCACTGCAGCATCTGCCTCCCAGGTTCAAGCAATTCTCCTGCCTCAGCTTCCCGAGTGGCTGGAAATAGCTAGAAATACAGGCATGCACTCAGCTAATTTTTGTATTTTTAGTAGAGAAGGGATTTCACCCTGTTGGCCAGGCTGGTCTGAACTCCTGACCTCGTGATCCGCCCACCTCAGCCTCCCCAAGTGCTGGGATTACAGGCACGAGCCACTGCATCCAGCCTACTTTTTCTTTAAGGCAAGTTCTTGCTGTGTCACCCAGGCAGTAGTGCAGTGGCACTATCATTGCTCACTGCAGCCTCAAACTCCTGGGCTCAAGAGAACCTCCTGCCTCAGCCTCCTGAGCAGCTGGGACTAAGGACTGTAGATGTGTACCACCACTATACTCAATTTTTTTGTTTTGTAGAGACAGGGTCTTGCTTTGTTGACCAGGCTGGCAAATTCCTATTGTTGAACTAGGTCACTTTACTATGACAACTCCATCATGGCGGTTTGTGGTGAGCTGCTTAGAGTATCCATGGTTACAGTAATCATGTAACCATGAAAATGAGAAGATAGCTTACAACTTACTGTTTTTACTTAATACTTTTTACCTTGAAAATAATGAACCTGACATTTCTTTTGTCTTCTGTGGGCTTTTTGTTTTTCAGTTGTTTAAACTTTTTATTCAAAAATGATCTTTAAACTTACAAAACGTTGCAAAGATGAATATAGTACAAAGAAAACCCATATTCCTTTACCCAGATTCACCTTTTATTAACATTTTACACCACTTGCAATATCTCTTTGTATATGTATCTAATAATAAATATACACAAATGTGTGAACACTTTTTTCCCCCCCAGAACCATTTGATGATGTTACATCATACTCCATTACCTTTCAATATTTCTTTGTTCATTTTCTAAGAGTTCAGTGCTTAAAGCTGGGAAACATTTAAAAACTCTTTTTTTAAAATGCACATTGCCATTTTAAAGGCTTACACAAGTACTGCATAAAAGAATTTATTTAACAGTCTTACTTAAGCACGAACAATCCCCTTCCTTTTTTCCTTTGAGGAATACCAGTTGGGGTCATCTACCCCTGTATTGTGGCCTTGGGAAAGTGTGGATTACCAGAGTGTTTTTATTGATGGTGGGATTAATTACTCTTCCGGCATCATACAAACATTTTGTTTTAGATGATTCTTTTTGGATGTTAGTAATTGGCTGTGAAGTACTAGTTTGCTCTTCAGAGTATTTTCCACATCATGTTGTCCAGGAGCTTTTATCTTTCTGTCATGTGATCATATTCTTAGGCTCATTTCTGATCATTTATTTGGGATAGCTTTCTTGTTTATCTTTCCAAATTATTTTTATGGAATAAAAATCCATATGCCTTCTTTGAAAGGCTTTAGCCTAAGCAAAATACAGGCAGTTCCCAGCTCATGGTAGTTCTACTTAAGATTTTCGACTTTACCATGGTGCATAAGAGTCATAGAAACCCTACTTTCAGCATACAGCCATTTTGTTTTTCACTTTAAGTACAGTATCCAATAAATTACATAAGATATTCAACACTTTAAAATATGCTTTTTTGTTAGATGATTTTGTCCAACTGTAGGCTAATGTAAGTGTTCTGAGGCTAGGCTAAGCTATGGTGTATGGTAGATTAGAAGTTTTAAATGCATTTTCAGCTTAGATATTTTCAATATAGGATGAGTTTAATCTGGACATAACCTTATCCTAAGTTGAGGGGCATCTGTACTTTATCACCTGAATACTTTTGAAGTCAACTTTAATATGACAGCTGCTTTTCTGGAATTTAAAAAGAGAATGAGTACCCCTTGGCTTGTCACATTTTGGCTTTATGAAGACTAGGATTAGCCTTATCGTCTTGTCCTCTCCCACATTTTTCAGCTTTTTTCATTGACACAAGTACCACCCTTCTGAAGTTCTTAACCCTTATTTGTTATTTATTGATTACCAACTGTATACACAGTGCTCTGCCAAGCACTGTGTCATGCACATGTGAGAACTGTTTAGTTGCTGCCTTTGCAAACTTGTATTAAAAATACTGCCCCTCGAAAATGAATATTTTGCCTTGAACCTACACATTTTGTTTGCCTGAAGAAATGAGAAAGTTCATCTTTATTAGTTCTTTCAATAGATGGCGCTATTGAGTTAGCCTGGAATTCCTAGGTCTTTGTTCATGATTTGTACTTAGATATTAGTGTTTCCTGAACCGTTGTTTCTGTGATTTGACGTATCATGTATATTTAATGAATAACAAAAGCTATACACACATTACTGGTTGAAAAGTAACATGAATTTAGTTTTGTAAATTGTTAATTAAGCATTTCCGTGATTTCAGCAGTTTTTAAAGTCTTAACATATTCTTCCACTCATGAGAACTTTGTTAGTCTGTTTTGATTCTGGCAGTTATGTTTTCATGACCAATGTAATCATACTTTGAAAAAGAAATTAACTATTTAATTGTATTAGCTTCAGGTGCATCTAGAAGACCCTGGGTACTTGGAAAAGTAATGGAAAAGGAATACTGTCAAGCCAAAAAGGTAAAAACTACATCATGTGATAATAAATCTAGGAATTAGAGAGAAAATTTTAATACTGCTTTATATGGAAATCATTGCCAGTGCTCTTCTTGGCCTTCATGCATATTTGAGTTAGAGCTTGAATTTAATGAGAGTGAGTTTGAACCAGCAATTCGTAATTATTTATGCTGCCTTTAGATGGTAGTAGTTACTGTTAACGTGTAAAAGAAAACTAGTATAACTAATTTGCAGGGAAAAAATCCTTGCATAACTAGTGGCAGAAAGGGAATTTTATTTGTAAATACAGTTGATCTTTTATTATTTTCATACTCAACCTCCATTGAAGAAAGGTAATGTAAAGTATTTGGTGGCTTAAAAAATGGACTGATTGTGTAACAATATCAGTGCTGTAAAATCAGTGAAATCATCGGGAGCAAGAATGCTCAGAAACACCATGTTCTACACTGACTTACTATAATTTGGGGCCTCAGGGTACAAAACACTAATAGAATTTGAACCATATAGTACTGAGGTTTCATTGATACTTAATGACGTATGGCTCACTTTGTATTCTATTATTTAGCTGCGGCTACCAACTTTGTCTGTTTGTCACTCAATATATTCTTAGTTGGTGAGGGGTAGATCTTACATACTTAGATAAAGACCCGCACATCCTCCAACCCCTCAGTACTCAGGAGTGAATAATATGATAGGGTACTTGTGTGATGTGGTTTATTTTTGTTTGTTTTGGGGGAGTGTGTGTGTGTGTGTGTGTGTGTGTGTGTGTGAGAGAGAGAGAGAGAGAGAGAGAGAGAAGAGAGAGAGAGAGAGATGTGGTTTAATCATCGTAGTGATTCCATTTTTTTCTTTCCCTCTTAGGCACAAAACAGATTTAAAGTTCCTTTGGGGACAAAGTTTTATAGAGTGAAAGCTGTATCGTGGAATAAGAAAGTATAACTTATGGACAAAATTAATACATTCTGTGACATTTTTTCTGATTTGTCCTGCAGTGCTCATTCATCACTCCGCAAACAGCAGGCCATCTTTTTATGCAAAAGTCAGCGTGACAATATACTTCATTGGTCTACATCATTTACTTTTTAACTGGCTTCACTTTAGGAGTAATAAATTTATCAAAATCCTTGGCTGAATTAAAATGGTTTTTGGTTTTTGATTTTTTTTTACCCAGACAACTCTAGAAATGCGGACCAAACTAGTTCATTTTCTCAAAGGGCATACCTTGTGCATTGTGGCTTATCATAAGCCATATTAATTGCCTGTTAAATATACACTAGCTTGAACTTAGTTGTTAAATGTTATTATTACCAGCATTTGTCCTTTTGTGAAATCAATATCAGAATACTTGCACTCTTTAACATATTCTTTATAAAATGTATACATTCTTCAAAACTATTTAAAGAGGAGTGGTATTGCATGCAGATAATCATAATTTTGAGTTTGCCTCAGTAGATTACTAAAGCAAATTGTTTCATTTTTTAAAATGCCCTTTGATGTTTCAAAAAGGAACTATAATTTGACTGATTTCAAGATCAGCTATAAGTAATCAGCAGTCTTCAAAAGCACTTTCAATGGATTGGTCATCTGGGTTCTAAAGGGAAGAGTCTGTGCTATTAACCATTTCAAATGCAGACTCAAACCTTCCCAACATCTTTATGACTCTTTAGAATAATATTGATGAAATCGTAATTCATGGTTGAGTTTCAGAACAAAAGATATTCATTGCACATTAACCATTTAGAGGTCATTTAAATAACAAAATATTGTATTGTAAAAGAACTGTACAATTTTAAAACAATAAAGATTTGAACCTGTAAATGTGTGTGCCTTTTAAAAAAGGATACATTTTTAATATATTTGAGTGATTGCTGGGAAGTGTGAAAATATTGTTATGTATCATATTAAAGAGAAACGTTTATTACAAAAATGTTCTTTAACTATATACTATGTAACAGGGTAAAACAGTGTTATGTAGAATAGAATTGTGTAAACTCGATCTGTAGAGAAGTTGCCGTTGAGCAAAGTTATTTAAATGAGTTAGTTGAGATGGATAAGACTTGTTTGAGGTTTGTTGCTAGAGAACAATAATAAAATAATTTTTTTCAGAAAATATTTAATTTCTTCATAAAAATAAGTTAAATATTTTTTTAAATATGTATATCTAAGTACAAAATGGAATAAACATCATAGTGTATAGAAACTGAATTTGACGTTAATGAATAAATGAACAAATGATTTCACATGTTTCTATTTAATCCTTCCATGACACCTTTATGCAAAGAATATTAAAGCAATAACTTTATATAGAGAGTGATTTTGATAAGCAGATCTGGTTAGGTCTAAATGAATCTGCCAGGTAGGCTATTTTGACTTAATTGATACCCTTCAAATTTCTTATGTGGTCGTTTGCTGTGGAATTGTTGTGAACGCATGATAGCAAATGAAATCATTGTCTTGTTAATACTGCTGTTGAAGATTGTTGCCTGTGGTTTCCTTACATGCTGTTTTGTGTCTGTTCTTTTCATTGTTGACATGTATCTTTATAAAGCACAAAAATATGAAATAATTTTCTTAGTTAAAAAGATGAAGAGAAATGAGACTTGGAAATCTAAACCCGTCAGCTGAGTCACTACCTTTGGGTAAAGGTGCTGTGCCCTGAGCTCTGACATCAGGATACCTCACTTCCAGTTTTGGATCTAACTTTAATCTTAGGTGAGTTCCATAAACTCTGAACCTGTTTTGAGGGATATTTGCAGATTAAATGAGAGTTATAAGTGTAAAGTGCTTTGAACAATTTCAGGCATATGCTGAGGACTCAACGTGTTAGCTGTCATGAGATTTCTTTATGTAGTACAATCAAATCTGTAAGGTACTATTCAGACTTGCTTAGAAATGTACCTCCGTTTATTACATAAATGAAGATTTAAATCACGTTACTGCAAGTAAACTTTAAGCACACATGAATTACATAGATTGATTTATTTTAGCAAAGGTAAGTATAGATATACTAAGAGCAGAAATAGCAAGAGTCATATGAACGGTCATTTTTATTGATTTTTTTAAATTATCGAGGTACAAACACATGCACACTCTTTCAAAAATAATATACCCCAATCTCCTTGTGATATTTCCCAATTTTGCCACCTAGAGGCAATTACTTTTACTTGTAAAGATATTTGTATATGGTGCGTCAAATTATATGGCTATGCTGATTTTTTAAAATAAATCCATGTACATTTTTACTTTCTCATATAAGAAGATTTAGTTCTTTCATAACTTCCCCACTTCTGCCTTTCCTATATACTTTATTACTTTCTAGTTTGTGCATTAAGATTTGCGTTATGATGACTAACTGTTCTCTGCTAAGTCGTGAACTATGATTATATTTTCTCATACTGCCCATACACTTTTATTTGAAGATGCTTGATTTTTTTTTCTTACTGTACTGTTATCTTCTAGTTATCATAGCTTCAGTATTTTCAGATGCAGATGCTGCTTTATATTTTAGCCTATCAAGCCTCATTTCTCAGACCTCCATTGTGAAACTGTTAGTTCTGCTTCAAAACATCTGGTTGCTCTTTAAGCCGACGATTGCATATTCTGGGACTTTCCTTAAAATGTTTGTTAGGAATCTGCATTTCATGGACTCTCTCCTCTTTCTTACTAGAGCTTTTGATCAAGTGACTTCCTAGAATTAGTGAAATAAATTTTCTAAACTTCTGTAATTAGGCTTGTGCTTTATAAACAGTGTCATTTTTTGCAGACATTGCCTTCTATTGTTTAGGGTATTGTTGAGAAATCTAATGCCATTCCATCTGTGCTCTTTTATAGATTATGTTTGCTGATAATATCTTAAAATTCCCAAACCCAGCCGTTCTTGGTACTAGCCAGAGAACCCTTTCAACCTAGATATGCCTGTCCTGTAGCACTAAGGGAATTTTTAAGAAAATGTTACATTATCTCCATATATTCTACTAATTAACATTGTAGTGTTTTCTGGGAGTGTGCTCACTATGTCTTTTAAGCCACGTCATTGAATTTTGTGTTGGCAACTATGACTTTAACTTCCAAGATTGCTGATCACCTTTTCATGAATCCTGTGGATCTGTTATTTTTATTTTTATTTTTTTTAACTCTGAAGATACAAGTTAGTGTTTTTCTGATTTTCTTCTATTCTATTGTCTTCCATGGTCTCTTTTTCTCATTTAGTCTTTATTTCATATTGGAAGTTTTCCTCAGATATCTTATGATCCTGGCTTGTCTCCTCATATTCAAGGGGAGGACATTAAACAGCTGATTATGAACTTTATTTTTAATTCCTTCCACCCTGTATCCAGAAAATAAGGAAGTATTATAGGCTTATAATTTTAAATCTTTATGTAATCTCAGAAATCATCTCACCTAGTCCTTTTTGTTTCATTGTTTTACATTGAGATGAAATTCACATAGTTAATCATTTGAAAATGAACAATGTCAATGCTTCATTTTTTATGGCTGAATATTTTCACATATAGTAGTATATGTATATCATATACATGTATATAATATACAGATATCCCACAATCTGTTTATTCCTTCACCTGTCGAACATTTAGATGGTTTTTACCTTTTGGCTAAAAGCAGCACTAGTAACCATAGCCAAAAGGTAAAAACACATGTACATACAGGATATGTACATATGTTTGGGTACCTGTTTTCAATTCTTTTGAGTATATCCTAAGAGGAGAATTGTTGGAAAATATGGTTAATTCTATGCTTACCTTTCTGAGGAACAGCCAAATTGTTTTCAACAGTGGCTGAACCATTTTACACTCACACCAGCAATCTATGAGGGCTCCAGCTTTTTCATATGCTTGCTATCACTTCTTGTTTTCCTTTTAATTATGGCCATTTTAGTGGGTGTTGCTTGCTTGCAGGTCATTTGTGTGTCTTTGTTGAAGAAATACCTATTCAAGCTCTTTGCCTTTTTTTGTTTGTTTTGTTTTATTATTGATTTGTAAGAGTTCTTTATATTTTCTGAATACTAAACTCATGATTTAGAAATATTTTCTCTTTTGTAGGTTGTCTTGTTGAATCTCCTTTGATGCACAGAAGTTTTTAATTTTGATGAAGTTCAAGTTACCTGTTTTTTCCTTTTTTGCTGGTGCTTTTAGTTTCACCAATTAAGAATCAATTGCCAAATCCAAGGTTATAAAGATTTACTCGTGTATTTTCTTCTAAGAGTTTTATAGTATTCTCTTTTATATTTAGGTTGTTGATGCATTCTGAGTTAATTTTTGTGTATGATATAAGGCAGAGATCAACTTTTATTCTCTTGTATGTGGGGCTATCCAGTAATCTCAACACCACTTGAAGAGTCTATTCTTATGTATAATATAAAAAGTGATAGGACCACAGTGTTTTGTTTTGTTTTGTTTTGTTTTGTTTTGTTTTGTTTTGTTTTAAATCACTGTAGCTTTGCAATAAATTTTGAAATCTTTAAGTATGAATCCAGCTTCTTTTTCCCCCCAAGATTGTTTTGGCTGTTAGGGGTTCTGTCACATTCAACATGAATTTTAGGGTTGGTATTTTTCCATTTTGGAAAAAAAGGTGTTTTGATAGGGATTGCAATCTGTGGCTCACATTGGGGGAATGTTGCCATCTTAATATTAAGTCTACCATCCATGAATACAAAATATTTTTCCAGTTATTTGTGTCTAATTTTTTTTACCAAAATTAATAGTTTTTAATATATAAGTCTTTTACCTGTGTGGCAGAATTTATTCCTATTTTGTTCTTTTTGGTGCTGTTATTAATAAAATTATTTTCTTAATTTCCTTATATTATTGATTGCTGATGTAAAGAAACATAACTCATTTTTGTGTCTTGATCTTGTACTCTTGAAACTTTGCTGAATTTATTAGGTCTACCATTTGTGTGTATATGTGTCGTATATTCTTTGGGATTTTCAGATTAACAACATTCAGATAGTTGTACACCTTCCTTTTCAGTTTGGATGCCTTTTGTTTCTTTTTCTTGCCTTATTTTGTAGCAAGAGCGGCCATGGGAAACTGATCTCTTGGACACCAAATATAGGAGGAAGGAGGGTTTATTCGGCTGGGAGCAAGGTGGCATAGTTGCCTAATAGCCAAGCTCCCCTGACAGAGGAAGGTTCTGTCTTTATATAGGCTTATACTTTAGATGTTACACGTGGAAGAATCTTAGGTTTATAGCTTAACATATGAAAAGGGTCTCTGTTTACAGTCTCAGGAATTACATATGAAAAGGGTTTCAGCTTACAGTCTTAGGAATGAAAAGGGGGAGTTTACAGTCAGGAATGAAAAGGGGAAGTTGATCTGAGATGCCTGGGTCTCCTTCAGTTTCTCTGGCCAGAACTTCAATACTGTGTCAGAGATCAAAATGTACATCCTTGTTCCTGATCTTACAGGAAAAGCTTAGTCTTTCACCATAATAGTATGAGGATAGCTGTGGGTTTTTCACATATGGTCTTTTTGTTGAAGACGTTTTAAGTTTGTGTGTGTGTGTGTGTGTGTGTGTGTGTGTGTGTGTTTCTATCATGAAAGTGTTGAATTTTGTCAAATGATTTTCCTGCCTGAATTGAGATGATCATGGGATTTTTTTCTTCTATCACTGTAATATGTGCTTTGATTTTTGTATGTTGAATCATCATCCTTGCATTCTGGGAATAGGTCCCACCTTTAATATGCTGCTGAACTCAATTTACTAGTATTTTGTACAGGACTTTTGCATCAGGTACTGTGAGTGGAGAGACCAGTTCTCTGAGGGTCCTAATCTGCCATTTTCTGTGACATTACTACTGGTCTAATCATTTTAAAAACGAACTAGGCTCAAGGAGTTTAGTGACTTGACCACTGTCTCAGCATTATAATCTCATCTGGGAGTCAAATTCATCACTTCTGACTTCTAACATGGTGATTTTCCAGTTAGCGGAAAAAAATTATACCTTAATTCCTCTAGTGGTTAGAATAGTTTAACCACTGAATGTCATTACTTTAATGCATGGTCCCAAGACAACAAAAAGGGACTAAAAGGTACATTTGTTGAAAATTAAGACTACAGCATTTGCCTTAGGTGCTCTGAGGTTGACTCATGCAATAGATTGGTTACCATTTTCTGTTTGTTGAAAGTTAAGGGTCTTGAGACATTTTTCATTTTGAAATATCTTCTTATGTGTTCAGCAAAGTACAGTTTTCTTTAAAACTTAAGGTTTCCTATAAAACTGAAGTTCTCTAATTAGAAATTAAATCGCAATTTAAACATTTCTCTCTGGTGGGCTAGTATACTATAGAAAAACACTCAAGATTCTTAGGAGCCCCTTTGTCTACATAAGGTCTGTTAGGCTTATGACTTAAACCTGAAGTTATAGCAAAGGGCATAATGGCCACAGGCTCGATTCTATCCTTACCCTGAAACTGAGAATTTTCAGCTTGCTACAAAGACTGGATCCAACCCAGCAAAACAGTTTCTTCTCTATTTCTTCTCTCTCTTCCCATGCCTTGCTATACAGAGCCAAAATAAGCCGATTGATGTTTTGAGCATTCCCTGGAGACTACTTGGCCAGAATCACGAGTTCATAGTTTTGCCAGTTGTTTTGCCACCACAAGATACAAGTTCCTATCTTTCCAGTTTTCAGTAGCAGTGTCTTTACTTCTCCGGCTTCTGCTAGTACAATTTTGTTCACTATTCTTACAGCCTTTGTGAGGCAGTGCCATGGATTCTGAGTTTTTGTTACGCAGCCGTCTCACTGTTGGTACTAATTTCTGTGTCAGGTGTATATTGTGTAACTTCTTTCCTATACTTGTTGGCCTTAAATAACCATTTGCGCATGTGACTGCAGTCATGTCTGGACGTTAGTTAGGGATGCCTTGGTTCCTTTTCGGCCTCTATTAAAATGCCCGGTTCTTAAACAGTGGCAGCAGCATTCCAACAAGAGTGACACCAAAAGAAGTTTGGAAGTCATGTCAATTAGTCAAAGCAGGTCACAGAGCCAACCCACAGTCAAGTATGAGAGTAGCTTGCAAGGAAATTGTGATCTTTTTAAAATCACATTTCTTTTTAAGTTAGGTCTAAAATAGGTAGTGCCCTTTAAGATTTAGATAAAACTGTATAGGTATACTTAGAGATTCCAAACTTGGTAATGTTTACTTTAAAATTTGATTTTCATAGATCTACCAATTTTTAGAAGTGAAAACTGGAAAGCCGGGAAAACTCTTGTTAAAATGTCCACTAATTGATAGCTCTTATGTTAGTCATACTCTTAGGACATAAGCTGTCTTTGGCCATTTTTTAAAAATACTTTGTATATTTTACGGTCTTTATGGGTAAGACGGAAATTATTTCAAACAATTCTTAACATAGTGGTAATAAGACTGAACAGTCAGCTTTAAGCTATTTTGGTGTACATCTTTCTTAGGTGTCTCAGACTTGGAAACCAGTTAGAGCTCCACCTGTTTGTATCATTCTTACCTTTAAGCTTAATAGCAATACCAGTACTAAGGTTAGTAGAAACAAGTAGCAAGCCTCAAGATAACAAAATGCAAGATTAGTCCTCCATGTACTCTGCTCATCAATGCAGTAACATAACATAAATGTCCTGTAAGAAAACACTAGGACTGACTTTACCCGGTATCGATGCCTCATTGAAATACTGTGCCAGTGAACCACTTTAGCAGATGTCACCCTTTGGCCTTCTAGAGACAGGAATCCCTCTAACTGTACTAAACCATCACTAAAGTTTTTAACGTTGACAATTTAAGAATTTGCAACCCTCGGCTCTCAAGCTATTTTTACAAATGTTTTGCTTTGGAATGAACTCTCCAGTTTTGTGAGACTTAATAGCAAAGATGCTTTTGACAATCTAAATCCAAATCAGTGGTGTAATACCCTTTTCTTAGACTGGTCCGGAAATACCACCAATTAATTTCTCTGTTAGTCATAGTATTAGTGAATGCTTAATGTAGGTGTCGCTGGTAATCTCTTTGGAATTCGACTCTACCAGTGGGCTCCGTAACTAGCCCAGGCTTCCAATATGAATTGTGTAGTTTCTCAAAAAATGAGTTCTTAAACTTCTCCAAAAGTATGAAGCTTATCTTCACAAGCATACACTATAACTGCATTCTTTCAGCAGTTTATGTCAAAGTCATTTCTTAACAGTTTATCTCTACATTCTACCTGTTTGAGAAGCATGACTCCTGGAGTTGTCGACATGTCACCTTTTAAATAGGCTATCTATAGTCCAGTAAAAATCTCAGCTTTTTCCTTTCTGTTTTCATGCTACTATATGCTTAATTAGATTCTTTCTAAAAATAACACATTTTTCATTAATATTCCCCCAACTTGGCCTATAACGTCAAAGAATACAGGGAAGCATGCGTGAGCGACTTACTCTTTAAATTTTGACAATGGCCATTTCACACTTTGGGAATCTTACCAGAGGGCTCTTCCTATTAGCAGTTAGTACTAAAAGCAATTGTGCCTATTTACAATATTTTGAAGTGACTTACAAATAATAGTATTTTATTAAATAATTTCATAAGAGCATATAATAAAGAGTATTCTCAGTTGAGGTATTTGAAATCTCATCATGAACTAGCAACGGTCCCTAGTTGAGAGGATCAGGAGGTGAGCAAAGGCTTGTGAATACAACTGGAATGTCAAGATGTTGCTCCACATTTAGAGCACACGTGTTGTGCATATAGAGTCATCTTTTGGCTTGAGTGATAAATCTCTTTTATAAGTATGCCAGTACTGTGTGTTTTCTAAATATCTTCAAACTTTTGTAAAATTGAAAAATTTGTTTATATAGTACTAATTTTTTCATGTTATGTAAGTGCAGGGCATGTCATGTGGGTATGATACTGGTATAAACCAAAAAGATAGTGCCAAGAGAAATATACTAATAAATAAATATGTTCTTCCTTTTTGTTGGAAAGCAGAGTCATCCAAAAGTTGACTGGAAAGCTGGAAGTGGGAGCAGGAGTTAGTAGTGAGGGGTGCCCTAATGGCCCAGCTGTGGTAGCCTCGTGTAGGACAGACGTGTCTTTCTCAGTGTGGCTCACAAATGTCTTCCTATCTCCCTTCTCTAGGTCCCTTTTCCATCCCTGTTGGGTTCATGCTGTCTTTTCAATTGTTCAGGTGTTAGCTGTTTTGAGACTATAATTATATTCTCGTTATATCTCTGAGACTACAGCCAAGTCCACATTATCTTGGTTGGACTGCTCATTGTTTTAAAGTCCCAGCTACACATCCACAGCCTCTTAGACTGTTTCTTCAGATAATTAGTTGAATTATATTTTAAACACTTAACCTAATGTTACTAAGGCTGTAGGGGGTGCCTGATTCTGTTTGTGTGTTCTCTTTAGCATTTGTCTATTAAAATAAACCATCCTGGAATTGGAAATAGCACAAATTGTTAAATGTGGAAAATTTCAACTTTTGACATACTGAAATGCCTGTTCAGTGCCTCACTATAATATTATTTCTAATTATTTTAATTCAGAGCACATCACTGGAAGTTTATGATTAGAAAGAGGTTCAGAAAAATCTTCATTAAATAATGCCTGACATCAAAATGATCTTTGTGGCCAGGCACGGTGGCTCACGCCTATAATCCAAGCACTTTGGAGGCCAAGGCGGGTGGATCACCTGAGGTCGGGAGTTCAAGACCAGCCTGACCAACATGGTGAAATCCTGTCTTTAAAAAAAAAAGAGAAGAGAGAAAAAAAGATCTTTGTACTCACACCACAGTGAAATTCAAATGTCTTATTCTGCTAAGGAGGGCCAAAGCAAATGCCTATAATTGCAAAATGGAAGCTGACTAGAATATCAATTCATTGAAGTTATTTTGTATGACATTTTCTCACAAGCTTTTAAAAAAAATACTTGTTTCTTTTTTGACATGGGGTCTCACTGTGTTGTCCAGGCTGGAGTGCACTGGCAAAATCATAGCTCACTGCAGCTTTAACATCCAGGGCCCAAGCGATTCTCCCACCTTAGGCCCCTGAGTCGCTGTAACTACAGGAGCTTGCCACTACGCCCAACTAATTTACTTTTTATAGAGACAGGGTCTTGCTATGTTACCCAGGCTTGACTTAAACTCGTGGGCTAAAGCAATTCTGCCTCTGCCTCCCAAAGTGCTGAGATTACAGTCATGAGGAACAGTGTCTGCCCTTTTCACAAGCTGTTTTCAGAGCTTTTCTAGAGATCATATATTCAAGGTTACTGTAATAATAAGTGGGATTTTACTAGTGGTTGCTGTGACTCCTTCCTGGAGCAAGTACATTAATATAAGAGACAGTTGAACCTACCTTGAAAGGATATGGTTTGTCACACAAATAGTGTGTTGACTATTTTCTGCAGTAGGCCTCTTGTAATATGAAATGCACTACTGCAGATAGGAGTCCACATTTTCAGTTAATACTCAAGAAACTAAGATTTTATTAGCAAGGCTGATGTTTGTCATTTTATCTGGATCTAGTCCTTGTACTTGAAAGAAATAGGACCTCTGCTCTAAGGAAAAATCTGAACCTAATCAAACAACATGAATCATTTACACGTAACCAGTAGACCGCAATGCTTGGAACAGACATCTGTGAGTGCACTCTGAGGGCAAGGGGAAGCTGCCTACGTCCACAGCTTGCAGGCTGCTTTCTGCTTGTTAGAACTTCAATACTGCACCTCGCTCAAGCATTATCAGTAGGCCCACATCGTCAGTGTCTATAGTTGAACCTCAGAAATGCTTGAGTCGAACATAGCCCTCATTTATTTGGTAAATATTTTAAGTTTAGACGTCCAGAAAATTCCAGTGTTCTATGCAGATCCTGCTGCCTAGAATTATAGTTGTGATACAATGTAACATTCTGGTAAGGGGCAGAACGCTTTCGATTTATAGACCTGGGTTGAAACCCTGATTGTAAGGGAAATTACTGATTAATCTATGCAGGTTATTTTTAGCTTCAATTTCCCTGTCTGTAAGAAATAATTCTCTCAACTTACTGTGATGATCACAATGAGAGGAAGTAAATGTATTTTTGCATATTGAAAAGGGCTGTAGAAATATTTACATATTCATAGAAATATTTCAAAAGCTTCCACATGCTTTCAAAACAGTGATTTTAGAAGCTGCAGGTTGTCTCCCTAGGCTTAAATGTCAATACTGCTGTTACTATCTTTACTTACAAAAAAAGCGATGTAAGCTCTCCACCCTACTCACCCCATCACCAAATCCCACAAAAAGTTGCCCAGACATGTGGCAGAAGACACCCGTGTGTTTAAGAAGACACTAAAATGAATTTCTATTCTCTTCCCTCTGTTTTTCTTTGGGATATTTTATTTTTTTATAAATGAAAATTGGGCCAGATGCAGTGGCTCACGCCTGTAATCCCAGCACTTTGGGAGGCTAAGGGAGGAGGATTGCTTGAGCTTAGGAGTTTAAGACCAGCCTGGGTAAAATAGAACCCATGTCTACAAAAAATAACAAAATTAGACAGGCATGGTGGCATGAGCCTGTGGTCCCAAGCTACTTGGTAGAGAATTGAATTAGGTATACTGGTTACACCACATGCATCAGGGAAACTGACTAATAATTAAATCAGGAGAGTTACTTTTAGTTGTAAGTTTATAAAGAATATATGGAATCAGTTCATAAAAATATCACAGCCAAAGTATATGTAAATATTTCTTGGAGCTCATGTTTTCATTCACAAGCAGGAGCTAAAAATGTACTCTCCTAATTAAAAGATAATTTTAAATATTGTAATTGCAAATAGAGATTGCATAACTAATGCTAAGATTAAAGTGATGTAATATTTTTCTTTACGCATTAAAAAATAGACAAAGTTCCAGATTATAGCACTATCTGATATTTCAGATCTCATAAAATTTGTAGGTTATTTCTAGTCAGTGTTCATGTATGCAGTCATGAATATAGAAGATGAATCTGAGTTGTGAAGGTGCAAACTAAAGTTTCCTTAGTACTTGTATAATTTCACTTCCCTTTCTGCATATTGTATTAAGAAATATATTAAGGGCCGGGTGCGGTGGCTCAAGCCTGTAATCCCAGCACTTTGGGAGGCCGAGGCGGGCAGATCACAAGGTCAAGAGAGATCGAGACCATCCTGGTCAACATGGTGAAACCCCGTCTCTACTAAAAACACAAAAAATTAGCTGGGCATGGTGGTGCGTGCCTGTAATCCCAGCTACTCAGGAGGCTGAGGCAGGAGAATTGCCTGAACCCAGGAGGCGGAGGTTGCGGTGAGCCAAGATTGTGCCATTGCACTCCAGCCTGGGTAACAAGAGCGAAACTCCGTCTCAAAAAAAATAAAAAAATAAAAAAAAAAAAAAATATATATATATATATATATTAAATTTCATATTATTAAACTGTATGAGAAAAATACAACAGAATTGATGGAAAAAAATTCTAGGGTTGCCACTGTCAGTGCATGTCCTGGAGCTCACTGCTGTCTTTGTCCTTATAAAGAAATGGAAAGTAAGTCAGGGAAAAGAATCAAAAGAACTCTATCAAGGCAAAACAATTCATTTTGCAGTCTAAAAATAGCATTTTGGGAAATTACTACCCAGTATTTCAAATCCAGGCCTCGTTTGTGCTCACAAAGTGGAAAACAGTACAGAAATAGACCCACATATATATGGTCACCTGATTTATTACCAAGGCACCGGTGCAATTTGATAGGAAAAGGAATGTTCTTGATAAAAGCTGTTAGGTGAAAAATAAATGAACCTTTGCCTTGACTGCAAGCTGTCTTTATTTAAGACACATAAAAATTGATTTAGAATGGATCACAGACCTAAATGTTAAAGATACAACAATAAAACTTTTGGAAGAAAACAGACAAATATCTTCTTTTCCCAGGGAAGAAAAAGATTCTTAAACAGGAAAATTTTAAAAATAGAAAATATTGATACATTGGATTAGATGAAAACTAGGAACTTCTGTTCATCAAAAGACCCCCTTAAGAAAGTGAAAAGGCAAGTTCTACACTCAAGATATATGTGATACATGGATTCAACAAAACATTAGTATCCAGAACGTGTAGAGGATAATTCCCATGAATCAATGAGAAAAAGACAAGCCAATTTTAAAAATGGGCAAAACTGGATGTTGAATGGACTCTTCACAAAACAGGATAACCAAATGACCAGTTTTAATCACTATTTTTTATAAGTGCTCAACATCCTTAGGCATCAGGAAAATGCAAATAAAAACCACAATGTGGGCCGGGCGTGGTGGCTCATTCCTGCAATCCAAGCACTCTGGAGGCCAAGGTGGGTGGATCACCTGAGGTCGGGAGTTCAAGACCAGCCCAACCAACATGGTGAAACCCCATCTTATAAATAAATAAATTAAAAAAGAAAAAAAAAAAAAAAACCACCATGTGGTACCACTACACACCTACTAGAATGCTTAAAATTCAAAAGACTAACAATAAAAAGCATTGGCAAAGATGAGCAGCAGTTGAAACTCTCATACATTACAGGTGGGAAGTAATTTGAACAATGTGAGAGTATATTTCAAAACTAAATGTAATGCTGCACACTGACATGTCAATCTCACTGTTAAATATTTACCCAAGAGTAATGAGTACATATGTTCACCAAAAGCCATGTAAAATAATGTTTGTAGATGAAACCTGGAAACAACCAAAATGCTTTTCAATAAAAGAATGTATAAATCTATTGTGGTATACTCACACAACAGAGTATTATGTAGCAGCTTAAAAGAATGTATTATTGCTGGGTGTGGTGGTACATGCCTGTAGTCCCAGCTACTCAGGAGACTGAGGGGGGAAGATCCCTTAGGACCAGGAGTATGAGGACAGTCTGGGCAACATACCTCAACCCTATCTTTAAATGAATGAATGAACTCTTGGTACACACAACATGAAGTAATTTCACAGATATAATAATGAGTTAAAGGTAACAGACACAAAAGATTACATATTGAATGATTTCATTTTTATGAGTTCAAATATAGAAAAACTATGATGATAGTGTATTTTTTTTAGGAAGGGCCATGAGAGGGATTTCTTAGATGCCAGGTATAATCTATATTTTCATCAGAGTGGGGTTAAATGTCTGTATTCACAGACTTCCTATGTGTGTTCCACCTCATTCCTTTTTTAAAAATAACTATAGGTTGATCTATATATTCTCACGTACATATATAGGTCTCAATACAGACATATACATATATATGTGCTTTACATTTTCTCACATAGGCATGCACATGTGGGTCTCAATACATGCATATATATGTTTATATGTGCTTCATTTTCTCATAAGTGTCTATGGTTTCATTTATTTCTATCCATTCCATGCTTTCCCCTAAATGAAGTCTTAGCAAGCTGCTAAGTCCCTTTTGTTTCTCTTGACACTGTTCAGATTAGCATTTGTTCAGAGTTTTGGCTCCAAGTTATCTTAACTACCTATTTATTTCCTAGAATTTCAAAAATTGAGTTGTCAGTGACAGAGCAGGAGCACTGTCATCTTGAACAAACACCACCACATTAAGTTCCAGCTCCCTTTCTAGCCTCATGCATTTCAAGGAAATCACTTCTCTTCTAACTAAGCAGCCAGAAAGAGCAGAGAGTAAAACACAGATAAGACAGCTCCTGCACAAAGGGAGATGAGGGAAAGGCTTCTGGGTAACTGCCAAAGTTCACCCTCAGACAATGGGCTCCAGCAAACCAACGGACCTTAATAAGCACATTCCTTTCCCTCAAGGTGCTCTGAAAAGAGATGCTAAAAGGCAGACTCAGGTCAGGGGATATTCCTGCAGCTGTAGAAAGAAGTATGGGAACAGACAACTGTTCTCTCTCTCTCTCTCTCTCTCTCTTTCTTTCTTTCAGATAAGCACAACAAAGAGACAAGCAATCCAATCCTCTGGTAAACACTTCCATCCTGAATCCTTAAAAACTCTTTGTAAGAGGGTGTGCCTCTGACCTAACTTGGCCAGATGCCTGTCTCAGGTCTGTTTTCTCTAAAATAAACCTGTCCTGACTGGCAAGCCACCTTTTGTGTTTCTTTCCTTTTTCTTTAATTCTTACAGTTGGGATCTAGATTAACCATTTTTTTTCAACCTAGAAATAAAATATCTCTCTCTGTTTTATTTGTAAAGACACTGAAGTGTCGAGAAGTTAATGAAGTAGCCCAGGGTCAGGACCATAAACTTTATTCATTATTCAGCAATTCAACTATTATAGACAAATGAAATTAACCTCGTCTCAAAGTCTTACTCCACCAGGTACAGTGGTTCACGCCTATAATCCCAGCACATTGGAAGGCCAAGGTGGGTGGATCACGATGTCAAGAGATCGAGACCATCCTGGTCAACATGGTGAAACCCCATCTCTACTAAAAATACAAAAATTAGCTGGGCATGGTGGCACACACCTGCAGTCCCAGCTACTCGGAAGGCTGAGGAAGGACAATTGCTTGAACCCAGGAGGCGGAGGTTGCGGTGAGCCGAGATTGCGCCATTTCACTCCAGCTTGGGTAACAAGAGCGAAACTCCCTCTCAAAAAAAAAAAAAAAAAAAAAAAAAAAGCCTTACTCCTCATTTTCCATTTTCTACAACAGGCAGTATTATTCTCCCTTTAACCCAGATGTAAAATCTGTTTTATTCATAATAAATTTACTATTAAGTGTCTATTATGAAAGCAAAGGGATATAGAGTTGAGAGACTGTGGACCCAATCCTCTACCCCAGTTGATTCTGACTCCTCTCATTCCAAAGTGGTCACTACCTTCCCTTTAGTCTCCCAAAATCAAATATATTAAGTATAAAATTAGACCACTACTTTAAGGTATTTACTAAATTTGAAGCTGCCCTAGACTTTTTTTTCACTTATTGTCTGACTTTGCATGTGGCTTTTTTTGTTGTTTTTTTTTAATTTAGCCTCCTGTCTTTATGCCTGTCACACTGTCACATTAGGCTATGAGTCCAGGAAGGCAAGAACAGCAGCTGGCAAAAGCACCCAAACAAGTATATTTTATTTTGGAGACATTCTTTGTGTCTAGCCTAAATCTATCCTGATGCAGTTTCAGACAACAGAACTCTTTGCTTGGTCTACTTACAGAATAAATATGATAGAAAGGAGGAATTCAAAGAAGGGAAATGGGGAAAATATGACACTTTACAAGGGTGACACTTTAAAAATATGTACATTGCTGCAATCATTAACAAAACCCCTAAAAAAGACTCAGTGCTCAGAACAAACAATCCACCCTTTTAAAAAATTAAATGGCCAGGCGCGGTGGCTCAAGCCTGTAATCCCAGCACTTTGGGAGGCTGAGACGGGTGGATCACGAGGTCAAGAGATCGAGACCATCCCGGTCAACATAGTGAAACCCCGTCTCTACTAAAAATACAAAAAATCAGCCGGGCATGGTGGCACGTGCCTGTAATCCCAGCTACTCAGGAGGCTGAGGCAGGAGAATTGCCTGAACCTAGGAGGCGGAGGTTGCGGTGAGCCGAGATAGTGCCGTTGCACTCCAGCCTGGGTAACAGGAGCGAAACTCTGTCTCAAAAAAAAAAAAAAAAAAAAAAATTAAATGATGTTTCTTGTAGCCTAGGAGGCATTTGCATTAAAAAGAGAAAGGCAGTTTTATCTTTGTTGATGGTGAAAGGATGATAACAGGAAAATTTATTTTCAGTTTTTAAAGCCAGCCCCTGCCCGTCTGCCTGGGAGAACCCCTGAAGCATTATTCAGCGCACACCACCCTCAGGGCATTCGCTTCTTGTGACAACAGGTCCACAGGTGTCTCTGCCTAGGGGCTGAAACATCATTTTAGACTGCAAGACCATTAAAGGGAGAAACGTGAGTCCATTAAATCCTTTTCATAAAGCGTTAGAGGAATTAGATCAACATAGTCAAATCAGTACACCTTATAAAATTAGTCAGGGGAGAAAACCGCATTGCTTCTAAAAAAATAAATAAACTTAGCTCCTCATTTTATCAATACCCCAAAATAATATCATGAACTAAAACTATGAATTGCAGATAACATTAAAAAACAAAAACAGCCCTAGGATTAAATACTGTAAAATTAAAAACAGGTGGACTTTTTCATATACAAATTAAAAATTCTCTTCAGTACACGTAGTAATAAAAATGAAATGCCCACAGTGCACAAAGAAATATTTCTACAAATATGAGAAAGGCTTGCTATTTTATACAATTAAAGATAAAATAAATGAAAAAGAAAATCACAACGATCGACAGACAAATAGGTCAAATTATCTCAAAAGATGCCACGAAATTTTGAGTTGGAAACTGTTGTCTTTAACTTTAGAAGAGAATGTATCAAAAGAGAAAGTGGAAAATAAAAATTGTGTTGCTCAGTGGTCAAAATAATAGACTACACTAAAAGTCACCTTAATAGTTTAATCTCACCTACTTTTCAGTGGATTTTAATTTGTCATCTGGGAAAAATTCAAGTTTTTGTTTTTAACAGGTCTTACTTGATTGCCCAGGCTGAAGTGTAGTGACGTGATCTCGGCTCACTGCAACCTCTCCCTCCCGGGTTCAAGCAATTCTCATGCCTCAACCTACTGAGTAGCTGGGATTACAGGTGCCCACCATCACACTTGGCTAATTTTTGTATTTTTAGTAGAGACAAGGTTTTGTCATGTTGGCCAGGCTGGTCTCGAACTCCTGACCTCAAGTGATCCACCAGGCTCGGCCTCCCAAAGTGCTGGGATTGATGCAGGATTTTTTGCTCCTTAGTTCAGCTAAAATCTGAGTTCTTGTCCTACGACCAGAAAAAATTAGGCTGCAGACACATTGACGTTGGGTCCACCTGCCCGGTGCAGCAAAGCCAAACACTGACATCAAGATTTACAGCAAGAAAAAGTGAAGCATTTATTAAAGTGCACCACATGAAGAGAATCAGGCAGCAAATGCTTAAGCTTCAAACTCCCAAATGGCCTAAATGTAAGAGGCTTTTTTTTTTTTTTTTTTTTTTTTTTTTGAGAGAGAGAGAGAGAGAGTGCTGAGGCTGGAGTGCAGTGGCACCATCTTGGCTCACTGCAATCCCCACCTCATGAGTTCAAGCAATTGTGTCTCAGCCACCCGAGTAGCTGGGATTACAAGTATGTACCACCACGCCTGGCTAATTTTTGTATTTTTAGTAGAGGTAGTGTTTCACCATGTCAGCCAGGCTGGTCTCAAACTCCTGGCCTCAAGTGATCCACCTGTCTCAGCCTCCCAAAGTCCTAGGATTACAGGCATAAGCCACTGTGCCTGGCCACATGTAATAGTTTTTAAAGGAGGAGGCAGACGTTACAGGCAAAGTCATAAATCAACACATGGAGGCTATACATTCTTACCTTTTTTTTTTTTTTTTTTTTTTGAGACAGTTTCGCTCTTGTTACCCAGGCTGGAGTGCAATGGCACGATCTTGGCTCACTGCAACCTCCGCCTCCTGGGTTCGGGCAATTCTCCTGCCTCAGCCTCCCGAGTAGCTGGGATTACAGGCACGCACCACCACACCCAGCTAATTTTTTTTTTTGTATTTTTAGTAGAGACGGAGTTTCACCACGTTGGCCAGGATGATCTCGATCTCTTGTCCTCGTGATCCACCCACCTCAGCCTCCCAAAGTGCTGGGATTACAGGCTTGAGCCACTGCGCCCAGCCCAAGGCTATACATTCTTTTGGTATAAAATTGTGGGATCTCTCAAGGAGTGGTCCCGCAGGTCATAAGTGGATTGAAAGATTTTCTGATTTGTAGATTGTTAAGCTTTGGTCTAAAATCCTGGGGTCAGTAGAACAGAATGTTGAGCTCTGGCCTGTGGGCATGACTTCCTGTAGGACCCTCATGAAGAAATTTAGAACAAAGAACAGTAGTCAGAATTCAGTCCTCAGTTCCCTGCATCTGAGCTCTACCTGCCAGCAGACAGGATTTTTCCATCTGATTTCTGAAAAACAACTCAGGGACAGATGTTAAGGTGTTATCTTTAATCTCCCTCCTGGCTCTAACCTCCTTGGCTGCTGTTTTTTTGTTTTGTTTTGTATTTGTTTTTTTTTTTTTTTTAAAGATGGATGGGGTTTCATATTGGTCAGGCTGGTCTTGAACTTCTGACCTCAGGTGATCCGCCCGCCTCAGCCTCCCAAAGTGCTGGGATTACAGGCGTGAGCCACCAGGCCCGGCCTGGCTGCTGTGTTAAGCTATTGTTACCTTCTTGCTTATCAGGTTGTTTGTTTTCTCCTGAAGGCCAGCTAGGTGCCTGGAATTTCCCTTGGAACAAACTTAAGATTTTCTTTTCTTTTGATGCTTAGAGGGCTTTCACCAAGAGGAGTTTCTGCTCCATCTCAATTTAAGCTTACCCTTCATCGACCATTACATTTTTTGTGCCCTCCTAATATGTGCATCTCAGCTCTATTTTTGAGCTATCTGAGAGACCGACACTAGAGTTTTACATCATATGCTACTGCTGGTGGGAAATCTCGGAGCGCTGAACCTTAATTTGGACAGAAAAAATGTAATCGGGAATCATAGTAAATTCAATAATATTCTGACAATCTCATCAAACTTGGACTAATCTGCTGTAGACATTGTGAGGTCATAGGTGTCAAAGAGTTTTTGGGAACTGCCTTTTAGCGAGCACCAGGTTCATCAAATCTTAAAGTAGCTGTGCTTACAAGACTTTCTACCCGACTTACGTGGTTTATGCTCCTGTCAGCCAGACGCTGAGCAGCATCTCCGGCGAGATTGTCGCTGGCTACCTCATTTGCTCTCTATCTTTAGAAATTCCATCTTAGGGCCTCCTCTTGGGCTAAGCTTTCTCAAAGATTTTACCTTCTAAACTTGTAGCAGGAGCGGCCATGGGAAACAGAGCTCTCGAACACCAAATGGGGAAGGAAGAAGTTTATTATTATTATTATTATTATTATTATTATTATTATGGCCAGGAGCCAGGTGATGGTTCCAAATTACCCAGTTCCTCCAACAAAGGAAGGTTCCGCCTTTATGTAGGCTTGCACTCTAGATATTACACGTGAAAGAATCTTAGGTTTACAGCCTTAGAAATCACCAGTGAAAGGGCTTTGGGTTTGCAGCTTTAGGACTCACATGTGAAAAGGTTTCGGGTTTACAGCTTTAGAAATCACCTATGAAAGAGTTTCAGGTTTACAGTTTTAGAAATCACCTATGAAAGGCTTTCGGGCTTACAGTTTTAGGAATCACGTGTGAAAAGGTTTTTGGGTTTGATCTTGTTTTAAGTAAAAACAGTGTCTTCTGGAGAGTTTCCCCATACAAAGCATGTTATTTACAGGAAGGTAAACTCAGGAGGCACCGATTGGCCAGTCTTTTCTTCTACTGAAATGCTTTGTGGAAGTGGAGGGGGAAGTTGACCCCAGATGCCTCAGTCTCCTTCCTCAAACTCACCGCCACCTCCCAGAAAAGGTCTGGGAAACAAAGGTGGTCTATCATCTATCACTACTGACTCCAGCTTGCAATGGCCATTGGTAGCGACCCAGAAACGCGTCCTAGAAAGTCCCAGTTAGTCCTCAGATCAGATGTCACTGAAGCTGGTACTTGTTCCTCCTGCATTGCTGAAGAGGGCTGCATGTGGAAATGCTAACAATAAAAACAGTGAAGGAATGTTTGTTTATGTATGTCCTACATTGCATATAAACCATGATAAAATTAACGTACACAAAAGACAAAAATTTTTAAGTTGCCTTAAATTAATAAATTATTCCATAACTAAGTGTGACCTTGTAAACGACTCATGGTGGGACTCAATCTAATGAAAGCTACTCACTCAACACTGTATTGTCCAATGTGACTGGATTGCCCACAGCCTGGCCAGCATGATGACTTAGAGTAGAAGGGCTTTGAGTGTCCCCTGGCGACACGGGGACTAGGCAGAATGACCAGTGAGTACATGCATGTGGATCCGAGCTATTGCCGGGGAGTATGGCTTCTTAGATGATCACTGTTCATTTGAAATTCTGGCCTTTTTGTGGCTATTGCATTCTCACAGATAACTCTGCTGTTGAAAAGTAGGAGTTGTTTATTATCTTAGCAGTTATGTGAAAATGCTTGCAGCCAAGCCAAGGAACTAATTGCTGATTTTGCAGAGACGCAAATGTTCTTTCTGTAGACAAGGAAAGCCAAATTAATAAAAATATCTCAAGTACCATCCTAAAACAGGTCAGAAAAAATAAAATTAAAAAACCTGATGTGCAAAACTGTTGCAATTGAATTTGGTTTCGATGACTATGTTCAGTGAATGAATGTAGAGTGAGGAAGCTAACAAGTTACTGGGTGAGAGTTAAGAACATGATGTCTAGAGCGGACTAGCCAGTTGAGATTCTGACTCTGCCACTTACCAGCTCTGACCTTGGACCATTGGCCTGCTCCATGATTCAGTTCTTTGTCTACATGATGAAAATGTGGATAGTGTTAATATTAACAACTTGAAGGTTAGCTGGGAGGATTAAAGTTGTTAGCATATGTAAAGTGATCAGAATGGTGTTGGCAAAAATGGCAAGCTATTGCCACAGCATAGCCCTGTGTGTTTCTCTGTTATGTAAGCACAGGGCACACATTTAGGGTGTCTTTATCTTTTCTATAATTAGCCCATTGTCTCCAAATTCATATAACAGTACTAACAATAGAAGGGATCCATTACAAATAATTTCAGCAAAATTACTCTGCATTCATATATGAGGCCAGTGACAATCCTGAGTCATTTCTTCATACTTTTTTTCCTGGTGAGTATTGATTATTTTAAGGGCATGATCTATTAGAAATTGTGACTCAGGGCCAGGCACTGTGGCTTATGCCTGTAATCCCAGCACTTTGGGAAGCAAAGGCAGGCACTTGAGGTCAGGAGTTCAAGACCAGACTGGCCAACATGGTGAAACCTTGTCTCTACTAAAAATACAAAAATTAGCTTGGCAGGGTGGTGGGCACCTGTAATCCCAGCTACTCAGGAGACTGAGGCAGGAGAATTGCTTGAACCTGAAAGGTGGAGGTTGCAGTGAGCTGAGATCACACCACTGTACTCCAGCCTGGGTGACAGAAAGAGATTACAAAAAAGAAGGAAAGAAGAAAGAGAAGGAAAGAAAGAGAAAGAGAGAGAGAGAAAGAGAAAGAAGAAAAAGAAAGAAAGAAAGAAAAGAAAGAAAGAAGAAAGGCAACTCAGAACCAATAGAAAATAGCCTTAGAGCAGGCGTCCCCAAACTGCGGCCCCCTGAGGCCATTTATCCGGCCCCCCGCCGCACTTCAGGAAGGGGCACCTCTTTCATTGGTGGTCAGTGAGAGGAGCACAGTATATGGCGGCCCTCCAACGGTCTGAGGGACAGTGAACTGGCCCCCTGTGTAAAAAGTCTGGGGACGCCTGCCTTAGATACTCTGTTTTGTACATCAAACTTAATTTTCACAATGGTTTGTACTAAAAATGATCCATACAATAAATATTTGTTAAATTTGTTTACTTTATTTATTAACATGATATAATTTATGACACTAAAGATATTCTAAAACATAAG
This sequence comes from Saimiri boliviensis, assembly GCF_048565385.1. Classification (NCBI taxonomy): domain Eukaryota; kingdom Metazoa; phylum Chordata; class Mammalia; order Primates; family Cebidae; genus Saimiri; species Saimiri boliviensis. Next base: position 6,777,022 of record NC_133463.1, on the reverse strand, counting down.
TCATAAGTAGATGATTCTCAAGAAAATGTTCATGAACATACTCTAACTGGTTCTCTTATGATTTTCTTTAATTTAGAGATGACATTTAAAATTATTTTACCAGGAATAAAAACAAAACCTCTTGTTTACACGGGTAAGTCACAATTGAAAGATATTTTCATATAATAAGACAACATTTAGTCCTACTCGGACATTTTTATTTTCATTCTAATTTCTCATCCAGGTCTGGAGGATCAATTTGCAACAAAATCTTAACTACACATTCCAAAGGATGTTAGCAGAAATGTATAACAAAGACCTCAATTCCCATTCTGACTGTCAGAAAAAATAGTTGAGATTTTCAGCATCTGAAACAATATTTTCTGAATGAGAGATGCCTCAAATGAAGGAAATCTCTATAGATATCGATATCTAAGTCATCTGAACTCTAATAGCACAATAAGGAAATAAATAAGAGAAAGGATATTTAGATTTCAAGTAATACGCGTAGGAAACATGTATTATTACTGCCCATCTGCTCCTCTCAAATATGCCTGGACATGTTTCCTAGTGGCAGAAGGTGAGAGTAGGCAAAATCTCACGATTGTCAGAGTATGGTCCCGCTGAAAACAACAATAATTATCTTCCTAAAGTAAGTGTGGTGTTTCAATTATTGGTAATCAAGTTTATGATACTCTATTTTCTGTCTTCAATTTGACATCTAGGAATACTGGTTATAAAAGTGACAATTGCTTTAATAATTGGGGCACCAAAGAGCATATGAAATTAACCTTGTCTCCTTGAAATTGGCTGATATTCATATGTGAAGTACAGCAAGCCTCTTTTTATCTTACATCTACTCAAATCTCTCTTTGAACTGAGGAATAGTGGATTTAAAAAAATCTAATATGAACATGCAATTTTTTCAATTATTCAGATTTTATACATACAATAAATATTTGATGGATTCTTTTGGCAGTTGATGACTTAAAATCTATTCTCTTAATTAATAGACAACTTTTCAAATGTTTTAATTTTTTCAGAGAGTGAGTAGACAACTTACCAAGGAAATAAAAATGTAATAGATGATTTGAGTGGCATGTGATCTTTTTAGCTGTGGTTTAGATACAAAGCATGAATTCCAACATTCACCTTAACCCCTGTATTCTAAAATTCAAACCTAGTATAAATCATCAGTAGAGTTGTATAAAATCTAACTGATGTCTAAATTTCTCCAGAAATGGAAAAAGTTACTACCAACAAGGGCAATTCATTTTATCTTTGCGTAACCTCTGATTCTTGAAATGTTCTTTCTTTAACCAGTATTCTTGAAGGCACATAGAAAAATTCTGATCCGGCCAGGTGCAGTGGCTCACGCCTGTAATCCCAGCACTTTGGGAGGCCCAGGCGGGTGGATCATGATGTCAAGAGATCGAGACCATCTTGGCCAACATGGTGAAACCCCGTCTCTACTAAAAATACAAAAATTAGCTGGGCGTGGTGGTGAGCACCTGTAGTCCCAGCTACTCAGGAGGCTGAGGCAGGAGAATTGCCTGAACCCAGGAGGCGGAGGTTGTGGTGAGCCGAGATCGCGCCATTGCACTCCAGCCTGGGTAACAAGAGCAAAACTCCGTCTCAAAAAAAAAAAAAAAAAAAAAAAAAAAAAAAAAAAAAAAAAATTCGGCAAACTCCAGACAAGATAACCTCAAAGACAAGCATATCCAGATACATAATCAAACAGTAAAAACTAAAGATAAAGAAAAACTCTTGTCACAGCCAGAGAAAAATGAACTGATGATGTAACAATTTAATATAACAATTTAATTAATGGTGGATTTCTTATAAGAAACCATGAAGGCCAGAAGGCAGTAGCACACATTTTTTTTAAATGCAGAAAGTAAAGTACTATCAACTCGGAATTCTATATCCAGAGAAAACATTCTTCAAGAATAAGGCAAAGTACAGATATTCTCAGGAGAAGGAAAACTTAAAATAATTATTACCATCAGACCCACTCTAAAAAATGCTAGAGAAAATTATTTAAGCTTAGAGAAAAATATACCAGAGAAAAACATGGAACTTCAGAAACAAAGGAAAAGTAAGAGAAATGGTAAATATCTGGGTAAATGGGTTAGCCTATTTTTTTTTTTAAGTTCTTTAAAGATGTATGGCTGTTGAAATTTGAGAGTTATAGCACAGTCAGTTAAGTGTTTCAAGTAGAGAGGTGGAATACACACAATAACTATAATACAAAGGAGGAAAAAAATAAAGGGACTTAACTGTGGTGAGGCTTCAACTTCGTACTTAAAATGGTAACATACTAACTACAAGTACAGGCAATATGTATCACAATTAGATTAGGTACTGTGTCTTATGAGCTCTGAAACAACCTCTGGAAAAAATATTTTCAAGTCAAATTAATCAAAAAGTCACGAATTAAATTATGAATGATTTAGATAATAAGTAAAAGGGAATGCCAAAATTACTCCACTTGCTCAAAAGTAGGCAGGGGAGAAGAAAAAGATAAACAAAAATCATAGGGATTAAACAAACACAGACAATAAAAATGGCAGCAAAATAGCACACCCCTGTAGTTTGAGCTACTCAGGATTTCAAGACTGCAGTGAGCTGTGATGGCGCCAGTGCACTCCAGCTTGGGCAACAGAGCAAGACCCTGTCTCTGAAAAACACACAACAAACAAACAAAAGATGATTTTTCCTCTCCAGGCCAGTCAAAAATATTCGCTTTCAGTATATTAAATAAAACTCAAAACATTTCTTTCTGAATTCAGTCTATATGATCTTGCTTAATACTGACTAGCAAGCCATTTGCTGGGGGCCCAATTACCTATGCGTTTCTACTAGGGCCATGGCTGATATCTCATCAAGAGGTTCTCAAGCAAGTGGGCATCAAGCATCTCTGAGGAACTTGTAGAAGCGCAGACTGTTGGTCCCATCCTAGGTTTCTGACTCAGTAGGCAAGTAGCTCTCCCTTCCTTCCCTCCCTCCCTCCTTTTCTCCCTTCCTTCCTTCTCTCCTCCCTTCCTTCCCTCCTTCCTTCCTTCCTTTTTTTGATGGAGTCTCGCTCTGTTTTCCAGGCTGGAGTGTAGTGGCCCAATCTTAGCTCACTGCAACCTCCGCCTCCTGGGTTCAAGCTATTTTCCCTGCCTCAGGCTCCTGAGTAGCTGGGGTTACAGGCATGCCACTACACTCAGCTAATTTTTGTACATTTAGAAGAACGGGGTTTTGCCTTGTTGGCCAGGCTGGTCTTGAACTCTTAACCTCAGATGATCCACCCGCCTTGGCCTCCCAAAGTTCTGAGATTACCGGCGTGAGCCACTGCACGCTGCTGTGGACAGCTTTCCTTTCTAAGGTTCCCAGGGAGCCTGGGAGAACCATTTTGAGAACCGCTGCTCTAGCGTTTATATCCTGTGGGGAAAAGGAAAACAGATCCCTTGCCTTTCTAAAGGAGGGCAGTTGATAGATGGGCATAGAGTCGAACTGAATGAAAAATAAAAATGACTGCTCCATAAATCTGGGGAAAGGGGGACAGGCCAGAGTTGAGAATAGGACAATTCACTACGGTGAAAGCAACTTCTAAGTAGAGCCCAAGACGCAGGTCTGGGAGGCCATGGGTGGCTCACACACGCTTATTCATTGTGATGGAAAGGGAAAGTCTACCTAACAGTAGTTTGGCTAAAGAGACAAAAGATATTCTTTGAATCATTACATATGTTTTTAAAGAGAACTCGCAGGTGAGAGAGGGAAGCATCTTTGCTGGTGAGACATCCAGGATGTGGCTTGGGGACTTCGCTGTGAACAAGACCAGGCTGAGTGCCGCGGGCGCTGACTCCCAGACACCCAGCTTCACAGCTGAGAGGAAAAGGACTGGCTGTAAAATAGAAAATAACTAATTCCTTCATAAAACTGTCAAAAATCCCCTTTGGACAGTTGGGTTTAAGTAATCACGCTCGGGAGATTTACAAGGAGATTAGCAGATACATAAGGGAACTTTTTTCCCTTAAAGGGTTTGGGTTTGTTTTATATTTAAGACTGTGTAAGAAGATAGAAGAGGGAAATTTAAACAAACTTTATAGTAGGCTTAACATGCTCAGCGGCACAGGAGGACTGGAGACTCTCCTTCTGACGGGTTTCTCAACTCCACCATTGATCTAACTCAGAAAAAATTCATTAATTTAACTGGTGGCACAGAGTCCATTCATAAGAAATAAACCATCATATGAATGGTTTACTTAAAGCAATAAATAATATTTCTATCTATATAGCTCAAATTATATTTCTCAAAATTTATTATAAATTAACATTCTTTTTGCTGCTTACTGGATCCGATAAAGACAAGAAACAGCACATAATTCGTTAGTCTTTTGAGGTGGAAAAAGCTGTTCCCCTCATTATTATAATCATAACCTAATCATCTGAACATTTTTACACTCTGAATAGAATGCAGTATTTTCTTTGGGGAACTCTAAGCAATTAGGGTTAATGTTATTTCTCTCTCTCTTTTTTTTTTTTTTTTTTTTGAGACAGAGTTTTGTTCTCATTGCCCAGGCTGGAGTGCAATGGCCCAATCTCAGCTCACTGCAACCTCCATCTCCCAGGTTCAAGCCTTTCTCCTGCCCCAGCCTCCCAAGTAAGTGGGATTACAGGCATGCACCACCACGCCCGGCTAATTTTTTGTATTTTTTAGTAGAGTAGGGTTTTCCCATGCTGGTCAGGCTGGTCTGGAACTCCCGACTTCAGGTGATCCACTCACCTGGGCCTCCCAAAGTGCTGGGATTACAGGCATGAGCAACTGCACCCGGCTGAATGCCCTTTATTTCTAAGAATGGCAGTCAACTAAATGTATTTGTGGCCCATAATAACAGATTGTATTTATGTGAGTCACTATAGTCGAAACAAAAAGTCCTTCCCTGCATCACAATCGCATTGGAATCTCGTCCATTCCTTTCGAAGTTGGCCCAACCAGATACCGGCATTACCCCATTGTTTTGAGGAGCCACATTCATACACTAGGAAAGAGAGAAGTGGCTTCTCAGTACTGGCCTTTGATGACCAACGCTTCAAGCAGACTCTCCTTCCTGATTCTACTGTGCCCTCCTCAGGAACACAGTAAAAGTTGCACAGCATGCAGAACACTACTATTGAGCACATTTAAACATACTAACGTTTTAGCACATTTTGAAACTACAATAATGTGTTTTGGCTGGGCGTGGTGGCTCATGCCTGTAATCCAAGCACTTTGGAGGCCAAGGCGGGCGGATCACCTGAGGTCGGGAGTTCAAGACCAGCCTGACCAACATGGTGAAACCCCATCTTAAAAAAATAATAATAAATAATGTGTTTTATTTGCTTTTCCCCGGTGTTTTTCAAGAATCTTATACGATGAGGATTAGGTCATCCAGAGCGCTCAGAGGAGCAGGATTAAGCAAAACCGCCCTTTTCCAGAACTGCTAACAAGTGCTATGATCACACAACCCTGAATGAGCAGAAAGCCAGTGCATTTTCATCCTCCGCAAGGGTTTTTCTCCACTGATCAGAGAAACTGATGAGTCTTGGGAGAGACTGATAGCCCTAAATAAAAGAATTGTTTGTACACTTTAGAAAAGAAGAGAATTTTTCTGAAGAAATGAAAATGCATCTTTTAATTAAAAATATGCCAAAGCGGAAGAGATGAATTTACTGCTCCAGGGCCCTTGCAAAGAGTTTTAGTCTCTGTGGAAGCTCTCAGTCTAGAGCTGTTTTCAAGTGTGGTTCGTGACCCCCTGTGTCTTAATCATTGAGGTCCCATGGCAACAAGCACAGATGAGCTCGTCTCTTTCTGGCTGTACTGAGTCCGTCTGTATTGGGGCTGCATGTTTCTCAAGTTTCCTAATTGAAATCATAGCTCATTTTAGCCTTGAACTCCTGGGCTCAAGTGATCCTCCCGCTCAGTCTCCTGCACAGCTGGGACTTCAGAAATGTGCCACCAGACCCAACTAATTTAAAAATTTTTTCATAGAGATGAGGTCTCGCTGTGGTGCTCAGATTGGTCTCGAACTTCTGACCATAGGTGATCCTCCCACCTCAGTCTCCCAAAGCTCTCGGATTACAAGTATGAGCCACCCCAGCTGGCCCTAAGTGATTCTTATTTTCACTAAAATTTGAGAGCCCCTGATCAGTACCCGAAGTTCAGTCAACTCAAGCCTCTTAAAGCAGGCTTGCTTGGTGAAAATATGTTATGCTAATCAAACTCACCTGAGTCTAATGCACTAAAATGTTCTAAAAAGTAAGAACTCTTATTACTCACCTGTCCAGGACTTAGAGAAAAGCCTGATTGATCATAGAAGCTCCAAAAATGTTGGCTGAATATTTAGTAGAATTGAGTGTCTCATATATGAAAAAATTATTGAATAACTATAAATAGGTGAATAAATATAAACAGGTAAATGAATAGGGGAGAAAGAATGAAGGAATCATTAATAACAATGGAAAATCCATTAATAACAATAAAAATGACCATTTAGTAAACACACAGCAATTGCTGCAATCGTCAGTTATCAATGGTTGCTAAAATTAGTATGTTAAAATATGAGAGAAGAGGCCAGACATGGTGGTTCAAGCCTGTAATCCCAGTACTCTGGGAGGTAAAGGTGGGAGGATCGCTTGAGCCCAGGTGTTTGAGACTGGACAACATAGTGAGGTGCCGTCTGTACAAACATTAAAAAATTAGCGGCCTGGCGCGGTGGCTCAAGCCTGTAATCCCAGCACTTTGGGAGGCCGAGGTGGGTGGATCACGAGGTTGAGAGATGGAGACCATCCTGGTCAACATGGTGAAACCCCGTCTCTACTAAAAATACAAAAAAAAAAAAAATTAGCTGGGCATGGTGGCGCGTGCCTGTAACCCCAGCTACTCAGGAGGCTGAGGCAGGAGAATTGTCTGAACCCAGGAGGCGGAGGTTGCGGTGAGCCAAGATCGCGCCATTGCATTCCAGCCTGGGTAACAAGAGCGAAACTCCGTCTCAAAAAAAAAAAAAAAAAAAAAAAAAAAAAAAAAAAAAAATTAGCCAGGTATGGAAATGGTGGATGTCTGTAGTCCCAGCTACTTGGAAGGCTGAGGTGGGAGGATCTCTTGAACTTGGGAGGTTGAAGCTGCAGTGAGCTGTGATGGAGCCACTGAACTTCAGTTTGGGTGACAGAGCAAGGCACTGTCTCAAAAAAAGAAAGTATGAGAGAAGAAACGAGAAAGAGAAGCAAGGTACTTGGTCAAGGAGTATCTTCCCACAGGTTACTCACTAATTACAAAGGGAAAACCAGTAGATTTACTGTGGAGATATCTGGCAAATGCCGGTTTCACCAAGTGATCAAATATAATAGCAGTAAGAAGACATAGTGACATCACCTGCCTCCTGATAAGATGCCCTGAGTTGGGCACCCTGTTGCTTCTGTGGTGTTCTTGCCAAAATACGTGAGCAAAATTTAATCACAAAGAGACTTTGGAAAACCCAAACTGGGCGAGTGCAGTGGTTCATGCCTGTAATCCCGGCACTTTGGGAGGGTAGGAGGGAGGATCGCTTGAGCCAAGGAGTTCAAGAACAGCCTGGGCAGCATAGCAAAACCCTGTCTCCACAAAAAATGAAAAATAAAAAAAATAACTGGACATAGTTGTGTATGCCTGTGGTTTCAGCTACTTAGGTAGCTGAGGTGGGAGGATTGTTTGAGCCTTGGAGTTTGAAGCTACAGTGAGCTATGATCATACTGCTGCACTCCAGCCTGGGCAACAGCATGAGATCCTGTCTTAAAAAAAAAAAAAAAAAAAAAAGAAAGAAAAGAAAAAGAAAAAAAGAAACCAAAACTGAGGGACATTCTGCAAAATGACTAGTCAGTGTCCTTGAAAAGTGTCAAGGTCATGAAGGACGAGAGTCTGAGGAACTTCCCAGATTGGAGGATACTAAGGAGGCCAGACTCATAAAGCGGATTCTGGGTCGTCTCCTGAACTGTCAGTGGAGACGTGGCTGAGTGCCCATCCACCCTGGAGTGTAGTTGATAATACTGTATTAATTTTAATTTTCTTGAATTCCTGATCTCAGATGATCCGCCTGCCTCGGCTTCCCAAAGTCCTGGGATTACAGGCGTGAACCACTGTGCTTGGCCTGCAGGATGTTTAATATCGCTACTTACATTTCTCTTTCATATTTGCAGTGGCCCTCTGAGGAAACAGTACGACCTACATTTGAGAACTACGGAAAGTATGTCAAAATGTTATGACAAATAGTATTAATATATATTGTGATGATGGTATGTTCAGTAGTTTTGGGGAAAAGGTTATAAAATCAAGGGTAGTGCTTTAAATGTTTACTCTTTCGTTGTATGGAAAGTAATTTTCCTATATAAATCATTAGAGCTATACATGATCTGGACTTTTGTTTGAATGGACTTCCTAATTTAGAATTTTGTTTTAATAGACAGGGTCTCACTCTGTTGCCCAGGCTGAAGTGTAGTGGTGTGATCATGTCTCACTGCAACCTCAGCGACCCTTCCACCTTAGCGTTTTGAGTATCTGGAGCTACAGGTGCCCACTACCATGCCCAGCTAATTTTTAATGGTGAGGTAGTAAAGAAATAGGAAGACTTTTACACTATTAGTGAGAATGTAAATTTGTTCAACCATTGCAGAAGAGAATGTGGTGATTCCTCAAAGTTTTAGAACTGGAGATACTATTTGACCCAGCAATGCCATTACTGGGTATATACTTGGAATGTAAATCATTCCGAGGATTTATATTCTAAATCCTTGGAATGTAAGCCTTTCTGTTATAAAGATACATGTGCATGTATGTTCATTGCAGCACTATTCACAATAGCAAAGACATGGAATCCACCCAAATGCTCATCAATGATAGACTGGATAAATAAAATGTGGTACATTCACACCATGGAATACTATGCAGTCACAAAAAAGAACGAGATCATATCATTTGCAGGGACATGGATGAAGCTGGAAGCATTATTCTGAGCAAACTAATGCAGGAACAGAAAACCAAACACTGCGTGGTCTCATTTACAAGCGAGAGCTGGACAATGAGAACACATGGACACAGGAAGGGGAAGAACACGCACCGGGGCCTGTTGGGGTAGAGCAGGGTGTGGGATAGAGCATCAGGAAAGAGAGCTAATGCATGCTGGGCTTAATACCTAGGTGATGGGTTGACAGGTGCAGCAAACCAACATGGCACACGTTTACCTGCGTAACAAACCTGCACATCTGCACGTATACAATGGAACTTGAAAAATAAAATACTTTTTTTTTTTTTTTTTTTGTAGAAACAGGGTCTCACTATGATTCCCAGGCTGGTGTTGAATTCCTGGATTCAAGTGATCCTCCCACATCAGCCTCCCAAAGTGTTTGGATTACAGGCTTGAGCCACTGTGCCTGACCAAAAATGTTAGATTTATAGAAAAACTGTGCAGGTGGCATGAAGCATTCTCAAATACCCTGCACAGTTTTCCATATTATTAATATCTTAACATTAATTTGGTAATTTGTTATAATTAATAACCCAATATTGAAAAACTGAGTTATTTTATTATTATTATTTTTTAAGATGGGGTTTCCCCATGTTGGTCAGGCTGGTCTTGAACTCCGGACCTCAGGTGATCTGCCCGCCTTGACCTCCAAAGTGCCTGGATTACAGGCGTGAGCCACCACGCCCGGCAGAAAAACTGGGTTATTAACTTGATAAAGCCCACACTTTATTCAGATGGTCTGTGTTTTTTTTTTTTTTCTCTAATTACCTTTTTTCTGCTCCAGTATTATATCCAGGACACCACTTCACATTTAGTCCTCTTATCTCGTTAGGCTTCTCCTGGCGAGGAGGGGCGGGGGCGCGTTTCTCAGGTGTTCCTTGGTAGTTTTGTTCAGGTTTTTTTTTTTTTTTTTTAATTGAGACGGAGTTTCGCTCTTGTTACCCAGGCTGGAGTGCAATGGCGCGATCTCGGCTCACTGCAACCTCCGCCTCCTGGGCTCAGGCAATTCTCCTGCCTCAGCCTCCTGAGTAGCTGGGATTACAGGCATGCGCGACCATGCCCAGCTAATTTTTTTTGTATTTTTAGTAGAGACGGGGTTTCACTATGTTGACGAGGATGGTCTCGATCTGTTGACCTCGTGATCCACCTGCCTCGGCCTCCCAAAGTGCTGGGATTACAGGCTTGAGCCACTGCACCCGGCCTTGTTCAGGTATTTTATAGAATGTCCCTCAATTGGGATTTGTCTGATGTTTTTCTCATAATTAGTCTGGGATTATGGGTTCTAGGGAGGAGACCAAAAAAGGTGTGGCATTTTCTTTTTGTTTGTTTGTTTCGTGAGATGGAGTCTTGCTCTGTTGCCCAGGCTGGAGTGCAGTGGTGCAGCCTCGGCTCACTGCAACCTCTGCCTGCTGGGTTCAAGCGATTCTCCTGCCTCAGCCTCCCAAGTAGCTGGGATTACAAGCGCCCGCCACCACATCTGGCTAGTTTTTGTATTTTTAGTAGAGACGGGGTTTCACCATGTTGGCCAGGCTGTTCTCTAACTCCCAACCTCAAGCGATCCCCCTGCCTTGGCCTCCCAAAGTGCTGGGATTATAGGCATGAGCCACTGCACCTGGCCTGAAGTACCTTTTCATTACATCATACCACGGGTGCACACTATCAACACGATATCACTGTTGGTGTTGACCTTGACCACCTGTCTGAGGCAGTGTTTCTCCGGCTTCTCTACAGTGAGGCTGCTTTTTCCCCCCTCTCCGTATTGTAATCCTGGGGAAGAGGTCACTATGCTCTGACCAGACTCGAGGACTGGGGAGTTATGCATCCCTTCCTTGAGGGTATAGTATTTACATAAATTATTTAGAATTGTTCAGAAAGGAGGTTTGTCTCTTTCCTCCAATTTATTTATTCAGTTATTTATTTATACCAGGAAAGACTTATGAATATTCACAGTATGCCTTGGATTATAATCTAGCACTACCTTATTTCTGTTGTTTAAATTATTCCAGTTTTGGTCATTGGGAGCTTTTTTTTTCTTCCTTTAAAAAGAAATGTCAGTAGGGATGGCTCTTTCAGTTGGCTCCTGAGTTCCTTTGACAGACACCTCCCTCCCCATCGTTGCACGTATGTGTGGGTGTTTTTTCTTTTTGTACTTTCTTTTGGCACTTCAAGATACTTCAGGCTCCTCTTGAGTAGTTCCTGCCCCAGTGTTAGAACTGGCCAGTTATCCAAAGATCCCAGGACCCTTTTATTAGTGAATGCTATTAGAAAGCAGGACCCGGGCTCTAGGCGTGCTCCTCGTTATGGGTGTTGCTGCCTTAGACCCTCTGCGCTGACAGGGCAAGGTAGTACGTCCGCACTAACCAGTGTATATACATAGATCCACAAATATTTCTATGAGTAACAATGTGTACCTGTATTAAACTAAAACATGAATTTATATTGAGGTCTCTAGTTTGAATCCATGATCACATGGATCATTCTAGCTTCTTCCCTTGTTTTATTTTTGTTTTTTTTTTTTTGAGACGGAGTTTCGCTCTTGTTACCCAGGCTGGAGTGCAATGGCACGATCTCGGCTCACCGCAACCTCCGCCTCCTGGGTTCAGGCAATTCTCCTGCCTCAGCCTCCTGAGTAGCTGAGATTACAAGCATGCGCCACCATGCCCAGCTAATTTTTTGTATTTTTAGTAGAGACGGGGTTTCTTTTTTCTTTTTTTTTTTTAGAAACACTTTGTCACCCTTTCCCTTTTTCTCTGTAGAAGCAAGAGTGTTGGGCTCCCAGTTTGGACTCGTTGAATAAATGTACCTTAGAACTAGGATAATTGGTACAGTTATTCTTAAAGATAATTAAAAGTGAAACAAAGTGAGTGCTCCTCACTCAGTTCATCAGAGCAGTGTGTGAAATTCCATGTGTTTGCTGAGGTATCAAGGTAAAAGAGACGGGGTTTCACCATGTTGACCAGGATGGTCTCGATCTCTTGACCTCGTGATCCACCCGCCTCGGCCTTCCAAAGTGCTGGGATTACAGGCTTGAGCCACCGGCCCGGCCTTCCCTTGTTTATCTGTAAACTTCACTCCCAAAGTGCTGGGATTACAGGCAGGAGCCATTGTGCCTGGCCGTTTTGTCTATTTTTAGACTGAGTTGTTTGTTTTCCGAATTTTATGAGTTCTTTTTATATTTTGGATTCAAGTTCTTTATCTGCTATATTTTTTGCGAACATTTTCTCCCAGTGTGTGGCTTATCTTTTCATTCTCCTAACAGTATCTCTCATAGAGTAAATGTTTTAAATTTTAATAAAGTCCAACTTATCGATTTTTTTTTTGTCATGAAGTGTACTTTGGTGATGTATCTAAAAACTCATTACTAAATCTAAAAACCCATTGCTAAGTCCAAAGTTCAAGATCATCTGTGTTTTCTCCTAGATTTTCTTCTAGAAGTTATAGTTTCACATTTCATTTAGGCCTATGATTCATTTTAAGTTAGTATTCATGAAAGGTATGCTGTCTGTGTCTGTTTTTTTTTTTTATCTTTTGTCTATGAGTGTCCAATTTCTTCAGCATCGTTTTTGGCAAAGACTACCCTTCCTCTAATAACTCATCTTTGTTTCTTTGTGACGCTATTGGCAAGCATTTTGTAATCAAGACACGATGACAATTTGTTTAACTTTTAAACTAATGTTTTACATGCGTACTCTTTCTCTCTTCCATGAACACACACGTACCACACCCTCTCTTCGGAAATTCACAGTACTTAGAGTATACACGTCTGAAAATATCTGATCTTGAAAACAATCCTAGGGGGATGGAAAGCCTTAAAGGAACAAAGTGCTTTGGGAATAAGGAACAGAGTAATCAATTCCAAGTAGGCAAGCTGTAGGAAACGGGTAGGAATACAAGAATTGGTATTTATGTGATATACATATAGGATTTATACATATATGAATAATATATATTCTAAGGATATATCAGCCTCAGAGCAATGGGATATCCTTGCTAGAAAAAACAATTGAGAAGACCAGTGTAGCTGGATAATAAAGTAAGAGTGAAACTTACAAAGTTTCCAAATGACAGCAGTTTTGAAAACCAGTTCGGTTGCTTGGATTTGGCACTGCACAACATGGGGAGCACCTATGAGTTTATGCAGGACACTGACATGATCAGATCGGCACCTTGTAGGTGGGTGTCGAACAATGAGAACACGTGGACTCAGGGAGAGGAGCATCACACACTGGGGACAGTTGGTGGGGGTAGGGGAGAGATAGCGGGGGTGGGATGGAGAGGGAGGGGAGAGTGGGGAGGGATAACATGGGGAGAAATGCCAGATAGAGTATGCACCTAAAGTAGAATAAATAAATAAATGAATAAAAGAATGTGATTTGGCAGAAATACCAGGGGCTACTGGAAAAGGGCCAAGACTGGGGAGCTTCGTTAAGAAGTTGCTACAATTGTTCAGGCAACATTCACCTTAGGGCAGTGGCAGACACAGCCGAGAGGAAAAGTGTTAGAAAATGTATTGCAGGAATGGAACATACGATCAGCTATTTTTAGCAATTTACTGTTTTTCTGCTATAATAATCCGTCTAGACATTAAATCGCCACTGCCACCTGTTGGTGAAAAAACTTCCCGTTCTAATGTTGCCCTGCACAGGAACATACCACAGTTATGTTGGCAAGAATGATGTTGATTTCTCCCACTCTCTCAAATCAGCTTGTCCCCAGAATATTTACTAAGCTCTGTTCAAATTACTGAGGAGAATTAAAAAGTACGCCCCATCTTCAGACTGGAAACGTTCAAGATACAGCTTGGGAGATAACATATGCAAAGCAATTACCTGCTGATCTGTTTAATCGCAATGTGAGGCCCCGGAAGGAGGAATTTGATGGGACTGCTTTTACTTGCCACTGGCTGAAGGAGTGGTGAGGTGTGGACCATCCATAAAGAACACCCACAGGAGGCAAGCTTTAGATGTGCTAAAGGGAAGTCCACAACTCTGACGTATCTCAGAGAGCTTGTGACTTTAGACTCCATGGTGTTTCTAACAAACTGGCCTGGAAGTTTGTTACCCCGACCTTTAAGACAGCTGTATTTTCTGAGCTGTATGAGATGTTACGAAGGGGACAGAAACATCTCCCCTCTTGAAAGTCAGTACTTGTTTGCAGGCAAAGGTCCTTCTGTGGTCTGATGACCACAGGAAGATCCAGATCTCTCCAAAGAAATAAAAATGGCATTCACATCACTAGCAGAGAACTGAAAATTGTGAGCAGTTATCTGAGTGGGCTCAAATGAAGGACAGAAACAACTGTCAGCTGGTCTCTGGGTGTCCTGAAATGTCTGCCATGGTGTTGACTTTAAAGGAACCCCAAAATAAGTCTAATCTATACATGGCAGTCACCAGAAGTGGTAGATTATTATTCTTGTCTTACGGTGAGCAAACGGAGTCTTGAAGAGAGTCCAGTACTCCCATATGACCACAAAGCTATTAAGTGATGGAGCTGGAATTTGAATCCATTGTACACTCAGGG